>NW_026947523.1:7512277-10074554 GCF_034190915.1 Cavia porcellus
CAGTTTTGGCAATTTGTTTACTTATTTTTATTTTTTTATTTTTTAGACAGGGTCACATCATTTAGTTCAGGATGGTCTTGAACTCAGGATGGTGTTAGGGCTGGGGATTTAGTTCAGTGGTATAAGCACCTGCCTAGCAAGTGCTAGGTCATGAGTTCGATCCCTAGTACCAACAAAAACCAAAACAAAAAATCCTCATTATGTAGCTAAGGCTGGCCATGAACTTGTGGCAATCCCCCTGCCTCATCCTGGAGAGTACGGGGATTACAGGTGTGTGCCACCACGCCCGGAAGTCTGGACAATTTGGCAATTCAGACAATGCCTCAAATTTTTAAAAAATAAACAAAGACGTGTGTCTTGTAGCTCATTGTGGATTCAGTTCTCAGTAACACCCCACACACACATACGCTCACGAAGCTTGTTTTAGAAAAGCTCATTTTCATGTACTTATCAGAGTAAAAATGCTTTTATATAATTCAAAAAAGAAAACTAAAATTACGCATACTATGACTGCAATCATATTTAGAAACTAAAGGATAGCCAATAAAAGAAAAAAGACAAAAAAGAAATACACAAAATTAACAGCTGTGTTGCAAAATTTCCTATAAAGGGGTACCAGCTTCACAACGAACAGACCCCGAGCAACTACTTTAAAGCTAACAACATGTAATGTACTGACTGTCGGTATTTTCATATTATTTTGTTATGAAATTGTGCTTTATGGTAAAAAGCACCTTTACCTTTTTACCATAAAATTTTTAAAAAATGGAAACTAAGAAACCAAATAATACTTTTTTTTTTTTGCGGCACCAGGGATTGAACTCATGAGCTCGCACTTGCCTGGCTGGTGCTTACGCCTCTGAGCTAAATCCGCAGCCCCCAAATAATACTTTTTTAAAAAAATAAATTCTAATAACTGTTACATAACCCTCTCATTTGGAAGCCTGAGAAGAATTTCTTATACATAGGACAGGTCCCAAATTCCCTCCCTTTGTGCGGGCTTCAAGGCCTGGAGTGACAGCTTCCACGCTTGTCTCCTTCATGTCCCAATTCAGCGTCCCCGGCTCCTCTACCTCGCATAAACCAATGGAATGGGTAGCAGGGGCAGAAGTGAAAGCAGATTTGGGGGGGGGGGACCTCATCCACCGCAGGGCCAGGGTCAGGCCTCAAAATAACAATCCTGGGAACAACAAAGCAGGGCACCATCAAAAGAAAGTATGGAACCGGCTGTGCTGGCGCATGTCTGAAATCCCAGCACACTGGGGAAGCTGAGGCAGGAACTTCATGGTGAGTTTGATACCAGCTTGAAGTGTGTAACAAGACCCTGTCTCAAAACACCAAAAAACAAAACAAAATAAACCAAAGGTAGTGGTAGTGAGAAAGGTACGAAAGGAAAAAAAAAAAAAAGCAGGTAGGGCGGGAGGGCGGCGGCCAGGGGGTGCACCCTGGAATCCCAGCACTCTGGGAGCCTGAGGCAGGAGGATCCAGAGCCCAGTGACTTAGAAATGCAACCAGGCGCTGTCTGAAAATCAGACCTACACCGCGGGCGGCACCGCGGCAGCTCGGCGCCAAGGCCAGGGTTCAGTCCCCAGCTACCGCCCCCACCCGGAAGGGAAGTCTCGGGGTGCTCAGAGCGGCATCTGCGGGGTCTCCCGTCGCGAGGAAGCAGGAGCGGAGCGCAAGGTCGGAGCGGCTCAGAGGACGAAGCAGAGGGAAGCTTTCGGAGGACAAAAACAGGAAGCGCGAAACAAAACACGAAAATACCAAAGACAGGGAATTCGCGGGTGAGGCTGCAGGCCCGGGGGATAGGGGTGGGGGGGACAAGGAGGCGCCCCGCCCCCACCTGCCCTTGCCTCTGCGGGGTGGGGACAGCACCTCGAGGCCCCCGCGCAGGGACACCGGGGCCCCCTCCCGGCGAGCCCCTCTCCAACACCGGCCTCACTCGCGCCGCCGCAGCCCGACAAGGCGACCCTACGGTCGCGGGTCGGAGGTTTCGGCGCTAACAAATTTGGTTGCCAAGGCAACCGTGCAGCACTGCAGTCTCCTGACGTGCGAACCCCCCCTCCCATGCCAGTTTCAGACGGAGGAATCCCGGGCTGGATTTGGGGTTTCTGGAAAGGCTGTACCCTTAATTCCACTCGCTCTGGGGCGAAAGAAAAGCACAGAGAAGGCTTGCGAGGTAGTGCTGGCCTGGGGAGGCTGAGGCAGGAGAGACCCTTCTTCGAGCACAGCCTGGACAATTTAGCAACTTAGTGAGAACTTGCCTGCAAATTTGAAAAGAGGCTGAGCGTGCAGCTCAGTGCAGACCCTGGTTTGAATGCCCTGTTAATCCCGCCAGCCCCCTCCCTTTGCAGGAGGCAGTCCTGGAGAGGGGAGGCCAGAGCTGCTCCCCTCCCCCGCTGGTGCCTAGGCTGAGGCCAGCTGTGGCCCACAGGGGACAGGTGGGCCACCAGCCTCCCTTCCCTGCAGCATTTAGGCAGGGGCCAGCGCTGTCCCCTCAGATGCCTCGAGGGACAGTCAGCTAATTTCCTTTCTCCAGGTCACCTATCTTTTTAAAAATGCTTCCCTCTGGCCTGCTCAGTAATCCCAGCACTCAGGAAGCGGAGGCAGGAGGATCCCATAAATTCAAGCCTGGACTCTGTAGCAAGACATGGGCATAAGTAGCTCTCAAATCAGTCGGGGAGATCAGTCAGAGAGCCCTCATTCTGTGAGTGCACACTGGAAGTGGGGAGGACAGAGACTTCCTGCCACAGGGGTGTGCCAGGAGCCCGCATCTGTGAGCAAAATCTTCCTTATAAGAAGGAGCAGCGGGCTGGGGATTTAGCTCAGTGGCATAAGTGCCTGCCTTGCAAGCAGGCAGTTGTGAGTTTGATCCCTGGTAAGGATAAAAAGGAAAAAGACAAAAAAAAAAAAAAAAAAAAAAAACAAAACAAACAAACAAAAAAACCCAGCAGCTCTGGACTTTACAAAAAGCTTTTTACCCCCACTCCACCCTCTTTCTTTCTCAGTGGTGAAGATTGAGCCCAGGGCCTCTCCCCCCATTCTGTAACTCTTTTTTGGTTTTTAGTACCGGGGATCAAACTTACCACCTTGAGCTTCAGTAACTTCTGATCACTCACACACAATACTGGACACCCACAATTTAAAGGACAAAGGACCTCTTCTGCTTCTCGGTTTGTAGGCTCTCAGTCCATAGCCAGCTGGTTCTGGACTGGACAATGGCAAAGCCCAGCTGCTTAAGGCCAAGCTTACCAGAAGCCAGGAGCATGGGGAGGAGCTGGGAGGGAGAAGAACCTCACCAGGCGCACCCCTCAGACCTGCCCAATCCCAGCTCCCAAACGAGTCATTTAGGACCCCTAGAAATCCAGGCACCTGGCAAAGGCCTGCCTTGTGAGCACTCCAAGCTTGGGGGAGACATCTGGATATGAACCATTACACAGGCTCCAGCTAAATCGCTAAACTGCCTGGACTGAGATCAAACTCACCACCCTCCTACCTCAGCTTCCCAGAGTATTTTGCTTGGAGACCTGAGGGTTTTTTTTTTTTTTTTTTTTTTTTTGTCTTTTTGTGACAGGGTCTCACTATCCAGTTCAGGCTGGCCTTGACTCACTTTGTAGCCCAAGCTGGTCTTGAACCTGCAGCAATCCTTTCCTCTCCTGAGTGCGGAGATTAAAGACCTGTGCCACCACACCTGACCTGTTTTGTTTCGTTTTCACTGTTCAGGCTGGCTTTGAACTCACCATGTAGTACAGGCTGAATCTGCAGTAAATCTCCTGCCTCAGCCTTCCAAGTACTGGGATTTATAAATACACACCACCATACCCAGCTTCTCCTGTTATTTAGTCAGTAAATTTCAACCAGAAGAACATAGGAAAGCTATTGTAGGGGCTGGGGATTTAGCTCAGAGGCATAAGAGCCTGCCTTGCAAGCAGGCAGTCGTGAGTTTGATCCCTGGTACCGATAAAATGGAAAAAGACCCCCCCCCCCAAAAAAAATAGGAAAGCTATTGTAGGGATTTTTTCACTATATCAAGGCTAGTTGTGGAGCTATGTGGATGAGTCCTTGTCTGTCTGGGCTGAGGGCCTGGCTTGTATCCCCAGCACCCAGAGTTAGAAGGATTTGAAGCCAGCTCCCTCCCCCTGTCCTGCCTCCTTACCCCCTCCCCAGATACAAGAAGCTCCTGCTCAGAAGCACAAACCTAACCCCGGTATGGAGCTGCCACCCACAGGGTTCCTTGATCCCACAGCAAAATGTGAAGACTGTGCCCCCTCCTCTCTGATCCACACTGGAGTCTGTTACCTAGCAACCCAGTAGCCCATTCATCCCTCCAACCACAAGGCTCCCACTCAGGACAGGCAGGCACTCAAAATCTGTTGAATGAATGAATGAATGAATGAATGAATGAATGAATGAATGCAAACACAGGGATGAATGAGGACAAGAGGAAGGTAGGGGAAAAGACAAAACAGAAAGAAAAAAAGTCATAAACCAGGTGTGGTGACTCGCACCTGTGCATCCCAGCACTCAGAGCTCAGTCTGGGCAACTTGGTGGCTTAATGAGACGTTGGCTCAAAATAAAAAATAAGAGCTGGGCATGGCCGGGCAAACTTGTAATCCTGGCACTTCAGAGGCTGAGACATGAGGATTACTGTGAGTTCAAGATCCTATTTCAAACTAACTAACTAAATGGGCTGGGGCGTGGGTTACTGCAAAGGTCCTGGGTTTAATTCCCAGTACAATGCTTGCAATCGAAGCACTCAGGAGGCTGAAGCAGGTACCCCTGGGAGTTCCAGATCAACCTGGGCTACAAAGTGAGCTCAAGTTCAGCCTGAACTACAGAATGAGACCCTGTCTCCAAGAAAAATTAAAATAATCCCCAATACAGAGAGGAAAAGAAAGTTGTAATGTAAATTTATATTATATAAATTCTAAAGAGGAAGCCACTTTTTCTTTTTTTTACAGGAAAGCCAGCCAAAGGAGAGGGGATTAATTTAGTTCTTTTTTTGATGGTGGTGGTGGGAGGTTTGAGACTGGATCTCACTATGTAGTTTAGGCTGGCCTGAAATTCACTATGCAGCCCACGTTGACCTGAACTCCGAGGGATACTCCTGCCTCAGCCTCCTGAGTGCTGGGATAACAGGTGTACACCACCACGCCAGGCCAGTTAGGTCTTGAGAGAGAAGCAAGATTTTGCTACCACAAAGACCAGAAAATTCGGCCCACCAGGGCAATGGGATATCACAAGCAAGGCCCCCAGGAATGGGACTGCCTGGCATGTGAGTGACAGACAAGCTCCACATCAATAGGCAGAGATCTGTGACAAGGCTTAGGAAATATATATCCAAGAGCCAGGTGCAGAGGCTGAGGCAGGATTGGCATGAGTTGGAGCCCAGCCTGTAGTATAGAGTTGGACTGTGTTGTAAAAGAAACAAAAACAAAACAAAATAAAATAAAATGGAAGGTGAAAAGAAAAGTCAGCCCCTACAGGACAAATAGAATAGGACACTGGTTCTAGGCTCTAGGAGAGATGATGGTTCAAAGGAAGAACTATATTTGTCTCCTGGCTTTTGAAAAAGCCTGGTGAGACATTCAACCCTGCCTCAGCAGGATCAACCCCTTCTCATCCTGAACTATTTATACTCCTGGCCACTCTGCACCCCTTAAGAATAGGGTGTCAAGGCAAGTGTGGTACATGCCTGACTTAGGAGGCTGAAGCAAGAGGATTGAGACCAGTCTGGGCTACATGCAAGACACTGTCTCTAAAAAGGGGAGTAAGGATCAAAATCTTGGGAGAGGAAGATAAGGTAGGATACACAAATAGGAGACAAGGAAAATCGTAACTAAAACATGGTACTTTTAAAAGCCAAGTGTAGGACTGAGGATTTAGCTCAGTGGCATAGTCACCTGCCTTGCAAGCTTGGTGGTCCTGAGTTTGATCCCTAGTAGTGCTAAAAAAAAAAAAAAAAGCCAAGTGTGGTGGCGCACCTGTATTCCCAGCACTCAGGAAGCTGAAGCAGGAGGATCCTAGTGAGTTCAAGGTCAGCCTGGCCTTCACAGTGCGATCCCATCTCAAAAATACACACTGAAAAAGAGCACTGCAACTCTGAGGCACAGTTCCCAGGACTATCTGTATCAGTAACCATCAGTTTGTTTTATTTATATTTCTGTTCTTCTAGGCCCATGACACTGAAAATCCCTTAAAGACCCTTTAACGTCATAAATTGGATTTGTTGATAATGGGCAGAAAACTGATTTTAAGATAAAGGAATTGAGAGAGTTCAAAAGAATGTTTTTAGGTCTGGTGTGGCCCATGCCTGTGATCCCAACACTTCTGAGGCAGAGGCAGGAAGTTCGCTGAGTTCAAGGCCAGCCTGAACTACATATCAAAAACCAACGGACCACATAAACCATAAATCTTTTTATGCCTCCCCGCCCCCTCTCCCCGAAAAAGAGGCTGTGCAGCTCCCAGCCCTAAGCCGGGGACCACAGCAGATGCTTCCTAGGAGCCTTGCAGTGCCTCAGGTCACACCCTGGACTCCAGCCTGTACGCTGGGCCCAAATGAAGTCCCCGGCCCGGAGGGGCCCTCGGAGGGAGGTGGGAGTGACAGTAAATGCCAGCGTCCTCCTCGCGGGCAGGGCCTGGGCGGAGGCGGGGACGGGTCCCAGCTGCCCGCGGGACAGGGGCGTCGTCCCGTCCCTGACTGTCAGGGGGCCGCGGGAGCCCGGGCTCGTCTGCTGCAGGCAGGGCTGGGTGTGCGTCCTGGGAGCCGGCACTTGGGAAAATGTTTCTGGGTTTCGGTTCTCTGAGCCAGGCTCCGGCTCTGCGGCCTAGGCTGGCCTCGTACTCGTGGCGATAGCCCAGGGCTGTGGTGACACTCAGGGCAAAGGCGCTGGGTTCGTGCCCCGCTAGGGAAAAATCAAAAGACGAAGGGGAGAGGAAGAAAGAGAGCGAAACGCACGGAAAACCCGCATTCGCGACGCCTCTGCCACCGGCTGCCGGAGCAGGGACTTCCGATGCGGGCGCCGCCTCGGAGTAGCACAGTCCCCGCGGCCCGCGCTACACCTTTGTGGCCGCCGCCCGCACGTGCGGCCGCCCCGCCCCCACCCGGCCACGTGACGCCGCGGGCGAGGCTGGGGGCGGGGCGGCCTGGGGCGGGGGCGTCGCGCGCTCTGCCGTGACGAAGGTCAGCGGGAGACGCGAGCTGGGAAGCTTCCCAGGTACCGGGTGTGGCCGCCGGGTCCCCGTCCCCGCCTCTGAGGAAGTGAACGGGCGCGAGCTGCGGTTCCGCAGTCCCCGAGGCTCCTGTGCCCGCGTCCTTTGTGTCCCCGCCCCACGCTGCGAAGCCGCCCCCGGCCTGGGCGATCACGTCCCTCCCGCTCTCGCCCGATGCCCTTCGCTCCGCTCGCGGTCTGCGCGGGGCGCACTGTCCCCTGCGCGCCGCCGCCACCCGGGAGACGCCGGGGCTCCGAAGGAGGACTTTGTCACCTCTTGCACCAGCTCCAGAAATGGCGCCGGGGTCTGGCCCCGGTCAGAACGCCTTCTGGGGAGCCCTGGAGGCCAGAGGGGCTGCAGCCTGCGTGGTGCATGGGGGAGCCCAGGGCCCGCGCTCCCCGCTATTTCCTGCCGCCCCTTTGCAGAGCACCGCGAGGGATGGGGTCTGAGTCATTCATTGCCACCAACACAGGCTGGTGACTCCCGTCAGACGCCTTGCGCCTACCCTTGATTGGGGATGGGGTGGAAAGCATGGGGTGAGGGGACAGGGTATACAGGAGGATTGCGATTCTACACAGGGCCTGAGTGACCCCTGCTCCTCTTTTTTTTTTTTTTTTTTTTGACCCCTGCTCCTCTTAAAGACCAGGGCTAAGCAGCGGGCCTGTTGGCGCACCGTGAAAGCTGAGGCAGGAGGATTGCCTCAAGCTAGAGGGCAGCCAGGGCTACAGAGTGAGTTCAGAGCCATCCTAACTACAATGTGAGACTCTTTTAAAAAACAAACAAACAAACAATAACTAGGGCCTTTCTGGCTTAATGACAGCAAGAATTTTGTGTGCCTCTGCATTTTGAGACATGGTCACCCTATGTAGTTCAGGCTGGTCTTATACTTGCTGTATAGCCCAGGCTTGTCTCCTGGTAATCCTCTCACCTCAGCCTCCCCAGTACCCCCAGGCCCCAATGCTCCCACTGGGGAGCACAGTTTTAAATAAAGCCTGTACTTGTCACCTGCAGTGCTTAGCTGTGTGACACGCTGGGCCTGCCTGTTCCTAAGGAAGCTGTACATGGACACTCGGCACATCTGGGGTCACATATCACCACAGAGGACACCTCAGCCATTCCACTTCTGCTTACCTAACCTGAGGCTTCGGACACCAGGCCTGTGTGGGCACAGGCTGCAGAGCTGCGGGCAGAGCCTGGCCTGAAGAGGCTGGTGACAGCCGATGCCTGGCTGCCCAGGGACCCAGGTGCTTCCTCTGTGTGTGTGTTTCTGTACTGGGGATGGAATCCAAGGTCTTCGTACGCTGAGCCCTTTTTATATTTTAAATTTTGAGGCAGGGATTCAATAAATCCCTTACTTCCCTAAATTGCTCAGGCTGGGCTTGAACTTAAAGTCTCAGCTTCTCAGAGTTTGGGGTTGACAAGTGTGTTGCTATCACACCTGGATCCAAAGATAGTTTATATTTATCTATCTATTTATTTATTGGTACCTGCGATCAAACTCACAACTGCACAGTTGCAAGGCAGGCACTTATGCCGATGAGCTAAATCCCTGGCCTAAGATAGTTTTTTGGTTTTTTTGTCTTTTTTTCCATTTTTATCGGTACCGGGGATCGAACTCACGACTGCCTGCTTGCAAGACAGGTACTTAGGCCATTGAGCTAAATCCCCAGCCCCAAGATAGTTTATTTTAAACACAGGGTCTCACCATGTACTTCAGGCTGGCCTTGAACTCACTTTGTAGCCCAGGCTGGCCTTACTCTCATGATGACTCTCCTGCCTCAGTCTCCTGAGTACTAAAATTACAGGCCCAGGACAGCACACCTGGCCCCTATCTAACATATTGTGTTTGTTTGTTTTCAAAAGGCCTGGTGGACTGTGAGAACTCAGGCCTGACCCTTTCTGATTGACACCTCTGAATCAAAGCGGCTCCCAAACTGGGGCTCTCCCTAACTTCCCAGCCCCTACATACTCAGTCCCCCTGCCCTCCTTCCCTCAGCTGTGATACTCAGTGAGACTCCCTGGATCCTGTGCAGGGTCTGTGCCCAGCTGCAGGAGGAAGCTGTGCATCTGGTGAGTAGGGATGAATGATACCAGGCAAGGGGCTTCCCACCCCACCCTGCCAGGCCTGAGCAACCCTGCTGGGAGCCCAGCAGCAGGGTAACCCCAGTGCTTCCCATCCAGGACTGGGACCATTATTCTGGGTGCTTCGAGAACCATAAACTCAGCCAGGCTCCAGTTCCTACCTGTTTTACTCCTGAATGTCCCTCAAGCCCCTCAAGTCTCCCCATTTGTCCCCAGATCATCACACAGAGCCCCTGTCCACTGCTTGGTCTCTTTTCTGGTTTTGGAGATAGGGTCAACCTTTGTAGCCTAGGCTGGGGTTGAACTTGTGGCAATCCTCCTGCCTCAGCCTACATGCCTAGCTCAACACTCCCTTTTTAATCCATCCCTACTCTGACTGTTCCTGCAAATGTAAATCCCACCCTTAGAGAGCTTGGCAGGGTGCTCTGCCCCCACCCTACACTTGCTGGGGCCACGAGGCCGGGGCCACGGCTTGGCTTATTCCTTGTCTGCCACCCCAGGCTTGGACATGCCACATGAGCTGAGCAGTGGCCATGTCCCTGCGCTGTCCACCTGGGAACCCAGTGAGACTTCGTGGCCTCCAGCTTTCTCCGCAGGCACCGTGAGCCCTTGACTGTGTGTCTTGATTCTCTTTTTTTGCTGTTTTGTTTTTGGAACTGGATGCTGCTACTTTGCTAAGTTGTCCAGGTTGGACTCAAACGTGCAGTCCTCCTGCCTCAGCCTCAGGAGTGCTGGGATTATAGGCATGAGCCACCACACCTGTTAGGATTGTCTCTGATTTCCAGCACTGTGTAGCTGAGGGAGGGCACAGGAGTGGACAAAGAGGCTGCATTTAGACCCACTGTCCCCAAGGGTGCCTCCAGCCAGGATTCTCCTTCCTGGCCCCTCTTCCATCATGAATTACGGGAGACTTCCAGGACATGGGGAGGGCCGTGTCACCATGACAACAGGATGTTGTAGCCACTGGCACTCTCGGCCTATACCTTTGGGAGCCCCAGAGTGGTGAGTGGAGTCTGGGCCAGGACTTTGGGGGCCTTCAGCCTCACACCAGACCCTTCCTGCCAGGCATGGGGTCTGTCCCCTTCTGGGAAGGCCACACAGTGTGGATGTCACCTCCCAGCTTCAGGTCCCTTGCTCACTGGCCCTTTGGGACAAACAGCGGGTGGTACTGCCAGAGTGGAGTGGGAAGGGGACTCTAGGCCTTAGGCATCGACCAGTGCTTGGTCACTTGCCCAGCACTGGGCTTGCTGAGTTTGCTCCCCAGCACTTTATTTATTTATTTACAATTTGGTACCAGAGATCAAACTCATGACCACGCACTTGCAAGGCAGGCACTTATGCCACTGAGCTAAATCCCTGGCTCCTCAGCACTTTAAATAACAATAGTAACAGTGATGACAAGTTAAACAGAACATCTAGTTTCCTCTAAATCCTGTCCTATCTGACTTATATTCCTCTCTCACACTCATCCCCTGGCTCAGCCGGGCCTACATTTTTTTTTGTCTTTTTCATTTTTATCAGTACCAAGGATCGAACTCAGGACCGCCTGCTTGCAAGGCAGGCACTTACGCCACTGAGCTAAATCCCCAGCTCTGGGCCTACATTCTTAATTTTATTGAGGGTTTTTTTTTTTTTTTTTTTTTTTTTTGCCAGTCAAATTTAGCAGTGGGCGGGGGTGGTATACCAACTTTAGTGACACTAATGTTAATAAGTTCTGATAACCCACTGCCGTCAGACCAGCCGTCTTTTTCATTTTTATCGGTACCAGGGATTGAACTCACAACCGCCTGCTTACAAGGCAGGCACTTAAACCACTGAGCTAAATCCCTAGCCCCTTATTAGGTTTTTTGAGACAGGGTCTTGCTGTGCAGTTTTAACCAGTCATGAACTCAGGACTGTCCTGCTTCAGCCTCTCAGTGGAGTTACAGATGTGGAGTGGATGCCACCATATCTAGCCCAGATGCTTGTTTTTGGTTTTTGAGACAAGGACTCACTTTGCAGTCCGAGCTGCCTTTGAACTCACTATGTAGCCTAAGCTGGCTTCAAATGCACTGTGATTCCCCTGTCTCAGCCTGCCTACAACAGTACAAGGGTTACAGGTGTGTGCCACCAGGCTGGCTCAGATTCAGTTCCCACCACTGGAATGATGTCCCTATTGCCCTCCCACTACAAGTGTCCAGTTGCTCACTGTTTCCTCAGTCTGTCACTGTGGCTGGAGGCTGTGCCAAGAGCTGGTGACAAAGCCAGGAGCTGGAGGCTCATCGTGGCCACTCAGGACCTGTGGTCCAGACAGAAGTCCTCACCAACATGCAGTCATCAAACCCAAGACTGAATGGAGGATGATAGTCATCACCTATCATCCCAGCACCTTGGGAAGCTGAGGCTGGAGGATTGAGAGTTTGAGCCCAGGTTAGGCAATTATTTAGTGAATAGTGACTCTGTCTTAAGAAGAATAAATTAAAAAGGGATGGGAGGGGCTGGGGGTTTAGCTCAGTGGCATAAGCGCCTTCCTTGCAAGCAGGCAGTCGTGAGTTCGATCCCCGGTACCGATAAAAAAACAAAAAACAAAAAAGGCAAAAAAAAAAAAAAAAAGGGATGGGGATGTAGCTCAGTGTGAAGGCCCCAGCAAACAAACAAAGAAGGAAAGAAGTGCTGGTGGAAGGAGCAGTGGGAGACAGAGAGGACCTACCAGGGGTTCACAGTATCCTGACAGCAGTGGATGAAAAGCCCAAAAAGGACCACTGATAAAAATTTTCCAGGTTTAGAACTGGGCTCAATTGTGCACGCCTGTAATCCCAGCATTTGGGAGGCTGAGGCAGGAGGAATACCCTGTGCTAAAAGCCAGCATGGGCTACATCATGAGACCCTAACATAAAACAAAAACAGAAACAGAAAGAGAAACCCTCTCACGGGTTCTGACCTGGCCTGGCCACTGCAGGGCCAATGACAGGAGGCTGGGACTTCAGGGCACTCTCGGCCTCCCCTGAAGAGAGGAGCAGGTGAGGGGGAGAGGTGGGGTCCACAGCACAGGGCAGTCTCGCAGGCAGGAGAAAGGTCAACCGGGGCCACTCATTTCCTGTCCCCAGTCAGGCCACGGTCCCCGAGGCTGCACTGAAGCCCCTGCCTTCCTCGGGTGCCAGAGTGAACCATGAGCACCATGGATGGTGGGCAGTGCTGCTCACAGAGGGCGGGGCTGGCACAGGCAAGGACCAGGCCCTGGTGTTTTTGCTTTTTAGCAGGGGGAACTGAACCCAGGGCTTTATTCTTATCTTTCTTTTTTTTTAAGACAGGGTCTCACTCTGTAGTGCCAGCGCATCTGGAACTCACTACGGCAAGTCTCCTGCCTCAGCCTCTAGAGTGCTGGGGTCACAGGCATGTGCCACCATACCAGCCTAGGGTTTTCATATAAAGAACTACAATCACATCATATTGATGTTTTTTTGGGTTTTTTTTTTTTGTGGTACTGGGGATTGAACTCATGACCTGTCACTTGCCAGGCAGGCGCTTATGCCTGCTGAGCTAAATCCCCAGCCCAATCACATCATATTGAAACTACATTTTTTTTTTTTTTTTTTTTTTTGTCTTTTTTGAGACAGGGTCTCGCTATGCACCTCAGGCAGGCCTTGAGCTCACTTTGTAGCCCAGGCTGGTCTCGAACCTCGCCTCCCAAGTGCTGGGATTACAGGCACAAGCCACCACACCTGGCTGAAACTACACTTTTTTTTTTTTTTTTTTTCACTTTTTCCTTTTTATCAGTACCAGGGATCGAACTCACGACTGCCTGCTTGCAAGGCAGGTGTTTATGCCACTGAGCTAAATCTCCAGCCCCCCCAAAATACAAAATTTTAACTGGCCCTGAATCAAGGCCGGCAGCTTCTGGATGCTGTTGGTTTCAAGCAAGATCCTAAAGAGATGTCTTTCTATGGTCTGTTGGCCATTTCAGAACTTGGGCAGTGAAATTCATTAGAAAGAAACAGCTGGAAGCAACCTCCCCAATCCCCACCCCCCATCCCCTGTGAGGGTGGCGTGGCCCAGGACTGGAGCCTCCAGGGTTTACTGGGACCTGCACCAAGCTGGGACCTGGAGTGCTAGGAAACCAAGCAACCCCTCCCCCTCTGAGTGTTTTGTTTTGTTGAACTTCAATAAACATGAAAGTATGGACAGCTATTTTTTTTTTTTTTTTTTTTTGTCTTTTTCCTTTTTACCGGTACCAGGGATTGAACTCACGACTGCCTGCTTGCAAGGCAGGTGCTTATGCCGCTGAGCTAAATCCCCAGCCCCTTGGACAGCTATTTTACATTCCTTTTTTTTTTTTTTTGTCTTTTTCCTTTTATCGGTGCCAGGGATCGAACCCACGACTGTCTGCTTGCAAGGAAGACACTTATGCTGCTGAGCTGAATCCCCAGCCCTGGACATATTTTAAAGAGAATGAGAGACTCTAGGACAGCCTTAGTGACTTCCCTATTGTCTAGTTCTGAAGACCTAAATCGCCTCCTCATTCTGTTCAGATCAGTTTTATACCATGTTGTTTTGTATGAATTCTCTGTATGCGAAGACATGGGCAACTATTTGGAAGAAAACCAGAGACAATAGGATAGATAGTCAAGATCTCAGCTTGTCTAGCTTTGAAATTTATATCTCTTACATTGTTTTCTTCTGTCCTATTTTGTTGTTTAATTTTACCTCCTTTAAAATAAAAATATCATTAAAAATAATAAAAATAAAATTTTAAAAAGTGAAAATAGAAGTTAAAGGAAAAAACCCACCAAAAAAGAAAACCATTTTAAAATGTTGATTCTTGGGGCTGGGGATTTAGCTCAGTGGCATAAGTGCCTGCCTTGCAAGCAGGCAGTCGTGAGTTTGATCCCTGGTACCGATAAAAAAGGAAAAAAGGATAAAACATTGATTCTAGCTGGGTGTGGTGGCTCACGCCTGTAATCCCAGCACTAGGGAGACTGAGGTGGGAGGATCTTTGTGAGTTCAAGACTAGCCTGGGCTATAAAGTAAGCTCCAGGCCAGCCTGAACTGCATAGTCAGACACTGTCTCAAAAAGACAAAAAAAAAAAAAAAAAAAAAAAAAAGATAAAATGTTGATTCTACTTCAGGCACACAGCTTGTGATCTGTAAATATCATTTCTCTTTAAAAGGAGCCTGGGCTCCTTAGGGAGAGGCTGATTTTGTGTCTGGACAGAACATTAGTCTGACCTCCCTGGAGGAATCAGCCAGTGAGTGGGGCTCAGAGGCTGATGTTTAGAATTCCTACACCTTGGGAGGCTGGGGCAGGAGGATCATTGTAAATTCGAGGCCAGCCTGGCCTACAAACTGAGTTCAAGGCCAGCCTGGCCCTCAGTGCAAGACCCTGTCTCAAAAAATTCTAAGAAAACAAAACAAAACAACAACAACAAAAAAAACCATTTTCTTTTGTATGGATTTCACCTCAATTTTCTGCAAAGAAGGAAAAAGTGCCAGTCCTTCAAGGAGCCGAAGTCCAGGCTCCTAGGGCCAGCACTGCAGCCCCATGCCGCGGTGCTCAAGCCACAGCCCGGGACAACAGTGACCCAGAGCCAGGGAAGCAAAGGGATGTTTATTTCCCCGGCGCAGGCAGGTGAGATCACGGGTTTCCCAAGGTGCAAACCAGGAGATCTGGTTGGGCGAGGAACAGCACGGAGACGCCCTGCGGAGAACCAGGCTTCCTTCCTTCCAGCTTAACCCCAGCAGGCTCCTCAGCTCCCTATCTGCAAGGGACGCAGATCACCGCCCCCGCCCGGGTGCCTGCAGTCCCAGCACTCTGGGAGGCTGAGACTGGAGGATCGCACGCTGGAGCTCAGTCTGGACAACTCATTGACTGAGACTCCGTGCCAAAATAAAAAATAAATAGGGCTGGTGGTGCAGCTCAGCGTGCAGGCTCCGGGTTCAATCCCATCAAGAAAAGGAAAAAATATTGGGAAAAAGAAGGCACTTAGGATAAAATGGAAGCTGAAGAAGTTAAAGACTTCTCCCAGGTCCCCATGCCCAGGCGCTGGCTGAGCAGGGCGGAGGCAGGGACTCCTATTCACACAGAGCCTCCCTTCTGTCCAGGTTTGGCCCCGCACATGTCCACCAAGATCAAGGCCTCCTGGGTGTGAGGCGCCAGGGCTGGCTGCTGACTGCCAGCCTGTGACTTGGAAGGAGAAAACAGATGATTCCAGAATCATCTGTAGAGCTCTACAGGTGAAAAGAACACTGTCCACTGAGAGCTAGAATGACCTCCAGAACAGACGGGAGCTGGAAAGGGGGCAGGCCTGTGATCCCAGCACTCAGGAGGCTGAGGCAAGAGGATCACCAGCAGTTTGAGACCAGCCTGAGCTACATACCGAGTTCAGGGCCAGCCTGAACTTCACAGCAAGATCCTGTCTCAAAAAACCAACCAACCAAATAAGTAAATACTGACCCTGTCTTAATACTCGGGAGGCTGAAGCAGGACTGCTGCAAGTTTTAGGCCAACATGGGCTACACAATGACCTGACTGAAAAACAAAAACAAAAATGCTTAGTGTTGCTAGGGGTTTAGCTCAGGGGTACAAGCACCTGCTTGGCAAGCGCGAGGTCGTGAGTTCGATCCTTGGTACAAATAAATAAAATGTTGAGTTTTTTAGTTCAAATACCAAACCATAAGCAAACTCAAGTCATATTTTGCTTTTTTTTTTTTTTTTTTGGTACCGGGAATCAAACTCAAGGAAAACATTTTAACTTAAGAAGAATTAAGAACCTCGGGTTTGGCTAAATGACCCAATATTTTAACATTTTTCAAAAATAGATAAATAATAGCCAGGCATGGTGGCTCACACTTGTAATCACAGCACTTGGGAGGTTGAGGCAGGAAGGTCCTTTCGAGTTAGAGACCAGGCTGGGCTACAAAGTGAGGTCAAGGCCAGCCTGAACTGCACAGAGACCCTGTCTTAAAAAGACCAAAAAATAAGTAAGTATGGCCCACTTGGAGGCTGATGCAGGAGGATCACAAGTTTGAGCCCAGTCTGAAAACAAAAAAAAGGGCTGGGAATGTAGTGCGGTACAAAGGCCCTGGGTTCTGTCCCGAGTACTGTGCCACCAAATTAGTTACTTAAAATTCTAGCATCAGAGCCAGGCGTGGTGACTCATGTCTGTCATCCCAACACTCAAGAGTCTGAGGCAGGATGAGTTGTGAGTTCAAGACCAGCCTGGGCTACATAGTAAGTTCAAAGCCAGCCTGAACTGTATAGTGAGACCCCATCTCAAAAAAGACAAAAAAAAAAAAAAAAAAAAAAAAGAGAGAAATAAATAAGGCGCCAGAGATTCGTGCTAACCTGGCAAGCACGAGGTCGTGAGTTTGATCCCTAGAACCAGAAAAAAAAAATATATATGTGTGTGTGTGTGTGTGTACATATATAAAAGTTTCCATGGAAAAAATAAGAACAAAAAGTCAAAAAACAACAAATGATAACACATGCAACATATATGATGGACAAATTTGCGTAGTAGAGAACTGTAAGTCAGGTGTAGTGACACATATCTGTAATCCCAGTACTTTGAGAGGCTGAGGCAGGAGGATCATAAGTTTGTGGCTTAGTAAGAGCATATTTCTTTTTTCTTTCTCTTTTTAGCAAAAAGAAAAGCCAGGATATAGCTCAGTGGCACAGCATCTGCCTGGCAAGTGGGAGATCCCAAGTTTGATTGCTAGTACCATAAAAAGAAAAAAAAATTTTGTTTTCTTTTTTGGTAGTTGGAACAGAACTCAGGATCTTACACCTGCCAGGCAGATGCTGTGTTACTAAGCTACATCTGTGGGTCCTTATTTAGCTTTTTGACACAAGGTCTCCCTGTGTAGTCTAGGTTGTCCTTGAATTCATGGTGACCCTCCTGCCTCAGCCTCCTGAGTGCTAGGATCACACTGTATACCACAGGACCCAGCTATATATCATTTTCAGATTTTTTTTTTTTCTTTTTCGTTTTTATCAGTACCAGGGATCGAACTCACGACTGCCTGCTTGCAAGGCAGGCGCGCTTATGCCGCTGAGCTATATTCCCAGCCCATTCATTTTCAGATATTACAAAATGCTATTTGGATTTTTTTCCCCAACAGCTTTAAGGTATAGAAACTACTGTCAGCTCCTGGGCTGGAGCAACACTGCATGTAGCCATGGGTGGCATCTCATTGAAGTTCAAATGAAAGATGAGAATCAGGCTTGGGATGGCAGATGGGCAGGGGAGACAGGGGCCAGCGACATGGGCCAGAAACCTTGGAGGCGCTGATCAGGGACTTCAGCAAAGGATGATGCACTCCTGTGATTTTCCCGGGACTTAAACATCTGGTTGGATCCAAGCTTCAGTTTCCCCAATCTGTACCAGGGCCCAAACGGGGCCCCAATGCCGGGCTCAGTCTGCATGCAGTGGGGGAGCATTCTGGTTGGCCAATCCCCTGGGGGACCCTAGCTGACCTGGTCCCCAGTGTGGCTACCCTCCTTTGCCACACCACCATGCAGGGGACACTGGGACAGTAATACCAGCACTCGACGAGCTCTTGCACTCATGCAGACAATGGTTTGGCAGCCTCCCAAGTGCTGGAATTACAGCTCGTGCCACCTAGCCCGGCCTGGGGGACTGCTTTTATTCTTGGTCTTGTTTTGTAGAGGAGCCTAAGCTTGGGGACCTGTGGAGAGAGAGGTGCATGTAGGAGGCAGGTGTGGGGTGCTGAGCAGACTGGGGCAGCACTGAGGTAGTGCTCAGGTCTCCAGATGACAAGGGCCAGGCACAGGGACCAGTTGACTTTGGCAGAAAGCAAAGGTCTGGCCCAGGAACAACTGGGTAGATAAGAGGGGCCCAGGGAGGCAGGACAGGGTGAGGGTGAACCCTCACCTGAGGCTGCTGTCCGGGAAACAGCTCTGCAGAGACTAACAGGTTGCCATAGTGGAACGACTGACCTGCCACTGAATAAACCCTGGGCCTTCATTCACACTACCTGTCTCTGACCCATTTATGAAGCAGTCTCACCAACTCCCTAAGCTGCCCAGACGAGGGTCAACCCTGGGGTCCTCCTGCCTCAGTCTTGCAGAGCACAGGAGCGCTCTATGAACTCTTCCTCTTGCCCCCCAAAAGCTGGATTTCTGTACCCTGCACCTCAAGTGAGGAGTCTGGACCTGCCCAGAGCAATGGAAAGCATTGCTGCCACATGAACACTGGCTAGGGATTCATGGGGGACTTGTGGCAAGGGTGGGGCCCTCAAATGCCAAACCTCAGGTGATGGCCACCTCTGCAGGATGCTTGCCACCTATCAGGTACTGCACAGGAACAGGCTGGGGAAGCTGGCTTTCAGCCTGGATCACTTGCCAGTTCCTAATCAGTAAACTAGAGTCTCATACCTTCTAGTCTCAGGACTGCACATGTCCTTCTGCCCTCATGCCGAGCTGAGCTGCTGAGCTATACCCTTGGCTCTAAAAATGGTTTTTAAAAGAACAGAAAGATCACATATAACCAAACTTTGAAAAAAACTAGATTTGAGCAGGGAATAGTGGTGCACGCCTATAATCTAAGTACTTGGGAGGCTGAGGCAGGAGGATCATTGCAAGTTTGAGACCAGCCTGGCCTACAAAGTTCAAGGGCAGCCTGGACCGAATAAGGAGACCCTGTCTCAAAAACATGAAAGAAAAAAAAAAAAAAGACTAGCATTCACATTTTTGCAAATCACTTTTTATGTCTCACTTAGCAGAAGGTAAGTTCTCCAGTTGGCAGTGCCAGGCTCAATTTGACAAACTGTAGTCTCACAGAAACCTGAGGCTGAAGAAGGGGCATTGTGTGAAACCACCAGATTAGGCCACTACAGATGAGAACCACTACAGAAAATCTCGATGCTTGTCAGTCAGTGTCCATGCAAGCTGGGTGTGGTGGTGCATGCCTGTAATCCCAGCATTCAGGCTGAGGCAGGAGGGTCACTGTGGAGGCCAGTCTGGGCTACACAGTAAATTCAAGGCCAAGCACCACACAGTGAAACCTGGCTTAAAAAACAAACTAAAAACCAAACCAAAACAAAAGAAAAAAACACATACACCAAAAACTAAGCCTGCAGCTAATCAATCAGTATCACAACCGGCAGTTCAGGTGCTAGTGAAGGAAATGTAAGCTTGTCAATTCAGCCCAAAGTGACATCAGTTTTCGCAGTTTTACTTTTGGTGGCCATAAGGACTGCACTGAGGGCTTTGCTCATGCTAGGACTTTACCAGTGCTACAGTCCCAGCCCCAAAACTACTGGGTTTTTTTCTTGTTTTTCATTAGGGTGTCACCATGTTGCCCAGCCTGGTCTCAAACTCAAACTGGGCGCAAGTGCTCCTCTTGCCTCAGCTTCCCAAGTAGCTGGGATCGCAGGCATACACCATCACCCTGGCCAAAAACATTTATTTTTATTTACTTAGTCTTTTTTGAGACAGGCTCTTGCTATGCGGTTTAGGCTGGCCTTGAGCTCACTTTGTAGTCCAGGCTGGTCTCGAACTTCCCATGATCCTCCTGCCTCACCCTCCAGTGCTGGGATCCCAGGTATTTGCCACCATTCTGGCTCCACACATCAGTTTTCAACTTGAATTTATGATGACTCTGTAGCGGCCCGTTCTGGTTTACCTTTCTAAGCTATGGGAAAGCAGTGTCACAGAGTCTCTGCCTGTGCTGCTCTGCGTGGCCACCTCCCACGCTGGGGCCCTCAGGATCCTGGGCAGCAAGGAGCTGAGCAGGGCCAGTGCCCAGGGCCACAAGGGGTGGCGGGAAACAGGGCTGAGGCGGGGTTGTGGCCGCTCACTCAGTGCCTGCTGAGTCCCCCAGGACAGAGCTGCGGGAGCTCCCTGGCTGGCGACATAGCCCTGGCTCACTTAACACCCCCCAGCTTGGAACGGTTCACTTTACACACACAGACACACACACTCATACCCCAGCCTGAGGCGGCCTTGCTTTGTAGCATGTCAGCATGTGCTTTCTGGCTTCGCAAGAGGGGACTCCTGGTTTGTCGGCTTCTTTTGTGAACACGAGAGATAGTGCCCACTGTATAACCCAACAGAACTTTATTTGAGAACTATGGGCAGGGGACAGCAAACTGAAAGACGACGGGGAAGGACACAGTCCTATCTAACTTATAACAATACGAAGTAGGTCGCTTGATGAGTGAGTAACAGTTACATCGGAAAAATTCTTCTAGTGTCCATACCTGCAAGACAAGCAAGGTCCACCATTAATTCCAGGCAAGGTTCCTGTGTGATAGTCATTATTAATTCAGGCTGGCCTTGAACTCATAGTGATCCTCCTGCCTCAGCCTCTCAAGTGTTGGGAACACAGGCGTGAGCCATCACATCCAGATAAGATTCTTGGGTACCAGGAATCAAAATCAGGACCTCATGCTTGCCAGGCCCAGATAGTTTCTTACTTGAGATAAAATCTGCTTAAACACAGGCATGACTTAGGCAAAACTCTAAAAGACAGTTGAGGGCACAGCATGTACCAAGCTTCGGACAGAAGTGGCCCTGGCCTGGCTCAGACCCTTTCCTGGTGACACGCTCTATGTCCATCAACAGGAACTGATTAAAAGCCAGGGTGGTGCCGCACACCTGCAGTCACAGCTCCAGGCCAGCCTGCACTATACGGTGAGGTCCTGTGTCAAAGCAAAGGCTCTTGCGCAGCTACACAGGGAACGGAAAGAGGGCAGTTTACCATGTGCGGACAGGAAATAGCTACCACGTGAGAAAAATCAAGGGCACACTGCACAAGGCGCCCCCACTGTTCACAGAAGCATACATGCAAGTGTCTGCAGGAGTGGCAGAACAGCTGCGGCTGCGGACCATCGGGAAGGTGTGAACTGCTGAGGACCTACCCTGCCCCTCTATGGTGACAGGTTCATGAGGATGCCCATGCACGCTTCCTGAGCACTAAGCAGCATATGATGCCCCAGTGACACACAATGGCACCTGTCTATAATGTAGGAGGCCCAGGGAGCCGCCTGGGGGGAAGTCACTGTGGAAAAATTTCAGTTTGCAGATTCCCGGATTTTGTGCTGTCACAGATGCTAGAACGCTGGGAAGCCATGGGCTGCAAAGCTTTAACACTAGCTAACCCTGCATACTCTACGGTTTCAGTAACCTTGGGCTGGCTCTAAAGCCACCGTGCCCGCCCTGGCCCCAGGACGGGGACACCTACTTTTGGAATTCCCACTCTCTGTTGTCCAGCGGACACACCTGCCGCGTTTTCAGCCAGCGAGAGATACAGTGAAAGTGAAACGCGTGCTGAAAGAGACAAAGACTCAGGATTAGAAACAGCCCTGCTCGGGCTGCGCAGCTCAGTACCTGTCCTTGGCAGGCGCAGACATCTCCGAGGACACGTGGGCTGGGATTGTCACGCCAGTGCAAGTGTGAGCTCCACTTGGTCTGAAAGGAACCATGCCCACTACCCTGGCGGGGGCAGCAGACCCTGACCACACCGGGCCCCAAACCTCTCCATCCTGGGTCACCCTCTCAGGCCGCCCACCCGGCCTTGAGAAACCAAGCCCCGGAATCAGAGCCTCCTCCAGCCCCTTCGAGGGCCACTGCCACTGCCACCACCCCAGCATCTCTCGAGCCCAGCCCCTGACAGGCCTTTGATGGGTGACTGTGTCCCAAAAAGAGAAAAATTGGGGTGAAAGTATTCTGGGCAATAAACTGCATAGCAGCAGCTGTGAGGGCACCAACAGTGATTTTCATGACCAAGACAAGAAGGCAAAGGGCAGGAGTCCCAACTGTACCAGTAGGGACAGGGCACTAGGAGCTGGCTAGATCTGAGGGCAGGAGAAGCCTTGTGCAGGTCTGGGCGGCCACAAACAGGCACAGTCTCAGCTTCACAATGGACACTCATCCTCCTCCTGGCTGCTCCAGGAGCAGCAGAGAGGTCCCCTCAAGCTGTGATTGCTGGGCTGCAGGGGGCTCAGGCAGAAATAGACACCCCACAGAACAACAGAAGCTCACAGAGGCTTGGTCTAACTGCCCTGAAATCTAGTCAGTGTGTCTCTGAAAACAGGCATGCACATTTAGGAATCAGACATTATGGATTATTATCTTGCAAACTGACTTTTGGCAACCAAAAATTTACTTCTGTAACTCAGAATGGAATCCGGCTGAGGGTAGGGCTCACCTCTGTAATCCCAGCAGTCTGGGAGGCTGAGGCAGAAGGATGGTCAAGTTTCAGCATGGCCTGGGCAACTTAGTGAGATCTTAAAATTTATTTATTTATTTTTTTGCTACTGGGGATTGAACTCACAACCCTGCGTTTGCCAAGCAGGCACTTGTCACTGAGCTAAACCACCGGCAAAATTTAAAATTTAGAAGCCACACATGGTGACATATGTCTGTAATCCCAGCACTCAGGACGCTGAGGCAGGAGGATTACTGCAAGTTTGAGTCTAGCCTGGGCTACAAAGTGAGCTCAAGGCCAGCCTGAACTGCATAGTGAGACCCTGTCTCAAAAAGATAAAATTTATAAAAGTGCTGGCATGTAGCACAGTGGGAAGGCCCTGCATTCAATCCCTAGTACCAAAAAACTAACAAAACAGAACAAAAACAGAATCTACAACTGGTCTGCTGTGGGTTCTCAGTAAGCCAACCACAAATTTTCCAGAGTGACAGCCTTTTGGAAGCTGAGTGTCTGCTGACTCTCACGGCTCACGAGGAAAAACACACATTTCCCAGATGCAGAAAAGTCATTTTTGTCAGCCCCCAGGTTTTGTGGACGGGCTTTCTCAAGACACCCACCCCTGGCATGGGAGAGGGAGTGCACTCAGGACAGGGAGGCTGTCAGGCCTCAGAGCCAGCACTCTCCATGTCAGCAGGGCAAGCCACTCAGGCTGCATTAGGCGGATGTGCACAAAGGTCTCTGTTTGGTGACCGTGGCCTACAGAGATGCTGACACTGAGGCCACACCCAAGCCCCACAGTGATGGACAAGCAGGCCCGTCTGATAGTGCTATCTGCACTGCACAGGCAGGAAGCTAAGGCGACTGGCCTCGCTTGGGTGCTGGAGTGGAAGCTTGGAGACAGAGCGCCTGTCAAGTGAGGCATCCTGTGACTGGTGCAGGGCCCCAACAAATGAGGATGGTGCGTGCACTGCAGGCGCAGGTAGGGAAGAGAAAAAGGACCTGGGCGCCAATCTGCGTTTATTCAGATACTTCCACACTTTAGCTTACCAATTACAGGAGTAATTCTGAGCCCTCCCCACCTCAGCCATTGTGGGGGACTCTGGGGATGGAATCCAGGACCACGCACATTCGAGGAAAGTGCTCTGGCACTGACCTATGTTCCCAGCCCTTCCTATTTTGAGACAGTTTTGTTACATTGCCCAAGTTAGCTTCAAACTAGCAATCCTCCTGCTTCAGCCTCCAGAGTAGCTGGATTACAGGCTTGCACAAGGGAACCTAGGGTATATGTGTTCAATGCCCTGGCTTCAATGCACTTAGCAAGGCCCTGGGAACTATGGGTTCTCTGTCTCCTTGGCACAGCAGTCCCGAACAGCACAATTTCAGTATGCATCTGGATGCCTGGGACTGCAAGGGATGTACTGTTAGAACACGCTATAAATGCCACTTAGGCTGTTTGTTCCCCTTCACAGCTGTCACATCCTGCAAGACTGGATACTCAGTCCAATGATGCTGCACAAAGCGCTCCCAGCACAAGCTCATGTAGTGTATCCCCGCTCGTGAGCCCAATCACACTCATGACACACGTGGACTCGAACCCTAAGTCACCAACCCAACTGCACCCCAGACACCTATCCTGGGGGCGGTGCTGGGGACCTGCCTTGCTCCAGAGTCACATCTAGTGCTGATCCCAGAGTGGAGTCCCAGGCTCCCAGGGCGTAGCCTCTGCAGTCACCCAGTGTGTCTCCCACTCTGGGAGTCTCTGTGCTGCTTGAGGCTGCCCACTCCTTTCCCAGGCATTTCACACTGGCAAACTCACATTGCAGACTCCCCAGGCCACGGTGCACTCTTCGGATGTTGCAGATGCCTGGTTGGCTTGGCACTCTATGCCTGTGGGGACAAGAGCAACAGGGTCACTGGGCTGGCCTCGGTGGCCCTGCAGCAGTGCTCAGGGAGTTCATCGGCCGGAACTGGTTCTTGATTAACGTGAAAAAGGCTGAAGAACAGGGAAGGCAGAGATGGGGCTCTGCAGTGTGGCTCCCCATGGCTTCCCAGCCTTCTCTCCAAGCTGCGTCAACAACTGGGGCAAACAGGTGTTTCTCAGTTCTGCACAGGTGGCCTTGTTACAAAGGACCTACCACCTCCTGACCTGCTGCAGGTGGTCTCCAAGCGACCCCTGTGGGTTTCCGAGCTGACTCTTCCCCTCTTCGGCCAATGCCATGGGGCTCAGGCAAGGCTGGTATCAGGCTCCAACCCGCAAGGATGGGGAGTGGACTGTGAACCAGATAGAAGCAACTTAAGTTCCTAGAGCACTGGCAAGGTGGATCCTTCTGGCCCTGGAGCTGGAAACCTGGGGCCACCATACTGGGACACTTAGCACCCCAAAGTGACTGTGTCTTGGAATGAGAGCGACCCCCCCACAGTCACATGGCATCTTCACAGAGGACGAGGAGGGCATGTGAGCATGGGAACTGGTGGGGAGAGCTCGGAGGGGCATAAACACCGCATTCCAAGCCTAAACGTCCTAGCAGAGTGTGCTCTCTGAAAACAGAGCTGCATGGAGCCTCTCTTCTGAAAAAGAGATTCAGGATACAATTTAAACAGGGACATTTACTTCAAAAGATCTTAGGTGAAAATGAATAAAACTGTAAAAAGAAACTCAGATGTTCCTGAGTATATTGGTCTTAGGGGAACAGATGTACCATACTGAGGCTTTTTCTTTTTTTGAGACAGGGTCTAACTGGCCTCAAACTCATAGCAATCCTCCTGCCTCAGCCGCCTGAGTGCTGGGCTTACAGTCATACACTACCATGACCTGCTACAGTGAAGTTTTTGTTTCCCTTTCAAAACTGTGAGATCAAAGGCTCTGTAATCACAGAACCTGCTTTTGCTCCAGAGTCACACTACAAACAGCTGCACCTGGCCTGCCACCTGACATGGAGTCCGTGCAATGTATTCCAGGGTTTACTGGGGCTGGGTGTGTACGGCTACATGTCAAAGGTTGCAGAGAAAGTAAAAATCTGATATCCTTCAAGTTGGATCCTTAGATTTCCTCAGATGAGGATTATTTTTATGAAATTAGCTAAATAAGGACAACACACTCCAGACCACTCCTGTCTCTCAGGAGTTATTCTTATTTCCCATTCCGATTCCCTATTTGTTTTCTCCAAAAAATTTCCTACTCTTAAAATCAGCTAATAAAGGGGCTGGGAATTTAGCTCAAAGGCATAAGCACCTGCCTTGCAAGCACATGGCCGTGAGTTTGATCCCTGGTACCAATAAAAAACAAAAAACAAAAAAATAAGCTAATAAAGAACCACGATCAAAGTAAGGGCCAAAGCTGGGCATGATGGCACATGCCTACAGTCCAAGCACTTGGAAAGCTGAGGCAGAAAGATCGCTGTGAGGCCAGCCTGGGCTACACAGTGAGTTCAAGGCCAGGTTAGCAGAGATAATGGAGAAATGGCCTGGTCTACTACGCGTTTCAGTGTTTCAAACAAACAAGATGTGGGCCAATATACCAAAGCTGAGCTGGGTACGGTGGTGCATGCCTGTGATCCCAACACTTGGGAGGCTGAGGCAAGAGGACTGCCATGAGTTCAAGGCCAGCCTGAACTGCAAAGCAAAACCCTGTCTTAGAAAGAAAGGAAAGAAACAAAAAACAAAAACTTAAACATGAAACCATAGGATAGTCCACAGGATCCACGTATATTCCCAGGAGTTAGCTTGACCAGGGCATGGTCATGATTGTTATTTATTTATAGCTATGTGTCTAATCATTTAACACCAAATCAAATTTGTTGGAAAATGGCCACAGCTAAATCAAGATTCTTACTTTTGTTTTTGTTTTTTTTTTTTTTTTTTGGTCTTTTTTCCTTTTTATCAGTACCAGGATCAAACTCACGACTGCCTGCTTGCAAGGCAGGCGCTTATGCTGCTGAGCTAAATCCCCAGCCCCAAGATTCTTACTTTTGGAGGTGGAGTGGTAGAATACAAGACTCTGGTTCAATCACTATAATTTAAAAAATAATCGTTACAAGAATCATAAATCCAAACTGTACATGGAAATACATGTAATCCCAGTACTCAGGAGGCTGAGGCAGGAGGATGGTTACAAATTTGGGTCACACACTGAGTTCAAGGCCAGTCTGAATTATATAGTGAGACTCGGTCTCAAAAAAAAAAAAGCCCAAAAAACTACAGGATGTCTTGGGGTGTAACAATACACCCCTAAATGATGGCTGTGGGGAAATACAGTCAGAAAAAATACCTCTGAGCAACTTCAAAGTAAGAGCTGAGGCTCAGTTCTGCTAGTCCTACATCACCCACTGATTTAGCTACTAGCTCTGCTGCCCTCCAATACAGGACACGTGGGTCGAATCTGAGATACACACTGAATTTCTAAGACTTGGTACAAAAACAATGTAGTGTATCTGTCTCTTTTCTTTAAGCTGCCATGCTGGAGATCAAATCCAGGGCCTTGTGCATGCCAAGCAAACACTCTACCACCCAAGTATATCCTCAGCTGTGAGTCGTGGTGTTTTTTTGTTTGTTTTGAGAGAGGGTCTCGCTAGGCAGTTTAGGCTGGCCTTGAGCTCACTTTGTAGCCCAGGCTGGCCTTGAACTTGCAAAGATCCTTCTGCGTCAGCCTCCCAAGTGTTGGGATTACAGGTGTGTGCCATCATGCTGGCTTTTTTTAAAACATGGGTTACATGTTGACAATATCTAAGATATGACAGGTTAAATACAGCAGTATTAAAACTGATGCTGAAGGGGGCTGGGGATTTAGTTAAGCGGCATAAGTGCCTGCCTTGCAAGCAGGCAGTCATGAGTTTGATCCCTGGTATCGATAAAATTGAAAAAGACAAAAAAAAAAAAAAAAAAAAAAAAAAACAAAAAACTAATGCTGAAGCCGGGCGTGGTGGTGCACGCCTGTAATCCCAGCACTCAGGAGGCTGAGGCAGGATCAACAGTGCTTCATCCTGAATGCATCCCTGTCAACTTTAGATTAACTTTTTCTGCGAGCTGGGTTTGGTTCCAGGACATCATTAAAAAAAAAAAAAAAAAAAAAAAAAAAGCAAACCACTCTGTTCAAATACACCAGTGGCCCAGACACAGAACCTGCATGTGTTATGCTTTGCATCTCCTTGTGAAGGAGGCATTGGTCATAGCAAGACACTACAATCTCTGCACCCTTCCCCACTTCCTCCCGCCCTCCTCCGATTACTCACAGAGATCCATAATGTGGTTTCTGCAGATGGCACAATTATCAACCACAATGTCCCAGGCCCACAGGGCTACCGCATTCCACTGCAAAGAGAAGGGGGGACAGAGCACTCTCCTGGAGACAGGACATACACACAGGGATTTGTGCCGCTGGCTACACTTACCATATACCATTTCTATGGCCGCAGGGACCAGCACATAGAAATAGTTGCAGGTATATACTAGTCTTATTATACCGGAGGATGACAATACGCTACACTTTTGCTCTCCCATCCTATGTACCCTGAAATGAATAAGCATTTTTTACTTTTTTCCTCTATCCTCTGAAGTAATTTAGCCATAGTAATGCAAGCAAATTAGAAGTCACTCTGAAGGGTTTGTTTTCAGTAAAAGCAGAAACTTGAACTGCTGTGCGAGCTGCAGGAAACGTGTGCTCTTCCAGGCAACTTGGAAGCATGAGCAGGAGTGGTGGAAAGCTTTAAACTAAATGAACTAAGACGATTGGATCATAAAGTGGGTAATCGTGGGATAAGCAGGCTAACTAGTCAGCGGTGTCAGGACCCACAACAAGGTCACTAAATCTTAACAGATTACTTCGTAACACTGCAGAATGCCAGTAGAATCTTGTTTAGTTCTTACCATCAAATACACTGATATTCTCAAACGTTACACATTCAGACTCATAAGTTGGAGAATTCCTGTAAGTTTATCGAATAGTACTTAAATAATTCTTACTCTCTGGTTTCCACAAGTACATTTACTCCCAAACATCCCTTTATTTCACGAATTTGATGTCACTTCTCAAGTGTTTATTTTTCTCAGAGGCGATTCTTGGGAATCTAGCAACTTATCCCGCACTTTTTCTACCTCAGCAGTGTTAACTTGGAGGAAAACCCCCACCCTCTCATTCTTAAATATGTCTGCGGGCACTAAATAAGCAGCAGCGGCCACAATGAGCCGCCCCAAAGCAAAGGGGGGAAAAATGCTCAAAAGGAGGTGGAACGGCATCTGCGTTAAGCCAGTGTTAGGGTATATAACAGCTTCCCTTCCCATTTCACAATCTTCATTTCCCACAGATTTATTTTATCTCAGGTAGGAACTGACGCTCTTCTCCCCAACCGTAGGCGAACCACTGAGACACCGTGGGCAAAATGACACGTTTCCCGTCTCTACTTTCCCACTCTCATCAGCTCATTTGCTACTATTTACTCAACTCTTCCTAAAAGGCACAAGGTCAGAGCTCGCGTTTTCTCTTTTAAAATTCCACAGTGCTTTTTCGATTTTTGAGTTGTTGGTCTTAACGAGGGACCTGGACGTGACAGAGAACAAGGCCCGGGAGATAACTGCAGTCGTCTCCTAAGAACCAAGCTTTACTACTTTCGGCTCTTAAATCTGAGGGGGCGACGCCCAGAGAGGGGTCTCAAGGAGGTCTCCACTTGGCGAGGATCAAACTGGCGTCCCCCAGGGTGAGAGGACTCCAAGGTCCAAGATGGGGCGGGGCCTCCAATGCAGTAGAGCTCAGCTTGCCGGCTTTCGCCGCACTGCCCCATCCTCCACCCACCGCAGTCGCTAGACTCCCCTTTTCCCCCACCCCACGCCGGGTTTTCCCCACCCTTCGGCCACTCTAGTCACAGCTCAGGCACTTGGCTCCTGGGGCCAAGTCGCAACCACACGCATGTCAAGAAGCACCTCGGTGATTGGGTCCAGCGCGCCTCCAGAGAAACCCACACTGCTCAGGCGAGTGGGCCGCCATCACGCCCATCAAGCCTAAGTCCCGCCCCTAGTTGCCCTGCGTGGTACCCAGTCTCAGGAACGCCCTGAAATTTAGCACTTTCCTCCGCGCCTCGGCCACCCTCTGGCCTGCCAGCCAGATCCGCGCCTCTCCAGCTTCCTGAGGAAGGCACTAGGGAGACCTAACCTTTTTCACTTCGAACCGCTTTTTGCCCGCGCCGCTGTTGGTGCCGCTCGGGGTATCCACATCCATCGCTGCGGCCATTTTGGAAACACAGGGCCCGTCGTCCGCCAATGCGCCTGCGCGACGACGCACGCCTCGCTCTTTCCCCACGCTTGGGCACCACCTACTGCACCCCTCCCACAGTAGCGCGAGAGAGGGCGGAGGGGGCGGAGCGTGTGACCACGCCCCTTAAAGGTGCTGCCTCCGTTGCCCCACCCCCCCACCCCGCGTCAGCCGGGGAGCAGGCAGCGGGCGGCGTTGCCGGGGCGGGGTGGGGCGGGGCGGGGCGGGGTTGACGACGTGAGCGGCTCGGGTGGAGATGTTCGCTGGGATCGCGCCGTGCCCCTCCGCGGGGATCCCGGCTGCGCTCCCTCCGCTTCTCTCCGCCGGCCCGCCTCACTGCGCCGCTTCGGGGCGCTCGGTTTCCTGCCGTCGAGCGTCGGCTCCCCACTGTGGCCTTCCGCAGACCTGAGCCTCTTCCGAGCTTCAGACCCGGGCCCGAGCCCGGGCCCCTAGGCATGAGGCCAGGGCCCAGGCTCCATCAGGTTTTTCGATTTGTTTTTGTTTTTATTTTTTCTCGGTTTTTGAGAGAAGGTCTTGTTTTGTAGTTCAGGCTGGCCTGGAAGTCGCGAAGATCCTCCTGCCTCAGCCCACAGGGGGGCAACACGCGGCTTCTCTTTGATGTATTCGAGTGCACATCCCCAGCCCACTTTTGTGGAGATCTTTTTGCCCTCATTTTCTGCCAGGATCTGTGCCGCTGTGAAGCTGCCCTCCCAGCAGCGGCCCAGCTTGGTTTGGGGTTGCATCCTGCTGCCATGACTCCCTGCCAAGAGCGCCAGTTCCAAGCCACTGTCCTGTCTGGATTTTCTTAGATATGTAGCCCTGCAGAGCGTGGGCTCTAGATCATTCTTAAATCGTACCCAGTTTACCTGAGATCAGGTATTCTGTTAGTTGAGGGCCCTGAAGAGGTGCACAGTTAATTCCATCTATTCAGAAGGCTGAGGCGGATGATTCCAAATTCAAAGCAGCTTGGGCAATTTAGAGAGATTGAAATTTTGTCTTATTTCATTTTTTCTCTTTGAAATAAAATGGATTTTAAACAATAAATCTGGACATGGTGGCCCAGGTTGATAATCCATTAGTCTGGGAGGCTGAAACAGGAGGACTCCAAATTCAAATGCAGTCTGGGCAGTTCAGTGACAAAGACACAGCCTCAAAAAAGAAGGGCTGGAGATAGAGCTCAGTGGCACAGTGTCTGCCTGGCAAGCCTGAGGTCATGAGTTCGATTCCTGAAACCCTCCTCCCAATAAAAAGGACTGGGTAGTAGCTCTGTTGAAAGCCCAGGGTTCAGGCCATGTGTGGTGGGGCATGACTGTGATCCCACCACTCAGGAGGCTGAAGCAGGAGAATTCCAGTGATTTTGAGGCCAGTATGGGATACATAGATTGTCTCAATCCCGCACCCCACTTCCTTTCCCCCCAAAAAACCCAGGGTTCAATGCCCAGTATCATAAAATAAATTAAAAAAAAAAAATAAAAGCTACACACACACAACCCAGCCAGGTGTGGCAGTGCACATCTGTAACATCCCAGCACTCGGGAGGCTGAGGCAGGAGGACTGCTGTGAATTCAAGCCCAACTGAACTACATAACAAAACCGTCTCAAAAATAAATAAATAAATAAATGACTAGGGACACACTTTAGTAGTAAAGCTCCCCCCCCCTCCCCGCCCCAGGGTTCCACTCGGTATCAGAAAAGCACACAAAGAAAAATGGAGAGTGATGGAATGTGTCCACTTTTATTGTTGGACCAGGAAACCTGCGATCGTTTCCCTCTGCCACAAACAGGAAGAGTAAATCTGTGCCAACATCTCAGTGCAGTTTAACTTGAAGAGAAAACTGATGGGAAAACTGGAAGGCTCCTTGAGCCTTACCAACATCTTTCTCACATGGAGTTCTTTTTTTGGAGACAGTCTCATTATATAGTGTATACTGGGCTTGAGCTCACTTATGTAGCCCAGACTGGCCTCAAACTCCTGGTGATCCTCCTGCCTCAGCCTCCTGAGTGCTCAGCCAGTTCCAGTGGTTACACTGTCAGCTAGTCATTCTCTGCTGCCAGATCTTGCGACACTGCCAGGACTAACTTGGTATTGAGCAGATACTCTGCATGTGCAGGCTCCTGGCCTAAAAGGATCCCCCCCAGGACTCTGGATTAGAAATAATACACAGGGGGCTGGGGATTTAGCTCAGCGGCATAAGCGCCTGCCTTGTAAGCAGGCAGTCATGAGTTGGATCCCTGGTACCGATAAAAAAGGAAAAAGACAAAAAAAAAAAAAAAAAAAAAAAGAAATAATACACAGATGGGCATGTAAGTACATTAGCAAGTGCCAAGTATCTGGCTCTGAGAAGAGTGACATTTAAACTCAGGCCTGTAATCTTAGCCCCTGGGAGGCTGAGGCAGGAAGAGCACCATGAGTTTAAGGCCAATGTGGGCTTAGACAGAGTTCAAACCCCTGTCTCATACCCTGCACCCCACCAGATGGCCTAACTGATCTGCTTCCCATTCCCATATTTTTCCTCACCCACTGTTTATTGTGGATACGCTCTGAGAAAAGACATCTCAAATTTCACCTTTGGGCTGGGGGTTTAGCTCAGCAGAAGTGCCTGCCTGGCAAGCGCAAGGTCACGAGTTTGATTCCTGACACCTCCCCCAACCCCAGAGGCACTCCAAATTTCATTGTTGTGTGAACAGAATGTGGTTAACATAAACACCTATATGGTATGGCCTGATGCATTGCTGAATATTGTAGGACCCTGTAAACAATAAAAGCAGTATAAAAGGGCTGGAACTTGCTCTGTTGTAGAACATTTGCTTAGCATGAGCAATGCCCTGTATTTTTGTTTAGTTTTGGGTTAGGGTCTGGTAGCCCACGTTGGCCTCAAACTTGCAGCAATCCTCCTGCCTCAGCCTTCTGAATAGTGGAGTTACAGGTAAGTGCAGCTACACCCTTTTGTTGTTTTAATTTGGATTTTTATGGAACTGGAGATTGAACTCAGGGTCTTCACATTGAGCTACATCCCTTTAGACAGGATCTTGCTAAAATATGTGTGAGCCAGGTGTAGTGGTACACTCCTATAATTCTACCATTTGGGAGGCTGAGGCAGGAGGATCACCAGTTCAGTTCAAGGTCAGCCTGGGCTACATAGTGAGCCTCTGCCACAAAATAAGACAAAACATTAAAGTGTGTGTGATAACAGGGATTGAACTCAGGCCCTTTACATTGAGCTATATCCTCAACCCTTGCCTCACCTTTTGTTTTGTTTGGGACAGGGCTTCACTATGCAGTTGAGGCTGGCCTCAAATCTCATGGCAATCCTCCTGCCTCAGCCTCCTGAGTGCTGGGATTACAGGCAGGTGCCATCTCACCTGGGTTTTCCTCTGTACTCTTCGATATTTCCAGTTGCCAGCTTCCACTCTGTGTCTGGCATATATGATGTAAAAAGAAAACCCAGGAACCTTGTGATTGCTCTTCTGTGAAAGTCCCTAGTTACTCTGCCTTCTCTCCATCTTTCAGGGTCTTCTTTCATCTAATGGCTCTTTCCTGGGGCTGTGTGGTGGCCTTAGTGCAGAGGAATGGGGGAAAGCTTTCAAAGGCAACCTGAGCCAGGATGTGGCTCAGCTGCACAAGTGCCTGCGTGGCAACTTTGAGCGAGTCCCAGAACCAAAACGATGGTGACCTGACTGTGTGTCTCCTGAGTTCAAGCTTCTGGTATCACTTGTGTTTCTGTCACCATGGATGAGGGCTGGATCGCTTGTGTGGCCTCCCCTGTGGATCACTGAGCCTCCTGTGGAGGCGGGCAATGTTTAACGCCCATAGAGGAACCTTCTTGTGTGATATGCGCTCATTTCTCCAGTGCAGATCCTTTTTTTTTTTTTTTTTTTTTAAACGGGTACCAGGGATCGAACTCACGACCATGCGCTTGCAAGGCAGGCACTTATGACGCTGAGCTAAAATCCCCAGCCCCTTCCTGTGCAAATCCTACAGCTGGGGCCAACTTCGAGATACCACCACAGTGGGTGCTGGAGGAATGGGAATAGGTGATGCACCTGCCACCGCGGATGCTTCCGGTCAAGCGCTTATGACTGGGCAGCCTCCAGCCTCAGCCTGCTCTGCAGGACACAAGGTGGGTGTCCCATTTCCCATGGTGGGGGGGGGAGAGAGAGAGAGAGAGAGAGAGAGAGAGAAGTAGTTTAGTACCAGCCCATGAAACCAATTGGTTCAGTAATTTTGCATGCTGGCTATTAAAGCAGTAACTGAAACCTTTTTTTTTTTGGTACTGGAAATTGAACCCAGGGCCTTTACACTGAGCTGCATCTGCAGCCCTCCACTCCCCACTTTTTTCTATGAATTTTGACACAGGGTCTGGTTAAGTTGTTAAATTGCCCTGGCTGTGCTCCAATTTGTGAACCTCCTGCCCCAGCCTCCCAAGAGTGCTAGGATACCTGCCATGCCTGGCAGTTAAGACCTTGTTTGGAAACTCTTGTCAGCATGCCATAGCTCCCACCTTTTCCTGTTTCAAAATACCTTGTACATGGGCTGGGGATTTAGCTCAGCGGCATAAGCACCTGCCTTGCAAGCAGGTGGTCGTGAGTTTGATCCCTGGTACCAATAAAAATGAAAAAGACAAAACAAAACAAAAAACCCCCAAAATACCTTGTACTTCCCCTTTCCTAAAAATCCACTGGAAGTATCGTTGTTGTCTGCTTGCTACTGTACCATAATTTAAAAAATAAAAGGGGCATTTAGCAAATGATTAGTTAAATAGCAGATCTTTTGGGCTCAGTCAGCATGGAGCGGTTGACACTCAGAAGGTTCTGTGGATATTTTAGAAGTATGTTGAATGAATGGGTACAAAAATGCCACTAAAATGATAATCTATTGCATTTAAACAGTGGAAGTATGAAGAGCCATGCGTGGTAATTCCAGCTCTGTGGGAGGCTGAGGCAGGAAGATGGCAAGTTGGAGCCCCAGCTTGGGCAATTTAGTGAGACTCTGTCTCCAAAAATAGAAAAAGGCTGGGGATGCAGTGCAGAGGGCCTGGGTTTGATCCCCAGTACCAGTAAATAAATAGATAAAATAAAAAGGAGTCTTCAAACAGTTGTCTCAGCTTTGTGTGGTCACATCTAGGATTCAGAAGGCTGCAGCCACCCCCATGGCAGGCGGGTTTCCAGTGATGCAATCCTGCTGTGAGTCTCCATGGCTCCACGGTGACATCTCTGAGGTCTGTGACAGGCCTGCAGAAAGCCAGCGAGCTGTACATCGCTGCTCACTCCCCCTACCCCTCATCCCTGCAACTGCTCCTTCACAAGCTTCAACAGTTTTTAAAGACAAAATTGTGCCGGGTGTGGTGGTACACTCTTGTAATCCCAGCACTTGGGAGGCTGAGGCAGGTGGATCCTTGCAAGTTCAAGGCCAGATTGGGCTACAAAGTGAGCCCAAGACCAGCCTGAACCGCACTGAGAAACCCTGTCTCAAAAAGACCAAAAAAAAAAAAAAAAAAAAAAAAAAAAATTGTGCCCCCAGCAGTCTCCTGCTTTAAGCCCTCCAAGGCCTTCCCGTTAGATCTGTGATAAAATTCGGGGCTGGGGATTTAGCTCTGTGGCTTAAGTGCCTGCCTGGTAAGCTTGAGGTCATGAGTTCTATCCCTGGCACCAAAAAAAGAAAAAAAAAAATCTGTGATAAAATTCTACCTGATCCAGCTCCAGGAGCCATGCTTAGTTACTTTTCTCATTGTTGAGACAAAATACCCAACACCCAGAGTTAGAGACCTGGAGTGATGGCCCTTGCCTGCAACCCCGGTACTGGGGAGGCTGAGGGTTGCTATGAATTCCAGGTCATCCTTGACTACAGAGAGAGACCCTGTCTCAGAAACAAAAACAAAACAAAACACACACACACACAACAAAACAAACAACAAAGTTAAAAGTGGAAAGGTGGCCGGGCGTGGTGGCTCATGCCTGTAATCCCAGCAGGAGGCTAAGGAGAGAGGATCCTTGGGAGTCGAGACCAGCTTGGTCTACAAAGTGAGCTCAAGGCCAGCCTGAACTGCATAGCAAGATCCCATCTCAAAAGAGACAAAAAAAAAAAAAAAAAGTTAAAAAGTATCAAGCAATTGATGTTGGGTGTGGTGGCACAGGCCTGTAATCCCGGCACTCAGGAGGCTGATACAGGAGGATTCTTGCAAGTTCATTGGTTACAAAGTTAGCTCAAGGCCAGCCTGAACTGCATAATAAGATCCTGTCTCAAAAAAGACCAAAAAAGGGGGAAAAAAACCCCAAACCCAAACAAACAAAAAACCCAACAACAAGAGATAAAAAAGCACCCTCAAGTGTTCATACTTCACAGGATCCAGTGACCCCTGCTTTGAGGAAAGACTCCCTAAATTGGTGCTCTCCTGCTCCTGTGGCAGTCTCTTTTCCCGCATCCACAAACACCAAGATCTATGAAGTGTGTGGATTTGGGCTTCCAAAGCAGTTGACAGAAGACTGCCTCAACACTAAATATTAGTGAATATTTACCTACTAGCAAAATATAAAGATTTTCATTTGTGATGGCAAAATGTTTCTCTTTTTCATGTCTTTATTCTCCTGAGTGGCTGGGGTGAGTGGTGCTCACTCCTGTGCCTGGCTGTTCCTTTTTAAGGCTGAGTAACATTCCATCACACAGATCTGTCATGTTGCATTTGTTCATTGGTCCATTAGCAGGCACTTGATTTTCCCAAGCCTTTAGCAGCTGTGGGTGCTGTGCTGGGAAAACAGTGCCTAAAAGTGACCCTCTGCTTTGGTTTCTTTGGCGCATACCCTGAACTGAACTCTGGGTGCTGTGGTCAGGCTTTAGTGTCCTGATGATCTGACACACTGTGACGCACGTCTGTGCTGAGAGCTGGCCTTCTCCAGCCTCCTCTACTTTATGCTTCGGGGCACCGTCAAGTGTGATGTGAAGTTCACAGCCTGGATGTGATTAGTGCAGGACCCACTAAAATTTGGGACTTTAACCCACACAACACACAGAGAAATGTAACGGCATCAGGCATGAGAATGAGATTCCAAGCAGTTTTCAGTATGATTTTCTTTTGAGACTAGCTCTTGTTATGAAGTTCAGGCTAGCTTTGAGCTCGCTCTGTAGCTCAGGCTGGTCGTGAATTTGCAGTCCTCCTGCCTCGTGTTTTTTTGAGACAAGGTGTAACCAGGCAGGCCTCAAACTTGCAGTGATCATCCTGCCTCGAGCGCTGGGATCACAGGTGTGCATCATCAAGCTCAGCCAAGCCTGAGGCAGGTGGATCCTTGCAAGTTCAAGGCCAGATTGGGCTACAAAGTGAGCCCAAGACCATTTTGATGATAGTTGCTGATAGGGAGATGGCTACACCTGCTTCATTACAGGGCTCATTGAGGAAGTCTGCATGTTTAGTTTTGGGAGCTGACCCTACTTCCCCACCAAAGCAGCCCCGGAGACGTCTGTGCAACAGTCTGCAGCGTGGAGGGATCATGGGCTGTCTGAGGACCTCAGGGTTGGTTTTGCAGAGAATCAGTCTTTCAAGGCCAATCTTGTCCACCTGTTTTTTCCTGTGACTGATCATGTGGAGTTCAGTCATGTTTTGTGACACCAGTAAATGAATACTTTGTAAAATATTTTGTAAAGTGAAATATTCTTACCTGTAAACCTATGAACTCTAAATAACACACACACACACACACAATTTCTGTAGTTTTATATATTAAAAAGTGACAGTAACAAACGCTTTCCCCTTGTTGGGGAGTGATACATCTATTTTTCCATGAAGAGGGACTTAAAAAGTAACAGCCTTTTGTCCAAGTTGAACTTACATAATTGCACATGTCATAGAAAGCATGAAGAAATGCTATCAAAGAGCAGCCTCCCCAGGTCCTGGTGCAACACACCGGAGAGGTGCAAGTCCAAGGGGACCCCCTGAGTGGAGCAGTCCTGGGAGGGACAAGGGGGAGCAGATGGATTCTGCAGCAGCGCAGCGGCAGGAACCTTGAGATCAGAGTGTTCATCCAGGCTGAAAGCCTCCCCTAGCCTCTTTGGTTTTGGGTTGTGGGCCTAGCGCAGCAGACCCAGATGAACAACACCAAGCATGCTATAGACGCTTCTTCTATGCAGGTCCTTTCTGGGCCCTCACTTTCTGTCACACATGCAGACTTCACTGGCATCTACTGCATGCCAGCTGAGGGCACAGCAGGTCCTGGCACAACTCCAATGCTCTTAGTGCGGTGGTCACAGGAAAATTGGTACGGGGCCTGGGGCAGCCCTGCTGTGTCCGTGGTGACCATGTGGGCACCGTGCGTCACGCTGCTGTGTCTGTAGCAAAGCCAAAGGAGGAGTGCACGACAGATGTATGGAGAACAGGACAACACTGATTCTCTCTGTCTTAAGAAGCTACAGTGTCTTTATCTGAAGATTGTTTTCATTCACCTTAATTTCAGGACATGATGATCATGGAGGGGTTTTCCTTTTCTGACCTTACAAAAATTAGTGAGGAGCTGGGAGTGCAGCTCAGCCATGGGGCACTTGCCAGGCATGCATAAGCCCTTTGATCTGCACCACTGAAGGGGGTAGGGAGGAAGATCTACATGTGTCCTACACAAAGATGCACATAAAATATATTCTGGGGGTGGGGCTTCAGTCTCACTATGTACTTCAGGCTGGCCTTGAACTTGCTGAGATCCTCCTGTCCCAACCTTCTTGAGTTCTGGGATTACTGACCTGTGCCACCACACCCAGGCTTTCAGTAAGGGTTGCTGCCTTTGGCCAGTGTGATCCCTTTGAGCGTGGCTCGGAGGTTGATGCATTAAGAACCTATGATGAGGGGCTGGGGGTTTAGCTCAGCGGCATAAGCACCTGCCTTGCAAGCAGGCGGTCGTGAGTTCGATCCCTGGAACCGATAAAAATGAAAAAGACAAAAAAAAAAAAAAAAAAAAAAAAAAGAACCTATGATGAGCTGAGCATTTAACTCAGTGGCATAAGCCTGGCAAGTGCAAGATCATGAGTTCCATCCCCAGTACCAAAAAGAAAAAGAAAAAAAAAAAAAAAATCAGGACCTTTGACAGAGCCAGCTGCTACGTGGTGTACTGTCATCCCAGTTACTAGGTAGGCTGATGTGGGATGGTCACTTGAGACCCTGACTTTGAGACCAGCTTGGGCAATACAGTGTGGCCTCCATGTCCAAACTAAAACTCGCACTTGTGAAGCACACATGTTTGTCTGGGAAAGGAATCATCTTTACATGGAAGAGACGGCTAGAGGGTGGAATCTGAGGCAGACGAAGATATAACCCTGCTTTTTCTCTTCCACTTTTTTTTTTTGTCTTTTTCTTTTTTATCAGTACCAGGGATTGAACTCACGACTGCCTGCTTGCAAGGCAGGCGCTTATGCTGCTGAGCTAAATCCCCAGCCCCTCCACTTTCTTTTTTATGAAGAAGCTAAATATTCTCTAAGCCCCAGCAACCAAGGGGCAAAAAAGGCTTAAAACTGTTTTGTTCAGTCCCTGCCGCTGCTGGAATCAGGACTGTGGCTGAAAGAAGGGAGCCCCTGAGGCCTCCTAAGGCTCCTAGAAGAGGACGGAGGGACCCAGGGGAGGTGAACTTGGCTTCCCAGGTCACTGATGGGTGGCCCTCAGCATGGGCAGAGACAGTGGTGAGCTTAGAACGCAGGCATTGCACAAACATCTGTGACATTAGCTGGATCTCAGTGAAAATGCAGGAAGGGAAGGGCCCAAAGAGAGAAGAGAGTCTTGTGAGTGTTTAAGTGTGCTCACTGGAATGCATGGACATATATAGCAAGACCTTGCTTTCCATTTCAAAATTAAACTACAGAATTAATGTTACTATTGCTGTAGTAACAAACTATTCCACAACTCACTTTTCCAGGTTTCCATCTACTTAACAAAGCCCACACATGACTGCGCACATCCGTGGTGAGGCCTGGCAAGCGCCAAGAGGCACAGACACAGGCACAGAGGCCTTGTCCTGACCCTGCGAAGCTGTGGGCCACGGCGGGGTCAGGATGCTCTGCTGCAGATCTGTTCCAGCTCCTTCAGGTCTTTGGGACAATCTGCCGACAGGATGAGAGGTGAGTGCTGCGTCACCACTACGTCATCCTCAATCCGCACACCAAGACCCCGAAACTTCTCTGGAGCGTCTCTGTCATCCTCTGGGACATAAATGCCTGGGAAGGGGAGAGAAGAGCACAGTGTTCCGTGGGGACAGTGACTGGGGACATGGGGCCAGCTTGCTTCTCCATGTTACAAACCCTGCATCCACACCTGGATCCTAGGAGTAAAGGAGTCAATACAAGCAATATAGCCTGGTTTGGAATGGCCAGTGATGTCGGCTGTCACTGCTAGAACTACGATTATAGTCATTTGGAATATCAGATCAAGGTTTCATACGACTACTCTAATGCTGATCACGATTCTACCACTTCTTATGGCTCGAGGAGGCCATTAAAATTGCTTAATGTATGACTCTGTCTATATTTATGAGTATACCTGTATGAGCTGGGCCAGCAGGTTAATATGAGTGCACTCCTCCTCTGCCCTAGTGGGCCCAAGAAGAAAGGGCATGTAGTCAAACTGAGATAAAATGGCTGGGCATGGTGGCCCATGCCTGTGATCCCAAAACTTGAGATGGTGAGGCAGGAGGATCAACTCAAGTTCAAGGTCAGCCTGGGCTACGTGGTGAGTTCAAGGTCAATCTGAAATACATAGCAGGACCTTGTCCAAAACAACCACAAAGGATATACAACAAAAACTAAAATAACTTTCTGCTTCCACGATCAGCCAGACTCAGTCTTTTTTTTTTGTTGTGTGTGGTACTGGAGATTGAACTTACAACCTTGAATTTGCCAAGCAGGCACTTATGCCGCTGAGCTAAACCCCCGGCCGAGACTCAGTCTTTTTTCACCATGAAGGAACTGCAAACCTCTGCCACGCTCACCACAGAAACTGCTCTGTGATAGAGAACAGCAGCTGAAAGCATAAGCAGAATTGAAGGAAGCACTGGGGTGGATCCATTAGTGGACTGAACTGACTGGCCTAGATGACATCCAAGGCCACAGAGCCACAAGTGACTGGGTTCGAATCTACTCCCCAGACCCAGCTGACCTGAGAGATGAAAGCATTATGATCCAAGGAAAACAGCAGTGGAGGGTGTGAGGTATGGGGTGCTAGGGAGTGGGTCTGCCGTGCAGCCCAGTATAGGGGACAGGGCCATGACAGAGGACGGCGAGTCTGTGTGTCTCTGCATGCATCTGCCAGGTTCTGGCAGCCTCCACAGCCCACTGCTGCTGACGGCCCACAAAGGCAGGGTAAAAAAGATTTATTTCTTAATAGCTACTTATAGAAAGTCTTCACCATCTGTTGTTTATTGGAAAAGTCAAATTAAAGAAATTGTGTGATGATAAATAAGAAAGCTAAAGATAAATCTCAACATCACCTTCCGTACTAGTGGAGTCTCTTCTGCTTTAGTTATGTTGGTTTAGGTTAAAATACACAGGTGAACCTCACAGTACCATGTGGCCCAAAGGGTGGAGCTGTGAACCAGCTCCTCACCTGGTTCAATGGTGATCACCATCCCAGGCTGCAGCGGGAGGGAGCGGGACATGTCTGGGGTGTCGTGCACATCCATCCCAAGGTAGTGACCCACGTGGTGAGGGCAGTATTTCCGAGCAGCCTGCAAAAGACAGTGTAGTGGGTTAAATCTAAAATGCCACCAAGAGTCTCTCGTGTTCAGGGGTGGGGCTTTTGGAAGGTGACTGGATCATCTGTGATTCACCCACTAATGAGTGTCTAGTTGAATGTGTTGTTTGAAGGTGGGGCCTGACTGAAGGAAGTGGGTTAGCAGGGGTGTGACATGGGAGGGCATATGCTTACCCCCAGCTCCTCCCTCTCCCCTCTGCTTCCTGGCTGCCAGGGAGTGTGGAGCTTTCTTCCACCTTGTCCATCTACCATGCTTTGGAGTCAGGCAACCATGGACTGAACCCATTAAAACTGTAAGCCAAATATACCTCTAATCCTTTAAATTGTGGGTGTCTGATATTTTGAGTCAGCAGTGGGAAAGTGATTAATACAGGTAATCAGCACAGTATTATTATAGCAGTGACCTCTTATGGAAAAATGTATAAATCAGTGCAATATGTATTAATACATCCTGATGGTTCTGCCACTTATGTTTAATTTGTCCTTGGGCTGTTGCTTAAGAGATGTGATACTGGGACTGGGGCTGCTGCTCAGTGGTATAGCATGTTCTTAGCATGCTTAAGGTCCTAAGTTCAATCTCCAGTACTCCCCTCCCCCCAAAAAAAATAGGAGAGGGAGGGACAGAGGAGAAATCTGATAAACTGGTACTTTTTTTTTTTTTGGTCTTTTTCCTTTTTATCGGTACCAGGGATCGAACTCACGACTGCCTGCTTACAAGGCAGGCACTTATGCCACTGAGCTAAATCCCCAGCCCCTAAACTGGTACTTCTTATAAGCAGTTTTGCCAAATGCAGTCTAATCAAGTCACATTTCCACCTCCCTATGACATCTATCTACCTGCTGCCTTGCAGAGCCCCAGTGATGACTGGCAATGAAAAATCTCTTTTCTTGAGGAAGAGAACATGACTGTACTAGGACTGTTATCTTTTCAGTGTCCATGCAGCCTTCTCAAGAAGCCTCAAGTACCCCATGGAAGCTTGTGAGCAGCATAATTACTGGGCATTACCAGCTGGGTACTTCCATCTGTAAAGTTAAAATCTGTTGATCTAAGGAATGTGGAACTTTCTTTTCTGTGGGTAATGGGAGCCCTGGGAACCTTAACTTGAAGGTGGAAAATACTAATGGATCATCCGCTTGACCTCTTAGCATTTAATTTTAAAGCTAAGGTTTCAAATTTTGACTGGGCACCCTTACATCTTGATGTCCACTGTAACAGCAAACTTGGTGTCTAGCAATCAATCTAGCATTATATTTTGGGTCTATCTGGCAAGTAAAATTCCCTAACACTGTGGCTCCTGGGCATACGGTTGAAGCCAGCTTCTCCCCTCTGACCTCAGAAAGGGTTCGGGTTAACTGAGACTGCTTTTTTTGTGTCCTTTCCCACCCTGCACACACCAGACTTCATTTTGTTTCGCCCATGCTGGGCGGGTGATGCGGTGGCAATGCATCACAATGTGCTGCCATCTTCTGGCAGAAGGGAGCACCGACTCCCTTTGTTTTAATCCACAGAGCCCCAAGTCCCTACATAGCGTTTCTAGTGGAATTAGCTGCATCCTGGTGAAAATAGAGTGGGCACAGGGGAAGTGAAGCACCTTGAAGGCACCATTTTCCTTGCCGCTCCTCGAGATCCCCAGCTCTCGGAGCCTCTGCCCGATCAACGTGAGCATTGTGCTGTAGATGTTCTCCAGGCTCATCCCCGCTGAGCAGAGGGACAGGCAGGCTCTCTGGACCTCCAGGACAGCTTCATAGAGCTCTGCCTGAGGGGCGGTGAACCTGTGAACAGAAACCCAAAGGACAGGAACTGTGAGACGTGTGACGAGGGAAACCTCAGGCTGACACATTTAAAAGCACCAACACATTGTTATGGCTACACAGACCCTGCAGACAGGGCTCTGGATGCCCAGATCAGTGGTGTTTGTATCACTGAAAAGCTCTAGAAGGTTCTCCGTCACTGCCCTAGGTGCTCAGAGGGAGAGTGACAGGCCATTAGGCTGGGGTGGCAACACAGCCGCTCCTTCAAAGCTCAGCAGGGCTTCTGAGTGACCTGGGTAGTAGGTGATACCCAGTCACATACACTGGGAGTGTCAATTAATACAGCCAAATAAATCAAAGGCCTAAAGATAATCATGTTTTTTTTAAGATACAAGTTTTTTTTTTTTTTAATCCGTACTGGGGATCGAACTCATGACCGCCTGCTTGCGAGGCAGGTACGCTGCTGAGCTAAATCACCAGCCCCATGATATAAGTTTGTAATTTTAATCGAAAAATTCATCTTAAGAAAATAACTGAAATTTCAAACAGTTGATGTATAAAACAGTTCACTGCGATGTTTTCTATAATTTCAAAATACTGGACAAACTTTACAGATCCTCTCAGAGAAGAATGGTTAAATATAACAATAGGATAAACACCTAGGCGCCCATCTCTCAGGCTCAGCAATAACCAAGATTGAGGATACTGAACTCCTAAGTTCTGCTGAGGCTCCTTCTGCCTGAGATCCTCCAGGAGCCTCTCTGGAGGGAGCTACTTGCGTACTTTGGGCTTTCAACCAGACTCAGACCCTAGAGGGCCCCAAGTCAGGTATGATGTGTGGCCCGAGAGAAGGTGCACCACACACCCAAGTGCAGGTAGGACTGCTAACACATGCGGGCAGAGATCTGGGGACGTGTGTGCCAGAGGCTGTGTTGAGTATGGGACAAGGGCGGCAGGAACAGAAAGCTGGGCTGGGCGCAGTCTATCAGGGTCCACTAGGCAGAGGGACAGGGAAACTCTAGAATTTGGACTGTTTTCTACAGAAACACAAACCAAAAGGAAGCCATGACAAATACCAGAACTGCATTATCACCCTTCCCCCAGGATACTCTTTCCTTTATTTATTTATTTGAGCCTTGGTCTCAATAGGTCACTTAATTGCCCAGGCTGTGCTTGAACTTGCAATCCTCCTGCCTCAGCCTCCAAGAGTGCCGGGATCACAGGTATGCACCACTGTATCCAGCTGGATCACAGACCTTTGCTCAAGTTTTTCACCTGCCAGTTGTACAACTGTGGCCAGCTCCTGCAACTGTGTGAATCAATCCCTAAGAATTACTCTACTTCCCTACCACCTGTACACACACACACGGACTCATGAACTGCACACTAATTTTTTTTCTGGTACTGGGGATCTAACTCACGACCTCACACTTGCCAGGCAGGTGCTTATGCCACTGAGCTAAATCTCCAGCCCATACACTAATGTTTTGATTAGTGATGACCTCAGGTCTGTACAACAGTCATCTCACGGACTTTCTGAGACTAGGTCTCAGAATGTAGTCCAGGCTGGAGCTGTAAAGACTGAAAGGCCCTTACTAAAGTTTACTTAAAGGAAGTGGCTTTTATTAACAGCCGAATTTGGTGGCATTTGCTTACAATCCCAGCACTCAGGAGGCTGAAGTCAGCCTGGGCTACAAAGTGAGTTCGAGGCCGACCTGAACTACACAATGAGATCTTGTCTCAAAAAACCAAAAAAAAAAAAAAAAAAAAACAAATTATTGAGGTTGGGAAAACAGCTTGCCTGACCTATGAGTGTCCATATGATTCTTCAGTTGTTTATGCAAACATCCACTTTCCCACTCACGCCTACCATGGCAGGCCCGCCCCCTGCAAAGCCCTACCTGCCGTTGACAGGCCAGGTCCGCGTGATGTCGCTCACGTAGCAGGAAGACTCACAGCCCCCGTCCAGAAGAACCATCTCCCCGTCCTGAACAGAGGAGTGGGCCACATGAATGATCAGTTGCACAGTCGCTTCCCTGAATCTAAAGATGCTCTGTCTTTTTAAAGAAAGCTTCACTCTAAAGCAGACCCATCTCTGCCTGCTGCTCATGAGACACACACTGCCTGAGCTTTTCAAAGGGTTTGCGCGGCAGCACCTGGCGAGCAAGAGCCCAGGCTTGGGAATGGGTAGGGAAGGCACTGGGCAGCATACGTGTTACTGCACTGCTTACAGAGCCCACTTCAAGCAGTGCCTTATTCCAGCACATCCACCTGGAGCCATTTCACCTCACAATGCCACTTCCCTTCTGCACATTGTCCTGATATATGGGGGGAAAAAAAAATTTTGAGAGTATCTTTAACTGATCACTAGACATGACCTATTGATGTCCTTGAGGACAAGGCATACCTTTTTTATATCTGTATCTAAGTGTAAACTTTGTTTTTTAAAAATTTTTTTGTCTTTTTCATTTTTATCGATACCGGGGATCGAACTCACGACCACCTGCTTGCAAGGCAGGTGCTTATGCTGCTGAGCTAAATCCCCAGCCCCCTAAGTATAAACTTTGATATACAGTGAAGTAGTCATTAAGACTATGCATAGAACAAAAAAAAAAAAAAACCAAAAAATAAAAAATAAAAAAAAGACTATGCATAGAACAATGACAATTTTGAAGAATAGATGTTTTTTTGTTGTGACAAGATGGAATAAATTTCCTAATAGGAAACAATTAGGATAATATATTGGAATATATATATATATATATATATATATATTTTTTTTTTTTTTTGACACCTGGGATTGAATTCGCGACTGTGAGCTTGCAAAGCAGGCGCTTATGCCACTGAGCTAAATCCCCAGCCCTAGATAATATATTTTATAAAATCTTAACATTATATTGGTTTTTTTGAGACAGTATCACTACATAGTTTAGACTGGCCTTGAACTCACTTTGTAGCCCAGACTGGACTCAAACTTGCAGTAATCTTTCTGCTTCAGCTTCCTGAGTGCTGAGATTACCAGGCATGGACTACCATGTCCCGCTCAATACAGACGCTTTTTAATGAAAATTAACTTGAGAAATTAGGTTGCTGAACTTTCTGCTGGATTGCTTGGCCCTCAGAGAGCAGCACTGAAAGGCATACTATATACCTTGATGAGCTGATTATTCTTCACGTAGTGCAAAGTGTTGGACCGGTTCCCACCAGCAACCACAGGTGGATAGGCCAAGATGTCTGCCCCGCGTGCCCGACATTCAAACTCAAACTGTGAAGAAATACGAGGTGTGAGTCATGTTCTTGCATTTTATATTTCCACAAATCAGACTGTCTTTATAGCCTCTGCCTCCACTGCAGCGCTCACTGGAAGCCACGACTACAGCACTTCAGTGCTGTATCTCTGTGCATTTCCTTCTCACCTGTATGTTGTCTCTTTCATTTGACCCAGCCATTCCCCTTCTTGTTGTCTTCCGGAAAGAATTAAAAGCGTCATCCCACAACAATACATGTGTACCTGTGTTTATAGCAGCATGGTCTGTAATAGCTAAATCTTGGAAGCAACTTAAGTGCTCATCAACTGATGAATGGATAAAGAAGATATGGGTTTTTTTTTTTTTTTGCTCTTTTTCGTTTTTTTTGGTACCAGGGATCGAACTCATGACTGCCTGCTTGCAAGGCAGGCGCTTATGCCGCTGAGCTAAATCCTCAGCCCCAATATGGGTTTCTTTATACAGTATAGTATTATTCTGTCATAAAGAAGGGTAAGTTTAGGGCCAGGGGATTTAGCTCTGTAGCATAAGTGCCTGCCTGGCAAGTGTGAGGTCGTGAGTTCGATCCCTGGTGCCACAAAAAAAAAACAGAAACAAACAAAAAAAAAGGGTAAGGTTAAGACTTTCCTAGGTAAATGAATTTATCTTGAAACCATACTCTCTAAAATGAAATAAATGGGATATTTGTGTGTAAATACTGCATTGTTCCTCTAGGGTGAGAAACTGAAAGTGTTAATAAGGACTAAAATAAAATATGTAACAGATATTGGGAAATGGGAAGAAGATGTTCAAACGAGAAGGGGGACAAGGGAGAGGGAAGGGAGAAAGGAAGGGAAAAGATAAAATAGAAGGTAAACACAGACACAGAGGTTTTATAAATGAGGGGGAGGGGGATGAGAAAAAAGAAGCAAGATGTATCTCATATAGGTACAGATTCCCAGTGATGAAGGCCATCCTTACGCAGCTCTAAGTCTGATTCCAGCCTTTCAAAGGGCGCCAACCTGAAGGCTCTGGAGGAGTGAGAGTGGCCACCAGGTTTCTAGTGCGCCTGGAGGTGCAACATCCGTGTTCACCGCACACAGCCTCAGCGCCACCTGCCTTCCCGTCTGCCCAATGCTGCTCCTCCCATCTCACTCCTGCTTCCCTTCATTGGCTCTGTTTCACAGCTTTCTCTCGGGCACTGTGGCGTGCATGTTGTAGACTCCCGTGCTAAGCTAAGTCTGAGGCCACCTGATGCCCAGCTGCCTCCCGCTGGCCCTTCCCCCCCCTCACCTTGGCGTAGAGGAAGGCTTCCTCCACCGGAGCTTTGCTGGCAAACATGGTCTCTATGAACGCCTGCAAAGACATAAGAACAAGAACATGGTCTCGTTTTCACTGTGTTGCGAACTCAAACATTCAAAACACTGCAGTTCACATTTTAAAAAGGCAACTTTCCCTCTATTTTTGTCAACCTGAGGTTGTGACTGAGTGGGTACAATATAGATTCCCAGAGGGAACTGAAAGCAGTTTTTTTCCCTCTAGGAATGACAGATGACAAATTCCATGGAAGGCCACCTGAGCCTCCTACTGGGAAAGACATTGTGTGCCAAGCAAGCAGTGCAACGGGTCTGCCTGAGACTCTGGGTAAAAGCCTATAGCACTGCATGTTGCAACATGAGAGCCAGGGCCTCTGAGAAGCTAGAGAACCAGGGCCCAAGCACCCCGTCACAGGGCTGGAGGAGTCAGGCCCTGCGTGCTGTCCCTCCCCGGAGGACACAGAGGTCCTCCTCCGCTGCCCTTACTGCTCTACACAGACATGCCAGGAAGAATAGCCGGATGCTGATTATGTTGTCACCTTGCTCTCACTTTCCAGCCTCTAGAACTGTGAAGACACAGCACAGCCAGTCTCAGGCATTGCTAGGGCAGAACAAATGAGTAAGACACAAACACATCTGCCACTTAAGTACCCTGATGGACGCTTCTAGAGCTCCGGCCTCTGGAATTACAGGTTGAATGGTGTCGTCTGCAGCAGTGTTTCCCAGCCTCAGCAGTGTTAGGCTGTGGCTAAATAGTTCCTTTTTGTGGGGGCTGCACAGTTCAGTGAAGGACACTGGTGGCCACATGACCAGCAGACATTGCCAAAAGTTCCCTAGGGAGCTGGGCATAGTGGTGCACACTAGTAACCCTAGCACTCAGGAGGTGGAGGCAGGAGAACTGCCTTGAGTTCAAGGCCGGCCTGAACTACATAGCTTATCCTATCTTAAAAAAAAAAAAGAGAGAGAGAGAGAGAGGAAAAAAAAAAAAAAAAAAAAAAAAAAGAAAGAAAATATCCCTCAGGGGACAAAGCTGTTCTTGAGAACCACTCACTAGTACAGGGACTTTTTATTAATTCTCTGTGATAGCCACACTTAATGCACGCAAATATTCAATATTTGTCACAGCATATAAGCTTCTAAGTCACCAATATACTTTGTTTGAAAAACTTTTTTTTTTTTGTTTCTTCTATGCACAGCCTCCTTTATGACTATGGTTGTTATGACTGGGCAGCAAATTTATCTCTGCTTTCTAGCAGGCAATGTGAAAAGGGAAACCGTGGCAGCTCTGTGATTCCCAATGTTTGCTGGATAAAAACTAACCAATTTCAGAGGGTTACGAAGAGACCACACTGCATCATGAAAAGGATTTCTCTCAAGCTCTGACCTGAGAATGAGAATGGATGGGGGGCTGGGAATTTAGCTCAGCGGCATAAGCGCCTGCCTTGCAAGCAGGCAGTCGTGAGTTCGATTCCTGGTACCAATAAAAAGGGGGAAAAAAAAAAAAAGAAGTAGGCTGAGAATGGATGGAACACTGAGAGGGATGTTCCAAACATTTCTCTCCCTGTAAAGAAAGGAATCATCATGTATCACAAACATGTACAAAACACAAAAACGCCAGGGATTTAGCTCAGCGGTGTAAGCGCCTGTCTGCCAAGTGCAAAGCTGTTTTTTGTCTCTCTCTCTCTTTTTTTTTTTTAGATAGGATAAGCTGGCACCAAATAAATAAATAAATAAATAAATAAATAAATAAAAATACAAACAAAAACCCCCTGAAAATAACCAACACTTCTCAACACTTTGCATTAGCAAAAAGCCCAACAGGTGAACTGCAAGTGTGCACCCAGTCCTGTATCTCCTGTATGAGAGCCCCCTCCTCAGGGAGAGGTGGCCCTGCCCACCCGGCCGCCTTAGCCTCTCCTTTTACCCTGCTCTCCTAGCTATGGATTCAAAGTCTGTCTGTTCTCCTCACCGAGACCCAAGGCTGAGGCTGGGAGGAATGGGCGTTGCACCCTCAGGACCTACAGTAGCGCATGGTACTGAGTGGTTGCACAAAAAGTGCTGCTGGGTGACAAAGCAGTGAACAATGGCTGAAGGACAGACAAACACTGAGCAGTAACTAATTTTAGCATGAAGCAAAAACAAAACAAAACAAAACATAACAAAAGTAACAGCTCCGGTGAGTTCGTTTACTCAGAAGAGCCCTTTCTCTTTCTTCTCTTGAATGCTTACTGGACAGCGAAGAGGAGTTCTGAAGTCATGGTCCTTTTACACGCTATGCAGCGCAACCCACACGACAGGCTGATGTTACCTTCATTATAGCTGTGGACACTAGGGCCCACTTAAGGCCAGTGACCTGGCCTAAGGACATGGCATGGCACCGACACACAGGCCTCTGTGCATTTTCCACTGTACCACTCTGCCTTCCCACAGAAGATAAGGGACATAGACGTCAGGGTTAGGCAGAAGCTACTACGGAGCCTGGCCAAAGCCCGAAACATGGCCATGAAGTGTGGCTAGTCGTTCCAGAGCAGTCTGTCAGCTTTGCAGTCCTGACAGCAGCCATGTTAACTCTGAGTCGCTCTGTGCATCGATGGTAGCTCCTGGGCTGTGACAGGAAGTGCAGCCCCATTGGCCTCACTAAGGAGGTCATCGGGAGTCTGCACACGACTTCCCCAGATGCCTTGCTTCTTCAAGACTGCCACTGGCTGTGATCTTATGTTTTTCCTCTTTTCTTTTTTCAGTACCAGAGCCTCTGTACTGAGCTATATTCCCAGTCCTCTGCCCTTTTTTTGAGACAGTCTTGCAAAGTCACTAAGTTTCACAGGCTGGACTCTAATTTGTGATCTTCCTGCCTCAGCTTCTCAGAGTGCCAGGATTACATGTATGTGCCACCATGCCTGGAGGCTGTGATATTTTAATGTTGTTTATTAAGCACTTCCTCCATATTAACTGTAGATCTGTAAGCATAGTCACCGTGTCTTTAAAAATCAAATGCTATGTAAGCCATGATTAACGCATCTCACTTCAAAAGTGAGAATACTTAAACTGGTCATGGTGTATGCCTATAATCCCAGCTACTAGGGAAGCTGAGGCAGGAGGATGGCAAGTTCAACTAAGTCTGGGTAATCTAGCCAGGGCCTGTCTAGATGATATTAAAATAAAACATACAGGAAATGGCAGAGGATGTAGCTCAGTGGTAGAATGCTCCTGGGTTCAAATCTCAGCCTTCAAGACATAGGAATACATAAAGACACCTAACTCATTTTGTTTTTATTGTGATGAAATTCATATTACATAAAATTAACCAAGAGAAATTGTAGGGTGAGGGGTCTGTAGACAGGGAATAAAACAGAATAGGAGCAGCATTAGGTCTTCTAGCTAATCCTGACTAGGAGGAGTCAAAAACAAACTTTACTAGAGAAATTCCCCTGGGAAATAGGTCAAGGATGGGTGCAGAAAAAGAGAAAACCACAGATAAAGGAATGACCTTGGGACTTGCACCAAGAGATTAAATAATGAATGAGCTGACAGATAGGACACAAATGATAAGCCACCTCCACCTCCTGGAGAAAACAAAGGGAGGGCTGACTTTAAGGCATATGGACTCACACCTATGTGCTAACACTGTGTGTTTAGTCACTAGAGTAGACCACTGCAAGAAGACACAGTGGACAGAGGTGCCTGGAAGCCAACCCAGTTATGGTAAGTTCCGAGTGGGGATAAAGGGTCTCTGATCCCCCTATAAAAGCAGCTGGGAATAAAGGTCCATGGGTCACTCATCATTCTGGAACCCCCTAACCCCTCTTTATCAGGGTCACTATCTTCTCTTCTTTATTCCCTATTTCTTCTTTTCAAATAAAATGTCATCCATTCATCAAATGCTGTCCTTCTAACTTTTTTTTGTATCAGGAATCAAACTCATGACCTCGTGCTTGCCAAGCAGGTGCTGTGCTGAGGTACATCCCCAGCTGTGTCTCTCTAATTTTGTATTGGGGCTGAGTTTATGATCGTGGCAGGCTGCGTGGACAGCAGAGCAGCAGTGTTTGTCCCATGATGTAACATCGTTGGTTCCCTGATCATGACCTGGACATGACAAAATGAACAATTCAGTGGCATTTAGTAAGTACATTTACTATGTTTTGCAAACACAGTCTCTAGTTCAAAACATTTTCATCGGGGGTGGGGGTTTAGCTCAGCGGCATAAGCGCCTACTTTGTAAGCAGGCAGTCGTGAGTTCGATCCCCGGTACCGATAAAAAGGAAAAAGACAAACAAAACAAAACAAAACAAAACAAAACATTTTCATCATCCTTTCCCTCTCCAAAATCAGAGTATTTAATTCCTGTTCTGAAAATACCACCTCTGGAATCTTTTAATCTGCTTTCTGTCTCTATAGATTTACTGGTTCTAGATAGTATGTATACATCAAATTATACAAAATGTGAATTTAGCCGGGGGTAGTGGTACACAACTGTAATCACAACATTCGAGGGCTGAGGCAGGATTTAGTGAGTTCCACACCAGTCTTAGCTACAAAGTGAGCTGCATAGCGAGACCCTGTCTCCAAAAAAAAAAAAAAAAAAAAAGTGAATTGATGGAAAAAATATGAATTTCTGTGTCTGTCTGTCTTTTTTTTACTTTGCAGATTTTCTTTGTTTTTCTTGGCTTTTTGTTGCTGTTGTTTATTTTTTTGAGACGGGATCTTACTTTTGTGGTGCACTCCGACCTTGAGCTCACTATGTACTGCAGGCTGCCTTTACAGTTTCTCCTCCTAGGTTTATGTAACAAATCCATTTTGAGTTAGCTTGTATTCCAGTATATTGGACTAAATTTCTTTTAAGTTTTGTTCTTTGTTCATCTTTTTCCTACCTGACTCATTTTGCATTAAAATATGAGTACAGTGTTCTTTTGAAAGAAAAAAAAGCTGACTTTGAAACCAGATAATAAAATAATAAGTCAAGTTATCCTTGGTTTGAAGTAACACATGCTTTAAGATCTGTGGAACCTGGGAAACACAGGAGCTAGAAAAAAGATTTAGAAGAGAAAAGTGCAAACTGATGGCAGCTCTGCTAAATCCTGCGTGGTGTGGCTACTGCCTTCCCCTGTGGCAGAGACGTCGAGTCCTTGGGATAAGCTTCTCTCACAGTCAACAGAGGGCGCTCTAATGAAGGCACCTGGGCCACTTCAATTTTTGATGACTTAATCTTGTGACACTAAACTACAATTAGGATAGTTCACCTGGCAAACTGCTACAGGAGGGTAAGAAACTGTGGAAGGAGTTGTTATTCAGTGAAGGAAGTGATCCATTTGCTAGACTTTTTTCAGAGAAGCTCTTGATAATAATGGTCCTGACGTTAGGCATGGGATGGCACACTGCGCTCAGGAGCATGGCCAGAGAGTTCAGAACCAATCTGCGCTACATAGAAAGCTCAAGGCCAAGGGCTGGGGATTAGCTCAGCGGCATAAGCGCCTGCTTTGCAAGCAGGCAGTCGTGAGTTCCATCCCGGGTACCGATTTAAAAAAAAAAAAAAAAAAAAAAGAAAGCTCAAGGCCAGCCTGGACTATATGTTGAGACCCTGTCTCAAAAAAAGTTCTCGAAAATTTCAGGTCAAGAAGCATTGTTTCTAATTTGGCCAGTAAACAACGTGGTGGAGGACATCTGTGGTCAGGCAAGTTCACTAAGATGGATCCATCTTAGTGATTAAGGGCGGGCTCTACTACACTTGGCAGAGATGGGCAATTACTATGCCCCTCCCTTGTCAAGTAAATTAGGACCCCTGGAGTTGTGGAAACGCTGATGACCATGTGCAGACAGGAAGGAGCTCCCTAGGGATGGATGGCTCTCAGCCAGGCTACAACCTGATGCAGTGCTAAGGGTACCACTAGAAAGCACTGCAGATGTCACTATGCTGTTGGACTTTAGAAAAAGGTAAAAAACAAACAAACAAAAAAACACCACCCTAACAGCTTTCACCCCAACTCTGGATAATAAAATAGTAACAAAAAATTTAGGACTTTACAGTGGATCAGTGACCGAAACATATGAGCTAAAGCTAAAAAAAAAAAAAAAAAATATATATATATATATATATATATATCTCACAAGACAACCTAGGGGGAGAATTTTTTTTTTTTTTTGTCTTTTTCCTTTTTATCAGTACTGGAGATCGCACTCACAACTAACTGCCTGCTTGCAAGGCATGTGCTTATGCCGCTGAGCTAAATCCCCAGCCCCCATAGGGGAGAATTTTTACAACACTGAATTTAGCAATGATTTCTGGATATCACACCAAAAAGCACAAGAAACAACAAAAAGATAAATTGGATCTCATAAAAATAAAAAATATCTTGTGAGTTAAAGGATACTATCAGAGGAGAGTAAAGTCAACCCACAGAATGGGAAAATATCTTTGTAAATCACATACTTGTAAAGATTGATGTCCAGAATAAATAAGGGACTCCTATAACTCGACAACAAAAATCAGCCCCAGTGACACATTCCCACCAGCTTGAGCCCCAGTGGTACATGTATGATGCGATACAAACGAATCTCATTGCATTTATCTGTCATTTTAATACTAAAATTAATACAAAGTCTAAAAGCCAGCGGTGGTAGTACACTCCTATAATCTCAGCACTTTGGAGGCTGAGGAAAGGAGAATCATTTGCAAGTTCAAGACCAGCCTAGGTTACAAAGTAAGTCCAATGCCAGCCTGAACTGCATAGTGAGATTCTGTCTCAAAAAAAAAAATTAATACAAAGTCTATAAATGAACTGAATCTATTTTGTTGCTTGGATTTGAATAATTACTGCCCAAATACAAATATTAATACTATTTCTTATTAATTAAAGTTTTATTATAACATTTTCTATATAAAGGTTGCTGATTCGTGTATGTCACAACTCACTTGGCATTTCTTTTTTTTCACTATGTAGTCTAGTATTGCCTTAAACTCATTTTTTATTCCAGGCTGGCCTTGGACTTGTGACAATCCTCCTGCCTCAGCCTCTATGAGTGCGTGAGTTACAGGTTTGCACCACAATGCCTGGGCTCATTTGGCTTTTGTGGCCAAAACAGTGCCCATTTTTTAGACAGCCACACATGCGCCACTGGACATTCAAATTGGCGGGGTGGCTGAATTCAAAGCAGAACAGCCTAGCACTAAAACTTACATTACAGCCCAGAGTATACATGATAAAACACAGCGAAATGCTTGAATAGATATTTTTCCTAAGAAGATATACAGAGGACAAAACACAATCAACCAACCCACATGAGATGATAACCAACATTACTAATCATCAGGAAAGGTAAGTCAAAATCACTACGAAATGCTATTTCACATACACCAAGAAAGCTATTACCAAAATAATGGAAAAAAGAAAATATTTACAAGGATGTGGGCGAATCCTTGTGCCATGCGAATGGGAATGTAAAATGACTGTGCTTTTATGGAACAGTATGGCTAGTTCTCAAAAATTAAACATGCATTTACCATATGACCCCAAAAGAATGAAAAGGGACTTGTACATTAGTACAGTCATGTTCATTATAGCATTATTCACAACAACCCAAAGATGGAAACAACCCATTTATCCATCACCACATGAAAACATGAATAAAATGTTATATGCATACACATACAAACATACACACAGACGGGACTATTATTCAGCCATAAATAGAATGAAATTCTGACAAATGCTACAACAGATAAATGTTGAAAACATATTAAGTGAAATAAACTAGCTGCACGAGGATAAATATTGTATGATTCCAATTATAGGAAGTAATTAGAATAGGCCAATTCATACAAATGGAAAATGAAATAAGGTCAATAAGTGTTGAGTTATTTATTGGGTATTGAATTTCTGTTTGAGATAATGAAACAGTATGGAATGGTAGTAATTATAAAAACTGAATATATTCAATACCACTTAACTGTTCACTTAAAAATAGTTAAAATGGACCACGGGTATAGCTCAGTGGCTCAAATGCATGCCTGGACAAGTACAAGGTCCTGAGTTTGATTCCCAGTACAAAAAAAAAAAGAAAAGAAAAGGTTAAAATGACTCTGGAAGACTGAGGCAGGAAGATCAGGTTACAAGTCAAGCTCAGTTTGGGCACATTAGCCACTCACTGAAACTCTGCCTCAAAATAAATAGAAATGGGATGCAGATGTAGCTCAGTGCAAAGACCCTGGATTCAATCACCATTATTACAAAAACAAACAAAAAGGCTGCGTGTAGTGGCACATGAGCCCAGGAAGGCTAAGGCAGGAAGATCATTGTGAATTCAAGGCCAGGCTGCACTACATAGTGAAAGCCTGTCTCAAAAAAAAAAAAAAAAAAAAAAAAACACAAATAAAAAACAAAACCCAAAACAGTTACATAAAATGATATAAACACTGACAAAGGATCAACCCTGACGACTTTTACAGGAAGAAGGCCAGCACTGTCTGTGACTGAGCTCCTCAGACTATGGCAATCCCATGGTAGAGACACTTGCACTATCGCATCTTAAAGGAATTTAGAAGGGTTCCAATGAGTGCCTATCCACAGATGCCAAAATGCTAACTTAAAACACTGGCTTTTAGTATTAACATGGAGACGATGAAGAAAATGTATAGGAAGGCTAAGGTGTCTTGACCCAGTCCTTGAAGGAGCTCTTACCCCTGTGAGAGTGAAGCCTGTAGGTGAAGAGACACACCAGCGTAGTGGACAGACATGTGCAGGGTACAGGACTACGGGCTGGGCCTGTCAATGAGACCCCAGGGCTGATGGGACTGATTCAGGGGACATGCTGTCATGAGGATAAAAAGTGAAGTCTGATTAAAGCTTAACATGAGTGATAAATGCACACCGTGGTGGTGTTTCTTAGCGACATGTGTAATTGATGAGCATGTAATGTGTGAAGGTGAGTTCTCTTGCCACCACGTACAAAGAGATGAATAACACCACAAGGCAGCAAGGAATCTGCCTTTACTCAGAATGTCAGGCATCAGTAGTAAGAGCACCCATACCCTGACTCATAAGAGCCAAGTGGCCAGAAAGAAAGGCCGACAGGCTGACAGCACCGAGAGCCTTGGCAGTTTCTGAAGAGAACAAGCTAAAGGCACAACTGCCTTGGGTCTGAGGCAAAGACAGCGACCTCTGACTGAGTGCTCCTCTGACTTCTCTGGGGTCCGGCGGATCTCGAGGAACTGATAAAACAGCAGCAGAGTTTGAGGAACGATGGGGAAGAGGCAGAATCTCCACTTGCCAAGTCCAGCCATTTGGACCGCTGAGCTGTGCCCTCTGTCATGCCCCAGTTAACAGTGGCTGCAGGAGCCGATCTGGGCGGAAACTGATCCTTGGCACGGCACCTCTGTTGCACAGCAGAACATGGGTCTGGCAACCAAGATGCCAAGAGCAAAAGGCTTCCTCGGTGTCTCGGGTTTTGTCTCCAAGTCTGCTGTGTCTAAAATGGAAGGAGTCCACAGAGCAACTCCAGAGAACTTCAAGACACTTTTATTCCCTGTACCACCACAAGGAAGAGATGGGGCCAACAGCCAGTAACCACCCAACATGGTTCAACAAACTGTGTGCCAGTGGCTCCTTTAAAACAGTCCTCCCAAGGCTGCCTCAGTTCCTCACCAGTCAATACAAAGCAGAAACGTGTGGGAAAACGATGGAATGCAAAGACCACACAAGTGATACTGGAAGGATTTTGGGACCAGCCTGAAATAGCTGCAATGATATGAAAGGCTGATGCCTGGAGGATCAGGGAGACAGAGTGGGATGGATTTAAAAACCCATTGTGCAGGTCAATGCTCTTGTGGGGCGATGGCTGGTGGGGAATGAGGGGTACCTGGGTCGCAGTCTGGGGAGACAGATGAGCAGATAGTGCTCAGCTGCAAGGAAAAGCTGCAGCATGGACAGGATGAAATGAAAAGCCAGCCTGAAGAGGTTCTGATGATAAAAGAATGACAGACAGGAGAGAGAGGCTGCGGACAGAAGGTGAGGGGGACCACAAACCTGTCGTCTCGGGGCTGGAGAGTGAAGGGACTGTACTTTGTTGAAAGGTTTACACTCCAAGCTTGATGACAGTTCGTTAGGGTAAAAAGTGACGTGTCTCAGTGCATGAGTCATCTATCCATCCCTAGAGAGCTTGGCCCCTAACGAGGTTGCTGAGACAAATGAGCCAGTGAGCAATGGCATTTTTAGGAAACTGGTGTAAAACGTTTTTGAAATTTCTGAAGTGTGATATAACATAATGCCAACTTCACACATTTACAAGTTTAGTTGCTTCATTTTGAGTTATACAATCTGGAAGTGTAAGTACTTTATATAAGGAGCTTTGTTTTTCTTTTAGTAATTTGTTTATTTAAGGTCTTTTTGAGACAGGGTGTTGCTCTTTAATCCAGGGTGGTCTTGAACTTACTATGCAGCCCTGGCTGGCCTGAAACTTGCAGTGATTCTCCCACTGCCTCAGCCTCCCAAATGGCAGGATTAACAGGTGTACTCCATTGCAAGTAAATACATATTTACTTAAGTGAAAAAATAAAAAGAAACAGTGCCTGACTTTCTGCACTGACCTGGCTGATACCTTTTCTCACTGTCAATCTCTAGAAAGACCCCTTACAGCTTGCACTCGTGTGAAGTATTTCCAATTATATCTATAGTATCATCTCAAAAATATTTATTTAAAGGGCTCAGGATATCCATCAGAGGCAGCCCAAGTGCTTAGAATCCATGAGGCCCTGGGTTCAACTGTAGCACCAATAAATAAGCAAATACACAAACTTAAACTCACCTGTCATAATCTGCTAAGATACACATCTAATATGACAGATGTAGTAACTATATCTTTTTTTTGGTATTCTTTATTTTTATTTTTGCAGTACGGGGGATTGAATCTAGGGCCTCTGCACTGAGTCCTCAGTCCTTTTTAAAAAATTTTGTTTTGAGGCAGGGTCTTTTGGTACCAAAGATCGAACTCATGACCTTGAGCTTGCCAGGCAGGTGCTTGTGCTGCTGAGCCAAATCCCTGGTGCTAGGCAGGGTCTTTTTAAGTAACCACTTTGCCCAGGCTAGGTTCAAACTTTATATCCTCCTGTCTCAGTTTCCTAGAGTTCTGGGATTACAGATGTGTGCCACCACACCAGTTTACCAGGCACCTCTTAAAACAACTGGGTGGCACAGTTCCTATGTTTGTGCTATTATCATCATCATCTGAAACTGGGGACCAAACTACAAGCAACTTCACTAAGGTTACAAATCATGTAAAAGACTGAGAATCATGTTTTTTAAATTTTTGTAGTACTAGGGATTGAACACAGGGCCTTGTGCATACTAGGCAAGTATTCTTGCCACTGAGCTACTTCCCAGCCTGGTACTGGAGAATTATGTTCAATCTTGCTAAATAAATACCTAGGGCAATGCACAGACTATGAAGTTTGGGCAATTACTTAGGTTGGAGCTGCTTGTGACATAGCACATACTGCTAGGAATAAACTGTTATTCCCTGCCTCTGAGATGAAATAAGCAGCTCAGTACCTACCACTGAGCTACTTCCCAGCCTGGTACTGGAGAATCATATTCAATCTTGCTAAATAAATACCTAGGGCAATGCACAGACTATGAAGTTTGGGCAATTACTTAGGTTGGAGCTGCTTGTGACATAGCACATACTGCTAGGAATAAACTGTTATTCCCTGCCTCTGAGATGAAATAAGCAGCTCAGTACCTACCACTGAGCTACTTCCCAGCCTGGTACTGGAGAATCATATTCAATCTTGCTAAATAAATACCTAGGGCAATGCACAGACTATGAAGTTTGGGCAATTACTTAGGTTGGAGCTGCTTGTGACATAGCACATACTGCTAGGAATAAACTGTTATTCCCTGCCTCTGAGATGAAATAAGCAGCTCAGTACCTAGGTCAGTGGTGCCAAACCTGTGGCATGCATGTTATTTTATTTTATTTTTTAAGACAAAAGATGTTAATGTATGAGTTGTTTTTCTAAACGAAATCCTCAGCATTCAGGTTTAATTATAGTATTGGGACTCTGTGATAAGTAATTGAGTTTTTGGTTAGTTTGATCACCAACCTAGTGGGCCTGTTTGATGTAGAGAAATCTTAAGACATCACTAGAGGAAACTTTTGATCCTAATTAAAAAACACCATGGGGCTGGGGATTTAGCATAGTGGCATAAGCACCTGCCTTGAAAGTGCACAGTCGTGAGTTCAATCCCTGGTACCGATTTAAAAAAAAAAAAACTCACCATGAGAAAGATGTTTAGTTACAGCCTGAGCCAAACAACCTTTTTAGTACTGCAGAAGCCTTTGGTGCAAGTATTACACTTAGACCACGTGTGATTGTACTTCTCAAGTGGTATTAGAAGGGTACACTGCCCACACTCATGCCAAGTGGAGCGTTCAACCCAAGCTGTAACTGCTTCTCAATGATAAGCTATACACTTTTACTGTATGTTGCTCTCTATTGCATGTCTTTTGAAAGACAGTTACTGAGTTGTTATTGAGATAACTTCTGTAAATAAAACTTGTAAAAATATATTAAGATCCAAAACACACATCAATGATGGTGATGTTAGAAAGGCACTCTAATTATAAAGTCAATACCCAGCCACTCATGGTGGTGAATGCCTTTTAATCTCAGCATTGTTACAAAAATGAAAAAAGGAAAATGCATTGGCTATATGGTGCCTGTTACCAGGGAATTCAAGAGAAATTCGTTAAGATGCATTAGCAAGTAGGCCCCTCATTCCTCTTTTCAACCATCTGCTGAAGGATGCCAGGTAACTGGTCTGGTTCACATGATCACTACAGAAGTAAAGGCAACTTTGTATAGAAAGCACATGTTCAGAGTCCAGCAAAAGGTATGTTCTTTAGGGAAGAAATTACAAAATAGACGTTCAAGGAGAAAGGAGGGAGAGATGGAAAACAATGTATTATATATATATATACATGCATCAGTTTCCTATGATAAATGTAATCATGTGCTACACTAAAAAATAAAAACAAACAAAAAACCAATTAAAAAAGAACAAGGAATATCCTACTGGTTATTTTTTCTGAAATTCTGTACAACTTGTACCTTTTTCTGTTTTTTCTCCTTAAATAAAATTAAAAAAAAAAAAAAGAGAGAACAAGGTGGGTTGAATTATAGGCTTCATCTGTAGCATGATGATAAGGGCTGGGGATTTAGCTCAGTGGCATAAGCACCTGCCTTGCAAGCAGGCAGTCATGAGTTCGATCCCCGGTACCAATAAAAAGGAAAAAGAAAAAAAAAAAAATCTACATCTGTAGCATGATAAAGGAACTGAACATAAATGAAAGCTCTAATATTTGGTTAAACACTGACTTGTGCTATCATGAGATAGACTTGAAATTGGTGTAACAAGTGAACCAGAAAAGGATCATGTATGTGGGGAACTGTTTTGTCTTCTAGTTCATTCTTTCTTTTTTATTTCTTTGGTTTTTTGAGACAGGGTCTTACTATACAGTGCAAACTGGCCTCAAATTCACAGCTCCTGAGTGCTAAGGTGAGGGGCACTGTTATTTGGAAACCTATATGGCAGTTCTGCAGGCAAACTGAAATAGGACTTGCTGCTCTTCACTGACACCCTACCTATGTAAGACACTGAAGGTGAATGGAGTGAAAGAGTTGAAAGACCAACTCTGATCTCCTGAAATGGCAACCAGTGTCTGTGATTAGTATTTCTTTGCTTCTCAAGTGATTTTTGTAATCTGGGAAAAAAGTTTCTAGTAGGAACCATACCTGTGATGTCAGCTTGCCAGCAATCTGCATTCTCTCGATTTCTGCAGGAGATTTGATTAGCCGCAGGCGCTGTATCAGGTGCTGGACCCCCTGGACCTTGTTCTTACTCCTGGCCTTGGCCTCAGTCAGGTGCTGCATGTAGTCAGAGTGAAGCTGTGTGTGCGAAGGCTTCACCCAGTCATACCAAACTGTGCTCGTCTCAGCTTAGAGGGAAAGCCAAAGAACACATTTAAATCAACAGGGGAGGGGGTGTAGCTCAGGGTTAAAGCATGTGTTTAGCCTTTGTGAGGCTCTGGGTCAATCCTCAGCACCAAACAAGAAGTAAAACTACCTGGATGGTGGCGCATCCTGTAATTGCAGCACTTGGGAGGCTGAGGCAGGAGGATTATTGCAAGTTCAAGACCAGCCTGGGCTACAAAGTGAGCTCAAGGCTAGCCTGAACTGCATAGCGAGACCCTGTCTCAAAATGACAAAAAAAACCCCAAGAAATATAAATGCCAACTTCAACGATGACCTGAACTACTCAAAGCTATAAAACCTGCAATGTGGACTATAGAGGGTTGAATAAAACTCTCAGGGCAGAAGCAATTGATGGGTTTGATCATAAATTACTGCAAAGACCATTCTCTGAAAATGGCAGGATATTCTGGGGCTAACTACATAGTTTTTTGCTCCAAAATATCAGCATTCTTCACAAAGATGATAGATAGCACTAAAGCTTTCAATTTTGTAGCACTTGGGATTGAACACAACACCTCTGCACTGAGCTACATGGTCAGTTTTTATTTACTTACTGATTTTTATTTTGAGACAGGTCTCACTAAGTCATTAAGCTGCTAGAACTGGGCTTGAATTTGTGAATCTGCCTTCCTCTGGCCTTAGCCTCCCAAAGTCCTGGCATTATAAGCATGTGCCACCATGCCTGGCAAGCTTAAAGCTTTGATTTTATTAACTATTAAAGAACAATCACAGTGACTTACCCAGCATCAATCACTGCTGATTGAGAGACAATGAAAATAGAAAGAAGTACTCAGATCATATAACTTGAGAGGTAAAGCATCCTTTGGCTTTCTCATTTTGGTGCCATTATTCATTGCTACAGAAACATGATAGTTGATAATATGTGTATCTGCTATTTTTCTCATACCCTTTAACTCCAGAGACCTAAGAAAAAGGATTGTCTGTCTCTGTCAGTGATCTGTAATATGAAGTCTCACTAGGCAAATGATTTGTACTTAACACCTTATATATAAATTTTTTCCCTACAAATGATATTCCTAACAATCTAAATCTGAAGAGTAAGCTTTGCTTTATATGATTGACCTGGGTATACTGACACTTGGGAGGCTGATGCAGGAGGATCATTCTGAGTTTGAAGCCTGCCTGGGGGCCAAAGTAAGTTCAAGGCCAGGCTGAACTACACAGTGAGACCATGACTCAAAAAAAAAAAAAAAAAAAAAAAAAAAAAAGGAAATACTTATTCTAATTACAATAGATAGTCATTTCTTGTAGTATTTTGTTTGTTTTTCAGATAAGTTCTTATTAAGTTGCCCAGACTGGCCTTGAATTTGTGATCCTCCTGAGAGCTGGGATTACTAGTATGTACCACCATGTCCTAGGTGTGCTGGAATTTTTTTCTTCTTTTCCTTTTCTTTTTCTTTTCTTTTGGTCTTTTTGAGACAGGGTCTCACTATGCAATTCAGGCTGGCCTTCGGCTCACTTTGTAGCTCAGGCTAGCCTCAAACTTGCAGTGATCCACCTGCCTCAGCCTCTGGAGGGCCACCTTTCCCAGCTCTCCCCCCACTTTTTTTGAGTGTTGGGGACTGAGTACAGGGCCTCATGCATGCTGGGCAAACAATGTATCACTGACTTAACTCCCTGGCCTACTTAAAATTTTTCTTCCTCTTTTTTTGATAGACTGGTGGTGGTATACCTTTTAGAGATAAATGCCCAAACTGTAACCCAAAAACCACTTATTTATTTCAAAGTGCCAACACTGTAATTAAACATGAGTCCTCAGGTCTTAGTTTAAGAAGAAGTAACTCTTTCATTAACACTGTTTGTCTTAAAAGAAAAACACAGTAACATGTGTGCTATAGATTTGCTACCACTCAGGATCTCACTATGTAGTGCAGGCTGGCCTTCAACTGATTAGGTAGCCCAAGATGTCTTTAAATTCACAGCAATCCTCCTGCCTCAGCTTTCTGAGCACTAGGATTACAGGTCCACCTTGTCCAGCTAATATTTTTAACTGGTAAATAATTTCAGGTCAGGCATGATAGTACACCTGTAATCCCACTCAGCAGGCTGAGGCAGAGGCATTGATGGGTCAAGACCAGCCTAAGTATCCCAGGGAGATTGTCTCAAAAAACGGAAAAAACAAAATACTGCTACTACTTATATATGAAATCATAGCTCAGTTTTTTTCTAGGAATACATATTATTGTATTAATCTTTTTATCTATCTAATAATTTTATCTAATAAACAACTGACATTAAGAAAGGTGGATAAAGGCTGGGTATGGTGGTGCTTGGCATTCGGGTGGCTGAGGCAGGAAGGTCGCCATGAATTCATGGCCAGCCTGGGCTACATCATGAGTTCAAGCCCTGCTTGAATTGCATGGTGAGATCCTGTCTCAAAAACAAAACAAAATACAATGGTGGATGAGTATTTTCAAGAAACACAAAAATTTTATATGAAGATTTAACTATATAGGCTTCCTGAAATTTAAACTATTGAAGGTGACAGCCAGCAACTGATATGAGACATTAAAAAGCAACAACAAAAAAGGCTTCTGTGTTCCATTTATGTGGATTTTGAAGACCTAAGAAAGTTCAAAGAGTTAAGTTGGTAGTTATCTCTGTAAAGTACAAAATAGTTCTATAAAGTAACAAAATAATTTAATCAAACATCTTAGAACTTATATATTCAGGTTTTTTTTTTAAAACAAAGACTGTAGAAAACAAGTTTAACACAGTGCATGGTCATCAGAAACACATTTGGAATTCTCTTTTAGAAGCTGACTTGAGAAATGATTTATTAAACCATATCCTCCCCCCAAAACAACAAACAAATAAAACTTTACAATCATGTATTATTATCATTTAAAATCACTCTTTCTTAAATTGATCACCTATTGGAGTTTCCAAATTTGGCTGTAAGTGACTTTTGAATACTTCCAAGAATAAAATGCTTCCCAGAGCTGATGATTTATAAGAATCACTAAGGAGAGTTTATAATGTGATACAAGTTGTGAAGATGGTTCCAGATGAAGAATCCAACACATTCTAAGTAATCAAAATTCCAGCAGAATAAATGGAGAGGAAATTATTTTGAGAGGCAACAACTCAACTGTGTCTATGAAACCACCTGAGAATCTTGTTCCATGTGCATTCTGAGTCTGAAGCCATGAGGTGGGGCCTGAGATTTTACATTTCCAATAGCTGTGACACATTTCTAACCCTCATACACACCCCCAGGTGATCCTGATGCAGACTGTGCAGGGATCATTCTTTGAGAACAGTGCCTCCTTTTGAAAAGCTGGCAAAATACTTAGGACAAGAAACAGTGGTCAAAGATCCACACTCAGTATTCACTTTAAAAGTAAATTCTCTAAGATTTCAAACTAAGCTGGTTAGCAGTGTGTATTATAGGAAAGACTTTGCAAATGGACACATAAACTCTTCAAAGCAGCTCAGCATCCTGGAAAAGAAGACATATCTCTTTCACAGCGCTAAGAGAAATGCTGTTATGATAATCATTTTGGGAAAGGTCTAAATCCCAACTGAGCCTGTGGCTTGCTTTCTGCTCCCATGAATTACCTTTCATTCTGGGTAGCAGATGCTGGAATTCTTCCAGGGGATAGGCTTCATCCACTCCAGTTAGAGCCACTGCTCCGTCTGTGCCGGATCGGGGACCGTCCCAAAGTTCCCGACTAGGGTCTCTTCGAGGCACAAAAAGTATGGCCTTGTGTGATGGTAACTGCTTGCCAGGGAGGCTCTGAAGGACCAGAATGCTATCGGGCTCTTGGAATCCACACAAGTAGAGGAAATTGTTGTCCTGGTGGAAAGGGTAGGGGATGTCGTTGCTCATGTAGTACATAGGGTTGGAGAGCACAACTACTGTCTGGTCTGTCCCACTCTGCCCATGGGCTTCTTTGTGGATCAGAGACATTAGTTTGTGTCTGCGAAGTGCATATTCCACCTGAGACAGTCCTGGTGTCACCTCCCCTAGAAATGATAAAAGCAATGGTTTGTATGTCTACAAGACAGTACTCCAGATAGCTTAGTATTAGTCACAAAGACCCAACTTCATTTCTTCCATCCAGTTAAATCTCCTCTGAACACAGGAATTAAGGAGACAATCCAGGTTTCAAATTTCTATTTTGTTGCAAACATTAAAGTAAACATGGTCATGACTGAAGACTGCAATCACAGCTGATTAAGAATTCTTTCAGATCTCTAGCTCTTTCTTTCTCATCTAATCTAATGCTTACTGAACAGTGTGGTGTGCAAGGCATTGTTAGGCTACACCCAGTCAAAATTGCCGAGGCTTCAATCTCTAAAGCAGGTGGAAGGTCACATATCTGTGTGTGATTTTCCTGAAAGAGTACAAACTCCATTAGGATACAGATTTTGTCTGTTCAGGACCTCGAGTAATAACTGAAATACACTGGGCATTTTGTAAGTACTTGTTTCATGACTTACAGGTCTGAACAAAAATTCTTTCTTTTTTTTTTTCCTTTTTATCGGTACCAGGGATCGAACTCAATACCATGCGCTTGCAAAGCAGGCGCTTATGCCGCTGAGCTAACTCCCCAAGCCTCTTTCTACAATTTTAAGACCTAGATTAAATTCCTGCTCTGAATTCCGGAGATATAATATCACCTTTTTGAATAAAACTTTTCACTTTCTTTGAGGTTATTCTTTAGCTATCCATTAGGAGTTCTTTTTTAATTAATAAATTTATTTGTACATTTTAGGTATACATAATGATCCCATATATCATTGGGAATTTTATCTGTACATGATATAGCTTGATATATCCACTCCCCTTCTCTCTCTTCAACCACTTTCCCCTCCTTACAAAAGCTTTTTTCCTTCTTTTCTCACTTTTTATTTTTCCTTCCCTTCCTTTCCTCCTCCCCACTGTGCTCCTTTCCCCTTCCATTTGAATATTTTCTATTAACCATATACTTATTATGCATTTTGGTCCTTACTTACACGTTTGGTTTCTCACACCAGAGAAACAATGTAATATTTACACGTGTCTCATTTATTTCACTTAAGAGTATGGTCTCAAGGTGCATCCACTATTTTGCTAGAAATGTAAGCCTTTTCATTCTTTGCCTGGCATTTACAGTGAGCCCATACACATGTGAGTTCCCTGGAGACCATCCAGGTATTGGCCCAAAATCCTGATAATATTCTTCACCACTTGGGGGTGTCGTGAGAATCAAATCTGATAAAAGCATAGAACTAAATACCCCTGTGAGCCAAAATAAACCTCTCCTTGAACAAAACAAGCTAAACCCTGACTACTCCCTTGGGATCTCTCGCAAGCTATGGAATCATTCTGTATACTGAAGTGCATGTAGGCACATGTGAACTTACGACATGAAATTTCAAAAGTCTCACACCTTCTTAAGCATCCCTGGCAAGTTGGGAATCCTTAAGAACCAATATTATAGCTGGGTGTGGCGACACACCTCTACAATCTCAGTACTGGGATGCTGAGGAAGGATTGCTTCAAGTTTGAGGTAAACCTGGGCTGCATAGTGAGTTCAAGCCTGCCTGAACTACATAGCAAGTCCCTGTCTCAAAAACAAAAAACAAAAACTGCTGAAATTATACGTGTCACTACGCCTAGCTGTTTTGTTTCCTTTTTTCTCTGTTTCCCTCCCTCCTTTGTGGTACTGAGATTAAATCCAGGGCCTTTGCCCTCAGCTCCATGTCCAGCCAATTTTAAATTTTTAAACTTTTTTTCCTGGTCTTTTTTTCCCCCTATTTTTTTCTTTTTCTTTTTTTGGTACCGGGGCATTGAATTTATAACCTTGCACTTGCCAGGCAGGCACTTGTGCAACTGAGCCAAACTCTTGACCTTTTTCTGGTCTTTTGGAGACAAGATTTCACTATATAGTCCACGCTGGCCTTGAACTCGCAGTAATTGTCCTGCCTCAGCCTTTTCATTTAATTTTGACATAGGGACTCATTATGTAGTTCAGGCTGGCCTTGAACTCCCTATGTAGACCAGGCTGTACTTGTGGCAATCCGCCTGCCTTAGCCTTCCAAGTGCTGGGATCACCAGTGTGTGTTACCACGCCTAGCTATTTTTTTTAAAAAACATTTTGAGACATTTCACTGTGTCACTAAATTGCCTAGGATGGGCTTGAATTTGTGATTCTCCTGTCTCAGCATCCCATAGGACTGGGATTACAGGCGTGCACTACCATGCTTGGCTACCATTTGCTGTTACAATTAGAACCTGGCTGATAGCCGTGATGACTAGGTGAATGCTTTCTTTATGAAATGGAAACATTTCTTGCTTCTTCATTAGGTTCCAGTGCAAAAAAACCACGAACAAAATCACCTACAAACGGGCTGGGGATTTAGCTCAGCGGCATAAGCACCTGCCTTGCAAGCAGGCGGTTGTGAGTTCAATCCCTGGTACCGATAAAAAAATGAAAAAGACCAAAAAAAAAAAAAAAAAAAAAATCACCTACAAACATTGTGCCTCCTCGGTCTTCATTTGGCAATAGGAATAGTGAAACACCATCTAATGCTTGCTTATTGGATGCTTACTTCATATACAGTACTAATCGCTCTAATTACTTATGTATCACCTTATTTAATTTTTGTGATAATTTACTTCTCCCTGTGGTACTCAATTTTCAAATACAAATGGGCTGCATGAAAACTTTGTACAAGCTCAAACAAAAGAGATAAAGAAACCATTTTTTAAAAAATCACATTTTTTATAGTGGCAATCCACAGGGAACTGGAATTTTCTTTTTTTTTTTTTTTTTAATCGGTACCAGGGATTGAACTCACAACCGCCTGCTTGCAAGGCTGGTGCTTATGCTGCTGAGCTAAATCCCCAGCCCCTGAAACTAGAATTTTCTTTCAACAAACATACTTTTATATTTAAAATATAAAAGATAAAACAAAGAGGCAAAAAATGTAAATCTATAAAAGTCTATTTTGAACCCAGCCATGGCACACACCTGTAATTTCAACTCAAGAGCTGAGGCAGGAGGATTGCTTCAAGTTTGAGGTTAGCCTGGGCTACAAAGTGAGTTCAAGGCCAACTTGAATTACATAGTAAAACCCTGCCCAACAGAAAAAAAAAAAGGCCTATTCTATTCATAACCACAAACAGCTCCTTGTCCATTAGAGCAAACTGATTCTCAGGCCTCATGTAGAATGTTCTCTACCTTATGACTCCAACTTATCGGGCTAATTTCTTTCTTTTTTTAATAGCTTTGAAATATTTCATGTATCTTTTTAAAAAGTTTTATAAACTTACAATTTACCCATTTCATCAGTGAAAAAAAATACACACAAAATTAACAACAACAACCCCCCCCCCCCGAAAAAAACCCCCAGGCTCATAAGCAGTCACTTCCCATTTCTTCTAAATCCCTCTGTCCTGGCAACTACAGGTCTATTTTTTCTCTATCAATTTGTGTCTGGCAGATATTTCATATAAAGAAACTGCACAATATATGGTCTTTGGTGACTTGGACAACTTTTTTTATTATCCCATCAATTATTCTGCAATTAAGTCATTATCTCATAGAAAAGTCAAATCTGTTTTTCCTTCTCTGTTTATCTTGCTTAAGATGTGTTCCCTTTCCAAAACGGTTTCTCCCTTCAAACTAATCCCACTCTAAGATCTTGGCTTAATAGTACGTGTTTTTAGTCTCTGTTCTTCAAAAGATTCCCTTGATTAGCCAAGATCATATCTGTTTAAATTTGTAAAAAGTAACTATGTCTACACACATATTAAAAAGTAACTATGTCTACATACACATAGACTCACAATGGTTGCATATAAATATAATCACATACTGAATCTTTCACTGAACATTTCCTCCCTTACCTTCATGGTTTGGTTCCTCACTCATCTTCACTACACTACACATATCAGCATCCTGCCATCTCTTTTTTGTAATCTAATATGTATCCTTGCCTATTTTTCTTAATACTCATACAATCATCCATACGTCTACGTGCAGATTTTTTACGTGTTTTTTATTTATTTATTTAGGTACCAGGGATTGAACTCATGACCTCATACTTGCTTTCATTGTTTTTTTAAAAAATATTGTACACTGTATTCTGTATCTTGCTTTTCTCACATTACAATACCAATGGAAATCCCTCCAAGTTATCTGATATAGCTTGATTCTTTTTTTTTTTTTTTTCTTTTTCCTTTTTATCGGTACCGGGGATCGAACTCACGACTGCCTGCTTGCAAGGCAGGTGCTTATGCCGCTGAGCTAAATCCCTAGCTTGATGTCTCTACAACATTTATTGGGTTGGATGTATAACTTACCAAGTCATTTCCATAGTGATGGGCATTCAGAATGCCTTTAACCTTTGGCTGCCACAATAAATATCTTTGTGCTGGCATCTCTGTAATTTTATGCATTAGTATTTTTTCCTACAGAATAGAGCTAGGAGAGAAACTGCTAGGACAAAGTCTTGAATTTTCCTAGTAACCATGCTTAGCACATGCAAATCAGTTGTTTATGATTATGGAACGATATAGTTGCTTTCACCTAATATAAAGCAGAAAATTCTATAATTTTACTTCTATTAATAAAGCATTAATTTGGGGCTGGAGATTTAGCTCAGCAGCATAAGCGCCTGCCTTGTAAGCAGGAGGTTTTGAGTTCGATCCCCGGTACCGATAAAAAAAAAGGAAAAAGACAAAAAAAAAAAAAAAAAAAAGCATTACTTTTCATTGAACTTTTAAACAGGTAAAATAGAAAAAAAAACTTTATTGACGTTGGAAAGAAGAGAAGAGATGGACAGCCAAGGGCGTTACAGGATACTCTGAACCAGGGAAACCCACAAAGTGGGCTGGAAAAGAGCTCACATCATTCTTTTCTTTCTTTTTGGAGTTTTTCCTTTTTATCAGTACTGGGGATAGACTGCCTGCTTGCAAGGCAGGCGCTTATGCCGCTGAGCTAAATCCCCAGCCCCACTTCATTCTTTTCTTCTGAGAGTGGGGCTGGCTCAGAGTCCCCTAGCACTTCTGGGCAGAAAGAACCCTGCACTTTGTACCAAAGCTGAAGAACGGCTTAACTCTGATCACTATTTCTGTTAAGTCATCCACTGTTACCCAACACTGGAAATTTCCTAATGCACCCAAGCAATAAAACTCTTTTTGTTGTTGTTGCTGTACTGGAGACTGAACCCAGGGCTTCCGGCCAGGCAAGCACTCTCCCACTGAAGTCTATCCCCAGTCCAAATAAATATTCTTTTATCAGAGCAGAGGCTGATTGTAATAGGTGAGTTATCTGACCTATCCTATTTTATCTTTTCACCTTCTCCGTTTCCTAAGATTTGCTTTCTGTTATTTCATAGTCACGGCTTATGGAAAAAAAAATTCATTTTGTGATTTGTTTGCTTGTTAAAAGAAATTGCACGGCCAGGGGTATATAGTTCAGTGGTAGACCACACACTTATTTACCATGTGTGAGGCCCAGGGTTCAACATTCAGCACTGCAAAGAAAAAAAAAATTCAGATGAGAAGAAAATTCACAATTATAATAACTTTGAAATATCTCTTACGGGGCTAGAGATATAGCTTAGTAGCAAAAGTGACTGCCTGGGAAGCGCGAGGTCCTGAGTTCGATTCCTGGTACAAAAAAAAAAAAAGGAAGTGTCTCTCATTGTCATTACTAACAGAGTATATATTAGCATGTGCCAAGAAGGAATCTCTGAAAAAATAGTTTGGAAAAGATATTTGGAAATCAAAGGTGAATTGCGAAACAATCTTTCACACCTTTTAAAGCATTCTGCTTTCTTCCATATCCAATTTCATCTAAATGAGTATGAGAAATATTTAAAACACCAGCTTATTTTCTCAAGCTTTCTAATTATTAACACTTTGGATTGATCTTTAACTAAATGCTTTCCAATGTTCAAAATATCAAAGTAATAATTTTACAGAACAACAGAAAAACTCTCCAGGGAAAAGGAACTTTTTCATTTGAAAGAAGGAAAAAAAAAGTGCTAAATTATAAATTTTCAACTTTACAGTTGCAGTGGCCTTTGATCATAGAACTAACCATTATAGTCAAGCTAGTCTGAATTTCTGCTGATAAAACAGTATCTAATAGGACATTCTGGCACTCTGTCAAATTATAAAGTATTCACAAATAAAGGCAGTATTTCCTCTTGCCTAATCAAGGATACAGGGGATATATTAACAAGTCTATTTAACCAATCGAAAGCTACAAAGTCAACCATATATTGCGGACCATAATGCCTCACAGTCAATTACGGAGGAGTGAAGCCAAAAAGCAAAGCTCTGCCAGGGCACGTAGGGTTGAGTCTCAAGACAGCAAGAAGAATGCTCTTCATATTTTGTCATCCAAGCAGAAAACCCCGAAAAGAAAGTCAATGATTAAAAATGGATAGAAATATGCAGATTTTTGCTATAATCTAGGTACGTATGTCATTTTATTTTTTACTTTTTAGTCTTTTTGAGATGGTCTCTCTATGCAGTTCAAGCTGGCCTTGAGCTCACTTTGTCGCCTAGGCTGGTCTTGAACTCACAATGATCCTCCTGCCTCAGCCTCCCAAATGCTGGGATTACAAGGTGTGAGTCACCACTCCTGGCTCTAGGTATATATTTTATACATTTTTGGAAATTAACTGGATTAGAGTTTTACTATGGTCTGATTCCAAAAAGAACTGTCTAATATTCATCTTACAATATGAACTACAGTAAAGTAGTTCATAAGTTCATCTATAACTGTATAGTCAGAGAATAGTGAAAAAAAGGTATTTCTTTCTAATGTAAAACATTAGATCTCTTTGAAAAAAGAAGGAATGCCCAAATACTGAAAGTAGATTTAATTTGCATGTATTGAGCAAAACAAAGTAGACAGAAAAGGCACATACTGTATGAGTCTAAATGACTCACTTACAGGATATCAAGAATAGGCAAAATGATCTCGAAAGGAAGCATGAAGGAACTTTCCGGGGTGACAGAAATGTTCTATACCTTGATTAGGCTTGAGGTTAGACTGCTGTATACCTCTGGTAAAACTCACCAAATTGTGTATTTAAGATCTGTGCAATTTACTACAATAAATTTTACCTTATTAGGAAAATGTATACAACTTTCTAAACGTGAAGTAACTTTTATATAAGGCTTCTCCCAGTTCGTTTTCATCTTAACAAAAAATATAATAGGCTAGAATTGGTGGTGCAGGTTGCAACTCTAGGAAGCTGAGGCAGGAGATGGCAAGGTTGAGGTCACCCTACACAACTCAGCAAGACTATACATCAAAATAAAAAAATAAAAAAGGGCTGGGGATGCAGCTCAGTGGAAAGGCACTGGGTTCAGAGCCCACTATTGAGGGTGGGAGTGGGCAAAGATGTTATGCACCATACTGTGATTGACAGTATGGGTGCTGGGTCTGAGTGTATGCAGTTCAGTGTCACAGTGCATAGTCTGAGTCAGACTTGAGTTCCCAAACTTCTCTGTGAGCTGTTTCGTTATCTATAAAATGGAGGTGACAACAGCACCCACTTCACAAAGATGTTAGGAGGATTAAAGAAGTGAATGGAAGGGGGCTGGGGATTTAGCTCAGCGGCATAAGTGCCTGCCTTACAAGCGCGTGGTCGTGAGTTCAATCCCCAGGACTGATTAAAAAAAAAAGAAGTTAATGTAATACTTAGGACTGTAAGCACTATATATGTATATGTATTAGCTCTAATTATTACCATATAAAGAATTTATATTTACAAGTTTCTCATCCTGATAACCCAAAACCAGGTAAAACCTTGGAAGAGTAAAATTAACACGGATATCCACAATTCACTTGAGAATAATTATCTGTATAGATGCACTGGAAAATCTGGCTTTGTTATATAACATGAGTCTCAAGTGGCTATTTAAGCTATTTAGGAGCTTTATACTGTTACTTAGTACTTTTTTTTAGACAGAAGTCTTAAGTGTATTGCTCAGACTGGACTCGCACTTACCACATAGCCTAGGCTGGCCTTGAACTCACAGCAGTCCTCTTGCCTCAGCCTCCCAAACGCTGGGATTATAGGTGTGTGCTACCATACCCAGTTCACTTGGTTCTTCAGAAGGTTCCCTATTTATATCTGGAAGTGAATCTTTTTTTTTTTTTTTTTTTTTGGAAGTGAATCTTAATCTTTATTTCAAACAGATGTGGTGGCACATGTTGTTATCTCAGTCCTCAGGGGGCCGAGGTAGGAGGATCACTACAAATTTGAGGCCAGTCTGGGCAATTTAGAGATACTGTGCAAAATAAAACATAAAAAGCCACTGGGGGTGTAACTCAAGTCTAATGACCCTGGACTTGTTCCCCAGTATCAAAAAAATTTTTTCTATGTGTTACTCATCAGTATAATGTATCCTGAAATGGACAGCCAACATATAGGTAAGGAGCATAGGTTTATTCATCTATAAATGTATATATAAGTGTGTGTGTGGACAGTGTAGTTTTTGTTCTGCATTAAAGTTCAACTCAGGAGATAAGCTAAAAACATTGTCATTATGGATATACAGGGTTTTAAAAATATATAGCTATACCAGGGGCAAGAAAAGAGAATATGTGACTTAAAAAAACAGATTTTGTGGTGCAATGTTAGTGCAAAAAGTATACCTTGGAGTTAAAAAACTATAGAATACAAAACTATTTTTGGATAGGCGGGTAGGTTCTCACTATGCAGTTCAGGCTAGCCTTGAACTCCGTATATAGCCCAGGCTGGCCTCCACTTCCTGGCTATCCTCCTGCCTCAGCCTTGAGTCCTGGTGTGCCTTCCATGACCAGTTTTGGAGCATGAAACCTTAGTCCACTACTCTACCCATCAGATGTGTCTATAAAAAGTATCCTGAAAGTACCCAGTCAGTGATGCACAAGGGAAAACAGTGAGAAGTCTGTTTTAAGTCCTCTGCCCTTGAGATTCTGATGCAGCAGATCTGTCAGGGCCTAATACGAAGTTTCTCTAAAGGTATAGATTCAAATCCTTTTTAATTTCTGTCATTTCTTGAACATAAATTTTTAATATTTTAAACAGTATGAAAATCTGATCACTACCAAAATAAGGTCTTCAACTTTCAGATTTATTTTTTTGAGACAGGATCTCACTATATAGTTGGCCTCGATGTTACCAGACAGCCCAAGCTGGCCTTAAATTTGTGGTGATCTTCCTGCCTCCGCCTTCAAAGGTACTGGGATGACAGACATGCACTACTATGCCCAGCTTAAGACGCAGGTATTATTAATATCAACCATGTTTTACAACTTAGTTTTTAAAAATGCTCCTCTTCTCTGTGGGAGAGCTACAATGAAAATGGTTTTTTTTTTTTTGGCACCAGGGATCAAACTCACAACCTCATGCTTGCCAGGCAGGCGCTTATGGCGCTGAGCTAAATCCCCGGATCCTATAATGAAAATATTGAAAGAAGGGTACATAATAGATTTTGAAGTTTTTTTTTTTGTCTGTTTCGTTTTTTATCGGTACCAGGGATCAAACTCACGACTGCCTGCTTCCAAGGCAGGCGCTTATGCCACTGAGCTAAATCCTCAGCCCCTTGAAGCTTTTTTTTGACACAGGATATTATTAGGTTGTCTAGGTTAGCCTTGAACTCTCAATATTCTTGCCTCAGCTTCTCCAGTACCTGGGAATACTGGTGCCCACCACCACATCTGGCCTTGATTTTGAAACTTTTAAGGAATGACAATCTGGGAATTACTGTCTATAACATACTCTAGAACTTATCTGTGAATCATTTAAAATATATGCCACATGGTGCATAATGACATTTTGGTCAATACCGGACTGTACATATGATATTGGTCCCAAGATTATATGAGCTGGTCAAGTCACAGCATTCTTAGTTTGTAAGCACATTCTATGATGTTTGCATAACGACAAAACTGCCTAAAAATGTATTTCTATTTTTTTTAATTTTTAAGAGGAAAAAAAAATTAAAATGACAGTTTCAAAACAGGTTAGTAGGAGAGTTAGAATAATTAATACATTGGGTTTTAACAGTACATTTCTTAGAACATAGCTCTGACGTATGACTGTATTATATGTAGCAATCACTATTATCTCTGCTGCTGTATTTCATGACAGAGGCAAAAAGGTAAACAGAGAAAACATTGTTAAATTCACATCATATAGTGGTATTTTGTTATCTTCCCAACAAACCTGTCCACTGCTATAAATGAAAGAAAACTAAGAAATGATTCTAGGTATATGAGACAAGTCCTGATAGAAAGGATTACATAACCCCACCCCTTTTAATTGGTATATGATAATTACACAGTGGAGAGTTGGTACATGTACATAACACATCTTTAATGGAGGGGTGGAGGTTTAGCTCAGCAGCACAAGCACCTGCTGGGCAGCGCAAGGTCCTGAGTTCAATCCCCAGCACACACACACACACACACACACACACACACACACACAAAGAACTTAATGGACAAAAGGGATAGAAGTCCATTATATAACATATCTTAATACTGTTTTACTTCCCGCCCTTTCTTTTTTTGAGACATAGTCTTGCTATGTAGCTCAGGCTGTCCTCCAACTCTCAGCAATCATCCTGGCTTAGCCTCCTGGGTGCTGGGATCACAAGCGTGTGCCATAGCACCTGGCAAAACCTTTATTTTGAAGTAAATCAAGTAACAGATGAAATAATTTTATACTACAAAGTAACACACTGACTTGAGCAGAAGATTTTTAAGGTATGTATTATATGCCTGTTAATTTTTCTTAAAATGTATACTGCTCTCCCTTTCACAATCATTTTGATATTGCCAAACTTCTAGATGGAGAAAGGCAAAAGACTATTTTGGAACCTTTTTTCCTAAAACCCATATATTTAAAGGTTCACTTGGTAGTCTGCTTCAAAACTCCCATCTACATCTATCTTTTCTTATTCAAATTCTCTTATCTAAGAGAGTGAATTTGAGACAGGCCTTCGTGTCCAGTGTCATATACATGCACACACGAACACGTGTGTATATTCATCTGCATTTTTTTTGTGGTACTGGGGGTTGAACCTAGGCCATACACAATGAATTATATTTCAGCCCTTTTAAAAATTTCATCTTGAGATAGAATGTCCTTTTTGTGATCCTCTTTCTCAGCCTTTTAGGAATGTTATACCACACCTAACTACCTACATTCCTTTTTTTTTTTTTTTTAACTACCTACATTCTTTTAAAAAATACATTCAACATGCACATAAAGCAATCAGCAAAGCAGTCTATAAGCACAGCCCATTATCTTCACAATATGATTACTAGGTTCAAGGCTTAGAAAATGCAGCTCACCATATAAAAGTATCTCACCACAAGAAATCAATAATTTTCAAAGCTGGTAAAACATAGTATTAATTCTTTGTTTTCTTTCTTTAATAAAGACTACTAGTAAATATTCTTAGGATAGAGACATACTTTAATCAATGACAATTGGGCTTGCTTAATAGCTTACCTTACAGCTTTGAAAAACTCTGATTTCTTGTGTGTTTCAGTGGTGAGTTGCATTTTCTGAGTCTCAGCCGACTTCCCAGCAGGAATTCCAGTCTGATGAAGAATCAGCAACAGGAAGCCCTCACTGAGACACATACTGGTATCACTCACTGAGTGGAGACAGTGAAAGAGCAATATATTTCTAAAGGCAATTTATATTGTTAATAATATGCCTAGATAGTAAACAACAAATTTACCTTCTTGAGGCAGAGGGAATAATCAATCAGCTTTCCCCAGAAACCTGACTTTTTTCTGTCTAAAGCATAGGTTTGACCCTAATCTATGTCTTTGGGATGATATTCATTTCCCATTGTTCATCTCTGAAGTATATTTTTATTTTATTTATTTATTTATTTATTTTTTGGTAACAGGGATCAAACTCATGACCTTCTACTTGCTAGGCAAGCACTTATGCTACTGAGCTAAATCCCTGGCCCATGAAGTATGCTTTTAAAAACAAACAAAAACACCTTTGGGCTTTAATTTGAACAAAAGTAATGTTGTAGTTTCTAGCAGCAACCCCGAGACTCTATAGCAGAAAAAAATTAATGAAATAAATAAACCTTTGTCAATTTTCATATAATCTTTATCAGCTGATATGGCCACCACTCAAAGTGATGACAAACAGATCTGGAAATCTTACTTTATATAGAAATATTTTTCTTACACAAAATTTTGAAACAAACAGTTAACATCTTCACAAAGACAATGTTTTTAAAAATATCTTCTAAGCCGGGGATTTAGCTCAGCAGCAAAGGCATGCCTGCCTTGCAAGAGTACAGTCATGAGTTTGATCCCCGGTACAAAAAAAAAAAAAAAAAAAAAATGTTTTCTAACAAAGTAGTTCATAATCAATAGTTAGAATATAGTTCTGGAAACTATTACCTACCTTTATAGTAATAGAACTTTTCTTTAAAAAATCCTGAAATACTTACCTTTCAGTAGTTATTTTGAATTTTAAGGTTTATTATATTTATTGTTCTACACTGGGTATCAATTCAATACCAGTAGCCAAATGTCGCTATTTAACTTTAAATTTATATTAATTAAAATAATATAAAGTAACCAATTCCTCAACCACACTAGCAACATCAGCGTATAACAGTTACAGGTGGCTCCCAGCTATACATAGCTAGAGGAGCTACAGGACAGCAGGGTTCTAAAACACTTCTTTTAGGACACAGTACTTTAACTCAGCACTGTTCTAGACAAAGCACTGCAAAGGAAAGTCAGCTATTACCTGGTCTGAGGAGATGAGGGTGTGTGAAGGGGCTGGGCTGGCCCAAATACCGGCGGGGAACCCTCCTCTCGGGCATGGGCTGGAGGGAGTACCTTCGCTGTAAACACCACACGCATCCTGAAGCAAGAATAAAAGGATGAAAATGAATGAAGGGTGTAAGAAGCCCTAGGGTTTTCATAGTTTTCCAGCCACCTGAATACTTAGAAAGTACAAGTTAGCATCTCTCTTTTTCTCCTCTTTCAATATTTATTATGGTCCTTCTGCCACATCACAGCCTGTGTTGAGCCTAAGAAAACAGAAATGAGATGACTCTTTGCTCACCATTTGAATCTGCTACTTTGAATAAGGAGCTGTGAGAACTGAAGGCAAGAACAAACAGAAACAAAGGAGGAGTCAAGGAGGAGTTCGGAGGTAACCTAAGGCTGTGTCCTAAAATTTAGGCAAAGATAATTAACAATTTTATTTATTTATTTATTTACTTACTTATATTTGAGATAGCCTAGGCTGGCCTTGAACTCATGGCAATCCTCCTGCCTCAGCCTCCCAGAGTGTTGGATTATGGGAACATGTCACCATGCCCAGCTACAAGCCACAGTTTTATTAAGAATATGTTAAGTATGAGAAAATATATTGGGGGCTGGGGATTTAGCTCAGCAGCATAAGCACCTGCCTTGCAAGCAGGCAGTCGTGAGTTCAATCCCCGGTACTGATAATAAAGGAGAAAATATATCCATGCTATCTCCTTTAACCTTGAAATATTATAGCACATAAAATAACCTATGAAAAAATGTTTACTTATAGTTGGCACACAATGTTACCATTATTAGTATTAATTTAACAAAAATATATTGAGCACATGATTGAAACACATTGAGCAGGAAGCAAGATTGTCAAGACTGTTTGCTATAGTCTTCCAGGGACACAGTCTAGGGCAGAGGGGGCAAACCTGTGGCATGTGTGCTGCTGGCTCCTCACTGAAAACACTATGTGGTTCACCACCACTGGTCTAGGTGAGGTGAGAAAACATGGAGCACAATAGTACCGTACGGTGAATGTAGTAGAGAATTCACATACAAGGCATTGTTTTTCAGTGCTGGGGATCAAAGCCAGGGCCTTACACATGCCTGGCAAGCACTGTACCACTGAGCTCCACTCCAGTCCCCATACACAAGGGTTTTTAAAAGCACAGACTATTACCGTGCCTCAAGATTGAGGCAATGACGAACAAGAGGAAGATGGTACTTTGAGGCACACACAGAAGCACACAAAGGTGTGAGCGGAAGACAGAAAGTGGTACCTGTCCAGAGCAGAATTAAAGCTGAAGGAGGGAAGCACAGCAGAGCAGGCACTGTGTGTATGTGAGCCTGAACTCTACCTACATGGAACAGGCCAGGCTGGCGGGAGACAGAGGACACCATCCTAACGCAGCAGGCAGCAGTGGCCCACTCCACCAGCAGGTCAGGGCTGCTGCAGTGAGAGTTTGAGTAAGGGTCAGGCCTCTAAACACTTCGTATGGTAAACTAAGGAATTACGACTTTTTTTAGTATATGTGCTGCAGAAAAGAGCACAGCAATTAGACTTTTTTTTTGGTCTTTTTCATTTTTATCAGTACCGGGGATTGAACTCACGACCGCCTGTTTGCAAGGCAGGTGCTTATGCCGCTGAGCTAAATCCCCAGCCCCTAGCATTTAGACTTTTAACTGTGATGAGAAGCAGGCATTATTTTTATAAAGGAGGGATCAGACAGAAGTAATTTGTGAAAAAAAAAAAAAAAAGAAGTAATTTGTGCAAAGTCATACAGCACTAGAAAGCCCACACTCAGACTCAAGTTTATTTAATTTCAGTCTCCATACTTGCTTTTTCACTTGGTTGCTTGGCAGAATTTCTGCCTATAATCCTGGCCACATAATCAGTGCCATACAATTTCATTGGGAGCAGACAACCAGAACAATGGGAGAATATGCTACATCTAGATCAAGACAAATCTTTCTGTAGGTAGGAAATATGCTGGATGAAATAATGGCATAAGTATTTGTGAGGTAGGAGTCTTAAATGTAACTCAACTGAATTTATGGAAGATTTTTGGAAAAAAATATTGCTTTTTTAGACAGGCAAAACATAAAACACTCTAGGACATATGAAAGTACATTTAAGAATGGTGAAAAATGAGCCAGGCATGGTTACCTGTCTGTAAACCCAGTACTGTGAGGCTGACACAGGAGGACTGCCAGTTTGACCTCAGCTTGGAGGACTTACTCAGTGGGATCTTGTCTCAAAATAAAAAATGGGCTAGGGATGTACTTGTGAAGGCCCAGGGTTCAATTCCTAGTACCACACACACATACACAAAATGAAAAATGAGAATATGGATAAAAAATTCAACAGGTGTTTTTTTTTTTTTTGGAGGGGGGGACCTGGGATCAAACTCATGACCTCATACTTGCCAGGTGGGTCAACAGAAAACCTATAGAATATGTTTTAGAGAATATACCCTGTGTACATACACTTTAAGTTCAACAAACATGAGATAAACAATTTATGGAAATTTAAAAGACAGGGAAACTTGCTAGATGACACCAATAAGGATGCAATCAACCAAGTCTAGACTATGGGAAACAGCTCATACATCAACATGTAGCTTTAAGGCAGGCTGAATTGGTGAGAAATGGAAGAGAAAGATACAGATTAAGAAAACCTTAAAACTATAATTAACCAGTTTTATTATGTGGGTCTTATATGGATTCTGACTTAAGCAACAAAATGTAAAACAAATACACTATTTACATTTAGGAAACCACTGACAACTTGCAGAGGGACTGCGTATTTGATGTTGTTACAGAAGAACTTTATTTTAAGGTATAATGGTGGTATGGTTATATTAAAAAGGAAAAAATCTTACTTTTTAGAGATATACGTGATTATTTAAGGATAAAGTGACATAGCCTGGGATTTGTCTCCAAACAATAGGGGGGTGGATGGATTGAGGAAAGGATGAATGAGGGTTTTAATGACATAAAACTAGTCATGGAGTTAATAACTTGAAGTGAGTCACAGGTAGATGGGAATTCATTATACTACCGTTTTTATTTATTTTTAAAAACAAACAGACATGGCAGCACACAACTGTAATCCCAGTACTCTAGAAGGCTGACGCAGGAGCATCACAAGTTCAAGCCCAGCCTAGACAACTTAAGTGACTCAGCAGAAACCCCATTTCAAAATAAAAAATATAAAGAGGTGGAGATGTAGCTCAGTGTGAAGACACTGAGTTCAGTCATCAATACCACAAATAAGCAAACAAATAAATGAATAAAATTTTTTCAAAATGAAGGCACAGTTGAAAAATCATGGCATAGCAGAAAAGAGCTGGTTCTAGTTTAGTTCTAGGATTGATGTGGTCTTGACATGTTACAGAATTCTTGTGTACCTATATATTTACCTGTGGAAAAAAGTAAAGCACTCATATTAAGTAGTAGCTTTCAAACATTTTTTGGACAAAATCCACAGTAAGGCCAGGCGTGGTGGTGCACACCTGTAATCCCAGCATTTGGGAGCCTGAGGCAGGAGGATCATTACAAATATGAGGCTACATAGAAGTTCAAGGCAGTCTGAACTACATAATGAGTTGTTGTCTCAAGAACAAATTGAACAAACAAAAACACGGTAAGAAATACAAGCCAGGTGTGGTGATGTCATAGCCAACAAACGCTGAGACATATTCAGCTCCTGGAAGCTGAATGAAGCGAAGAATATGTTGTCCCCTAGAGCCTTAGAGGAGGTACCATCCTGCCGACATCTTGATTTGGGACCTTTGGCCTCCAGCACCATGACAGCACAAACTTTTGTTGTACTGGACTGCCAATCTGCAGTGATTTATTATGGCAGCCTCAGGGAACTAACACAGCAACATACTAACATTACAACGTGTATTCTGAAAAACCCTGCACTACCAGGCTGTGTCTCTATTCTTATGTCAGCTCCAGCTGGGGAAGAGTTCCTAGGGGAGAGGGCCCCTAATGGTTATTCATAGTATAAAGGGATCCTGAGACCACTCCCTACCCCACCCAAACAGGAGATTCTTTATATTCTTACTTGTAAATACTCAAAGAAATAACCTTAAAAGCACAGCAAATTTAGCTGGGTGTTGTAGTGTGTACCTATAATCCCAGCACTCACGAGACTGAGGCGGAAGGGTCACCCATGAGTTCAAGGCCAGTCTATATTACAGAGAGACAAAACAAAAAAGCACAGCACTGTCTCCAATACAAAAAAAGCACAGCACTTTACAACCCTTTTAATTTTTTCATTATCTGTCCCCTGACATTTGTGTTTCTGGAAGGGAGAGAGGGCACAGGGAGAAATGATAGAGGTCTATAATAGATGTAGAACCTGTTCTTAGGTGACCAGAAAGTACTATTATGAAGAAACAAGGTAACAGTGGAGATTTTCCAGAACTATCTCAGCTTCCCTCACCTGTAAACCAATTCTTGTCCTAATCACAGCTCACATAGGGTGCAGCTACAATTTTCCTTACTAAAGTGAAGAGTACAGGAACAGTATATTTAATGGTTTCAAATCACAGTTGATCAATTTTATTGATAATACCTATACCAGACCTCAAACTAAATTCCCTTCCCTTGGGGCACCCAAGATTATCACTTTCCTGGTAATACCTCCAAAAATATAGTACTTTATTCACATGAAACCGAGTCAAACCAATGGTACATTCTGTGTCTGAGGAGGTACTATTGCAGTGCTTTGGCTGTAATGATGAGAAAGAAAACAGAAAGGGTAAGTAAGTTGTTTACGATGTACTCAGATGAAACAATGATTTGAATAATAATTTAGAAATGCCATAGCTAGTGGCCTACACTGTCTATTGTTTCAGCAGTAAAACAACTGAACATAAAAAGATAACCAATTCTCTTTTTTAATACTCAGATGAAATAGTATTAGCCTACCCAATCTCATCTTTGGAGCACTCCAAGCAGAGCAAGTTTGACAAGTTCAAAGCCATCTAATACTTCAACATGATACACTGCTTATTCTCAGCGGACTAAAAATAGTATTAATGGCTGTTTACTTAATTTCAAGTAAACAGATCTTTTACTTGATCTGGTCATATAATTAGTATCAAAGCATGTATGTCAAGTCATACTTCTAAAATATCCAATTCCTGCTTAACATCATCTCACTAGTTTAGGCCTCCCTCATATGCCTGGACTAAGGCAACAGATTCTGCTCGTCTTGGCTCCACCTTGGGTTTTGCCTGTCTAATTTATCCTCTATGACTATACCCTAGTTCCAAAGAGATCTAATTCTTTACCTTGGGCTGCAGATGCAGCTCAATGGTAGCGCACATACTCAACTAGTGCTTTGCATCAAGCTCACTAAAGGCTGTGTCAGCCACGTCAGGTTCAAATTTCAAGCCTCCTGCACTAACACTGTAAGAATTTTTTTTTTTTAATTTAAGGAGAAAAGAAAAAAAAAGTGAAAGGGTACAAGTTATACAGATTTACAGAAGAAAAAAATGAACAGTAGGAAATCACTAGTTAATGGATTACATATTGCCATCTTAAAAATAATTGTTCAAGTCACAAAATTAAAGCCTGTAGAGTGGACATTCCAACAATGATACTGCAAACAGTTCTGTTCAATGATCCAATAAAACTCTGTGATATCATTTTCTATCTTATACACTTAAATATACATGCAGTTATATAGTTTAGAGCACTTTCTTTTCCTCTCTTTTGTACAATGACTATTACACATTTTGGGTTTCATTGCTCCCACGGTTCTTATTGCTTTTTTGGAAGAGAGTAAAACCAAGTGAGACATAACAGGACAGAATCGGTCAAGTCAAAAGGGTGGACATAATAGATAATATAAAAACATAATACAAGGTGATCATCAATGGTTACCATAATGCCTCCTGCTATCTCTAATAGAATTGCCTATATCATTAGTTATAATACAATTGAACAAAATAGTAAAGAACAAAACCGACAAAACCAAAACATTGGTGACATTGTAGGTCTTCAAAAGTAGATAAACGTCAACGAGAATGGGCGTTATAATGAATCTCATTATCTTCTCAGCTGATGCCTAAACTTTCGAACCTGATACTATCCAGCAAAACAGAATAGGGGAACATCAGTCAAAAACAAGATGGTGAGAGTAATACAGGGCTTCAAATCGAGATAATAGAAAGTCAAAGTGGGTTACTATACTATATCCTGCTATTTTTTTCCCTTTAATTAAACGGATAAAAATAAAAAAGTAAATAATGGAGTGGAGATTGAGAAGAAAGAGGGCATAACAACAAAACAGCGCAGATCAAAACATAACCATTTAAGCAGAATAGTGTTTCACCACCAGATAATTCCGACCTAAAAGTAGTTACCATATTGACTCTTTCCTTGAAGTCCTTGAGTACAACTTCATATACTGTAGCATTAAGTATATCAAAACAATGTAAAACCATTTAAGAGAATGACAGCATTACAGAGTATTTAGAATCGACTAACAGAAAATGAACAATGGTTTCTGTATAATCTCCTTGTCTTTAAAAGGTTTTTGCTTATACTATCGTACATAATAAAATCCAATAAGATACAACCTGTTTAGACCATTGGAGACAGAAGAACAAAAGCTAGATGAGACTTCAAAACAAGATGATACTAAATCAGTATTACCTATTAAGATGTCATTTTCTCTAAAATAGCTGTTCCTATCATCCAATCTTCTCTGTCTCATTTCTGTTGAGCTCTTTTTCTGTCAGTAGCTGTCAGTTTGTCTTCTTCATTTTGTTCTCTGCTCTATTTGTTGCGGCCTCCCTGCCACCATTTCTGGGTTCTTTGTATTTTTCTTTTAGAATATCCTGCAATACTTTCTGTAGGGTTGAATTGGTGGTTGCAAATTCCCCCAGTTCCTCTTTATCCTGAAAGCACCTTGTTTTTCCATCAATTTCCAGGGACAGTTGTGCAGGATATCTCAATCTTGGCTGGAGATTATTATCTTTCAAAGCTTGAATTATTTCCCCCCATGCTCTTCATGATTTGATGGTTTGTGCAGAGAAGTCTGCTGTAATTCTGATGGGTGTTCCCTTGTAAGTGGTCTGTTTCTTGTCTCTTACAGCTTTTAATATTCTGTTCTTGTATTGAATTTCTGGAATTTTTATTATTATATGCCTGGGTGTTTCTCTGTTAGGGTTGTAGGTAGCTGGGGTCCTGTATGCCTCGTACATCTGAGTATCTTTACCTTTTGCTAAATTAGGAAAATTCTCCTGGATTATTTCTGTGAGTAGCTTTTGTAGTTCACTTGTTTGTGTCCCTACTTCTTCTTTTATGTTCTTAATCCTTAAGTTATGGCTCCTCTTATCATCTTCTTGTCTTTGTATTATTGCTGTTTGTTTCTTTGTTATTTTTAAGAAGTTTTTCATTTCATTCTCCCATATTACAAGTCTGCCCTCCAGCTCAGATAGTCTGTCCTTAGTTTCTTTCAAGCTGTTATGCCAGTCTTGGATAGACTTCTTAATTTCTTGATAGTCCCTTTGAACCTGCTTCACGTACTCTATGCTTTCTCTGTTTTCTCCATCAAACAATTCTCCCCTCTTTTTCTGTTCTTCCATTCCACCATCTGTTTTTTCCTGGGTGGTGCTTAGCATTTCTCTAACTATTCTGCATACTTCTAGCTTCAGGTCGTTGATAATTTCATTCCTGAATTGGTCTATGAGGCTCTCTATATGGCGCTTAATGTCTATTGGTGTGGTGTCCGCTATTGCCTGTTTCTCAGAATTGGGGGCCAAGGAGCCTTTCTTGTTGCTTCCCTTCCCCATTTTCTCTGTTCCTTATAAAATGCAAGCTTACATAGGAGGCCCAGCTTCCCTGCCTGTCAGCCACAGCCTGATCAAATTGCGCTGGCTAGGTGTTCCCGCCCACCGCTGCCCAGGGAGTTACGGACTAGGCAGCCTACGCGGCAGTCACCCCTCCAGGCCACCGTCAGGCTCTGGGATCTGGGTTAGGCCAGCCTACCAAGTCCGCCCGCAGCGTCACGCAGGCCAGGCACTTTTCACCAATCCCGTCCGAGAGGGGAATGTGTGGCTGGAGTCGCCACCGCGCCCTGCTCTTACAGGACTGCCCGAGCCCAGAAAGTCCTCCGCTGGAGTCAAACTGTGGTGGAGTGTCAGTTTCTCTCACTCACCTCGCCACCAGTCAGTGTACGCCTCCTTGTCCATCCTGTTTTCGACTCCGTTCGCAGACTCCCGTTCCCAGAGCTTCTGCGCATCTCTCCTTGCCGAGCCGCTGTGGAGGCAGCCAGCCGCCGAGTGGTGGGAAATCCAAACCGCGGTTTCCAATGGCGTGGGGTCCAGCCTCCACACCGAGACTTTTCTGTTCCTATTTTAGCACCAGGACTGCATTCCAAGTTGGTTTCTCTCAGCCCAGTTCGTTCCTGAGTCAGCAGAGCGTATCTCTACCGGCTCATGTCTCCTTAGTCCGCATCATTCCTGATTTCTGAGCCGAGCCTTTCAAAGAGCCTCCGGTAGTTGCTGTTATCTATCCGCCATGTTCTCCCAGAAGTCAGAATTTTTTTTTTTTAAAGATACTTTTCTTTCTTTCTTTCTTTTTTTTTTTTTTTTTGGTCTTTTTCCGTTTTATTGGTACCGGGGATCAAACTCACGACTGCCTGCTTCCAAGGCAGGCGCTTATGCCGCTGAGCTAAATCCCTAGCCCCGCACTGTAAGAATTTTTACCAGAACTTTTTCAGAGCTTCAAAGTCTTTAGCTTAGGCACTCAGAAGTTTAAGACAGGAAGATCTCAAGTTTGAGGCCAGCATGGGCTACAGAGAAAATTCAAGACCAGCCCTGAACTATAAAGCAGCACCTTGCCTCAAAAACAAAGCCCAAACCTAAAACAAAGACAAATTCTAGGTTACAACCTTTCACAACCTAGATCTTGTTGGTTAGACTAGCCTATTTACTAAACAAATTTACTGTAGCCACACTAAACTACTTGAAGAGTGTTAGTAAATTATTCTGTGCCACAGCATTTGCTTTAAAAAAGAGTTCTCTTGGTTTAAAATGGAGTTTGTCCACCCCTCTGATTATGTAACTTGTACCAATTCAGCCTGAACATTACACAGTGAATCTTTCTTATAGTCTCACCCACTACTATTGATGCAACGTTGGATCATGCAATTTGACTTTGTTTTCCTATCTCTGAATTTGGAATACACTTATCATGAATATAAAAAGTCAATGAATTTGGTTTTTGATTGGATGTGGGGAGTAAGGAAAAAAAAGAGAAATTAATTCCTAGATTTTGATCTGAACAAATGGGTGAATGGTTGCACCATTAAATGAAATGGGAAGCCTGGTAAGGTGGTAAACTGTAACCCCAGCACCTGGGAGGCTGGGGCAGAAATTTGATATCAGCCTGAGCTTCATAGTGAGTTCAAGGCCAGCCTAAACTACATAAGGAGACTCTGTCTAAAACAAAGAAAGAAAGAAAGAAAAGACTGAAATATTTATTGGCTATTACAATGGGAGAGAGGACAAACAGGAAGTCTTAAATTTAGTGGGAAATGTGGCAGACTAGATATATAAATTAAGTTGCCATGAGACCTAGTCATTTTCTAAAGTCCCAGTGTTACAGGTAACTGAGCTAGTCAGAAATATTATAGGCAATGAGACAGGGCTAGGCCTTGAAAGAAGCTGACATGGAGGACCAGATGTCTGATGACCTTGGCGGGGACACACATCTCTTGCTATGGGCCAGATCTCAGGACAGAAGGCAAAACAAATGCAACCACACCCTTAAGTATATCCTTAGTGATTAAGTCTGGATCACCTTGAGAAGTCAGGAGTCACCATCCCAACCCTCTATAGGAAGAGTCAGTGATGTGACCTGCTTCCCCATTTGTCCAATTTTACCTAAACAATTAAACTTACTGGTTGACCATAGCTCTGTCCCACCTCATGTCCATTTGCCTTATAAGTGCCCAGTTTTCCCCAACTTTAGACTCGTCTCACGCCATGATTTTACTCTATAAAAATCCCAAGAAAATATAGACTCTTTGGCAACCCACAAGGGACCCCTTCTGTCCCTCTCTCAGACAGACGCTTTCTTTCTCTCAATTAATATTTCTGCTCTTAACCTCTGTTATTCCTAAAATTCATTCTTCGATTTTAGAGAACTCGAACTCATTCTGGACATATAGTAGGTTGGGAGTTTCCTTCACCAGGACTGGATACTACTTGGGGAGACTGAATAAAATCTGAGGCTTTGATATTTTAGTAAGGGAAGCATAGGACAGAAGAAAACCAGAAGAATGTGGTATTTAGGAAATTAAAGAAACAAAAGTGAGCTGAGTTTGTGTGGTAGCATACACCTGAATCCCAGCACTCTGAGAACATGAGGCAGGATCACAAGTTGAAGCCTAGGCCTAGGGGTCAGCGGTTATAGCTCAGCAGCATAAGCGCCTGCCTGGCAAGTGCAAGGTCCTGAACTCAATTCCTAGTATAAAAAACTCTGAAAAATCAAAAAACAAAAAAACAAGTTCAAGGTTAGCCTGGGCAACTCAGGGACTTAGTGAGCCCTGTCTCAAAATAAAAAATAAAAAAGGGTTGGGGGGGGAGGCTGGGGATGTAGCTCAGTGAGAAGGCCCTGGATTTGATATCCAGTACTTGGGAAAAAGAAGCTTTGACAAGGAAGAAGGGTACAGTACAGATGGAAGCCAAACTGGATAGAGTATCCCAAGGATGTAAGAAAGCCCTAACTCTGAGACAATTTTGAAAAATTTCATTGTGAATGGATCAGAGAAACTGGCACAGCTGCTGGGAAGGATGAGGATAATTACAAAAGCAATTCTTTGTGCTACACTTGCACACTCTACTAAAGTTAGCATCCTCAAATGATTACTTTAGGAGCAGAATTTTTAATTTTCTACTTTACTCTGTTCTCACTATATGTTTGTGAGATGTCTAGAAATTAACTCTTAAGTTCTGGTACCAAAAAAATGCAGTACAGTGGAAACTGCACTCTGTTTACAGTGAAAATACAGTGGAATTTGGAATTTGACTTAAATTTAAAAATCAGATTTTTCACTAACAAGCTACATGGCCTTAAGCAATTTACTTTCTCTCTCAATACCTAAACTGCTTAGCAACATAAAATATGCAGTTATTTTGCCAGAATGCTGTGTTAGTTAAATGAAAAACTGTATATCATAGTATAGAGTGAGTTAGAGGGTGCTCAAATACTGTTTAATACTTTAGGTATTTTTATTTTTATTTTTTATTTTATTTATTTATTTATTTATTTTGGTCTTTTTCGTTTTTATCACCAGTGGCTAAAATTATGCCTGGCCCTGCATAGGCATTCAATAATTATATAACAAATACAAAAATGCATAATTTCTAAAATCTTTACACATTTTATAGTAAACTCTAGGTGAACAAAGATACTATCATCTAGGATGACTCACTACTGGCCTGCAATGAATAAGCTTCCATTAGGCACTTGCTGTCCCTGATCCCCTAGTCTGCCTCAGGGGTCTTAAGCTGACTAGCATCCAGTGCTTCCCTCATTATAGCCCTTATTAAACACTGTGATTCAACCACCTATCTGTATCTTTTACTGATCTCACTAAAATAAATGTCAGCTTGAAAACTTTTTTCACATGGTTCACTGGCTCTCCACGGAAACAGCAGAGGTCCCAGTATGGTCTTGTGTGACTCTGAACTAGCTTTCTTTGGAATGTCCAATCCCAACCCTGACCCCAACATGACAACATAAAGTGGCCCTCTCTGTCATAAGCCTGTAACTGGGCTTGCTACACAATCAGACTCCTTATGTCTTCCCTGAGTGTGACATTCTGTTCAGTGAAAACACGTGCCTACTTGTGGTTACTGCCTCTTCTCACTACTACCACCATACGCAGAGCCTGAACTTTAGAGGAAACAAACAGTGCACCCATTTTCAATAATCTGTTAAAACATGGTGGGTTATTATACAGTCCTAGGAGTACAGAGATATGCTTCACCCGAGGACATTAAAAAGGCTTATCATAAAGTAGCACTTAAATGGCACCCTGATAAAAATCCACAAAATAAAGAAGCAAAAGAAAATTCAAAGAAGTAGCTGAGGCATAGGAAGTATTATGAAATGATGAAAAGCAGGACATTTACGATATGTATGGAAAGGAATTAAATGGCAGAGGTGGAAGTGATTCTGATGATGATGATTATGGCTTCACATTCTGTAAGCCTGATGATGTCTTTAAAGAAATGTTTGGTGAAAGGACACATTTTTATTTCACTTCTTTGAAGACTCGCTTGAAGATCTTTTAAATACTCTAAGAGGCTTGCATGGAAACAAAGGTGCAGGATCCTTTTACTTTACTTCCAGTGAACATTCAGTTTTGGAGACATTTTCTTTCTTTTTTTTTTTTATTGATACCAGGGATGGAACTCACAACTGCCTGCTTGCAAGTCAGGCGCTTATGCTGCTGAGCTAAATCTCCAGCCCCTGGAGACATTTTCTTCAGTTGATACAGGATATACTTCTTACGGTTCACTGGGGCATGAAGGCCTTATTTCATTCTCTTCCTTGGCATTTGATGATACTAAGGTGGACAATTACATATGTTATAACCTCAGGCAAAGCTGTTAATGACAGAAATATTAATTCAAACAAAAATATTGAGAATGATCAAAAAAGAGAAGTCAAAGGCCTTGAGTTAAAATTTCTCCTTGAAAATGATATGAGAGACAAAGGGGACTTTGCAGAAGTATACAGCTGGAGAAAACATTCATTCAATGATTATTTAAATTCCCACAGCTCCAAGCATGTGTCCCAATATACTTTTATAGAAAATGATGAGCAAGTTATACTTTGGATTCCTAGCAATTGAGATCCCTGTATTTTCTCAGCAGGATTCAAAGGCGGTAAGAGGAAAAAAAAGCAGCACAAAGAGGTACAGAAGTCAGTCCAAAGGAATTGCTAAACTGACTCTTCAGACATATTATAACATTTGAACATGATTCTGTATATTTTGGTTAAACACAGTTTTTGTAGATAATACTTATTTAATACTACCTAAAGGTATATCTTCAACATTTTAAGCAAGTTTGTGGACATTTGGTTAGTAGTTGTTTGGATTAGGAATGTCACAAGAAGATCAATTTATGATAACAATTGGTGATGTTATGCTTGGAAAACTGAGGTTTTTTCTTTTTTACTTTGTCTTGCATATAGAATATCTTTTTTTGTTTTAGAAGCAGGGTCTAGTGCTGGCTAGTCTTGACCTTGCTTATGCAGCCCAGCCTGGCCCACCACACTCAGTTTTAGAATTTGTCTTTAGCAGAGTTCATTTCTTTTACTTAGCTAAAACTACTCTACGAACTTCTGACACACATAGAACTTTAGGAGACCAAAAATGTACTAAGAGGCTGTGTGTGGTGCTACATGCCTGTAATCACAGGACTCAAGGAGTTCCACGCCAGCCTGAACTACATAGCAAAACCCTGTCTCTCAAAAAAAAAAAAAAAATTAAAAAAAAGTACTAAGATACATAGATTCAGATTATGAAATTATTCAGAAAATAACTTCTCAATAGAAGCAAAGGATCTGATATGTAACTTAAAGACACTTAAGTATTTTAAATTAAAAATTGATTTACATTTGTACAAATGTATTCTATGCTTCAGTAGTCAAAAGGTGAAAGTGATGAATAAACTACACACATCCAATGGTGGGGGCAGGAAAGAAATATTCAGTATTAGAAGAAGAAAATCCTGTTATGAACCACAACATGGATGAGCCTTCAGGATATTATGCTAAATCAATCAAATGAAGTATCTAAAATTGTCAAAATTCTAGCCACAGAAAGTAGAATGGTGATTACCAGAGGCTGGAAAGAGGGAAGGTAGTTACTTAATGGGTATGAAGCTTCAGATTTGCAAAACAGAAATGTCCTGGAGATGTTGCACAACAATGTGAACATTTTCAACACTACTAACCACTTAACATGGTTAATATAGTAAATTTTACATAGGCCAGGCCAGCCTATTTGTTTCAAGCCAGAATTAACCAGGATTCCTCAAAGCAATCCGGCAGTCTCGTCTTTTGTTTTGGTTTTTGAAACAGGGTCTTGCTATGTACTTCAGGCTGGCTTGGAATTCACTATGTAACCCAAGTTGGCCTCAAACTCAAGGTGATCCTTATGCTTCAGCCTCACAGATACAGGGATTACACCATCACACTAGGCACAGTATTATTATTATTATTTTTTTAATCGGTACCAGGGGATCAAACTCAAGACTACCTGCTTGCAAGGCAGGTGCTTATGCCGCTGAGCTAAATCCCTAGCCCCAATATTACTATTTTTTGTTTGTTTATTTTTCCAGTGAGTATATCTTGGGGAGGAAAGGTAATTTATTACAGGGAATGTCTGGACACAATTAGCATCTAAAATTTGTTTCCAGAAACTAAAATCATAAAAGCTTAGGATATTTTAAATGCTATTTACATAACTGTTCTCCATTCTTTTTTTTTTTTTTTGTACCAGGGATTGAACTCACGACTTGCTAGGCAGGCGCTTATGCCACTGAGTTAGATCCCCAGCCCTTGTTTTCCATTCTTTTTTTTTGTCTTTTTCCTTTTTATCAGTACCGGGGATCGAACTCATGACTGCCTGCTTGCAAGACAGGCGTTTATGCCGCTGAGCTAAATCCCCAGCCCTCTTCTTTTGTCTTTTTTGAGATGGGGTCTTGTTATGCAGTTCAGGCTGGTCTTGAACTCCCAATGATCCTCCCACCTCAGTCTCCGGAGTGTTGGGATTACAGGCGTGAGCCACCATGCCTGGCTTGTTCTCCATTCTTAACAGAGAATTAAAAATTCAAATTTAAACCTCACACCTGTAATCCCAGCACTCGGGTGGCTGAGGCAGGAGGATCATTGTGAGTTCGAGACCAGCCTGGGCTATAAAGTGAGCTCAAGGCCAGCCTGAACTGCATAATGAGACCCTATCTCAAAAAGACCAAAAAAAAAAAAAAAAAATCAAATTTAAGCATTTTATGCAACACTTAAAATTCATCAACGTTTTCCCATTGCTTAGAAGAAAAAGTTTACTATTTCATAACATAATCTACAAGCCCCTCCATTAATCAGCCACTAGCTTTTTCTCAAACTTGGTATTCTTATGCAGTTTAGGCTGGTTTTGAGCTCTCTTTGTAGCCCAGGCTGGTCTTGAATTCTCAACAATCCTGCCGCAGCCTTCCCTGAGTGCTGGGATTACAGGCGTGTGCCACCATATCCAACTCAAACTTGGCTTTCTATCCAGTCCAACTGTTCGCAAAATGTGTCCCAGGGTTACCAAGTTCAAAATTCATCATGGGGCACCCCATGTGAATATTTGAACATTGACTCACTGTGGTATAACACCTATTAATATGCCCAGGAATGTATTTCAAAAAAGCTTCTCCGACTACACTGTAATAGTTAGTACAGACTGCTAAGCATTGCAATCATTTTGTGTCTTTGCACAAGTTCCCTTTACCACAACGGTTCCTTTCTTCTAGCCTGTTTTTTTTTTTTTTTCTTTTCTTTTTGAGACAGGATTTCGCTATACCGTTCAGGATGGCTTTGAATTCACTTTTGTAGCCTGGGTTGGTCTGGAATGCGCTGCGATCATCCAGCCTCTGCCTTCAAGTGCTTGGAATACAGGCGTGCACCACCATATCCGGCTTCAGTATGTAGTCCTAAATTTTGACTAATCAGACTTAACACTAAGTCTTGACAAATTCAAAGGTCACAAGCAAAGGATGGTTCCTGCTCAAAATCTTAGGTTGGGACCTCTGACTAAGACTGAATTTAGCCGGACGTGGGGGCGCACGCCTGACTCAGATTGCTTTGAGTTTGAGGTCAGCCTCCGCTACAAATTGAGTTCTTCGCGGCAACTGAACACGGTCTTGTGCATTTTGGGCCAGCTTCTAAATCAACTCTTAAAAAACATGAAAATGGGGTTTCATGTCGACTCGACAGAAACAAGAGCTACAGAGAGTGGTTTTGTCACCTAAACAAGCGCGATGACAACTGACACAACTTTAAGTCCGAATAACTCTGAAGACAGTCCCTCTAGTGGATGGCACACGGTTTTCTCTGAGCAGTTATTTCAGCTTCCGAATACCTCAAGCAGAAAAAACACAAGGCCCACCCTTTTCCAGGAGTAGTCGGTAAAGATGAAGTCCACGGGGACCCCAGCAGAAGGGTCCACAGAACCAAGGATCGAATGAGGCCAACTCAGGTACCGATTGAGACCAACTTGGGTCCCCGAGAGGACACTGTGGGAGAAAAGTCTAACCTGGGAAACCACGGGTTCTTGGGACGGCGGGAAGCAGCTTGAGAGTCGAGAGGAGCCAAGACATAACGGCCACCTCACACGTTATGAAAAGAGGAAATCAGCGCAGGAAGCAGCCACCTGCGGAGCCGTGTCACCAAGAAACCGGGCCGGTGACCCCGCCCCTTCCGGCGGGCGCAGCTTGCGGGCTTTCATTCTGGGCTGCGCAGAATGCTGACGTCACATTCGAACCTGACGCTAGGGCCAGTGGCCCTTTTCATTGGAAATTGTCGCGCGCCACTGAACACCTACATTCACAGGATGTCCAATTCTAAATGGTTCCTTAGAGGAGCCTAGAGGAGCTGGTGTCGCCTGCCTGTTTCAAAGCGTCCACGTAGATGGCTTGGCCCATTATGACAATTGATTCAGTGGTATAAAAATGTTTGTGTAGGGAGGCAGGCAAGAACACGAACAGCCACACTTCTAGAAGATTCCAGCCAGTGTGCTGGAGCAGAGGTAGGGTAGCAATGAGCAAGCGAAGGACCCAGGGTCACGAGGCCGTTGAGGGGCGGAGCCAGCGGCCTGGGAGGTTCTAGTCGGTTCTACCTCGCGGCAACCGCCCCCTTCTGCAAGGTCTCGCCCAGCCAGCTTTCGGGCCTTGGATAGGGCCGCAACCTCCATAGCAGTCGCCCGCGGTGTCCCTACCATGGATCCCCGCAAAGTAAACGAGCTTCGGGCCTTCGTGAAAATGTGTAAGCAAGATCCGAGCGTCCTGCACACCGAGGAGATGCGCTTCCTGAGGGAGTGGGTGGAGAGGTAAGACCCGGGCCCTGGGACCGTTGGAGCGCGAAGAAGGGGAGCTGGGTCCAAGCTTGGCGCGGCGCGGCGTGGGAGCGGGCTCGGGAGCCTTTTGGTGACTCCGCACTCCCTCGCCTGGAAGGGAGGCAACTTTGAGGAGTTTGATGGAGGGTCACGAGCGTGGGACAGCACAGAGGTGGGGCGGGGAGACAGAGCTGGGCTCCCCGCACCCCAAGGCCCCCAGGCATGCATCTCGTGCGTAGTAAATGCGGGCGATTTCGGGCCCTGGGCTCTGGAAACTGGAGTGGTGCTGAAAGAGAGACAAGAAGGGCAAAAAACTTAGGTATCGCGTGGGGAATTTTGCGTTAATTCTCTGCCGTCCTGAGTAGGTCGCGTGGGCACGTCGGAGCGTTTTTTATGTAGTCCTTTCAAAGAGTAAGGACAATTCAGTAGAGTAACTGATCGGTTTTGTCTTACAGTGATTGTAACTGCGTAAAATTAACTATCTTGGCAATCTTTATTGTGCTTCCGTTAGTGACAATACTATAATCACAGATGGTAAGGAAATGATCCCCCCCCCCCAGGGCAGCATGCTTCGAAGACATTTTTATCTTTAATTTATATTTTACTCCTCTACGCACGAGGAATTTGTGGAAGGGACATTGTGCCAGCTGCTGTGAAATAGTTCTATTTACGTATATATGTGAGTAAGTAATTTATTTTGTAGTAAATACTAGCTGTTTACTAGAAGGGCACCCAAGGAAAAAAGGAAATCTACCCCCGGGAGGTGATTTTTTTTTTTTTTTTTTTTTAAATAAACAATACTACTAGGTTTAGGCCCAAGTGTTCTTTCTATCTTCTGCAAGGTAGGGGGCGGCATCTGGTGTTGTCCTCATTACTGGTGGTGAATGTAGAAGCAGGTTACAGCTGAAACAAGAGGATTTGAATCCAGGAGTTGGAGATTAGCTGAGCAACATACCGAGACTTCACTGGAATGATGGCTCATGTATGGAATCGCAGCTACTTGGGAAGCTGGGGCAGAGAATCTTGCATGCCAGTCTGGGAAGCTGAGATCCTGTACCAAAATCAAAAAGGTTGAGAGTGTAGCTCAGTCGTAGAGCACCTGTGGATTTCATCTCCAGTATCACTTTTAAAAAGTGTGTGTGTGTGTGTGTGTGTGTATATATATATATATATATATATATATATATATATAAACGTGGAAATTGTACTTCACGGGGTGTTTCTACAGAAGTACTACTACAATTGTGTAAACATTGTGTTGGTTTAGTAGGGGAAGATGAAGTCCTGAAGTCATGGGTCCACGTTTTCTTTTCAACAAGCTTGTTCTGGGGAAGAAATTGAAGTTAAAATCTGTAACTACAAGTCAGCAAGACTCTTGTTTTGCAAAATCTTTGTTTCTCAAAATCGACTGGGGACTAGGATTGAATTCAAACATGCCTAAGAACAATTTTGTAATGTGTGTTGAAGGGATTAGATTATGACTTTGTAGAAAATTCGGTTAAGGTCTGCAAAATGTATCTGGTATTACTGTTCTCCAAAATAGCCACGGAGCTTAATTTATTTATTTATTTTTTTTGTGGAGTTCTTTCCCTCACAGCAGTTTATTTGCTGTATCATGGTTTTAGTAAATAATTCTATTTGATGTAAAAAATTTATTAATTTAATAACCATTTAACTTGCACATGGAGAAACAGGAGAGAGAAATCTGAACTAGTACCCATTGGGGATCCAGAAAGACTGTTCTTTTCAACAAATATATTTTGAGGTTTTTTTTTTGTTTGTTTCTACTTTTTTTTCCCTTCCAGTAATGGGAATAAAATCCAGGGCCTGGGGTATGGTAAGCAAGCACTATAATGCTAAGTGACACCTCCAGTCCTTTTTCAAACTTTGAGATGAGGTCTTACAAAGTTGCTTACCCAATCATGAATTTGGAGTTCTCCTGTCTCAGCCTTCTAGAGTAGCTGGTGTTGCAGGCATGTACTACCAGGCCCAGCTTGTTTTACTCTTTTGAAGAAGAAATACTTAACATTTTTTCCTCATTTAATAACTTTGTCTACTTTGTACCTCACTTGTATTTTTATCTCACTTTATTTGATGATAAAGTCAAGTGCACTATCTTTGTATTCTGCTTTCCAGGACAGTGCATGGCACATGGTTGTAGTAAATATTATAGAAGTGAAAAGACTGCATTTCTACCCACAGTACAGAATTCAGGATATAACACCAGTTTGAATATAACAACAATTTGTTGGTCATCTGAATAACTATAGCACAAAGCAGATTGAAGATTTTAATTCTCAAATTAAGAAATGATGCAGTCTTGTGAATCTGTGTGAGGAAGATCTCTGCACCAGCCCTACCTGGTGGTATGGCATAAAAATCCATGCTAGTAAACTGCTTAATTTCTATATTTTTGGGACAATTTCTAGCTCAAAGAAAAATTACAAGTACTGTGCAGTACAACTACGTATTTTTCTTGAACTGTTTGAGAGCTGCCAACGTTGTACCCCTCCCTCAACATCATTTTCTGTAAACAAAGTCAGTGTCTGCAATGCAACCATCAAACTCAGGAAACCAATACACATGTATTAATGCTATCTAATTTTCAGAATTTCATGTTGCCTTTTTTTTTTTCTTTGAGAGACAGGGTCAGTTCAGGGTTGATTTGAATTTGCTATGTAGCCTCGAAGCTACACTGGTTTCAAAATCCCCCAATCCTAACTCAGCCTCCCAAGTGCTGGCATTACAGGCATGTACTACCATGTTGCATATATTTGGTTCTCTCTCTGTGTCTCTGTCTGTCTGTATTTCTCTCTTTCTCTGTCTGTCTGTCTCTGTCTCACATTAAATGCCGAGAATCAAACTCAGGACGTGATGCTTTGACTTTATACTTTTGACAGTTTTAAGGTTACAAGCCAGTTGTTTTGTAAAATTTCGCCTTAGTTTGGTTTGTCTGATGTTTTCTTAGCATTAGATTTTAGCTCACTACATTTCTTGGCAAGAATATCACTTCACAAAGTTTAGACTTTCGAGACTGTGTTTGGATGTTACCCTGAATACATTCCTGATGCTGCATTTTTTTTTTTTGTCTTTTTCTTTTTTTTATCGGTACCAGGGATCGAACTCAAAACTGCCTGCTTGCAAGGCAAGCGCTTATGCTGCTGAGCTAAATCCCAGCCTCCGGATGTTGCATTTTGAAACAGGAAAAACACAGCTTAAAAAGTTACATGTCTTCATTAAAATTTAACTATAAAGAGCTAGTGTTTGATTACTATCTGCTTTTGGAAGATTTTCCTGTTGAAATTTTGTTATTTTTAGATGTGTGTTTCTTTGAATTATTTTAACTGTGCTGAATTATAAATTAAGATGTTTGAAATTGTGTAATGATCTTTTTCAGAAAACTTGAGTAATTGAACATTTTTAATAATATCAAACAGTACAGAAAGTTACACATTTTTTTTTTTTGAGCAAATGGTGCTTATAAGGTTCCAAGTTTTGTTTTCATTTCCTTTGCTATATTGCATTTATATTCTTTGTTAAATTTATCAAAAGATATTAAGAGAGCCCAGGCACTGTCATGGATGCCTGTAATTGCCTGTAACCCCAACTGCTCAGGAGGATCACAAGTTCAAGGTCAGTCTAGGCAATTTAGGAAGCTCCTATGTCACAGTTAAAAAGGCTGGGTAGCTGGAATATAGTTGAGTGCAAGGCCCTGGGTTTGATTCTCAGTACTGCCAAAGGAGACTGTAGAAGAGTGAAAGACCAAACCATAGGGTCAGAGAAAATACTTGTAATTCTGAAACTGACAAAGGACTCATGTAGAATATAAAAAGAATATTTATAAATAAAGACAACCTAATGGAAAACTGGAGAACTGAACTTTACTGAACAGCCAGTAGTACAGTTATGAAAAAATGGCCCAACACAGTAAGATGCCACTACGTACCAATCGGAAAGGCTCAAAATTTTAAGAGTGAACAGTACATAAGTGTTGACCAAAGTGTATAACAGCTAGAATTCTCATACATTGCTGGTTAGTGTAAATTGGTAAAAAGAACTTTGGAAAATGGGTACACGTTTAAATTTAACCTACAAACAGCCTATTCCCACACTTGCCACCCAACTGCTATGAATGTAAATGTGGATGTAACAACTGTAGCCGAGTCATATATTGGAACTGGTCCCTTTCTGTTTTCCAAGGCATAAAACCCTGGATTTATGTAGAAATTAATGGGTTTTTGTTGTGGTTGCTGGTTTATTTTTTTACTTTAGCCATTAGACCATTGGTATACGGCCCCATTTGCTTTGGTTTCTACACCAAGTGGAGCATATAATGTTAGTTCTGAGTCCTTGTCTTTTTATTATGTGTGTGTAATTACTGGAGTATTTGATAAAAAAGGATTGGCAAGGACGAGGGAATGTTAATAGGTGCAGTTTAGAGGAGATGAAGTGAAAATCTGATGTTGAGGGCAAGAAGAATCCTTGTAGAGTCCCATCATATGAAACCTCACACACCCCTTGGTCTTTTGTTTGTTTTGGCTTTACTGACCATCTCTGCAGTGAGGCTTCCAGACCCCAGCTGTTTTTAAATTACTTGACCAAGCTGAGCTCAAATTTGAGACTCTTCTGCATCAGCCTTCTTGAATGCTGGGATTACAGATGTGTCTCACCATGCCCAGCATGACTACTGAAATCTAAGCTAACATGAATAATTTTGTTGTTGAATGTTGACCTTTGTTTTCTATTTTTCCTCTGGGAATGGACATAGATAAGTTATATAGTTATGGGTTGCTTGTTCATTTTCTGGTTTGATGCAGGATCTCACTTTGTAGTTCAGACTGGATTTGAATTTAACTATGTAGGTTAGGTGGACCTCGAACTCACAGCAATCCTCCTGCCTCAGCTTCTGCAGTGCTGGGATTACAGAGGTGTGCCACCATGCTTAGCCCTGTAGGGTTTATAAAGGAAGGGGCAGGGCTTCATTAATCAGTATGCTAAAAATAAAAAATTTACGTGGATTAAAAATTTAATCATAATATCAAAGCATTCAAATTAACTGAAAGCTTATTGTAAATTTTGAAAAAATACCCTCTTAAACATCTTTTTGGCGTATGTGGCTTGACTTTTAGTGAATTTTAATTTGCTAAACACTTTTTTTTCTCCTCTTAAGCATGGGGGGTAAAGTACCACCTGCTACCCATAAAGCTAAATCAGAAGAAAATATCAAGGTAAGTTTTAACTTCATTTTTGTGTTTAGTGATAAAATACTGTTAGATTTTTTGTTTGTTTGTTTTGGTACTGGGGATCAAACTCATGACCTTGTGCTTCCCAGGCAGGTACTTATATGCTGAGCGAAATCCCTGGCCCAACTGTTAGAATTAGAATGTTTCAGGAAATGTTTTTTGCTCTTAAAACACCACTGCCAGGCCAGAGATTTAGCTCAGTGGCTTAAGCTCCTGCCTGGCAAGTGTGAGGTCGTGAGTTGAATCCCTGGTACTAAAAACAAACAACAAAACCCCACCACTGCCAGTTACCTTAGTATTTTTTGGAAATAAGATTTTAAGAGTTGTCTGTCTGTTATAAAGTTTCTCTGCGGGGACCAAACCTCTGAAGGCTGATTGAAAACTGAAGATTTGGAGTATGATGTGTCTTAAACCTTTTTAGTGCCTAACTCAGCAGCTTACCAAGAAAATGAGCAAGTATTCCAAGTCAGTGATTCTCAATTTTTTTTTGCACTAAGTCTAAGGGATGAATTAATTAAGGTGTTAGTGAAAGGGTTAGTGAAAATAGGGGAAGGTTGCCAGTAGCTGAAGTTGAGAGATGGGAGAAAGGTGCTTTGAAGAATGCTTCCTTTAGGTTGGGTACCCCTGTTCGGTACAGAAGGCTGAGACAGGAAAAATAGTTGAGCCCAGGAGTTTGAGACTATTCTGGGAAAGATAGTGACACCCTGTCTCAAAAAAAGTCAAACCCAAGCTAGTGATACAGCTCAGCAGCAGAGTCTGGCAAGTGCAAGGTTGTGAGTTTGGTTCCCTGTACCCAAAAAAAAAAAAAAAAACCAAAAAAAAAACCAAAAACAGAAAACTGTTCAGTACAAGGATTTAACAAACATTGAAGTTGTGAATTTTCACAGGTGTACTGTGTAAGACTTTGTCAGATTTGGGAATGGATCTAAGTTACAAATGTTCTCCTGAAATGAAACTTGGATGTATAGGACTTACTGTATTTTTCATTTCTCCTCTTGTGCTTTCATACCTGAAAGATTTTTTTCCCCCTAAATTTTCTGATTAGAAAATTCGCTATTTTTATGTATTTTGGACATGAAAATAGAAGTTACAACGATGAACAAGTGAAATGAGAAAAACTACCTAGAAGCCCATAAAGTAGTTACCCTTTTTTTAGATGTCATTTATCACAATTATGCTTTCTGTGGTTGTTGTTGTTTTGTCTTTTTGAGACCGAGTCTCACTATGCAGTTTAGAGCTCACTTTGTAGCCCAGGCTGGTTTCGAACTTGCTATGATTCTCCCGCCTCAGCCTCGTGAGTGCTGGAATTACAGGCATGAGGTCTATCACAGTTCTTTCTGATCCCTTCCCCATCTTTCATTTGAGCATTGAATGGAGGCACAGCTGTTTGACTTGTGTCCCTGATAAAAGTATCTTTTCATAAAAAGTGCTGGTTTTGAATTATAACTGATATTTTCAATATATGCTAACATGTAGCTATCATTTTGCACATTTGGTAGGGACTCCCAACAATATTTTATAGTAAAGTGAGGCTTTGATTTCAGTTTTTAAAAATCAAGTAGGGGGCTGGGGATTTAGCTCAGTCGCATAAGTGCCTGCCTTGCACGTAGGCAGTCGTGAGTTTGATCCCCGGTACTGATAAAAAGGAAAAAGACCAAAAAAAAAAATCAAGTAGAAGGAACCTAAATAAATAATTTCAAATGTACTAATATAGTTGAATGAATAGATGCAGTTGGGTTGATAATGGTGTACTCCAAGATACACAGCATTGTTAGATGGAAAAGGCAAAGTGCAGAGGTCTCTGTATACAAAGAATATCCTAGAATGGGGCATACTTGAACCACCATATTGGTTACTTCTAGGATGGGAAGAAAATTTGCTTTCCATAATGTGCATTTCTAAATTCTTTAAATTTTGTTTGTGTATTACTGTTACTCAAATCCTTACTTGCTATTCCCAAACTGAAAATCTCAGTAAAAATATCTAAATGATTATGAGGCTATTTAGTTTGTCTTCGTCTGTTTTGTTCTGTTTGAGCTTGTGCCCATTTTGGCCTCAAAACTCTTGACTCAAGTGATCCTTCTGCCTCACTTTCCCTAGTAGCTGGGATTACAGGTACACCATTGTACCAAACTGTTTATAGTCTTTATTCTACAAATTATGGGTGTTGAAACTTTATTTTGCAGAAATAATCTGTTTGATTGTGGAGAGTTATGGGCTGCATCGCCCATTTAGCTGTTACATACTACATGGTATCTACAGTGTGCTCACTTTCTAAAATCCAAGACTTTTAAGTTCTAAAATGCATTGTCTTAAAAGGTTTGGATATAAAACTAGACCTATAATTAAAAAGGAGAAATGAAAAATTACCAAAAGAAGCCTAGGAGCATTAATAACTAAAATATAAGGCATATAAAGTTACCGTAAATTTGTAGAAGTTATTATGAATGTATCAGATATATTATTAAACACTAACAGCACTGTTTGCCTTCCCTTTGCTAGGAAGAAAAAACGGATAGTAAGAAGACGGAGGAAAACATAAAGACAGATGAGCCATCAAGTGAGGAAAGTGATCTAGGTGAGGAGTCAGTAATTTGTATTTGATAACGTTATATGACCCTGTGTTGATTTTTATAAAATTAACTGAACCAGCAGTAATAAAAATACTAATGAAGCTGGTGTGGTGGTACATGCCTGTAATCTGGGAGGCCAAGGCAGGAGGATCACTGTGAGTTGAAGGCCAGCCTAGACTACATAGTGAGTGCAAGGCCAGCCTGAACTACATAATGAAACCTTGTCTAAAAAAAAAAAGTAAGGTCTAAGTGAAACCCACATTTTAAAAAGTAAAAGGAAGATGATGAGATAAATTTACATAGTATATTTTTTTACTTGTGTCCATGTCACAATCATAACTTAGATGAAATCTTATTTTTCTCTTACTTCATATTAACCCTTTAGAATAAAAAATGTATTCACAGAAGTTGAATTTCTCAATTCAGATGTTAGATTTTCATTGGAAATAATCCAGATTTCATGATATTTGTGTTTGAAAAAATTGAGTGGCACACTCAAATAGTTCTCTAAACGAACTCACAACCTTGTGCTTGCCAGCCAGGCACTTATGCTGTGGAGCTAAATCCCGGGCCTTTTTTTGGCTTTTTGAGACAGGGTCTCGCTGTGCAGTTCAGGCTGGCCTTGAACTCAACTTTGTAGCCCAAGCTGGTCTCAAATTCACAAGGCTCCTGCCTGAGCTCCTGAATGCTGGGATGACAGATGTGAGCCACCACAGTTGTCCATCATGTTATTTTTAAAAATGAAAATAGCCATATTAAAATGTTTTCAGTAATACTAGTTGATATCTTGGTGTTTTGTTTTGTTTCTGGTACTGGGGATCGACTCACGGCCTCATGTTTGCCAGGCAGGTGCTTTTACCACTGAGCTAAATCCCCAGCCCAGGATATCTTGTTTCTGCATAAAGAGTTTTTTTAAAACATTACACAGAAAAAATAGATGTATTGGGGCTGGAGGTTTAGCTCAGCGGCATAAGCGCCTGCCTTGCAAGCAGGCAGTTGTGAATTCGATCCCCGGTACCGATAAAAAGGAAAAAGAAAAAAAAAAAGGGAAAAAAATAGACGTATTTGAACTGAGTCATTCTGTTGACACTCAATGCACTTATTTATTTATTTATTTACTTACTTACTTATTTATTTAATGTCTTTTTGAGACAGGATCTCCTATGCAGTTCAGGCTGGCCTTGAATTTATTTTCTGTCGGCAGTCCTCCTGCCTCCTGAATGCTGAGATTATAGGCATATGCCACCAAATCTGGCTCAGTGGTGTGTTTTTTTGTAATAGTAGAACCTATATTCCAACATTTCCTTGATAATTCAGTGAAAACTGTCTGATATGATGTGAAGGTAAAGTGGTAGTTGTACAAAAACAATAAAGATGTGTTAATAGTAAAACATTTACAATACCTTAATACTTAAATAACAGTTAAAAACTCATCTCAGTCGCGCTGTCCATAACTCATTTTTAATTAGTTTTTGGCAGGACCTACTGGCATATGTTTGTAATTTCAGCATTTAGGAGGCTAAGGAAGAAGGTTTGCAAATTCAGAGTCAACCTCCACGACATAGCAAGTTCACGGCCAGCCTGGACTACTTAAAGTAGCAAGACCCTCTCTCGCAAACCAAGGAGAAAGGCATTTATGATAGTTTGATGTACTTTTGTAGTGGCTACTATATTGTCCAACACAGGTCTTACTATTATGTTCTCAATTTTGGCAGAGATTGACAATGAAGGTGTAATTGAACCGGACACTGATAGCCCTCAAGAAATGGGAGATGAAAATGTAGAGGTAAGTTCAGTGACATGTTTTCTGATTGTTGTAAGGCATATGAATCTCCTTGCTTTTGGAATTATTTTATGACATAATTCTTGTAAGGAAAGCACTTGTTAAATCTTTTTCTGATTTGGGACATTTAGCCATTTTATTTTGCTAAGATATTTGTGAAAGTTCTGATGTATTTATTTATTTTTGAGACAGGATTTTACTGTGTAGTTCAGGACAGCCTTGAACTCACTTTGTAGCCCCGGCTGGCCTTGAACTTGCAGTGATACTCCTGCCTCAGCCTCTCTAGGATTATAGGCAAATGCCACCACCCCCAGCTCCCATTTAATTTTTAACCGTATTCTATAGTAGTATCTTACGAAATCTGTTTGTATTTGCTTTACGTACTCTTAAATTTCACTTTAGTTAGACTGTTAACCTAAAGTATATACCTACAAGTAAAATTGTCTCCTAACAGGGTATCTGATAACACATTGTCTTCCAAAATGGTTGCCACAAAAGGCCTTTAAAAGGGTGGAAGTTTGTCCTTGAGAGCCTGGACTTGGGAATACAATAGTAGTTAGTGGTTCTCCAGAGTCATAGCCTGTTGACACATACGTGCCTTATATATGGTTTTAAATAGGGAAATGGAAATTAAAAATGTCTAAAAAGATTTTGTGACTGATAAGGAAAAGAGGTTTAGAAAACTAATCATAGTAGCAACTTAAAAGATTTACTGGTGTTCTCTACACTTGATACCATCAGCTTTCATTTTTGTCAGCCTTGTATGAAGTAATTATGTTCTCAGTTTTTCATTTGCACTGCTTGATTTTAAAGAGTTTGAACATATTCTGATATCTTGGTTATTCACATGCATTTGTAAAGTGTTTTCCTCAGTTTTTGTACTACGTTGCCTGTTTTTTTTTTTTTTTTTTTTTTATTTCTAGTTCATTTTACTACTTTGGACCCTAGCAATTTGTTATCTCTATTTATGGCTCTCTGTATCTGGCTTTTCCCTTTCTTATGTTGTCTTAATGAACAATGTCTTTTTTTAAACAATATCTAATGTAGTGAAATTGTTAGCTTATGCTTTTGTTTGTTACTGAAGGATGTAATTGCTGTAGTAAGTTGTTTTTCCCTTCTTAAAATTTTGTTTGCTTTTCACATGTAATTTACTTTGCAGCACTTTGGAGGGGGGGAGTGACAGGGTCTCACTATCTAATTCAGCCAGACCTTAAACTCATTATGTAGCCCAGATTGGCTTCAAAACTCATGGTGATCTTCGTGTCAGCTTCCTACGTGCTGGGGTTACAGCTACCACACCCACCCTGCAGTACCATTATTGAAGAATTTTTTCCTCACCAGTGCTGAAATAGTACTACTGTTTCTATATATGGCTCTTTTGGGTGCTATCATTGGTGTTTTGTATTTCCCTAAAAAATTTAGGACCTGATTGTTAAGTCTCCTTTTCTCTAAAATTAGATCCATCTCCTGGCTGCATTAGAATTAATTGCAAAACCCAAAACAAGTTGGGCAATATAATCTCAAGTTGACATGAGCTATCTAGAAAATGTATGCTTATGTTTCAATATCAGTGTGTGTAGGTTTGTAATAATTATTCTAAGTGGGATTTGTTGAGCATCTGAAATTCTAGGGTTATAGCATTCTTTAGTGCTGGAGCACTTTCTTCTAGTACCTTTCAAACCTTGCATCTGTCTTTCCCATTCTCTTAGTCTGGAGCCCTGTTAGACATATACATGTCAGCCCTTTTCACCATTAAGCTTTTATCTGTTTATCATACTACTTTGTGCTAGGTCTGTCTATTTTGTTGAATTGATATTGGAATGTTTGTGGTTTTCATTTTGGTATTTTTGGTTGAAGTCTTGGTTATTTGAAAGTCTGTTGCTCTTTACTCATTTTCAAACTTTGCATTTTTTCGTGGCTCTTTCCCATATTGGTATCTTGTGTATGTACATATGTATGAAATTTTTTCGATAATGTGTTCTTTCGAATTTCACCTGAGGAAAGTTTTTGAGATTTGATTAGAAGGTAGATTCTTCCAAAAAGGAGTATCTTTGCTTTAAACAAAACTCACCATTGGCACTATTAGCTCAAGGGCCTATTTATTGTCAGCATGATATTTTTGTGTGTTCATTTGAATGTGGCTTTGCTAATGAACAGGCTGGCTCATGGTTTTGAAGTTTTCAGGAGAGTGTTTTTTTATTTCCCTCTTCTGCATTTGACTGACCTTTTGTGTGGGATAGTTTATTTTTAATTTATACTTACGTTTGCCTGTGTAGACATTTGGAGCACAGACTTATTCTGGCAGTGCCTGATTACGTTATTTTCATCTGAATCTATACTTTATCTCCAGTGTCCTGCATTTTCCTCAAAAACAAAATTGTAAGATGCTAGGGTTTTTGTGTTTGTTTGTTTGATAGTGGGGATTGAATTTACCACCGCACACTTGCCAGGCAGGTGCTTATGCCACTGAGCTAAATCCCCAGCCCAAGATGCTAGATTTGAATACTGCTAACGGGATGAAAGCAGAGTGAACACTTGGTTACCTTACTGAATTTTAGCCTTCATTCATTCTTTATCTGTACTGACAGAGCAAAGATGGCTTGGTTGTTTTTAGATTTGTTCAGTGGATCATACATACCAGTGATGGTAAACCTGCTAAGAGACCAAGTGCCAATCTGCAACCCAAGACCCACTTTTTGCTGGGTGGGACAGTGTATACCTATAATCCCAGCACTCAGGAGGCTGAGGCAGGAAGATTGCCACAAGTTTGAGGTCGAACTAGACAACATAGGAGACCCAAGTCAACAAAACCCACTTATTTATCACAAAGTGCTAAAATTGCCTGAATATTGAGGTTTCAGTGTAGAAAAACCAACTCTACGTTAATGGCTTCTGTCTTAAAAACATAATAACACATATGCCAAAAGTTTGCCACTATTGATGTATGCCACACTACTGAAGCAGAAGTCTTCATTTGTTTGTTTTGAGATGATTTCCTTGTGAGATTGAGGCTGGCCTCGAACTCTCAATGATCTTCCCAACTCAGTGCTCTCAAGTACTAGGATTATAGTTATGCAGCACCACACCCTGGCTAGGTCTTTTGTGTTTCAGTAGTTTTCTAGAATTACTGTAGCCTTGAATAGAGTGTCTTACTAGCTGGCAATATATTTTTTTCTTTAAAAGTTTTTTAAAAAAAAATTTGTCAGAGGAGGACCAGGGGCTTAGCTCAGGGGCACAAGCACTTGCCTGGCAAGTGAAAGGTCATGAGTTTGATCGCTGATACCAAAAAAATGTTTTCAAAGGAGTTTTGTTGAGATTGCTTGCATTTATTAAATAACTTAGAAGTAACATTGAGATGCAGTGATTTTCTTTCTAGAACATGTTATATATCAAAGTTTCTTGAAGTCTTTTTTTTTTTGTTCAGTAGAATTTTAGGTTTTTATTCCATGCAGATCTTATATAATGTTAGAAACTGTGCTGAATAGGCTTAGTTTCTAGTGTAGCTAACTTCGTGGGGGGAGGGATATGAGTGGGTGGGTGTGCATGCCAAACTACATCCTCAGTCCTGTTCTTTTGAGACAGGGTCTTGCCAAATTGCCCAATTTAGGCTTGAATTTCCAATCCTCCTGCCTCAGCCTCTCACAGTGCTGAGATTGTACGCACGCAGTGCTCCATGTAACTAGGAGTTCTGATTTTTGTCTTTTTGTATGTTACTCCTGTACCTGACTTTATTGAGTTCTTTTGTTAGATCTAGTAACTTGAAAGGTGCATTGGATTTTCTAGATAGTTTGTATCTTTCCTTCCATTTCTTAAACCTATCAACTCATTCTCTTCATCATTTGTCCAGCCTTTCCACTTAACTGTTTTACACAGTAATGATGCTAAAGTGGGTATAGTCAAAGGAACTGCTTCTGAACTTCTTATTTCAGACAAGATGCTTGCTGTAAACTTTTCTTCCAAGAACCCCTGTGCTGTCAACATCTTGTTTGTGCTCAGTTGAGTTTTATGGAAATAAAGGAATGAGACCTTTCTCTTCTAAGGAGTCAAACTTAAAAGGAATTAGTTGACGTCTTTGTGAGGAGATTGAGTTTATTTATGGACAGCTATGAGGAAGGTGGTTAAAACTACAAACTGCAACAGAACAACATGCTTGGGTGGAGATGGAGCAAAGTAGAGATCATCAAGATCAGAGGGAAGACGGTACAATTTGTTTAGTATAAAAAGTTCAAGCTCATATACATAAGGATCATATTCATCATAAGGAATTTGTACCTGTACATGATATGTCTTGATTCTTTTTATTTTCCCCATTTCTTCTGCTGTTTCTAAGATAACTCTTTGTTTCTTGTCAGATAACTGAGGAGATGATGGATCAGGCAAATGAAAAGAAAGGGGCTGCCATTGATGCTCTAAATGATGGTAATTTTTTCTCCTTGCTACATACCTATATAGTATGAATGTTTTCTACACCAGTGATTGTTTGTAGTGGGAAAGTTGAAGGAAACTTAAATTTATTATTTGGGTATATTGTAGCAGAGATAAAGAGGTTGAAGTCTCTGAGTTTCAGTAACCTTTTCTTGAAGCTCAGACAGCTCCTGGTAGAATTCACAACCTCTGCTTTCCTGAGGGTGTTGCTGGTGTTAAGTCCACTGAGACCGTTAAATGACCGACTTTCCAAAGATGAATGATGACCTTGGAATTGTAACACTGTTGACAGGTGTCATTTCTTGACACGTTCTATTCTATGTTAGATCTTCAGAAAGTTCTGTCAGAATGAGAGGATTATTAGTGTAACATATTGTGTTTATTCAGTTCTAATTTATAAGCCATTATAAACTCAGGTGCTGTTATCTACTACCAGTGTTATTTAATGGGAATCTGCGCGTAGTGGTGTGACTACAGTGTCACAGAGCTGCAGTTAAATAGATGCCATCACAAAGCTGATTTGCATTTGAACTTCATGCATAATGGATTTAGAAGATAGAAGTTTATTCTAGAATGAGTTCAGTATTGCTGTCCAAGTTGGCAAACACATTCACTTTTTTTTTGTAATCGTACTACCATCTTAGTTTAGGTTCTTATCATATGCTTAACACTGTTTTTGTTGCCATCGCATTAACAGTTTGCCTACCTGAAATGCTTGTTTTCTTTATTGCTTTCTGTTCACTCTAGATTATTCATAGTAAGAACTGCTTTATATATTACTTTATTGTAGTCTGTAATGATTTGTTATATACATTTTGAAGATCTTTATTTACAATTACCACACGTCAGCCTACTAGTCATATCCATATTTTACCTTCCCATCTTAGTTTTCTCTCTTTAAATATTAACCTTCCATTCTTGTTAGACTTCACTGTCTTAGGATGTTTCTTTACTTGTGCTTGTCTACTTAGAATGTACTTTGGCTCTTTTCTTAACTTGAATTCAGATTCATCACATTCCCAGTTACTACTCTTCCTAACCAATCATTTTCTGTAATAAGCTTATTTTCCCTACCACCTGAGAATACTGTTTATTCATCGTTTGTTTAATGCCTTGCGTTCCTGACGGTTTAATGTTTTAGTGTACATTATTTCATTAGAACCTCATACAAACCAATTTGTAGTTTGAAAGCATGGAATTTTACAAGGTTGTGACTTGTCTAGGTTCCTTATTGTTACCTCATTTATATTTTTGTCAGTTAGGGCATATTGTCTTTTTTAAATTTAATTTTTTATTTAATTAATTTTTTTACTTAAATACTTTTATTTAAATACTTGTGTTATAGGCATTTAACAATGAAGTTACCACCTAATAAGTCATGTTTTTGTTTTGCAGTATTTCCAAAATCTTTATTCATGTGTAAATTTGATCTAGTTATAATTTTAGAATTTGTACAGTTTTTACAGTATCTCCTAAGTGATAAAACAAGCACTGTAAGCCAGAGATTGTGAACTCAAGCCCCACCTTGAGTAAAAGGCATTTTTACTTGTAGAGGCAGGACTATAGTTAAAAAGATTAGACTGCACACTGGAGTTTGATTCCAGGTCCAGCACTTGACTGTGGGCTGCTTTTCCATGACAGTTGCATCTTTGAGTAGTTATGACAAATTATATGGTCTGCCAAGTGTAAAATAATTATTACATGGCTCTTTCAGAAACTTTGCCAACTCTTGAAGTAGCTAATCTGAACGAAGGTTTTATTTGGTTGAAGATAGAGATGGGGACTTAGCTTTGATGGGTATTTGAGTTCAGGTTTTTGTTTTTGGTGTTTTGTTTTGGTCTTGCTTAGTTGAACAGGCTGAGGTGGAACTGGTGATCCTCCCAGAGTGCGCATGACCACATCTGGGTTTTTTTTTCCCCCCCGGATTCTGAGGATCCAGCTGAGGGCTTCTCACATGCTTAGCAAGTATTCTACCACTGAGCTATAAACTTACTCCTTCCTGGTGCTGTTCCTCTTTTACTGGATTTAAAGAAGATTGTAAAAGACTTAATTGGATAAAACATTTTAATATTTTTATACTCTAAATATTTCTCAGTAACTTTTATTTCACTTCAGGGGAACTACAGAAAGCCATTGACTTGTTCACAGATGCCATCAAGCTGAATCCTCGCTTGGCCATTCTGTATGCCAAGAGAGCCAGGTGAGAACTCTATAAATAGAAAAGTGCACTGCCTGGTGAATAATTTTGGCTCATTTGTTTTATTGGAATTCCAAAGTTCTTACTGCTTGAAATGCGTATTTTGGGGGCTGGGGATTTAGCTCAGTGGCATAAGTGCCTGCCTTGGCAAGCACAAGGTCATGAGTTTGATCCCTGGTACCAGGGGGGGGGGGAACAAAGGATAAAAGGGATATTTTTTAATATCAGTTATTTTTTTTAGTGTCTTCATCAAATTGCAAAAGCCAAATGCTGCCATTCGAGATTGTGACAGAGCCATTGAAATAAATCCTGATTCAGCCCAACCATACAAGTGGCGAGGGAAAGCACACAGGTAAATTAGTGGAGTTTAGTTATTTTCAGAACTCTTTTAAGTGTATTTTTACTGACTTATTACCATTTATTTAGGTACTGGGATTGACCCCAGAGCCTTTTTATTTTGAGAAAAGATACTGGAAGTTTGACTCCTGGGAGTCAGATTTGTGATCTTTTGTCTTAGCCTGCTGGAGTGCTGGCATTATAGGCACTTCCAGATGGTGTTTTGTTTTTCATTACTGGTGACTGAACCCAAGAAGCAGGCAGTGAACTCTAGATCCTCAGTTCTTAGTATTGGCGAAATTTGTGTCTTGCATCAGTTGAAAACTTCAGGTGTGGGTGGAGATGAAGGTCGACATTCTTTGGGTATTAGGTGACTCAAATAACTAGTGATTTTTATAAAGACATGTTAAAGAGAAAGGTAAAAAGTTTAAATAAAACTTAATAATGCTGTGTGGGATAGGAAAAGCTCTGTGTTTTAATTCAGCCTTTTGAGTTTGCACTAGTCTTCGAGTGTGCTTTTTTGGTGTAAGATAACCTCACTTGAACTTTGCCTATGGTGGCAAAAGAAGCCATTATTTGTTTTAGTGAAAACTAAGATTTGGGGAACAGGGTATATTCATGGTATGTTGTTGTTGTCATTCCAGTGAACAGTACTAGGCAAAAACTTCTTTCAAACTATAATTTTAATGAAAAAAATTCATGAATCTGAACTTGGGTTGATATTTTTAATTAAAATTTAGCATTTGATTTTTTCGTTTTTGTCATTTATTTTGTGCTTTTCACACTTCTCATGTAGGCAGAGATCTTTGACCTTAATACTTATTTGCATACTTCTATCGTATGAATGATGAATGAAACTTCTATTTTAAGGTTTGCTTTCTTTTTTTTTTTTTTTTTTTTTTTTTGGTTCTCATCCTTAGAACATAGTTAAAAGAACTTAACAAGTTAAATGAATCCATTTCTATTTATTGTCCTTGTGGTACAGTTATCTTTTTATCTCTGTTTTATGTTTGTTTGTGGTTTATTTATGTCTTCTAATCTACTTTTATTGTTGTTTGAATGAGCTATCATTTAATTTCATTGTTTGAAGAGGCAAAATTAAATTAAAAAGTATACCCAGAGAACTCCTTTTATTTGCATCACCATCACGTGCATCCCATTCTTACCTGCCTCTGCCATTCTTCTTTATGATTCCTCCCCCTATACAGTGGCACACGTGGCACATTTTTTTTTTTTTTTTTTTTTGTTTCCTTCTGATTACATAGAAAATTAACATTTGAGTAAATATGTTAATCTTATTGGTGAGTTGAAATCCCAAGGTGTGGTGGTGCGTGCCTATAATGCCATTGCTTGGCACACTGAGGCAGAAAGATAGCTGTGAGTTGGAGACCTGCCTGAACTCTACATAGTGAGACGTTGTCTCAAAAAAAAAAAAAAAAAGAAAGAAAGAAAAAAAAAACTTTGATGTTTTAATCTGAGTTAAAGTTGTTTATGTTTTTTGAGATAGGGTCCTTCTATTCTAGCCTACCTAGCCTCCCAAGTGCAGGAATAACAGGCCTGTGCCACAATGCATGGCTTAAATTTTATCTTTTAAACAGTTTTTTAAATACGAGAGCAACTTCTGAGTTGCTTTAGAAGAAATTTATAAACTCTTTCAAGTCTTTATAGATTTAAGCAACACAGTAACACAGTATTGAGTTGGTTGATGAAATTTTATTGATATGTAACTCAGTGTCTAGCATGGTACTTTTTTTAATCGGAAGAAAGACATCATGTTACTAGAATGAATATGTAAAATACTTTTATAATGAGTTTATATCTGTTTCAGACTTCTGGGCCATTGGGAAGAAGCAGCCCATGATCTTGCCCTTGCTTGTAAGCTGGATTATGATGAGGATGCAAGTGCAATGCTGAAAGAAGTTCAGCCAAGGGTACGTTCATGTGGAGAATAGGAAAGTGATGGCTGAAGTACTTAGGCCCTGGCAGCCATAATTTAATTTAAATAGATGCAAGTTCTAATCACCGAACCTCTGTTCTCTTAAAATCTCAATACTTTTTTATGTTTTTGCTTGTTTTGCTGTTTTAAAGCAAGCTCTATTACTTTGTTTGCAGAAATACAGTGGAAGTAAAACTACAGTATCAGAAATGGAAAAGGCAGGTTTCAGAGGAACTAGAAAAATCTACAAAACATGCTCATGTAGGCAAGACTAAACTAAAGTTAGAAAATTTACAAAATGTGATACAGGATTGCATCTGTTTTGACTTTCTGTACCATAGGTGTACACAGTACAGCCACTTTAACAAAGCATTAGGACCTTCTTAAAGTTCAAAAGATGCAGTCCAAGTGTGGTGGTTGCACACCTTTAGTTCCAGCACTCCTAGAACTTGAAGCAGAAGGATCAAGAAGTTGAGGTGGGAGGATCACTATGAGTTTGAGGCCAGCCTGAATTGCACAGTGAAACCCTGTCTCAAAATATATAGGACCCCCCCCTCCAAAAAAAAACAAAAAAAGATTTATCCTTTTTAAAAGGAGAATATGAGCCAGGCATGATGTCACACACCTGTAATCCCAGCATTTGGAATACTGAGGCAAGAGTTTTGCTGTGGGGTCAGGGTCATTCTGAGCTGCATTGTAGACCTTGTCTCAACCAAAACATACATACATACACAGAAGAATATCGAATCCAAATCCTGGAAAGCGACTCTGAACTTTTTATAGACCAAGAGTAAACTGTGACTTAAAACTCATTTATTCTACAGTGCCAGCACTGCAGTTAAACCTGAACACAGTACAGAGGTTTTAATTTAGAAAAAATACCTTTTATATTAACATCTTTTATCTTAAAAGAGTAACATGTATGCCATAGGTTCTTTTTTGTTGTTTTGATTTTTGTCTTTTTGAGACAGTCTCATTGCAAATTAGGCTGGCTTCAAGATCATTTTGTAGCCTAGGCTGGTTTCAAATTTGAAGCAATCCTCTTGCCTCAGCCTCTCAAGTGCTGGAATTACAGATGTGTGCCAGTACCATAGATTTTTCACCACTGATCTGGAATGTTCTAAAAGGATTATGATTCTGTTTAGAATTGTTAAAATAATTCTAATGCATTTGTGTGCTTCAGCTTTGTGGGAGATAAAAATTGTAAGAAATTACAGCCAAGGTTGTATGGTTTTTTTTTTTTTCCCCAGTGTTGGGATTCAGTTCAGGGGCTTCTGAATGCTAGGCAAGCTCTCTATTGCTGAACTGCATTCCTAGTCTCAAGCTTAAAGGTTTTTGGCCTCTTCCTCCATTTTATAGATGAGGAACTTTAAACTGCAAACACTTGGTATGTGTTTCCAGTCTGCCTTCCCATGGCATATATCACTAATGATAGTTTTCACTACTGACTGACTGTAATTTCTGAATTTCTAATACTGAGCAGTTGGTAGAAACTACAAAGCAAGAATTATTCTCCAAGCTGGGTGTGGTGGCACATACATGTACTCAGGAAGCAGGAGAATTGCTGTGAGTTCAAGGCCATCCTGAACTACACACTGAAACCCTGTCTAGAAGAGAAAAAAATCAGTTGTCCTGCTGGTTAGGCATGGTGGTGCATTCTTATAATCTTAGTACTTGGAATCCTGAGGCAAGGAGATAACTGAGTTTGAGGCTTTGCTAGGCTACATAGTGAGTTCAGAGCCAGGCTGGACTAGAATGATATCTTATCTTAAAAAAAAAAAAAAAAAAATCTGCAGTTAAGAGCCTATGTCTTGTCCTTGAGCTGAGACAGTTGTTTAACAGTGTAACTTTTTTTTTTTTTGAGACAAGATTTTGCTATGCAGTTCAGGCTAGCCTCTAACATCTAGCAATCCTCTTGTCTCGGCCTTCTAAGTGCTGGCATTACAGGTTTGTGTCACCATACCTGGCTGAATATGACATTTATAAGTGTACGTCCCTGTCTCTTTCTGTATTTCACAGTGTCTTGTATACTTTATAGTCTTGTTAAAGCTCAGTTTGTTCTTAGGTCTTTTTCTGTTGATATGAATTTGTCTTTTTTTTTTTTTTTTAAATAACTACATAGTGAATAAACTCCCCTCAAAGAAAAGTAACTGTCGTATTGACTTTATCTACTACAGTAGTGTATTTGGAATGACTTACTTTCTATGACTGTTTTTGTCCTAGGCCCAGAAAATTGCTGAACATCGAAGGAAGTATGAGCGAAAACGTGAAGAACGAGAGATCAAAGAAAGAATAGAAAGGGTTAAGAAGGCTCGAGAAGAGCATGAGAAGGCCCAGAGGGTAATGTCTATCTGTCCCAACCTCCCACTTACCCACCCTGTTTGTCCCCTCCCTCCCCTTCCTTCCTTCCTATTTGTGATGCTGGAGATTAGACTCAGGACCTTGTGCATTTAAGTAGTACACTGTACTAAGCTACATCTCTAGCCCACCAGAGGGTAAAGTTTCTGTAACCCATGAAAGGGTGTTAAAGTAGATCAGGGCTTTAGGGTAGAATTCTGATTCCAAGGTTCTTTATGTAATCTATAGGTTGACACTACCTAAAAGTAGTCTATGTGTTTTATTTGTGGTGATACGTTAGTCTTTAAATTTTTTTTTTTTTTTTGTCTTTTTCGTTTTTATCGGTACCAGGGATCGAACTCACGACTGCCTGCTTGCAAAGCAGGTGCTTATGCCGCTGAGCTAAATCCCCAGCCCAGTCTTTAAATTTTTAAGTGAGCTTGTATTTCACAAAGTTTATATTGTTTTAATGTTTCTCTAAAATCAGATTTGGGAAGGGGCTATACCTGTGTAGTAGAGCATTTGCCTATCACTTAAGAGCTAATAGGTTTTATCCGTAGTATTGAAAATCAATTTTAAGTGAGAATTCTTGCCTGGCCAAATGCTTCAGTTTGGGAATATTGTTAAGTGGGGGATTTTGAGGATGTTTTAAGAATGGTTTTGGATTCCTTCAGTTAAAACAGTGGATTCATAGCTATTAAAGATACTGAGGCTGGCAATTGATTTGGGCAAAGTGGTACACATCTCTAATCCCAGCCCTTGGGAGGCCATGGCCGGAGTGAGGTCAACCTGAGCTATCAAGAAAGAAGAGAGAGACGGAAGGAAGGAAACTTTTGAAGTGGGTTTAGACTATATCCTTTAGCCTGATGTACTTTTTTAAGAATTTGAATGGACAATTAGGGATAGGCACAGACTTCCCTGCACCACATTAAATAATTTATTTTCCTTTTGTTTTAAAGGAGGAAGAAGCCAGACGACAATCAGGAGCTCAGTATGGCTCTTTTCCAGGTATATCTGAAGAAAAAAGTAAAACTATTAGTACTTTAAATAAGATATGTTCTGATTTTGGAGGCTCAGATGTGTGTTGTACAGATTGATTCATGTGCTAAATATATTTAGTTCCATTGTTCTTGGAATACTGAGAATGTTAACATATAGAGTTTTATTCTTACTAAAATTTTTATGTTAATGGAAATATAGTCCTTTTTTCCTCACAGTCTGGGAGGTGTACTTTTTAAATAGTCTACATTTTACTTTAATTTGTTAATGATGTTACCTATCTTTGAGTTGCCATCCTTGAATTATGTTCTGTACAGTAGTATTCATGAAGACACCATGTAAAATACACTAAAAAGTTTTTCAAATCTAGTATAATAGTAACATTCTGCTCAGTGTGGTGGTGTACACCTGCAATCCCAGCACTCACTGAGGTGGAAGGATCTGTGAGTTTGAGGCCAACCTGAGCTACGTAAGCAACGCCATCCTGCACTACACAGTGGGACCCTGTCTCAAAAAACAACAAAGCAAAAATAGATTCTTAAACTGGGCATGGTGGTACATGCCTGTAATAACAGCACTTGGGAGGCTGAGGAAGGAGGATCACCTTGAGTTGGAGGCTGGCCTGCGTGACACAGTGAGTTCAAGGCCAGCCTGAATTACAGAATGAAACATACATTCTTCTCTTCCTTGCAAATGTTGGGTTGAGAAGTTATTAACAAGGCATAACTTTGAATGGTACCAAGAGACTAGCATGCAAGTATAAGTGAGAGAGAGAGGGAGAGAGAGATAGACAGACAAAATGATTATGGAATATTTCCTGAACAAGGCAGTGAAAATTTATACCAAGACCAAGAGGACACTGAAAATGTTTTTTTCTTCTCAAGTCTTGCCTCTGACTAAAATCATAAATATAATCTTAGGTAGTATATGTAGCCAGGCATGGTGTATATCTGTAATTCTAGCACTTGGGAGTCTGGGGCTTTAGGATTTCTGAAGTTCAGGGTCAGCCTGGGCTACATACTGTTCAAGACCAGTCAACTACAATTTTTTTTTTTTTTTTTTAAATAGAGGCCATTTATGCTTGTATACCACTGGCTAGAACTAACTAGTTATTTGGTCCAAAGCTATAAAATGTAAATTGTATTCTTCAAGAGTATATACTCAGTAACTTTTTTAAAAAAAATAAGGGGCTAGGAATTTAGCTCAGTGGCATAAACGCCTGCATGCACGCAGTCTTGAGTTTATCCCCATACCAAAAAAACCAAAAATCTTTTAGCTCAGATAATTATGTTTGTAAAATAGTAGACACTTTTGGTTTGGAAAATGATCACTAATATGGACTCGGACTTGGGGGGTTTTTGTACTTGACAAGTAATTTTTCAAAGCATTGGCATCAATATGGGCAACAAGAGAGGCCAGAAATTTTCAAATCTCATTAGATTTCTTGATGTGTGATTATTTATGGCCATGTTTGAATTCCCACTGAGCTGCTTAGAATGAGTGTTACATGTGTTTTTTTTTTTTTTTTTTTTTTTTTAATGACTTTATTTGTAGTAGCCTTGACTCTGTAGAATATGTTGTTACCTGTTTTTCCTTTTAAGGGTTCCTCTATTAGCTTAGTAATGATTTCGGAATATTTCCAATGGACATATAGTTTATGGCACCAAAGAAACAGATAATGTGGGAATATAATCTAAAAATAACTCAAAGGAATGAAAATCCTTTTTGCTAGAGATTTGTTTTCTGTGAAGAACAATTACCAGGAGTGCATGTTATAAGTGCTGATTTCATGCCAGGAGTAGTGACATGTGTCTGTAATCCCAGCACTTGGAAGCTGAGGCAAGATAATTGCCTTCAGTTCGAGGCCAATGTGGGATAGGTAGTGAACCTCTAGGCCACCCTGAAATACACAGACCAAAAAAAAAAAAAAAAAAACCTTGGAAGTATGACCGGTGCCATACAATTCTTTCCTTTATTCTTACAGGTGGCTTTCCTGGGGGAATGCCTGGTAATTTCCCAGGAGGGATGCCTGGAATGGGAGCAGGCATGGCAGGAATGCCTGGGCTCAATGAGATTCTCAGTGATCCAGAGGTCCTTGCAGCCATGCAGGTAAGACTGAAGAAGAGAGTTGGACTGTAACCATTCAGGCTTGTCTTTCATATTTATTTTATGACAGAGGTCACTTTCTTAGCCACTTTTTATCTAATTTTGTTGGTAACATTGATTTCCTTTTTGGAGAAAGTAAATTAAGTCTTTAAAAATGGTTTTTTTAGAAAATAGTTGGTAATTATATCCAGTTTGTAGTATTGAATGTGCTTTATTTCATTATCTAGTTCAAGTGAATTTGACTTTGAGAAGTGCATATTAACAGTTGTATTTCAGACTGTCTAAACTCCAGTTAATTTTACTGTGGCAAAATTATCAGGCTAAGGAGATGGGCTTTGGGATATTAAACTTGTCAATATAATAGAACACTTTTATTTTTAATGGGAGACTTTTAAAATGCTTAAAAAAAAAATTCTTTCTTTGCAGGATCCAGAAGTTATGGTGGCCTTCCAGGATGTGGCCCAGAATCCTGCAAATATGTCAAAATACCAGAGTAATCCAAAGGTTATGAATCTCATCAGTAAATTGTCAGCCAAATTTGGAGGTCAAGCATAATGCTCATCTAACAAAGCCCTTTCTCAAGGAAAAGCAACCTAGATCACTTAATGGATGTTTGCAATAATACAAACCAGTGTACCTCTGACCTCATCAGGAGAGCTGGGGTGCTTCAAAGATAATCCCTTCCCCTCTGCACAAAATGGAGCTGAGGTGTTTTACAATGGCTTACCATTAGCGATTCATTCAGATAATGTTTTCCTACTAGGAATTACAAACTTTAAACACTTTCTAAACCATAAAAAAAGATTTAAAACATTCAAAGGGCCTAGTAACCCCTATAGTTTTTTTTTATTAGTCATTTTAGGTTTTTCCTTTGAATTACTGGGCAAGGAAGATACTTCAGTGTGAAAATTTATGGCTTTAGTATGAATGAATAAAGTTGTCTTTTTTGTGTGGGTAGCAAATCTCATTTAGGAAGATAAAGTTTGAGTTGGATATATGGATACTAAGGCATTTTGATTTGGCTTTTTAACGTTTTTTTTTTTTAAGATGATTTATTTCAGTATAACTATTGGGACCACCAGTATTTGAATCTGATCTTGCTAAGGACTGGAAGTACTGGTAGGGCAGCAGCAGTCTTACACAGTGTTTAATATAATATGTACCCTTGTACAGTTTGCAGTTAAATCGTACACTGTGCTGAAGGGGTGATCTTTTTTCTAAGCCACAGTGGAATTGGGCTGTTTAGCTCCGTTCTTGTCCAAAATACCAAATAAATGTTTCATATTATTTCCACTAGGGAAAATATAGGAATATGTTTCTTTTTGTATATCTTCTCAGAAATACCTTTCCTCATCAGAAAATGACCAATTCTATTTGCTTTCTGCTTGTATTTTCCCCTTTAATCTTCTGAAGCTACAGGTAATATTTTTTTCACTAGTGTCATTGTTACGACCATTCCCAGCATAATTGTGTAAGCATATTTAATGCTGGGTTTAATTTAGTACATAATACATGTCAGGTGATACCTGTAACAGCTGTGGTTTCTTTCCTTGGTCTTGAAATTGCTTATTTAAGTGTCATACTTAAGTCTGGAAAAATCTTGTCATATCAAGACATTGAAAGGAGGGATTCCCTCTGGCATTTGATCTTTAACTTGAGAAATACATATGTGTAGTTAAAGTGTATCCTAAAGTACTCATCTTTGTATTCTGAAGAGCATATAATTTGAATTAGTTGCTACACATACAGGAAGTAACTGCTTGATGAAAGATAAATTATAAAAGATGAAAGCCACAGTTATTTGCTATGGAGTTGTTGGCACTATGAAGAATTTCTTCTTTTTCAGCTCTTAAGTACTAAAAACCATCCCCAACACCTGCTCTCCCTCCTTTCCCTGTAAGAGTAAAGAAAATGATAAATTTCATAATGTACATTTCTAAATTAGTACACTTCTGAAATCATGTTTATTCTGGTTCTAACCCTTTGCTGTACACAAAGAGAAAAATTCATCTCACATAAATGAGGAAATCTGTGTGCTAATGGAGCATGCTTTCACAATCTTTAGAAACACCATATAATACTGGAGTTGAGCTTGCCTGTGTTCTTTTTGTTCATGTGTGTGCTGTTTGAACATTTCGTTGTGTGCTGTGCTTAATTCAAAACTCCTTTGTTCCTGGACTCCTTACTATATATGACCTAACTATATGCTGACACCGCAGATACTACCATAAATGGGTGAACATGAAGTTGCTCTTCTGAAAATGTATCCTGTGCTTCTAGATTTTAAAGTTCCTTAAATACAAAACACAGTCTTCATAAAGATTCAATATCATTTCTAAAACAAATGTTTTTTTTTTGCTACTGATGCTATAAGAAGGAAAAGGAAAAGGCATTTTCTGCTTAAAAATATAGTCATTGGATATTTCTAGCCACGTTAAAAATAAAATATGGTTTCAAACTGAATATTGACTCTCCCCTTGAGTAAGCATTCGTTCTATTTTACCTGAAATTGGTTGTTGAGCATAGTAAGCTATATATTGTTAGGCCTGTGAACAAGAATGTTTGAAAATTTTCCTAATTTGTATAGGGTTGCACTTTGCTTTTTTTGGCAGGCAGGGGGTTGCCAGGTGTTCCACCCAGTGCCTCATAACATGGTAGGTCAGCCTTCATCTTAACACAAACCTGTATATATATATCACCAGCCCTTCTTTATGTTACAGTATTTCTACATTGCCCAGTTTAACCTCAGACTTGTGATTTTGCTGCCTCAGCCTTTCAAGCAGCTGCAATTAAGCCAGTAGGTGTCCAGAAGTAGTTCTACCATGCTTGACAAGTAGTTTCTGTTTGTGGGTTCAAAGGGGTTGCTCACATAACAGCCTGAAGAAGCTGGAGAAGTCAGGGAAACATGCTGAAATCCAGAAACTAGGATAAAATTAACATTTTCTTTCTTTTAATGCCATATTTAGCTACTAGGAAAGATGAAAAATAGTTAATAGCTGTGTGGCTATGTGACCAAAAGACAGGCTTTGTTATCAACTTGAAAGTCTGCCGCCCAAGGACATACTAGCTTTGTAGTGTAAAGGTAGAAAATTTGCTAGGACTGTACCTGGCTTTAATATACTTGAGCAGCACGGTTTATCAGGAAGCAGTGCTTGCTTGTACCAGCCGCTGCTGTAATCCTTTGTCCATACTGGCACTGTAAGGGTAAATACTTTACCACTTTTTTTTTGAAATGGCCTCATTTGTGCAGTTCATGCTGGCCGTGGCTCCCTTTGTATTCCAGGCAGGTCTGTACCTCGAAGGATCCTCCTGCCTCAGTGTCCAGAGTGCTGGGATTATAGGTGTGTGCCACCATGCCCAGGTTTTTATCACCACGTTAGTATTTTAATGGTGAGGAAACTGAGCCACATACATAAATTGCCTATATGTGGGGTTCCCAACACTCAACCAAAGTCAATAAGTAAGTGCAGTTGAAGGATCATCTGCCCAGCACTTACCTGTGCTCTCGCCACCTAGATTCTCATAGGAGTGACCCCGCTACTCTGAACAGCTAATGCTAGGGTGTGTGCTCTTTAGGAGAATCTTAATACTTTGTTGAAAGTGGAGCTAAGGTGATGCACTGGAGAACAGCTGCAAACACAAGTTGACAAGTCTATAGAGACTAATTGTTTTCTAAGTGTCAAAATGCTGTTATGGTGACAAGCTGTGTAAAGTGACAGGTTTTATAGTGACAAGTGAATTGATGTATTTCAGTTATACAGCTAGCTACATCTGTTGGCAGGTTTTAAGTACTGGCTGAACCTCACACCCATCAAATTATTTACAACTTTAATCACATTCTTGCCTCAGTTTTTGTAAGTGCACAGGTTAATCCTAGCTGTTTATAAAAGTCACTTAAGACACTGTCTCAAAAATAAAAGAGTTGGGGATATAGTTCTGCGGTACAGCGCTCGCCTGGCAAGCGGGAGGCCTTGGCTTCCACCACCCCTAGGGCTGGGACGGGGATAGAAGGAAATGTGAGGTCGCACAAGAGACTGGAGACAACCTTGGAGTCCCTCATTTTAGCTGTAACCAGCACGTCCGTTGGAGGGAAGTAGGGAAAAGTCCTTAGAATTTCTGAGGTTCCGGAATATCAAAACTATCACTCAAGACCCGCAGTACTGGCACTGATGCCACAGACAACAGCTTGGCACCCTAGGTCGGGTAGCCCCAGAGCACCGCGATGCCCAGCTACGCTCACGCCCGGGGGCCAATCGGCGCCCGGGGGCGTTCCATTTCCTCTCAGTACGGGCCCCGTAGAGGCTCTGATAGGCTACTGAAGGCTCCCCGCGACCCGGAACTGGTTCCTCTAAGAGGAAGCGGGGCAGCCTGAGGGGGCGGGGTTTGTGGTATTCACGCCAGGTTGCCCGGACCTCTTTTCTAACTCCGCTGGCTGCGGCCTGTGAGGAAAGTGTGACTAGTCTGCCGGAAGTCGCATCAATGGCCTCCGTGCTGTCCTACGAAAGCTTGGTCCACGCCGTGGCAGGAGCCGTGGTGAGGCGGGGGTCTTCGCGCCCGGGTCGTAGCGGAGTGTGGGGGCTTCCTGGGTGCTGTCCCCTGGATGTGTCTGGGGGATGGGCCTGAGAGGAGGACCCTGTGGGTGAAGTCCGTCCTGAGCGAATCTAGAGGACTATACCGTAGACAGTTGCTGAAGATTTTGGGGGTGAGGGCCGACACTCACCTGGCGCCCTGGGCACCGCTTTGGTCTCATAGCCTCAGAGAGAGTCGGCAAAAGAAGCATTGCAGTTTTCTTTGCCTGTTGGAGTTTAAAGCCAGTCGTGTCTTCCCCAAACTCCCCCCTCTTCCCCCCGACCCCTGCACTGCGCTCACAGACTTTGCTAAACTGGGCTGGGGGTGAACCCAAGTGTGAAAGTGCGTTGCTTAACCAACCTACTAATTACAGCCTACTTCACATAACTTGCCACAGTCAATTTGTGATACCCAATAGGATGATATGTCTGTCTAGTATGGGCAGAAAAAGGTGTTTTTTAAAAAAATAAGGTAAAATCAGTATTGCTCGTTATCGCAGATGTAGTCACTGTGAGGCGTGTGCTAGACTTTTGGACTTTTGGATGTCTAGTTCCATTTGACACCCCTCCATTTTCCTTGAGATTTTCTGTTTTTTAACTTAAGTAACTTTCCGCTTATGGTTCTTTTCTTCTCACTGTCCTTTCTCATGTCCTTCACTCTCAACTGCTGTTGGAGTCACTGTAACTTCAGAGGACCATCACTGAATCATCTCCTTTTGGCTCCCAAAAGCTTCACTGAGAGTTCATGTTCTGTGTAGACTAAATGAGTTGAACTTCAACTCCATAATTTGTTAGCTAAGTGAGCCATGAAACTCACTTTCCTAATCTGTGAAGTGAGAAATTATACCTCCCTCCTGTGGTTGTTTTGAGAATTAGGTGATAGTATTTTACAGATGTGATTTATTCAGGAAGCCCAGTTCATTTGATTCCCCACAAAAGCCTTTGAGGCCAAATAGAGGGATTGAGATGGAGGCTTGATTAACATATTTCTGGTGGTCATGAAGGCCTGTATGTCTGGAATGGAGAGAACAAAGAGGTTGGGGAAATAAGATCATAGAAACAAAAAGAGAGTAAGGAAGGGCCATAGGAGGAAAACTGAGTGTGGCGTTGTGGAAGGCACGAGAAATGTTTAGGGGGAGAAGGTTGTAGAGTTAACCAAAGGATCAGATACTACTGATAGGTCATGTAAGGTGAGGATGGAAGATTACCTGTTGGATTTATCAACATGATGAATGCAGTTGGCAGTTGAGAAGCCCAATTCTGGTAGAGTGGTAGGCTGAATAGTTTGAGAGTAAGATAGAATGGGGAGATAGGAAATGACTTGTTCTCTTTTCCTTTCATTAAATACTGTTCATTCAGTACCTTTATGGAATGCGTTCCATGTGACATGCACTGTTACAGATGCTAGGAATACAGTGGAGAACAACTTTTTTTCTTCATGAAGCGTGCATTCTCACAGGGGAGGCAGACAATAATTAGTTAAACAAAAAATAAGGTAGTTCTAGATAGTAAGTGCTGTAAAATAAATGGGGCTGATGAACATTTATCATGAGGGTGAGTATTTTAGTCATTGTGAATGGACTGTGTCACAGCTTACTTGACACTGTGCCATTGCGAAAGCAGCTGGAAACACTGTTTAAATGAACGGGCAGAGCTGTGTTTCCAAACTCTGATTTGTAATACAAGCAGTTTTTACAGATCTTAGTTTTATCTATTTAATCTGCAAAAGTTTTTTTTCTCTTTTGTTAAAGCTCCACTTGAAATTATTTGCCCCTAGATTGCTGAGTTTTTACTCCTATAAGATACACGAGGTTATCTAAGATATCTATACCTATATACATTATTTTATTTGTTTGCTTGTTTGACTTTATTTATTTATTTATGTATTTATTTTTTTGAGACAGGCTGGCCTTCAACTCACTTTGTAGCCAGACTGGCCTCAAACTCGTGGTGATCCTCTGCCTCAGCTTCCCTAGTGCTGGGATTACAGGTTGTGTCACCACACCAATTTGTTTGAATGATTCAGGGTGGCCTTGGATTTACTGCGTAGCCCAGGCTGACTTTGAATTCATGGTGATCCTTTCGTCTCAGCCTCCCAAGTGTTAGAATTATAGGTTTGCTCCATCATACCTACCTTCTAATATATACTTGTGTAAGAATTTTTTTGTGGGGCAGTACTGTTTTTAATACATATCTGAATGAAAAGTTGTTTTCTGTGTGTGTGTGTGTGTGTGTGTGTGTGTGTTTTCTGGCAGTGCTGGAGATCAAACCCACCACCAAGTTCCATTCCAGTCTGCTTTGTGTTTTCTTGTTCTTTTGAACCATCACACTGAAGAATGGTTTTCAAACTCTGTTTTGCAGACTTCTGTACTAAGATTAAGCCACACATTAGAGCATACTTGCTTTTGTTTGTTACAAAAAGAAAAATTTTAACTACAAAATGTAACTACCTTTAATGAGAAAACTAATATTAGTGTTTAATGTCATAGGAGTGTAGTAAAAGCTGATAGTCAGTTAAACCTCCTGAGCATTGGGTTCAACCCATGCTTAGAGAAGGTCATAGAAAGTAAGCTTAGTGCAGTTGGTTGAAAGCACTTGGTGCCTTTTGGGAGCCTTCTGTGAGCCAGGCCGCTGGAGTTAGAACCCCACTGTGCCTCTGCCCAGCAGCTTTTCGCTGTCTGCATGATCTTGCTATAGACTCCAAAGCTGCCTGGTATAATTGCTTCTTCCCAAAGGGTTGTTGGATTATTGTTTAAGATGTTGATTTTTGTTTTTGTTTTTATGGTTTTTTTTTTTTTTTTTGAGACAGGGTTTCCCTATGCAGTTTAGGCTTGCCTTGAGTTCACTTTGTAACCCAGGCTAGTCTCAAATTCTCAGTGCTTTTCCTGCCTTAGCCTCCTGAGTGCTAGGATTAAAGGCATGAACTGCCACACCTGGCTCTTACAACCTTTTTGAATGGACATTTTAGGCTTGTTTATTCATTTCCTTCCAAGTTCTGCATTCTTGCACATTACGTGTGATGTTATGCAAATATATACACTGTAATTTTTTCTGGTGTGCTGGGGATTGAATGTAGGGTTTGGCCCATATTAAGGACCTATGCTACCACATAGCTATGCCTTCAATCCCAGTGTACACACATTTTAGAAATTAAAATTACTGGTTTTGAGGGGTTTATGGCACCTTCTGGGATAAATGCGTATAATCTTGATTATCTCAAAACAAGAATTGATCTGCTTCAGGAAAACGCTTTATGTCCAATTGAAGGCACCTCTGATGGGTGTAAAGGCATATACCTGTGATCCTAGCACTTGGGAGGCTGAGGCAGGAGGGTCGCTATGAGTTTGGGGTCAGCCTGGGTTCCATAGTGAGTTCAAGGCCAGCCTAAAGTGGGCAACAACACCCTGTCAAAAAAAAAGGTGGGGTGTGGGTTCTATGCCTACTCCCTCAAAAAAACTTCTTTAGAAATGTATAGATCTATAGGTAAAATCTGTCAGAAGGAATCTAATGAGACTCAAATGTATAAAAATTTAAATCTAGTTATTTTGAATTTTTGTGAATTCTTTACATTTAGGACCAAAAATTATATCATATCTTCTTCCTTTCCCCTTTCCTTGTTCCCCTTCTCATTTAAACATTTTCTTCCCATTTCCCCATACCCATTACATGTTTTGATTCTAATTTCTCCTTTGGTTTCTCACACTAGAGAAACAGTGTGGTATTTAAACATGTGTGTCCAATTTATTTCACTTCAGAGTCTGTACTCAAGGTGTACCCATTTAGTTGGAAATGTCTCAAGTTTTCCTGCTTTATGGCAGAGTAGTGTACACTGTAAAAAAACCACAGTCTTTATTCATTCATCAATTGATGGGCATTTGGGCTGTTTCCAAGATTTAGTTATTACAAACTGCTTTATTTTACTGAGTACTCTTTTTTTTTTTTTTTTTTAGTACCACGAATCAAACTCATGATCTTGTACTTTTCGGCAGTTGCCTATACATACCTACCGTTGAGCCAAATCCCCAGCAGTTTTACTGAGTACTCAGTTTCAGTTGCTAGCCATGAGCCAGGCAATCATAAGCATCCTGTCCCTCCCTCCTGCTATGTTTTTCCTTTTTATCTGTTTTTTGCAGCACTAGGCATTGAACCCATGGTCTTTCACTGATCTACATCTGCGGCCCTTTTTGAGATAAGGAAGGTCTCCCAACTGCTGGGATTATAGGCATGTGCCACCACACCTGGCTTTTAAAATTTGTTTTTAGGGGTTTTTGTTTGTTTGTTTGCTTGTTTGTTTTGAGATAGGCTGTCCCAACATTGCCCAGGCTGGTCTTGAACTCATAATTCTCCTAACTCAGATTCCTGAGTACTAGGATTATGGGCTTATGCCATCACTGTGGCAAAATTCAAATTTGTTGCTAACCTATCCTTATAACATTTTACCATGAAGAGCAGGGCATGGTGGCACATACCTGTAATCCCAGCACTCAGGAGGCTGAGCTAGAAGGATCACTGTGAGGTCGAGGCCAGCCTGTGCTACATAGTAAGTTGAATGTCAGTCTGAACTACATAGTGAGATCCTGTCTAAAAGAAAATTACTATAAAGTAAGAACAAAATAGAACAAGTAAAGAAATAAATTCCCAAAGATTTAAAAATATTTATTTGATAGACTGTCCTTTTTTTTTTTTTTTAAGATAGCATCTCACTGTGTAGTTCAGGCTGACTTGGACTCACTATGTAGCTCATGTTGGCCTCAGACTTGAGGTGATCCTCCTGCCTCAGCTTTCTGAGTGCTGGGTTTACAGGTATGTGTTACCACACCTGGCCTACCAAGTCTCTTATTTAAAATGGAATTTCTTTTTTTAAGGAGCTAATGAAATTTTTTCCTGAGAATTTTTTTTTCATAATTTTTAAAACATGGAGTTGGGAATTTTAGTTCAGTGACGTAAGCACCTGCCTGGCAAGCACATGGTCCTGAGTTGATCCCCGGTGCCAAACAAACAAACTCAACCTATGTGAATTATTTGAAAGGCAGCATGTTAAAGGTATAAAGTACATAGAACGTAGGGAATGCACACTGGGTATGGTGGCACATGCATGTAATTGAAGATGTTCTGAAGACTGAGGCAGGTGGATTGCAGTTTTGAGCCCAGGCTAGACAATTTAGGGAAACCCTGTCTCAAAATAAAAAACAAAAAGGACTAGAGGCATAGCTCAAAGTTCAATCTTGAGTAAATACACACACACACACACACACACAAGAAAAGAAAAAAGAAAAGATAAAGATAAGACTACTTACACTGGAAAATAAAAGTGGGCAGAATCCAGAGGCAGTTAGGCAGTTTTCTGCCCTGGATTTTTTAAAAAATAAATTTGGAGTCCCAGTGGAATATGTTATAAAAGTGAATGAGAAATAATCTTATAATCTTGCTCATCTCATGAGAAAATAAGCTTTTCCAACTATGGTCCTGACCTGATGAGAGGAAATCACTTGGAGATTTTGAAATCCCAAACCTTCACTCAGATTGCAGCTCAAGTAAATTAGATTTAACTAATAAAACAAATCATTTAACTTACAGTATTCCAGGCAGGTGAGGCCCCAAAATTTCTAGTCAAGCAACACCTTTTTCCCACAAACATCCATCTCCATGAGGTCCAGTGGAATATCCCAAGTAAAATCCTCAGGGAAGTGAGCTGCTAATTCCAAACGGACACCACTCACAGGAGAATACAGTGTGGGACTGAGGAAAGTAGACAGCAGCAGCGGTCCCACATAGAACCGGAAAGTAGAGTTTTCCGTCACAATCTAAAAACATTATTTAGTAAATGTAAGAGAAAAGAGAGGAAGGCACCTAAAGGATGAATACGCAACACATTATTTTGGCCTGACAGGGTAGTGAGTTACAAGGCAGTTGACACTGGTAGGTTTCAGGCTGCCCTTTGAGTAGCAGACAAACAAAATGTTTCCATCAGAATGTGTTGAGCACCAAATTTGAGGAATTTCCAAGCAGTGGAGTAAGGGAAGTCTGACTGTGTGAGAGGTGGTTGCTGTTGGATGTAGCTCAGTGGCAGAGTGCACTGAGTTTAGTCCCTGGGGTAGTCCCCAGTACAACAAAAAAAGGTGACCACTAAAAGACAATAAAAGTTTGTTAGTAACGTAGTATTTTTCATACTTAACAGAATATTTTCATATTGTTTAGTCAGAGGACTGCTTTATATGCTTAAAAATTATTGCAGAGTTGAATGAACTTTCATTTTTGTAGTTCCAACAAAATTTTATTAGGAATTAAAACTGAAATCATTGATATTTCTTTAAATATTGACCCCATTACATATTAACATACATAATATATTTTTAAAATTGTGTTTCCCAAGTATAAAAGGGATAAAACTATCGTCTTACAGTTTTGCAAATATGATAGCTGGACCCTTTTATCTTGCTTTTCCATTCAGTCTATTGCAGGAACACATTTATGTAACCTCTGGAAATTTTCACTTCACATTGTGAGAGAATGAGGTGGAACATAGCAAGTAGTGTCTTATTAGCACATAATAATGCTTATGGAAAGAGTTTTCATACTGTAGATTCCTGGAAGTGCCGTGGTGGTGGTGAAGGAACTACAGATTATGCTGAGAATGGCTAGGGTGTGTTACTGTCTTGCACTCTGATGTCTTTTAAAAAATATATTTGTTTTTTTCCCATTTCAAAAATAAAGCTAGTAACATTTGTTATTAAAATAATTGTATAGAGCTGGGGATGTGGCTCAGGTAGTGTTTGCCTAGTGTGTGCCAGGCCCCGGGTTTAAGCCCCATCACCATCAAAAGGAGGATGGGGGAGCAGAGGGAGGAGGCTGTATAACATGAGAAATGGAAGCCACCTTTAATTTTCTCTTTCTCTTATAGCCGCTGGAAAGAATTCATCTTTCTAGATTCTGTCTGTTTATGGTGTGTACCCTTTATGTGTGTAAGAGAGGAGCACAGTTAAAGTCATGTGTGTGTTGGCTGAACAGTGTTGAGAACTGAAGCAGAACGATGAGCAGTAGGATGAGGATACAGGGCAATGTTGGTTCTAACCCTGCACCTGCCACTCTGGCTTCATTTCCATGCCAGAGGACACACCGCTCCTAGTTCCTGGAGCGCAGGACTGGACGTGTTCTTCCAATGCACGGTGACTAAGTGGGAAGGGTGGGGAGGAGGGGACAGGATGTTTTTGGGAAGATACAAAGAAGAGTATTTCTCTGGAAATAGATTCTTTTAAATTGTAATTATTGTCAACAACAGAGCTATGCAGATGGTTAGAATTCTGTGGGACTTAATAGATTTATTTTATGCCTATGTGGCACAGCAGTATCGTACATTGTGGTTATTGTCCTGGTATTTTGTGCCTTCTAATTTTGTACAAGTGAACAAACTGTCCTCGGGGAAAAAAGAAAAAAATGCATCAAGAGTAATTTAATTTCAAATTCTGAAAAATGATGTGTTTATTAAGCTTGGCATAAGACTCACATAAGTAATAAATAGTTTGCTTCAGGTAACAGCTGCTTGTAAAGAGTCACCTTTGTGTTTGCTTGGCTAGGAGACAAATATAGCAATTCCTGATGTTAAAAAAAGACCTTTGTTCCAAGTGTACCTTCAGTATTTGGAGTACATATAGGTAATTGAATTTATTAGGGGCATACATTAATTTACAAGTTCCAGGCTTATACTACACTAGGATGTAGGCTGTGTTTTCAGACTAGTCCACAAAAAAATTTGATACATAAAAGTAGATTTTATATTGTACTTCTTTTTAGTAATTTGCAGAAAGCTTTCATTAATTATTGAAGGTGAACTCTGAAGCCAGCTGCCCATATTCAAATTCTAATTCTGCCATTTATAGACTATGTATGTATTGTTAGGGAAGTTCCTAAGCCTCTTGGCATCTGCTTCCTTACCTGTAAATGGGAGAGAATAACAGGACTTACTTCATCAGGTTGTCGTGAGGATTGAATGTTACTGTTTTAATTTGAGGTGTAATTCATATAACAAAATTAATCATTTTAACATGTGGTGTTCAAGACAGTCATTGTGACTCAATGCCTCCAATCCCAACACTTGGGAGGCTGAAGTAGGAAGACTGCCACAAGTTCAAGGCCAGCCTGGGCTACATAGTGAGTTCAAGGCTAGCCTCAACTATGTAGTAAGACCCTGTCTCAAAAAACCAAAAAGATAGGAAAGGAAAAGTACAGTTCAGTAGTATGTAGTATATTCACAGTGTTGTACAATCATCACCTCTATCCCATTCCAAAATATTTTCAATGGATGAACACGGTGTAGCATGTGCACACAACAGAATATTATACAGCCGTGAAAGAGGAGAATTGGTATATGCTGCAAGGTAGATGAATTTTGAAAATGTTATGATAAATGAAAAAAATAAGTTTTAAAATGTCGCCAGCTACATAGGTTTCTTTATAGGGGTCATCTAGAAAAGTTACAACCATATAGCTTATTCTTAGCTACCAGGGGATGAGTGAAAGGGAAAATGGGGAATGCCTGTTTAATGGGTAGGCGATTTGTGTTTTCTCGGGTGAAAAAAATATTATAGAACTTGAAAGGTTGTAGTTACACAACATTGCAAATGTACTAAATGTCACTGAGTGGTGTTTGAGTCAGGGCCTGAGTATTTAGTGCAGGCCGGTCTTGAACTCAGTCTGTAGCCCAAGCTGGCTCAAACTTGCAGCGATCCTCCTTGCCTTACCTTCCTGAGTGCTGGGATTGCAGGTGTGTGCCACCTGGATAAATGGTATGATTTTAAATGGCTGATTTTGAATTTGGTGAATTCCACTTCAGATAACAAAAAAGCCCCTTGATGACAGACTGGCAAAAAATGTGACACAGGCCTGTAATTCCAGCCCTAGGAAGACTAAGGTAGGAGGATCAAAAGTTTGAGGCCAGCCTGACTTTCGTAGAGACCCTGTTTCAAACACCCCCCCCTCCCCGTCCCCAATTCCTTGGTCACCCAAAGTAGACGAGCCTGCTTAACCTTATGGATTTTCACTCTTCTGTTGGCCCCCGTGGATTTCCCTTACTTTCTCATGAGTCTGCTTGGGCACTTTACAGGGTGTTTGCTATATTGTGTGAGTATTTCTAGATATTTTGCAGCACATTGCTTAAGGCCAACCATTACTGGAACTAGAAGCTCACATTTCAACCTTAAATTTTTAACCCTCACGTTATGCTTTGCTTTTATAACAAAGCTAGAGCTCATTTACGTATGTGTCCACTTCCTTTAATAAGGTGACACTGTAAGCTTTTAGTTTCTCCTCCTGCATATCCCTCCCTAACCTTTGCCTCTCTGCCTCTGCTGGCCCCCAGGGATCGCAGTAAGAAGATGGACAGAGCTGCTGGCTCAGTGTGACAGTGATGAGCTTTTGGGGGAGCCTTGTATACCAGCTGGGTGTTTGAGGTTGCTTTAGGTACTTTCCTCAGTATTCAGTGCTATTATCTGGGGCCCTTGCCTGGCTGCTCTTGTCACAGTACCCAGCCAGTTAACCTGAGAATCGTCCACAGGCTCCCTTCTGCATCCAGTGTTTGTCCCCACTGTTTGTAGTAATTCTGTTGTATTTTCTTTTGCTGCTATGACAAATGACCACCAGTCGGTGACTAAAAGCCACACAAATTATGATAGGTCTACAGATCAGACTGACGCAGGTCTCATGGAGCTAAAATGCTTGTTGTAAGAGTTGTGTTCCTTTTTGGAGGCTCAGAGTAAAATATATCTCCTTGCCTTTCCATTTTCCAGAAGCTGCCACTAGTGCCATCTTCAAAGCCAGTAATGATGGGTTCAGGCCTCACCTGCATCAGTCCTGACTACTCTTCTGTGTCTCTCTGGGATGTACAGGCTAATTACATGGGGTTCATTCAGATAATCCAAAGTAATCTCCCTGTTTTAAGATCAGCTGTTTAACAAACTGCAGGTTTCCAACTACCATGTGACATGCTGATACTGGAATTTAGGGTATCCACCAAAAACTTCCTTCCCTCCTTCCTCCCTCTCTTTTTCTCTTTTCTTTCATTCCTAATATTTTGAGGTAGAGCCTTCCTACATATTTCAGGCTGGCCTCAAACTAAGTCCTCCTGAATGCTGGGATTTTAGGTGGCACCACCACAACCAGCATCTGATTCAGTTTCTTTTTTTGGTACCTGAAACTTGAAGTCGTACATCATCTTGTGCTTGCCAGACAGGTCCTGTGCTGCTGAGCTATATCCCTGGCCCAATATTTGAATTTTTCTTTACCAATTCTTGAGATTAGTAGATCAATGAACTCTGAGTGACAGTTGTCTTTATCTTGGTGTTTCATTTTAAGATTTCGAGCTGCATAAGACAGGGCTGTTTAAAGCTGGCAGAGAAGAGGGGTGAAAGTGGCCCAGTTATTTGAAAAAGTAGCATCCAGGCTAGACTTTCTGTGTGGAGCTGCCCTGTGCAGCTGGTAGGTGTACTGCACATCCACACAGCACCATGCAGTGGAAAAGGCTCACTCAATGGAATAGACTTTACTCAAAGGAGTAGGCTTTCTCTAGCTTCCCAGCCCCATTTTCCTTAGAAACTGCCACAAAGTAAACAAGAAGACTGGAACTGGATTCAGTAGGACTTGTACACCTTTCGGGTTCAGCATTTGTGGGTCACTTTTGATAAGACATTGAATATCAATCATTACTAGAAAAAAACATTTATGTTGGACTCTTTGAAAAATACAAGTAAACATAAAATGCATAGAGTGAATTGTATATATATTTGAGGATCTGTAATGTGCAAAGATAAAAATTGATGTTCTCACAATATAGAAGAGTTAGGTTTCACTGTGCAATCAAGTACTGTAGAAATGAGTTCCATGGGTACCTAAGAGCTGAACATCTTATAACTTGGTGGAGAAGAGAGGGTAGCATTTAATCTTTGTATTGTTTGGTTTTTTTGTTTTTTTGTTTTTTGTTTTTTGAGATAGGCTATGTAGTCCAGGCTAGTCTTGAACTTACTTTGTAGCCCAGTCTGGCCTCAAACTTACAGTGATCCTCCTGCCTCAGCCTCCTGAGTGCTAAGATTATAGATATGCACCATCACCCCTGGCTTTAATCTGAGTTTTGAGGAATACTAGTGTTATAATGCAGAACTCACATGTCAAACAGGCTTATTTATGTAGATAATTCAGTATTGACCCAGCTTTTACCTCTGATTATATTGTAAGAGGTCAGTAGTCTGAAGCTTGATTTTTTTTTTTTTTTTTTTTTTTTATGCCTGAGACAATACACTGGGGGTGGTTGTATCTGGGTTGAAATCATAAACAGCTGGAAGTGTCATGTAGATAATTTCATCCGTAAATAAATGCTTCTGGTTTTTATTTGTTTTAATGTTTTAGGAATGAGAAGCCTTTTTTCCCCATTAATACTTTTTTCAGGTTTTTTTTCCCATTAATAATTTGTGTCATTGTGTTACCAGGGATGAGTGGGTTGTTTTTTTTTTTTTTTGTACCGGGGATTGAACTCACGACCTCATGCTTACCAGGCAAGTGCTTGAGCTCACTAAATCCCCAGCCCCCTGGGATGAATTTTTAACAAATAAAATATTGCTGGTGTCTTGAAAACACAAGCAAACAAAACTGTTTTGAGGAATGGTATGATTTTTTTCATTTGTTTCTGTCTTTTTAAGACAGGGTTTCACTATGCCATTTAGGCTGCTCTTGAACTCACTTTGTAGCCTATGCTGGCCTCAAACTTGTAGCAATCCTCCTACCTCAGCCTCTCAGGTGCTGGAATCACAGGCATAGCTACCATGCCCAGCCGGCTAAGAACAGGATGGTTCTTAGGTGCTCTTTCACTTTGTAGTGACCATATTAGCCACAGAAAATAGAAGTACAAATCTGTGTACTTAGTGAATGTTTTGGTTTGGGACTATCGGAATTCGCATGGTAGCAGCAACGACCTGTACAGTTAAACATCCATGTACCTGCTGTCTTTGTGTGCAGTGGTATGTGTCCTGGGCGGAAGAGCGCTAAGTTTGTCGTTTATGGGGAGTTACTACATTTGTTTTTCAGTATCAGTGAGAGAAGAACTTCTTCTGGAAAACTAAATTCTTCTGTTTAAGACTATAATAGAAGTATGAATGATAATAGTTCTGCTGGATTAAAATATATGTGTTTGTTCACTGAAAAGCTAATTTCACCCATTACAATAATGGACTTTTATTCATTTAAAAGTTGTGACTCATTTTGTTTGTGATGGCTAAAGTCTTTTTCAAACTTTTCAGGGAAGTGTGACCGCAATGACAGTGTTTTTTCCCTTGGATACAGCTAGACTTCGACTTCAGGGTGAGTATTAACCATATTCCTGTACCTATGATGTTGTGAAGTGAACATATTTTGTTGGTGAATTCTGTATTAAGCAGTCTGTTTCTTTAGATACCCAGGGTTGCCTATTACTAGTGGTCGTCATTGTTTCCTGATTAGCAGAGAGTCATCTAGGGGTGAGCCATAGCTTGAGTCATTTGCCAGTCTGAGACAACCTGGGTGGGCTTGAACGAGTAATTTTGAATCATTCTGACTTTTTCTAATAAGCCATGAGTTTTTCTTTCGTTCTTTCTTTCTTTTTTTTTTTTTTTCTTTTTTCAGTGTTGAAGATTGAACATAGGGCCTAAGTCTGAGTTTGACTTTCCCCTGTTATGGCTTCTTAAAGACACATAGTAGAGCATTTTGAAGGAAGTAGATTTGCTCAAAACAGGAGGGAAAACAGGAAAATAGTGGAGCCAATTCCCACTGCCATTGTGAGTCAAGGCTTGTTGTCCTGGTTAGCTCTGTAGACTCTGCAATTCACTTAATTCTTGCTTTTTTTTTTTTCTCAATTTTTTTCATCTTGAAATTATAAACCAGTGTTGAATTTGCATTAAAAAGATGCGTGAGATTATCTTTGCATACTAATTCTTTATGCCTACTGTTGGTGGTTGGAACTTTTGAATAGGTAATAATTTTATGGTTTAAAAAGCATAATATGTAAAAAGATATGCAGTGTAGGGAACATTAACTCTAGTCTGCCCTGCCCCTCTCATGCTGTTAATGTTCACTGTGTAGTATTCCTTGATACCATCAATGTAGAAAAGCTTTTTTATTTGAACATCTTCAGAATGGAAGCTGTAGTCCTGGAGTGGTACTGAGATAGCTCGGACCTTGGAATAAAATCCAAGGAAGCAAGAAATTAAGAAATTTGGAGCAAAGGCTTTATTCCAGGCCTGTCGCAGCCCTTTCAGGATCGACCCAGAGACTGTGCACCTAACAGACTAAGGGAGGGATATTTAAAGCTAAAAAACCCACAAAGCTGTAAAGCTGTTGACTTAGTTCTGATAAGATCTGGAGCTCTTGGTGCTACTCCCACCCTGCAGTTAAACATTATCTCGGAATAGTACACCTGCAATAACATGCAGAAAAGGGGTAGGGGAGTTAATTATCTCGGAACAGCTCACTAGCAATAGCGGAAGTGACAAGAAGCTGAAGCTTTTACAAGAATTAGAAACTTAACCCTATTGAGACGGAGCATACAGAACAAGATGGAGGCGCATTGGTTAGAGTAAGCCATAACAGTACCTCGTACCTGTAGGTGCAGCTAGTTGGGAGGCTGAGCAGGGAAAATTGGTTGAGCTCAAGGATTTAGGGCCAGCCTGAACAACATAGCAAGAGACACTCTGTCTCCCTTTCTTTATTTCCTACACAAGGTCTCTTGTCATAGCCCAGGCTGGCCTCGTGCCTCTGCTTCCCAAGTTCCCCATCTTTTTAAATTACAAAAAAAAAAAAGAGGGCCGAGGATGTTAGCTCAATGGTAGAGTAGTTGCATAGCATGCACGAAGCCTTGGGTTCAGTCCCCAGCATGAGTAGGAGAAGGGAGAAGAAGCGGGGAAAAGCAAAAAGAAGAAAAGAGAAGGGAGGGAAGAAGAGTGGAGGGAGCTGTACTTTTTGGAGTATGGGTGTGATCCTTGGAACTGAGTGATGATCAACCTTTCCTACTTCCCTGAGTAGCCTTGCAGACTTTCTTTATGAAGTACCAGAAAAAACATAAATTCTTAATTTTCTCCATTATTTAAACAAAAAAGCATGCTTTACACATTATTGGCACTTTGTATTTTAAGCTTTTTTTTTTTTTGGTACCAGGGATCGAACTCACGACCTTGCGCTTGCCAGGCAAGCACTTGTGCTGCTGGGCTAAATCCCTGGGCCCTGTAAAATAGCGTTTTTAGATGTCTTTCAAACAGCATATCTTGCCTTAGAGCTGTGGAGTGTTCCATGGTGTTGAACCTATGTCCCCTTCCCCTGCTGTGCATTCTTGGGTTGTTTTCACTGTTTTATTTTTAGAAATAGGATTTGTTTCTCTAAATTCTCTTGGAGAAATTACCAGACTGGGATTACTGTATCAAAAGGTAGATGTATTTGTAATTTTGCTAGTTATGCCAGATTGCCTTCCCTAGAGGTTTACGAATGTACCATTTCACAAGCCACACTGAGAATTAGGTAGCACCTAATTCTCAGAAAGTTGGTGAATTTTCATATTGTTTTCTAATTTTCAAATGTTGGTAGAAATTTTGAGGTTAATTGAGGTAGGTTTTGTTTTCAGTGAAAAGCGGAGTTTTTGTCCTTTTGTTAGTTCCCCCTCACTGTTTTAGGAATATAGAGTTCAGGCCAAACACTTGAAATTTAAGAATTTTTTTTGTTTCACTTTTTGTTTTGATGACACTGGGGATTGAACCCAGGTCCTTTACACTGAGCTATATTCCCAGCCCTTTTTTTCATTTTTTTAGTTTCAAGACAGAATCTCACTAAGCTATCCAGGCTATGCACAAACTTATGATCCTCTTGCCTCTACCTCCTAAAATGCTGGGATTACAGGTTGAAAATTGAGGAATTTTTTGTCTTGTTTTATATTTTTGGTACTGGGGATTGAATTCCCAACCTCACACTTTCCAGAAACTTGAGTTTTAATGCTGACTTTGCTTTTGTGTCTCTAGCCTCTTTTGTAAAAGAAAGATAGTGACTTATTTGCTCTGCTTTTTGGGTATTAGGATAAAACTATGAATACATATTACTTTAGAAAAACAAGAGATTTATAAAATATAAGAAATAAGTGCCAGATATTGTGTACACGACCCATAATTTCAGCACTCAGGATGCTGAGGCAGGAGAGTTACCACAAGTTTGAGTAGTGAACTCAAAGGCCCTGAACTACACAGTGAGACCCTGTCTCAATCAATCAATCAATCAATAAGAAGTGAGTTTAATTACAGTCTTTTATGAATAATAGGTAAAGTCCAAGGATCTATAGTTGGGAATTTAGACAGGAAAATCCGAGGCAATCTAGCTAGCTACAAGAATAGGGTAAGAGATGACACAGGTGAAGTAAATGATATTTCAGTGAAATTTGCTGATGCTGGAAACAATAATTCTCTTAAGTTGAAGCATGTTCTTTGGTCTAACAGTTGACGAAAAGAGGAAGTCCAAAACTACACACATGGTGCTGCTGGAGATCATTAAAGAAGAAGGCCTGTGAGTACTGCCTCACTGCACAGCTGTTAGACAAAGCAACTCGTTGGGAGATTCCTGAGCTCCAGTGCACCTGACTCTCTCTAGGCTATAGCTTTATAACGGTGTGAATTTGTAACTGCCTGGCACTAGGTACATAATTGTTTTCATTTCCTTAAAGTCTATGTCTTGGGCCAGGGATTTAGCTCAGCGGTGTTGTAAACACCTGCCTGGCAAGCATGAGGTTGTGAGTTTGATCCCCGGTCCAAAAAAAAAAACCCTACAGCTAGCCATTTGATTCTTTATCATAGAGTCTTCCAGAAAACCAGTGGTTTGTTTACTGTGCATTAAATGCAAGATAATAGTAGTTTAGTTCATTCCTGTCAGATGCATTCAGACAAATTGTGTCCTTATTTTTTTTTAATTTGGAAATAATTTCAGATTTACAAAAAGTTGCAAAACTGAAGTTGGTACAAAGAACAACAGTATATACTTTACCCAGATTTACCTGTCATCAACCTTGTTTCCCACTCTTGTACCATTTGTGTCCACGCTTTCCCTCCTTGCTATCTTATCATACACATATACCACACGCAGATATTTTCAGGACTTTTTTGACAGTAAGTTAGATGTATCAAATCCTTTAACCCCTGTGACATTGGCCTGCTTGATCACTTGCTCTCTCTTTTTTTTTCAGTTCCTGGAATTGGACTTACGACCTTGTGCTTGCCAAGCAGGCGCTGTGCAGTTCCCTGAGCTATATCCCTAGCTCTTCCTTTCTTCTCTCTTTTCTTTCCTTTTCCTTCCCCTTTTCCATTCATGTTCCTCTTCTCCTTCTCCTTTCTTTTTCTTTCTTTCTTTCTTTCTTTCTTTCTTTCTTTCTTTCTTTCTTTCCTTCCTTCCTTCCTTCCTTCCTTCCTTCCTTCCTTTCCTTCCTGTCTGTCTGTCTGTCTGTCTGTCTGTCTGTCTGTCTTTCTTTGATAGTTCTCACTATGTAGTCTAGGCTGGCCTCAAACTCTTGATCTCTTATCTCACAATCTCCAGTATTACGAAAAGAAAAGAGAAGGAAAAAAGAATATAAGGTGTGCATAGGACATAGAGTCTGTTATGGAACAGGGATGACTGTGTGAAGAACCGCCAGCGTTTCTCAGGACTTCTCTGGCAATTTCTAGCAGCTTTTGTCCATGACCTTCACTTTGTTTTTTGTGTTTCTTCCCCAGCCTGGCACCATATCGAGGGTGGTTTCCAGTTATTTCCAGTCTCTGTTGCTCCAATTTTGTCTATTTCTACACTTTTAATAGTCTCAAAGCAGTGTGGGTCAAAGGTCAACGTGCTACTACTGGAAAAGACCTGGTAATTGGATTTGTTGCAGGTAATAAAGTTTCCTAGACAAAAAATATTTTTATATTTTAATACTCTTTGGTTCATGTTATTCTATAAGAGATTATTTAGCACCATGCATGCTATGCTACAGAGTATAGTTTTGTAGTGCATTGTTTCATACATATCTATTTTAATTATTTTAAGCACAACACTGTTAAGTATATTTACATTGTTTTGAAGCAGATATCCAGCACTTTCATCTTGCAGACCTGATTCTATACTCCTTTAATAAACTCTCCTTTCTCCCTGGCCCAGGCCCTGGTAATCACTATTCTACTTTCTGTCTTTAAGAAAGTTACTTTAAAACAAAGGTTTTCTTATGATTGTTTCAATTCATTATTGCTGATCTCATAGTGTTTTAATGTATTTGTGCCTTCGATATGTATACATTTTTTAAAACCTAAAACTGGTACTGTTTATATTGATAAACATTTTCTTTCAGATTCAGACATCTATCTTTCTCTTGTGCTCCAAATACTTTTGATAGGAGGTTCATGCTAAGCAAATATAAGGTTACCAGTCAATAATATTTTTAACAAAAACTTATATGATGTGTATGCTATGTATGTGCCACTATACTTAGAGATGCCTAGATATTAGCAGTCCAAACAACATCACAAATTTTCATTGACATTCCACTAAAGATAAACCTGTTAGATAAAAGCTTCTTATACACTAGATAGAGATATTGACTAAAAAGGCTATTTTATGCCAAAAAAGAAATTTAAGTGTGTTACAGAAAGTCATCATGCTTGTCATGTTACAGTATTATGTATGGCTTTTGATTTTGAATTTTCTTTATAAAACTATATAACTATCAAAAAAGAATTTTACTTTAGATACCTCATATAAATGGAATCATACAGTACAGTACAGTACAATCATATAGTACATTTTTTTGTGACTGGATTATTTCACTTAGTATGATACTCAAAGTTCATCCATGTTGTAGTGTGTGACGTACTTCCTTTTCAAAAAATATATACAAGGCATGGTGGCACATGAGTAATCCCAGCCCTAGGGAGGCTGAGGCAGAAAGATTGCCCAAGTTTGAGGCTAACCTGGGCTATGTCGTGAGTGCAAAGCCAGCCTGAACTACATAGTGAGACCTATGAAAAACATTTCTTTTATGGCTAGATAATAATCTTTAGTATGCATATATCTCATTGTATTTATTCATTCATCTGAATACTTTGGTGGATTCCACCTGTTGGCATTTATAAATAGTGCTAATGTGAACATGGGTGTACAGATATCTCTTTGCCTGCTTTGAATTCTTTTGCTAATACACCAGAAATGGGATTGCTGGGTGATGTGAACTTCTATGTTTAGCTTTTGGGAGGCCCTTCATACTTGTTCCATAGCAATAATACCATTGTAATATCAGCAGTAATAAAGAAGCTCCAGTTTCACCAACACTTGTTACTTTCTATTCTATGATAGTAGCTGTTGTGGCTTGGCATAACTGAAGCCATCTTGAGTCTTACATTTAACTAGTGCTCTGTATTTGACTCAGAAAAATAGGAAATTACTCAGGGTACAAGTCCCATGAGAAAAGCAGAATGAGCTGTATCTGCAGGAGAAAACTTAACATGCTCAACCAAGAAGCAGGATACAGGTGTCAACTAAAAATTAATGAAAGATTAGAGCTAAGTTGTTTCCAATAAGATGTCTTTTGTGACTCTCTTTTAAAAATCTGTAACTTTCCAGTTTGGGACCACTTGTTTGGACGCTGAACCAGGGGGGTCTGTATATAAGTGGTCCTGGGCTCAGTTAATTGAATTCCAAATTTATCAGTTTGGCTGCTTGGATTCCTGTATTGTTGTTCACAAACCCATCTCAGTAGCCATCTGAGTGGGTATGAGGCAATGCATCACTCTGGTTTGGATTTGCATTTTTCTAGTGTTAAACATCTTTTAATGTGTTAAACATCTAGTGTTAAACATCTTTTAAACATCTCTGCAGATCTGGCTCTTCAAATGTTTTGCCCAATTTCTAATCAGTTGATTTTTTTGTGTGTCCTGGAGCTATAAAAGTCCTCCATCCATATATATTGTATATATTTTGTCCTTGTTATCAGCATAGTTCCTCAGACCTTTGGAATTTGACCATACCTTGGGTGTATGCTAATTGGGTGCTGACAGCCAGACCAACCAGTCATGTGACTACAGGGGAGGGCAGAGGAGCAGGTTGGGTTCTGTCACCAATAGGCTACAGGCAGCTGGTATGCCCTGCTCTTCTGCTTCTGTCCAGTGGGCTCCATGCTTGCCAAGAGTGACTTTTGTCTGAGTTCGATCCCTGGTACCGATAAAAACGAAAAAGACAAAAAAAAAAAAAAAAAAAAAAAAGGCAAAGAGTGACTTTTGTCTTTTCTGAAACGTGCTTCTGCCAACTATTTCTTACTATAGACAAAGAGTTATGGTCTGGTATCCTCCCATGCCAAGCTGTGGTTCTGTTACAGCACCAAGCCCTTTAGTAGTAATCCCATTCCTCTACAGTGACTCTGTTCTGCTTAATAATAGCATGGGTGCTTATCTCACCTTAGTCTCACTGTTTAGTCTAAGTATGCTCCTTAAATCAGGGGTTGCCTTTTTTGTTATCTCTGTCTCCCCAGAGTCTTGGTACAATGCCTGGCATGGCAAAGGTGCTAATTCAAAATAAAAGACTGCTCTTCTTGTAGTCTTCCCATTTTAGTAAATAGCAACAATAGTCTTCTAGTTGCCCTACTGAAAATCCTGAATTTATCCTGGCTGTCTGATCCCACCTCTGATCCCTGACCAACTCCTGTTACCTTTTCCTTTATATGGCATCCAGAGTCCACTACAGTATCTCTTCTCATCCATGGGGCATGTATTCCAAGGTCCCTGGTGGGTGCCTGAAATTGCTACTAGTAATAAACTGTATATGGTATGTTTTTCCTGTACTTACATGGGTAAGGGTTAATTTATAGATTAGGTACAGTAAGAGATTAGCAATAATAAAATAGAACAATTATCAGTTATAACAATATACTATAATAAAAGTTATTTCAAACATGAGTTGCTCATGTAAGACATTTTCTATTTAATATCTTTTGGCCACTTTTGACCTCAGATAGTGGAAACTACACAACACAAAAATTTTTTTAAAATTTTATTTAAGGAGAAAAAGAAAAAAAGCAGAGAAAGGGTACAAGTGATACAGATTTACAGAAAAAAATAAACAGTAGGAAATCACTAGTTAATGGATTACATATTGTCATCTTAGAAATAATTGTTCAAGTTACAAAATTAAAGCTTATAAAGTGGACGTTCCAACAGTGAGACTGCAAACAGTTCTGTTCAGTGATCCAACAAAACTCAGTAATATCATTATCTATCTTATACACTTAAATATTCATGCAGTTATATCGTTTAGAGCACTTTCTTTTCCTCTCTTTTGTACAATGACAATTACACATTTTGGGTTTTGTTGCTCCCACAGTTCTTATTACTTTTTTGGAAGAGAATAGAACCAAATGTGACATAACAGAACAGAGTCAGTCAAATCAAAAGGGTGGACATAATAGATAATGTAAAAGCATAATACAAGGTGATCAACACTGGTTACCATAATGCCTCCCGCTATCTCTAATAGAATTGCCTATATCATCAGTTATAATAAATTGAACAAAACAGTAAAGAACAAAACCAATAAAACCAAAACATTGGAGACATTATAGGTCTTCAAAAGTAGATAATAGTCAACCAGAATGGGCGTCATAATGAATCCCACTATCTTTACAGCTGTTGCCTAAACTTTCGAACCTGGTACTATCAAGAAAACAGAATAGAGGAACATCAGTCAAAACAAGATGGTAAGAGCAATACAGGGCTTTAAATCAAGATAATGGAAAGCCAAAGTGAGTTACTATAATATATCCTGCTTTTTAAAATTTATTTTTCCCTTAATTAAAAGGATAAAAATAAAAAAGTAAATAATGGAGTGGAGATTGAGATAAAAGAGGGCATAACAGCAAAACAGCACAGACAAAACATAACCATTTAAGCAAAATAGTCTTTCACCACAAGATAATCCTGACATAAAAGTAGTTACCATATTGTCTCTTTCTTTGCAATCTTTGAGTATAACTTCATATACTGTAGCATCAAATATATCAAAACAATGTAAAACCATTTAAGAGAATGACAATATTACAGGGTATTTAGAATCAACTAACAGAAAATGAACAATGGTTTCTGTATAATCTCTTTGTCTATAAAAGTTTTTGCTTATACTATCATATATAATAAAATCCAATAAGATACCACCTGTTTAGACCAATGGAGACAGAAGAACAAAAGCTTGATGAGACTTCAAAACAAGATGATACTAAATCAGTATTACCTATTAAGACGTCATTTTCTCCAAAATAGCTGTTCCTATCATCCAATCTTCTCTGCCTCATTTCTGTTGAGCTCTTTTTCTGTCATTAGTTGTCAGTTTGTCTTCTTCATTTTGTTTTCTGCTCCATTCATTGTGGCCTCTCTGCCACTATTTCTGGATTCTTCATATTTTTCTTTTTTAGAATATCCTGCAGTATTCTCTGTAGAGTTGAATTGGTGGTTGCATATTCCCCTAGTTCCTCTTTATCCTGGAAGCACCTTGTTTTTCCATCAATTTCCAGGGATGGTTGTGCAGGATATATCAATCTTGGCTGCAGATTATTATCTTTCAAAGCTTAAATTATTTCCCCCACGCTCTTCATGATTTGATGGTTTGTGCCGAGAAGTCTGCTGTAATTCTGATGGGTGTTCCCTTGTAAGTGATCTGTTTCTTGTCTCTGACGGCTTTTAATATTCTGTTCTTGTATTGGATTTCTGGAATTTTAATTATTATATGCCTGGGTGTTGCTCTGTTTGGGTTGTAGGTGGCTGGGGTCCTGTATGCTTCATACAACTGAGTATCTTTTATCTTTTGCTAAATTAGGAAAATTCTCCTGGATTATTTCTGTGAGTAGCTTTTGTAGTTCATTTGTTTGTGTCCCTACTTCTTCTTTTATGTTCTTAATTCTTAAGTTATAGATCCTCTTATCATCTTCTAGTCTTTGTATTATTGCTGTTTGTTTCTTTGTTATTTTTAAGAAGTTTTTCATTTCATGCTCCCATATTACAAATTTGCCCTCCAGTTCAGATAACCTGTCCTTAGTTTCTTTCAAGCTGTTATGCCAGTTTTCAATAGAGTTTTTAGTTTCCTGGTAATCTTTTTGAACCTGCTTCACGTATTCTATGCTTTCTCTATTTTCTCCATCAAACAATTCTCTCCTCTTTTTCTGTTCTTCCATTCCACCATCTGTTTTTTCTTGGGTGGTACTTAGCATTTCTCTAACTATTCTGCTTATGTCTAGCTTCAGGTCATTAATAACTTCATTCCTGAACTTGTCTATGAGGCTCTGGAGATAGTGCTTTATATCTATTGGTGCAGTGTCTGCTATTGCCTCTTTCTCAGGATTGGGGGCTGAGGACCCTTTCTTGTTGCTGCCTCTTCCCATATTCTTTGTTCCTCATATATGTAAGCGTATATAGGAGGCCCAGCTTCCTTCCCTGTTGGCCACAGTCTGATTGAATTGCACTGGCTAGGTGTTCCCGCCCACCGCAGCGCACCAGGAAGTTGCAGACCAGGCAGCCTATGCGGGACTCGCCCCTCCAGGTCAGTCTACCTTCAGGCGCTGGGACCTAGGTTGTGCTAGCCTACTGGATCTCAGCCAGCAGTATCACGTAGGCTAGGCACTGCTCACCAATCCCGTTTAAGAGGGGGATATGTGACTGAAGTCACTGCAGCGCCCTGTTCCCACAAGTCTGCTCAGTCCCAGAATGGCCTCTGTTGGAGTCTCCTAGACTGTGGAAGAGTCCCAGTTTCTCTCACTCACCGCAGGTTAATGCACAGCTCCCCGCCCGTCCTGCTTTCAACTCCGTTCACCAATTTCCATTCTCAGAGCTTTCATTTGTCTCTCTCCCTGCCTAGCCGATGTACACGCAGCAGCGGCGGCGGGAAATCCAAATCGCGGCTTCCAATGACGCGGTCTCCAGCTTCCACACTGAGGCTTTTCTGTTCCTGTTATAGCACCAGGATTGCATTCCCAGTTGGTTTCTCTGAGCCCAGTTCATTCTTGGGTCAGCAGGGCATATCTCCTCTTGCTTATGATTCCTTACTCCGCACCATTCCTGAATTCTAAGCTGGGTCTTTCAGAGAGCCTCTGTAGCTGCTGCTGTCTGTCCACCATGTTCTCCCGGAAGTCTCAAAACACAAAATTGAGGATCAGGGTGTGGGTGGACTACTGTATTTGTCTCCACTACTACCTAAAGCCCAAACACCGTGAGATCTTGCTTGGGTTATCATCAGAGCCTCCATCTGATCTCCTGCTTCCTCTTTGGCCCCCTTTAGGCTGTATTCAGCCCAGTGTGATCATATTAAGACATACGAGAGACCATGTCATTACACTGTTGAAAACTCTCCAGTGGCCTTCCATCTCACTTGAGTAGGAATCAGAGTGCTTATGACAGCTCTCCCGTTTTTCTCTTCACCTATGCTGCTGTAGCCGCCATGGTCTCTTCTCCCTGACCACTGCTGGTGTGTTCTACTGTGTCAAACTGTGCTGCTGGTAGCTGCATGGTAAACTCTGATACCCTTTAAAACTCTGTAATAGTCTGTCCCTCTTCTCTGCTTAAATTTTGTCCTTGCCCTTCATTTACTCATCTATCTTGTGTGTTATCTTTCTTACACCATTAGATTGTAAGCTTCAGATTTTTTTTTTTCAGATTTCATTTTTTATTTACTGTTGTATCCTTCCACCTAGAACCAGGCCTAGAACAGTCTTTTCTGCAATATACATATGTATTTTGTTTGCTTTTGTTTTGTTTTTTAATTTTATTTGCATTTATTTCATGCTTAATTTATTCCCGTGCCCTAAGTTTTTGTTTCTTCAGTTTCTTCTGGGATATCGTTTTCTTCTGTGCAGCTTTCTCCTCTGGTTTAGGCACAGTTTGTTCCTTTTCAGGAAGGATCCTCTCGCTGTGGCAAGGGGAGCTCATGTGTGGGTGAATCTGGCCTTGAGCTCTGTAAGTACAGCGGCACATCTTGGGTGCTTTGTTCACCTGGTTATATTCAGTAACAGAGAATCTACATCTAAACCCTTTGGTTCAACATTACTCTCTACATTTTTAAACAGGCGCAGCAAAAATTCAGCACTCTTTGGGCCACGGACCCTGGGTCCAACCCCATCACTTGGCCTGAGCTAACCTACCAACTCCACCATCGTAACGCCAGAGTGGCACACATTGCTTCTCTAATGTGACATCCTTCAGATACTTGGTGGCCTTCCTATATACATATCCTTCATGGCCTGGGCAGTTTCATGGATGTTCTTAAAGTGAACACGAAGATTTGAGCGTCTTGATTTGCATGATTTTATGGGGTGTTCTGGGTCAAGAGAGTAGCAAACCATTTTCACAGGTGACCTCAGGTTGCTTACAGGAAGAGTCCTAATATATATTTTTAAAAATTCGCATACAATATTTGTACTGATTTTGGTGGTTAGTTTTATAATTGTTTGTTTATTTGTACGTTTTTGGTACCAGGGATCAAACTCATAACCTTGCACCAGGCAGGCACTTATACTGCTGAGCTAAATCCCTGGCCCTTGAATTATGTTGGGGTTTTTTGTTTGTAGTTTTATAATTTGATACATGTATTAAACCAGGCTAATAACATTTCCACTTTCTCAAGTAGTACCATTTCTCTGTGTTGAGAACTTTCAAACTCTTTGCTATTTTCAAACGTGCAATAAATTGTTGAAAACTATAGTTACCGTACTGTGTAAAGGAATATTAGAACTAATTTAACTATGTTTTAGTACCCTTTCCAATCTCTTGATGCTGCCTCTTTATCTTCCCTTCCTAACCTTTAGTGACCTCATTGTGCTCTCTACTTCTGTAGGATCAACTGTTTTAGCTTCCTTAGAGTGACAGCCTATGAAATTTGTCTGTGTTTGGCTTTCTTCACTTACAATAATGCCCTCCAGTTCCATGCACATTGACACAAATGACAGGATCTTTTTTGTGGTTAAATGTTTCATTTTATGTACACATGCATACACACATTTTCCATATCCATTCAACTGTAGGTGGACAACTTGGTTTTTCTATATCTTAGCTGTTGTGAAGAGTGCTGCAGTGAACATGGACATGCAGAAATCTCTTTGATACAATGATTTTATTTCCTTTGGATTTTGTATTGGTCAGCTTTCCCAGTGGTAAGACAAAGTACCTGACCCTTGCAGTTTGAAGAGGAGAGGTTTAGTTTGGCTCATGGCTTTTTTTTTTTTTTTTTTTTTTTGTCTTTTTCGTTTTTATCGGTACCGGGGACCGAACTCACGACTGCCTGTTTGCAAGGCAGGTGCTTATGCCGCTGAGCTAAATCCCCAGCCCCGGCTCATGGCTTTTAAAGGTTTCACTCCCTGCCCAATTGGCTTCAAGGCAGAAGCATCATGGTGGAAACATTGCATCACAATATATTGCAATCACACTAATTTAAACAACCTTGAAAGATGAATTCAGTTTTAATATTTAGATCTTTGATCCATTTTGAATTTAGTTGAGTGTGTGGTGAAAGATAGGGTCCAATTTTAATCTTGGACATGTGTAAAGCCAGTTTTTCCAGCATCATTTATTCAAGAGGCTGTCTTTCTTCCAGTGAACATGTTTGGCTCCTTTGTCAAAGATAAGGTGGCTTAGTGTGTCTACATTTGTTTCTGTATCTTCTGATCTGTTCCATTGATCTTCAGATCTGATTTTTTTGTTTGGTTTTGCCAGTACTGTGCTGTTTTTATCACAGTAGCTTTATAGCATAATTGCAAGTCAGATACTGTTTTGCCCCTGTCTTGCCTTTGTTGCCCAGAATTGTCTTTGCTATTTTAGGTCTCTTCTGGTTCCAGATGAATTTTAGGATTATTTTCTGTAGTTCTGGGAAATATGCTATTGGAATTTTGATTGGGATTGCATTGATTGTGTAACAGTTTTGGAAGTATGACCATTTTCATTATATTGGTTCTTCCTACTCAAGAGCAAGAGATGTCCTTCCATTTTCTAATACCCTCCTTAATCTCCTTGTTCAGAGTACTGTAAGTTTTCAGTGTAAGTTTTCATCCTTCATTAAATTGATTCCTAGGTATTTTAATTTTTTAGATGCTATTATGAACTATGTTGTTTCTCAAATTTCTCAGTGAGTTTATTATTCATATACAGGAAGGTTATTGATTTTTGAGTGTTGACTTTGTATGCAGCTACACTACGAATTTGCTTATGAAATCTACCAGTTTTTCAGTGGAGTTTTTGGGTCTTCTAAGTAGAGTATTATTTCATCTGCAAATAAAGTTAATGCAACTTCTTCCTTTCCTTTCGTTGTTTCTTTTCTTTCTTTGTCGAATTTCTCTGGCTAATGTTTCCAGAACTGTATTGAATAAGAGTGGTGGCAGTGGACATCCTTGCCTTGTTCCTGATTTTAGAGAAAAAGCTTTCACTTTTTGTTCATTTAGTATAGCGTTGGCTATTGGTTTGTCGTAGATGGCTTTTATCAGAGTGCTCATGGCTTCTGTAATTTTCTTATGCTCATCTGTATTTTTATCGGTATCTGCTCTGGAGTCACTAGGCATGGTCTTTATTATGGACACCATCCGTGCAGTTATCTGTGAAATTATTTCTGATTTGATTTTTCCCAGAGCCTCATTCAGTTGCTTTGTTGTTACCACTTCAAAGAGGCCCAATGGGAGGTTTTTGGATTGTCTCACCTCATTGCCCCTGGGTTTGCCTTTGGTGAACTGGATATCAGGGGTTGCATCTTAAGTGTCTTCTCATTTTGTTTTCTTTTTTTAGTTTAATTCCTGGGGTGATACTTGTAAATTACATATGGTGGGTTACTTTATTGTTAGTATTTAGAACCCTTGAGGAATGACTGCTTCTCTGAGGTATTTTCCAAACATAGCTGGTTTTTGGGTTTTGAGTCTGGTGGATGATTCTGCCTCTTCAGTTTTTGTAGATGAGAAGTTGCTGCTTGTTTGGCACAGTCCCTGGTTCTTTGGCGCCATGCTAAGATATTTTCTGTCAATCTCAGTCTTGGACTACCAGGAAGAACAGCTGTTTCGAACAGTTTTGTCACTTTTGGCTAGAGTGGTACCATTAGCATCAAACACAGCCTAGCAACTGAGAAACTGAGCTAACCATTAATTTGCTACTTTTTACCATATGAACTAGATTTGTGGTTATATAACAAAATCTAAAATAAGCCATCAAATTATATGCATTATGCAAGTCCTTAATATATCATGTTTGCAGGCTAAGGATATAGCTCAGTGGCCTAAGTGCCTGCCTGTCAAGCGCAAGTTCCTGAGTTTGATTCCTGCTACCAAAAAAAAGTTAATTTTGTCCCCAGGCATTAAAATTTAAAATGGGTTAAGGAGAAAATAGATAAGTAGAAGAAGGAGAAGAGATTAGGCTAACTTTGGGAAACTGGTACAGAAGACTGGAGGGAAAGAGAAGGAAGAGCTAAAAAGAACAAAACAGAACTATAACCACAAAGAGGATGGAAACCACATTCATACTCATTTTAAAACAAAGGAGGAAAAAACCACCACCACTACTACAACAACAAAACGATCGAGAGAAAAGAAAAAAGTCCACTCTAGATTTTTTTCTGCTGTCCCTGGTGAACAGTGGGTAGAAGTAGAGTTCCGATCCGTGTTGATTTATCCCAGCAAGCCAGCAGTAGCTTTTTAGCAGAGTAGTGGATCATCTCAGTGAGTCTGCACTTTCTGGCTGAGACGACTCTTAGCCTGCAGCCATCCGTGTACCTTCTGCAGGTATGAACTCAACTGAGAGCCGCTAGGTGGAGCCAGAGCAGCTCTGAGTTCTGAGCTCAGTCAGTCTATCTCCTAAATGTCTCTTGGCCAGTCACTGTCTCACACAGGAGGACTGAGCCATCAGCACTCCAGCTAATACAGTCCTCCACAGCCACTGCACCCTTCCACTGTTGTGACTTTGTAGAGGCCTCTGGGGCACCAGCTGTCACCAGGTATCTGCAAGTTTGTACTGCTCCTCTTATGCAGTGAATCCTGTCTCATGGAGAAGGCCTTACTGCTGGGTACCTCCTCCTCCTTCAATGAAGTTTCTGTGCTCACTCTATCCATGGGCTTCAGTTCATGCCTCAGATTCTTCCTGGATCCAGCAGACCCACTTCCCTCCTCCTTGTCTTTCTTGTGTTGCTATATTCCAGCATCTGGATGGTGACTTTCAGAGAAGCTCTTTCTCTGCTACTTACCACTCCTCCATCTCAGTGTACCCCCTGTGTAATAGCTAAATCTTAAAAATAGTTCAGATGTCCATCAACCAGTGATTGGAAATCAATGGAGTACTACTCTGCCATAAAGAAGTTTGAGGCATTTCTAGCTAAATGAATGTACCTTGAGAGCATACTCTTTAAGTGAAATAGATTGGACACACATGTAAATACTGCATTGTTTCTCTGTTGTGGGAAACCAAAAGTGTAAATAAAAACCACAACATATGATAGATATTATGAAATAGGAAGAAAATGTTCAAATGGTAAGGGGTACTGGGTGGAAGGACAGGGAAAAGAAGGAAGGGAAAAGGAAAATATGAGAAAAGGAAAAAATGGAAAACTTTTGTAAGTAAGGAGAGGATCAAAGGGAATGTAGGGGAATGGGGAAAGAATCAAGTGTACAGATTTTTCTGTACCTGCGTACAGAAGAATCAAGTACAGGAACAAATTCCCTATGATAAATGTGTTCATTATATATACTTAAAATGTTCCAATAAACTTAATGAATTTAAAAATTTTTAAAAAGTAGTGTGATTAGTTGCTGATCAATTGAATTAGATCAGTGGTTCTCAATTAAGGCTGATTTTGATTTATAGAATGCATCTGACCATGTCTGGAGGCCTTTCTTGCTATCACACTAGGAATGCTGTGGGTATCTGGTGAGTAGAGGACCAGGTACTACTAAGCATTCCGTATGCACACACGGACACCAAAGATTCATCCAGCCCAAAATGTCAGTATTGTCACAGTTGAGCGATCTTACATCAAAAAATGTTCTAGTACTGTATAATTCTGAGATTCTCTGATTAGAGATCTCTCTTTCTGACTGTAGAGAATTCTTTGGAAATTATTTTTGTTTTAAATTTCTCTTCATAAAATGTTTCTATATATTAAGAAGGACACATTCTTAGAATAATTAAAGCGTTTTTACTTCATCTGGAAAGCACTGTTGGCACTATCGTTGAGGAAATGAGTTTTATTATCAGTAAGGAAACCTAGGAGCATATCATTATTTAAGTTCTGTTATTATTTACTGTATTTTCACAGAAAAAAAAACCTCATAAACACTCTGGAAGAATTTGGGAACCAAATCATACCAATTAGTTAAATGAAGAAGATACTTGCCATTTTTATGAAACTGGAATTTTTGCCAATAATTCTTTTTGAGTGCCAGTGGTACTATCATTGTTGTGAGAGCTCAGAATACATTTCTTGCCATCAGCCCTTACTCTGGCAAGTCAGGTTTGTTCTTTGTGTGTCGAGTTAAATTCCTTCCTAAGTCTAGAGTCAAATGGCTAGGTTTGGCTTATAAAAAAATGTTGTTGGTACATTTTAGATATAGATGATGATACCATCCATCATTCATGAATGGTATTTGTGGCTGTACATATGTCTTGCTTCCTCTTTTTTTCCATCCCCCCCCCCCCCCGCAACCCTTCTTTCCTTCCTTATAGATTTGGCTTTGGCCTGCTATTATCTTGTATTAGTGATCATTAGTCATGTTTTCCAGGGTTGCATTTTTATGTTCTCTCCCTGACAAAGTGGCTAACTGCTGACAATCTTGTTTGTTTTTAAGATTTAAGAAGTAGATAGCTGTGTTTCTATTATTCCTTCTGTAGGGATGAAGGGAAAGCTCCCCTTCACCTTTTGAAGGGTCATGGAAATGAACTAGCAGTAGTCAGATAAATAGGAGAAAAGGCACACTCATTTGTTTAACGTAGATGGGGGATCATGGGAGAGTGACTGCCCAATAACTCAGTGAGGTCCAGAGGTTTGGATGCCTGTCTTCATAGAGAGGAAGAACATTTTTGAGAGAGAGTAAGTAGTTATCAGGGAGGATGAGTCAAATGGGAAACGACAATAGATTGTGACACATCCTATCCAGATGTGACAACATTTCTCTTTCTTCTTGTAATAAGTAAGGAAAGCCCAGGAAGAGGGTGGGAAGGCAAATTGTTTTCCTTTTGCTAAATTGTCTTTAGGGAGACAAACAAACATCAGAGTCAAGCCTTTTCTAATACTTGCTAATCTCCAAGGTAATCAGCATACCAGAGTACTGCATTTTAGAATGATAGTCCCTGGAATCCTACATCCAAATTGGTGAATACTTTCTTGTGTTCAGTTACTGTTCTTAACTTTGGTCCTATTTTTGTTTGTTTGTTTTTATTGTTATTTTAAAAGAAAAGAACATAAGACTCATAGATGGTCAAATTAGGAGAAAATTAACCTCCTGTCCTTAGGTAAATAAAGTACTAATTAGTATTCCCACATTAGGGCTGAAGTCATGTCCATAGATCGTAACTGGCTAGAGTTTTCTATACAAGCTCATAAATAAGCAGACAGCATTCTTTATCTTTCCAGCCTGTCATGCATTATTAGGAGAGCTGGAATTAGTATTCATGGGTTGTTTGTGGCATGTTTTGCCTCCATGGAATGTTGGCCTTTGCTTGATTATGTAAGTTGCAAATTTTAGTAAAGTTTTGGATTCTCAAGTATTTTCAGCATATTTCCCAGAAATTCATAAAATTATAGTGGTTAAAAAGTACCTCTTAATCTCTCTTGACTCAGGATGAAAAATGAACTTAGAGAGCTTTGACATAAGAATTGTTTTTGTGAGGACTGTCTGCTCTTAAGTAATACAGTGCACTGTGTATGGAGGTTGTCCTTAGAATCCTTTCAGTCCTTCAGCCACGTCAGTCAGGGGACGTGAAAGCACAGTTTTAAATGATGACTGAATCTTCATCTTGGCTACATTGCCTCTAACTTGTCTTCCTTTATGCTTACTTCTTAAATAGAACATGAAGGAAAATTTTAATTTCTAAAGAATTTGTTTAAATGGGCAACACATTTCATTTGCTTAGAAAAGTTTGTACCCTGTGCCTTTTTATAGCATCCAGGGAGCTTGTGACATCCAGGGTTCTCAGTTTTTTTCTTCCTTTTCTCTCAAAAAAGAAAGTGCAGTAGACTGCTCAGTCCACTTCTAGTCCAAAGCGCTGCACTGAGCAGGATCCCTTCTGTGCTCTGCAGGTAGGCCCCTATCGATAGCCTTCCATCTTGGCCTCTGTGCCACTGGCACTTGTTAAAAATAAGACCAGCAGCAATGGTTTCTGGTGAGACTTCTTCAGACCGGGATCAGTGCCTCATGTGATAGCATATGCATATATTGTCATAATTAAAGATAACATCTTGGTATTTTTGTGACTATACAAATATACAACTCACCAAGTTATTTGATGATAGCTTTTATTTTGAAAATGTATTCTCCTGATCCTCCTAAGTTATTGGTTGAAAAATATCTTACTTTTGCAATTGTATGCAGCAGATGAAAATACTGACTGTGAATCATGCTGTTTCACCAGGTTTATCCCTGGCTAACCTTTTTTTTTCTTTTGGACTAGGGATTGAGCCCAAGGTGTCACTGAGTTACATCCTGGCCCTCCCACAACCCCCTTCTTTTGAGACAAGTTCTCACTAAGTCAGTAAAGTGCCTACGCCGCGCTCAGAGTTTGAGCTGAGAGTGCTGGGTTACAAATATGGCTTGACTAAACTCTTATTTTCTGTGTTTTAAGACTCTTTAAATCAAAACATTCTTGTTCATTTGTGGTCAGATGACTTTTAGTAAACAAATGCATCTCTTCCTTAGGACTGTCCCTTTGGGCTCTGCAAGGCATGGCAAGAGCCACACAACTCCCAAGTGCTTGCTTGCTGGGTGTGTACCTTGCTTAACATTTATAAAGTGTGTCCCATGTCCCAGGCACTTGGTTACAATTCTATATGATATGTTTTTCATCATTTCAGGGCTGATGAGCATTTTAACATCTCAAGGTGGTGTTAAATTGGGACCATGTGTTTTCAAAAAAGAAGCACCTGGCTTATTATGTTGTTCCACTGTGTCAGCCTTGGGGGGCCAAGATCCATCCTTATGCTTGTAAGGATCACCATGCTTGTGAGGCTGTTTCAGGTGTTTCGTGACTCTATAACTCTGCCTGCCTGCCTGCCTGCCGCCCTAATTCTTTAAGGCATGAGAACTCTTCTGTGAGCTTCTAGTCCCCGTTGAAGCACTTTGAAATGTCACCACTTTCTCCCTTCTGTCACTCATTGTACCAGATCCACCCTCACTGAAAAGCTATGTGAACTACTTATGTGAGTGGACAGTTCTGTTTTTGCTGACACTGACATAGACTCAGCATGTTACCAGTAAGTCCATCCCCACAAAGCTATTATTTTAAAAATTGAATCTAAAAAATTATTAGAATTGCTTTTCAATTTTTTCTGTGATAGGGATGGAACCCAGGGCCTCCAGCATGCTAGGCAAGTACTCTACCCCTGAGCTATAGCCCCAACCCAAAATTGCTACTTTGAATGCTTTAAAAATCAAATGATTATTTTGGGCTGTATAAAAAAAACTGACTTCTTTTCATTCAAGTGAAGAGGTGCTCCTACAAGCCATTTTGCTATTAATCAAAAAGGCTTCAGATTGCTTCTGATGGTGGCATGTGTTGTACCCTGGCACACAGGTTTTACCTGATGTCAGTGACACATGTAAAGATGCTACTGGTATGCAGCAGACTGTATTCTCCTAATCCTCCTAGTTACACTTTACTTTGTCTCCCCATCTCTTTTTAAGGAGTGGTGAATGTGTTGCTAACGACTCCACTGTGGGTGGTAAACACCAGACTGAAGCTGCAAGGGGCAAAATTTCGGAATGAAGACATTGTACCAACCAACTACAAAGGCATTATTGGCAAGTATCTCTAAGTGATGTTTCTCCCCAAAGTATTCTTCCTCTTTGTATCTGGAGTCTGTTGCCACAGTAAAGCTACTTAACCACCTCAAGTCCCAGCAATCATCAGGGAGTATTTGGTTAGCTCAGGTGTCAGTGAGTTGACAAGGCTTTACTCATTTGGGCCAATCCCACCAGAGAGGCTTAAGTGCATTTGTACCCTCTCATCCTCCTGGGATGAGCCTTGAACATATTCTGGTATGCCAAAAATGCTAGAGAACACAGCCCCAATGTGCAATCATTTCAAGCCTGATGACTTCCTAGTGACCAAAATGAAAGAATTTTGCCCTAGTATAAATTATTATACAGTTACGGCGGTGGTCTAACATGGTGGAAGACCAAAGCAGGAATGCCTACCACTTCCTGCTTCTTCTTCAGCTTTAATTGCAACTCTCTTTCCTGTTTACATACACAGAGAATTCCAATTAGTTCCTCACACGTCATCAATATCCGCCCCATGTGACACTTCAATCAGAGGTCATGTAACCATCTATCTCTCTGTATCTGGTCTAAGGAGACAGCCCAGCTGCCATGCATCATGTGCTCCTTTCCACATCCTCAACTCAATAAAACTGTTCATTTTATACTTTTGCTTCTCTAATGTCCTGAAATATTCTAATACAAAGCACATCCTATGGCCAAGCCCATGACAAGGATAGCAAAGTATATTCCCAAAGACTGTAGGTACGTGGGAGTAAAATACACACATACAGCCTCACACATAGTAAATAAGCACTCTACAGCTGAGCTACAAGCCCAAACCAATTTAAATATTTTTAAAGAATAATTATACTTTTTTTTCCAACCTCCTGCCTTTTAATGGTATCACATTGCCAGATTTTCCTTCTTTACACATCTGTCTTTGCAACGGGAACAGAATTTCTAAGTCAAATCCTGCAAAATAAAACAAAACAAAACAAAAACCAGTGTAATGGGTCCAGCAACTGATCTTTTGCTGCACTGAACCTTGTAAAAAGTGAGTTATCACTTGACGATTCTCTGTAATACAATGTTCGCAATAGTGGTAAAAATTTAACATTCTACAAAATTAGAAAGAGTTTGAGATGATTAAGATGATTAAGAGTTTGAGATGATTGAGATGATTAAGTAGCTTGGCAATAATCAATATCTGATTTATTCCCCCTGTAATACGGATGATTGAACCCAGGGCCTTCACACCAGGCTACATGCCCTGCCTTTAAAAAATATTTTTTATGTGGGGTGTGGTAGCACACTCCTGTAATCCCAATTGTGAGTTTAAGGCCAGTCTAGGCTACTTAGTGAGTTTAAGGGCAGCCTGGACTATAGAGCAAGATGGTCTCAAAAGGAAAAAAAATTTTTTTTTTTAGTCAGAATTTCACAAAGATCTGGGCTTGTCTTGAACCAATGATCCTCCTGCTTCAGCCTCCCAAACTGCCATGATTAAGTCATGTCCACCACACCTGGCTTTGATTATTGTTAAAAAGCAAGTAACTACAAACATTCCTCATTTAGTGACCTATTTAGTGACTGTTCAGACTTACGACCCACCACTCAGATTTAACGACCCATCTTTTTCTGTACAATTCTGTACATTCTGTTTATAGCGCTTCAGTGCCATTTATTGTGTACATCTTGTTTCTATAGTACTGTAATTTTTGCTGATTGTACTGTGGTTTTATGTTCTTGTACTGTTCTTTTTTTTTTTTTTTTTTTTTCCTTTTTTTTTTTTGGTACCGGGAATCAAACTCACGACCTTGCACTTGCTAGGCAGGCACTTATGCTGCTAAGCTAAACCCCCTGCCCTAAAGTCTTCCAGGAAAACTGGGTTTGTTTTTCTTCTTCGTCGTCTTTTTTTTGTCTTTTGGTGTTACCAGGGATGAAACTCAACCTTGCACTTGCCAGGCAGGCACTTATGCCACTGAGCTAAATCCCCAGCCACTTATGTTCTCTCATACATTACAGTGCTGCATGTAAGGGTTACACAAATAAAAGCAAAGTCATCAAGTTGGAGTTGCCTATGACCACTTCTTTGTTCTGAATATTGTAATGTACATATGATATACAGTTCCTCATTTATCAACCAATTCACTTAATCACCTGGTCACACAAACAGAATTCAGTCCTTAAAGGAGGAGCATCTTAATGCATTTGCCCCTAACATGGCTCTGCAAAAAGGAACTCTCCTGAGAAGCAATGTGGTTTGTGTTCTGGGTACCTCTGAACAGAAGGCACCTTGTTTTCTCTGGTTAGGGCTTTGTCGTTGTGCTTTTCAAAACCCTGATTTCTCGCTTAGATGCTTTTCACCAGATCATCCGAGATGAAGGTGTCTTGGCTTTGTGGAATGGCACATTTCCCTCCTTGCTGCTGGTCTTCAATCCTGCTATCCAATTCATGTTCTATGAAGGTTTAAAACGGCAGCTTTTAAAGAAACGGATGCAGGTAATCTCTGATTTTGAAAGCAGCCAAATGATGAACTCTGGTACTTCCTTGTTTGGGTTCATGTGATCTGTCCTTTGCTTTCAGCTTTCTTCTTTGGATGTGTTCATCATTGGTGCAGTAGCCAAAGCAGTTGCTACCACGGCTACCTACCCCATGCAGACAATACAGTCGATTCTGAGAGTGAGTACTGGGCTTTTCCCTGCATGGAGTCAAATGCCCTAGAATGCACAACCCCTTTATTTAAAGCAATCTCAGTGTCTTAATGTAGCAGTATTGCAGTAAGTTGCTAGGGCATGATATTTCCCATCTATTTTCCCTTTTGGTTCTTAATCCTTTAAGAATAAGGCTGGCTGTCCCTTGGCTTCTTATTTGGTGTGGAATGAAATCCACTTTGGTCAAAATCAGAGGTTATTCATTTAGTTTACTTGGGAGAAATTCATGATTTAGCTTTTCCAAAGGATCTTCCAACTTCAGTTTTTCATACATTTAACTATTCATTCAGATATTTATTAAGCCACCCACTCTTTGTAAGGAGTTGGGTACCCAGTATTGACTAAAGTGGTCATAGTCCCTGCCCTCATGGAGTTAGCAGAGAAAGAATAACAAGGAAACAAGATTAAGACAAAAACTAATAAAGAAGCAAATACTGTTCTATGGCTTGTTAAAATCGAGATACAAGGGAAAATAAAGACCCAGCCATCCAAAGAGGAGGAAAATACATTCTAGGCTAGGCATTGCGACTCCCAAGCCCTAGTGTATAATCTGACCTGAAAGGCAGCCACAGTGGCTACAGAGTGACTCGCTCAGGGTGAGATTGGAATAGGAGCAGGGAAGCTGGAGTGAAAAGTATAGGTAGAATTTTCTTTTCAGCACAGCAGGAAGCTTCTGAAGGGCTTTAAACTCGATAGTATTGTGATGAGACATAATAGTTGATGTGCTTATCTTTGGTAGATTGATCAGAAGTGAAGAAGAGTGAGACAGTCAGGTAGGAGCCCATTTCCGTAATCTAGAGCAAAGCGAGAGGCCCAGTCCAGAGTGGCAGCCATGGAGAGGAGAGATAGGATATGGACAGATGTAAGATCTGTTCTGGGGCTGAAGGTACAGCTCAGTGGTAGAGCACTTGCTTAGCATGTGTGCAGCCCTGAATTCTGTCCCCAGCACCACCAGGGAAAAAAAAAAAAAGAATAGGAAAGAAAAAGAAAAAAAGTCTATTCTGGAGAAGAAATTCAAAGAATTTATTGGTAGGTAAAGTGAGATGGCAGTGAAAGTATTTCAGTTTTAAAAAATGTATTTCTTTCTTTTAAAAGTACTTTTGCTGAAATTTTTTTTTTTTTTTTTGTCTTTTTTCCTTTATATCGGTACTGGGGATCGAACTCACGACCGCCTCGTTGCAAGGCAGGCACTTATGCCGCTGAGCTAAATTCCCAGCCCCACTGAAATATTTTTTAAAACTGGTACTTAAGAGAATAGGAATTCAGTAGCATTCACATAGATGTATTTTAATGTGGTTACAATACAACATATAAAGTAAAGAGTATATACCATAGAGCTTCCAAATCATCATCCTGAGCATGTTTTTGTCTCTGGAGATAGAATTTTCCCCATAATTCTCTGTTACAATCAAAATGCTTGGGACTGGGGACAGTAGCTCAGATGTGGAATATGTGCTTAGCAGGCACGGGCTCTGGATCCAACCCTCAGTACTGCTCCCACCTCCCCATTTTCTTGTGCTTCCTTTGTTGAAAAATATTTCTTAATTTGACTTATTTCATTGAAATATTTCACTTGTTTAATGGAAAAATAGAAGATTAATGAAATCTACAGGACCCATTGGATATTTTTATTACTGTATACTCTCAGACACTACTCCAATGTAATTTCCTCTCCAAGTGGAAATTAAGATAAAGAAAGCAGCAATAAGTAGTGACTTGTCTTTTTTTTCCTCCTCCTTCAGTTTGGGCGTCACAGACTAAACCCAGAAAACAGAACGCTGGGGAGCCTGCGGAATGTTCTCTATCTTCTTCATCAGCGAGTCAAGTGAGCTCTGTAGATGCTTCTCACTCTGTCCTGGCGTTCCAGCAGGGCCCTGTCTCGGTCGGTCGGGGTGCCTGTGTGTACTGCTGCACCACTGCTGTGGAAGAGGCAGCCTCAGAAACCTCCCCTTCCCTCTCCCGTGCTGTGTTCACACATTTCTCAGTTAAGGAGCTTAGTATTTGACCACGTTTGAGAAAATTATGGAAAAGTTCAGGTCTTTATTCCCTAATCATTACAATTTTTCCTGTTTCCTTTGAAGAAATTGACCCTTGGGATTGCTTCTGGGCTTTTTTGGCTAAGATCAAGTATAGAAACTGACACTTGAAGAAGTCAAATAAGTTAAGAGCCTCCTTTGAAGCAAAAGTGAATATGACTTTTGTTTTGTTTTTTGAAACAGGGTCTCACCGTGCAGTTCAGGCTGGCCTTGAACTCACTATGTAAACTGGACTGGCATTGAATTCACAGTGCTCTTCCTGCCTCAGCCTCAGGTGCTGGAATTACAGGTGTACACTACCACGCCCAGCATTATTTTATTTTATTTTATGTTATTTTTTTTGGCCAAGACCTTTAGATCCAATAGCATTATTATTTTATTAGATACAAAATGCTTTGAAAATACCAGGGGCTGGGGATTTAGCTCAGCGGCATAAGCGCCTGCCTTGCAAGCAGGCAGTCGTGAGTTCGATCCCTGGTACCAATAAAAACGAAAAAGACAAAAAAAAAAAAAAGAAAATACTTATTATAAAAATAGAATATGTGTTAGAAAATAAAGTCAAAGAGAAATACTGGGCATAGTGGTACACGTCTTTAATCCCAGCACTTGGGAGGCTGAGGCAGAAAGACGTCTGTGAGAGGCCAGCCTGAGCTACCAAGTAAGTTCAAGGCCAGGCTGAACTAGTAATGAGACTTTGTCTTAAAAACAAACAACCAAAAACCAATCGTTAAGGGAGTTTGTAAATGCAAAATTATGCCTTCCCTCTGGGGTGGTGCCTGGCAATCTCCATGGCTAAACAAACCGTAGCATTTCTAATGTGGGTGGAGCTCAATTTGAGAAGCACAGAAGTAGGGTTTTTTGGGGGTGGATGTGTGTGTGTGTGTAACATTATTTGTCAAGTCTTCTGGTGTTCATTACAATTTTCCCCTAATAATGTTTTCACCTAGCAAATACATAAGATATGGTGAGAGCTTCTGCATGGAGCACTTGAGTAATTTGAATCCCTCAAGCCACCTTGCTGATGAGCCAGCCTGTGAGACTAAGTCACTCTTAGCAAACAGCTTGGAGAGATGGTCTGGTTTGAATTCCAGGCCCTAGTGGAAGCGTCTTCCCCTGAGCCCCCTCCCCTAGCTGGCATCATCCAGGCCAGGGAGCTTGGCAGAGATGCCGATCTGTGAATCCCTACTAAACTTAATGAATCAGGAACTCTGGGAAATGCCCACTCTGCATTTTAACAAGCCCTTTGGTTCAGATGTTTACTAAATTTGGGGACCTCTAGGCTAGAGGATCAGATATATGGGAAGCCTGAGAGACAGCTTTTCATTTGTCTTTGGTTCTTCAGGGCTAAAATGTTCTAAACCAGTTAGTGGGATATTGTCATCATTCCACTAATTAATGATAACTATTAAGACAAAGTATTGATGGCTCATGAATACTAAACTTTATCAGTCCCCAGATACTTCCAATGCTAAGAAATGCTCTGACAACAGAAGTCTGTGTTGAGTATCTGAAACCTCCATTGCTTGTTTGGGTCCTAAAGAAAAAGCCTCTCACAGTGGCTATTAGAGTAGGCCATTTCTGTGATGCAAGAGTTGCCTTTTACAATGAAAACCAGTTTTTTCCAACCTCTTCCTTTCAGGCGTTTTGGGATAATGGGACTCTACAAAGGCCTGGAAGCCAAGCTGCTGCAGACAGTACTCACCGCGGCACTCATGTTCCTCGTTTATGAGAAATTGACGGCCGCTACCTTCACCATCATGGGGCTGAAGCGTGCTGCTCACAAGCACTGAGCCGCGTGGCCTGCGAAGAGCCGAGATCCTTGAGACCAGGCCTCACCTTCCAAGTGCAGACCCTGCCCCTTCCCCACACGCTATCCTCAGCGGTCGGACAGGCAGGGAGAGAGAAGTGGGGAGCTTCAAAACTTGCCTGAAAGCTGGTTGGATTTGGCAAAACTTTTCCATCAGAAGTTTATCTTAAAATTACAAGTTCATCTCTTTCCCCAAACTCTCTCCCAGGTTCTAGAACAAATTCAATAATGTGTAATTCTCCTCAGATATTTTCATATGTCTTAGTATTTTCCTCACTAAAAGTCATATTTTGCTGGTGCTGTGGGCATGACTTTATTTTTGTTGGACTTTTTTTTTTTTTTTCTGCTTAAGGAGTGTTAAATGAACTATTTATTTTGTGGAGGAAATGAATATTCATCCCAGGTGACTCTCTTGCAAACTCTTGGTAAACAATACTTACTCATTAGTGTTTGGTACAGTTTTTAAAAATATTTATTTTGAATCCACTCTATTAATAAAAAGGCTGAAGTTTTATGTCATCCATATAAAGCTGCAATCACTTTATCCCAATTTACTGTGCTCCAATAAATTGTCAGCACAAATGAGGGTTCTTGAAAGTTGTTCTTTCTTGAGGTGTGTAACCAGTTATATAACCAAATGGTGAAAATCACAAAAAGCTAGGGGGAGGACACACTTGTAATCTCAGCTTCTCAGGAATCTGAGGCAAGGAATGCAAGGCATAATGCAAATTTAAGGCCAGACAGGGAACTTGGTGTAGACCCTTTCTCACCAATAAAAAGAACAGCCAGGCATGATGGCACACGTGTAATCCTAGCACTTGGGAGGCTGAGGCAGAAAAATCACTGTGAGTTTGAGGCCAGCCTGGGTGACAGTAAGATCTTATCTCAATAATAATAAAGAGCTGAGAGTGGCCAACGCAGGAGATTTGCAAGTTTGAGGCTAGCTTGGGAAACTTAGCAAGAATCTGCCTCAAAAAAAATAAGAAACATTCTGAAAGTCTGAGGCTATAGCTCTAGCCTGTGTGAGGCCCTGGATTCATCCCCAGCTCCACCACAAAAAGGGACGATGGTAGGGTGAGTGTATAGAAAGCTTGTGAGCTTGTGTAAGCTCTTGAATATTCTCTGCCTTTATAGACTCTAGGTGGAGGCCATGTATCTTGAGCAGCATCGGCTTGAGGTTATTTCTATTTAGAAACATTCCTAGGACTTAGTAAAGCATGGTCCAGCAGGCAGGACCATTCATCCCAGCTGACAGCTCCCTGGGCTGGCGTCTCAACCTTCTGAATCACTCTGCAGTTTAACAAGATCCCTGGGTGATTCATGTTCACATTAAAGTTTAAGAGACCTCGGGGCCCCTGGCCTAACAGAAGATGGGGGTGGTTTTGATGGTAGAAGGCAGGAGAAAGATTTCTCTCTAAGGAAAGCTGGACTAATGTCTGAAGACAGCCTCTGGCAGGTCTCAGAGGCTGCTGTCATCATGCGCTTTCCTCAGGGCATGTAGCCTACAGTGACTACAGATGTCTGGGGCCACTAAAGATGTGAATTTTCTTGACATTAGTAGAATAATTCTTTGAATTCCTATGATTTGGTTTTTGTTCCTTTCACAAAACAATAGGTTTTTATTTATAAGTTTGTGATTCAGGCAGCCAGTGGGAATAATAAGGATGCTTTTATGGACTCCAGTATTTAGTTCAATTTTGAGCACGGCAATGTCTTTCTCTTGTTTTCTCCTCCTTATTCCCTGTGGTAATTTCAAAATATGTGGTGATTAAGCTAGTAGTAATTGAAAGATGATTTTGCTTTTCTAGAAAACAGGAATTGGGAGGAACTACACTGAACACTCATGCCCTCTGCAAGCCGGAGATGGAAAGGGAGACAGAATGGGCCCCATTATGATTTCTCTAAAGGTTTGCACGTGTCTGTGGCAGGTCTTAAGTGGGGTTTTAAGTCTCTGTACAGGAAAATGATTTTTAGTGGTGTCAGTGTACTTTTGTTACTGTTTTAATTATGCTGTACCCTTTAAAATTTGAATTTTGAGCTCAGGATATTGTGGGTTGGTACTTAGAATAGCTACCAGCTCAAATTATACAACTGTATTCAGTGTATATGATGTGTATTTGATGTTACTTTTTTTTTTATTTGATAAGCAAATAAGATTTTCTGTTCCTTGTGGAAATTTAAAGACTCAATTCATTGGAACAAGGTAGTAACTCACCTAGTTTTGTAACTTTTGGTTAGTAAGTTGAGAAAACTAAAAAGCTAGAACCTGTACAAGGGAAGTAGAAATATTTTTCTTTTGAGCTCTTTGTGTAGTTTCTTTAGAATATAAAGCTTAAGAAAACCTTCGGGAATCACACCCATAACATTGTGGGAGGAAATTTAATTACTGTAAGTATTTAATCTCTGTTGTAAAGTGGACATTCTGTTCAGAAGGGTAACATTTCAACCCTTGTCTAGTTTACAGTTAACTTTGAAATGTGGATATATAATTTATCATAAGAACCTAAGCATTGGGAGTTAGAAATCTTGGGTTTTATTCCCAGCTTTGCCATTGACTAACAAATTACATTTCCTGTGCTCTTTGAGATGTGGAAATAAAAACACTCATTGCCCACTTCAGAGGATGTGTAAGAGCTGATGTCAGCTAAATCTCTATGATCACAGGGTAGGAGAAATCTGAGAGAAACTGGTGACGGTGCCTGGATTAATATAGCAATTTCTAAAAATAAATAAATAAAATATATAGCAATTTCTTTATAATCCGAATACCTCTATGAAGTAGATAGAGACAAGTAACAGTATCCCCATATAAATAGCAAAGAAATGAAGACAAACTGTCAAGTGACCTGCCTGGTTGGAGCCAGCACCAGAGTTGAGTTTCCTGCAGATTGGTGTGAGGGTAACAGAATGGGTTCTGGATTTAGACCTCGGTTCACACTCTGGCCCTGCTCCTCACTGTCACGGAGGTTCCATAAATTGCGTAGCACACTGCTTGCCCCATGAGAAGAGCCAGGTAACATGAGTGATGACTTATGTTATTACTGATTAGAGATGCAGCTGTCAGAGTAGCTGTAACTGGACTCCACCCTGGGTTCTGAGCCAGACCTGGATTCTGGTTTTCATTCCATCACATGTGTTAAGGGCCTCAGACCAATCACTTACCCTTCTGAGCCCTTGTGTCTTGCACTGTCAAAAATAACTCCTCAAAGCTGTCCTGGGGTTAAATAAGGGGCGTGCACACATGCCTATGTGTGTGCACAGCATTTGACATATATATGTGCTTGATAAATGCTGTTTGAACCAAGAAAATCATTCCATTTTCCCTATTTTACTTTTGGGCGTTTGTTATAATTGTGAATATTTCTATTTTGGGAACCTTTTGTTTTGTTTTGTTTGTCTTTTTTGTTTTTATCGGTACCAGGGATCGAACTCATAACTGCCTGCTTACAAGGCAGGCGCTTATGCCGCTGAGCTAAATCCCCAGCCCCAAACCTTTTGTTTTTATCTAGAGAAGTCAAGTGGTTGCTTCCCCAGCACAAGTGCTGCAGCGAGAGATGAGCACGGCGCCCTGTTAAGACTGACGCATCATCAAGTGTTCAATGTTTTCCATTTTGTTTTTGTTTCTTGTCTTTTGGGCCAGAGAAGATGAGAGATGAGTCAAATCGAGTAATGCTGTTGTATTTAGTACTTAAACCGAGTCCTCTACTGCCCAGCCTTAACAGTTAATCAGTGAAACATGAACTGGTCCAATAGCAGAAAGTTACTGACTGAGCTAGTGATGCTTGGAAAACTTAACAGCAGTGACTTTGTGGAGCCAGATGCCAAGATCCAAGGAGAGCCTCCCCACTTACCAATGAGGCACTTCCCTGGCCAGGCAGGATGTCACCAGAACATGAAACACCCAGGAAGGCTTACCTGCAAGACTTTCATACAGTAATGTGGCTGATTGAGAACCAGTGATCTCTTTGCCACTATATAAATGAAGGGTTAGTGCTGAGTTTGGGGGCCATACTGGTAGCTCCTGAAAAATGTGTTCAGGGGGAATTAATGAGCCAGAAAATTTTCCAAGATGTTTGTGAGTGAGGAAATGAAAGAAAATTGCAATTAAAGACAGCCAGGCGTGGTGGTGCATACCTGTATTCCCAGCACCTCGGAGGCTGAGGCAGGAGGATCATCATGAGGCTGAGGCCAGCCTGGGCTACAGTAATGAGTTCAAGGCCAACATGAACTGCATAGTGAGACCCTGTCTCCAAAAAATAAATAAGTAAAATAGAGAGTGGAAGGAAATTAGGAGATACAAGAGTCAGGAAGAGAGATTAGGCAGCTTGCGTAGCACAATCTCAGTAGAGTGTTCTAGGGTCATGATTGGTCCATGCAAGGCCGTGAACTACAGAGCCCAGTCTCTAATGAAATTGAAAAGGAAGGACAGTTCAGTTGGGAACTATCGCAGTGCATGAGAATAGGGAATGGACCTTCTGTGCTTTGGACATCAGCCATGACTGATCTGCATACATCTTAGTATCCTTGTCCTAACTCCAAGAATAGACTTGTTTGTTTTTGTACCAGGGATTGAACTCATGCTAGGCAGGTTCTTGTGCCACTGAGCTATATTCCCTTGCCAGGATACGTGGTTTATTCCTGCCAAAAGATGGCACAGCTGAGGCTTCAAGAGCTTACGGTCACACCTCATGAACAGGGCTCAGGATTTGAGAGTAAGGCTGATTTTTTAACTTTGGCATTGCAACGCTAGTTCCTTCAGCTGTCCTTAAGAAAACCATCTTAGCTGGTACATTGTTCCCATCTCCATCCCAGGGGCACATGGTTGAAGACACATAGTTCACTGATGAACTATTACTGTTCTGATGCCACACAGCTCTTGGATGTGTGGCCTTCTTATGCAGCGCTGGCTGCCAAATCCATGTTCTTTCTCACTTCCGTATCATTGTTTATGTCTTCTGTTCTGGCAGGAATCTCTTCCTACTGCTACTAACGAATTCCACCTTGAGTCAGGGGTCAGCTTGGCTCCCGCCTGCTGTGAGGGCTGTGTGTATGTTCCCAGAGCATTTTGTGCGTGCGTCCATCATCAGACCTGCTGCGTTGCACCTTGACCTGCAGCAGCTCGTCACTGTTTGCCTGTGGCTTCCCTGATGGGCAGGAAATGGGCTTCACCAAGTAGCGGCCAGTTAGCCAACCGCTTGCACATAGGCATCTAGGAGTTGGGTATTTCTTGCTAGAGACAATGCAGACTTTCCCCCCCATCCACTTGAATTTACTTATTTGCTAGTTAAGGGGTGACATATTTTTAGAATTCGTGTACTTTGGACTTCCTTTGTAGATTATTCACTACCCAGATTTCCTTAGATTAGTTAGTGGAACTGTTTTGTTTGTTCGCTTGTTTGTTTGTTTTTCAGACAGGGTCTCACTATGCAGTTCAGGCTGGCCTTGAGCTCACTGTGTAGCCCAGGCTGGTCTCGAATTTGCAATGATCCTCCTGCCTCAACCTCCTGAGTGGTGGAATTACAGGCATACACCACCATGCCTGGTTTGTGGAATATTCTTGAAGTATACTTTACTTTGCTAGGCAGTTAGTTTTTAACTTTTAAAAATCCATGAGGTTTTGCTTGGAAGGAAGCCCCTGCCATCTGGTTTTATCCAGTAATTGTTTTCAATGCGTCATTCTTGTTTTGCCCTGGCTTCTGTGGAACCTCTTGGGGTAACAACCAGCCTGGTGGTGGCTCCCTGTGTGAGTGACACATGGAGGGCCTTGATAAATTGCAAATGCCTATTTCAAGAAACATGTCCTATTCACAGATTTAAGAAACTATTTTTATTGTTCCCCACACATTTTGTTTTCGTATGTTTATTGGCCATTATTTTTGGAGAAATGTGTCTTCAAACCCTGTGTGTGTTGTTTGGCTTCTTGTTGAGTTTTAGGAGTTCACTGTGTCTGCAGTATCCTGAATATTAATTCCTTATTAGATACATGATTTGCAAACATTTTCCCATTCTGTGGGTTGCCTTTTTACTCTGTTGATTTTTTTTTTGTACCAGCAATCGAATTTACGACCTCATGCTTGCTAGGCAGGTGCTTAAGCCGCTGATCTTAATCCCTGGCCCTCTGTTAATATTTTTTGATGCACAGATTTTGACTTTTTATCAAGTCCAATTGACTGTTTTTGTTATGTTGCATGTACATTTAGTGTCATATCCAAGAAATCATTTTCAAATTCAGTACTGGGGAGATTGTGCCCTAAATTTTCTCCTAAGAGTTTGTATACTTTAATTAGTTTTGAGTTCATTCTCTGTGAAGGGTATTAGGTAAAGGTCCAAATTTTTTTTCTTTCTTTTTCTTTTCTTGGGGGGTGTTGGGTTTTTTTTTTTTTTTTTTTTTCTTTTTTGAGACAGTATTTCACTTTGTAGCCCAGCCTGGCCTGAAACTCATCATCCTCCTGCCTCAGCTTCCCACTTCCTAGGCTTGCAAGTATACATTACCACGCCCAGCTCCAACTTCATTCTTTTGCCACGAATTGTGCTCTCAATATAATTTGTTGATAATACTAGTTTTTATTTTGCATTTGTTAGAGTATTAAAAATTATAAAAGCAGTGGAGACTTAGGGTGAAGAAGAATTTTTAAATTGAGAATTCTTTAATTCTGTCTTTAATTTGCTGGTGGTGTATAGGTGTAGCATTTACAGATTTTTAAAAATATATTTGTTTTATTCTCTGTATTGTGAGATTTATTTTAATTACTTTTTTTTTTTTCTTGAAGAGATGAGATCTTGCTGCATTGTCCAGGCTGGCCTCAACCTCCGGTTCAAATGATCCTCCTGGTTCAGCCTTCTGAATAGCTGGGACAATTGTGCTTCACTGTACCTGGCTTCTAGCCACTTTTACACTATCTAGATGGAAAATGGAGACATAGGGCTGGCTCAGGTCACAGAGCAAGGGATTGAGAGTCTAACACAAATGATATTATACCCTGTGATCTTTCCCTTGGCTTGGTATTTTCTAATTAAATTTTTTGTTTTAGCTTTAGACATTTTTCTCTCTCAAAAGTAATATACATTCATTTCAAATTTTTCAGAAAATACAGAAAAATAAAAATGACACATTTGTGTACATATAGGCACATGCATATATATATATTCCTATTATCTAGAAATCAGTTAATATTTCAGTACATCTATTTTCCAACCCATTTAAGTGTATGAATATACAGATATATTTATAGAATAAGGACATTTTAAATGGGATCAAAGTACACTTAATTCTGTAACTTTTTCATCTCACATGTAATGTCAATAAATACATGATCATTTTAATTGCTGCATAGAACTTCTGTGTTTTAATGTTTCATTACTTAGTTGGATTCCCAGTAATGAACTTCTAGGTTATTTCTGGATAAAATCCTTAATATGCACATTTTTATACTCTTCCACTTATTTCCTTAAGAGAAACTTCTGAAGTCCAGTCCTGGCTCAGAGTTTGCCACCTGTGACGTGCCGTATTCAATCCCCCAAATGCTGGGGAACCCGAGCCTTGAGCGTGCAGGCACTCAGGCTTCTCTGAACTCCAGTCATGGCCCTGTCTAATCTCTTATGCTCCAAGTCACATTGGACAATGGGAACATTTTCTTTCTCTCTTCCTACCACTTGGCAAGCTGCAGCAGAAATTACATTTTCGAGTGTTACAAGGAAGAAGGGTATTATGGTCTACCAAGGACAAGGCTGAATGTTCTACGTGCGTTTTCACTTAATTCTTATGATAATCCTACAAATGCCAGAGTTCTGTGAAGCTTACCAAAGTAAATGTTAAACAGATTCACAGCTGAAAGTTAGTTTTCTCCCAGCAGTTAGCTGGGGTGGCGGAATACACAGACCGAAGTTGAATAATGACAGCTGACATGAACCCAGCCGCTCTTGCCCACCAGGTGCCATTCTCTAGGCCCAAGTGCCATTCCCGAGGTCCCAGCATCGTTCGCGGTTCTGTCTTTCAGGCTTTGGTCCATGTCTGCTGGGTCTCCCCTCCATGTGCCTTTGTTAGAGGGAGTTTCTGGGTGCAAGGACTTCCTTCTCACCATGTTGTCAATCTCCATGAACCAGGGACTCACACTGCACAAGGTGCCTCTGTAGGTATTTTCTATGTTTATGATTATGGGAATCAAAGACATTTATGGTTTTATTGACTTCATAAATGAGCCCCCATTCAATAGACAATGTTGCATTTATTTTATTTCAGTTTTTCTTTAATTTTGTAGTTGTAGATACGAAGAAAGCTTTAAACCACCAGAGGGCATTGCAGTCGGCCTCCTATATCATCTTCATTATAAATCACTGCTGTCAGATGCCTAGTGGAATTTGTTCCCTAATGCCAGAAAAAGAAGCGATTTGATTCAACAATCTAGAGGAGCCATGGTTTGCCCTTGGAGCACTGCCCTGAGCAACATTTTCATCTAGAAAAGCAAAAGGTGAAATAGGTAGCATTTCACTGAAGTTTTATTCTTTCTCCTGTCCCTAAGCATGTGTTTGATTTGCCATCTATAATTTGTAATATTTTCTACCCTGTACTTTTATCAATAGGAATTGAAGTCGGAGAAATGAAAGTCATAATTTGAGGGCCGGGGCTTTAGCTCAGCAGTGTAAGTGCCTGTTTGGTAAACTAGAGATCGTGAATTCAATCCCCAGTACCAAAAAAAAAAAAAAAAAAAAAAGTCATACTTTGTGATTCAGTAGCACACCTCTTTGTGGTCTTTATTGACATTCTTAAACACTTGCAAAATTGACTGTTAAACTTACTGTTACAGTGTTAACTTACTGTTTTCAGTTCACCATCTGGCAGAAGTGTCAATAAGCAAAAAAAAACAATCAAAAGGCAAACAAATCAGCAGGAAGAATAGGTAAAAGCCATTTGACAACCCATGAATTGAAAAATCAATTCAAATTTTTATAAACAAATGGTGTTGATGTAAACTGATACATTTTCCACATCATCTGAAATAAATGTTGGAATTATTGAGACTTCTAGGTTACAGATGACTAGAGATCTCACTAATCTATTGCAGAAGTTTTTGAGATATTAATTTATTTCACAAGTATTTATGGAGTTCATTCATGCCAGGCACTTGCTAAGCACTGGCATATGAATATGAATCATAGTTAATCTTTGTATGTTGCTTGGTAGTTTACAAAGCAATCTGATAATTACCATCTTACTTGGTATTTATTTCAGAGCTAAGAGGTTGATTAGAGAGGTGGCATCTCCATTTTATAAGTGGAGACAGATGCAAATGGGTAAATGACTCACTCATAACTAATAAGTGACAGAGTGTGGCCAAAGACCCTCTGACTCCAAGACCTAGCTTTTCCCACAATTCCCTGCCAGCCTTCTGAAAAGCAGAAGAGAGGGCTTGATGTACCATGCCAATGACTTGGTAGGTTTATTATAGCAACTTGCTGAGTTTGTTTAGTTTAATGAGCAACTTAGTAAATAAGTTCAGTATTTTACCAATATTGTATTTCTGTTTTCCCAAAATGAAAGGTGGATTCAGTATTCATTCTCTCTCTGTCTATCCCTTTCTTGCTCTCTCTTTCACAAAGATCCTTTAAAGTTTTTGATTGACATGTATTAGAATATAACTCTTTCAAAGCTATGAGTCCTTGCAGTTTTCCTTAAGGTATAATTTACGCAGTAATGCTCATGGTAAAAAGAATAGGCACATTATTCAGTTGTCAGACTTGGGTAAGAATGTCCCATATTGTTGGCTTCTGTTCCTGAGTGCCAGTTTCATATTTCTGTCCCCACTGCCGAGGCACAAGAGTAATTGATGGTGCATAATCAGTATAGTTACTGTGATAGCTCGGACCCTGGAATAAAACCTAAGGAAGCAAGAAATTAAAATTTGGGGAGCAAAGGCTTTATTTTAGGCCAGGCCTGGCGTCACAGTCTCCAGGAGCCAATTTGGAGACTGCGCGCCTTACAGCTAGAAAGGTTGGGTTTTAAAGCTGAAAACCACAGGAATGTTGTAATCGCTGACACAGTTAGGTAGCATCTGGGCTTTATAGAACTTCCTGTAATTTCCTTGAAGTTAAGCATTTCTTAAAGAACAGCACATTTTATTACAGATAGCCAGATGAGGGATAGGGTAGAAGGTTACAGGAAACTGATACCTAAGGCTTTTACAGCTTTCTCAGGAAATTGAAACTTAATCTAGAAAGATAGGAAAAGAAGGGGATTTACAAGGAGCTGAAACTTAAGTCTTTACTGGAGATGGAATTTTAATCTCTATTGAAACTTGGCGCATACAGAACAGGAAGGGGGCGCAAGGGTTAAAACTAGGCTATAACAGTTACTTTGTATGAAAGACACTCTGCTGATCAAGAGGTCAACAAATGATTTCTGAGCATCTGCCATGTGCTAGCCACTTTGCTAAGCCATCAGGGTGTGATGTGAATGAGACAGTGCAGTGCCCGGCCTTGTCGGACTTGCATTGGAATGGAGGAGACAGACAACAAGGGTAGAACCCAGTAAGGTGATTTCAGAAGGACACAGCGCTGTGAAGGATGAGAAGCAGGGAGCCCGGTAATTAACATACTTAGCAAGCCTTTCAGTTACCGACATCAGAGGGGGCGGGGCAGGGCAAAGGAGAGAGGAAAAGAGGGAGACAGGGTGGGTCTTACAGCCAGTGTGCTCTTCCAGGAAGGCACCGGGACTCTAGAACCAGGCGTTTTCTACTCATCTATAGATTCCCTTTATGAAAGGCTGCTGTGGACATAAGTGGCCCAGCTTTTGTGTGGACGTATTGCTTCATTTCTTTTTTTTTTTTTCTTCTTTTTGGGGGGTGGGTTGGGCTGTGGATTGAACTTGCCTTATGCATGCAAGGCAAGAGCTCTACCACTGAGCCACATGCCCAGCCCCAACGGTTTTATTTCTTTGAGTAAATACCTAGGAGTAGAATTGGGGTGTCACATGGTTACTTTATGTTCACTGTGTGAGGAACTGTCACATTGTTTTCCAAATCAGGTGTACCACAGTTGCTTCCCACCAGCCACTGTAGGTGTCCAATACTTCATATCCTTGCAGACGTTCATTGTCTGGCTTTTTGATTATCTTAGTAGGTGCAAAATTGTATCTCACAGTGGTTGCATATGCATTTCCTGGATGACTGGTAGTCTCAGTTTTGGTTTTTGTTTGTGATGTCCATTTAAATCCTTTGCCCACTTTTTAATTGCATTATCTTTTTATTATGGAGTTGTAAGGGTTCTGTATATATTCTGTTATAACTCAGGCCCCAGTATAAAATCCAAGGAAGCAAGAGACCAAAAATTTAGGTGGCAAAGGCTTTATTTCCAGGCCTGGCGACCAGTCTCTGGGAGCCAATTTGGAGACTGTCCCCCAGAGACTGAAGGGAGGACTTTAAAAAGAGGCTGGAGGAAAAGGGTGGGGGGAGAAACAAAGACACCTGCAGAGCCATCAAACTTGTTGACCCAAGTCTGGAAACTATTGCTGTCCACTTAGCTCTGACAATCTCTGGAGTTTCTGGTGTTTCTCAAATGACTCCCATCCTACAGACTGACATTATCTCGGAGTGGCACATCTGCAGCAATATTTGGAGAAGAAAGTGGAGAGTTAATTATCCCAGGACAGCCCGTTTTCGCTAGTGGGTGCGAAGGGGTCAAGAGTTACAAGAAGCTGAAACTTAAGTTTTACAAAGATCTGATATCTAACTCATTTGATGCATACAGAACAAAAGGAAAGCACCGATTGGGGTTTGGGCCATAGTGTTTCCCGGTAATTTCTTTGAAGCTAAACAGTTCTTAAAATCGGGGCAGGCTCATTTTATGACAGATCATCCCCGGGTCAGGAAGAGGTCACGAGAAACCCAAATTCTTTATGGCTTAGATAGATAGGTGAGGGGAGAGGGAGGCAATAAGGCGCGATACAGAACAGGAAAATGGCGGGTATCTATCTTGCTGGAAAGGGAATCAAGGTTAGGTAAAAAGGTTAAACTCATACGCAAATCTCCCTGCACAATAAACAGGTTACTTCAAACAAGTGTAAATTAGTGGGCCATCCTAGTTTTCTTTAGCTCTTTAGCGGAGAATAGAGGCGCCTAACAGTGATTAACAACCCTTGTTAGTTTGTTTTAGCACAACTTCTGTAGTTTGTAGAGGGCAACAATGGTTAACATATCAATTAGGTGAGATTCTTGCAATTCTTTACAGAGGAGAGTATTGCTCAACATATCAATTAGGTCACTTAACATATCAGTTAGGGAAAAAGGATAAAAAACACATTTAGTAAGCCACGTTGCAGGTTTGCTATAATACACAAAATAATGAGGGTATTTTCTTAGAGTACAACAATTCTAGATCCAAATCCCTTACCAGATAGAGAATTTAAGTGTTTGCTCCCACTCTGCAGCTCGTCTTTTCACTTTCATGACAGTATCTTTTAAAGCACAAAAACTCGATCTAGTCCAGTTCATTCATGTATGACACAGAAATATACATATATAAATATTTTTAGTGTCATATGTAAGAATCCATTGCCAAATCTGAGGTCATAAAGATTCACTGCTACATTTTCCTCTGGAGACCCAGCCTATTCCAGCTGCTAAAACAAAATCCCTTAAAATGTGCAGCTTATTTCCCAGAGTTCTAGAAGCTGGAAGTCCAAGATCAAAGCACCAGCAAGTTGGGTATTGTCTGTGGACCCATTTTCTGGCACGGAGATGGCACCTTTTCCCTGAATGCTTACCTGGTGGGAAAGGCAGCTCTGCTGGGGCCTCTTTGAATGGCTAGGGGGTGGGGGTGAGGGTAAAACCCCATGTGTGAGGGCTCCGCCTTCATAACCTAATCACTTTTTGAGAGACAAGGCCTAGAAGGACATATGCTAATAAGATTGGGGTGGGCCCCCCCAAGCCTCCCCAAGCCTCTAGAGAGCCTTGAAGTGGGGGCTGGCCATCAGAGAGACCAAGGCATAGTGAGAGGGGTGGGATTCTCAGCTCTACTTGTGACCAGGGTAGGAGGACAACTGAACTGAGGCCAGCGATGTGCTCAATCATGTCTGGAGAGATGCCTGGAGGTAGGTGCAGCCGGAGAGGGCATGGAAGCGCCTTGCTCCTTGCCACATGCTTTGCCCCTGCCCCCACCCTCTCTGGCTATTTGCCTGTGTCTTCAGTAATGTCCCTTTGCACACATGGATGCCTGCCAAAGTGTGTGCTTCAGTGACCCTCAAAGGCCATGTGTTAGAGCCTTCATCCCCAGCCTGGCACCATAGGAAGGTGGTGGAAACTTGAAGAGACACCAGTACTGGGCCATGTCCTTGAAGGACACTGTGGGACCCGGTCCTTTCCTCTTTCTCTTTTAGTTTCCTGTTAAGAGGGAATCACACTTCCTGCTGCATTTCCCTGCATCTCCCCATGCCCAGTTGATCATGGACCCAAACGCCTGCAATGGTGAGCCAAAATGAACCCTTTTTCCTTTAGAAGTTGATCACGTTAGTTATTTGGTGTAGTAACTGAATAACGAGAAGCAGGCTGATGACTTACGTGAGTGTTTCTCTGGGTTCTGTGAGCCCCTCTAGCAAATGAACCAGACCTTAGGTGGGAGGAAAATCAACAGCGTTTATAAGCAGCCGGTCAAAGGCACAGTTCACAACTCTTGCTTGTGACCAGCATCTGAGGCAGAAGACAGTTTTGTGGGACTGAGCCCTCAACCTGTGGGATCTGGTACTGTCTCCAGCTAGACAGTGTCAGAATTAAATTAAATCAAATCACAGGACAACCAGCTGGTGTCTGCAGGGTAATCTGCCAGAGAATCTTATGTGGGAGAATAAAAATCCCACATGCATTTTGGTGGGCCAAGGTTGTACTGAGCGACAGCAGAGAGTAAGTAGGAAAAGCACTTGGGGGTTTTTCTAGCTTTGTTGAGCCCCAAATTAGGAAACACATTTTCAAACACACTGAGAACATTTGCAACTGTTCACCAGCAGATAGCTAAAATCTGTCTCGAGGTTTCTATCTTCTGATCCTTGTTCTGCCAGTTGGAGCCCAGAGACGTGTTACTTTTCCAGAAGAACCCTTCCAAGGCTTAAAGATAGCTTCCGTGCACCCAGCAAGCCCTTTCTCCTTAACGCTCAGTATTTCCATTTCTCTACTGCAGCACTCCTGGAACTCAGGTTTCCCTTCTCTTGCCTCCAGGTTACCCCTTCCGAGTGTATCCAGTTGACCCCTCTGTCTAGGGCCCATCTTTCATTGTAGGAGAAATTAACACTATGCGGGACATTTCACACACGATGCCTTACGTAGACCTTGTAATTGAGGCAGGTGACAGTAGCTTTATTCTGTGGATTTGCCTTGATTGCACTTGGATTATTGACAAGAGAAGTTGACCACCACATCTGGGTACATGCTAAGTACCGTTCGCCAGAGCAGAAAATGCTGGGCATTTGGCCAGCAGACAACCAAGGTCTCCTCTTGGATGTTTAGTTGACGTCTCAGACCTAAATGTCCCATATCAGTCTATTCCTGTACAAAAACTGGCGGTCTCCGGTTCTCACCTCTGGGCCTGGCATCACTGTTCTCTTAGTAGTTCAGGCCAGAAACCTTGGAATCGTCCTTTCCTCGTACTCTGCCTTAAGCTAATCCTTCCAGAACACATTGCAAATCCTGCCGCTTCTCACTAAGTCCAAGCTCCCACTGCTCTGTCTAGATCCAAGACAGGTCTTAATTTATCTTCTTGCTTCTGCAGTGGTTCCTCCATCTTCTCTTCCCCACCTTGGAACCAGATGGGTCCTTTTATTTGTAAATTAGATCATGTTTCCTCTTGCACTCATCCCAACAGGCTTTTAGTAATTAGGATTAAACCCAGAAGGCTCCCAAGGTCATGCTGTGACCCCTGGCTAGCTCCATAACTGATTCCAACACTACACACAACACATACACACACACGCACACACACTATACCTATCCCTAGTTGCTAGGACACTTCCTGCCACACAGAAAATACTGAAGATAATCTGAGTAAATCAATAATACTTAGATGTTTGAGTGCCCTGCAGAAGATCAGCTACTTGTCTGCAGTGGGGTGTGCCTGGGGGCTCTGCTGGGGCTCTGGGGGTCCTACTGCCCAGGGAAGAGGAAGTCATTGTGCTCCAAGTCACCGGGAACGTGAAAGTTAACACTGCAAATTTGGCTGTGATCAGTATGACAGGCACAAAGCGTGTGCCCACATAGTGGTGCTACAGCCTCCAAGCGAGATCTGAGGCCCACAGCAGCTCTAGGAGATGCTAGTAACAGTCAGTGAGCAACTGCCAGCCAGAGTGCCTCTGGAAAAGGGAGCAGAAACTTCAGCCATTGGAAAATTCACTGCTAAAAAAAATGATAGAAACCTCTGGAGAAGGTGCCTGTGTGTGTGTGTGTGTGTGTGTGTGTGTGTCTGTGTGTGTCTGTGTGTGTCTGTGTGTGTGTGTGTACCAGAGTCAGACTCTGAACCTGAGCCTATAAGGGAAGACAGGCTTCCTCCTGAATCTGCAAATACCTCCTGAGTCGAGAAGTCACTGCAAACATGAGAGCCGTCCTAGCTGACTGGCTCAGACAAGTTCAACGTGAAACGCAGGTTGCTGCAGAGACCATGTGTGACTGTTTCCATTACTGATTGGTTCGTGCAGAATAATTGTGTGCCTGAGAAGGTGCTGTAGCTGCTTGGTGTCACTGCTGCATTTGCTGCAAGCAACCAGGAAGAAATGTATCCTCCAGAAATCAGTGACTTTGCTTATGTGACTAACAACACACTAAACACCAAATCAGACAGAGGGAAATGGAGATTACTAAAAGTCTTAAAATTTGGCCTGGGCCACCCATTATCCATGCACTTTCTTTATAGAGCATCTAAGATTGGAGAGGAGGTTGAGAAACAACATACTTTAGCCTAATACCTGATAGAACCACTCCTCCTCAAATTGGAGGAGGAGCTTCTTGCTTAGTGCTGAAAATTTTTTTTCTTTTATTTCATTTTATCTTATTGACACAGGGTCTTGCTTGAATATTCTTGATAATGGTGAATGGATACCAACTCTGCAGCATTGCCTGTCTGTCATACACGGATGAGTCCCTTCCTCCTGTAATGCAGGACTTGGCTATAAAATAGTCATGGTGAGAACTCTGCAGCATTGCCTGTCTGTCATACATGGATGAGTCCCTTTCTCCTGTAATGCAGGACTTGGCTATGAAATAGTTATGGTGAGTCATGGGCTTACAAAGCATTCGACTGTCAAGAACGTCTTAGTTACTTTTCTTATTGCTGAGACAAAATACACAACACCTAAAGTTAAAAGAGGAAAGATTTATTTAGCTCACAGTTTGTAGAGGTGTCAGTCTATCATCAGCTGCCTCCAAGGCAGGGCGGCATGGCAGAGGAGAAATACTTCATGGTGAGCAGAAGATAACAAAGCAAAGAGGGTTTCCATTACTGATTGGTTCATGCAGATCTCCTATATTTTATCCAGGCTACTCAGGACAGGTGGCACTCACAGCCTTAATTCTAGTGCTCCTGAGCCTAGCACTGCACCATGAATCAATCCCAGCATCACACACTCTAGATCCAGCCACCTTCAAAAAAGCCCCACCAATGACACATGAGGCTTTTAGGGGACATCCAGACACAAACCATAACCAAGAACAAGTATGCCACAGCTAAGCATGCTAAGAGCCACATTTTACCACTGCTGAATTATAGGTTCGTTGAGGACTTGGTCAAAGCTGTGGCAAAGGTGTAACTTGTAAACTTGAGTACTGTAGCTGCAAATAAAATTGGCACCAGGTGCCACCTGTACCTACTCTACTATATTTACATACTTTTAAATAAAGGTTGTGGTTCTTTTTACTTTTTACACCTTGAAAAAAATATTTTGATGTTTTAAACACTTCAGTGGGCTCAGGGCTTGGGGCTGAGGGGAAGGTCATTTACCTGGCTTGTGCAGGACCATGGGTTCTATCCTCAGCTCTGCAAAGCAAAAAGCAAAAAATCTTCACTGGCTGCCAATCCTCTAGGGCAGTTTTATATTCTGGCCTTATTGACGTTTTGTGCCTCATGGGGTTAGGTATAGATACAGGTAAAGCTATATGTACACATGTACATGCACACATACATGCATAGTTTTAGTGATACCTCTAGCTTCTACCCACTATATGTTAGTAGTTTCTCTCTTTCCTGACAATCAAAAATACAACACCCATGTATCCCCAAAGGGTAAAAACCTTTCAATTTAGAATCACTGGCCTCACATAATCCAATGCCTAAATTGGATTCACCTGAGAATTTAAAAAAAAAGCAAATCCCACTCTTATTTGAGGGCTGTAGATTCAGAATCTCCAGAGACACATGTCTAAAGTATCTGGTCACAGTGACAAGGAATGGCCTTGGCCTCGAAGATGAACCCAAAACACTTCATCATCCACCCCTTTCTTCTCTCTTCGCGTTGCCTTTTGTCACCCAGCCCTCCAGCCCCACCGTGATGCTTTGCACCTGCATTTCTCCACGTGTCCTTCTCCTTCTCTGGTACTGAGGCTGCTAGGTTGCTTACTAATTCCCACTTCCTCTTTCTTCTAATTAGTAATAGAACCTTCACATGTTGAATCGTGACTCTGTGCCCGGTTATATAACATATTTCACAGCCTTCCTTACAGATGGTGGTGGCTTTCCCCGCCTTCTCCTCCTCTTCATTCGTTGTTGGAAAAAAAAATTATACATGAATTACACTTCAACTGCATAGGCTTCAAACTGTAAAAAATGTTACATCTTTTAGGGATTGTCTTCCTAGAAATGGCCATGATCAACAGTTTGGCATGTAATCTTCTGATCTCTTTCTATAAATTTAAATGGATTCTCTGCCGAGTAATCCCAATGTTTTTGATTCTTTATTTCCTAATAATGCCCAGCCAGCCTTTTTCATTGAAGAATTTTAAAGCATCTTTCTTTTTTCTTTTGAGACAGGGTTTCACTATGCAGTTCAGGCTGGATGTCAACTCATTTTTGTAGCCCAAGCTGGCTTTGAACTCACAGAGATCCTCCTGCCTTAGCATCCCGAGTGCTGGGGTTACATGTATGTGCCACCATGCCCAGCTAACACATGTTTCTTTCTAAGGAATCCCTTCTTAAGGAAAAAAAAAATCCTGAAATTTTAGATTAAAAATATATTAGAGGTCTCTGGAGAAACAGCACATGTGAGGTGTCCTAAGAGGAGACTTATGACAGGAATTGATGTGGGCTGTTATAGAGGCGGGGAGGCCTCAGGATCTGTAGCCCCACGCTGGAGAAGCAGGAAAGCTGGTGGCGCAGGTTCCAGTCTGGTCCGAAGGGCCAGGAACCAGAGCGCAGATGTCCAAGGGCAGGAAAAGACGATGTCTCAGCTCAGCCGAGAGCGAACAGCCTCCCTCCAGCTCTCTTTTCTCTCCAGGCCCTTAGCAGATTGCGTGGTGACTGCCCACGTGGTAACAGTGATCTTCTTTACTCAGCGACCGATTCACAGCACCAGTTCCTGTTTCTTCTGGAAACAGCCTCACAGGCACACCCAGAAATCACACTTCTCAAACCAACTGGGGATCCTTTAGCTCAGTCAGGTGGACACACAGAAATGGACCATCATACACATCCACGTCTTGTCACCATCACTCCCAGATGCACTTCCTTCCACCCAGCTTCACTTCCAAATGGAGACAGTGAAGGTCACAATTCTGCTTCCCACAATGTCTCAAACCTGTATCCAGCTGGACTGCTATCTTTGTTCATGTAAAGTAATAAAATACCATCAACTGTGTACCTTAACCACAGCAGAAATTTATTACTCATGGTTCTGGAAGTTGGGAAATTCAAGATCAAGGTGTTGGCAGGTTCACCAGCTGCTCACCCACAGCATCCTTCAGCTGTAAATTGACACGGTGAAGGTCAGGCCTTGTATAAGGGCACAGATCCTGATTCTGGGGCCCCCTCCCTGGAGAGTACATTGCTCTTTTAACTTGAATCAGGTGTCTCCTGAGTTGCATTCTTGTTTTCTGCTGTGCACTGAAAGCCCGTTTTTCTCCTTGGCCAGGTGAAAGTTAGGTCATCCTGACCGTATCATTTTCAGAGAGGAAAACCTCGTCTTCAGGCTAGAGGAACTGGCTCACAAAGCAGAGAACGAGCCCATAGATCTAGGGCTGGCAGAGCCTTACTGTACTCCAGGCACTGAGGAGGCACCGAGAAGAATGCAGAGATAGGAAGCAATCCTAGCTGTGCAAAAAATCTGCAGTTATTCTGCAAGAATACCAACAGTACAAAATCATTGACTTTCCTGTACTTAAAAACAAGGATCTATAAATCCTATATTGTGATTTCTTCCTGTGTAAACAAAAGGCTTGATGCCTGCTGTGTTTCACTGCACATTCTAACATGGGAGCGCAGAGGACAAATTGAGGATAAAGCGAGCTGTAAAGATGACAGCAGTGAGCCGAGGGGCAGCTTAGTGGTACAGTGCTTGCCTGTAGCATGTATGAGCCCCTGAATTCTGTCCCCAGCACTGAACAGCCAAGAGGCCTGCAGGCTTGACCCTGTCTCTGTAATGAACTGGGAGCTCATTTGGAAAAGAAATTGCATTGCTTGCCAGGGGTTTGACATGAGGATTTCTACACACTGTCGGGGGTGCTATTGACAGAACTGGATCAGTTGCAGAGCAGAGTCGATGCCTTGTGTGCTTATTCCCTTTCCCCTGGCTCTGGGCAAAGGGGCAGAAGAACCAAATGAGGCAGAAAGATGAAACAGAAGAGTGGGATTCTACCGAGAGAGTCAGGTGCACACTGGCAGGGCCTCATCCTGAAACCTGAAACGGTCCTCTCTCAGCAGCTTTAACTCCAAGTGCGAAAGGAGCTTAGGTTTTGCAGGTTCATGGGTGCCGCCCTCAGCAGACTGTGCCGCTGTGCTAATTCTCCCACCAGCCTGAGTGCTAATCAAACCGTTTGGATGCTGTCAGACTTTAAGGGGAGGCAGGGTGGTGCATGCCCCTTGTCACGCTTCTTCCCCCGTTGGCCACCCTCTCGTGCCAGGTGTTCTAGGACAACCCTTGATATTGTAGTTGCACTCCTTCTGCCCAGGCAAGTTTTGCCCAAGTGATCTCCAACTGTGACATGATTTAAAAGTTTCTTTCCTCATTATTCACATTTCCTCACTGAAAAAAACTGAGCGAAATTAAATCAATAGTTGAAGAAAGAATTTAAAAAATCACCCAAGTCAAGAATGGTGCTCCAGGGGCTGGGGATTTAGCTCAGCGGCATAAGCACCTGCCTTGCAAGCAGGCGGTCGTGAGTTTGAGCCCTGATACCAATAAAAATGAAAAAGACAAAAAAAAAAAAAAAAAAAAAAAAAGAATGGTGCTCCATGTGTGTAATTCTAGCACTTGGGAGGCTGAGACAGGAATCACCGTGACTCTGAGGCCAGCCTGCACTACACAGTGAGTTCAAGTCTGCCTTGGACTGGAAACAGTTTCAAAAAACAAAAACCACCCTGAGTTCTTCCGTCCTGAACCAATGTCAGTACTGGGGGTGTTTCTCACTTGTCAGTATCTAAGTGTATGTGGATAAATCTATGATTGAGAGATAGATAGTTTAGATCAGCGTGATAGACAACTTTCATCCTTTTTGTTGCTGTGTGTCAAATGACTCCTAATTCCTTATGTCATGGATTTGTAAATATAATTTTTGTACAAACTGGCTGTATCTCCAGCCCTTTTTTTATTTTTTATTTCAAGACAAGTCCTTGCCAAGTCACTAAGTTCCCAAAGCTAGACTCAAACTTGCGTATCCTCCTGCTTCAGCCTCCCACAGTGTTAAGATTATGTGCATGCATCGCTACACCCAGCGGTAAACATAATTTTTAAAGGCCCACGCCATTGTTGATGGAGCCCCGTGAATGCTGGGATCTCCACAGCTCACAAATTAGGCACTGTTGGGAGTAAAAGAAAGAAGTCAGAGAGACAAGCCAGAAGCCTTCTGTGCAAACTTCTGCCTCAGGAAGAAAGGTAAGGTCACCTCAGACATGTCTGGTGGCTAACAGTGTGGACTGGCTCCAGACTGCCCGGCTCCAGGTTTGCCTTCGCCTTCTCCTCCATGAAGTAGAGATGACAACCATTCCTTCCTCATGGTGTTTGGGGAAGCCTTAAGGAGTTGTGATGCAGACATAGATCAGTGCCTGGCATCGCCCTAAAGGCCATGTCGGTGTTGGCTACTTCCTTAGCTATGGGAAGAGTTCTTACAGTGAGTGTGCATGAGCTGTAATACTTTGATTTTCTATGCTTCTACTACCACTTAACAGTTTTCCTGGGGCTGGGGATTTACCTCAGCGGCATAAGTGCCTGCCTTGCAAGCAGACAGTCGTGAGTTCGATCCCCGGTACCTATAAAAAGGAAAAAGACAGAAGAAAGAAAGAAAGAAAGAAAGAAAGAAAGAAAGAAGAAAGAAAGAAGAAAGAAAGAAGAAAGAAAGAAAGAAAGAAAGAAGAAAGAAAGAAAGAAAGAAAGAAGAAAGAAAGAAAGAAGAAAGAAAGAAAGAAAGAAGAAAGAAAGAAAGAAGAAAGAAAGAAAGAAAGAAGAAAGAAAGAAGAAAGAAAGAAAGAAAGAAGAAAGAAATAGTTTTCTTGCCTTTCAAGAGGGTCCTTTATTTTGCTGAGGATCAAAGGTATTGTTTCAGTACGGATGCTAGAATTTAATTATGAAGGGAGAGAAGTGCACTGAGGGAAATAAAATCCTCTCATAGACTTAGCATATCATTAACTTCTTTTTCCTTCAGAAGATACCTCTTAATATATAAATACTCCACGCACCATTTCCAGGGCTTGAGGTTTTGGGTGGTGACACCTGTCCCGTGGCCCTCCACGTGAGCCCTGATTACTTCTACGATTTTTGCCTGCTTGACAATCATTTCACCTGCGCCCTCTCTCTCCCAAGGACTCGTATGGAAACGGAGCCGCGTGCTCAGTCCATGCTCTCTGGGCAGAGGACCGGGGGCCTGGGCTCAGGTTCCAATTGTTTCCTTAGTTTGACTGTCTGAGTGGCTTTGGGCAAATCACATCGCAGAGGCCTGCTTTTCTCCTGTAGGGAGTGGGTGTCTTACATAACAATCTCAGCGCGATGGCAGTGGATTCAGTGTAGGATGAGCGGCTCCAGTGGCAGCATGCGTGACTCCCAGTGCCCCCCAAAATTCAATAATATGCAAAAGAGTGGAAATTAAAAGCTGTCATGTGGCAGCGTCGTCCTTATCTTCAGACAGTAGGACAAGCCCTTTGCTTGGATGCCCCTCCAAGAAGGGTTTTGGTTGCTTATTCTCCACCACTGCTGGCCCACAGAGGGCCCTCTGGATGCCTGCCATCTCTGATGCTGAGTAGATGATTGGAGGTTGGGCTTTGTCCTCCTGGGCGCTCATAATGGACCACTTGTATGTGTCCACCAGAGGGAAGCAGTCCCGTTATTTCTATTGCATCCTGTTCCATCACATGCATGCTACTGAGCATCGCTTTATTAATTAGGAGTTCTAAGGAGAAGCATTTCCATTTCGGCAGCGATGCACATCTCACGTGACCGACTCCAGCTTTTTAGGGAGATGACTGTGGTATGCTGTGCTCCCTGTGAGACCGGCTCGTAGCTATAGAAACTGCAGCCTCGTCCTGACCTGTGGCGCAGCTAAGGCGGGGGTGTGCTGACTTCCACAACTGCTTCCTTCTTCGCTGTGTTCACGATGCCCAGAGTCACTGGGGGCACAGTCTCCTTCCCTGTCACCAAGCTGTGACTTTTGCCTGTGGTAGCATTAGATGTAAAGCTCAGTAGACAGCTCGTGGAGAAGGATGGGCCTCAGCACTGCTACTGCGCCACCCGCGTGGCTGCTGGGGTCTGGCTGTTTTCCTTTGTTCCAAAAACATTTATGGAGGGAAAAGCTTTTTGATGAGCCTGCACACATTTGTAATCAAAACTTGCACAAAAGGTTTTGGAGTTCTGTTCTTTTCTGGTATGTCTTGCACTAACTGTCAAACAGATTGTGTCCAGTTTTAGTCATTTATTTGTCACAGTAAAGAGGAAATGGTTGTGGCAATGTCTTCTCTTGCCATCTTCCTTGCATGCTGCTGGTATTTGCCAAAAGGCTGGCAGAATGTGGGGCAAACTCGCACAAGGACCAAATCTGAACTTGAACCCAGCATCCTCTGGCCAGAATTTACTGTTTTTCAGTTTTTCGTGTTTCTCCTATGTGCCAGTGTGTATAAGACTCCTGGAATACAGAAAGGAAAGGAACATTGTCTTAGCCAGGCGACTGTAACAAAGTGCCTCAGACTGGGTGGCTTATAAATAACAAGTATTTATTTCTCACAGTTCTGAAGAATGGAAGTCCCAGATCAAGTTCTGGCCAGGCACGTTTCCAGGCTGCGGCTGCCAACCTGTCACTGATCCATGCCTGGGTGATAGAGGAAGTCAGCTCTCTGGTTCATACGTGTGTGTGCGTGTGTGTGTGTATGTGTGTGTGTGTTCACGTGGAATCAATCACAGTGCCCTGCCCCAGTGTGACTTCCTCTTAGAAAAACAGGAGTCCTGCTCACCAGGGCTCCACCCTCCTGACCCCATTCTCACCTCCTGATACATTGCTTGGGGATCAGGAGTCTGAGGCACACGGCAAGTTCGGCCACTTCAGTGCAGGCAGGCTCTCCATTCGGGCAACGGACCCAGGGCGTGTGAGGCCTGGGAGGGACCTGGAGCAGGTCCCTGGTAGAGTCTGCAAGGCTCCATGCTCCTTTTGCACCCGCTGTCTCCCCATTGGGACTGCTCTTCCCTGCTGTTTCTGCTCTGGGTATCTCTTTGCCCTCCTGCCAGGGCTAATCGTGACTGTCAGTTCAATTGCCTTGAGAGACACCTAGGAGATGAGTAACACACATGTCTGGGTATATCTGGCATGTCTGTGCATTGTGGACCAGGCAACTGAGCTGGGGAGACCCACTCTGATTATGGGCGGCACTGACAAGATGCCTGCAGCCAGAAGAAACAGCGGAAGGAAGAGGGAGCCCAGCAGCCCTTGGGAGCTTGAGTCTGCAGGGTTGGCCCGTCCTGTGGCTGCCATGACCATGGCCTCTGTGTTCCAGCTCTGCAGCCTGTACAGGCAGCTGTGCCAGCGACCCTCCAGGGAGCTCCTCACCCTCCAGCCTCAGACCTTTTTGTTCTGGGGTTTCTTAGACTGAGCAACTACAGGGCCCTCTGGCCTCCAATGTGCAGACGGCCACTGTGGGACTAGTTAGCCTCTAATCTCAATCCAATAAAGCCCCTGTATAATTCAACAGAGATATGTTCTATTGTTGGTTCTGTTCCTCTGGAGAAGCCTGGCCAATGTATCTTCCAAACATTGCTAAAAGACACCTTCTCTGGAAAGTTTCCTGAGCTTCTGCCTATCTCCAAATTTGTTTCCTTAAAACCCTGTGTTAAGTTGTTGGTTTTCTTATCTACTCCATTCAATATTCTTTGACAGCATAGTATACATTTAGCACTATGCTTATCATAAAATTAATTTAGCTGGGCATGATGGCGCACATCTGTAATCCCAGCACCCAGGAGGCTGAGGCAGGAGGATTGCCATGAGTTCCAGCCTGGGCTACATAATGAGAACCAGGGGACTTGCTACAGGACAGAAAGGAGACCAGGGAGCTGCCCCAGGCCAGAGACCGGGCCACAGAGTTGTCCACTGGCAGGAGAAAGGCTCCAAAAGTGACAGACCTGAGCTTCAACTCTGGCTCTGCTGCCTTTAGTAGAGAGGGAAGGCCTGGTACTGGGTTTTAAGTCCAGGGTCCTCCCACGTTTAGGCCTGCATTCTAGGTGGTGTAGCACCATTTCTACTTCAGGCATGGTCTTGACTGCCACCACCCAGCATGCCCTCTCTGGTCCCATGATTAGTCCTCTGATACTCAAGACCACTAGGGGCAAGGAAACCCGCTCTGGGACTTCTGGGAAGGAAAAGCATCTCTCATCCAGAAGAACTGGAGCAGGAAACACAGAACCTCCGCAACTGCAGACAACCTGTCCAGTCCACAAAGGAGGTGTTGATCTGACACTGCAGCCAGAACTGGGGAACATTCTGGTCGTTTTTCTAAACCTTGGAGAAAGTCTGATCTGAAGCTGGCACTGTTCAGTTCAGTGACTAGTTTGGGTTGTTTTTCTGTTTGTTTCTGTTTTTGTTTTCGTTTTTGCTTTTGCTTTTGAGACAAGGTCTCACTTTGTAGTTCAGGCTGGCCTCGAAGATTCGGTGATCCTCCTGTCTCAGCCTCCCAAGTGCTGGGATAATCCTTAGAGATTATTGCTATTTGAGTGGTGATTCCCAAAAAGCTATGTCCACATCGTAACCCCTGAACCTGTGGATGTGCCAGTGACTTGCAAAGGAAGTCTTTTCACATGGAACTAAGTTAGTAACCTCAAGATAAGCTCATCTTGGATTATCTAATGATAAAAGTAAAAAGAGACAGAGTAGAAGGCCATATACACACGAAGATAGGGATTAGAGGGACTCGGCCATCAGCCAGGTTACAGGCAGTGGAAAGAGATGGCAGGAGTCTCCCCTCAAGCTGTATGGTACAACCCTGCTGACACCTAGACCTCTGGCTTCCAAAACCGAGAGAGGATAAATTTGTGTTGTTTTCACCTATCAGGGGCATATGTATTTGTCACTGAACCTTGGGAAACTAATATAATGATCAATGTGCATATGGAAATCTGTACATTGATTTTTCGGAACACATGTTTAAGATCTTTCTGTGCTTTTGCTATTTCTTGTCCATAAGAAGACTGGAAAGTCTAGGCTTGAGTCAAGCTTCCTTGTCTAAATATTAACTTGGAGCTGGATGTGGTGGCATATGCCTGTAATCCCAGCTCTCAGGAGGCTGAGACAGGAGGATTGTCACAAGTTTGAAACCAACCTGGGCTGCATGGTGAGTTCATTCCAGCCTGAAATGCATTACAAAACTTGGTCTGAAAAACCTAAATGAATAAATACTAAGTTGGTCCCTTCATAGCTGTGTGCTAGTTTGGATCTTGAATGTCCTCCAAAGCCCATGTGTGCAAGGTCTGGTCCTCAGGGTACTGCTATGGGGGAGAGTAGAACCTTTAAGAGGTGGGCCTGGCAGAGATCTTCAGATGCTTGAATCTGTGCCCTTGAAGGGAACTGTGAGACCGTGGTCTATCCCTCTGTCTTTCTCTTGTTTTAAAGCCTTATGGGGAGCGACTTTGCCTTGCCACACATACCCTCTGTGATGAGATGCTGAGCACAGGCCCCAAAGCAATGGGGCCAACCTAACATGGGCGGAAGCCTCTGACATGGTGAGACACAAGGGAACCTTTTCTCTTTCTAAGTTGATTGCCTCAGGCATTTGTTACAGTCATGGAAAGCTGATTAACACTGTGTGTGAATTGAAACAAACTAATTAACCTCTGTCTGCCCCCAGTTCCTCATCTGTAAAATTGTTATATGAAGACCAAAAAAAAACTAAAAAGGGGCTGGGGATTTAGCTCAGCCGCATAAGTGCCTACCTTGCAAGCAGGCAGTTGTGAGTTCGATCCCTGGTACCAATAAAAAGGAAAAAGACCAAAAAAAAAATTGTTATATGAGAATGAAATGAGTAGATACCTGTAAGTGTTTAGAATCACCAGAAGCACATGTATTAGTTATTATGTATTCTCCCCTGTTCTTCAGTGACTTCCTTTCCTTAATGCTGCTGCTTTGTGGTAATGAATCTTGTTTTGTTCCTGCATAGGTTTTTTTTTCCCCATTATTAGTTGTGATTCATTCTCCTCATTATGCATTTAGGCCATTAAAATAGGGAGGATGCCACTCAGAAGACCACGAACAAACCAACCCCAGTGGGATCTCACTGTGAGAGCCAGGACTAACAATCACCAAGTCAAAAAAGTCAGTTCTTAGCAGAATAGAAAGAGAATCTGATGTAACTAATAAGCAGCTCCATACCCACAGCTCTGAGTGACTACGCTCACCAGATTTTGCTTTGAAATGCTTGCTTCAAAGGGTATAAATAATTCACTGACTTTGGACAGGCACTGGAGGATTTGGTTTATGGATGGGTCAGGACCAGCTGGGAGAAGGAAGGGTGGGTCATTTGGGCACGAGGAGACCTCTGACGAGCTCACCGCAGATTTCAAAGACAGTGTTTGTTGGAAGGCACCATTGTCTCCTTCTTCAAAGGAATTTGAGGACAGGCTGGAACATCAGTCTATTCAACATCGTTCCTTCCCAGCAAGTGCAGAAAGTGTTCTGCTGACTCCTAGACTTGGGCTTCCCAGTGTCCCTTTCTCACCTCATGAGTAGATAGAGAGTTGGCCCTGTCGGTGCTGTGTCTACAGGGCTATTCCTCTAGAGACAAGACTATCTGCTTTCCCTTCCTTGTCACTGTCCCTCCTTCACAAAAGCAGAATTGGAGGGAGGGTTTCTGCTCCCCCAGCCAACATCTTTACCATATTTGCAAAATCAACAGTCTCTCAAAAAGCCAGGCATGAAAAAAAAAGCCACGCATGGTGGTGCCTGCCTGTGATGCTGGCACTGTGGGAAGCTGAGGCAGGAGGATCACAGGTTCAAACTCTGACTAGGCAACATAACAGTTTAGCAAGACCTTGGCTCAAAAAAGGAAAAAAAAAAAGCCCTTCAATGGAAAATCAGGGTGACTAGCAACGTTGATTGAATTTATGCAATACTAGATTTCCTAAAAAGGGGGAGCCCTACCTGTGATGTTCACCTCAGAGCTTCACAGGCAATTCTTGAAGCATGTGTGAATAAAAAAATTGTTACCAGTGCATAGAAAAAAAAAGACCTCATTTGTTGCACTATGATATTGTGACACCTGGGGGGCCTTTATTCAGTAAACTCTGGGGAATTACTCATTTTTTTCTTTGACCTTGGAACATTTCAGCTTCTTTGAGATGGCTTCCACTTGGTGTTTTCAAGATCCAACAGCAAGGGGCTTTGAAGTGGCATCGTATTAGTCCACAGACTAGGTAAGTTAGGAAGAAGAGATTTATTTTGGTTCATAGTTCTGACCCAAGGTTGGGGACAGTGCACATCTGGCAGTGGCTTTCTAGCTGGCAGAGAATCAGAGAGGCACAGAGCATCCCATGGTGAGACAGGAAGTGCTCACGTGTGTGTCCGGTTGCTGTGGGGCCCCTCTGTGTGACTACACCTAGCCCTAACTCTCCCAGAAGCCACCTGGACATCAGCAGAAGCCTGGTCTCATCCTTCCGAGAAGCCTCAGCGCCAGAGGCTGGCCAACCCTTCTCCTGGGCTGAGCAGTACCAGGGCACAGGGGAAGGGTGAAGAAAACAGGAGGAGGAGGGGTGGGGACAGGAAGGGGACAAAACAAAGACTGAAAGGGAGCAAGAAGAAAAGACTTCTCATAAATCCAGTGCAGTCATCTCAGTTTGCTCTTCGTTGCTTATAGTATTATTAGAGGGAAAAGGATGCAAGATTAGAAAATAGGGCCAGGGATTTAGCTCAGCCGCTGAAGTGCCTGCCTGGCAAGCACAAGATCGTGAGTTTGATCACCGGTACAAAAAAATTAGAAAATAAACATTTTTAGCTGGGTGTGGTAATGTATACCTAGAATCCCAGCACTTGGGAGGCTGAGGCAGGAGGATTTTTGCAAGTTTGGCACCAGCCTGGGGTACAAAGTGAGCTCAAGGCCAGCCTGAACTGCATAGTGAGACCCTGTCTCAAAAAAAAAAAAAATCTAGGGATTAAAACTCCCCCTGGAGCTGTCCTCACTCTTCTTGCCTTTTCCTTGGGCTGAGAGTGACGTTACAGGACAAGACTGTCATAGCTTCTCATAAGGCTGAGGTCTAAAGAGATCATATGTATTTCCTGATCTGTGACTTTCTCCTCTAGCTGGCCTGTATCCTGCCCAGTGTTAGGGGCAGATCAGAAGCAGAAGGTTTGTTATGGCTGATACATGTGTCACTTGAGAAGTTCAGCAGTTTAACTGAGGACTCAGCAGGAAGCCAGGATCCTTGCTTTGTAAATATCTTCTTACTGTGCAGGAGCACAGAGATTTTGTGAGTGCTACACCTGCCCTGGAAAGGCAATGTTGCCAGTGTACAATGCAAGGGAGGAGAAGAGGCTTGCTTTTGCCCCTTTTGCTCTGGCTGCTGGCTTGAAGTGCTGCCCCTGTGCCAGGCCACCCTGCCTTGCACCCAGCTGATTACAGACTGAAACCTCCACAAACAGTGAGCTAAATAAACCTTTCCTTCCTTCATTTTGGGTGATGGGTGCTTTGTCCCAGCAACCAGAGAAAAGTAACCAAGACAGGGTTGCAGTACTCAGAAGAAACCCAATCAGAATAGCTTTAGAGCAAATTAAGCCTCCTACTCTGGAGCCTTAATTTGTGTGTAAAAAAATCCCCAGGCATTAACCTTTGGGAGGGGCAGGGGAGTGAGATGAAGGCTCAGGTAGGTGGTGGGGAGAGATGCAAAGTCCAGCTGGTCTCTTCAGGGACTCTTTGGGTGGCTGGGGGTAGAGATGACCTTCACACCCCTGCAGCAAGGGGATCAGTGCGAGCTTTGAGCCCAGGTAGGAAGAGAACTGACTTCTGGCTGATGCAGTGCTGTGGTAAGGCACACACAGGCCAGGCTATGTCAGCCAAAGAACCCATCACGAGCATTAATTAAGAGAAATGCTGAACGTTCAACCCTTGCCAGCAGGAAGGGGGAGCACAGCAGCAGGAGGGTGAAGAGAGGAGACAGCTCCAGCTTCGTCCTGGCAACGGGAATTGCCTGGGAAGATTGATTTGCACATCCTGCACTGTTATTATGAGACCAGCAAGAACATTTTATCCACAATTAGCTCACCCAGCTTGTCCCCTACCCCAGCCCCATTTGCACTTCAAAAACAGACCCTTAAACTTGACTTTCTCAAAGGCTCCAGGGTCAGCTTTTATTGACATAATGTGCTGTTCTGCAGAGCCACCTGGGCCTAGGCTGCTTGGAGCAGACAGGGAGGACAGAAAGCAGGAGAGCCTTTGGGTGCCCAGGAGACCGCTAGTGGGGAGCGTGCTGCCCAGCATGGAGAGTCTGCCTCCATGGGCTTCCTGCCACAGCACACGTGTATGCTGGTGACCCTGCTTATTCTTCTCTCCAGCAGGATCATCCTCTGTCTTGGACACTTTCCTTGAGGCTGTGACACAATACCAGACACCCACAATTTAAAAGAGACATTTTCAGTTCACAGTCAGCTGACTTCTGGGTGGGAAGGCACGGTGGAAGGGTCTGGCGGAGGCCAGCTGCTCAATCATGGTGTGGAGGAAGCAGAGGTGAAGAGAGGAGCCAGGGAGCTAGAGAAACTTTCCCAGCCAGGCCAGGGGTGACCTGCCGGTAACCAGGCCGCGCCTCCTAAAGCAGATTCAGCTGCGAACTCGTTGGTGAATGAATCCACGCAGGAGTTCAGTGGCCCCATGAGCCAATCACCTTCCCAAAGCCCCAACTCTGAACACCTGGGGCTTTGGGGGGACTTTCTAGATGTAAACCATAACAGCCTGCTCTTCTTTTACACAGCCCGAGAAACAAGAGCATAGCGTGACTTGGGGCAGCCTACAGCTGAGGAACAGCAGAGATGCTGTTAAGGATTGAATTCTGTGTCCCCACCACAAAAGCTATGTTGAATTCCTCACCCCCAATCCCTTAGGACAGAACCTGATTTGAAAACGGAGTCATTGTCTGTCATTAGCTAAGATGAGGTCATTAGCTGGAGGAGGGGAGACCCTCAGTCCTTTTAAGAAAGAAAAGATCCAGGCAGAGATGGCCCATGATAAGGGAGGCAGAGACTGGAATGAGGCAGCCACTGGCCAGGGAGTGTTAGGACTGCGGGTAGATCCCCGAAGCTGAAGGGTCCAGAAGGGTTCTTTCCTCCTGGCTCAGTGGGAACAGGTCCATGCTAACACCTTGATTTTGGACTTCTGGCTTCCAGAAGTATAGGACAGTACATTTCTGATGTTTTGTGCTGGGAAATGAATACATCAGGACTCAGGCTTTGGCCAGTGCAGCCCCCGGCAGCTATGTTCCCTGCAGACCTGACATGGCAGAGCCATTTGGGAGGCTGGGATGGACAATGTCCACACTTGCAGGGCTGACCCCTCCCATGCACGTGGTTGGATGATGATTGGGAAGGAGAAGGGAGAGGCTGCTAGGAGGGCATCCAAGAGTGAGCTTGCACCTTGAAAAGTAGGAGTCCAAACTCCTGCCTCAAAGGGCCTTCAACCCTCTGATGTTCTTTTTTTTTTTTTTTTTGTCTTTTTCCTTTTTATCAGTACCAGGGATCGAACTCACGACTGCCTGCTTGCAAGGCAGGTGCTTGTGCCGCTGAGCTAAATCCCCAGCCCCAACCCTCTGATGTTCTATAAAGAATAAAGATGAGGGTTGCATAGCAGTGCTCACCGTTTTTCAGGTATGAACAGACCATCTGGGTCAGTGTGGCGGTGCACACCTGTAATCCCAGCATTCAGGTGGCTGAGGGAGGAGGACCACCAGGAGTTCAAGGATCACTCTGGGCCACAAAAGTGAGTTCAAATTCAGTCTGAACTACCTAGTGAGAACCCTGTCTCAAAGAGAGAAAGAGGAAAACAAAGAACCGAAGAAATCACCCTGAAGCTTGTTAAGTGCAAATTAGGACTCTTTAGGTTTGCATGAGGCCTTGGATTCTGCACCCCTGACAGGGGGATTCCTGTTCATGAGATTCACTGTGGGCGGGCTCTGGGGAGAAACCAGTGCTGGGAGGATGAGGTGCTGGGAAAGATCCAACCTCAGTGTGACCTCATGGATAGCTCTGGAGCAGAAATCACCCTGGGCGATGATTCCCCTCAAAAGACAAAGGGTTGTGCTATTGTTACCTTAGCCATGAGCCCAGCCATTGGCCTGGAGTGTGGCTGGGACCCAGGCCTCTCCTTAGCCAAGAGCAGGACTTTGGAAGAAGGCACAGGTGTGAGCCCCTCACAGCCCGCACTTGCAGCAGTTGGGGATTGTGACTGGAAAAACAGTTCTTCAAGCCAGCTCGATGGGTAGGTCAGCTTCCAGTTACTGCAAAGAAACAAATCAGCTTCTAGGGAGGAAAGGGTTATAGTGACCAGTGGCTCTGGAGGTCTCTGCTGGTGATGGGTTGGCCCTGGTGCTTCCGAGCCCAGAGCCAAGTGGCTGTCAGACTCCTGCAGCAGCACAGCAGAGCCTGTGCACCCTCTAGTACTCTGCGACCTCCCCGAAGTGTCACATGGGCCCTTGGGGACCGCCAGATCCAGAGTACATGACAGGGTGCAGGGAGGACAATGTCCACAGCACAGGCCATGCCCTGGGCCGGGTCTCTCTGCCATCCTGCAGGGAGCCTCCCCCGGGGCTGGCACGGGATCCTTGGTCCCTGTCATCGGATTTCCATTGTGTCTGCTGCCTCCAAGGTCCAGGAGTCAGCGTCAAACCCCGAGGCTGACATGTCCCATGCTCCCCACGGCCCTGCCACAGCCCTCTCCATGCCCACAGTCAGGTGGCCCCCATCGTCCCCTGGCTCCTGGGGCCCCTCTGCCTCAGGGCTTCCATCCCCCCCCCCCCCATCAGAGCAGGAATCTGAAAAGTGAAGTGGCCCACAGAGGAGCCGCAGAGCTCGGCCAGGGGTGGGCACGGGCTTCCTTGGAGTCCCTGGCACGCTCGAGGAGGGGGCTCATTTCACAGCAGTCCCTGAGCCAGGGCAGGGGAGCGTGGTGAATAAGCAGAGCGCCAGCAGCCCTGTGTGTGTGCTTTCCACAGACACTGGGAAGCCTCCTCCGGGCTGGCCTGGGAGAGTGCCTCTGGCTCAGGGCTCCGGCTGCCTGCCTGCAGTGCCCACAGTGCAGTGCACAGGCGTATGTGTGGTGTGCCCAGTGTGACTGCGCCTGCTGCGTGTGGCATACAGCACCGCGTGAGGTACACGTGGTGGGTGGGTGCGTAGTGGGAGGGAGGCGGTAGTGACTGCCACACGTGCCTGTCTGTACCTGTGGTATGCCGCTGTGCAGAGTGCACGCTGTGTAAGGCGTGTGTTTGCAGTGAGCGGCACCCGTCGGGGGGATGCACAGCGTACGTGTGTCCCCCAGTGTGATGGGTGGGATCAGGAGTGTGCAGAGTGTGCGCTGCGCTTGTGTTGCATGAGGCGTGTGTGCAGAGGGAACTCTGCTGTGGTTCTTTGGCTGGCAGAAGTCACTTTTGCTCCACTCAGGGTGTTGGTCTCAGCTCTGGCTCATTCTTCTTAAGCAGCAGCTGGAAGGGACAGGGTGGGCACGGGGGGGGGACCTCTCAGGGCCTCAGCACTTACAGAATCTCTGTCCCACATTAAAAAATGTTTTTTAGGTCGTGAGTTCGATCCACGGTACCGATTAAAAAAAATGCCTTTTTAAAAGATGGCTGGGTGTGGAAGTGCAGGCCTGTAATCCCAGCACTCTGGAGGCTGAGGCAGGAGGATCAAACTTATGACTGTGTGCTTGCCAGGCAGGTGCTTACACTGCTGAACTAAATCCCCAGCCCCCACTTCAACTATTTTGAAACATAGCATTAAAGCACCTTCAGATCATTGTCTCACTGTCAGCATATCTGTCTCCGGAACTTTTTTCATCTCCCAAGTGGAAACATCATGCCCATTAAACAGTAACTCCCCACTGCTCCTGCCCTTACCATTCCACTGCCTGTCTCTATGGATATGACTGCTCCAAAACCTCATGGAAGTGGACTCATCCAGGGTTTGTCCTCTTGTGACTGGCTTGCCTGTCTCAGCACTGTGCTTGCCCCCTGAGCTCACCCATGCTGTAGCATGGTCGGAATCTCATTCCTTCCTAAGGCTGCATGATACTCCACTATGTGCAATGATGCCTGTGTCGGTCAGCTTTTGGTCACTGTCACAAAGTACCTGAGAGAATTAACTTGGAAAGAGAAAAGGTTGGCTCAGAGTATTGGAGGTTCCAGGCCAGGTCACTTAGCTCATCATTTGGGCCTCTGGGGAGGTTGGCAGGACAAAACCACTCATCTCACGAGCCAGGGAGCAAAAGGGAAAGAGACCAGACCCCAAGATCCACTTTCAGGGCCTCGCCATGGACCTAAAGGTCTCACACAGGAGCCACAGCCTCCCAGAGCCCCCTGAGGACCAAGCTTTATCGGGTCCCCTGCTGAAGGACACTCAGCATGAAGGTGACAGCCCACGTGGTAATGCCTGTATCTGGTGACGATGCTCATGTTGCCTTCATCTTCTGGTTATTGTGAACAACACACAAGTGTGAGCGTGTCTGTTCAGTCCCTGCTTCCAGAAATGGGATTGCTGGGTCCCGAGCTGCTCCCCACGGTACCCCTGCCATCTCATGCTCCCTCTGGCAAGGCAGACAGGCTCCCAATTCACAGCCTGCCCCCAGCACCGTGCTCTTTTTTTCTAGTGGGTGGAAAGTGGCATCTCGTTGGGGTTTATTTGATCAGAGATGTTGAATGTCTTTTCACAGGTTTGTTGGCCATTGGTATATCATCTTTGGAGGAATATCTATTGAAGTCCTTTGCTTATCTTTTAGTTAGGTTGCTTTGTTGTTATTGGGTTGTATGTGTCCTTCACCCAATCTGGATATCAACTCCTTCCCTGATGTATCATTTACAAATGTCTTCTCCTGTTCTGTGGTTGCCTTTGTATTCTGTTGAGAGGGGTTTTTTTTGTTTTTGTTTTGTTTTTTCTTTTTGAGACAGGGTCTCACTATGCAGTTCAGACTGGTCTTTAGCTCACTTTGTAGCCCAGGCTGGTCTCAAACTTGCAACAATCCTCCTGCCTCAGCCTCTCAAGTGCTGGGATTACAGGCGTGAGCCACCATGCTGGGCTAGAAGAGTGTTTTGATGCACCCCTCTCAATTTGTATTTCTCTTGTTTGTGCTTTATTAAAAAAATCCAATGCTGTGAATCTTTTCTCTTTGTTTTCTTCTAAGAGTTTCATAGCTTTAGTCTGTGTGTGTGTGTGTGTGTGTGTGTGTGTGTGTGTGTGTACTGGAGATTGAACCCAGAACCCTTACGCTGAGCTATGTTCCCAGCCTGGGTTTTTTGTTTTGTTTTTTTGTTTTTGTCTTTTTGAGATAGGGTCTTGCTATGCAGTTCAGGCTGGCCTTGAGCTTACTTTGTAGCCTAGGCTAGTCTCGAACTTGCAACGATCCTCCTGCCTCAGCCTCCTGAGTGCTGAGATTGCAGGCATGAGCCACCATGCCTGGCTACTGTGTTTCTGTTTTTTGAGACAAGTTCTTATTAAGTTACCACATTACCCAGGCTGGGTTCAAAATTGCAATTCACCTGCCTCAGCCTCTCAGAGCACTGGGATTGTAAGTGTAGCCCACCATGCCTGACTCCAACACCATTTTTGGAAAGGTGTCCTTCTAAGCATCTTTGGCAGTAAACATTTGACCACATGTGAAGGGGCACATGAACTCTCTATTCTATTCCATTGGTCTGTGTCTCCTCGTATGCCACTGCCACCCTGGTTAGATTATTATAGTTTTTTTCCTTGCTATTCAAGATCTCTTGAGACTCCATAAGAATTTCAGGATGGCTTTTTTTTTTTTTTTTTTTTTTGACTACCTTCAAAAGAAGTCATTGTGGGGCTGGAGATTTAGCTCAGCGGTATAAGCGCCTGCTTGAAAGCAGGCAGTCATGAGTTCGATCCCCGGTACCGATAAAAAGGAAAAAGATAAAAAAAAAAAAAAAAAAAAAGAAGTCATTGGAATTTGGTAGGGATTGCCTTGGAAGCTGTGTATTGGATAGTACTGGCATTTATGTTAGCAGCTTTCCATCAGTGAAAAATACCTAAGAAAACCAACTTAAAAGTAGGAAAGGTTTGTTTTGGCTTGAGGTTTCAGTCCATGGTTCCATTGGTTCAGCAGAGTAAGTCATGTTGGGGAGCATGTGGCAGATAAACTGCTTACCTCATGGCAGCCAGGAAACAAGCAAGAGACAGGAAGCAGCGGGAGTCCCAGTGTGCCCTCCCAGGACACCCTCTCAGTAACCTCACTCCCCTCCACGGGCTCCATTTCTTTTTGGTTTCATTCTCACATTGCTTTTTCCATGCCTATCCTACTTGGGAACTATTTTGTGTGAATACCAAAGTTGCTCCTCTTTCTTCTTAATAGCTGCGTAATACTCCAAACCAAGTCTTTGCACCATAATCTGTGTGGGAGACGTTTTGGCTGTGCCCAGATTTTGATATCACAAATGGTACAGATGAACATTAGAGTTATTCTTGGGTTCTATTTCAGACCCTTGGCTCACACTGAAGCACCTCAGAAGAAATGATTGTTCTAGCCATTGCTCACTACATTGCAAGGTCACCTTTGAAAGATCCAAAAGGGACGCGTGTTTGGTACCAAAGTAAGGCCAAGCTTCTCCCCGGAAGTTCTGTTCGTTTTCATTTCTGGGTCGGCAGAGCCAAGTTGACGGCCCATGTTCCCAACTGCACAGGATGGCTCAGTGCATGCTGCTAGATGCCAGCATCTTTCTAGTTTCATTTTACTTCCCTTATGTGCTTTTTGCATCAGTTTCCAAAGCTATTTGTTTTTTTCCTTGACGTTGCATACATCGAGTGCTTTATGTAAGGGAGTGGATATAAATAAACACATCCTACGGGCCCAGGCCCAACCGTGCAGCAGTAAGGTGGGGGTTGGGCCTCTCTTCCCCCTGGGCCGCCCCAGTGACGCACTTGCCCCTCCCTGAGCCTTTGCGGGGCGGGGTTCCCCAGCCCCTCTCCGCACCCCTGTGACACAGCGGCCTCATTGCACCCCTGGGGGGGGGGGTCCCGAAGGGGTGGTGAGATGCTGATGGGAGGAATCCCCGGTGGACGGGGTGGGGGGCAGGGGCTGCCTGGGGTGAGATGCTCGGAGGTTCAGCGCAGGCGGCCGCCCTGCGCCTCCGTCACCCCGCCCACCAGCGTTCTTTCGCTGCAGTGTGAGAAAGCAATTTGCATCCAGCCGGCAGGATTAAGTAAAATAGCGGCGGGAGCCGCCCCCAACCTTCCATCCCGCAGAGCAGGAGCGCGGGGTGGGGGTGGGGCTCCGTGAGTTCCAGCGTGGATTCATCTGCTCACGGGTGGAGGATGAGACACGCTTGTGCCCTCTGCGCCTGACCTCCAGCTCCTGCGGACCCCGTTGATCCGGGGTGGGCACCGAGCAGTGGGCATTGGGCGCCTGAGCAGGGCTGTGGGAAGTGGGCATCGGAGCCCTGCCCTGGCCCGTGATGGGAACTACAGGAGAGAGCAAAGCAGAGGGCCAGATCCTTTACCGAGTCCAGGGAGACCTCCAGTCCTCCGAGTCTGTCCCTACAAAACGGGCGTGGCACATGCCTGGGCTTACAGAGGCCTCCAGAGGCTATAGGGGAACAACGGCGCTTTCCCTGCTCCTGTTCTGGCCCATCTTCCATCTCAGTGCTTGACACACAGTGTCTTAACCCTACAGCAAGCCGAAGTGTTTCTGTTCCTTTCACAGGAGGAAACTGGGGCCCCAAGTGTAAGTTATCTGCTTGAGTTTGCACTGGGAAAATGGTGAGTGAGACTTGGGATTCGAACCCAGGTACTCTGGTCCTGGAGTCTTTGCCCTGCGGCGCTGCACCCTGGCTGCAAAGGGCCACCTGCAGTGCCCACTTCCAGGAAGACCCTGGTGTGTGAGCTGCTGACCCTGGCTGACCCTGGCTGACCCAGGGCTCCAGCAGTCCTGCCCTCCCCCCTGCTTGGCATACCCGATGCCAGCCTCCGCCATGCACCCAGCACCTTGGTCTTGGGTCACAGCTTTGTCTCTGCTGACTCCCCGCCAATGCCTGCCTTCCCATGTCCTAGCCCCCTGCGTGCTTCTTGATAAGAATTGGTACTTGCTGTTCACTTAGAAACTGTTTCTTTCTGGGCGGGGGTGCAGCATAGTGGCAGAGCGCTTGCCCGCACGCACAAGGCCGTGGACTTGATGTGCACCACTGAAAACGAAAGTTTCCTCCTTTGGCACTGGAACCATGAGGGTCTTACTGGAAGAGGTGAGACTCGGTGGGTGACCTTGTCTCTTGGTGGCCCGGGCCAGAGGCATCACTGCTGCTCTGTGCTTTCCCGGCTCAGGCAGCCTAGTGGGGCTGCCTTTTGAGGTCCTTTATGGTCAGATTATCTTTTACTATGGTGCCAAGAAAGGACAGTCTGAGAAAGTGGAATAGCTACGTGCAGGATGAAATTAGATGCCTATCTCAGGCGATATACAAAAATCAGCTCAAAATTGATGGAAGACTTTAACGTTAGAGCTGCAACTGTAAAACTACTAGAAGAAACCCTAAAAGTCTTGTAGCTCTGGGCAGTGGTCTTTTGGATATGATGCTGCGGTGAGAACTGTCCTCTGCACCTGAGCCAAAGTGGCTCGGTCTTGTCAGCTGCAGCCTTCCTAGCTGTTCAGTGGGTCCCTGGGCTCCCACCCCCACCAGGTGCTGAGGCTGCACAACCAGACCACAGCATCGCAAGGTCGCCCCTCAATGCACTGGGCAGTGTTTCCCAATACATGTTGGACTAGAGCGGAGGTTGCACAGGTTTTCCAAGGACCTATCATGCTTTTGATCCTGCTTTTGCTGTTTCTTCAATGCCCTGTAAAACTAGTAGCCTGGCACAGGGGCTTGGTGGCTTCTCTGATGCTGGGCCCCCCAAATTGTTCACTGTTGTGAAAGTAACCCTAAAAAGTCTCAGGCACTCACCACGCTTGACTCCGAGTTTTTCTTCAGTCTGTGGGCTCCTTTGCAATTCCGAAGCAGACATTTTCTTACATCTCTCTGGGAATTTTATGTAACAGATCCCAAAGCCAAGCAAAAATAGACAAATGGGATTATATCAAACTAAAAAGCTTCTGCACAGCAAGGGAAAAGTCAACAGAGTGAAGAAACAACCTAAGGAACATGATGGAGTATTTGCAAACTGTGCATCTGATAATTGCTTAATACGCTTAACGTGTAAGGAACTCAAACAACTCCACAGCAGGAAAACAAATAACCTGACTTAAGGTGGGTGAAGGTCTTGAATAGACACCTCTAAAAAGAAGATCTCCTCATGGGTAACAGGTATATGGAAAAAAAAAAAAAAGCAACTTCTCCTAATTATCAAGAAAACGCAAATCAAAAGCACACTTGTTTCACAGCAATTATCAAGAAACCAGAAGACACAAATACTGGCAAAGACGTGGGGAGAGGGTACCCGGTGTACTGTTACCAACGATGTAAATCAGCACAGCTGTTACGGAAAACATTATATTATGGAGGCTCAGCAAAAAAATTAAAAGTGGAGCTGTGCTATGGTTCACCATCCCACCTCTGCATTTACAGTGTCCAGATGAAATCAGGACCCCAAAAAGGTGTCTTCCCTCCCACATTCACTGCAACAGTACTTAAAGCAGCTATCGTCCAGTATCAACATAATTGTTGGCAGATGAATGATAAGGGAAAAATATATACCCAATGGAATGTTATTTAGTTGTGTGTTGGGGTGGTACTGAGAATTTTTTATTTTTGAAACAAGGTCTTGTTAGTTTACCAGGCAAAGTTTGAACTTTGCAGTCCTCCTGCCTCAGCCTCCCAAAGTGCTAGGTGGTATACCCCCAAAATTAGACCCCAAGATGTTGTCCAAAAAACAGGGCAAGATGTCTTTTAAAAGAAAAAGAAGTGCTTTATTTAAGCTGGCACCAGCAACACAGTGCAGTTGGAATTTGCAAAGCTGTGTAACTGGGTTAAAATTTTGTCAGACTTTTATAGGAGAAAACCACAAAACCAATGATGGGAGGGGGGGACAAAAATGAGGAAGGCCTTTGTTTCCCTTGCTTGAGGACAGAGTTGCAGTCGGCGGTCAGCCGGTTCCTTCTCTACAGGATTTTGGCGGACTTGTGGTCAGCTAATTCCTGGGACAATTGTCTCTTGCAAAAGGGGGACAAAGATTGAGAGGAATATAGGTAACTGGAGGTCAACTGATTCTAGGAACAATTGTCCCTTGCAAAGGGAAACAAAGGTTAACACCTTTGTTAGCAGGGTGACAGGGCATGCAGAACAGTATGGCTGCCATTTAGGTTAAATAACAGCACTGTGGTCAGTGCTCTGGGGTGGTCAGCTGTGAAAAACAGCTGTGTTTGCAAAGGGAGTTACAAGGTAATTAGGTCAAATACCCAGGGCATAGGCGAGAATAGAACGGGGATGATAGCACTTATTGACAGTGTGACAGCATTTACTGGGCTACAGTATAACACTAGGATTACAGGAGTGCACCACCATGGCCAGCATGTTCAATCTATTAAAAAAAAAAGGGAAATCTACACTCTGCAGCAGTCCTATGCCATAGCGGGCTGTTTATTATCACTGAAAGCTCTAAAAGGTTTATTATCACTGCTCTGAAGAATCGAGGCAGATATAGCAATTTATATTCTCTGGTTGATATAGCAATTTAAACTCTCTCTCTCAAAATAAAAAATAGCAAGGATTGGATACCGCAAAAAGAAAGGAGAAAGAAATACTACATTACAACAACCTGGATGAACTGGGAGGACATTCTAGAAGTGAAATAAGTCAAGCACAGAAAGAAAAAGACTGCCTGATCTCACTTATATGGGAATCTAAAAAAAGCTGAATTAGCGTTGAGGATGTAACTCAGTACAAGGGTCTCACCTAGTATGCACAAGGCCCCAGCATTGATCGCAGGCACCACACAAAAATTTTTTTAATTAAAAAAACTGAAGCAGCCAGCCATGGTGGTACACGCTTGTAATCCCTGCACTCTGGAGGCTGAAGCAGGAGGATCACTGCAAGTTTAGAGCTAGCCTGGGATACAAACTGAGCTCAAGGCCAGCCTGAACTGCAGAGTGAAACCCTGTCTCAGACCAGAAAAAACAAAAATCGAAGCAGAGAATAGAATAGTGGGTACCAGGGCTAGAGGAGGTAAATGGATGATTTCGCTTTTAAACAGTGAGTAAGTTCTGGATTTCTAGTGTGTAGTTTAGGGTCTTAGCTATGTCCTGTTGCTTTAACAGAATACCTGTGGGGGATTTAGCTCAGCGGCATGGCAAGCTCGAGGTCGTGAGTTCGATCCCCAGTACAAAAAAAAAAAAAAAAAAAAAGAATATACCTAAGACTGGGTAAGTTTGGAAAGATGCGTCACAATTTGGTAGTCCAAGAGCGGGAGGCCATATTTGGAAAGGTGATTGAACAAGCAGAGGCCATAAACCATACCCGATGCATAGCACGTGGCAACTGTGGTCAACAGGACTGTGTCTGTCTACTTGAAATTTATTAGCAAAGTAAATCTTAAATCTTACAATTTTTTAAGAAAGCTTTAACATGTTAACCCAATATTTAACTGAACTGATTGCAAGTACTGAACTGTTATTATTATTACTATTACTATAATTATGGCATTGCTGGGGATTGAGCCCAGCATTTCATGGGTGCTAGCCAAGCATTCTACCACTAGGCTATATTCCAAGCCTGGAAAGTAGGTCTTAAATTTTCTTATCTCACACACACAAAAAAGAAATAGTAACTATGTGAGTCGATGTTGCTGGGAATCTTCTCTAATGTGGATGGATGTCAAAACATCTTGCTGTAGCACTGTAAATACATATGACTTTTGTCAGTTTTGCCTCAATAAAGCAGGCTTTATAATTATTTTTCCCAGCAAAAATGCAACTCATACTCTTATAAAAGGAATTTGATTGTCGCAGAGACTTTGGAAACAGAGCTGGCCCCTAACCCTGCCGTGCTGAGTGTGATTCACGGAGCAGTGGCTTTGGCAGTGCCCGGAAATGTGTTAGAAATTCAGATCTCCGACCGCACCGAGACCTCCGGTCTCAGCCTCCTTGTGTTGATCAGGAGTGCACTGATAACAGTGCCTGGCAGTTTGAGAATGGCTTCCCATAACTGCAGTCCTTCTGCCTCAGCCCACCCCGGCTAAGCTAGCAAGTGTCCTCTCCTTTGGCAGTGCTGGGAGGCTTTCTGAAAGCCAGCTCTTCTAAACTCTTTCAGTAATTGCTGCAATTTTCTATCCTCATCTAAACCTAAATCTTCAGGCTGCCATTGGGCAGGAAGCTAATGAAGACGTGATGTCATCATACCCTGTCTCTGCTCCCCGCCTGCCCCCTGCAGCCCTGCCCCCCAGCGCCCGCTTAACACAGAGGTCAGATCACGTCACTGCCTGCTCGGAACCCAGTAGTATAGGGTGAACCCAGGTTCCACTCATCTTGTTATATCCCCAGGTTATTTATTTATTTATTCATTTTTATTTTGAGACGCTAGATCAGATCAGTAAGTTGCCTAATCTGTGCTTGAATTTGTGATCCTCTTGCCTCAGCCTCCCTGAGTGCTGGGATAACAGGCATGTGCCACCTTGTCTGCAGTGCCTTTCACAGGGCAGGCTCCGAGCCACCACCTGTCCCCACCCACCTTGTCCCTGCATTTTGTTCCTATCACGTTGACCTCTCGTGCACAGCAAGGCGAGGTCCTCTCCAGACCCTGTGCAGATGGGCCTGGGATGCTGCTTCCTCCCCTCTCCCGGTTGGTCTCTCTGATCATCCTTCCATCTCAGCATCTCAGTGTGGGTACCACCTCCTTAGAGGCAGAAGGTGCCAAGCCTCTGAGTAACACACACCCTGGCCTCCCAGGGTCTTCCCGTTTCTGTCCCTGTATCTGTCTGTCCAGCTCTCAGCAGCAGCTGCAGTTAGTAAAGTTCTCCAGAGGAGAATCAATAAATAGTATCATCCTCTCCCTTCCATCCCCACTGTGGACCAGGCCTCAAGACAAAAGATCAAGCAAATACACCTACATCCTACGGGCTGATACTCTAAATAGTTCTCCATCACCCAAGGAAGCCAGGAGTCACTAACCCAGCCCACTATGGGAAGAGTCACTTCTTGCTACCTGACGCACTTCCCCATTTGTCCCCAATTCAGTCAGTTTTACCTGAGCCATTAATTGTACTGGTTGACTATAGTTCTGGCCCACCTTATGCCCACCTTACAAGTTTCCATTTTGGACCCATCTCACCTCCTGGTTTTGCTCTATAGAAGTCCCTGGAAAAGACAGTCTTTAGCAGCCCACGTGGGACCCTTCTGTCTCTCAGACAGAAGCTTGCTCTCTCTTTCTGAATACACTCTGCTTTTACCTCCCTTGTTCCTAAAATTCGTTCTTCAATTTTAGACAATAGGAACTCATACGGGACATGCAGTAGGTTGGGAGTTTCGTTCCCCTATATCAGTACCAGTTGATAAAAGCTTATTTTGTCGAAGCAGACCAGGAGAAGCTGCCAGCAAGAAGCTGAGGAAGCATCTCCAGCTAACTGAGCAGGGTCCAGTGATTAACAAGGTGAAAAGAGAAGCTGCATCCTGAGAATTAAGACCTGTGTGGTGTAGATATCTTCGAGTCACCATGATTCTGCAGCCTCAGGTGGTGGCCTTAGGTCTCCTTCTTCTCCAGACAGGTGCTGTATTTCCTAACCAAGTGGATACCATGGTGGGTGAGATGGTTACTCTACCCTGAACTACTCAGTGGGAATCAAGACAGTCTTACACATGTGCTGGGCCGAGGACCCTGTCCCTCTTCTAGATGCTCCCGCACACTCATCAAGACGGATGACACTGGGTGACCTATGGGAAGGACAGTCACTATTGGCTCCATAGGAAGATTAGTCAAGGAGATGTGTCCTTCACCATTGAGAATGTGACTGTGGGTGACAGTGGCCAGTACTGTTGCCACATTGAGTTTCTGAGTTGGTTCAGTCTTATAAAAAAACGGTGCCCCTCAGTGTTATGCCAGCTGGGTCCACAAGTGTTCCCACATCAGCCAGTGTCTCCACTTCCCTCCAACTCCAGAGCAGACACAGAGCAACAAAACAGAAAGTACTCTCCTTGTTCCAATCCAAGCAGTAGGAACCCAGCATACAACACTGCAAGAAACAAAGCCTCAGCCCGTCATCTCCACCATGGACTCACAGCCAACAGATGGGAATGGCACAGTGATACAGTCTGCAGGTGGCTGAATAATTGAAATGTGTTTCCAGCCCAAAGGCAGCGGGGGAAGACTTCCCTGGAGAAGTCTATATGGGAGTCCTTGTTATTAACTTGGTTTCGCTCATTATTGTGACTGTTATCATTATCGCAAACTATTTCAACAGCAGAGTGAAGATGAAGACACTAAGGTCTGCCTGTTCTGTGTTCCATGGGCCAATCCATAGGACATGCATTGAACAGTGTCCAACATACCACACCAAGTTTTGGGAGACTCATCCTCAATATCAAGTTTTGCAACAAGATCCGGCAGAAAACAAAGCCTGTGTCATAGAGAGTAAACTTTGAGGCACAGATTAAGGCAGGTGATGGCTGAAGACACTGACCATGCATCACTACGTTCAACCCTTGCATTCCTGGATCATTTTTCTGTATAACTTATATTTGTATTTCCAATAAATCAGTGCTGTTGGATAGAGTAGCTCTTAGGGCCAAAGCCTTATGTTGTCAAATTCATTGTTACTATAGTCCTGATCTTTATGCTGAGACTAACCCAGTCTCTCCAGGCACTGCAGAGTTCTCTGTCAAGCATTAACTGCCTCACAGTTTTATCTTTTCTTTAGACTGCAATATCCTTCTATCCATCAAAGAAAGTAATCAACATAACAATAAATGAGCCCGACACAACTGTCAAAAGCAATAGGCTTTAAAAAGCAAAATATCCAATTTGAATCTTTGGGTGTATTTTGTGATTACTGGTTGCTTTTATATTGTAACTCCAAATGGGACATTTCATATGTTTGTTAAGTGTAAATCATGTGAATATGCAGGTTTTTGCTTCTCTTATGAGGAAACAGAAGAAAGTCCACTTTTGTTGTTATAGGTATATATGTTTACTCCTGGCTCTGTGTGATCCTTGGACCAGTGGCTATTTCAGCTGTCAGATGAAGTTACAGTGCTGAGTAGGAACCAAGCAGGCACCAGGGAAGACAAGCACTTGCCATGTGGCTCATCACACTTACGCCGTGTGTGATACCAGCCCTGTACCACGGCACTGCTAAGTTTCAGAGTGAGGTAGGGCAGCAATTAATAAGGGAAAATGGGAGGAACTGAGACAAGTGCTGTGACATTTAAGATCGTTTATTTTAATTTATGAAATTTTGTACATGTGTAAGAAATGGAAAAACCATTCATTATAACTACAAATATCAGGAGAGAATTTTGTGAGTGCATTAAAGTGAGTTCTAAAAAAAAAAAAAAAAAGCTTATTGTGTCTGCTTCCAAAATTGAATAGCTCTCTAAAAATAACCATAAGTAAGTATTCATCCCCTTCTACAACTTGGTTGGTTGTTTTTGTTTTGGGGTGTTTTGTTTTTGAGACCGGTGCTCACTACTGATCCACACTGGCCTTGAACTTGCTACATAACCCAGGCTGGCCTCAAACTCATGATCCTCTTGACTGGTTCCCCAGCGTGCTGGAATGACAGTGTGGGACCTCACCTGGCTGGGACTTGTTTTAAAAGAATGTACTGTCTTAGCCTTTGTTTTTCCTCTTTTTGAGCCAGGTTCTTCCTATGTTGTCTTGGTCCCCTGGTTCAAGCGATCCTCTTGCTTCAGCCTCTTTTTTTTTCTTACTTTTTGAGACAGGGTCTTGCTATGTAGTTCAGGCTGGCCTTGGATTCACTAGGTGGCCTAGGCTGGCCTTGAACTTGCAGTAATCCTCCTGCCTCTGTGCTTCAGTCTCTTGAGTAGCTGGGCCACACACTCATCATGACCACTTTTCAGTGCAGAGTTCAGGAGTGGTCGTGGTGTTTGTTTGTTTGTTTGTTTGTTGTTTTGGAGACAGGGTCTCATCGAGTAACCCAGACTGGCCTTGAACTCTCAGTGATCCTTCTGCCTCAGCATCCCAAGTGCTGGGATTACAGGCATGTGTCACTATGCCCAGCTAAATTCAGTAGTGTTATGATTATATTCGCAACCAGTCTCCAGAACTTCTTCATCTTGTAAATCTGAAATGACACCCATGAAACACTTCCCCATCTCTCCACCCTCTAAATCCCTGGCAACCACCAGTCGACTTTCTGTCTCTTTGAATTTGAACCCCTCCCCCACTTTTTTTTTTTTAACATAGCATCTCTTTCCATACGGGTGCATCTGAGGCAGCTCACTGTGACTAACACTGGTATTTAACCAGTGCCCTATCAGGCGACGGTTGTGCCCAGCTTTTTGCTATTTTCAGTGATGCTGCAATGCTGAGGTTAAACGCTCAGGAGTTCCAGTGCAAAGGGTACAAATTTCCACTCTGGTAAATCACTGCTATGAGCAGTACCGGTCACCCTGACACTTCCCACGCTGACCAAAAGGTAAATACTGTGCTGTCCTGGGACAGGTGGGATGGGCCTTGGAAGGGAGTCGGTGGCTCCCCTGGCTCATCCTTTCCTGGGAGTGGGGGGGGGGGAGTCGGTGCTGCTGGTGCGTAGAAGAGGAAGTTGAATTCAAAAGCCAGATAATGAGTGGACTTGGGAAGAAGCTGGTTGCTGTGGCAACCTGATTCCCCTGCTGCCAAGAGCGGGTTCTCTTCTTTCTTTGCACCTGGCAGGAGCTCCTTTCCCCCACGTCACTTGAGGAAGAAAGAACAGAGTTTGTGTTCTTTTATTGAGATCAGGCATAGTCTCTGTCAGAGGCCAACTGTCGCTGTGTGATGCTCGGTGTCCTCGGGCACAGAGCAGGCTGAGCCTCACCCCACCATGGGCAGATGGCACTTGGCTGGTCTGGACCAAAGCACTGATGTCATGGACCATGATGTCCCCAGGGATACCAAGTGTGCCAGCCTCCCAAGGAGACTAGTCTGTCCCCTTCACAAGAGAAGCCTTTCTAGAGCCGTGCATGGTGGTGCATGCCTGTAATCCCAGCACTCGGGAGGCTGAGGCAGGAAGATTGTTGCAAGTTTGAGACCAGCCTGGGCTGCACAGTGAGCTCAAGACCAGATTGAACTGTATAGCAAGACCCTGTCTCAAAAAGATTAAAAAAAAAAAAGGCCTTTCTAGATTATTCTTTTTTTTTTTTTTTTTTTGGTACTGGGGAACAAACTCATGACCTTGCACTTACAGGAAAGTGCTTGAGCCACTGAGCTAAATCCTCAGACCTCTAGATTGTTCTTTAAGAACGCCAAAGGTCTGTGGCTGGGAAGCTTGCCTGTAAATGGCCCTGAAGTCAGCTTGAAGGATCTGTGTCAGTTGCCTTGGCTCTGAAAGGCCGATGCAGAGGGAACAGGAACAGCAGGACAGATGGACAGATGGGTGGCAGCGTCAAAGCACAGCGCCTTCCCCTCCCTGCTGCAGAAGGCTGGACCCGGGCTCACTGTCACTTGCCCTTCTGATGCTTTCTGCAATTCCATAAATGGACAGCAGCTGTCCCCGTGTTTATAAGAATTGAAAAGTGGGGCTCCAACTCTATGAGCTTAATTTGCCTGAGATCTCAGTGGGGAGTTGGAACCCTGGTCTGCATGGACCCCGGGGTCACACCACCCCCACGCAATGTGCAATGACTTGGACTCGAGGGCCAGGCAGGGGTGGGGGGCGGGAGGCGGGGGGAGCCATCCCTCATCTTGGGTACGATGATGGTTAAATGTCTCTAAGCAGCAGTGGGGTTTGCTGATGACCTGGGTCACAGAGACATGGGGAGTAGGAAGCAGGAAACAAGGAAATGTGGGGCAAGTGTGACTTCCTTACTTCCTGTAATAGATTTGATGAGCCCCTGCCGGATGGGGGAAATGTAAAAACTCCCTCATCTACTGGTTCATGTTACTCCAGCACATTCCAGTTAAATAGTCCCTCCTGGATGTGTGTCTGTGTGTCAAATGTTTATTTGTTCATTTTGGGTGGGAGAAGTTTGTTTGGGGGTTTTGTTTTGTTTTATTGAGATGAAGTCTCACTAAGTTGCCTAAGCTGATCTCAGACTTGAGCTCTTCCTGCCTCTGCTTCCCAAGTAGTGGGATTTCAGGCATGGGGCACCACAACCAGCTCAGTTGTTAAATGTCCTCTTCTTATAGCCATTCTCCTCGAGTGATTACCTGTGGCCCTTTGGAGTGACCTTTGACACCGTGTTCAGTGAATGCTTATGACTCAGTCCCAGGCACCAGGCCCCCAAATATTACGATCTTTCTTTTTGCCCCAAGTCTCTGGAGCCATCTAGGTCCTTCAGCACCTCCAAGACCCCTTGTCAGGCCCTAGGGGGATTTCAGGAGGCCCAGTGGTCACAGGGAGCCAGGCCATCTCTCTACTCCCTGCCCCTCTTCTTGCTGAACAGTGTCTTGTTCAACACAGCCTCCTGTGGGGTTAGAGGGAAAGAGAGCTTTGGAGTGTCCCTTCACCTCTCCTGACACCCCTGCCCCATGCCAGGTACTTAAGATGTATGTGTGCCACTTCTGTGTCCTCTGCTTCCAGCTCTCAGGGTCACCTATAGCCACCTCCCTGTCCCTATTCAGAGTCTTCTCACTCTGGACACACAGGGAAGCTCAAGGATCCCATCCACCAGGCCTCGATGCTGCTGTTGACATGCACTTAAATTTTTCAGAAAATCCTCTTCTGTCTTGCCAAAGATTGGCTTCCTACGCTATTACCTTGCTTCACACTGAGAAATACTTTTTTTTTTTTTTTTGGTATGTTCATAGCTGAACATAGACTTTCTCCTTCTCTTTGCATCCCTCATCTTCTCCAAGCAATCACATGCTGCTGGCAGAAGACAAGGGGGAGCAACACAAAGGGAGTACAGACAGGCTCAGAGTGTACACAAGGCTGTTCAATGGTGTCCCCATCCTCACGGGTCTGACGAGGCGGCGGTGACGCTCCTCCTAGCCCCAAGCATCTGTAAAACTGTGGATCCTGTCCTTGCAACCCTAATGACATAAGAACCCTTGTTTCATTTGTAAAGCTTTTCTAAAAAGATTTTTTTGAGGAGTCAGGAGTTGGGGTACGTGCCTATACCCCAGCACTTTGGGAAGCTGAGTGAGGCAGGAGAATCTCAAGTTTGAGCTCAGCCTGAGCAATCAAGCCAGAGGTGGCAGAGATGGTATAGACAGGCGGAAACACTGCTTGCTCGAGAGACCTGAGGGAATCAAGGAGATGGAGGCCGAGCGGGGCCAGAGATATCCAGGCATGACTTATGGGAGCACTGCACCTAAAGGTGCTATGTTTACAGTTCTTTAGTTCCTTCAGATGATATTTCCTTTTAATTTCATTTTATTATTTTAGTGGCACTGGGGATTGAACTCCAGGCCTTGCACTGAGCTATTACCACACCTCACATGCCGCACCACACATCACACACACTACACATACCACGCCTCGTATACACATCACACATACACTGCACAATGCACACACACATCACTCCACACACACACCACACATCTCATGTATACTACATATACCATACGTCACACACATGTTACACATCACACCACATACACACCATTCATCTCTCTGACACACTCACATTATACACATAAACCACACAACAGGTCATACACACAAGACATGGACCACATACCGTGCACACCCCACACATACATACACCCATCCCACATCCTACACATCACACCCCACACACACCAGTATCACAGACACACATGCTCAGTGGAGCAGCCAATGGAATGGTTCCACTAGGAGAACACGTGATGCATATCAGCCAATAGGAGCAGCCCATTTCCCAGGATCCTGAGCGGGCGGAAATGGAAAGGGGTGGGACTCATGCTGGATTAGCCAGAAGGAGCTGGCTCGTTCTTGTGGCTACTGCGTTGGAGGACAGGGCAGGTTCACTTCCTGCTGCTGCCGTCTCTGCAATCTGTGGGAGAACATCCGCAAAGGAAACCAACATAGAAAAAAGGAGCCACTTGACAGGGAGAGGGAATAAGGAAGAGAGGGAGGAGAGTTTGCCCTAATACCAGGCCATGTGCCTCAGATCCCATCGTGACTGAGAACCAGATCTGACCCCTGTGCTTTGTCCATACTTACCTTTTCTCCCCCCACCTCAAATTGGTTGCTGTTGGATTTCTGTCCTTTACAATCCAATAAAGCTCTCACTAGTGGTCTTGTCTTGGATCAACAAAATACTGGGCAACTTCAACCACAGACACTTCTCATCATTCTGGAGGCTGCAAGGTTCATGACCAAGGAGCCAGTGATTCAGTGCTATGGTCTTTCCCTTCCTGGCTCACAGATGGCTGCCTCCTCACTGTGTCCTCAGGGTGCATGGGTGAAAAGAGACAGGGAGAGTTGGGGCTGGGGATTTAGCTCAGTGGCATAAGCACCTGCCTTGCAAGCAGGCAGTCGTGAGTTCGATCCCCGGTACCGATAAAAAAGAAAAAGACAAAAAAAAAAAAAGAGACAGGGAGACCACGTGCCAGATGTCTCTTCTTGTGAGGGCCACACTATTGTGACCTCATCTAAAGCTGTTCACTTCCCAAACCCCATCACATTGGCTTAGGGCTTTAACGTGCGAGATTGGGAGGACACAGTTCATTCTGTAATACCAACACACCAGCTTAATCATTACGGTGTTCACACCTTGATTCTCAGAGTTTCCTAGTGTCTTAGTTACTTTTCTCATTGCTCAGACAAAATACCTAATACCCACAAGTTAAAGGTGGAAAGGTTTGTTTTGACTCACAGTTTGTAGAGGTTTCAGCCCATAGCTGGTTCCAAGGCAGGTAAGCATGGCAGAGTGGCATGCTCGTAGAGGAGAAACAGTCCATGGCAGGGCAGGCAGAGGGCAGAAAACAGTGGGCAGCAGCAGCAAGCCTGCCTTCCCCCTCTCTTTATATTCCACTTCTTTTTAAAATAAGCCTATTGATTGGTGCCAGCCACACCCAGAGTGAGGCTTCCATTATCTATACCTATAATTATGTTAATTCTAATCAGTGGCTTAATTCAATACTGCATACCATTAATCCCAGTATCACACACCCTAGATCCACCCAACTCCCAAAAATCCCACCTGTGATCTCATGAGGCTCTAGGGGAACATCTAGATATAACTCATAACTACTAAGTTTCACACAACAGAAAACCCATCTCAAATGACTTTTAAAATAAAGGGCTAGGCCCAGGATTTTGCTCAGTGCCATAAGCATCTGCCTGGCAAGAACGAGGTTGTGAGTGTGATCCCTGGTACCAAAACAAAACAAAACAAAACAAAAAAGGCTGGGCATGTAAATTCCAGCAGTTGGGAGACTGAGGCAGGAGGATCACTGTGAGTTTGAGACCAGCCTTGGCTACATAGTGAACTCAAGGCCAGCCTGAAGTACAAAGCAAGACCCTGTCTCAAAAAAAGGGGCAGGAGGGAGCTGGGGATGATGGCACATGTCTGTAACCCTAGTCTTCTGGGAGGCTGAGGTAGGATTACAATTTAGGAGGACCCTGTCTCAAAAAAGGATTGTATATGTAGCTTAGTGCAAAGACCCTGATTCAATCCCCAGGATAAAAAACAAAAACAAAATGAACAAACAAAACCCAAAGAGAAAGTATTGGCTTCTACAGCAAAACAGCTCAAAAGTAGCCCCAGCTCAGCAAACCTTGCCCTTTCCCCAAGCAATGGCACCTGATTCTCTCTCCTCCACACTTAATTCTTCTTAGCTATTCCAGTTGCAGGAAGGCTTTTCCCTGGCAACCTATGGAGCTGTGTCTTCCCTGGTCAGGCCTAGAAGGAAAGAGAAATGCTCTCCCAAGAACACCAGGCAGAAAAAGACTTTCCTTCACCCCTGGCAAAGAGAAGAAAAATTATTGGCTTCTACAGTGACAAATGGCCCCAGATGGGAGGCAGTGGTTGGTAACAAGCCGATGAGGCTCATCCCTGGAGCCGGAGGGGATCAGTCTTTCCTGTTCCACAGGTTGGAAGATCAGAACCTTGTCAGAAAGGGGCAATGGAGAATTGGAAGACGCCAATGATTAACTATGCTGTGTCATTAGATGTAATATCTCTCCTAAGAGTTTATCTTATGGAATAATCATAGAAAGGACAAGAAACACATTTACTGCATTTTAGCCAAACAAATTACTGAACTTAGTAATTCTGTCACTTAATTTTTCATTACTTAGGGATATCCTTGGTCTGAAATTAACAGAAAAGTTGCTTGTGCCAATAGGGACCTTGTTTCACTGAAAATAAGACCCAGCTTGAAAATAATCAGCCTTGAAAAGTAGAGATGAAAAATGCCAGCCCCAATCTACCTGTCCTTCCATTATCAGCCTCACAGAGCGGCCACCCAGCAAGAGAACAGTGACAACAGGTGCCAGCATCTTTGAGATCTACCTTTTAAGACGGATTATTTTCCAGCTAGGTCTTATTTTGGGGGAAAGTGAGAATTTATTTTCTGGAAAAAGGAGCCTGGAAGATAGTGTTTGCATAGAAAATCAGTGATGTCCTGGAGGGCCTTCTTTGTCTTCTGCTCCAGCAACCTCAGTGCATCAATTTGCAGTCTTGTGGTCCCTAGATGCATCTGCAGCTCCAGAGAGTGGGTCTACATTCAGACGGAGAAAGGAGAAAGACTCCAGGTGGTATCAACCTCATTGGTTTCCTTTTATGAAGAAAGCAAAACTTTTTCCAGGAGTTTCTAAGGCAGATCTTAGCTGCAAGGGAGGCAGGGAAACTACTCGTCCTGATAGTCTTGGCCTAATGATGGTCCGTTACCCACGACTTCTGTCAGTGAGGAAGAAGGGGTGTGCCTGTCAGGTGATCACCAATAGTGTCAAGAATGATTCCACAAATACGCCCCGGTCATGTCCATTTCTCCCATTTGCTCAAGTTTTGTCCACTTGCCAGAAAATTGTTCTCCTCTATCTCTGCTTGTCAAGGTCCTGCCAACCCTTCAAAATCCCCTTTCAAAGCCAGACATGGAGGCACACATCTATAATCCCAGCACCTGGGAGGCTGAGGCAGGAGCACCAGCCAGCTTGAGATACATAGTGAGTTCAAGTCTGGACTGAACCACAGGGTGAGACCTTGTCTCTTTAAAAAAAAAAAAGTCCTAAAAAAAAAAAAAAAAAAAAAAAAAAAAAGTCCTTTTTCAATGACCTGAGTCCCCACAAGGCACGGGAGCCCTGGGTTCAGCCTCTTTCCAGGTTCCTGGGATAAGTTGTACCACCTCTCCAGGATCTTATTTATTTATTTTAAAGAGGAAAAACCAAGGAAAATAAAACAGAATAAAAGCAATCAAAATAAACCAGTATAAATTATATAAGACTTCAAAACCTTTCAAAATCAACCACAGTTACCATAATGCCTTTTGTTGTCTTCAAAATAGCTACAGATATATTCGGACATAGTAAAAATCAAACAGAACAGAATAGAATATAAACATTAAAAATAAAACAATGAATGTAACAAAGGACTTCAAAGCAAGCCAACAGTAAATCCAAAATGGCTACCATACTATGTCTTGCTGTCTTTTTAAATAGCTGCTCCTGCCATCGGATTTTACATAATCAAACAAAACAAAAGAGAATAAAGCCCAACCCAACAAAGCAATGCAAATGATATGGTTTCCTGGCGGGGATCCTTCCTGGTGAGGCCTGGTGCTCTCCTGCTGTCCTCTGCAAATGGCCTGTTCCCTGCCCCCTCGTGAGGACCTTGGCTGGCTGGCTGGATGGCACAGCCCAGCACCCCGGCTCCTGTCCAGTTCCAGCAGCACTCAACCCAGACTCCTGGCTGTGCTCCCCCCATGCACAGCTGCAAGTCGGGGCCCACAGAGCCCACGACCTGCATGTGTGTGGGGCACAGCCAGGTCCCCAGTGGCAGTAGAGGTGTTGCCGGCCTCGGTTTCCCAAGCAGGGCCCAGTGGTGGCCTGTGGGGTACATGGCAGGGACAGGGACACCACGCACCACCTCGCTCACCCTCTCCAGGATCTTGCCTTCCTCCTCTGTAAACTAGTGTTCACATTTAAACCTGGCTCTCAGAGTTACTGCGAGGGTCACACAGGGTTATTTCCGTGAAATAATTAACCTCAGGTTGATGCAGAGCCCGGACTATTCCCTGGTGTTCTTACCCCTCCCTGTTCCCGGCTCCCCTCCCTCACAGCCTCACAGTTCTGCACACTTGGCCACTTTTCTTTCGAAAAAAGGACGTGTAATCCACATTTCATGAAAGTTACCTTTGTGTACTGTGGTTGCTGCACTGGGAATTAAACCCAGGACTTTGTATACACTAGGCAAGCCCTCTACCCCTAAAATGCACCCCTGAACTCTCTTCTTATTTTATTTTGAGGTGGGGTCTAAGTTGCTCAGTCTGGTCTCATACTTGTGATCTTCCTGTCTCAGCCTCCTGAGTAGCTGGGATTACAGGCAGGCTTACCTTGCCGAGCTAAGCCACACTTTAAATGTGTTTAATTCTATGGTTTTTAGTCTATCACCACTATCTAATTCCAGAACTTTTATATCACCCCCAACCTGCTCCTGCTGGCAGATCCTTCCTATTTCTCCTTCCTCTCAGTCCCTGAAACCATTAATCTACTTGATGTCAATATGGATTGCCCTGTTCTGGACATTTTATATAGATGGAATTGTACAATATATGACCGTTTGTGGCTGGCTGCTTTAGTTTTGGATAATATTCTGAAGATTCATTCTTGACTTAGCATGTACTGGTATTGTATTCTTTTCATGGCTGAATAATATTCCATTGTATGAACTTACCACATGTCCATATCTCCCAGTTAGTTAATGGACATTAGGGTGGGTCCATGTGCAAGTTCTGTCCAAGTTTTTGTGTGAATGTGTTTTTAGATCTCTTAGGTGCATACCTAGGAGTGGAACTGTTGCGCTAGATGGTAAACATTTTGAAGGATTTCCAAGTCGTTTCCACAGTGGCTGAGCTGCCAAGGGAAATACTAAATAGGTTCATTTGCTTCATGTCTTTGGCTGACTTACGCATCGCTCATTTCGGAGGCCAGGCGGCTGGACAATGCACTGTTGGTCTCCCACTAGCTTGCTCAAGATGACATCTCTGTGGAGTGGGTTAAGATGATAATGGTTGCCTAGGTTACTTTTCAGGGACTTGAAAGCTGCTTTTACAGAGACACTGACTCTTTGCTGGGGCCTGTGGACGCCCAGTGAGTGACAGACACGGAGAAGAGGTTCTGCGTCTCTGTCTTCGTAGTGTGTCTGTCCCCTTAGCTGCCTTAACCTCTGCGTCAGAGCCTGCTCAGCCCTGCGTGTAGACATGCAGGGCACTGGAGAGGCGTTCTGTCTGGAGCTGTGATGCAGGTTACCTCGCCCTGCGCTTGCCTGGTCTCTGTCCCTCCCCTCCAGGAGACAGGAAACACCACACCCTGAAAAGCACTCCGGTTCCTGGGCGATGTCTGTAGTTCCAAGATAAAACACGCATAGGCCCCCTCTTTCTAAGCCTGCGTCCCTCATTAGTCCCACCCCATGCCTGTCACCCCACAAACCCACCCCCACAGCAGGTGAGACCTTGATTTGCGAGCAAAGTCCCCAGGTGCTGCCTTTCTTGGTTCCCCATGAGTGCTTGTCTCCAATCCTGGCTGCTCTGTGGGACGAGCTTGTGGGCCTGGGTTCGGAAACAGCTGCACCATTTTACATCTCCATGAGTGACACGCTAGGGCTCTGATGTCCCCGCCTCTGCCACTGGCCTGCTCTCCCCAGGCCTGCGGTGCCCCTCAAGCCCAAGTAGGCGCAGCGGGTCCTGCGTGAACCCCTGGTCCGCAGTGCCGTGAGCCAGCACAGGAGCAGCTGGCTGTGGCACTAAATGTGACACACAGCAGGCCTAGGGGAAGCTGCTTACTTCTACTTGGATTCTTGCTGAGGTCCAGGGTGGGGTATGGGCGATGGAGATGAGGCCTTCAGGAAGTGATTAGGACCGACAGGGCCTTTGCCCTTCTCGTGGGTTCCCTTGATGGGCCAAGAAGGACTTGCCGTAGTGCCCTTCCTCTCTGCCTTGCCACTTGTCACCCTCTGTATATCAGCTCACACAACCCCAGGATGCTGGTGCTGGGGGGCTGGGACTTCCTGGGCCTGCAGAACCATGAGCCTGCACTGCACCTGTGGCCAGGAAGGGGTTAAAGTGGGGGAGTCAGTGGTGAGGGAAGAACTGAGAGTTCTGAGTGTGAGAACTGTGGGTTCCACCCAGGAGGAACAGAGCAGACTGGAGGTCACTGTGGCCTCCTCCCCCAGGAGCAGGGGAGGTTGGTTGATGTCACTCAGCGCGCAGGCAGTCACAGTGGCTGTGTGTGCCTGGATGGGGCGGGGGCATTTCTGCATTGCTGTGGCCCCCAGCAGGCCCTCAGTAATGTAAACGCAAACCTGGGGAGATGCCCTGTGGTTTGCTGGAGCCCAGAGCCCACATTGCACAGCCAAAGCTTTGCTTGTCACCAGGAGGGAGGAGCGAGGAGGCAGGGGACAGTTCCCACGACAGGAGGATGATTCGGCAGACTGTGTGGCAGGAGGCCACTTCAAGGGCGATGGTGTAGGCAGCAATCAGCCACTGGGAACTGAGAGGCCCCTGACCTCGGAATTAGGAGAGGCAGGGCCGTAACTGTGAAAGGAAAGAAATTCCCAGCTCAGACGCGTCCAGGGACAGCGCTGGGCTCTCTGAGGGTTCATAGAGGTTTCAGAGGTAATGAATTCACTGGAGGCTGAATGCGTGTGAGAGTCTGAGAAAGCCTCCTGGAGAATCGGGTTGGGAGTCTGGGTAAATCAGGTACAGGGGGCACAGGGGAACAGAGGGGGCAAGAGCAGAGCTCGTACATGCTTTGCAATCAACAGAGAAGAAGAGAAAGGTTCAGGAGCAGCTTAGGGAAGTTAATGGCAGGTAGGAAAGGAAAACATGAATGACTAACTTATTTTATTTTATTTTATTTTATTTTACTTTTCTGTTCTGGGGCTTGAACACAGGGCCTTGTGCTACATCTTTAATGCTTTTTATTTTATTTTGAGACACAGCTTCACTAAGTGTTTCACACTGGTCTTGATCTTTTGACCCTCCTGTCTCAGCCTCCCAAGTAGCTGGGATTATATGCACCAAGGTGACTGGCGTAACAAATAACATTTTTTAAATTGTCAGGAATAGTATTTGGTGCTTACTGTGGTTAGCAAGCAGAATGCTTACCCTTTTAACCCTTCAGAGGTCATGGCTGAGCTGAAAGATCCAAAATCTTCTTATATACCATGGAGGGGGAATACCTGACCCATGACCTCTGCATGCTTAAGATCACACTACAGCCAGACATGATGGTACATGACTGTTATATCACCTCTTTGGGAAGCTGAGGCAGGAGGATCATAAGTTCAGAGGCACCCTGGGCAAAGTCCCTGTCTCAAAATTAAAAAAAAAAAATTGGACATTGTGGTGCACACTTGTAATCCCAGCACTCAGGAGGCTGAGGCAGGAGGATCATTGCAAGTTTGAGACCAGCCTGGGCTACAAAGTGAGCTCAAGCCAACCTGAACTGTATAGTGAGACCCTGTCTCAAAAAAACAAAACAAAAAAAAAAAAAAACTAGGCAAAGGATGTAGCTCAGTGGTAAAGCACTGGGAAAAAAAATCATGCTGCAAAATATTACTCAGTGTTTCAGGACCAGGTCACAAGTACAAATCCTTCCAAAGCAAGAGTAGCTCAGGCTGAGTATGAAGCCCTGGAGAGCAGCGATGAGAGTGGTAACTGAGGGACATTTGCTTCCCCTAGCGGGGCAGCTGCTCTCTGCCCAGGGAGCCGTGGTCCACAGGGGCCACCTGGACATTGGCTGGCCTCCTGGGCAGCTTTGGTCCAGCTGTGCCAGTCCCCGTACCACTCTGTGTTCCTGTGGTGCCAGGCTTTCATGGGTTTACTTCTACCCCGCCAGTTATTCCTTCTGTAGCAGAAACCAGTGAGACAGGAGTTAGGGTTCTAGCAGGCATCAAGACAGTGTCCCCAAAACAGTCAGGAAGCTCCAAATGGAGTCTACTGAGTCAGATCCTCCAGAGATCTTGCAAACATCTGCCAGGTGTCCTGCGGCCATGTGGGCCCACCCAGAGCATGAGCAGGCAGCACTGCTTAGACTGGACCCTAAAAAATCCATCATCTCCTAGAGGATAAAGATTCTGTTGCTTAGAATAGATGCCCGAGCTCCATTCTAAGCCCCTGAAAAGCCCCTCCACAAGGAACCCTTGTGGGTGTCCTACTCAGAACCCCCTCCTGGCTAGTGGGAACTTTACTTCCTTGCCTTTCTGGCTTTTCAGATTGCTTGCACCGTCTTGCTTTTTATTCTTCATCAGCATGGGCCTCAGCGCCGGCAGCCTGCGAACACTTTCAGCAGGATCTCTGCTCGCAGAGACTGGAATGCATGGCTGAGTGACAGGATGTTCGCTTGCCTAGCGTGTGTGAGGCACAGCACCAAACAAAAACAGAAACAAAAACTGGCTGTTCTTCCTCGGTTCCCCCTCTGTGTGTGGAATTTCCTGAACTCAGGCCTGAGGCCCTTTCTCGTTGGCCTCTGCATTCAGCCTTGTGATGAGCCAGGTCTGCAATCTGGGGACCTCTGAGTCCCAAATTCCTGCTTCTAGCCTGGCTCTTGGCAAATGGATGGGACCCTGAGCTCTGCCCAGACACCAGCCCCAAGTGGAGCCCTCCCAAGCCCCTCCCCATCGGCTTCCCTGTTTCCACGTGGAGTCACGGAGCCTCCCCTCCCTGTGGTATCCCACCTGCTCCAGGCCCGTGGCTTCTACTTTACAAATTCACTTCCCAGGGTCCCCCTCTGCTGCCCATCCCTGCCACCACTGTGCTCGTGACCCGCAAAAAAGGCTTCTGATTGGTCTCTCCCTTCTAGTCGCCCAAAGTGATGAGTTAAATTTGAAGATCTAATCATGTCCCCCCTATATTTAAAACCTTTTGATGGTTCCCCCTGGATTTGGTATAGAGTCCAAAATAATTGATGTGATCCACAAAACAGTCCAGGAACCAGGCCCCGAGGGATGGATGATGCTAACTGTGGGGTGCAGCGGGGTGACTTCTACAGATGGAGCCAGCTGAGCCAATGACAAATAGGAAGAGCTGGCATGATGGTACACTGGGCACAGCACACCTGTGTAACTTTGGAATCCTGGGTCCAGCAAGAAGCTGGTAGCCAGAGTACCTGATATTTCACAAGAAGCTTGTCACCCAGACTTTTAAGTAAGTCTGTAAACCTGAAAGCTGGCAATGAATTCATAAACAGTTTTTTTGTTTGTTTGTTTGTTTGTTTGTTTGTTTGTTTTTGAGGCAAGGTCTTGATATGTCATTGGGGCTGGGCTTCCACATAGCTCGGACTGGCCTCAAACTTTGAGTGAGCCTCCTGCCTCAGCCTCCCAAATGCTGAGATTAGAGGCATGTATCACCACATCCAGCTTCACATACTTTTTTAGGTTGTTCAGAATCAAGACAAAAACCCCATCAATGGGTTGGCCTTAGCTCCTCAGCAGCCAAATGTTGGCTTCGACTCCAAAAATTGTGGCCCAAACTTCTGTTAACAAAATTTTGAAGACTTTTTGGTTGACACACATTTGACAACTTTTTTTTTTTTTTTTTTTTTTTGAGGAGTTTGAGATCAAGCCCTTCTGCATCCTTTCCCCAGTGAGAAGGATTGAAACACAGGGACCCGGTTACACAGCCTCGGCACTGTAGAGAAGCCTGTCTTCTTTGGCATGAATGATTTTTCGCTCGTTATTGAGCTGCAGAGGTTTTCTAGGCTGGCCAGATGAGAGGACAATCGGAGGCAGGTGGAGAGAGGAAACTGAAAAGCCCTCACATCCAGCGTCCACGGCTTAGAAGCGGGGCAGCTGGCCAGCCTGGGAGGCAAGGACAGGAGGGGCCTCCCGTGACTCATGAGCCAGAGGCACTGTGGGGATCGCAGGGCAGCCCGCCAGCCTGGAGCCTTCTAGCTCAGCTCTGGCCCCCGTCCTTTCCTGACCCCAGTCCCCCATCTTCAGGCTTGAGGTAGTGGCTGCTGCTTACAGGGGTGAAGCTACCTGCAAAAAGCGGCAGCCGAAGCCGAGCATAGGGGTGCACACCTGTAACCCCAGCAGCATGGGAGCCTGGGGCCGGCGCTAAGTCTGAGCCCAGCCCGGACAATTTAACAATTCAGCGAGACTGTGTCTCAAGGTAAAAATACTTTTTTTTTTTTTTTTTTTTGGTCTTTTTCATTTTTATCGGTACCAGGGATCGAACTCACGACTGCCTGCTTGCAAGGCAGGCGCTTATGCCACTGAGCTAAATCCCCAGCCCCAAAAATACTTTTTTTAAAAATGGTCAGAAATGGAGCTGGACGAGAAGGCCCCGAACTGAATCTGCAGTACCCAAAGAGGTATTTGAGAAGGCACTGGCTGACTTACAGCACCTCAGGGCAGGGGCTCAAATTGGTTTCAGCAGCTTAAATAACACTCAGAGACTCTAAAGATTGTTTATTTGGGAAAAGCAGCGGATTGTGGTGGGAAGACATGTATCATAGCAAACTTGGCGTGTGTTCAAGGGGGAGGAGTATTCTTCTATTTTACTTTGCTAGTACAGATTCCTGAGACTTAATGCATACACCCATGATTCGGAGTTGCTCCATACACATACTGGGTCTCAGTCCTATTCATTTCTCTTTCCCTCCCCTTCCCCTCTCCCTCCATCCTTACATTATTTATGGGATTACAGGCATGTGCCACCATGCCTGGCTGTCCTTCATTTTCTAATGTCCTCTTCAGTCTCTTTTTTATAGGACTAAATACCATAGTTTTTGTTATAAAAATCCCATTTCTTGGTTAGGTCAATTCCTAAGTGTCAGGGTTTATGTCTGTGGCTCCCCAGGCCTCATGCGTTTACATTATGCATTTGTGATTGGTTCATGTCTAGCATTTAGACTGATGCTGTCAGTGCTACACCCACATAGAGGTGGAGCCAGAATACAATGTAATGGCAGGAAAAAGGTGTGTCTCTCTCATGCCAGTTTCCGCCTTGCTGTTTGCAGCCACCATGAACTGTGGCCCCGCCATGCCACCCTGCCTTGACACCAATGGAGTATAGACTAAAACCTCCAAAAACTGTAAAAAATAAACCTTTCCTTTCCCAACTTTGGGCATCCAGTATTTTGTCTCAGCAACCAGTAAAAAGTAACTAACACAGAATTTGGTACCAGAAGTGGGGTCATTGCTGTGATTATACCTGACCATGTTTTTCAAGAGGCTTTGGAAATGGTTTGTGGGCAGAGTTTAAAAAGGTTCAGACTTGTCACCTGGATGCATAGAGCTACAGCAGCTTAGGCTGTTCTATAGAGGAGATTCTGGTCAGAGCTCAGGAGACCAAAAGGCTGATAAAAAGAATGATGGTAAAGACCAGGCTTGGGAGGTTTCTGCTTAAAAAAAAAAAAAAAAAAAAAAAAAGACTATTGGTTGTTAAACTCCCCACAATGTGTGTTATGGCTTGGTAGAAAGTTGGTCTGCATTTTACTCATGCCCAGAGACTTTGCCTGAGACTGAGATTAAGGGAAATGGACTGATTAATCTGGCAAAAATTTCAAGATAGTCAAATGTTGAGGCTGTGGCATGGCTATTATTGGGGGCTATTAGCCAGCTTTATGTTACAAATCAAGAGACAAGAGCCCAACCAAATAGTTTAAAATGCTGTGAGTTTGGCAAAAGAAGAAGTCCAGTAAAGCTGTGGATTATAAAGATAAAACTGAGATATTGATTGCTGAAAAAAAAAAAACAGAGAAATAAAATAGATGGTCACAAGGTATCCCAAAAAACAGTGGGTCTCTACCCTTTGCAGCCTCAAAACTGCAAAAGTGAAAAAATTTGCTTAGAGAAAAAGGCTGCAGAGTGCCATGCTCCAAAATGGTGACAAAGCCACATGAGGTTCCCAAATGGCAGCAACATAAAAAAGTTTTTCTTCACAATCAGGTTCACAGAGCCCAGTGATCCAGGAAATCAACCCCTACAGCCAAGAGGAAAACAATGCTGGCTACTGCTCCAGATGGCAGCAAATCCTGGTGACATCCACATGGCACTGATTTTAGGTGCAAAAAAAATACAAAAATTCTGGGGGAATATGGCTTCCACCTCAATTACAAAGGGCCTGGGAGGCCAAACAGTGTGCCCCTGAGAGGGCAATTTATAAAAATGTAAAGGTAAAGTCAAAGTACAATAGAGACCCCAAGAGTTTTTAAAAAGCCAAAAATATAGATCATTCAAGGAAAGCTGCAAAAAGCAAGTAGAGAGGGCTTTTTTAAAAAGCTGCAGAAGCTAAAATCCCTAAAAGTGCCATGGGGGTAAAATCACCCAAGCCTTTTAGAGCTTACAACTAGATTGCTTCAAATGCTGAGCATAAAACTCTAGGACTTAATGTTTACCCTGCTAGATGTTAGACTTGCTTTGTTTCCAATGCTTTATATTCCCCTGTCTATAACTTTTAAAATGGTAATTATTACCTTGTACCTTTACATTTCAAAAATGTTTAGTCTTATTTCATTTATACAGGCGGTTATCATTAAAAGTTTGCCATAGATCTTAAAAAAGACTTGGGACTTAGACTTTTCAGCAATGCTAAAACTGTTAAGACTTTAACAACTCTTAGAGATGGACTAAATGTCCTTTATATAAAAGATATATGAGTCCTGAGTGCCAGATTGTGTCAACTTGAAACATTTAAAAGCTTAACTACATGGGTTTAGCAAATCTACAGACCCAAGGGTGTAGAAGACCCCTCCTAGGATGCTTATCGCCTGGAGGTATAACAGGGAAGGAGGAAGGACTGATGCATTCCATTCTTGGGAGAAGCTCCAGTCTTCCCCTTTGGTTTGGACATTGTCTCCTGGCTTCCAGTGTAGACTCTTCAGCCTTTCATCACAGAGCCTTCGGCCTTCTGTCGCAGACCCATCAGCCTGCTGGTGTGGACTTGCACGAGACACAGGGTGAACTCCAGATCTTGGATTGAATCCTTTGGCCTCCAGTGTGTAGACACCCTCTGCACACTTCCGCATCAGACTCTGTGGTGCCATTGTCAGCCAATCTTGTTGCTTTTACATCTGTATATCTCGTGTTATATCTGTTCTTTCTAGTAAAACCCTGACTAATACAAGGTGTTTATTTTTTTAATCTGTTGTGAATGACATTGTTTTCCTAATTTCTTTCTCAATGGGTTCAGTGTTAGCATACAGGAACACTATTGATTTTTGTGTATTTATTTTGTCTCATGCTGCTTTGCTGTTTGCTTATTACTTAGTTCTAGGAGTGTTTGGATGGAGTTTTTTGGGTCTTCTTTATAAAGGATCGTGTCATCTGTGAATAAGGATAGTTTGTTTCTTTTTCTCCTATATTTATTCCTTTTATTTCTTTCTCTTGTCTGATAGCTCTCATTAGAGTTTTGAGTACTGTATTGAACAGGAGTGGTAGAATGGCCACCCTTGCTGATTTTAGTGGAAAATTTTTCAGTTTTTCCCCACTTGGTATGTTATTGGCAGGGGATGACTTTTTCAGTTTGAGATAAGATCCCACTATACCTATTTTCATCAGGGCTTTAACATGCATGGATGCTGGATTTTTGTCACAGCTTTTTCTGCATCTATTGAGATGATCATGTGATTTTTATCCTTCTTTTGTTTATGCAATACATTACATTTATTGATATATGCATCCTGGGGATAAAGCCAGCTTTTAATGATTCATTGCATTCTGTTTGCCAGTAGCTTATTGAGGGGTTTTGTATCTGCTCACTAGGGAGATTGGCCTGTAGTTTTCTTTATTTGTTAAATCCTTTTCCAGTTTTGGTATCAGGGTAATGGGAGCATTTAGGAGTGAGTTTGATGATATGATACTCCTTTCCTTTTTTTTTTTTCTTTTTGCCTTTTTGAAACAGGGTCTCGCTATGCAGTTCAGGCTGGACTTGAGCTCACTTTGTAGCCCCGATTGATCTCAAACTTGCAATGATTCTCCTGCCTCAGCCTCCTGAGTGCTGGGATTATAGGTATGCACCACCATGCCCGGTTTCTCCTTTCCTTTCAATGACAAAAAAGGGTTTGAACAGTATTGCCGAAAGTTCTTGTAGAATTTAATGGTAGATCCAGTGCTCACCACTACTTTCCCTAGGTGCTTGGCATGGGATTACAGATTTTAACATTTTCCCTGTGGTCTTGATTTGAGCTCATTCCTTTTTATCCTATTTCTCCTTTTACATTGGGAATGTTTACCTTATTCCCTTCTATGTTGGCCATGTTTAACTTCTCTTTTGACTTTTACAGAGGCTCCCAGCTAAGAGTTTGCCATGGGTTCTCAGAGGAGACTTTGGACTTGGGCTTTTCAGCAATTTTGGAACTGTTACATCTTTGACATGGGGAGAATTACATGAATTACTAAAAAATGCACTACTTATGAGGAATGATAAAAACATGGTGAATGTTTAATTTTTAAAAAATATATTACAGTAAAAGACATTGCTCAAATATTGCTCAAAATATTCCCCCTCACTTTGAATCCACTTACTCCGTTTTTCATGCGTCTGGTGAAGCAGTTCTGGACATCCTCTTTTATGTCTTCAGTTGCAAAGTTGTGGCTTCTTTGATGTCGTGAGTTGATTCACATTTCATTTTCATGGTCATTTTGACTTTGGGGAAGAACCAGAAGCCACACAGTGCCAGATCTGGTGAATAAGATGGATGAGGACACGCCATAATATTTTTGACAGAAATTGGTATAAACATTTTGAATTAATTTAGGACATTGAGGCAGCTTCCAAAAGACATGAAGGAGAACTTCTAGCACAGCTTCAGAAAGGAGGAAAAACAATAGGATAAAAGTGGTCAAAGTGGGGCGGAGGGAGTATTTTACAGGAGATTAATGTTAATGTGTCTTTTACTGTAATAAATTTTTAAACTTAACCATTCACTGAAGTTTTTATTGCTCCTCATAGCACAATGCCTAGCATAAAAATGACCCTAAAAAATAGAGAGCTAGGGGTGTAGTTTGGTGGTAGGGTACTTACTCAGCATCCACAGACTAGGGTTCCATCTCCAGCACCAAAAAATAAAATTCAAATAGAAATTACTTTTCTTTTTCCATAAAAGATGTTGCTGTTCTGCTGGCTGAGATAAGATCTGCTCACTGCATTCATCCTCTTCCATGAGGAGGAAGTGTTGCAGATAATTAAAAGGGCAGCTTATCCATTCCGTGGGTCTTAGTTACTTTCTCGTTTCTGGAACAAAATATCCGGCACTCACAAATTAAAGGGGAAAAAGTTTATTTTAGTTCAGTTTGTAGAGGTTTCAGTCCACACTCAGCTGGCTCCAAGGCAGAGCACATGGCAGAGGAACAGTCCATGGCATGGCTGGTAGGAGGCAGGAAGCAACGAGCCTCCCTTTCCCTTTTATCCCACCCTAGCTATAAGCTCATTGGTTGGTGCCATTCACTGGGGGGCTTCTCATTATTCACACCTAGAACTATGCTAAATCAATCAGAGGATAAATCCAGTATTATACCCACACCCTTGATCTAGCCTCCTCCCAAAAGCCCTACCTATGAGTACATGAGGCTTTGGGGAACATCTATAGATAAACCATAGCACCACATCTGACTGACTGGAAAGGTCTCCTCTGACAGACCTCTGTGAGTTAGACCTAAGACTGTGCTTGGGGGAAGCTGCCTGCCACCGTTAATCTGCCTTGTTTTTCTGACAGTCATTTCAACCTATTGGGAGGAGGAAGAGGGCTGGGGACATGTGTGATTCTTCATCCAAATGCTCAGTTTTTTAAAGGGCAAATATTTCTTTGGGCCACAGAGGAGAAAGAACCTAGTTTTTTCTTTATATTTTGTTGTTTTTGTTCCTAGTAACAAGGCATATAGAACCAATTATTATTAATTTGAGTTGAGCAAAATATCGCTAATAGTAACAAGAGGAAAGACCCAATTAAAATAAAGGATTTGAATATACATCCTCCAAAGAATCTATGCAAATGAACAATAAGCCCCTGAAAAGATGCTCAACATCACTAATCATTAGGAAATGCAAATCCAAGCCCCGATGAGCCTGCTCCCCACTCATGAGAATGGCTTTTAGAAAAAGAGTGTGTTGGTGAGGAGGTGCTGAGATTGGAACCCTCGAAGGTTGCTAGTAAGGATGTAAACAGTGCAACTGCCATAGTAAATAGTCTGGCAGCTCCTCAAATGCTAAACAGATCACCACATGATCCAGCAATTCTGCTCCTGGGTGTGTCCCCAAAGGAATCCACGTTTGTATCCACAGTGGACGAAAGACTGAAGTGGCCCCAATAGCTGTGTGGGCCCCAAATACAAAGGAATATTAGTCAGCCTTCAACAGGAAGGAAACTCTGACACATACAACATATGGATGAAAACTGGAGAACATTATGCTAAGTGAAATAAGCCAGCCCACAAAAGAACAATTAACTAGGTGTGGGTGGGGAAAGCCTGTAGGGCCTGTACTTGAGAGGCTGAGGCGGGAGGGTGAGGAGTTCGAGAACAGTGTGGGCTACCTTGCAAGTTCAAGACCAGTGGGACTACACAGTTCCTGTCTCAACAACAACAAAACAAGACAATTCTTGTATGATTCTACTTACACAAAGTACTTAGAGGAGTTTGGATCATAGTGATGAACAGAATGGTGATTACCAGGAATGGGGAGGAGAGGAGAGTGAGTTGCTGCAGCATTGCAGTCTCAGTGTGGGAAGATGAATGCTGTGATGGTTGCCACTAGACTGTGAATTACTGAATGCCACTGAGGTATATGTTATATAAATTTTACCAGATGTGGTGGTGCATGCCTGTAATCCCAGCACTTGGGAGGCTGAGGCAGGAGGATCACCATGATTTCAAGGCCAACCCCCCCAAAAAAAAAATTCTACTACTATGAAAGTGGATGATGCAGAAAATAACTAAAGATCATTCTTAGTCACCTTCCTAGATGCTGTTGCTCTTTGCAAGTGAATGTCCACATGTAGAAGGGCTTTAGGCTTCCATTTGGACTTTCGGTGCCCAACCCCAGGCCTAGCCTCGACTGTGGACCTCCTGTCCTGTGGGGAAGTTTCATAGCCTCTTCCTCACAGTTGGAGCAGAAATATTTCCTTGGGAAAACAGGAGGCCACAGTGCATGAAGCACTCACTGGGTGTGTGGAGATGATGGTGCTCGGGGGAGTGAGGGGACCATTAGACACTGGATATGGAAAAGAAGCAATGAGATCAGCCACATGGACCTCACCTCTTCCTTCACCCCTTCACCCTTCCCTCTGCATCTCAGGGTGGCCCCTCTCCTGGCAGGGCTCCCCGAATGTCCTGCTCATTCTCCAACCTGCCCACCAGCCCTGCCTGAAGTCCCCTATTTCTAGCAGTTCCAACAGGAAGCCCGTCCCACCGGCCACCTGGCCTCGAGCCCTGAGCACTCTTATCTCTAGCAAGGCCTTCTCAAGACTGTTCTGGTTACTGATCAGGCTGGGGAGGGATGGTCAGTGACACCCACCCCAGTGTAATCTCCCTCCCCGCTTCTCTCCCACCTTCCTGCCCTCTCCCCCCTTCTCTCCTCCCCACTCTCTTTGAGACAGGGACTGTGATGTGTTACAAGCTGGCCTCATGCAACCTCCTGTCTCGACCTTCTAAATGCTGGGAGTGCAGGCGTATGCAACCAGGTCTGGCGTGCCCTCTCTGCTGTTTACCTTACCACCCACTCACTTTTTGACTCAATGCACTTTGCTTCCATTTCAAGCTTCAGCACAGAATTGAGAGCGGGGACCGGATGTTTTCTTCCCTGGGAGCTGCTTGGTCACTGGCATTCCCTGGGCGACGCCACCTCACCTCTTTCCTTTCCAGTATCTCTCTGCGCAGGGGTAGAGGGTGCGAGGGTGAAGGGGGCAGGGCAGGGGCAATGGACTCCCCGGGAAACTGGGCAAACTGACCGCAGGCGACCTCAGGGAGCAGGCGGGCGGTTAGGCCGGACTCCCAAGTCTCCCACCAGCATCTTTTTCTTTTATTGGCTACACGTGAACCAGCGCCCCCCAGTGGCAGTCAGAGACCCAGCTGTTAGCCAGGAAGGAAAACAGCTTGCTGGGCAGAACCACGGCTGCTAAGGACCCAGAGAAAAGCAAGCTCTCCAGGACCCCAGGCCCAGAAGTTGTCTAAAGAGCTTCGGCAGCAACTCTGCTGTGAACAGCGACCCGCGTGAAAAGGGCACCAGGCTGGGCGCCTGCTCCTGCTTCAAGGACGCTTCTGGACAGTCTGGCCAGTACCTCATTAGCGCCAGGGAGCGGGCACTGCGCTGAGGCCTCGGCCCAGCCCCAGACCCCTGGGCGAAGCAGCAGCATGGCTGCCTCCCAGCGGCCCCGGCTGTAATGGGCTCAAGGTGCCAGTGGGCTCTCAGCTGCGGCCAGTGGAGACTGGGCTCTGGCCGCCCTGCTGCTGGTGACTCAGCAAGGGGGACGTGGGCGTGGGCCTCGGGGTCTGGAAGGATCAGGATCAGTGACAAACGCAGGCCCACAGCTTTTGGGCAAAAGCCAGGAACCAGCCCAGCTGCAGAGCTGCAATCTAATGACCTCACAGTAATTCCATCAGTGTCACTGAATTCTCCCCGCTAGTTTAGCAAACACACCCCCTTCTTGAGGCTCCCTAAAATGCAGGCTGAACTGAAGCCCTTAATGCTGCACCCAGCACCCTGTTTCCCTCTCATGCTCCCCACCCCCACCCCAGAGCCCGAGCCACTCCACAGGAGCATCCGGAGGGCTGTGGGTGGAGATTTTCTCTTATTTGTTTTGAGTTTTGATTCTGGGGAGGAAAGATGGTGTTCACACCCCAGGTGCTAGAATGACCCCCACACACGTGGACAGTGCTGTAGATCAGCCACCCACATGAACAGGTCCAATGAAGATGTCCCTGCAGGTGCAGATGTCCCCTCCCCCATTTTTATGAGTTTCAAGACCTCCCCCCACTCGGTCACCTTCTTCTCCTATAGGGTCAGAGCCCCGCTCCACAGCACATGCATGCATCCCCTGGACAGACAGGGGGCCCCACAGCGCCCGCGGGCTTCACTGGCCCTCAGCCACCAGCTTGGAGAAAGGCTGCCTTCCAACACAGTGATAAGGGCCTGGGAAGAGCGAGGTCCAGGCCGTGCCACCTTTCCCAGCCCCTCCAGGGCCCCCACAAACCACAGCTTCCCCGGGACAAAGAGCTAACAAATGCAGGCTCAGCAGGCCATTCAACCAACATTTTCTTCACTCAGCTTTTGTTCCACCAAAGCATCTTGCTGCCCCCCCGAGTGGATTTCTGATGTCTGAAGCCCACTACCCTGGCTCCCAGGCTCCCCCAGCTGTCCGTGGAGCCCATGGAATAGGCAGTTGCCACAACCCCTCGCCCCCAGCCTCCCTGCCTTCCCCCAGGGTAGTCCTGGCTCCTTCTCAGCATCTGTCCCCATGACTCTCTGTGGTGACCGGACTCGCAGATGTCTGGGTGACAGGGGGTGGGGTCAGGTGCCTTTGCTTTCTGTCCGCTCCTCGTCAGCCGTTGCAGCATTGCTGACGGTACGAAGCTGCCCCTGGGCTGCGGGCTTCACAGACAGGACCAGGCGTTTGCGAAAGGTCTCACATAGCACGATGTACACGAAAGGGTTGAGGCAGCTGTTGGCATAGCCCAAGCTGATGGCCGCATTGTACAGGTAGACAAACGTGAGGGTCGGGCGGCTGATGGACAGCTGGGTCAGTTGCAGCACATAATAGGGCGCCCAGCACACAAAGAAGACCAAGCAGATAGCGATGGCCGTGCGGGTCACCCGCTTTGTCCGCAGCCGGATGCTGCGCTGGGAGGCAGGAGCCACTGACGTCGTCATCCGCTGTAGGATCCTCACATAGGCAGCAGTGATGACCACGAAGGGCAGGGCAAAGGCCAGGAAAAACTGGTAGAGGGTGAACCAGTAGAGGTCAGTGTCTGGATTGGGTAGGCGGATGCCACAGCCCACAGTGCCCCCCGGGAAGGGGATGAGCCTGGCATAGAGCCACACAGGGGTGATGCTGATGAAGGAGAGGGCCCACAGGAGGCCAATCACCAGGGTGGCCACCGAAGGCTTCCGGAACTTGGTGGAAGAGATGGGATGGACAGTGGCCAGGTAACGGTCAATGGCCATGGCGGTGAGGATGTAGGTGCTGGTGAACTGACTGTTGGCGTCCATGGCTGTGATGAGGGTGCACATGGTCTCCCCAAAGTGCCAGACCCCATTGCCCATGAGCTGGTGGATCATGAAGGGCATGCCCAGGAGGAAGAGCAGGTCCACCACAGACAGGTTGATGATGAAGATGTCAGGGACGTTGCTGCACCAGTGCAGCTTGGACTTCTTCACGACCGCGAAGATGACCGTGGAGTTCCCCACGATGCCCAGGAGGCAGATGGTGCCGAACACGGAAGGCATGATGATGTTGATGTAGGAGACACTTCCTGTGCGCGGAGGAGACCCTAGGGGCAGAAGGGGCAAGTGTCACTGGCAGCTGACACCTTGCTGTCCTCTCAGCCTGCTCTAGCTTTCCTCTCATCCTCCCCCTGACTTTGCCATTCATCTGGAATTCTCTCCCTCCCCACACTGTGCTAATCCCGCCCCCCTGTCCTCCTCCACTGTCCTCCCAGGAACCCTCCCAGATTCTCCCAAGCCACTTGTTAGTTCAAGGCCCCGGTCCTTTCCCTCTTGCATTTACTCTAAAGGCTCAGAGTCAAGAACAATATTTGAAGCCAGGCATAGTGGCTCATACCTGTAATCCCAGTACTCCAGGAGGTTGAGGCAGGAGAATTGCAAGTGCAAACCCAGCCTGGATAACTTAGTGACTTAGGGAGACTCTGTCTCAAAATAAAAATAAAAGGGACTGGGGATGTGGTTCGTGTGAGGGCTGTAGGCTCCATTCCTGATACAAAAAACAAAACAAGAACCCACAAACAGAGCTGCCTCCTGAAAATTACATTGTGGGTCCCTGGGCTTCTCCCAGAAACCTCATCATAAAAGCAAGAAAGACATGGGAGTGTGTGTGTGTGTGTGTGTGTGTGTGTGTGTGTGTGTGTAATATGTTCGCTTCCTTTCCCTATTTGTAACCCCAATGATTTTATTTTAGTGATTGCTGGATCGAAGCTATGTACTGACTCCTGGTCATCTCTGTGGGGGACCGTCTCGTAGGAGCATTTGCCAGCTGTGCTCTGGTCAGGCTCCCAGCCCCACCTTCCTGGCAGGGATTTCCTTGCCCTGTGTCCCCAAACCCTCCAAGTGGGGCAGAGACTGAAACTGAGCATTGCAGCCCGGCAGCCCGACCACTGTCTCCACACAAACTGCTCCTCTTTCCTTCCTTCGCTTCTCCTTCAGAGCTAGAATCTCAGGGCACTGCAGATCTGGAAATGTCAGAAAGCTTAATTCACTGGGAAAGTTAATCCCCTCCTGCTTGGCAAAGTCTTCTGCTTCCCACAGCCTCTGCCAGGGGGCAGTAAAGATGTCTCCAACCCCTCTACCCTGTGTGCTTACCGAGCCCAGGGTACCCGTGAGTGAAAGAGCCTCCTGCTGTCGCCCACCTACTCCCCGTCAGCTTCTCCTATTTTTTTCTTTCTGCAAAGCGTATTTGAAACTCATGAGCAGCCTTCTTCTGCCTGCCTGCTGCCAGCCACCATCCACTGCCAGCAGTGACTGCCTCTGCCCTGGGCTGAGCTCCTGCCCCCTTCTGCCCTGTCCACCCCTGTCCTCTTCTGTCTCCTCTCCAGGCAAAGCAGACTACAGATTTAGTCCCTGAGAACTATAATAAAGTTTTCCAAGCAGTTTGGTTCAGAGTGAAAACCTCCCCACATCCCACCCCACAAGCCCAGCGTCCAGCTCACCGGGAGAGGTGAGGTTGTCTGAGCCATCGGAGGTGTTGCTGTTGCTGGCATTGGGGCCAGTGGGCAGCAGCGCGGATTGCAGGTCCATGCAGTCACAGTGAGTCGCCTGCGCCCCCAGAGTTGAGCTCCCGTCCACCCACGCAGGCTGCGGCAGCCACCAGCGCCCTTGGCCGCCTGGTCCTGGAGCTCGAGCCCCGCAGGCCAGGATGGGGGGTCTTCCTCCTCGGAAGCCCGATAGCCTCTGCCGCCTCCCAGCCCAATGCTCTCGCACTCCCTCGCGGCTCCCACTGACATCACCTAGACACATTAACATTCGGAGGCAGATGCACATTAACCTCTTCAGTCCCGGCTCCCACCACCGCTGCCTGCAGAGGCGGCGAGGGGCTGGGCTCCAGCATCCCCGTCAGGGAGGGGAGCTGCTTCCCCCAGGGTCCTGGGGCAGGCTCCTCGGCTCGCCAGGGCTGCTGCTCGCTTGCTCGAGGTCTCTTCAAAGGCAAAAGGGTAAACACAGGAAGCTGCTTCACTTTGGACCTCCTAACCCCAGGTATGGGAGGTTGGGCCACGTGGCAGGGGACAGTGGGGACAGTTCCCAGAGCCTGGGACTCAGGGGCTTGCATGCAGCACGCACACTCACCACACATCCCCGAGGCCACCCTCATCCTGATAAATTCCAAAACAGCTCGCTGGCTACTCTGCCAGCACCCTGCCAAGCCCTGCCCTGGATCTCAAGTCACTCCATTCTGCCAATGGCCAGGGCTTTGAGAGCTGAAAAGGATAAACTGTCATCTCCACAGGACCAGCCTGGATCACGCTTACAGAGGTTGCTTTTTTCCAAATGCTCTGAGATCTTTAAGACAAATCTCAGAGCACAAGATCGAAGCCCCCAGAGAGATTCCCAGTGAGGACCAGTCTCAGCGGGGACGGGCACTTGTGGATTCTCTGCAGAGGCATCTTGCTGTTGGCTCCAGGGATCTCACCCATGGCCACACTCAGGGTCTGAATCCTTTATTGCCACAAGCACATGTGAACTCCCACTAGCGGACACAAAAGCACCGAGAGACATCCTGTCAACCCTCTTGTCCCCAGTTCCTGCTCAGTGGAGTCACTTGTCCCTGCCAGGATAGAGCCTAAATAAAATGAGATGATAGCCAGGTGTGGTGGTGCACCCTGGAATCCTTGCTACTAGGGAGGCAGAGCCAGGAAGGCTGCAAGTTCTAGGCCAGCTTGGGTAACTTAGTGAGACCCTATCTCAAATTCTTAAAAAAAGAAAAAGAAAAGAAATATATATATATATATATATCCATATATATATATATATATATATATATATATATATATATATATGGGCTGTAGGATGTAGCTCAGTGGGGGAATGCTTTTGGGTTTAATCCCCAGTACTAGAAGGGAAAAAATCAAGTGAGATCAGCTTCTGGCTGAATGGAACCCTTAGTGTGTCCTCCCTGATGCCCCCTGACCAGTCCATCCCTTACCATGTTGGGAAAGGAGTGTCCTCCACACCCCCACGGAAAACCCACTTAGCTAGTAGGTTTTCTGTTCTGGTAATAAACCCCATTCTAGCATCCCACAACAGAGTCTTCTGACCTCTTCACCAAAACTCTGCCCCGCAAGGGGATGGGGAAGTGGACAGTTACTATTTAATGAAGTAAGAGATTCTGTTTGGGTTTTTTTTTTTTTAATTTGTTTTTTTTCAAAACAGGTCTCACTTTGTAGTCCAGGCTGGCCTTGAACTTGCTATGTAGCTGAGGCTAGCCTTGAACTCATGGAGATCCTGCTGCCTCAGCCTCCCAAGTGCTGGGATGGCAGGCATGCGCCACTACACCAGCTCTAGAGTTTCTATTTGGAATAAAGTGGACAGTGGCAAGGGCTGTACAACATTGCAAATGCACTTCAAGCTACTGAGTTGGACATTTAAAAATGCACTGAGGAGAAAGCTCAATGGTAAATCAGTTGCCTGATAAGTGTGCGGCCCTGGGTTCCATCTCTAGCACTGCAAATAAATAGACCAATTTTATGCTGTATTTATATTTTTTACTATACTATAAAAAATAAAGGTACTTTAATAAAGGTACTTAAATAAAGGTATTTTATTTTTTATAGTATAGTAAAATATTTTTATATAATATTTATATAAATCTAAATTCTATATAAGTTTAAAATTATATTTATATAATAAATATAATATATTTAATATGATATAAACATATAATATTTTTATATTATAGTATAAAGGTATTTTATTTTTTATATTATAAGTAAAGGTGTTTACCACCCAGAATCCTTCAAAACTCAGCGGAGCCAGGTTTGGTCGTGCATGCCTGTAATCCCAGCACACAGGAGGCTGAAGCAGGAGGATTGCCACAAGTTCGAAACCAGCCTGAATGGCATTGTGAGATTCTGTCTCAAAGACAAAACAAAACAAAAACACCTCAGTGGAGGAAATCCTAGCATCCTTACCTTACTGCAGACTATTTTCTGGAACAATCCTAAAGCTCTTTAAAACAGGTCAGCAAACTTGTTTGCACCATAACCTGACGCCCCAAGATCCCCGGCCACACATGTTCTCTGCATGTGTTCCCCTCTGCGGTAGCTGGGTCCTGGCAGCTGAGCATTTTCTCTCCTGCTCAGGTGACATGGAGACCTGGTCTCAGGCCTCTCCTTGAGTCAAAAGCAGTGCAGAGGAAAAGAGGGTTTGAGGCTCTCAGGTTTACCCAGATGTGCCCCTGGGCCTCGGGGCTCTGTCGTGTTCTGTGAGGGCCTCTTACACCTGAGCCTGGCTGGCTCCCCGCCTTCCAGTGAGATCCCAGCCCTTGCGTTCAGCAATTCACCCTGCTGGTGCAGAAGGTGAGGGTCACTTTTCTGTCTGCTTTGGAGGTCTCTCGGCTGTCACCGGACATCCTGAGTGGACAGCGGGCTACCCAACGGCCACTCCCTCGCTCCCAGGCTTCCAAAGCAGTTAAAACCCAGCGGACCTCATCATCCTCGTAATCACCGCAGCTCCTGCCCTGTTCCAGTCTAGCGATGCGCGCTGCAGCCCTTCCTTTTCCTCTCACCTCTCAGCCCAATCAGCCACGAGTGAGATCCTTTGTTGTGGTCATTGTGATGCTACAGCATGCAGGGCAGGGTTGCTTGGCACCTACCGATCCTCAGCAGTGGGTCCTCGTGGACTTCCAGCTGGTCATTGATGTGACTTAGCAGTCTGCTTCCTACTGGGACTGCTGGGGCAAATTTTCTGAGTTTAGCTTCCTCTAAGAGCAGAGCCTCCCACAAGGACTTGTGTGCAGCAGATCATTCTGGATGGGATTCTCAGGAGCAGGGACAAATGCACAGGAAGCTGAGACAGGGAGGGACACCTAGTATAAGCTTCCGTGACCAAGGTTTTTGCTGGGCACAATGGGGCTCAGTTTATCCAGGTCTTCCCGGGAAGCTCTCTGAATGAGCCACCCGGAGGACGGGGTGGGGGTCTGGGTAGTTGTCTACTGGTTCCTGTCCCCATTGGTTGGGGCCCTGGAGAAGGTCAAGGTGGTGAACAGACACAAGGTGAGGTGAGCTTGCACACAACCATCCATTGCAGCTGGAGCTGGAACCAGAAGTAGGTGAGGGTATGTGGCAAGGATTCCAGAAGCATCTGTCACACCAGGCACTGCAGCAATCTTTTTGCAAGATGACTAAGAGTGGACTGGGGTTGTAGCTCAGTGGCCTAAGCGCCTGCCTGGCAAGCGCAAGGTCATTAGTTCAATTTCTGGTACCAAAAAAAGATGACTAAGAGCTTAGGAAGGCAAAGGCAGAGAGACTGATGAGTTTTAATACATGAAGTAGAGCCCTGAGGATTATGAAGCAGAGTGGAAAATGTGAAAGAGATGAGGGCAGCCGGGGCGACCCCAGGTTTGTGGTCCAAGTGACGAGAGGAACAGAGCTGTTGTTTACTTAGGGAGGCCTGCAGTGGGAGACTGCTTGGAGACAAGGCTAGGCGCTCTGTTTGGGACCTGTTATAGCTGAGATGCCTGTTGACATCTGACCGGAAGCATTGCGTAGTGATTGGACCGAACTGCCAGGAGTTCAAGGCCAGGTTATGTGTGGAGATACACTTTCTTGTCTGTGTTCCTGGGAATTAAGCCCAGGGCCTTTGCATTGTGCTACATCCCCGAATCTTTGTTTCATTTTATTTTGCTTGATTAATTCTCAGACAGGGTCTTGTGAAGTTGCTAAATTGCTCAGGCTGGGCTCAAGCTCACCTACTGGCAGCTTCAGACTCCCAGACAGCTGGGATGACAGACACGAGCTACCACCTCCAGCTTGGAGATTCAGATTTAAACAAATGAGGCTGGGTGAGCTCACTAGGGACATCCCAAAGTGTATAGGCTGGAAAAAGGGTATTTACCATCCTCCCTCCCCTCCTCTACATCCATCCCCTCTCCAGCTGACAGGTCATTACTGGGCATGTCCTGTGGACAGGACACTGTGCTGGGCTCTGTGGACACAGTGGACAAAAACAAGCAAGTGCCTGGCATCAGAGAGTTTAAACAAAGTAGAGAGACGCAGATATAACAGGTGTACTAAGTGTGGTGGTGCACGGCCCTAATCCTAGTACTTGGGAAGCTGATGCAGGAGGCTCGCTGTGAGTTTGAGGCCAGCCTGAACTACATAGCAAGACCTTGTCTCCAAGAAACCAGATAATAACCAGCAAGCTGATAAGTAAGCAAGACATCATATTCAGAATTCAAGTCCAGAAAAATCCATGTAACTTCATCACAAGGCAATTTAGGTGTTTACAAAATCATGGTTCTGGAATCGCTACCCCTGCCATGGCCAGCACTAGCAAAACTTCTGAGCCTGAGCGGAGAAACTCAAACCAAGACTGAGTCGTAAGGGAAGCCGGGAAGGGTGGGCTTGGGCCTCGCTGGGAAGGAGTAACTTCGCAGTGTTAGCTCCACTGGAGGACAACTGATTGCCCTAGGGAACACCCAGGAAATGAGTGGGGTGACAAGATTGGGGACAAAGGAGTCCCAGGAGTGGGAAGTTAGGGAACCCTCGGAAGATGTTTTCGGTTTTGTTTTTGAGACAGGGTCTTGCTATGCAGTTCAGGCTGGCCTCGAACTTGCCGCAATCCTCCTGCCTCAGCCTCCCAGAGTGCTGGGATTACAGGCACTGGCTGTTTTAGGGAACTGCACGTCCCAGACACCCAAGGGCACCTCTTGAAGACTTCTTACCCACACCTGCCTCATAGTCCAACAGTTGCTATGGTGGCCATTTTGCCCCATTCCTGATCAAATACACGTACATGAGCAAGTGCAGATGGTACCCCAGGTGCTGCGTCTTGGCCGGGCACCCCATGCCTTTTATCCTCTGGTGTCAGTCATCTTTGTCACTTCCCACAACTTAGAATATGGGAATCCAGAAATGCCCAGGCAGAAGCAGGCCAGAACACAGGCAGCACTGGTGCTCCTTAGGAGATGTCTGTGACCAGTGGGGCTGAAAGCTTTGCCCTTGATTCTGAAGGTCACGATCCCACTGATAAAGCAACCGGTCACTTGTGGTGGTGGCACTGGGAGCCCTTATACCATGGCTCCTGCCTCTCTTTCCTGATTCCCAGGGTCCCTTCCCAGTAAAATATCCGTGCATGCCCTGGTCTCCAGCTCAGTTTTCTGAGAACATAAGGCCAAGGCAGGTGTGACCCATCCCCATGGATGACGGACATTGGATGGGGAGGCATTTGGGGAAGGTGTCCTCGGGAAGCACTGGTCCAGTGGCCTCCTCTGAACTTTGCTGAGCTTCTGGACAGCCTGCAGCCGGCGACAGGATCCTCCTTGATCAAATCAACTGTGGGTAGGGAGGAAAGAGCAGTCTCAAAGGGCACCTGGAGAGGAGAGTTTCATAAAGAACCTGTTTACCAAGTTTTGGGCACAGCTAAGGGGGTAGGCCAGAGGGACGCCATTCCCACTCCTAGGCCCCAAGGTCAAGAGGTGGGGGTAGCTGGAGCCAGGAAGGAGACTGCAGGTGAAGCCTGGGGCCGGCCAGCAGCAACAGCCTGGCAGAGGGCCGACCTGGGGAGGGGCTGTGGGCCTCAGTCTCCCGCTGCCTTCTGTTCACATGTGGCAGTGTAGGAACTGGAGAGTCACAGGGTGGGTTGTCCTTGAGCACAGGCCGGGAAGAACAGAGGGGTGCATGACATAGATGGGGTAACACCTGGGGAAAGATGGAGGGAGCCTGCAGGGAAGGGGCTGCAGGCTGGGCCCCCGGCCTGCCACGGCCCTGGGCAGCCCTGCCAGAAGCTGCAGAGGAGTCTGAGTTCAGAGGAAAGAGCTGGGCCCTTGGTCCACAGCCCCAGACGAACCCCAGGAAGCCAAGGCCAAGGCCAGGGTCCGCACTAAACAAAAACAGAATTAGCATGCGTTGGGCAGCCCTCTTCCGGGCACAGAGCCCCAGGAAATGGCAGCAGGTCTCAGAGGTGCCTGCTGTGCGCGTGGGCAGCGCTGTCTGAGCAGTGGACACCCAGCGTCAGCCCGAGAGCGCATGCGCAAAGGAGTAAGTCCCCGAGACAGAGACAGCGAAGGGGCAGCGCTCGGCCTCCAAACAGGGAAAGTTTGTCACCTGCAACAATGTAGATGACAGGGAAGACATTCCACTAAGCGTGAGAAGACCGGCACAGAGACGCCAGCCTTGTTGGCTCTGAATTGTGTGTGGGATCCAAAGAAACGAACTGGAAAAATCAGAAGGTAGAATGGGGTTCCAGGAGCCTCCGGGTGGGGGGAGGCATTGGCCCGAGGATGCAGTGTTTCCGACAGCAGGAGGAATGAATGCCCTTAGTTCTGAGGTGGTGGATGTGTTAATTAGCTTGATTCAATCACCCCACATTACATACATAGAACAGTACTTTGTACACATAAACATATACAATTATAACTCATCAGTGTTCAGCTAAAAAAGAAAAACCTGCTAGCTGGGCATGGTAGGGCACACCTGCATTTCCAGTGCACTGACGGGAGGCTGAGACGGGAAGGTCACAAGTTTGAGTCCAGCCTGGACAGTGTAGTGCCTTAGCAAGACCTTGTCTCAAAAACATAAAGGACTGTGGGCCATGGTGGCACATGCCTGTAATCCCAGCACACGCCTGTAATCCTAGCACTTAAGAGGCTGAGGCAGGAGGATAGCCACAAGTTTGAGGCCAGCCTGGGCTACAAAGTGAGTTCAAGGCCAGCCTGAACTACAGAGGAAGGAAGACCTTATTTCAAAAAAGAAAAAAAGGCCAGGGACATAGCTCAGTGTTAAAGACCTAGGTTCAACCCCCAGCACTGCAAAGAAGATTAATTTATTTTTAAACGCATAGATGGGAGAATAAGAGGGAGGAGGAAGCTGGTGAAGACGGAAAGCAAGAAAGGAGCGGAAAGAGTGACAGCTGAGGGCGGATGGGACGGGCTGGTTCCATGACACCGTGACGCTGCCCTGCCATGCGTCATGCCTCACAGCCTCATCCTTGCCATCGGGAGGTGGATCCAGGGCTGGCCGCGCCCGGTCCACTTTCCTCAGCTCAAAGGTTTGGACACACAGGCAAGGGCTCCAGGGGACAGGATGGGCTTGACTTAGCAAAAACCACAGAGCATTTTCGCTGGCCAATGTCCCTAAACTAAAATTCGTCTCACTCCCTGCTCAGAGTGTGTCACAAGGTTGCTCCCCCAGGGCAAGGTGCGTGGATTAGAGGTCTGTGGCTAATGTCACCCAACCCCTGGACAAGACCATATTGCTGGCAAGTGGCTATGGAGAGCAGACTTCTCCAAGCTGTGTGGCACTCAGCCCAGCCTAGCGTCTCATTAAGAGCAAGCTCAGCAGGGGGCAGTGGTGTGAACCTGTAGTCGCATGTCCTCAGGAGGCTGAGGCTAGAGAATCACTGGAGCTTAAGACTGACTTGGTCATCATAGTGAGACCCCATGTCAAGAGGAAGAGAAGAGGAAGAGGAAGAAGGGGAAGGGGAGGGGAGGGAGGGAAAGAGAGAGAGGAGGCTCCTATTTATGGCACCCACTGACCATCCTGCACCAAGGACACCCCAGGGGTCAGAGCCTCTCAGCTTCTCCGTCCCCCTTCTGTGCTTCCCGGGACTTGGCTGCTGTCTGCATGCTTTTAAGACCCCCTTGGGTCACTGCCTCAGAAAACCACATGTTCTTCCCTCCAACTGGCATCTTCCAACACATTCCCCACCTAAGAGCACAGGGCTGGTAAAATGTCAGCCTCAGGCTGGTGATGTGGCTCAGTGGCATGTACTCAGCATGCACAAGGCCCTAGGTTCACCCTGCAGCAACTGGAAAAAAGAAAGACAGGCAGGTGGGTATGGAGATGCACACTTGTGATCCCAGTACTGGGGAGGCTGAGGCAGGAGGGTGGCCATGAGTTTGAGGCCAGCTTGGACTACATAGCAAGATCCACCTTGAAATGAAGAAGAAAGGATGAATGAAAGAGAGAAAGAAAGATCGTTGAGTTTCTCCACTGTTAAAAGCACATTGATAGTTCCCAATTTCTTTCAGAATAAAGATTACATCCTAACAGAAAATGTAAATATGGCTTTGTGTGTGTGTGTGTGTGTGTGTGTGTGTGTTAACCCAGAAGTTGATGCTCCAGAGCACCAAGTCCTGGAGAGGGTCCTTGGGAGGGGAAGCATGTGGCCCAGTGAGAGCCCAGCAGGGGCATCTGGCAGCGTGGCCGCAGTTGCTGTGGGCCTCTGTCTCAGTGGTATGCGTGGGTTCTGGGTGGTGTGGCCAAGCTCAGCACCTGCTTTCTGGAGGAAAATGAGGGTGGGCACTGTAACCAGCAGGGCACGTGGCGTTTGCTCCCTGGACATTCCACCCTGCAGAGCCTGCTGGGACTAGCTGATCTGGGTGTTCCAGGAGCAAAAATACAGGAGCGGCCCACCCCTGAGTCTCTACTTGATTTGCTGACCTGAAAACGTTTCAGGTCTGGTAAGCACCCTGACATGAACATAATTCCTAAGCCTGGGTCACCCAGGAATCCAGAGCCCCTGGGAGAGGTGGAGGCTGATATCCCCCAAGATAGGGTGTTGTAATAACAAGGAGAGCCGTTTCTCCTGCCTTCCCCTGGGGATCCAGGGCATCAGCCAGGACCAGTTTTCACAAGAGTCATCCCAGGCCATTTGGTGCTACCTGAGCAAAGGCTCTTGGCCAGTATGAATTCCTAGGAATCCAGAAGTCCACTGGTAGCTATTGGTCAGGTAGGGATTAAAACCAACTGAGTAAACTGAGGCAGGAGGATTACAAATTGGATCCTAGGCTGGGCAAACTTAACAATTTAGTGGTACCCTGGCCTCAAAAGAGTGGGTCTGTCCAGGTGGGGTGGTGCACACCTGTAATTCCAGCTCTCATAGGGAAGCTGAGGCAGGAAGATTGCTGTGAGTTCAAGGCCAGCCTGGACTAGATACGAGAGTTAAGACCAGCCTGCGCGCACTACTTATCAAGACCCTATGTGAGCCCACTCCGCCAAAAAAACATAAAGAGGAGGATGTCTGGGACAATAGCTCAGTAGGAAGGCGTTGTAAAAAAAGAGGAAAAATAGATCAAGTAATAAAAGGAGTTAGACTAGAATGACTCCACAGTAGCACCTAAGGATAGCCAGAGATCAAACCCGGAGTCAAACTCAGGACCTTGCATTTGCCAAGCAGGCACTTATGCCGCTGAGCTATCTCTCCAGCCCCAAACCCACCACCGGCAGAATTACACATTGGTTCTCAGATAGGCAGAGCAACAGAGTTGAAGATGGCAAATATCAAGGGAGACCCCCTGCTTCCTTAAGTGAGAGACCAAAAGAGATGCTTCATCCTTTGGGAATCTAAGAGCCTAGCAATAGCATCACAGTTTTGAAGGCCTCTGGGGGGCAGATTTGATCCATCCCCACTTTATTTGGCCAATCAGGATAGCAGATGGGCTGTGGATTTCCATAAACTTAATGACGTGGTGGCTCCAGTTGCGGCTGCTATTTCGGATGTGGTCTTGCTGCCGGGGAAGAATAAATGCAGCCCCTGACACCTGATATGCAGTTATTGAGCTGGCAAGTGCTTGTGCTCTATTCTAAGCACCAGAAAAGGGCAGAAACTCTGCTTTCACTCATCAGGGTCACCCATTGGCCTTCGCCGCTTCCCCAGGGAGCTCTCTGACAGTCTCCGGGCCTCAGACTGGGAACATGTTGGTGCAGCACAGGACAGAATGCTCCCCTCCCTTACATCCGTGACATCAAGTTTTTAGGACCTACAGTGCAGAAAGGAATAACTTTCCTAGATGTGCTAGGATGCGGCTAGATGTGCCATTAAAAAGCATGGTGATACACACCTGTAAACCCAGAACTTGGGGGGCTGAGGCAGGAGGACTGCTACCAGTTGGAGGCCAGTCTGGGCTACACAGTAAGTTCAAAGCCAGCCTGAACTACTTAGTGAAACCTTGTCATGAAAAAATAAAACAAAACAAATGCCACAAAAACACCAAGACCTGAAGAGTCGGGCATGGTGATGCACGCCTATAATCCCTGCACTTTAGAGGTTGAGGCAAGAAGATTGCCACGAGTTCAAGGCCAGCCTGAACCACCCAGTGAGATCCTATCTCAGAGACCCAGTCTCAAAGAAAAAAAAAAACCTAAACTATAACAACCAATAAAAAATCCACCAAGGCATCCTATTTCAATAAGGGTTTTGGGGGTCCAAGGTTATAACTGTGTCACGATTTACTCTCCAAACTAGGCAGATCTCACCCCCTCCCTCTCTCCCACCACAAAAGAGGCATGGTGCTTCACAGGTCTCTGGCTAATATTTCCAGGTACACTACTCCAACCCATTTCCTAGAAAACCTAAAACCAGCAGATCTGACCTGGGCCTCTGAGCACACAAAATCTCTGTGCTGCTGTGCCTCGGGACCCTACAGGCCTCGCAGACAGATGAGCACCAGCTCCTATAGTGGCCAGAGCATCTAAAGGTAGCTTCTCATTTTGCAGCCAAGACCTGCTCTCTGCAGCAAAGCATGTGGTACTGTCCTTCAGGGAAACAGTGCTTTGCTTATGTCTAGGTTCTGGGACCCAGGGTTCTCAGCTATAGACACAGGCCAGGTTATCCAGCTACCTGCCAAGAGTCCACCACAGCATTTCCTGGCAGGTCTCCCTCATCCCATGAAAGTGCCATCTACAGGACAAGTCTCAAGAGGATCCGACGGGTGCAGGAGTAGCCTCCTCCCTCAGCCTGTGCCTGTGGACTCTGAGCTTTTCCATCCCAGCAGAGCAGAAATGAGACCCAGCTTGCAAGGAACTCTACCGTATGACACCAGGCAGTTTTGGGTTTTGATGGCTCCATTAAATTAGAAGCCAATCTTCCACCCAGCCAGGATCCTCACACTGCTGGGAAGAGAGACAATAAAGATGTCACCCCATCAGCCACAGCCACCAGCCCTGCTGCTCGGCAGGGACATGATTGCTTGTTCCCAAGGGCAGCAGGAGGGACATGGCTGGGAGATCCCTTGAGCAATGAGCTCTTACTATCACATTCAGAGGGAGGAAAATAATGGAACGGGTCCCAGCCCTGTCCAGTGAGTACCAGGCTCCCAGCCTCAGGGCACGCAGGTGAAGACTCCACCAACATAAAGTCAGTTGAGACCTGTGTAGATTCTACAAACATCTCCTGTATACTTTTAATACTTTTTTTTTCTTTCTGGTGCAGAGGGCAAACCCAGGGTCTTCTGCTTTCTTGTGTGCTGGATTTATTTGTAGCTGGGTTGATGGGCATGCACCATGATACCATGCCATACACTTTCAATCATCTCTGCATTGCTTAGAATGCCTAATACAATGTAAATGCTTTGGAAATAGTTGCTATGCTGTATTGGCTAGAGAATAATAACAAAAGCAAATATCTGTACAGGACAGGTTGAGGTGTTTTTCAAATTTGTTGATCCATGTTGGTTGAATCTTTAAGCTCAAAGGGCTGACTATAAACCCAAGAGAAATAAAAACCTATGTCCAAGCTGGACATGGTGGTGCACATCTATAGGCCCAACACTTGGGAGGCTGAGGCAGGAAGACTGTTTCAAATTCAAGGCCAGTCTGGGTTATTAAAGTGAGCTCAAGGCCAGCCTGAACTGCATAGTGAGACCTGTCTCAAAAAGAAAAAAAAAAAAAACTTATGTCAAGCTGAGCATGTTGGCACATGTCAGTAATCTTAGCACTCAGAAAATTCATGAAGAAAAATCACCATGAATTTGAGTCTAGCCTGGGATACATAGTGAGTTGAAGGGCAGCTTAAATTACATAGGGAGACCCTGTCCCCACCACAAAAAAGTATATTTAAACAAACACTTGTACCTAAATGTCTATTGCTGCCAGATAACAGAAACAACTCAAATGTTCATCAATAAGATAGATTTTAAAAGGTGGTAGAGTATTATCCATCCATAAATGTAAGATTTTGTTGCTTGGGAGGCTGAGGCAGAATTATGAGTTTGAGGCCATTCTGGACAACTTGATGAGTCTTTCAAGATAAAAACAGGGGCTGGGGGTTTAGCTCAGTGGCATAAGCACCTGCCTTGCAAGCAGGCGGTCGTGAGTTCGATCCCCGGTACCGATAAAAATGAAAAAGACAAAAAAAAAAAAAAAAAAAAAGATAAAAAGAAAAGAACTAGGGGGGCTGGGGATTTAGCTCAGCGGCATAAGCACCTGCCTTGCAAGCAGGCGGTCGTGAGTTCGATCCCTGGTACCGAAAAAATGAAAAAGCCAAAAAAAAAAAAAAAAATTAAAAAAAAGAAAAGAACTAGGGATGTAGATCAATGGCTAGAGCATTTGGTTAGCATACAAGAGGCCCTGGGTTCCATTTCCAGTATACACACACACACACACACTCCCAACAGTATCCATGTAGCTATATCATGGGTGAATTTTGAACTCATCGCACTATGAAAAAAGTCACAAAGACCACAAATTGTACCATTCTGTTTAATGAAGTCTTTATATCCAGAGGGAAAGATTACTGTGTACTTAGTTAGTGGAGGAAGTGGGAGAGCTAAGAAAGAGGGTGGCTGACAACGGGCAGGAGTTCTCTTATGAGGCGATGAAAATGTTCCACAACGTCCTGTGGGGACCTTTGTATCGCTCTGTGAGCGTATGGGGAAACCGTGAGCTGAACTTTTTTTGGTATGGGAGCTTGAACTCAAGACAGCATGATTGCAAGGCAGGCACTTATGTCACTGAGCTAAATCCCTAGCCCAAGTCTGATTTTCTTAAGGCTGGATAATCACAAGCTCAAGCCCAGAGGGGGCAACTCAGTGACTTAGGCGGAACTTGTCTCAAAATTTAAAAATCTGTAAATATATAAAGAACTGGTGATGTAGCTCATCGTGAAGGCCCTAGGTTCAATTCTCAATGTCACACACACACACAAAAAAAAACTGTTTGGTGTTTTTGTTTTTGTTTTTTGGACAGGGGGTCTCACTATATAGTTCAGACTGGCCTTGAACTCACTATGTAGCCTGGGCTGGCCTCAAACTCACAGTGATCCTCCTGCCTCAGCCTCCCAAGCACTGGGATTATAGGTACGTGCCACCACAGCCAGTTTAAAAATCTGTTTTTAAAAGTTGAAGACACGGGGGCTGGAAATTTAGCTCAGCGGCATAAGCACCTGCCTTGCAAGCAGGCGGTCCTGAGTTTGATCCCTGGTACTGATAAAAAGTTAAAAAAAAAAAAAAAGTTGAAGACACAGGGGACAGAGGAAGCGCTGAGAAGCACAATCTTCTCTCCAGTCTTCCAGGAGAATGAAAACTTGGGACATTTTTCTCTTATTCTTGATCTCCCTTTACACATCGCCTCCTGGGAACCTCATCTAGCTACATCCTGCGATCCCTTTGGAGGATTTTGGGGTTCCCAAGGGAAACCAGCTGAAACCTTCTTTGGTGGAGGGAACTTCCTAGGATTTCCCCCAACCTTTGAACTGCTTTGTGACATTGGGCAGCCTCTGGCTCTGCAGACACCTGTGTGGGTAACTTTGATGGCTTTCCACAAGGGCTCTGCTGTGGATTGGCTGTGTCACCAAACTGCGCAGTGCCAAACGGTAACTGACACCTGCCAGTGACAAGTGCCAGCTGCAGGATCCTGCTGACTGCAATTTGATTTCATTTTGTGACAAGGTTATAGTATGTACAGATTCTCTTTGCAAAAACAATGTTTTGACTCCTGTGTTTTAGCTCAGCTTCTTCCTGGGGAAGATAGGAGTGATGGAGGTGAGGACAGAGAGCAGAGCTGGCGACACGGTGAAGCATGGAGCCTTTGAGTTCTGACTGCGCCTTCTACACTCATTCCTCTCTCGGGGACTCCCTCCTTCCACGGACTTGATAATCACCTGGTCCTTGATCCGCGTCTTTCCACCCTAAGACAGCCCCTAGATGGCTGTCCCACTTTGGCCACTTGCTTGCTGGTGGCTCCTCTGTCGGCAGCGGCTGAGTCCCGACATCACCTGACTAAGCAGGGCTGGGGCTTGCCCTGCGACCTTGGATAAATGTTGATAGAAAAGACTGAGGTGGGGTGTGACAGGACCCTTCGGACAGACCTCACCCCACACTGTCTGTAGGTCCTGCAAGGTGGGGCCTGTGCCCCCTTCCACCTCCCGGCTCTGCCCGTGTGCAGCCTCCGCCCTTCTTCCCTGGGCCTCCTGCTCCGCTCTCTTTGCAGCATAGCGACCTTGAACCTCCCCAACTCCCGCCCTGCTCTGCACCGAGCAGCTGGCCTGGTACACGCTGCACGGGTGCCCTCGGTCCTCCTAGGTCTCCCTTTCAGGCTGGTCACCTGCCCTCCCGCAGCTGTGGCCAGCTCTGGTGACTCACAGCTGTCCCTTACTTCAAGAATGACACTGGCAATTTCTCCCTCGCTACCTGCTCGCAGCTGCTTCCCTCTCATCAACCTCAGCGCCCGGGTCTTATCTCTGTGCCAGGGCCCAGCACAACCCCCTGTCCTGAGCCACGTTTCTTATTGTCTCGAAGCACAGACTCTGAGCCTCCTGAGGACAGGGACAGCTTCCTGCTTCTGTTTGTGGCCACACCTGCTAGCTGGGGGCCCTGGCACAGAGCAGCTCTGGGAAGAAATCTGAGAGGCTACAGGCTGGGGCACGGTGCCCTCCCTGTACTGGTCCTCTTCTGGTCCTTGCACCCCTCCCTAGCCACCCCTTCTGTGCTGAGTCTTGGGAGGGCAGAGAGGGGCTGCACCCCGCCCGTCCCTCCTGCCACTGGGATCCTAGGCTGGAAAGAAACAGATGGGCAGCATGGAGGGCCGGGCCCAGGGCAGATGGCATCGGCCGAACTGGGGGTGCCGGCTCAGGGGTGGTGGCAGTGGCTGCACACGAGTCCAGGCTATCCCAGGCTGTCTGCAGAGCTCGCCACAGCCTTGGGAGCAGCCTTTCCAGCCGCTGCCCTTGACTTTTGCCTCCCTCCTTCGGCCTCTTGGCTCCCTGGGTGCTCTGGGAACCTCCCACTCACTTCGCTCAGCCCACTCACTGGAGGCTCCAGCCATGTCACTAGAGGGCACCCACTTATTAACTTCCCGGATGCCTGCTGCTCCAGAGAAGACTCCAGACTCCCAGAGCTGAGTCAGGGCTGTCTCAGCGGGGAAGGAGGAGGCTGGGCTGACTCAGTCTTGGGCTCCATGTGGGCCTCTCCTGCAGCAGGGGTCACCTGGGCAGAGGCCCACTCTGCGCAGACTGGGCAGTGACTATGGGCTGGGCTTCCCTGACCCCCAGCCCCTGGAAGACCCAGCTTCCACTCCTGTTCCCTCCATCCAGCCCCAGCTCTAGCTGTCTGGGGGAGGGGCTGTTAGTGGGGAGGAGGACAGCGAGGAATCCAGGTGTCCCCACCTTGATGGAGACTTAGTCTGCTTTCTGTTGCTGTAACAGAATCCCTGGAGTTGGGTGATTTATAAAGAATGGAGTTTGGGGCTCACATTTCTAAAGGTTGGGGGGTCCAAGGATGGCAGGAGATTCTGGAGAGCACCTTGTGTAGTGCAAGGTGGGCCTGAGCCAACTGCATCAGGGGCCTGGCTTCCTCTTCTCACAGACCCCCAAGGCCATCACCAGGCTCATACTCAGGACTCTGATCCTCATGATCCACCGAAGGGTCCCAGCGCCACTAAGATGTACATTTGGGGAGCAGATTTCTAATATGAGTTTCCAGGGTCACATTCAAATGATGGCAGTAGGTCCCGGGCTGTGTGTGTGACCCGTCAGGGAAAAACGAGAGGCTCTGAAACTCAGGCTAAACGTTTTGGGAGAAATACTCTCATTCCTTTTAGTTAGACTGGAGACACTAGAAGAGGTAGGGGCGAGCTGGGTGTGATAGTGCACACCTGTAATCCCAACACTTGTGAGGCGGAGGTAGGAGGATCACTGTGAGTTCAAAGCCAGCCTGGACTACATAACAAGACCCTCTCTCAAAAAAAGAAAAAAAAATGAGGCTGGATCAGCTGGCTTTTGCTTGCTATCATGTGACACCTGCGTCTAAAGCCAACCCCACAAAAGAAGAAAACTTACGAACTCTGGTTGTATTTTGGAGTCCTAGATCTAGCCACATTAGAAGCTGGACTAACACAGGGCTTTTGGACGTGCATTCCTCAATGTGCTCCTCTTGCTTACATCAGACAGGGTTGAAATTTCCGTCACTTGCATTTGCAAGAGCATCCATGCTTACCGCCACATTTCAGTAATCTCAAGGCACACAGCTGTTTCCTTTGACCTTCCGGGAGGTTAGGTGCGTACTGTACAGTGGGACCATCTCCATGGAGCCGTCCTTATTCGTGAATTGGAGCGTAGCTCAAATTGTCTTCACTTCAACTGAGCTAGGCATTACTGAACTTAGTGCTCGTGAAAATGCCTTAGGAGGATTCGATCTCGATTCAGCATTTGGATAAGATGGACTGTATAGTGACCGAGAGGCAGGGATGGACCTCAGGCTGCAGGGAGTGAGGTTTACATCACCAAAGCAAGCATTTGTCTTTGGCCAGATGACTGCTCTATGCTTACAAAACAACAAGACAGTGCTTTATAAAACCTAACATAACCAAGCATGGTGGCGCATGACTGTAATCCCAGCACTCAGGAGGCTGAGGCAGGAGGATTGTTGCGAGTTTGAGACCAGTCTGGGCTACAAAGTGAGCTCAAAGCCAGGCTGAACTGCACAATGAGACCCTGTCTCAAAGAGATAGGAAAAAAACACCATAATGTAGGGAAATCCTGCTGAAGACTGGAGCACGTCATATACCAAGAAATACTACTGCACAGGAAAAACTGTGGAATCCACAGGAGAGGTGAGAAGAATTTTAAGCCAACTTGAGTTGCCACAGAAAGCTGTCCAGATATCGTGTACCATCAGAGCTCAGTCAGTGAGCTGGTTTTTTTATTCTTTTTTCTTTATTTTTTTGCTTAGTAGTGCTTTTATTTATTTACTTATTTTTTGAGACAGGTCTCACTTTGTAGTTTGGCTGGCCTTGAACTCACTATGTAGCCCAGCCTGGCCTTCAACTGGTGGTGATCCTCCTGCCTCAGTGTCCCGAGTGGTGGGGTTACAGGCGTGAGCTACCACGCCCAGCTTCATCCAGTTTTTTAAAGCTGTCTTTAATGGGCAAGCCTCTCTGATTTTCCTACCCCACTACAACCAGATACACAATACCCATTATGCCTTGTTTTTCCCCAATCTCCAATTTACCAGCAATCAGTGTAAGTCTGTAGGGATCTGTGTGATCATGGATGGAGCCCAGGACCCAGGCCAGTGTTGAGCAGGAAAAGGTGTTCGGTAAACACTTGCTGAGGTCCTCGTGCTGCTCTAAGCGTGATGATCGGGTTTTCAGGCCATTGCCAGGGATGGCTTCCCTCAGTGCCGTGACAATGTGCTTTACCTTTCTGAGGTGAAAAGAAAAACAGACTCCCTGCCTGAACAAAGGAAGGGAGGGAAACCGACCATCCTGTAGGGGACTTGCAGAGAGATCAGTCCTCAATCTGGTACATCTAACCCAGGACAGCCGAGCAGCCCTTGTAGCAGGAGTTCTGGGTTCCAGTCTACCGCCTATGTGATCTCAGCTGAGTGTCTGAGTATCCGTCAAAAATTTCAATAGTATTCTCTACCAAAGTTGAAAAACAAACCCTAAAATTCATATGGAAACACAAAAGATCCAGAAGAGACAAGATCCTCCTAAGCAAAAGAGCAAACAAAGCTGGAGGTGCTGTAACCTCTAATTTCACATTATACTACAAAGCCATGGTAAGAAAAACAGCATGGCACCAGCCCAAAGCAGACTCCCAGAAGAAGGGAACGGAACAGAGGACACAGAAACAAATCCTTGCAGTTATGAACATCAGATTCTGGACAAAGAACACATGTTGGAGAAAGACAGACTCTTTATGGTGCTGAGGACTTGGAGGGGTTTTGTCTCTACCTCCTGGGGACAAAGTTCTTTGGTCAAAATCTGATTATGTGGCCTTCTTGGGTTGGAGGAAGATTAAACCACCTCGAGTCACAGAGACCAAGAAGAGGAATGGGAGCAAGATCATCCCCAGCAGGCTTCCTGGGCTGACAAAGTGTTGTCCATTGTGCTTGGTGGGGCAACGGGGACTCTCAACCAATCCGTGTATTCCAGTTCCACTGTTTCTGGCTGCAGACTCCAGTGAGCTCACCTGGCGCAGCACAGCCTCCAGCAGTGGGGTGCCACCAACTTGCTGCTCAGTGAGGTCAGGCAGACCTCTCTGTCTTGACTTTCCCACATGTGCACTTCATTTTAAACAGAATCCCCCTCTGGTCACACAATGGCTGCTGCAGATCTGGCTGTCACACCCAAATAACATCTTCTATCACTTTCTTAGGAAGCCCTCCAACAAAGTGCTGCTGTGTCTCCCCAAGCACACTTGGGTAACGTCCCCATCCCAAAGCCAGCCCCAGCCCAGAGCACTGGAATGTTACTGTGACTGCTTGGAAGGAACACTGCAGGTGGAAAATGAAACGGGAGGCAGCCAGGAAAGGCTAAGGAAGAATCTTTGGATGAAGAGATGTAAAAGACACGTTTTAGGGCTGGGAGTGTAGCTCAGTAGGAGACACCGGGGATCAAAGTCACTCACGACCTCTCACTTGCCAGACAGGCACTTAGGCTGCTAGCTAAACCCCTCAACAGGAGACATCTAAGAGATGGATGAGACTAGTATCTCAGCACACAAGGGAGAACTTTGGCTAAGTGTGAGTCAAGAGATTTCTCAGGCTGGGGGTGGGGCGTCACCAAAAGGAGGGGATTCATGAGAGGGAGGCCAGAAAAGGCCGCTTCTTTCTCTGAAGGTTTTCAAGGTAGTTTCGATGGTACTTGAGTGGCATTTGCTTTATGAAACTGTGTTATGCTTGACATTTGCTCTGTGAGGTTTTCTCTGGGTTTTATTTTATAGTAAAAGGAAGAGAAAGCCTGCACATCTGTTCCAGTTGCCTATTTCCTTTAAAATCCTTCCGCATCTCTGCACTGCTCGTGGAGAAAGGCTGAGTTCTTTTATTTTATTTTTATTTTAAAGGGGGTAAAATTAAATACAACAAACCAGAACAAAATAGGACATAAGAAAGCAATGTAAGAGATATCAATTTCAAAGCTAGACGACCTGAGATCTTCACTGTCTATCATGTTGTCTCTGGTTTTCTTCCAAATAGTTGCCCATGTCTTCGCATACAGAGAATTCATACAAAACAACATGGTATAAAACTGATCCGAATGGATTAGGTCTTCAGAACTAGACAATAGGGAAGTCACTAATGGCTGTCCTAGAGTCTCTTGTTGTCTTCAAAATAGCTGTCCGCCTGTAATCCCAGCACTCGGGAGGCTGAGACAGGGGGATCGTTGCTAGTTTGAGACCAGCCTGGGCTACAAAATGAGCTCAAGCCAGCCTGAACTGCATAGTGAGACCCCGTCTCAAAAAGACAAAAAAAAAAGTTCTGTCCATACTTTCATGTATATTGAAGTTCAACAAAACAAAACAGGCTGGGGCAGTGGGGGAGGGGGAGTTGCTTGGTTTCCCAGGGCTCCAGGTCCCAGCTTGGCTTGGGTCCCGGTAAATGCCAGCGGCTACTATCCTGGGAAAGGCCGACTTCGTTATGGGGTTCACAAAGCGCTGCTGGAGCCGATCTGCCTGCATTGGAGGCCCTAAATGAAGGAAGAAAGTGAGACGAGGTGATGTATGCTGGAAACCAGGCTCTAGGGAGGCTGAGGCAGGCTGATTGCTTCGAGTTCAAGGCTGGCCTGGCTGCATAGTGAGACCCTGTCTTAAAAACAAACAAACAAACAAACCAAAGGAGGAAGAGAATGCAGGGAATGAGACCAGGGCCCCAGGAAGCGGGATGCTTGGACCTGAGAGAGGGAACCCCACACCCAGAGGCCAGCCCCAGGCTTGAAGTGGCCTGAGGGTCAGCAGGAGGAATGGGTACTCTGGAAGGCACCCTGCTTCGTGTGTAGGATAAGGACGGGGAGCCCCATCTCCGCACCGCCCTGCTACCCGCACTCGGGACTGCCCAGTGTTCCCACCGGCCTGTGGTGGGCTGGCTCCCCAGGCTTCACCCTCTGCTTAGTGTCTCCCCAATCGTGTGTGTGTGTGTGTGTGTGTGTGTGTGTGTGTGTGTGTGTGTGTGAGAGAGAGAGAGAGAGAGAGAGAGAGAGAGAGAGAAAGAGAGATCTCAGCACTCTGGGAAGCTGAGGCAAGAAGGTCACAACTTCAATCCCAGCCCTGGCAATTTAGCAATGAAATGAAAATTTTAAAAGCCCTGAAGGCCCTTGGTTCAATCCCTAGTCCCACAAAATAAATAGTGACTTTATTTTTTCTCATTTAAAGTAATTCCTGCATACTTTCTTGTATACTCATACATTATACTTCAATAGAAACTTTTTTCTTTTTTGTTTTTGGTACTGAGGATTGAACTCACAACCTCGCGCTTGCCAGGCAGGTGCTTACGCTGCTGAGCTAAATCCTTGGCCCTAGTTTTTTTCATTTTTAACGTCATTTTAATTGAGTATAATTGACAAACAAACCATATATACTTAAGGCACACAACATCATGTTTGGAGATGCACAAACGCTGTGAAATGATTCCTGCAGTCAAACTAATCAGCATTCCTAGTACCTCACTGCTGGTAGTGATTCCTAATTTCCTCTGCTTAGAAACAGAACAGCAGGGCTGTGGGTTTAGCTTAGCAGCATAAGTGCCTGCCCGGCAAGTGTGAGGCTGTCAATTCAATCCCCAGTACCAAAAACTACAACAAAGAACAGCACAAGACAGAAAACCTGTTTTGGAGACAATCTCACCATGTAGTGCAGTCTGGCCTTGAACTCACAGCAACACAGGTGTTAACCACCATCCCCTGCTAAGAGATAAAACAAAAATAAACAAAAAGAAAAGTATTCTGTATCTCATCTCAGTCCCAGAAATGTATTAAATCAGTTCAACAAACATCATCCTAGATAGTTTCCTGATAGTTCCCATGAATACATTTCTGAAACTCCTGCACCATTTTCTAAGGAGTCTTTCTCCATTGTGTGTCTTTGGCTCCTTTAATGTTCAGAATTTAATGTTCATAACTGCAAGGATTTGTTTCTGTGTCCTCTGTTCCGTTCCCTTCTTCTGGGTATCTATTTTTGTGCCAGTGCCATGCTGTTTTTCTTACTATGGCTTTGTAGTATAATTTGAAATTAGAGGTTACAGCACCTCCAGCTTTGTTTGCTCTTTTGCTTAGGAGGACCTTGTCTATTCTGGGTCTTTCGTGTTTCCATATGAATTTTAGGGTTTGTTTTCAAGTTTTGTGAAGAATGCCAGTGAAAATTTTTTCATCAGATTTTATTGGTACATTTTAGATATAAGTAATGATCATATTCATCATAGAAAATTTATACCTGTACCTGCTATAACTTGATTCTTTTCTTCCATTCCTCCACCTTCCTTTCAGCCCCTTCTACCCTCCATTTTTTGAAATTTTTGTTTTGTTTTGTGTTTTGGTGTTTTGAGTTAGATTCTGGCCATGTAGTTCAGGCTAACCTTGAACTCATTGTGTAGCTCAGGCTGGCCTCAAAATTTCGGCAATCTCCCTGCCTCAGCCTCCTGGGTAGTAGACTACAAAGCATGTGCCACCACACCTGGCTTAGAAGGATTCTTGACACCATCACTTACTAGGGAAACGCTAACTAGGTTACAGCACCATGGCACTCCATTACCACTTACCCAGGTATAATAAAAATGACTGGAAATGCTGGATAGCTAACTGGCAGAACTTAAGAAATGGGCACATCTGTGTCACCCAAGAGACAGCGTCCTCCCACAGAAAATGACCCAAACAGACGCAGCCAGACAGAGACCTTCACTGTAATACAGTGAGCAAATGACAAACTACAGTCAGGCACAGAACCAAGGCCCGCTGCGTATGGAAGTGTAATCCTATAATCCCAGCCCTCTGGGAGGCTGAGACAGGAGCATCACAAATGAGGGCCCAGCCTAAGCAATTTAATGACTCAGCAAGATCCTGTCTTAAAAATGAAAATTAAAGGATGGGGAGGAGGCCCAGGGTAAAGGGCCTGGGTTCATCCCCGGCACAGGGCTTGGCGGAGGGGAGACTAACAGAACAAACTAAAGTGTAAAGTCAAATTCCAAACGTGCTTCAACAAGAGCCTCACAGAAATGTCTTGGTTGGGCTGAGGATTTAGCTCAGTGACATAAGCACTTGCCTGGCAAGCATGAGGTTCTGAGTTTGATTCCCGGTACCAGAAAAAAAAAAAAAAAAAAAAGTGGCTTGCAGCAGGCCTCTGACTACCGGCAGTGGAATGTGGGTCTGCTGTCTTGTGTGGTGGGACTGTCTGGGAAGGACTCGGCACAGTGGTGCGCACATCTGACCTCAGCTATTTGGGAGGCTGCTTCCAGCCAGGCTGGTCATTTCATGAGAATCTGTCTCAAAAAAAACCCAAAAAACAAAAAACAAGCCAAGCATGGTGGTGCATGCCTGTAATTCCAACACTCTGGGAGGCTGAGGCAGAAGGATGGCAAGTTCCTGCCCAGCCTTTGCAATTTAGCAATTTAGCAAGAACTTGTCTGGAAATAAAAATAGAGGAGGATGTAGCTCAGTGGCAGAACACTCCTGGGTTCAATCTCCAGTACCTCCAAATAATAATTAAAAAAATTAAAACTCTGAAAAGTGCTAGTTATTTCCAAAAGATGAAAAATATTAACAAAAGATGAGAAATATAAAATAAAAAGCAGCCTTTATTCTGAGAACACGGAGAGAGATGACCAGCATCCCCACCGCTGGCGTCCGGGGATCTCTCCGGCAGACACGTGGCGTGGGGGCCTGTAAATAGCCTCGGTTTGGGGTGGAACCTAAGGTGGGCATTAGGGATACACAGGCAGCCCATTGGTCCTAGGTTTGACGCCATATGTAAAGTTCCAGGAGCGGGAAGATGGCGTCACAGGTAACTTCCTAGGGGCAGGGGAGATGGGGCTTCCTGCTTCCGGTTGTGGCTTTCCTGGCTACAGTGTCCTATCTGGGCCAAAACCCTTTCAAAAAGTATCTCCTTCATTTTTCTACAATGAGGATTTTGTTTGTTTGTGTTTTGGTTTTTGAGACGAGAGTCTTGCTATATAGTCCAGGCTGGCTTTGAACTCACAGAGATCCTCCTGGCCTCAACCTCCTGAGTGCTGGAATTCTAGGAATGCAGTACCATGCCTGGCAAAAGTGAAGTTTTGAACTGCTGCCTTCAAAAAGCTCTCCAAGTGTTTGCTTCCTTCTTGCTGGTTTGTGTCTGCTGGATTAAGATTAGGATACAGGAAGCAGCTGAGTGGAGCCAAGTACTTCTGTGACCCCAGTGTTTGGGAAACTGAGGCAGGAAGCTTGCAACAGGTCAGAGGCCAGCGAGGGCTACACAGTAAGACCCTGTCTCTGTCTCTATCTCTGTCTGTCAGTCTGCCTCTCTTTTTGAGACAGAGTCTCACTGTGTACTTCAGACTGGCCTTAAATCTTCTTATGTAGCTCAAACTGACCTCAAACTCATGGTGATCCTCCTGCCTCAGCCTCCCAAGTGCTGGGATTACAGGTTTGTGCCCCCACACCCGGCTGCAAAACTGTCTCAAAACAAAGACAAAAACAGAAAAGATGAGGGCATAGGAAGGGCAAGTGTAGAACTAGACCCTGCAGTTCTGTATTGGAATTTTTTTTGTCTTTTTGAAATAACCTAGTTATGCAGTTCAGGCTGGCTTTGAGCTCATTTTGTAGCCCAGGTTGGTCTCAAACTTACAACAATCCTTCTGCTTCAGCCTCCGGAGTCCTGGGATTACAGGAGTGTGCCACCATGCCCCGCTCCTGCATTGAAAGTTTTACTATTTAGTTTATCATGGATTTTTGGCATTAATTTTGATTTACTGAAATATTGTATTGAAGTGTTGCATTGAAATAGCGTTTATCTTGATTGAGTAATTTTAGTATCCATTGAAATTGTGTGTCTAGGTCTCCTCACTCTCCACTGTGACAGTCTGGGCATCTTTCGCTGAAGAGAAGAAAATGTTCTGCTAAGGTTTATTTTTAAAAACAAAACTTTTTAGCTCCATAAGCGATAAGAATTCTCAGTTCAGTTCCCCCTGGCTGAAAAGCGATCCTCTGTTCCCGTCTAGAAGGTAAAGGTGTCCCGTTGCAACCACTAGAGGGAGCCAAAGAACAGATTATAGAGCCCATCCCCTGGCCAAGGCCTTCGCCGAAGACATTTCCTGGTCCTGATTCGCTTTGTCCGGGATGAAAATCCATCCTTTGGAGATTCTCCATCTCTTTTGGTGCCGGGGATCAAACTCACGACTTCGCGTTTGCCAAGCAGTCAATTACGCCGCTGAGCTAAACCCCAGGCCCCTAGATGCTCAGTCTTGAGCAGGTCCCAAATACATGAGTCAAGCTGAATATATGAGCAGATGCGGATTCACCCAAAGATCACTTTAATGAAATCCCAAACAGGGTGTGGTGGTGCATACCTGTAAACAAGCACTGGGGAGGCTGAGGCAGGAACATCTCAGTGTGTTCAAGGCTAGCTTGAGCTACATAGTGAGTTCAAGATCTGCCTGAACTATGTATTGAGAGCCTGCCTCAGAAAACAAAAGCAAAATGAAATCCCACGGGAAGTTTCAGTTGGTCAGACTTATGTTGAGTTGGCTTGAGTCATGGGACCAGGCCCTGCCTCAAAATAAAAAAAAATAAAAAAAGGCTGGGAGTATAGCTCGGGTTCAAGTCCCAGCACCACAAAACAAAACAAACAAAGTGACAGCCACGTCTCCCAAATTGCCCAGGCTGGGCTGAAACCGTTCCTCCTCCTGCCTCAGCCTTCCAGAGTGTTTTATTCTAGGCTTGTGCTCGGGAGCCGCAGTGTCCTGCCTCAGCTCTGCCTGGCCTCCCTGGGCTCCTCCAGGCCTGACCACTCTCTTCTCATTGTTTCCTGTCCTCACAGCATTGTTCAATTGCTCAGCACTTGTGGCCCCTGTTCTTGGGTATGGGCAAGGGTTGCTGATTTCACTGGGTTTCTCTGTGAGGTTCAGGCTGGACTTGAACTCAGCCGGTAGCTCAGGCTGGGTTCAAATTTGAGGTGATCCTCCTGCCTGTTGAGTGCTGGGATTACTGCCATGCACCACCAGTTCTATTTCACTTTTTAAAAAATAGTTTCTCTGGGCTGGGGATTTAGCTCAGTGGCATAAGTGCCTGCCTTGCAAGTGTGTGGTCCTGAGTTCAATCCCTGGTACTGATAAAAAAAGAAAAAGACCAAAAAAAAAAGTTCCTTTCTTTCCTTATATGTAGCCAGTATTTACTGATTTGCATCCAGAGCTCTCATTTTTAGTATCTGTGCCTGATCTTGCTAGTTTTTAGCTTTGAAGTACTTGGTAAGTTATTTGATGAACCCAAGTCTCAGTTTCCTCAGGTGGAGAATGGGTATCTCAATAGCAACCATCACAAGGAGGAAGTCAGATTTTGATAACTGGATCACACTTAGTAGAAACTATAGATTGTTGGAGGAGGAAAAATCCACACAGGCCAGAGGTATAATGAAGAGAAAGTGGAAGGAGGCGTGGGATTGAGCAGATGAAGATAAACAAAAAGCATTCAAGGGCAACCAGACCGACCTGGATAAATACTTACAAAGCAGCTGTAAGGAGCAGGTGTGTGGAGGTCTGGCTGGTCAGGTTCTAGAAAATACCTTTGGGAAATTCCCCAGGAAGCTCAAGAGCAAAAGGTGGGGGCAAGTGGTTCATTTCCCAGGAATCTGGGTTACTAGCTGCAAGGGGGTGGAATCCGTGTCTTGTGGTCTCCTTAAGATCTCTGTCATCATCTTTGTCCCTTTTGCAATAACAGCAAAACTGGAAAGGGGGCCTGCATTGGGTGGACGACAGGATGGGATCCGTTGTGTTTTTAGCAAGCTACAGGAATGGCTAGACAGGAACAAAAGACATCCGAACTGGGCGTGGTGGCACCTGGCTGTAACGCCAGTAGTCAGGAGGCTGAAGTAGGAAAAGTGACACAAATTTGGGGCCAGCCTAGGCTACAAACTGAGACCTCTCAGTGAAACTAAATTAAACTAAACTGAAACAAAATAAAGTGAACTAAAGTGAAACAAAACAAAACAAAATAAAAAGCACAGTGGCTGTTGGTTACCAGCAGGGTCAGGTCTAAGGTCCTATCAAAGAATCAGTCATGGGGGATGAGAGCTTAGCTCAGTTGTAGAGTGCTTGTCTAGCACGCAATAAGCCTTGGGTCTGATCCCCAGCGACACACGCGCGCACACACACACACACACACACACACACACAAGAATGAATGAATTTGCTGTAGTATCAGTTGGTGAGAAACAACTTGAGCAGAAAGGTAGAAAGGGTCTGCTGTGGATTTGTCCACGCACATGGCAGCAGCGAGGGACACAGCCTCTCTGTGCCCTGGGCTGCTCAGTGCACACCTGGGTCCTCTGCGATGTCACATTTTGGTCACAAGCAACAGAAACTCAACTACAGGATCGGCAGTCTTGGAGCCTGGGGCACCCAGTCCCCAGGCCGTGGTGCAGTGCCCGGAATTCCAGAATGGCCCTCAGCTGAGGGGACGCCTTGAGGACTTTTCTCCAAGGGCCTGCTCCAGGGCCTGTGACCATGGGCAGACAGCGGGACACAAAGGGCTCCAGTTATGGAGCTCTCCTGCTGGGGGTTAGGACAAGGGCCAGCCGGGCCTCGCTTGGCTTAGAGTTCTTCCTCCTTCTGTCCTGCTCCATTTCCTCCCTTATAGGTTTTTCTTCCCTCAGTGAATCCTGGCCACTGGGTCTGTGCTTCAAGACTCTTCCTCGGTTAGGCGATTTAGCTCAGCAGCTTAAGCGTCTGCCTGGCAAGCATGAGGTATCTCAGCTTTGATTATTTTTATTTATTTGTATTGTTTTATTCTCCCTATGATCCTCCCTATTTGCTCCATGTAGAAACCAGAAGGTTCAGAGCCTTGAGCAAAGCACTTCTCTACCCCAGTAGTTCTAACAAAGGTTTCAGGGCTCATTTTGATTGGACTGTCTTCAATCACATGACCTTCCTAAGTCAACCAATATGAAGGGCGCTGGTCAGGTGGCAGTGTTTTGATTGGTCAGGGCTGGCCACGCAGTTCACCCCTGGAATGTGAGTGAAGTCATTCCCAATTCAGTCACTTGGATAGACAGGGAGAGTGGTTTCCCCAAGAAAACAAGGGACACCTTACCAGAGGAAAGAGAATATTTTGTGGAAGAAGCACACACATCCTCAGTAGATCCTAACAAACTGTAGAATGTCCACATGAGGTCATTAAGATAATGGGGCACCTGGAAGCTATGATCTGAATTGCAGGCAGGAGGAGGGGACTGTACTGTCTCGGGGGTGGGAAGTGTGGGAAAGGGATAAGCAGGGATTAGATGTGTTCTGGGAAGCTTCAAAGGACAATTTGGGGTCTGGAGTAAGACATTAGAGGAAGGGAAGAGTACTCCTAAGAAATATGAAGGAGTGCTTTGCATATGTACAGCACACCTATATAAAATATGCACAGTTTAAATTGTCTGACTGCCCCCCACTTGCTCCCTTAAAAAGTACAGGGAGACTTGTGAGGTGTGGTGCTTGCCCTGTAGCCTGCACCAAACAGGCTGGGCATTTTGCTTTCCTGTGACTAACAGGACATGCAGGGACTTTCTTTTCACTTTCACTTTTTCTTGAGGGCTGTGTCCTGTGGACAATATCCAGGATGTTCCACCCTGGTCTTGTTGTGGGGAAATCTGCCCCACCCTAAGGACCAAATCACAGTACTTCTTCCTCCAAGGCAGGCCAGCCTCTGCTTCTGTTGTCCTGACACTTGGGGTAGACACAGCCCAGACCAGCCCTTTGTGTAAGCACCCCCAGAGGCGGTGACTTCATCTGTCTGTCCTACCCACTCCACGTTTTACTCAAGAAAATACTTGTAAAAGAAATAAATTTATTAGGGTTTCTGTGGAAGTTTTTTTTTTGCCTAGGGAAAAGACTAAGGAGCCACAGGGTCACCCCCACTCCCTTAGAGTCTGCCTCCGCCCCCGGTACTGAAGTACTGAAGTCGAAGCTGATCTCCAGATGCATAATTGGGATTAGCAGTACCGCTTTGGGTTGAGTGCTGTTAAGAGCAGCACCGGTCCCTGGCCTCCACTGGGGATGTGCACACACGGCCCCGCCCGCCTCAGTCTGGAGCCCTTAGCTGTCTCCCCAAACCAGGTGAGTGCCTCTGCCTCCTTCTGCTCCTCCCTCCTCCCCCGGCTGGTGAACCAGGCTCCAGAAAGCCTTGGGCTAAGCTGCCCTTCTCTTTTCCACCCCACCAAGTCAGAACTATTTTTCTTTCAGGCCTTCTCCTTCTTGGCTGCGGGCAGGGTGGGAACAAATTTGCCTGCAAGGGGGCAGGAAGGGGCCGCTGCCCCTAGGGCCGGTCTTATCACAGTGAGCCTTGCTGAACTTGTTTCTCTCTCCCCTTTAGTCTGTATTCTTTGTAAGTGCGTGGCCTCTGTCACTCACACACACACACACACACACACACACACACCCCATACATAATCCTTTGCTACGCGTCAGCATTTTAGAATCATTTACTTATTTATTTTGGGGTTTTTGGGTTCGGGGATCAAATTCATGACCTCGAGATTGCCAGGCAAGCACTGTGCCGCTGAACTATATCCCCGGTCCTTATTTCGGTTTTTTGAGACACAAGCTCGTTAGATAGCGTGGGCTGGCCTTGAACTCACTATGTAGCCCAGGCTGGCTTCGAACTCAAACTTGCAGCGACCCTCCTACCTCAGCTTCCCAAGTGCTGGGATTACACCCGACAATATTTAACAATTGCTCAAGAGTCTTCTGATTCCTCTAGTACTGTGGTCTCTCGGCAGACGTCCTTCCGGGAGCCTGCAGAGACCAGGTTTTGGGTTGCCCACCCCTTTTCTTCTCCAGGCCGGAGCAGTTTGACCGCTGATGATCTCAGCACTAGAGAGCGGCGGGGAGGGGCGGTCGGTGTCAGCACCCTTCTTCACCATCGGAAAACGGATTCAGAGAAACAAGGCAACCGGCCTCGGGGGCGGGGGCGTAACGGGAATTCAGGGCTCCAGGCCAGAGAGGAATTTATTGTCTCCTTTTGGGAGGCCTGAAAAGTGAAATAATAGACTCAGGGACTTCTAGGCCCCGGCGCCCCTAAAGTCCGAGAAGGCCAGGGATGGGTCTGGAGGATTACTGCGGGAGCTGGCAAGGGCACTGACCCTTCGGTAGCACTGCTGCCCAGACGGCCCGCCGCCCTTCTCTGGGCACTGTAACCAATGGGCTGCGGCCTCTTTAAGGGCGAGAGCCCCGCCTCCGCCCGTCGACGGCCTCTTCCCACCTCCTTGCCCAGGCTCCTCCAGTTCCAGACTTCTCTTGGCGATGAGGTCATCTCCTCGCTACCTATTGGCTACGCTGTGCTGTCAGTCACAGGAAGTCGCGCCGCCGTCCTCGCCGCTCTCATTGCTCTTCCTTCTCCCAACGCCCCCTCAGTCTGCCGAAAGAACCTCGATAAGGACTCTGATTGGCTAGTGTTGCTGTCACTTCTCTGGTGGGCGGTGCGAGAGGCGGGAGGCGGGTGTGGTGGGAGGGTCCGCAGGTTCCGTGCCTGAGAGGAGCCGGCGGTGTCCGTGCGTGTGTTGGCCCTGGCGGCCGCTAGAGCGACCGGCCCACCTTCCCCACCCCTTCGGCTGGGCTCACCACACGCCCTCAGCTCCTGCAGACTTCTCTCTAGCCTCGCGGGCCCTGGCTGGAGGCTGAGCCTCGGGAGGAGACGTGAGCCGCTGACGCGGGAGTGGGGCAGACCGCGGCGCCCGGCCCGGGAGGAGAGCTAGGCGGTGAGTGAGAGTCGGGGCCGGGACCCCTCCCCCACCGCGCCCCACCCGAGCATCCTTCCTCTGCGCGCCCACGCCGCGCGCGCCCCCGGCCCTCAGCGTTGCCCTCTTGCCCCACCCCCTCTCCCCCGGGGCCGGGGTCGTACAGCCCGGGTCGCCGGGTGGGGCCGGGCCGTCGGGCGCGGTAGTGCACCTGTGCACCGCTTGACCAGGTCACACTGCGCCGGATTGGGGGGCACGGAGGTTCCCGCCCTCGCTTCGCCCTCGGTGCCTTTTCACTGCGGCGCTTTTCGATCCAGATCAATCTTGAATCTCCCCGGGCCAGGAGGCGCACCTGGACTGAAATCCTGTGCGGCAGCCCAAAATGCCACCCGCTCTGCAAGCACCCAGTGTGGATTTGAAACTTGACAGCCAAGAAAGTGTCTGTCTCTAAAGTGTCAGGACGCTTTGATTGCGTCGCCTCCGTCACTGCAACCATGAGAAAGCACAGAGATCTGGATCTCTGGAGCTTTCCAGATGACTCCCCAACCTGCCATTTGCTACCTGTGTAATCTTCCACTCCAGCTTTCACAAGTGCGGAACGGGGATAATGACAGTGCCCGTCACATGGGGTGGGGGTTGGTAGATGCTGAATGTGAGAGTTCACAGAAAATGTTGGACATAGTCCTTGGCACATGGTAAAGGGCCGGGGTTAGGTTTGCTGTTGTATTCAGAAAGACTGGTAGATCGGTATGTATTTAGGTATTAAGGCCAGCTCGGTTTTGTGGGGCTCTCTCTTCTCTTCCTGTTTTATGATCAAACTGAATGGCAAAACCAAAACAAAACAAAACAAAACTGAATGGCAGTTTGGTGAACAGTTTACTGCTTGCCTCCTCTCCGTGGTTTGGAGAGTGTGTATACAGAAGTGTGAAGTATGTTCCTTACATACAGCAGCGAAATCACACCTGTGCTTCATGTGTTTCTAACCAGTTTTAAATCTGTAGGATGTCTGGAATGTCCCTGAGTTACCAGTTTTTGAAATTTTTAAAAGATCTTTATTAACTGAAGTCAAAGCCTGTAACTTAAGGTTGACTTTCTTTTTCTTTTTTTTTTAAGGTTGATTTTCAATAAGTTCAGCCTTAGAGGTTTTACCTTAGAGGACCCGGGCCCCACCCCCACTTACTGATGTAGTTTTACTGTTGTAGGCAGCCACCCCCCAGGAGTGACAGTATGGCCAGCTGGCCCAGGACTGCAGGGAGGAGAACGTTTGGCTAAGTTATTAAACTAAGGTTTGCCTAATGTTTCCATTTTCCATATCAAATCAAAGGGCTTTATGATAGTCATTTTCTTAGTGAAGTGAATAAGAAGCGAACCATTGAAAACACATGCAGGGGCCAGGTGTGGCGGCTTAAATCCTGTAATCCAGCTACTTGGAGGGCTACAGCAAGAGGATTGAAAATTGGGGCCATCTAACAAGACCCATCTTCAAAGTAAAGTGACAAGAGCTGAGATTTAGCTCAGTGGTAGGCACTTGATTAGCATGGATGAAGCACTGAGTTCTATTTCCAGTACCAAGAAAAAAACTAAGGGGAAAACATACACATACACGGACAGACACAGGAGGAAAGAGAAAGAGTGTTTGTAGCCTGGCTCTAGTGTTTTCTTCAGTTCTTTGCTAATACTGTTAAGAATGGCCTCCCACTTCTGTGGTTCTTGGCTGCTGAAATCAGGGCCTTTGGATGAGTTACTGTACATCCTCAGCACTTTTTACTTCACTCAAATTTTTTTTTTTTGTCTTTTTCCTTTTTATTGGTACCGGGGATCGAACTCATCACTGCCTGCTTGCAAGGCAGGCGCTTATGCCACTGAGCTAAATCCCCAGCCCTTCACTCAAATTTTGAGACAGGGTCTTGCTAAGTTACTAAATTGTCTAGGCTGGGCTTGAACTTGTAATTCTTCTGCTTCAGTCTCCCAAGAGAACTGCAGTTACAAGAGTGTGCTGCACACCCAGCTGAGAGTCCCTGTTTCAAAGGCTTTCCGTGCTTGTAATTCTAGCTACTCATGAGGCTGAGGCAGGAGGATTATAAGTTCACAGCCAGCAGTAAAATGGGACCTCATCTCAAATTAAAAGGGGGCTGAAGATGTAGTTCAACACTCTCTGAGTTCAACCCTACTACTGCCAAAATCAAAAAAAACAAAACGAGACAAGACTTCTCAGAGACACATCCACTAGGATTTTTTTTTTATTTAGAGTTGAATCATAGAGACCAAAGAGTAATGTGGATTCTATCATCCAAAAGTATTTATTGCAGACTTTCCATGTTCTTAGTAAACTGCCAAATGCGATGAGAGAGGGATTCAAAAGAGTATAAAAAAGGATCTCAACCCATTAAGGGCAAAACCATAAAGCTTGGGTCACCCAATAGTAATTACCAGTACTTCTTAAATAACTTCATTTACTCATTCAGCAAACTTTTGTTCCAGGCTTGAAATGTGCCAGCTGTTCCTCTGAGCTGGGATTATGGAGATATGATCTCTGTTCTCAGGAGCTCATAGTTTAATGGGAGAGGTAAAAGTGACCTGATTTTAAGAAACTGAAATAAACTCTGCATGCAAACCTAGAGTCAGTCATAGGAGCGTGGAGGCAACTTTTCCTTTGGAGGTGTGAGAAAGCTTCACACAGCAGAGTATGGTGTTGAACTTCAGAAGCTGAGGCAGGAGGATCATCGTGAGGTTGAGGCCAGCCTGGTCTACATAGTGAGTTAGTTCAAGAGCAGCTTGTACTACAAAGTGAGACCCTGTTTCCAAAAAGAAAAGTAAAGGAAAGAAAGGCTTCATAAAGAAGCTGACCTTGGAGCTGCATCTCTACTCCAGTTCCAAACAGAAAGACTCCCGACAAACCCGACAGCAATCAGGGCCCTTGGGGAAGAGGGAAGAAACTAATAGAGGGTTCCTGAATACCCACTGCTCTCTCCAGCTATCAAGCCAGGCTTTTAATGTATTACTTCATCCTCACAAGAACCCGTGAGGTCTATTTTACAGTCCTCTGCTTTGAGATAAGGAAACTGAGGCTCAGGTAGTTAAATTTAACCAGCATTGCAGTCAGTGATAGAGCCAGGGCTTGAATCTCTGATTTAGAGGTATAGTATGCTCCTTTCCTTTCCTTTAATCATGCTTTGTGGGAATATTTATTTGTTTTTGTGGTATTGAGGATTGAACCCAGGGTTTTCAAACACAGGGTCTTACTGTGTAGTTCAGTTTGGGCTTGAACTCACTGTGTAGCCCAGGCTGGCCTCAAACTCATGGTGATCCTCCTGCTTCAGCCTCTTGAGTGCTGGGATTATAGGCATGTGTCACCCTGCCTGGCTCCAGCCCCCTTTTGAAATTTTTTTAAATTTTGACAAGGACTGCTCTAATTTTTTTTTTTTTGCTACCAAGTATCAAACTCACGACCTGGAGCTTGTCAGGCAGGCGCTTAATAGCCAAGGACTTTTCTGATTTGCTGAATTGCCCAGGCTGGGGTTGACTTCCTGTCCTCCTGCCTCAACCTCCTGGAGTGCTGGGATTATAGGCATGCACCACCATCCTGGCTTGGAAGTAAATATATAAGAGATTATGGAGTTTTATGCATATGCTATTATCCATTTACTACATCTGTCCAAAATTATTTTTTGTGAAATAAAGTTTAGTTTTTGATTTAGAAGGGCCAAGAATTTAGCTCAGCAGCACAAGCACCTGCCTGGGATGTGCAAGGTTGTGAGTTCGATCCCTGGTACCACAAAAAAAAATTTTTTTTACTACATTTTTGATTTAGAGTCACCCTAATAAATAAAGTTTATCTATAGTGCTATTTTATACTTACAAATGTGGTGGCAATAAAAGATGTAGCCTGGGGCATAAGCACCTGCCTGGCAAGTTTGAGGTCGAGTTCAATCCCTGGCACCAAAAAAAAAAAAAAAAAAAAAAATGTGGCCTGTGGACATATACAGTGAAATGAAGGATGTTTGATGTACATAAATTCTAAACAAGGTACTTTACAAAGTTTATTAAACACAGGTTTCTGTTGAGACTGCAGTTTAAATAATTGTGTTAAAAAGGATTTGTAGACATAGTCAATTAATTTATAAAGGAGGAATTACTTTTTATTTTATTTTATTTTTTTGTCTTTTTCTTTTATATCAGTACCAGGGATCGAACTCACGACCGCCTGCTTGCAAGGCAGGTGCTTATGACACTGAGCTAAATCCCCAGCCCCGAGGAATTACTTTTGAAATCATATTAACAACATACTACATTTAAAAAGAACGCTATAAAACATATACTGTGAGCTTCCCATGGACAAGGGTATTTGGTTTTCTTTTCTTCTGTTTCTTAAGTGAGGTTTCTTTATGTTGCCAGGGCTGGTCTTGAACTCCTGGATTTAAGTGATCCACCTGTTCTGCCTTAACCTGAGTAGCAAGGACTGCAGGTCTGTGCTAGGCTTGCTTTTTTTTTTTTCCCTCTTGTTCCTGGCTTCAAGAGTTGTTCTTGGGATGTATTAAGTGCTTAATAAATATTGATTGAATAAAATGGTCACGAACAATATCTTCATATATATATATATATATATATATATACGTATATATATATATATATATATATATACACACACACAAAATATATATATACAAAATTTTTTCCCCTGGGATGATAGTTGGAACTGACATAGGAACATTTTATTCTTTCTTTTTCTTATTTTTGTGGTACTAGGGATTGAACCCAGGCCCTCAAGCATGCTAGGCAAGTGCTCTACCACTGAAATAAGTCCCCATCTTATTATATTGTGGTGCTGGGGATTGACTCCATGGCCTTTGCACTGAACTATATCCCTAATCTTTTTTTTTTTGCTTTTTGAGACACTGTTTCACTATGCAGTTCAGGCTAGCCTTGGGCTCAGGCTGATCTTGAATTTGCAACAATCTTCCTGCCTCACCTTCCCAAGTCCTGGGATTACAGGAGTACACCACCTGGCCTGGCTCCTAGTCCTTTTTGTATTTTTTAAATTTTGAGACAGGTTTAGAAAGTTACTCAGTAAATTTCCCAGGCTGGACTGGAGTTTGCTGTTCTCCTGTCTCAGCCTTTCACGTGCTAAGATTATAGGCACGTGCCACCACGAACTGCTGAAAAGAAAACTAATTCTTCTTCTTCTTCTTTTTTTTTTTTTTTTTTTTTTTTTGGTGGGTATCAGGAATTGAACTCAGGACCTCATGCTTGCCAGGCAGGCAGTGCGGCATTGAGCCATATCCCTGACCCTATAATTCTTTTAATACTTAAAAATGCTTATTGTGGCTGGGTGTGGTGGCTCACGCTTGTAATCCCAGCATTTGGGGGAGGCTGAGGCAGGAGGATTGTTGTGAGTTCGAGACCAGCTCGGCTACAAAGTGGGCTTAAGGCCTGCCTGAGAGACCCTGTCTCAAAAAAAAAGACCAAAAAAAAAAAATGCTTATTGTGTGCCTTCCACATGGTTAACTAATATGTGGAAATGGATACTGAATTAGGGCCACGCAGTTCTCTGTATGCTGGACCAGTGTTCTACCATCAAGCCACACCCCCAGCCCACATGAAATGTAAGTACAGTAATCTAGGCAGGAATTGACAGTAAAGACAAATATTTGATTTTTTTTTTTTTTTTGGTCTTTTTCCTTTTCATCGGTACCAGGGATCGAACTCACGACTGCCTGTTTGCAAGGCAGGCGCTTATGCCGCTGAGCTAAATCCCCAGCCCCCCAAATACTTGATCTTTATGTGTGTAAGGAGAGGGTGGACTTATATTTCTGATACTGCAAAAAGTGATAAATTATCAGTGCTAGACAGGCAGTTAACATGAATAATAGAATCTGACTGACTGGCTGGAATCCAGGCCCCACTTGCCAGCTGTGGGAATGGCCTTGGGCTGTGTGACTGTGATAACTTTTGTTACTTTGTCTTCGCTGTGTCTCACTAGCTGTAAAATGGGGATAGTAAGGGTGCCCACTTTGTACTGCTGCAGTGAGGACTAAGCAAAAGCAAATCAAAGTCTTGGAACAGTTTTATATGCCCATAATTGTGATGATTATTCGAATCCATGGTTACTTGGCTTTTGGCAGTAGTGTAGACTGACCGTGGCTGAATGAGGTTGGAATCAGAGATGAATGAGTGTAGAATGATAAGAGTATTCAGAACGGGACATTTAAATGTTAACCACCGCTGCTTCAGCATGTTTTTCCAATTCAGTAACCTAGAGAATTCTGACTTCACAAAGTAGAGTGAACCGGTGGTTTTATTTAACTCGGCTTCACAGTTAAAAGACTCAGGGCACCCCTAGAATCCCAGCTACTCAGGAGGCCAAGGCAGGAGGATCCAAGTTGAATGCTCTCTGTTATGGTTTGTTTCTAGGGTCCCCCCAAAATCTCATGCAGTGGTAGGTGGGACGTTTGGGAGGTGGCTGATCTAGGGTGGGTGATGCTAGGATTAAGGGTGCTCCAGGTGGGTAGCCTGGATGAGGAATAGAAAGAGGGTTGCTCATTGATTCTTGCTTTTGCTGCCTTCTGCCTGCCGTGAACTGAATTTTTCTCCTCTGTGATTTCCCTCTGCCATGCCACCCTGCCTTGGAGCCAAAATAAACCTTTCCTTCTTTAACTTTGGGTGTCAGGTATTTTGTCTCAGCAGTGAGAAAAGTAATACACCATTAAATGAAAAAAAAAAAAAAAGGTGAGATTTAAAGTAATACACCATTAAAATGAAAAAAAAAAAAAAGGTGGGATTTAGCTCTATGAACTTAATCCCCATTTTGCAAAATAAAAAGCCAAAATGCATGGATCCTAAAAATACTGTGTATCCGGTCTGAAGAGAAGCTAGTTGAACTCAATGTCACTGCAGGTGTCAGAGCAGAAATTGAGTGATCTGTCCATGTGTGCCTTTTGTGGTTCTCATTGCTTAGGTTGCGTTGGGTTCTGCAGCTTAGTCCCTGTCATCAGCCCTCACTGCGCAACTGGCTGGAAGCACCAAGGAATCAAGTGATTTGAGGCTCTGTGACAACCTGGCAGCTGGGCTCAGGCTGCTTCTGCAGCCAGTGTTTAAAGCCTGCTCAGACAGCAGGAGTAAAAAGTGTATAGTGACCTTGAAAGCAGTGCTATTGAAAATATTTTTTGTTTTTTTCAAATATCTCAGTTTTTTTTTTTCTTCTGTGTCATTGGTTACCCTTTTTTTTTTTTTTTTTGAGGGTGTATGTGTGGTACTGGAGAATAAATCCATTGGTACTCTACCCCTTACATCCCCAGTCTTCTTCCTTATTTTAAGCCAGGGTTTTGCTAAATTGACCAGGCTGGCCTTGGGCTTAGCAACCTTCCTGCTTTAGCTTCCCAATTAGCCAGAATTATAAGAGTGCACCATTGTGCCTGGTTCACTACTTACTCTTATTAATATGCTTTTAGAATTCCCTGTGTAAGTGAGAGCTGGTGTTTTTTGAATTCTGGAGTGTATCCTAAATTCATTACTGAATTTGAAGATGAGTAGGCTATTTTTAGGTCGTATTCCTCTAAAATTATTAGTAGAGTTGGATGTGGTGGGGTTTACCCATAATTCTAGCACTTGGGAGGCTGAGGCAGGAGGATCACTGTGTTTGAGACCAACCTGGGCTACCTAGTGAGTTCAAGGCCAGCCTGAACTGTGTAGTGAGACTCTGTTTCAAAATATAAAACAACTATGAAAATTGAAGTAGAGTGGGTATAATTTGAAAAAACTTCTTAACTCCCTAATCTGAGAGAGTATAGCCAGGAGGTTGTGTGACAGTTTGAGGTGTAAGGATCTGGCTCTCTGCTACAATTTATGACTCAGTTTCTTCATTTGTGAAACAGAGTTTACTCCATGAGGTTGTTGGAAGGATATGGAGAAAGGTAAAGAGAAGTGCCCAGCATTTTTTTCCTGCCTCAGGTTTATTTGTACAAAGAGCACAGGACACCAGCAAATGTCCCCCCCACCCCCAGTGGCAGCCCAGGAGTCACACCAGTCCATCTGTCTTCATGTTGGCAGATAGAGCCGCTTACTGTGCGCTTACTGTGGAGGCTTCACAGGGTCCTGGGCACCTTTGGGAGCCTGAGCTGGAGCAGAAGTTGGAGCAGCGACCTGAGCCTGTGCCTTGGTTGGAGCCTGGGCCTTTGGCCAGCAAAGCCTGCGACCCTTGGCAGTGTTGCTCCAATACACTTCCCAGGCTTCCGGTGGGCAGCATAGACAGGGCAAGTGAGCTTGCAGTTCAGGTGCTTTGGGATTTTGGGCTTGAGGAGGGCCTTCATAGGCTCAGCGCGTGGTTCATGGCCTTGGCGTTGTTTGCTTGCATCTTTTTGAAGCCCTTCTTGTGCTTCTTCGCAAAACGCATATTCCTCAGGGACTTGGGTCTATCCCCTTTAGAGATTTGTCTCTTTGCTATTGTCTCTTTCTTCATACCATTTTTGTCCAATTTGCACTATGGTCGTGCATGGTGTGGTTCTTGGACTGTAAGCCGTGGGTGCTAAGTGCCTGGAACCGGAAGAACCTGGCATCTATTTTGTGATACATGTGACCACTCCCTTAAGTCTCAGCCCCATTCTGTGAAGTAAATGGTAGCACCATTTTGCAGATGAATAACAGGCTTGAAGAGGAACTAATTTAGGAAGATCACAGGTAGGACTTGAACCCATGTCTGAATTAAATGTTCTTATTCCATAGAACAGTGAGTACAAGGTGTTTAAAATTTTGCGTCTAGTAAACTTCCTCTTCCAAATCTTTACCATAGTGAGCAAAAATGTCACTAACAGTGAGGATTCTTTGTGGTAATAATTAAGATACTATAGTTCTTAAAATATCCTTTGAAATCCTCCTTGTATGTATTTTGTTGTCATTCCTGAAATGAAAACTATAATCATAACTTCATGTGGTGTTAGATTGTTCAGTAAATAGTACCAAATAAGGAGTAGTGTAATGTCCACATTTTTAGAATTTTTTTATTGTTTTAGTATCCTTTTAAACTGTAAATGGTTTAAGTGATGTCAGGGTCTCTTAACCATGATTAATTTGGACATATTTTCACAACCACAGAATTTACAGGAACTCAGGGAGCTGTCTTCTCTTTATACTTTAGGATATATCATGTTGTCTGTTGGTGTTAGAATGACTTTTATCATGGTGAAGCTTTGGCTTTATTTTTGCGTGTGTGCGCGTGTACGTGCGTGTACATGTCATGTGAGGATCGAGCCCAGGGACTTTGCTAGGCAAGTGCTCTTCCACCGAGCTATGTGCTCAGCCTCAGCCTTATTGTTGATTTTTATGTTTATTAATATGATTAATATATTTAAATTAGTCCCTTTTCCCCCCTTTTCTCAGTGTTGAGGTTTGAACTCAGAGCTTTCACAGTGAGGTACATCCCCAGCCCTTTTTTTTTCTGAGCTATTTTGAGACAGGGTCTCACTGAGTCACTAATTCCTCAGATGAGGGTTAAACTTCTGATCTTCCTGCTTTAGCCTTCTAGAGTTTTGGGGTTAAAGGTGGGTATCATCATGCCTGCCTTTTTTTTTCAGTACTGAGGAAAAAACCCACTCTTCTACTATGTTGCATCTCATCCCACTGAAGTAGTCTTTTGAGTTTGCTGTATGTACCTTGTCTTTATTTTGAGGTAGGGAAAGAGAATTTAGAAATCGTAAGTAAGAATCGTCATCTTTCTTAGCACTTGTATGGGTGAAAATCACTTTTTCTGAAGTAAAGCTTCAGTTTCTGAGTCTTTCAGTCTTTAAATCAGACACTCCAGATTTATTTCCGAGGGCCATGGCATGGATGGCAATGATGCAGTGTTTTTTTTTTTTTTACCTGAAGATTATGGTTTAAATTTTTTTAATGATGCAATATTTTACCATATTTTATAAATTTAGTGATCTGTTTCACATTGTCTTACTGCGATTTCCTTTTTGTTCATACTCTCTGTGGGAGAGATGAGGGTGTTCCAGAATGGACTAGGGAACCAAGAACATGATGGTATCATACACTAATGGTTGGAGATGAAATACATTTAGATTTTCTTTACCTAGAACATGTCCATGGGATACTGGTATGTAGTAGATGCTCAGTAAATACTGAGTGAAACCCCTTTTCCTACTCAAAGGGCAATTTATTTTCTTAATCCTCATTATGAATCTTTGTATATGTTGAGTCAGATAATTAATCATGTTCCTAAATCAGCCTCTCTTGCGTGACCCCTTTGCCCCCACCTTTTTTCCTGAAAACTGATTCTGAAGGTAAGCTTAGCAGATTAGTATGAATGAGTAGTGGACATGATATATGCCATTTGGACAAGGTATTCATGACATTTTATTTTCAACATAACCCATTCGGTGCCTAAATAAAACTGAGTTAATTATAGTGTAACCTTTTGTTCTATTTGGAGAGTGTTAAGGGATTTTTGAATACCGTCCAAATTTCACCTTCTTCCCTTGAGCTTAGAAAACTTAGAAAGCTCTTTCTAGAGCAAGGATTCTCAAAACTTTTCCTTCATAATGCTCTCTGCGTACCTCTTGTTTTCTTTTTCTTTTTCTTTTTCTTTTTTTTTTTTTGTCTTTTTTGTTTTTATCGGTACCAGGGATCGAACTCATGACTGCCTGCTTGCAAGGCAGGCACTTATGCCACTGAGCTAAATCCCCAGCCCCTTGTTTTGTTTCTTAAAAGCAAAATTTGTTTTCCCTACAATGGAAATAGTAGTTGGAGAACCTGTTGATCTGTGTTGCGTTGAATACCTCTGTTTTCTATCTTGGCTCTACCATTCTCTGGCCCTGTGATCTTGGGCAAGAGTATTTGTCTTTCAAAATCTCTTATTTCCTTATAGGCTAGGTGTGAGAACTGAACAAAATTACATGTAAAGCATTTAGCATATAGTAGTCCTTTAGTACAGGTTAATTATTCATAGCAGCCAGGAAATTTCTTTTGTAGCACTAGCTGTAATTATGTATTTTTTTCCTTTCCTAGGAATTGAACCCAGGGTTTTGTGCATGCTAGCCAGGTGCTTTAGTGCTGTGCTACACCCCCAGCCCTTGTGTTTTTCTTTTCATCATCTTTGTGAAGCCAAGGACCATGTATGTCTTTTTACTTCTATCTTCCCAGCATCTGGCATGTTGGCTGGCATGCATGGTATGTAGTAGATGCTCAGTAAAAACTTGATGAATGAGTGAAACCCCTTTTCCTACTCAAAGGGCAGTATTCTCAACATACCTCCTTTGACCTTTGTTCCCTTGAACATACTGGCTTGAAACTTTATCAACTTGTTACTTGAACTTTGGTCTATAAAAGATTGGAGCACGGTAGAGTTAAGGGCAATGAACAGGTCAATAGCATAACTACAAAGAGAACAACAGTACAGTATTCAAAGTAAATTATCAGAATCTAGTAGTCCAGCTTCGTTTTTTCCTCTCCTCTCTTTCTTTCACTGTACTGTGGATTGAACCCAGGGCCTTTGTACTGGAGTACATTCCTAGCTCTTGTTTTATTTTGAGATTATTTCACTAAATTATCAAGGCTGGGTTTCAGTTTACCATCTCCTGCCTCAGCTCTCGGAGTACTGGGATTACAAGCAGGCACCATGACATCTGGCTCTCTGGACTTTATCCTTCCTTCCTTCCTTCTTTGAGGCAGAGTTTTGCTGTGCAGCCAGGGAGACCTCAGACTCTTGGCGGTCCTCCTGCCTCAGCTTCTTGAGTACTGAGTATTTTCTGACCTTCTGTATTCCGTTATCTGGCCCCACATTCTACCGAAACTACTTTCATTGTGCTCACCACTGACTTGCATGTTGTTGAGCCAGTCTGTCCATAGTGTAGTGAAGCAGTGGCTCATCTTCCCTGTAGTCACCTTCTCACTTCATCCGTGACGTGGTGTCTTCGTCCCATGACAGTGATGCCTTAGTTTACGAATTTAATTCTTTCTACAGTTGCAAACCGAATGGACAAAAATTGAATCAAATTCAGTGTTTAGGGTCAGTGTCGAACTAATGGGGAAATTTGATTTGGTTTGTGACCAGAATCATGGAAGGAATGAAGTTCGTGAACTGAGGTAACACTTATATCTACAAATGCTTTTGTGTTTTCAGAATATGTCTATAATTTCATCACTCCTTAACATCTCCACCATAATTACGCTTGTTTAAGTTATCTATGTTAGTTTAATTTCCTATGGCTGCTGTAACAAATTACATACTTGAGAAAGATTCTCTTCTGCCCTGCATGCAAAGTACAGTATGTTTATCTGATTCCAAAATCCCTGAAAGTATTAACTTAATGCAGCATCAACTCAAGTCTTAAAATCTCATCTTAAATATCAGCTTCAGAACATAAATTCTCACTATGTGAATTGTGTGTTATGTCTTTTCAAAATACAATATTGTGAGGCATATTATAGGCACAGTATAACAGTAATAGACATTCCCATTTTGGAAGAGAGAAAAAGGAAGGGAGGAATGAATGGTCAGTGGCCTAAGCATGTCATAATCCACAGGGAAATTGTTTATTAGGTTTATTAGGAAGTAATTCTCTGTGACTTGAGACTGTCCTCTGGGCCTGAGACTGTAGCCTCTGCTCTCAGTTACTCTTTTTTCTTGAAGGGTAGTATAGGTTTGTAGTTGGGTAGGTTTTTATACTCCAATTGTTAAAAATTGTGGCAGTGTACATATAATGTAAAATTTACTGTGTTAGCCATTGTAAGTGTATTGTTTAGTGGTGTTACGCACGTTCATCTGTCTCAGAAACTCTTTACCGTACAAAACCAGAGCTGAATACTCATAGCCAATAATTCCCTATTTTCACCTTCCCCCAGCTCTATGTGTATCTGAAGAATTCTTGTCATTAGACAAGAGAGTCCTCCATAAAGCCTTTCTGGATGATCTCATCCCTAGTCCTGGAGTCTGCTTAGGGTGGATTGGGGGAGGCATAGTCACATACATGCTTGCAGTACCGTCAGCACCAGTGTGGGCTGTCCAACTACACCTTTGCTTTTCTCTTCATAGCATGCTTGCTTAGTAGTAAATGTCCTAATTTTAGTATCTTTTGTGATCTAGATAAACTGAGAATTTCTTAAATCATCAAATTCTCATTTCATTTAACATTTCTTTGCAGTTTATTTTCCTCTTGCATTTTAGTGCAAGTACCAAGCAGAAGATGGACTACATCTTCAGTATGTTGCTTGGAAATTTCATCACAATATGAGTTTCTAAGTCTCCCAGAAGTACCTTGAACATTCATATTTTTAGGAACATGTTGCTTATGAGGCTGTGATAATTCTCTAAAACAATGTGGGGTTTCTCTACTGTGATCTCACTTTCTCTCTTTCTGTTTAAACAGGCTTCCAAAAATTCTCGCAGCCTTTCTCCTCCAATGTTAGAGCCACTTTTCCATTTTCAAGTGTTGTAGCAGCACCTTACTTTCAGGCACCAAAATTGGAACCTGTCAGGGTTCAGCCAGAGAAACAGAAGCAGTAAGAGATACAAGGCATTTACTGCAAGGGATGGACGATGGACCTGGCTTAGCAAGTCACACATGGGTGGGCTGGGCTGTGGAAAAGGACAGGCTGGAACTTTTACCATCAGTGGAAGTTGGCATCCATGATTGGAATCCCTTGGAAAACTTCATTTGTGCTCTTACAGTCTTTGAATTGACTCAGGCTCATCCAGATTTTTTCAGAACAATTTATTTTACTTAAAGCCAACTGATTATGAGTATACATACATCTATAAAACACCTTCACTGGACACTTCTGTTAATGTTTGATTGAATAATAGAACCATTACTTAATCCAGCTGACACATAAAACTAACCATCACACCATCATTGTTATTACTTGCCTGAATGATTGCAGTAGCTCCATTTGATTTGGATTCCCTGTACTTGCTTGCGTCTTTTTTTCTTTTCCAGCTCAAACATGTTTTCTGTTTATTAAAGTCCATATTACCATTATATGGTTTGATGCTTAGTAAAGGAGCCTTTGTTCAAGTAAAAATCCTTGGGAAGAAGCCCATGTGTGGGTTTACACTTTATCAAGGCCCAGTTCCTCTGGGTTTGTTTAAAATTCTTCCAAATTCCTGGATAGCATGGGGTAGGTTCCCTTGTGAGGCCCTCTTTTGTCCTTAACCTTTAGCATACAAACATCTCTAGCAAAATCATTCAGCCATGCACTTGCCTGCAAAGCAGTATCAGTGATTTTGAGTTCTGAACCGGATCATAGCCAACAAACGTGTTTATTCCTTTACACAATTTCCAGGCATTTGTATCAGGTGTGTTGAAGTATGTTGTCCAGTGGAGCACCAAACTCCTCAACTGTCTCCAGGAACCCTTGGGAATAGCAGTGAGCTGAGTGTACAAATTAGCAGAATTGGAGGCCAAGACAAGGTGCAGGAGGCCTCAGGAGCTGGCACAGGCAACTGCTGCTACCTGCGGTAGCACAGCCCATTAACTTGGTGGTGATGATAGTGCACTGACTCGAGAACACACTGTGCTTGATAAATCTCTCTCTCTCTCTCTCTCTCTCTCTCTCCCCCTCTCCCCCTCTCCCTCTCTCCCACCCCTGTTTCTTTCTTTCTTTTTTCTCCCTCTTTTTTGTTTTTGGCTTTTTTTGAGATAGGGTTTACTGTCCTGTTCAGGCTGGCCTTGAACTCACTTTGTAGCCCAGGCTGTCCTCAAACTTGTAGCAATCTTCCTGCCTCAGCCTCCTGAGTGCTGGAATTACAGGTGTGTGCCACAATGCCTGGCTGATGTGCTGATTCCTTATGGTCTTTTCTCTGTGGAGGACCAAAAGTAACTTCCTAATCTTTGCCACACCTTTACTTGCGTACTCTGCTGCTACTCTGCTGGTTTCCTTGCTATGTGTGGATAGACTCCTAGGTCTTTGTGCTTAATTGTGTATCTACCTGAAAAACTCTGTGAATCTTTACATGACTTATGCCTTCACTTTTTTAAAGTCTACTTGGAGGTGTCGTCTTACCAGAGAAATCACCGTATTTCGGGGCCTGGTGATGGATGTGTGTCATCCCAGCATTTGGGAGGCCAAGACAGAAGAATTACTTGAGCTCAGGAATTTGAGAACAACCTGGGCAAGACAGCAAGATCCTCTCTTAAGAAAAATTAGATGTCTGTATCTCTGGTATATTTGCTTATTTGCTGCACATTCGTATACATATAAAATAGTCTCAGAATTCCTGGCCATGCCTCTGTCTGAAATCTCTGGTATTTCCAGTTCCTCATATCCTGCTTTACATTACATAGCCATCATTTAACATTTGTTTGTTGTGTCCTACTCCATGATAATTTCTAAAGGGAGGAGACTGTTCATGGTTGTATTCTTTGTACTGACAATACCTGGCATGTAGTAGGTGTTTAATGTGTATTTTTTGAATAAATTAGATGGTTATTTTACTTCCCAAGCGATACTTGCCATAGTATATCACTTGATGACATTGTTCTCCTAGTTTTTCTTTTGATCCCTAGTTCATTCTGTCTCTTCTGCTAGGTGTTCTTCATCTCAGCCTCTTGAGTATGTGATTTTTCTTGTATTTGTTTTCTCTGTAGGAGATCTCATCCATTCTTGTGGCTTTAAATAACATTTATATGTTGATAATTCCCAAATGTGTGTTTTCATTTCTTTTGGATGCTACTTTGCCACCTCCACTTGGGTGTCTCACAGACATCTTAAACTTGCATTCCAAACCAAACTCTTAATCTTCCTTTCCTCCTGCCAGAGCTGCTGTGGCTCCAGCATCACCCATTTTGCGAATAGCACTTCTGACCTTTGTGTGTGAGCCAGGAATTAAAAGGTCGTTATCATCTTTAACATCTCTTGCCTCATGTCCATTCCATCACTAGCTTCTGTTGAGAATTAGCATAAAATTTTTTTTTTTGTCTTTTTCGTTTTTATCGGTATCAGGGATCGAACTCACGACTGCCTGCTTGCAATGCAGGCATTTATGCCACTGAGCTAAACCTCCAGCCCCAAGAATTAGCATAAATTTTAACCCCAGTCATTTTCTAGGCCTGGTGGCATAAGCCTGTAGCCCCAGCACCGAGGAAGGCAGGCATGTGGGTCACAAGTTAGAGTTCTACTGGGGCAGTTTAGCGAGACCCTGGTGGTGGATTGGGATGTTTGATCCTCAGTAACAAAAAAAACCCAGAAACTTACTTTATGTGTCAACTTCTCATCTTTTCCACTGAAACAACTGTACCTAGTCCTCCTCATACTCGTTCAGAAGCATCAGTGAATGCTTAATTGCAGTCCTTGCTTTCATCTTTCCTCCCACCTTAGTTGATTCTTCATAATGACACAAAGGTTTGTAAATTGCAAGTGTAATTAATACTATGTTCCTTGCCATGCCTTGAACTGTTTGTAGTCTCTAAGCAGATACCTTGAGGGGATGGAATTGTGGAGATCAGAGATTTTAGTAAGGAATCATAGGAACTATGATGGGTTTGAAAGTACATTCCATTAAAAGAGGCAGTTTTGTAGTTTGCACATAGAAGTTTAGGTCTAGAATGCTGATTCAGCTTTTTAAAAGTGCATACTTGTACAACTCAGTAATCCTGCTCTCAGGTATTTATTACCCTGGAGAAATAAAAATCTATATTTATAAAAAGACCATGTGAATGCTTACAGCAGATTGATTGATTGATTGGAGACAGGATCTTACTATGCAGTTGAGGCTGACCTTGAGCTCACTATGTAGCCCAGGCTGGCCTTGAACTCTCACGATCCTTCTGCCTCAGCCTCCAAAGTGCTGGAATTACAGGGATGCACCACCATACTTGACATCAGTTTTATTCTTAATAGCCAAGAAATTTGAAACAACTCAAATGCCATCAAATTCAGAAGACAAACAATGGATTACTACTTAGAAAAAAAGGAATGAATTGTAGTTACTGATACATGGAACAAGGTAGATGAATAAAAACATGTTAAGTAAAAGAAGGCTCAAAAAAGAACTTACAGAGTAAATTCATTTATGCAAAGTTTTAGAGTAGGCAAAACCAGTCTGTAGTGATAAAACCTAGATGATGAATGAGGCTGGAGGTTGGGGCTTGAGTGCAGAAGGTTGTGAGGGGTGATGGGAATGTTGGTCTTGATTGAGAGTGATGGTTACAGGAGAGTGCACACTTACAAAACTCACCGAAACCACACATTTGGATTGTGTGCATTATATTGTGTGTAGATTACACTTCTAGTTGATTTAAAATACTGTGCAATCATCTTAAATTTAAACTCCAAAATTAAGAAAAATACGATGTAGTTCAGTACTCTTTACTACATAAAAGATATTTGTATGCCAAATATGGTTGAGGTTAGCCAGTTTCTAACACTAATCTACACTTCCCAGAGTGTGCAGACTAAAGAGTGCCTGGCTCATAATGGGTCCTCAAATTTCTGTGGAATGAATGAATGGCTAAGTCAGGTGGCTTTGTGTAGCTCCATTCTTCCTCCTGCCATTCTCTAACTCTAGTCATTTTTTTGGAGTTAACTTGTTAGCCTTCTCCTGGCAGTAGTCCCTTGAGCACATGTGGGATCATTTGAATAATTACTGAGCATCTACCATGTGTATTTACCCTGCCTAAGTAAAGTAGTTGGTAACTGTGAGGAGTCATACAAATGTCAGTCGATTATATGTGTGAAATTTACATTTGACTTACAAAAGCAAATGCTAGGTAAGCTGGTCTTAGAACCTCTTTTTTTTTTTTTTTTTTTTTTTTGGGTCTTTTTCCTTTTTATCGGTATCGGGGATCAAACTCATGACTGCCTGCTTGCAAGGCAGGTGCTTATGCCACTGAGCTAAATCCCCTGCCCCCTGGTCTTAGAACCTCTTTCAGCTACCATTTCTTCATCTTGTGCATTTACACTCTGCTATCTGGAAAAATAGGCATATGGACAGACTGTACATAATAACTCCTCAGATGAGAGGAGGCAAAAACATTTCAGAATGCCATTCTTGTGTAGTGTAGACATGGCAGATTTCTTTTTTCCCTTCCTTCTGGAGTCTATGAGGGATGGAAGAGTAGACTGACTAACTCTGTCAGAACCAGAATTCTCTTTGGTATGTATGGTAGGTAGGCAATGGCTTAGTAATGGCGAACCTTTTAGAGCTTTCAGTGATACAAGCAGCCTACTGCTGCTCATGTGTCATAGGTTTGCCACCACTGCTGTGGCTGTATGTTGGCTTCATCAGATTTGATTAAGGCTGATGTAAACTTTTATAGGTCACCAAGCAGAATTACTGTTTTTTTTTTTTTCCAACCAGAACTTTTAAAAGGACTTGTTACTACTTCATATAGATAATTGTTACTTTTTTTTTCATTTGGTTAGGTTGCCCTACATTCTTGTAACAACTTTTTTCCTGTCATGCAAATTATCCTTGATTGATATTTTTATTTTAGTGACAGGATCTCACTATGTAGTTCAGGCTGGCCTTGAACTCACTGTGTAGCTCAGGCTGGCTTTGAACTGGTAGCAATCCTCCCATCCTAGTAGCCTTCCAAGTGTTTGGAATTATAGGTGTGCACCAGCACACCTGGTTTATCTTTGATTGTTTCATCCAAGGAGTTATCTTGAGGCTAAACTCCTTTAGAAAACAGCTCTCCTTGATTGATATGAATGAGTCATCCAGTTACAAACAGGTTTTTCACACCTACCTCCATATCTTATCTTTTCTTTGTTTCACCTGTCTTTTTTCTCCCCAATACTTTTCTCTTGTTACTGTTACAGTATTGTTAGGGTAGTAGCTACCCCTAATAGATATTATTATTTTTTCTCATGTATCTAATATATCTTAGCCAGAGATGGTAATGCATATATGTAATTCCAGCACTCTGGGAGGCTGAGGCAGGAGGTTTGGAATCTCAGATCAAGACTAGCAACTAGTAAGGGCTAAAGATTTAATCCAGTATGAAGGCCTTGAGTTCCATCACTGGCTCCAAAAATATTATATATAAGACATGCTATATATATAGGTGTCTGTCTTGTATGTGTCTATCTGTACCAAGCAATTATTATTTTGTTATTTTTATTTTTTTGGTACCGGCGATCGGACTCATGACATTATGCTTGCCAGGCAGGCACTTATGCTGCTGAGCTAAATCTCAGCCCTGAACTAAGTAATTTAATAAATAAAATCAAGAAGGTGGATGGCACATCCTAGAGAGAAGCTGAATAATGTGTTCATGGGCCATAATGTATATAAAGCGAAGTACCTGAGGAAACTGTGGACCTAGGTCTTTTCGCTCCCATCACTTGGCACATTTCCTTGAAAAGGAAACCAGGAAGATTAACAGCTGCTTCTCTCTGATAGCAGCCCAGAAATTTAAGAGGAGGCAGTTCCCACAGCAGCAATCTGAGTCTAGAAAGAGAGCTTAACTGCTTCTGCCTCTACAGTAGTCGATCTGTTTATGCTTCACAGCAGAGGGACTCACTGGAGGAATTTAGCAGGAATAGGAACAAGGAACAGAAGTGCATTGGAACTGTGTGTGTGTGTGTGTGTGTGTGTGTGTGTGTGTGTCATTTAGGTAGTTTAAGTGGAAAAATCTATTTGTCCTTATGACAGACTTCTCTGATTAGAACTGCTTCTACTTATGCCCAGGCTAGGTAAGTATCATACTGAAGAAAGAGGACAGTTTGTCTTTCAGCATGTACTGTTTCAAATACCTGTTATTTTTGGTGAGTTCACTCTGTTTAGCCATTTTCTCTACCAGAGATTAAATATACCTTCATTTTATATATTCCTGCCAACAGTGCACATGGGCTCTACCAACAGTGCACATGGGCTCCGGTTTCTCTCTATCCTTACCAACACTTGTTACCCCAGTGGCTATGAAGTAGTAGTCTTACATTTTTAGTTTTCTCCTTGATTGGTAACATAATATTGTCTCTGTAGTTATCGTTTGACTGTGTCTTTTTTTCTTTTCTCCAGGACACTCGTGAGTTTTATCTGAGGTACTTAGGCTTTTACTTGTTATCATAAACTCTATAAAAGCAGGGATGGTATCCATATTCATTACTAATATCCTTGGGGCCCAAGATAGTGCCACATTATAACACTGAATGGATGAGTAGAAAGTAGAGAGGATAGTGTAGCTTGGTTAAGATTAAATGAAAACTTTGGCATCAGACATACTTGGATTTGAATCCTGGTTTCCTTATTTGCAAAATGGATGCTGTTTAATTTAACTAATTTTTTGAGTGTCAGGAATCGAACTCAGGACTTCACGCTTGCCAGGCAGGCACTGTGCCACTGAGCTGATTCCCCATCCCCTATTTTATTTTTTAAATTTGAGACAGGCTCAGTTACCAGGATGGCCTCAGACTTTATTTATTTACTTATTTATGTTGGTACTGGAGATTGAATTTATGAACTTGAGTTTGCCAAGCAGGCACTTATGCCGCTGAGCTAAACTGCTGTCCCTTCAGACTTCATTTTTTAAAAAATTTTTTCTTAGTATATGTTTGCACTAAATAAGAATTGAATTCATTGTGGGGAATTGGTACATGTATATAATACATCTCAATTCTTTTTTTTCCCTTCACCTCACTGCCCTATTTTTTGCCAGTATCAGATATATTTATTTATCATAACTTATTGTTAGGTAATTATTATACATATAGATTAATGGCCAAACTAATATGACCTCAGACTTTAAATCTTCCTGCCTCAGTCTCTCATGTAGCTGGGATTGCAGGATGTGCAGTAGCACCTAATTGCTTGTAAAAGAAATATGAACCATGTTTTTTTTTCTTTTTTTGATACCCAGGATCGAACTCATGACCTTGCACTTGCCAGGCAAGCACTTACTCCACTGAGCTAAATCCCTGGCCCCCTAAAATGGACATGATAATGCCTCACTCATAAGGTTGCAGTGAGATTAAATGATACTACATACATAAAACCTTAGTACATATACTACCTGATTTTTTGTCATTGTCTGATATGTGGCAGGTATTTCCCTAGAAATCACCTACCCAATGGGACGCTTGTAGACTTGGAATTTAAAAGTCCTTTTGACCCACTAATAAGTTATGTAATACTGTAGTACTGAACAAGTTGTCTAGCCTCTGGATCTGCAGTGTTTCTTCTGACAACATAGACTATTAGGTTAGATGACCCCTAGAGAGCTCTTGGATGATTTTTATTCGATCCTAATTACTCATTACTGTATTCCAGAAGACATTACCATATCACACTACCTCAATTTTAATTGTACAGCAGATTGCTGACCTCAGAATTTAAATCTTAAAGCATCTAAATGGTGGAATTGATTTTAAATAATGTTTTTTTCTCTTTCTTTCTGTCTGTCTTTTTTTTTGTTGTTTTGAGACAGTCTTGTTACCTAGTTCAGGCCAGCCTTGAAGTCACTGTGCAGCTCAAGTCAGTTTTAAACTCATGGTAATCCTATTGTCTCAGCCTCCTGAGTGCTGCTGAGATTATAGGTTTATACCACTACACCTGGGTAATAATTTTTTTTAAAGAAAATATCATTTCAAAAGTTGGAATAGTTGAATAATAATTAGCCCCAATGTGGAATGTTTTATATGGATGGATGGATGGATGGGTGGGTGGATGGATGTGTTATTTGAGACCCAGTCTTGTTTTGCCTTGGCTGGCCTCAAACTTACAGTTCTCCAGCCTCGGCCTCATGAGTAGCTGGACTTATAGGTCTGCACTACTGCTCCTGGATAGTAATAATTTAATATGCCAGGTTGTGTGTGATTACTCATTGGTCATAGAAATGGAAAGAAATGGAGGAATGCAGATTTAATGCCTGTTGCAATGATAGCTTGGTGGGTTTTTTATGTGTGGTTAAGATAAGGGTATGCCTGGGAGGCAGCCAGGGCCTGCACATAATAGGCACTCTACAACTGAGTTACAACTCCCCTTTCTCCCAGCTTGGAGGTTTTGCCAAGTTGTGTTGGACTCAGATAGTGTGGAGACTTGCTTTAAAGAGATAACCTTTAGTCTGTTTGCTGTGCTACTGATTAGAGCAAATAAAATAGTCCTTAATAGTCAGATTTCTGACATCTAAGATGAAACTGGTTGCATCTTTTTTTTAGCAAATGTGGGACCAGGCTAGGCTTGAGAGAGTGTTTTGCTTAAGGAAAAGGTTTGGTTCCACCTAGAATTTCTGTAAGCTAAATCTTTGTTTAAACATTTTATTAATGCAGAGTATAAGACATTGAAGCTACTTAATAATTATGTGATTATGAGATCTAGTGTATTCTTCTTTGGGTCATTGTTTTCATCAGTACGGTGGAGAGGTATTTACCTTGTGGGGATGTTGTCAGTTTAAACTGGAGTACTACTATGTATGTAAAGCTCACACGTTTGTTACTTGTCGATATTCTTCCCCTGCTGTGGTTTGGATGTTGTTTGTCTCCCAGGGGTTCATGTGCAAGGCTTGGTTCCTATTGTGGGAATGTTTAAAGCTGGTGAGTTAACCTTTAAGATATAGGTGGTGTCTAATATAGGTGATTAGGTGCTGTCTGTGGAAGGCATTGACTTAGTTCCCTTGAGACTGCAGTTAGGTCTTTTATGATTGAATTGGTCTGAGGGAAGGCCACCCCATGTGTTTAGCCTCTTTTGCATGTGACTGTTCCCTTGCCACTTATCTGCATGTTGTGATGTAACCAGGGAACACTTACAAGAGTGGAATAGATGGGGTTGCCCAATCTTGGACTTTTGGCTTCCAAAACTGTGAGGTAAATAAACCTCTTTTTGTAAGTACCCAACTTTTAGGTATCTTACAATAAAAAATGAACTAATACATCCCTGTCCTCTTGTTTTTTCAAATACCTTGAGAAAAATCTCTTGAGTGCAACTAACATTTAGTCCTTTATTAAGGTGTTCAGCCGCTTGCCCCCGGGATTGACAGTGGAATTAATTTTCCTTTGCTTATTGTTTGTGAATGCTGTTAGAAATTTATTCTTGTCCAAGACCTTAGAATGAGGAAAAGCTTTTTAAAATGCAGGTTTAAATAAGTTTGCTTTAGGCAGCTTTCTGAGACCTGGCAAATTTGTACCAGAAAATTAAGAGTTGCTTTTATAGTCCCACCTGGAACATAGTTGGCAGTGGCAAGAAAGCTTATGCAATCACATTCCTTATTGGACAGCTCAGTAAGGTTTATTGTCTCCTAAAACCCTCGAGGAAGTACCCCTTCCCTGCCTTTCAGTCAAGGAACTGTGGACTAAAAGATAAGTGAATGAGCATTAAACTGACTTTGCAGTAGGAGAATGAGAAGAATGCTAACCCCAAGGCATGTGGCTTGTTTCAGCTTTCCAGAAACCTTCCCCAAGGGTATGAGCCATGGGTTGTATGTTTTAAACACACACACACACACACACACACACACACACACACACAGAGTTTTTAGGTTGGTAATGGAATGAGAGATGATTTTCAGTGGGCACAATCACTTTTGGTGTTTTAATTTTATTTATTTAAAATTCTTCATTTCCACTTCTGTCTGTCTCTTTCCCTACTGAGGATTGAAACTATAGGGCCTCATGTACTCTACTCAAGAGCCCGTTACCAAGGTGCCTCCTTAACCAGTTCACTTAAAAAAAAATTCTCTTTCATGTATTCTCTTTAGAATAGCAAGAATCTTCTTACATCTGTAAGTGGAGCTAGGCTTGGTGGCTCACACTCGTAATCCCACCTACTGAGATAGAAGGATTACAGGTTCAAGGGCATCCTGGGCAATAAAGTGAGACCTTGTCTCAAAGAGTGAGAAAGGGCTGGGCATACAGTGCAGCATTAGTGTGTCCCTTGGTTTAATCCCCAGTACCCATACAAACCCTAGTTAAAATGGCATCACTTCTTTGCTTGAAGCCCTCACCCCAGTGGTTTTTCCATTGTGCTTAAAAAGCATTGAGATTTCCTTGAGTGACTTAGGTTAAAGGTCCCAGCATGCTCTGTCTCTGCCCATCTCCTCACCTCCTCTGCCTTCCTCATTTGTTTCTCCTCAGTTGACTCTGCTGTCACCCCTCATTCTTTAGTTCTTTCAGCTTTCCTTATTATCAAGTTTGTAATGAGTTTCCTGCTTTTGTCTGCCTGTCCTCTTAGAATATAAATCCTATGAGAGTAGATAGCACATTTTATCCTTTTTGTCTAGCACATGTACCAGCACATGATGGGTATTTAAAAATATTTATTGAACGAATGATAGTTTGCTGGTTTCTGCTTTATAGAAAAAATGGAAACTTCATAAAAGAACAGACATTTACTGTTCATTTTATAATCTGTACAATGATAAAAGCATAGATAAAAAAGAAATATTTTGTTTTTGCAGTTGAATTTTAAAAATTCAACTTAAATGGCTCCTCCTCTGGGAAGCTTTCCCAATTGGTGATAATTTATGACACTAGATTGCCTACTTGATTTTTGAGGTAGAATTTCGTTTATTGTCACATCCTTAGCATTGGTATTGGTGTCTGGCACATGGTGGTTTTTGCTCAATAAATAATGTGTTTAGTGAGGTATAAGTATTAGAATTGGCATATATCTTAAGAAACTTACAACATTTACCCTAGTAGGTTATGGAGCTTATTTGTCCCATTTGTGTTTTGGTTTTTAAGTTAACCAGATGATGATACTCATACATTTAATTTTTAATCTATATGGGAAATTTCAAATGCTTATAAAAATAAGGAGACTGCTATAGTGACCCAGTACCCAGGACCTATCACCCAGCTTTTAACAGTTGTAGGCACATGGCCAGTCTTGTTCAACTTTACTTTTCTTTTCCTCTTCTGTATTTTAAAACAAATCCCAGACATTATACCATTTCATCCGTAAATACTTTGCAAAGATAATAATTTAAAAACTAGTTAACTCTTGGAAAAACCTAATAAAAATTTTTCATTTATCCCTTTCAATCTAAGAGCACATGCAGGCTGGTGATTTTCCATGTGTTAAGCCACCCCCAAGGCTTGACTCACTATTGAAAGCATATACTCCATTATAATTGCTGAGATAGCAGCAATTTGCTAGAATAGGCTTTGGTGGTTAAATATGTTTCTTTTGGGTGGAGAGGTGGTATCAATAGTAAAACTTGTGTCAAAGATACTTTTTCCTTTTAGAGATAAATACTTTTTGACATTGTACATTGTAGGCCTTTTAAGATTTATCTAGAAAATGACAATGAAGTATGTTTTATGGATTAATAAATTCCTGTAGTGCTTTCTGGGTGCATTCCCGAGAGTCACAATTAGCAAAGCAGGAAAAAAAGCAAGAAGCAGAGAAGTCAGACATTCAGCTAGAGAGACATCTAAGCCTTGAAAAGTAGAGACTTTAGAACTTGGGCCAGGAAAAAAGTTACATGGCATTGGTAGTGTTATGTTTAGTCTTATTTCAGAAATTCAGCTTGTAACATAGACTTCTGTAAATTTCTTTCTCTGTGAATGAAACTTCTTTTAGGAAGGGGAATAAAGGCACCATCTTTTTTTCAGCAGATATTATTAAGGATTAAATACTACCTTATCAGGTTTAGAGATTGGGTGTTTGATTGGTTTTATTTTGTTTTATTCGATTTTATGATGTCTGAGGGAATGGGAACTATTGTGCAGATAACGATATATTGTGGTGGCCATTGCTGATGACCTATTGTCCTGTTCTGAAGTTCTGTACCGCTTTCACTGCTTTGTTTTGTTTGACTTTATTCTGTTTTGTATTGTTGGGTTTTATTCCCCTTAAAATAAAAAGAAATTTAGAGATTGATACTCAGTGAATGGTTGAACTAGACTTGTGCTTTCTTGTGATCCAAGTTTCTTTGTTTATTTCAGAAGAAATGAAAGAAAACAGAAGTGTACATAATTAACTTTTATTTTAAAACAACCATATAGTAGAATGAGACCTTGCTGTTAAGAGGCCACAAATCCTAACTGCCAAAACTATGTATTACATTCTCTTCACCCTGAATTAGCACAGGAGACTTCTGTACTTAAAGAGACTGGTAGATGATGGTGGATGTGATGAACTCAAGTCTTGGTGATCCACTCTTTTATTCCCTCCTCCACACTCCCGTAAATTATTTAATTCCTCCATTACAGCACTTAACACACAATGCTTTCAATAGGGATTTTGTCATAATCATCTGTGTACCATTAACATCTAGCACATGGTCACTTGGAAAATATTTGTTGAAACATCATAATCACTTCCCAGTGCTGAGATAGTGTGATCTTGCTGTTTCTCTGGTGGTCTTGACCCAGAATACAGAAATAGTGGCAGTCCTTTAGGTTCCTGTCTGTATTTTTCCTCTTTCTAGATGTCTGTTTTCAGGTTCTGGATCATCCTCTTCTTTGGTGTTCTTTCAGTAAACAGAAGAGAGAAAAATCCGTGTTTTGAGCAAGAGGAGTTTGTCAGAATGAAGTTGATCATTGCTAGGATCAGTGGAATGCTCCAGTTGCTTTCTGGATGAATACAGTGTTGGTAACAGATGTCAGAAGCTATTCTGACATCTATTTTGTTGCTTTTCCTCTTTTGTTGCGACTTGGTCCCCTACCTATGACTGTGTGGGGGAATGGATTTAAGTCTTGACCTTCAAGCTTTGAGTGGTATGATTAGTCATTCAGAATTAATCAACATCACTATGCAGTATTTTATTTATCATTATATGGTAACTGCTGAACTTGTTATGAAACTGTCTGGTTAGATTAAACCTATGGTTTATCTTTTCTTTTCTCTTTTTTTTCTTTTCTTTTTTTGGTACTGGGAATTGAACTCATGACCGTGCACTTGCAAAGCCCTGAGTTTCAGTTCCAGTCCCAGTACCACACACACACACAAAAAAAAAAAAAAAAAAAACAAAAAAACAAAACTATCCATCCATCTATCAATCAGTCATCTATTTCCAGCTATATATATCTGTTGGGAATTTTGAAATACCTTTTGACTCAAACTCAACATGTATAAATCCAAAAGTAAATTATAATAGTCCCCCTTATCTTATCTGCAGGGAATATGTTCTAAGACCTCCAGTAAATACCGAAAGTAAAACCTCCAGTAAAAGTCTACATATACATGTACTGTTTTTATTTTTAAATACTTACATACTGCTAGAGTGTGGTGGCACACGGCTGTTTTTCTAGCATTTGGGAGGCTGAGGCAGAAGGATTACCAAGAGGCCAGCCTGAGCTACATAAGGAAACCCTGACTCAAACAAAAAAATGTATACCTGTGATAAATATTTGATGTCTAAATTAAGTACAGTAAAGATAAACAGCTATAATTATAAAATAGAATAATTATAATAATATATTGTAATAAAATTGTTAAAATCACTATTCTTTGGGGCCATTATTAAGTAATGTAAGGGTTATATGTCAACAAGTACTGATACCACAGGTAGTTGATCTGATAATGATAACTAAGGTGGCAGATAATTATAGTTTATTATTTTTTGTGTTTTTGCAGTGCTGAAGATTGAACCTAGGACCTCTGTATGTGAGGCAAGCACTCTACCATTGAATTGCATCCTGCAGCCCCAAATTTATGTAGTTTATTTTGTTTGTCTCACCCTCCTACTCCATTGGAACATACGATCCATGGGAACAGGGATTTATATTTTATCTTGATGTATTATAATTTATATCTTATCACTGATCCATTTTGTTTCAAGTACAATGCCTGACACATAATAAGTAGTTATTAAATGCTTTTTTTTTTGGTATCAGGGGTTGAACTCGTGAGCTCGCGCATACCAGGCAGGCACTTGAGCACTGAGCAGCTGAACTAAACCCCGGCCATAAATAATTTTTCAGTTGGGCTAGGGTTATAGCTCAGTGGTAGAATGCTTGCCTAGCATTCATGAGGCCCTCAGTTTTATCCCCAGCATCAAACATACACAGTTGAATATATGATAAAATGTTTCTTTTGTTTAAATCAGTGCTTTCATAAGACCTAATACCAACAGATAGCCAACAATATACCAACAGTAGCATCTCTGTAACCTTCACAGTCACTTTGCAAGATGAGGAAACAGATTTAGAGAAGCTAACTGGTTTAATTCAAGGTCATGTTGTAGGATATGAGTTAAAATACAGATCTAGATCTAATTTCAAACCCTTTATGGCTACCATATTATCTCCTTAAATTATTCATTCAACAAATATTCATCGAAAGCTTGCTGTGTTCCAACCACCATTGACAGTTGAAGAGCAGGGTAATGTGAGTTCAAAATAAAGTCATTTCGAATTTCATCAGTCTTTTTTGTGTGTGTGTATTCTTTTTTTTTTTTTTTTTGTCTTTTTCCTTTTTATTGGTACCAGGGATCGAACTCACAACTGCCTGCTTGTAAGGCAGGTGCTTATGCTGCTGAGCTAAATCCCCAGCCTCTGTGTGTGTATTCTTGGCATTTAAGTTTAGTGTATTTATCTTTCTTTCTTTTTTTTTTTTGGTACTGGGTATTGAACTCACAACCTTGCACTCCCCAGGCAGGAACTGTGCCACTGAGCCACACACCAAGGCCTGTGTATTTATCTTTCATCTCTGCTTATATGCATGTAGATTTAGACAGGCTGATGTCAAACTTTGATTGTTCAAAGACTAGTCTTCTCCTGTTGTCCTTCGAAAGAAAACTGAACCTAAAACCAAGAAAAAAGAGTGCCATAGGTAATCCAGAAAGAACCATTGAACACTGTTGACAATTCCTCAGGTTTGTAAGTGCCAGAAATACTGTGAGAAGTTGGTTTTTCTACTGGAAGCTTGCTTGTGTTGATGGAATTGGAGTTGCAGATTACAAGTAGTATTTTTTGAGAATAAAGCCAGTAAAATAGTGAAAGGGTATTCAAGAAAAGCAGAAAAGGAAGAGAGGAGTTCATTGGTCACTATAGTGAACAAGACTCGAAGTGTCAGTGACTCAGTTAAGGAGTGGTAGAGAAGAGGTGGAAGATAAGATATTTCTTTGTGGAATAGATCGGTGGCACACAAGACTGCTCACGTCCAGAAGACCTTGAAGCAGTAGACATGAATCCCTCCTCTTCCTTCTACTCTTCTTTCTTCTCTCTCTGTGTGTCTCTCTCTCTCCCTTTCTCTGTCTGTCTGTCTGTCTCTCTTTTGTACTGAAAATTGAACTCCCAACCTTGCGCTTGCCAAGCAGGCTCTGTGCCACTGAGCTATATCCTTAGCCCATGAATTCTTCAAATGTCAATCAAAACCACAAGGAGCTACTACTTCATATCCATTAAGGTGTCTATTACAGAACAGACAAAGAGGGAAAATAAAGTGTTGTTAAAGAGGAGAAGCTGTGTATTGTTGATGTAAAATGATGCAGCTGCTGTGGAAAACAGTTTTGTGATTCCTCAAAAGGTTAAATGTATAATTACCACGTGATCCAGCAATTCTGCTGCTGTATATAAACCCAAAATCATTAAAAGCAGGAACTTAAACTGACACAAACATTCACAGTATTTGTCTGTTATAAGTAGCCAGGGTAATGGTGATATTGTGATTGCACGAATGCTACTAAATCGTACACTGGTAAGGGATTGCTCTATTAGGTATATTTCACCTCCATGCACACAAAGAACTCTCTCCCTTGGTTGTGAGTGTGTAGACATGGGAGTGAGACTGGGAGCAAGGAGGACATAAATGTTGAGTGTGCCACAACCCTGGTGCACAGGTTGCAGACTGCTGTAGTGGTGGTGAAGTACTTGTACAGCGGTAACCAGCTAAGTCATTCTGTTTCTTCTGTAACCAAACTTACATGCCTAGGAAAGTGATTCTATCACCACAAAATGGTAGATTACAAAGAACTTGGAAGTTGTTTTTGGAGTGTCCTGGGTGCCTGGTATGGAAAAGGATATGCCTTATTATGCTGTTTGATTTAAAAAACAATGTGTTATGAATTTTGACAATTAAAATATTCTGATAAAAATAAAGATAAAATGTTCATTTTATTTTGCTTAAAAACAGTCAACTAGGGTTGGGGATTTAGCTCAGTGATATAAGCACCTGCCTTATCAGCACACAGTTGTGAGTTTGATCCCTGGTACCAAAAAAGTCAACTACTGTAAAAAAGTGTTCAAGTCAGATTTGAGATACACAATTCTCCTGTAATTTAGAACATTGATGGGCAAATGGCTCCTGCCTGTAATTCTACTTTCCATGATTCCAGTTACACGAGAGGCTTTGCTGCAGTTTCCACTCCACCTTGTCATCTCTACAGGTAGCCACCTAACAGGTTAAGAGAATCAGGTAAAAAGAGAGATGCTCAAATACTTGAAAATTAGAGGTTTTTTTTGGTACTGGGGATCGAACTCACGACCTCACACTTGCCAGGCAAGCACTTATGCCACTGAGCTAAATCCCCAGCTTAAAGTGGGTTTTGCTTTGCTGTCTCAGAAAGCAGGAGCTATCCCTGAATGTGTGGAATTGACAGTCTGTTTCTTGGTATCCATGAAGGATTAGTATCACCGTGGATACTGCGGATCTGCAGATGCTCCAGTCCTTTTATAAAAGATATGTTTGTATGTAACCCAAGCATATGCTCCTGTATTCCTTGGATCATCTCCAGATTTCTTATAATACTCAATCTCCAGTACATGCTAGGCATATACTGACTTGGGAAGAAAAAATTGTGTATTTCAGTACACACAAGACACGTGTGTGTGTGTGTGTGTGTGTGTGTGTGTGTGTGTGTGTGTGTGTGTATTTTTTGAGTGCTAGGGATCAAACTCAGGACCTTAAACATTCTAAAGCAGGCCCTACCACTGAGCTGTTCTCACACCTTTTATTTTATTTTATTTTTGTCTTTTTGAGACAATCTCGTTGTGTAGTTCAGGCTGGCCATGTGCTCACTTTGTAGCCCAGGCTGGTCTCAAACTTAGTAAAGATCTTCCTGTCTCAGTCTCCCGAGTTCTGGGATTACAGGTGTGTGCCACCATGTCAGGCTCCCCACACCTCTTTTAAAGCATTTTTGGTTAGTGGTTGGTTGAATCCATGGCTGTGAAACCTATGGATACAGAGGGCTTACTGGCCCATTTCACAGTGTTTATACCAGTGAAATACATGTGTCCATGGCTTGTGATGGTGTCCTGGCAGATGAAAGCAAAAATGGGAGCTTTAATGAAATTTGAAACTCTTCTTTTAAGTGGAAGATTTAAGATTTTGGTTTTATATTGTGAATGTTCTAGTACCTTCCTAAGTACATTAGGTTGAATGCTGGGATGACCAGTAGGGTTCCCTCACTCTCACTTTGTGGGGTATACGTATTACTTCCATTTCCTCTTGCTACCTTAATCACATGTTATACTGAGATCTGTACAAAGAGGACTTGGGATGTAGCTTAATGGTAGAGTGTATGCTTAACATGCAGCAGAGCCCTGGGTTCAATCACTAGCACCAAAACAAAACAAAACAAAACAAAGATTGTACAAGTCAGGCTGATAAATGGATGCAAAGATTTTTGGTGGCTATAAAAGGCAGTAGGGTATATTGTTCCCTGCAAGTTTCCTGGGCTTTTCTAGAACAGTGTGGGCATGTAGGAACACAGTGGTCTTCCTGCGACTCTTTTGAGACTCTGATAATTTCAGCCTGTAGAACAATTTGACAGGGCTCCGTGGACTGGCATTTCTGACCCCTTACTTGCTGTTGTGGGCCAGGTCCTTTAATGCTGTCTTTGGGTACAGAAGAAAGGACAAAAAGGAGTTAAAGGAAGATTTTCCCGTATGCCTTCAGTTTAATGATATATGTAATTTGCTGTGCTGAGGCTGGCTACTTAAAAAGCACAATTCATTCACTTACATGGGAATTATTTTTCCATCTTTTTTGATAGGAGACCCTGGCCTGGCACATTGGCCCTTGCCTTTTAGCCCAGCTATTTGCGAGACTGAGGCAGAAAAATGCAAGTTTGAGGCCAGCCTGGGCAACTTGATGAGACCTTTTCTCAAAAAAAGCAAAGAAACAACAAAAGAAGAACAATCTGGGTTCCTCTGTGAAAATTTTTTTGTGATAAGTTTATTTTTTTGGAAGATAAGGATAATGCCATTTTAGAGTATAAAAATTATTCTCATCCCCTGTGCTATGTAAGGAAACTGCAAAGCTAAACTTCTCAGTTGAGATCCTATATAAGTCTGGATCCAACCAGAAGCACTGAAAGTTATTGCTATGGTTTTTCTGCTCTCCACCTTGCTTTTTGATGGTGATAGGAATTGAATTTAATGCCTTGTGCATGCTAAGCACCACTTTGTACCACTATCCACATTTAATGAGATATTTCCAAATCTCTAGGGCTCATCTGATTAGGAAATGGATATTCAAACTTTTGTTGTGATTTCTTTCCTTTTTTTTTTTTTTTTTGGTACGGGGGATCAAATTCAGGGCCTCCTGTTTGCCTGGCAGGCACTTATGCTGCTGAGCTAAATCCCTGGCCCTTGTAGTTTCTAAAAGTTTCTGTCCTGGTAAATCTTTTTTTAAATTTATTTTTACTTTTTTTTTTTTTTTTTTCTTTTTCTCTTTTTTTATTGGTACCAGGGATCGAACTCACTACCGCCTGCTTGCAAGGCAGGTGCTCATGCCGCTGAGCAAAATCCCCAGCCCTATGTCCTGGTAAATCTTGTGTTTAGTGTGTAATAGAATAAATACATTGAGTGGAATAATAGATTCTGGTTCCAGTTTTTCTTTTATCAAGTCACTGGACTCTTCATGCTGTATTCCGCAGATGAAAATGAACGGATTTGATATGTTATATCTGAGGTTCTCCTTATAAAAGTTTAGTCATTCCAGGCTTTATTGTCACTTTTCTAAAGCTGATTAAAAGAGTAAAAGATCTTTGTTTATATTACTGTTCCTATAAAAATAGAATTCATTTCAATATAAGTGAGCTAGACTTGGATTCCAAAGGGGCTTAGTCAGTAGATGACTAAAACAACCTTTATATAAGATGGTCTCATGTAGAAACCAGAGTACAGTTTTTTCCTGACAACTCTGAACTAAAATCCAGGATCTCATTTTGAGATTAATATAAGAAATCTGCCATTAGCTTGTATCTTATTTCTGTTCACATATTTTTAAAATGTAACTCATCACCATGTAGGAGGCCAACTTTTTCTATTATAGCTTCCATTGAAATATTTTGCTTTAGTCATTCTCTCCTGAGTTCCTTTTCCTGAGAATAAAAGATTGAGCTCATACCTTTGCACAAGATCTGGAGATATTTTAAGCTTGGCATGTTCAAACCTGGCAGACTTGATTAATATGTGGACAGACCAGCACATTAGAACATTTTTAAAGTTCCAAGCCACAAATTGTGTTTTAAATGAAAATGTATGCAAATAATACTTGAGCCTGGTGTAGTTCAGATATCCAGAGTGCCTCTTTCCCCGGGTGACTGATTTTCAGCGGGGCTCCTGCTGGCCCTGCACATTTCTTCCTCTGCTTTGAGCAGTGCCAAGAGCAGTGCCAGGACGGGGTTTGCTCTTTTGGCGCTCTGTTACCTTCTGTTTTCAGCAGGAAATACGGCTGCTGTTTTACTTCTTAAACTTCTACCATATGGAAAGTTTCTGAAAATAAACTTTGGGTTTGTTACTCGATTTCTAAATTTGTAACCTCCACTATCTGTGACCAAAGTCAATATAAATACCTTTCAATAGAATGTATACAAAGCTGTGGCCCTATTTTAATGAGAAAGGTCTCCAGCCACAAGTTATCTTTAAATTTGTCTTTAAGTTTAACTTATCAGTTAAATTAATCCTTAGTTTATGTTTTAGTTGGCATTAATGAAATGTTTTATTGTCAAACAAAAACTAGTCACTAGGTGATTTTTAGAGAATCCACTAACACATTTTGTGTATGAATCATTGATGTAATTGTGTAGTAGACATTCATAAAAACATGGAAGTACATTGGATTTTCTTTTTTCTTTCTTTTTTTTTTTTTTTTTTTTTTGGTACTGGCAATTGAACGTAGGGCCTTGTGCTTGCCAGGCAGATGCTACATCCAGCCCATACATTAGATTTTGACAAACTGAAATTGTTTAAGTATATTGAAAGGGGAAAGAATTCTAGTGTTATTCCTTGTGTGAATTGGGGTCAGTTGAGCTTTTAGTCAATAAATATGTAAAGAGCACCTTTATGTGCCAGGTACTGCTAGGTCTTAAGTGCTAAAAAGTTGTGTAAAAGATGATTCTTGTTCAGACAAGTAAGAGAAAAAAAGGGAAGGAACTAAGAACAATAAATGACTTTAATTGCTTTTAATAAAAACATGGATAAATGCTATGGGAATATGGAGAGACAAGTAGATGAACTCTGGGGAATTGGGAAAGACCAAAAAAATATTTCATTTGGACCCGAAATTAAAAAAAAAAAAAATTGCACAATGACTCTGTTTTATGGAGCATTCGTTGTATCCCAGGGGTAGTGTTACCCATCAGGAGAAAGAGGAAGAACATTCCAGGAAGTGGGAGAAACAGTAGATCAGTCAAGAATTATGTGTCCAGAAGGGCTTGATGTGCTTTGTGGGGATGAGGAGGGAGACCTTTGGCCAGAGAAAGTCTGGTTAGATGGACTGGATTTGATACGAAGGCAGGCTCTCCTGACTACCAACCCCAGTCTCAACAATTTAAAGGTCCAGCTTTAGGGCATCGCTTGTGAAATCTTTTTTCTTTCTCAAATCTTACTGATTTTTTTTTTTAAATTGCATGATAGCCAGAAGACTGTACTTTCTTAACAGGGCAACCACTCCCTAGTCTGCCCAGCCTTTTTTTAAAATTTTGGGGTGAGGTCTCATTAAATTGCTAAATTGTCCATTGTGGGCTCAAATTTGAGATCTTTCTGCTTCAGCCTTCCAGAATGCTGGGATTAGTGTGTGTGTCAGGGTTATAGATGTGTGGCACCACACCCACCTGGCATTCTGTTTCTGATCTGCCCAGTTCTTAGCTCCATAAGAGCTCCATAAGGGCAGAATGAATCCTTTTTAAGAGTATGGTATAGTGCTGGGCACGCTGTGGGGACTCAAGAAATACATAGTGAGTAAATAAATAAATAAATATAGAGCATTTATAGATACAAATCTTTGAGATATCTCAACTGTAAAAGTTGAGATTGTCTACATTTATGTAAAAGGCCTTAATATCAATAAGAACAATTTTCAGATGTGTCTAGATGAGGTGTCATTTGGAGGTAAAATGAGTTATTAAGAGTACCTATTTCATTGAGTTACTGTGAGGATTAGTAATTTTAGTAATACATTTAGAATAGTACCTAAGCATATGGTAAGTGTTCGATTAGTGTGACCTATTTAATTCCACTTGTGTGACCTTTTTGCTAGTGACAGAGCTCAACCACTGTTGTGGAGAGGGGAGAAGGGAGATTAAACATAGTCTCTTACTTTGAAACCAAATACCCTTTCGGAATTGAAAGAACTGTTTAAAATGCGTGAATTTTTATTTTTCTGTTTGTGTTTTAGTGATCGAAGGGTATGATTGGCATGGAATTGAATTTCATCTGTGTGTGGGAATTGTAAGCAAGGTAGGTCCTGTGTTTATTTACTCTTCTCCTGCCATCCTTCTCACTTGTGTGTTACTATTTTTAGTTACACTTAACAGGAATAGATCACATTTGAGTGTTTTTTAGTGAAAATAGTGTCATTTTCAGTCACCTTCCTCATGGCCCAGTGATGGTTTGTCACTATGGTTTATGTAATTTGTGGATCGCATGTAAGATCTTGTTAGATTGTATTAAATGCTGAAAAGCAGCACAACCACTTTAAAAGTTTGGTGGTCATAGAACAGAACCATGAATATACATAGACACATATAAACTAATCTTTCTGATCTAATCGTTGGGGCAGATGTTTTTATTAGAGCCATTATGTAAACCAGTATGAGGTAGTGGGTATTGACAGCCTAGTTCATTCTGGTCACTTTTCAGATTCAGTAGCCAAACCATCACTGGCAACTATAAATTTTGCTATTAATGGCAGATCTGTCTATCTATAACCACTAGAGTTTGATGTGACCCACAGCATGGATCTGTTCCAATCTTAAGCTCCAAGCCCTGAACAAAAGTATACTACATAGGACTGTGACTCTCATTTGTCTTACATGTCAGACACCCAGCTATAGATGGTAGCCTAACACAACTCTTTTGATCTATTTCTCTGTCTAAACATTGCCCATGAAGGTTGGAGCTACTGGTTGTTCATGTAGTTGTAGCGTTTTGTCCCGTTAAGTATTTCGAGACCACTTTGTTCATTGCCGTAAGAGATTTGGACCACAGAGTGAACCTGATAGCCAAAACAACAGTACTCCTCAATACCCTCTAGCTGGTAGGTAATCCTGTGACCTTGCACATGAGGTTCTAGGAATTAATGTGTTTTGGGGCTCCTGTTGCACTTACACTTGTTTTAGATTGGCTTTTTTTTCCCCCCAGTCACAAAGAATAGTAACTTTTATATTGCTACAAGGAAGAACAGTTGAGCCATTTCTTATAGCAGGAAGAGAATGGCTTTGGAATTGAAACTGCTTCCTGGGAAGGGAAGAGGAAATGCTGTCTTTTGTAGATGAATCCCTTCATCTTACTTGATCTGATCTGAGTAATCCGTCAGGAAATAATTTTCTTTCTTTTTTTTTTTTTTAACCTCAACTTGTGAGAATGGAAGGAAATAATTTTCTAATCTATCTTTATATTGGGATGCTAATAAATAGGACTACTCCAGGGAAATTAATTGTGAGAATTAATGGAAAGGAAAGAAAGATACTAATATTCATTGAGTCTTTACTAAGGATTAGGCATGGCATTATGAACTTTCATGTATTTTTTTTTTGTTGAAAAATATCAGATTCATTGATACACAGTTTTTTTTTTTTATATACAGTATTTCAGGTCTAGGGGAATGGTAATTGTGAAGATCATTATCTTGAAATGTTTTAACCCTTAGGTAGGCATGCAGAGGAAATAGAATTATGTATCTTACTTGTTATTTCATTTGTATCTTGACAACATTGTTTTATGAAAAAGGAAAGAAAATATCTGCATGAGTTAGGATTTTTGTTTTTATCTTTTGAGCTTGCTCCTGATTTAGCCAAAGGCAGGGAGGAGACCAGCAGGTCTGAAATTAGAGACACCTATGGTTTTTGGGAAGTTGAGACTCTTGACCTGGGATTTACTGAAGTTGGTGCAGAGGAGGTCAGGGTAGGTTAATATATTTTCAGAGCTCAAAGCATATGTGAATTGGGTTGTTTATAGGTGTTGTTGATTTCTGTTTGTATCTCTTGGTGGAGTAAAATATAATATTACTGTTTTGAGAAACTTCTGCAGAAGTCCCCAAACCAATGCAAATTAGTCTCCAAAAACACTAGTCTCCCCCTTCAGAAAAAAACCCAAAAATTCCAGTTAGCTGTTTTAGTTGGTTGAAGGAATTGTTATTATGATATTTGCAAAAGATTACCACACTTTCTTTTAAAATAATTATAAATTTGATTTTCTGCTCTTAAATTGTCTCCTTACATTCTCTCATGGGAGTTAGCATCTCTACGTTCTTTGGTGTTAGGCATTAATTTGGGGATCAGAATAGTTAATTCTTTCCTAGGCAATATGAAGTTGAGTTGGAATGTTCCTTCTCTATTCTACAGTTAAGAGTTTTCATATCTATTGTGTTCCTACTCTTAAAATAGTGAGTTTTTACTGTGGTCTCTGGAAAGTCTGTAGAGAATTAACCAGAGACATAGAACTATCCTTTCAAGAGGCAGCCTGGCTATACAGTGAATTCATGGCTAGCCAACTACATAGAGACCATCTAAAATGGGCAAATAAAAAAGTTTGTCCTGATTCTGTGAATCAAACTCAGGGCCTTGCACTTGCTAGACAAGAGCTCTCTACCACTGTGTTACATGTCCACCCCTAATATTTTTTTTATCTATGAAAATTGTCATTATTTTTCTGTCTAGTGAATAAATCAGTGTGCCTTTTCCTCTTGACTACTTCCCTTTTATGGCTTAGTAAAAACAACGACAACAACAACAACAAAAAACCCCTAATTTTGTTTCTTGTTTTGGCAAACAAATACCACTTTTTTAAAAAATCAGGTTTATTGAGAGATAATTTACATGCTACAAATTTACTTGTTTGAAGTGTACAGTCAGAATTAATTACCTCAGTTGAACAGTGAATTTCTGTTAAACATCCCTTTAAAACATTTTTTAACTTCATTTGGAATTATCCACAAATTTTATTAACTTTTTTGGGTGGGGCCTGAAACCAGTTCTCACTATATAGTCCAGGCTGGCTTTGAACTCACTAGGGAAGGTTGGTTTAAACCCAGGATGATCTTCCTGTCTCAGCCTGCTTTATGCTGGAATTCCAGGTATTGTGCACCACTCCCAGCTAATTTCATTAATTTCTGCATTAAATTTATCTCTTTCCTTCTGCTATTTTCTACCTACTTATTGTGTGTCTTCCCCCTATTTGTATTTGTTGTCATTGTTGATACAGTGTCTCACTTTGTCGTTCAGGCTGGCCTAGACTCACTGTGTGGTTTAGGCTGGCCTCAAAATCACAGTGATCCTCCTATCTCAGCCTCGAAAGTCCTGGGATTACGGGTGTGCGACAGGATGCCCGCCAGTTAATAGTGTTTTCAAATTGAGTTTTGTGGAAGATGAAATGTAAAAAAGGGAGTTCAAAGTTCATTTAATTTGAGCTTCTTTGTAATGTGAATTTTTAAGTGCAGGGTTTAAATGTGCTCAAGAACCTTGGGATATAAATCTAGTTTTCTTTGGGTTATAAAGAATTTTTGCTGATTACCTTTCATAGTTGTACTTTAGTGGAGTGTTAACATTATTCATGGTTTTCATACAAATGCTTTCCTGTTTTTAAGATCTATTCATCATCAAAATCTGTCATCTTATTTGTGATTTGCAACAATACAGATTTTAGAGAGGTGTCTGGAGTTATCTGGATTTGACTTTTGGTTCAGTAGTTAACTTTTAAACCTCACTATTTTCTGTGTAATTGGAGAGTAATGATTCCTAATAAGTATACTACAGGAATCAAACAAGCATTTAACATGGTTTATGATCACAAGTATTAAGTAAGGGTTACCTATTTTTTTCTCAGTCTAATACTCAATGACTTTTCCTTTAAGTCTGTGCACTGAATGTATGGATACACATGAAAAGTATACCTATGGACTTTGTGCAAGAAGGTAACCTTGGGCATGTCTTCTGTAATTAGTACTTCTCTGTTCCCTCCTTTTTATCTGACATTTGAGATAAATTCAGATTCACTTTTAATTTAGGATACAGTATATATATGTTAACCATTGTTTCCCTAAAATGTCTATGTTTGCTTTGTACCACTTTGGTAATAACACCTAGTGACTACCTACTACTACAAAAAATGATAAATATTTCTACTTCAGATTGTGTGATCTTGTTGGGTATCTTGGAAATGCATCAAGACACGGATAGTTGCCTTATGTCTCTCCCTGCACCAGAGTCCACAATTCATTATGTGGCCGTTAGTTATCTAAGGAGAATATCAGTCAGTTTTTTAGTGGTTCTCAATGGGAAATGTACCTCTCTCCAGAGGGTGTTTGGGAAAGTATTAGAGACACAGTGCTTTTGGTTGTTGAATGATTGTGGGTGGGAGATATACTATTGGCATTTGGGGACTAGGGAGCAGGGACTGCAGTGCAAAACATAAGGTTGCCTACTTAAAACACTAGTGGAGTCACTGTTGAGAAATTGCACCAAAGACTTGGTGTGTTAATAATGTTTTCTTTTCTTTTCTTTTCTTTTTTTTGAAGAGAATAAAACCAAATGAAACAAAATAGAATAGAGTCAATCAAAACAAAATGATGAACATGGTACATGACTTTAAAACAAAATACAAGGGAATCAATAATGACTACCATAATGCCTTTTGTTACCTTCAAAAGAATTGCCCATGCTAGATAGCGTTTTGTTTTATCCTCATTATTAAGAAAGTTACTGCTTAAAGTAAGTTTTTGGACAAAATCTTTCAGAGCTATAGTGTATCATCTTGGAATTCTTCAATGAGAATTAGGCCAGACTTTCTCATTTGAGAAGAGTGAAATATTTTTGTTGAGGATTTTGAAGACGTTTGCCCAGTATAAATGTATTTCAGTGGTATTTATTCCTTAAAAGTAGGAATAATTGGGGCTGGGGATTTAGCTCAGCGGCATAAGTGCCTGCCTTGCAAGCAGACAGTCATGAGTTTGATCCCTGGTACCGATTAAAAAAAAAAAAGTAGGAATAATTGAATGGTTAGAATAGTGTAGTGGCTTAAGAAAATTGGGACTGTGTCCCTTTAGTAATCTGTATATATTCATGGTTGATAGAAATAACATTTGTGCCTGGCATTCCAGTGATGCCTGCATATTGCTTTCCCTCCCTCCTTCTTTCCTTTTACCTGCAATTAGGTAGATAAATAAGAATTGAACTTGAGCCTAACTAACAGTGTAGGACTTTGATGCAGAATTTAGGAAGATAATTATTCTCAACTTCCTTTTGCCTTTATCTATGGTAATGCTTCTCAACCATTTCTGACTGTGACTCATACTTTGAGATACATTTTATATTAGGATCTGATATTCCATAAATATATATCTACCTGAAACAGAAGATTTGAAATAATGCCTTTACATGGTTAGTATAGTCTGATAATTTCTATTTTTTCCATTTTATTTAATTACAAAATAAATAAACGATGTTGGCTTGCTAAATTGACTATGGGACCAGTGTATTATGAGGTCATTTTAAAAAAATACTGTTTCAGGATGTATGTTCATGAGGTTCGAAGTTACGCTTTATAGACCTGAAGAAGCCAGGTGTGATAGAGCATGCCTGTAATCCCAGCACTTGAGAGGCAGGAGGATTGCTATGAGGCCAGCCTGGACTACATAGGAGAACTCTGTCTCAAAGAAGGGAAAGTGGAAGGGGAAGAGAGAGGGGAGGAAGGAAGGAAGGAAGAGAGAAAAGAAGAAAGGCAGGCAGGGAGACAATATGGAGGTATAGATAGGCTGAGTCGGGAGTTAGGAACCTGAGCTTTCCTCCTAGGTTTGCCACTAATTTATTTGATGACCATGGCAAACTGTATGACCTTTCTGATGTTTAGTTTTTTCATCTGAAACAGTTGGATACTTTAGATTTCTTTAGGCTGTAACGATAATTCTATCCTCATTTGACAGGTGAAAGTGTCTGCCTCTCTGCCATTCTAATTCTTCTGTTTCCTAAATGCTTAGAAGGAGGGAAATTTTAATCTGTGTTGTCTGGCTTATTTTGACAGAATAACTCCAGAATTGTGATTATAAAATGCTCTGGGCAAATAAAGTACTATGCAGATGACATTCCTCCTGTGGCGGTGAAAACTACATCAGCAGTCCTTCCTCTGCACTTCCATGACTTGCTGTGTGGGTCACAGTTGTGTGCGCCACCTGAACAGACTTGAACTCCGCTTTACTGTACGTTGTAAGGCCAGTTCTCTTTTATGCTTTGTGCCTTAACTAAGCTAGACCTAAAGCTGGGGAATTCATTGCTTTGAGGGTTGGAAAGCCATCTTTTTTATCCAAAGAGGTTTTGCCGAATATTTAGAACCAGGAAAGAAGAGGTTGCTGAGGTTAAGACTGTCCTGTTTGCAGCTGGCCTATATATAGGGTTACATAGAGAGCTATGATTTCATTATTATATATTCTGCTTTTTTACTACACCATTCAGGTTTTTCTCTGAAATGCTGCTAGTGAACTGTTCTGTCGCTATTTTTGCCTTCAAATTGTTGAAACAACTGATAAACATCTGTTAAAGTCCTATGAAAATAGGCAAAACAGGCTGTGCTTTTTAAATCAGAAGAGTACAGTATTACAGTAGAGCTCTTTGGTGCTACTCAAGCTCTTTAGGATCTTTTTTAGCCTCCTTTATTACATTAGACTTTTTAAAAACCTCATTTAATAAAAGAAATAGAACATTTGCCCTAAAGTCTTATTAACAGCTTCAGTCCAGTGAGACCCTTAGCATTGCAGTACCTAACTAAGTGTCCTGTGGTCAGTTCTCCACTGCACACTTGGGTCCAGATTCCCATCGATGTTTTTTTCAAGCAGAACAATAATTTGCATACTCTGTCTATATATGACATAATGAAGTAAATTTGAGTCAAACACAACCATAATCTCAAAGGAGCTGTGATTTGCAAACAAGTGATGCCTTTCTAGGGAGTCAAAAGTTAGACTGCTTTCTGTTTTGTACAAGGATGTGTATATGCCTGTTAAGAGTGAAAGCTTTATTCTCTGACTGGATTGAAGGAAGTGACCTGGGACCTTTTTAGATTACAAATAGTAGTAAATTGATTGATTTTGTCAATCAGGAAGGTCAGACAGCTGATTATATGTTTAGGAGTGTGGTACATGTCACAGTGCTGCAGTTTGCTTAAAGTCAGGTGGTGTAGCGTAGAGTTACCATATGATCCAATGATTCAGTTCCTAGTTGCACACCCAGGGGATTTGAGAACATACTAACACAAAAATTGTAATACATGTGCTGTGTATATGTTTGCAACAGCGTTCTCCAGTATAGGTAAAAAGAAAAAGATCCTAAATGTTTATCAGCTCGTGAATGGATATATGAAGTGTGGTATAACTATTGTAGTGGAATATTATTTGAGAATTGAGAGGAATGATGTACTGACACATTATTGAACATGGATAAGGCTTGAAAGCATGCTAACTGAAAAAAGCCCCTCATAACAGACTACATATTTTTGTGGAATGTCCAGAATAGATGAATAATCCATGGAGACAGAAAGTAGATTGTGGTTGTTGGAGTTTTGAAAGGAGAATGGAGAGGGGCTACTAACAGGCAAAGGCTTTTCTTCTTCCTTCTCCTCCTTTCATGGTTACGGAAATTGAATCTAGGAAAAACTGAGCTGCATCCCCAGTCCTTTTTATTTTGAGACAGGGTCTTGCCAGGTTGCTCAGGCTCATCTCCAACTTGCGATCTTTCTGCCTCAGCCTCACAAGTAGCTGGGATTACAGGTATGTGCTACTATGCTTGGCTGAGAGGTTTCTTTTTGGATGAAGGTATGTTCTAGTGTTAGATGGATTGATGATTTCACAACTTTATTAATATATTATGAACTACTGAATTGTATACTTTGAAAAGGTAAATTTTGTGGTATGTGAAATATGCAGTATATCCCAATGAAGCTGTAATTTAAAAAGTAGGACCTCAACTAGGTGCGGTGCTGCATGCCTGTAATCCCAGCACTGAAGAGGTTGACATAGGATGATTGAGTTTGAGTTAGGCCTAGACAACGTAGTGACACCCCATGTTTACAAGCAAGCAAGCTAACAAACAAACAAATAATTAGGGATGTAGCTCAGTGGTAGTATCAGAGTTTGATTCCCAATACCAGGGTAAAAAAAAGAAAGGCAAAATTATCTGTATGGATAAGATACATACCTTTTTGCTAATTAGAGCTTTATGAAGTTCTGATACAAAGGTCACCTTTACTAAAGATATCTGATAGCATCATTTTCCTAAAGGCTTATGCCAGCTTGAAAATCATAACTGTAAAGAAAGGTTTTCTGTTCTGTTGGAAGATTGAGATTTATGACATCTATGAATGACACAAGAAAGGAATAAATTGCATATTTTGTGTGTGTAATGATCTAGAGCTCAAAATCACAAAAGAAAAAGCCCAAACTATATGTAAAAAAGTATAAAGTTGGCTCATTCTTTAATAATATATTATTTTATATACTAAATTATTACTGTTTTTGACATACTAACTTATTAACAAGACTGTAGAACTTCCAGGAGAACATGGCAGACAGATAGCAGCAGCTACGGAGGCTCTCTGAAACACCCGGCTTAGAATTCAGGAATGGTGCTGAGTAAGGAATCATAAGCAAGAGGAGATATGCCCCAGTGACCCAAGAACGAACTGGGCTGAGAGAAACCAACTGGGAATGCAATCCTGGTGCTATAACAGGAACAGATAAAGCCTCAGCTCCAATGGAGCCAGCGCCATTGGAAGCTGCGATTTGGGTTTCCCGCTGCCGCGGCTGCGTCTGCATCAGCTCAGCAGGGAGAGAGACGCGCGGAAGCTCTGAGAATGGGAATCAGTGAACGGAGTTGAGAGCGGGACAGGTGAGGAGCCGTGCATCCACCTCCGGTGAGTGAGGGAAAACTGGGTCTCTTCCACGGTCTAGGAGACTCCAACAGAGGACATTCTGGGACCGGGCAGACTTGCAGGAACAGGGCGCTGCAGTGACTTCAGTCACCAATCCCCCTCTCAAGCGGGATTGGTGAGCAGTGCCTAGCCTACGTGACACTGCTGGCTGAGACCCAGTAGGCTAGCACAGCCCAGGTCCCAGCTCCTGAAGGTGACCTGGAGGGGCAGGCCTTGCATAGGCTGCCTGGTCTGCAACTTCCTGGTGTGCTGCAGTGGGCGGGAACACCTAGCCAGCACAATTCAATCAGACTGTGACTGACAGGGAAGGAAGCTGGGCCTCCTATATACGCTTGCATATATAAGGAACAAAGAATATGGGAAGAGACAGCAACAAAAAAGGGTCCTCGGCCCCCAATCCTGAGAAAGAGGCAACAGCAGACACAGCACCAACAGACATAAAGCGCTATCTCGAAAGCCTCATAGTTCAGGAATGAAGTTATTAATGACCTGAAGCTAGACATAAGCAGAATAGTTAGAGAAATGCTAAGCACAAAACAGATGGTGGAATGGAAGAACAGAAAAAGAGGGGAGAATTGTTTAATGGAGAAAATAGAGAAAGCATAGAATACGTGAAGCAGGTTCAAAGAGAATACCAGGAAACTAAAAAGTCTATCGAAAACTGGCATAACAGCTTGAAAGAAACTAAGGACAGATTATCTGAACTGGAGGGCAGATTTGTAATATGGGAGCATGAAATGAAAAACTTCTTAAAAATAACAAAGAAACAAACAGCAATAATACCAAGACTAGAAGATGATAAGAGGGTCTATAACTTAAGAATTAAGAACATAAAAGAAGAAGTAGGGACACAAACAAATGAACTATAAAAGCTACTCACAGAAATAATCCAGGAGAATTTTCCTAATTTAGCAAAAGGTAAAGATACTCAGTTGTATGAAGCATACAGGACCCCAGCCACCTACAACCCAAACAGAGCAACACCCAGGCATATGATAATTAAAATTCCAGAAATCCAATACAAAAACAGAATACTAAAAGCCGTCAAAGACAAGAAACAGATCACTTACAAGGGAACACCCATCAGAATTACAGCAGACTTCTCGGCACAAACCATCAAATCACGAAGAGCGTGGGGGGAAATAATTCAAGCTTTGAAAGATAATAATCTCCAGCCAAGATTGATATATCCTGCACAACTATCCCTGGAAATTGATGGAAAAACAAGGTGCTTCCAGGATAAAGAGGAACTAGGGGAATATGTAACCACCAATTCAGCTCTACAGAGAATACTGCAAGATATTCTGAAAAAGAAAAATATGAAGAATCCAGAAGTAGCAGCAGAGAGGCCACAATGAATGGAGCAGAAAACAAAATGAAGAAGACAAACTGACAACTAATGACAGAAAAAGAGCTCAACAGAAATGAGGCAGAGAAGATTGGATGATAGGAACAGCTATTTTGGAGAAAATGATGTCTTAATAGGTAATACTGATTTAGTATCATCTTGTTTTGAAGTCTCATCAAGCTTTTGTTCTTCTGTCTCCATTGGTCTAAACAGGTTGTATCTTATTGGATTTTATTATATATGATAGTATAAGCAAAAACTTTTATAGACAAGGAGATTATACAGAAACCATTGTTCATTTTCTGTTAGTTGATTCTAAATACCCTGTAATACTGTCATTCTCTTGAATGGTTTTACATTGTTTTGATATATTTGATGCTACAATATATGAAGTTATGCTCAAAGATTTCAAGGAAAGAGACAATATGGTAACTACTTTTATGTTGGGATAATCTTGTGGTGAAACACTATTTTGTTTAAATGGTTATGTTTTGATCTGCGCTGATTTGCTGTTATGCCCTCTTTTATCTCAATCTCCATTTTATTATTTACTTTTTTTATCCTTTTAATTAAGGGAAAAATAAATAAAAAATAGCAGGATGTATTATAGTAACCCACTTTGACTTTCCATTATCTTGATTTAAAGCCCTGTATTGCTCTCACCATCTTGTTTTGACTGATGTTCCTCTATTCTGCTTGATAGTACCAGGTTCGAAAGTTTAGGCAACAGCTGTGAAGATAATGGGATTCATTATGACGCCCATTCTGGTTGACTATTATCTACTTTTGAAGACCTATAATGTCTCCAATGTTTTGGTTTTATTGGTTTTGTTCTTTACTGTTTTGTTCAATTTTATTATAACTGATGATATAGGCAATTCTATTAGAGATAGTGGGAGGCATTATGGTAACCAGTGTTGATCACCTTGTATTATGCTTTTACATTATCTATTATGTCCACCCTTTTGATTTGACTGACTCTGTTCTGTTATGTCACAGTTGGTTCTACTCTCTTCCAAAAAAGTAATAAGAACTGTGGGAGCAACAAAACCCAAAATGTGTAATTGTCATTGTACAAAAGAGAGGAAAAGAAAGTGCTCTAAATGATATAACTGCATGTATGTTTAAGTGTATAAGATAGATAATGATATCACTGAGTTTTGTTGGATCATTGAACAGAACTGTTTGCAGTCTCACTGTTGGAATGTCCACTTTATAAGCTTTAATTTTGTAACTTGAACAATTGTTTCTGAGATGACAAAATATAATCCATTAACTAGAGATTTCCTACTGTTTATTTTTTTCTGTAAATCTGTATAACTTGTACCTTTTCTCTGCTTTTTTTTTTCTTTTTCTCCGTAAATTAAAAAAAAAAAAAAAAAAACAAGACTGTAGGGAAACTGCTGATGGGTGTGTAAGTTAGGGCTCGATGGTAAGTTTGAGACACAATTTTGTGAACTTGAAGATGAATATATCCTATAAGTTGCCAGTTTAAGGTATATACACATTACAGTAAACTTGCATTTATGCAAAAGGAAACAAGTATTTTTATTTCAGTTATAGTTACCAGTATCTGAGAGGTCCCCTGCTCCTGTGGCTTCCAAAATCCACTGATGCAGAAATCTCTTATATAAAACGGTATAGTTTTTGCACATGTCATATAAATCATCCTGGATTACTTACAACACCTAATACAATGAAAATGTAAATAGTTGCTATGCTGTATTTTAAATTTTACATCATTACTACTAGCATTGTTGCTACTACTACTACTACTACTACTACTACTAAGATGCTGGAGTTTGAATCCATGGCCTGATGTGCATTAAACACATGCTGTACCACTGAACTATACCCTCAGCCTCTATGTGTATTGTTTTTGTTATTACATTGTTATTTTCTCTGGAATATTTTCCACTTATAGTTAGTTGAATTTGTAGAATGTAGAACTATGGTTCTGGAGGGCCAGTTGTATATTTGTAATAGGAAAAATTTGGAAACTAAGTATAGAGGAATGCTTCAGCAAGCAGTGGCATTTTAAGGCAATTTATTAGGTGATAGCAGTCAGAGTAGATAAATTAGACCACAGGGTACGTAGCTCCTGGAAGCATTATGGCGCAGGGGAGGAGGGGGCGCAGTTCTGGGCGTGGAGATACATGCCTGGCAACTCTAGCTACTTCTAGATACTGAGATGGGGATATTGCAAAATCAGAGCCTGCCTGGGAATTTTTTTTTTTAATTTTTTTTAAGGACAGGGTCTTGCTATGCAGTTCAGGCTGGCCTTGAACTCACCATGGTTGGCCTCAAACTCACAGCAGTCCGCCTTCCTCAGCCTTCCACTTCACTAGCCTGGGAAATTTAGTAAGACTTTGCCTCAGAATAAAAAGGGGCTGAAGATGTGGCTCAGGGACTCCTGGGGTCAAATCTTCAGTATCTGTGACCCACAAAATAGAAAAAAAAAGTTACAAAATGTTAAAGGGGATACCATTTACAGCTGTTACAACATTAGGGCTGGGGATCCATGCCTATGTGAGGCCCTGAGTTGGCTCCCTAGTACCCCACACAAACAAAAATAAAAAGGAGTAAAACAACATTGTATTGTCTATGGAAAACATATATATGTGCTGCAAAATTATTAAAAAGGGTAGGTTAGAAGATGTGCTAACTTTGAATAAGGAAACTACATTTTACAACATCTTGTTTAGAAAAGTCAAGGCAAGTTTAGCAATATGTTATAATTGCTGTATTGGTCTTTTTGTAGTGTCATTTCACTTTTCTGGATTTTAAACTCATAACTAAAAGTAAATTTAACAAGATAAGTGAAACTCGGATGGCAGTGATTTTAAAAAAAAAAAACCCAATGGCATCGGCTAGTTGGATTTCACATATTTTTGTTTTTATACATACTGTCATAGAAATGATTCATCCTAATAGTCATGAAGACTAATTTTTAAAGATGTATGTGTGTTTTTTCTGTTATACATTATGTTTTAACTTTTGTTTTGAAATCCTCACTCAGTTTTTTCTTGATTGGAAAATGCTTGATCCAATGTAGTAGTATCACATAGTAACTCTAGTAATTGGCACTAAGTTCTTATTAAAAGGGCATGAGGTTTATGTTTTATAGTTAGAATTTATCTGTGTCTTTGGTGGAAATGAGACTGTTGTCTAGTAAGGGGCATAGTGAACTCTTAGTTGTACTTTGCACACGCTGTGATTCTAAGGAAGGTTGTAAACTCGTGTGATACTGGCAGACATTTACCACATTGAGAATTTCCAAAGTTGATCATTATTATTTTAATTAACATGTATCTTGAGGCACAGTTGTGCACTCAAGCCCAGCCTGGGCAACTTAGCAGCTTAGTGAAATCCTGTTTGAAAAATAAAGAATTGGGTGAAGTTATAGAAAACAGAAAATGTAATTTTAAAACACTCCAATGAAGCCAAAGGAAGAAGAGGCAAAAAAAAAAAAAAAAAAAAAAAGGGTTTGGGATATAGCTCAGTGTAGAGACCCTGAGTTCAATTCCTAGTACCAGAGTTGGGGATGGGGTGGGAGTTAGTGAAGCTTATGAAAAGATGAGATTGGAGATCAAACTGTGTGCCATACTCATGCTAAGCGCACGCTTTGCCTCTGAACTGTATCTGCAGTTCTCTGCCACACTGTTGTGATGAAGGCATGTCATGAGTGGTACTCTGGAAATGCTTAGAAGTTTTTGCATGAATATGCTATGTTTTAGGCAGAGATGGTGGTTTATTTACATATTTATTTTGCTGTTTTTAGTCATTATCAATTAAAATGGTTTATGTCCCTGTTCCAAAGTAAAGCCTTCAGACATTTATATCAGGATATTTGTGCACCTGAGTAGGAATCTTTTGTTTAGTTTCAGTAATCATTGTAATGGTGATAGAAAACAAGATGCCAGCCTCCCTACTTTCCGCTGGGTCTACTAGGTAGTTTAGGCTGGCTTTGAACTTACTATGGAGCCCAGACTGGCCTCAGACTTCTAGTGATCCTCCTGCCTTTAGCCTCCTGAGTGCTGGAATAGGGATGTGCCACCATGCTTGCCATGATACTTTAATAATATGTTGTATTGGAGGTTTCCTCCTGTAAACTTTCTGTATTAGTGAAAGTACACTCACAGTACTGAATGTGGGAGATCTGACAGTGTGTAAAGAAAATTCCTAATATTTTTTCATACCCCACTTAGGGAAGAATTTGAAATTTAAGCCAAACTCTGAACTTGGAAACATAATTTCTCTTCATAGGAAGTAGCTAATTAAATCTCATCAGTGTTTATTGAGCAGTTGACCCTGACCTGGTGGGAATAAAGGGGGAGAGGGAACTAACATTTATTGAACACCTGTTAAGTTTCAGATAGTCTTAGATTACTGTAGGTCTTCATTTTATTTAACCCACACAGTAGAGGTAGATAATATTGTAAAGGTAGATAATATTTTATAGCACAGGGAACTGAGGCCTAGAGGAGCTAAGCTCTTGTAACTTAAATGGCAACTCTGAAATTTGAACTTAAATCCACCTGACAGAAAGCCCAAGCTCCTTTTTCTGATACACTGTGCTACCTCTTTAAATGTAAGACACGCTTCCTGTTTCTAGGAGCTCGTGGTCTGCTCCGTTTGCAGAACAGAGTCTGTAGCGGAGCTGCTAAGGGTCCCTCATTCACTTTCAGGGAGCTGCAAGTTCGAAACTTTTTATAATAATACTGAGCTGTTACTTTACTGAGGCAAAAGATGTGATGGGAAGAACAATGGCACTTTAGTACAGATTGAGGGTGTAGCACCAAACTGTACTCCTGGACATTGCATTTTTGCCACTGTTGGTTTGCAGGAAAAAAAGTTTCACTTACGGATGTCCTTAATGCAGCAATAAAAACTTATTTTACTGCCAAGTGCTGTGATACAGGTTTGTAATCTCAGGCAGAGGCAGAGGATCCCCCGAGGCCATTCCGGGCTGCATAGCAAGTTCAAGGCCAGCCTGAATTGCATAGCAAGACCATTTCACAAACCAAAATAGTTATTTTGTTTAAATCTAGATTTTCCAGTACATATCTTCTTAAGTTGAAGTATAAATCACATAACAAGTTACCTTTAAAAAGTATACAATTCATTGGTTTTTAGTATATTTACAAGGTTATTTAATTCCAGAACATTTTCATCTCAGAAAGAATCTCCTTAGCCCATTGGTGGTCCCTCCCCACTCTCTTCTCACCCCAGGCACTGGACAGCCACTCACTCTCTTTTCATGTAACTGTACTAATATAATATGTGGTCTTTTGTTTTGGCTTCTTTCATTAAGCATGATGCTGTCAAGGAGTGTTCATATTGTAGCATACGTAACTGCTATATTCTCTCCCTTTGTTTCAGGACAGGGTCTTGCTATGTATTCCAGGCAGTCCACAAACTTGTTATGGAGCCCAGGCTGGCTGCGAACTTGCAGTCACCCACCTGCCTGCCTCACCCTACTGAGTGCAGGTAATATAGGTGTGTGCCACCATGTACAATGTCTTTTTTTTAAAAGCAGTTTTATTGTTGGGTGTGGTGGTGTAATTCCAGCACTCAGGAGGCTGAGGTAGGAGGATCACCATGAGTTCAGGGTCAGCCTGGCTATATAGCTAGTTCAGAGCCAGCCTCAAATGCCTAGCATGACGCCAACTTAAAAAACCAGAAAAAGGAAGGAAAAAAAAAAAGATAGTTTTAGTGACATTAAATTCCTACAAACCATACAGTTCACTCTATATAAAGTATACAATTTAACTTTTAATTTTAAAATTTATGTTTAGATGGTATTGCTCAGGCTGGCCTTGAATTTGTGATCATCCTGCTATAGCTTTCTGAATAGCTGGGATTATAAGCTTGTGCCACCTTACCTGGCTGTAGATATTTTATTTTACTTTATTATTATTATTACTATTTTGTCTTTTAAAAAATTTTTTATTTAAAAAGAAAAAAAAAACAGAAAAAGGGTAGAAATAATACAGAATCTCAAAAAAAATAAACAGTTTTGTTCAATGATCCATCAAAAAGTTAGTAATATGGTTATCAATCCTACACACTTAAAAATACATGCAGTTATATCCTTTACAGCACTTGCTTTTTACAATAGCAATTACACATTTTGGGTTTTATTACTCCTACAGTTCTTACTATTGTTTACATTGGAGATACAATGTGATATTTATAAATATGATTCTTATCACTTACAAGGATAGTCTCAAGTTGCCTCCATTTACCTGTGAAGGCCTTAAGATCATCCTTTTTATAGCTGAGTAATATTCTGTTGTATAAAAATACCACATCTTTTTCATCCACTCTGCAGTTGATGGACATTTTGGTTGTTTCCAAGATTTAGCTATTACAAATTGTGCTACTATGAACATGGGTGCACATGTATCACTGTGATATGACCTTTTCAGTTTTTCTGGGAAAATACTCAGGAGGGAAATAGCTGGATTAAATGGAATTTCCAATCCTAGTCTTCTGAGATATCTCCATACTGATTTCCATAGTGGCTGTACCAGTCCACTTGCCCACCAACAGTGGAGGAGTGTATCATCCCCCCCCCCCCCAGCCTCACCGACTTTTATTATCTGTTGATTTCTTGATGGCAGCTATTCTTTCCGGAGTGAGATGAAATCTCAGTTCTGTTTTAATTTGCATTTCTCAAATGACACCGGGCACTTTTATCTTGGGTATATGCACAGCTTTAAGTCTCCGTCCAGTGACCTTGGTGGAAGACCTCCAAATGATATAGGGAATGAAACTCCCGACCTACTATGTCTGTTATGAGCTTGTGTTCTCTAAAACCAAAGAATGAATTTTAGGAATGGAGCTTAAGAGCAGGATATATTTATTGAGAGAAAGAAAGCTTCTGTCTGAAGAGAGCCAGAAGGGGTCCTGAGTGGGTTGCCTGTTTTGTCTTTTTTTGAGACAGGGTCTTGCTATGCAGTTCAGGCTGGCCTGAAGCTCACTTTGTAGCCCATGCTGGTCTTGAACTTGCAGCAATTCCCTTGCCTCAGCCTTCTGAGTGCTGGGATTATAGGCATGAGCCACTACACCCAGCTGACTGTAGAGATTTTAAATAGAAATAGTTTTTAGCAGTGTTGATGAGTGCAAGGCCCTGAGTGCAATTCCTGGTACCCCACCAAAAAGAGAGAGAGGCTAGGAATTGTACATTAAATAAGCAAGGTGGCCATTTGCCTTCATCTTTTATTTCTACAGAAGAGAATAGATTTGAGTTGTAATTAGAAATAAATTTATTTATTTCTTGGTTTGTTTTACTATCACCTGTCCCATTCCTTGTTCTAATATTCCTGCCTTCCTACCTTATGCATGCATACACACACACTTGGTTTTGTGCTCCCTTGCCTACAAGATGAACTAATCCAGTGTTTCATTTAGTAGCTTCATGCGGCTCAAGTCTCAGAGGCCTGAATAAGGTACAGTCTTCTCTGTCAGGCATGGTTCAGAGCCCATAAAGCAAAAGAGAAGATAACTTCTCTCCCAACACTGCGTGTATATGGGTGTTATAGAAATGATAACTATCAAAAATTATCTTTAAAAAGGGAGAATTACTAAGAAAAAAAGTTATTGGCCTATAGCAGTTACTAAATGCTATAGGACATTTAAAGACTTTCTTTCTATATAGACTAATAAACTCCTGGATAATTATTTTAAAACATTGTTTTTAAATCTGAGGACTCTGCTCCTAGATTTAAAGACCTAATCCAAAAATGAGCATTGAGATGAGTGTACACTTCTCAGGTGAAGAAATACAAACAGCAAATAAATATGTGAAAAAATATTTAACAGCACTGCCCATTTGAGAGATGCAAATTAAAACAACACAGATTCCACCTCACCCCAGAAAGAATGGCTACTATCAAGAAATCAACCAACTAACAAATGCTGGAGAGGGTGTGGGGAAAAAGGAATCCTTCTCCACTGCACACTGGTACAACCACTGTGGAAATCAGTATGGAAATCCCTCAGAAAACTAGGATTGGAGGTCACATCAACCCAGCTATTCCCCTTTTGGATATCATCCCAAAAGAATTAAAAACATCATACCACAGTGATATATGTACACCCATGTTTATAGCAGCACAGTTTATAATAGCCAAATCTTGGAAACAACCTAAATGTCCATTGGCTAAGAGATGGATAAAAAAGATGTGATATTTTCATACAATAGAATACTACTCAGCCATAAAGAAGGATAAACTGGGGGCTGGGGATTTAGCTCAGCAGCATAAGCGCCTGCCTTGCAAGCGTATGGTCGTGAGTTCGATCCCTGGTACCGATAAAAAAAAAAAATTTGAAAAAAAGGATAAACTGGACACTTTTATAGGTAATGGATTCACCTTGAGTATGTACTCAGTAGTGAAATAAATAAGGCACACATGTATAAACATTGTATTGTTTCGTTAGTGTGACAAGCTGAAAGAAAAAGCACACTGATATGTGTGTGTATATGCATATAAAAATAGTTAAGGTAATTATACTACTGATTTCTCTGAGGTCACTGAAGAGAAAGATTTGTACTGGCATTGTTCATACAATTGAAGGCAGATGTCTTGTGCTCTTGGTGAATGATTTGGATTGCACAATGTGCAATGTATGTACTATTGTTACCCCCTGATTAGATGTGCTTTAAAATTTTGTTGTATTTTTTCTTCTTCTTTTTTTTTTTCTTTTTATGTTTGAATAAAATGGATTTGAAAAAAAAAAAATCTGAGGACTCTGATCTTTTACTTGCCTCACCACTCTACCTAACTTAGTGACAGTTACTGTGCCATGCTGCCGGATGTGGTGTGCTTGTGTGATAAGGGCGTCCTCATCTCTTGGGGCAGGGCACTAAGTTTACAGCTTTTAAATGGCCTGGCTCAGTCCTGTGTTTTCTGAGGCTGCCACTTACTAACCACCACTTTTAACTGCAGAAGTGGCTCTAGAGCACTTTGATATAATAGGTTAACTCCCCCCTCCCCCCACCTTTGAACCCAGGGTTGCTCTACTGTTGAGTTACATCCCCAGCCATTTTTATTTTTTGAGACAGAGTTTGCTCAGTTCTTCAGACTGGCCTCAAATTAGGATCCCATTGCTTTAGCCGCTGAGAATTTGGCGTTATGGGAGTGAGCCACTATGCCTGACTGGCTTTTAGTCATCTTTAGGTTGCAGGCTGCAGGAAAAAGTATACCTTACTTACCAAGATGCAGTCTTCGTATCTGTGCTTACCGATTGGCTAGCTCTTGTCCAAGTTCCATTTCTGTTCTAATTTTGTTGAAATTTGGGATAATACAGCTATCATATAACATTCTGAATCTTTTTTAGTGTTTTCCTTAAACTACAGCATGCCAGGATAATCAGGCAGTGGTTTAACCAAATGTTTTAACACTGTATAATCAAAGTGATTACCTTTCCAGCATTAGCACCCAAGTGGTCACACCTCACAGCTTTTTTGTTAAAACAGTGCCACTTGTTATTATTTTTTTTTTCACAAAACATCCTGGAATCCTGGTATCAGATTCTATATTAAGATTATTTTCAATAGTATGTGATCAAAAAGTAAAGTAATAGTGGTGTTACGGCTTGTGTCTAGATGTCTCCTCAAAGCCTCATGTGGTCATAGGTGGGCCTTTTTCAGAGGTGACTCAATACAGAGTGTGTGATGCTGGGATTGATTCATGGTGCAGTGCTAGGATCAAGGACACTAGGATTAAGTTTGTGAGTGCTACCTGCCCAGGAGAAGACATAAGGGACAGAAAGAGATGTGGTTGTCCTTTGTTGCTTTTGCTGTCTTGTGTGTATAATGAACTGTTTTTCCTCTGTGATGCCCCTCTGCCTTATGCCACTCTGCCTTGGAATCAGCCAACTATGGGCTGAAACCTTTATGAACTATAAGCCAAATAAACTTTTCCTCCTTTAACTTTGGGTGTCAGTTATTTTGATTCAGCAAAGAGAAAAGTTACACAAATGACTTTAACATAAGTTTATTTTTCTATGTAAAAGACGTTGAGAGATAGATAATCTAGGACTTGTATCAGGGAACTGGTTTCTTTCTAGTTTTGTTGCCTTGCTAGTCTCAACATATTACTTCTTTCTCATAATCTAATATTGCTGCTTGTTCTCCAGCCATTTTTATCTACATTCCAGCCAGGAGGAAGGCAAAATGCCCGAAGAATGATATACCTAGTTCTTTCCTGGAAATCACATCAAATACCACATTTATTCATGACTTCTGGATTGAACTGAATCACGTGACCACACCTAGTCGCAAGAAAGGCTGAAAAATGTAGTTTTTGTGCTGCTGGCTTGCACTCAACTAAAGATCAGATGTTCTGTTGCTAAAGAAGGGAAGAGTAGGTACTGGGCAACAGCCTTCAGTGTGTGCTGCAAGGGTCTACTAATACTCTTTTACCTTTCTTCAATTTAAAAACTTTTTAGTGGTGTTGAGAATTGAATGTAAGACCTTATGCATGATAAGCAAGTGTTATATTACTGATCTGTAGTTGCTGCTGCTTATTAGTAGTTTCTGATACTTAAAAATGCTTCTAATTCTCTTCCTGTTGCCCCTGCCATCTAAGACATCTGAATTACTAGGTTCAGATGGTTCCTCATGTATATGTGTATATCTGTCTCACCAGTGTGCTTTCTTTTTTATTGGTTGATTTAGAATTTTTAAGATGCAGCATCAAAAAAGTATTTGAAGATTTTAAGCTGCTGGTATACATTTGCTCTATGCTTGTTGCCTTCATAGATGACTTCTAAATACATGCTTCTAGATTTCTTGGCATTTTATGAGTTTTTACAGTAATTATAGTTGTAATGTGGAAACTTTCAAATTGTTGTGGGAACACTTTTGTATCACCGACATGGTAACTGAGGACAGGTATGCTTTTTCTTTTGCATTGTGCAAACATTAGAGAGTGTATTTGTGCAAACTAATATGGTTGTGGCTAGGTGACATTATCTTATGGAATCACTGTCCCATATGTGGCCACATATGTTTTGACCAAATGTTTTGTGGCACGTGACTATATTTTGTTTGGAAAATGAGTATCTTTTTGCCTACTCTTTTCCCTTTTTGTTTCAGAGCTTTAGATATGATTGTGCTGAGTTTAAAATTATATTGAAATATCCGTTACATCTTATTCCATCAGAAATTCTCAGTGTCTTTTTCAGAATATTACTTTGCTAAGAAGAATACTATTGGAAGCAAGAGGCTGTCAAAAAGGAAGAATAATGAGCCACAGCTTAGTAGCTACTTTTATTTACATTGTCAGAGTTCATTATGTCTCTTCAACTTCCATGTTGATTGAAATGACCATGGAAAATTTAAAATCCACAGCCTCTGTGCTGCATTTCCTGAAAGCAACTTGAAGAGCCATTGATTTTGTGTAGTAACTGATCTTACCAGAGTAGATCAGTCTAATTAATAAGCTAGTTTTTATAGTTAAAACATAATCAGAAGAAGAATTCATGAACTTGATGATTATGGCCTTAGTGTTTTAGCTCTAGTGCCTCCATCAGGGTGTGCTTTGGGGTCAGAGTTGCTCGTGTGACACCAGTTGGTGCTCAGGAGCTGTAGGCTGACTTCTGGTACCCACAGACTTTATGCAGCCTTGAGGATACCCTGCCCTCTGAGTAATTTTTGTTTTTGGACGCTTCTTCATAACTGTGCAGTTCCTTTCTTTTTCTTTTTATGGAAAGATATTTTATTTCCCATGTTTGCAAACATTTGATAAAGAATTTAGGAAATTCTCTATGATTACTTTCGTAAAGTAGGAGCATGCTCTTATCACACGGGGAGAACTCACTGGGAAACCTAAGGATATGAGGCTGCTGGCATGGGAAAATAAAGACTGCTTTTCAGATGTTCCATTGTAGTGGAGAAACAAAGCACAGTACTGTAAACGTCTTCGTCCCCCCCCCCCACTGCCTGTCTTTAGCCTAGGTGAGGTTTGTCTCAACATGCTTTTCATTCCAAAGTTAATGTGTTAAAAATAACTAGTCCTCTTCATATTATTCATACCTGAACAGGATCCCTATGGCAGATATTTTATATCAGTGAGTTTCTGCAGTCTGGCAACATTCCAAGTTGTCCTGGCTTATTGGTACAGAGGGATTTAGCATATGAGCAGAAGTCAACTGAAGAATTTCTGATCTGAAATTTATCTTATAATGGATTACATAACTCTGTAGGTGGAAACACAAAATACGTTAAAATCATATTTAAATGTATTTAGGTCTTCTTGAATTTTTAAAATTAATTTAGGAGGAGAGGAGGGATTGAAGGTAGGGAATGGGAAAAAAGGAATCAAGTTATGTCATGTACAGGTACAGATTCTCTGTGATGAACATAATCTGATCGAAGAAAAAAATTTAGATCTTTTTAAACACAGCTATGTATTCATCTCTCTATTTTTTAACTAATCTCTAAAAGACAAATGGGATTCCACGTTTACAATTGGAACACAGTTCAGCAGCATAGAATGGAGATTGGGAATAACAAGGAAAGCATACCTGTAATGTTTGTGACTATGAGTAAAGGTCCAAGGATTATACCTGAACTTTATGTCATCTTGTCAAAATAATGCTGTAAATTTCAAGTACCTTTGTATGTATGTGGAGGGTTGAAGTGGCTTAAACTGAATTGTGAAATTTCTGTTAAGATTTTGCAACAAAAACCAACATTGTATTGTTATTGTGGGCCAGGTAGAATAGTAAATTAGACCAAATGCAAACACAGGTAGAGGTAAGATAAACTGGTCCCCCTACACTCCATTCTGTACAGACCTGCCAGAGTGATTTTTTAAACAAAAAGAAATCAGATCATAGCACTCCATTTCTTAAATACTCCCAGTGGAGTCCGTCTGTCTTTCCTCTCTAGCTGGGCTGGTCTTTCAGTTCCTTCAAGTTCATCTCATCGCCTTTGAACTTCTTACGCTGTTCCTTCTTGTTAAATTCAGGCAGGGTGGCTAAAGGCATGAATGGTTTCAGAGGCCTGGCTATCCAGATTCATGCCTCAGTTTCCACAGCTATAAAAACCTGAATTAATGGAGGTAACCCAGTGTTATAAAAATGGAATACACATGTGCAAATTACCTCTCATAATAAAAGCTAAGTGTTTGCTGTTATATTAGCCTCCCTCAACTCAGACAGTACCTTCTTGATAAGACCTATCTTGAATGTTTAAATTGATCACCCACCCTCATGTACATAACATTTAGCTTGTTGCATACTTACTTACTTCTTTGTTTCTACCAATGTAATGTAAGTTCCATGAAAGCAGAGGTATTTTCTGTCTGTTGCACTCTGTTACTTAAAACAGTGCCTGGTCGGTATGTTATGTTTTGAATGATTTAATGAAGTCAGGTCTACCCTGGAAAGTTTTGTTGTTGTTGTTGTTGTTTTTGGTACCAGGTATTGAACTGAGGACCTTTCATTTGCCAGGCAGGCGCTGTGCTACTGAGCTGTATCTCTGGCCCAGGTTTTCTTTAGGTGCAAGGCGGTTGATAGTTATTTTGTGTTGCTCAGTCAAGGGAAAAAGTTACCATGTGTGCCTAATACTTTTAGGTTACATGCCCAAGGCCAGTGGTGGTAAACTTTTAAAGTTTTCAGTGATAAATAGCTGGCTTGCCATAGGCTCGCCACTCTTGCTGGGCTATGGGTATCTGGCAGAGACGTGTTGGGAAAGAAGTAATCAGTAGGGGCTGGGGATTTAGCTTAGCGGCATAAGTGCCTGCCTTGCAAGCAGGTAGTCGTGAGTGCGATCCTCGGTACCGATAAAAAGGAAAAAGACAAAAAAAAAAAAAAAAAAAAATCAATAGAAAAGGGATTGATCCTGAGAATAAAATATACAATGTAGTTATGTTTTAATTTCTGCAGCCTCCAACTGGTAAGTTCATATCCCTTTATATAAGCTCTTGAGCTTACTTGTGTCTTTAAGTTTGGGGACAGCTGATTGCCCCTCAGCATTATAAAGTTACAGCTTTATTGAGCTTCTAAAATAGTACGAGTAGAAAGTGCTGATATGTAATTAGATCCTCAGCTGTATATGATAATTTTAGGAGTCAGAGAGATGGTCTACGATCCAGAGTAGGTGATCTAAGGCTAGGCATTCCTGAGTTTTCAGTCAGATCAGATTGGATGGCATTTTGTCCTTCCTTTATGCATGTCCCTCTTTCTGGTACTTTCTCTTCTTGTTTTTGTCTTTCTCTTCCTGTTGTATTCTTTATTGTTTCATTCTTCCTTTTTCTTTTTTTCTTTTTGAGACAGAGTTTCACTATGCAGTTCAGGCTGGTCTTGAACTTACTTCTTTTCCTAGGTTGTTGTCAAACTCACAACAATCTTTCCAAGTGCTGGGATTACAGGCATATGCCATGGTGCCTGGATGTGTGGTTGTTTGATTTATTGATTGATTGATTCATGCATTTATTTGTAGCAGAATACCATTCTTTCAGTCACTGTGGATTAATACTTCAGAATCATCTTTAACATCTCCATTTGATTCGTCACCCCTAATCAAGTACAGACATATCCTATCTCACATGAATCTTGCTTCATTTGTTCAACTTTAATTCAACGGAAGATTTGAGTTGCTGTGCTGCTCTAGGTACATTGTATGGCAGTTCCCTCCTTCTATATTAACCACCCAATTTCAAAATTCAACCCAGTTATGCCGTGCATAATGAGATAGATTTCCTTTTATATTCCCATTCCTTTTTTCTAACTCAGCATATACTTAACTGCAATGTTAGTGCTCTAAACATTGATCATATTGTTTTCTACTTCCAGGAACCAGACACAGCTTTCTTTTCCAAGTACAGTTCATATAACTTTTCGTTTGTTTTTATTGAGACAGGGTCTTACTATGTAGTTCAAGCTGGTCTTGAACTTACTGTGTAGCCAGGGATGACTTTTAACTTGCAGTAGTCCTCCTGCCTTATCCTAACTAGTTCTGGGACAAGCCACTGTGCCCAGCTCATGTAAGTTTTGTGCTTGAACTAACCATGTGATCTGTGAAACTGGTCGCCCTTTCGTATCGTCAACGATGGCAAATATACGGCACGTGTGCCACAGCTGGCTGCTTGTGTTACTGAAAACCACAAATGGTTTGCCACCAGTGCCCTATACTTTGTGTATGTTTGTGTGTGTATTCATGTTCTTCTGTTGTGTTGTGTTTTGTATATTCCTATTTCCTGGAAAAATATGAGCTCACTGAGGAATTTTGGTTTATTTACTGGAAACAATAGCACCCAGAAATGCTGGCATATAACAGGTACTCAAATACTCAAATAAATATTTATTTAAAGAATGAATGAAAAATACATGAATCCTTTCAATTTTATTATTTTATTTATTAAATTTTTCTTTGAGATGGGATCTTGATGTGTTATACAGGCTGGCCTTGAACTCCTGGCTTCAAGTAATTTCCTGTCTCAGCCTTCTGAGTAGCTGGGTTGCTTCTCCAATATTGCTTCTCTCAGTAAACTTTTTCTCATTCTACCTACTTTGACAGAACCCTCTTTCCTCTTTTTTAGTGTGTCTGTGCATTCACATAGATAAATGATGTAATTGCTGCAGAAAGTCAAGAAATTAAATATTTGTCCCTATTCTGTTTCAAAAGGTTGTATCCAAGTATTTAAGACAAAAAGGAAGTAGAAGAGCGTTCTTTTCCTTGGTGAACTTATTCCTTAGTACGGCATCAACCCGTACAGTAGTAAAGGGTAGGTGCCCGTAGCTGCGAGCCAGAGTCTATAGAGGCCTGGCCTGTGGACGGGGGATGTGTGGTGGGGAGAAGTGGCAGTGCTAAGCCACAGCTGCAGAGCGTGTAATGGTGTGTGTGTGTGTGTGTGTGTGTGTGTGTGTGTGTGTGTGTGCACACGTGTGCCACAGCAGTGGAGCAGAGGGGGTGAAGGGGGTGGTGTTAAGAAGCTTAGCAGTAGTGAAGGTTCCTTACACTCTGGTGATTGAGAAGTTAATGTTCTATTGTAACTGTTAACCATTTTCTTGGGAAAGGAGGAAGAGCTTGACTGATTTTCTGTAGACTGATCAGAAGGAATTGAAAACCTGAAAGACAAGATCATTTCTGGTTGCTTCCTTGAGAACTGTACAGGTATCTAAGTCTGTCTCTCTGTCCTGATTGATCACTTAAAAACTCTTAAAGCTGCTTCCTGAATTCTCCTCTGTTTTTCCTCCCAATTTTAAATTTACTAGTTTCGTAAAACATACTTGACACTTTTTTGAGGGGTATTGGGATTGAACTTAAAACCTTGTGCTCACTAGACTGGCGCTTACGCCACTGAGCTATATCCCTTGGCCCCTTGGAACTTTTTGTTTTTTGGTACTGGTGATCAAAGTTATGACCTTGTGCTCACCAGGCAAGCGCTTGAGCCACTGAGCTAAATCCCCAGCTCTGTTTTTTTGTTTGTTTGTTTGTTTTGTTTTTGGTACCAGGATCGAAATGATGACCTTGCACTTGCCAGGGTAGGTGCTTACACTGCTAAGCTAAACCCCCAGCCCCAGAACTTTTGAAAACAACAAAAAGATAAAATTCTCCATCTTCTCTGTTTTATTTATTTATTTTTGGGACCAGGGATTGAACTCATGACCTTGTACTTACCAGGCAAGTGCTTAAGCCACTGAGCTAAATCCCCAGCCCTCTCTGTTTTATTTTTATATATCCTCCTTCTCTCTATACTTCTATTTGTTTATTCATGAACTCTTCCATTCTTTTTTTTTAGTGCTGATTAATTTTACAAAGTACCAAGTGGTATATAATGTATATATGTGTGTAACATATTTAGATTCTATCCATCCCCTTATTATCTAATACTTCCTGCCCCTTCTCCTATTCCCTTCTTTTAGTGTAACAGTCTTCCTTCTACTTTCAAGCCATCTTTTTTAAAAAAAAAAATTTTAAAGATGGATTATTGTATCTTTAGATTCCATGTATTAGGGAAACCATCACTATTTGTCTTTCTGAGTTTGGCTTATTACATTTAACATGTTCAGTTTCATTTTCCTAATTTTACCTTTCTTTATGGCTAAATAATACTCTATTATGTATATTTGCCACATTTTCTTTATCCATTCATCTATTGACGGGCACTTAGGCTAGTTCCGTATCTTGGCTACTGTTAATCATGCTGTAATACAGGTTATCCCTGTAGTATGCTGACTTTGATTCCTTTGGATATGTACCAAGCAGTGGTGTAGTTGCTATATATATGTCATATAATTGCCTATATTAAAATTTTTGCTTAATTTTCTTTGTATGACTAATTTGTTTTATATTCTTTGAGAATCTCTGAGTGCATGTGTGCTTCTGAGGATCAAAATCAGGGTCTCCCACATGCTTAGTACAGTTTACCACTGAGCTCAGTTCCTCTGTAGATAATTTACCAGATTTTCCCCCCCTTGATTTTGTTTTTTGTTACTGTAACAAAATCTCTAAGCCCAAGTAATCTATAAATAATAGAAGTTCATTTAGCTCACAGGTTGGAGGCTAGGCAGTTCCTAGCGTATGGCCCCCACATCTGATGAGGGTTTCTGTGCTGTGTCGAAAGTGGTGTGGGGGTTGTCACATGGTAAGACAGCAGTGTCCTGTCCTTACAAACCACTAGTGCCATCATGTGGGCCTCACCCTGGACTCCTCTAGCCTTAATTGCCCTGCAAAGGCCCTAATTGCAAATATTTTTTAATATGTGAGTTAGGGGGTTAAGTTTCCAACACATGAGCTTTTCCAGGGGTACATTCATACCAAAGTATCCTGGAAATCTTCCTTCCAGAGTGCCGTTTCCTCCTGTTCTGGTCTCTGCTCATGGGTTTTGGGGCCTACTGTTGAGCTGATTCTTGCCTTTACTTTCATACTGGGAATTGTGTTTCTTCCTCACCTAGCTTGGAATTCCTGCTACTTAGATCCATGTCTTTTGTTTATTTATTTATTCTTTAGTGTAGGTGGAACATATCAGAATAGCAGCCCCCAGCCCCCAGAACTAGGGATTGTACCAGGGCCTTCACTGAGCTACATCTCCAGCCTTTTTTAAAAAATGGACTTGCCTAGCCTGGGCATGGAATTACTATCCCCCTAGTGTGCTTTCCACTCATTTTTTAAAGGTAGATTATATGTTTCTTGTACTTCTTGTTTTTAGATGATTTCCAAGATGAAGAGGGAGTAGGAACCTTTCTGTGTGCCAACTCTAGAAGTCCGGAGTAGTTTAAGACATCCATAGGCAATGGGGATGGTAGTGACAGAGGTTAGGACAGTTGGTCAAGCCTTGTTTCCCGCGTTTTCTAGTATGGTATCTAAGATAGTATGTACTGTGTGTGAGGTAAGCTCTCAGGAAATTCCTGTTCAGCTGATGTGTGCCCCTTCTTGCCAAAATTTATATATGTGTATATGTATATTTACACACACACACACACACACCTGCTTAGGACAGTGGTAGTGAACCTGTAGCACATCTGCTGAAGTGGGCTGTTTATTATTGAAAGCGCTAAGAGGTTCACCATCACTATATTGGGAATTTTCAAGATCTGCTTTTCTCTTTTTTTTTTTTTTTTTTTTTTTTTTTTTTTTTTTGGATACCAGGGATGGAATTCACGATCTTGCACTTGCCAGACAGGTGCTACTGAGTTAAATCTGCAGCCCTTATTAATAATTTTTATATAGAAAAATTTGTGTTTAGAAGAACCTTACCTTTTGTTTGTGTGAAACTGGTTTGGTCAGGGCCCATCATAAAGGATCCTACTAGTCTCGTACTTACATTTAGCTTTACCAGCTGTCGGCCTGTGCTCTCTATGTCTCTAACACGTTTTGTGCTGTTGCTTCTGGTTACGTGTGCACCAGCAGAAGGCATGCAGCCTGGAGGGTGGGGTGGGGTGGAGGAAAGATGACGTGGAATCAGGCCAGGAGAGAGGGAACAGATGGGATGTGGGAGATGACCCTGCCCCCATGTTGTTTTTGTTCTGGCTGCTACTGATCATATGTGAATCAGCAGCCCAGAAATTGGAGTTAGTGATCCTTTGATGAAAAACAGAGTTTGGAGTCAGTAGAATTGTATATTTATAACACTAAAACAAGATGCAAGTTTAATAATAAACAATATTTTAGGCATATTGGGAAGGATTTAATTCTACCAGTGGCTAGCTAGCCCTCAGTATTTTTGGATCTCAGTATTGTCACACTTTACTGGGATTTTCTCCTATAGGCGATTCAAATTAAGTAGACAGTAGTTGTGTTTGCTAGAGACGTAAGTCAGCATATGTGTTTTATTCCAAACTATTTGATTTTCTTTTGTCAGTGCTTATGCTTCTGATCTATTTTTCTTTCTTCATTTTTTCTTTTTCTCCCCTCAAGTACTGCACTGTGAACCCAAGGTCTTCCCTCTGAGCTATATCCCTGTCCTTTTTTATTTTTTGAGATGGGATCTTGCTGAGTCACTGAGTGGCACATACTGGACTTGAGCTCGCAGTTGTCCTGCTGCAGCCTCCCAGAGTGCTGAGATTACAGGTGCATACCACCAATGCCCAACAGTCTATTTCTCCAAGTAACAGTTAAGGCAGCCTCGGTTTATGCTTCACTAAGGTGTCCTTTTGTTCAGGGGAGGACTCTTATTGTTTTTTTTTTTTAATTTTTTTTGTCTTTTTCATTTTTATCGGTACTGGGGATCGAACTTATGACCGCCTGCTTGCAAGGCAGGTGCTTATGCCACTGAGCTAAATCCCCAGCCCCCAAGGACTCCTATTTTCAAAAATGATAAAAATCTTATCAAACATAGTAAATGTAGAGAGAAAATTATAGTAGTTTCATATACTCAGTACCTAGCTTCCACAGTTACTATCTTTCTGCCACTCTTGTTTCATCTACCCGTCCGTACTGCTACCCTATGACTCTTAAGGAAAGATTTGATTGTGATATTGTTTAATGTTGTCATTTTAAGAGGATATATTCTGCAACTTTAGCAAATATTGTCAGAACATGTAATTTATCCAGTAATAATATGCAGTAAAATATATACATAAATTTTTAAATGACCAAGTCTATATATAGAACTTAATGAGTTACTAAACTATTAGGATAAATTCTGAATAGAACACTTGTTAAAACAATGTTTCAGATTGCTTTTCCTTTTATTCTGGTCAGTGGTAGGTATAGTTGTGGTCCAGGTAACAACAGAATTGGTACTTTAATTTAGTAAATGTTTTCCAAGAAACATTTTTAGTTTTAAAGTGAAGTTAATTTCATTTACTTTTCATACCTAAACCTAGACTGAGGTTGACTTTCTCATAGGGGCTGTTTCCCCCAAAGTTTCTTATAAATAAAATTTTCTGTAAGTGCTGGATATATGCATCAAATGAGCCTGAACAACATAGCAAGACTAAAGAACTCACGGACCCACACAATTTAACTTCATGCTTCATTAGAAAAATCATGGTATCAAGTGATAGATCTTTATTGTCTCTTGGGAATACTGACATATGTGAATGTCAAATTTCTGAACTCAGCAGTAATGACAGTTATGTAGTTCAAATCAAGATGGAGGTTATTTCTGAATTTGTGAAAAGAATGTATTGAAGAATGTATACTTTTACTCTTTTAAACTCATAGAATATGAGTTTAGTATGAGTTAACTTCATAATTTTGTGTTGTTTTTGAATGAGGTCTAGCTGTGTTGTCCAGGGTGGCCTTGAATTTCTGGGCCTAAGCCATCTTTTTTTCTCAGCCTTCTGAGGAGCTGGGCTTATAGATGTACAAGCCTTTGCCCAGCAAGAAGTATTTTTTTAAGCAGCCATTTTGTCCAGCTGTTTTTAAATAATTATAATACGATAAAAACATATGTAACATTACTCTTTAATTATTTTAGTGTATAGTTCAGTAGTGTTAAGTATATTAATGATGATTACATCAGAACTCTAGAACTTTATTGTCTTGTGAAACTATAACTCTGTAGCTATTAAATACTATTGCCAGGCCATTTTTAATGCAAAAACTACTCATTTGAAAATAAGATATTCATTGACATACTAACATTTAATTTTTGGTCTCTTTTGTAATCATGTAAAAGTTTTTACATAATTATAAGACATTTTAAACATTATGAAGTAGCATTTGAGATTTTCATTTAATCTGGTAAATACTATCAAAGTCCTGATACTATTTGTATTCTACCAACCCTACATCCGTATAGAATAATTTTTATTTTATCTTTTCCAGCACTGGTATTGAATCCAAGGTCATTTTTTTTTTTTTTTTTTAATCGGTACTGGGGATTGAACTCACAACCACCTGCTTGCAAGGCAGGTACTTATGCCACTGAGCTAAATCCCCAGCCCCCAAATCCAAGGTCTTGTGCATTCTAAACAAGCATTGTACTATAGAGTTACATCCATAGCCCAAGTAATACAAATTTTACTTAATCACACATCAATTTACGGTTTTAGAGGTAGTAGCAGGTCTGAAATTATAAAGGTTTTCTTTTTTGGTTAAGAATTTTATATATCATCAATACATTTATTTTTCTTCTTTCTTTCTTTAGTCTTGCTATGTTCTTTCTTTAGTCTTGCTATGTTGTTCAGGCTGGCTTATGTAGACCAGGCTGCCATCCTCCTTCCTCATCCTCCTGAGTGCTGGGATTACAGATATGTTCCCCCACACACAGCCTTAGGCATTAACACTTTGGCTGTAGTACTTATTTAGTGTAGTACTGATTTGCTGGTTTCTGTCATTGACTTCTGAACATTATTCTTAGTGGTTCTATCTTTTGTGCAGCCTTCCTTGTGTTATCCAGATTTCCCCTTAAGACCGTCCTCATTGGTCCCCGGGAGATCTTTATGTATCTTTAATCCTCGTTGGTGCCCAGGTGATCTTTATATATCTTTAATTTGCTTCTCTTTGTTAGGTCAACAAATACATATCCAGTGCCTGTTTTGTGCAAATACTATTTGCAGGGTCTATCTACTGAATCCACAGTTGTTGCTATTAACAATTAAATCCTACCAGTTTTCTAGTGAGAGGTATGAACTCTTTAGCAGGTTTCTGTTCTGGTGCTAAGTGAGCCTCGCGCTACGCATTGCTCTACCATTGAGCAATGACACCCCAGGCCCTAATGTGAACAGTTAGTCCAGAACGGTGTAACAGTGGTTTACTAAAAACCTGTTACTATGTATGAAGCCATTTTTCCTAAGTCTTAGGCTAAAGTTTGTTTGTTTGTTTGTTTGTCTTTTGAGGCAGCCCAGACTGACCTCTACTTGCGGCCTCAACCTCCGGAGTACTGGGATTTCGGGTGTGCACCATACCCGCCTCTAGGCTAAAGTTTTTATACCATCCTCCTCCTCCTCCCTTATTTGACTCACTTAAGGATCTTTTGTAGCACACATTCCGTTACGTGTTAGAAGGGATGGTATTGAGGACTCCCTAAGTAAGTTAGGTTTTAAGAGGTCCATGAATATTATAAATTGAAGTCTTTTTATTCTGGAGTGACTGCTTTCAAAGGAAGCAAACACAAGTTTGGAGTTAATGGCAAAAAGAATACTGAACCAGATTAATCCTTTGTAACAGTTGTTTTCCCAGTATACACTGAAACACTATTTAAATGAAAACAAATCATAAGCAAGATAGAAAATTTTTAGATTCTGAATTTTCATAGTAGACATTTGTTGTTTTATAATTCCATTTGTTTAAGCCCTTCAGAAATTATTCAAACTCTGTTCCCAGTTTTGCCCGTATTACCTCTTTGGGATATTAATTCTTTTTTTTATTTTGAACTTGCCTGTCTCAAGTTTTCCAGCTCTTTTAGGGGTAGAAAGTCCTTCCTGATATTTTTGTTCTTCACAATGTCACTGTGAGTACTCTTACCTGGATCTTTCCCAGTCCATTTTACATTTATGGGGTTTGTCCGTCAGGTTCGTTACCAGGTTTGTGACCTTACATGAAAGTAGAATGTCTTTCAGTTTTCAATGCCTTTCTTAATTTCATGGCTGATCTATTTTTGGTTTCTTTTTCAAGCCAAAGCAGTGAAAGTAGTGCAAAACTTTGAAGCAAGATAATAGGAAATCAACCGTGGCTACCATAATATATCTTGTTATCTTCACAATAGTTATCCATCTGCCACAGTAAAATCAAATAAAACAAAACAATAAAACCAATCAAGACAGAGCATTGAATAAAACAAATCAATAAACTGGAACAAAGCAAAACAGAACAATATTGGATTTAAAAAACAAGACAGAAGGAAATCCCCACTTTTGCTATATTGCATACTGTTATCCTCCTAATAGATGCTCAGACTTCCAACCTTAGGCCTGCAAAGTCAGTCAAACAGTACAAGCATTTTGCTGTTTTTGTACCTCAGTTGTCGACTCAGCCTGTCCTCCAAACCAGCTGTTTGCTTATGGGGAGGTGGGGGAGCTTTCTTCTCAGCTGGTGTACTGGTTGGCTGATGGGCAGGTTGAACTGGCTTCTCTTACTGGGCCCCATGTGGTTTGTGCAGCTTACCAGAAGGGTGAACTATCTTCTTGATGTGCTCCTCTCAGACCCAGCATGGCTTCTGCTGCCTCATGGGGAGGGTGAACTGGCTTCTGTCTTCCTGGGCTGTGCCTGGATATTTCTGGTTTCTGAAGTTTTTGCTCTAGTCTGTAAAGAATTTTCTTTTCTAGATCAAGGAATATAGATTTTTAGGTATAAAAAAGAATCAATGTGTTTTATAGAAAACTTGGAATCTATAAGAAAGTAACCTTTTCACTGTGGGTATATACTTTGAGTCATAATAGATATATAAACAAATATACAATTTAATCTTGTCAATTTAAAAATAAATGAATTTGGGAAGAAAAATAAAAACTTACAGTCAGGCAAACAAAGGCAGTTTTGTGTTTTGGTATATGTAATTTGCTTTGCCTGGGTAATGTTTTTATGTATTAGTGTGCCTTTTTATATTTTACTTTTCTTAAAAATAGCTTTAAACATTTCCACGCTTAAAATGCTTTATAAAATTTTTTTCTTGCTGTGCACAATAGTAACACATTCCTGTAATCCCAGCAATTGGGGAAGCATTGGAAGTTTGCGACCATGTCTCAAAATTTTGTTAAAAAAGTGGAGTAAGGATATAGCTCAGTGTAGAACACCCCTAATTTCAATCCCTTTTGCCACAAAAAAGTTATTAATAACTGCACAGGAGTTGGTGTGTGCACATTTTCTTAATTTGACTTAATCGTTCTTTGCTTTGTTTTGAGACAATGTTTCATTATGTAGTTAGCACTGGCCTTGAACTTGCTGTGTAGCTCAGGCTAGCCTTGAACTCGCAGACACCCTCCCACCTCAGCCTGTTGTATGCTGGGATTACAGGCATGTGTCACCATTCTTGGCAGTCTTTCTTTTTTTTTTTTTGGTACCGAGGATCGAACTTAGGACCTTGTGCTTGCCAGGTAGGCACTTGTGGCGCTGAGCTAAATCCCCGACCTTGGCAATGATTATTACTGTGTTGTTGAAAAGACTTCCATCTTAAATTCTTTGTCATTTTTCTTTTCATTTTTAAGATGGGTCTTGCTATGTTTTCAGGATTGGTTTTGAACTCTTGATCTCAAGACTCCTGAATGTTGATACTATAGACACGTGCCACCACCACACTTGGTCATTTTGAAAGATCTTGTTTTTGTGTTACTAGGTTGTGTTACTTATTGAGTATTTGTATAGGTTAAAGTATTTGGGTGAATATCATCAAATGCACATCTCTATATTAGTATTTCTTTGTGTAATCTAATGGCTTGGGAATCCCTTCACCCATGTTAGGGATTTACTCACCACCGCACATATACCAAGCATGTCATACCACTATTTTCTTAAAGGCATTTCTCCCCCACATTATGTTGGTACAGTATGGATACTTTAATACCTTGTGGCTATTCATTGAATGTTATTTCTCAAGATGGTTTCCCATAGTAGTTGAAGGTAACATTTATCTCATAGCTGGTTCTTCTTGATCAGCATTTTTTAAATTGGTTATATATGTGTATGTGCTGCTTTTACTTCAATTGTATGTTGTCCTCCTGAGTGAACCAGTTGAGGACAGTGTCAGACTTGAGATCTCATGCATTCTGTTAGTATATTTAATAACAGTGCTAGCTAGCTTTACTAAAAGCTTTCAAGAATAATACATAATTGGTAACATTACAATTTAACACATACTCATTGATAGGTTTCATCATGGTATCATCTAACTTTTTGTTTCTTCTTCCATTTCCAAGCTGCCATCACAAAAGTCAAAGTGGATTTCTCCAGTGTGGTGTGCTTGCCCCCTTCCGTCATTGCTGTGAATGGGCTGGACGGAGGTGGGGCTGGCGAAAATGATGAAGAACCGGTGCTCACGTCCCTGTCTGCTGCACCCAGCCCTCAGAGTGAAGCTGTTGCCAATGAACTGCAGGAGCTCTCCCTGCAGCCCGAGCTGACCCTGGGCCTGCATCCTGGCAGGAATCCCAATTTGCCTCCACTTAGTGAGCGTAAGAATGGTGAGTACATATGGGGCTTTTGCATTGCCTCATTTGAACCAGATTCTTTGTGTTTACTTTGTTTCATGTCTCTTGAAAGTTTCTAACTTAATATTTCTTGTAAAATAGAAAAAAAGTAGTAGGTTTAAGTGGTTATTATAAGCATAGCATTTTCTACTTCGATTATAATTGCTTTTTTAATTTGTCTTTTTTGTCTTTGTTTCCCTGCTTCCTTCTTTCCATAAATTCATTAATTCAATAAATGACTTTTTTTTTTTTTTTCTAACCGGTACTGGGGATCGAACCCACGACCGCCTGCTTGCAAGGCAGGTGCTTATGCCACTGAGTTAAATCCCCAGCCCCCAGCGAATAACTTGTTAAGCACCAGTGTATTATAAACTGTGCTAAGATAGGAAATAAATGGTAAACAAGTGTCTTTCACCAACAAACTTATCCTGTTTTATACCTTGTCTTTTAGGACTCTCCCTTGCTTAGTATTTGTCAAAGAATATTCTGTGGGATAAAGCAAAAATAAAAGAAATTTGTTTTAGTATATGTGCTGCTGAAGTGAGCACAGAAATTTCTTTTAAACCAAGTTTAACAAGGCTGTTTCAGGATTTAGTCTATTTCTTAAGCTTTTCCTTTTTTTTTTTTTTTTTTTTTTTAAATTCTAAGCAGTGCTAGATATTGAACCCAGGGCCCTTACACTGAGCCACATACCCAGCCCTTTTATTTATTTATTCTACCGTGAATCAGACTCAGGACCTCATACTTGCCAGGCAGGTGCTGCACCATTGAGCTAAATCCTTGGCTCTTGTTTGTTTTTTTACTATGTAGTTCAGGCTGGCTCTGAACTCACTTTGTAGCTGAGGCTGGCGTTCAACTCTTGACATTCCTCCCACCTCAGCCTCCCTAGTGATAGGATTACAATACAGGCATGTTACTCCCATGCCTGACTCCCAGTCCTTTATTTATTTTGAGACAGCGTGTCACAATTACCCAGATTGGATTTGAATTTAAAACTCTCCTCCCTTATCTTCTCAGGGTATTGGGATTAAAGTCATGAGCCACCATGCCTGCCTTAGTTTTTCTTATTATCATTCTTCTATCTCTAGTATTTACTGCAGACTTCACTATTTAAAAATCTTCTACTCAGGGGCTAGAGATACAGCTCAGTGGAACAGCGCCTGCCTTGCAAGTGTTAGGTCATGAGTTTGATTCCTGTACCAAAAAATAACACCCAAAACCCCTGTACTCAGCTGGGCATGGTGGCTCACGCCTGTAATCCCAGCACTTGGGAGGCTGAGGCAGGAGAATCGTTACGAGTTAGAGACCAGCCTGGGCTACAAAATGAACTCAAGACCAGCCTAAACTGAATAGAGACCCTGTCTCAAAAAGAAAAACAAAACAAAACCATGTTGTCATACTTCAAAAACTTACTTTAATTAAAAAAACTGATTTGAAAAAATAACTGATTTGTCATGGAGTATTTAAGATTTTTTAAAAAAGAGTAATGTAGCAAATGCCTGTATATTTAGATACCACACTACTGGGTACTCTCTTGTTTCCCTAGAAAAAACTATTCATCTGAATTTGGTATTTCATTGTCATATATTTCTATATTTTGCTTTATATATACACTCCTAATCAAATATAATAATTTTTGCATTTTAAATCATATATGGCTTTAATAGTATATTACTTAGAAAACTATTGGATATGCTGTGATTTAAGTGGTTGCCTGTCCCATTAAACCCAATGTGAGTTGAAACTACAGTAAGTCAAGAATACATTAAATACACCTAATCTACTGAACGTCATAATTTAAGTTTAGCATAATTTAAACATGATCAAAACACATTGGCTCACAGCTGAACAGACTCATCTAACTCTAAGTGTCATACACAGTGAAGTACTCAATAGCTCACATTTATCAAATATTCTACTGGAAGTGCCTGGTTGTGTGGGTTGCTTTTGCACTATCATAAAGTAAAAAAAATTACAAAGTTGAACCATCAGAAGGACTATCTTTATATTGTAGTATGTTTATATTCTGTTCTGTGTTATTAAATATTTATTTACTTTGTGAGTCATTAAAGATATTCAAGTATTAATATGATGCATTAAGTACCACTCATTGAATAGTCTAGCTTTTTATTTCTGATCTTTAATGCCAGTCTTACTTTTTTGTGTGTGTGCATGAATCTGTTTCTGTCCATCTCTGTCAGTACTATATCATTTTAGTTGCTTACGTGTGTATTGCTTAGTAGTGTCTTGTTACTAAAGAGAGACATGAGGATACCATTTTCTTCAAAGTTGTCTTTGTTTTTCTTACCCTTTAATTTTGTCAAGAGCAAGAAAAGCCATCAGAACTTTTTTTTTTTTCCTCCAGTGTTTTATCATGTTTCACTTGGAAAGCTGTCATACATGAAAAAGCAGTGGGTTAGCAAGAGTCCTTATGGTATAGAAGGGAGTCAGGGTCCTGACATCTGTTTCCTAAGCAGAGGAGTTGGAGCCTTTGAAAAGGAGATTCCTATGGTTAACCCAGCCTTTGCTGGCCTAATTGGAAAAATATAGTAAGAAGCTTCAAGCATATTTTTTTATATCACTCCTCTGACTTAAAAGCTGAGTGCTTATGTCTAAAAGACACAATTGATCTGTCCCGGCTCATGTCCAGCTTCATCTTGAAAAAGCCTGGAAAAGCCTTCTGTAACAACCCAACCCTTTGGCTCCAGCTCACAGAGTTTGGAAGTCAGTGAATGAATGTGTCATAATGGAAAATCATTCCTCTTACCAACTGTATGTTCATTCCTAAATGATAAAGGTTAGTTGAAGCTTGTATGAATGAATGATTTGGTATTCCTCTTTTACTCAAAATAGGTGGTATTCGTTTATCTAGTGTATAACTAGTTTTTACAGTTCTAGTGCTTTATAGTGGGTGTTCTATGGATAATTACTCCATAATTTTATTTTTTATCTTTTCTATTAGTATGTTTGCATTACATAATGATTACATTTATTGTGGGGTGTTGGTTTTATACAGAACATATCTTAATTTTTTTTTGAGCCCCCACTTCTTCTTTCCCTGCTTGCTTCTTCCAGCTCGTGGTCCTCTTCTCATTTGCAAAAGCTCTATTTTTATCATTTTCTTCCCTTCATTCTTTTTTTCCCATCCCTTTCCTTTTTCTCTCACCCCCTTCCCTTCATCTCTTGTTTCTCCTTTCATTTGAAAAAGATCTGTCTTCTTCATATTTATCTGTCTTCTGTTTTACATTCTCTTTCTATATATATATATAATTATTTTTTTGTTATATAATATTTAAGCTTGTGTATCTGACTTATTTCACTTAATATTGTGGTCTCAAGTTGCATTCATTTACCTATAGATACCTCAAGTCTTATCTTTATGGTAGAGTTGTACTCTATTGTGTGTAAATGTCACTTTTTTGGGGGGGGTCTTTTTGAGACAGTATCTTGTTATGTAGTTCAGGCTGGCCTTGAGCTCACTATGTAGCCCAGGCTGGTCTCAAACTTGCAGTGATCCTCCTGCCTCAGCCTCCTGAGTGCTGGGATTACAGGCGTGTACCACCACACCTGGTTAAATGCGACATTTTCTTAATGCAGTCAAGTAGTGATGAGCATATAGGCTGCTTCAAAGCTAGAGGTATTTGGGGCTGGGGGTTTAGCTCAGCGGCATAAGCGCCTGCCTTGAAAGCAGGCAGTCGTGAGTTTGATCCCTGATACCGATAAAAAGGAAAAAGACAAAAAAAAAAAAAAAAAAAAAAAAAAAAAAAGCTAGAGGTATTATGAGTTGTGCTGCTATCACACAGATATGTACATGTCATTATAATATGCTGTCTTTAACTATACCTAGAAGGGGAGTAGCTGAGTGGAAAAGAATTTTTATTTTTAGTTTTTGAGGAATCTCCATCTTGACTTCCATAGTGGTTGTACTCATTTATATTTCCACCAACAGTGTAGCCTCATCTGTAGTCCTTACCAACACTTTTCCCCTGTAACCTCACCAACACTTGCTATTATTTGACTTATTTGGTGGTGGCCATTCTTTCTGGGGTCAGATGGAATCTTAGTGTTGTTTTATTTTCAATTTTATTAGTACTTTTTTGCAAATCATCCATCAGCATACAGGCCATTTCCAAGATTTAGCTAGTAACAGTTATACTGCTACAAACATGGGAATGCATGTATCTCTGTAATATGACTTTTTAATTTTAAAGAGAATAAAATAAAGCAATAAAATGAAAAAAACAATGGAAATGATACTGAATTTCAAAAACGACAGTAGGAAATCAACCATAGTTACTGTAGTGCACATTATTATCTTCTAAATAGATGCTCAGGCCATCAGACAGGTATGCAAAGTTAATCAAACAGCATAAGCACTAAGTTGTGTCTTTATTTCTCTTGCCATCAGCTCAGAAATTTCAGGTATGTGGCTTCAAATTTTTTCTGTGTCTATGTCTCTGTCTCCTGGACTTACTCTGGGTGAGATACAAGCATACAAAATTAATTAAACAATATAAGCACTAAGTTGTCTCTTTAGTCCAGTTGCTGTCATTTCAGAAATTTGTAATATGATTTTAAATTCTTTTTGGGAAGATATCTAGAAGGAGATTAGCTAGGTCAAATGTAATTTCTACTTTTAGGTTTTTGAGGACTCTCCATACGAATCTTCATAATGATTGTACTAGTTTACATTCCCACCTACAATATAGAAGAGTTCCTGTTTCTCTACATGCTTGTCAGCATTTGTTATTTGATTTCTTGATGGTAGCCAATCTTTCAGAATAGGGCAGTATCTCACTATTACTGTAATTTGCGTTTCTGTAATGGCCAGTGGCACTGAACGTTTTTTTCCACATACAGTGCTTACTGACCATTTGTATTTCTATTTCTAGGAAGTGACTGTGTTTCAGTTGTACATTTTTGATTGGGTCTTTATTTTGGAGTGGGGGTCTAATTTTTTTGAGTTCTTTTTATATCCTAGATGTTAGGATATTTAAAGATGTTCAAGGAATAGTTGGTAAAAATTTTTCCATTTTATAGATTGTCTCTGCACTCTGTTGGTTGTTTCCTTTGGTTTGCAGAAACTTTTTAATTTAGTAAGATCCCATTTATTGATTCTTGGTTTTATTTCTTGTGCTATTGTGGATCTGTTCAGAAAGTCCTTGCCTCTATGCTTGTGTCTTCAAGAGTTTTACCTATTTTATCTTCCAGCAGATTAAGTGTTTCTGTTTCAGCATTTAGATGTTTGATCCATTTTGATTTTAGTATAGTACATAGTGAAACGTGTCTTCTATAGGTTGACACCCAGTTTTCCCAGCACCATTTACTAAAGAGGCTGTCTTCTGTTTGGCCCCTTTGTCAAGGATCAAATAGCTGAATGTGCCTGGATGTTTCATAATTTTAGAAAGTCCATTCTGCTGGTGAATATTTGGGTTGTTTTCAGTTTAAGGGTATTAATACAGTGTTGTAAATGTCCTTTACATACTCTGATGTATGTGTATGTTGTATGTGTATGATGTGTATGTGTATGATGTATGCACAAGAATGAAAATTTCTATTTTATATGTATTTACTGAGTAATACTCAGTTGTTTTACAATGTGACTAGAACAGTGTATGTTACTCTCCTGCAGTGTGTGAAAGCTGAAACTGCTGTTTATTCTGGCCAACACTTGAAATTGTAGACTTTCTTTATATGTTTTAATTTTTTAATTTTTGAGACAGGGTTTTACTATGTAGTTCAGACTGGCCTTGAACTCACTCCAAGTTGGCCTCAAATTTAAGGTGATCCTCTTACCCCAGCTTCCCTATCGCTGGGATTACAGCCATGTGCTGCCACACCCAGCTTGTCATCTTTCTCTTGTTGCTGAGTAAAGAATTCTTTGTCCCAAATTCAGTAGTTATTGCTTAAGTGTGTTGCAGTATCTTCTCCCATCATGGTTTTTTTTCTTTTAATATCATTTTCATTGCTTTATGGCTGTGCTGGGGATGAAACCAGGGTCCTGTGCATGCCAGTCAAGAGCTCTCCCATTGAACTTCAGCTCTCTTCATGGTATATTTTGATGAAAATTTTCTACATTTAATGCAATTGAGACTTTTATAGTTAGTTTTGTGTCTTGTGTTTCTGGAAAATTTTTTTGCGTGGGTAAGATAAAACCCAATTTAGGTTTTTCATCTGCTGAATTCCTGTTTATCTGAAAATCCTCCTTCCATATTGATCAGCAAAGTGACCTCATTCGTATCTCAGGACTTGCCTATGTGTGGGTTGGTGTTTCTTAGCTCACCGTTTGTTTCCACTGGTCTGTTTGTCTTTGCCTATTCTGTACCAGTAGCTCATAGTTTTAATTATGATAACCATAATGATAACCATAGTTTTAATTATGATAACCATAACCATAAAAACCACATTTTGTTTTTTAAGTGTATTTTTCTTAGTCTTCGTCCTTTGCATTTCCATGTGAATTTTTAAATTCCTGTGGAATTTTGATTCGCATTGCATTAAACCTATAAAGTAATTTCCTCAATATATTTAAATATTCTGCAAGGGTTTTTGTTTTTTAAGATGGAGTCTTGGGGCTGGGGATTTAGGTCAGGGGCATAAGCGCCTGCCTTGCAAGCAGGCAGTCGTGAGTTCGATCCCTGGTACCGATAAAAAGGAAAAAGACAAAAAAAAAAAAAAAAAAAAAAGATGGAGTCTTGCTGTGTTGCCCAATAAGATTAAACCCAATAAGATTTTATAGTTTCCTCTGTAGTGGTCTTTTACATCCTCTACTCCATTTACTTTTATGTACTCATTTTTTGATACTGGGCATTGAACCTAAGGCCCTGTTGCATGCTAGGCAAATGCTCAGCTACTGAGCTGTATCTCTGGCCCTGCTTTACTTTTAGATGTCTCATGTATTTAAATTTTGTTGTAAATGTTACCTTTTTAGAAATTCCCTGTTCTAGCTCTTGTTGCTGATCCACGTATTTCTGAAAGAGCTAACAGTACGGTTTCTGTGTGTCTCTGGTCAGCGTACTGAGTGGAATAGGATGTTACAGGAAGAGAAGTAAGCGGAGGGGCGGTGGGGCGGCGGAGGTGGGGGATGGGAATGGGAAAGGCATTCTTGGTCCCTGTTCATAGTGGCTTTTCTCCTCCTGTGTGTAACATTTAAGAAGTGCTTGTTTGTTTTTCATATGATTTTCACAATCTGGGGAAGAAAGGGCAGATAATGTGCTTTTTCTTTCTTGTGTTTTGCATGATAGATACTAATTAACAGTTGGGAGAAGTAAAAGTCTTGAGTGGGCAACATCTGCTCAAAATTACAATATATTCTTGGGGAAAGAAAAGAGATGTTTAATGATGTTCCTTAGGAAGCCTCAAAGATTTTCTAGATAAAAATGCCCACATCCTAAGCATGTTGGTTCATTAGGTGATTTCTGTTTATAAATGGTCTAGAGAACTTCCTAACCTGGTTCATCCCAGTAGTTAGAGATAATCAGTTTCCCATTCTTATTCATTAAGTGTTATGCTAGGCTCCTGAAGAGCAAATACCAGATGGAATCCCTCACTATTTAAAAAAAAAAAGGCAAAACAACCAGCCAGCTCCCATAGATCCCATCTCCTAGAGAAGTTGCGCTTAGCCTGTGGTTTATTTGTATACGTTTTGTGTGTCTTGCTTCTTTCATTTAACATTGTAGTTTAAGATTTGTTGTATGTTACTGAAATTTTTTATAAGTGGTCTCTTAAAGGATGTATAACATTTTGTTCTATGCCATCATTTAATCCTCCCCAGTTAGAGGTTGGAGTCATATTCTATTTTTCACGTACTAGTGTTTGGCTGAACATCTTTTAAAGCCTTTCTTGGATTTTGGATTATTTCCCTAGAAGTAGAAATATTGACTTCAAGTATTTAACCATTTTGATGTTAAATGATTTATTCAGTGATTATTGTGTTCCAATTGAGTTCAGGATATTGGAGAGACAGAAATGAACAAGACAGATGAGGTTTGTTATCATGGAACTGGCAATTCTAGAAAAAAGAAAGATTAAACAAAGATTTATGCAAGCCAGTTTATAGCTACAAGTTTGGTAATTGCTTTAAAAAACAGCAGAAGATATTATAACAGAAAAACATTTAATGTGAGGTCAGGAAAGGTCTCTATGAGGAAAGATGTTTAAGTGAAGAGCCAAAGCTCAAGCAGTTATTTGCTAAATGAAAGGAAGGAATAATTGGTGAAACCTGGGGGGCGGGGGAGAGAAAAGGGATAGGCAAAAGTTATTAGAGAAAATGGGCACAAACCCCCCAAAAAGAATTGGTTTGTCAATGGCAGGAGTGAGGTAAATCGATGAGAAGTGAGTAGATTAAATGAGAAGGGATTTCACTGTCTTTTGCAGGCCTTGGTAAGAATTGAGGCTCCTGAGAAATACATTGTCAACTGAATCCCAAGTGACTAGTTTGCTTATTAGTATGGAGATTTTCTTTTGTTATTTCTCTTTTAAGTTGCTAACATGAGAGGCAAAATGTTTTCATTTTAGTTTGTTATTTCACCTGTTACTGCTGAGGAAAAGCCTTTCCCACATGTGTGTAACTACTGGGAATTCTGTCATTTTTACACATGCAGTTAATTTTCTTAGCTCATTAAACATTATTTTTTAGGTTCTTCCACCCGCACATTAGTAACAGACTGGGAGCTTGCCAGGAATTTGTGTTTCTTATGTGTTCCTCATGCTCAGTACTGTGGATGAGAAGGTGGCTAAGTCAAGATCAGGTTTCTTGTTTCTTTTTATTTTGGTCTATGGAGTTGAAATTTGAAAATAACCTGATAAATTCTCGTTCCTTCATTTCTTATTTTAGGAGCCAGCTCATACCATTCTTCATGTAAAAACCAATCCAAGTTTCTTGTTAAATATAATTAATTGCTACTGCATTTACATTTGTTTAGCTTATGGTTTGCACACTTACTTAGCACAACATTTTTTCTTTTTTTAATGATTGGTTAGGGATTTTCTTTCCTACTTCATTATAGGGCTTTTGAGGGAAGGGACAGTGTCGTTCTGGGTTATCCTAATCTTTGTGATCCCATTGACATTGACAGTGTGCATAATGACAATATTGCGAGTACAGTGTACAGTGTAGATGAGATGACTTCATATTTATGTCTACTGTAGCCCTTAGCATTTACTATACCCTGTAAAGTGAGCTGAAAATAGAGTCTATCCCAAGGCCAAAGAATAACATACCTGTGGGAATGTGTGATCTCCCAGGTAGGCAGGTTTGGTGGCATCCTCATTGGTAATTGGTTATGGTCACAGGAAAGTTGGCCAGGGCCTGTAGCAACTTGCCTGGGTTTTGGGTTATCTTTTAGGTATTTTGTTTTGCATAACACCAGGTATCTGGAGAAAAGTTTTAACTGGTGGGAGCCCATGGAATTTCAGTGTGATATTTAGGTTTTTTTTAAGGAGCTAAACCTCAGTAAACTCATGCATGTACTTGTGAAAACCCAAATCAAAAATAGACACAGAATGCCTGCCTGGCAAGTGCAAGGTCGTGAGTTCAATCCCTTGTACTAAAAACAACAACAAACAAAAAGACAGGGAAGTAGGACTAAACATCCATGTCCTGAAATCCCACAGAGATTATAAAAAGTCTTGCGTTATTTCTGTGTGTACCTTTCTATGTTATTTCTCTCATAGAAATTGCTACAAGATTGACAGCTTTCTATGGTTGTTATTTTGTAGGGAAGGTAAGTGCCCTATTTTTCTGATTTTTTTTTTTTTTTCCTCTTCATTCCAGTTAGAACTTAGTGTTCTAACTGGGAGTAGGGGTGACCTTTTTTATGTTAACTTTAGACTTTGATACTTCATGTAGCTTTTTAAGCAGTGGCATCTGCAGCTTATGTACTAATAGACATTACAGAAGTGTATCTGCCCTATCTGGGTAGTGAGTCTTTTTATGAACTTTTCCCATATTGCTTGAATTTTCTGTGATAAACAGTGTTTTTCTTTCTGTGTGGCACATACTTCTGTGTGTTATTGCAAATTGGACACTAGTAGATCTGAGAGTGAGGAGGAATTGAGTCAGGAATAGAGTAATAATAAAAGAGGACACAGGTGGTAGGGGCACAGATGAGGGATGTTTTGCAGATTCATGGAGGGTGTGAGTAGGAGGGGAGAGTGCCAGGATCAGAGAAAGCTTTCTTAGAGAAGGCAGTGCCTAAAAGCAGAGTTTTAAAGGATGAATAAGAATTACTTGATTGGGCTAGGGATTTAGTTCAGTGTCAGATGTCCTAAAATGGATCAAGCCTCTATACCTAACTCCTGATCTACTGGAAATCTGGGTGGTAGAGCATTATATTAAATGACCCTGTGGGGTGCGGTTAGCAAAATCCAAAATGCAAGAAGGCATCTTGGTTTCTTTAACAAATTATAAGAAAAGCCACACCTGGCACATACTTATAATTCCAGTACTCTGGGAGAATGAGGCAGGAAGATTGCAAATTCAAACTCAGCCTGGACAGATTTAGCAAGATCTTGTCTTAAAATTAAAGAAAAAAAAAAAAAGGCTGGAGATATTGCTCAGTGCAAAGTTCTCTGCAGGCCCCCTGTGTTTAATCCACAGGACTACACAGACAGACACACACACACACGAGAAGGAAAATCTACAGATTTTAAAAAAAATTTAAGAGACTCATTGATAAGAGCCAGGCATGATGGCATATACTTGTAATCCTAGCACTCTGCAAAGGCATCACAAGTTTAAGTCCAGCCTGGGAAATTTAGTAGCTTATTGAGACTATGTCTCAAAATAAAAATGTGAAAAAGTGTTGAGGATGTGGCTCAGCGTGAAGGACATTGGTTCAATCCCCAGTAGAGCAAAAACCAAACTATAAACATCAGTGAAATGTAGTATATTGTCTCTGTTAGACTCTGATTTAAATAAAACAACTAAAAATTTCTGAAGCCACTGGGAAAATATGAATATTGATTAGTATTTTAAAAATATTGATTAGTATTAAGAAATATAAAATTTACATGTGTTCATTGCAGTTCATGTTTAAAAATAGGGATTTTGTTTTAGTTTTGTATTTTTTAGACATAGAATGAAGGTGAAATGAGATGACTCAGAATTTGCTTTGGGTTGATGCATTGTTGTCTAAGAACTTTGTGTGTGTGGTCTAGGGCACATGGTAGGACAGGTGAGACTAGTTGGCCATATGGCAGTGAATTCTGAAGCTATGCGACACGTATACAAGTAATTTATTATGTCATTCTTTTTTTTTTTTTTTTTAAAGACAAAGTCTTGCTGTGTAGTTTAAGCTGACCTTGAGCTCAGTATGTAGCCCAGGCTGGCCTTGAACTCATAGCAGTCCTTCTGCTCAGCCTTCCAAGTGCTGGGATTATAGATGCTTGGGAGACTTTTTCTGTAAATTTTTAAAAAGCTATTTCTAGAGTCCAGGCAAGAAATACTAAGGTCTTGAGGGGCTGGGGATTTAGCTCAGCGGCATAAGCACCTGCCTTGCAAGCAGGCGGTCGTGAGTTCGATCCCCGGTACCAATAAAAATGAAAAAGACCAAAAAAAAAAAAAAAGAAATACTAAGGTCTTGAAATAAAGGACTGAATGTATGCATGGGATGAAAAGAATGGATTTGAGGGATATAGTATAATTAGTTATATTTGGTAGCTAGTTAGACCTTTTGGGGCTAGAGGGAGGGGAGGAGAATCTAAATTTGTAATTTGGGACCTCACTATATTGTTACCTAAGATAGGCAATGAAAGTAGAATAACTTGAGGTTCAGATGTAGGGCAGTGATACCAACCTTGATTTTGGACATGTGTGTTTAAGATAGAGGTGCTTAGTTAGAAATTTGGAGGTGATGTTAGAGCTAGATATAGATCAGTACTTAGGAAAAGTCGAAACCTTTAGAAAGGACGTGATTACTCAGGGAAAGGATGTAAAAGAAGTAAGGGGTGAAGGAAGAGAAAGAAGAGCTGTTTAGGATTCTGAGAGGAAAGGTTTGACAGGTAGGAAATAGGAGTTGTATGAAATCCTAGGGAAGGAGAAGTTTTAAGGAGAGTATGGAAACTAACAAATTCAGTAGGAAGGTCAAATAGTATAAAAGCTTGTCTGAGTCCTCTGGATTATAAACATTAAAAGCTTTTGGGAGTCTGGCAGGGTGGGGGCAAGAAAGCTATACACAAAGCTTTATTACTGTTTAAAATATTGTAAAATGTGTGTTAAGTGTTAAAAAATTTTAAATCCCTCTTGATATCCTGCAGTATTCTATCCCTATAGAGTAAATTAGAGATCGAAGGTCATAGTATATTTGCATTGAATAGCTAGAAAGTTATTAGAAGCAGAGCTTTTATTTCATTGGAAATTAGGGTGATTAGCCTACACCCCCTTAGTGCTATTAGCTTGAAAACCATGTTCATTTGTTAAAGTTTACTTTAGTTCTATTTTTATGAAATGTTAGCAATTTGCACAGTAATGGAACTGAAGCTTCCACTATTCTGAACCTTAGGGGTTCAAACTTTTAGAATTGTGAAATCTGTTTTGAAACCTGTTTTCATGATGAATCTCTGGCTGTGCTGATGCTCTTGAGTGTAAATATATATTCTGGGCAATAGACAGAATTATTGCTTTTTATTTCCTTATAAGATTGCTTTTAGATTTGTTTTAAAAATAGTTTTTCTTTAGCTTCTTTTATCCCAAAGTGCTTATGGACGTGGACTTACTGTGAAAAAAAGTAATATCAGCTGAAACATGCCATTTTATTGTTACTATACTGCATGACTGTCAGTATCTCCTGTAGGGCCGAATATTGACCCTTGTGGTACTGCAAGCATTCCTCTCAGTAGAAAGGGTTTTGGCAGGAGGGAAATAGCCCTCTGCCCTTCCTACTGTCCTCTGTGCAGGAATTTTATAATTTGTATTTATTTTCCTTTAAGTACAGAATGGCAAGAACTTGTTTCATTTGAAAAACCCTCACACGGCAACTTGTACAGCCCACAGAGGGACAGGGGAATCACTCAACCTTACAGGGCTGTGTCTCCCTCAGTAGCTAAGCTCTGAGCAGCCTGAGTGCAGGCTGAGTTGAAATTTACCCATTTTTCCGTAAGACCGAGAGCTCAGTTGCCAGAAGAGACTGGTGAGAATGCTTCTGCCTCCCAAAGCAGCCTACAGCCCACACTGGCTGCCACTGCGATGCCTGTTGAGTCATTCCCACAGTTCTATATAGAGCTCTTCTTCTAAACATGATGTTCTTGGAGTGAGAAAGAAAGGAAATTTTTTTCTTCTACAGAACCCCGCCCCCATCTGCATTGCTTTCTCTTTTCTAAGAATATTGTCCTCACTCATTTTACAACTGTTTTCTTTTAAGGTCTCCTACTGCTTTTATTTATCACTTATTTTACTATGTAATCATCAAGGTATTTGCTGGGCTAAGGTTGCAGCAGTAGGCTTTCAAGATGTGGGCTATTACTTCACCAAAAAGATTGAGGAATTCCAGATAAAACAAAGTGAACATGAGCTTCTAGTTTTCAGCTATTTAAAAATCCATCAAATATGCAATAAGACATCTTATTATCATTATTATAAAGTCAACTTATTGCAAGGGGAATGAATTTTTAATTGAGTAAATAAAAATTGTTATGTATGTAATTGAAAAGTATTTTAACCCCCAACCCCCACTGTGAAGTGCATGGTTCCTCTTCAGATCTGCTGTGTGCTAGTGGAAAAAAGACTGAAGTTTATCAGGAAAAGGAAAATTCTTATACATTGAATCTGTCTTCCTGTGAGCCCTGTACATCTAATGTGATCATAAAGTGTTTAAGTCAACATTAGTAAGCTGTCTATCCACAGATAGCATGTCTTATGAGGGCACAAGTTAGGGGCTCTTTTAGGAGACTGGCAGATCTGAACAACAGATTACAGCTCCGGAATGTATTCAGATGACTTTTTGAAACAGATATTTTAATTGGAGTGGGGGTGGAGAAATAGTTGAGCTTCTGCAGTTAAATATTCAACTTCCTTAGCCATTATCTATAAATAACAGATGAAAAGGCTATTTGAATTATTTCTCAGAAAATTTATTTAACTTACACATTCATTTATTTGTGTGTGCTTATGTGTCTGATCCCTATCTCTGCCTCTCATTACTAGATCTGTAATTAGACCATTTGTTTTATGAGACTGAGTTGTTTGGATTGTCTTTAATCCGTTCCCTTAAACTGCATTAGCAGCAGTCTCTTATGTTATGGTTTTGAACAAAACCTCATGAGAAGAAGGGGTGGTAAGCAGTTGATCTGTTTTCGGAAAGTCTTTCTGTGTGTCTCTCCCCCTGCTAGAGACGCATAGAAGGGAGGAGCTCACGCACTGCTTTAACCACAGTCCTCCAGTCTTCACTGAGCATACTGAGCATTGTCGTTGGTCTCCTGTCAGCAGTTACTCAACTCTCTGCCATCCTGGCTTGTCTGAAAGGTGGCAGTTGGTATTGCACTGAAAACAGGAGCACGTTCTCACAGTCTGGTTTGAGTCCAAGCATGAGATTGAATTTGGGAATGCTTTCCGTTGGGTCTGAAGGCACCTTTTTTCTGTGACTTTGACTTCCTTCACTGAATTTGTCAGCTGTTATTTCTGAGAAGATTTTGTCATGACTCTGCTGGAACCCGAGATGTTAATGATGGCTGTACAGTCAGGTAACCCCCTTATTTCCTGCAAATCTCATTTGCTATACTTGTCTTTTAAAAGGTTGGGCATGTGTGTACTAGGAATGGACAGAGATAGGGAAGGAGGGAGACAAAGCATAAGCTGTCTAGAAAAGGTGCAGCATTTTCAGGTTTTTATTGCTTTAAAAAAGACTTTTTCTCTAATTGCAAGCGGTGGTAGCTACTCAGATATAGCTCACTGATCATCAGATTGTCCATTAAGGAGACCTACTGAGCAAAGAAAAACTGATTATTCTGTTGTCTGTGGAATTGTTTTTAATGAAAGACAGCTTTGATGTTTTATACATTATCTTTAGTTACTATACTCAATTCTTACGTCTTTGTGGGAGAATTTTTAAAGTTTTTACTTACCTTCTCTTTCTCTTTTGTATTATACCTTTATATATCATCTTTTATATGACATTTGTAAAGACACTCTTGATAGCACATAGGATTGGGGTCAAATTTTAGAGATAGGGAAGTTTGAGCAAGGAGATAATCAATGGAGAAATGCAGGATTTTCAAAATTTAATCTCTGAAAATATTTTTCCAATTCAAAAATGTCTCTTAAAATTTTTTGAATTCCAGTTTTTAATGGCTTCCTACTTGTAATGTTTTTAAACTTGTAAGTCAGATATCTAAAAATAGGGAATGTTCCCTTTTTTTATATTTAGACTTCTGCTAAGATGTAATCTGTAGTGTTTTCCTGTTTTAGAGCATGTCTTCAAAGATTCATACAAATGGTATTTGGGAACCTCTTTCCCATCCACAGGCCTCACTCAAAGGAGAATAAGACTCCTTTGGTCAGGTAAATACCATCTCTGGCAGGGTAGGTCTCTTTCTTCTCCTTAGGGAGCGCTTAGGTAGTGTGTTGTCAGACCCAGATATGCATCAGTTGAGCACTATATCAGATGCTGTCAGGGTCAGCCTTCTGGACAGGGAAGGGGAAGGCAGACAAGGTACTGCTACCATTTTGTTATTTCTGGTTTTGCAAACATGACCATAATGAGTCACTTATTAATTGAACTTTTTGGTCATATATGCTGTGTATTTCTGATTGCCTTTCTCTTCCCTCCCACAGATCTGTTGAGTTTTGTGTTCTAAACAAGATAGTATGCTTATCTGAATGTTTCCTATCTGTCTTTGATGAAATAGCTCCCAGTTAAACTGACTCAGATTTTTTTCCCTGTATGTATTCTAGATCTGTGGTATGTGTGGGCAGATTTTAACGTTTGAACCTTCTCTTCTTGATCACCTTGTTACTAACAAATTATCTCAATCTAGTAACTTCCTAGTGAAAGTTAAAAAGATCACTTTTCCCCAAGGTAATTTGTGATCCCAGCCCTAAAAGGGATACGGTTGTGCTTAATATTTTCTTGCTTTGTCTAAGAGCTGTTTTCCCTCAGACATATGTTGGCCAGGACTAGTCACCCATCTGTTGGACCAGCTTCTCATAAAACTTTCAAAAGACAGTAGTATGTAAGACAAGTATGGATGAAATTGACAAGGGTTTTAGATACAGGTAGAACTGAAGTTCTGCCAAGAAGAGCATGTATCCATCTTTCTTTTACTTATGTTCTTAAAAGCAGAGAAACTAGGGAGGAGTATAGGCCTTCCTTGCTCTGTTCCTTCATCTAGATAATTAAGTGAATTGGTCACTAAGGAACTGTATATCCTGTGTACAATATTCAGAACAAAGAAATAGTCAAAGGAAACTCCCACTCAATGATTTTGCTTTTGTAGTATTTGTGTAACTCTTCAGTGCTGCAATGTATAACAGAATATAAAACTTAGTATTGTGCAGTACAATCAATAAAAATTAATAGCACTGTACAAACAAGGTATATTGTACAAAAAAGACATTGAGGCTTATAAACAAGATGTACATAGCCCAAAATGGTCTTAAGTCCAAATGATGATTTGTATGACCAAATGCTTCACCTCAGTTGTAAGTCCAAACAGTTCTTCAACAAGTCATTAAACAAGGAACGTTTGTTTGCTTGTTTGTTTGTTTGTTTTTGGTATCAGGGACTGAACTCATGACCTCATGCTTGCCAGGCAGGCACTTGTGCTGCTGAGCTGAACCACTGGTCCAAACAAGGAATATCTGTAATAGCAAACTGGCTTCTCTTCTACCTGTTCCTAAATATTCAAAAAGTTTAATAATGTTTTGGTTTTGTAAAATACCAGCCTGATTGTAAGAGCAGTATGACAGCCATATACTCATCATTAATGATAAGAAATGAAAAGGTACTTGGGAAGTGACAACCAGTGATTCTTCTGAAAAACCAAGACATCTAGACCTTATCTAAGTGAAGCATAGATTTTTCTAGCAGTAGGATATCTGTACCTCCATGAGTAAACTGTTTCATATTTTTAAAGTAACTAAACTCATTTAGACAAAGTGTAATTTGATAAGCTTTTTATCCTGTCTCAGACTTTAGGAGACTGGACCTCACAGCAAAGTACCAGGCTACACTGTATACTTAAAGTTTTCATCCAGTAATTAGAAGTTGGAGATTTTTTTTTTTTTTTTGTCTTTTTTCTTTTTTATTGGTACCGGGGATCAATCTCACGACTGCCTGCGTGCAAGGCAGGCACTTATACCACTGAGCTAAATCCCTAGCCCCAGAAGTTGGAGATTTTGATGAAATATTCTGCATATCTGTAAAGAGTTTCATCCTCCTGGTTCACTGCTAGTTGTCTCCTGCTGATGGTTTGGATTCAGTTAGATACTGCCTTTCTATGAAATCTGTCTCAGTAGGGTTGCCCTTCCTCTTTTTGTTCTTGTAGTACCTCCTCAGTGTACACTAACACTCTTTTCTGCATGCCTTCCTAAACAGATTATTAGCTTCCCAAAGGCAATATGTTCATCTATATGTTTATTCCTGATGTTGACTCATGGTAGATGTTCAATAAATATTTTTGAAAGAATGATGAAATTTGATTTGGCGTATTTCCCCTAATATGTAGGCCCAAGTCTTTAAAATTTTTTTCTTAAAAATGAACCCTCTAGTAACTCAGTGGTAGAGTGCTTGCCGTGTGTAAGCTCTAGTTTCAACCTCTAGTACTAGCAAAAAAGAATAATAATAAGAAGCAAAGGATCCTCTGACTGCCATCCTGTATTACATATCCTTGCCCAAACCAGGCACTGTTGAAGCATAGCTTTCAAAGTCAAAACTATTTTTCATCTCAGAATGTGCAGTGTGCCCTCTTTCTGCCAATAATGTACGTTGCTAGATAAATGTGTTTCCAAGCCACAATTTGAAATTTTATCACTGCTCTGGAGACCCATCTGGATCATTATGATTAGTAAAGGGATGATCTGAGGTGGACATTATAGATGTGAGGGAATACAGGGGCACAGCATTGACTGTTGTCTTTTACAATGGAGGAAAGTGAAGGCTCAGCTCTTTTAATTAAATGGATTTTTTTTTTGTCTTTTTCTTTTCTTTTTCTTTTTTTTTTTATCGGTACCAGGGATCGAACTCACGACTGCCTGCTTGCAAGGCAGGCACTTTTGCCGCTGAGCTAAACCCCTAGCCCCAAAGGCTCAGCTCTTGACAGCTAATATGTAGGCCTCTGTTCAGGTTGCCTCTGTACCTGTATGCAGACAGTGCATTCCTGTCTGTTTCTACCTCCACCGTAGTCGGGGAGACTTCAGTCATAGAGAAAAAGATTGGGACTGTGCCCTAGGTATGCTTTGGTCCAAAGACACATGCTTGATCTTAATGAGGCACAGTTAGGAAGTCGGTTTGTTTTTTCTCTGTCTCTTATGCACATATGTGTGCTTACCCACACATTTGTCCATACATAGGATGTCTCTGGAAGAACCAAAAGAAACTGGTAATGGTGGCTGCATCAGAGAAGGGAGATGGAGAACCAGGGATTGGTATGGAACAAATTTTTTGTTCCATGAAAAATTGAGTACCCTTAAGTTTACTGTTATTTTGGGGAAAGTCCACAAGTTCAAAAGAATATGTAGAGTATACATTAGATTTATAAAGATTGACACAAACCGGTGTCCAACTAAGAAACACGTACAGCCTATACACTGAAGTCCTCTAAGTGCCCTTTTTAGATTTACGCCCAGAAGTATATTTTGCTTTTAACTGTATTTGCTTTAACTCTCTTATGTGTTACACTACATACATGTCACTTTTTCTGTTAATTAATAATTTTAAAGAGTGTCTCCCCAGTCTGTTAACTCTCTTCCCTTAATGCGTGTTTTTTTTTTTTTTAATTGGTACTGGGAATTGAACTCACTGTGCACTTGCAAGGCAGCCACTTATGCTTCTCAGCTAAATCCCCAGTCCCAATGTGTATGTTCTTAATTCCTGAGTATTTCTTTAATCTTTAATTTCTTTAGTTTAGAATCTTTAGTTTCATTACAATGTGTTTTAAAATAGTATGAGTTAAGGGGAGCAGTAGTTAAGAAAAATAACATTGAAGGAAGAATGGCAGGAAAAGGACAGATTGTGGAGCAAACTTTGTAGCCTTTGGTAGTGCATTAAGGAAGCCTCCTGCTACCATAGCTATTTAGGTTCATATTTGTCAGAGGTGTATAGAGCTCATGAACAACTTCAGAACCATCAACATCGTCCATTGCTTTGGATCTCTAAATACTCCAAGTAGTATTGTTGACTTGTTTTATTTATTTATTTATTGTGGACTTGTTAAAAAACAAAACAAAAAACACCTCATGTTTTTGTTTAAGGGATTTTAGAGATTGAAGGAAACTTTAGGTATTTCCTTGCCCATCCGTTTAAGATGGGGAAATTGAGATAGGTTAATTTAGCTCCTGAAGTCACATAATTAACTAGTGGCAGAGATGAAAGGAGAGTAATTTTCCTTAGTCCCACATCAGTGTTGTTTCTGCTGTAACATACTTACAGAGGAATCATCAGAGACCTCTAATTTATGAGGCTGTTTGTACTTTTTCCAGAGATCTTGGTTCTTCCTGGGTTTTTCCATTACTGGTTTCTATCAGTAGAGTAACTTACAGGTGGAGCTAAACCAAGTGCCTGGATGATCACTTGGGAAGTGTGGTCAGTGCTGCAGGCCTGAAATTCTGTGCTGGGACTGCCTCCATCTTGCTGTCTTCTCTGACCTGGGTGATGCTCTCACACTGTGGTGATGATCTCAGAAGACAGGTAGGCAGGCAGACAGCTGACATCATCAGTATTCTGGCTTTCATCTTACTGCCCTTTCTCTGACTCATTGATTTATCTGGGTCCCCTCAAGTTAGGACCCAGATCAAAGGAATTTGAAGTTATCTGTCTGTCTCTATCTTCTTTCCCTCCTCTTTTTTGTTCACTTTTGGATGAGTCAAACTGTCAAAACCATGAGCCATGTTTTTAGCTTTATTAAAATAGTGCCAAATTAAATAAAGGTGAGATTCATATTGTCTTATTTTTCTTGGAACTTCTTTTGTGATGACTACCTGTATTTATAGAATTTTCTTTGTAATGTAAAGAAACAAAGCTAAGAAGTCCTGCCCTGCTGTCAACACGGAAGCCCCCTTTTTTGTGGCCTGCACTTGTCAAGCAAAGATGCAGCATTGGGCTGAGCCATGGTGTGGTGTTCTGACTTTCTTAAGGTCATGAGAAGTCCCATTAAGTGGGTGGTGGTGGCAATAGGGTGAGTACAGGGGGCCTAGAAAAGAGGAAATTAGCTGAGTGTGGTAGTGCATGCCTGTAATCCTAGCTCTTGGGAAGTTGAGGCAGGAGGCCAGACTGGGCTACATATTGAGTTCAAGCCAGGTTGCACTTCAAAGCAGACCCTGTCTCAAAAAACAAAAAGAAAAGAGGAAATTAATAAATTAGTGAAGATCAACTCAGTGAAATTTTAATAGCATGTTGTGTTTAACATTTTTATGTATATTATTTGAGCTTTACAACAACCTTGCTATCTGTAGGTTCACATTTTGCAGAGAAAGCTGAGACTTGAAAGCTTAAAGACATAGAGATGGAACAGATGTGGAAATTCAGATATTTTAAATACGACTTACATGATTCATTGAAAATTAAAGTCAGATTATACCCTCTTCACTTAGAACCTCTAAGTGGCCGTCATTCACAGAATAGCCTGGAGAACCCTTAGAGTCCTCTGCCGGGTCCTGTGCAGTCGGTCCCAAGCCCTGAACCTTTGGTCTTTTCTCTCCTGTTCTTACTCTCTCGCTCCCACTTGTTTTACCCTAGCTGCATTAGCTTCTTTGCTGCCCCTGAAAACCTTAACTGCCATTTTGCAGCTTTTGTGCTTATTTCATCCACTTGCAGCTCTTTTCCCTGAGTAGCTCCATGGCTTGCTCCTCACCCTCTTCAGCTCTTTATTTCAAGTGCTGCTTTTGCAGTTTGGTCTGCCCTGACCACTCCTGCCTCTGATTAGCCGTGTGACCGTGGGCAACTTAGCCTCTCTGTGTCAGTTTCTTAATCCATAAAACTAGTAATACAAATAATACCTTCCTCAGGAATTGAAGTATTGAATGAATTAACCTACCCAAATACTCTTAATAGTTCTCAGAACATAGTAAGTGCCCCTCTTAAACATATAGTAGCTAGTGTTTGTTATTTAAGGGATTTTGGATGCTGTTAGATAACAGATAAATTTTCCTGGATATTCTGACAATTTGTCATAATGCTGATGTTTGGCACCTCTTACAAACATTTTTAAATGTTTTGTCTTTCACTTTGAAATACTTTTGAGAATTTGTTATAGGGAGAATTTACTTTTCATAAGAATGTTCAAAGCAGCGTTATTTGTAACAGTAAAGCACAAATATCTAAAAATCTAAATTTTATCAAGAGATTGGTTAAGTAGCCGTGGTACTTTTGTATGATTGAATACGAATGTAGCAGTAGATTTCATTTTTTTAAGATGTGGAGAAAATGCTCTCCATTTATCCGTACATGAAGCATGACTATGAGGCTCTGTACCGGGATATTGGTAGCTGTCTCTGGGTAGTAGGATTTCACGGCGGGTTTTTTTTTTTTTTTGTTGTTCTTTCAGTTTTCCTACATCTTTCTGATTTTTATGAGCATACATTTCTGTTGCTTCAGATAAGACTCATATTTAATTACATACACACACATACTAAGTTTGGTTAAAAGAAGGAGAAAAGAGGTGGAAGTGTGGTATGCTGAGTTAGGAACTAGAACTGTGATGCAGGTAACGGTTTGGTCCACTGACTAAACAGTGCACACCAAAGAGACACTGTTCCATTAAACTCTGACTAGTTTGTTTAAATCTCTTTTACATTTTTGCCTTTGTTTCTTTTTTGTAAGATTTATTAAAATTTATCTCTGCAGTGTTTTTGTTAGGCTATATCCTTGGCAGAGCTATGAATGCTTCCTATGTACACTGGCTCCCTCATTTTGCTGAGTCCTTTCAGAAGTTTTTGTGAGCTAAAAACATACTAAGCGTTGTTTTTGGTGGGTTAAGTATAATCGGACTATTTTTGGCATAAAATAGTGACACTAGTACACGGTGTTTTAAAAGTACATTTTTGCACTTTTGTTCTTTGACCCTAAGGTAAGCGTGAGAATCTTAATTATCTATGTACTTTTTGTCAGAAAGCCAAAATTCATATTGTAAATAGGATCTTTGCCTTGTAAATAGAATCTTGAACACTGGTATTAAAGAATTAAAATGTTAATGAAATTACCCTTGATTTTCTGAACCATTATCTGAGAATCAGTTTGGTTATACTCCTCAAGTCAGTGCCACAAAACAAATTTGTGGAATAGTTGGCTTTAGAAGATAGTGAAAAGCTATTCATTTAGCTACCCAACAGATACTGTGGCCTTAGTCTTCTAAGACTTTGTTATTCAAAATGTGTTCCAAGAACCAGGGGCATCTGCATTACCTAGGTGTCTCAGAGACTGGTCCACACATACAGGATCAGACCCTACAGTTTAACAAGATTCTCATTCTCATGCTAACGTTGAAAACTCATGTCATGACTTGTGTCTAGGTATCCCCTCAAAGCCTCATGCTGTCATGGGTAGGGCTTTCAGAAGTGGCTGGATCTAAAGTATGTGATACTGGTGTCAAGAGTGTGTGATTACTAAATGAGTTCACTATTGATTTGGCTCAGTTCTGGGTGTGGATAAGAGGAAGGCCGTGTAGCCTGGATAGAATATAAGGAACAGAAAGAGGGCTGCTGCAGTCACTAGGTGCTTGCTGCTTGCTACTTCACTGTTGGCTGCCATCTGTTTGCCCTGCATTGCCATGGATTATATCTCCTCTGCCATGCCCCTGTCCCATGCCTACCTTTGGAACCAGCTAACTATGAAGTGAAACCTCTACGAGCTATGAACCAGAATAACTTCTCTCCTCCTTTAACATTGGCTGGTGGGTATTTTGTCTTACTAATGAGAAAGTAACTAAGACAAGTAGTGTCTGAACAGATATATTTATTGACTTTGTTTCTGAGGTGAACAAGTGAAATAAAGATGATTTGTTGATATATTTGTTGGGTAGTAAGTATTGCTCAAAATGATAAAAATCTGGAATTAGGAATACAATGATTAAATAGATTATATGCTGCCTACTTAGTATGCAAGCTAGGATAAAACAAGAGACAACAAAGCAGACCTCTTAGTACAGTGTTCTACATTAGGTAAATGTTCACTTTTTTATGCTATTTGCCTTGACGTTTCAGTGAATGTTTATCCTTGCCATTTTAGAATGTTTAACTGGGAATGGGTCAACAAAAACAAAAAACATGAACAGAGAGCTAAGAATATTAAATGACTTGTAAAGTAACTTGCCCAAAATCACGGAGCCAGCTCCAGGTCAGCTTTCATGACCTGATTTTCAAGCTGCTGATCCTCCTGCCACATGTGCTTATCCCTCTGTGTTTGCAAAGACTGGGCATTGCTAGTTGCTTCTATTGATATTGTTCAAATTTTACTGAACAGTTAAGAGTGAGAATAAATCTAATGCATCTCACAGTGTTTTGGGACAATGGTAAGGCTTATTCCCTTCTGTGTGAACTCATGGAATAGAGTCAGGAAAAGACGTCATACTGGTTTGGGTTCTTTAGAGGAGCAGAACCAATTTAAATATGTGGAAATACGTTGGATTGGCTTCCTGGATCAGAAATTAACTGGTTTGCATTGGCTCTCTGCACACTGGATAGCTTGAGGATCCAGTAGCTGCTCAAAGAGGCTAGAAGCCTCAGAACAAAAGGGACTGAGGATGCAGCCCCGGTCCAAGACTGAAAGCCTAGAAGCTCCTTGGAGAGTTGCTGGTATGAGTCTGTTGAAAGTTGAAAAAGCTGGAGTCTGATGTCCACAGGTGTTGACAGGAGCAAAAGGTGCACTTGCTCAAGCAGAAGCAAGCTTGCAGGCACAGGCCATCCTTCTCCATGTTTCCCTCTTCATTGCACCTGGAAAAGCCACAGTCAAGGCAGGTCTTCGCTGGTCCATGTGGCCAGTGATCTCTGGAAACTTGTGTACTGTAGACACACCCAGAAATGTAGTTTACAAATCTCCTACATGAGCCTCAATTTAGGCAAGTTGGCAGTCAAGATTAACTGACAGACATTGACTTCTAGTCTGGAGTAGAACTATTGCTGCCGGGAAGCAACAGAGCTGGCTGCTTGGTCCTGTGCTCTTGAAGCAAAAGGATTTTCTGTTCTACCGAAATGATAGGATTGTGTGTGGCAGTGGTTTTGCATGTTAGTAGGTAGAATGATTTGATTTTTTCTTTTTAATTCTGGTTTAAATAAAAGCTTATAAATCAAAGAAGCACATGCTATCTATATGTTCCCCCTTCTCCCCCAAAAGAACACTGATTTTTGTATCACACCAAACTCAAAAATTCATTTTACATTTTAGATCTAAATGTATAAGCTAAAGGACATAAAAGCATAAACTATGAGATTCAGTTAGGTAGAACTTTATTAACTTTAAGCCCATGCTTTTCTTTTTTGTACATTGCTAAAAAAAAAAAAAAAAGATACTTTTAAGATGCGAAAGGCAAACCATAAAATGAGAGAAAATATTTACAGTGCTTACATATACCGTATCTGACAAAGGGCTTATACTTTAGAATTTACAAAGGATTCTTAAAACTCAGAAGATAACCCAGTTAAAAATGGGCAAAAGACTTGACCAGAGACTTGAAAAAAAATATATGGATGAGGGGCTGGGGATTTAGCTCAGCGGCATAAGCGCCTGCCTTGCAAGCAGGCAGTTGTGAGTTTGATCCCCAGTACCGATAGAAAGGAAAAAGCCAAAAAAAAAAAAAAAAAAAAAAAAAAAAATATATATATATATATATATATATATATATATATATATATATAAACAAACAATTAATGCAGTTGATTGGCCAAGAAGTGCTAGGTAAAAATCACAGTGCACCCCACTGCATACCCATTAGACTAGTTAAAACTAAAAAGACTGATAATGCCAAGTGTTGGCAAAAATGTGGAGCAGCAGGAGCTCAGACACAACTAGTGGAATATAAAATGTTACATAACCACTTTGGAAAATATTTGGCAATTTTTAATAAAGTTAAACATACTTAACATGACACAGCAGTTGTGTTCCTAGGTACTCATTTGAGAGTAATAGAAAATATTTTCTTGTTTGTACTACACGTTTATAGCAACTTTATATTTAATGACCCTAACCTGAAAACAACCCAGATGTCTATCAGTAGATGACTGGATGAATTGTGGTATATCCATAAATTGGAATACTACTAGCAGTGCTGTTTTGATAAATTTCAAAAACATGCTGAATGCAAGAAGACAGACTCAAATGCATATACACATTGAAGGGTACCTTTTATATGATAGTCATAAAAATGCAAGCTATGGAATGCTATTCAGCAACTTTAAAATAGGAATCATCTATTGATAAATAAAAAGAGATGACTCTTTAATAGAATTATGCTGAGTAAAAACTGCCAGCCCCCAAAAGGTTACATACTATGTGATTCCTGCTGTATAACATTCTTGAAAGGACAAAATTATACATCTGGATAATGGATTGGTGGATGTCAGGAGTTGCAGGTGATGTGGGGCTGGGAGGGGAAGAGGGGTGGCTGTGAAGGATCAGCAGTGAAGGACTGCATGGCAGTGGAAGTGTTGGTGTCTTGACAGTGGTGGAACTCTGATTGCAGTGTTACTCCATAGCTTTTCATGTGTTTAGCAATGTGTTACGGGGAGGGAACTGGGTAGAGGATACATGGAACCTCTGGTTTTCCTTTAGCTGCATGTGAATCAGCGATTATTTTAGAATACAAAGTTTAATAAAAAATGTAGTTTGATAGAGCTTTTCAAAAAGTTAAACACAGGTCACATGACCTAGCAGTTCCACTCCTAGGTGCATACTCAAGAAAAAGAAAACATTTGTCTGGGCAAAAACTTGTGTACAATGTTGATAGCAAGTGGCATTATTCATCATAATGGCCCAGAAGCAGAAACAGTTCAAAAGCCTATCAGTTGATAAGTGGATGAAGTATAATATAGTCAGAGAATACTGCCATTATTCAGGCAGACAAAGGAGTAAAGCACTGCGCTATGCTGTGAAGTGCATGAACCTTAAAATACTGTGCCACAGGAAAAAAGATAGAAAAGGTCACTTAGGATTCCATTTATATGAAATATACAGAATAGACAAATCTGTAGAGGCAAAAAGTAGATTAGAGGGGCTGGGGATTTAGCCTAGCAGCATGAGTGCCTGCCTGGCAAGCATAAGGTCGCAAATTCAATCCCTGGTACAGGGGTGGGGTGGGGGGAGTAGATTAGTGATTGCCAGGACCCATGGGACTGGGCTTGGCTAGGGCTGGAGGAATAGTTACTGGTGGATACAGAGTTTCTTTTGGGGATAATGAAAATGTTCTGGAATGTAGAGTGATAATGGTTGCACAGCTTTATAAATTACTATGATTGCTGAGTTATGCACTTTTGTGGAATTAAATGGTAGTGTGAATTGTATCTCAATTTTTAAAAATTGTATGACAAAAAAATACATGTTTCTCTCAGTGACAGGCAACAAATGAGAAGTAGAAAGAGAAATTGGTTACAGGGTGGATTAAAGGAACTTCAGGGGCTAGATGTCTATCTCTTGATTGACCTGGAGGGTTACACAGATATATTCACTTGTCAGAATGAGCTAAACTGTATTTGTGTGAAGTTGATTATATCTAACTTAGAATTCAATAAAGTTAATTTTTAAAACTTAAAAAATTATCTCTAATTGGTGTAAGCATAAAGTGACATTCAGGGCTGGGAATATAGCTCAGTGGCACAGCACCTGGTTGCCAAGCATGGGGTCATGAGTTTGATCCCCAGTACAAAAAAACCAACAAAAACACCCCAGTGAACTTCAGGCTAAAATACTCTTAATATTGTATGACTAATACAAGCCTAACAACAAATATTAACTTAAGGACTCTGACTTCCATTGCTAATTTCTATTCTTTCCTTGTTGTCTGGTTTCCAAAGTGAAACTAAATTGATTAATTTTAGTCAGACTGTACCTTTGTGCCTTTGAACGAGCGTGGTTCTGCTGCCCTGCTTTGCAAAACATGAAGGACGTATGGTTACTCTAATTTTTTTTTCAAGTTTATAGAACATTCTGTTGCTCTTACTGCTTTTCTTCTTTTATGTATAACTGAAAAATGTCCCATTGGGCATAAAAAATGAAGGTGATTGCCTTTCACCACCACTTGGGAGTCTGCTAAGCTAATTTGGGCACCAGGAGGTTGGTATTAGAATGACTCTTGAAGAAAGGAAAGAAGCTGGAGGAGGAGAGGTAGCACCGCCAGGTAAGGGTAAACAAAGAAAAAAACCAAAGAAGTGTGAACTTCTTCGCACCTGTTTGTCAACCCTGATTTCTTGCCAAGCAGGCTGTCTCAATAAAATGTTGCACTAGCCCCTCCCAGCTTTGAGAAGCGTTTTAAAGGACAAGCTCTGAATGAGAAGGACCAGCTCTCTAGGTGGCCCCTGAATTTTCTCCCAGAGGTTTACTTCTCCCTCATCCGCCTACCTTCATTCATTTCATGTGTCCTGCTATGTCTCAGCCCAGGTGTACACCTTGTTTTTGTTGTTTCCTTAATTTGGAGATGAGGTGACCTTATATTTTAAAAAACAAACTTTAGAGACTTATTGAAAAGACTTATTGAAAGAAACCAAATAGGAAAATTAAACACACAGACACAAAGTTTTAACATTGCCTGCAAAGAACATAAAAGAGGTTTCTGAAATATATAGTTTTAAGTGGATTTTCTAAAAGTTCTAGGAAAAATATAAAAATTGTTTAAAATAGTAATAACTAACACTTAAACTGGGTTATCAGATGTAAAGAAAAACTCCTTATTTCTTTACTGTACTACTGCTATTAATACTTTACCTCGACATCAGATGTGTGGGTTTTCCCTCACCAGCAAGCAATTATCCAACTTACTGGGCACCAGCTCAACATCCTGCAGTTTAACTCAGTTTTGATGCTAGCTGCTTAAATACACTAGCGGTGCTTCCCCAGATTGTTGTGTTTGATTTGTTTTCCACAATCCCTTGCTCAGGTGGATCATTTAATAGAATGGCTCACAGAACAAGGCAAGGGACTTATGCTCCTTACCAAGTATGGAACTCAGGAACTGATACACTGGGGAGATGGGCAGAGCACTGCCTGAATGAGGTGGTGGAGCTTTCTTACCTTCTTGGACATGCTGCCCTCCCAGCACCTCGATGTGATCACCAGCCTGGAAGCTCTGGGAGCATTGCCTTTCTGCATTTCTGTGGAGCCTTCTGAATGTATGCATTGGTGATTAAGTCACTCTCAAACCCCTCTCCCTTCAGGCCTGCCAGGAAATCAGGAGTGGAACCGAGAGTTCAGGTCTTCTGATCACTCGTTGGCTCCCCTTACAGCCAGCCTCCTATTTTAGGACTTTCCAGAGTGACCCAAAGTTACTGCATTAACTTAGGTGTGGAAGATACGAGCTAGTTACAAATAAGGAAAGGTGCTCCTTCCACTTTAATTGCTCTTATCACTGAGGAAATTCTATGCTCCAGTTATTAGAAGCTCTGTGCAAAGAAAGGGAACAAGGACCAGACACTTATTTCTTATTTTAAACAGTATCACAGTGTGCCAAGCTCCTTACTTCTCTTTATTCTTGTAACTATGTGATGCTGTTATCCCATTCCCAGAGGAGGAACTTGAGGGACAAAGTATATAGGAAACCTGTCCAGTGCCATACACCTGGTAAGTGGTAGAGCTAAGATTGTACCGAGGTGGTCTGGCTTCAGAATCCTCATTCTTTACTGTATTTCCTTATGTCAACTTCAAACCCTTTATCTCATAATAATTGTATAGATCAGAGATTCTGACTTGTTCTCTCCAAGGCTTAAAAGCCGCAGCCCTGCTTCTGCGGGGCACACCGAAGTGCCTACTTCAGACTTCCTGATGTGGTGCCATACTGGTCATGTTAATCTTTCTGCCATAGTTGATCATCTCTGGATTTTCAGTCAGCCTAGCAGCCTGTATGTATTTTGTGATTTTCTTTACTCAGTATCTTATCCCTCCTACAAAACACTACAACTATTAAAAAACAGAAACAGAAAAACTCTCTAACCTTTCCTTCTTTTAGATGCCTGTATTATATTCTGTTGTCGTGGATCTCCTTTATGCATAGGGATGGCCTTTTGTGTGTGTGTGTTTGAACCTACTTAGAAATAAGCCTGTATGTGACAAGCCCGAAGCTTTGCCCAAAAATTGTCTTGTTTTACACAGTGAGTCTTGTACCTGTTAACAGGGATTATAAGGAATGCTGTTTTGAATTACAGTGTAGTAAGATTTCTGATTACACCCATGGCCAAAGCCAGTGTCATGTGTTTGAAACTAAGCAAAACCTGTTGAGTGTCTTGCTGTAAACGTACATTAGAAAATTTTTCTGATGTAGCACATAGTTTTTGTGGGTTGGAATTAAATTTAAACCTGTGTATCTTTAGTAAAAACTTGTGCCGTGTGAAGGTCTTCCTTGGCTCCGGTTAGAAAAAAAGTTTCTTGTTTCCTCCCCCTTTTCTTCTGAGGAGACTTTAAGAAACATTTTTTTTTTTTTTTTTTTTGGCGAGGGTATCAGAAATTGAACTCAGAACCTCACACTTGCTAGACAGGTGGTGTGCTGCTGAGCTATATCCCCAGGCCTGCGAAACTTATTAATGATTGAGTTTTATGTTTGCCAAGTGAACCCAGCGATTTTCCATTAGTTTTATCCTGAAGATCCTCTTTCATTTAGGCTTTTTCTGTGTGTGTGAGGGGTCTTTTTGAGACAAGGTCTTCCTACAGAGTTCAAGCTTGCCTCGAACTACCTACATAGCCCAGGCTGGCTTCAAATTTGAGGCAGTCCTCCTGACTCAGCCTCTTGGGTACTAGAATTATAGGCCTGTGCCACCATGCTCAGCCTCATTTAGGCTTTTGATCAGTTATCAACTTTATCATTAATCTTGACCTACAGTAGTCAATATGAATGCTTTTAGGAAAATCTTTATAAATTTAAGGAAAAATGATTATTATACTGATACAAGGTGTTTTGTTTTGTTGTCTTTTTCAGACAGGATTTCACTGTGCAGTTCAAGCTGGTCTTGAACTCACTTTGGAGCCCACACTGGACTCAGTTGTTCAGTAATCCTCCTGCCTCAGCCTCCTGAGTGCTAGGATTACAGGCATGCACCACCACACCTAGCCTTATATTCATACAGTGTGATGCAGGTTGGATATTACATGAAAAAATATTTGAGACGTTAGAAAGAAACGTGGTTCCTAATGCATGAGGATCATATTCTGATAAAGTAATTTAGGATTAGAGTTTAATAGCTAGTCTGGGAGTCAGTACTTGTGCTCCCAGAAGAGCTGGCGAGTTTCCTACTGTCCATTGCTCCTCTATTTCATCTTGTCCATCTCTTCAACTTTACCTCCTGCTCGCTTCCCTTTGGCTTTCTAGGTTCTATCTCCCTCTCCTTTCCTTTCTTTTCTCCTAGTTTCCAGCTATTTTATTCCTCAGAGAATTTGGGTCTCAGAGAATGACCTTCCATTCTAGTTACTTAGTTATTTTCATACTTTTTCCCCCCTCTGTTACTGGTAATTGAATCCAGGGCTTCTACACTGAGCAAAATCCCCTACCCTTTTAATTTTTAATTTTGAGACAGAAAATTGCTAGGTTGTGCAGACTGGATTTGAACTTGTAGGCCTCCTGCTTCAGCCTCCCCTACTCCTGTAATTACAGGCATATGCACCCACGTGGCCACCTTATTTTCATACATTTTTAAATTCTCTCTTCATTTTATTTGAGGCTTTGCTCTTATATATTTGTTTATGGAATTTTGTCTATCATGTGTTTCCTTCACTAGATTATAAACTCTACACAGGCAGGTGTCTTTCATCTGTTGTTATTATTTAGCCTATTATCTGCCATGTTTGAGGGTACTTTGTACATAAGTGCTGCATAAATGCACGTTAATGAATGAAGAACGTGTAATCTTGGAGCGATTAGGAGGACCGTTGTTCCTTGCAGTGTCTGGATCCCCAAGCCAACAATTTCTTCTGAGTAGTTTTTCCCAGAAGAGCAAGTATAGACTATCCTCCTGTTCCTTTATAAAATTTAGAGAATTGCTTTTTAAAACCATCTCTAACTTCCCCTCACTTGAGAAGCATGGTTCTAACTCTTGTGAAGTTGTCCAGGTATATAAACTACAAAGTGTATCACTAGATCTACCTCTGCTCAGGGTTTACCTGTATGTATTTGTCTCTTATTTCAAGTAAGGAACTAGCACTTACTTGGAAGCACTGTGTGTTGTGGTTTATTGATTTGGACTTTAATTTTTTTCTTTTTGATGTATCCTTACATTTGTCCTGGCTTTGGGAAAGGACTTAGGAATTTTTATTAAAATGGCAAATATTCTTTTTGAAGTTTAACAGCTTACAGTTAAACCAAGAGTATTTAATGTCTTAATACTTCTCCTTGTCCACTGATCATTAGTTCTTGCATCTCGGAGTTATTCTGAGGTTAAAATTGACAATTTTTGTGAGCTATGTGGCGCTTCTGAAAGCTTTTGGCTTAGCATACTCAGCTTAAAAATTGTTTTTGTTAAGATGTTAGACAGCTTTAAACTTGGTGATGGGAGGGAGGACTAAGGTGCCACAAACATAATTACTTAACTCCTTTGAAAACTTTCCTTTCTTCTAATTTTTTCTTGTTATTCTTAAACTATCCTAAATTGTCTTTGTTCTTTAAAGGTACTTACAAATTTCTTTTCATAGCAGAAGAGTTAAACTATGAACAGATAGATACTCTTGTATTCATGATAAAGGTGGATTAGTTAAAGTTTATAAATTATTCTTAAATGCAGATTGCTAAGTGGTGGTGTTATGGGTATGAGTCTCTTGACTTTTCAAGATGTCGTCCTTTTTAGCCCTGGAGCTAAACATCAAGAGACTACATGTTCAACCATAAAATGTTAGCCTCTGCCAGCATTACATCAGCTCCACAAAACCTCACTGGCTAATTATCTCCTGAGACCAGGACATAGATTTGGCAGCTTGTGAAAGCTGCTTGTTCCAATTTCTCTCTTCCTGGCTGTGACATATCCCAAAGGAATGAAGTTGAGAAATCATCATCATCTTTTGAAAGCTCTCAACCTCTCATTCCCACAGTGGTTCTCATGGTAAGGGAGAGAAGATTCCTTTTTCTACTTGAGGAGTCCCTTGTAGATGATGATGTATTCTTTTAGTGGCCAGGGAAAAAGTGATGGTTTATTTTTCGCTGATTGTCTACAAGAAAGCTAGTGCTCTTCTTATAGGATCTTCTTTATAATGTCAAGATTGAAGATGCTGGAAGACAGATTGGAACCATATTTATGTGGTCGTCATCTGTCAATTGACATTTATTATAAAGAAGAATCATATAATTATTTAACATCTCCTTTAATGAGCTTCTATAAAATAACTTTGGATAGTAAAAATAACCATATACCCTTAAGGAAAAAAATAGTTTTTATTGCTGGAGATTGAACCCAGGGCCTCACACATGGTAGGCAAGCGCTCTTATCACTAAGCTATACCTCTAACCCTTTATGTTTTTAAATTTTGATACAAAACCTCACTGGTTGGTCAAGGCTGGCCTCAGCACTGTGAATGTTCCTGCCTCAGACTCGTGAGCAGCTAGGATTTCAAATATATGCCACCATGCCTGCTGAGCAATTCTTTTCATCTCTTTTAGTCTCAATTTTTCTGTTCTTCCTTATCTTCCTCAAAAAACATTACATGAATAGAGTGAGATATGTTGTGAACAACTTCACCAAGATCACTACTGACCTACCTACTAGTCACCTGGTGTAGTGAGCCCTGCCTGTTAGCTGATTTTTTTTAAACCAGTAGACTCTATTTTTTGCTCTTTCCTCATTCTGTACTCCTTACAGTTGTACGCATTAAAACTAAATGTAAAATAAATTTTTTGGAAGAATATTGGATAATTCACAGCTTTAATAGGAAAACTGGATAAAAAAGCAGAAAATGAGCAGAAACTGAGACTTGGCCAGGTGAAGCCCTCATATTGGGACCAGGCTGCTAAGGACTCTGACTTGAGGCGTTCACTGGACCCTGTATCTCGATGCTGTTCATTTGGTCTCTGGTGAATACCCATTGTTGGCTTTGTGAACACCTGACACTTGCCACAATGCCAGGAATAATTTCTAATTATGTTTTCTACCTTTATGTCATTTCCTTAGTATTCCAAGTCCTAGATGGGAAGATCTAATCAGCTGGACTTGGGTTATGTATTTGCGACTAGAGACCAGGGAGCTGAGATAGAATATCTATTATTCCAGATTCTATAGTAGGCAGAAGGGCCAGCCTTCCCCCATCTCAGAATTGCCCTCTGTTGGAAAAATGTTCAGGTACAGGGCCCCTAAATTATAAACTGCAATTTCTATAGCCTGTCTTCTGCCTCTCTGATCACTGTTCACTCTCTCTTACGATAGTCCTTAACTAGTTCTTGACCTTTTCCGTCTCTAGTCTACATGTTTTCCCCAGTAGTCTCATCCCATCCTGTGGTTGTATCTGTCTGTGCATACAGCCCTGGCTTAGTCACTGTGTTGTAGAGTCAGTTACTCTGCTGATCTTCCCGCCTGGATATGTGGATGACTCACATGCCTTTAAAACCAGTGTCACCATTCTCAGGGACTACCTTAGGCCTGCATTCCCATCCTGGCACCAGCTGCCCTACTCAGAAGAGCAGAGGTTGCTCTTTCCTATACTCTTCACATCTATCTGACTTCCTCTTCTTTGACCTCTGCCTTTTTGTCTCATTGTCCTAGATGATATTTGCATCATTAAAACATCATATTTGTTTTACCCAATAGCCTTCTACATGGTTTCTCTGCTTGGAGCCTAACTCTTCTCCCAACTGTCCTTCATTCAGCTGCCAGGATACTCTTTCTGAACATCGATTCTAATCTTTTTATTCTCCTCTGAATGTTTCACTTTCTTGTGGAATAAAACTTAAACTGCTGTATTTGTGTTTATTCTTTATTTTGTTATCTCTTGCAGCTTCCAACATCACAGTCTCTAATGATACTGATAAACTTTTGGTTTCCAAAACTGTCGATCTTTACTTTCTTTTTCTTTTTCTCCTCCCTTTTACTTTTCTATTCTTTTATATACAGTCAGGTTTTTTTTGTTTTGTTTTGTTTTGTTTTTTTCCTGGAGGAGTGCTGATTGAACCTAGGGCCTCTGGCTTGCTAAACCCTAGCTCTAGCACTGAGCTACCCCCCAGTTCCCCTTCGCATATAACCGTCCCTCTGTCTTGCTGCTCTTTGATTCCTCTTTGTGTTGTCAGCCTGTTTTGTCTTCTGTTTATCCTTTGAGTCCTGGATCAAAGGCAGCCTCTTCTGAGATACATGTAGTCTTTGATTCTCCTGGATACTCAGGTGCCCTGTATCCTCTGCTCTTATATTGAGCACATACCACCACAGAGTGATTGTTTTAGTGCATTATTGTTCATGACAGGTCTCATCATAGGAAGTAAGTTCCTTGAAAGCAGAACTGGTATCTTGTTGTTGTAACGGTAGTTCTTAGCACATAGAGGTACGTAATAATTGTTATTTAAGGACTAAATGAATAAAAGAGAAGTAATGGTATTCTCATCAGTGACATTCTTGTAAGCATTAAGCTCTTTCTAACTCTAAAGTTTTATAATCTGTACCTGGAAGGAATTCTGATTTTGTTTTGTTCTGCTGGTAACTAGAGGTCCAAGAACTCAGTGCCCAACAAATGATTTTGCCTTCTCTGTGATCACCCTTATATTCTCTTCCCTAGAAAGTAGATTATATATAGTCTCCTTTAGTTTTCCCAACTTGTATATTTTAATCTTTTTCCTTTTTTTTTGTTTTTTTAATTGGTACCGGGTATTGAACTCACGACTGCCTGCTTGCAACGCAGGCACTTATGCCACTGAGCTAAATCCCCAGCCCCTGTATATTTTAATCTTAAATAATGATTTGCTTCATGTGTGGCTCCATTCCATATCCCACAACCACAACTTGAGTGACTTTGCTGTAGTTGCTCTTTTAGCCATAAATTACACAGTGGCTGGAAACATATGCTCTGTTAATGTTCTGGGGATTACCTAGAGAATCCATAGATACATCTGTCCATTTAACTGGATGCTGGGTTGCCTGTCCCTCCTTCCCACAGTTCTTACTCAGGGTTTGTACTCCCACAGGACCTTTGACAGAGCAAACAGTATAGACTTTAACTTCACTGTTTTTAACTTTTTAAAAAAGGACTATCTCTTGATTTATTGCACTGGGAAGAATAAAGTTTGATTTTTTTTTTTTCCTTTTTTTCTTGTTCCTCCCTCTGAGAGAGCCTGCGTCATTGAGAAATGTTTAACCTCCTGGCCTTGCACTGGGGCTGGAAATTTGCCTAAGGGAACTTGAGGCTGGCTGTGTTTTTACTCAAATTCTCCCTTATGGGGAGGGGGATTTTCAGCAGGACCTGCCAAAACAGGAAGATGCTGGGAAATTTTGCAGTGGCAAAGCTGTTGCCATTGGGTTCCTGAAAGTATTTGAAGAGGTTTCTGGAGATAAGTATGAGCATTTTGAATTCCTTTAGGAAAAAATTTAGCTTCTATCAAGCATAAACAAAATGTAGACCAAGAAACTTAGCTTTTCAGTTGTTTGACCAGTTAGATGAAAGAGAAGCTAACCAGAAAGCGTTTAAGGAGTTAAGAACCTTTCCCTTAGGGAAAATAACTGCAGGCTGAGGCAAATCTCTAAGGACTATGGGAGGAATTTGGCTTTTTATCAACTCAGAATTATCCTAAGAGTAAATCGTAACAGGAATTTTTGGAGGGGGACAAATCTTTCTTCCAAATTCTTGTTGATGTTGCCATTAAATTTATTTATAAAAGTACTTCATTGACACAAATAAAAAATTTGCAGAGTAAGTTCGAATGGATGGTCTTTGTGCCGGATGATCTCCCTATTAGGGGAAGGTGTGAAACAGCAGATGTTTAGAATATGACTACTTCTGCTTATTTTTATCTTTGTGTCACAGATTAGGGAAAGTTGTTCAGTTGTTTGCCAGTATGGAATGATAAACTAAGCAGGCACTGGGCCCTGACAAGGGAAGAATTGTGCAGCTAAACCACTGTGGCATCTTTGGGACTTCCTAGAAAATTGGAAACAACTACATAATGGTTAATACAAATTAAAAAATTTTGCTCAGTCTGAGAGTTGTGTTTTGTTTTGTTTCTGAGCAATGTTTTCGGTTGTTATCGTGGAGGATTGACAGCTGATAATATTCACAGCTAACATGAGACTCCTTTAAGCGGCAAATGCTTATTAATTATTGAGTACATCCTTGACACTGTGTTGGGGGAATCTTGAGAAGTAAAAGGAATGATTCTAAGACCCAAAAATGTATATTCTTGTTAGAGATACATTAACTATGGAGGGTTCCAAGATCCTAGGAAAGAAAAATGATGTCAGGAAAATTTTATAAGGGTGCATTTAGAACTGGAGCTAGAAGTAGAATTTGAATCAGTAAGAGTCAGAGGAAGGAAAGGTGAATTGAATGGTGTTCGGGTAGGAAAAGTATCCTAAGGAAAGATATGGAAACCCCTGGAACAAAGCCTATCAGTGTGTGAGGGAGAATAAGATTTCACCTCAATTAGAATAGGAAGTGTTGGGGGCTGGGGATTTAGCTCAGCGGCAAAAGCACCTGCCTTGCAAGCAGGCAGTCGTGAGTTCGATCCCCGGTACCGGTAAAAACGAAAAAGACCAAAAAAAAAAAAAAAAAAAGAATAGAAAGTGTTGCTGGGCATGGTTGGCATGCATCAATAATCCCAGCACTCTGGAGGCTGAGACAGGAGGACCCCTGCAAGTTCCAGGCTAGCTTGGGCTACAAAGTGCATTCAAACTAGCCTGAACTGCATAGCTGAAACCCTGTCTCAAGAACTGAAAGGGACGGGGAAGTGTAAGGTCATTAGAAGGTTGAGCTGAATGTGTGAGAAGAGCCAGATAACTCGGAGCCTGAATGTTACTTTGTTCTTCACCAGATATGGGAGGATCATTTTAAGCTCTTGAGTAAATTATTTATCAATATATTTCTTTCCATTATAATTTTAATTATAGTAATTGTAGCTTTCCGTGCAGTTGTAAGAAATGGTGAAAAGGGATAACTAATACACAATAATTGTTTAAAATTTTTATTAAGAATTTTTAAAAGAAGTTTATTTAGTTAATAGTTTGGGAGGTTGAAAGCCCAGCATTAGGAGTTTGGCTTCTGGTGAGGGCTCCTTTGGGTATATGACATTGTGGTGGCTCAGGAAACCAGAGAGAGCCCCAGTAATCACTTTTAAGTGTGAAGTTTGTGAAAGTCATCTCAAAGATTGTATAGATGCGTATAACATTGTACCTTCTTTTTGCATGCATATAGGAAAAAAAACACAGTCCTTAAAATAGTTTATAATTAACAAAATCTGAAGCTTAGCTAAAGTATGTGGCATATGAGCAGGGTGCTTAGAGAAACAATGAATTACTTCTGGGAGAGGCTAAGTTGCTGGTGCATGTAAAATTACTCAATTGGCACTTAATGTACCCTGGAGCTTGCACCAGGTACGAGACTACAGTGGTCAGTAAAGATGGACGTGGCTTATGTCCTTGGTGGCCTGAAATTTATGGTGAAGATAAACAAGTGATTGGAATAAGAGTATAATGGGATATTCGGAATGCTCGAAGGTTAGAGCAGGGCAGTTAATGGAACACAGCGGGAAGGCCTTGCAGAGGACCTTGCGGAGGAACCTGTTTGTGCTGTGACATGAGGGGTGTTCTAGCAGGGAGAGCAGGTGCAGAGCTGGAGGTGTGAGAAGTAAAGGGCATTTTGGAGGAACTGGTGCACTTGGTTTCATTGGTAGTAGAGTGACAGTACAGCGTAGCGTGGGAAGCCTCCAAAGTCTGACTGCCTCTGTGTTATATTTTGGCCTTACTATCTACTACTTGCTCTTAGACATTGCTTTGTGCCTCAGTTTCCCCATAGGAAAATAAGTATAACCATAATTTCTTCCTTGTAGATTAGGACTAAATGATTTAAGGCACATAATGCCCTCTAGGTTAGTGCTTGGCACCCACACCAAGTGCTTAGTACAGGTTAAAGGTTAATGCCTAATGCTACCACTGTGATACTGAGTGTGAGCAGAGGAGCATAAGGGAATTCAGGAGCACCTGTTGGGAGTTTAGGCTTCAGCGTAGGTGCAGTGAGACTACCAAAGAGTCTTCAGTGCAAGGATGACATTAAACTTGCATTTTAGAATGATTAGTCTGGTTTCCTTGTAGAACACAGATTGGAGGAACCTAAGAAAGGTGATAGAGGCACCAAAGAAGAGGCAGTTGCAAATACAGTGAGAGAAGGTAGTCACAAGAAAATAGATTTTAAAAAACTTTGGTAATCCATTCATGCAACAACTATTTGTTGAATGCTTACTCAGTGCCAGGTGTATCTTGATGGTATATCTGAACCTCCCATGGAGCTTATGTGATGGTGAAGAAAGAAAGACAGCATAATTTTAAGTGCTATTAAGGAAAGTAAAGTGAGAGAAAGAAATAGATGGGAAGAGTGTAGTTTAGAAAGGGTAGTAAAGGAGGACCTTTTTGAGAAAGTGACATTTGAGCTGAGACCCGCTCATGTGTTTCTGAGGGAAAACTTGTGGGCAGAGGTCTGAGCAGTTAGTGTAGCCAAGGGCTGGTCAGGAAGGCGGGTGTAAGTGAGAACGCAGGAGCCGCAAGGACAGAGATCTTGTCTATCTCATTCACCTGGAGTTGCCTTGAGCAGTTGCTGTTCCATAGTGGGTGCCTAGTGAATCCTTGAACAGGCAGACAGACTTTTAAATGAATGAACAAGAGAGGCAGAAAGGAAAGAAGGGAAAATGTAAAAAAAAAGAAAAAAAAGAAGGAAAAATGAAAACAAAGGTTTCATAAACGGAGAGGGGAGGAATGATTAAAAGGAAGGTAGGGGAATGGGAGGAAAACAAGTTAGTTAAATCATATACAGGAACTAATTCTCTGTAGTGAATATGATCATTACATGTATCTAAAACGTACCAATAAAATCTGATTTTAAAAGATTCATCTATGCTGTAGGGGAAAAAAAAGGAGCAAACATATGATTCATTTTTCCCAACAAGTCTAGAATCTAGCAAGGACAGAGAACAAGAAAATTCTGTGGAGAAAATTATGACTAAGTTTATCAACTAGCACTTTTCTTACTTAGGAGCACTCAAGAGGATGGACACTGGAACTAAACCGATAGACCCACATCTTGGCTTTGCCATCTGCTGCGCGTGTGACCTTAGGCGAGCTGCTTTCATCTTCAACGTGCCTCAGTTTCTTTTCCTGAAAAATGAGAACAGTACCTACCTACCTACCTCATAGGTTAACGAGATAAATAAAAATCATTTTTTAACACTCCCCATTTAGGGGATTGTTAGCTTTTTAAAATTTTGCAGCTAGATGTGGTGGTACACACCTATAATCCTAGCACTGTGGGAGGCTGAGATGGGAGGATCATAATTTCAAGTCCAGTTTTAGCAGTCTTAGCAAGGCTCGACTCAAAAAATTAAAATGACTTAGCAAGGCTCGACTCAAAAAATTAAAAAAGGGCTGGGGCTGTAGCTCAGTATAAATATACTAGCACTACAAAAATAAGTAGCTTCAGAAGTCTTTGTTTATAAACTTCATTTGCATAATCTTACATTATGTGTACAGATCTGACAATTTACATTCTTTTTATAAAGCAACTGATAATTTATGGAAATAGTTGATTTAGGTATCTACAGCAGTGATTTCAGCCACAATCTCTAGCTCAATCTCGTGTGCAAATTAAGAAGGTGCTTGTGAGATCTCATTTACAAATGATGCTGTGTCTTAGAACTTTCATCACAAGGTGTTTTTCTTGTGCAGTCATTCTCAAAATCTGTTGGCATCCAAATTGGTCCCCCTCACTTTGAGATTCTGATCAAGTCCATAGTCACCTTTACTGGGGATTTTACATTGCAGCTGCTTAGGGTAATTCCAAGCCAGCGTATCATTACTGCTGGTTCTGTGGTGTCTTTCCAGTATCTCTGAAAGCCGTGACTGCTGCACAGTGTCCTGACATGGTCCTGGGCAAAAGCAGAAGCTGAGGCAAGAGCAAGGATGATGTCCGAGCTCTGTAGCACCTGCCACCACACCTTCCTCAGCTTATTTTTTCTCTTGCATTCCCTCCCTTCCTTTTTCGTCACCCTTACCATACTGCTGTACAAGTCTTTACCTCTATACAAATAACTCAGTGTATATTCCTCCACAGTTTGCTCTGCTCACTTGCATATTTGCATTAAGTTGCATATATGCAAACACAATATTTTTCTTTTGCCACTGGATTTTTAAATGCACTCATATTTCTTTTCTTTTTTCTTTTTTTCTTTTTTGTTTTGTCTTTTTTCTTTTTATTGGTACTGGGGATTGAACTCACGACTGCCTGTTTGCAAGGCAGGCGCTTATGCCGCTGTGCTAAATCCCCAGCCCCACACTCATATTTGTTCATTGTTAACCTTTTGCTTTTCTCAACCAATAATATTTGGGGAGGGAGGAACAGGGTCTTACCCTGTTGCTCAGGAGAGCTTCAAGTTTGAGACTATCCTGTCTCAGCCTCCTGAATAGCTGGGATTACAGACATGGGCTACTGCATCTAGAACATTTAGCAATACTTAAATGGAATACCTCCACATCACCTGCCACAGTTCACATTAATTCTTTTTAATAGCTGCATACTGCATCCTGAATTGTATGTACTGTAATTTGCACATCCCTCTGTTGGCTGGCAAGTGTCCCCTTCTTTCCTCTCCTAGCTGTAAAACATCATTTTTACATAGGTTTTAAGTGTCGATGTGTATATTGCTGTGAAGTGTATTCCTAGGAATATAACTGATGAGTTAAAGAGGAGTAGATTTTTTTATTTTATGAAAAAAAGTAAAACAAAATTTCATAACAAAATAATAGGATAATAAGAGTTAATACTTTGAGTATTGTTATCTTTAAAGTAGTTATTCAGAGTTACAAGATAGGGCATAAAAAGTTCTCCAAATGATATTAGCACAGAGCTTTCTTTTCAGTGAACTAAGAGAAACTAGTAGTGTAACTATATTGTATTTTGTTTTTTTCCTTTTCCCAATCTAGTTCCTTTTTCCTTTTCAATAGTTTCTTCCTATTTCACAATATTTATTGTACATTTTGGACCTTATTTACTCTTTCAGTTTCTCATACCAGGGAAATGTATTCCTATGAGTATAACTGATGAGTTGAAAGGACTAAATATTTTTTTTTAGGACTAAATATTTTTAAGAAAATGTTGCTGCCAAATTGTTTTTTAAAAGACATTATATTTCCACCAGCTGTGTATGAGAATACCTTTTCCTACTTTGCTGCTAGATACATTTGTTATAAGATCTTGTACATTTTCTGCTGGTTTAATAGTTGTGAAGAATAGCTCATTGTTATTTTATTATCCTTCCAATCAGGACTGTGGGTTAGATTCTTAACAGGAATAAGCTATAAAAAATTTAATCCCGCTGTGGATTTAGCTCAGTGGTGCAGCACCTGACTGGCAAGTGTGAGGTCCCAAGTTTGATTCCTGGAATAAAAAAGAAAGAAAGAAAAAGAAAATTTAATCTCTTCTGCCAAGCACGGTAGCATCGTGCCTGTAATCCCAGCACTTGGGAAGCTGAGGAAGGACAATTGCAAGTTGAAGACTACCCTGGACTACATTGTAAGGTGCTGTCTCCAAAAAGAAAAAGAAAAAAAAAAAAAGGAAGAAAGAAAATTTACCCTCTTCTGCACTGCTGGTGGGAATGAGAACAAGTGCCTCCACTATGGGTGTCAGTGTGAAGGTTCCTCCAAAGACTTAAACTAGCGATGCAGAACCTGGCATGCATGTTATTTGTTTTTCTTTTAAGACAAAAGATGTTAATATATTTTATTTAATTGCAGTGTTAATACTTTGAGATAAATAAGTGGGTTTGGGGTTGCAGTATGGACACATGTCTCTAAAAGGTTCACCATCACTGGACTAACCAGTCCTTCAGTTAAGTAAAGGTTTCCTTTGAGAGCAGTTGGATATAGGCTGGTAAATACTGAGGTTGGATTAAGACCTTTGATACTCAACCACTTGACCTACATCGTGCAGTCTCTTGCATAGATGCTGTGTGAAAGAGGATGGATAAGACTCAGATAGAACTGAAACTTTATTTTGACATAAATGTAGGCCTGACCAGTATATGCCAGCTGCTGACTTTAGTTTTGTCTTTTTCCACTTCCCTTGGTCTGGGGTTTGGCAATGATGATAAATAACATTACTAAGGGCTTAATAAATCAGTAAACACCTGCTGGTTGGAAGACATTGGGCTAGATAGAGGTTGTGGATATTTGATTACTTATTGAGTATCCATTGGATAGGATCCGTTTTATTTTGTGGCAAAATTAAGATGATAATCCTTTTCTCCAGTTTAGCAGTCAGCTGCAGATAAATGTCATTATGCTACAAAGTGAGAGGAAATTTTGTGCTGCAGGTACAAGTTACAATGACAAGGTTTTTTTGGTTAATCAGAGAAGGTCTTTCTGTTTTGAGCTAGATTTGTGAGCTGAACAAGTGGCAGGACTGAGTTTCCTAAAAGGTTCTATACTCAAACAATATATTCCAAATTAGAATGTTCTGTTATTTTAGTTAGCTAGTTTTGAGATGAGATGAAGTCTTGTCATGTTGCCCAGGCTGGCCTTGAGCTTCTGGGCTCCAGTAGATCTTCCTGTTTCAACGTCTTGAGTAACAGGGATTACAAGCTTAAATTTTAAAGAGTGGAGTCAGGCATGGTCGCACACGCCTGCAATCCCAGCACTCAAGAGGCCGAGGCAGGAGGCTTGCTGAAAGTCTGAGATCAGCCTGGGCTACAAAGTGAACTCAAGACCAGCCTGAACTGCATTGTGAGATCTTATCTCAAAAATGACCAAAAAAAAAAAAAAAAAAAAAAATTAAACAATAGAATGACCTGTCACAAATTTTAACTTGCGATTAAGTTGAAGATCATTTCCTCAAACCATTTTCTAGGCTCTCACTCACTTATATGACTGCTTTCCATTGCTTCTCCTAATCATTAGCTTGCATTTGTAGAGATGACATTTAAATACTAGATGTGGGTTCAAAGAGTGGTTTTCAGTTGCCAAATTATCTGAGAAGTAGAGGTTAAAGAAATTTGAGAAATCTGTGTACAGTGTTTGTTTAGTCTACACAAAGCAGTTAGATGGTCAGCTTTTAATTTCTTTTTTTTTTTTTTAATTTTAAAGATAGTAAAAGACAGAACAAAGCCAGTCAAGACAGTGGAGCAAAATTGGTATAGAACTTCAGAGCAGGGTATTGAGAAAACAATAATAACTACTAGGGGGCTGGGGATTTAGCTCAGCGGCATAAGTACCTGCTTTGCAAGCAGGCTGTTGTGAGTTCGATCCCCGGTACCGATAAAAAAGAAAAAGACAAAAAAAAAAAAAAAAAAAAAAAAAAAAAAAAAAACAATAATAACTACTATAGTGTATCTTGTTATCTTCACAATAGTTGTCCATTCCATCAGGTATAGCAAAATCAAACCAAAAACAAAACAATAAAACCAATCAGAACAGAATATTGAATAAAGCAAAACAGTTAATCAGAACAAACCAAAATAGTGAAAACTGTATTGGACTTCAAAGACAAAATAGAAGAAAATTCCTCCATATTTGCTGTATTGCACGCTGTCATCCTCCAGAGAGATGCTCAGACCTCTGCCCCAGGTCAGCATAATCAACCCAATCATACAAGCATTTAGTCACTTTTATGTGCCTTAGTTGCTATCAGCTCAGGCTGTCCTCAGAACCATCCAATCAGCTTTTAATTTCTAAGAGCAATTTTAATTATAAAATATTTTTCTTTTTATTAATTTTTTTAATTTTTTTTAATTTTTTAAATTTTATTTAAGGAGAAAAGAAAAAAAAAGCAGAGAAAGGGTACAAGCTATACAGATTTGCAGAAAAAAAATGAACAGTAGGAAATTACTAGTTAATGGATTACATATTGTCATCTTAGAAATAATTGTTCAAGTCACAAAATTAAAGCTTGTAAAGTAGACATTCCATCAATGATACTGCAAACAGTTCTGTACAATGATCCAATAAAACTCTGTGGTATCATATTCTATCTTATACACTTAAATATACATGCAGTTATATAGTTTAGAGCACTTTCTTTTCCTCTCTTTTGTACAATAACTATTACACATTTTGGGTTTCATTGCTCTCACGGTTCTTATTACTTTTTTGGAAGAGAGTAAAACCAAATGTGACATAACAGAACAGAATTGGTCAAGTCAAAAGGGTGGACATAATAGATAATATAAAAACATAATACAAGGTGATCAACAATGGTTACCATAATGCCTCCCGCTATCTCTAATAGAATTGCCTATACCATTAGTTATAATACAATTGAACAAAACAGTAAAGAACAAAACCGACAAAACCAAACCATTGGAGACATTGTAGGTCTTCAAAAGTAGATAAAAGTCAACGAGAATGGGCGTTATAATGAATCTCATTATCTTCACAGCTGATGCCTAAATTTTTGAACCTGATACTATCCAGCAAAACAGAATAGGGGAACATCAGTTAAAAACCAGATGGTGAGAGTAATACAGGGCTTTAAATCGAGGTAATGGAAAGTCAAAGTGGGTTACTATAATATATCCTGCTATTTTTTTCCATTAATTAAAAGGATAAAGATAAAAAAGTAAATAATGGAGTGGAGATTGAGATAAAAGAGGGCATAACAACGAAACAGCGCAGATCAAAACATAACCATTTAAGCAGAATAGTGTTTCACCACCAGATAATCCTAACCTAAAAGTAGTTACCATATTGTCTCTCTCCTTGAAATCCTTGAGTACAACTTCGTATACTGTAGCATTAAGTATATCAAAACAATGTAAAACCATTTAAGAGAATGACAGCATTACAGAGTATTTAGAATCGACTAACAGAAAATGAATAATGGTTTCTGTATAATCTCCTTGTCTTTAAAAGGTTTTTGCTTATACTATCGTACATAATAAGATCCAGTAAGATACAACCTATTTAGACCATTGGAGACAGAAGGACAAAAGCTAGATGAGACTTCAAAACAAGATGATACTAAATCAGTATTACCTATTAAGACATCATTTTCTCCAAAATAGCTATCATCCAATCTTCTATCTTCCTATCATCCAATCTTCTCTGGCTCATTTCTGTTGAGCTCTTATTCTGTCAGTAGCTGTCAGTTTGTCTTCTTCACTTTGTTCTCTGCTCCATTAGTTGTGGCCTCCACTATTTCTGGATTCTTTGTATTTTTCTTTTTTTAGAATATCCTGCAATACTCTCTGTAGAGTTGAATTGGTGGTTGCAAATTCCCCCAGTTCCTCTTTATCCTGGAAGCACCTTGTTTTTCCATCAATTTCCAGGGACAGTTGTGCAGGATATCTCAATCTTGGCTGGAGATTATTATCTTTCAAAGCTTGAATTATTTCCCCCCACGCTCTTCGTGATTTGATGGTTTGTGCAGAGAAATCTGCTGTAATTCTTATGGGTGCTCCCTTGTAAGTGGTCTGTTTCTTGTCTCTGACAGCTTTTAATATTCTGTTCTTGTATTGAATTTCTGGAATTTTTATTATTATATGCCTGGGTGTTGCTCTGTTTGGGTTGTAGGTAGCTTGGGTCCTGTATGCCTCATACATCTGAGTATCTTTACCTTTTGCTAAATTAGGAAAATTCTCCTGGATTATTTCTGTGAGTAGCTTTTGTAGTTCACTTGTTTGTGTCCCTACTTCTTCTTTTATGTTCTTAATCCTTAAGTTATGGATCCTCTTATCATCTTCTTGTCTTTGTATTATTGCTGTTTGTTTCTTTGTTATTTTTAAGAAGTTTTTCATTTCATTCTCCCATATTACAATTCTGCCCTCCAGTTCAGATAGTCTGTCCTTAGTTTCTTTCAAGCTGTTATGCCAGTCTTCGATAGACTTCTTAGTTTCTTGGTAGTCCCTTTGAACCTGCTTCACGTATTCTATGCTTTCCCTGTTTTCTCCATCAAACAATTCTCCCCTCTTTTTCTGTTCTTCCATTCCACCATCTGTTTTTTCTTGGGTGGGGCTTAGCATTTCTCTAACTATTTTGCATACTTCTAGCTTCAGGTCGTTGATAACTTCATTCCTGAATTGGTCTATGAGGCTCTCTATATGGTGCTTTATGTGTATTGGTGCGGTGTCCGCTATTGCCTGTTTCTCAGAGTTGGGGGCCGAGGAGCCTTTCTTGTTGCTGCCTCTTCCCATATTCTCTGTTCCTTATATATGCAAGCTTATATGAGAGGCCCAGCTTCTCTCCCTGTCAGCCACAGCCTGATCAAATTGCGCCGGTTAGGTGTTCCCACTCACCGCTGCGCACCAGGCAGCCTACACGGGGCCCGCCCCTCCCGGCCTCCGTCAGGCTCTGGGATCTGGTTTGGGCCAGCCTACGGGGTCCGCCGGCAGCGTCACGCAGGCCAGGCACTGTTCACCAATCCCGCCCGAGAGGGGGATGTGTGGCTGGAGTCGCCACCGCGCCCTGCTCCCGCAGGACTGCTCGGGCCCAGAAAGTCCGCTGGAGTCAAACTGTGGTGGAGTGTCAGTTTCTCTCACTCACCTCGCCACAAGTCAGAACATGCCTCCCTGCCCGTCCTGTTTTCGACTCCGTTTGCAGACTCCCGTTCTCAGAGTTTCCGTGCGTCTCTCTCCTTGCCGAGCCGATGTAGAGGCAGCCAGCCACTGCGCGGCGGGAAACCCAAATCGCGGCTTCCAATGGCGCAGGGTCCAGCCTCAGCAGCGAGACTTTTCTGTTCCTGTTTTAGCACCAGGACTGCATTCCAAGTTGGTTTCTCTCAGCCGAGTTCGTTCCTGAGTCAGCAGAGCATAACTCCACCTGCTTATGTCTCTTTAGTCTGCACCATATCTGGCTTCTGAGCCTAGTTTTTCAGAGAGCCTCCGGTAGTTGCTGTTATCTGTCCGCCATGTTCCCCCGGAAGTCCTAAAATATTTTTCTTAAACTCATGATCTGTAATCGTTTTGAACTAAAATTAATGTTATCATTTACATTGATATCTGTGACACAAGTCTCATCTAAACTTGATAAATTTTGTTTTGTTTTTTAATTCCTGGGAAATGTTGGTATATTTTTGCAAAATAGTTATGATAAGGATTTTATGGTGTTTCCTTGGCGTGGCATGCACACAGGCCTGGTTTCCATCCCAGCCTCCCTCACAAAAAGGTTTTATGATGTTGAATAGTATCAGAATCCCAAGTTAACATGTGTGATAAAGGACAGTGTACTCTTTAATTATGGAGCGTTCTAAATTGGAAGTGACTGAATGTAGTACCTTTGAGGGAACTCCGCCAACTCACTATCCAAAGGGCTGCAACTTTCCGATTCACAGATTATAGACAGCAGGTAGTTTGTTTAATGGCTGTCCTTTTTGTCCTGTCTTTGTGTGTATTATGTGAACTGGACATCGATACCTGTGAACAAAACATAGCATCCTACTGAGTGTGATGTCTAGGATCTCTGACTTTCGGAGAAATGTATGGATTTGTAGAACAAGTAGATTGCAGTACCTTGCTTAAGAGGTAAAATAAAGGGAGGTGGCCTTGTGATAGAAGAGCTCTGGTAGCATTGGACTTTGAAAAATGTGAAGAACTAAACAAGGAAATAATGAGATAGCCAACAAGATGTAGTTTGACATGATCTGATAGCTTCTCAAGACTCTATTCTTCTGATTTTGTTCACTGTTCATAATTTGGAGATGCTGACTGGCTGATAATGTTGGACTCATCAGCAAATTGTAGTGTTTGGGGCCGTCATAGCAGTTGTGGTGCAGCACAGGTGGGTAGGATTTCTGCCTGTTGTCCTGAAAATAGTGGAAAGAATGCCTTGGGATTTCTTCTGGCTCTTGCTAATGCACAGTCCAGTCTGAGGTCTTTTAGCAGGATGGGGCTGAGCTAGGGATTCACAGTTTAGAACTTGACTAGCTGGCTTCCATTTGCAGTGGTGAGGTGGGTAGAGGTAGTGGAGGAAGATAGCAAACAAGTATCCTGTGTGGTACTAGGTAGGAAAAAGGTCCTGGATACTAGAAATATAGTAATTATAATCTGCAAAGGACTGTCATCATAAAGGAGACTGTAAGTCACGAATAAGAAAAAGAAAAGTATGATTCAGGTGTATCTGACCTGCAGCCCATGCATTCAACATGCTTGTACAGTAATCACAAGTATTTGTAAAGGACATTTTGTAATTGATACACATTAATCTAGTATATATTGTTTCTCAAGACAATTCGTCTTCCTTCACTTGATGTAGCTCAGGCAAACTAAGTGTGTATGTATAATCCATGGCTCACAGGTTGGTCATGCGTGGCTATAGTCTATTGCTTTAGAGTATAACAAATGATAGTCTGTACTTGAAAATCTTGTCCAGATTTCCTTTGCTTCTTAAATTTTTAGGATTAAATTAAAGTATCATATGCCTGGTTTCAATTCAAAGGGGAATTTATGGGGAGAAATTTAAAATGTTTGGCCCTTGACTTAGTTCATTTTCTGTTGCTATAATGAAATATGTGGGGCTACATAATTTGTAAAGAAAGAGGTTGGTGCAGTTCAGTTTGGGAGATTATCACTGACTTCTGCTTGGCTCTGGTGAGGGCCTTCTGGGCTATACAACGTGGGGGTGGCATTATGGAGGAACGAATGTGCTCGAGGAAGATCACATGCTAATCAGGGAGCCAGAGGAATTTAGAAGCCCGCTGCACTCACTGAAGCCAGTCTACTCTTGGGGGATGTAGCCAGGATCCCACGAGAACTACATTCATATCAAGGAAAGCACCACCTTCCCATTCTAACCACTTCCCACAGACCCCACCTCTTAAAGTTCCACTTTTGCTGTATTCCTGCAGTGGAGGCCAAGACTCTTAATAAGTAATCACCCTGCCTATGGACTGTAGCAGCCCTTACTGCCTGAGGCCATAGAGAAGGCATTTTCTTTTGGTATTACAAAGTCTGCTTTCGAATTCTATAATGACTGATCTTGCTTTCAAATTTCACTTGTAAGAAATGTTTTGGAAAGTAAAATATTTTTGAGGATATGATGAGAAGATTATACTCTAATTTTTCAGAATTGTTTGGTTTGAAAAATATTGAATGTGATGCCATTTTTCTCTCTCCGAAAACATGCTTACTCAAGGGTACAGCCAGTTAGAAAACTCCTTTTGTCTTGGGGTTTTGTTTTAGAACACTCTAATTGCAATAAATGGTTGGCCCACAGTATGCTCTGGCAACTCCATTCTACAGTCTCTTGTTAAGATTACTTTTCAGTACTCTGTGTTGTCTTTGCTCTTAAATGACTCAGTATTAGTCAGAGAATCAGAGAGCAAGGAATCTTGGGAAAGATTGTGACCCGCTCCCTATTTTGGATGGTGGTTTTTATTTTAGGTCATGTAATGTAGGCAGACATTAACAGAAATTCTAAAGGAATGTAAGTTCCAAGTATGATATCTTTACGAGAAAATGATTATGAATTCAATAAAACATGAATTTAATAATGTTAAGCAGATCTTTTTTTATACCTTGCTCCCCCTTTTGTACCCTGTCCTGAATATGGAAAATTAAAATTAAATAATAAAACGGACAACTTGCTGAACACTTTCTGTGTAGTTGACACATTGATCATTGTCTCCAATTTATTCCAAACCTCTGTGAATTTGGTGATGTTACCTTCATTTTGAGTAGGAAAATGGTAATGTGGAAAAGTTGAACAACTTAATCAGGGTGGGACTGGTGGTAGGTGATCAGAGTCAGAATTTGAATGAAGGGCTCCCTGCAGGTGAGTATTTTCAGCCTCAAGATCTTACTGGCTTTGTCCTTCCTCTGTGGGTGGATGGGTAGATACTATGCAGATAAAAAAGCAATCTGGTTTTTTTTACTGCCTTTGTCCCTTTTCTACCTCAGTATCTACCACATCTGTACCACATTCTGTAAATATCTATTCAGTGAACAAATGAGTATAGTTCACAATGGAAAATAGAACTGTTATATTTGTAAATATAAAAAGCACATCCTAAACTAACACTCACCAGCTTTATTTGTGGCATACATAGTCTTAGATAAAAATAAACACTTCCTTCCCTCTTAGTTCTGAAGGTGATCAATAGTTTGAGTGCTTGCTTGCTTCCGACTTCCTAACCAGCCCCTGTTACTGCTCTTGTCCCTCTTCCCTTCCATACTGCCAGCAAAGTGACCTTTCTCTTACTTCTTTTTCACTGTCTCATCCACTCCAGAAGCAACTATTATTTCACGATTTCTCTGCCTTTGTTCAGAATGCTCTTCAATCTTGTTGGCTCCACTGTTTTGTTTTTTTTCCTTTTTAAAGCATTCTGATCTTGCTAAGGTGTCTTTCCTCATGGGGTCTCTAACTTCCCCCAACCAGCCAGGCTCCTGCTTCTATAAACGGGACTGAAGGACGTGTTAGTGGGTACAACTCTTGCACCGTTTCTCTGAGCAGGCTGTATTGTAAACTCCACGAGGGCAGACGGATGTTTCATCTGTCTGTGTCCACAGCCCTTCATGCTTCAAGGCTGAAAGTAACTATTAAAATAAAAAGGAAACAAAATAATGGATGCATAGCTTGCCTAGTGCCACTGTAAGTCTTAGAAAATATTCCATTTCACAGATGGGAATGCCCTGTCAGTTACACTCACCTGCTTTTGGAGATGAAGGTAATGCCCTGTGGTCACACATCTAAGTAATTAATAGTGAAGCTGAAAACAAGGACTCCTGATTTCCCAGCGTCCTTTTTTTCATTGTCTTTTTGACAAAAAACTTCTTTTGCTTATTATAAGATAATGTCTTTCATGTACAGAATGTAACAGATACATATAAACAAGGAGAAAGAGAAAATAAAATCTCTGCATTTCTGTCAACGACATGGAGACTGTCCTGCGCTGTTGGTGTGTGTGGAGACCTGTGTATGTATGTATGTGTTACACAACTGGGTGATGGCACCAGCTCAAGTTTACTGAAGGCAGGCGCTGTGCATAGTGCTTCACATTTGTGAATTCAACACTCACAGTGACCCTGTGCAGTGTCTACTGTTACCTACTTTCAGGTTGGGAAAATGGAGATGTTAAGTATCTCAGTAGGAAGTGATAAAACCTACTTTTAAACCCAAGCAGCCTCGCTTCAGAATCTACATTAATTTTTTTAATCAGGTTTTATTAGGACATTTTAGATATGCATAATGATCATAGAGAATTATAGAGAATTTGTACCTGTTCATGATATAACTTGCTTCTTTTCTCCCTTCCACTATCTTCTCTCCTCCCATTTACAAAAATTTTGTTTCCTTGTTTTCCTTTTCTTTCTTTTTTTTACTTTTTCCTTCTTTTCTTTCCCTCTCCCCCTTCTTTGTGCCCCTCCCCAGTGGAATATTTTCTTCCTATTTCACAATGCTTATTATGCATTTTGGTCCTTATTTGAACTTTTGGTTTCTCATGCCAGAGAAACAATGCAGTATTTTCATGTTTCTAGTGTATTTCACTTAAGAGCATGGTCTTTTTTTTTTTTTTCTTCTTTTTATTTTTGAGACAGCAGGTCTTGAGCTCACTTCCTCACTTCATAGCCCATAAAAGTACCTTTTTATACCCAGCTATTTCACTTAGCATAATGCTTCTGAGATTTACCAATGTTATTGCCTGTAATAGTATCTGGATTGGGGCTGGGGATTTAGCTCAGCGGCATAAACGCCTGCCTTGCAAGCAGGCAGTCGTGAGTTCGATCCCCGGTACTGATAAAAATGAAAAAGACAAAAAAAAAAAAAATAGTATCTGGATTGTTTTTTAATTGCTGAAGTGGTATTTTCATGTATTGATGTACAGATACAGCCCTGTATAAAAAATTTCTTTCACAAGTCAGAGGACATTTTGTTGATTTCTAGTTTTGAGCAGTTAGAAATATAGCTGATTTGAATATACAGGTATAGCTCTTATGTGGATTTATGTTTTTATTTTTTTTTATTGGTACCAGGGATTGAACTCACGACCGCCTGCTTGCAAGGCAGGTGCTTATGCTGCTGAGCTAAATCCCCAGCCCTTTATGTTTTTGTTTTTATTGGATACATACTCAGGAATCACTGACTTGTATAGTAAATTGAGATTTATAAAATGTTTTCAAATGGGTTTCCAAAGGAGCATTAATCTTTTTTGTTGTTGTTGTTGTTTTGTCTTTTTCGTTTTTACCGGTACCGGGGATCGAACTCACGACTGTCTGCTTACAAGCCAGGCACTTATGCCGCTGAGCTAAATCACCAGTCCCCAATCTTTTTTTTTTTTTTTGCACCCTTTTCACCCCATAATGTCCCAAGAGTTCTAGTTGTTCTCATCCTTGGCACCAATTATTTAGAGGTAATATTTGTATTCTAACACTAGCCAGATAGTTGTCTCTACATGTTCTTGTTAAAGAGGATGTTGCTTTAATTAAGGGTTTTTGTATATAAGTTTTTTTTCTTTTGTATTTTTTAGTCTCCATTTTATAATCAATTTATGGGGGTTGGGGAGACTAACTCCACTGTCAGACCCTTGTGACTGGCCCTGTGAGTTGGGGCTGTGAAAGATAGTGGTGACACATTTGATTGTTAAACTTCATTTTCCAATGGAACAAACTGCTCAGCATAGCGGTTTCCACTTCCATGCCTGTATGCTGCACACCTTGCTCAGGTTTTGGGTTCTGAGGAGCCTTACTGGGAGAAGAATATAGAGGGGCATATTTGGCTTCAGCTGTTCTGCCCACCCTATTGTCTGACCTTTCCCCTTCAGTAGATGTGACATGGTGGCTGCTGGGTATATTTTTCATTTGCGTCTATTGGTGTTGCTGTCCTAATTGCTGGCCCAGTGGTTTTACTAAGGCATAAAATCAAATGGCGAGGGAAGTTAAGGTTCACATGATAAGGGTATGAATCTCAAATTGTTCTTGGGCTGCCACAGTTGTCCCAGTATACTGTGTCTGACACTGGCCAGCATCTTACAAGCCTTTATTTTCTTTTGAAATAAAAATGTCAAATGTATGATGAACTGTGTTTTCTTCTAGAGACCTCACCAACAAAATGGTTGCAAATTGTTAGGTGTTCATTCATTTCATTCATTGAGCATATTTGCCATTTAACTGTTATGTTTATGGTTCCCACCTCAGTGCTTTGATACGGTTTTTTTCAAAGTCATTTCTTCCTGAGTTCCCTTTCTTACCCTCAATTTTTGGTATGTTTTGTCTATAAACATTTGAAGTAAAAATGTCAAGTAAAATAAAGTACTGTGTTTCAGCTCCTTCTCAACTTCAGTGCAGGCTTCACACAGTAAGTGGGGAGGCAGAGGGAAGAAGAGGGAACCTGGTCATGTGATACTTACTGCTTGTCTGGCAGAAGCTTGTGGTTCTGAGCAGAGAAACCAACTGTTTACTATTTTGGGTGAATGAGGTTGGTTGGTTGCTATGAGCATTTTCTCTGAGGAAACCCTCTACTCTTCCAGCCCTACACACTGAAATCATCCTGGTCCTGCTTTCTGGCATTTGATTAGAGGAGAGAGGTGTCTGTGTCAAGATCCAGTGCTGACAGGAAGAAATGTTTTGCCAGGAGACTTAGTGATTCTGACCTTCTGCTGTCTCTGCTTTTTAATGCTCTACTCCCTAAGTAAACTCGGGATCTATCTGTTCTTGCAGTCCTTTGCGCTGCAGAAATGAAGTGCTCATTTTAACTAAAAGAGCAATGCTAACCAGTCTTCAGCAAATAATAAATGGCCTCTGTTAGCAGTGAGGGAAGGACTACTGGCTTCTTGCAACACTGGTCTCTGGAGTCTCACATCTCCTGCATGCTTGAGGATAAGACCAAGATTCATCAGCCCTCCTGCAGGATTTTGCCACTTTCATGGATTGTCCTGAAGCCAGGGAAGGACAACTGTTCAGCAGTGTGCCTGGCCCCTTATCACAGTTTGCGGGAAGGTTAGAATATCTATCCCTTTGGGATTTGCATGCTTTTCTTTCTTCCTACACTTGTTTTTATTACCTTCTTGTTTCTCTGTAGCTACTGAAGCTTTGATTTTAGATGGTTTATTCTCAGAGTTTGTATTAAACCTTATTGAAAGCCTAGCATATACCTGGGCCTGGAACTGTAAGGAACATTCGTAACTGGTGGGGCAGTGATTAGGATGTTTCACTTTCCCACTTCTTTCCTTTCCCCATGCAGAGGTCATTTAGCCAAGCCTAGGTTGTGGAAGAAGGGAAGGAAAAACTTCCTTAAGGTGGGAGTTTTCTTTTTATGTGGCTGACATGCTGTGTTTTATCAATAAAACATAGATTGGCCATGGCTACTATAGAAATATACAGGGAACTATTGATGATGATGACCATTTTCTTCTGTCTACTAAATACTGAAAGTGAATAGATACCAAAAGTTCTCACAATGCTATGCCATCAAGAAACACTGGGAAGCGGGTAACTTGTTCTGCATCTTAGTTTTTAGTGGGTAAACAGTTTGCATTGGCCTTGTCAATCCAAATCAATGAAAATTCTTTTAGAAGAGCTCTAGGTTATTTTTTTTAAAAAGTGACTTTAACCAAGAAGAATGGAAGAGAATTACCAATACTTTCTTCTGTTAGCTTGGAAACCCTTATTATGCACTCTCATTGTTTATATACATTCTTAATATTGAACGCATAAATGTTGGTTTCTACGCAGACATTTCTTCTAAGCTTGTGAGAGCATGGTGGGCCATTGCTGACATGGAACAGCATCCTGTGCATGTGAAGTCTGCAATGAATGATCTGCTGCAGGGATGATTACCAGTGCCCGGTGTGCATAGAGAACAGTTTTAACAACTGATTGAGAGACAGCTGGTTTTGCTTAACTGTCTGTAAGTGTTCTGAACTAATGTGAAACAAACACTGTGGCAGCATGAGAGAAAGATTATTGGAGAGGCCCAGAGAACAGCAGGAATAAGGCTCAGGGCTAAAGTCTTTGGCTGCTGCTTTTGACTTTTTACAACCCAAGAAGTTAAAGTGTTTCACTTTCCCAATCTGGTCATAAGGGAAATATCTTTTTTTTGTTGTTTTGAGGTATCTTGCTTTGTAGTTCAGGCTGACCTTGATCTCATTGTATAGTCTAGGCTGACCTCAAACTCATGGCAGTCTTCCTGCCTCAGCTTTCTAAGTGCTGAAATTACAGTCTTACACCACCACACCTGGCTAGTAAATAAATAAAATTTTAAAACCACTGTCATTTTGTAAGCTATACAGGGAAATAGATTGTCTATGAGAGGATAAGTATATAATGGATGTCTTTATCACTTAGGGTCTGAAGTAGGTATTTGAGAGTCACAGATGGTTCTTCTCTGAAATACCCAAAGATATCCAGTGAAAGTTCTGCTTACTAATCTTGTGTTTTATTCTTTTATGTGTGTATATATATATATTTTTTTTTAATTGGTACCGGGGATTGAACTCATGACCGCCTGCTTGCAAGGCAGTTGCTTATGCCGCTGAGCTAAATCGCCAGCCCCTTGTGTTTTATTCTTATAGATACATTCCTAATAGCAATCTTTTTCTTTCAAAGTTTTATTTTTATATTTTCTTTATTAATAGACTTTGGCAAGGTTAAGATCTGCATTTTTTTTTAAGGAGGAGCAAGCAGTCTTAGAAGATGAATGTTTTGTGTTTTATTATATAAGTATTCCTTGTTTTACCACCCAGTTATTTAATGACTGGCCCATCTTTTTTTTATACAATTCTGTACTTTGTTTATAGAATCTCAATGTATTTTTTAACAATTTAAAAAGTTTTTAAATAAGCTTTACACATCAGATTTCCAGTAGTACTTTATATAATTAGCTTATAGAAAGAATCAGTGTATTTTTGTATGATATACCTTGTTTGCTGATTGTATTGCACAGTATAGTACTATAGTGTTACGTTCTGTCATACAGTACAGTACTGCATGTAAGCGTTATGCAAATAAAAGCAAAGTTGTTGTTGCCTTATTCTGAGCATTGTATGTACTATATACGTTTCCTCATTTAGTGACCAATTCCTTTAATGACCTAGTCACAGGAATGGAACTTGGTTGTTAAGCAAAGAATGTCTGTACTTTCTGCTACAGCCCTGTCCAAAATTGTGTCTTTCTAACCTGTATGGTAGCCACTAGCCAGTTGTGGCTATTGAGGCTTGAAATATGGCTAATCAAGAAATGGAATTTTATTTGATTTTAATGTGGTCAGTGGCTACCTTATTGGATAGCACAGTTCTAAACCCTTCACAGTCTGAACTTAGCCAACCTTCCTTCTGTTACTTCTGTTCACCAACTTAATGCTCCAGCTAAATTAGAGAGGGTTGGATACGTTCTTAACCTTATAGTGTTTCCCATCTCAGGCCTTGGTTCTTCTTGCTGCTTACCTCTGCTTTATGAAATGCTCCTAAGTGTTGCCCCCATGGAGCTTACCTAATCTTTTTGTGCTTTACTAATTTATTATCTGCAAACTTTTAAAGTACCCAGAACACTCTGATTACAGTGATTTTACATTTCTTATCTTCATTATATTTATAAATCTTATAAATTTTTATACAAAATTTTATATATGTAAAGTTTTATAGTTTTATATAAAATTTATATTTATAAATCTAATCTCCATTATATTGATAAATTTCTTCAAAGTCTCATATAGTTTTTATATATTCTGTTTATGTGTGTGCAAAATAGATTCACCCTCTTCCGTCCTTCCCTCCCAAGTGTGTCACAAAGTCATCCCACTCCCCTACACTCTAGTACTGGAGTTTAAATCCAAGGTCTTGCACATGCTTGCACATGTACATGTGTGCACATGCGCGTACACACACACACACACACACACACACACACACACTCTGTGGATTGAACCAGGATCTGGCAAAGTCTGAGTTGTATAAGCTGGGCTCAAACTTACGACTCTCGTACCCCATCTCCCAGAGTGCTAGCATTACAGGCCAGCTCTTTTTAAAATTTTTATTTTGAGCCAGAGTCTTAAATGCCCAATTTGTCCTTAAATTTGAGATCCTCCTACCTGAGTGTTTCAAGAAGCAGGAACTCTAGGAATGTGTGCCATCATGTCCACCTCATAGCAAAGTCTTTTCATATGTGAGAGGTGGGTCATGTGTATTGACTATTACAGTAACTGCTGAAATTGCTGATGCCTGCTGCAAACCCTGGCACTAGAGGGCAGTATGATGTCCATAAGCAAATTGTATGTATCCCAAAGTGACAGATTTTGAGTATTGCTGTAATTCAATTCAGTCTCATATAAATAATTCTGGCCTTCAGAAGGAGTTTACATCTGCTAACTTTGAATGATACTAAGAAATAATCTTTTTTGTAATTATTTTGCATTCGATTCATTTGCTTCAGAATATGAAGTTGGACCAGGTTCTTGCTGGATCTGAGAAGCACTGACTGAAGCATTGGGTGTCAGAGATTAATTCCTTGAGGGCAGAGGCTTTTTATGGTGGGCAGTCAGTGACTGAGCCCTGAGAAGATAGGCAAACCCCAAAGTTCTTGGTTTGATCTTGCCAGTAGTGAACTTGACCAGCTTGCTTTAAGCTTGGCAAGCCAGTTTCCCTCATTATACCCTGGATATAATGTCAGCATCCTAATTCAGGAAGTCAAATGAGGTTTTATGTGTGAAAGTAGCTTTGTAAAATGTTACATAAATACAGGATTATTTTTCTACTCAGTTTCTGTCTTGGTACCAAGGTATCCATACAATAAGTGGTTAATTATAAATATTTATGACATAAATTTTTAAAATTTAGGTAAAGATTATGCTCTATTAAAGGTTGATGAAAGATAAAGTGGTACAGTTATACTCACCTAGGCTGAACACACTGAGAAGTGATTATAGTCACAATAATTTGATTAATGTATAGCCTTTGTTATTCAGCCTTAAAATGTGATATGTAAGTGTAAACTAATCTAAGATCTGATGGATTTATTTTTGTATGTTCTCTTTTTCTTAAATACTAACTTCAAATATACAAAATCAGCCAATTGTTATGAAGTATTTGGGTTCATAGGAAGCCAAGTTCAAGTATAGTTATTTAGACAAAACTGGTATAGTCCAGAAATACACATGGACGTTACCTGCTAGATTTGTGGTTACAAAAGAGGTGAGGTATTCTAGAAGAGATGTAATGTGGTGATTACCTTTCCTTGAAACCACTCATCAGCCTGGAGCCTTCTCCACTAAATCACTAAATTGATTGAATAAAATGTTCAACTGAAGTTCATGCAATCTCACAGTTACAAAACTCTTGCCAAAGAGAATTGCAGTCATGATATCTGCAATCGAATCATTTCCTGGTTCAGGTTGGGGAACCATCTGAAACTGTAGTGCTGTAAGATTAGTTATAAAGAAATGCTGTGGTGGGGAAGGCCTTGATGATACAGAACAGAGACCTAGCTAGGGTGAGGGTGAAGAAGGCACCCCAGGCTCCTAGGGACTAATTGGACTTAAAGGCACAGGTCAGGATATGCAGGCCCTCGTCTTTGGGGTGATCTGACTAAAAGCTCCTCTAGGGCATTCAGGTATGTGCTGAACACACAGACAGTGGGCCAGGCAGATGGCACATTCCTGTACCAAGCTTCTAAGACCTGCCAGATTGGCTAACACTGAGGAGAGGTGTGGCTGGGTCCTGGCAAGAATAGCCTTGGTACCTGCATTTCATGTTCTGTTTGGTCCTTTCCACTGACTGGGTGCCATGGGCCTGGGCTGGTCTCTTGAGTCCACTTAGTTGGCATATATTCTCACAGCCCTTGCTCCAGTGCCATAATGCAGCTGGTGTTTATTGTCAGTGCATCTCTGTAACTGACTCGGCTGTCTGTTTCCTCCAGACTGGGGATGACTGGGGTTAGTTAACCTGTAAAGGTTCCATAACTTTTCTCTTCTCCCACTCAGCCTGTCTTCATTTCAGATTCACATTCTTAGGCTTGACTAACCCTTTCATCCAAAAATAGGTGGGAGCTATACCTTAGGCTGCAGTCCTGAGTCTCCATTTGTGTAGTGCACCCCCGTTAGCTTCACAAAGGAAATGTAGGTGCAATACACTCCTTGGTCTTCACTCTCACGTACACTTTCCTGTTGCCCTTTTGATTTTTTTTAATCTGATACTCAGTCTCTCCTGCCCCCACTCACACACATTGGAATCTCCTAAGCTATTTCTGTCGGTTTAATGATCCCCAGCTGTTGCTGTAGTGCTGGCTGTTTTGCCCAGGAGACTCAGAAGCACTAAAGGAAAGGGGTCTGGTTTGAGGTGGATTACACGGTGTGTCAAACAAGTCTGATTCATTTTTCTGAAGCCACTAGGGTAAGGCTTCTTAGAGAGGGATGTTAATACCAGGATAATTGAAAATGCAGAAGGAAAGTTCAAGCTCTCCTATCAGGGACATTTTAAAAATAAGCATTTGGTTAAATATAACTAGCAATAATACAGTGGATACTTCCAGATAGTTAGAAAATGTGAATGCACTCATCATAAAGAAATGATAAAAATTTAAGATGATGAATATGCTAATTATTCAAATACAGTGTGCCAAACAGATAAAAATTTAAAATATACATTCTACTGATATGTGTGACATTCTCTGCATTATTCAAAATTATGCTAAAAATACTGTGATAAATGGGTAATTATTTTCTCCCTTGGCAATCTGCTTATAGCTTTTGTCCTTTCCACCGATGGTGTATGTTGTAGAAAACCAAATATAGAAAAAGATTCTATGATAGGAAAGATACAGAAAGCATTCTTGAAGTGGCCACAAAAGACATTGATTTAAGTTCTCCTTTAACCTAAATGCAGGTTTATTTCATAAAATGTGTAAAACCTACAAAAATGAAATGTTCATTTGCAATTCTGACCACACAAACTTCAGGAATGCAAAATTGAAGTGCTTTTAACAGCATGAATTCCCCTTTACTTTTGAGATGTCTATACTAATCCTATACCTGGGAAATGGGGAAATCCTACTTTTATTCACTGGTCTTACAGCTTTCACTCTCATACACTGTATAAAGTTTAATTTTATGGACTTTATTGTTCTACAGAAAAGGAAATTTTAGCTGCAGCCTTTACCAAACTTTATTTTAAATCTTTTTATTTATTTATTGGTACTTATGACCTTGTGCTTGCCAGGCAGGCACTGTGCCACTGAGCTATCTCTAATTAAATCTCTAATTAAAAAAAAATCAAGTGGCTAAATTCTTTTCATTCATGCTAGGCAAATGCTGTACCAAGTCCTCCAGTAGCTTAAAATTTTATATCACATAGAATTTAAGGATAAGAAATTATTTTTTTATACCCCTAAAGAACTTCGTATGAGGCTGTGAGTTTAGTGGCTTGCCTGGCAAGTGTGAGGTTATGAGTTCGATCCCTAGTCCCCCCCATAAAAGAACTTTGTACATACATTTAAAGAACTTTCAGATTATGTGTGTATATATACGCATATAAACCATATACCAAAATTTCTACTTTCTGGTTGCTATTCGATTCTCTAGTTCTTCCCCTAAAATGAATGTATTATTTTGTGGGTTTGGGTCTTTTTCTTGTGGTACTAGGGAGTGAATCTAGAACCTTTGCACTGGGTGATATCTCCAACCTTTTTTATTTCTTATTTTGAGCCATGGTCTTGCTAATCAGTGATTCTTCTGCTTCAGCCTCTCAGGTAGCTGAGATTACAGACATGTACCACTGCACCCAACCAAAATGCCATTAATTGCTAAAAACACTAAAAGTTAATTTCAGAAATGTCAAGTGAAATAGAAAAAACTTATTAAAAGAACATGAAATACTTTAATTGGAAAAGCTAAATTTCCAAGTTTTTACATAATTTATATGAGCTACAAGCCTGTTTCCATGCCTTGTCATGATTATTCTACTGTACTGTATAGTTTTCAAATCCATATTATAAAGATACAGATAGCAGAAGTACACTAATTTTTTGTATCTTCTAGCTTGCTGTGGGCTACCCTATTCCAAATTTTGAATTTGCTCACCTGTTACTTGCCCTCCACATAGCTGGGTGCAGATGTCAGCACAGTCAGACAACAGGGATTAGCAGTTGAGATTCCAGACTGCCCACATTTTCTGGGCAAACATGTAGAACCAGTGCCACAGGGAAAGTGCCATTCCTGGTTCCTCTAACTTTGGCAGGGTTCCTTCAGAAGGCTCTGCCAAAATGTGCTAAAGACATTTCCAGTTTACGTCTGTACCATTTAGGCATCTGGTGTAAGTGTATGCAATGCTGAGATCTTATATGATACAGTTTGGATGTTTTAAGAGACAAATCTTCCTCTGTAGCCCAGGCTGGCCTCACAGTCCTGGCCTCAAGCAGTCCTTCTGCTGCGGCCTCCTGCACCTGGCTGCTGTTGTGGAGTTGTTTGAATATCATTTTAGAACCTTGGGAAAGAGCCTCTGATGACATAGCTGGCAGTTTGAGATCTGTCTTCTGCAATTAGAGAAGAAACTACAAGGAAAGAGCAGCTACTCCAAATGAAATGATGAACCCCAGATTTGACACTGGGGGGAAGAGTTTAATCTACTTACCTATGTACATATAATTACTAATATTTTTGCTACAACTCTGGCATTAAGTGTGTTGTGTAATAGAAAGAGTACAGGGCCAGAGATTTACTCAGTGGTGTAAGTGTCTGCTTGGCAGACGAAAGGTCATGAGTTCAATCTCTGTACCAAAACAAAAGAAAAAGAGAAAAGAAGGAGCACAGACTTTGGTATTAGGTCAGTCTGTTTTTGAACTCTGGTGCTGTCTCTCACTGGCTTTTCACCAGTTACTCAACCTCTTTTGATCCTCCATTTCTTCATCTATAAAATTGAAGTAACACATACTCAAGTAGCTCTGGAGGTTGAATCACTGTAGTAGTACATCTAACCCAGTGACTGCTTATTGTAAGTGTTTGATTTATTAGAGTCCTCATTTCTTAGATGTTAGCTTTCTTTCTACACACTTGGGATTTCTGCTTTCTAGAATATTCTTTCTTGATCTTTTTCACAGTTTATAAAGTCATGTAAATTTCTGTGTGTGATTCATTTCCTACTCAAAAGGACCTTCTCTGTATATGCTCTCCTAAAATTACCACCCCTCAGTTACTCTCTGTTCTTGGTTCACATTGTATTTTTCTTCAGTGATGTACAGTTTACATATTTCTTATCTCTGACCCTCAATATGTGCTCTGCAAGGGGAGGTCCACCTTACTGGTTTATCACTTAGCATAGTGCCTGACGTATGTAGCAGGTTTCCAGATATGTATATGAATGAGTGAATGAATCATCTTCCCGAGAACCTCTTGAGTACCAGGAAAAAATCGTGGCAGAGTACTTGAAGGAAGTTGTAGTGGGACTCCAGTGCGTTTTGCCTGTAAAAGTAGATGCTCCTGCATTAAGAGCTAAAGGGGAAGTGAAACCTGTGACATTCTTTGCATCCCTCAGACTTTCTGTCTCTTGAAGAAGCTCTTTTGCTTGCCCTTTAGATGTGGATACTACTGTCCTATTAGTCTCTGTTTCCTTTAGAATTTGAATAAAGCAGCCCTTGCAGATTCTATAGTTCTGATAATATACCCTACATGTCACATATGCTTCACTGCAATTTCCTAGATATTTCCCCTACTTAGTATATAGAGGTTTTTTTCCCAGCACATCATATTGATAAGACTGTTGTTTTATAGCATAGATTATTATGTGTTTTAAAGGGGCGACAGGCAGAATGTGTGACAGTGCATAAGGAATGCAACTCTAAATTCAAATAGAAAGCCTGGCGTAGTGGCTTATATCTGTAATCCCAGAACTCAGGAGGCTGAGGCAAGAGGATCCTTGTGAGTTTGAGACTATTCTGGGCTACAAAGTGAGCTCAAGGACAGCCTGAACTGCGTAGTGAGGTCCTGTCTCAAAAAGACAGTCAAAAAACAAAAACAAACCCAAAACCAGGATTTCAATTTTTCTTACTCTGTGATCTTAGACAAATTGTTTAAACTCTATAATCTCAAGGGTTTTTTTTGTCTATAAAATACTATTTTCCTCATAGTTTTGTTATAAAAATTAAAAATCATGTATGTTATTATTTTATAAGTATTATGCAATACAGAGATTTTTTTTTTTTTTTACATTTTAATAGCTTATACTAGGTTTTCTTAATTTTGTCCTTTGTAAGTTACCAGGCTAAGTGAATAAGTAGCCCAGGTTTACCAACCAGGAAAGTACTTCCTCTGCCTTTTATCTCTTATAGTGTCAGATTAAATAGAATGTATTTATCATTTGGGGCATAGTTCTGATTTCTAAAACTGTTGGAAAATGAATTTAACTGATATGCATATGCTGTATGCAGAGATGGAAAACAAATTCATGGGGCTGTGAAATAGTTTAATGATTAAGCATATCACTAAAACAGTCAAATTTGAAATCTCATTTACTATAGCTTTGAGATGGGACTTTTTAAAATACAAGTAGCTATTCCTCTATAATGTTTACAGCATATTAGCATTCGTTGTATTTGTTTATGCCACAAAGCACTTTATAAATTGAATGTTTTAAGAGGCCTGTTACTATTTGTTCTTCATAATTCATCATTTATGGAATTAATCAGTAATTTCTTTCTCTCCAAGAGATGGCAGCATTTCAATTCAAAAAAACCTGAACTTTGGATGTGTTTTAATTATTGGATCGTAAACTTTCTGAAGAACAGTCAAAACTGTTATTGTATAAACTAACAGATAGTATAGAATCCCTATGTATCCTTCACCCAGTTGTTTCTAATAGCATTTTACATAACTTTAGTGTGTTTGTCAAAACCAAGAGATTGGCTGGGCATATGGTGCCCACCTGTAATGGTAGCACTTGGGAGACTGAGGCAGGAGAATCATGCAAGTTTGAGGTGAGCCTAGGCTACATAGTTCAAGGCCAGTTGAACTATATCACAACACCCTGTCTTAAGAAACCTAAACAAAGCTAACCTAAACTGAGAGATTAACATGGGCAGATTACTATTAAGTAAATTCCAAACTTGCTTTGGATTTCATCCATTTTCCCAACAATATTCTTCTTCTGTTTGAAGATCCAGTCCAGCATACTACATTGCATTTAGCCATATGATTTTACAATAGTAAATCAGTAGAATTACAGAGACTGTTTACTGTCTTTTTCTTACCACCACTTCCTCCTTTTTGTCCTATCTCTGGATCTGAAATTCAGCAGCTCTTTCTTTCTCTGGCAAAAGGTAAACAGATTTTGTAAGTCTTTTAACCACTGTTTCTATATTGAAAGCTTAGAATTTTTTTCCTCCAACTCGATTTTATTGGTACAGTTTAGATATACATAGTGATAATAATGATCACATTCATCATACAGCATTTGTACTCATACATGTAGAACTTGTTTCGTTTTTTTCCTATCCCCTCCTTCCCTTCAGTGGCCCTTCCTTTCCCCATTTTCAAAAACAAGTTTAGCATTTTAGAAGCATGCTTTGAACACTCATTGTACGTTTAATTTCAGGAACGAATGTTCTGATTCTTCTGCCCTTCTTCTCTGGGCCTTGCTTTTTAGACAGCACATGCCTAGAATCTGGAAACAGAGCAAACTTCCCTGACTACATGTTCTTGAATTCCTTTTCAAAAGAAAACAGTGCCTTCCCTTCCCTTTGCTTTTCTTTCTCCCTTCTCCTTCACCAGGAACAGCTTTGAGATAGGATTTTAAGTAAGGCTATTTTGATATAAAGAAAATCCTTTTACTTTGTAGAATAAACTTAATCTTTGGAGCCGTGGTACCCAATAACTAGCAGTTCTGCATTAGAGAAAAATCTCTCTTATGTTAAAACCTCAAGTGAAACACTTATAATCTGTTTTACAGTTTACAAAGCACTTCCCATGTATGTTGTAGATTTTGTTACTTTTAGTGGACAAGGAATAGTTTTTAAAATTGTATTATGGTAAGAAAATTGAGGCTAAAAGGAATTAAAGTGATATGAGGTAACAACAGAGCAGGACTGGAACTCTTGCTTTGATTTCTTTCTCTGATGTCTGTTGGTCTCCCCCTAAAGGTTGATTCTGTAGGTGTATTGCATTCACTTGGAGCTTAGATAATATTCAAGTAACCAATCCCGTATGTAATGCTTGTCCTTTCTCACAGAAATCATCAGTCAGTAGACGGTAGACCTTCCTAGTTAAGGCTAGGACTAATAATAGAATACAGTGGGCCTTTAAATGATGTTGTTGTGTTTTAAACACCAGAAATGCATATGTGGTACAGTGTATACTGTGCCAACCCATTTAGAGTGGTTTCCAAATTGAAAAAAGAAAATGATCATTGAGAGAAATAGAGAAACTTTGTGTTTAGACAGCATGCAGAAATTACATACAAGTTGAATATGTCTTTACCTGAAATGTTTGGCACCTTGGGTTTTGGATTTTGGAATGTTTGTGTAGACTTTACATGTTCAGTTTCCCTAATCCAAAAATCCAAAATGTGGATTAGGGAACCAGGAGAGGAAAACAATTCAGTGGGATACTGTAGGACAGGAGTTGCACCCAGAGAGCAGGAGAGGGAGGATTGGAGCTGAGTACAAGTACGCATCTCTCTTCTCTGTTTTCTTAGGCTGTATTAAACAAGATTGTAGGAATGTCTTAGTTCATTTTCTGTTGCACTAACAAAATAGTGCAGACCTGGGCAATTTGTAGAGAGTGGAAATTTATTTGATTTGTGACTCTGGAAGTCAGAAAGCCCAAGAGTCTGGTACCAGCATCTGGTGGGAGCCTTCTTGCTGCATCACAACAAGGCTAAGGGCATCACGTGGTGAGACAGGGTGAGTGTGCTAGCCCAGGTCTCTCTACCTCTTCTTAGAGAGCCAGCAGTGTGTCATGATCCCCTGTGATCAACTGCAGTGACCATCGGAAGGGCCTGTCTTCAGTACCATTAACACACAGATTTGGAGTTTTAAGTTTCTAACATTTCAACTTTTAGGGGACACATCCTAACCAAGAAGGAAGTATACACTAAGTAGAGGGCCCTGAGGAATTACTGCTTTCTGGAAATGATGTGAAGAAACTGCTTAAAACCTGTAATACAAACTGATTGTGAGAATAAAATACTTTTTAGGACCGCTTCATCTGCTCGCTTGTCCTACTCCACATAGAGAGGATTTGTTTTGTTTTTTGCTTTCTAAAAAAAACATTACGAGTATATGTGTGTGATACATAATACATTCATTGTGATTTGTTGCTTTATGTATGTATCATATCTTAATCCTTTTCCTTCCCTTTCTTCTCTCCTCCCTCCCTCTTCCCATCCCGATTCCTTTTCCATCTCCATAATCTCCTTCCATTTCCTATCATCTTTCTTAGATTTTTCTCATTAAATTATTTGTACATCAGATTCACGTATAAGAGAAACTACGTGATATTTAACTTTCTGTCTGATTTTTCATTTAGCATTAGGGAGTCAAGATGTATCCATATCTTGTTTCTCTTTCTGACTTCCAGTGTTGCGTAGTATTGTGTTTTCTACTGCCATAAGACCTAAGAGATACATAACTATTTTAAATTTGTTGTTTTTAAGAAACTAACATTTCATTTCAGTATTTATGTACCCCATTGTAACACACATAAGGCTAGATAAGACGTCAACTTATCAGCAACCTTTAGGAGCACAGCAAGCCCATTTTTGGCTGTGTGCTAGCCAAGTTACGCTTACCTATCTCTTTTTAAGTATAAGACTTACAATAGACATTAATACCTTTCTGATAGCATTGTAAGGATTAGAATTGCTTTTCTTCATTAGCCCTAAGAGTTTGGTGAGAATGAGAACCATAAATAAATAAATAAATAGGGCTGGGGATTTAGCTCAGCGGTATAAACACCTGCCTTGCAAGCAGGCGGTCGTGAGTTTGATCCCCGGTACCGATTTTTAACAAAAAAGAGAGAGAATGAGAACCATGTTTTCTTCCATATGCTTCTTTCATGGTCTGCCTTGACTTTGAGAGTGCATCAGATGCTGAGCTAAGTCCCAAGCCCCTGAATGAAGAATGGAGGCATGGAAGTGGTCGTTAACAGCTTAGTTCAGATGTAGTGTATGTTATCTTTGTAAATAGTCTTCTTAGTGTTACTTTGATGTTTGTTCCTCCTGAAACTGTAAACGCCACTACAAGTAGGGGCTGTATCTGTCGTCTCTAGCAACAAGCAGTGTCTGGCATATAGGGTCTCCCTCACATTTCTTTAATGAATACTAAAGAAGAGAAACTTTGTTAAAAAGCTAGGAGAGAATTGAATATAGCAGACACACAGACCAGCTGCTTCCCCAACCCTAGCAGCTACAAAAATAAAAATACAGCAGTGGAATACTGTATGCTTTAACTTATTCTTAGGACTTTCTGTCAAGTCTCTGTTTTTCAAAGAGCTTTAGTATCTTAAAACAATTCACTATATAGTGGCAGAGTGTAAATGGGAAGTTAGTCATCACAGAGCATAAAGGAAGAAATATTGTGGATTCTAGTGTCCAATCTCTCATGTAGTCTATTCTCTCCTTTAAAACATTAATCACAGCTTGTACATATTTGTTTGCTGCACTGATGTCTGTTTGCCCACTGGACTGAAAGTGTCATATAAACAGAGGCTATAAGTTATTGAGTAAATTCTTAAGGCAATACTCTCCCCACCTCAACTCCCAATCCCTCCACTAGTGATGATGCTAGTGAAGTAACCCAGGTCACAAGATTGGAGTAATATGCTCTTTTGGGGGTACCCTTCACCTACTTTTAATTTTATATCCTAAAAATGAATCTAGTGAGTGTTCAGAATTGCCTCTGGTTCTGAGTGATTGTTTTTACTATTTGGATGTTGCTAAGTGATTTTTTAGTCATGTAAAAGTAAGCAAACCAATAAAACACGTATAGTTCACCGCTGCAAAGATGAATATTCTAATTAGCACTATACCAAGCTTCCAATAAGGTTAAAACCCAACTTTTCCATCTCTGATCTTCCTGGTAAAACACTTACTTCAGTTTAAAGCTAGAGGTAGTTGTGTCCATTGCTGATTTAAGTTGGATTTGCTTATGTATTCTGGGGCTATGGTCTGAAGGGAAAAAGTATTCGGGGCAGGAGAAAACCTTACTAGCTCTTATGGGGAGTGGAGAGTCTAGAGCAGTGATGGCAAACCTGTTAGGGCTTTCAGTGAGCCCGCCCGCTGCAGCACGCATGCCATGGGTTTTATGCCACTGACCTACGGATTCCCACTTTTTGTTTTTGTTTCTTTGATTCTTCCCATTCTTTTCTGGTATACAGCTGGGTTGATTGACTGTCTATCAGCTTTGAAAACATCTGTTCGTCTATAGGCTGCTCACATAAATCTGTTTAGAAATAGATGACATGAATTTGTGGCGTTCAGTAACAGTGAAGGTATTAAGACTCAGGCTTGTGTACAAGTGGGTCTTTCTGTTCAGTTTTTATTGCCTTGGGGTATGGTGAGGCTATTAAGTAGTGATATACAGCGAAATGGATTATGTCAAATCCTTACTCCCTCATATCTCCTAGACTTGTATGGTCTGTGCAAATAATCAGTTGAACTGATTCTAGATATTTAATGTATTTATATATTTTGGTGAGAATGAGTGAGCATTGTTATTGTAGCCCCTGAAATGTGCTCCTGACTGGGGTGATTTCTGTAGTGAACACATAGTATATGACTCTGTGGAACTTACTGAAAGTGAGCTACTGCATTATTTTTTCTGAAATAATTCCTAAGACCTGGAAGTGTAAAGTCATTTTATCGAGAGTTTAGAATTAAAAGGAATTAAAACATAATTAAGGACAAAGGAGACTCATAGAAATACTGTTGCACTATAGTTCATAGATAAAGGATCAGTGATCTGTTGTAATTTATTCTGAAAATCTACACAGCCAGTAAATTATAAAATGAAGCATAGGTAAAAGGCCATAATTGAGAGTTTCCTGCTTCAGCCTTTCCCCCTCCATATAAACACTGTCAGAAATAACTGGAGATGGCTGTGGAATGTTGTACATACCTATGGTCAGGTTGAATTAATACTCAAGACAATTTTGAGACACAATAAATTGTTTTAACGGGAAACTTGGTCAAATTTTAGGTAAGTATGGAGTAGAAAATTAAATTCTGGGAGACACAAGATGGAATTTTCAGGTAACTGAACTTTAACTTTCATTAGTTTTAGAAATGGAAAAGGTTTATTAGATGAGCTTTTTTCTCTGAATTAGAGCTGTGTATATATGTGAGTGGGCCTTTACTGTGCTTTCCATGAAAAACTTGAATCAGAAATTGATTAAAGAACAAATAAGTTTGTTAACTTTCCCAGATTCTCTTGTTTTTGTGAAGCCAGGCATTTTTCACTCAGCAAGTTTACATGAAAGTCCTCATAACTCATGTATATGGTTCATTTAGGAGGACTACTGATTGATAATTCAAACTTATTCTTGGGTAGTAGCCACTGCTTTCATTAATTGTTTGAAACATTTAGGCTTATTGAATTGCCTTATTTCCCTATTCCCTAAAACAAAACTGATTTGTTAAATTTAATCATTTTTGAGTAGTGTATTTTACACTGGGCTTTGTGACAAATAGTTACCCTTTTATCCCTTTTCTCCTTTGTCTTGCTGGGCTTTCCCATTTTTTTCCTACAAAGACGTATTGCACACTATAAACTGCTTGCACTTTGGAGCTACAGAGAATGAGTGTTACCGGTAGTTCCAGCACTTTCAAGTTATGTAGCACAAGGCAAAATTTTAAAAGTCTGTCCCTTTAGCTTCCTCTTCTGTAAAATGGACATAATAATTACAATGTCCACAAAGGGCTTTTTGTTTTTTTTCTTCTCTTTCTTTCCAGTGCTAGAGCTGTAACCTAGGACAATACTAGGCAAGTGCTCTACCACTGAGCTATACGCCTACCTTTTCAAAAGAATTAAAAGGAATTAAAACATAATTAAGGACAAAGGAGACTCATAGAAATACTGTTGCATTATAGTTCATAGATGAAGGATCAGTGATCTGTTGTAATTTATTCTGAAAATCTACACAGCCAGTAAATTATAAAATGAAGCACATCAGTTATTTAACATAGAGTCTTACACATCATAACATATGCAGTGGCTCCTATTATTTATATTTTATCAAAATAATATTTGTTGCTGATGTTATAATTTATTCTGAAATCAAGTTTCTAGATTAATTTAAATTCATTTTACTGAAGTTGATCATCTGAATTCCTTTGACCCTGGTCTGAAGCAGCCATTTTCCTCAACCCTTTTGTGCTGCCTCTGGTAACAGAGAATGACTGAGATAGCCACACTCCAGCCCTGTTAGCTCATACAGTAACCTTCCAAAAGATGCTGGAAAGCAATGTGAGGAGCTCAGGGTCTAGAATCAGAATATTTGGCCCCAGATCATGTTTACTTAATCCTTCTAGGCCTTGCTCTCCTCTGTAAAATGAGGTTAGCAATACCTGTCACCCGAGAGTGGAGATTAAATGATTGAAATCACAAAAGTATATAGAACAAAATACAGTCTCTTAATACCAGCTTCTAGAGTGGCTGTTGCTATTTTATCTATTTATTTCTTCAAGGTTTGTTTTAAATGTTAATTTGTAAAATAATAATCTCTTGGTTACATATCTCAGACTGTGTGTGTTACCATTTTGTGGTCCAGTTCAATTCAAGAACTAGTTATTAAAAGCCTACTTTGTGGGAAGTGCTGGGGGACAAACATCCCTCAGCCTCCACAAGTTTATAAACCAGGAAGAGGGATATGCCTAGGAGATAACTACTTCTCAGAGCAAAGTCTTCCTATGCCTTTCCTAATGGGTCAAGGATAGCTCACAGGAGGCCCAGAGTAATTCTGGGTGCAGGGGAGAGTCCAGGTCAGATAAAGAAAGGTAGACATTTCCAGGGGAGGGGAATGAAAGAGAGGGAAAAGCTTCATGATACTTGGGGAAGAACAACACAGGCCAAGTAAGAGGATAGCCATGAGCTGCCACTGAGGATGGAAAGCAGGCTAAGTTTTTTGGAGAAAGAAGAGTTCTACTTGAATTAATAAGTTAGAGATGTAGACGGGGCCTCATTATAAGTCTCCCATTCTTAGAGGCCTCCCTAAACACTGCTCTGTGGAAAAGGCCGAAATTAGGACATTGTGACTCCCAGTGAGGCAGGTTCCCCTCAAATAGGACTGACAGGGACCCTACAATTGAAGATTTGTCATGAAGGGGACTTCCCTTTGCCTGGGGGTCCTCTTAACCCCTTTCTGAATGTTTTCTCAGTAGGCTTTTAATAACTGGTTCTCTGAGCAGCAGCTGTGCTGTCATCATTTTGCGTGGTGCATGGTTGTCACACTCATCAGGTTCCTCTGGCTTTTGAAATAGGGAAAATTGATTTTTAACTTAATAAAAATTCCTATTAAGTTCAGTGTTTCTGGGGTAGAAGTAGGGTAAATACTCATCATTCTGCTAGCCCGGATGTGCTTGAGTCATCTAGCTTGTATGAAAAGTCACCTAGCTTCACTCAGAAAAAGGCCTCAAGAGAAGAGGAAATAAAGTGTATTATTGGCAAAAAGGACCTATAGTCTAGAGAAATACATTGTTTGGTGAAAATAGCTGTAATTTTTAGATTCAAAAGAAAACACTTTATAAATACTCGGTACTTCCTGGTCTCTGAGAGTAACTGCATCACCCAGCATCCTTACAGTGTAAATGTTCATTGAGAGAGCACACAGCTTTGGAAAGCTCCTTCTGCTGGGTGCTGGGCCTCATTATGATACTTCCTTTGAGCTCAGAATTGGTGTTCTGCAGTCTCAGAGGGGGACCCAGTGTTGTAGAAGGGTTTGAGCAAGAGGCAGGACTCTCAAACTTTGTGGATTGTTATCACCCTGCAAGACCCTTCGCAACTTCCTCTCGCCGCCCACAGCAGAATACGGAAACCATGCTGTATCAGGCCACTTCTGCAATTACACACAGTTGCAATTGAAGGGCTCCTTCTTTTATGCTACACCCTTCTGTCTTTAAAGTTTCTTTGCATGTGAAAATGTGTCTCTTGAGGTGGAATACCCAACTGATGCTTCATCTCTGCTCTCTCTTTGCTGCCCTGCAGTGCTGCAGTTGAAGCTCCAGCAGCGCCGCACCCGGGAAGAGCTGGTGAGCCAAGGGATCATGCCACGTAAGTGCCTCCCTCAGCAGCGTATGGAGTTGCCTTAGGGCACGGTTGTGTGGACCCAGTGTGCTGGGAAGCACCACATGTAAGACAAGGCTAACTGAATTGATGTTTCATGCTTCTCCACTGTGTGTTTTTCTACCTTCAGGAGTCTTCAATCTCTGATTAGTGAAGATCACTGTCCTCATTGATCAGGTTCAGTGAGATGAACAACATTAGCTGAAAGGCTGCCGGGGGATCCACCTTTCAGAGGCTTTTTATACCGTTAACTTTCCTTTATGGGAGGCGCATGTTTGGGGCCGAGGTGTTGTGAGAAAGGGCCTGCTCTTTGCATCTGCTTTGCCTTCATGTTTAGGTGGTTAGGATGGGAGGCCTTTACTCCACCTACTTTGGATGGGTATTTTCAGTGAGCCCCAGCTGAGTTGAGAGTGAAGGCCTGGGGTATCTGGAGCAGCTTGGGAGTGAGCACAACTGAGTGGAGTCAGATGCTGGCTCGGTGGAGGCAGGGCTGCAACCCTTGGGGGAGAAATGAAACCAAACCTTGGTCTCTGCTAGAAAAAAGAAAATCTGCTTTAAATACCAGCAGCATTATAAATGGAGGGAAAGTTGGAACCAGCGTGAGTTTGTTCTTCTTGACATTTCTTTCTAAGTTGTTAGCAGAGAGCTCTCCCTCTTCTGTTTATATGTCATCACCACTTGGATACACCCTAATGAAGTGACTATATATGCATCATGGAGCAGCTTCTGGCTTGACGGTGGGAGACTTGATGTTTTGTACTTTAACTCAGTGCCTGCTGCTCTGCTGCCAGCACTTTTTTTTTTTTTTTTTTTTTTGTACCAGGGATCGAACTCACGACCTTGAACTTACCAGTCAAGTGCTTGAGCCACTGAGCTAAATCTCCAGCCCCCCCCACCCATTTTCTAACATTTGTTCAAGGTATTAATATGTGCTCATGGATAGTGCACGATAAGTCATCTGCTCTCTGGAGATTTATATGTAGAAGTTTGAGACTGTTTTTATAAAAAGTGAGATAAGATCATTTTAGAGCCCAGAAAGTGCTGTGACAAATTAGCTGGTGGATGTGTTAAAAAGTAGTAGGATTCAGATGGAGTCACTTTGGATGAGATGGCCAAGAAAGGCCTCCCTGAGAAGGAGATCCTGGAGCTGAGCTCCAGAGGGTAAGATAGAGCCAGCCATCAGAAAGTGAGGTGACAACTCAAGGAAAGGGAAAAACAAGTGTGAAGGCCTGGTGCAGGCAAGAGCTGGCTGTGTTGAAAGAGCATCAAGGAAGGCAGTGTCACAGAGGCACAGTGCATGAGGGGAGAAGGGGCAGGTGGAGACCCAGAACCGGGGCCTGCCAGCAGCCCAGAGAAGGTGGGTGTGATCCTTAAGTACAATATAGGAGGGCTCGGGATTTAGCTCAGCGGCATAAGCACCTCCCTTGTAAGCAGGCAGTCGTGAGTTCGATCCCTGGTACCGATAAAAAATGAAAAAGACCAAAAAAAAAAAAGTACAATATAGGAAGCAGCCAAAGGCCTTTAAGCAAGTGAGACGGTATCTGATTTCTATCATCGTAGTGAGAGGTCAGTTTCCAAGAAGTAGAACCTAAAGCACATGTAAATAGTCAGAGATCTGTTTCTGTCCTAGGCATCACTGAAGGAACCTAAGCCTCAAGTTTCTTTTTGTTTTCTGCAGTTTGTTTAGTGTACTGTCTGCTATGTGTTTAGTGTACTGTCTTCTCCAGAGAAGGACCCCCTCCAATGTTTAGTGTCGTGTGGCCTGTGCAGTGGATCAGTAAGGTGGTCAAGTAGGGCACTGTATGGTACAACACTCAGATCTGCCATCTGCAGACGTTACGGAGGAGCACGTTAGCCAACATCTCATTGCTTCTTCCTTTCACAAAAGGAATGGCACAGTTAGTGTCTCCTTTGTCTCCATAGTGCTTGGGGTCTTAGATACCATAAAGTAAAGAAATAGGCATGCCACCTTCCCCTAAGATCTCAAATAGCTGGAATTGAGGTGGCCATAGTGGTCTTCACAAAGTAAGGGCCATCCAATGCTGATCCATCAGAGCATAATGTTACTGCTTGGGATTAAAAAGCCATGTAGAGGGTGAGACCCTGCGTTATTCTTCCCATCTTTCACTTAGTAACAGTACTACTGCAGTTCATTGTTTAATGGAATTTATCAATTACAGTTTCCTTGCTTAGAATTCTGTGGAGTGTCCTGTTAAAACAAATGATGCTTCAGTTATTGTTATCTGTACATACAAACCAATCTTGAACTCCTTGAGAAAGTATCTTACTTGCCAGATGCAGTGGTGCACTCCTGTAGTCCCAGCACTTAGGAGGTTGATGCAGGAGGATCACTGCGAGTTTGAGGCCAGCCTGGGCAACATAGTTCAGGGCCACCCTATCATGTGGCAAAACCCTGTCTCAAAAAAAGGTACATTTTTTATGTTTTTGGTGCTAAATGAATGAATGAGTGAAGATGGGCACTTCTAAATAGGCATATGTAGCTGGATGTGGTAGTACATACCTGTAAACCCATAACTCTAGGAGGCTGAGGCAAGTTCAGTCCTGGATGACTTGGTGAGATTGTGTCTCAGAATTTAGGGGTGGGGCCTGGGAATTTAGCTCAGTGTAAAGACCCTGAGCTCAGTCTAGCATCTCCTCCCCCTGCGCAAAGGTGTGGTGTGTGCATGTATGTGTTGGACAGACACACTGGAATAGATACCACTTGGTTGCAAATCTGCTGGAATTCTCTGTAGAATTTGGAAAAATGCTCCCATGTTTTCAGGTACGTTCTCAGATTGTTAGATTGTTCTGTCTGTAATTGTGTACTTTGCATTGTTCCCTATAAGTGCCTTTCTGTCAGGAGTAGAAGCGACTTGCTTCCATGCCAACACTGCCTCTTCCTGCCTGGCTAGTGCCACATTCACCTGTGACAGTCTGGCTTCGCGTATTCCAGTGAAGGAAGGAGGTAGTGGACTCTGAGGTTAGGAGAAAGAATGTTGACATCTGGGAACAGTTTCCGGTGTGAAATTCCCCACTCATCTGTGGACTTGACGATACGTAGGGGTGTAGGTGCGGTCCTGAGTTCGCAAAGGTGAAGCTCGCTGTTCCTGCCAGGCCACTTCCCAGAGGAGCCCTGTTCACCCCGCTGTGGCCCCATCCCACCACTGCTGCAGTCTCCCGTCCCTTGCCTCCCTGCTGTCTTTGCTCTCCACTCACCTCCCCTGTTTATGGGCTTTCAAAATGTGAGCAGTGCTGCAGGCAAACTGGCACAAACTGTTACTGAGATTTGGAGACTAAAGAAGTAGCTTCTGGGCTTCATGTAGCATTGTGTTGGCCGGGGGACTTTCTGAAAGGAGTCCTAACTTAGAGTTTAATACACAGTCCTAGAAGGAAGGTAGGGCTCTCGGGCCAGGGAAGGGTCAAGGTTGTCGTGACCATTTTCTCTCCTTTTTTTACTTTCTTTCCAGCCTTTTTTCTAACTCTCGGAAGAAAAAACCCACCCACCTCTTTTTTTCTTTTTTTTTTTTTTTTTTGGTCTTTTTCCTTTTTATCGGTACCGGGGATCGAACTCATGACTGCCTGCTTGCAAGGCAGGCGCTTATGCCGCTGAGCTAAATCTGCAGCCCCCTCACCCACCTCATTTTGCAAACCCTTACACAGCTTCCCATGAAAGACTAGCTTTGGCGTTAAATACACTATCTGCAGGGTGTGATGAGTTGCAGTGACTCCCTTCTCCTCAGGGTCATTCTTGTTTCTGTGTTGGTTCAGAGTGGGGAGGGCCTCTCCAGAGCACTTAGGGTGTCAGAGTGCTCCAGTTCCTACAAAGCTCTCTGCTACTTGATATGCATGCATTTTAGCTATGGAGTATGAAGCTGGTTTCTGCTGTTAAACGAGATCATTTCCCAGGACGGACTCCTTATTCTCATTGTGGCTCAGATTAATGCCTCGTGAGCCCTACCAGGCACAGAGCACTGCATAGCAGAGGCTCACTACCTGAATCTCCTCAGATGCCACCTGACACTCAGCATGTCTTGAGGGAGAGGGAAGATGGTGCAGACAGGGAGCAGGTCTTAAAGCCCAGAGCTGGTGACAGCCAGGAATGCCGCTATGCCCTGGAGGAAGACACTCAGAGATGGGGTTGTGAGGTACAGCTGGAAGATGGTTAGGAGATGTGTCCATGAGACCTGCTGCAGAGCAGTGACCTCTTAAAGGAAACCATGGATGTGCTCCTGACCCAGACAAGTAAGAAGATCTCCTGTGGCCTCACCTTTGTTTCTTCTTTCTCTGCCTATTGTTCCATGCAGACTCTTGAAAAAAAGCACAGCACAACAGTGTGTTCTAATGTTGCAGTCATTCCTATTCATTAGTTTCCCACACACAAATTCTGGGGAGACTTTGATGCTGTAGTAACACCTGGGAAATAACTGTTTCTGGGCACAATGGGGCACCCTGCAGCCCTGCACTCTGGGAAGCTGAGGGAGGAGGATTGCAAGTTTGAACCTAGCCTGGGTAATGTAGTAACTTAGCAAAAGCCTCTCTCCAGATTTTAAAAGAACTATGAATGTAGCTCAGGGAGAAGACCCTAGGTTTAGTCCCCACTAGTAAAGGGGCAAAAAAGAAAAAAACCAAATAATTTATTTTGTCCGTGAGATTGTAGGGATTGATCTTCTCAGTAAACTTACTTACCTTTTCTTCTTATTCGTTTACTTATTTACAGTGCTGTGAGGCAACGCGGACCTTGACACATACTAGACAGACACTCTTCTTTGTCATGTCATTTTGTATGGTATTTCCAGGTGCCCAGCCAGTGCTCCCGAGGACCCCTCCCTCTGCATGGTCAGTAGAAGCCAGAGGTGTGAGCCCAGCAGAGTGCAGCAGGGCAGCCTGCTGGTGCCAGTTCAGAGGTGCATCAGACTCTCTGGCCCTGGGGAGGTTCTCGGTCATGCTGCCAGGTAGAAATGTGAAGAGGTCAACCAGCAAGTTTGGAGTGGTGCGTGGGTTTGCAGTTAGGATCAGTGTGTACCTCATGCTGACTGTGGGAAGCACAGCCTTGTACACATGGCGGAGTCCTGCAGCTCTGTGCTTTTAGTAAGCTTTACTACATCTTGTCTCCCCACCCTCCAGTTCTGTACTTGGATTGCTTTGTCATTCTTCAGCTGCTGCTGTTCACCAAGTGCTCTGCACAGAGACTGTGACCCACCATACCACTCATCGCTAATCTAAGCAGTCACTTTCCTAGGCCCCAAGTTAGCCGAGCACTCTGCTCCTCGCCGTCTGACTAAAGCAGTCTCTGCACCAAGTAGTTTCTTACCTTTGACCAAAAGTTCTGCAGTGCCAGAAGTGTTGGGACTGATTACTGTGGTGCAGCTAAGAATCCCTTTGCTTCTTCCCACACCCCCTTTTTGTGCTTGGGCCTTGCACATGTTAATCACACACGGCCTCTGAGCTGCACCCCAGCTCCTGCTTATTTACTTACAAAGATTACTGATGAACTGCTACCCCTGTGGGCCACAGAACCTGGGCCAAAATCCAGCCAGAGCCCCTCTCCAGGAAGCCTTGGGAAAGGCCTCCCCAGGCGCTGCTGTGTACCCTTTGCCAGTGCTGTCATTGCCCTGCCTCGCACTTCTTTCAGGTCTTACTCAGGGTTAAAGTTAGCACAGCCCATTTAGGTAGCACGATAGCTTTGAATAGAAGAGACAGTTTCTTTTTCCTTAATTTTCTTTAAAAAACACTTTGGGATGCACCAGGCATGGCACATGCCTGTAGTCTTAGTATTTGGGAGGCTGAGACAGGAATATCACTAGAATTTCAAGTCTAGCCTGAAACATCGGGAGATCTTTTTCTCAAAAAACAAAAAAACGTGCTGGGCATGGTAGCCTACTCCTGTAATCCCAGTACTCGGGAGGCTGAGGCAGGAGATAATCATTGCGAGTTTGAGACCAGCCTGGGCTACAAAGTGAGCTCAAGGCCTGCCTGAACTGCATAGAGACCCTGTCTCAAAAATGACAAAGAAAAAAAAACCCACCACCCAAAAAGGTGACATATGCTCACCATAGGAATGAGGCTTACTTGTTCCTAGTTTTGAAGCTGAGCAGATTGAACTGAACCCAGGGAAGATCTAACACTGAGCTATGTCGCCAGCCCTTTTTATTTTTTACTTTGAGGCAGGGTGTTGCTACCAGGGCGGATTCAAACTTGGAATCTTCCTGCCTCAGCTTCCTGAGTAGCTTGAATTATAGGTGTGTGCATCTGTGCTCAGATCATGATTTGTTGTACTTTATCTAAATTATCCAAGGCAAATTTTTTTTTCAGGATAGCAAATAAGGTAGAGGTTGTAAATCACTCATACTAATTTTATCTGAACAGTGTGATTCCAAAGAATCACATGGCCAGAGAGCCCTGATAGATTATCTGAAAGTGATGCTGATTTAACATCCTTTAACCTAGTAGATGGGATTTGATTTGCCAAAGAACACAAGTGGCTTGTAGTTTGTTTCTGAAAAGGTGACATAGGCATATTGTTTTGTTTTGCGCTTTATCCAGTGAGTGTGTACTACAGTGACAGTAGATTGATCTGAAGCTTTAGGTTGTGCTGCAGTGTGAAAGCCAGATATAGTCCGTGTACCAGCTCCCCATGATGTATGTCATCATCACATACTGAAAATTACTAATAAAAATTTTTTTAAAGAATAAAAAACATGAAAAATAAAGCCATATATAAACATGGCCGGTGCGTGTCAGAGAGAAGCCCGGAGGACCAATGTGTTAGAGTCCGACCCTGCACCAGAGCACAGAGAATATCGACTCAGAAAGAGGAGGGCTCCCTTGGACTCACATTTCCGAGCACTAGGGCTGTGGGGTAAGTGAGTGGGGTGCAGCTGCTGCTTGCTTGGTGGCAGCGAGAAAGTGAAAGGCTGGGGTCCCATTCTCCCACTTTAGCCTTGTGCAGGGTCTGCTGCCTCCTGACAGCGCCATGGGCCAGGGGCCAAGCCTCACCACCTGGGCCTTCGGGGACTGCTCCCCTGCACCACGGCAGAAGTTCAAAAGAGTTGGCCCCTCATCTTTGAACCCTTGGAATTGACTGACTTCTGTGGGATAAGACTGTGCGGCTGTCTCCCAATCTTTGCCTCTTCTACCACCGGTGGATGGACGTGGAGTCTCTGGAGCAGCCTGCCCTTCTGGGAAGGACAGGTTCAGCATCTTTGGGTCTCCACGTTTTACCGTTACTCTCGGTGGTTGACTTTCCTCCTGGTTTGGGTGAGGGCGACAGATCAGGTGCCAAAATGGGTGGTGGCAAGCCTGCGTACCAAAACAGGATGTGCTTCGTGACAGTGAGTTTGGATCTCTCTGCTTGCCCCAGACAGTGTGGTCCCTTCCTCACACCCTGTCACCCAAGCTCTTCGATGCGCATGTCATGGTCAGTCCCTGGAACTGTTGAGCCCACTCTCTGGTTAACAGTTTTCACTGCAGGGTATTTGGGTTGGCTGTTTAATGTGACAGCTGAGAGCAGAGGACCAAAAAATGGAAGTCAGGCCTGCTGAGCTCTCAGCATTTGACTTCACATGCTGCTGCTGCTTTTGGGAGGCGTCTGGGACAGAAGCAAGAGCAGAGAGAGTGCCTTAGGGGGATACAAGCTGCTGGCAGACAGCAGAGTACTTGCGCCTTGCTTAACGTTCACAGCCACCCAGTGCAGCAGTCAGTATAAGTGCCACTTTGTGGCTGAGGATCCACTTCTCTTAAAGGTGCTCCTGGCTACACTGGCCCTGAAAGATGAAGGCAGATCCAGTTCAGGTTTCCTGGCTCCAGACCCCTCGCTAATTCCTGAGGGTCCCAGCATATACAGTTCTTGCCCACATGGAAATTTGTGATGATCCCCTGCTGTGTCTCACCTAAATTTCAACTTTAAAAATGAAAAACTGTTAGACCAGGACTCACAGTGACAGCGTTGGGTTGGGACGTGGAGGCAGAGATAAGCACAGCCCCCTTGTTTTTCAGCCCTGGGGTGCTGCTTGTGTGTGCCAGTCATGTGACTGGAAGGGCAGCTTTCTACTTCTGGCATAGTAACCCTAGCTTAGCTCAGAGGTTCTTCATTTATTTCATGTCCTGGATTCTGCTTGGAGAATTTTGCACAGCCTCTCACCAGATGGTTGCACAAGGAAGCCCTGAAATTTAGTGTGTAATTTCCAGGACTACTTTGGAGCCAGTTCACTGTGCCCCAGGCTGAGTCCCTGCTCTACCTGGTACAGAATCCTAAGAAAAATCATCAGCTTGGTGCTGATGTCAGCCTCTGTAAGTGACATGGCCGAGCGCTGCTCCTGTGTCAGTGCCTGCAGGACCCCCTCCCTGTTTGCTGTGTCAGGCTCCTCGTGCTGCTCTCTCTGGGTCCCTTCCACTGACTGTCATTACCATGCCCCTGACCCGGACAGTGGGGTGTGGGCTCTCTCCCTGGCCAGGGTGTCAGGAAAGTGGCAGAAAGACCCACTTCATTGACCCCCAGGAAGATACGTGCCTCGCAGCACTCCTGAAGGAAGCTCAGGAGGTTTTGGGCCTGGTTGCTGGGACAGCCTGTCAGGTCCTTCCCCATGGTAGAGGCAGGTACCGCTCAGTTCACGAGCTTCATTCTTTCCCCTCAGGAACTGAGGTGTCACCGCTCTACTTTTTAATCAGTTACCCCCGCTCGTGGTGAATGCTCAAGCAAACCCTTTCTTGTGTCTTCTTTTACTTTTAGACTAGGGAAGCTAATTTTAGTGGCAGCAGAATCACTCAGAAAGCTCACAAAAGATTAGCTTCCTTCAGGCCCTGGAATCTGCATTCCCAGTGGTCTTGCACTCCACACATTCTGATCATGGTCTGAGCCACACCAGGAAATACTGGGAGATGACTGTCGGCATCTTCCCCATTTATGCTTTAGGGTGGTGCTGTCCTCTGCTCCCCAAAAGTGCTGAAGCAGAGGGCAGCCCCATCCACAGAATCTTAAGAGTTGAGAGCAAAAGCAAATTCCTGAGCTGCTTGTGGCCGAAGCCTGTGAAATGAGTGACTGCCCACAGCTCACAAACCCTTGCCGCCAGGGCTGGGAAAGGGTACTGGCCAGGGGTCAGCGCCAGCAAGTTAATGAGCTGTCCACTGCGCGCCACTCTCCCGCACTGCAAGGACTCTGTTAACACGGGCTGAGTTTGACTGTGTGGCCACTTCCTTTCCCACTCTGGCCCCTTCGAGAAGGGGCTTAGGGCAGGGAATAGAATGTGTGCTCCTCGACATTTGCTGAACGGACGTCAGCAAATCGGACATCTTCCCTTTATCTCATTGAAGTATTAGAAAAATGACAAAGGGACACTTACTTCCAAAGCTTTATTTAGCCAGGAAAAAAAGGTCAAATGTGAAAGAGTAAAATCACTGGGATTTTTTTCCTATCACATTTTTGGGGGGAGATATTTGATCGTAGTCTGTTTTCCCCAGCCCTCTCAATAACGTATTGCTGAGCTATGATATTTGTACCACCACAGCCACCCAGCCGATCACGCTGTATTTTCCTTCTAAATGGCCCCAGGATCATTGCTGGAGTGAGTATGAAAAAATGAAATTCCAGTTACAAAATCAGGTTTTTTAAATAATTGATTCAGGCAGAGATCTTTGGTAAATTCTGAGACCAGTAGGGAAATGGTTGTTAGAGAACAGGACTTTTACATTCCCTCAAACCACTACACTACAGGTACCTGTGGACCAGAGAGGAGAAAGCACCCTTAAGGCATTGCCTTTCCAACTTTTAGCATCACCAGTAGGTAGACATTGCTATCCTGTGTGTCCTGGTAAGAAGCACGTAGGTAGTCTTTTTACCAAAAACGTTTAATTTTAGTTGTGAGGAAACAGATTCAGAATGTAGAATATTCTTCAGCGTAACTGACTTAAATACTTAAAACAAGTCAGTGTCATGAAAAACAGAAGAGTACAGATACTGTTCTAGATTGTGACAAAAGAGGCAACAATCAGATACAGAATCTTGGTTAAATCTTGGGTTGGTGGAAAATCCAGACAGCCATTAAAAACATTTTTGGAGGACTGGGGATTTAGCTCAGTGGCATAAGCACCTGCCTTGCAAGCAGGCAGTCGTGAGTTCGATCTGGTACCGATAAAAACGAAAAAGACCAAAAAAAAAAAAGGTGTGAGTTCAATCCACCGTACCAAAAAAAAAAGCATTTTGGGAGCAACTGAGGAATCTGAAATATGGTCTATGAGTTAGATTATATTACTGAATTAATGTTCATTTTCTTAGACATGATAGAAGCATTTTAGTTAGATAACAGAATGTCTGTATTCTTAGGAAATGCACCCTGAAGGAGTAGAGGTGAAGTATTCGGATATCTGCAAGTTAATTTCCAGTGATTTCATAGATGAGAAAACAATTAAGTGTGTGTATATTGAGGGGAGGTGTTGGGAAGGGAGGAAAGAGGCAAAGACAAAAAAGAAAATCTAGGTCAGCATTATAGGGTGCTTCATTGTTTTTTCAGTGTTTGTATAGGTTTGAAAAATTGAAGAAGGACTGTGTGAAAGGAGGTATGGGGTAAAACAAATGTATGGCAAGCCCCAAATGTGTTTCTGCTTGCTTGCTTGCTTGCTTGCTTTCTGACACAGGGCGTCTCACTATGCCGTTCAGGCTGGGCTTGAATTCACTGTGTGAGGCTGGCCTCAAACTTGCATCTATCCTCCTGCCTCGGCCTCCCTTAAATTACAGGTATGCCCCACCATGTCTGGCTCCTTTCTTTTCTTTTCTTTTTTTTTTTTTTTTTAGCATGGCACATCAAGCTTGAAACAACTTGATCTTCACCCACACAGTTTTGACTTTCCAGGGCCCAGTTAATGTGGTAGTTACACCCTGACCTCAGAAAGCTGTCCTGTATAGCACTGGAAACACATTGTGCCAATGCCCTTGGGGCTCTGTTGCTTCTGATAAGAAGCGCGCGTTGCTTGACTGTTCTTTCAAGATTCTTTTTATTGTGTTTTATCTTTTTTGGAATTTATTGAGCTTGATGAATCTGGATTTATGTCTTTTGCCCTAAATTTGGGGAATTTTTAGCTATTTTTCTTTAAGTGTTTGTAAGCCTCACCCTTTTTTTCCATGTTCTTTATGAACTTCCATCAAATAGTGTTAGATATTTTTGTTAAAATCCAAGGTTGTTGGGTCTCTGTTCGTTTTTTCACATCTTTTCTTTCTTTGCCGAGACCTGCTACCTCTTTGCTGAGGCTTTGTGTTTTTTTATTCATTTCGTGCATGTTCACAATTATTCATTGAACAATTAAAAGATATCATGAATGCTTTAAAATTGAGATAATTCTAGCATCTGTCACCTTGGTGTTGACATCTCTTGATTGCCTGTTTTTTACCGTGAGATCTTCCTGCTCTTGGTGCGCTGAGTGATTGTTAGATGCTGGCCGCTTCAGTAAAGATGAGTCCCTGCATTGTACTGCCTCGCATTTCGCTGGCTTTCTCTGACACTGCTGTGGGCAGACAAAGGTGGGCAGGGTGCGGCCTTACTGCAGCCAGATAGGGAGAGAAGTCCACCCTCTCCCTGAGGCAGCCATCCACATCTGCAGATGGATGGCAGTTCAGCCCCAGTATCCCCACCAGTACTGTAGTGGGCCAGCCTTGGTACAGCAGGTGTCAGTGAACCTGGTCCTAGTCTTGGCCCAACATGGCTTCCTCTGGTATCACCTCAGCAGAAAGGGATGTGTGATCCAGTCTCCCCCACTGGTCTCCACTTAAAGTACAGGGAGGGTGAAAGTCTCGCCTTCCTGCTTGGGCTTCTCTGACCCACCAGGCAGCAGCATGGAAGCCTCTCATTCTGGCCTTCCAGCTTGGCCTTTACTGGGGCAAGTGCTGGAGGGTGGAGACCACTTTTTCTGTTTTGCCCTGTGGCGTTTGACTAGAGTGGAACAGTTACTGTCTAGAAATTTTCATCCGCCAGCCCGTTTCTTGGCCCATTGGCTGCAGATAGGAACCTTTTATTGAACTTTTTTGGCTACACCCATTCACATTTCTGAGCTGCCAGTTTCTTGGGCTCCAAGTCTGGGATATAGAAGGTGAAAGAAAATCTGGATAGGACCTCACTGTTGCAGACCTCCTTGGACCAAAGTTCCCTAGCCAGCCTGCCCTCTCCACCCTTTAGAATTACTTTTGCTTATCTCATGAGTAATGTCCAGAGCTTTTATTTGTACTTAGTGGGGAACAGAGAACAGTGTGTCTGCGGCCTCTCCCCAGAAGCGGAAGTCCCTGCAGTAGCACCGTGCAGTTCTTCCCCTTCCAGTGTCGCCTTCCCCATGGGACCTTCTTGGTCCCCCTGTATCAGACTGAATGCAGCCCCTTCACCTCACCGCTTTCCCACGCCTCAGTGGCCTCCATTCTGCTTGCAGAGCTCCTGTTCATTTGGGAATTCCTCTGCAGTCTTCCTGGACAGCTCATGCACTGTCCTCTCGTTTAAATCTTGCTCTTCTGTCCTGTATTGCACCTTAAATGACCTCCACTGGGGTACTTCCTTCTGTCATAACCATTTGTCCCCTTCTCCGGCCGGGCCATGCGCTCTCTGCAGGCTAAGCCTATCTCAAGACCTGCCCATTGCTAGCAGCTAGCACAGTACTTACGTGTTTGTTGGATCATTTTCCATCTGCTTAGATGTTCACACACACACGCACGCACTCACACTCCTTGCTGCCCTGTGTCTCTACCCCGTCATCTCTCTCCACAGTGGGAAAAGAAGCCCAGCAGGCTCCTGTGCACGGTGGCACACCAGTGGTCTCTGTTAGCAGTGTGCTATTCAGAGCTTTGAGTTCTGAATACAGAACTGTGCACTCCTGGCCTGTTATCTCACCCAGGGCGGGATCCATTGTTTTATGATAGCAGCTAATGAAGTAGCGCTCAGACCCAGGCAGCTGGCGAGAGGGTTAATCACCGTCTGGGTGAGCAGCGGTGCCTGGCAGCTCGAGGACCCTAGGACGCTCCCTCACCTTGCTTAGGTTTGAGTAACTCTGGATGGAGCTGCCGAGGGAAGGTGCTGCTTAGACATCTTGTAATTACTGAGGCAGCTCAGCTCTTCCTGCCCAGGGAGCACAGGGCCCTGCAGGACCCTCGGCACTGAGCCCCTTCACAAATAGCTGCCAGAACAGCGCTTCAAAGAAAACAGAAGCAGTTTTTCCTTTTAAAATTTAATTTATAGGGGCTGGGGGTTAACTCAGTAGCATTAGTGCCTGGTTGCCCCAAACACAAGGTCGTGAGCTTGATCCCTGATACCAAAAAATATTTTTAATTCATAAATGACCCCATTTAATTAAGGCAACAGACAGGTCAGGGAGAGGAGAACGGGTGCCGAGAGGTGGCCCAGATACCAGTTGGTAGAGCACTCTGGGGGCAGGGCCGGCACCTAGAACTGAAACTGTGATTAAGAATGCCACACCTGTTGGCCACTTCTGCTCAGTTGATTTCCGTGGGGAACTTGGTTATTTTTCCTTTCGGGTGCGTGCTGCACACTTCCCTTTGTTCACACTCAGCACTACAAGAGTGGGACCAGCCCAGGGCAGGGAGAGGGATCAGAGCTGTCCTGTGACACGGGAGACTGCTTGTAGGGCTTTCTGGGAAGATGAAAATTTGAACGTAGCTTCATGGTTCCTCCTGGCAGAGCTGTTAAGGCAGCGAGGAGGGGATGGAGTTCCAGGTGAACACTGTCCTCCTCATGAGACACACATTTAGGGGCTAGCTTTGAGGCTTTTGGGGATTTTCCACAGCCAGGAAAGGCCTGTGCTGGCTGTGCTTCCCTGTGGCCCATCCTTTTGGGGTTTAGACACTTTACTGTCACAGACTCCCATGTCAGGCTGCATCCGCATCTTTGTGTGTCTCCATCACCAGGCCCTTGGCAGTACGGCTGTGGCAGAGCTGGCGGGACACAGAGGAGCTGCTGTCCCACCTGAAACCCTAGGGCATCAGCAGTACTTGCTGTCCCACCCTGGTCCTCCCATGTGAACCTGGGAACCCTAGCGGAAGTCCTGGTGGACCCCTCCTCCTCCCACTTGGCAGGAGTAGCTGCAGAAATTGCTGAACCTGCTATCAGAAAGCAGGGTGAAAAATGGGGGAGAGCAGCACAGCGGGGCTCGTGGGAGACAGAGAAGCTGCCATGCTACTCGGCAGAAGCGTTAGACAAGGGAAGAACTAGTCCAGGGTCAGGTCTCCCCCTTGACAAATGGCGTGCCAGGTCGCTGCATGTCATCTAATGGTGCTTTCACAATTAGGACATTGGCGAATAGTCAGTGTCTCTTGCATGGTGAAGTGGATGCAGTGAGACTGGTGTTACTGTTACTGTAAAATGAAATGGCCTTCATTTCCGTTCTCTGGGCCAGGCCCTGGCTGACTTACGAATTGCTCTGGCCTTGCCAATCACTTCCCAGCTCATCGCTTAGTATCAGGCTCCGGGGTGCTCCCTGAGGAGCCTCTGGGTCCCCCAAAGGGCTTCCTGAACCCATACTTTGAGTCTCCCTCACTTGTCTGGGCCACTGACCTCTCCGCACTGCCTGTGTTCAGACCTGCCGCTAAGTAGTGTGCCTTGCCTCGCCCTCACCTGCACGTTCTCATCTCTATTTTTTTGAAGAAACCAACCCAGAGAAGTGGAAAGAACTCTGACTTGAGGCAGGACAGGATTAGGTGGAAACCCAGACCCTGCCTTTGACAGCCTTTCCTAATGCTTCTGGCCTACAAAATGGACCCTTACCTACCATATGCAGACCCGCAGGGTTTAAAATCAGCTTGCTGCCAGGCACAGTGGCACACACCCTCACAGTGCCAGGGAGTTTGAGGCAGAGGATCGCAGCAAATTTGAGGCAGGTCTGTGCTACATGGTGCGTTCAAAGCCAGCCTGGACTACATAATGAGAGCAAGTCTATAAAATAAAGGAAGCTTCTGTGTTTAAAGTACCTGGAATAGCACCTGCCACATAAGTCCAGACATAGTGAATACAACTTTTTCTTGCATAAAGGACTGTTAATTCAGCAGGACCAGTGAGGAGTTCATGTATTTTACAGCCTCTTCCCATCATGGGCCCTTGTTAGTGGTATACTTTCCTTCCCTTAAACAGAGGTGATGTCCCCCTTCTGTCAGGGTGCCTGCGCTTGCACGCTGTTTTGCTGGAAGTTGGAACTGTGCCCTACCTATGTTGTTGAGGTGGCAAAGCAGCCGGATTTTAGACAAATCACATGGGACTGTGGAACAGAAACGAGCTCACCTCGGAGAGAATCCAGCCAGTGATTCAATCAAATGTCAGGGTTTGTCAGTGGCAGCACCTCACATTGGTGAGTGGACCACCTGCTTCACACATGCAGGCTCCCACCAGACTCCTCAGAGAGCTCTGCGAAGTGGGCCAACCCTTGCTGTGCAGAAGAAAACAAGGCCAGGAAGACATCACATCCTGCCACCCGGGGGAAGTATTTGGTGTACATCTCAATACTAGGGCACCTGGTCTCCCTTTGTGAAGTTCTGAACCCAGACGAGAGCCAGAATGCAGGCTGTTCATGGAATTGCAGAGTTGTGCTGTGGAATCTCTCGCTGTCCTGTCACTTGTCTCACTGGAGATGAGTTCGTTCATTGAGTGGAGAATTACTGGCATTCTAGGCACTGGGTCTCTGTCACAAATGAAACGCAAACCTATCCTGTGCTCTGGTGGGATGTTGTAAAGGTAGGAGCCTTACAGACACCAAGGAGCAGTGTGCAGGCCTCATGGGAAGACTGCAGGCAGTGCGAGCGCCGTGCAGTGGGCAGGAGAAAGCTGCTCGGGGCCATGAATGCTACGGGTTCTCCGGCCCTTGGTACTTGGTTGGCCCATGTGGTAAGCAAGCCCTCATGAGTCAGGATGCCTGCTGTGTGTATTCCCTACCCGTAGGCCCAGCACAGGTGCCAGCCAGGCTCTGGAGCCTGCCTCCAGAGTGGTGCTGTCGAAGCAGGTGCAGGGAGCGGTGGCTGGGTAGTGCCCTGGAGTGAGCACTGGTGGATGGTGTGCTGCTGCCTGTCTTTGCTAAGTCTGGAGCTCCCCCTGCTGTTAGAGTGTGGGAAGGAATCAGCAGAGCTTTTGTTTCTCTGTGCTTGTGTCCATGGCTATTACCTATTTTTTGTTGCTGTTTATTTGAGACAGGTTCAGCTTGGCTTTGAACTTATGATGTACCCCAGACTTGTGGTAATCCTCCCGTCTCAGTCTCCTGAGTGCTGGGATTATAGGTGTGCACCACTGCATCTAGCTCAACAGAGCTTTTTTTTTTGGTCTTTTTCCTTTTTATCGGTACCAGGGATCGAACTCACGACTGCCTGCTTGCAAGGCAGGCGCTTATGCCGCTGAGCTAAATCCCCAGCCCCACTCAACAGAGCTTTAAACACCACTTTTTAAAAATTTTTAAAATTCTAAACAAGGTCTTCTGGGACATTTGAAGCTTTCTCCTGGTGCTGCTGCGGGGGCGGGGAAGCACAGAGGCGGGCAGGATAGGGTCCTATCTGTGCTCCTGCTACTTTTAGCAGCTCCTTACCCTGCCCTGTACCACAGCCGGCAGCTTAGCCAGTTATCGCTGCACACAGTTTCACAGCTGTTGAGAAATCCTGCACAGCAGAAGGGAAACTGACTTCAGCCTTGTAAATGTCTCCAATTGCTATGGCTCCCTCCTTGAAGTGAGGGCCCTTTGCCCTCTCACCCTCAGTACCTGAAGTTTTCATTCAGCAGCTCCATTCATGTTGGGAGTGTGCAGAGGCTCGGCTGGCCTGGCCCTCTGAGTGTAGTTTGCTGGAGGCAGGAGATGTGGTTGGTATGGTGGTGTCCCCAGAATAGAGCAGAGCCTTTCTTATCAGCTACTAGTGGAGTGTCTTCCTTCACTGGGGCCAGCCGTACGATTGTGAGGTTCTTCTAGTCCTCACAGATGAGACCCAAGTTAATTTCAGCCACACTGTTAATGCCAGCTGAAAGGAAGTAGAAAGACGACAAGGCCTTTCTGCTATAATTGCCCATTGACATCGTTCGGCCATTTGATGGTTCCTAGAGAGGCTGGCGAAGCGAGGCAGGTACCACACAGTCCTGTGTGAGCAGAGCTGAAGCCCAGGCTTAGGAGAGAGACTGTTCCTATTGGGAACCATGGAGTTTAATGGGCTAGCCAACCCGTAAAGACAGTCACCTTTTCAGGTGGCATGTACTTCTTCACTCCAGCGGATGTTAATGGCACTGCTAAAGTTAACTTGAATTTAAGAAGCCTTCTCCGCTGAAAATTGTAGCACATGATGCTTCACTGAAAGTAATTCTTTCATGCTTCTTCTCTCGACAGCTTTGAAAAGCCCAGCTGCATTTCATGAGCAGAGAAGGAGCTTGGAGCGGGCCAGGGTAAGGTCCCCTTCTCCCCAAGGACCTCCAGACATCTCAAGACTCTTTGCACCGCTGGGTGCATCGCCTCCCAGTGTGGCTCTGTGCTAGGGTCCACTCTTCCTTTATCCTCATCCTTCCCAGCTCCCCCATGGAGTTGAGGCAGCCCGAGTGAGGTACCCTTTGGTGCATCTGGTTGTGTGTGGTCAGCACGGGTCCCCTCCTCCCCAAACCTGGCTTTGGAGACCACTGGTCTCTCCCTGCACCTTGAGATGCAGGAAGGCTTCCTACATCCAGTGTGCTGCCCATAGCCCTGCAGGATAGGTGTTCCCAGGAAGCCCCTCAGCCTTCCTTGCCTCCACGACCACCAGCGCCACTTGTACCCTATGGAATGCAGGAGCAGGCAGGGCCACACTCCAAGCCCTGGTTTCTTGCTGTGGTACCTCACTTGCATCCCTGTCCTCTTCGTTTCCCTGGAGGCCCCTGGGGAATACCCTGCTATCTAGGGTGGGCTGGGATGAGGAGGTCAGCAGAGCTGCTTCTGCTACCCACCCCTATCTTTCCTCTTGCATGTAGCTGAGAGGAGACCCCTCACCGTGGGGAACCACGGCCCCTGGCTCCCCGTAGTCCCATGCTTCTAATGGTTCAAATGTTTGTCCTGAGACTTTTGTTTCTTCCTAAACGTATCCCGTGATTAATTCCTAAAAGAATTAGTGTATGGGTTCCAGGAACCAAAACAGTAGAACCTGCACAGTTTTCTTTTTCTGGGCGCAGTGTGGGACTGGCCCAGGCAGAAGCGTCACCCCACTCCTCAGCCACTGAGAGAGACCTTGTCTGTTTCGCACTGGTCTTTACTGAGCCTCACAGATGAGGTGCTGTTGTCACTGTTTCATAGATGTCGCCAAGAGAGCTCAGCCCACTTGCTTAGCCAAGAGGCGCCGGAGCCGAGATGCAGACCTGGGCTCTGGAAACCAAATTTTGTTCTTAGCACAACAATTTTGTTCCCTAACATGTGGTGACTGTACCTACTGTGTGCCTGAGTCACACATCTGCTCACAGATGACTTCACCTTACAGTGGCTGCTTTCACACTGTGCATGTGTCCTAACAGTTACTTTACTGGAAATACAAAGAATGGGCACACAGGGCCGGTTTTAGCAGGACTACATTGGTCTAACCATTCAAAGCTTTGAAAGCTGCTATTCTGCATTCAAGGCTCACGGTCAGCCCTGCCTCCGAGCCCCGTGCCCCGTGGCACCGGAGCAGGCAGCTTCCCCCACTCCGAGGGGCTCTCGGATGTTGTTGGCCACCTACAGCCTTGTGCACTTTCCTGGGCTTGAGAGTGCTTGTCCCCTCAGCTCCCAGGTCTTCCTCCTGATTCCTGTGCTGAGAGCAGACTGGTTCTCTGTTTCTATCCTCGTGCCTGAGAGCTTCCTGGAGAGTGCAGCACCGCTCCTGGGTGGGCGCTGAGGCAGCCGGTGGCCACGGCAGGCCCAGTCTTCACTGTATGTCGAGTGTCCTGTCCTGTCCTATTTTATGCATTCTTGATTATGGGTTTGCCCTGTGGTTTGAAAACATGCTGGTACGGAGGTGAGGAGCACGTGCTTTCAGTGAGATCGGGGCTCACATCAGTGTCCTTGCCTGCCGTGACCGTGGGAGGCATGGTTTGGTTCTTGCAGTCTAACAAGGGCAGAAACAAGGACAGTGGATTTGGGGCGTTAAGAGCTGCGTCACCGCGTATCAGATCGGTGTGCTGCATTTGCAGTCGTTCAAAAGTTACATTTAGTATGATTATATCTGTATAGAATTAAACTTGTCTTCATGAAAGAGGGACTAGAAACAAATATCCCAGGATACTAATAGATGTTTAAATTTTTTACTGTTGTTACATTTCGTAAATAATCGTTTGTTGAGGGGTATTTGTCCCTTTGACGATTTGGGGTTTTTTTTTTTGTCTTTTTCCTTTTTATCGGTATCAGGGATCGAACTCACAACTGTCTGCTTGCAAGGCAGGAGCTTATGCCGCTGAGCTAAATCTCCAGCCCCAACGATTTTGGTTTTTTGAGACAAGATCTTGCTGTGTAACCCAGGCTGGGCTTGAACACTTGACACTCCTGCTTCAGCCTGAATTTACAGGAATTCACCCCTCACCCTGCTCAGTAATGGTTGTGGGTTATGTGAGTGAGTAGTTCAGCCCCAGAGGGGAAGGTGCCCTCAGGTGTATTGGAAGCAAGTGTGGCCTCCCAGCCCCCGCCTCTGAACCCTGCCGTCAGTCACAGGTGAAGGTCGTGGGGGCTGCAGAGGTGACCACCAGCAGCAGAGGTGACTGTGGCCAAGGCTTGGCCATGGCCCAGTCCATGGCGTCCACTCTTGATGTGGGTCTGAGTGTTGTCCTGGTGTGCTTTTCTGTAGACAGAGGACTACCTGAAACGGAAGATCCGCTCCCGGCCGGAGAGATCGGAGCTGGTCAGGATGCACATCTTGGAAGGTGTGTGAGGTCCAAAGCGCTTCTCCACCTACCCTGGGCTCAGGGTGCTCAGGCCGGCTGCCTCCTGTTCCCGCCCGGCGGCCCCACCCTCCGCCCTTTGTCCCTCAGTGCCTGGGCAGACCCCTCCCTCCAAATCCTGTTTCTAAAATGCACTTAGTTTTTACATTCATTCGTTCCCTCCCTCACTGGCATTTACACCAGCACCTCTGGTGGACAGCCAGGGTCGTCCTGGATGCACCTTACCCAGCTCAGCCATGACATGCGCGTCTTCCCCCAGTGTTTAGCAGCTCCTGGAACAGCGTGACTCTGTCCAGTTTCCGTTTGTTCAGTCCAAGGCTGCCTTTAGGGCCAGAAGAGACCTTGTCAAGACTGAAGTACATGTTTTTCAAATGAAGACTGTCGAGGGTTTAGAGGGAGGGGACAGAAGGGTGCCAGTGGCCCAGATCTGAGGGAGAACAGACAGTGGTCCCTCATCGGGTGCTGCTTTGCTGTGCAGCTCCTCTTGGGGACCTCTTGGCCAGTGTGGTCTGGTTACAGTTGTCCTTGTGACACACATAGCCATGCTACCCTTTGTGGCCTGGGACACGCTTTCAGCTTGCATGGTCTCTGCTCCTGCCGCTCCGGAACTCCCAGGGCAGAACCAGGCCCTGCACCTTTATCGCCCTGCACCCTTCTTTCCCACGGGCAGAGACCTCTGCGGAGCCTTCCCTCCAGGCCAAGCAGCTGAAACTCAAGAGAGCCAGACTAGCTGATGACCTCAATGAGAAGATTGCCCAGAGGCCTGGCCCCATGGAGCTAGTGGAGAAAAACATCCTGCCCGTGGAGTCTAGTCTGAAGGAAGCCATCATCGGTGAGGACCCTGGCCAGCCTGCGTGGCCTACAGGAGGGGTGGGAGTGCAGAGCTGAGCAGGGTGGAGACCCGGCCTCTGTGTCTCCCTGCAGTGAGGTGTCAGGAGGCAGTGGCCAGGCACAGGGCCTGTGCCAGGGAAGGGCTTGCCAACCGGCCAAGGGCAGTGGGGAGAGGACAGTATCCTGGATTCCTCAGAGCCCTGAGTTGCAGGCCCATTTGGGACCAGGCAGGTTTGGAGTTCTGTTAGGATCCTTGTGAAGTCAGGCAGCCCTGAGGACAGCAACCCACAAACAAGTGCTTTCTGGTGCCCACGTGGTGCCTGGTAGGACAGTTCGCAGGGACCCCAGGTGATGGATGGGAAGGCCTTGCAAGCTCCTTGGTGGCTGCTGGCATCAGCAATGGTGCTAATTCCAGGCCAGGTAGGAGCCTAGGGAGGGACAGCTTGGATGGGATTTTGGTGGCAGCGGCTGGGGAGGCACCCAGCCCCAAGACAGCACTTCCGGGCGATCCAGGGTTGCAGAGGAACAGCATGGCAGTGGCCTGGAGGACTGGCAAAGCACGGCTGGTTCAGCAGGTTGGCAGCAAGGGGTCCGTGATGACTTGAGAGGAAGGTGCATTTGATGGCCAGCAGAGTTGGGGTGGAGTGAGGAGTGACAGAAGGATGTGGCTGTTCTTGGGGACACAGCACGAGAAAGGGGAGGGAGATGCTGGGAGACCAAGCGGGTGGAGGGGAAGGAGCCAGGAGAGGCAGCTCGGGACAGGGCAAGACCTGGGTGCTGCTGGCTGTTTGCCTTAGATGGAAGAGAGGCAGGGCCTCCACTCACCTTCCCTTTGGGTCAGGGCCACCAGTCACCCCAGGCTGTGCCCGCCCTCTCCTCCAGGGGACCTCCAATGCAGCAGTCTGCCTGTCTGAGGCCATAGACCATGGGCTCCAGAGGGCACCGATGGTGTTCCTGAGAGTGCTGCCTCCTGCACAGCCTGGCTGTAGTACCAGAGTTCGAGCCTGGGGCTTCCAGCCATGCGCAGCCTGTCTTCCCCAGCCTGAACCTGCTGGACCACAAGTTGTACCTTGTCTGGCCTGGGTTGGCCCCGTGTCAGTACTGTCCCACAGCAGGTCCTCATGCTGGGAGTAGGAGATGCCAGAAAGGGGTTCATAATCACTTTGGTATCGCTAGGACCCAGTACCCAACACCCACGACCTGAGGAGGAGAAGTCTGTCTGGGCTTCAGCTCAGGCCTGGCCAGCTGGCTCCAAGGCCCAGTCGCCAGTGCACAGGACAGGGAGACTCCATGCCCAGGGAGCCGCCACTTCCCACCAGGTCCCTTCCCTAGCACCCTCCACCACTGCCCACCTTGGGTGACCCCACGGCCCTGTCACCTCCTACAAGCCTTGATGCGACACTCAGTGTGGTGGGGGTGGGGTTTGTAGTGTGGTCATCACGAAGCACAGCTGGCCAGTTAGCTTGGTCCTTTGGTGTCACATGCTTGCCCCTGCTAGGGCAGATGAAGGACAGGAGCAAGCCTGGCCAGGAAGGGAGCAGCTCAGACTGGACCACTCAGGTCTCCAGGGAGGAAGCCTCCAGGTCACAGCCCTGGGGAGGGAGAGGCTCTGGGACCTCAGTGATTGTTCTGCTTCCTCCTGGGTCTCCTCCCACCACAGCCTGGGTTCCTCCTGTGCGGCCATGGAGCACCCTGCAGGCAATCTCCGCCTGTCCCGCTCCCCTCTCGCCTTCCCTCTGTGGCCAGACTCCTGGAGCAGAACCTCTGGCAGGGCCCTGCTCTCCCTTCTGCCTCCCAGCCAGCAGCGAGGGCGGCCCTGGGGCAACTGCGGGGCAGCCAAGGTTTCTCTCAGGCACCTGGAGCCGGTCACCGGCCCTCGGCCTCCACTGAGCGCCTCAGTCTGCCCAGGCTTGGGGCACAGGACGGGGGATTGAGATGGCCCGAGGAGGCCTTGACCTCCGCCCCAGGATCCGTCACCAGCACTGGAAGCTTTAGAAGGTGGAGGGGAGACCTGGGCAGGAGAGGTGCGGCCAGAGGGAGGAAGGCTCTTGACCGTGATGGCCAGGGCTGTCTGCATCCCCCCGACGGCTCAGAGGCCGCTGGGCCGGTTTCTCGGAGTCCCTGAGAAGGCAACGCGTGGCCTGCCTGTCCCCACCGCCTATGCTTACCCAGCTCTGGGTTTCAGTGGGCCAGGTGAACTACCCAAAAGTGGCAGACAGCTCTTCCTTCGACGAGGACAGCAGCGACGCCTTATCCCCTGAGCAGCCTGCCAGCCATGAGTCCCAGGGCTCGGTGCCATCGCCCCTGGAGGCCCGCATCAGCGAACCACTGCCGAGTGCCACCTCCGTGTCCCCCACTCAGGTCAGTGGGCCCACCCCCAGGGGTGCCCATGCTTGCTAGGGCCAGGTGGGTGGCTTCATAGTGGCACAGGGAGTGGGGTCATCGCCTTAGTAGCCCAGGCGCCAGCTGCTTGTTTCCCAGTGGTGAGGAGGACAGAGGCGCCGGGCCAGGCTGTCCCACAGCTGCCTCAGCCACCCCACTCCTCGCAGCTGCTGGTAAGCAGGCACCGTGGTCAGTGCTGTGGCCACCAGGTGCCCACCTTCCTGGTTCCCTCCCCTGCTGGCCAGGTCTCTCACCTGGCCATGACCAACTCCAAGGAAGTACACACCACCCCCGCTGGTGGCAGTGCAGACCAGGCATACTGGGAGTGAGGCTGCCAATGTCCTCGCGTCCCCTCTGTCCTCCCAGGTTCTTTCTCAGCTCCAGCTGGGCCCAGATGCAGGAGAAACACTGTTCGTGGCAGAGCAGCCGCCTTTGCCTCCTCCACCTCTGCTGCCTCCCAGCCTCACCAACGGGGCCAGTGTGCCCACCGCCAAGCCCACCCCTGCGCTCATCAAGGTACGCCTCTGCCCCTCGGAGTCCCGGCCTGTAAATCCAAGGCCTGTTCTTTGTGCTGTCCACCATGATGTCACCAAGGAAGCCACTTCCGATTAGCACTGTTAGCCCATTTATCACCGCAGGGTCTCCTCCCCAGGCCGAGGGCTGCGAGCGCCTCTTCCCTGCTCCGGCCTTGCCAGGAGCACACCTCATACCTACGGGCTCCTGCTCACCACCAGAGCTGCTCCCTGGCTCTTCTGCTTTACCACCCTGTGTGCCACCCTCCCCTCCCTGTCCGGCAGAGTGGTCCCCGGCCCGCTTCGGCCTGCCTGGTGCAGAACCTTCCTCCTCCCGGGCCGGGGCTGCCCTCACCTCTTCCTCCCTCCTCGCCATCTGCTCAGAGTCCTGCTTGTTCCTCTTCCTCGCACAGGAGCCCCAACCCTCGCTGTCACTTGTTCATGTCTCATGCTCTAGTGGTCACTTCTGCCCCAACCTTCCTTTTGGTCCCTGCTGCCACCTGGTCAAGACTCCAAGACATTGCTTCCTACTCCTCTGTTGCCGTCTTCTGCTCAGAAGTGTGCAGGCCCACGGTCCTCCCTCCCCGCTCTGGACAGCCTCTGTCCTATGCCTGTGCCGGCTGGGAGCCTTGGGGGCACACTTGGGCATGAATGGGAGTTCTGGAGCCCCATGCTGTGCGGCTTCTCAGGCTGACTCCACAGCTCTGCCCAGGCAGGTTCTAGGGAGGCCCGAGTGGCACCGTCTCCGTGACCTGCTCCGGCCCACGTGCCCCAGGCCTGCTGTGGTTTGCCTGTCATTGGGGTCACTCTCTGCTTGAGGTCCTGATGATGTCTGTGCCTGAACCTCCAAGTCATGCCCAGCACCCTGGGACCCCTCTGCCCCTGCTCCTTAGGGAGCTGGCAGGCTGGCAGTCGGGGTATTGGCTGGCGGGCGCCTGTGTAGGGGCCGCAGCGCCCTGACTCCACCACTCTGGTGCCCTCAGCAAAGCCAACCCAAGTCTGCTGGCGAGAAGGTGCAGCGCAGCAAGAAGGCCAAGGAGCTGAAGCCCAAGGTGAAGAAGCTCAAGTACCACCAGTACATCCCGCCCGACCAGAAGCAGGACAAGGGTGCGCCTGCCATGGACTCGTCCTACGCCAAGATCCTGCAGCAGCAGCAGCTCTTCCTGCAGCTGCAGATCCTGAACCAGCAGCAGCAGCAGCATTACAACTACCAGACGATCCTGCCCGCCCCGCCCAAGTAGGAGCTGGGGGCTGGGGCACGGTGGGCGCCTGGCACTCCCGGCATTGCCTGCAGCCGGCTCACGGCCGCCTTTTCCTCCTCTCAGGCCAGCGGGGGAGGCCCTGGGAAGCAGCGGGACCCCCCCAGTGCGCAGCCTCTCCACCAGCAACGGCTGCAGCAGCGCAAGCACCCCAGGGCCCGGGGGGCTGGCCCGCCAGAACAGCGCCCCTCTCTCTGGCAAGCCAGGAGCCCTGCCAGCCAACCTGGACGACATGAAGGTGGGTGGCCATCTGTCCTCTGCTTGCTGGAAGGATCGAGCCACCGCTTCCTGCCCCTCAACTGACACTGCCTGGTGGCTTCCAGGCCGGGAAGACAGATGGGCCAGGACTGCGCAGGGTCGCCTCAGTAGGGCCAAGGCTCGAGTCTACAGTGAGGGGTCCTGGGGCAGCCAGCTAGGTCGCCTGCCTGTGGTCACGGTTGGTCATGCTTGTGCGGCCGCGGCCTGCGCAGCAGCAGACGGGGGCCCAGTGCGGCGGCATCTGCCTGCCAAGGGCTGGCCGGCCCTCGGACACATGCCCAGGGGCCTTGGGGAGGGGACCTGCCCAGTCCACGGCCCATGTTCTCTGCTCTTGTTTGGAAGTGTGGTGATCCCAGCCTTGGCAGTGGCACTCACAGGAGCCGCCCTGGGCGTCACCCTCCTTGCTCGGTCGCAGCCTCACAGCCCTTGGCCGGGGCCCCCATAAGATGCGTCCCTCCCATGCAGGCGCACTGCAAGGGGCTGAGTGGGTGCCCACCGGCGGGGGCGCCTGGCTCCAGGTCCCCGGAGGAGTCTGGAGGGGACATGGGCCCCACCCTGGTCCTCAGCAGCCAGTGCGCCCACGCCCTTGTCAGCTCGGCTGCGCTCTCCACCCCTGCAGGTGGCGGAGCTGAAGCAGGAGCTGAAACTGCGGTCCCTGCCCGTGTCCGGCACCAAGACCGAGCTCATCGAGCGCCTGCGCGCCTACCAGGACCAAGCGGGCCCGGCGCCCAGTGCGCCCAAGGCTCCCGCCGCCCCCGCCCTGCTGTCCAAGGCAGGCGAGGTGGTGGTCGCCTTCCCGGCGGCCCGGCTGAGCACGGGGCCGGCCCTGGTGACCACAGGCCTGGCCCCAGCCGAGGTGGTGGTGGCCACGGTGACCAGCAACGGTGTGGTCAAGTTCGGCAGCACAGGCTCCACGCCCCCCGTGTCCCCCACACCCTCGGAGCGCTCGCTGCTCAGCACTGGCGATGAGAACTCCACGCCCGGGGACGCCTTCAGCGAAACGGTCACGTCACCCTTGACGCAGCTCACGCTGCAGCCGTCGCCGCTGCAGGTGCTGGTGAAGGAGGAGGGCTCGGCGCGCGAGGCGGAGGGCCTGGACAAGGACCAGATGCTGCAGGAGAAGGACCGGCAGATCGAGGCGCTGACGCGCATGCTCCGGCAGAAGCAGCGGCTGGTGGAGCTGCTCCGGCTGCAGCTGGAGCGGGAGAAGCGCGCGCAGCAGCCGGGCGCCGCGGTGAAGCAGGAGGGCGGCCCCGCCAGCTGCCCGCTCAGCCGCCAGGCCCCGGCCGCCGCGCGCGCCTTCAGCCCCGGCCTGGCGGCCCCCGCGGCCATGCCCGCAGATGCCGGGGCCGTGGCGGTGAAGCAGGAAGCGGCGCCGCCCGAGCCCGGCCCGGGCCCGCAGCTGCTCCTGGGCGCGCAGGGCAGCGGCCGCCTCCCGGGGGTCACCGCGCCCACGCTCGTCCTCAGCGTGACCAACAGGAAGGCAGACAGCCCCTGCCTGCCCAGCGGGAACCCTCTGCAGGTAGTTGAGGCACGGGAGGGGAGGGACCCCGTGGGACGGGCGCGGCCGCCTTCACAGCCCAGCCCTCCTGCGGTGTGTGGCCCGGGACAGGGCTGACGGGCGGGGAGGGGCGGCCCCTGGGGAGCCGTCCGCCAAGCGCGCCCGTGCCCGCAGCCGCTGTCCCAGCCCGGCTCCCCCGCCCCCGGCCCGCCCACCCGCATGGACCTGGAGCCCCCTCCGCAGCCCCAGCCCGCCTTCGGGGCGCCCGCTTCCCTGCTGAAGAAGGAGCCGCCCGGCTACGGCTACAAGGAGGAGGCCGGGCCGCAGCCGCCCAAGCCGCAGGTGCGCAGGGGCGGGGTCGGGGGCGGGGCCAGGGGTGGGGCGGGGCCAGGGGCGGGGCGGCCCGGCGCGGCCCCTCCAGGGCTCACGCTGGCGGCCTTGGTCCCGCAGGAGAATGGCTGCTGCAGCCAGCAGATGGATGACCTGTTCGACATCCTGATTCAGAGTGGAGGTAAAGCCCGGTGGGGGGACTGGAGCGGCGCGGGTTCGGGGCCCAGCCTGGTGGGGACGGGCAGCAGAGGCCGCGCTGGGACACGGTGGGCACACACGGGCAGAAGCAGGGCACAGCCCGGCCTCCCTCGCGGGGCGGGGAGGGGAGGGAAGAGCAGCAAGGGATGGCGGCTCCCGCCGAAGATGAGGGCGCCCGGAGGTCTACGGGGCGCGGGGGGCAAGCTGGGCCAGTGAATCCCAGCCACTGCCGACCCTTCAGGAGGGCACTCGCTTACAGGGGCAGTGGTGCAAGCGTCAGCGCGAGAAGTGGGCTGCGGCAGAGTGTGCGTGTACTCTAAAACGAGGGCTCCTCGGTGGCTCGCACTTCTCCCGGCTTAGCAATTGCGGGCCGTTTAAGGCACAGGGTACTGAAGCTGCCGCGATTTAGGGGATGGCAGCATGCGATACGTGACTGCAGCCGGACCCGAACACTACAGGACACTAGAGTGGCTGGGCAGGAGCAGGTGCCTGCAGGGGAAGTGGCAGTGCTGGGCCAGGCCCATCCCCAGCCCATGCTGCTCTACCTCATGTGACATACACACAGCGGGGTTTCACACCCAGCTTATTTCTGAGCACTGTCCCAGTGACACTCGGCCTGTTGTGCCGTCCCGCTATCACGCTTAGTGCTGCTGTCCCAGTACCTCGTGGACCCTGCCCCAAACGGGCCTGCCGGGTCCACTGTTTCGGTTCTGTTATTCCTTTGGTGCCAGGGATCAAACTCAGCACCTTGCACTTGCTCGGCAGGCATGCCGCTGAGCTGACGCCCCAGCCCGTTTTGGTTTTGAGCCACTCCACAGTTAACAAGGGGGCCCGTGCCCCCACATGCTCAGGGAACACCGGTTTCCTGGTGCTGGGGCAGAGTCCAGGACCTCAGGCATGTCCCTCCACCCACCGACCAGTGCCCCCACCCGTTTTGAGCCAAGTGCTCCGCTTGCTGTCCCAGTGCCACCTGTGGGCCCGGCCCCTGCCGCCTGCACTGGCTTCCTGTTGAGGGCGCCTCACCTCGGTTTTGGTGTGCTTTCCTCTGCAGAGCAGAGATTTGAGCCCCTTTTCATGTGCTGCTGGCCATTTGTATCTCATTTGGAGAAAATGCCAAGTTCTCTGCCCATTTCTGAACCCAGTTTTTGTTAACTGAGTTTCTGTACTTTGAGGACATTCCTCACTAAACACCTATTTCGTCCCATTCCACGAGAAACTCCTTCACACTGGTGTCACAGCTAAAAACTCAGTAGACAGCTCACACAGATTCCCTCCTGTGTTTGCCGCACGGTCCCACAGCGGGAGGGGAGGGCCGGGCCTCTATCCTCTGACCTGCTCCCTGACACCCTTCACTCTGCAGAAATCTCAGCAGATTTCAAGGAGCCGCCGTCTCTGCCCGGGAAGGAGAAGCCTCCCTCTGTAGCAGCCTGTGGGTCCCCTCTGGCAGCACAGCTGTCACCAGCTGCTGAGCTCCCCCAGGCTGCGCCACCCCCACCAGGCTCACCCACACTGCCAGGGCGCCTGGAGGACTTCCTAGAGAGCAGCACAGGGCTACCCCTGCTGACTGGTGGCCATGAGGGCCCGGAGCCTCTGTCCCTCATTGATGACCTCCACAGCCAGATGCTGAGCAGCTCTGCCATCCTGGACCACCCCCCGTCACCCATGGACACCTCAGAATTGCACTTTGCCCCTGAGCCTAGCAGTGGTGTGGGCCTGGACCTGGCCGACGGCCACCTGGACAGCATGGATTGGCTGGAGCTCTCGTCAGGTGGGCCTGTGCTCAGCCTGGCACCCCTTGGCTCCACCACGCCCAGCCTTTTCTCCACGGACTTCCTCGATGGCCATGACCTGCAGCTGCACTGGGACTCCTGCTTGTAGCTCTCCTGAGACGGAGGCGGGGAAGGGGCTGGAGCCAACATGGCTGTGTGCCGCGTTGAGCCTTGACAATCATGGGCCGGCCCTGCTTGGCCTTTCCCTGGGTGGCTGGGGCCACTGCTGGCTCTGGCACACTGGGGTGGAGGAGAAGCTGCCATCGGCAGCTCAGGCTCTGCTGGGGCTTTGGAGGCCTGGCCAGGGCCATTTCAATTCGACCTCCTTTTGTGAGGTCAGAGGTGCACTGTCGGACTGGTGGCGTGGAGGGAGGATAGCACCTGGGCGTCTCCTTGGTCAGCCGGGCCCGGGCTTCTGCTACTTCCTGGGGAGGCTTCCTGCCGTTCAGTGTTTTTGGCGTGACCATGTAGAGGTTGGTGGCAACACTTCCCTGTACAGGTGTATATACTGCTATATTATGTATCAGCGAACAATATATGCATCTATTTTGGGGGGTGCAGGAGATGGGTGCAGTTCCCCTGACCTGCTTTCACATACAGAAGGGCTGGATTGAGGGTCACCCTGAGCTGTGCCACAAGCCCCGGCCAGCTGCCTGGGCTCACCCCTCACGTGTGTTTAACATGCAGACACCCTGTCACCGCCTGTGCCCCACCTTCCTGCTACCCAGCTCTCCTTAGTGCCACAAGGGTTTCCTGGCCCTCCTGCCAGGAGCTCCCCGCTGCCTGCTCCATCCCTGGCTCAGTGCAGCCCACTCCACCCTGGGACAGGAGGGGCTCGACCAGCCTGCTGTGGGTGCGCCTGCTGCCCCAGGCCGCCAGACTCGCATGCTGGGCTGTTTCATGGGGTGAAGGGATGGAGTCACCAAACCCAGTGCTGGGATGAAGGTGGGAACTGTGTGAACTTTTTAAAATAAAAGCAAAAACACTGACTTCTCAGTCCAACTCATTCTGTCCAGGGAAGTGGGAGGGGCGAGGTGGGGTCCTCGGGTGCACATGGTGACTCTAATCCCACCTCTCGTGGGGGCCACTCAGGCCACAGGAGCCAGGTCAGTGCAAAAAGGCGGCTGCTACTTGTGGCCCTGGCTGAACAGAGGTCAAGGTGCTTTCTCCAAGCGTTTATTTACACCCTGACACCCCACTTCCTGAGCAAAGACCAATCAGGGCGGCCTCCCCTGCCCCCAGCAGGGCTTTGGTTTGTCCAAACTGCAGCAGACAGCTGGCACTTGCCAAGTCCTCACCCTGACCCACACGTGGGAGGCATTCCTGGCCCGGGCACCCACCTTGTGCCCCAGCCAACAGTGGGAGCCCAGAGCAGGAAGCCCTGAACCAACTCCGTCCCCATGCCCCACAGCTGTTAAGGGAGGTGCCGCTGCGGGGGAGTGGGGAGGTGCCGCTGCGGGGGAGTGGCTGCAGCACTGTCACCCGTCAATGTCCCAGCTGAAGAGGTGGTGCTTCACCAGCATGTCCTGAACACCCTCCTTCAGGGGCTGCTTCTCCTCCTGCGCACAGCACAGCTGCTCAGGGAGTGCCGCCTGCAGCGCCGCCACCTCGGGGCCGGGCGCCCTCCCTGGACGGCCAAGCACCCACCTCTCTCCTGGCAGGCAGCTCCCAGTCCTGGGAGAGGCTGAAGGCAAAGCAGCAGAGGACGCTGTGCGGAGGGAGGCTCTGGTCAGCGGCTGCCCTCCTGCCCCACCGCCCGGCCCTGGGCCCTGCCCGGTCCTCACCGGAGCTCGCATTTGATCTGCACCCAGCCAGGGCTTCGCAGGAAGGACCAGGGCTGGTACCACTTCTCCACGGTGGCCAGGCTGGAGCAGAGGACCTCCAGCCACAGGTGCAGCACCTGCTCACTGGGGACAAGGCTGGGAGGAGGGCGGAATGGGGCCCTACCCGCACGGCCCCCTAGCGCCCATCAGCAGCTGCTGGGCACCCTCGTGGTGGCTACAGCCCCTGCTCTACACTTACTTGAGCCCCACGCAGATCAGCGAGCGGAGCTTGACATCCATCTGTGCGTGGACTGCATCGTGAGTCACATTCACAGACTGCACAGCCTGGGGTCGGCACAGCTGTCACTTAGGTGCCCCACTGGCCAGGAGAGTCCCAAGAGGCCACCACAGCTGCCCTGCTTACCCGGTACAGCAGCTCCTCTGGGGTCAGGACTTTGCCGTCTTCGTCAAGCCTGAGGGGACCAAGCTCAGTGTCGTGCGTGCTGATCATGGCCACACAGAGGGCCACCAGCAGGGCACGGCCAGGCCCTTACCTATAGGTCTTACAGAGCACCAGGCGGGAGTACACCGAGTCGAAGTCCCTCTCCACCTCGCGGCCCGCAGCCTGCGGTGGACAGGAGACCGTGTGTGTGCGGGCAGGGGGCACAGGCACCCTCCTGCGGTACCCGCCTCCCTGCCATTGCTCACCTCCTCAATGAACAGCCAGGGGTGGCAGGCGCCACCAAGCAGGGAAGGCTTCTTCAGTCCATGTTCAAACAGGGCCTTGAGGGCTGGGCAGAGGGTCCCTCGCACCAGGTCTGTGACCCCCTCAGTCACAGAGTCGTCCCCTGCGATGGAATACTGCAGGACCAGGGGGCTTGAGCAGCATGGCCCTGCGGCAGCTGCAGCCTGGGTGGGGACAGCCCCCCCTGCCCACCACCTACTTCTTTGCTCCGTTCATCCAGGACCTCTACAAACTTGGCCGGGAACCAGCCTGTACAGAGAGCAGGCCATGAGGGCAGCTGGTGGCCCTTCAGGCCCTTGTCCCCAAAGGCCATAGAGAACCAGGAGGGCGGGGAAGGGCAGGGCTCACCTCGCAGGCCGTTCAGCTCACCCACCCAGCAGTGCTCGTCCTTCTGAGACACGATCTGCACGGAAGGAGAAGCGGGACGGGGCTCAGGTGCCTGCACACCTGCGAGCCTCAGCACCTGGCCAGCTAGGGCGTCCCAGTGGCACAGCCCTCAGCAGGGAACAGGGCAGTGCCTCTGCGCCGGACACCCACCGTGATGACGTCGTTCTTGCGGAAACCCAGCTCATCGTCATCGTGTCGCTCAAAGTCCAGGAGGGCCTTGGCCCGGCGCCGGTGGCTGCGTGAACAGGCCACGTAGTTCTCATGGTCCCGCTGGTGGCTCTCCATGCTGTAGTCTGGAGTCAGCTCCTGCTGGAGGACAGCAGTGATGTGGACAGGTGTGGTGGCCGTAGGAGGAGCATCAAAGGTAGGAGCATAACAAGTTTGAACCCCTCCCGGGCAACCTGGCAAGACCTTGTCTCAAAGATAGTGTATGGACAGAAAGGCCCACTGCAGGGGACAGGCCTTGGGCCCAGGAACTGGGAGGATGACAGTCCCCAAGTTAGGCCGGGGAGTCCTCACTCACCACACTACAATTTTTGGGGTCTGTGCACTGGAAGTGACGTGCCACTCGCAGGATGGCTTCTCGAAGGTCAGCCACCAGTTCAGTCTGCTTGATGTTCTTCGCCTTGAGTGCCTCCAGGTCATCCTCCCCTAGAAGGCACAGAGGGCTGCCCAGCTGGCCCTGCCTGGCCCCGGGGGACCAGGTACAAACCCATGGCAGCTGGGAGGGCAGCTTCGGCCAGCACTCACCAAAGAGTAGGGAGGAGATGGTGGACTTCCTCCGATGCGTCCTGCGCCGGACCACCTGCTGCGGGGACAGTGGCTCAGTAGGGTGCCTTCCACTTCTCCTCTGCATCCTCCTCCCACAGAGCACCTGACACGCCTATCCAGGGCTGCCGGGGGCCTAGGTTTGGGGACGGTGCAGGTGCAGAACAGGGAAGAGGCTTGCAGCACGAGGCATGCACAGGAACCTCATGCTGGGGGCTGAGATGGGACCTCCATGCTCGGCACACCTGAGAAAGGGTGGTGGTGGCACTGGTCCCCAAAAGCTGGCCCTGGTCTGCAATGAGGTAAGCCAGGTGCTTGCGGCGCTGGGCCTCCACAGCTGCCTCCGTGAGGGAGCCAGCCAGCCGCATGGCCGCCCCCAGCAGCAGCTCCGCATCCTCCAGCTGCGTTGGGATGTCCGATAGCGTGTTGAAGATAGACGCAGAGTTCTCCGACTGGATCAGCTCCTCCTCCTGGGTGGTGAGTGGGTGGGAGGGGCAGGGGCTTGGCTGATCCTGGGACACCAGTGTTGTCTGCCCTGGCCCCTAGGAGCCACCCCACCCCACATGTGACGTCCACTCGGCACAGACCCCGTGAGCACCTTGAGGCGCAGCATGCCCAGTGCCGTCTGGAACAGCACCAGGGAGCCCTCATAGAAAAACAGGTCCCAGATGCGCAGCAGGAGCTTGATATGCACGACGCTGGCGAAGGCCGTGAGGAACCAGTGCAGCGTGATCAGGGACAGCTCTGTGGGCAGGCACAGGAGTCACTGGGGCTGGGGCAGCTGCCCACAGGCAGTGCGGGTAGGTGAGGAGAACACCTCCCCAAAGGATGAGAAGAATCCAAGGAGCAGGAGTGACAGACTACACCTGCCCGTGTCCACACCCAGTCACCGCCCTCTGCAGGAAGCATCCTACGGCCTCAGCACTGCACAGTCAGAGGCAGTGTCACAGAGGAGGGTGCTGTGGGCCTCACCAATGTCATGCTCCTGCAGCAGCTTGTCCAAGCGAGGCAGGTACTGCACGATAAGGTGTCGCAGGACCCGCTGGTCTGTCTGGACTCCCAGCAGCGTGGTGCTGAAGTAGGAGGCGGGAAGCAGGTCCTCGATGATGGCGCACATCATCCAGAAGGCATCTTCCTCCTCCAGGAACAGCAGGAGGCAGGCAGCTACCTGGCCAGGAGGGAGGACAAGGAGCCTTTACCCAAGTCCTGATGCGTATAGGCAGTGCTGTGGGGTGACTGATCAGGAAGAGCCACTTGAGGATCCCAAAGGCTGCTGGGCTCAGCCTGACTGCAGAAACAGCTGCTCAGCACTCACTGAGGACACCCAGTCAGCCCTCTCCCACCCCACTCAGGAGGAAGAAATCACACGCACCCTGAGCCTGGAGAGGAACCCTGCATATGCCCACCCTCCTGGCGGCTCTTACCATGCCCGTGCCCTGGCAGTAGCCAATCTCTGGGTAGAGCCAGGCCAGTGCCCGGAGGATCCTGCGCAGTCGGGGTACCCCAATGCTGTTCACGTTAGCAAAGCAGGCGTTGCTGGGCATGGTGCGGAGCAGGTCCTTCTCGATCTATCAGGGGCCATGCCACCCCACAAGAAGGCCCTGTGAGACGGGTGCCCAGAGAAGGAGGCAAACCCCAGAATAAGGGTTCCTTACACTCCAGGTCAAGGCCCCCCCCCACTTCTGAATTATTCCTTGTGCCCAGCCTACTGAATGATCCATAGTTAAGATCCCCACTGTCCCTAGTGAGGACCATCAGCCCATGTCTCTCCACACACAGGGCCCCTGAACAGTTCTCCCTGAGGCCAATGAAGGACCCAGGGGAGCACGTTTCCTCCACTGTCACTGTGGGTGTGAGGGCTGCCAGGCTTGCCAAAGACCAACCAGGGGACACCTTCCTCCTGCGGGCCACACATGGTCTCTCCTGACCACCCTGTGTCACCTGCTTGGCAGCAATGGTTTCATCGTTGGAGCTGTTCTTCACGATCTCTCGGTAGGACAGCTCTGAGCTCCTCTTCTTCTGCAGGGCCCCAGACAGCCGCATCCACAGCTGAGGGAAGAAGCCACAGGGCACCATTTTTCTCAGGGCGCTGGACTGGCCAGGGTGCTCCGCATGATTGTGGGGCCCCATGGCACCTCACCTGTGGCCTCATGCTGTGTGGGATGCCGGCTAGCACCAGGGAGCGAAGCTTCTCAGAGTGTGGCAGGGAGACAGCGATCTTGTCCCAGGTGAGGTCACCCACGTCGTGGTTGTGGGTGAACTCCAGGTGGGCCTGCCACCGCAGCCTCTGTGGGGGGTCCTCCACCAGGGCCATGGCTGTCAGTGGGCCAGACCCCAGCTCAGCGCCTGCTGCCACAGGAAAGCAACGGGAGGACAGCAGGCCCCACACCATGCCCCAGTGGCCCACAGCAGCCTAGCAGCTCCCGATGGGCTCGGAGCTGTCTCCAGGCCGGGGGCCGCTGCAAAACCCATACCACAGGGCCATTTCCTAGGCGCTTCCCTCCCCAGACACCCCAGGGGCTCCCACTCCACCTCAGAGCCACCTCTCCCAGGTCCCACCCTCAATCCACTGCAAATACAGCGGGTCCCACAGTACAGGCCATGCCACAATCCTTCATCCAGGTCACAGCACGGCCTCTACGGCAGTTGATGTGGCCCTTCCATGACACTGGGTCACATCGCCACTCAGAACCCACCAGTGACTGCTCTCAGACTCAAAGCCAAAGGCCTTCCAGCCTCCATCACCCACCTCTCCTGCCCGGCCCAGCTCTCACCTCCTGCCACTTTTCTCTCACTCCCTCCATTCTATAACCTGGAGCTACAGCATCTCCTCCATGGCCACCTTACCTAATATGACCTCCCCTCCCTGCCCCCTGCCCCCAGAGCCCCCGGCTATCTCCCCACATAGTGGGAGCTCCATGCCATCTTGAGCTGAGGCACTGTGACACAGCCAGGAAAGGGCCCTCACCCAGGGCAGGCTTCCTGAGATACTCGCTGAACTCTAAAGAAGACACTGTCTCGCAGTGCCCAGCAGCTGCGTGCTGAGCCCTGCAGTGCCACCTTCTCACTGATCCATGCCCTCAGCCCGATGCTTAAAAACAGCCACCTCAAGGACTTCCCATCAGAAAGGCACAAATCCAATGCACACACTCTGACCAGGTGTGAAACCGCCTCACGTGTAGGGATGACACTGGGGACTCTAAATCCCATGACCCGCCGAGATCCAGTTCCCACCATGGGAGTTCCCTATGTCCCTTTCAGCCTCTATGTGGAACTTCCACCTGCCACCAGGTCCGAAGAACAAGAGAACCCATGTTAAAAGTGGAAATATGAGCGGTCTGAAGGTGAAGACGACTGCTCCAACTACAGCTATGGCCCAAGGAGAGGGGACCCTGGTTTGGGAAACTGACCTTCCCTGTTACAGCCACTAGGCACCGAGCCCAGGGTCCCTTACATGAAGATGGTTGGAGAAGATGTTGGACTAGGGACCAGGCAGAGCCGGGGAGCGAATGTAGCTCGGGCACCTTCACAGACACAGGAAGCGCTCACAGTGTAACCTGCACGTCGTGCCGTCTTAGTTAGGGAGAGCACTGTGCAGCCAGATCTGCATGCTCAGGGCCGGAGCGGAATGCACACTATGTCAGCAGCTATCTTCAGACGGTAGGCTGGGGCTAATTTTGTTTCAGTCTTTATCCTGCTAAAGTTCTGAATTTTTCAGTTTCTCTGCAATAAATGTTATTGCTTTTATCAGGCAAAAATTAATATAAATTAATCCCATAACAATTGGAGGCCACAGTTAGACACAAAGGTACGCAACTGTAAGCTTAGCACTCTGAGAGGCTGAGGCAGGAATTTCACAAACTTGAGCCCAGCCTGGGCAATTTAGCAAGGCTATCTAAAAATTGTTTAAAAGCTGAGCAAGGAGAGGGAGGGGGCATGGCTCAGTGTAAAGGCCCTGGGTTCACATTCTCATACCACAATGAGTAAGTAAATAAGTGGGCCCCACAGAGGTTTCCACATATTGTGCTTATAACACAGCAGCACACCCATACATTGCATTTGTCCTGAGGTCTGGAGCAGTGAGACCCAGTTCTTGCACAGTCACATGCTATGGAATATAAGTCACAGAAGCAGGAATTCTCAAGTACATCAACAAGACCACCACGGGGGCTCAATCTTACCTTCTCTGTCCACACGGAAACCAAACTCATCATAGCAGAACTCTGACTGCTCTGCCGACTCTTCCTTCTAGAAGCAGAGTTAGGAAGAAAGGCATCTGTGCCCCAGCCTGGGACCACAGTTTCTAGAGGATACCACCCCCCTGGCTGGCTGTTAAAATTCCACCCAGACCCAAGGCTACCCTTTCATAAAGCCTGCCCTGGTCATCATCCAAGTATAAGATGACCACCTCTGAACCTTCTTGCCATTTTCCTTGTTTTTCTTAGAATTCAAAGGTGTTAATATCAAGTTGAAAAACACGTTGTGTGCATTTCTGTGTCCCCACAATATTCCTCCTCCTACCTAGTCACTGATTCACACAGGCTCATGAAGTTGATATGCCACCACTGCTGGCAAACAGTGGACTTGGCCACCTGCTCCCCAACAATCTGCAGGGGGCCCTTTACCCCCTAGGCACAGGAGCCCTGCAGGCTGGCACCACCTGCACCAACGCTGTACCTGGGTGGACTTGGCCAGGATCTCCTGGGGCCAAATGCTAGGAGTCAGCGCTGAGAAGGGGCCACTGACAGAAGGTGTGTGGCCTCCTGCAACCAAAGAGACCGGAGAGAGGACAATGATTAAGAAAACGCAGAAGAAAACTCAAGTCAGGTGTCCCTGCCCTCCCGTAGGAATGGGATGGTAGAAAATTCCTAGAAAGGCGCACGCCTCTGGAGCAAAGGTGAAGGGCAGAAGCAGCAGCATGCTACAAAACACTCCCACTGCATCTCCTCACTGCCTCAGTGGGCGGCGACCTGGGCAGTGTCTCCGTAACTATCCCAGACTTGGAGCCAGCCTCCCTTGCCCTTCTGCTACCCTTGTCTGGGTGGCTGTTTATGAAAACCAAAGCCAGTTTCCCACTATGGCTCCTGGTGAGGGCCCAGCCATGCTTCACCTGACATGGTGCCAAGCCTCTGGCAGCTTCTGCAGATCCAAGCTTAGACCTTTACTATCCCGACCTCTGAGAGCTGCAAAGCACCTCAGGCTTCATCTGTGCCAGAAACATCCGCCTGTCTGGATAGCAAAGGACAGTGTCACTGCACGGCCCAGTCCTGGAGGGCAAGGTCTTCACACTGCACTGCTTCGATGGCCCACCAGTGGGGAGGGACAGAGGCACAAGGGAAAGAAAAAGCCACGCCTTGCCCTCTTTAAACTGGACTGTTTCTCTTTTTTATTGTGGAGCCCTAAGAGGCTGGAAGGGATAGGAAGAAGGCTCGGAAAGACAGCCCTCCACAGTGAATACTCTACTAGGACATACTCTGAAGTCACTAGAAAACCAGTGTTGCCAAAACAGCTGTGAAATAAAGAGCACGGGGCTCAGGCCCTGCTTGCTAAGAAGCAGAACCTGACGCACAGACTTCTGGGCAGTATTCTTCAGGGACAAAAGGCACATGGCCCAGCCACCACCCATGCCTCTGAAACAGGCTTTCCTGAGCCAGAGTCTTTGAGGGATGGCTCAGCACCACCCCACTCCTAGGAAACACCTCCCCTGCCCTCCACTGGCCTTCTGCACCAACAGTCTGCTTTTTTTCCTTCTACTTTTGTGAGATGGGGTCTTGCTGAGTTGCTCAGGCTTGTCTTGAGCCCCCCGCTTCAGGCTCCTAAGTGCACCTGTTACTTTTTTTCTTTGAGATGCTGGTGACAGAACCCAGGGCCTTTGCAGTGAGCTAAATACCCAGCCCTTATTTCTTATTTTAAAGCCAGGTTATCACTAAATTACTAAATTCCCCAGGCTCCTCGATGCTGAGGTTATAGGTGTGAACCACAATGCCCAGTTCTGAGCTAGAAGTTTTAAAAATCACCTGTTGTCATTCAATTTTCAAAACATTTTGAAGTTATATCCTCATAGAAAAGAAAACCGGCGTAGAAGAGACAGGCACATGGCCCTGTAAGAGACTCCCAATACCAGGTGCCACAGCACCATGGGTGCCCCAGTATGGCTATCCCGCCATCTACCGGTTGGGAGCCCCAGACAGCTTGTTGCTGTGACTGACCACCAGCAGCTTTGGGGTACAATGGCTTTAGTGCTCGCCCTCTGCATGGGGAAGGAAAGGGAAGAGGTCTCCAGTCAAACCTGGACCCCACCCAGCTCTGCCAACCGCCACTGGTCATAACCTTAGGCAAGTTCACTTCATGTCTTTGAATCTCAGTTTTCTTACCCATAAAATGAAGTGACACCTATGCCTTACCAGGAGGACTGAGATAACACAAATAAGGCCATTAGCACACTCTCAAACTTAGCCAATTCACAGTCCTGATAACATCACGAAAGTCACTGTTTGTTAGTAGCTGTGGCGCACTGAAAGCTCTCATGTTGAGCCATATGGGACTGCTCACGTTCACCTATGAAAACCAGCATCTGGCCCAACATGACACATCCACCCTGAGAGCATGAGAAAGACTCCATGTCACTGATGACCCCGAAGGCGAGGGTCTGGCTATTGCTTCTGGAAAGGCAGAGTAAAAGCATCAAGGGAAGGAGGGCACTTGAAATGGAAGCCAGGAGCTATCTCCCGCCATGGAGGACAATGAACTCTACATAGGCAGCTCCCTTTTCCTAACCTCGCAGCCGCCCACTCATGCACCAGTCAGCAAACAATGACTACGCACTCTGTGAGACAGGCAAGGTTCTGACGGCTGAGATACGAAAGAGAAAAGAAGGGCAGGCTGGCACACTGTATTGTACAGAGAGCTGGACAGTAAGCAGAAAAATAGATGGCAACTGCAGCAGTATGAGAGAAACAAAGCAAGAAAAGGTATGAGTAGAATAGAGGGGCTAAATATATCAGTTACAAAAAGCACTTTGAGGACAAGGTGGCAGCAGAGCGAAGACCAAAGGAAGCAGAGATGGAGTCGCTGGCTAGCTAAGGGGAGGGCCTGGCAGAAGGAACAGCAAGTGCAGAGCTGTCTGAAGCACCTGAGGTAGCTGGATGTGGCCGCAGTGGGGAGAAGGTGGAGGAGCAGGGGACTCTGTTCTTAACCGTCTGCAAGGTTCAGCTCCACAAATGGTTATGACCAGTGGCTTCCTCATAGGCTGCTCAGAAGCTCCCAACGTGGCCAGCTATGACATGGCTAAGCCGGGCAGGCAAGTTTTTCCTGCCTCTGGTTGCTATAGAAACTTTCCAGAAAGCAGTCAGGGAGTTGGCAGAAACAGTGTGAGCAGTCTGCCACATCACCATAGCTGTCCCTGTTACAGGGTAACAGGGTAATGAGAAGCAAAAACTTTAGAAAACTCAGACTAATGCAGGCATTTTTGAGGTGTTTAGAAAGAATTTTGAAAAAAAAAAATTTTTTTTTTAATCGGTACCGGCAATCGAACTCACAACTGCCTGCTTGCAAGGCAGGTACTTATGCCGCTGAGCTGTCTCCAGTATACTCCTTTCTATTTGCCAGTCCTGCAAGTCTACAGGAGGGGAAAAGGTTCTGTCCATTTCCTGTGGCCTCTTGTGGTCAGAGGTATAGGACCCTTCATGCCACCCCCAGACCCGAGACAAGGTCTTGCAGTGTAGCTCAGGCTGGCCTTGAACTTGCAATACTACTGTCTCAGCCTCCCAGAGTGCTGGGATCACAAGCAATTGCCACCACACCTGGCTTCTCCCTGCGCTCCTGCTCCTGACCTGTCCTGTCTCCTGGGCTCTGAGATTTCTGCAGGCATCTGGCAGGAAACCCAAAGGCTGCCATAGGCAGCACAAGCCAAACACTTCTATTCTGGCAGCTGCGGAGGTCCTGAAGATGTGTCTCTGAGTAGATGGGGACACTGAGCTATGAGAGAGAAGCCCAGTGCTGGGAGCTGAGAAAGGCTGATGTAGGGGCTGGGGATTTAGCTCAGCGCCTATTAAGCACCTGCCTTATAAGCAGGCAGTAGTGAGTTCAATCCCCGGTACTGATAAAAAGGAAAAAGACAAAAAAAAAAAAAAAAAAGAAAGGCTGATGTCAGAAATTAATGTGGCTGCTGCAGGTGCTAAAAATTAAGTCAGACAATAAATCCTTACATGGAATCTGAGATTTTTTTTTAAGAAAATGGAAAAAGGGGGCTGGGGATTTAGCACAGTGGCATAAGCGCCTGCCTTGCAAGCAGGCAGTCCTGAGTTCGATCCCTGGTACCGATAAGAAGGAAAAAGAAAAAAGAAAAAAAAAAAGAAAATGGAAAAAGTATGAAATTCTTTTTTAAAGTAAAAGTACAAAAATACTGGTTTCCCTGGCTTTTCTCCTTGGCTGTTAGTCTGCACAACACCTGTAAACCTTGTTCTCGCCAGTCTCCCCAAACCCTTTTTCCAGGGGCTCTGTGCTTCCAGCTGTTTCTCACTGCCAACAGAGGCAGATGAATCCCACCCTCTGCCGCCAGCAGAATGCCAGAGGAGGGCCATTCTCTGATGACCCGAGGTCTGACGTGGTCAGTCCCCATCCACACTCCACATGCCTCCCTCCCCAGCTGCATCCACCCTGCACTTCACCTGCTGTCAGTGCATTGCACTCTCTACTTCTAATTCTTTTGTATCCCACCTGCCAGACTCCTGGCTACACTAAGACTATTCAAATGATAGCTTGTCACAGATGTTGGCGGTGGCCAGTCTCTGAGATGGCCACAAACAACTCTAACTTCTGATACCATACATCCTTGCATAAGCCCACACCACCTGCAACTACAGCTGACGGGTGTGGCCAAAACACTGCGGCAGCACTCACAATATGGACTTCCAAGGGCAGTCTGTAAGCAGGGCCGCAGCTTCTCAACATGGCTCTTCCATCATCTGCTCTGGAGAAAGTCAGTGACCCGGTCACAAGGACCCCGAGGACCCAGAGGGAGGCACTAACTTGCCCACCACAGTGTGAACTACCTTGGGAGTGATCCTGTAGATGACTCCAGTCCTGCCAGGTCTGCCCACACCCTGAGAGCACCACCCTCCCTGTGAAGCAGGGTCTTCTACTGACCTGACCCAACTCGCAGAAAATAAACCATGAGAAAATAAACAGCTATTGTGAGATTTTATTGTGTTTTCAGTACTAGAGATGGAACCCAGGACCTCTGCATTGAATTATGTCCCCAGCTCTTTAAAAAATTTTGTTTTGGATTTTTTTTTTTTTTTTTGAGATAAGGTCTCCTTAAGTAGCCCTGAACATATTATGTGGCCGAGGCTAGCTAAATTTGAGGTATTAAGAGGCTAATCTAGGTTTCCTTTGGCCTCTACAATTACAAGAGGTGGTCAATGTGGTGGCCATAAGCTTCCGGACATTTATTAGTACAGTGAACTACTGAAATGTATATACATTTTTTGGCAGACTTTTTTATTGTGGGGGGCAGTGAGACATGGTCTTGCTATGTCTCACTGACATAGCTATATCAACCTGAACTATGTTCAGGTTCGCCTTGAACTTACTATGTGATACAACCTGGTCTCGAACTCCTCGTGATCCTCCTGCCTCAGTCTCCTGAGTGCTGGGATTACAGGTGTGCAACACCATCCCTGGCTGGATTTTGTATTTGTTTTTTTCTTTTGGTACCAGGGATCGAACTCATGACCTCACGCTTGCCAGGCAGGCGCTTAAGCCACTGAGCTAAACCCCTGGCTGAGGACTTTGTATTTTTAAGATATTTGATGCTGGTAAAAATAATTTTTTGTAGTAAAAATTTAGTTGACATTATATTTGTATAATCCCCCGAGGAATGGAAGTGCTATAAAGACTTTCACATCCTTTGATCCATAACTATTTGCCTGAAAAGTCAGGGAAATAATTCAACAAAAGGCATGGGCCTTTCGTTGAAAAAGTTTACCTCAGCATTTATGTGTGATCACACAAAAATCTGAAAATAATTTAAGTATCAAACATTAGAGGAGTTAATCAGATTTTGTTGCACTCACAGTAAGCTATGATTCAGTAATTTGATGGCCTAGAAACAATGGTTTTCAGCACCGGACAGCAGGCAGCACCAGACAGCAACAGGTAAGATAACCTGTAAGTACCTAGTCACTAGGGAAGCTCCAGTGTGGGGTTGACGAGGTGGAGAGGAGAGTCTGAGGAGTTCACACAGCCCCCTCTTCAAATTTTTTGAAAGAATTTGTATCGATTTGGTATTAGGTATAACTTTTTAAGATTCTACTTGAAAATTAAAAACAGAAACAGCAAAAAAAAAAAAAAAAAAAAAAAAAATCTTGGAAACAGCCTAAGTACCAGGGAAGACTGGAATGTAGCTCTGTGATCCCCGGGTTTGAACTTCAAGTCCCATCCCTCCTCACCCACAAAAAACAAACAAACAAACAAACAAACAAACAAAAAGAAATAGAAGCTAAAGCGGTATGCTGTGGTCATACTAAGTCGTGATGCCTATTGGACCCCTAAGTGGGGGTGTCAAGTAGGCAACTGTACATGTGAAAGTAGAGTTCACTGAAGTCAGAACTGAAAAGGGAGGCATCAGCGTATAGCAACTCAGGTATCATTACTAAGGAGAGAATGCAGAGTAGGGGCCATGGGATACCTCAATGCTTAAGGCATTAGACAAAAAAGAGGCAAAAAAAAAAAAAAAAAAAGTACGGGTCACAGCCAGTTAATAGTGTACTGTGGAAACCAAAAGAACCGTTTCCAGGGAGTACTGTGGTTTGAATGTGACCCTTCCAAAATTCTAGGTATGCCAATGTGGTAGTATAAAAAGGTGTTTAGGCCAAGGTATTCCTCCCATGTAGTGGGATTAGATGCTGTTACACAGAGGGTTGAGATGGGGGCTAGTTTCCACATCCTTCCACCTTCTGCTGAGGAGGCAGCAAGAATGTCCTCACCAGACCAAATTCTAGTGGCTTAATCTTGGTCTTCCCAGCCTTCAGAACTGTCAGCAATGAATCCCGGCTCTTTATAAATTCCCCAGTCTGTAGTGCTGGGAGCAGCAGACTCACCAATGTCATGTGCTGTCTGCAGGCCACAGTATGAGAACAGAGAACTGGCCCTTGGTTTGGCAAGCTGGAGGTTGCTGGTGATCCAGACAGGGGCTTTTAACTTTCTAACTTTAATGATGAGAGTTAGAAGCCCAAGTAGAATGGGTTGAAGAGAGAATAAGAAAAGTGAAGTCAGGCTGCATAAGCACTTGCCTGGCAATCACAAGTCCTAAGTTCGATTTATGATACCCCCCCAAAAAAAGAAAAGAAAAGTGACGTCATCAGCATGAAGATACTACATGATTTAAAGGATTAAATATATATATATAAATACACACACACATACATATATAGATATATGATATATGCAGGCATCAGGAGTGGTAGTACACACTTGTAATCACAGCACTCTGAGCGGCATAGTCACGAGGATCTCAAGTATGAACCCAGGCTGGCAACTCAGCAATTTTGTGAAACCTTGTCGCAAAACAATAAAAAGCTGGGAGGCTGGGGCTGGGCTCAGCAGCATAAGCGCCTGCCTGCAAGCAGGAGGTGATGAGTTCAATCCCCAGTACCAAAACAAACGAACTGGAAACCAAGAATTCGAATACACGCCTGTAATCCTAACTAGGAGGCTAGGCAGAAAGGTCACTGTTGAGTTTGAGGCCAGCTGGGGCTTTATAATAAGATCAGCCTGAACTATAGTTGAGAGCCTGTCTTAATAAATCTAAATAAATAAATGTCTAAGGATGTGGCTAAGCACAAAAGCCCTGGGTCAAATCCCCAATACTGCTAAACAAACAACCAAACATACAGTACGTAGAGGTTGAAGGTAATATAAAAAATTAAGGAGCTGGGGATCTAGCTCAGTGGCACGATGCCTGCCTGGCAAATGTAAGGTCATGAATTTGATTCCCGGTACAAAAAAAAAAAATTAATATGGCTCAGATAGAGAATAAAAGAATGGAGTCTACTAGTTGTTTCGTTTTGGTTTTGAGACAGGTTCTCACTATGTAGTTCAGGTTGGTCTTGAACTCACTATGTAAACCCTGGTTGGCTTCATATTCCTCCTGCTTCAGCCTCCCTCTCAAATACCAGGATCACAGGTGTGTACTACCAAGCCTAGCACTGTTTTTTTTTTTTTTTTTAAAGACACAGTTTAACAAAGTTACCCAGGTTTCGGTTGTACTCCTGGACAAAATTCCCACCTCAGTTTCACGAGTGCTGAGACTTACAGGCATGTGCCCCAATACCCAGTTTAGCCTTTTTTATTATTTTTTTTTAAATAGTACATGGGAACAGCAATGTTTCCAATTTCAGAGTTTTTCTGATTTTGTAATATTTATGTGCACTTTATTGGGTGAGTATCTTAATTTAAAAATCCAAATGCTTGAAATCCAAAATGCTTGAAAATCTGAAATGTTTTCTGGTTTTATGCTTGTTTTTGGTTTTGTAGCAATGATTAAATCCAAGGCCTTCACACTAAGCTACAACTCGAACTCTTTTTTTATTATTTTATGGGAAGATAAGCCAAAATTTCACAATAAAATAGTAAGAGTAGTTAATACACTGTGTATCATTATCTACAAATCATTAGTGCACAAGCAGGTAGAAAATATTCTCTTACAAGAAAAACAGCACAAAACTTTCTTTTCAGTGAACTAAGAGAAACTAGTAGTATAAATGAAATGAATTAACATACATTGAAATACTTTCCAACAGGGGCATAGGTAATTCAGGGAATTCTTTGAACTTCTCCCTACTTCCTATTTATCGTCTACATTTCTCTTTATTTGTATAAACCCATTTTTGAGTTTCTCATAAAAAAGAAACCATGGGATACCTGACTATGCTTGGGTGTCTGACTCCTTTCACTTAACATTAAGTTCTCAATTTGTATACATTTACTCACAAATGCCTCAAGTTTATTTTCCTGTATGGCACAATAGTACTCTGCTGTGTATAAATACATTTTCCTTATCTATCCTTCTATTGATGGACATATACCCTATTTCCAAGATCTAGCTATTACTTCTTTTTTGTTTGTGGTTGTTTGTTTTTTGGTACTTGAAATTGAACTCAGAACATCAAGCTTGCCAGGCAGGTGCTGTATTGCTGAGCTGGTATTCCCAGCCCATTAACTCTCGCTTTTATTTAATTCTAAGACATGGTCTCACCAAGTTGCTAAAATGCCCAAAATTGGATGAAACTTGAGATCCTCCTGCCTCAGCCTCTCAAGAGAGATGGGATTACAGGAATGCACCACCATGCCCAGCTCAAATATCTGAAACTTTTTGACCTGGGCACTCAAAAAAGTCTGGGATTCCAGAGTATTCTGAATTTCACATTACAATGCTCAATCAGTAATTATATCACATAAAAATTTATATATAAATGTTCATAGAAACATTGGTTTTTTTTGTTTGTTTGTTTTGTTTTTTTTTTTGTTTTTTTGGTCGTTTTTTGTTTTTATCGGTACCAGGGATCGAACTCACAACTGCCTGCTTCCAAGGCAGGCGCTTATGCCGCTGAGCTAAATCCCCAGCCCCTTCACAGAAACATTGTTAAGAATAGTCAAAAAGGGCTGGGGATTTAGCTCAGTGCCTGCCTGGCAAGCATTAGGTCATGAGTTCAATCCCTGGTACCAAAAAGCAAAACAAACAAAACAAAAAGTCAAAAGACAGAAACAGCTAGATACGAGTGGCACACACCTTTAATCTTGGCTTTGTGACCTGTCTGTCTACATAAGAAGACCCTGTCTCAAAAAAAAAAAAAAAAAAAAAAAAAAAAAAAAAAAAAACACAAGGAACAGCCTAAAAGTTCATGAATTGAGTAGATAAACCAAATGTGTCACATCATACAATGAAATATAATTTGAGCCATAAAAGGAATGAAGTCCTTATACACACTACAACATGGACAAACCTGGAAGCATTATGCTAAGAGGACAGTCACGAAGGCTATATATTGTATGATTCTATTTTATATGAAGTGTTCCAAATACACAAATGCACCAAGACAGAAAGTAGGCTGCGGTTGTCAGAGGCTGCAGGGAGGGGGCTAGGAAATGACTGCTGATGGTTAACAGGGCTCCTTCTATGCTGAGGTAAATGTTCTGGAGTTAGAGGGTGGAGATAAGCACACAACGAAGTGAACACCCTAAAAACCAGTGCGGGCTGAGGACGCAGCTGGGGGCAGGATGCTCACTGAGCACATGTGAGGTCCTCAGTTTGATCCCCAGCTCCACAAAAAAAACAAACCAAGGGACCAGGGATTTAGCTCAGTGGCATAAGTGCCTGCCTGTGAGTTCGAGTCCCAGTACCAAAACAAAACAAAAATCCACCCACAAAACACACATACATACAAATGCCCAACTGTACCGTTTAAAATGAGGGTGACTTTTTTAGAACGTGCATTAGGTGTTATTACAGTTTAAGTACAACACTGAAAGAAGAATGTGTCCTCTGTGTTTTTCTGAGGCCTATGTGAAGCCATGAGGACTGTAAGCTTCTCTAAATCTTGGCTTCAAGAAGGCAATAAGCTACTACTTATCTCCTCAAACAGCTCTCCAGGTAATTTAATATTTACACAAAACCAAGGAGAGTAAAAATGGAGGGGGGAAGTGCAAACAGCGGATCTATAACTGTGAAAAGGGTCCCTTTCTCTCTCAATTTGTAACTAGCACTTTATTAACATAGCCCAGCCTGAGTTTCACATCCTAGTAATCTGTGAAGTCATGAATTCTCTAACCTGATAAAAAGTGAAGTCTGCAGTTTTTTCAAGTTACTCTCAATTCCCTACCCCACCAACAGTCTAAGTGATCGCTGAAAAAAAGAACTGACAGGGCTGGAGGTTTAGCTCGGCGGCATAAGCACCTGCCTTACAAGCAGGTGGTCGTGAGTTCGATCCCTGGTACCGATAAAAATGAAAAAAAGACCAAAAAAAAAAAAAAAAAAAAAAAAGAACTGACAACACTTTGAAAACTCAGTTTCAAAGGTACAGGTTTTATTTTGTTTTGTAAAAACTGGACAAAATCCCCATGTGTTTAACATCACACAGAGCTTCAGTTGCATCCTAGTATAGTGAAGTGAAACGCTTTTTCAAAACAAAAAGCCACTAAAAGCAGTCTAAAGGAAAAGCAGACAACAAGGAGATCAGAAAAGTAAAGCAATTAGTAAAATGGGCTGTAAGGAGGGAAAATACTATCTCAAAATCTACATTTCTTTCTTTCTCTCTTTTTTGTACCAGGAATCAAACTCAGGACCAAAGACGCCTTGGCACAGAGCTACATCTAGTCTTGTCTAAAATATTTTATTTCAAGACAGAGTCTTGCGGGGCTGGGGATTTAGCTCAGCGGCGTAAGTGCCTGCCTTGCAAGCAGGCAGTCGTGAGTTTGATCCCCGATACCGATAAAAACGAAAAAGACAAAAAAAAAAAAAAAAAAAAAAGACAGAGTCTTGCTAAATCAAGTTGCCTACAGTGGACTTGAACTACCCTCTTGCCTCAGCCTCCTACAGTGCTGGGATTATATGTGTGCACTACCATACTGCTTTTAGAGAAATCCCTTCATGTCTCCCGAGTTCTGCACAAATATCCACAGGGCCATCTTTTCCACTGGGAACACAGTAAAATGCAAACACAAATAATAAACTGTATCGGCATGAATTTAAACTACAGGGCCAAGAAAATTTCTGGTTTACAGTCACAGATTATTATTTTTTTAATTTATTTACTTTTGGTACTGGGAATCAAACTCACAACCTTGCGCTAAATCCCCAGTCCAACAGTCACAGCTTATTATGGGAAAGAAAATTCTGGATTCTCCTCTGAGTTCTAAAATTACACAAACACAAAATTAATGGAAATTAAAATAAAATTTCTACCATGACTTTACTAGTCCAACAAATCATCTCCTCAAATTGTGTGTGTGTGTGTGTGTGTGTGTGTAATCAGACCCAGAGTATAACACACCAAGTAAGCACTGCCTCCAAGGAGTCACTCCCTTCACTATACTGTGTGAGGTGCTCCTGGTTCCTATCCTCCTAACCAACCTGCCTGTAACACATGTATGTTAAATTTTTTTGTCTTTTTTTTTCATTTTTGTTGGTACCGGGGATTGAACTCACGACTGCCTGCTTGCAAGGCAGGTGCTTATGCCGCTGAGCTAAATCCCCAGCCCCAATACATGTATGTTAATAGCTACTCTTCAGTGCTGGTTTTCTATACCCCAGAAACTCTAGAATAAGCAGAGCTACACTGAACCTCAGAGGCTCTTGGGTCCAGCAATTCCCAATTCTGGAAATTTCTCCTACATATTAGCAAAATGACCCATATACAAGGTGATTCTTACACTGCACTGTTTGTGAAAGAAAATACTATGTGGCAATAGATTAGAAAACCTAGATTGGAAACTGGTTAAATACAGAACATCTGTTTAGCAGGAGAGTGTGCCACTGTCAAAAAAGAATGAGTCACTGGGCTCAGTGGTATAAGCGCCTGCATGGCTGCAAGGTCACGAGTTCAATCCCTGCTACCAAAAAAAAAAAGTATGAGTCAGATCTTTATGCACCAATAAGGAATGATCTCCAAGATACATCGTTAAAGGAAAAAAGCAAGTAGCAAAACTGAATGTGAGCCTACTCTACTGGCACAAGTCAGTAATCCCAGGTGTACTGAGTGAGACAGGAGGACTGCAAATTTAGACAGCCTGCACAACTTACCAAGACTCTGTCGCAAAAACAATTAAAAAAAATTTAAACAGGTTGGGGATAAAGCTCAGTGTTAAGAGTACTTCTCCAGGGGTGGGGATACAGTTCAGCAGCATAAGCACCTGTCTGGCAAGTGCAAGATCCTGAGTTCGATTCCCAGTACAAAAAAAAAAGGTACTTTTCCAGCAGATATGAGACCCTGAGTTTAACACACAGTAACTCAAAAAACCAAAACGAATTTTTTAAAAGAAAAACATACTGCAAAAATGTTAAAAAATGAGGCATTATTCATTAAAAAAAAAAAGGATACATGTAAGGGCAGCTGGGCAACAGGTGGAATTCTTGTTTTTTGAGACAGGGACTTACTGTGTAGCTCAGGCATCAAGTAGCTATAGAGCTGGAGCTGGCCTCAAATTTTTGATACTCCTGCCTCAGCTTCCAAAGGGTAGGACTTTTTAATCTTCTGTACTTTTTGATCTTTTAAAATTGTTATTTTGTTCTTTGACACAGGGTCCTGCTATGTAGTTCAGGCAGTCCTTGAGTTTACTACATAGTTCAAGCCTTGAACTGATGGAGATCCTCCCACCCTAGCTTCCCAAGTTGTGAGATTACACAGGCCTGTGTCACCACACCAGTTGTATCATTTGGCTTCTGAACCAAATTAATATATTGCCTATTCAAACAAACAAGTAAAGTTACACATGAAAAAAATGTAGACATTTGGAGAACCACAGAATGAAGGGACCCCTCCACTCCACTTAATTCAATAAAAATGAGTATGAGGAAATTCAACAAAGTTTACATTTTCTTTCTAGATGATCTGCTGTGTTTCTGTGAAATGTCTAGGGTCAAGTTCTTTCTTTTTTTACCTCTACTATATTAATGTCCTTAGCACACACTTGATCTATCTAAATAGTCAATCAGATCCATGCCTACAGGCATACACCTATAATCCTAGCACTCAAGGAGGCTGAGGCACAAGCATCAAAAGTTAAAGTTCAGCTTGGGCGATTTAGCAATTTAGCTAGACCCTATCTCAAAATGAAAAATTTAAAAGGCATGGGGATATAGCTGTAAGTGCAAAGGGTGTGGGTTCAATCCCTAGGGCTGGGCAGGAGAATCGGGGAACAATCACACTCTCCCTTGAGCTCTACTCCTGATCCTACTAGCTTTACAGCTGGACTGCTGTCCTTCCCTGAGTCAATATTTTCTCTGTGACCAAAGGCAGTGTTCCTTTAGGCAAGATTGTGTAAGACAAAACAGACTGTGGAAACAAAGATTAGGGAGAAGGGAACCTCCCTAGAATTCAACCAGCCAAGATATTAGCATATCTTTTCTGCCCAGCAGCCCTTCTGTTTAGACTTTCTCAGGCTCACAATCACACCCTTCCCCAAGAGACCTTGATGTAAAATAATTAACCACTCACGGTAATCTCATTACTCACCTGGGTCCCTCCTCATCAGTCCTCTAATACTGACAGCTGCAGAATCTGAATGGCCATCAGGAAAGCAAAACCAACACAGCCACACAGCCTTTCTGTCATTCCCACTTTTAAGGGTAGAGACAACTCTTTCAGGAATAAAAGTGAAATAAATGCTGGTTAACTAATTGCAATCCAATGTTCAGGTATCTGAACAGCACACATAAAAGGGGCAGACCATAGTTAACAAAGTTCTTATTTATCTTAAAACTAAAGTACAAAAGTTAATAAGCGGGCCAGGGATTTAGCTCAGTGGCCTAAGGGCCTGCCTGGCAAGCGTGAGGTCCTGAGTTCAATTCCTGGTACCACAGAGAGCCGGGTGTGGTGGCTAACGCCTGTAATCCCAGCACTCCGGAGGCTGGGGTGGGAGGATCCTTGCGAGTTCCAGACTAGCCTGGGCTACAAAGTGGGCTCAAGGCCAGCCTGAACTGCATAGCGAGACCCCATCTCAAAAAAGACAAAAAAAAAAAAAAAAAAGCTGGTAAGCTACCTTAAGTCATTTGTTTAGCATTACCATCCATCTAGTTACTGAAATTTTTCATTTGTAGTTACAAAAACATCCACATAATAACCCACATAAAAACACTAGCCACTTAAGCCAGCTATGGTGTGCACTCCTGCTAACCAGCACTCTGGGAAGCTGAGACTGGAGCATGGCAAGTTTAAGTCCAGTCTGGGCAACCTGGCAACTTAGCACGATCCTGTCTTGAAAGGAAAAAAAATTTTAAAGGGCTGGAGGTGCTGTTCAGTACAGAGGTCCTGCATTCAACCCCCAGTACCACGACACAAAAATAGGTCATCTAAACCGGGTGTGGTGGTGCATGTCTGTAATCCCAACACTCTTTTCTTTTCTCCTCCTCTTCCTCTCTCTTCCGGGGATGAAGGCCAAGACTTTGAGCATCCTACTGTGCAATTCACCTCTGAATCACACCTCCAGCCCAGCTGCACAGTTCTGATGTGGAGAGGGAGGTGAGGGAACATAAGCCTGTGGCCTGAGGTCCCTTAAAGCAGGAGACCCGGATGTCAGCTGGAAGGCCCGGCAGCAGAGGGCATTGTGGGGAAGTTTTAAAACAGCACTAAAGGAAATACAATGTGAAGTCAATTAGAGATGTATGAAATTTGCTGAGCAACAGTGAAAAATTCTGGGGCTTGTTTGACGACGAAGAAGATGAAGATGAAAAACCAAAACCTCGATGGTCTTTCTACCTATTCTCCTTCTACCCTCCCCCCACTCAGAGAACAGTCTTCTCCTTCCCAGGTTAACTCCTCTACCTACAATAACTTTTTAATTGGTTCCTTTATGTTATTTTCCTTTACACACCTTCAGTCTTTTCCACTGACTGCAGGTCCTGTCTCTTTAATTAAAACAATTCAAAACGAAGCAACTATGTCTGGGGGAGCCACTTACCTTTCTATTGTCATTTGTTTTACAGACATATTTTTTTTTTTTTGTCTTTTTCATTTTTATCGGTACCAGGGATCGAACTCACGCCGCCTGCTTGCAAGGCAGGTGCTTATGCCGCTGAGCTAAATCCCCAGCCACAGACATATTTTTCAAAAGCAGTGCAGAATTCTGCATTCATGCCTCACCAGTCCACTTAAACTTTTTGAATCTAGCTTCTGACCACCTAGACCATTGATGGCAAACCTTTGACAGATGAGTGAACGCCTAACCACAACCCGAAACCCCATTATTCATTACAAAGTGCCAACACTGCAATTAAACCTGACTATTCAGATTTCAGTTTAGCAAAAACAATTCATACATTCACATTTTTGTCCTAAAGGAAAATCACCACCACTGACCTAGACGCTTAAGAGCTCCAAGGACACACCATCTGGTCATCACCACCATCTTCTTCCTGTGGCCTGATTCCTTAAACTCCCCTCACCACTGGTCTCTCCTGACTTACCCCAGGTTCTTGAAACTGTTCTCTTACGACTCTGGGCGTTCAATCTTTCCTATTACTGTTTCTTTTTTTTTCTTTTTTTTTTTTTGTGTCTTTTTCCTTTTTATTAGTACCGGGGGATCGAACTCATGACTGCCTGCTTGCAAGGCAGGCGCTTACGCCGCTGAGCTAAATCCCCAGCCCCTATTTTTCCTATTACTGTTTCTTTACCAACTCCTCTTTGCCCTCATCCCCCAAATCAGTCTTCTTTTAACCTACTCCTAATCAATCCCTATCAGGGAATTCATTCTTCTACATAAGGATTCAGCTATCACTACCATACCAATAACCTATAAATCTCCACTCTCTAGCTATGAACGAAGGGCTTATTATTTGCAACTCCCTACTTCACACCTTATTGGACTACCCTGTAACACAACAAAATGTATGATTTTCACGTGAACCTAGTTTTACTCTATCAATTCTTTTTTCCTATTTCTTCTTCTAAGACTCTCAGACCTAAGGACTGAGGTAATTCATGACTCCTTATTTTTCTCTATTCCTACACTGCATTAGTTGCACAGTCTGTGATTTTACCTCTGAGATAGCCCTGGCATCTCACCTCTACTGCCTTAATCAAGATACTCACTGCCACTTTTCTGGACCACTTTAAAAACCTCCTAACAAGGTTCTGTGCCTCCCAAGTATCTTTTCGCTCATGTTACACAAGCAGGAGATTAGTGTTCCCTGAAGCACAGCTCTGAGTATGTATGCCCCCAGTCTACCCTTGTGAGTCCTCCTATTTTCCCTCCATGTGGTTAATACTCTGCTTCAGTCACCTGGGCCACTCACTGCCATCCCAACATACCTCTGAGCCTTGATTCATACTGTTTCTTCTGCTTAGAAAACCACCTCTCACGTCCAAATATCTAGGTTCTATCCACTTTTCATGCTCAGCTCTGAAATGCCATTTCCTTTAGTTGTTGCTTGAGACAAGGTCTCGCTATGCAGTTTACGCTGGTTTTGAACTCACTGCATAGTCGAGGCTGGCACTGAACTCACGGCAAGCCTCCCACAGTGCTGTAATTACGGGTGTGCACTACCACATCCAGCTTGAAATGACACTTCTATGAAGCTTTTCCTAGTTTTCCTTTCAACACTTACTTGTACTTACCTAAGGCCATGTATTGACTCTAGCTCACTTAACTAGTTGCATGTCTTCTCTCTTCTGACAGACTAAAAACTCTATAAGAGCTGAGCCCTCTTCAGCACCCCATAAAAAACAAGGGTTCAATAAATGTTTCCCCGGGGCTGGGGATTTAGCTCAGCGGCACAAGCGCCTGACTTGCAAGCAGGCAGTCGTGAGTTTGATCCCTGGTACTGATAAAAATGAAAAAGACCAAAAAAAAAAAAGTTTCCCCAATAACAGGTTACCTGTGTTAGGAGATACTTAACTACCTGTTTTATGAAGTACCTACATGAATGTAATGTATCTTCTTTAGGACTTCTCAGATTTGTGGAAGAAATCTCTATTCACCTTATTTATACATGGTACACTGCAATGACAACCACTTAAGAGACAGAAAAATTGCCCAGATAGGGTCGGGGATGTAGCTCAGTAGTAGAGCACTTGCGTAGGAGTTTGATTCTCAGAACCAAAAAACAAAAACAAACAAACAAACGCTACTAGCTGGGTTCAGTCAAAACTAAGTGAAATATAACGATAAAATGATTATTGTTTTATACTGCTAAATTATGGCATAAATTATCACACAGTAAGAAATAAATGAAAGAACTAATACTTGATGTATACCTATTAATATAATGCCATTTTAAATATTATTCTCCTTGGTACCTTTGTTTTTTCCAACTGATGAGCCCTAATCTTTTGCTCCTACACAGCAGGGTGCCTTTTCATTTAACATAAACTGTTGTTTACTGTATGTCAGATGCCATGGTAAGTCCTGAGATATAACATGAACAAACAAAATCCTGGCCTTGTGGAGCTTTTATTCTAGCTAAGTAGAGACATACCTCTGTATAAAATTAATTCAATATAACAAACTGTATAGTCACATCAATTTTGGGCAGTAATAAAGACTAAGTCCCATGTTTATAATTTGTCAACATTCCATTAGAAATTCTAATGTAAGAGCCATCTCATTTCAAAATAAAGGATAGGCAAGGTACAATGGTACATGCCTGCAGTCAAGCTACTTTAGAGGACAAGGCAGGAAGACTGTGTGAGCCAATATGTTTGAGGTTACCCTGCGTAACACAGTGTGACCCCCGTCAAAAAAAAAGAAAAAGAAAAGAAAAAGCCAGGCATAGAGGCACCCATTTGTAATCCCAGGCCAGGCCTGGACTACACAGCCAGACCATGCCTTAAAACACAAAACAAACAACAACCAAAAAAGAAAAGCACAGTGTTTTCACTTTCGTTTTTAATTTCTTTTTTTTGAGACAGGATCTCGCATGTATTTCAGACCAGCCTTGAACTCATTATGTAGCCCAGTGATCAATGGCAATCCTCCAGCCTCAGCCTCAAATGCTGGGATCACAGGCATGAGCCACCACTTCCAGCTTCTTCTTCTTCTTCTTTTTTTTTTTTTTTTTTTTTGGTCTTTTTATCGGTACCAAGGATCGAACTCACTGCTTGCAAGGCAGGCGCTTATGCCGCTGAGCTAAATCCCCAGCCCCTCAGCTTCCTTTTTGTAAAAGCAGGCTTCACTATGTAGTCCACACCCAGGCCAGTTTTAAATTAGCTATGTAGCCCAGGCTGGTTTTAAACTCAACAATCCTTCTACTGTAGACTCCCAAGTGCTGGGATTAGAGGTGTACATCACTGTGCCTATGTCAAAGTATTTTTTGAAAATGCACCACAAATTTGTTGGGATTTTTGGTCACAGTAGTCAAATAAAATAATGTATAAAAATTCCCAAGTCGGGCCAGGGATTTAGGTCAGTGGCACAGCACCTGCCTGGCAACCGTAAGTTCCTTAGTTTGATTCCTAGTACCAAAAAGCAACTCCCAAGTTCCCTTATTAGATGATAGTCTTTCATTTTATCAAAGTATTTTATGATTTTTTTTGGTTCAGATTTATCTTTTAAATTCAGTACATTGGAGTTGGGCATTTAGCTCAGTGGTATAAGCATCTGCATGGCATGCACAAGGTGGTGGCGATCCTGGCACCAAAAATAAATAAATTCAATATATTACTATTTCACTTTGCATCTCTAGTTCTTAAATGAAGTATTGTTTATTGTTAAAATGTGCTTTTTTTCTGATGGTTTATAAGACTGGTAAAATCCTTCTATAAACTTTCCCAAGCACTCAGTTCTTCCCTAGAAGGATGACTATAATGTTGAAACACTATTTGTATTACGTGAATCAGTGTGGAAACAAACACAATTTATAAAACAAAAGTTGTATTAACTTTTAAGATATATATTTCATAAAATACATACATATTTAATAATGTTCACCAAAAAAATTAGCATTTTGGGGCAGTAGTGGGGAGGAAACTCTAAACTTCTGCACTGAGCTATACTCCAGTCCTTCACATTTAAATTGTGAAATAAGGTCCCACTAATTTTCCCAGGCTGGGTTTGAACTTGTAACCTCTTGCCTCAGCCTCCCAGAGAGTGCTGGGAATATAATGTGTCACCATGCCTGACCCTTAGTCCATTTTATTTTGAGACAGAGCTAGATTGTCCAAGTTAGCCTCAAACTTGCATTTTTCCTGCTTCAGTTTCCTAGCAATCCACCTGCCTCAGCCTCCCAAGTGCTGGGATTACAGGTGTGCACCACCACACTCAATTGATTTTATTATCAACTAGTTATTTTAACTTTTCTCTAAGTGACAAGACCTCATGTCACATAACAGTAAATTAAAGGAATCTATTCCAATCCACAAAACGCTAACTCTCAGTCCCTTAAACTATGCAACAGAGAAATGTACTGAAAGGATATGCAATATCGCACAGAACTGGCAAAAAGCAGAAGAATCCAACCTTTGGAAAAAACAGCAGCTCCAGTGTCTAGATTATTAGGGATGAACCCATGGCTGTGAGGAAGGAGGTGGAACTGTTTGCCACTATGCCTTAGACCCAGGGCTCACGTAAAGGAGGAACACACATGTTTGCCTAATCTCTGCTGGTCTAATGCTGGCTCTATGCTCAACATTCACATGGTTGAGGGTGGACTGTTATCCAAAGCAAAACTGAGTGCTTTACCCAGACCTGGACTGGGTGCTGAGGAGGCCAAATAACCTCTATCTACCAAGCTCACAATGTGATACCTCAAATTCAACACAACCCAAGTACAGAGAAGCCAAGCCAGGGTATTGCCTTCATTCACACTTTCTGTGCGACCCTGGGCAAGTGGCCAGTTTCCTATCTGTAAAATAGTGATGGTCATCACTTATAACCAAGTAAATATGTGCAAAATGCTTTGTAAACTCAAAGCCAACTACGATAGCTAATACTAAATGCTTGCCTACATTCCTCTTACATAGATTGTATTTATATTTTCCAAACAACTGTGAAGTGGGAGGTTATGAGCACAAACTCTGAAGTCAAACTACAAAGCTTCCATCCTGACTCACTTGACCTTAGCATTCTGTGACTGCTCCCTCAGCTGTAAATGACATAACACTGATAACGCGCAGGGTGTTGGGAGAATTAAGAAGGGCCAGGTATGATAGAGCATGCCTGTTATCTCAGCACTTGGGAAACTGAGGCAGGATGATTCCTGTGAGTTTGAGGCCAGCCTGGGCTATAGTGAGTTCAAGCACAGCCTAAACTGCGAGACCCCGCCTCCCTCCACAAAAAAAAAAGCAAGTAAAATTCTTAGAACTGTACCTGGCGTATTAACAATAAATATTAGCTATTAGTATGAGCAATAGTGGTAACTAATGAGGAAAATGAGGCACTAGATATTTATATAACTTGTGCAAATTCTCAAAGTTTAAAGTTGTAAGGCCAGAACTTTTATAGTGCTAGGGATTGAACCCAGGGCCTCAGAGATGCTAGGCAAGAGCCCTAGCATAGGACCAGAATGCCACTGTGGCTGCTCCTAACTACTGAACTACTGCACTGATGAGCGGAGGGGAGGGGAGGGGAGGGGTTCAAGCACAGCCTAAACTTCGAGAGTAGAGTGTTCTCTGGACTTAAATCTATCTGTGCTCAAATTACACAAATTAAGGCTATTTACACATGAAACTCAAATATGGCAGGGAAATGATTTGTTTCCTCTCCTATCATTAGGATCTTAGTTTAGAAGGCTAATTAAATATCTGGGGAGGGCTAGGAATACATACATCATTTTATTAAGGAAAAACAAGCACTCAGGAGGCAGAGGCAGACAGATCATGAGCTCTAGGATGGTCTGAGCTACAAACTGAGACCCTGAGTCAAAAGACAACAAATATGTAAGCTACACTTATTTTAGCCTGAATTGGGTATCATGCTCTAAGAATAAGAAATTTTTTGTTTTGTTTTTAAGACAGGGTCTTTAGGGGCTGGGGATTTAGCTCAGCTGCATAAGCACCTGCCTTGCAAGCAGGCGATCGTGAGTTCGATCCCCGGTACCGATAAAAAGGAAAAAGAAAAAAAAAATGTAAAAAAAAAAAAAAAAAAGACAGGGTCTTTAGCTGGATGTGGTAGCATATGTTTCTCTCTAAAAGTACACATCTAAGCAGGGAGTCCTAACACTGTTTTGAGAGCAACTAAAGTTCTCTCTTTTAGCAGTCCAATATTACTTTCTCAATGAAGTTCCCCCTCAACCCCCTAGAATAAGACTACCCGGTCAGCAGTTAACATATCATAGTGACATGTATAAACTTCTCTTCCTTTTTAGTCCCTAAACTCCTCGGGACAAAACTATGTCCTAACGATCTTTTCAAGTCTATAAGATGCCACATATAGTTATTATTGAGTAAGTGGCTGAATGAAGTTCATGAAAGCAGTTACAAGAGCTAAGGGTAGAAGCCAGAGTACTGCACTAAGGAGTAAAGGGAAGAGAGGGATGAAAAGTCTGTTTTTTAAGGACAAAGCCAGAAAGAAAACGTGACAGAAACAGTAACTTTTAGGGAAAAAATAACATCAGAAAGTTTTACATATATATTTTTAAGAAAGGCTGAGCTGGGGATGTAGGTCAGTGGTAGACACTCGCCAAGTGAGTTCCATCTCCAGTACCACCAATGCAGGGGGACAACAATGACAACTGACAGGGAATATACCTACGTGGTAGAATATTTACCCCCTGTAGGAGGCGCTGGTTCAATTCCCAGCACAACATAAAATAAGAAAAATGAGAGAGACTTGAACGTATTTGTTGATAAGGTAATACAGCATAGTAGAGCTGGACATGATAGTGTACACCTATACCTGTGGCACTAGGGAGGCTGAGGCAGTAGAATCACTACAAGTTCAAGTCCAGCCTGGGCAACATAAGTTGAGTTCAAAGTCAGCCTGAACTACATAATGACCCTATGTCAAACAACAACAACAACAAAATTCAGCACAGGCAAGACTGGGAGTTTTAGAACTAGATACATTTCAATTTGAAATCTGGCTTTGCCAGAATGCGTGTGAGCAAGTCACTATACACTATGCTTCAATTTAAATATAGTAAAATAGAAAATTCCTGCAGCTCACTGTGACAATCACAACACTTGTCAAGCAGAAGACATTCAATAACTCATCAATGATTGCAACTGCAGGCAGAACCTGGCCCTGTGTACTGACCTCTCCTGTCTAGCTTGTGCTCTGTTTGGGATTTCCTGTCCAAGTATATGTGTAACACACAATAGCAAAGAAACAGGATCTTTCTCTCTTCTGCGTGTACCACCCTTTACACCATTTCCATTTCCTTGTGACAGTCTGCATGAACTCATGAATGGCTGCTGTGGAAAATTACTGCTGTTAATCAGATAAGGAAGAGACAATATGGCGAATAAACAGATGAAACTCATGTTAAGTCACCAAATGAGTAAGATCCTGGGTTCCTGTCAGAACCCTCATTGAGACTAAGTAGAGAAAAAATGAAAATACAGATATACAGAACACTTCTGAAGATTGTAAGCTAGCAAGGTGTTCCCACACCCACTCCAAAGATGGCTTATACAAAAAGAGACGATTACCTGCTGAGCTCCTTTCTCGATATCCGATTCTAGTAACTGGCTCATTTCCTCACGGTACTATCCCTTTTCCATTCCCAAAGTTTCCGAAGAAAGATGCATTTTACATTGCTTATAACTGTTTACAGCCTTTTGTTGTTGGAGATGGAACCCAGTGCCTCACATGCTGGGCAAGCACCCTATGACTGAGTTACCCACCCCTCAGCCTTTTAACATTCTGGTTCTGGGTCATGTTCACCTAGTGCCTATCTGTGATCAACAGAAACACACCTCAACTCTCCCTCTCTCCCACAGACTACACATCTCCATACTTTAAAAAAAAAAAAAAAAGCCTGTAATCCCAGGGAACATGACGCAGGAGGACCACAAGTTTAAAGCCAACCCTGGCAAATTAGCAAGACCCTGTGTCAAAATAAAAAGGACTGGGGCTGTAGTAACGTACACCTGAGTTCAAGTCCCACACCTACCACCGCCTAAAGGCGGGGAGAGGTTATCAAGAGAAAAATTAAAAAGAATTAAAAATACTTCAGGACATCCCTAAATATTTTACAAAAAAAAAAAAGACCCATCACAAATTTCACCTGCAGCAAGAGACGGGAAGATTCGACAGTCATCTCCTCATTCAAAAGAAACTTTAAAATATCTTGATCCTCCTTCCACTTTCAGGCAGGATGGGCAAACTAGGAAACTAATCTTCAAAATTCCAATCCTAACACGGGTGATCCTAATGTATATCTCAACTACCACCACCCCAGACCCCTATAATACATACGTACGACAACATTCTCCGATTCTGAGCCTGGATCGCAATCTGAATCTCACATGCGGAGCCCGTACGTCAAACCTGTGTAAGGGTTTGCACCTGGAACAGCTCCCAGGGTTGCTGTATTTAAAGGAAATAAATAAATAAAAGCCCGGCGTCAGGTGCGGTGTCCCAGAGAACGCTCCTGCCGCCAAGGGGTGCGCTGCGGCCCAGCCCGCTCCGGCTGCCGTGGACCCCCAGGTGCCCGCAGGTATCCAGAGTCTCGGCCGCGTTCCGGCCAGACCCGGCCTAGCCCAGCCCAGCCCTGCCCACCTGCCATGCGAACTAGTGGGCCCGGCCGCCCGCGACCCGCGCAGTGCTTCTCCCCTCGCCGGAGCCCTCGGCCTGGCTCGGCCAGCGCGAGCCCGGACGCCTCGAGGCCCTCATCCGAGTGGAAAGTATAGACACTGGCAGTTCTTCCCGACCTGTGCCCGCACTCACCTGCCGGGCGACCGCCCCAGCGCCAATCCGCGCTCGCGCTCGCAATTCGCCCGCCGCAGCTCTCTCAGAACGCTGCTGCGGCACTGCGCACGCGCGGCCGGGGGGGGGGGCAGGGCGGCCGCGGGGCATGCTGGGGACGGTAGTCGCGCGGGCACGCGCAGCGCTCAGGGCACGCTTATAACCTGCAGAGTTCCGAGCGGCTGCCGCTCGAGGCGAGACTGGCCCGCGGCCGCTCTTCGTCCGTGGTCAGAACCCGGCGCGGCCCATTAACACTTAATTCACAATCTTAGGTAAAAGATTGACGGGCGGAGGCCGTGCCGAGAAAACCACCCGCCGGGCGCGTGCGATGCAGTACGCGGAGGCCGAGGGCCTGCTTTTGAGTCATGCAGCCCCATTAAATTAGCTCATCTGCGAAAGGAGGATGCCTGCTGGCGACGCTGCGAGAACGTGGCTCACTCGGAAAACGTCTCACTCGGAAAACGTCTAGGCGCAGCGCCAGAGAGCAGTCCCGGGAGGTGCCTGCCAGTCTCTACTGATGTCAGCGTTCTGAGCTTCAGCTTTGAAAAAACAATTGCGGGAATGGTTTTCTGAAAAGGCCAATGCTTATTATCTAAACCCGAGTTCCTAGCGGTTGTTGGTAGGTGGTGGTGCACAGGTAGCCTGCCTACAAAACACCACCTCCCTGTCTGCCCCAGCTGGCAATGCACTTTGTCGTGTTTTCTAACACCCACGCTGTGAGCATGTGAACTTTCACATTCCCATCTTACACGGGACGACCTGGCCAAACTGAGATGTCATAAGTGGCAGACCAAGATCTGAAGCCATTTTCTGAGATCAAGTTCCTTTTTTCTTCCCAGGCCACAGCATTGCCTGTATGTGTTTTTGTTTAGTTAATTAGAGCAATGGATACCAGCTTTGCGTGTACCCATGGGGTAGGGATCCACACCAGGGCATGCATGCTAGGCAAGAGCTCTACCACTTCAGTGTGGTAAGGTCCCTTTTCCTATCTCTCAACTTGTAAGGGTTGTATTTTTTTCTTTCTTTTTTTAGTACGGGGAATTGAACTCAGAATCTTTCACTTGCCGGGCAGGTGTTGTGCCACTGAGCTACATCCAGGTCCTATATATATTTTTTCTTCAAATCCATTTTATTTTATTTATTTTTTAATCGGTACCAACGAACTCACGACTGCCTGCTTGCAAAGCAGGTGCTTATGCCGCTGAGCTAAATCTCCTAAATCCATTTTATTTGAAAGAGAAAAAAGAAAAAAATTTGAAAACATGTAGGGGGAGTGGACAATGATATATACACTGCGCATTGTCATCCCCAAATCATTCACTCAGAGTCCAAGACATCTGCATTCAATTGTCTGAACAGTACCAGCACAAATCTTTCTCTTCAATGAGAATTTACTTCAGCTCACAGTAAAAGAGGCAATATGATATTTACACATGTCTGATTTATTTCACTTAGGAGTATGGTCTCAAGTTGCATCCATTTACATATAAAAGTCATTCTCCAGCTTATCCTTCTTTATTACTGAGTAGTACTCCATTGTATGAAACTATCACATCTTTTTTATCCATTCCTCAGTCGCTGGGTATTTAGGTTCTTTCCAAGATCTAGCTATTACAAATTGTATTGCTATAAACATGGGTGCACATCCAGCACTGTGGTATGATGTTTTTAAGTCTTTTGAGAAGACACCCAGAAGGGGAATAGCTGGGTTGAATAGGACCTCTAGTCCTAGTTTTTTTGGGAATCTCTACACTGATTTCCACAGTGGTTGCACCAGTCTGTATTCCCACCAGCAGTAGAGAAGGGCTCCTTTTCCCCCCAGTCCCTCCAGCATTTATTATTGGTTGATTTCTTGATACAAACCATTCTTTCTGGGGTGAGGTGGGATCTGTTGTTTTAATTTGCATCTCTCAACTGAGCAGTGATGTTGAATACTTTCTCAAGTATTTATTTGCTGTTTGTATTTTTTCATCTGAGAACTGTTTGTCTCAGATGCCCATTTTTAAATCTAGAAGCACTGATTTTTTTTTTTTTTAGTTCTTTATATGTTCTCAATAGTGAGACTTTTTGTCTGACATACAGCTGGCAAACATTTTCTCCCAGGTTGTGGGTTGTCTCTTCAGCCTGTTGGTGGTTTCTCTTACTGTGCAAAAGGTTTTCAATAGGATGAGATCTCAGTTGCTGGTTCTTTGTGATAGAGTTCCTGTGCAATCACGGTTTTGTTTCAAGATCTCTACCTACACCAATGTCTTCAAGAATTTTACCTACTCTATCTTCCAGCAGATTTAATGTTTGTTTTAATATTAAGATCTTTGATCCATCCTGATTTTAGCTAAGTGCATGGTGAAAGATAAGGGTCCAGCTTTAAGCTTTGGTATGTACAGAGTCATTTTTTGCAGCATCATTTATTAAAGAGGCTGTCTTTCTTTCAGTGAATGTTTGGTACCTTTGTCAAAGATAAGATGGCTTAATATTTCTTTTTTTTAAATTTTATTTAAGGAGAAAAGAAAAAAAAAGCAGAGAAAAGGTACAAGTTATACAGATTTACAGAAAAAAAAATGAACAGTAGGAAATCACTAGTTAATGGATTACATATTGTCATCTTAGAAATAATTGTTCAAGTCACAAAATTAAAGCTTGTAAAGTGGACATTCCATCAATGATACTGCAAACAGTTCTGTTCAATGATCCAATAAAACTCTGATATCATTTTCTATCTTATACACTTAAATATACATGCAGTTATATAGTTTAGAGCACTTTCTTTTCCTCTCTTTTGTACCATGACTATTACACATTTTGGGTTTCATTGCTCCCACGGTTCTTATTACTTTTTTGGAAGAGAGTAAAACCAAATGTGACATAACAGAACAGAATCGGTCAAGTCAAAGGGGTGGACATAGTAAATACTGTAAAAACATAATACAAGGTGATCAACAATGGTTATCATAATGCCTCCCGCTATCTCTAATAGAATTGCCTATATCGTTAGTTATAATACAATTGAACAAAACAGTAAAGAATAAAACCGACAAAACCAAAACATTGGAGACATTGTAGGTCTTCAAAAGTAGATAAAAGTCAACGAGAATGGGCGTTATAATGAATCTCATTATCTTCACAGCTGATGCCTAAACTTTCGAACCTGATACTATTCCAGCAAAACAGAATAAGGGAACATCAGTTAAAAACCAGATGGTGAGAGTGATACAGGGCTTTAAATCGAGGTAATGGAAAGTCAAAGTGGGTTACTATACTATATCCTGCTATTTTTTCCCTTTAATTAAAAGGATAAAGATAAAAAAGTAAATAATGGAGTGGAGATTGAGATAAAAGAGGGCATAACAACGAAAGCGCAGATCAAAACAAAACCATTTAAGCAGAATAGTGTTTCACCACCAGATAATCCTAACCTAAAAGTAGTTACCATATTGTCTCTTTCCTTGAAATCCTTGAGTACAACTTCGTATACTGTAGCATTAAGTATATCAAAACAATGTAAAACCATTTAAGAGAATGACAGCATTACAGGGTATTTAGAAACGACTAACAGAAAATTAACAATGGTTTCTGTATAATCTTGTCTTTAAAAGGTTTTTGCTTATACTATCGTACATAATAAAATCCAATAAGATACAACCTATTTAGACCATTGGAGACAGAAGGACAAAAGCTAGATGAGACTTCAAAACAAGATGATACTAAATCAGTATTACCTATTAAGATGTCATTTTCTCCAAAATAGCTGTTCCTATCATCCAATCTTCTCTGCCTCATTTCTGTTGAGCTCTTTTTCTGTCAATAGCTGTCAGTTTGTCTTCTTCATTTTGTTCTCTGCTCCATTCGTTGTGGCCTCCCCGCCACTATTTCTGGGTTCTTTGTATTTTTCTTTTTTTAGAATATCCTGCACTACTCTCTGTAGAGTTGAATTGGTGGTTGCATATTCCCCCAGTTCCTCTTTATCCTGGAAGCACCTTGTTTTTCCATCAATTTCCAGGGACAGTTGTGCAGGATATCTCAATCTTGGCTGGAGATTATTATCTTTCAAAGCTTGAATTATTTCCCCCCACGCTCTTCGTGCTTTGATGGTTTGTGCCGAGAAATCTGCTGTAATTCTTATGGGTGTTCCCTTGTAAGTGGTCTGTTTCTTGTCTCTGACAGCTTTTAATATTCTGTTCTTGTATTGAATTTCTGGAATTTTTATTATTATATGCCTGGGTGTTGCTCTGTTTGGGTTGTCAGTAGCTGGGGTCCTGTATGCCTCATACATCTGAGTACCTTTACCTTTTGCTAAATTAGGAAAATTCTCCTGGATTATTTCTGTGAGTAACTTTTGTAGTTCACTTGTTTGTGTCCCTACTTCTTCTTTTATGTTCTTAATCCTTAAGTTATGGATCCTCTTATCATCTTCTTGTCTTTGTATTATTGCTGTTTGTTTCTTTGTTATTTTTAAGAAGTTTTTCATTTCATTCTCCCATATTACAAGTCTGCCCTCCAGTTCAGATAGTCTGCCCTTAGTTTCTTTCAAGCTGTTATGCCAGTCTTCGATAGACTTCTTAGTATCTTGGTAGTCCCTTTGAACCTGCTTCATGTATTCTATGCTTTCTCTGTTTTCTCCATCAAACAATTCTTCCCTCTTTTTCTGTTCTTCCATTCCACCATCTGTTTTTTCTTGGGTGGTGCTTAGCATTTCTCTAAATATTCTGCATACTTCTAGCTTCAGGTCGTTGATAACTTCATTCCTGAATTGGTCTATGAGGCTCTCTATATGGCACTTTATGTCTATTGGTGCGGTGTCCGCTATTGCCTGTTTCTCAGAATTGGGGGCCCAGGAGCCTTTCTTGTTGCTGCCTCTCCCCATATTCTCTGTTCCTTATATATGCAAGCTTATATAAGAGGCCCAGCTTCTCTCCCAGTCAGCCACAGCCTGGTTGAATTGCGCCGGCTAGGTGTTCCTGCTCACGGCTGCGCACCAGGGAGTTACAGACCAGGCAGCCTACGTGTCGCCCCTCCCAGCCACCATCAGGCTCTGGGATCTGGGTTGGGATAGCCTACCGGGTCCGCCGGCAGCGTCACGCAGGCCAGGCACTTTTCACCAATCCCACCCGAGAGGGGGATGTGTGGCTGGAGTCGTCACTGCGCCCTGCTCCCGCAGGACTGCTCGGGCCCAGAAAGTCCTCCGCTGGAGTCAAACTGTGGTAGAGTGTCAGTTTCTCTCACTCACCTCACCACAAGTCAGTGCACACCTCCCTGCCCGTCCTGTTTTCGAGTCCGTTCACAGATTGCCGTTCTCAGAGCTTCTGCGCGTCTCTCTCCTTGCCGAGCCACTGTAGAGGCAGCCAGCCGCCGTGCGGCGGGAAACCCAAATCGCGGCTTCCAATGGCGCGGGGTCCAGCCTCCACACCGAGGCTTTTCTGTTCCTGTTTTAGCACCAGGACTGCATTCCAAGTTGGTTTCCTAAACTGAGTCAGCAGAGCATATCTCCACCTGCTTATGTCTCCTTAGTCCGCACCATTCCTGGCTTCTGAGCCGAGTCTTTCAGAGAGCCTCCGGTAGTTACTGTTATCTGTCTGCCATGTTCTCCCGGAAGTCCAAGATGGCTTAATATTTCTGCATCTTCTAATCTGTTCCATTGATCTTTGGATCCGTTTTTTGTTTTATTTTCATTTTTTCCAATACCACAGTTTTTTTTTTTAAAATCACATTAGCTTTGTAGTATGATTTTAAGTCAGGGATTGTCTTGTCTTTGTTGCTCAGGATTGCCTTTGGTATTCTAGGTCTCATCTATCTAATTGAGATGAATTTTAAGATTATTTGCTGTAATTCTGTGATCTATGCTATTGGAATTTTGATTGGGATTGCAATGAATCTGTGTAACAGTTTTGGAAGTATGGCCATTTTCATTATATTGGTTCTTTTTAACCAAGGGCACAGGATATCTCTCCATTTTCTAATATCCTCTTCAATCTTTTTTTTTTTTTTTTTTGTGCTGGGGATCAAACTCATGACCCTGCACTTGCCAGGCAGGTGCTTATGCCGCTGAGCTAAATCCCTGGCCCTTCAATCTCCTTTTTAAGAGTACTGTAGTTTTCAATGTTGGGGTCTTTTACAACCTTTGTTAGATTGATTCCTAGGTACTTCATTTTTTTGGATGTTACTGTGAAATGTGTTGTTTCCCAGATCTGTCTCTCAGTGAATTCTTATTTGTGTACCAGAAGACTACTGATTTTTGAGTATTGACTTTGTATCCAGCTAGGTTACTGAATTTGCTTATTAAGTGTAGTTGTCTGTTGGTACAGTTTTTGGAGGCTTCTATGTAGAGATATCATCTGCAAATAACAGAAGTTTATTTCCTATCTTTATTCCTTTTATTTCTTTTTTCTCTCATTTAATTGCTCTAGCTAAAATTTCGAGGACTGTGTTGAGTAAGAGTGGAGACGGCAGACATCCTTGTCCTGTTCCTGATTTTAGAGTTAAAGCTTTCAGTTTTTGTCCATTTAGTATGATGTTGGGCTGTTGGTTTGTCATAGATGGCTTTTATCAGATTGAGATAAAGACCATCTATTCCAATTTTGTGTAGGGTTTAAAAAAAAATCATGAATGGGTGCTGGACTTTGTCAAAAGCTTTTTCTGCATTCATTAAGATTTTTGTCCTTGATCCTGTATTCTTTTTTTCCCCCCTCCAAATCCATTTTGTTTCAAGTAGAAAAAGAGAAAAGAAAGGGCTGGGGATTTAGCTCAGCGGCATAAGCGCCTGCCTTGCAAGCGCACAGTCATGAGTTCGATCCCTGGTACAGATTAAAAAAAAAAAAAAGAAAAAAAATGAAATTTTAAAATATGTTAATCAGGGGACCCTATATTTCTTAAACTTAAGGGAAAATACAGTTTTTTTTTTTTTTTTTTTGTCTTTTTCCTTTTTATTGGTACTGGGGATCAAACTCACGACTGCCTGCTTGCAAGGCAGGCACTTATGCCGCGGAGCTAAATCTCCAACCCCAAAAATAGTTTCTTGAGGTAGTTATAAGGTAAACTGAAGTGTCAAAATTTAATGCCTGAGTAATTCTAATTTTAGCACCAAATCCTTAAGAGTTTTGCAATAATCTACCACCATTTGACTTTTGCCCACATTTTCTACAGACTTAATAAGAAATCTAAAGGCAAAGCTTCCAGCCCTTCCCTGTGTATCTAAAAGCCACAAAACACAGAAATCAATTATTTCTAAGGAATGTATGAAACATTTATTTGTAAATGCTGTGTAGCAATTCTACACACACACACACACACACACACACACACATACAGTCCATTAATTAGACAACAAATGAGAGAAAGAAAAATTTAAAGTTGTAGAAGGTAAGAGGCAGTGTAGTGGAAATTTTGTACCAAAATTTTTTAAAAATCAACTGTTACTGTATTAAGACAAGTTGTGCTCACCCTGCCTGTCATATGATCAGACTGCTAACCCTGGTCAGCTTGGACTGTGTGGTGCAGCTGTTTTTCATAGACAGCCTGTTTTAGGTCAGCCTGCCCCAGTCCAGATGCAGGAACTGTATTTTCCGACCTAAGAATATTGCCTGTTTTTCTAATGTGTTTCAGGGGGTTTCTACCCAGGACAAAATAGCCCAGTCAAACACTCACTTAACTCAACCTGCCCTGCTCAGCACCCTTTTCCCCAGAATTTCCTTGCTTCATAATAAACGATTCCCTTTAGTTAACTCTGTGTGATAACACGGAGTGACTTAATTCATGTAACCAGCTATATGATAATCTGCTATCAGCTCTTGTACTTTCTGCTTACAAAATGTATATAAATTTGTTTCATTCTCTGCCCAAGCTGGTGATTTGGAACTGATTCCCACCAGCCTGTTTGCACACTAAATCACTGCCTTCCAACTCCTTCATGCGAAGTGCTTTTCTTTTGGTTTAGTTCCTGGTTTTTGTAACAACAGCACTGAGGGCAAGGACCTTTCTAGTTCCAGCAAGGGCAAAGCAGTATGGGTAGTCAGGCATGGTAGCACATGCATGTAATCTCAGCACTCAAGAAGCTGAGTCAGGAGGATGGCTTTGAGTTTGAGGTTAGCTCGGGCTGGTCTACTACAGGGAGAGAGGCCTTGTATCACCAAAAAACCAAGTGTGGGTGCTGTGAGGGATTTTAAGTAATGCTGCTAAGCATCCCTCAGGTGACCAGTGTAGGCATCAGGGCAGTAAAACCCTGGGCAGCAGTGCAGAGCTCCTTGTACCATTTAAAGCTGCCCTTTCTTCAATGTAACCTACATGTGGTTCCATGCATTGCAGTGCTAAATTATGTCTACGCACCAAGGGGCCTCTCTCACCATTTTGTGTACAGTCTCCTTCCTGTACCAGACCATTAGTTCAGCAGGACCAACTTTTGTTTACCATTACACAGCCAGATACAGAGGCACAATTAAAATTTGTTGAGGCCTGGATGTGGCTCTGTACTACAGTGCTAAATTCACATGTGAAAGGCCACAGGTTTGATCCCCAGCACCAGGGGCAAACTTGTATAGAAGCTAGACCGGGAATAAAAATTTTGTAAATATTTATTTCATTAGGTGGACACAAAAGAAATGATGCTTTTAAGATGTGAAATGTCTGTCAGCCGGCTGCTGGGGAGAAACAGCAAGGAAGCAATGCAGCCCCACACCCTGTGTGCTGTGGAGGCCCTGTCAGCCGGGGAGAAACAGTAAAATGTGAAATGGAAACCAGGGGCAGTGGCACATGCCTGTAACCCCACCACTCTGGGGAGGCTGAGGTAGGAGGTTAGCAGTAATTCAGTAATTTAGTGAGACCCTGTCTCTAAGTAAGTAAGTAAGTAAATGGTTGAAGCTGTAGTTTAGTGTAAAGGCCCTGGGTTCAATCCCTAGTACTGTAAATTAATTAAAATTCAAAGTATATTTACTTTTGTCTTAAAAAATTAGTTATTTAATAAATTATGGGCTAGATTATCTAATTTTGTTGCATGATAATGTATTTAAAATATACTATCCTAAGAAATATGTATGTACTTTCCTGAAGAATTAAAAGCACCACACCACAGCAATATATGCACATCCATGTTTATAGGAGCACAGTTTGTAATAGCTTAATCTTGGAAACAGCCCAAATCACCACCAACTAATGAATGGATAAAAAATTGTGAGTTTTTATACAGTGGAATACTACTTTGCCATAAAGGATCAGCTTGAGTTTTCTGGCTAAATGGATCCACTTTGAGACCATACGTGTTTAAACGCCACTTTGTTTCTCTGGTGTGAGAAATCCAAAGAGTACACAAGGACCAAAATATATCACAGATATTGTGGAACAAGAACATGTTCAATGGGAAGGGGAACTAAGGAGAGACAGAGGGGAGGGAAAAGAAAAAATTGAGAAGGAAAAAATGGAAACAAAGCTTTTGTAGATGAGGAGAGGAGGAGTTGAGGGGCAGGTAGGGAATTGGGAAATAAAAATCAAGTTATATCACGTACAGGTGACATTTTCTCATGACGAATATGATCATCATGTATGTATACCTAAAATGAACCAATAAACAATAATAAATTCAAAAGCAAATAAACTTTCAGTCTCTTACAAGTGCTATCGTAACTGCATTTTAAAGACACATGTCATATTAAACTTTAAAGGGAGACGTACAATGCTTTCCCATCGCTTTAAACTTTTAATGGGAATTCCCATGTGGGGATTAAGGTCAAAGAGGGTTTTTTGGTTTTTTTTAAATGAACAGAGAGTTTATTCAAAGTTTCCTTAGGTTTCTTTCTTTTTTTTTTTTTTTTTTTGGTACCAGGAACCAAACTCAGGGCCTTGCGCTTGCCAGGCAGGCACTTATGCCACTGAGCTGTATCTCTGGCAGGTGAAAGAGCTTTACAGTAGATTCTAAGGATGTCCTCAGACCTCTCCTATTTTGGGCTACAGTGTTGCCAACCAGTTCTGTCTGCCACAGGCAGCACTTGCATAAGGAAGAACTTGAGCTGGACTCCGATAGGCAGGCCAGACCAAATATGACTGGCCTCACTATGAGGCCCCTGCCTCAGCCTCCCAGAGTGCTGAAGCTGTGGGTGTGTATTACCACGCCTGGCTGCTGGTTTTTCATTTGTACTTTCCATGAAGGTTAAGTTCATACTCACCACTTAGAACTGGTTTTTTCGGCAATTTGGTGTCAAAGAATGTCCCTGTGCACAGCACTTGAAACATGTCTCACCAGATCCGGAGATGGGCCAGAGAAGCCAAACTCTTCTTTGACTTCTAGCTACATTCAGAATATGGGCTGAAATTTATGTACATTTAAGCCACATCCATAATAAAAGGGATCTTGTGATCTACGTGAATGCTAGGATTTTAAAAACAATTACAATGCCTTAATGTAGTATCTGCTCTGGAATAGATTCTAGAATAGAAAAAGGACATTAGCTAAAAAACTAAGGATATTATTTAATAAATATGTTGATGTTGGTTGGGGACTCTGCCATTTTTCTATAAATCTAAGCTTTACAAATCTGGAACTAAGTTCATTGAAATACATTTTTTTTGGTATAGGGAATTGAGAATTGAATTCAGGACCTCACGCTTGCCTGGCAGGCGCTGTGCTGTTGAGCTACGTCCCTGGCTCAAACATTTCTTAAAAACTTGAAAAAACACACAACAGCAAAGTCAACTTAAACCTACTCATTCCCCACAAAACCTTAGTACCTCACGATACAGCTGTCCAGCTGTGTGTGCAGCTGGGGCTGGACCAGCGCAGGCTCAGCACACACTCCAGCCCTGCCTTCCCTTTACTTTTCCCTATTTATTTTTTGAGGTGCTAGAGTAAGTGCTTTGCCACTAAGCTACACCCCAATCCTACTTTTTTTTTCTTCTCTTCTCTTCTGTGGTACTGAAAGAGAACCCAGGGAGTATGAAGCTATATCCTCAGTCCATTTTTGTTTGAGTTTCCAGTTAGGATCTTGCTAAACTGCTCAGGTTGGACCCAGACTGTCATACTCCTGCCTCAGCCTTCTAAGTTGCTGAGATACAGACTTGTGCCACTGTGCTTAGCCTACCCTAGTTTTTTCGACTTATTCTTCTTTAAATTTTAAAGAGAAAAAACTAAACAAAACAGAATAAAGCCAATCAAAACAAAACAGTGGAAGTGATATGGGACTTTAAAACAGAATAGGAAGCTGGGTATGGTAGCACAGGCCTATGATCCCAGCACTTGGGAGGCTGAGGCAAGAGGATCATTGCAAGCTGGAGGCCAGCCTGGGCTATGAAGTGAGCTCAAGGCCAGCCTCAAGGTCTGCACAGCAAGACCCTGTTTCAAAACAAAAACTGTAGGGAGCTACTTAAGCTGGAGATTGATCACATGTGTGGGGCTAAAGCAAGGCCAGCCCAGGAAAAACAGAGAGACCAAAACAAGCTATGTAAACAAGTTGTTCCAGCACCAAGAAGGCCAGGGGCCAGGCCTGCAAAGTAATGGGTTGCTAGGCAGAGGGGCTGAAATTGACATCATCTTTCCCAGTGTACAAATAAAGGTGCTACAGTGCTTGAGCAGTTCCTTTCCCCCTTCAGGAGGATAAGGGTTTCACCTGACCCCAGCTTTGTCTTTTCTTTTTTTTTTTTTATCGGTACCTGGGATTGAACTCTCCACTGTGCTGCGCTTGCAAGCCAGGCGCTTAGGCCACTGAGCTAAATCCCCCAGCCCCTCTTTGTCTTTTCTTTACCTTTCTCATCCTCTAGTGGTCCTTAACCCCAAGAACCTCAGGAGCTGTAATGGGTCATGGCAAAAAATAAAAACAAAAACAAAACCCCTAAAAAAACAGAATAGGGAACCAACAATGGCTGTCATAGTGCCTCTTGTTTTCTTCCAATTTGTTAACCATTAGACATAATAAAATCAAAGAAAACAGAACAGAGTAAAATCAACCAAAACAGAACATCAAATAAAACAATAAAATGGAGCCAAACAATATTGAGAACAATAATGGGTTTCAAAGGTGAGACAGAAGAAAATCCCCCATAGTTGCTACATTGCATTGCATGTTTTTGTTATTCTCTCAACAGATGCTTAGACTACCAGCTCTAGGCCTGCAAAGTCAATCAAACAATACAAGATTAAATTGTTTTCTACCTCAGTTGCTAACAGCTCAACCTGTATTTCTCTGAATCAACCAGCTGCTTAGGTGGGGTGGTGGGATGTTGGCGTACTCGTTTCCCAGCCCGAGCACAGGTTGGCTCATAGAAAGGGTGAACTGGCTTCTTGTTTCTTCTCCTGGCACCTTTGCTGTCTATTCTCTAGGTTGATGTTTCCCATTATTTCAAGGTATTACTCTTTTCCATGGCATGCAAATCAAACTTAAGTGCTGCCTGCTTCCTTACTGACCACAGAGAAGCCTGGTAAGCCTTCCTGAACAAAAATAACTTTCTCAGCCAGGCGTGGTGGCTCATGTCTGTAACCCCAGCACTCAGGAGGCTGAGGCGGGAGGATCATTTCGAGTTCGAGACCAGCCTGGGCTACAAAGTGAGCTCAAGGCCAGCCTGAAGTACATAGTGAGAACCGGTCTCAAAAGACCAAAAAAAAAAAAAAACTTTCTCTTTTCATTTTTTTTGGTACCAGGGATGGAACTCACGACCTTCATTTCCCAGGCAGGCCCCTAAACCACTGAGCTAAATCCCCAGCCCTCTTTTGTTTTGTGAAGTAAGATCTTACTATGCAGTTCAGGCATACTCATTATCTTAGTTACTTTTTACTCATAGCTGAGACAAAATACCTGACACCCAAACTTAGAGAAGGAAAAGTTTATTTCTTACAGTTCTTGGAGGTTTCAGTCCATACTAAGTTATCTCCAAGGCAGTGTGGCATGGCGGGGCAGCCATTCCTGGCTGCTGCTTGGTGGCTGCAAACAGCCAGACATGAACACCTTAGTGAACGCCAGATACACCTTCCTGCTGTTACATCGTATTGTGGCTCCACCCCGAGGCAGGTGTTGAACTCACACCACCAATCGGAGTGCTAGACAATGAACCAAGCAAAAATGCATAATTGCATGAGGTTTAGGGGCCACGGATATAAGCCATGACACTTATGATGGTCCTCCTGTCTCAGCCTCGAGTACTGGGATTAGAGGTGTGCCACCATGTCTGACTAAAAATGCTATTTTCTGAGTAGCTTTCATGTCAGATCCAACACTACCATTGCAGCCTCAACTAATCCTCATGCCCACCCAGGATTTATTTATACCATCCTTGAAGCTCCTAACCCTTCTGCTTCCACTTCTGAGTGTTTACAAGCATCAAGCCCTCTTAGTTCTTAAATGAACTCTAGGCTCATCATGGGAAGAGAGCATTAAGTGCTGAGCAGAAGGCCAACAGTCCATTGGCCCAGATGTTTAGGTGGTTCTGAGCCCTGCAACCTTGCCTAACCCTGAATTTAATCTTGATAACCAACATGTTCTATCTTCCAGCCAACTTGCAGTTTACCCAAATGCCTCTAAAATGTTACAAGGGAAAATAGGTTACAAAATTATACTTAAGAGTAATTCAAGTATGTACACAGATAGATAAGAGAACAGAAGAGGAAATAGCAGACATGCAAACAAACCCACCCATTCAAATAGCCCAGGAGGAGAAGCAAGTCTAGCCACCAGTCACTGGAGACCGGAAGCTTCCTATAATTGCAGAAGGGGATGGTTCCGGGGCTGACAGCCTCAGGGTGGCTAGCATGAAACATATTCTCAGATTACAGATATACTGATAGTAGCTGCTTCCTGGGGAGCTGGGTACCAGAGAAGGAAGTAGAGGGAATGTTTAATCAGAACTTGTCTTAATTTCCTTGTGCCAGGCCCAGTATAAACATCCTGCAAGGTTTTTACAAGCGACTAACAGGTCTAACAGGCAGTACTGTTCTGCGGGTTACATGTGCTCAGCTTCCGTCAGCTCTGTGCAGTCCTCGATGGCCCGACACTGTGGCGTGTGGACTCTGGCTGGCTGGATTGCCATGAGCTGGTCCTCTTCCAAAAGGTGGAGCTCTAGTTTTGGCTACTTTTAATGAGATAAGACTAGAATTTTGCTCAGTGGCATAAGCACCTGTTTGATCTCCAGTACCAAAAAAAAAAAAAAAAAAAAAAAGGAAATGAAAAAGAAAAAACAAAAAGACAGAAAGAAAGACAAGAGTTGAAGCGCTTCAGCCTCTCCTCACTCACAACACTCCTGCTAACACGGTCATCTTCTGGCTTCTGCCTGACTCTGGATAAGGAAAGTCTTGGTGGTTCTACTGTCTGCGGGCCCAAGCCAGCCTCAGACCCTACACAATGGATCCTCAGCTCAGTTTTATCCCTGGGGCAGCCGGGAAGTCACTCTTCCTGCACACAGTAGGCGAGCGCCAACAAACTGGCAAGTCTTCGCCTGCCTGGACCCTTCACCGCACCTCATCCAGTCTTTCCTCCAAGGCCGGATCTCCGGTTTATCCCTCACACTAGGCAATCTAAAGAGCACTACTACAGTTACACACACTAACTGCCTTCTCAGTTGTGGCTCACACTAAGCATCACACACACACAATTTTTTTTTTGAGAGAGCGTTTTGCTACGTTGTTTGGTCTTGAACTCAGTAGTAGTTCACACTAGTCTCAAACCTGCCAAGATCCTGCCTTAGCCTCCTGAGGCTGCGTGGACAGGCATGTGGCCATATGCCTCATTTACATTTATACTTGTCAGATGAAATCTTATTTTGCCTCAGTTAATTTTTAGTCTTGTGTCACTGGCAAATTTTCATTTATGTCACTAGGTTGCCCAGGCTGGGTTTGGACTTGCATCCTCCTGCTTCAGCCTCGCAGTCACTGGACCACAGGCTTGTGTTACCCCACCCAGTTGCTTTTGTTTTCCCTGACACTGAGAATGTATAAAATGAGTCATCTGACCAGCTAGTGCATTATCTCCAGGTGGGTAATTATAACCCAGCTGGTTGGTTCAATCAGCTACCAACTCACATAAACAAGGATTAGAGGCTGTCAGATGCCGGGATGAAATCAACATGCCCAATTAGCATTTTCCTGATACATCAGCCTTATCAAAAGGTGAAACAACATAGGCACAGCTTGAGCTGACGAAACCCGATGATCAAATTTTTTTTGAGGGGAAAGCGCTTCAAATTTCATTATTTTGGCCAGATGACTGAAAACAGTTATCTGACTGTATCAAATCACCAAATTTGGGTTATTTTGTTAGACTCAGAGCAAATTCATCTTTATGAGGACCAGAAATTTTTTGCTACTTCACAAATGGGTGAACATATAAAAAGAACTAGAGGCTGGATATTTAGCTCAGCAGCACAAGCACGAGCACAAGCACTAGCACGAGGTCAGTATAAAAAGAACTAGAGAAGGTCCTGACTTTGAGTGGCTTGATTTACCAGTTTATAACTTTTCTATTCCGTGATGGGGCCAAGTGTCCCCAACAACCAAGGCTCTGTAGTGTAGCAGTTAATAAATGAACACTTGATTGTAAAGAGGCTTTGTGTGGCATTACTGCTTAGCTGAAGGCTAATGGAAGGGTTCCAAATGCGTTTCAGGTAGGTAGACTAAGCTGTGTCTGATGGGTTACTGCAGTAAGTGCATGTCTGACTTATGGTGTGTTTACTATAATATAACCCTACATCTTTATTTTTTTATCATAGACATAAATTTAATGTGAATTTTTATAAAAATAAAAAACTGGAGGGGTAAGTTTGCCTGAATATACACATAATAGTTTTTTCTTTGTGGTACTGGGGATTGAACTCACGACCTCAAGTTTACCAGATGTAATATATGTTTGAAACTCCACATCTTTAGACATGAGGTAGCTAGAAAATTTACCTTGGAAGAACAGAAAGGAATAATTAGCAACAAGTAGTGATGGAGTTTGTGTTGCTGTAAAAAATGCTGTTAACTACAACGCACTGCTGTTGTACTAAAGACGTGGGTACTGTACTAACTTATGGTAGCAACTCGAGGTAAATGAGGCACTACAGGCAAACTATTTTCATGTCCTGGCATTAAAGCTAATAAACCATCCATGACTCTTCATTTATTAATTTTCGAACTCTACAGACTTAATTCTACTTTCACTTTCATCACATTTGCATATGGCTTCACCAGGGGATAAACCTCCTCTTCCAGGAATCTCTGTACCTGCCAAAGAGGAAAGCAAATAGGAGACAAAGGAAAATGTCAAGGTGATGCCTTTTCTTTTTGTCTTTTTCTTCATTTTTATCGGTACCGGGGATCGAACTCACGACCGCCTGCTTGCAAGACAGGTGCTTATGCTGCTGAGCTAAATTCCCAGCCCCAAGGTGATGCCTTTTCAATGTTGCTGAAAACTATTTGATAGTTTCATGCTGCTGAGCATGTATGTTCTTCAAACGCCGGCCAGAAACCTCTTCCCAGCCCGCACGGGCCCCACAAAGGCCTGGGCAGCCTGTACTCCCAGTTGGTTCCCCATTTCCACCCAATCACCAGGAAATCCTCTCTCCCCTTCCCCAGCCACCAAGTGATCAGCCTCTTCTCCCTGTCTCCCCTGATCTGTGTCTGTGACCACTACCCTGGCTCAAGCCCTCTGCACCTACTGCTTGGTGACAGACCCTTACCCCCTCCCCTCTTTTGTGACAATACTAAGGATTGAATCCAGGGCCTCTGAGCTACACCCCCAGCCTCCTTTTAAATTTTGAAACAGGGTCTTGCTAGCCTGCTATGTCACCCAGGCTGAAATGAAACTTGTGATCCTTTTGCCTTAGCCTGCATTTATCTATGTACCTTTAAATCCTTAGAATTAAATGCACTGTTTGCTTGAACATATACTGAACACATTATGTACTTGGTAAAAATTTAAATTCTAGTTGTTTTCAAAAGGCTAAGAAAATGACAAGTCTTACTGAGCAAACATCACGTGCTAAGTAGTATGCTAGACATACATTACAATCCTCACAAGCCCACAGTGAGATAAAGTAGTTTCGGAGAAACTCAGAAGGGAAATATTTAAGGGAACTCCAAACAGCCAAACCTTATATTTTAGGCCAGCAGCCTACCTTGACTTCTAACCAGCCCCATTTCGTACTTCCCGTAAGAGACATCAAGGAGAGTACCCCAGTTCTGAGGCCCAGCAGGGTAGAAGAGGGCCCTGGGAGACTTCCTAGAAGCACCATGCACCGCTCACCTGCTGGAACGCCCGGCCTGTGAAGGAGGAAGGATCCAACAAGCGCTCCAGCTGGGAGTGAATGGGACTGAAGTAGGAATCAGCCCGGATCCGCTCTATGAGGTCGTTGTCACCCCCTTCCTGCTTAACCACAGCAGCTGCCTGCTGGGAAAGCACTCTAATCTTCTCATGGCAATCCTGGGAAGAGTGAGGCAGAGTTAGGTCACCAACAATGCTGAACTCTGTTGGCAGACAGCAGACGCGCAGAGAAAAGCCCTCTGGGCTGAGGAGAGCCACTGCAGTCTCACTCCATCGGGACCTCAACCTCGCCACATCAGAGGACCCCAAGGTGGTCACCGCTTTTCTCATGCGCCATGTGCTCTTGCTTCCTGCTCACTTCCCATGGGGTTTCCCAACTAAGTTCTTGATTTTAGAGTGGATTTTTTCTAGAAGTGATTATGTGATTCACTTCTAACAAACTGAGTCCAACACAAATTCTCCAGAGATGGCAGAATATGGTCACTGGTTCGTGGCAATACTGTGACTGAAGGTTTGAAAGAAACACTTCCCCTTTCCCAGTCTTCCTGGGGTGATGGGGGTGACTCTCAGTTTACCCAGCAGCACCAGTGGCTACGTACCTGGCGGTTACCCCCAGCTTTGACCATGGCCATGATGATGTTCTCGGTGGCCATGAAAGGCAGCTCCTGCCGAATGCGCCGTTCAATGACCTAGAAGAAAACAAAATGAAAGGCCAAGATAGATGCCTCAAGGTCACAAAGTCACACACACACGAGATACCAACCATGTCCAGCTAAGTGCACAGCAGGGACATGAAGTACTATTATTTATGCAGACAGAGAGACGTTAAGAGTTGTTCAATTTTATACTGTGTTTTTGTTTTCTTACAAATCCAGAGATTTACCTTGATTTTAAAAAGGGGAAGGTTGATTTGAGGAAACTTTTGGAAGCTGCTTCCAAAGAACAATTCCTAAAACTTAAAACTCCTAAAATGGGTTAAACTTTGGCTCTAAGCCCCAAGAGCTGAGTGTGAGATGGAAACACACCTGCCTGCTAGCCACAGGCCACGGGAAATACCATTTTCTCTTGTTCTACAGCTGAATCTATGGTTCCCATAGAACCTGCTCCCGGATGACTTCCAAGGAGGAACTCCCTGGACCAGAATCCAGACCTCAAAATCAGTTTAAAATGCATCCCTTTCCATGGCTCAACTCCTCCCCGATGCTGTACTTTAGATCGAGCTCTCTTACTTTGGGGTACACCACCAATCCTTCAGAAATGTTCTGCAGCGTACTCAGTATGGTATCTGCAGTGAGAAATGCCTCAGCCAAGCAGATTCGCCTACAAAACAAACAGCCATCTGATTAGCTCTGTAAACAAACCACAACTTCAGAGACCACCCTACTGACTTCTCCAGCCATGGACTACACCCTAACATCCTCACGAGCCTCATATCTTTAGCACGATGAGTCCAGACCACCTGCCCACTACCAGCGCCTACACCCGGAAACCTCTTGCTGGCCTCCGCCCTTTTCCCACTGACCCAATCCCTGCTCTTTCGTGTGGCTCCTGCCTCAGTAGATGCCACGGGCACTATCACCAAATTGAGGCCGGCCAGTAGCTGCTGACGGCCCACATCCCCTTTCCATCTACAGGGCCACTGTGCTGATGTGGGTCTGGACTTTTAAAAGGATCCTCCTACCTTTCTGCCTGGATCCCTGACTCCTACGACTGGATTCTCCCAACTGTTGTCAGGTTGAGTTTTTGTTTTTTGCAACTCTGGTGATGGAACCCAGTGCCCAGAGCATGCCAAGCAAGTGCTCCACTACTGAGCTACTCAGTCCTTTTTACCTAGTTATTTTGCCCCAGCCACCTTACTTTACTTTTTTGAGATAGGGTATTGCTGGGATTATAGGCGTGTGTCATCACTGTCAGTTGCCAACATGATTTATTGAGCAAATCAGATTATGCCATGCCCTCCTAAAACACAGTTGGCCCTCAGATCATGAGAGTTTGGTATCCATGGATTCAACCAACTGTGGATGCAAAATATTTGAGAAAAAATTTGTATCAGTAATGAACATACATATTGGTTTTTTGTCCCCTAAAAACAGTATCACAATTATTTACAATAAATAGTACTAGTACTGTATTAGGTATTGCAAAATATATGGGAGGGCCAATTGTAAGGGCACATGCCTGCAATTCCAACATTCAAGAAGCTGAGTTAGGAGGATTACTGCAAGTTCATGGCCATCCTGAACTACATAATGAGTTTGTCTCAAAAAACAAATCCACACACTACAAAAACCCAGAAAGAAAGAAAGAAAAAGTATACGGGGCTGGGGATTTAGCTCAGAGGCTCAAGTACCTGCCTGGCAAGTACAAGGTGGTGAGTCTAATCCCTGGTACCAAAAAAAAAAAAGTCTACAGGAAGACAGGTATGTAATACATGGGAAATTATACCATGTCACCTAAGGGGTGAAGCACCATGGATTTTGGTTTTGTGGTGGTGGCAGTATGAATCTGCTCCAGGTGAGTACAGATGTAAAGCAGAAAACCATGCATATGCTGGGGCATGTGTGTGTGGTGACAATTTCCTCTGACCTACCTTGTGACTAATCAAGATGGCACTGTCCATAAGATGATGACCATCTGTGATCAAGTCCTGCCTTTTCTGCCACATTTCACTCCACTCCTCAGGGCGACCCAGCTAAGAGGAACTCCTTAAGCTGTTCTTTGATTTTTCTTGTCTTTAAATGACTGAAATGTTCTCTATTTCCTTTAATGCTGCTCTTTGCTCCCAGAGATACATCAAATACATCTAACACTACCACACTGTTCTAAGATCTCGTTACTCAAGTTGACCCCAAATCCCTAAGCAATTCTCCTGCTTCAGTATCCTCCTGAGGCACATGGCACCAAGCCTAGCTCAGTTTTCTCTGTTGTTGTTTTGTATCTTTGCAGTGCTAGACAAGTACTTAGTCCTTGAGCTACATCTCAACCTCCTGTTCTTTGTTCTTACCGCCTTGCTGGACTCTGGGTACTTTGGGGAGACAACATGGAGGTGCTCCAATGTGTCCTTCTGCCTTTAGGCACCTCCTCCTCTGGTCCCGACACCCTGTATGCAACACCCCCGGACCTACTAACCGGTTGGCACTATCATCCAGCGTGCGTTCAAACCACTGCACAGATGCTGTCTGCAGCGGGTCCATGACAAGGCCCATGAGGTGACGGGCGAGGCTGCAGCATCGTTCTGACCGCATGGGGTTCCGCTTGTATGGCATCGCACTGGAGCCTGCCCACATAAGGGGACAAGAGCCAAGGTGGAAAGACTTCAGGGGACAGCAGATGCCCAAGCAGCGTGTGGCACGAGGTGAGCTTTTTTTAAAATCAGTACCAGGGATCTAACTCATGACTGCACACTTGCAAGGCAGGCGCTTATGCCACTGAGCTAAATCCCCAGCCCACCAGGTGAGCTCTTAGCAGGAGTCCATGCACAGCTCTAGCAGCGCTGAGGTGCTTCTGGGTCTCCTACACTCACCAATCTGTTGTTTTTCAAAGGGCTCCTCCATCTCCTTAAGGTTTGCCAGAAGGCGGATATCGGTGCAAATCTGGGGGAAGCAGGAGAAGGGACATCAGTCGACTCTTGTGGTGTGGAGCTAGGAGCAGGGCTGGTGAAGAAGACGAGATCTTCATGTGCCCTGCTGTTCAGCTGTCAGTGAGCTGAGCACCAGCCTGTCCTGCCCAAAGTCTCCTGGGGTGCAGCCCACCCAGGACTCCCTCTGCTCCTTAAGAGTTGCGGGGAGGGGGGCAGTGGTACACTTCTGAGCAGCACGCTTTAGGACATCGGGAATGACAATGGCAAGATTAACTGTACCCCTCAACAAGATGTGCACTTCATATTCTTGGAGTAACCTTTTTTTTTTGGTGTTGGGGATCGAACTCAGGACCTTGTGCTTGCCCAGGAGGCACTGTACTGCTTAGCTACATACCCTGCTCCCAACTTTTTGTTTAGACAGATTCTTGCTGTGTAGTTCAGGCTGGTCTTGAATTTACTATGTAGCCCAGGCTGGCCTAGGACTCAGGTGATCCTTCTGCCCCATCTGAGTGCTGGGATGACATGTGTGTGCCATCATGCCTGGCTCTTAAGAGTAACTTTGTTGGGGGGGGAGGGGGAGGGACCAGGGATCAAACTCACAAACTCACAGCCTTGCGCTTGCTAGGCAGGGGCTTCTGCCGCTGAGCTAAATCCCTGGCCTCTTAAGAGACTGCCGCAACTAGTCTTTGCCTTTGGTAAACCTCAACTTAAGACTCCACTTACAGGGCCCTGACTGTTAGAACTGGTGTAGGACTGGGAGACAGGGATGGGACAGTCTGCTGCGGTGCCCAAAGGGTCCACTGCCGCTGCCGCTGCCGCTGCCCTCACCTTATGCACCGAAGCCCCCAAGCTCGCCAGCACAGACAGCACCTCGATGTCTACCTTTCGTGTGTACGTCTGCCCTGTGATGATGAAGGCCCTGGGAATGAACAGAAAAGAAACTTATGTTCACAATGCAAGGATGGAGACATAGCTCAGTGGCACAGTGCCTGCCTACCAGGTGCAAGGTCCTGAGTTCTATTCCCAGTACAAAAAAAAGGTACAAGGCAACTGTCAATGCTCAGTTACCCCTGGAACAAACTGTTGTTCTATCCCTTTTTCTCCTCCTCAGGAAGCTTTTCTGACCTGAGGAGGAAAGAAAGTGTTGTATGCCCACATCCTGCCACAGCTCGATGTAAACGCCTGGCAGAAACCGTGGTGGAGCCGAAAGACCTCAGAGGAAATGGTCAGATTCAGACTAACCCACTGGAGGCCCTCAGGAAGAACAAAAACAACAATATGGGTAAGGCAATTCATTTCCGTACGTTGTAAGAAAACAGAATCTAGGCTGAGAACAGCTCAGGGATAAAACAATAAAAGAGAATCTAGCTGGGCATGGTGGTAGTATGCACCTGAAATCCTAGGACTCGGAAAGCTGAGGCAGGAGGATTACAGGTTCAGGGCCATCCTGGACTACATACCAAGATCTGCTCTCACAAAAATGAAACAAACAAACGAAAGAACAAGATTCTAGACCTTAAGAAAATAAAACCCAGGCCAGAGATGGAAGAAATGGGTAGAACAAAGAGGAAAAAAAAAAGTTAAAAGAAAAAATTATGGTCACATAATTTTTGGTGATATCTACATAAACAAAAAACACTAATAGCTTTGTTTCTGAACCCTAATCAATTATGGATGTACACTGAACACAGGCCTGCTATCACCTTAACCAGGAGGTACCTACCTCTTAAATCCTGCCTTTTCTGTCACCATCTTGTCCAGTTGCTCCACCTGGGGAAAATACACCCCTGCAGAATCTGAGGTGCCCACTATAAGAGGATCTCAACAGTTATCCTGCCCAGCCCCTAATCTCCAACCTCCTTCCAGCCCAAACACCCAGAGCCTCATTTCTTGGGCAGCCACCACCGAGTTTATGCAGCTCCTGCACACCTTATCATGATCACCCTCAAAGAGCTGCAGGAAGCTGGCCTGAGTGCCTGTGGTGCCCTTCACTCCCCGGAAGCGCAGGTCATCACGGACACGTGTCAGGTTTTGGAGATCTATGCAAAGGTCTTGAATCCAAAGACAGCAACGTTTCCCAACTGTGGTCAGCTGAGCAGGCCTGAACGCAACCAAGAGAGAGAAAACTCGGTGTCAAGTCGAGACCCAACTTCGGAAAGGCTTCGTTCCTTCTCCTAACAGCCAGCAGCACTCCTTTAAGGGGACTAATTAAAAGACAAAACAAAACCTTTTTTTTGTACCAGGACTCCAACTCAGGACCTTGTGCTTGCTGGGCAATATCTATACAGCTATATATAGCTATATCCCTGGCCCCCAAAACAAAATATTAAAAGGCTTGAGCAAATAATAATTAAGGGGAGTAAATGTCATCTATAAATACTCCAAGATTATAATACACAAGGCTTACTGTCATTTTTATATGAGAGCGGTGACAATGTTTCCTTGTTCATGACTACAGCCCTAGACACTGCCAAGAAATATATCAGACACTCATGTAACAAACATTTGCCAAGCTACCTAGGGTGTTCTTTGTTCTGGAAATACAGTAGAGAACAAAATGCATGTCCAGTGGAACTTACACTACAGTGGAAAAAGAAAAAAACTGTTGATGCCTTAGGTGCTAAAAATGAAGATGGCTCTAGTCAAGGGTGCTCTAGATGGGCAGCAAAGGGCGGCCTATGGAAGGAGGCAGTCATGCCTTGGAGACGACCCCAAGCACATATAACTAGAGGATGCTAACAGCTTTGTTTCTGAACTCCAATCAATCCCCTGAGGTCTGTTTCTGGACATTAAACACATTAATGAACGAGCTACAATAACACCCAAGTTCTAACAGAGAACACAGGCCACTTCATGTGGAATTTCTCTCCTTTTAGACTCGTAAGTTGGACAGGTGGTAACATCAAGACACATCACAAGCTGCAGTATATCCCCAGATTAACTGCATGGTAATTTTTCTTATCCTGCTAATAGATTACCATTATAAGAAAGGAAAGACATTTCAAACAGGAGTTCAGATAGCATTACTCCTAATAGCCACAACTAGAAACATGAATGTCCACCCACTGATGGTAAGCAAAATACTGTACAATATATCCATACAATTGAATATTTACTAAGTCATGCAAAGAGGTGAATTTCTAACACATGCTTTGTGGATGAATACTGAAAATGTTGCACAAGTCAAAGTCAGTCACAAAAGGTTACATAGTACGTGATTTCATTAATATAACTCCATATACAGACAAGAAGCAGGTCAGTGATAGCCAGGAACTAGGCCAAGGGGTACAGGAGTACTGTGAACAACCATAGCGTATTTCCTTTTGGGGTGATGAAAATATTCTGAAATTAGTGGTAATAACCACAAAGTCCTGTGAATGTACTGAATATACTACAAGTTAATGAACTACATACTTTAAAAGGGAAGATTTCATGGTACATTAATATCATAGTAAAAAAAATTTTTTTTTTTTTTGAGACAGGGTCTACGTAGCTCAGGCTGGGCTTGAACTTGCTATAGAACTCTGGCAGCAATCCTCTTGCCTCAGCCTCCTCAGAGCTGGGATTACACTCCTGTTTTGTTTTAAATGTATGAGCCGACATCCCGGGGTGATGCCTAAGCAGCATCGCTAAGGAGCACTGGAAAGCTCTGGATCTTCTGAGCACTCTGCCTCCCTCAGGTAGAGGCGAGGATGGTGCACAGTGGTGTGTAAGGAAGTCAGCAGGGAAGGCAACAGCTACCATGAGTCAAGTCACACAAAAGATTTCTTCACATTGTCTACAAGTCTTAGGTCCAGTTTGGGGTGTAGTTAAGTGGCAGGGTGCTTGTTTAGCATGAGTGATACCCTAACTTCCATTTCTTGTAACATACACACACAAGCATGGCAGTCCTAACTTTAAGGAAGATTAAGTCTAAAGGGCTTTCATCAGTGATGAGGTGATATCCCTGTTGCTGTAACATCTCATCAAAACATAAGGCAGGGCTAGAGAGGTAGCCCAGGCGGACAGTGCTTGCCTAGCAAGCTCACAGCCCTGGGTTTGATCCCTAGCACTGAAAAGTAAACAAGAGGTGGACAGATGTTAGGACACCACTCCTCCACAACTAATAGCCACCAGCATCCCAAAGATGTTTTTAGTTTTTAAGAATTTTATTAACCATGGGAGCTGGGGATTTAGCCTAGCGGCATAAGCGCCTGCCTTGCAAGCAGGCAGTTGTGAGTTCGATCCCTAGTACCGATAAAAATGAAAAAGACCAAAAAAAAAAAAAAAAAAAAAAAAAAAGAATTTTATTAACTATGAAAATGTATATACTTTGAAAACCATAGAAAAATATTTGTATCATAAATCAGAATAATCAATATTTATTGTCAGTTGGGGATAGTGGTGCAACCTGTAATCTCAGCACTTGGGAGGCTGAGACAGGAGAGTTACTGTATTCTCAAGAAGAGAATTACTAAATTAAGGAGTATGAAACTGCTTTCTAAGGCTTTTGATAAATTTTTTCCAAGTGAGTCTGGCTCGGTGGCACATGCCTACAACCCCTGCCCTTAGGAAGCTAAAACAGGGGCATCACTGGGTTCAAGGAAGCCTGAGCTACAAAATGAGTTCAAGGCCAGCCTGAACTGCAGTGACCCTGCCTCAAAAAGATAAAAGAAAAACCAAAACAAATGAACTGTTGTTAGATTTACTTTTTTTCCCCCCCTTTCTTCCAGTACGAGGGATCGAACTCACAACCACCTGCTTGCAAGGCAGGAGCTTATGCCACTGAGCTAAATCCCCAGCTAGATTTACTTTCTCTCAAGTATGGCTTTTCAGATGGATTATCAGGCTCATTTCTTACCAGCATTCAGGTTATCTATGTGAGTTAAACTTGGAGATTCACCCTCTTCACTAAAACCCATAAGCATGTAAAAGTTGGTCTATTTCCCAAATGCAATTTTGTTACTTACTGGAAATGTGTGAAACCTAAGGAGGGTAGGCTGGCGTGCTCCTTAGCAAAGTCAGCAAGTCGAGAGATCACTCTAGCAAGCTACAAGAAAGACCATGGGGTGGATAGAGAGTGAATTCATGGTGAGTTCATTCTGTAATCAGGAAATAAACCTTGAGACAGTTTTATAAGAGGGAGACCTCCAGCTCAGGGGAGATAGTATCCCCATCTCCTCGTTGGTAGCCTACACTGTCCCACCAGGGTTTATGGCAACCAACATCTGAAAACTGAATTGACTACTTCAAAACCACAAAGTATTTTGAGACTATTGCAGAAAAACAGAACGAAATCATGTTTTTTAAAAATTTATTTTTTATTGGTACATATTCATGGTACATAGCAGTTGTATTTACTATGGGGAGCTAGTACATGTATATAACACATCTTGATTCTTTTTTCATCTGCCCCCAACTCCACCATCCCTGCCCCTTCCAACTCTTGGTCCTCTCACCATTTACAAAAGTTTTATTTCCATTTTCGCCTTTTATTCCCCTCCCCAAATCAATCCTGGGCCACATATCCTGGGCCACAACAAGCCTCTGGCTTCATTTTCTTCATTTAAAAATCTCTGATTTCAAAAGTATTCACTTACACTGGTTTAACCTAAAAATAGACAAACAGCTCCATGGATCAGAGGCAGCAATCAACATCTGAAAACTGAACTGACTGCCTCAAAAGCCACAAAACTATTTTAAGACTATTGCAGAAAAACTATTACAGATCAGCTCCATGGACCTGAGAAAACGATAATCTACAGGGAAGATGCTGTGTTGATTACTTGTAATTGAAGCCCATCTCCTATCATAGGGAATCTAAAGCAGCAAAGAAACTCCTGCCAGTTTCTTACCTTTGGCAAAAGCAGGTCAAATGCATTTCTAAGAATAATCAAGTCCTGCAAAGAAAAATGCAACGGTCTCACATTATTAGATAGCTTTGTCAGACAGTTTGATTACATATCATTCTTTAGGTATCATGGCTTGGTTTCTCAGCTCACAGCCTAGCTCATCTTTACCAACCCACTGTGTATACCAGACAGTGCTAACACAAGGCTGTTCTGATTAGTATGTCAACAGTAGATAGTCCTCTTTGAATCCATAATGAACATAACATACACTTATTCATTTTTGTGGAATGGGGAACAGACCTAGGACCTCTATACCGAGTTATACTCCTAGATCCTTTAAAAAAACAGTTTTTAAAAGAATTTTAAGACAGGGTCTTAAGTTGTTAAATTGCCCAGGCTGGGCTTGAACTTGCAATTCTCCTGCCTCAGCCTACCACATTACAGCCACCACACCTGGCTATGGACATATCTTTTATACTACAAAACCCAATGTAGAGGGCTGGGAATTTAGCTCAGCGGCATAAGCACCTGCCTTGCAAGCAGGCAGTTGTGAGTTCGATCCCCAGTACCGATAAAAAGGAAAAAGACAAAACAAAACAAACAAACAAACAAAATTTAAATAAAAAAAAACCCCAAAAACCAAAACCCAATGTATATGCTATCTTTAATGACTAAGTAATGAACGAGTCCACAAAGTTTGTGGACTAGATAGGAGTGTCTGAGAAACTTGCATATGGGATTATGCTGTTATTTCCCTTTTTTTCATTCTATAGTTGCTAACAAGGAAGGGCATGATGCAAAACATCAAAGTTTAAGAAATTTAAGGCTACTTTCTTTTTTGTTGTTATTTTGCAGCACTGGTAACCGAATCCAGGGCCTCCCACTTTGCTGTATCTCCAGCCTTTTTTTATGCTTTTTTGAGACAGAATCTCACTATATAGTTCAGGCTGGACTTCAACTCACTATGTAGCCCAGGATGGCCTCAAACTCACAGCAACTGTCCTGCCTCAGCCTCCCAAGTGCTGGGATTACAAGTGTGTGCCACCACGCACAGCTTCCAGCCTTTGAATCAGCCTCCCAGAATCCTGGGATTGTAGGCACGTGCCACCATGTTGAGCTCTGACGCTATAGAAGGAGGTAAAAGATGTATTTTAGGCCAACTCTAACACGTGTTTACATATGACAGTAATTATTGTAAAGTACACAAGGGGTACTTTTCAAAAGGATTTTTCTAAGAGTACTGCTCTTCCATTATCTGACTAGTCATACACAGATGCCTTTAATTAGGTACCACTTAGAAGACTTAAAAGGTGAGCTAAGTATGTTGGCATACAGGTGTGATTGGGTATGTAGCCAGCCCAAGCTACATACAGGTTTTGAATACCAGGAATTGAACTCAGGACCACAGGGTGGCCAGGCAGGTTCTGTGTCACTGAACTAAATCCCTGGCCACCTACATGTGATTTGGAGCCTGGTCTGGACTATGTGGTAAGACTCTGAGCCCTTTTTTTTTTGTTGTTGATATTGGGAATTGAACTCATGGCCTCACACTTGTTAGGCAGGTGCTTGTGAGGCTGAGCTAAATCCCCAGTTCCAAGACTGTGTATTAAAAAAAAAAAGGGGGGTAGGTGGTGGTGTAGCTCAGAGATAGAGCACTTGCTTAGAATATATGAGAGCCTGGGTTCAATCCTTGGAATGGGGTGGGATTCATTCTATCTGGCTCTCTAGCTCTGTATCTGAAAGCTGGTTCTTTAAGTTTGCTTATCTGTAAAAGGAGGATAATAAAAGTCAGACTCAAAAGACTATAGACATTCCAATTCTATTGATGAGAACACTTTATAGTGCCTCTCTATAGTGCAGTGGGACTGGAGGCAGTAGGGACCGAATGTAACCAAGAGACCTCCTTGGTATGATGTAGTCTAAAACTAGAGTGTGGTGAAGGTTATACTGGATTCGCCTACCAAAATTCAACACTATGTGAAATGAGCAAGCTTCCTGCAATTTAAGAAACTCTGTTCTTTAATAATAACAATGGAAACAATACATCTATGTCTTACAACAGTTTTTACAAATAAACAAAGTAGTATGTGTAAAGTGCTTGGCACCTAGTAAACTCTCATGGAAATGCTTGCCGCTACTTTTGAAGTGCTTGTAAGACAATTTTGCCAGGCAGGCACTTATGCTCCTGAGCTAAATCCCCAGCCCAAGACAATTTTGATAATCAAAGGTTTTGACTTTTTTTAGTGTTGGGGATCAAACTCATGACCTCCAGATCCCTGGCCCTTGTCTTGACAATTTTAATGCAATCCTTCTTTCTTTTCAGAAGCCACAGCAAAGTTTTAATGGCCTTTGGAAAGAATACTTTTCTCCTTTGCAGCAATGGGGATTGAACCAGGGCTTCACACTGAGCTACATCCTCAGACCTTTGCTGTTTTTTAAATTGAGCCAGGGTCATGCTTAGTTGCCCCAGGTGAGTTTGTACCAGCAATCCTTGTTATTCAGACTCACAGGGTGCTGGGATTATATACGTGCATCACCATGCCTAGCTGGAAAATAAAATGTGTAAGTGAATTATAAACATTGAGCCTTTGATATGAACAGCAGAGGGGCCTACTGTATTGTCTCCAACATAGCAGGAGGTGGCGCCGAGATGGATGATGCCTGCAGCCTTCGGACAACAGTGGCCAAACGTGTGCACATGAGCCATCACGTCATGCCGTAATTTTTTCTCTTGTTCAGCTGCCATCTTGAAGTCTATGTTGTCCAGGTTGGATTTCATCTCTTGGATTTGTTCATCTGTGATAGGCAAACCCAATGCCTGCAGAATACGAAAAATAAAACCAAAAAACTTCAGTGTCACAATTTAAAGGGACACTGAGAAAAATAACCAAAGTACAAGCACAAAGTATGTGAGGGTGCTGCGAAAAAGAACCCTCTCAGTGAACTATGATAAATTATATATATATATATATATATATATATTTTTTTTTTTTTTTTGCCTTTTTCCTTTTTTATCCGTACCAGGGATCGAACTCACGACTGCCTGCTTACAAGGCAGGCGCTTATGCCGCTGAACTAAATCCCCAGCCCCGATAAATTATATTCTTTATAAACTCGAATAACGTAAAGCAATCTTGCTATCAACTATTTCTTCTGTCCCTGTGACCTTCCTTAGTTCACTGTCGTCATGTTCTAGACCCTGGGTTCAGCAGTCACTTACTCAGAAAGGTCTGATATCACCATCCAAAGCTTTTCTGTGTCAAATCTATGCCTCCCTTCTCTCACTGTGAAATAGATTTAGCAACAGTACTTACCCTAACAAGCTGTTTTAAGGATTAATGAGCTATTAGATGTAAATCTTTTAAAAATTTATTTTCACAGGGAAAAAAACCCACTCAAAATTTATAACATGCCCTAAGGCATGGGAATACTGACTCCTACATAAAGTATAAAAAAGGCACCTGACCCTAGTAACAGCAGCAGTGCAGCAGCATTCCCACCTACTCTGTAATTTCAGCACTCAAGGAAGCCAAGGCAGGATGAAAATTTCCAACCCAGCCTGGGTAACTTACTGAGATCCTGTCTCAAAATAAAAACTGGTTGGGGATGTAGCTCAGTGTGAAGAACGTGGGTTCGACCCCCATGTCCCTGCCTTGCACCAATTAAAACTGTGCCTGGTGGGGCTGGGGATTTAGCTCGGTGGCATAAGCGCCTGCCTTGCAAGCAGGCAGTCTTGAGTTCGATCCCCGGTACCGATAGAAAGGAAAACAAACAAACAAACAAACTGTGCCTGGGCCACCGAGCGTGATACATAGGTATCTGGAATTATCCTATCACTGGATGCTTGGAGCATAGTGATGAGGGCTGGGCAGGGAATCTGGGATAAAAGTTTCATGTTACCAGGGTCCTAGGCACTACTCAGATGGTTTCTAGTTTTAACTACTTCACTTGCCAGCATGCTGCTGCCTTGAGGTGGCACTTTCCCTCTGAAATGTGAGAGGAAGCATCAGCGTTCTTTGGATCACCTTCAGTTTCCTTCCACTCTGGGAAGGCTCCACTGGAGCTATTTCTAACACCACTGGGCTGAGCAGTGGCATTTACAGCCCTTATACAACAGAGTATAAACCCAACTTAATAAACTGCCATTTGGACCCTCCCTTCTCAGAGGCAAAATGCGGCCCTGTGAAGCAGAAAAAAACTACAAGATTCCAGTGGTGGTGCAACTAGCACAAAACATCTTTAAAAGTTTTAGAGATTTTTTTTATAGAGATAAGCAACTTCTCCAAACTTCCTCCTACTCAACACACAGCAATCTCGGCTTCTCTCTTTAGCCCAAAAGAAGTGACAGGATAAGTAGATGCCAGCCCCAGAAGGCCAGGAGCCTGTTGTATTTCCCACGGGAGGCTGAGCTGAAGATGGCTGAAAGTGACACAGCACGTGTGGAGCTGTGTATTATTTTTGGCTTCCCCTTACCCCACCCCCAAAAGGCTGTTGCCCACCTGTAAATGAGATGGTGATCTAAGGTAAAAGGACCCTCATCTCCTCAGAGCTAGGTTTGAACAGATTCTTTTACTGCCAAATTAGAACGTGCTTTCAGTTATACAGATCATATTCCATCAAATAAAATGACCTTTTCCTAAGTCACAGGTAACTAAAGTTTTCTAGGGAGTCACGAAGTAGTGTGAACACTTTTATTTTCAAGGAACACACCATCAGCATCTCTATCCTCTTTAATTTTTCTATCCTCTTAAAATCTCTTAATCTGAAATTTTCTGTTGATAAGTGGTTCAAGAAGTTTGAACTCAGCCAGACCTGGTAGCGCATGCCTGTAATCTCAGCACTTAGGAGGCAGAGCCACGCAGGCTGGACTACATAGTGAGCTCGATGCTACCCTGAACTACGCAGGGAGACCGTCTCATAAGTGAAAAAGAACAAATCTATAACTTTATCCTGCCACATAAAGAATGATTTTATGCTCCAAATGGCTACATAATTCTCAATGGTATCGAAAAACCGCTGCCCATCCTAATGTAAAAGTGCATGAAAAAAAAAAAAATGAAAGACACAAAAGGAAGAAAAAGAAAAAAAACCTCAACTCTTTTAAAGTTCCATTTTGCAGTGGTTTCACTGTCACTAACTTCACAGGCACTGTGGAAGACGAGGTGGCTAAACTCAAGCTCTGGCTGAAGCCAGATTAAAAGTTCAGTCCCGTTATTATGCTGCGTGGGCTTCGGGAAAACCACGCGCCCGCTCTTCTGGTTGTTTTCCTCCCTGCAAAGTGTGAGGACAGCACTGAGCTTACAAAGTATGCCGCATAACTTGAGCTCAAACTTTGTGTTAGCCCTGCACTTCTGTAGCAAGGGTCAACCTGAGTTGACCTGACGCGACACTCTGCCTCTCTCATGGCCTGCGCGACTCGGACCCTTCAAGATTAAAAAAATGTGACAGGCGTGGGTTCTGGACCTCCTGTCCGGGCCCTCCTGTGGCCACAGCTCTAGAGGACACGAAACAACCGCCGAAAATAGACTGTCGCTGTGCCGCGGCTGCAAGCCCGGGCTCGGGGTCCCTTCCCACCCTAGGCACGTGTGCAGTGTGCTCTCATCTGGCTCGATCCCTCCGCCTCTGGGCTCATTACCTGCTCGGCCTCAGCCAGCCACAGCCAGAGCTGCCGCCACGTTCGGAACTTGTTTCTGTCGCTAAACATGAAGCACATTTCCGGGCTAGCATAGCGGGAGGAAAGCGGAGAACGGTAAGTGTCCAACAAACAACCACTGTCTACAGCTGCCATGCCTAACGACCCACCGCTGCCGACAGAACAAACGAGAGCGGAAGCGGAAGCCTGGCGCCTTGGAGGCGGGACTTCCCCCTCTTGGCTCCACCCCTAGGGAATCCGGGCTAGGACTGGTGTAGTTTACTTTGTTTATCACTAACGTGATTAGCAGTGTACAAAGGATAGGATGGGATAGGAGATAGGATATAGCATAGTGGATTTGATAGAGATATGAGAGATTGAGAAGCAGATAAAACGCTATAGAAGTTACCACAATCTCTCTGTGCCTGTTTTTCCTCCAGTAAAAGGCATATTAAAGACTCGCCTTTGAAAATGGTTGTGCAGATGCTATATTAGAGCGGAATCTGGCAAACTTAAAAGGCACGGTGTGTTTGCTATTATTTAATTATATCGTCGCCTTCCCTCACCCCGCTCCTACTGCCTGCCTCGTACCGGTGCAGTTCTGAGGAGAAATGAAAGTGCTCAAGGGAATTTGGTGTTTATTGCGTACCAAGTGAGTCCCTTAATGCCAAGCTGCACAGGAAATAGATTTTAGCCAGCGCTTGTGGCTGAGGGCAAGGGGAGGCACATAGTAGGCACAGCCGGATTTAAAAGCCTCTTTTTCTTGTTGGAGACAAGATCTCGTGATGTACTTCAAACTGGCTTTGAACTATGTAGCCCAGGATGGCCGCCTCGAACTCGCATCAGTCTTCTGCCTCAGCCTCCTGAAAGCTGAGATTACAGGTGTGTCACCACCTCCCACTCAAACCCACTTTAGAAGCATCACACTTCAAATGTGTCACATTACCCTCATACCTTTTTTGTGTGTGTTTTTGAGACAGGGTCTCACTATGCAGTTCAGGCTAGCCTTGAGCTCACTTTGTAGTCTAGACTAGTCTTGAACTCACAGCAATCCCCCTGCTTTAGCCTCCCGAGTGCTGGGATTGAGTGCTGGGATTACAGGTGTGAGCCACCATGCCCGGCTCACCCTCCTAATTCTTCTCTAGCATACTTTTCTCACTAACTTCTGCTTAAAACCTAGTCCAGAAAAATACTCCCTGATAGTCCCATCTCTCTGGTTGGCCAATAATTGTGAAAACCAGTATCGTTTTGGGGGAAGATTTTCCTAGGCAGGTGAACTTGATGGGTGGTGCTAAATGAGGGGATACAAGTGAAACTTTTGGTATAGAGTAAGTGCTTGACAAATGCTATCCATTATTATGGACCCTAATATGTAGATGACGAAGGCAGGGAAGACTGTTCCCATCTCACCCAGCCCTTTGTAGAGATTGAACCTGGGTCTTCACACTGACCTACATCCCCAGTCCTTATTTAGATGGGGTCTTGCTAAGTAGCCAAGAGTGCTAGAATTTCAGGCATTTGGTATCACCCCAGCAGACTGTCTTTAGAATGCTCTAGGGAGAAGATCCAGGAACCTGGTTGTGAACAGCTCCAAAGTCAACCATCCCTGTGTGCTGCAGCATCCATACTGGGCTGTTTTGAACTTACCTGTTAGTGAGACCTCCCCAGATTCCGCTTCAAATTCCTGGCTTTGATGAGGTGAACTCCTCTTTCCCAATAAAGTATTTAGGAAACATGAAGAGTCACCTCTATGTTTCTGCTTTCATTCAGAGATTCAGTCAAAAATCTATGGATCATTTGCAGTGTTTTCTTCCCACTTCCTGCTTCCTTAGATGTTGAGTGATCTCCTGGCTTCATTTGGTAAACCTTTCACCAAAGTTCAGTGTTGGTTGCTTTTCCCATTGATGGCAAACTGGAAAAAGGCAGAAATCATGTCTGTCTTGGTCACCTGTGTTACCCAGTGCCAAATCTACCAAAATATCCTGGCCTGAAGCAGTCAAGCCTAGCAAGAGGAGTAAGTCCACAATAGTCACAAGTTAGATCCTCGCACTACTTTGCCTCTTCTCTCATCCCATGTTTCCGGATGTCCAGGCTTAGCAATCAGAATTTGGACCAAAGTGCCAATTCTAGAATACCCTGATGATTAGCGAAGCTTACCAATTATCCGGACTGATTATTGATATTTGTTGTTTTGCAGCACTGGGGATCAAACTCCAGGGCCTCTGCAGTGTGCTACATCCCCAATACTTTTTTATTTCTAGATCATCTAAATGCACAGTTGCTTGGGCTGGGCTTGAACTTGCAATCCTCTAACCTTACTGCCATACCAAACTCCAAATTGCTTTTTCTTCCATCTTTTTTTCCTATGTCGCTTCCTCTAACCCTCACAAAAAGTAGTAGTGGGTGTTTCCCTGAGATTTAGCCAGCTTTTCCTCCCCTGGGAAACTACTTGCAGAACTGTAAAGCTTACCTTCTGATCCCAAAGTTCCTCCAAAGTGGTTATTTTGTTCTGCAGGGTCTGGGGATGGCAGCCACGCCTTGTGCATGTTGGACACGTCCATGAAATATTGGTTCTTGGTCTTCAAAGGCTACCCAAACACTTCCATCTGGGTGTCATTGTCACCTAAGGCAACATCTCTCAACTGGATTTTTAGTTTTTTCTCTCTTGTGGCCTAACCCAATGAACAAGTTTTATTTTTCTGGTATCTATCCATTTTTATCTTTGGCTTCTAAAACCCTGTAATTTCTTAAATAATTCTTTTTAGAACATCCATTCACCATGTATACATCCAAGGGCCAGGGCTTGCATTAGGCAACAGAATACAATGAGGTTGGAGTGGAAAAGATAAGGGTGAGAGCTGAGAGAGGTGGGTTTAGGGAAGTGAGTGGGAGCCAGACAATGAAAGCCTTGTTGGAAATAAGGACATTTCAAAGTTCATTCTAAGCAATGGAAAGCCACTAAAGGACTTTGGACTGGAGAATCACCTTGTTAGATTTGTTTTCAAAATTATTCTGGGAGGGGGGGCTGGGGATTTAGCTCAGCGGCGTAAGTGCCTGCCTTGCTAGCAGGCAGTCTTGAGTTCGATCCCCAGTACCGATAAAAAAAAGAAAAAAAGACAAAAAAAAATTATTCTGGGGACTGGGGATTTAGCTCAGCGGTATAAACACCTGTCTTTTTTTTTTTTTTTTTAGTCTTTTTCGTTTTTATTGGTACCAGGGATCGTACTCATGACTGCCTGCTTGCAAGGCAGGCGTTTTATGCCACTGAGCTAAATCCCCAGCCCCTATAAACACCTGTCTCGCAAGCGCACGGTTGTGAGTTCGATCCCCGAACTAAAAAATTATTTAAATTATTAAATAATTAAAAAATTATTCCATTACTGGGCCAATGCATGGGCTTGCTAAGACCTAATAATGTGATGGTCTAGCTGAGACAGGGATCACAAAGGGAAGAGAGTAAGTGAAACAATCAAGCCAGGTTGGTGACAGGTCAGTGGATTAGGTAGGGAAGTAGAGGGAGGCAAAGTCAAGGATATCAGCAGGGTTTTAGGTTTTAGGTTTTATTGTTGGATAAAGCAGGGGTGTCAATGCCAGCCACCAGAGGGTGGGAGGTGGGGCAAGCATGCGATACCAAATTCGGTTTTGGATTTATTGAGTTTGCAGCATATCCAAGGATTTTGAAATGTGGAAGTAGATAATCATATATGGTATACATACCTGGAGCTCAATGGTGATGGTTGGGAGATATAAATTTAGGGGTCATTAGCATCTAGATGGCTAATTAGAGCCAAAAAGATTTTAGGCTTTGTGATTTTGTGTGTGTGTGTGTTACATTACCCTGATGAGGGAGATGGATAAGGAGGAAGAAATAAACATTAATTTTAGAGAGTGTTAAGTTTTGTGGAACAAGAGTAGCTTAGAGTGGGTTGGGAGCAGTAAGAGCTACTTTGATAGGTAAGGCCTCCCTTCCATTTTGTCAGAGACCAGACCAAGGTGCAGGGGATACAGCATGCCAGGCAGAGGAAACAAGAACAATGGCCTTGAGATGAGCGTGAATTTGGTGTCAGCAAGAAGGAAACCAAGAGTGCTAGTTGGATACAGGGGACTCAAAGGGAATGAGAGCAGCTTGTGTGGACAGTGGATTTGTGGACAGTGGTGTGCAGTTTGAATCTTAGGTGTTAAGAAAAACCACGGAGGTTATGCATGAATTATGCAAATTAGAGGCAGGCACAAGTTGTGGGAGCTGTATAGAGAACAGTCTGGAGCACCATCAAGGACAAAAGGGCAGATGAGGAGGAAGCTGCTGTGGGGTTGCGATGAACATGGAGAGTGATGGGACCCAAGCTGGTGTCAGAGTTTGTTTGTGGATGCACATATTATGGGACTTCCTCATGGAGGCAATGTGGGGGAAGATGTGAGTTTGAATAACTGGGTGAGCAGAACCAAAAATCTGGTGGGGGGCAGGGGAAGGAGAGTCATTATGACCAGGAGGGTGCAGGGATCTGTCCATTTGACTTCAGCAATTTGGTAGCCAGAGGATGGATATTAGAGAGGTCAGGGTTCAACGTACAATTAGACAGAATAAATCTTTGTGTTATATTGAAAGACACGGAACTGAGTGAAATCATCCAGAGAAAGCAACAGGATTGGCAAACAGAACACCGAGGACAGAGCCCAGGGATGGTGCAAAACATAGAGCAGACAGCAGAGAGAAAACAGGACTGTTCTGAGCTCCCCTGCAACCCAAAGGTTCCCGACCAGGCACACAGGGATGCACCAAGTGGGAGAGGGAGACAAGACATAGGTACATGCCAGTGTGCAGAGGGGCAAGGTAGATTTTGCAGATTTGCTCTTAAGGAAGTTGACAGTAACTTTAGACAATTTTCAGCGGGATAATGGGCAGGAACCAGATGGGAAGAGGTGGAGGAGCAGGAAAGAAAATTTCCAGAGGGAAGACAGGAGTACAACTGGAGAGGCAGAGAATGGCATGTGGGCACACAGAACAGCTGTACTGCAGGATGGGCTCTAGAAGGGCACTAGGTCAAGGGTTAAGGGAGAACAGAGGTCAAAGGGGGAGCAGGAAGGGAAGGGTGGGGAGGAGACGGGGGGGGGGTAGGGCAGGAGGATCTTTCTACTATTTGAAAGAACCACCAGCATGGGGAGGAAGGGACTTCTTTCTGCCTAGAATTTGGAACTAGGAATTTGAGGGAATTTTTTCCGAGCCCTCTTAATTTTCTCTGCGCATTAATGGGAAAAATTCTCTGGTGATCAACTTGAAATCAGGGCTGAGAATATGGCTCTATGGCAAGGCACTTGCCTCAACATGAGTGAGGCTCTGGGTTCCAGCTCCAGCATACCATGAAAAAAAATGTCAGAAAAAACCTTAACTCAGAGAGGAGTGGTTATTGAAATGATCAGAAGCACACAGGAAGCTTGCTGGGCTGTGTCCAGGCCCCTTTGGTGGTTGGTGATAGTAGACTTATGGGGGGTTCTTATTTGCCCTCTTAATGACTACTACAAACTCCAGCCATGCTGGGCTGCTTTGAACGCTAGTAGAAAATACAAAACGGAGTCTTCCAAAGTTGAAATCTCATCATGTAGGTGTCAAGAAGATAGGAGGAGTAAGAGAACTAATAGTTGTTAAAAAGCATAGTACTCAAACCATGGGCTAAGAAACAAAGCTAGATTAGAAGGGAATGGCTGATGAAGTAAAAACAGAGCCACTGGAGAAGACTGGGAGCCAGCAGAACAGGAGCTATGGTAGAAGGTGTTAAAACTCGTCATGCCAGAGGGGAGAAATTTGGGGTAGGGTCTGGGGAGGCTTGAGGAGGAAGGAGTTGAGAGGTCCTGGAGACTAGATGGACCTGCACCCTGAGGAGGACCAAGTCCGGTGTTAACACTTTAACACTTCTGTTGGCCACTTGCGCTTTTATATGTTGTTATTTTACAGCACTGGAGACTGAACCCATGATCCTTAAACTGAGCTACATCTCCAAGCCTTTTTACAATTCTGAGACAGGATCTAAGGTGCCCAGGTAGGGCTCAAATTTGGAATCTTTCTGCCTCATCCTTTGACAGTGCCTTTGTGTAATCTTAATAGTATCAATGTTTTTCATTTTTTTCTACCTACATCTGCCAGTGTTTACTTCTGTTGCGCTGAAAGAACTGGCTGGTACATGCCCTACTAGTCTGAAGTCCACGTGATTTTTGGGTCAAGCTTCTGATGTAAATTTTTTTCTTTTGGTCCTAGGGATGGAACATGGTGCCTCATGCATACACAAAGTATGTTCTACCATGAAGCTATGTTGCGTATTCACATAATTTCTGTCACCTGGGAGATGAGTTGTAGTTAAATGTGGCATGTTTAGAATAGTACCCAGCTTGTAGCAAACTAATCAGTGTTATCTATTATTGGCTAACAGCATTATGCTGAGCCTTCGCTTCCTGGTGAAATGAATTTGCCACAGTGATCAAAAGATGTGGCAAATATTTAACGGAACCTATTGTGGTAAGATACACTGTCAAGAATGATGGGCTAAGTGTGTTTGGAATGAGTATTTTGAGAGGTTTAATGACAATGTATCTTTTACTATGACAAAGTATTTGATTTAAACATTCATATTTTATCACAGTTCATTGATCAATCATTTATGGCAGTTTCCGGCAAATAAAAACACTGCAGTGTATCCTCATCCCCCTTATCCACTGGACCTGGTATCCTGTAAATTCTCACTCTTCCTCAGAGTCAAAATGATTATAGAATGTAAATGTTTTCAATCAGTTCAGGACAATGAGCTAGCCACGACAGAACTAAAGACACAAAAGAGGGCTCCCACAACTGCTTGAGAAGGTGAAAAGAATGATGGTGTACGTTCAAAACAAAGAGGAGTACTCTCAGGGGGATTAGCAGTATGTCCTTCACTGTAATAAATCATGTCTCACACAGCATCCTGAGAATTGAATCAGATACACAAATATCTGGGCATTAGGAAAAGCAGAACCTATCCATTTTTCTTTTCTACCATTGTGGAAGTGTTTCATGGTCATATATTAAATAATTTCCTCCTTGAGAGCTGACCGTTAAAAAAGGGATGGGGAAAGCCAGGCCCAGTGGTTAAGTAGCTCTCCTCTGCAGTGCTGCAGAACCGAGTACAGATGACGCGCAAGTGTGGTATTTTTCTGGACAAAGCCGGCTGGCTGGTTATCACCCCTGGACATGGCAGCGGTGAGAGGCACTGCTACTTCTCTATGCTGGTGTTCTAAAACCAGATGCAAACTACATCTTAACGAAACAGCAGCAAAGGCAGAGCAACATCATTTCTTTTAGAGAATTAAGGGGCAGGCAGTAAGCAGTGCAAACTGACAGGCCCGACAGCCTACCCTAACAACAAAAACACAACAAGATGAGAGGCAAGCTGAGGTCCAAATTCCAGTGTAGACTTTCAGGCAGCTTTTATGTGTGAGGCAGGGAGAGGGAGAAGAGGGAGAGGAAAAACGATAAACATTTAACAAATGAGCAAATTAAATTGGCAGAATAAAACAGGAAAACCACAATAGTAAATGCTTAGCAGCCAAACACATTTATTAGTCTGTTTTCTTTTTTTTTTTCCAGAAACCCAAAAATATTTTGTAGTTATAATGTAAGCAACTGAGTTGCACATAATACAATCATATTTTTTCAAAATAAAATAAAATAAAAAACTAAACAAAACAAAAATAAGCTGTTTTTTAAAAGCCCAAAAAAACCCTTCAGGAAACTCTTATATATGTATGACATCATCTCTCCATTTTAATGAAATGACGGCGACTTAATTCCTTATTACTCAATCTGTCACAATCCAATAAAACACTACCCTTCAGTTTTTTTTGTTTGTTTTTGATATATATATATATATATTTTGAAATCCAGCATGAGAAATACAGTACCTGCTATGGCAAAAAATACACATAAAATGCAACTTTTCAGCTTATTTGTACATTAGTAGAGTTTAACATTTTATTGTTTGTTTTTTTTTAAGTGAACCAGTGATTTTAAGTACCACTATACTAAAAAAGTAAAATAAAATATAGAAAAGGGGGGCCCAGCCTGCCGTGCAAGTGCACCTCTAAAGTGCCTAGTTTCTGTGTCCATGTAAAACCAGTAATATGAGGAGCAATTTCAACATATGGGAGTTTGATTAAATCTCTATGTTTAAAAAAAAAAAAAAAAAGACAATGCTGTATCCTCTCTTTTCTCCCCTCAAGTGTCCTTAAATCTCATCATTCACTTTCTCTATTGCCCATTAGAAGAGAGAAAAGAAAGCCACCAAAATAATATTGTAAAAGCTATTTCAAGTATAAGAAAAACAAAACACTTATAGGTAACTTGCAGAGAGCATCAATATGTGCAGCTGTTCAGTCCTTTTGACAGGTTTTGTTTCTGCTGACAGTGTTTCAGATGAGAGGAGTTTTGCTGTACCTTCTGTTACCTCTTTGTGTGCAAAGTTGGAAAGCTGCCTCTTAAAAAAAACCAGCCTTCTTTTGATGCCCTTTTCTGCACCTTCTGTTTAACGGGGGCAAGGAAAGCCACAAAGGGAGGAAGAGAGGAGAATGGGGGTCATGTGTCACAAGGAATTAAGAAGTATGTTTCTGCCCCTCCTCCTCAGCTATGCCCCCAGGTCCTCCCTAGCCTTCGTGACCAACAGCTCACTGAAGTGAGCCCTGCTATCCACTGTTTCCTGATTTGGTAGGATGTATTTCACTATGTAAACATAGCCCCCTAGGATTATGGAACCCAAAGCAGCATTTATATCCCCGTCGAAAGGGAGAAAGATAAAATAGTCCAGAAACCTCTCCTCAGGTTGCTTTTGTAGTCTGTTTTTGGTTATGCAGAACACAGATGGGATGGGTGGGCGCACAACATGAAGGTATAAGCAAGAGTGGACAGTGAGGGGTGGGCACAGTTGAGCTGTTGTATCTGCTTTTTCCCTCCCAGAAGAGTTTTTTTTTTATTTTTTATTTTAAACCTGTTAAAAATGTTCCTGCACCTTAAATCGTGCTGAGATTAAGGCCATGGGTACAGAATCTTGTGCACGTGTCTCTGAGCACATTTGAGGTGTGTGCACCATTTTGATGTCTTCTGTGAGACCACCGCAAACACTTTGGTCACTTGTGTGTGCAAAAGGTGGTAGTGGGGGGCACGTCCCAGAAAAGAGGTGCAGAGATCAGCAGAGCCCTTTGGGAGCATCAGAGAGGGATACGAGGGCAGGCAGAGCCCAGGGGATCAGAGGAAGGACACTGATAGGATAAGTGCCTACAGATAAAACAGAAGTAAAATCCTAACTCGACAGTGCCCGAATCAGAAGGTGGGTAGATACTGTGCATGCACTTATAATCAAGTTTCTTCCCTCAGAGGAAGTCGTCACTATACAAGATCAGTGAGGTCACACCAAAAGGGGGCTTTGTGAAGAAGCTACTCAAGATGATCCGCTGCAACCCTGCCTCATGGGAGCTCAAATGTAGGAAAGGCAGTAGCTGACAGCGACCTATGAGCAGCATGTGTTAAATGTATTTCCCTCTACTAAAGTCAGCTTTAAGCCTCAGAGAGAGAAGAAAATCTAGAGGATACACACAGCTTTCATGGTTGTTTGCGTGTCTCCTTAGACAAGTTTTCTTCAAGATATCATCAGTACATTTCCAGAGCATTATAATATAACAAGGCCATGAATTCTACAGCGTACATTGAAATGCCAGGGACTAAATCCCAAGGTGAACTTCAGAATGATAATCAATGAATGTGTGTGTGTGTGTGTGTGTGTGTGTATACTAAGACAGGTAAGAGCTCAAGGTCTCACATAGGAAATCTCCTGGAATCCCTGTGGGGGACTGATCTTCTGGAAGAGAGACTCAAGACATTCTCCATCCCAGAACCAGGATGCTGGATTAGATGGCACCTAGTTAGGTCAGAACTTAGACACTGGTCTGCTGTCACTGTGTGTGTGGGGCCAGAGAACAGCCCTAGCTCAGATGCAAATCCACCCCACTGACTTGCTCTGCCTTTTCCTCTTAAACATGAAAGAATTCAGATCTGAAACTTCTGATGGCTTAACATGGAATATATAGTATTTTAGCATTACTTTCACAGCAAAGAAAGTGCCTTAAAAGTTATCGTGTTATTTACATGTTCATATCTTATAAAGGATAACCCACCAATGTCAGAAAGAAGACAGGAATTAAGGATTTACACTGCAGGGAGATAAAGTGTACCTTGAGGTATAGTTCTGTGTGAGTTGAAACGTCAGGAGTTTTTTTTTTTTTTTTTCCGCTTTTTTGTTAAAAGGCATTCTAACAGATTGGAACCCTGATAAGATCGTGCCCATGCGGTCCTGCACAGGCACAGAAGACTGTGAGCAAGTCTGGTTATTCATTACAGTACTGTGAACATAACAACAAAAACTGCTGCATGGAAAACACTGAATACGGGCCACGATCTTTCACTTATGCTTACATATTGCATTGCAAAAAAAAAAAAAAAAGCCTAGACCAGAGCAATGCAGTGCTATGATATATCACAGGTAAGAACAACAAGGGAATTATCAGAATGAAGAGAGAGAATGTAGGCCTCTTCTGTTCAGAACTTCACTGCTCGCTAGCTATGTACAGTGTGGTGAAGCGGAAAGATTACATTTGGCTGAGGGACAGAATGGGTTTTTTTGCCTGTCAAGCAATAACAGGCAACAGCCCTCTTCTCCATAGAGTAGGAAAATTTCCTCATTTTAACTCAACAATGATTTTAAAAAGGGGGGTAGAGAGGAGAGGAGGAGTTGTTTCTGACAAAGATTACTGTCAGCATGATTGAGGCATGGTTTCCTGAGCTTGAAAGGGTTCTGAAATCAGGAAAGAATGAGTACTTTTGTCCAGGGAACACTGAAGCCTTTGGGGTCCCACTGTTGCCCCAGATTAACACTGCACGGCTAGATCAAGACCCCTGTACCTGATCAGCAGACAGGAGCCGCAGACCCCCCGGAATGTGCCTGGCTATCAGACTCACCGGCCATGGCAAGAGGCCTCCGAGGTCTCTTTTGACCTCACTATGACCTTAGTGCATCTTCTCTCACTCCCCTTCCCCTCCTGGACACACGGATACCATGGACACAGAAACTGGAGAACAAGGATGCAAAGCGACTTCCTTCCCCTTTGCCCTCCCCCCATATAGAATGCATAGTTACAGTTCACAAAAATGAAGCAATGATGACCACATATGGACCTTTTTGTTTGAAAAAAGAAAAAAAAAAATCCAACACCCTCTTCTTAAATTCAGTATCAAAATTCACATTTGCATAATAATATATTTCAAGGCCATTAGAGGGGAATGAGCAGAACACGGGAAGCGCAGCACCCTCCTCCCTGTGTCACCCTGACAAGGCTGAAGGGGCTTCTTGTGGGAGAGTTCTGAGGAGTCTATGGAACCGGGAGCTCTGAGGAATTGGTGGAGATGGCCCCTAGTGTTCACTTGCTGTTTTTCAGGACACAGGGAGTGGGGAGAAGAGGTGGAATCATTGAAATAAATCCCAAAGCAAATTAGGAGACACTGCAGATTTCTATGTTTAACTGTAATAGTTCTGAAAAGATAAAACATGTATTTTGGATTTTCCTAACTTAAAATCTCAATGCTTTCCAAACCTCCTTCCTGATACCCTGTTAACCTGAAGAGCAACATGGTGTGACTTCCACCTGGGAAATCGCTAGGCTTTCTGTCTACTGAAAGGCTGAAGCCAAGCTGAGGCCAGAAAACGCCTGCTCTACAAGCATGAATGTGTCACAGATAGCATCATATTCCAATTGCCAGTGATTAGAGAAAAACAGAAGACTGAACAGCCACACAGGCACAGGTACAGAGCCTAAGGAATGCAGCTACAGAAGCCATCCCGCATTCTCCGCCTACCCCTGGCCTCTGTCACTTGTGCAACCTGTACCTCAAGAGCCAAGTCCCAGGACTTCTTCCACACAACATCACTGAGCAACATGGATGTGAATGACAATTCCACAGCTCCCCCCGGGCACTCAGTGGAACTCTGACTGCCGAAGGCTAAGGTAACCATCTTTCTGTTTTCACCGCCATGGGCAGTCTACACCTACAATACTCGGTCTCCATACTCACAAAGGCACATTCAGAAGTACTATGCTCGAGTCCTTGGGCAAAATTAAGAAGGATTTTGGGGGTGGTGTTTTGAACACATTTATTCTAACTTGAAATTTCTGGGAAGAAGTAGCATGCTAAAAATTTATCTCTTGGTGAAAAAAAAGAATCAAACTACCTTCACAAGGTATGTGACTTCTTGAAAGGCTCTCAAGGTTATTTTGCAAAAAATGTCTCCTTTTTCATTTCTGGCCAACACATTTAGGATCTGCCATTTTTGTCGCCATATAGCTCTTCGGATAGGTCAGTCTTGCAGTGAAACTGCTATGTCTAGCCTCCAGTCACCTTCTGACCCCTCTCTATCAGTGGGGTACACTTTCAGTGGCTCAAGGAGAATACTTGATTCACCAGGAGGTCCAGGAAGCCAGGGAGAAGTGAAAGAAAAGCAGCGAGGAATAATCTCCTATTTAGAAAACCACCTCAACTTATTGATACTGACTGGAAATTTGTCAATTTTAATTGGGAATTCATTTCCAAAGCAATGACTCATAGTTTGAAAACTTGGTTGAGGGATGCAGTGTTTTAGGGGAACACTATTTCTTTTTTGTTTAAAACAGAACACTTCTTGCCTCTGTATGTGACTTGACTTTTCCCCACCTTCAAAAAGACAAGCATTTGTCACAATAAAGAGTCAACAACTGAATCTGGCCGAGACCCTCTAATAAGGGCAGTACCATTTTCCTAGCATGCAGTTTCACACTAAACACAAATTCAGGTGCACACCTGTGAAAAAAGGAACTATTTAAATTCTATGAGGCAAACACTGGCAGTTTCTGTCATTTTGCTCCTTTTTGAGGGGTGCTAGTAGGTTACAGCATGAGACTGACTACTCAGGTATTATGAGTATGTCATCACGGTTGAGGATTTCATCTGACAGACCACACACATGCACAGCACGGCTGCAGAGTGTGGGGTGTCCCTCCTTTACTACCCTTAGATGTTCACAGCCTCCTTCTTTGGCAGCCTGCAGTGGAGGGTAGAAAGGTGTGGTGGGTAGTTCAGGGAAGGCTGATGTTCAATTTTTATTAAAATATCCCTGTTTATAATTCTTGCAGTTGACAATTATTTTGAATCTAAAGGATGTGATACTACCACTCTCTTTGTCAAATTTAAGGTCAAGAAAAAAAAACTATCATTGACAAATGGGGACCACCTTTGTCCATATGAACACCTTTGGCATAGGCCATAAAACTACAGACCATACTATAGAGTGTGTATAAGCTCTGGAAACAGAGATAATAACATTCTGAGTTTCTTTGTTGATTGTTGATGTCCTTGAAAACATTCTGTATATTTATTTATATACTGTGTTAGATACTTTGTCCTTGTTGCAGAGAAGGAAACCAAGGGGTATGGTGTGGTGTGTGGCAGGGGTTAAAGGTACCCTGTATTCTGAGTGAGCTTGAGAGATGGATTAATTCAGTGTTCACAGAGTGTAGAATAGCCTCATCTATGTTATACAGCATTCGGTCTTGGACGTACACTCACAGAAGGAAAAATGAAACCATGGAATAAGATTTCTTACTGTAGTAACACTACAAAGTGTAGTTAATGCATAGACATGAAATGTGACAAAACTTGGCAACACTGGAGAAGTTTAATGTTTTTCTTTTTACTAACTAAAAATGTATCTCCACTCCTAGCTGAAGACCTTACAGATACTTCAAATAAAATACTCAAACCCAAAACAGTAACAAAAGTTTTATATGCTGAATTTTAACTCTGGGAATGGGGAAAAATGAGTTTTTTTTTTTTTTTTTTTTTTTTTTACAAAAACATTCAACTGTGCCCTTTAGAGATGGCCATTATAGCCAAATCTGTCAAAAACATCCTGTTTACACTGCAGAAGACAACAGGCTTGGCTTCTACACTTGCTCAGTACACAAATGCTAAAAGAAGAGTCAAGACACCAGAATACAAAAAATAAAATTAAAAGAACACAGCATCTGAGATCAAAATGGAATCTGGGTGTTAACTCTACAAAAACTGTACCCTCTCCAAGAAAAACGATAAAAGGATGAGTGAGTATTTGTAGGGAGTTAATAGCCCATGAGCTCTTAGTTTCTGATACATTAATAAAGGCGCTTCCAAATCCATATGCAGGAATTCCTCTTTCTTTTTCCCCTTTGCATATCTTATATACAACATTCAACACACAGGAGCTTAGAAGAATGAATTGCTAACTTATGTTACATTCATGTCAGAAGAGGTGGGAAAATTCTTAGAACCGAAGCCATAATAACATTTGAACAGCAAGCTGTTTTGAGCAAAACTAACTAAATGGCAAGAAATGGAGGTTGCTTTCTTGGGGGGGGGGACACTGATGAAAGAATTTGGTTTAGAGAACTGACTGACTGATGGGTGGTGGTGGGGATTGAATGCATGATGTGGAATCTTAACTTTAGTACTGCTAAGTTCACTCTTGTGAATGTTGTACATGGAAAATTTCAAGGGTTAGGGATGAGGGATTAGAGACGCTACACAGACCATCTATTTCTTCACAGTGTCTGAAAGACCAGAGCTTTCTTCAATACTTAAAAAGTAAGGTGGTGGTGCTGGGTCTCACTGGGCAGTACTGTGTCCCGTCTGATGGAAGACACCCCTTTCCCTACTCTTGCATCTTCTTTTGGCTACTCATGTGGTAGACACTAAGTTTGACATGTTTAATAGACATGCACACGTCTAGCCACTAATAATCAAGTGTTTAAAAATACAAGAACTGGTACAAAAATGGAAAGCTCACATGTACATGTTTCAAATGTGTACAAAATAAATCTATGTAATGAGGGTGACCAGCAAGCCTCCATATACATGGTGGATAAGAGGATGCTCTCACTGAATTATCTAAGTGTTCTGAAGTTACCTAACTTCAGGGTAAACATGGCTCGTGCCAAAGAATACCGTGGAAAGAAAAGAGCTTTCCTCTTCCAAGATACCCTCACCTGTTCTTAGGTCACTGCCAACCAGTAAGCAAACCTTCCAGCAAGCTGACACAAGGTGGAAAGGGAGGGAGAAGACAAAGGAGGACAGGGGCAGAGAAACAGGGACCTCCTTCCACTGGCCCAACCCCAAGAGACTTTGAGTCCCTGCAGCTGTCACCATCACACACCTGGAGAATTCAAAGCACAGTAACTGAGGGCACACAATGCAAGGAAGGAACTTGGCATTCCACATTATCAAGACTTAAAAGCATATTTTCCTTGATTTTTATTTGTTTTACGTTAGCCCACTGCCTTTGGGACCTGTCCCAGCTCACTCCTATTTCCTTTATGAGCCAGTGTCTTACCAGCTGCGGAGTGACCGGACGTCATGCACATACACACGTGTCCCCTTGCTTAGGATGTCTGGGTGTATGTGTGAAGGCACTAAAGCGGTTTTAGAGAAATTGCAGGCAGCAACCCCACTGATTCCCTTTACCTGTGGAGCTGGAGTTTCTTTCCCACTGGGAAGCTTAATGTTTGAAAGAAGCTGTGGTCATGCTTAGGAATTCTGACCCCTGGCCCCAAGAGGGAATACAAAAGGAGAATTCAACATCACCAAACTGAAAGGAAACACTCCATATCTCCCCCAGAGGGATGGGGATATTAAGCAGCAGATCTTCAAAACAGCAATTAAAACAAGCACAATAGTAGCTGGGAGCTAAAAAAGTAAAATCACTTGTTCCTCATTAGATTCTTCTATATTTTCTCTTCCTTCCATAACACATGGAGGTAAGACAGACATTCTTCATTAATAGGACAGTCCATAGATACTTTTTTTTTCTAGTAATGACTATTTAAAATTTGTTCCAAAAATTATTAACCTATATTTCCTAACTCTTTACATAGATTCTCAGCAATCCAACCATACTATCTTACAGATTCGAGTTACTGTTGTTTCTTTCTTTATTCCTTTCGTCACTGGGGCTGGGGAACAGGAAGAAGGGTTCCATTAAAAAAAATAAAAGTGGCGAGGGGAGATTTCAGTTTAGTCTTACATGGCAAGGAACAACATGGGAACATTCCCATGCATGTACACCAAATGTTCCTCGTTCAATTACACGATTTCCAATGAGTCCATGATAGAGCTCTCTGAAAGCTTAATCCTTCTTCCATATTTTTTTGTAAGCTAATGAATTTACCTGTTGCTGCTAAATTGATAATTTTTAAAAAATATTTCTATGTGTTTTAAAATGTGTGATCCCCAGTATGACAACATTTGGAGACATTTCTTTTTACATGTTTTTTTAAGTAAAAACTGCCTAAACTTTTTGAAGTTTAAGGAACTTGTAAAAGTTTATTAACAGGAAAGAAACAGCCGTCTATCTAGGATAAGATACGGTTAAATAAACCATCTTCAAAAAAACTGGCTTCCTACCCTAGAATTCCTGAGAATGCTTGCAAATTTTAAAGCAGGAAAATGTTAAAAACAAAAAACACTGTTAAATGCTCCCAGAGTTAGTCTTCATTCTAAAATATATATTTATATGTATGTATGTGTGTGTGTGTATATATATATATATGTATATATATGTACTTTTTGGTCTTTTTTTTTAAGTTTTCAGTTTTTTTCCCTTTAAGCTTATGATGGAAGAACATTTTAGCTTCTCATGTTTATTTTTACATATTTCAAATCCCTCATTTGTGTCTTGTAAACAAGAGGGGCTCTAGCACCCGGCTTTCACCGTAGTATCATAAGGAACTCAACTAAGCCATAGTGCAGGTCAAGGACCCAACAGGCAGGAGGAGAGGGCAGGGCAGGACACAGCCGTGAACCAAGAGCGGCAGTGGACAGTCCCCACTGGCTCGCAGGAGCCTTGGGATGGGGCTCTGGGCCCAGGGACACTAAGATTGAAGCCTTTTGTCTATGGATGTCTGAACACAAGCTGCGCTTCCCATAGAGGTCACCACACACAACGGGGCTCTGCTATGAGGCAGAGAGCAGTCAGTGGGGCTGGAAGAAGATATCACCTAGAGGGTACAGGTGGGAGGGGCATGGTGGTGATGAAAACCAGAGGAGGTGGAGGAGGGCACAGTCAGTTTGGACAAGGCATCTGTGGGACCAGACCAGCACTGCAAACTCCAATTTGATTACCCACCCACAATGGGCTCCTAAAGCCTGGTATGTGCAAGCACTCACTTGGATTATACTTATCAATCTCTTTTGAGGCTATGTTTGTCATCAACAGGGTAAGCCAAGAAGACTATAGAATTTCCCATTCTTTATCTCACAAGCCACTTACATGCAAATAAAAAAATTTTTTTTTGCCTTTTTCCTATACACACCCATCCACCCACCTACACATAGACAAGCTGAAAAAATACAATTAGGCATTGTTGTATCCTTCACTGAAGATGCTAAAGAAAGAAAAACTCCCCTGTCCTCAATAGCAGCAAGTTACGGAGGACAGTAGAGGTCTGCTCCCACCAAGCGCTGGAATGGGCAGGTATTTGCTGGTACAGAATGTCGGCACTTTATGTTGAACAGTATGATGCAGACTGGGACGTCCACACAAGTGCTAGCACGTCACCGGCACTATCCCCCTCCCCCACCCGCCCGCCCCACCATCTGCTTTGTATGAAGGGAAACCCCTTTAGGTCTTCTGTCACTCTCTTCACAATAAGCAGTTTTATACATTTTGAATCCAACGTAATACATACATGTTGGTGATAACTGTGGATTAAACGTTGCCTCCTGTTCGGCCCAGAGTACTATTACATCAATGCTTTAAAAATTAAGTCTTTAAATACCGAAATAAAAAAGCAACATTACAAGGAAAAAAAAAAAGAGGTCAAAACCAAAAAAGGTGCAATACTTAAAAAGTCTTCGCTAAGTTATCCTGCCTAAGCAAAACCACATACACAGGAAATACACAACACAGAGAAACAAAGGGAAACGCTTGAAGTACACACTGGTTTAAGAACATTCGTTAAGTAAACGTCTCTGTCAGTGATGGCCTGGTGTTGTAACACGCCAAGGCCTGGCACAGGTAACGCTCGGAGAGAGAGGAGCAGAGAGGGAGGAGCTGCGATGCTTCCAGGAGGCTGGTCACAACTTTGTTTCCATCAAATGAAAATGAGGATCAATGGAAATTTAACTTGGCATTACCTGATTTTTTTTTTTTTGGGGGGGGACAACTTTCTCACACCTGATCACACAGGAAAAAGGGAACGTGTATCTTTCTTTTCTGCTTCTGAGACATCACATGATTTAAAAACTATCTCATCTCCTGTTCCCATTCAAACTAATGAAAAAGCCTGCGTGAAACTTAACAAGTACTCAGATGTGCCTATCGGCCATTCATTTTGAAAAACAGAAAATGAACACACGGTTGCTTGAGAGGTACCTCCTGCTCTCTGAATCTTGGAGTTGGCAGTGCTCCGCTCTACTGCTAGGTCAGGAGAAAAGCTAGAGAACCTCACACTCAGGCTGATGTGCAAGTGGAAAGGAGCTCCCTGTGCTAATCGTTAAAAAGCACTCTGATTCGGTGCAGTCCAACGGAGTGGGTGGAGTTGCAGTGGCTCCCCATGCTTGTGTGTTCTTATAGTTAAAAAAATCCAAACCAAAACAAAAAACAAAAAAGGCAGCAGATGGCCGGCCAGCCAGCCCGTAGACTGTCAGCAATGCAGCTTTCTGAGAATCAGGGTGGAGTGGGAGAAGGGTGGGACGCAGGCACACACACAGAGACAGAGGAGGATGCACGCGGATGCGCATGAACACACGTGCACACACATACCAGAACGAGCATGCCTGGGCAGTTACATGTGCCAGAACACACTGGTATTTATCAACCAGCCAATCACAAATTTTTCCTTTTTTTTTTTTTAAAAGTTTTTTGTGTTTTTGTTTTTAAAGTGAGGCTCCGTCAAGTCTTCCCTCCCCCCTCCCCCAACAATTCTTTTGAATTTCCCTCCCTCCCAAACATGGTAGACCTAAGGACGGAAACACACCCAGTGCAAACAAAGTTAAAAAGCTATTTTTTTCAGTATATATGTTTCTTAGCAACAACTTCCATATAACATGAAAAAAGTGAAAAACTAGAAACTAATTTTTTTAATTTTTTTGTGTTTAAATTTAAATGGTATGTGTACTTGCTTCACATTGTCTTTCTAGGTTGGCGTTCATGATTCAAGTATTTCAAGAGTGATATGTTCTCTTTTTGGATTCATATTCCAAACGAAAAAACTGAAGTTATAAGGGAGGCAACTATGTGCTCAGACAGTCTGCAATGACCCACCTTTTTTTCTCTCTCCGTTTTCTTTTTTCCTTTTAAAAATGTATTTATTGCAAGTTGAAAAAAAAAACGAAAAGGTCAAGTTAGTGCTGCTGCTGTTCCAAAAAAGGTCACGAGGTCAGAGTTGAAAGTTCTAAGTTCAGATTGAATCCGACCCTCCTCCCAGAAGGTCACCAGGTAGTAAAGGAGCAGGGCTACCCATCCTATGGGGATCTTCCACAGTCGGGACTCCCCACAAGCTAGAAGAATAGTTTGGGGGCCCCCACAACGAAGCGCCAGCAAGATCAGCCCCGCTGCTGCCACCAGCACTGCTGCTCCATTGCCCGAGCCCAGTGGACCCACCGAAAAGGTTCAGCGCAGGTCCGACGGGGTCTGACTGATTCTGGCCAGTTTCCAATGACTGCCACCCTGCGGCCGGCGCACTTGGGGTCGCTGCAGGTGTAGGGGGCTGAGCTTGTGCCAGAAAGCGGCTAACTTCATCATCAGTGGCAAACTCAGCCAGGATGGTAGTGTTTCCCAATACACACCTGGAGAAAGGAGGGAAAGACAGCTGCAGGTCTGAGGAAGACCTTCCAGCACAAACAGGAGCAAGGCTTTCAGGCTGTGGTGCTTGCATGCTTTTTAGGATGTAGGATCACAGGCCCTACTGCAGGCCTGAGGATCAGAGCCTCTCTTCCAACTGATGTAAAGTAATGACAAAACTCAAACTAGCCAGAGACTGCCAGAGGATACTATGTATCCATGCCTCTGGGGATGGAATTTATTTATTTATTAGTATTGGGGATTGAACTCATGACCTTGTGCTTGCTAGGCGGGTGCTTGTGCCACTAAGCTAAATCCCTGGCCCTGGAATTTTTATTTTTCAGATGACTTGTGTGTGTTGGAGGATCAATCTGTGAAACAGAGAAGTCTCTGTGAGTAATGAAACTATACAGACCAATATGATGACAGTAGCTACCTGTTGTTACAAGTATACAAATTCAGAATGTACACTGGCAAGCGTGACCACCAATGTAACTGTGGAGTCTGGGGGGATTATGTCACTGTATGTGTATCAGTTGTGACCAACGGAGTATTCTCAAGGATGACGTTGGTATTTGGGGAGGCTATGTATATGCAGTGGGGAGCTGGAGTATATGGGATATCCCTGTACTTTCCTCTCAAGTTTTGTAAAAAGTACTCCAAAAAATCCAAGTCTTAGAAAAGGAGAAGAAAAATGTTAACTCACTTTTTTCCAGGTGAGGGAAAGCATCACATGCAGAGCATGAGGGAACCCAGTGTTGGCTCCCTGGAGCTGCTGCTCTGTGTCACAGGCTGCCTGGCTGCCCAGGCTCACATCTCACGACTGCTGTGTGTGTGGGCTTTTGTCAAGGGACTGGCGGTTAAAGGGAGTGCACAAATTTGACAGTGGCTGGGAAAAGGATGGTCAAAGTCTGATCCAGTCCTATTTACTTCAAACACAAAACCTGCTACTCACCCAGACAATAAATTCATCATCATCTGTTAAAGATGTTAAAGTCACAATTAGCAGCTAGATCCTATTATGAAAGATGTTAGCACTAAAAACATTTCATTTTTGTAAGTACTGGCTTTGTTTCATGGTACTTAAAATCTACTCAGTACTTAGCATGTGTTAAGGCCCTGGGTTTAATCCCACCACTGCCAAGACAAAAAAAAATGTACTTGCAACTTCACAAATTATTTAAATTTACAATTTGATTACCAGTCTATAATATACATAGGACAATTTATATTTGATTGGGCAGAAAAGACCTGTTACCTCAGAATCCAAGACTTGTAAGTGCACACATTCGTTTAATTAATCAGGCACCATAATACATGTGTCCTTAGAGGGATGTATGTCTGCCTGGGTACAGGGTGTAATACTCACATGTGCAGTGCAGTCTGGGCCTTGGCTGCCTCCTGTTTGGTGCTGTATCGGATCAGGGCAGTGCCCTGGGTGAGATTCAGATGGAATGTCAGCAGTGGACCATGCTGCATGCAGATCGTTCTCAAGGTTGACCCATCAATCTAAGGAGTAATGATATTCACGACATAAAAGTTTGAGGAGTGGTGAAAAAGGTAAATTAAGATGAGGCACTGGGCTGAGATCTACTGTTCTCATTCTGGAAATAAAATGTCTGCAAAAAAATACAGCTCAAAATGAAGCAAATCATTCACTCCATGGTCTATTTTCTTTTAAGAGGTAAACAAGGAAATGTGTGTTATTTTCTAAGCCTAAAAAGGAAGAAATGAGATGGTTCCCAAATAAGAATTTATTTATTTTTTGTCATTTTGAGACAGGGTCTCGATATGCAATTGAGGCTGGCCTTGAGCTCACTTTGTAGTCCAGGCTGGTCACAAACTCAATGATCCTCAATGATAAGAATTTAAATTACCATGCAAATTTCTCAGTGTTACTAATTTGTAGCCTCCCCAGTAAACAATCTCACAGAGGTAAAGAGAAAGACACAAACAAGAAAAGCACTGCTAAGCCCTGATGATTTATAACATCAATGACTGGGCAGGTCACAGACTATTCCAACACTGCTTTGCTCCAGGTTTGACCATCTTTCTCTGAGTGGATTTTTTGCTGCCCTCAGGCAATATAACCAAAAGCTGTTGTCCCTATTCCCAGTTAAGAAGCTCACTACTTGAGTGTTCAGAAAGGAGGATAATTTCCCTAACCTCTCAGTAGGATGAACAAACCTATTCACGCTACATGACTGATTTTGCATCAAGATTCTAAACAAGTTTCTTTAAGCTGCTGACTGCAACTTTTCAGTTCATTCCAGGGTACGCATTAGTACTGTAATTGCTTTGAAAAGTTATGCTATTTGTGGCAGCAGTGAGAAAACTGCAGGATGGAAATTAACCTTAGCTCTTTACAGAAAATGATCAGAAAAAGCACAGTTAGTATTATAAGTGATTACTGACTAAATATGCCTGACAATATATGCCACAAATGAGTTTTCAGGATACATATATGTCCTCTAAGCACATTTTTTTTTCTTGCACATGTAAACACTGTATCTCTAAGCACATTTTATGTGATGAAAAGTAAATTTATCCAGATTCATTTGCTTTTTTTTTTGTCTTTTTCATTTTTATCAGGTACCAGGGATTGAACTCTCGACCGCCTGCTTGCAAGGCAGGTGCTTATGCCGCTGAGCTAAATCCCCAGTCCCCGATTCATTTGCTCTTAAAACGTATTTTTTGGGGAAGGAGGTTACCAGAAATTGAACTCAGGACCTTGCATTTGCCAGGCAGATGCTGTGCCACTGAGCTATATCCCTAGTCATTTTATAATCTTTTAAACTATGATTAACATTAGCTTGATATTACATCACTTTTTCAAAAAGTAAACAATTCTTTCTAATACAAATATAACCACCAAAGTTGGGCATGGTTGAACACACCTATAATCCCAACACAAAGTGAATTCAAGGCCAGCCTGAAATACACAGCAAGCCCTGTCTTTAAAAACCAACCAAACAAAATAATACATTTTCTTTTCTTTTTTTACTAATTAAAAAAAAAAAAAGACAGAGTAAGTGAACAGCGAGGTAGTATGCCCAGGCTCCTTTCAAAGCTTACAGCTTCTTCCACCTTAACACATAAGCACTGCCACTCTGTGACAACTCTTGAGAAAAACACACAGTTTTAAAACTCCCTTGTTTTTTATTTGCTTCTTTTGAGACAGGTTCTTGCTATGTAGCCCAGGATGGCCGCAAACTCATAATCAACCTGTCTTAGCCTTTAAGTATTTGGATTATAAGAGTATGCCACCTCATCAAGCTGAGATTCTTCATACTGGGGTTGGGGATCTAGCTCAGTGGTACAGTACTTGCCTACCATTTGTGAGGCCAGTCAAGTATTAGCTAAGGGAATACTTGGGACTTTTAGCTGCATCTAGATACAGAGGTTAATAATGACTTTCTCAAATGACCTTGAAATATGGGTCTTATGATCTATTCCCAACAACTGGGTTAGCTGGGCAAATAAATTTAGAGGATAATGTATTTCCCCAAAGACGAAGGTAATGCTTTTGTTTAATGAAGTATATATTCTGAACACCAGGCTGGTGACCTGATAATGAATCTCAAGGGAACACCCTGCAAATACTGACTTACAGAGGTATCTGCAACTCCACGTAGGAACTAAATTCCAGACAGGCCATTATTCTCCATGTCAAAAAGAGCGAGACATAATTGACCCCTTTATCACAGCGTGGCAAAGGCTGTACTGCGAAGCACAGAGGAAGGCCACGGGTTCAGACCGGAAGGATTCACCTGGTCACGTTAAAGTGATGAACATGATGTTGCCAGAAATGCTTCAGCTATCGAGCAATTAAGGTGACAGTGAATGTGCCTCTGGGTAGAGAAAACCTACCCCAGAAATATTACCCACAGGGCTTGTCAGGTGTGCAAAGCAGTGATGCCATCTATATTCAAAGAGGATAACAGGTCGAATACCAAAAGAACCCATGTGGCATTTAAACTGTGAAATCAATCATTTCTTCTACTGTAAAGATGGACAGTTAATTACTGAAGAAGCATAAAACTTGTTAACATTGACCCTCAAGTTTTGTGAGACAACTAACTAAAACAGGCAATTTCTTTGTGTGTGGTAAAAACATCCCTTTCCACTTGGTTCCAGCCTCTAACCAGCATAGCTATATAGCAAATTACCTCCGCTACCCAGAATCACCAGACAATACCCCCCTGCCTTGTCCCTATTCTCTAAACTACATGTATTTCCATACCTGGAGGCAAGTGTGAGGCGGAGGGGCTGCCCAGTTCCCTTTAGAAGTAGCCTGGGAAACTTGGGTGGCAAGGGAAGATCCACTCCTATAGAAAAGACCTCTGTGCTGTGACCAGGAAATAAGTTCCCCATCTCCACATTCCCCTCTCTCTCGTAACACCACTGAGTCCTATCTATAAACCACAAGAGAGTATGATTACCTGTGGAGTGAGATTGTGAAGAACCAGCCAGTAACTAGGACGAACTGAGCCACCATCACTCCAGGTAGAGGCTGTAACCAACCAGAAAAAAGGATGAGGAAGACTAGCAAGGGAAGCCAAGAAAGCGATGAGGCAGAACCATTTTCATGTAGCCTGTCCCTCTTGTCTCTCTTTTGTAAAGTGTCTCTTCTGCCTGACTCACTTTCGTCTCCTCCTAGTCCCTGGCCTCTCTATTCTTCTGCTTATCTGCATGGCTCCGTTTCCCTCCCAGAATCCTCACTCTGCGACCCGCTCTCTTTACTCCACCTGTCCTTGACAGTCCCTGACTCTGTCTTGTACTGACTGCAATCTGCTAGTCGTGAGATACTTCTGCCCTTTCCAGACAACTGTGACCTGCTTGTGTGCACAGCCCTTCATGTCCTTCCTCCCCTGAGGCGAAGCCCTCTCACCCGAGGCAAGCCGAGAGTCCTGTGTCCCCCACCCCCTGACTGATCGGGGTGCTGTGCTGCTCCAGGGAGACGCCGGTTTGGGGTTAGTCAGGCCGGGAGGTGGGCGGGGCAGCGGTGTAGTGTTCCTGGAGGAAATGTGGTTTTTCCACATCTTGTTGGAGAGATGAGTGGGATTGTGTCCTATGGGATCTGGGGACCACGTGGATTTGTAATCAGGGAACTTTGCTGTCAAGAGAAAATTTCGGAAGGAGAAAGATTAGACAGACTACCTTAACATACAAATTTTTGTCTCCACACAGGTATTATATCAAAAAAGCAACAGAAGCACATTTTTTTTTCTTTTTTATTTTTTTTTTGTCTTTTTTTCGTTTTTATCGGTACCAGGGACCGAACTCACGACTGCCTGCTTGCAAGGCAGGCGCTTATGCCGCTGAGCTAAATCCCCAGCCCCTAACAGAAGCACATTTTTTTAAAAATTGGTATCAGGGATCAAACTCACCACTGCCTGCTTGCAAGGCAGGCGCTTACGCTGCTAAGCTAAATCCCCAGCCCCAAGAAGCACATATTTTAAGAATGGCAGTACCAACTAACATTGTTATTCAAGCTTAAAATTTTTGGTGATTATTACTCTGAAAAGACACATCATCATGTGGCTTGAACACTTAATGAGATGACTGATTTTCTACTACTTTCTTAGCTAAATACAACATAAATGGAAGACAAATTCAAGGATATGTTCCCAAAGCTGTAACAGGCTTACAGATGTAGTGATACGGTGAGTACTGGCAAAAGTAAAATTAAAAACAAAACAAAAATCTAAAACTTTCTGTAAATACTGACTGCATGGTAATGTATTAAAAATTATACTTTTCTTGTGCCTTGATTCTGCATAACAGACACCCAATTTTCAAACAAATTTTAAAAATCAGCCAGTATTCACTAATGGCTCACTATGCTTAAGGCACTAAATCAGCACCATAAGTAACGTTATTCTCAAGTCCCCAGTTCAGATGAAACACTGAATGGTGAAATGATAGGACTGGTAACTCCAACACCACCATGTATGTTCCACACACAGAGGAGAGTGTGTGACAGCAAAGGCTTTGCAAAGACAGGATTCCAGGATTTACACAAATAGATGGGTTTGGGAAAAGTGGAGCACAGAACAAAGGTTCAACATACACTGTCCCTGTACCGGATAAATTCTCTTTCAGTCCTGGCTGAGCACAGGGGCAGACAGGTAAGGAGGCCACAAGATAGGCTTGGGCTGAGTAAGTGGTTATCAGGAGTTTAAGCAGTAGATTCAGCATGGAATGTTTCAATTAGGGTGACATCCAAGAGAAAGGAAGAGGAGGAGGAGGTATGAGACATTCAAATGCATAACACACCACTCCAGAGACAGCACTGCCTGGAGCAAGGCAGAGAGGAAAGGGGAAAACTATTGAAATTTTGTGACTGATACATAGGAATACTGTGAAGAAAAATAAAGGCCAGGTGTGTTGGTACACAACTGTAGTCTTAGCTATTCCAGGGGCAAAGGCAGGAGGAACACAAGTTCTAGACTCACTTGGGCAACTTACTGACAACCTATTTCAGAAAGAAAGTCCGACAGACAGAGCGAGGGAAGCTGGGTACAGCTGTAGTTCAATGATACTAGTGCTTGCCGCCTCTAAACAGGGCCCTGGGTTTGATTCCCAGCAACACACACACACACACACACACACACACACAGAGATATTACAGAAGAGGAAAGGAAAGAAATAATTTAGAGGATGTAGAGCTTTTATTATTAGGTAAGTGTGAGATGATTGGTCAATGTTCAATTACAGGAAAAAGATACATAGTTCAGCCTAAGATACAAGCATTTTTATAGGTAAAAGTCTGGGATGAAAGCCAAACACAGCATTGGGTACCCAGCCACTCAGGAGGCTGAGGAAGGAGGATCACTTGAGCCCGAGTTTGGAGCAACATAATGAGATCCCGTATCAAAAATTATTAAAGAAATAAAGTAGTGCTGGTTGTGGTGGCACATGTCTAAAAAATCCAAGCACTTGGAAGCCTGAGGCAGGAGGACTGCTACAAGTTTGAGCCCAGCCTGGGGTACACAGTGAGTTCAAAGTAAAAGTCAGCCTGAATTATATAGTGAAACCCTATCTCAAAAAAAAGATAAACAGAAAGAAAAAAAGCCAGGCATGGTGGCATAGGCCTGTCTGCAACCCAACATTTGGGAGGCTAAGCTAGGAGGATGGTAAAATTTTGAGGCCAACCTAGGCTACACAGCGAGTTCCAGGAAAGCTTGGGCTAGATAGCAAGATCCTAACTCAAGAAAAGGAGGTGGGCGGGAGGGTGCAAGGGGATATAGCTCAACGCCAAGGCCCTAGGTTCAATCTTTGGGATTGCTCCCCTCAAAATAGACAGGCAGTGCAGAGTGGCACATCTCAGGAGGCTGAGGCAGAGTGTGAGGCCAGTCTGGAGTTTGAGGCTGGCCTGAATGACATACCAGACCCTTTCTCTACCACCATCACCACCACCACCAAAAAGGAAACTCAGGCTCAGACCTGGGGGAAACAGTAACAGGTCTTTGCTTCTATTTTTATTCTTTTGCAGTGCTGGAATTGAACCCAGGGCCTCACACAAGCTAGGCTAGTGGTCTCCTATTAAACTACATCCTGGCCTGTTTAACAGCTTTTTGAATCTGTTTCTCCATCTACAAAATGGAGTAATAGCAGATCATACAGTATCAAAAAGAAGGTGAAGCCCAGAAAAGAATTCAGCTCAGGGCTTACTCAGCATGATGCCTGACCCACAAAAGCATTCAATAAATGGGAGGTTGCATTATTAATATGATAGAGGTGAAAAGAAATAGAAAATGTCAAGACCATGAGGCTGCAGTGATTTACTAGGTTAAGATTTCCTTCATTTGCTTTTACTTGAACAAGGCACAGAAATCTTAGTAACTTTAACAGCTTAATGTCCAACTTTTGCAAAACAAAAGCACCAATTTCTAATGAGTTTTCTATTATCTACAAGACATTGTGCTGACTTCAAAAATCTGTTTTGGTTTTTTGATATAGGTCTTACTACATAGCCCAGGCTGCCTTGAATTGGTGGCGATCTTCCCAAGTGCTGAGATCACAGGTGTGCATGGTTGCACTGAGCCAACAAATTAACTGGTACAATTAACTGAGATCTTCTTTTGGACTTTGGCAATCTGCCCTTGTTTGTGTATAAGCGGAAAGATTTTTATGGAAAAGCAACGGATCAATGGCTGTCAGAGGAATGATTAACTTGGGCTTAACTGGTTACTCCCATGGCCACTGATTTCTTGATCAGCTGGCTAAGAGAAGCATCTGTGTCACCAGGTCATGACCTATGCCCAAGATTGTACCTAGCTCCTGGCCAATGGTGTTGCCCCAGAATTGTACCTGTCTCATCTGATCTCTGAAGGGCCAGAAACTCCTTGAGCAGATGTCAAACAGAAAAGACATACTTCTCCCCACACCAACTATGCAATTCAATGTCTCTGAATGTGTTCCTTAGGAAATAAATGCATGTTTCATTTATGAAAGTTCATACCTGAAGTGCTATGAACGTTGGTAAAGGAGTTATCAGAGGCACTGTAGGGCCAGGCACCAGGTGAAGGCAGCGAGGTGTTGAGGGAAGAATTAGACCCTTGAGGTGACAACAAACAAGAAGAAAATATTGAAGACACATGTCAGTATAACCGGTGAAATCCTCCGAGTATGTTAAAACTTCAACAGAAGGGGAATAAAATGTATCTTAAAAACAAAGATGTGAAAAGCAATTCCATGTACCAACGAAGCCACAGGTTGACAACTACAAAAATGCTGGATGCTGTACCCCCACACAAGGGATGCTGCACTTGTTTACCTGTGGTGTTATCCCGCAGCAGTTGGTGGTCAGTATCTACAATGGGAGATGTGGCTGTACCCCCCAGCACACTTCCTGGGGTCACATAGGGGTCAGACTCAGGGTCAATGTTTTGGATACCTTTCCATGGCACTCCTGGTTGGAATTCTGAGACAAGAACAACAAGTGTTAGGGGTAGAAGGCTGTTCATGAAAACACACATATATTTTTTTAGTAGAAGAAATGGGTTGGTGAAAGACTAAATACTGAATCTGTCTCAGGTTTTCATCATGAAATTTTACTGTACCTGCTGCTTAAACAAGCACTCATCATGAAATTATAAAGAAAATTTTTTCAAAACACAAATTCTTGCCAGTAGCACCTTTATGTTATCATAACATGTGTCTCTCTAAATGTAGCAGTGAACTTGATGGCTCAGCTGTTTCCTCCCTGATATGCTGCCAAGTCCATTAGCTGCTTTGTCTCTGCCCCAGGAAAGTTCCAAGGGAAATCCAGGCCTGAAGGCAGGGATAAAACAGGAGTATATAATCTGGGGCTCCTAAGAAATGTCCAGGAACTGAGGCCAAGAACTGGGAGAAAATCTAGGCTGGAGACCAGTCATCTCTCCCATTTCCCTCATTAGATATTGGCCAAAAATGCAAAGGAAAATGGAATTCAAATAACCCCTGCTAAATAGACCACTTAAGCATAATCAACAGGAATAATTTACTTATCAGGAGAAACCCCACAGCAGGGGTGACAAACCTATGGCATGTATGGCGCCCCGGGCTGTTTGTTATCACTGAAGGCTCTAAAAGGTTCACCATCACTGCCTAGGTTATGAATGAAAGCTTATAAATAATCCTGTTGGTCAACTGAAATAATATATAAAGCTATATGACAGAAATAAATTTTCTTTTCCTAATGTTGAGAAAGGACAGTATATATATGAATAATATGCATTATTCATCCTACTGTAATAAAATGGAATTATACATATTCACACACAAGTAACTACCACACACAGAAGTCTTGGACATAGATGTATTTATACCATTATTGATTTTTATTTTTGCTTTACTAAATTTTCTAATTATTCTACAATCAAAACAGATTATCTTGTGAGACAGAGTCAGAGAAAACATTAACAATCTCATTTTATTCACTGCCACATAACTGAACCTGACAATAAATAATTGCCTAGTAAGTAAACCAATCAACATTGCAGACACTTGGACAGAGCCTCCCATATGCGCGAAGGGTGCCAGGTTTTAGTTATGTGGTCCCTGCCTTCAGCCCCAGGCTCCCTGTCTGATGGAGATTTTCTATCTTCCCACAGTACCTATGTTTAAGCACATACCTTGCCTTTCATACAATAATTAAAAATAAAAGGAATGTAAGTGCCAAAGCCAAGTGTTCAAGAACTTGAAATGAACAATTAAAAAACAAAGGCTATCTTAGCAAGACCATTTCCTGAACAATACCTGGAGGCCAACTGGCATTGCTGGATTTACTTCCGATTTTATTTGTTGGTGGAGATTTGGCAGGTAACCAGCTATCACCAGCAGGACCCGTATGACCGCCCAGTGAGTCACCAGGGATGATATCAAACTGGTTGTACGGTGACCCTCCTCGGGTCTTACCAGGGGCCACTATAGCGCCTGAGAAAAAAGAGAGGTAATTAATTCATTCAGAGAGCTCTGGCAAACAGAACTTCTCTATCTTTTTTCCAGAGAAGCTCAAATATAGTATGACACTTACGGAGAAGAAAGAATATTGGACTAAGAGGTTGCATGGGAGACTCGGTCTATAATTAATAAGCAGCATGACCATAACAATTCAACTTACCTCTCTAAGCCTCTCAGTCTCTCACTTAGGCCCAAAAGACTGTTCTCATTCGCAAAAGTCCTTTTGGCCTTAAAATCCCATGATTTGTAAAATCAATGAGAGTTTGCAACTACTAATCATACCATTATCGCTGTGGTTTCTATGCTAATCACTCAAGAATGAAAACGCAAAGAACACTGCACAAATTGTAGCACAGTGGAGGGTCTGAAAAGTTACTTCTACTGATGATGATTGCCCCCCGCCCCTTTAGTGCTGGTTGAGCCTATGTTAGCTGGAAGCAGCAGTGTGCAGAGGGGCCATTGAAGAGAAAGCCATCTGCAATTGCTTTAAATTCCAAAGCAATGAGATAGAATTCCCACTCAGGGTCTCTGCCAATACAAGACCAGCAGTGAACTCAGCAGCTCTAAGACTCAGGGCCACACAGACCAAGAACAGCAAACCCTTTGTGACCACATTCCTGAGGGCATTCCAGTGGCTTTGCCGGCCCCCTTTTCACGCATTTACATGCTACAGGAAAAAAGCAAATAGCTTAAGATCCCCTTAAACCATCAAGAAAAGAAAGTGCTTTATTTGAAATAAAGTTTTAGGTATCTGATAAGATACCATTGTACTTATCAGATCTTACGAAACAAATCTTAGGTATTGTATTGGGCTACTCAGTATAGTCTTAAGATGCCTCTGAACAGATAAAATTATTTCTAGAATAGTTGTGCAGATATTGAATAAAATAATCTGATTGGCCTAACAGGAGTTTTAAAAAAACATCTCCACGATCAGCTAGAGAATTATTTGGACAGATATTTGGCTCTGAAGCACATTACAGTGAAATAGTGGAAAATGAGAAGCTCGGTTACCTTGGGGATCTCTAAGGAAATGGAAAAAACATTACCTGAAAAATAAATAGGGAAGTTCACCTTCCAGAGACAGCCTCTCACACGCCATTATGTACTTATAATCATGCACCTTTCACGTCTTTGGAGACAAGGGGACCTGGTGAATCATTAGCCTGAGGAAGCAGTGGAAGTGTCCAAAAGTATGCCCACTGGCTACAGCGGTATTCAGACCAAAAATAGATTTCACAATTCCAGTAAATCACTGTTGTTGTGCGCCATAAAATCAAATGATCATGTTTAGGATGGCAGGCAGGAAGCTCCAGGTGGCTCCTTCCCCACCTCCTGTGGGGCTCTTGAAGAGGCTGATAATTGCGGGAACCTGAAAGGCTGCAGACTGAGTTACTGCCGGGGTGGTGTAGCAGAGACGGTCATTTATACTTCCTAGTCACAGTACAGGGCAGTACAAGGGAATTATTGCCACATGGAACAAATACTGAAACAAGGCTGAAGGTGGTAGGTTTGGAGACTTTTAATCTGTTTTGCAGGGACATGGAGAAACCTTTATAGAAGATTATGGTGAGGAGGGGCAGATCCACATTTACAGCCAAAGCCAGAGCCTCAAATGATGCCCCTGCAAGACACTGCAACTTACAAAGAATAAGAAAGCCTTGTGAAAAAAGTTCAAACCCTGTGTATTTTGACCTGTTAGTCATCGTTTGGAGTTTAAAGGGCAGAAAATTTTCCAAAGTTGGTGAATTTCATATAGTTCCAACACTTGGCAAAATATAGACATTATTCGTTTTGATCTGTTTTTTAGAAAAACAAAAACGAATAAGACCAGAGGCAGAGGTGAGGGAGACAGGATGATTCTGCCCTCTCAGGTACTTCATTAGGGCTTTAACCTAATGAGGTGCCCAAATTCACTGCTACTACCCTCTAATTCCACAGCAGGTGGGAAATTTTACTCCCTGTAATTAGAACTAGCACTTTAAATTTCTTATAATTTGAAACACACACAAGGCTAACCTTCCTCTGATGGACAAGCATAAAACCTGGGGAAAAAAGTATCAAGAGACTCACTAAGACGAGACCTATGTGTCACGCTTCATCAAGGCCACTGAGCCCAACCTACTCTTACCATTTTTGTGCATGCTGGCGTCCTGCGTGGCCACAGAGGGCAGTCCTTCCATCATGGAGGTCCACTGCTTGAAGCGAGACTCAGTCCCTGCTTCCTTCCCACCAACCATGCCATAGTCCATGCTGCCAGAGCTGAAGCCTGAAACAAAGAGCCACACATCTCTCCTCTCAGTAAACAAGCATCCTCAGGAACCCATGAATGCCTTGTTTGTTGCTCACAGGCTAAGTCACGAAGTCTCTCCACACACAAAAAAATTCTTTGATTTAAAACTAACTATAGCTCCCACTTGCTAAAATACTGCTGCCACCTTGTTAGGGCATGATGACATGTGTCACTGTCATCTACTAAGTCTCAGTGTCTGTGTGCATTCACTTTTTTACTGAGCAAACATGTGTGCCATGAAGTTTCCTGGGGGCAACCTTTCTCCAGATGAGGTGGAGAAAACCACACATGAAACCAGCGGGCAGAACAGTGACAGGGTACCTGGGAGGAAAGGCTTTGCAGGGGGCCTATGAGCCAGGGCCTAGGACACCAAGTGCAAGGCTCTGATACATGACAATCAGGTCTGCTCAGTTCAACGGGGCTCCAAGAAACCTGACTGCACAAAAAATGGGGCAGAGAGTGGCAGGGCATAGGCAGGAATGAAAAGTCATGTCATGTATGGTCTTAAAAATTTCTAGGGGCCAGGGATTTAGCTCAATGGCATAAGCGCTTACCTGACAAGCACAAGGTCATGAGTTCGATCCACAGTACAAAAAGGGAAAAAAAAAAAGAAAATTTCTGGCCAAGGAGTTGGGACCTTTCTCCCCATAGGACGAAATTCAATTTTTGCATGCAAAGGGTGAGGGGTGGGGTAGGGGTTGTGGTTTAAAAAGAGAAGCAAGGTAAGAATGGAGCAGATGGAGGGTGGAAAGAACCTGAGACAGCGATTTCAAAGGAGACTCCATGAAGAAGACCCCAAAGCTGGTGATGCAGTCAGCAAAGGTTCTGAGTTCACACTGCCACAAGCCCCAAGTAAGCCCTAGGTGTCAAGCTCTAGAGTTGAGGTGGGTAGTGTTTCCCAGTGCACAGAGCAAGAGAACTGAACGCCATATGCACATGAGAGGCTTGATGGAGTCTCATGGGGCCTCCACCCATTTTCCATTTGGGACAGAAAGAACATAACATTTCAAACTGATTGTCAAAAAAAGGAAGGAAAGGAGAAAGTGGAAAGAAGGAGAAGAGGAAGCGGAGAGGAGGTAAGGAAGGAAGAAAGGAATTAAAGACTTAAAGAACAATGAATATCCGCAGACAACTGAGAATAAGCAATGGGGAACAACACAAGAGTGGCAGAGCAGGCATACCAGGGAGGTGAGGGCCACCACATCAAGATCATGAAGGCCTGCAGGCTGAATGCTGTGCAGATCCAACTAGGCCAGGCTCCAGGGGTCTCATTTTGCCTTCCTACCACTGGAAGGCCTAACAGGCCTTTTTCACCCTTCATTTCTCCAAATCCCACTGAGGCATATCTCATGGTTTTTCTCCCCTGTGCTTATCCTAGTGGTATAGGGTATTGTTATAAACAATAAATCAATCCTACCCTGTATTTAAATTTTTGCTATTTTCAAGCTGGTTGTGGAGCACACCTCTAATCCCAGCCCTCAGAGGCTGAGGCAAGAGGACTGTTACAACTTGAAGTCCAGCCTAAACTATATAGTGAGACCCTATTTCAAAAAACAAGAAAAGATTTCCCTCCCCATTTGACCTATGTAAAAGAAATGAAAAGAGACAGGCAGACAGGGAGGCTGAAAGGAATGAGGAATTTCTCTGACATAAGCCTTCAAAGGACTAAGCAGGTTGCTCCCTGGACAAATTACATTTCTGGATCTGAGTGAGAAAATTAGGCCAAGATGCTTAGGTTACAAGCCATCTAAACTGAAAGCTTTTGAAAATAACCTAGGATTTGGGCAGCGGTTAAAATGAATATAAGTACTGGTAGGAAGATAAGGAAGCATTCTTTATATGTTAGTTTTCTTGTAAGTTACTCTAAAATGCCTTTAAAACTCATAGTGAATTAGTTATTTAGTTTCAGCTGCTGGAGTTTTCTTATGACATGTAAACTAAGAATTATAAATCTTAGGGGAAAGGTGAGGAGATGTAGCTGTAGTTTAGCTTAAGTAGACCAATGTCTCACTGGGAATTTGAGGACCAAGAGCCTTACAACAGGAAGGGACCACAGTCAGATCATAGGGTTTAGTAAGGAAGAAAAGGGCATGGGGAGAAAAGAGGGGGAACAGGAGATAGATCTGTCTTGGAAGGATCAATCTATAAACCCAAAATGATGAGGGGAAAAATAAACCCAAAATGAGGGGAAAAACCAATGCAAAGATGTACACTGGGGAGCGCTGGGGGCTAGGGGGTGCAATTCAATGGTACAGAGCTTGCTTAGCACACATATGGCCTGGAGTTCCATTTTTAGCACCAGATGAGACACACACACACACACACACACACACACACACACACACACACACAGTAAACATATGACACTAGGATATGGAATGTGTGTGATGATTGTGATGGAAGAAAGTTGGAGACAGTGATTTAAGTGCTACGTTTAACACAGAGTAGGGGACAGTTCACTAGTGATCTCTGGCTATTTATGAACTCTCATGGCTCAAACCCAGGACAATACTGACTTCACTGTACTCACCACTTCATGAAAACCAAACTTCTTCAGTTCACCAAATGGAACTGTCCAGCTCACAAACACAGAGCACTTCAAGTCAACCAGCCAGGTCATTCAGCTCCATGATGTATTTATAAGCAGCCTAACCTGGGCCAGGTTCTGTGTTAGAAGCTGAGGTGCAAGCAGAGGCAAAACAGGCCCCTTCCCTTCCCCGGGACTCATTTCACCAGAACATGCTTTTACCTCCCTTTTCATTCTTGCAAGTACAACTCTTTGCCTACCTTATCTGTCCCGGCCAGACACACCTCTGCTGCCTTGCATATTTTAATTCGGCCTCTATTCATCCCTATCATTTGGTTCCATCCCTATATTCTGAGGCTACCTTCTCAAATTAACTTTTTCTTACATTATGACTTTATTCCCCTATCTACAGTCTATTTGCTGTTGCTTTAAAAACAAAAAAACTATTATTTTAGGAGTCTAGCTCACTGCTAGAATTTGATGTGCTCAGAATTAAGAAAATTGAAGTACTTGTTACATCTCTGATAATGCTTTTGAAAAAAACTTTACATATACTCAGAACTCTTCTGCATACCAGAGAGTTTTCTTATCAGACATTTCCAAATAACTTACTTACTTATTTACTGATTTACTTATTTATTGGTACTGGGGATTGAACTCACGACCTTATACTTGCCAGGCAGGTGCTTTTGCCACTGAGCTATCCCTGACCCTCTACATATACTTAAATATATTTTTGGCAAATTCTTCCCCCTGCTACTTGGGATTGAACCCAGGGCCTTACACCGAACTACATCCCCAGACCTCTTTTAATTTCTGACACAAGGTCTTGCTGGGCTTGAACTTTTGACCCTTCTGCTTCATCTTCTCAAGCAGTTTGGATTACTGCACCTAGCTAGGAATATCCGCAGATGCAGATTTAGCTTGTTCAAAATAGGTAGGCTTATCAAATTTATTTTCAGCTCTAAGTATTTTTCAACTCAACAAACATTATACTGTAAAGTAAGGAAAATTATAACTAAAATGTACAAAAACGTAACTTTTAAGGGAGATTATAAACCATCAAGTCATGATTAAAATGAAAAAGTTGGGGCTGGGGATGTAGCTCAGTGGCATAAGCGCCTGCCTGGTAAGTACAAGGTCATGAATTCAACCCCTGGTACAAAACAAAACAAAACAAAAGCCCCACCTTAGTTGGGTGTGGGATGCACACCTGTAACCCAACAACTCAGTAGGCTGAGGCAAGAGGATCACATGACTGTTAGGCCAGCCTGGGCTATATAGTGAGTTCAAAGACAACCTAAACAGCGTATCGAGACCCTGTCTCAAAAATGAAGAGGAAAAAAAAAAAAAGAGTGACTCTTGGGTTGGGGGTGAGCTCTCTGCAGAAAACTGCTTGCCCGGCATGTGAGGCCCTGGCCTTTCCTGACATACCACCAGTGTGTGTTTAGGCATCAGCAAGCTACTTGCTCTAGGTATGGAAGGGGATTTTCTTTCCACCTAGCGACATGCCCTTGGGATGAATGTGGAAAGATTAAATGGTTTTTTTGTTTTTGGAGAAGAGTATTTTTAAAGACGTGAAAAAGCCATTTCTGACTCTGATGCTTTTCTGCTGATCATCTTTGAGAACGCTTGCACTGTGTGAGTGCTATATGTGTGGTTCTGAGGACTGAACCCCAGACTTCACACACACCATGTTTGCTTCTCTACCATGCAGCTACACCCCCAGCCCTACTGCACTGTGACAAAGGGGAAAGCCAATCTGCTTATCATACATGTGGGTGAGCTCAGAACTCATAGGCACTGAATAGCTGGTTACTCCATCAGGCTGCATCTTTAACAGAAAATACGGTTAAGAAGGTTAAAACTGAAGCTGGGTGTGGTGGCACACACCTGTGCTCCCAGCACTGAGGGAAGCTAAGGCAAGAGGATTGAAAGTTCATGTTCTACCTGGGACACTTGGCAAGAACAGTGTGAAATCCCTCCCTCCCTCAAATGAAAACAAAACAAACAAACAACCCCATAAAGCAATCAACCAAAACAAAAAACCCAAAACCTAGTCAACTGGTTGGCAGTGTAGCTCTTGAGTCCTTAGTCACCCCCAAAAAACCTAGTGAAAGGGATCAGTGTAGCCTTCACGCATACATCGTAGCAGAAGGCTGCTTTGGAGTCTATCTCTGCTATTTACTAACATGTGGGGAAAGCCTGGAAAACCACTGAAACGTAACAGCCTCAGATAACTTCGTTTCCTGTGTAAGACAGGGAGAAGAATATTTATCTGCTTTGTATGGCTATTCTTAAAATGCAGGGTAACGTGGGTCTCATTCTTACTATAGGTTAACACAGGCAGATTTTTAGGATGGTTAGTTTGCATTACGAAAAACATACCAGAACCATATCCAGGGATTGGCCCTTTGGCCTGGAGGTCTGGGAGCCCCACATTCAGCGCGTTGGGTACCATGTTGTCCAGATGTGGCTTGGGCCCAACAGGATGAGACGGTGAATGCTTCATGCTAGGCTGTCGCTGCTGCTGCTGCTGCTGTTGTTGCTGCTGCTGCTGCTGCTGGAGAGCACTCACCATTCGAGCCAACTGTCAGATCGAGGAGCGGCCCAGGAGAAGAGAACAAACAATCAGCCTACAGCCTGAACTTCACTGGAGAAGGTGGCATAGGACCTTGACTGTTACCCGAAATGAAGCCAAGATGTGTGTTCTCCCACTGAGATATACCCACGTATGAAGAGGCCTGGGATAGCCTTTTCCATCCACGTACCTGCTGCTCTTGCTGCTGGCGCACTGCTTGCGAAATCTTTCTCTGGTTCTGGAGCAATTGCTGCTGCTGCTGCTGCTGCTGCAGGAGAAGCTGACATGCCTACAAAAGCAAGGAGGAAGAGAGGGGATCAAGGCTTCCTAAGAACCCTGAAAGCGTCTGTACACCCAAGGGCAAGTCACTGAATTCAAAAGCACCGAGTTTCTAGACAACTGGTTATGTTTATCTGCAGCTGAACTGGTATTTCTACTCTTACACACATTCAACAGTTTTCACAAAAGTTTGAACTAATGTCCTTCAAACATAAGGACTAAGATATGTGAAAGAAATCAAAGCTAAAGGGAAAAAAGGGCAAGTAGCATTTTGGGGACTACAGGTGGAAAATCACTACTTACCAACTGAAACTGGGGAATCTGCGGAAGCTGGCTCAGCATGGCAATTTGTTGAGGCGATAACTGGGGCCCCACATTGAAAAGACCTGGATTCAGGCCACTGTTGGGAAACTGCTTGAGCATTGAGGCAGAAACCTAGCCAAAAAAGAGGAGGGAGAGTCTCAAAAATTCCAAAATAAAACTTTCTTCGATGAGAAATAATCTTAAGCAAGAACTAACCATTTTTTTCCTTGAAAAAAAATTCTTTTGAGACAGGGTCTTACTACGTAGTTCAAACTGGCCTTGAATTTGCAGTGACCCTCCTGCTTCAGTCTCCTGAGTGCTGGGATTACAGGCATGTGCCACCACACCCAACACATGTGAAAAATATGTGAAGGAAACACATCAAAGTGTTAACAACAATTATCTCTGAACAGTAACATAACAACTTTTCAAACTTTTCCTGGATTATTCCAATTTTCTACAATAAAAATGATAAATTTTACAATTAGGAAATCATCTTCAAGGAAAAAAAGATCTGATGACAACAGTGCTTTTGTCGGACTGAAAAATTATTACTGGAAATGTGTCATAAAAAAATATATCAAATTGCACGAAAAATTATTACTGGAAATGTGTCATAAAACAAAATATATCAAATTGCACGAAGTGAACATATAAATGCTTATACTGTACTTATCTGTATATAGGCATAAATGCTTATACTATACTTATGTGTACCATACAAATAAGAACAATATACATAGAGACTCCTAAGAAAGAGACACTAGAGTTTCAACTGATGACTTTTGATACCAAATACAGAGCCACAGAGAGCTGATGGAAAGGGCCTGGAGATCAGACAACCCAGCTGGCCCCTTCTGCCTGCGTTTCAGGTGTGAATTAGGATAGGCTGCTGGAAGCTCTTGTGACAAAAGGGATTCCCTCTCATTGCTGGATCATGCAGCTAAGATGTCTTAAGTGAGCTGAAATGAATTCTCCTGCATTTTCATTCACAGAACCTGCTGGTCATTTGGGCCATGGACAAACAAACATAACGCTTCCCCACAAGGGCAAGCCGCACATGATAAAGAGTGCAGTGTTGGCCATGCCATGGTGGCACATGCTTGCAGCTCTAGCTACTCAAGAGATTGAGGTGGGAAGATCACTACGCCCAGGAGTCAAGGCCATGACCATGTCTCAAAAAAAACAAACCAAACCCCAAATGAGTGTATTGCTAGAGGTTGTCTGCCTGGTCATGTGTCCCATTGCTGCTATTTCTAAGCTGTAGGCCTCAGAACATAGGACTTATTCAGTCTTTCTGGGCCTCATATGTTTTATGTCCAAAACAGGAATAACAGTAGATTGTTTGAGGATTTTGATTTGACCTGTATCAAATGCTTAGAAATGTATCTGTAAATGTTCATTTTATGCCACATGATGGCTCTTCAGACATTGAGAGACACAGGATTACAGTTCCCTTGTTTCTCATCTTCAGCTAAACATGACACTTTTTTTTTCACTTTTAGCTCACTCTGTTTCTCAACGAGGAGCCCGGAGCCGATCACCATGTTTTAGGGGGGAGATTCACACCCCGCAGACTCTGTCACTTCTAATCGTCCTCTTCAAACACGGCACCCCTTAATGTTGCCTATGATCTTAGTTTCTCCAGTGGTCACATTCAAACCCTCAACTGAAACACTATGTGCAATGTCAACTAAAATCTACAATGTTTTAAAATATTTTGCTCTTCCTGAGTAGTATTTAATAACTCATGCAACTGTGTTTTAATTTTTTTTTTGTCTTTTTCTTTCTCTTTTTATCAGTACCGGGGATCGAACTCTCGACTGCCTGCTTGCAAGGCAGGCGCTTATGCCACTGAGTTAAATCTCCAGTCCCTGTGTTTTAATTTTTATTAATTTATTTCTTCTATTTTTATGTGCACAGCACACAGCTGATGCTTCGAAAGAACCCATTAAACAAATGGGCATCTATTATATTTTAACTTAAGAGTCCCTCCACCAAGTTCTTTTCTCTAGTGGTATTCCACTTATCCCAAACCTGTGTTCCCCCAGTGGGTCATCGATGGGAATGTGGAACTTGACAGAGATCGGAATAATGTGATAGCAGTCACTAAAAACTTCCCACCATGAACTGTATCAGACTTTAAACAGTAAATCTCACTACTATTTGGTACTGCCCCCCAGACATATACGATTTCAAAAGCTTTTTTCAAAAAGAAAAATTTCAGTAATACTGTTAAGCACTGATTACATGTGAAAATGACATTCTGACCGCGCTGTGTTAAAGAACACACACTGTCTGTCTGTCGCTTTCTCCTTCCCCCATCACAGGGAGATAGCAAACTGGGATCAGACTCAGGGCCTCCAACATGCTTTGCTGGTGGCTCTACTACTGACCTATACCCCCAGCCCTGAGAATGTACATATATATCATTAAAATTAGTTTTACTGGTTTCTCCTTACCTTTGTAAAATGTGGCTATTAAATTTTTAAAAATTACATTGTGTGGCTTGAGTTATACTTCAATTGGGCAGTGCTACACTGGCTTGTCAGCACTGTTTCCAAATTCCTTTCCCAAGTTTTCTTGTGATTCATGAGAGCTCTTCTCTACCTGTTTTATTTGCTGACCTGCTGGCATCCAAAATATATGGCCATTGTCTGAGCTTTCACTTCCCTTCTTTTGTTCCGTTTTGCCAGCTCTACTGAACAAATCAGTAGGACTCTGGACCAACTACTTCTCTCCACTTTGGGAACTGGATACCATTCCTTGTCAAGAGCCCACTGCTCTGTGCCCTTTTTCAACATTCCTATAACTAAAGATATGGCCACTTAAGGTATGTACACAAAAGACACACAAAGATATATCCTAGGAGACAAAAAGAAGAATATTCACAGCAATATTGCTCATAATAGTGAATATCTAGAAATAATCCAGATGTATAACAATAACAAAATGAATCACGGTATATTTCCACAATGTAGTTCTATAAAAACCACAAGCTAGAAAAAATAAAATAAAATAAAACAAAATGAGTCTATAAAAACCACAGCTAGGGGGGAAAAAAAGCAAAATGAATCAACTGTTAATGACAGACATCTATAGAAAAATTTTTAAAAAAATCACGAGTGCTAACACATCGCATCATCTCTTACGTTCCACAAAACAATGGTTTCAGAAACCAAGAAAATTACACTCATAAGGACTTCCTATTCAGCTCTGCTCAACTTCTGCCTTCTGCAGATTTGCCCTTTCTTCTTCTTCCAAAGAATTACAAAAGGACCAGCGAGAAGCACTGTTACACTCCTGGCAAACAGCTGTTCATGCCTGGATTGTGGAGTGAGTAAAGTGCAGGTTTGTACACTCCTGGTATTGGCAGTCAATTATTCTGGTTTAAAATTGCTTCAGTCTCTAGGTGGGCTGGAGAGAATGAAGATCTTATAATCAATGTGGCACTGAACATGCACTACAGGTGCAAAATGGCAGGAACTTCAAAGGCAGGACAAAACAGCCTGCTGCAGTATGTCATTTTCTGGTACTTCTGCCACTGAAGGAAGAAGGTAACAACAGAAACAACTTGCTCTCCCCACCCCAGGGAATCCAGGGCTTTGCACAACCAGGCAAGCCTCAATCACTGAGCCACACCCCCAATCCTACAAGAAGCCTTAATGTTGAGTTTCAGTGTTCGTTGTCTACGCTTACATTAAACAGTGACTTCTCCTATAAATTGATTATACTGAATGTAAATTTTGATGTTTTTCAAACATTTTTTAAAAATCATGTATGTTGGGGCTAGGGATTTAGCTCAGTGGCATAAACGCCTGCCTTGAAAGCAGGCAGTCATGAGTTCGATCCCTGGTACCGATAAAAAGGTAAAAAAAAAAAAAAAATCATGTACGTTGGCTCAGAAATGTCATTCACACAAGTGCCTGCCCTGCAAGTGCAAAGTTGTGTTTGATCCCCAGTACCAAAAAATGAAAGAAAGAAAAGAAATGTCATTCTGGGCAACTAAGTTTAAAAAAAGAATTCAAAGGAAAACATTCAAAAGAAAAAAATTGTTAAGCAAGCCTGTAGTCCCAGCACTTGGGAGGCTGAGGTGGGAGGACCACTGTGAGTTTGAGACCAGCCTGGGTTACAATGTGAGCTCAAGGCCAGGCTGAACTACATAGCGAGACACTGTCTCAAAAAAGACAAAGTTTTTGTTTTTTCAAAATACAGAAATTTCAAGAGAAAAAATGGAATATTCCATTAGTCAATGTCCTGCTCCCATTATACATTAAGTCAGTGTTAATCATTTCTGGCTAAATAAACAAATTTCAAAAATCCGTGTGAACAAATTTGTGGGGGGAATATTGGGGATCGAACCCAGGGTCTCAGCACTAAGCTACATCCTCAGCCCTTTTTAAACATATTTTATTTTGATGTAGGATTTCACCTGGGCTAAGTTGCCCAGGATGGACTTAAGGTAGTCCTCTTACCTCAGCCTCTCAAACTGCTATCATTATAGGCATGCAATGTCACACCCAGCTTGTACTTTTCTTTTTTAAATAGAACTAGTACATTGGTCGCATCTGCAGCATCCAGTTCTCAGTGAAAGCTGTGTTTTTCTAATGATTCCACTTTTTTTTTTTTTTGGTACCAGGGATCGAACTCACCACCTCACACTTGCCTGGCGGGCACTTACACTTCTGAGCTAAATTCCCGGCCCTAATGATTCCACTTTGGAAACCACTCTAATATGTAGTGTTCCACAATCTGACATAGTCACTTAGCTCAAAACACATGCCAGGCACAGCTGGAGATGCTTGGGCTTTAGGAGTGAACAAAGTAAACCAGCCCCTGTCACACTGAAGCATGATATGCTCCTAGGGGCAGGGGCACAAGGACAGAGGAAACTACTGGAGGTTAAGAGGCTAGAGAGTGATGCAGTGACTGTATGATCTATAACACTGACTTAATGTATAATTTGGCCTGGGGAAACTTGTCTTACAAAGTGGTGCTGAAGAAGATGGCCGAAGACAGAGGCAATCTATGAAAAAAGCATTCTTAGTGTATGCTTGGTATGCTGGGGCCAGCTGGCTGGAAAGACATGAATGCATGGGAAACTTGCAGCAGGCACTGGGTAAGGATGTCACCAAGAACCTCAGAGGTGCTGCATTCTTCGTGAGAGAACAAGCCCTGAGGGGATTCCCCCGAAAGGAATACTATTATTTACCCTATATTTTAGAATAGTATATGCAGAGCTTCCTATAATTTTGAAATAGCCACTAATTAGGTATATTTAAAATTGAGTTAACTACAATCAAATCAAATAAAAAAATTCAGTTCTTCCAGCCCACCAGCCACATCTCCAGCGCTGTCGTGGCTAATGGCTACCACTGGGACAGTGGGGCTTTAAGGGATCACCCTGACTCAGACTGCAGGCAGCAAGAACCAACTGAGATAGGCAAAAGGTCCCAGGAATAAGTGAGAAAAATAGTGGCAATGCGGCCAGGGGCCGTGTTACAGTAGATGGCAAGAAATGGTCAGAGTCTGGATACAGTTTTGAAGGGAGGATTTGTTGATGGACTGAATATACACCTACCAGTGGCTATAAATAGTAAGTAGAAAGGTTTGAGATTAAGCACTTTGATGATTAAATGCTGGGAAATTTAAGATGCACTTATAACAGTGACAGAAAAGGAGATGCACATAGAGAAGAACCAACGTAGACTGTGTCTGAAACTCAAATGAGGCCAAGTATTTTAGGAGGGAGCGATCAGCTGTGCCAATACATGCATGCTACACTTCGACCAGCTCAAAGTAATTAAACTTCAGTTCTCCAAAGATGCCACACCTTTTGGGTAACACTGCCCCTTGCATGAGAGGCTACTGCTGCTTAGAAGGCCTCTTTGATCTTACTGGGGCTTGAAAACTGACTGATGCTTCGCACTCCAGTTTAAATATCACTGCTAGTGTGAAGCTTCATCCATTTCCCCAAACTATAGTAAACATATCTATATGATATTTACTATGCTCTCTGCTATTTTTCGGCTATCAGAATCCATAAAGAGACTGGCACACATCTCTTATCCCCACCTCGAAGAAAACCAAGTGACATATGTCCTATTAAGGAAGAGGACTAAAGGAGTCCTGTAGTATCCACAGGACCGTGTTCTACACACTTCAGCCACAAGCTTCTGCCCGTTCATTAGCTCTAGAATGCCTTCCAGAGCATCTAGCTAGTTTTTTAACATGTACCCTCCTTAAAATTTGGGAATAACCCACAATCTGAAAATTCTTCTCTCTATGCTCAGGTGAATACTCAAAAGAACCACCAACTTCTAGGTGTTATCATAACAGAAAAATAATTTGGGTAAAGAAATATAATCATAATGTTTTTCATAAAAAACATCTACTTTGTATGTATGATGCAAAAAGAGAAAGATATGATACTCTCTTCTGACAATTCTGAATCAGGCACTCAATTTTCCATACTTTCGGCTAATAACTACCATTCATTTTGTACACACAAATCTAGCCAGTGAACAGCTGGAAACTAGCTGAATGTCTTTAATTCTGAACCGTGGAAACATAAAATTGCTTACCTGGGGGGAGATAAACTGGGGAGGCACTTGCGCCCGAAGACTAGGAGAAGAACTCAGCGGCTGCACTGGAGTGTGCAGACCTCTCGATTGTGCTGTGCTGTTTCCAAACAAACCATGATTGCTGCCCTGTGAAAGTAACAGCACCAGTGAGACTTTCGTTACCAAAAGAAAATGCATGTACACAGCACTTCTGGGTTCTACCCCTCAGAGGAATCATCATCTGTTTTGTGGAGTCACAGCACTTTATAACTGAGAAGCTCATCTTGGAATGCTGGGGGCAGTTACTCAAACGGAGTCTCGGGAATACCACTCACCATTTGAGTAGCTTGATGAATTCTACAAACAAAGGAGTTATACTCAGCCAAATGTCAAAAGCATAGCTATATTCTTTTTTGTGTGACAGAGAGTTACAGGCAATATGAGATTTAGTTCAATTAAACTTTCTTTTTTTAAGGTTGGGTTAACTTTATTCTCAAACTTTATAGTTGCAGATCCATTTAAAAAGGCCCTGTCTAGAAGTACATGCTTATAAGTAATACCAGTATAAAATAACCCTGTGTTAGCACTTCTCTGAATTGGGTAGTTTTACCATCCATTGCTCATTCCAGGAGTTAGGCTAGAACCATGAGGACCCACTCCAGCTCTCGATATCCTTTCCTGTCTTGGGTCTGTTCAACCCCTTGTCCGCTAGATGAGGAACTATTAATCAATCGCACAGAGATAAAAAAGGGAAGAAAGGGAAAAGTACGGATCACACCATGGATACCAAAACAAATATTACTCACCTGTAACTTTGCATTCAAATGTATGACTATCAGTCTAGTTAAAGGTAAGCTCAAGCCCTGGTTTAGAGGACCACAATGGCCAGTGTCCCCGTGAAAGCTACAGGGCTGGGCTGTAATATGGTCTTGGTCTTCTGCAGATTGAGATTCTTCCCTACATGATCTTCAAGGCCCAGTACAGAGGCCAAGACATCTTCCCTAAAACTTTTTTCACTCCACATGCAGTGACTGAGCTCACCTCTCTGTTATCAAAACAGTGAAACTGATAGTATCCATCACAAACTGCTGTAGTTATTTAACATTCTGTCTTTTCACCACCAGCTTAATCCTTCCCTCTTCGCATTCCCAGAACTCAGTAAAGCCCTGGTCTGTAGGATGACTGCATCATTTGCAAACATCCATTGCCCACCAATTTACACACCTGAGAACACCTTGCTGAGTACCTTCAGCAAAGAAAGTTGTCCCACTGTTTATACCAAAGACATAAATCCTGAATTGAAGTCACCATCAGCTTATCACAAGGGTAAGGCAATTTTAAAGAATTTCATGATGGCATCACTCAAAATTCTAGAACACTAAAGATACTCATGATGGCTTAATGATTCAAAAATAGATTAAGGGATCACTATAGGTAAATTAATAAACTTAAAAGCACTGAAAATAAAAATGATTATAAACATAAAGTAGAAATGGCAATTAAAATCTGTATCTCAGAAAAAAAATCAAAGATCCACCCTGAGTTTTACATCTCCCAAAGGACTGTTTAAATAGGAGAGGACCTATAATTCTGTTACTATATGGTCTCTTATTTCTCCTGTTTTATTCTTCAACTGCGGGTCTAGGGCAAAATGGCTCAGCTCTAACTTTTCTTGATTACAACAGCTTTGGTATTGATTATTGTCAAGAAAAAAAGGAAATGTATTATTTATTTCACCAAGAACAGTCTAATAAGATCACTCTTACATTTTACTGCCAAAGTAACAACCTTATGACTAGATGCCATTTATTCACAACTGATTCTTGGATGGTGGAGTTGCTGGTAGCTTTGGTCTTTGCCAGAATGCATGTTTTGGAAAAATTAAACTACTGTGAACATATCTCCTCCCTGGTGTGTGTGGAGGGGGAAACAGATACTGAGACTGAACCTGGGACCTTCTCATGACAACCATGGATTCTACCACAGAGATATTCTCTTATCCCTGTGGGACTCATCTATCATCATCATCACCACCATTACAGACAGGGTCTCACGATGTCCATCTTCAACTTGGGGGCTCAAGCAATTTTCCTGCCTGTCCTCCAACTAGCTGGGACTACAGGCATGCACCACAGCATCCATCTTAGACTCGCCCCAAGCCATACTTTCCTCTTCCTAGTAGACAAGATTCCACTCTTCTTCCCAAGACCAAGGGTCTCTAAAGCCATAAATAGTGCTTTGATATATCTGAAATGGTTAATAGTATAGATAAGTCCATACCAGTCTATCAAAAAATTCCTTTACTAGAGCTTAACATGGGATCTAGGTATCATCAGCTGCTCATTTTCTTGACTCAGGTTTGCTGTTTTCTATAGTGACAGAGTGGGGAAAACTATATATTCCTAGTCTTTAAAAAAAAATTAGAAAATAGGAAAAGTGATAATCCAAAGCTTGTTTATATACTAAGCTGGCTTACCCAGCTAAAGCTCGACTATTGTAAGTGAAGCTTCTAAGATGACCTGATCCCTCAAGGTTACCGGTGATATTTGCCCTCAACTTGTGTTTAACTCAGAAAAGTAAATATATGGTAAAACATAATTAGCAAAGTGATTGAAATGTTCTGTAATTTGGAAAATAAAAATCATAAAAATTTTAGTTTTAAATTATAAAGTATATCAATTAACTGTATAGAATACGCTGAAAAAATTATAACCATATTTGGATAGAGTACATGTGCCAACTTAGCTATCAGTGTACTTTGTAGCAATCCAAAAACACAAAAAGAGGAATGACCTTTCCTGAAAGCCAATGCCAACCTAGTTTGGCCGGTCTACTACACTTCAGTTTATGTTCTGACAGCATCTGGTAACTCTGCAATTCTAGTACCACATTTATAAACACCATTAACCAAGGGTGTCTCTTCTCTGTTTACATAAACAGTACATATACATCTTCTCTGTAGACATATGGAAGAAATAAAGGAAAACATAAAGGAATAAAACAAAAGATTACCTACTATTCTCAATTCAGATATAACCAATTTCAACACATGGACAACTGGAAAGCATACGTGAGATTTGTGTGTAGCCTGCCTATGGTGTAAGAGGTATTGCTCCACATCATCATGAATGTACCTGTGAAAATCACCACACGAGACAGAATGGAACCAACTAGTAATTACACACTGTATAATTAAGGTCCCCTGAGGTGACGAGCACAGTGACAGGTGAGAGGTCACAAGAACTATGGCTAGGAAAACACTCTTGCTAGAATTATTGTTGGAAAGGTACTGTGATTGCAAATTCCTGATTTCCTCTATAAAAACTGCAACAGACTATAGACTGCCTGAGCCCCATGCTGTGTGCCTCAGGCCAGTGAAGGGGAGGAGGCATCATCCGACCAGCCCTGCCAGTTCTGCCTCCATTGCACAGCTTTTCCTTGGAAGACCGCCAGGTGCAAGCCCAGCAAAGGGGCTAGTGTCCAATGAATTCCTGCTACATCTAAGCAATATCTCCTCTTTTCTTTCTTTCTTTTATTTTTTTGAGACAGGATATCGCTATGCAGTTTAGGCTGGCCACTTTGTAGCCCAGGTTGGCCTCGAACTCATGAGGATCCTCCTGAGCAATGGGATTATAAGCGTGTGCCACCATACCCAGCAGTATCTCCTCTTTTCAAAGCTCCTTTACACATTAAAGTTACCCTTCTTTGGTAATTACTGTATTTTTAACTTAAAAGACACTAAAGTTCTTTAAGGTAAAGTTGCTTTTAAATTTTAAGATGTTGTAACTCTCAAAATTAATCTCACTAGGGTTTTTTTCCCCACTACTGGGTATTGAACCCAAAATGTTTGGCTACATCCCCAATCTTTTTAAAAGTTTGAGATAGGGTCTTGCTAAGTTGCCCTATCTGGCCTTGAATTTTTATTATTATTATTATTATTATTATTATTATTATTATTTTTTAAAACCTCCACCCTACCCCTGCTGGCCTTGAATTTATAAACCCCTAGCCTCAGCCTCTTAAGCAGCTGGGACTCAACTGGGCCATTAAGTGTGGGTACTATTATTTTTAATTATATTGAGAAGACCCACTAAATATTGCTTATTATCTAATGTAATGTTAAAAATAGCAAATGTATTACTAAATTAAATTATATAAGGTAACTTGTAACCTCATTAACATTTCCCTAAATCAGTTATTAGATAACTGATTAAATGTGAACTGATGACCAAAAAATGGCAAGACAAAAGAAACAGGTTTAAAATAAAATCCATGTTGAGAAACATGAAGAGAGATGGGTTCTATGGGTTCAAAGATCTAAAACCTACACTTAGTATCATTCTGTGCATTCATTAATCAACAAATTTCCCAAGACAGACAAATGATGCAATAAACTGCAGACCAGAGCCAAGGCGAGGCCACAGCCAAGCAGTTACAAATTTGAGAGGCCTCCTTACTTGTCTAGCAGCGAAGTTTTGGGGGTTGAGCCCTGTGCCGATTGCTCCAAGGCTGACGTTGGGTAGTGTGGAACCAGAGGGAGACAGCTTGTAGCTGGGAGTAGGGGAGAAGGGAGAGCAGGGAGCCTCATCCCCAAGGCACCCATCTTGATTGGAGAAAGGCAAAGTCAGCTGAAAGGTAGTAGGAGTTAGCCAATCACAATGAGTGTTGGTTAGTGAAGCAACAGAATGCAAGAAGGGAAAGAGAGAGACACTAGGAATAAACAAAGTGAGAGCGTATTAGTAATAACCCAGGATGGAATTTGGATCTGATAATAACCATTATACTTGGCCCAACAGACACCATCTGTCATCCTCATTGACAAAGATTTTTCTTTTCCTCTCAGCAACACATTCTGTCCATTGTATTAAGAAAAGAGTTGTCATATACTTATTTTTAGGCATCTAATATTGATTATTCTGTGTAGCTCTTGCAGCAGATGCTAGGACAATCTTCTTATAAATACGTTGCTGCCTGGATCAGCACCAATTATGTCAAAAAGAAGGCAGACCTAAAAATTTTGATTTTAACTGCTTTATGGAGACCAGGAGTATTGCAGACTGGTATTCTGAATCAAGGAACAATCTCTAATCTTAACATTAGAAATGTTAAGAATAAAAATAAATTATTTGGTTCAATCAGTAGTTGAGGATTTGAAAAGTATACCACTATAACACAAATCACTAAGGAAGTAGAGAAGATAAAGAGTTCTTTCAAAAGTAGAAGGCAAGGCCTTAGGAGACAACAGAATTTATATAAAACCCAAAATCTGGTTTGTAGCTGCAAAAAAAGGAATTTACAATAAATTCATCCCTAAAATTCTGCTACCTGTTTCAAGTATGCCCCAAATTTCATGAATATTTCAAAATGTGACCTTTACCACAATACTCCCTTGCTAAGGACAGATGGTTCTAGTTCCTGCCCTATTACCTATTGACATTATTTATTTTCTTGCCACCAATTTAATGCAGGTGATGTCTTGTCTTTTGCTGAGTTCAGAAATTCTATGCTTCCTCTAGAATTAGTTCTCAAAAGACAAATGGGAACATCAAAGTGCTTCTTATAAATTATTTTAAATGAAGAATTCAACCCACCTTCTCAAAATAAGGCCCACTATCTGTGGTTCCCATGTCTTTGGAATTAGGTGGACGGAACCCAGATCGATCCTTCCTCATGATATCATTAAAATCCCCGAGATTCATTGCTCGCTTGTCCACATCAAACTTCTTATCTGCAAGAATAAAAACAAGAGTGAAAATATTTAAGAATCAACATTTCCCACAAAAACTAAAAGTGACTTGCCACGCCCGCCTCCTTAGGGTGTAAGGTATGAGCTCTCTTTATTCTTTGGGGATCAGACCAGGACAGCTCTCATTGGTTCAGGCTTCTAAGATTTGTCCTTAGAATATTGGTAGGTCCTCTTTACTTTAAACTTATTTGGGGTGGGGGTGGTTTTGAGACAGGGTCTCACTTTGTAGTGCTGGCTAGCCTTGAACTCACTAGGTAGCCCAGGCTGGTCTTGAACTCCCAGTGATCTTCCTGCCTTAGCCTCCCCACTGCTGGGACCACAGACGTGCACGAGCACGCCCAGCTATTTGCGGATCCTCTTTAAAAAGCAACACAAAAAAATGTATCTGTTGTAGCTTGATTCTCATGGGAGCCTAGAAGAGCCTTAGAGCTAACTTGGAAAAATCTGGCTAAGAAAATATTTATACTGATTACTGGTGTGTTTGATGGATACATTTTGCTCATAAACGCAAATGTTCTCAATGAGAGAAGTTTGTCTTTTTTCCTATTTTAGCATGTGCTAAAATAAATGGGATTGTGAAACAGTTTGGGGAATAAAAAGATCAAAGAGGCACAGTTGTTACCCTAAAATTTAAAGTGTCAGAGCTGAACACATTACTTAAATAATGTAATTTTCCAAGTTCAATGATTATGCTCTTTCCTTTCACAGCCCGATAAATTTTCGATTATCTGCTGACATGATCAGAACCCTAGGAAACTTGTAGATCAAAGTCTGCATATTTCCCCTACTACCCAGGATTTTTTTTTAGTTTGATACTTGTTAAGTTCTTTAGGGTGAACATGGCATTACTGAGAAAATCCCCCAGATTAAGGGCTGACATTGCATATGCTCTAGTTGCAATGGGAAAGTTCATTAACAATGAGACCTCTGGTGCAGACAGAACCAGAAACTCAAGCCTGGCAGCATTATACACATAATAAAACAATCTGATTAGTTTCCAGTATTTTTAAGTTAGGATGTCAATATATATCTGTATACTGTAGCTGGCCTCTCTCAAAAAAACCAGAAGATGCAGCCAGCCGCGTCTGCCCTCTCCAGCAAGGCATTAGGTGGATGCACTTTCTCTACGCCAACCAGTGGCCTCTGCCTCCCACTTGTTTACACCTGCCCTGGCTCTTGCAATCATTTGAGCTCTCAGCCTCCACCATGTGTCTTGCAGAGACCCTTGTGCAGACTAAGCATTCAATAAGCATGTAATGAGCAGCAGCATCCCCACTCAGACTTGGCAGGAGACCCCAACAATGCCAATGTAGTCGATTCCCATTGGTGGAAGGATACACACCTACAGACAAATCCATTTTGCTGCTTGGATTATCTTCACTTTGACTCTGAGAAGGACAAAAAAAGCACCACGTAAGAGCAAATTAAGGGTGTCTGTATTTGAGTCAGGGAATGATGCACCTTATCCCTGACACTATATTAGATTCTCTGAAATGAACTTTAGACTAGAATGAAGAATTTAACGTTTTTAATATACTAATTTGATCGCTGCTAATGTCTATATTTCCTGAAGTTCAATCACCACACACAGCCTCAGCACATCTATGGAGAGCACAATTGCTAAACAGCTGACTGGAGAAATAAACCCTTGAACTCAAGTTCCAGTCGGCCTGGGATCAAATTCCATGAATGGCAGCCAAATGATGACAACTTCTTCTTATGATCTGTCAAGTCATCAAATCTTAAAGTGCGCGGCCAAGTCTTTTGGCAGTTAAGACAAGGTGTTCCCACAGTATTCCCAAGAGATGAGGAGATTAGAAATTCCATAAGAATTCCCTATAGAATTAATCCCAGTGTATCTTACTTTGTTGCTGCCCTTTCAAAAATTATAATGTGAAAACTGGCACAGCAATGTTAAGCGTCAAATTGTGTCTTCCTTATTCTCCTACAGGACATAAAAACAACCAATTTATAAGCCCTTAGCTTTAAATTTAAATGTTTAGAGTATGTCATGAAGAGTAAAAGAACATAAAGTAAATACTGCTTATTTAAGAGATCAAGAATACTGTTTAGCCAGTTTCTAAATATGTAATTTTGTACTATATGTGGCAGTGGTTTTAAAATTTATACTAAACCTTAAATGTGGGATATGTTATACATATGAGAAAAATAACACTTACCAGCAATCCTATATTTGAAAACTGTTTGGCAAGAGGATTCATCCATGAATCATTGTTTCCTCCTTTTAGTGAGCACTACAGAAATGAAATATATAACCTCAGAACCACATAGTTTATCTCAACCTCCTGAGTTGCAAGTATACACTGAAAATTGAGTTGAAGAGTTTACCTTTTGAATCCTGTTTCTCTTTATTTTGATATTTTATTCATTAGTTTTAATGGTTACTATGCCCTACTATATTTATGTTTTAATTATTTTTCTCACCACAATGAACTGGAACTTTTTTTTACCAAAAAATACATGGTTTTCACTTTTTACATGGAAAGAAACTACTGTCAGATTTTTGTGGCTGTTTTTGTTCTTTTTGATACAGGGTTTTGCTATGCAGTGCAGGCTGGCCTTGAACCCAAGCTGACCCACGTTCCATAGCCTTCTGAGTGCCTGGAATTCTGCTGTGTGTCACCATCTCTGACTCATGGTCAGATTTTGTACAACATAATTCTTTTTTTTTTTTGTCTTTTTCGTTTTTTTATCGGTACCAGGGATCGAACTCACGACTGCCTACTTGCAAGGCAGGCGCTTATGCTGCTGAGCTAAATCCCCAGCCCCTGTACAACATAATTCTGTATACTAGTTTCCACCTCAGTAGGCTGCTCTCTTTGTGACCTATACTGGAAGAGGTGACACCAGGACATGTTACCTGGAAAGGAGTCTGTTTAAAATGGGACATTGTCCTCTGTATGGATACAAGGACTTACCAGGTAACATTTCACTATCTGCTTTATACCATAAAGGACAGTGGTTCTAGTGCGAGAGAGGCCTGATCGAAGACACCATCACCAGTCTTTGGAGTAAAGAGTGCAGTGGTGGCTTTTTGATTTTTTTCATGAGACAAGCTGGTTTTTTCCCTGAACAGGGCACCCAAAAAGCTATTCCACTTGCCCTTTGTGAGGAGAACAGTGGGACTATGATAAGGATGTGGATGGGTGATGACAGGCCTTGTGTACTCTATAGTGATCTCATGTACCTATTTTACTGTTCTTGAAAGTGATGGAGTACTTATGTTTAGTTACAGGTTTAAATGTTAAAAAATTACATTTTAGGGCCAGGGATTTAGCTCAGTGGCACAAGAGCCTGCTTGGCAAGCGCAAAGTCATGAGTTTGAACCTCCAAACCAAAAAAAAAAAAAATCTTGCTTGTCACCGGACTGGCAGATTCATGTATCCTTCCACTCAGTTAACCTGGACGTACTGTTAATTTATAAATGACTAAAAGACTACCAATAAGCAAACTAAAAGTATAAATATGGTGGAAAATTTAAAAACTGGGCATGGTGGCATCTATAAATCCGGCCCTCTGAGAGGCTGAGGTAGGAGAATCATAAATTTGAGACCAGCCTATATGACTTAGCAAGACTGTCTCAAAACTTAAAAATCTAACCAAATCAGAAAAGGGTTATGGGGTAGCTCAATGTGAAAGTCCTAGATTCAAATACCAGTAAAGAAAAGTTTAAAATATAATTCCATTTATGACTAAAATAAATAAAAAGTCCTTTTACAGGGAAACTAGGGTGCTGGGAATGTGGCTCAGTGGTAGAACTTGCCTTGTATGTATAAAGCTCTGGGTTCAATCCCCAGCACCAAAAAACCCCCCAAAAATAAAAAAATAAAACAAATCTAGAAAAAAACTGCTTAAGTAAAATGTCTCTAACAGAACAAACTGTATTCTTATGCTATGGAAGAAAATTAGAGCAATTAAATCACTGGAAGGAAGGCCTTTTAAGACAGCATCAGATATTTTAATCCAAGATAATATTATCTGTGAAATGTTATACAGAGCTTCACGGTGCTTAGGCTGAAATTAAGAATATGGGCACCTACTCCTTATTTCTATCACTGTGTGTGTATAATGAAAAACAAGAATTAAAAAAAAAAAAAAAAAAAAACCCAAACCGAAAAAACTGCCTCTCTTCTCTTAGACAGTAGTTCAAGAGGAAAACTATTAAAGTCCTGATCAAATTATACAAATGCAAGAAAAAACCAAGTTGTTATACGGCAAGTGGAAAGCTGAGAATGCATCCCAGACAGGATGCAGAGAATTTATCTAGCTGCTCTCTCGGAGAGCACTTCGTTTTGTTGTGAACGAGAGCTCTGTGCCTTCAGAGTTCCCCAATCAGGTTAAAATGGAGATATGCTGATTGATCACCATGGAAGAAGCCAAGTGTGATCTTTCTTTGATTTCTCTTTTACATGGAGATTTACCATAAGTAATTCTTTGGCTTTAGAAGGCAAAAGTAGAAAGTAAGTCTCATGAGCTTCCAATGAATTATGACGATGTGGAAACTAAAAATAAAAGACACCTCAGATTTTTGAAAATCTCAATTTACCCACAGCAACGGTTCTGCAATGCAAGGTTTCAAGGCCATGGAGAAGGAAGATCGGTGAAAAAGAAGTAGTTATTTGTAGGGAAATATTTTCCCCCTTACTTAGACACCAGCTGCCTCATTTCTTCCATTAACAAATCCTCAGTTCTGCCTTCTAAGAATGAGTAAGCAAACACCAACTTTTCCGAAGCGGGCTGCTACCTTCATTTGTTTCTTTCCTCCTTGTCCCCAGCTTGCTGAGTTGTGGGAGGAAGCACTTCCCTGAGAGCTGGCAGTGTTCCAGACTCCTCCATCCTCCTCTTCTTCCCAGCTGGGATGGCGAGTTCCTGTGACCGGCCCGTCACTCTCCCCCCAGCCATCTTGCATAGATTTGGAATCTTCAAGGAAAGAAAGAATTAATTCTCTGTGACAACCACACATAAAGTAACAAGCACAAGAATTCTCTGAAGGTGCAGCACTTTAGTATCTTTGTGATTCTGTCTACTCCATCTACATGGCAAGGCAAATGCTATTTTAGAGAGCTTGAATCACATTTTAGAGAGCTTGAAATGAGCCATTCAGTCAAGCTCTGACCTCTGGTTCCATGTTTCCCCTGCACCAAAATGACAAGAATTCCAAAACTGAAAAGAACTTATCATGATTACAAAAAAAATTGACATTTCAAGAAAACTGGGTCCTTGTACTAATAAGCATGGATTACTACAGTAGTCCTGATTTTACCTTCCTAAATATACTTCATAATAATGAATGTTACAAATGAGTATAGTGAAGAACTGTCTTTCTTGTTTTGAACTGAAGTAGAGAAGAAAAAATGTGAAAAAGGAAGAAAATTAAGATAGTGAATATATATACATTGTGGTCAAGGAGAAATTCACATTTAGCCATAGAAATTTCATCACAGCCACACACGGGGGCTTCCTGATGGAGCAGCAAGGAGAATACCTGGGATCCCTTCCTGCTCAAGTATTATTGCTAACCAAGGTTGTTTTCTCTGTATAAAGATTACAAATTTATATAATCCTGTATTATATTTATATTATGGTTTTTATATCAATTTTATACCATCCATTGACAAACAATAGAAATTAAAAAACAAATACACACAACAAATACAAAGGGCATTGATCCTTTTATAAAAATGAAGACATGCAACAAATCACTCATTTCTTTTTTTTTTTTTGGTACTGGGAATTGAACTCAGGACCTCACGCTTGTCAGGGAAGTGTTGTGCCACTGAGTCATAAGCCCGGCTCTATTTATTTATTTTTGAGACAGAGTCTTGCTATGTAATTCAGGTTGGTCTTGAACTCACTACATAGCCCAGGTTGACTTTGAACTTGCAATGATCCTCCTGCCTCAGCCTCCTGAGTGCTAGGATTAGACATGTGCCACCATGCCCAGCTGTGAATCCTTTTAGAGAACAAGAGCTAAACTTTAATAGTTTTTTCTTTTTATAGAAAAGAGAGTGGAGCTGGGGATGCATCTCAGTGGCAGAGCACCTTCTTAGTGTGTGTGAGGCCCAGAGTTTGATTCCTAGCACTGCTGGGGGAAAAAACAAAGTGCAAAAATCAAAGGTCTCTGGCATTTTTCCCCTACAGTCCTGGGGATCAAGCCCAGGGCCTCAAAGATGTGAAGCACGTTCCCTACCAACTACACCCTATCCTAGGGAACTCTGATTTTTAATTATAGGTCTCACAATATCAAATTTATGGCATCTGGAGGCCAGAGAGCTCAGATTAACTACCAGCATCAACTGAGTGATCTAACTCTTCCTCCCAGCATTAGGCATTCAAATCATCCACACAAAGGACATGAGCCATAACCACAGATCAACTCTACAGACGACCCTGAAGAGAAGGCATTATAGAATATGGGAAAGGTGAGCATTCTGTATGGAACAGAGGTAATTTTAAAGTTGAAAAAGATGGACTGACTCTTAAAGTACTGCTGAAAGACCACTCTGTCCCAAGGATGCAGACAAGCAACCGAATCAGTTTCAAGTCCAGTGATACTTCCCTTGCTGACAAAACTGATGTCACAAAGAAACCATGATTAGAACAAAAGGTTCACCAAGCTTATGATTTCTATGAAGTAGAAGAGATGTGTGATAGTAAAATGCAGTGAAGTTACACAGGCAGGAGTGTGAATTTCTGCAATGAAGTCAATTATCCTAGTCTTCTTGTGGTACTGTAAGAGTTCCATGTACTGCATGCATTTGAACAGAAACACAGAATCTTTTCTTATTCAATTTTGAGCACACCATAAAATTTCATTACTTAACCAAAAGATAATCCCTTACCTCTGCTATAAGGTATAAAAGAAATGCTGAACCATTTTAAAGAAAGTTACAAACAAGTTGAAATGGGTACTTGATATTAAATTTCTCAATTTAGGAATATCCATCCAGTGAGGCATCCCACAGGGTCAGTCTATGAAGTTTTACAAGTTATGCTGTCTACACATTCCCAGCTGGATCAAGCTTACATCTGCAGTGATTATAAGTAAGTACAAGGTATTTTGTTTAAAAAAATTAGAATGAAGCAATCTCTGTCAGGTTCAAGACCTACAGCGTTCTTACGTAAACAGATGAATGAGAAGAGACAAGGACGAAAGTGAAAGTACAGAAGGATGAAGTCCCTGAGTGACAGAGTCCATGTTCCACATTAAAAGCTTGGGTACTTATTTTTAAGCATACTAACAAACAGTAGAAATGCAAAATAGACAGAGAGCATATTTTAAGTTACTGGGTAAAAATGCATCATTATCAAAATTTCAGTTCTGGCCAGATACCAAATCTAGGTTTTAAAAAAATCATTAATTTATGACTTTTAGTTCATTGTAAATATTTTTTGTTTGTTTGTTTTGAGACAGGGTTTCACTATGTAGTACAGGCTGCCTTTGAACTCACTATGTAGCCCAGGCTGGCCTTGAACTCATGGCAATCCTTCTGCCTCAGGCTCTTAAGTGCTGGGATGACAGCTGAGCGTCACCACACCAGGCTCAAACATTTTAATACATGCCAAGAGAAGTCACCAACATTTGATGCTATTAATTTAATGTTCTAGGTCCCAAGTTTCATTGAATCAATGGTTTTAAACACCAAATAGTCCTCATCAAAATGTCTGCCTTCCAAATTAAGAAAGAATCTCTCAAAATCAAAAAAACATGGTCTACTTACTGGGTTTCATGGCATTGGGAGCGTTGGCGGGTGTGTTTCCCCAGCCCGTGGTCGATGCTCCTGCATCATCCATTTCGCCCCACCCAGGACTGCTTTCATTCGGTTCACCCCAAGCTGAAGTCCCATTATCTGGAGCAGGTGGTGTGCTTTTGCTCCAGACTGTAAAAAGAAATGTGTCTCTAAGAATGATCTGTTATACACCTGATATCCAGTGGGATGAAGGTGGTGGGATCAGGCACACCCATTCTCTCTTGGCAGAAACAGACACAGGCTGAACCTTCATGGAGAGCATCTGGCAATGTCAGTTTTCAAAGTTCAATGCACATTACTTTTGACCCAGTAACTCTGCTGCCAGGAAATTACACCACAGATATGTATCAAAGTAGATGAAATTACATGCACAACAATGTTTACTGCATCACTATTAGAAAAGCACTGGAAGCAACCTAAATATCTGAAGGGGACAGAACAGATGAATTGTGGGTTCCCCATAAAATATGAAGCAATTAAAAGACAGTTCTGTATATGCTAAGATGGAAAGCTTAAAAGTAGATGAAAAGAGCAAGTTGAGTAACACTGTAGGAAGTATTATCCTTTGAAAGGATAGATATGTGTTGCTATAGGTAAGAACACTATTTATGAGCAAACTTCTAAAAGATTACCTAAGAAATACAAGGCACTAAGACTCCTAGTGATTTTATTCTTGGTTTCCTTTGTCATTCTTTTCAATTCATAAAAGAGTAATCATTTCCTATGTGTCCATAGTCAAAATCACTAGGTTTGAGTCATATTAATGTTATGGTTGATTATTATTATTTGGGAGATGGTACTGGGGATTGAACTCCCAGAGCACTGAGCTACATCACCAGCCTTTCTGAGACAGGTTTTCTAGGCTGGGCTGAAACTTGTCCTGACTCAACCTACCACGTAGCTGGAATCATAGGTATGTATAAGAATGCCTGGCCATATTTCGATCAATTTAAGCTAAAAGAAAACTTGAAATGTGCATTCCTTTAATACAGAAAATTATGGGAACATTCAGCTCAAAGGACATTTGTGTCAAACTGAGACTGAGAATACCTATTATCTGTAACTTATGAGATCTATTGTTTCCTATTCAAATAGTGAGGGAATAGAGTTTAATTTTGGGTAACTGATTATCCTGAGATAGTTTTCTCTTATACAAAGTATACTTCTCCTTCTAGAGATAATTATTGAAAGACAACACAGTTGTCCAATATGCCAGTTTTGCTGCATCACTGCAAAGGTCTCTGGAAGAACAACATAGATTACTTTCTTTTGTTGGAGAAAGAGAGTTACTAAGGATGAGTTCACAGATGAAACCAGAATGAAAATCTGGTCTGCTTCTACTACTACTTTAGTTCTTTAAATCAAGAGCATAGTTTGTTGAGCAAGATACGTATCTTTTGGATTCTATAGTCCATTGTGATAACAGAAAAATAATTCTGGGACTAACTCTAGATTGCCATCTTTTCCTTTTGCCAAGAATGAACACTGTAACACACTATCAGCAGCTGCCAATGCTAGCGTCTTATAAAAAGAGAAGTTCTCTTAGCAACAGAGTAGGAACTGTAGGAAAGATTCTCAGAGCACAGCTAAGTTGAATAAATACACTTTAATAAAAGTGATTTGGCCTAGGATCTTTTTTTTTTTTAAATCAAAACCTGTGAGGAAAAAGCCATGGCTTACCTGATGCTGATTTCCCAGTCATTGGGGTGGGCAGGTTTGGTTCTCGAGGTGCTGGGCCCCCTTGGGAATTCTTATCCCACAAGTTCACATTCTTGTAGTTGTAACTGTTAGGGTCTCCCCATGCTGAAGTGCCATCATCAATGTCCATTTTCCGACTAATTGACTGCGGGGATGGCTCTTCCCAGCCGCTGGGTTCCTCATCCTTAGGGGTTGCAGGCTGGGGCCCGCTGCTCCAGTTGGAATTGGAAGGTCGAACGTTGCCTGGAGGGGGTGGGGGTGGGCCTCCCCAAGAACTGGAAGCCTCTGGCTGTGGTGGCGGTGGCTGCTGTGGCTGCTGCTGTTGGTGTTGTTTACTCCAGGAATTGGGCTGCCTGCCTGTCTCATTCCATGCAGGGGATCTTTTGCAATCTTCCCACCCACCTTTTGAAGCTAGGCTTGCACTCCCACCATTACCCCAAGTTCCGATTTCATTCTGCCCTCCTTCACCCCACCCGGCTACAGGCTTACTTGCAGAACTTTCCCAACTGCTGTTTTTTGCTTGATCAACTTCCTCTCCCCAACCATTCTTCCCAGAAGCCCATCCTTGATTGGGTGGGCGTCCACCTCCCCACCCCTGATCCTTGCTGGGATTCTCATTCCAAGAGGAAGGTGTCTTTTCATCTGGTCGTCCTCCTCCCCAGTTGGAAGAATTGTTGTTCTTATAGTCATTCCAGCCTCCTGTGTTCTTGGGGTCTTTCCACTCTGTCGAGGCTGAGAGCTCCCCCCATCCAGACTTCATTTGATTGCTTTGGCTGGGTGCATCTCCCCAGCCCCCTGAGTTCTTGGTCTGTGTGGCAGCGCTCTCCCACCCCTCAGTTCCTTTGTCAGATTTCCCCTCAGGCCTTGGCACCTCTTCGATATCCCACACTGTGTCCTGCTTAATTTGAGTTTGGCCCCAGCCAGTGTTTGAGAGCACCCTAGGGTCCAAATCAGTTCGGCTCAAAAGAGTCTGCAAGACAGCCTGGCAATCAGGATGTGTGGGCCTGTATGACCGACGGCCGGAATTATGACTATCACTACTTCCTGCTTTATGGTTGCTTCCAGTGCTCTGACCCCCAACTTCACTTCCTGTGGAGCTGGAAGATCTTCCCCAACAGGGAGCCTGGGCATTGCCTTGGTTTTCAGGGAGGGGGTGGCCCTTTTGATTGTCCCATGCTCCAGTGCTAGAATTTGGTTGGTTTGGACCACTCCATTCTCCAATTTTCAACTCATCAGACCCAGTGGGCTGTTTCCATTCTCCCTGAGAGACCCCAGATGTCATTTTGTTCCCTTCACCCCATTTGTTGTCATTAGAGTCCTGAGGGCTAAAGTTCCAGGACCCACCCGTAGACCTGTTATTGTCCCAAGAGTCATTTTTCGACCCAGTTGATTTCTGAACAGAAGCTCCTTTCCAGGAGTCCTCTCTATCTTTTCCATTGTTCCCATTATTTCCAGAATTGCTTTGTCCAGAGACTGTGTCAGTTCCAGAAGGCCCCCTAGCTGCACCCCAAGATCCAACACTCCCAGTCTTTCGATCTCCAGTGCTTTGTGAAGGGGCATCAGTGCTCCTGGAGGTGTTCCCCAAGCCCATTCCAAAGGGCATTCCCTTATTCTCCATGGGGTTTGGTGAACTTAAGTTCAAGGAGTTAGTGTTTCCATTTTTTGGTCCATCAGTGTTATGAATTTGAGCCTGTTCTCTGCCAGAGACAACAAAATTAACACCCGCATTTTCCATCTTTGACTGCTGTTCCCTGGATGCCTGACCTACTGTGCTAACCTGTGCACTGGAATTACTATTATCTGCTTCCAATGCCCCTTTCCTAGAAGTTCCTTCTTGGACCAGCGCTGGCCAGGCAGATGGGTTGCTATTTGGGTTAAAGTTGCTGAAGCCAGAGCCAGGTCCAATTCTATCCTGACTACTCACATTCCTCCAATTTAGTCCATTGTTGCTCTCTGCAGTAGAGTTGGAAGATTGAACAGATTTAGCCTTAGGGTCAGATTTCCAGACCCCAAGATTACATTCGTTCCCAGAACTTGCAGACTGGCACTGGCTCCCTTTGCCTTTGTTACTAGTGGTGCTTCCTGGCACAGTGCTCTTCTCAGAGCCAGGGTTCGAGGCACTGTTGTTATCGGTGGTGTTTTCGGAAGAAGATTCAGTGTCTTTGCTGGCAATACAAGGCCACTCTTCCATGTCAGACCCGTCTACAATCACCTTGTCCCAGATGTGAATTGGGTTGGGGGAGGTGCCGTTGTTGGAGGAGGCTCCCGGGCCCCAAGTGGAATTTGCATAATTTGAAGCAGCAGCACCTCCAAGGGTTGACTCTGGGAAAGAGAGCATCTCATCAGTCACAGCTGCATATGCACTGCAATCAACACCTGGAGCTCTAACAGCCTCTAGGAGACCTCATCCAGCCTCTCCACAGGTTGGCTTCTCTATCCAGCTGCGTCTCTTGGTTGACTGTATCACAACTGTCTGAGTCATCTCTTTTCCATTTGTCTGTTGGTATATTTGCTAACTCTAACTTCCACACTTTCTCAAAGCTACCTCCTTGCCACCCTTCATGACAAAGGAGGGCCTTCTTATATCCTGAGACAAATGCAACAGTACCCTAAACTTGCTTTACTCTAATACAACTGACAGCAGTAGTTATTTCTCTAAAACAGAGTTGATTCTGTTACTGTTGTGTGAGAGCCTTTAACAGTTTCTTAATGCACAAGAACAAAGCAAACTCCTTGGCCTGGCATCTGATCAACATGCTCTCTGACTCAGGGCCAACCCACCCTTTCTAATCTATAACTTTCTTTCTTTTTTTTTTTTGGTGGTGCTGGGGATTGAACTCATGACCTTGCACTTGCCAGGCAGGTACTTATGCCACTGAGTTAAATCCCCAACCCTTATAACTTTCAATGTAGATGTCACTCTATATTGATGTGCTTTCTTACCCTCGCATCATTCCATGCTGGCACTTATTCTTTTTTATCTTCTCAGTTCACACAATAAAATTTACTCATCTTTCTGGGCCTACTTCAAGTGCCATTTCTTCCATGAAGTCCTCTAAACTCATCACCTGAAAATCATCTTCATCTGTCTACAGCCTTCTCCCCAGTGCTACAGCATTCTGTCTGCATCTTCCCTTCCCCACACAGTGCCTCTTTGTTGGAGGCACCATCTTGCTAACGTGTCAATTCCACACAGTGGCCGGTGTAGTTCTGCTCAGTAAGCATCTGCTGAGTGATGACTGCTCACTGAGTTGCACTAGGGGGCATACAAGCGGGGATCCAGCACAAACTGTTTCCCCAGGAGCTTACTCTCAAAAACCAGTCCAGCTCAGATCTATTTTGCTGGAATTCATCATATTTAGCGGTGTTGGGGTGATGATTTTTTTTTTTTTTGGTAGTGGGGATTGAACTCACAACCTAACGCTTGCTAGGCAGGTGCTTATGCGGCTAAGCTAAATCCCCGGCCCAGGGATGATTTTTTTAATGAGATAATTTCTTCTAAATGTACTTTAACTAGAAAGCTTTAAATCAATTTGAAGGTGAAAAAAGTATTCTGTAGAGCTGTGGAAAGATGAAGATGCACAGAACACCAAACTCTTGCGATTTTAATGGGCTCTTTGGTTTTAACTTGACTCAGTGGACCCACATTTTTGTTTAGGCCTAGCTATAAGCGGTGGCAGAAATGCAACAGGACTGTCCCCTCACTTGCTTCCTTTTGCAAGTGATCACCAGGGGCCAGGCAGGCAGGGCTATGAGGCCTTTCCTGGTCCACTCTGAGCCTGGTCTGCCAACTCCCACAGGGAAGCCTTAAGGGTAGGGGTTATCTCTACATACACCCTGTGTCATCACTAAGTTTTCTGTCCTTACTCTACACATGTAGTGGTGACAGAATTTTATAGGCAATTCTTTGTTCAAATTCAGAGCTAAAATGAAACATCTTATCAGGGGCATTATGTATGCATTACAGAGTTTAACAAGGCTCAAAACCCAGAACTCTCAAAAGAAACACTGATTTTTTTTTTTTTAAAATCTAGTGAATGACTATACAATGATTATTGTTTAGTGCCCTCTGAAAAATCTCTATTATAATCTAAGAGTTCCTTTTCTACTTCTAACATTTTTGAAGCTTAAAGAAGGCATCTGAAGAATCAGAATAAGCCCCTATTCAATTCCTACTTCTGGCTCTTCCCTGAACACACACTTGTAGAAGAGAGACTCAAACTGCAGTGCTATTGTCTGAGAAATAGTGAAAGGCCGACTGTAGTTAGTGCGAGCCTCCCTACCAGTACAGCTCAGGACCCTAAAGTCCAGTTTCAGAGAGGCATCCATGCACATTTCCTCCTGGGATCCTCTCCCACCTTCTGGATGGTCCCAACAATCTAGAAAATCAATGGCTTTTGTAGACTTTATAGTAGAGCCTGCCTTTAGAGCTGCCATGCATGCAGCCCACGATGCTGGTACCTCACCTGGTGCAGTCCCACTCTCGCTCTGCAGCAGCGTTCCTGACACTTGTGCGTTGTTTGGGTTTGCTCCAGGTGCTGTGCAGGGAGGAGGCCCCGCCCCGCCCCCGAGGAGCATGCAGGACGGTGGAGGGGGCTGTCCACGTTTTAGTAACACTTTGTGGTCCTGCTGGCAACGGAATCGCGGTGGCACCTCCCGAGGCATGTAGCGGGCGGCGCTTGGCGGTTGTCCGTTCGGCACTGCCACCCTTTTGGCATTGTTGCCACCATTGACTGGTGGCGATGGAGAGCTGCCAATTGGGCTGGCGGCCGTTGGTTGGCTTAAACTTGGTTTCGTCACTTCGGGCACTGAAAGAGAGGAAAGTCTTTGAGATCAAATACATTTTTCTTTCTTTTTTTTTTTTAATCGGTACTGAGGATCGAACTCATGACTGCCTGCTTGCAAGGCAGGTGCTTATGCCGCTAAGCTAGAGCCCCAGCCCCTCAAATGCATTTTTCTAAAAATTGTTTTAAAGAAAGCTTATATGAGACCAATTCTACTAAGACAATTCTGTCACTGTACTCTCAAGGGACACAGTCTTTCCAAATTCCTTGGGACATCTTCAGTTTACTGGAGACTGGGTTATGGAGTGGTGGGCAATAGTCACTCAAAGATAGCAGCAAGATCTTTAGTAGAAAAAGGTCAAAGGAATTGTTCACTACACTAAATGAATAGCAGAATTAATTCCCATGAGGGTTGCCCAGCAGATCCACGGCAAAGTCTTGGCAAAGCCTCAAGCCTCTTAGCTCAAGAGTCCTGTCCCTCCATCCACACTTAGAGTCCCTGAACAGGAGCTAAGCACACTCCATGTGTGCTTCTGTAGCACGCTGTCCATCTTCCTCTACCACTAAATTTATCAGACTGTACTGAAATTTTCCAGTGACAGTCCCTCTCTCTAACTGGCCCCAACTCCCTCAAGGCTGGGACCATCATCCATCTTCTGTTCCTTAGGGCCTGGCACACAGTTAGACCCTATGCGGAAGCTCAGACTTGCCAAAGCAAAAAGCTCCACTACAGCTGCCTAAATTCAAAGTTTTGCTTGGCATTCTGTGTATCAGAAATGACATAAGTCTTTTACTTTTGTCTCTCCCCATTTTATTTCAATTAATGTAAAAAATTTCAAAATGTAGGTAATTTTCCTATTCCCTTTAAACAATACAACTTTTACCTTGCAGGCAGCATGGAAATGAAGAGCGATGGTGAAGCCATACTCTGTGGTATATTTTGGCTTCCCCCCAACCCTTAGTGGTTCTCTGCACCTCCCTCTTAGCTCAAAAAAGACCACCACCCTTTCTAAGAAAATCTGCTAGTATACAGAGGCTGGCAATATCACAAAATAATCTGAGGCCCAAATCCCTGCCATGCACAGAAATGCTGAGGCCAGCTCTAACAGCAGGCCTGTGTAGACTGCTGAAATGATGCTGGGCCAGCATGTTGCCATTTAAGTGGCTCCTTTACGAGGAGAAAGAAACATCAACAGAAATCAGGGGCCCCTTCTATTCCACCACAGACCACGAGCAAATACTGAGTGACAAGAGAAAAGAACAGACACATGAAGCAAGATCCAGGTAATCTGTCTACCCTCAGCCAATTGCAAGGCTGAGAGTACTGGCTTACCCTCAGCCAATTGCAAGGCTGAGAGTACTGGCTTCCCAATCAGGAAGGGGTGGAGGCCGGAGGAACTGCAATCTGATGTGTAGAACAAACACAGGATTTAAGAAAGTAAGTCAGCTGCAGTCTAATATGACTAAACTAACCTCTGTAGGACCTACAGCAGCTGATGGACAAATAACATGTGAATGAATGAAGATTAAGATTACTTTCTGATCTGTTTCTCAAAGATTCCACATGGCATATGCAGATGCTCTTTTATTATGAGAATATGCAAGAAGCTGGCAACAGCTGGGTGGATTCTTCCCAATTTATTTTTAGGGTGGAAGGAGTAATGTTTCTATGAGTTTGCCCTTCTATTAAAAGGGCTTGAATCTTCAGTTTACATTAACTAGGCTAGCTACATGCTTTAACTCATTTCTCTAAAAGGAAGGAAAGAAAGGAGAAAGGCAGGCAGGCAGGCTTAAACTGCAGAGGGCCAAACATCAGTCTGACTAAATTTACAACATCCGTGATACTGTTTCAACCAAAGAAATCTCTGAGCATCATATACTGTGTAGGATTCCTTGCCCAAGTTCTTTGGGGCACTTCCCTATCATCATACCACAGACAGAATGGATTGTAAATGACTAAAAAATCACTTAAAAATGGAAATGTGCACTAGGCATAGTAGTGCACACTTGAAATCCCAGCATTCTGGGATGCAGAGTCAGGAGGACTGCAAGTTTGACCCCAGTGAAATACCTGTCCTGGGTTTGATAAAAGAAAAAAAGAAGTTTAGAGGTTGGTATCAACCACTTCCTTCTAATGCAGTGCTGTTGTGGGAGAGCAGCCATCTAAAAACTCTAGGACACAACCAGAAAACCCCGCAGGACTTTGTGAGCTATAGGCAAATGTGTTTCAGGACCTAAATGGATCTTGGATTCTTATTTTCTTTCTTTCATTACTCTCTCTGTTAATTCAAGAAATTTACAACATTTAAAGGTCAATCAAAATTCTTGACATTTATTGAAGAGTAATATAGCTGTTAGGCCAGATCCAACCTGATTCTCTCAGTCTAAAATTAAGACTTCAGAATCAGCATGCTTAAAAAAAAAAAAAAAGTCAGTGTGTACACTTCAAAATGCTCCAGAATGTCAAGATGACAACCGAAGAGAAAAATTATCATTATGTGTGAAAGTGTTACTTTGGAGGCTCTTGCTTTTCCGCATCTTAATGATCTGCAGGTGAATTTCTAAAGATGATCTGCTCAAAATGAGGTCACAGTTTCTTATTTTCCAGAGGAAAAGTCTGGGGCTTTAACCCCGGTCTTGGTATCACAGGGAAATACAAACACTAGAGGAAAATACTGGGTATCCTATTTTCTAATCTTGACTCAACTTACTTTTAAAAACCACTGTACCGCACATGGTAATGGCTGAAACATTCCCCTTTCTCATGCTGTTTATCTTACCCTATTCCACCTTACAGTCTGAACTTCTAATTGCCCCTTTCCTGACAAACAATAAGAATCTTTCAGATAAAAGCATTCTTTAAGAAATTTCTAAAAAAGTTAAGCTTTTCAATTTCTTTTAGCACACATGCATAACAAACCCAACGACTACACAGGACCAGTACAAATCACTATTTTCTTTCACTCTACTAATGGAACAAAAAAATCACCTAGAGATTTTTTTTTAAAGTACAGTTAAAATGTAAACCAAGTCCAGGGCAGATACTATTTGGGGCTGACACATTTAACATCTTAAGCCCAATCATCCACACTGAGTAGCCAGCGGTGCTAAAAATGCTCCATGATCTGTCTGTCTCTCTTTACCTTCCTCACGCTCAACTACAAGGCACCCTGGCTTTTGCCCTCAATACTTCTCTCCTATTAAGTTGCTAGTGGTCTTCACTGCCAGGCTAAATGGGCACTCGTTGGACCTTGGCATCTTCAACTTATCGGCAGCTTCTGCCAGTACTGGTCAGTCCCTCCCTCTCTGTTTGTGTGAGACCCACTCCGGCTACCTCTTCAGCTCTTTCACTCTCTTCCTTTGTGGGCTTCTCATACGATCAGGGGTCAGCACGCTTTCTGTAAAGGGCCAGACAGTAAATATTTAGGCTTTACTGGCCTTAAGGTCTTTGTTGCAACAACTCAACTCTGCACTTGGAGGGTGAAAGCAGCCATGGACAATGTGTAAACAAACTCTGTGGCTGTGTTCCAATGAAAATTTATTACTGGATAGTAAAATATGAACTTTACTATCATTTTCACATGTCATGAGATATTGTTCTTTTTATTCCCCCAAAAATTGAAATACAAAAACAATACCCTTAGCTCACAAAAAACCAGGTGGCGAACCAGAGTTGGGCCATAGTTGGCAATTCTTTCTTCTGACTCTCTTCTTAATCATATTTGTAAAACGAATGTAGAAAATGGCTATGAGTTGTATCTTAAAAAAAAAAAAAACGTCTAGCTACTCAGGAGGCTGAGGCAGGAAGACAGTGAATTTGAGGCTGGCCTGGGCAACATAAGGCTTTCTCTCAAAAACCAAAACCAAAACCAAATCAAACCAAATCAACAAACAAAAAACAAAAAACCCTAAACAAAACCAAGGGCAGATGCCCTTAACACAAAAATACAGGCTATGGAGGTGGGCCTGCAGCCCTCTCACAATCATCTTATTTTAGCATAAACTTTCTTATGCTGAAGTTTTAACTAGCGGTTGTGTAATTCACCATCTCCAATGCAGATCTCCTTAACCCTTCCCCTTCCCCTGAAATTTGTTCCTGTGCTCCAAATCCCTAGCATTAATGTATGAAGTCATGAGTCAGCTGGTGCTCAGGTTAGTCGCAACAGGGCCAAGAACCCTTCTCCCTGTCGCTTCTCTTAACAGGTAAAGTCTTCACTATTTCCTATCTGGACTATGTACTCACTTGTCGGAACAGCTGGCTTGGAAGACCTCACATTCATTCACTCTCAGAAGCAGCCAGTTCTGTTTCTGAGCAAGTAGTGCCCACGAAGATCAGAACATACAGGCATTTCTACAGGGCAAAGAACTGCAAGTAATTTATAAATGATTTCCCTGGAGGGAAACCCTTCCAAGATTAGCAAACTGAGCAAACTCAAGGTTACCCCAGCCACCACTGGGCACTGACTGCAACGTGGGGTAAGCTCTGGGGTAAGCTCGGAAGCCAGAACTGCAGCTGATGGGCTGCACTGGTTCACAATGCCTGCTGTGCTGATGGGATGTGCTATCCCCTCAGGTGAGCACCACTGGGACAAAGGGATAATGGTATGATTTACTGCTCTGAACCACACTATCTAACAATTTTAATTTATACTGAGCTGGAAACTGTCCCATTGCTTTGACTCACCCTGGGTACTTTGGGTCAGAATAAGTTTCAGTGAACAAAATTTACAACTGACATTTACTATGGAAATCTGCAATGTTAAGTAAGCACCAGAGCCCTGCAAATTTTATGGACAGTACTTTAGGTTCCTAAGATGGGAAGCCTAGGTGTTTAAACCTTCTCAGGGTGACAAATTTCATGACCCATCTAGCTCAAACTTCATGTGGCCCAGGAGGTGGCTCTGTTCCCTTCCATAGTGTGGTGCCGTACTACAGGAACTGTAATTTCCATCCTGGACACTGCTTTTCTATAAACTGGTCTTTTCACAATGACGACTCATTAAGCCAGCCTTCACCCAACGAACATCTTTTGATAAGGAGAACCTGATGTAGTCAACTCTGTCCGTTACATGGTCTATGCAATTCAATTTGTTAACTCTAATCTTACTCTTTGTCCCTGTTAAATTTCAATTTGTTAAATCTCATCCATTACATCAGTTCTTTAAAACTCTTTTGATTCTAACACAGCACAGAAGGATCTGAGCTTCTGCCTAAAGTGTTTTTTTTTTCTTCTGTTACATGAGTGCAAGCCCAGCTCTAGTCTACGCCACTACAGAACCTCCACCCCAAATCTCTGTCCTATTCCCCCAGAATGTGCTGTTCTTTTTAATGATAGAAGATGAAGGAAGAATGTGTGATTAATCTATTTTTTCTCTGAAATATGCAAAGTTTCTTCTGCCTCTGTCCAACCCAACAGTTGGCACCAGCACAGTTTTGTCTTTTTTGTTGTTGTTGTTTTTTCTTACAGGGTCTGTTGGGGAAAGAGGGGTTGGTTCGGAATTAAGGCGAGACCACTTGAAGAAAATACAACTTTGGGTAGAGAAACAGGATGCAGAAAATTGTTCACTGAGGGAAGAAAAGAACATGCAGAGTATCCAATAAAGATGAAGAAGTGGCAAAACAGAAAACAGAAAACCTAGAAAGGCCAAGGCCTGTTCCTTCCTAAGGAGGAGTATAACAAACTGACAATTTTTATTGCTACCTCTTGGTCTCCTCCCTGGTTCCAACAATTACATTCTTTAGATCTAGAACACTTAGGATTATGTGACTTTATTTTATCATTAAAGGATTGAAGGGCAAGGAAAACTTGGGAATTGTGAAGCGCAATCCATCTACGGCAGGCATGAAAAAGACCCAAATGGAAGGAAAATCTGATAGCGAGTAAAGTTTGATTTTTAAGACTTCAGCAGAAGAAAAAGAATTTTCCTTTTTCTGCTTTTCTGTTTTAGAACAGATCTACCACCAAAAGCCAAAAAAATTAAACCTGTCTGCCTGAGAAACAATACCTAAAAGATTTTCAGTTTTCCAACAGAAAGACTACTGATCATACAGAGCAACTTGGTTCTACAACTACAACTTGGTTTCATGAGCATTAGCCTTTTGGCCAGGCACAGGAACTCAAATCACCATGTTTCGGCAATCACAGAACCTGAGCTATCCAGGGAAATACCAATTTTCTCATCCACTGTCTCCATAAATCATCAAAAAAATGTCCTGTAATACTGACATTGTATCATTAAAAATAATACTGTTATAATAAATATATAGTTTATATTTTGATCACCTAATTTACAAACATAGTTCCAAAAGGAAGCCTACTTTTGGGCTGGGAACTAGTGAACGAGTAAGGGAAAAACACTATTTTCTCTAACCAATTAAGATATCTATAACTAACAATGTTTTTTCTGTTACTTTCTAAATCATTAAATATTCCAGGCTACCTTTTTCTTCAAAACTTTGTTCTTAGCTTGGTGGTGCTGGAAACTGACCCCCGAGTCTCCGTACCCAATCTTGCTTCAGCCACTCCAGTAGCTGGAATTATAGCTGTGCATATCAGACCCAGTTTGAAATGTATCTCATTTTTTTTTTTTGGTGTGTGTTACTGAGGATCAAATCCAGTACTAGTGAGCTACATCCCAGCCCCTTTTACTTTTTAAGACAGTTGCTAAATTGTCCAGGTGGGACTTGAACATGTTATCTTCCTGCCTCTAGACTCGCAGAATGCTGGGATTACAAATGTGTGCCACCATCGCCAGCTTTCAAGTATCTTTTGATTAAAAATACATGACAGTAATGTCTATTTATCTGAGAATGTTTACATAACTGAGTTTCCTAAGAAACTAGCACTATCCTGTATTAGTCCTTCCCACCACTTTGTGACATGCCTTGGCCTGGCAGTTCAACAACACAAAGGAAGGAAGAAACCAATCATTACAAAGCCGACCATCAAACCTGGATTCTTCCCATCACCTTTATTTTCCCTTAAGTTATCAGTCACACACAGCGCAATGGTCTTTATGTTCTAGGGCCACCTGTAAATATATTCAAAATACATCTGCGGTTAGGGGCCGCCGCCTGGGACTGTGAAGGTCTAGGCTTTTACTCTAAGTCCCCCATTTTGAAGAAGAACCAGTCAAAAAGTGTGACCAACACCAGGTGAAACTATATCATCAAAAAATTCTCATAACAAATTATTATATATCACAGACATATACCAATGAAAAATTTTAAAATTTAATACAGAAAAACTGAAAAGACATGCATCCTTAGGTTGAGAATGACCTGAGGGTCACATAGTTACATTTGCAACGTGTCACATTATTTAACACGTCATACAGAGTTAACCTACTCAAAATGTATTATCATTTTTAAAAAAGTGTATCTGGGTTCTAACTCAGAAGACAGTATGAACTTTCTAATGTGACATTCCAATCCCAGGCTCATACATTCCATGGGTCCAGATGGTTAACGCTCTGCAAGTTCCTATCTAAAATGAGAAGCTAATGTTTTATAATAGCTCTACAAAACTCTTGAAAAAGTTCAGTTCAAAATCATGACTCACATACTTTTAAAACAAAGTATTTACTTTTTGCCTCTTAACAAATTTAAGGCCAACTAGAAACACTAACAAAGTACTTTTCATTTCTCATTATAGCTTTTAAGTGACTGCAAACAACCCACCTTAATTACTCTATACCTACGCTTTAGAGGAGAAGGGAGGCTGAGTCAGCAGCAGTGTCAACTCTAAACACAAAAGGTCTTAGGTGAGAGAAAAACCTTACCTTTGGTTTTTTGTTCTGTGACCTGCAAAACAAATGGACATAAGTAAATGAGATTTGCTTTTTAATTCAGTACTACACCGTACAGTTAATTTTGATAAAGCAAGTAATTCAAGCTGTAAGGTAGAAATGTTGTTTGCTATTCTGATTGGTATGACTACAGAAAATCAAATGGATATGGCTCAGAAACTAAATTAGCCATAGAGACCAAAAGATACCCCTCCTGAGTTTGGATTCAAATACTTTTGCTCTCAAATCTTAAAAATCAAAACCTCGGGGCTGGGGATTTAGTTCAGCGGCGTAAGTACCTGCCTTGCAAGGAGGCAGTCGTGAGTTTGATCCCTGGTACCGGTAAAAACCAAAAAGACAAAAAAAAAAAAAAAAAAAGCCAAAAATCAAAACCTTAGGGATCCATCATGAGAGGCATCAGAACCCAAGACAGGAAAACAGGATTCAAAATCAAGCCTTCCTGGCTTGTTTTCAGCTACTCCCTGGCTATGTGATCTCATTTATTACCTATCTGCTGGAAAAAATAATAAAATATCCCAGGATTAAATAGGACATCCTACAACAATGTTTAATGCATGTCTGATGCTATAATCGAGATTTATATAAAACAGCATGCAGTAATAAGATTGAAATAAACATGCATATTTTGAATTTGAACAAACAGTGCTTTGTTGAAAGTATTCTATATAACAATGGAGTACTACTCTGCTATTAAGAAGGATAAGCTTGAGCCATTTCTAGGTAAATGGATGCACCTTGAGATCATACTCGTAAGTGAAATAAATCACACACATGTAAATACCACATTGCTTCTCTAGTATCAGAAACCGAAAGTATAAATAAGAACCAAAATCCATAATAGATAATGTGAAATAGGAAGAAAATGTTCAAATAAGGAGGGGAACAATGAAAGGAAAAGGGAGAAAGAAGGGAAAGTTTTAAAAGGAAAAAACGGAAACAAAGCTTTTGTAAGTGGGAGGGCAGGAGGGATGAGGAGAGGGTAGGGGAATGGGAAAAAGAAAGAAACAAGTTATATCATATACAGTTACAAATTCTCTATGATGAATGTGATTAAGTATATCTAAAATGTACCAATAAAATCTGAAAGGAAAAGAAGCATTTTTTATAAGGCATCTATGGAAGCGAGCAACATAAAAGGCTAGACAGCAAAATACACGAACATGTTTCGGACAGCATGGAAGTGATGTTTGAGAGTCACATAAAAAGCTGCGTCTGCTATTAAGGAGGTAAAATTTTTAAAAAGGCCACCTGATTATACATACCCTGTAATATAAAAACAAAACCACAGAAGGTCATGCATAAGAAACACATCCAACAGGAAACATGCCAGAATTTCAGGAGTGGTTACATTACATTTTCAAGACCATGGGCAATTCTAACCCCACTTCTCCCAACTGTTAATCGTCTAACGTGCTTTTTATATTGGTTATTTGGCTCTTGTAATAACAATCATTAGAAAATGAATATTGCAATCTTCTTTCAGAAGAGGTTTCGTTATCTGTAGTTGTTGATCACACGGGGTCACGGCTGTAGGTGTTCATGAAAAGAGTTCTCTTAGGAAGGTCCATCCTGGGCTATTGGGCCCATCTCAAAATGGATCCCAGTATATCTCCACCAGACCTTGAATGTGAGTTAAACGATTCACTAGCAAGATTTTCTGGAGTGCTTTATTCTTGCATTAAAGGACAAGCTGATTTTATTGCACTGAATTTTTAGAACCCAATGTCTTAAAAATGAATGTTTCTCAGTGCTGTTACAGAACTCAGTTCTACTGAAAATTTCCTCATACAATTTCTTCATAATCCCCATGTATTGAAGAATTTGCGTCCACACACCAATTCCTTAAGTCGATTCAGGTTTTATACCCCCATAAATACTTCTTAAAATGTCATTCTGAAGATCAGTTACACAGAAGTCAGTGCCTTCCCAGTTGTAAGCAACAGACTCAAATAATGTCAATATGTCTTATAATGTGGATTTTGTTAAATGAGCCAACCCCCAGATGGCAAAAAGCTGGATGGCCAAAGCATGTGTTCTGCCAATACTACACAATGCTCCTTCAGTGGTCTAAGCCTTATGAATGAACGGAGGCCTTCTTAACACCTCTCTCATGAATGGAAATCTAACACGATTTACACAGGGATGCTGTCTGGAAAGTGCAAATGGCTACAACCATTGAACACAGTGGAAAAAGCTCATGTTTAAGTTCTGTGTGGAAATACTTTTAGCTTTAGACAAAAGTCCATGCTTTAAGAAAATCATGTTGCCACCTTCATTTTTTCCCCCGATGGTGTTGGGGACTGAAGCTCAGGCCTTGTACAGGTAAGCAAACACTCTACCACTGTGTACATGCCTAGCCCACCACCATTCATTCTTTAATTTTTTTTTTTTTTTTGTCTTTTTTGAGATGGGGTCTCCCTATGCAGTTCAGGCTGGCCTTGAGCTCACTTTGTAGCCCAGGCTGGTCTCGAATTCCAACAATCCTTCTACCCCAGCCTCCCAAGTGCTGGGATTACAGGTGTGAGCCACCATGCCCGCTCATCATTCATTCTTGATGGTTCATTTATTTATTAAAAAAACACTTTTGGTGTGATTACTGTACACTTGCCCTAGCTACTGGCAATACAAGTATGAATGAAACTTCAGTAACTTACACGAAGTCTGAAGCAGAAGACAGACACAAAGAGATAAAGCAATTGTGTACACAGCATGAAGGATGTGGAAGCACTTAGTAAAGGCCCCACAGACATGTGCTGACTGACTAATAGAACCTCTGGCACCTTCCCAACAGTTTTTTGCCTCATAGCACATTTTATGCCTCCTAGTTGTCTTTATAATTAGGTTGGACACCACTAAGACTATCACATGGTAAGCTTTGTGCTTTCTCCTTAAAACTGCTAAACTGGAATTTAATTCTGAAATCATGCACCAGCTCAGTATAATAAAGTGCTACCGAAGGCCATGTGTCAGCCTGTGTGGCCCTCGATTCTGGTCATCTGATCTATAACAATTCTGAATAAAAATGACGGAGCTCCCACTGCTGACAGTCACATCAAAATTTTACGGAGATTTGTCTCTGCTGTGACTTCATCAGTTTTCAATGCAGATGCAAGTGCAGAGGGACTGCCCAGTTGCATACCCACTGCATAAATAATGCCAATTCACCCACACTCGCTCTTTAAATCACTTTCCTATTAGAACTGACAACATTTACAAATGTGTATTTTATTAATCCTTTCCAGATACTATTTTTGATTTAAGGAAACACTTATCTATGTTAAGAATGGAACATACATTGTTTACAACAATTGTTTTGTCTTTTACTGTCTGTAGCTTCTGCTTGAGATCCTTGATGTCCAACCTATTAACTGTCCATTTCCTGAGTGCAAAATCTCATTTTTTCTACCAATGTAGCAGAGTGTTCCTGAAGAGGAAAGGTGTTCGCTGAGGTTCTGTCTCTAGGCACCTCAGCTACATACTTTACTGTGTCAGATCACACGGGGTCACTGCTGTGGGTGTTCATGAAAAGAGTTCTCTTTGGAAGGTCGATCCGGAGCTAATGGGCCCATCTCAAAATGGATCCCAGTATACCTCCACCGGACCTTGAATGTGATCTGCTAAATGATTCACTCATGGGATCTTCTCGAGAGCTTTTACATTCTTGCATTAAAGGACAAGCTGATTTTATTGCACTGAATTTTTAATGCAAGGCACAGGCCAAGAACCCAGAGGTCACAGGGGCTAACCCAGTAATATCCCAACACTGGGGCACCAGCATATAGTGACCTCAAAGATGAGAGATGTAGCTGTGTATCCAAAATGAAGTACTAAAAAGCCCCTGGGACTGTTATCTGTCTTCTTCATTCAAAGCCTTTACTCTGGAATATTAAACAAGTTTAATGAGCTCAGAAGGGCAGCAGCACTTGGAAGCAGGTACTCTACAGCGTGAGGATGTGATGGGGAATACACTACTATTAACAGAAACACAATTAAAAGCAGACAAAATCTTCAAGAGTACAGCAATTATAGCACCAAATAATATTACTTTTAATTAAGTCCTAACCAAAAAAAAAAAAAAAAAAAAGTATACTTCACATGCCTAATATGGCAGCATCATATGTAACAGAGTTCAGAAAATATTTCCAGGACTGTTTTTATGCTAGTTCTCACAAATGATCAAAAAGTTACAAGAAACATGGCATCCAACAATGCTGTCCCTCATTCTATACCTCACATGGGCATGTGTCCAGTTGCCTGGCCTCTGTCCATATCTAGAGTTGCTTGCGAACATGAGAATAGTTTACCTGTCCCTGACTGAGCCTCAATAAATAGCACTATAGCAATAACCCTCAGACCTACCCGCAGTGACAACCTGCTTCTCAAGTGCCTCAGGCAGTGACAAGAACTGGGAGCAAATCACTCTTCTTCCCAAAAGATACTGCAGCAGTGCTGCTGAACCAGAGTCCAAGGCAGGTGTTACTAAAAGAATGGTGAGGTGGAGGAAAGAAGTCAGACCGGGGGACTATCAGGTGAGGGGGGCACGGTTAGAAGTCAAGGGGACAGGCAGGACATTTTAACTCTGCTTCCAACAGCATCAAATACTTCCACTGAGACCTGACCAACATCTCTTTCTCTAAGCAAATTTCTAAAAGCAATGTGATGCTCTAATTCCTAAAATATTATGGAGGCCCACCAAATCCTTTTCTTTGGCAGGGGTCTGGGGGGCTGTGTATTCCGGATGAAACTGTTAAAAGGCCAAACATCTAAACAACAGTGCTATGAATGGAACACAAGTACACGTGGGGACAATCTAGCAAGTTTTGAAAAGTGAGTATTAAAAAGGACTATTTAAGAAAATCAAAGTCAGGTATAGTGGCAGATGACTACAATCCCAGTTACTTGAAAGGCTGAGGCAAGAGGATTTCAAGCTCGAGGCAATTTAGTAAGAGGTACAACTCAGTACAAAACTAGGATGGAAGAAAGGAGGGCGAGAAGGCAGGGAGGGAAAGGAGGGAGGAAAGCAGGCAGGCAGGAAGCAAAAAGGAAGAAACCTTTAAAATTGTTCAACAAATTTTTAAAAGGACTGGTAATAGAGTGGTAGAGCATCCCTGGGCTAAATCCCCAGTACTATCCCCCCAAATCAAGAATGAAATATGATACAAATAGGGAGATGGGACAAGAATTTAGAGTCAACACTGCTGTCTTTCTCGGTACCGTTTGCTGCTGTTCTCACAGGGTCAGTCACATCTTAATAACCATTTTATGATCTCAAGGGCAGACCTTAAATTTTTTCAACTTTTGAATTTTTAAATAAACTAACCTCTCAAGTTGCATTATTAAATGTTAGTAACCAAGGCAAGACAGTCACTTATTCTGGGTGTTTGGCAGATGTTAAGACAGTCCTACTTGATTAAACTCACCTTCTGAGTGGCTTCTTTTTTCTTTTTATCCTCTTTCTTCCTTTTCTTGTCTTCCATTAACTGTTCTTCCCTTTCTTGCTCCTTCTCTCTGTTAAAGCAATGTCATACCGGAAGGTTACACATGTGTATTTACAATACATTTCCATAGCAACATTCATCTCCGTGACTGCATAGAACACAGTATGTTACTTAAATGGATGCATAAAACTCCCCACATGTAGGAATTTCCACATCTTGGTCTGCTACCCCTTTTACAAAATGTCACATTAAGTCTGGTTTCAAAGAAATCTATTAATTTTTATAGGATCTACTACCTAGAAGAATATATACACATAAGATTAAACTATCTACACTCAGCAAAGGATCTGATTTGACTATGACAAAATTCAGTTGATGTGAGAGCTTATATCTATCTAGATGCCCCACCAAAGCCTCATGTGGTCACAGATGCAGTGTTTGCGAGGTGGCTAGATCTACAGTATGGTGCGATGTTATCAGTGACCCACGCAGGATGTAAAGGTAACCTACCCTAAAGTAGACAGCCTGGATAAAAAGCCAGGGACAGAAAGAGCACGCTGCTGTCACTGCCTGCCACCTTGCTGCTTCTTTGCTACTTGGCTGCCTTCTGCCTGTCATGAAGCATTTCTCCTCTGTGCTGCCCCTCTGCCATGCCACCTTGCCTTGTAGTCAGACAACTATGAACTGAAATCTCTACAAACTGTAACAACAAACCTCTTGTGGATGTTGGATATTTTGTTTCAGCATCAAGAAAAGTAACTAAGACAGTTTGCTTCTGATAGTAATTTTTTTCCTGGCAGTATTTCTAACAAATAATGTAGAATATATTAATTCAATTATTATATATGTATAATATGTACATGTATATAATTTAATTGTTTGCCCATGACCTTTTCAGGGTGGTAAATATAACAGTCTTTGTTCTGCATTTCATATTTTTGTTTTACATTTATTAATACAATATAATTTCCTATTTTCTATCTGTTTACAATGCTGGAGATTGAATCCATGGATATTCCACCATTCAGTTATACCTTCTATCCCTCCCCTTTTAATTTTTTATAAGTTTGAGACACAGTATTGCTAAATTGCCCAGGATCATCTCAAACTTGCGATCCTTCTGTTTCAGCTTCTCACCTAATTCCAAGTAAAGAGCATGGGTGGTTCTGCCTGTGTTTGTAAGTCAGGAACTGACTGTTCTATAAATCAATTATATTCCCTTTGGGTGAATTCACAATGAATCCTCCTGTATAGATGAATTATGTTTAACAGGGTTTACGCTACCCACTTAATATAAAAACAACATACAGTAATAAACACTCCAGTTGAAGAAATATACTAAAATCTTAATATAATTTCTAATGTACATTTTGAAACCTAGCATTTATTTTAATGCCAACACCTTTTATTCTATTCACTGGGAAGACCTTGCTGTGTAACTTTAGTGCTCAAGGTAGGAAGCCCAGATATGGAGCTAACTAAATTTCAAGGGTAGAAGAAAGAGTCAGAAATCTAGTTCTCAATTCCCCAGCATATCAAATAGATACTGCAGGATTTAGGATTGTATGGGACTGAGGATTTAGCTCTGCAGCGTAAGTGCCTGCCTGGCAAGTGCGAGGCCACGAGTTTGATCCCTGGTGCTCCCCTACCCAGCAAAAAGAAAGGATTTTAAGTGATCTGACACATCAATCCATGGTTTTACAGACATCACCTAGAAGTTAAGTGAATTAAAAGAAAAAATGTTAAGGAAATAAGGTTGCAAATGGCAAAAATCACAAAGATGATTCCTAAAGGACTCAAGTCTCCAAATATCTAGTTTCATACACTTAACCTATACAAAAGGAACTGAGGCCCCAAACCAAGGTGGGCTTTTACAAGTATATAAGTAACATCTTAGCAATAGGAAATAAGCAAACATTTTTTCCTTTTTAGTTTTTTGAGACAGGGTTTCACTATGTAGTTCCAGCTGGCCTTGAACCTACTATGTAGTCCAGGCTGGTCTCAAATTTACAATGATCCTCTTGCCTCAGCCTTCTGAGTGCTGGGATTATAGGCACATGTGACCATGCACAGGAGAAATAAAATTTTCTTAAAAATCATTTTACCTACGGGTTGCCCCAGACTTCGTTTTCACAAATGTTCATTTTTCTCCTCTGTACTCTGGCATAAATACACAAGAGCCTAATGTGCAAAATTCACATTATAGCAGTAACATCTATGAAAACTTTACAAGGACCATCAAGGGGCTAGGCCTGGTGATGCATGCCATTCATCATAGCTCTTGAGAGGTGAGGCAGGCAGGTGGGCTGCAAGTTTGAAACCCTGTCTCAAAAAGGCAAAATAAAACAGCTACAATGCAGTCGAGGAAGAGATTCTGCTCGGTTTCTCTAGATTCAGTTTCTGTCTCTAGCAGTGTACAGGGGGATGCTTGTGGAGAAAACTCACTGGCAGCAGTGCGCAATCTGAAAATGGGTTTCGAAACCAGCCAGATGGATGGTGACCATCTAAGGTATGCTGGCCACAGACCTTGCTAGATTTGGCTCCAAGGGCTTCCTGCTTTTTCACTTGCAAACGGAAGGACAGGATGTGGTTCTTTGTCACAACTTGGCTTTCACATTTTATAGTGAAACATGCTACAGCAAAGGAGCAGCCACAGCCTGGATATCTGCACTAAAAACTCAGCACTTTAAAAAACCAAGCTGTCGTTTTTCTCTAAGTCTAAAATTATTCTAAAAGTTTATTTTAAAAATGCTGTTGACATACTCTTTAAAAACAACTAATCTTTCTGAACATTTCGCCCATAAACAGGTAATCCAAGGAAAGGGATTGAAATTCATACACACTGGATGTGGATTTATTTTCAAAACAAGTATTTTTCAAAGTTTTCCAGGAGATGGGCTATGCTTTCATTGATTTTTTTTTATACTAAATTCCTGGTAAAGAATTTAGTCTTCTTATATTTTATTTCCTTAGGGAGAATTTATTTTTTCAAACCTGACTTTAAAAATCTGCTATTTAAATGACTCAAATGGTGTGGGATTCACTTTTCTCTTAATTCAGGGGTGCTCCATCGAGGCTGTGTATTAGCATTATTTGGGGAGCTTTAAAAAAACCCTGAACTGAGTTAGAGCCCAAGTAGAGTGAACAGGACTTCAGACTGGTGGGAATGGGAGACTGGTTAGAGAAATGACCAATAAGCAAGTTCAGTATCCAGATTTTGCACCACTGAAAAAAGAATTACATAAATTAAAAGGATCTAAGTTAGTTATTAGCATAAACTCATTGTTTTCAATACAGTTAGAGAGAAATATGGGGACAAATACAACTATTTATATGGATTTAACTTTGCACATGTACATTTCCCTTCATGTGTGCGCGCGCGCGCACACACACACACACACACACACACACACACACACAATTATTTCTTGTTTGCCATTGTGACAGCTACAAAACAAGTAACACCCAAATAGCAATAAACTGACAGCACCTATGATTAGGGCTTCTAAATACCATTATTTACTAAAAGAACCAGAGTTCTTTGGGAAAACAAGCCAACTGGGGCTAGGGCAAGCAAAGTCCAAGATGAACCTGGGATATATGTTTGCCACAAGATTAGAAGTACTCAAGAGCAAAGCAACAGGCTAAATGGTCACAGAAAACAATTTGAAAGGGCTTCTACAAGCTGAATCTGGGACAAAACAAGTGTCAAAAGGAGTAACAATAGTAAGAGATTATAAACTATTGCATAAAACTTAGAAAAACAAAATTCTTATACACAGAAGGAAATAAATAAATCGTTAAGTGACAAGAAATGGGATATTTACATAGTTTCAAAACACTTCTCCATAAAATATTTACTGATTTTAAAGAGGAAAAGAGTAACTACAGAAGAAGAGAAGCTGGGAAGATAACACCTTAATGAAGTAATCCATGAGAATGTCACCAGCACTGAGACACACTGAAGCCATGAGCTCCCTGACAGGATGTGGTAAGAACAATATGAGGTCACCTCCGTGATACCGTTTTCAAATATGTACAACTTGAATATCATTACGAGCAACTGTCACACAATTCCACACTGAGAGGCACCCTGCAAAATAACTGGCTTGCAATCTTCCAGAAGTTTCAAGCCAGGAAAGTCAAGAAAAGTTTGAGGGATTGTTCTGAATAGAAGACCACCAAGGAGACAAAACCCAATGTGCTGTGTTGTGGACCGGTGTGCTATCTTGGCTGGGGGAGGGAGGGTCAATTAATGGTGCTGTATTAACGTCCATGTTTTCCTTTGATGATGAGATAGTGGGTTTACAGGATAAGGTTCTTGTTAAAAACAACGGAATTGATAAAAGGCTGCAAATAACAGGGCACAGGGTTAGCAGTTTATTTTCAAATGACTCAGAAAAAAAAGCAGCTTTTCAAAATCATACAGATTCAAATTCTGTAAGTTTGAGATTGTTTCCCAAAACAAAACCAAATGAAATAAAACCCAAATGACAAACACTTAACACCAAACACAAAACTATGGCCCAGGCAGCCACTCTAGAACAATTAGATCAAAATCTCTAAGATTTTTAAAGCCCCCTCCCATAGAGTTCTAATATGTAGCTAGGTTGAGAATCATTGATAACAATTCTTCAAATCTACACTTAAACTATTTTAGGTGTCCCAACAAGAGCCAGGTACTTTCCTAAGGTCTGGGATATGACAAAAACAAAACCAGGATGCTTAACCTGCAGCAGAGGGGACAGGCAACAAATGGGATATATACAAAATGTATGCTGAAAGCATAATTTCGGGAGGTAGGAACACCCCGGGATCCAGTGAACTGATGGAGAACAGCAGGGGAGGAGGTGCTGCCTCCCAGCACACGGCTAAGAAAGGCCACTTCCATAAAGTGGCATGAGAGTGCAGACCACTGAGGTGTTCTGGTCAGTGTAACTCTCAGAATACTACAGACAGAGAAAATGGCAAATACAAAGGAGCAAGACCGCATGCCTGAGAAATGGCAAGAGGGGTACAGCACAGGGTGCAATGGAGAAGCTGGAAGAAATGAGACCAGAGAGGTGGTGGCGCTCTCTGAAGTGAAAGCATTGTCAAACTGATCTGTGTGCATCTTCCCATAACCTAGTGAAGAATCAAACTGGGTCTGGAAACCAAAGTCATGAAACCTCTTACTCTCATCTTCCGCAAAGAGGCCACCTCTCTTCCAGCAGATGGCTGGCATGCCTCCTTCCCAGGGGACGGCACACTTGAGAGCACAGGGATCAGCCTGACTCTTCCTGTCACATGCACCCTGCACAAGTACTGGGAATCCAGGAGGGTGTCCAGATAAAGGTTACTGAATTGCGGGCAGTGAGCCATGCAGGGTTGGGGTGTGGCTCAGTGCTAAAGTGCTTTGCCAGGCAGATACAAGCTCTGGGTTCAATCCCTAGAATTTCAGGAAATTAAAAAACAGTAACCATTACTTTTCATAACCTAAGGAACATTCACTGGGGTATGTGTTTGCAGAAAGACTCAAAACAAGGAAGAAAGTCACCTACTAAAGAAACATACACTGGGTGACTAACACGTGCTGCACACCTGTTCAAATGCTGGGGAGGGGACAGTGGGCAGGAGAGAGAAGCCCTCTCCTCATGGTGAGCATACCCTAGAATGTACAGATAAAACCAACACCAGGAAAACCTGACAAATGGTGTGAAGGAAATAAGGCCAGGTAAACACCCAGACAGTATCCAAGAGCGCACGGATAGGGAACAGGAGATGTTCACTGCTTCTGTGATACTCAAGTAGAGATCTAAATGATAAAAAAGATCTGGGAGCATGGAGATGTGCTCCTGTAGGGCCAATTACTCTGAAGGCTGAGGCCAGAGGACCGCTGGGAGGCAGTACTGTGAGCTTCTCACTCCAAAAGAAACCTGACGAGTGAGTGGCTCTAGACAGCAAAGTGCTTGAATTTGGGGGCTTTATTACTGGAGGGCAGAAATGGGGTACCCATCCCCTCATCTACCACCCTCCCAATACTCACACCCTTCAGTTTCCTGGGCAGTGACGCAGCCTCACTCACATGGGAAGGCTAGATCTCCACCCCAGAGCTCCCCTTCCACTTCACTCACTCATCACTTCGGCGCCCACTCCATGCCCGGTACTGAGCCCTGGCCAGGAGGGAAGCAGCACACGGGCGGTGGTGCTGCCAGCCCTTCTGATACTCTTCCCATGGCGGTCTCGCACCGCATGACCTGGATGATGGCACCTCTCTCCAGGGCGGGAAGGAACCTGTGCTGCCCCTGCCACCCTGGGGGTTCTGAGGTGAGCCTGCAGAGCTTTTGGTGTGTTCAAAGCACTTGAAGCACAGACATGGTGAGCTCATCATGGTTGTATAATGCAGGTAAGAGACCAGCTGCTTTCCACCAGCCAGACTCATGGTCAGTTCCTGAAGGCCTCAAGCATGCAGGAGAAGCAGGGCCGACAGTCGCAGGCTTGAAAACAGTAATGCTCACCAGCAAGCGGACTGCAGAGCTCTGCCAAGCACCTCAACTCAGTCAGGGCTCAATCAGACAGGAAAATGGCTCCAGATGTCTAAGGCCTGGACAACTGGCTATAACAGCATCAAATCTTATCCTAGGCACTGTGGAAAGGCTAGCTCCACCTTTGGCCCTAGAGTTTACAAATATCTCCACACAACTGGGGCCAGCAGACCTGACCACATACAGCAATCCACCCAGCATGGGAAACATGCCAAAGGCAAACCAATACCAAACCAATAAAAGGAGCTTCTCAATAAAAAGGAACACAGTATTTATAGATCAACATGTTGGATGAATTTCCAGGTAATTATGCTGAGGGACAAAAGCCAGTACCAAAGGTTATGTACTGTATAGTGGCATTTATGTAACATTTCCAAAATAAGTGATTGGTCACCAGAGATTGCAGGAGAGGGCGAAGCCTGCTATTAAAAAGTGACGTTAGCCAGGGATTTAGCTCAGTGGCTAAGTGCCTGCCTGGCAAGTGTGAAGTCATGAGTTCGATCCCCAGTACAAAAAAAAAAAAAAAGTGACGTTAGTGAACCTTGTGGTGACAGAACTGTTCTGTACCTTGAGAGTGGTGAATACATGAACCTAGGCTGGATAAAACTGCACAGAATTCATGACATACACAGAAATACAAAACTGTAGAGATTTAAGACCCAGAGGCCATATGAATGCCAACATGTTAATTGTTTTGCAAGAAATTACCTTTGCTAGAAACTGGGAAAGAGTGCATGGAATTTCTCTATATTATTTCTGACAACTGCATGCGAATCTATAAATATTGCAGTAAAAATTTTCAATTAAAAGAACTTTCAGGGGGTAATTTATTAATCAAAATGTTATGTGCATGTATCAATCTGCCAAAATGAAACCCATTAATCTGTATCTTTTGGTTTCCTGTTTAAAACTTTCTTAAGAGGTCCTCTACTTTAAACAACTTTTGTAATAACTATGAAAGTCACATGGAAGTCAAATGGAAGCTTATAAACTGTTTAGTCTACAGTCCCAGAAATATTACTTTCTCAAAAATATTCTTCACTTCACCCTACTATGTTCAAACTGTTACCATCTTATTGATCAAGAGTTCCTTCTCTTAAGTACACTGGGTATTTGATCCCACAAGCCTGTTTAAACTGTCCCTCACCCACATAATTTATAATGCAATCATTTTACCAAGAACTTAACATAAGCTGTTGTTTCACTTTTGTGGTGGTGTGCACACCAGTTTGGTCAATCCCAGTTTCAAGCCCTTTTTGGCCTATTTCCCAGACACTAGGTAGGGAGCTGTCACTTATGCTGTCAATATGGTGTATTTGCGTGTGACTTTGACAGGAAACACACAGGGCACCCATCATGTCAGGGAGCAGGACAGGTTGCATTCGAGAGCCTATATCTGTCTCATTAGTTTCGTACAAGTGTAAAAAGAGGAAGAGGTTCCCCCTGGAACCTGGCTAAGGTGTCCTCGGAGGCACTTGACTGACCTTTGTCTTCTCAAAGACCTGAAAGATGGCATCATCATTTAATAATCCCCGTACACCAACAGAAGTGCACCCTACTGTCTACACACTAAGACCTCTGCCCAACGCAGATTTAGGAGTTTTCAAAACGCGCCTAGTATATTACTTGTACAATCATGTACTTCCTTGAAAGACAAAAGGTATTTTTGGCAGTTTATAAAACAGAAAATAACCAGATACAAAACAATCATTACCCATTAAGGACTAATAATAATGCATATTTAAGGAAAGAAAAATGAACCAAAAGAGCACAATGAAGACAGTTAAGCAAGTGCTCCAAGCATCCATTTAGAATGTTTTTAATTAAAACTGCACAAAAGAGAGCACGCTGAAATGTATCCATTCAGGCAGAGGAAATTACATAGTAGAGTACTTCAAATATCTGTGTTGGATTTTTTTTCATTTGCTGGATATGACTGAAGGAATTTAATGGGATGCTAATGTAATTCGTACATGATATTAAATTAGCAGACAAAGCCAAACAGTACAAAACTCATTTTGAGACTGAGTGTTTCACAGGAAGAAAGCAATGACATTAAATCTAGAAAACTAAGTTTTTCTTTTTCATTAATTTCTTTTTCATTAATCCCGGACGCAGAAATTTCTCCTGCTTTCCAATCAATCTTGTGACATGTGATAGGTAATATGTCAGTAACAAAACATAACACAGCTCTTACATATGGATTAGCTTTCTTTTGAAGTTCTGTAAAATAGTACTTTAAAGTGAATGCTGTTAAATGTGGATTCTTATTTAACATGTCTTGGATGAGACTTACAACTCTTCATTTTTAACTAGTTGCTGGTCCCTCGGCCTAATTCAAGATGCACAGGCATCAGGCACTTCATCCTTCTCTGTCTTTTTTTTTTTTTTTTTTTTTTTAATCTTCCTGTTTGCTATCATCTTTGGTTCTCTCATCCTTTCTTTGTCTCCCTTCTCTCATCCCTTTTTTTGTAATGGGGATCAAACCCAAGGGCACTTTACCACAAAGCTACATCTCCAGCTCCACTTAATTTTGTGAATTGAACCCAGGGACCCCTAGCTCCTTTTGTGTTTTTTATTTTATGGTCTCAAGATTTTGGAAAGTCAGTAAACTGCCAAGCTGGTCTGGAACTTTCATTCCTCCTGCCTCAGCTTCCTAGTGTGTTTGGATCACAGGTGTGCTGGGAATACAGGTGTACTCAGCATGCACTTGGTTGTTTTTCTCCAAGAAAATATCAGACTGTAATTATTTTTCATAGTCATACTTCACTATCAAGCTTATGCCTTGTTATACCTATCAGTACTTCAATGCTAAATCACTGAGGAATTAGTATTTGAATTGATTACAAAAGTACCTTAAAAAGACAAATAATTCAGATAGTACTGGCTATGCAAGAAATGTCACTGAAATAATCATGTAAGTAAAAGAATGTGTTACAGAATCAATGAAGTACAGCAATAAGATTTTTGCCAATACTGCCTTTGACTTATAAGCTTCTAATGAATTTCCTGGGTTCCATATTTGCAGTACAAGCAAAGAAATCTTTGTGTGATTAGTAATCATGTCAATTTACATGGTTAAGATATGCTTGGTGGAGCTGGACGAGATAGCAGGAGCATCACTGTGAGTTCAAGGCCAGCCTGGGGTACGCAGGGAGATCTTATCTCAAAAAAAAAAAAAAAAAAAAAAGCCTGGTAGAGCAGTGCAGCACACTTTTGGGTGTGTCTGGGTGTACCGTGGAGGCGGGACCCCACCTACTACCTAGGGTTTCTGGTCCTCTCTTTTCTGGCACTGTTGCTGGGTCTGCTTCCTGGTTGCAGTGATCCAAACAGCTTTGTTCTGCCACACCTTTCCCACTACGACATTCCCGCTTAGGAGCTAGGGGACCCTTGCTTCAATCTTCAGCATTAAAAAAAAAACCCAAGAAAGTCCCTCTAGGATAAATTGGACATAAATATGCAAGACTTGCACACTCCAACCAAGGAAAAGTGTAACGCATTCATGGATCCGAAGACTAAATTTTAAGGTGTATATTCATACAGATTCAACACAATCCGCATCTCAATCCTATCAGTACTGTCCTTTAGTTTATTAGCATCCAGGTGTAGTGCTTACATTCCTTGGGTGAAGTTGTTGTATGTGCATAATCCTGTTTTTCACCCCTTTCTCTTCCTACCCTTTCCCCTCCACATGTCTTGATCACCTCTTCCTTTCTTAGTACATGTTTGTAGTACATGGTGTTTGCAATCTTTGTGTGCAGTTGGTACATACACATAACATATTCCGATTCTTGTGTTTCATACCTCATCCCTCCAACTCCTGATCCCCTTCCCCTCTGAGATCAGTCTATCTCCCTACTTCCTACTATCTACCTTTTCTTTTGATTATTAACATTATTCTAGGTTTCTCAAATACGAGTAACCATGTGTTATTTAAGCTTATATGTCTGATTTATTTCACTTAACATTATGGTCTCAAGGGGCATCACTTTCCTACAAAAGACTCAAGTGTCTTTCTTTAGAGCACAGCAGTACTCCACTGTCAGTAAAACCACCTTCTCTTCATCCAGCCATCTGTGGGTGGACATATGAACTGCTTCCAAGATTTAGCTACTATGAATTGTGCTGCTGTAAATATGATATGCATGTATCATTGTGATGCGATTTCTTTTAATCTTTTAGGAAGATACCTAGAAGGAGAACAACTGGGTCAAATGGAATTTCTAGTTTTAATTTTTTTTTTTGTCTTTTTCATTTTTATTGGTACCAGGGATCAAACTCACGACTGCCTGCTTGCAAGGCAGGCGCTTATGCCACTGAGCTAAATCCCCAGCCCCCTAGTTTTAATTTTTTGAGGAATCTCTATACTGATTTCCATACTGGCTGTACTAGTCTGTGTTCTCACCAAAAGTATAGAAGTATTCCTTTTTTCCTGCAGCCTCTTCAGCATTTGTTATTATTTGATTTCTTGATAAGGGCCATTTCTTCTTGTATAAGATGGAATCTCGGTGTTGTTTTAATTTGCATTTCTCTAATAGCCAGTGATGGTGAACATTTCTTCATGCATTAATTGACCATTTGTACTTCTGTGAAGTATCTATCTCATTTGCCATTTTTTTTTTTGTCTTTTTCCTTTTTTTGGTACCAGGGATCAAACTCATGACTGCCTGCTTGCAAGGCAGGCGCTTATGCCGCTGAGCTAAATCCTCAGCCCCTCATTTGCCACTTTTTGCTTGGGTCTTTATTGGAGGGAAGTCTACCTTCTTTATATATTCTGGATGAATCTGTTGTCTGAGGAACTGCTGGCCAGATTTTTTTTCCCATTCTGTAGGCTGTCTTTCCATTCTGTTGGCTGTTATTTTGCTATGAAGAAACTTTTAAATTTAATATGATCCCATGTGCTGATTCTTGGCAATATTTCTCTTGTGCAACTGGAGTTCTGTTCAGGAAGTGCTTGCCTACACTCATAATTTTTTTTAAGAGTTTTGTTTTGAGACAGGCTTTTATCATGTAGTTCAAGCTGGTCTTAAACTCACTACAAAGCCCAAGCCAGCCTCAAACTCACAGCAATCCTCCTGTCTCAGCTTCCCAAGTGGTGGGATAAAGGCTACTATGCCTTACTCAAGAGTTTTATCTATCTTGTCTTCCAGAAGGTTAAGTGCTTCTCATTTAACATTTAGCTCTTTGATCTATTTTTATTTTAGTTTAGTACATGGTGAGAGAGAGAAGTCTATGTTCAATCTTCTGTATGTGGATACCCAGTTTTCCCGACACCATTTATTAAAGATGCTATCTTTCCTCAAGTGTATTTTTGACCCCTTTGTCAGAGATTAAACTGTTGAATGTACTTGAGGTGCTCCTCCATCCTCTATTCTGTTCCATCAAGCCTCACGTTTGTTTTTGTGCCTGTACCATGCTGTTTTAGCACAGTAGCTTTGTGTCAATAGCACTTCCATATCAACAAGCTCTTACTTAAGCTCATTTAGAAATGTAAAGGCCCAGAGTAGCTAATACTTTTTTAAATGAGAAAAGTTGGAGGACTTACATGACCCGACATCAAGACTATTATAAAGCTACAATAATCAGAACAGTGTGGTACTGGCACTAAGATAGGCAAAAAGGTTAACAGGATAAAACGAAGTTCAGGAACAGAATAATACTTATAAGGATAGTTTCCAAAGTGATGTAAATGCAATTCAATGGAGAAAGGCTACTTTTTTCAACAAATGGTGCTAGAAAACTCCATTTTTAAAATGAGAGAGAAAAAAAAAAGAGCCAAAGGAAAAACCATAAAATGAACAAAAGATATGAATGTGTATCAATAAAGAAGATATACAGAGAGCAAAGAGCACGTAAAATGGTGTTCAACACTATTAGTCATTTTGAAAAGACAATGTCAAAATCAGATGTCCTCTTGCTCCTTTCCCTCCCTTCCTCTCACTCCCTCCATCCCTCTAGAATGCCCAAAAAACTTTAACACTGGTTGTACCTAGCAATGGCAATTAGACTATCTCTTGCTGGAAAGATAAAACGGCACAATGTCTTTGGAAAACAGTTTGGCAGTCTCAAACAGTTAAACACACACCTGCCATATAACTGAGTCACTGTGCTCTTGAGTATCCCAAAGAATAGAAAAACAAAGACTTTTAAATGAACATTCACAGAAGCTTTAATTTGTAGCAATTGAAAACTAGAAATTGACCAAATATGCGTTAAGGATGAGTGGATAAATAATGATATAGCATACAAGTTATCAGTAATAAATGGAATGAGCTACTAATATACACAACATGAACTGAACTCAAAATAATTATGGCCAGTGAAAGAAGTCAGATAAAGAGGACATCCTGAATGACTCTGTTTGTATGAAAACTCTTAAAAATGTAAATTAATCTACAAAAAAGATCAATCATCTGTAGTTGAGAAAAATTTTATCTAGTAAGTGGGCAAAAGAAGACTGTGAGGACTGAAAGATTACTCATCATTTGCACACATAATCCAAATGCATCAAAATACACATTCCACATATAACCAGTTCAGTATATGTCCTTTTATGTCAGGAAGCCAGGATTTTAAAACAAGTCTTTCATTCTAAAATAGCTCCTAAAATGGTCTCTGCTTTGCTGGCGGAACCGTGACTGGCCCAGCCCCATAAGTGAGATCTCTTTATCGGGTGAAATTTCACTCTGGGTGTACATTCTGTCCCCCAAGATCACAGATCTTTAAATCGAAGCACCTGTGCAGATACATTCCCTCATGGGGTACACAGTTTCATGTTTCAGGGAAATGAACCGCCTGTGAGGCTTAATAAGCCAAACATCTAGATTTTTAGACCTTCACCTTCACATTTCATTGCTTCGATTCTCTGCACCACCGTAAACAATCAGCACCTACACGGACTCCTAAGCTTCTGTCCAGTAACACCTACATCCTGTGTCGTACAGTATCTCAGTCAAGTCTGTTAACTTTCCAACTACTGAAGTCATCTGATTTTACTTGCTCTCAAATAAGATTCTTCAAGCTCAAAGGACCTATAGGTTTTTAATGGCTTCTAACAGCCTAACATCAGGAGTGGTTCTACACCATTGTGACGAGGATCACACCACATACTCTAATATTTATAATTTGAAACCTCTAAAAACTATGTTTAAACCTCACGAGCCAGACAAACCCACAAATGTCTGAGAAACACTAGACCTTCCGCATTCAACAGCAAAGAACTGAAAAGAAAACGAGGAAGATGGGCCTGAGCCATGGCTTTGGAAAGAAGCATTCACTACAGGGGAGTGATGAAATGTAGTTCTTGAAATGGGCCTAGAATTCCAAGGTGTGGTATTTAGGAGAACTGAGAATTTATGCATAGTAGTAGAGACTGCTCTTAAGGATATTCAGATGCTTTCAATTTTATGTTACTATTTGTTTTCTCTCTCTCCCTCCCTCCGCCACTTCCTCCCTTGACAGAATTTTGCTATGCAGCTGAGGCTGGCCTTGAACTCCTGGCAATCCTCCTGCCTCAGCCTCCTGAGTGCGGGAATTATCATGTTTGCTGTTGCTATTTTTTTGTGTGTATGGCCCAGTGTGTATATATGTATGTGTGTGTGTGTGTGTGTGTGTGTGTGTGTGTATATGTAATCAAAAAATATGGCCAATGTTTAAAACTTCAAATACTTATTAGTGTAAAAAACACTTCACCAAGAATGAAGGCATACATGTGTTCAAAGCAAGGGAAAGTATTCTGAGTACTGAGGGACAGGACAGGAGAGTTAATGACAATGTGTCTTTATCACAATAAAATTTTAAAATTTAAACATTAATATCATTTTATACTTTTATATTAAAAGAGTAAATGATAACAGACCTTTGAATTTAGTATGACTATTAGTTATTCCACAACAAAATTACAGTAAACCGAAACTCCATTTAAAGGTAACTCTAAAGCAGTTGAAAGTGTTACACTGACTGTCAAAGTGTGTGGTATCCAAAAGGATCAGACAATAACTCAGTGGCCAGGACCTGAAAATGGCCTTAAGTGCTGGAACAGGGCTACACACAGCAGGGCCTCTTGTGTGAGGAAGGGGAATGCGAGCCTGGGTCTGGACGTGGTGGGGTGGGGGTGGGGGGAGGGCCAGGCTCTGCAACCTCTTGCTACCAACACAGACAGAGGGACTGGGATCCTCCTCACTGGCCTGTGCCTCCTCCCCCAGACTAAGCAGCACTTCCTCTCCTGGGGATGCACTTGCTGACAGCAGAGATGGGGCTACACAGTGTATCATTTAAAAGCATCATGCAAATTGACAAAATCAAAACGAAGAAGTAAATTCAAACAGGACATTTTTTGGCTCTCCTCTGATCAGGTGTCCACAACAGCAGGGGGGGATGTTATCCTTGACAAAGACTCAAGGGTGGTCAGAGAGTCTTGTTCCTGTGCGGTCCATCAGGGAAAGTGATTTGCTTACATCTGTGCCTTAAGAAAAAACCCAGTACAGTACTTGATGTCAGAAACTAAACAGGAGAGATTCAGACCTTCTGCAGGGATTGCGCGGTGCCTATGGCAAACAGCTGAGTGAGACAGGTGCCACGCAAGCCTTGCAATTATACCCCAGCAGTCTCATTTTATTAAGCTTATTCTAATTTTGGAAATTCTCTGAGAAAGGGTGCCATTTGTGACACTTACCTTGGTTTTGAAAACAATTAGCAGAAAGAAACCAACTCTGAATTCAGGATTCCACAGGTGACAGTTGTACCCTACTTCTCAAGGTTCTTAATTTGTGCTCTATTTTCAGAAAAGTAAAAATGGAAAGTCATGTTCTGGTGTGCCAGCAGTTGTCATGTAAATTTAGCAAACTGAATGATAATAACTGAATTACCTTAAGGGAAATGTGTATTTTTGAAAGACAAAGCATGTTTAATAGTAATAAGCAACGAACTACAGAGCAAAGCTGATTTGTGAACCTGTCTCACCCAGTTCAACTAAAATTACACACCAGTCAAAATAAAAGATGATTTATATACAACATTTTGGTAACAACTAAGCCAACCTTTTCCTGTTGGATCAGATGTAAGATTCCTAATTCTATTCAGAATGGCATCCAAATCTCACTGGGAGATAGTGTGTGCACCATCCAATTTCTACTGAGGTATGGTGGAGACATGTTTTGTGAATGAGCTAGCACTGTTATCCTCAGTAAATGATCTCAGTAACAGCTTGGTGTAAGTATGTTTTTCTGAGCCAATACAAAAGCTTTTCTCTTAAATGAGCTATCAAAAGGCTTTTTCTACCCGTTTAGTTGAGAAGTATGCTTTCTATACATCCTTTGAGTCTAGGCACTCTAACTGATGAACGCATACAGTACTTCTGTATTTCTGAGTGTTTCAGGACATCTTCAAAGTTCTGTACTCAAGCATGGTCAACTATCACAAGAGTCCCTTTTCCCAGGACACACACCATCTACACTGTGGCCAGATACAAAGCTCATGCTTTGGAATCTGATAGTTTCTGATCAAACACTAATAATGGTAAGAAGCTGGGCAAATTAATGGCCCCTAAGTCAGTTTCTGCATCTAAAAATATGGTAGTATATGTAATTTTTTTTCTTTTTCTTTTTTTTTTTTTTTTTTGTGTAGGGAACAATTAGAGGTAGTATATGTAATTAATCCTAAAGAGTGGCTGTGCTGAGGCATCTAGCGATAGCGGACATTTAGGCTGCTACTGCTACTGCTTCAAGGGTCCCCCTCCTTCACATTGAGCACTTACAAAGCCACACAGAAAGAGGTGTGGCTATGACATTCTCCATCTGAGAAGGCACTCAAGACCCACACAGGGCCTTCTTTATAAAATGGGATCTGCATATCTCATTCTTTACATGAAAATAAACTCCAGATGAATGAAAGAGGGAAGGAGGGAGGGAGGAAGGCAGGAAGACATTCAAACACTCTAAGGAACTGTATAGCTATTTTTTTCCCCAACTGAAGAGTGAACAAACTCTTTCTAACTAGGATATAAACTCAAAAGCCATAAATAAACAATGGCTCTCAATGTGACTCTATGAAATCTTTTTTATTTATTTAGTCTTTTGGAGTCAGGGTTTCACTATGCAATTTAGGCCGGCCTTAAACTCACTTTGTAGACTAGCCTGGCCTGGAACTTGTAGTGATCCTTCTGCCTCAGCCTCCCAAGTGCTAATAGAGGCAGGTGTCACTACACCTCATCGACTGTATGCAAGCTTTAAAACAGTTACTATAGTAAGACTTACCAAGAACAAAGTTTTGCTACGAAAAAATACCAGTTATTGGGCTGGGGATCTGGCTCAGTGGCGTAAGTGCCTGTCTGGCAAGTGCAAGGCCCTGAATTTGATCTCCCCGATCCCTTGTACAAAAAAAAAAAGTCATTTATATCAGATAGTGGTAGCTTCCACCTTACATAAAGAGCCCCTGTAAATCAACAAGACCAACAATCTGATGAGAAAAGGGGTAAAGGAAATGAACAATTCACAAAGAAAAAAAGATAAAATGTAGTTAACAGAGTACTGTCAAAGGTGACAGGAGAGAAGGCATTCACTTACTGGTAAGACTAATACTAGTACAGTCACCACAGAGAAGAATTTGGTAGTTATTTATTAAAATCAAAATATACAGTCTTACGGCCCTCAATCAAGGCCAGCAATTTTCTGAAGCTGCTGGTTTCAAGCAAGAGCCTAAAGCAGTATCTTTCTATGGTCTGTTGATAACTTCAGAACTTTAGAAATGTAATGGTCAATTTATTAGAAACAAACAATTCCCCCACCCCAACCCCGCAACTCTGGGCTGGAGAAGACCCAACTGACCTCCCTTCTACTGACCTGCCTCCGAGCTGCCACTGCTGCAGAGCCAGAGAAAGGGAGGCCATGCCCCTCCACGGGCCTACTTCTGAGGGCTGGAGGAGGGGAAGCAGCTCCCCCAAGGCCTTGCTGCCATGGCAGGTGGGGAACACGGATTAGCAGCTGCCCTGTACCTCTCCGACACTCCAGGACACTCCAGGAATCTCGGATAGGAGGGAAAAGAAGCAGGGTGCAGTCTCAGACCTCCAGCCCACCCAGAACAAGGCCAGAAGACATAGACACAAAAGAAATTAGAAGTCACATGTGTGAACTTTCTGAAATGATAGCAATTGAAGTAAAGACACAACTTAGTGCTTACTTTGCAGGCCTGTGTCTGATGGCCAGAGCATCTATTTAGAAGACAACAATGTGCATTATAGTGACTGGTTGATTTCCTACTGTCTTGCTTTTGAAATTGAATGTTTCCATTGTTTTGTTTTATTCTTCTTAAATAAAAAAAAAATACAGTCTTTGACTCAGCTAGTTTACTTCTAGGAATTAATCACAGGAAAATAATTATACCACAATGTGCATTACAGTGACTGGTTGATTTCCTACTGTCTTGCTTTTGAAATTAAATGTTTCCATCGTTTTGTTTTATTCTTCTTAAAATAAAAAAATATATAGTCTTTGACTCAGCTAGTTTACTTCTAGGAATTAATCACAGGAAAATAATTATACTTGTGGAAAATTACAGGTGCAAAGGACATTCACTGCAACAATGTCTGTAACAACTTAGGGTCAGAAAGGGTCTGTATTTTAGCTACATAAGGATACTGCCATTATAAAAGAAAACACTCTTTGTGCTCATGAAGATAGTTCTTCCAGGTATATAGTTAAATTTTAAAATTTAGTTAGTTGGAAACCAAGTTGCAAACCAAAACCAAAACCAAACAACACTATTGCGTAAAACAGAGTTTATTTGTAATTATACATGAATGTAGGCAACTTAGAAGGAAACAAAAAACTAATACTACTGTGTCAGAGGAGGAAAAGCCAGGGGCTGTAGATAGCTAAGTATCTTTTTTAACTAGACAGTTTCAATTTTAAAATGACAATATAGCAAAATGTAAACACTAGGCAAACCTAGGTAAGAGTATACAAGATTATTTCTTATAATTCCATGTGAATATGCATAAGTTACTCTCACAAAATAAATTTAAATAGTGAAAAATGATTCATTTTTCTTAAATGAGTAACAAAATGGATTTGGAAGTCAAGGGAACAGTGAACACAGGAATGCCATCCAGACTTCAGAAGACACACACCTAAGGCTTCTCTACCAAGGCCTAGGAACCTGGGGGAGAAGCGTCCATTTCCCCAGGAGTCTCACTCCTCCTTGGTTGCTGGCTCACACACCTCATCACAGCAATGGCTATAGTCCTACTTGCTACTTGTCCCAGTATAGTCACAAAACCTCCCTTGCATCTACCCATTCAGTTCAGTCCTCTTTTATTCCTGACACGTCATTATTTTGCATACAGGTTTGAAGCGGTAACTTCAGATACTCCCAAACATAAATATGCAGACTGTTCCAAATCATCCATGGTAGAATTAAACCTTCCTCCACAATGAGATGCAAACGGAGATCTCTAGAAAGTTTCAGTGATTACCTATTTTTACCTCCAGGAGAGGCTGTATCTGGGTGTAAAGACAGACTACTGCACAGGCGAGCTGGTCAGGAGTCTCCTAAGACAGTACCTCCTTTATGCTTTAGGAAGAAGCACCCTGCCTCCTAGAAACATCTTAAAATGGGAAAAGAGATAAATGAGCCAGGACACTTTAACTTTAGCACCCTAGCCATTAACATCCTTCATGTATTTCACCTCAAACAAGGACTCCCTGCTCCTCCCGCAACCATTTAACTCTCATACACAGAATACCTAGGCTAGCAGCAGGTGTAGGCAAAAAGCCCAGGGGAAGACTTGGAGCAAGTGTGAGCGGGAAAGTACAGACAGAAGGAACCAATCAATAAAGGGGACAAGCAGACAGCCAATAGAATAGCCTTCCCTCTCTCCGAATAGCTGCAAGAGAAATCTCCAAACTAAAGCCTGCATTTATCTGGCTCCTGTGCACTCAATTAGAGCAGGAACACCGCTCTTACATCAGTTAGACACTCAAGCTAAACACTTTTAAAGTCTATCTTAGAAGCCCAGAAGTGTACTATAGCCAAACAACTCATAAGCCTCAGAAAAGGAAACAAAGACCCTAACAAAAAGAAATCTCCTGCTGTGCCGTGTCAGAGGGCACAGTGACAGAAGAGTCCTCCACATGCAGATGGGCCTCAGACACAGAGAGAAATGGCACAGGGACAGCAGAAATGGGGCGCACGCAGGTACTGGGACACCTTGGAGGGATGCCACCTTCATCAAGAAATCTAAAGCTTCCCAAAACAGCCACGCCTTCTACCGAAAGCCCATGAAATGGGGCATGTGGGCTCAGATTTCCAGTTGTTTGCTTCCTTTACATGACTACTTTAGTGGTATCTTCCTTTGCTCATGCCATGCTGAACCCTAACCAAATTAGAGCAACAAGTCCAGTCTTGAAGAGCTAATGGCTGCTTGGCTGTTCAGCAAACACACCTATTTCCTTTTTCCTAAAACAAAGGCTTTAAAAGGGAGGGAAAATGAAGAAAGAAAGCTCAGTCACACTGCCCGCCAATTTTTAACAACTCAGGATTTGTACAATGAAGTTCATCTTTTGCTAAATACATGCATACACTGACAGGAAATTTAACACCAAATACTAAAAGTAAACTGTAAAAGTACCAACCCCAAAAGGTAAAACAATTTTTAAGCTGCAATGATTTAAGCAAACACTTGAACACATACTTACAAAACTATTTACAGTCTCCAGCAAAGTAGATTTGCACAGACCCTTGGCCCCCATCTGCCTTCTAAGTCACTCTAAAAGCAAACTGCATGGGATAAACCCCACTACCAGGCCTTCAACCCTTGCTCCAGTCTTCAGTTCTGGAATGCAGCTACAGGACCACTGTGGCCAGTGCACGGCTAGCAAGAATCCCAGATCCTTCAGTAAGGAAGCCTACGATACATTCTACAACCAGTGGAGACAGAGAGTGAGGAGAGACCAAGGCATTCAGCTAAGCAAGTGAAAATGCCTGCCCCAAAAGCACTACCTCACAGGCACCATGGCAGCAGTTCTCATTGCAGTCATAATTTGGTGCTAATAAAGTTCCTCAGTGTACAAAGGATTTAAGATCAAGGGTTTCTCTCTTAAAAAAAAAAATAAATAAAAAACAAAACTAGATTTCCCCCTCGCTTTCACCTAGTGCCCCCTGCGGGCCACAACTTGTTCTGGATACTCCAGATAGAGGAGAAAAGAGACAAGCTGTTTACATTGAGAAATAGGTATTGTACCAGCCGAATAATGATTTTAATAGTGATCAATACAATGAAGAAATAGGGGTCAGCAAGAGAGGGCAGGAAACCGGATTCTTTTGGATAAGGTGCAGGTCAGGCTTCTGTGAGAGCTGGCCTTTGAAAAAATTCTTCCAAGAAAGAGCAGTCTAGGGAAAGATAAGATCTGGCCTGAGGGCACAATGTGGCCTGTGGAGGCCTGAAGCACAGGAACTAGTCCTGGAGCCACTGTGGACACCAGCTTGGAGGCCATAGCCTACAGGAGGTGTTAGAAGAGGAGGTGTGTGTGGGAGGCTGGGCGCGCATGCCATGAGAAAGCCCTGTTGGACTGCAAGCAGAGAACCTCCAACCTCCTCCTGCTGGACCTCCCGGGTCCTCATTCTTAATTCTTGTACCTTTGGTGAGGTTATTTCCACTTGATAAAAGCAAAGGCAAAGGTTTACTCCTTTTAAAGCAAGTATTTAGAGCCAGGAGTCACTCTAGCCCTGGGAACACAGAGGTGAATCAGACACAGCCTGTCTTAAAGGGGCTTAGCCCCAGTCTCCTGGGGGATAACAGGTAAGCAAACAAAATGCAATGGGATAACTGAAATAATAAAGGTCTGCTTGACCACTCAGCAGACAGCTGCCTTTGACAGCACCTCCACTCTAGCAGGAGGGTAAATTTATGATGTCACTTGTAGAGGCAGCCTGAAAACTCAAGAGGCAGGAAAATCTGTTTCTCAGAGTGCCCTTGAAAATCTAATTTATGCTTGTGGCTCCTCAAAAGTGTCCTGGGAGTCAGGCATGTAATCCCAGCACTCTGGAAAGCAAAGGCAGGAAAAGCAGACAATCTGGTGACTTAGCGAGACCCTGTTCCAAAATAAAATGGCCTGGGAGGTAGCTCATTGGGAAGGCCTTAGATTCAATTGTAGGTGCCACAAAAAAAAGTGTCCTGGGACAGACAATAACTTTTCGGTCACTCCATCAGAATCAAGCCTCCGGAGGTTGGTTCAAAAAAGCCTGCCACTCATGCAGCCTAACTTGCCTTATCTCCACCATGTCTCCCCGAACAGACCTTCAAGTGTCATTACCAGAACCTACCTGTAATTTGTTACCTTTTGCCTTCCTCCTGTCATTCTGTGCCACTCATGTTTGCTCCCAGAAAGGCACTTACATGCTTACTACAGGGGGAAAAAAAGGCTGTACCACGGGCCAATAAGTCTCTCACCCACAAACTCTGCCAGGAGTGCTTTCTCTCCTCAATTCCCACCACCATAGTAGTCAATAAGGTATCATGTAATAGGTTTTAAAAAGTAATTTCCATGGCAAGCTCCAGGTCTTGAGTTTGATCCGAGTACTACACAAAAGAAGAAGAAAAAAAACTAATTTCCAGGTTTGGGGGGATGGGATAGCTCAAAGGCAGAGCACTTAATACTTGCCTAGCACACTTGAGGACATGGCTTTGATTCCTAATACCACAAGGCAAATCAACCAACCAACCAACCTAGCATTGTATTAGGTCATCGTCCCTCAGAATATTATACACCCTGTCAAAATAATAAACAACAATTCGGTTGAAACTGGTAGACAGTAAGTAAACTAAAGCTCACCAAGAACAAATGGTATATCATTCCAAGAATCTGAAGAAGCAAAATAGTCAAATCCACTGAATCAAAGAGCAGGTCGGTTGCTGCCAGGGAATGCAGGGAGGGGGAGATGGGAAGCTGCTGATCAACAGATATAAGGTTTCAGTTAAGCGAGATGAATAAGTCCTACAGTTCTGCTGTAAATCATTGCGCCACTAGTTAACCACACCGTACATTTAAAAATCCGTTGAGAGTAGAGGTCTTGTTAAGTGTTCCTACTACAATAAAATATAGGAAAAAAAGGTGCATGAGATTTCAATATTTATAATAGAATTCACCGAGATAAGTAAGTTTTGCTTCCTTCAAAGCAGTTACTTCAAAAGTGCTCATTCCTGTCGTACTTCTTGGCTCAGTCGTGGAACTCCTTTTTTCTTTTCCTATTCTTTTCTCTTTTTTTTTTGGAGACAGGGTGTCACTATGTAGTGCAGCCTGGCCTCAAACTCATTCTGTAGCCCAGGCTGGACTCAAACTCACGGTGGTCCTCTTGCTTCAGCCTCCCATGACATGTACTACCGTGCCTGGTGGAACTCACTTCCAGAATGACCCAGTGCTAGGCCATCTTTTTCATTATCAGAGTAGTCTGCTTTTTAAAAACAATACCCTTTCGGAAGTATAAATTCTGGAATGATCTGGAAAGGATTTACATAGATACACTGCACATCTTTTTTCTGATACCGCTTTACACACAGAGGTCTGTGGTCCTCACTGTCATTGAAAACATGAGGCATTAGAAACTATGGCTCTGGGGCTGGGGATTTAGCTCAGCGGCATAAGTACTTGCCTTGCAAGCAGGCGGTCGTGATTTCAATCCCTAGTACTGATAAAAATGAAAAAGACCAAAAAAAAAAAAAAAAAAAAAAAAAAAAAAAAAAAAAAGAAAGAAAGAAACTATGGCTCTACCTCCAAAACCTCATGGGATCTGGGCAGGCCACTCGTCAGCTCTGGGCCATACAAGTGAGAGAGGGAATGGGGCTGGATGACCCTATGTTCCTTTCAGCCTTCTAACATGTTGTGGTGATTTTTGAAAATTTGTGGAATCCTCTTCTCTCCTTCCCCTCATTTTTTAGGAGTTCTAGGGATAGCACCCAGGGCTTTATCACTGTACCACTGAGCTACATCTCATAAGCTCTGCTTCCCCCCCCCCCCAAAAAAAAGAAAAAACAAAAAGAAACTGCTCTGTGGGACAGATACCAAGAAATAGTTCCTACTTTTTTGTTTTAACTACCAAAAGGATGATGCCAACGATGCAATGGTGAAAGATACAGAGCAATGAAAGAAGTGCCCTAGAGGTCAGAAAGAATTTTCACTACATGGTAATCACCTCCAGAAGGGAATATGGTACACCTGCCCAGAGCAGAAGACCACAGAACTCCGGCCCACACCAGAAGAGCTGGAGAAGACCTCCAGGAAAGAAAGGCAAAAAGCAAATGCTAGATGATTCTAGTGACATGAAAGACTCTGGAAGTCAAATCCACAGAATAAAATACAACCACATCAGTCAATGAAGGCAGCATACTGGGCTATAAGAGAAAGTCTTAGAGGTGCAAATAACTGTACACTGTGAGCTCCTGTTTTAGCAAAACCTCTAATTTATGACTATTAGCAACTCAAAGTAAAAGCATAGCTTCCCACCAGTCTTTTAAGGAGGGTGGCAACATGGGTACATGGGCTCTTAACTTTTCACTTAATCACTGCAGAAGACAACAATCCCACATACCACAACTTCCAGTTTAATAAGTGAATTTTTTTTCATAGTGTTAACTCCCAGCAAAGTAGAAGATGAGACAGGCCTAGTGTATGGGGCCAGATCACTTGTGGCTCTATATACCTCATTAAGAATTTTCTTCTTTTTCCTGAGAACATAGGAACCACTGATGGGTATTAAGTGTGGGAAATAACCACGTTTCATTTCAAAGGTCACCTGCTGCAGGGAACAGATTTGTGGGAGGCAGATGCTCAAATGATTCTGTCCTGCTGCTGCTGGTGACCTGTGGAGTGCGTATCAGTCAAGGTCCACCCAGGAGACTGAAAGAGCTCATTATTTTAACAGATAAGTTTTAATATAAAGGATAATATAAGGAATGGACAACTAGGTAGAAAGTTGTTAACTATTCACTGAATAGGCCAAAAAAAAAAAAAAAAAAAAAAAAAAAAAAAAAAGCGTGTGCACTACATACTATAGAGGTACAAACTGCCCAGGGCTGAGGAAATAGAGAAGAGGCTTTGAGGAAAAACCATGGACCTCAGAGCAGGGCACTCTGGTCCAGTATTACCACTTCAGGGAGTGCTACAAAGCTGGCCCTGTAAACACTGGAATAACAGAAAAAAGAGAATTCAGCTGCTAGAGGAAGGAACTGAGCTGGGGCAGGGAAGTGGTGTTCAAAGGCCCCAGTTGCAGCAGACTGGAAGTAACAAGTTCCTTCCTCCTTCTCTGGCCATACTGTCAACCTCTCAGGTCCCTTGCTAGCATCACCTAACAAAAAGCAAGGTGGGGCTCGCCAGTGTGGTTGGCAGAAGCCTTTTTGCATTACAAAACAGAGCAGAGAAGGGTGGACTCAGAGCTGCGAAACACTTGACAGGTAATAAATTACAAAATGCGGGCCTAAACAAACTTTTCGCCAGCTATAGTTTTGTTCCAACAAGACTAAAATTCCATCTAACCAAACATATCAAATCTAGAAAACTAATGGCTGTGAAGGGAATCAGTATTTTGTATGCCATTAAGAAAAAGGGTTTCCAAGGGCTAGATGTGTAGCTCATTGGTACAGTGCTTCTTTGCATGCATGAGGCCCTGGGTTCAATCTCAACACCACCAAAGATGGTACCAAATATTATAAGACATATCCTTATTTCGAGGATGTTAAAAAAATAAAGAAAAAATAGGTAAGTATTCTTCAATAATGTCAAATGTAATCAAATTATTTCTGTAAAGATTTACTGAAGAAACAGGCCACAGGGATATACTGGAGCCAGGAGTATAGCTCCACAGTAGAGCACATGCTTGGCATACGTGAGACCCTGGGTTCCCCCGAACCCTTTAAAAAAAAAAGTAATATACCGAAAATAGGATCTCCAAGTGAAATCTTTTCAATTTTTTTCAGTTTTTGTTCTGAAAAAATTGTGTACACATGCAGTTTTTATACTACACAAAGGTCCTGTGGATCCTTTACTCAGCTCTTTGATAGCATCTTACATAAACTGTGGGACATTGTGACTAGAAGCCTGCACTGTAAGATTCATCAAGCCTACTCATATTTCACCAGCTTTACACCCCCATTTCTGTGTATTTGTGTGCATTCTGTTCTATGTGCAGTCTCATACTAATGTAACCATGACCCTAATCAATACACAGAATGATTTCATCACAAAAACTCATCATGCTACTACTATTTTACAGCCACTGTTATCCCAGTCCTTGCCTATATTATTTAAGGGAAAGAGCTTATATCTTATTTTACCATTATTTGTCTTCTAAGTTCCTGAGGTGTGTTTTCTTTTTTTTGGAAGTGAGGTGATACTGGGGATTCACTGTGGAGGTGCTTTACCATTTAACTACATCTCCAGCATTCGCAAGTCTTTTTAAATTTTTTAGGCAGTGTCTTACTAACTTGCAATTCATAATTCTTTCACCTCAGCCTCTCTAGAGGCTGGTGTATTACAGGTATGCATCCACTGTGCCTGTCTGTCTTTCCATATTTACAGAGTGATTAACGAAAATACTTCACTTAGCCTGGGCTAGCTATTCCTTAAGTAGCAGTGCAGTGCGAAATGGGTTAAGACTTCTCCAAATGAGGAAATCTTACCTGTTAAAGAGAGAGGGCAGCTTCCAAATCCCATTCTCCCCCTATCTGTCTGAACACTGCTCTCCATCTGGGTCCTGGGCATTCTTCACCTCCCATGGCACTCACACTGTGTGCTACGATACCTGCTACCATGATTACTGTGACTGTTACTCGCCCAGTCATGCTCCTCTTGGTCCAGTCTGTCACCTTCTGACACATAAAGCAGCAGTGATTTTTATAAAAGCAAAATCTACTCATGTCAGCTGCTTGCTCGAAATTCCTCTTGGCTTTGTCCTGGCTTTCCAGACTGAGTCCCCTCTGCCTGCTGTACTTGGCTCGTCACAGCCTGGCACCCACCTGGTTTCCAGTCCTTTTAGGTCCAACTCAGGAAATCACTGCCATCCATATCCCCTGGGCCTTCACTTACCAGAACCATCAGTGTCAGGGTTCTTTCTGCCTCCTTGGAGAAAACTTCCCTGATGGCTCCACTGCAGGTGTCCCTGCAACACCCGCCTTCCTCACGTAAGATACACACCCCAAGAAATTTACCATGAAAACTTTTTTCAGTGGTAGTGTACTTAAGTGGCACAAGTATTGTGGTGCCTCAAGATCTGTGGGGGACTGACTGACCCTCTCAGATATCAAACACTGAGGATGCTCAAGCTCCTTACATAAAATGGTGCTGTATGTACATGTGACCTACGCACATCCTCTTGCACATTTAAAAAAGCTCTAGATTATTTCTGATGCCAAATACAACATTTACACTCTGAAATAATTACTGTATTGTTCAGGAAATAAAGACAAGAAAAAAGGCCCATGGATACTAAAGGCCATCTGTACTTCATTCAAGTTTATCATCAGTATATTTCTCTAGATGTAGCATGCAATGCAATATATTAGTTTTCTATGGAAGATAGGAAGGAGAATATAAATTACAAATTAGAGAAAATAATAATCTCAGCAGGGGAAGATGGCACATGCCTGTAATCCCAGTACTGGGAGTCTTGAGGCAGTGAGACAGCAAGTTCAAGGCCAGTGTAGACTATGTAACTGACCCTATCTCAAACAAAACAAAACAAAACAAAAAAAAACAAAAACCCTTCCATATCTCATCTAATAATTAAGACCCAAGTGCCTACTCGGTGGCCACTGGCCATAAGTAGCAACTAAACTTGAATTAAATTTAAAATTAAAGTTTTACCTTTCTGAATGGTACATAATATTTCCATCATCTCAGAAAGTTTAATGGACAACACTGCTTAAGTCTGCAAAGAAGCTGGAAACATCCAGTTGGTAAAGGGCAAGGCACACAGGCAGGAGCAAAATCAGCCAGCTCAGAGGAAACTATTCATGCTACAAGCATGCAGAAATCCAGTACACAGACCACAGCCTTGGCCACTATCCATACCCAAAGGCTACAAAAATTCCAAACTGATCTGCTTCCAAAGGTATGCATTTAAAAAGTAATAAACAGTGCATACAGATACTAAGAATGAAGCAGTAAAGAGGCTAGATAGAAGGTGAGAGATCAGCAAGGCCTCTCTGCTGAACGCTGCATCACATTTTAAAGAACATTGTTCTGTAAAATGCCAGCTAGGGTTACTGTTAGGGTTCTAAACAGGGTCTAAGATCACAGTGTTGGTAGGTGACAGAGCCAAGATCCAAACACAGGTCTGCTTCCCAGGGCCCATGATCTTGACCACTCAACTAGACTGAGGAAGCTACAGCAGATAAGTCTGGAACAATACGATAAGCAGGGCTTTCTTTGTCCTTCAGGCAGTATTTGGATTTTATCTTAGTGAGAAACCACAGAAGGAATCTACTAAGCAAAGCAAACAACCAAATTTACACTTTAGAAAGGCAACATTTGAAGGGAAGGAGGGTTATCCTGGCAGGAGGATAAACAAAAGAAATGTAAGTAAGGAGGCAGCAGATAGTAACAGAAGAGGCTTTACAACTGGCTCTAATTAGCTCTCTTCCCAGAGCCTCAGTTTCCCTGCATGAAAAATGGGGATAACTCCATACGCATTTTTGTTGGAGGTGAAGGACTGACCCTTTCAAGCACTGCTGCCACAGCTGTGCAGGTGACATTCTCCTGCTGTAAGGGCAAGGTAGGCTTAGAGCAAAGCACAGGCTATAGATCTAGAGAAGGGCAGAGTCCAGGGCATTCTGCGTGAAGCAAAATTTACAGGCAGCCATTGATTTGCACAGAGCTCCTGTACTAGGCCCATCTGGCCAAACAAACGTGGAGTCAGTTAGGCAAAAGCTGCAAGCCAAAACTGAATTCCTTATCTGATCTGAGAAATCACAATAAGAGATTAATGGCCAAATCTGCCAAACCAGCCAGCTTTAGCGGGTGTAAAAGAGAATTCCCTCTGCTTTAACCTTTAAAAGGAAAGTTAACTTTGAATAACCACACCCAATATATCTTTACTTATGTTACTGCCTTCTTTGTCTATAAACCAAGCTCTTCTGCTTTGCTCATTAGACCATGTCTACTTTACAGAATGAGATGTTACTTACTCTGGAATCACAAAAAACGGTCACTGAAATCTTTAAAGTAAATCTGAGGCAGTTTCGTGTTTTGAAAGTTCTTGTGACCAACAGGAGGACTAGAGGGACAATGCTGATGACTCCAGAGACCATTTAGGAAAGGAAGGCAGGGGAGATGCCACGGATCCCTTTTCTGAGTGAGGTCTCTTGGCTTCCTCACAGACACCGAAGGCAGTACATTCCTCTAGGGCCAGACTGTTCTCCTTGCCCTGAATCCACTGACCTTTTCGGGTTTCGAATCCAGGATTAGTTTGTATGGTGAGAGAGCATTTGACCTTTGCGTTTCAGTAGCTGAGGGGTCACTGGCAAAGGCTGTTGTTTTGAAGGTGACCGACAGTGGTTGCCCTAAGTGGCTAGTCCTGCAAGGGGCAAATACCAGCTTTGGAATTCCTAGGTATCTGGGTTCTATTTTCATTTGTCTTTCACACTCAGATGTCTGAATCAGACAGAAAATGGGAAATCACTGACCAAGGGAATCTCAAAACCACAATCTGATGGAAGTCAGTTTGAGTACTTAGAAGGCATTAGAGAAATTGTTGGGGGGGGGGAGACACCTATGGTTAAGCTGGTCACTAACCAAACTACTTGACATTAAATCACCCATCAATCTCCAGCAAATGTCTACGCCATGAGGTACACTGTGAAAGCACTACATGACCCAACCCTGCATCATCTGTCACTTTACTTTTAATCTCTGAAAGACCTAACGTTCAAAAATAGGATCCACAGCTGGGCATAGTGGCTCATGCCTGTAACTCTCGCACTCTGGGAAGCTGAGGCAGGACCTTGTCTCAAAATTTAAAAAGGGCTGAGGATGTAGCTCAGTGTGAAGGCCCTGGGTCTGATCTTTATATATGCATACATACGAACCTTAATTTCTAAATAATTGAGTACTGTATCTTCCTGCTACATTTCCCTTTTACACATATCAATATTAGGCCTTGCAAGGTGCAGATATTTACAAAAATGGCAAAAATCTTACTAAAGATAATTTAAAATTACAATGACCATTATATTGAACATTACAGATGAGTAAGACTGTGCTTTAAACTGACTCTTCCTCAGAGACACTCTGCTTGCCTGTTTGTCTCTGTGTTCTGTCCTGAGAACTGGGTTTGACAGTCTGTCTGCTGGGGATGGAACAGGTAGGAGGCTTCCTATGCAGGTGGCCAAAACAAAAGGCCAGGAACCCTAAGGCTGAACAGAAATGTGTGCTGCACCCATTTGTGGCTAACACATCAATTCTTTTTTTTTTTTTAATCTTTTTATTGGTACCAGAGATCGAACTCACGACCGCACGCTTACAAGGCAGGCGTTTATGCCGCTGAGCTAAATCCCCAGCCCCAACACATCAATTCTTAACTGCTCTTAAGGCACTCAAATGTTTCTTGGCTAACTTTGGGCGTGGCTCTTAGATTACCGAAGGACGAAGAGGGGTTGGTTTAAACTACCCTTTCTCATGATCATTTAGTCTCAATTAGGCTTCATGTGGTAGAGAATTTTTCACCTTGTTTGGCAAGATAAAGGTTTGGGGTTTTTCAGGTGCTAACCAGGTGACTGCTTGTCCAAGCAGGCTTGAAAGACACAAAAGCGAGCTTTATGTATTTCTATCTTATTTATTAACGATAAGATTTCAATATAAAAGGGTAGACATAGATGACCGTTAAAAGCTTTTACACTAGAGAATTTATAGTGGGAAAGTAAATGTTCTAAAGCAAGACTGCCCCTAAGAATAAGCAATCAACTTTGTCTAAATAAACTGGACTGTCTCACTCAAGTACCCATATTTTGAAGTTTTATCAACAGGAGATTAGGATCAGTAAAATTAAATGGCTGACATGGTGAAAGAGACTCTAATGTGGGCAATATTTCCATCTGGCTCAATTACGTAGATGCCAAGAAAAAATAAAATGAACAGGAGATGGGCATATTGTAGCTCAACAAAAATGTGGAAAGCTTTTATATGCCACTAGAAACAGGTAGGACAGGCTCTTGAGAAACACTGCCATATCCACAGTGGCAGAAGCCACCTTGACACCAAAGTCACGGGACAAACATGGATCACCAGGCCTTTCTCTATCCCAATTCAAGCATCTCTAATCTACAAAGAATTCAAAACACATTTTAAAATAAGTATTTGGTCTTTGAATTACTTTTTGGATGGAGACATTTCTGTTACTTTTTCCATTCTTGAAAACAGTAAAACTTGTGGGTAATTTCTAAATTTAGTTATTATTAAATATTTAATACATAAGAATTTTGTGCATCCTTTACTCATGTTAAGGAACAGAACTCTCCAGTTCAGAAGCGCTTGTACCTTGCCCTCTTCCTATATTCTAGTAGTTAACCACTGGTTAACTAATTTAGCATCCTCTTGACTTCCTACAAAATGCTCTTTTTTTTAATTTTCAGGTTTTTGAATTTTACAAATGTAATTACCCTGCTCTATTTGGTTCTTGAAGTACACTTATGTTGAGAAACATTAGCTTTAGTAGTTCACTCACACAAAAGCCATAAAGGCGACCCTAATGTCTTCATCCATTCTCCTGATGTGCATTTAGGTATCCAATTTTTACCACTACAGGCTATGTTGTTGCAAACTTCCTAGTACTTATCTGTCTCCTGTACATTCAGATATACAAGAGTTCTTCAGTGTGATAAATACATGTCCACAATGAAACTGCTGGATCATATAGTGTTTTCCAGCTTTACTGGACATTTTCTATCTGGCTAAATTTACTTACATGTCAAGGAAAAAAAGATGAACATATTATTGCTTTGATAAAAATGTGAATAAGCACCAACCTGTAATCCCAGTACTCTGTGAGGATAAGGTAGGAGAATCACAAATTTGAGGTTCAGTTGGACAACCTACTGATTTCATAAGACTCTGTCTCAAAAAAAACTTTTTTTGGGAGAGGGATCGTTTTGAGATGGAGGTTTCACTATGCAGTTCAGGATGTCTTTGAACTCACTTTATAGCCCACGCTGGCCTCAAACTTGTGGCCATTCTCCTGCCTCAGCTTCCTAAGTACTGGGATTATACCATGCCTAGCTTCAGAAATTTAAAATGTTCTGAGGATGTGGCTTAATACAAAGGCCTTGGGTATGATTCTATGCTATTTTCCAAAATAGTTACAATAATTTACATTTCCTACCAGAAAAATACAAGCTTTCACTGCTTTACAGCCTTAATACAAATTGGTATTTTATTTTTATTTTATTTTATTTTATTTACCGGTACCAGGGATCGAACTCACGACCACGCGCTTGCAAGGCAGGCGCTTATGCCTCTGAGCTAAATCCCCAGCCCCAAATTGGTATTTTCAAATCTTTTTCTCTTTTCTTCTTTTTTGAGACAAAGTTTGTTTTTGAAGCTCAGGCTGATCTCGAACTCACAATCATCCTACTTTGGCTACTCGAATGCTGCAATTATAGGTAGGTGTCATCACATCTGGATTCAAATCTTTTAATGTTTGACAGTTTAGTGATATAATAAATGATAACTCACTGTAGCTTCATCTGCATTTCTTTGGTCGAATTAAGTTGGATTCCCTCTACTGTGAGATTACCATTTGTCTATTTTTTTTTCTATGCAGTATTCTCCTGATTCTTAGTTCTTTTCTTGCATTCTAGATACAAGTCTTTTGGTTCTGTGTGTGTGCCTGTTTGCGATCCTGGGATGGAGTCTAGATCTTCAGGCACAGTAGGCAAGCATTCTACTTCTGAGCTACATATTCAGCCCCAGATACACATCCTTTGTTGATCACGTGTGCTGACTTTTCTCTTAGTTTCTCTCTCATTTTCATTATAGTGTCATTTGATGAATCTAAGTTTTCATTATAATGAACATGATTGCATCCATTTTTTTCAATCAGTTTGTGGCTTGTGTAATTGCATTTAAATAATTCCTGTTTCAAGGTCACATTCTTCTATATTCATGCCTACAAATAATAAAGCTTCTCATATTTATCAGAGTCTATTTGGTATTTATTTTTCATATGGTGTCCAACTTGATCCTTAACACAGAGGGAGGCTTCATGTGGAGATGTAGGCAGAAACTGAAGTGATGCAGCTATAAACTGAGAACACCCAGGCTGCTAGGAAACACTGGAAGCCAGGAAGGGATGAGGACTGAAGGGTTCTTCCCTAGAGCTTTCAGAGGGTATGTGATTTTGAACTGGTAGCCTCCTAGACTGTAAGAGAATAAACTTCAGATATTTTAAGCCATCCAGTTGTGGTATTTGGAATGGCAGCCTTAAGAGACGAATAAAATCTATATGGACCATTTTTATCATTTATTGCAAAGTTCATTACTTCCCTCCTCCTGGTAGTTTATAGTGTCAACTGTCACCTCTCTCCACAGACAAGCATAACTGTGGCCAGTTCTACCACAGAGTAAGATTCCACACATGCCCAGTGGTCTGAGTTCAGGATCCCCATTTAACCCACTGACCCATCTATACCACACTGCTTTCATCACGACAGTTTTATGGTGAGATATCTAGCAGTACGTTAATTACTCCCACTTGGTATTCCTGTTCTCTCTTCCACATAAATTTTAAATCATCAAGTTGCAGAAAAATTACTGGGATTTTTTAAAAAAATTGGAATTGCTTTAAATGTATACCAATTTGAGGAGAAGTAACATTTTTAAATTATGGAGCCTTCTTTATATATGAACGTGAAAGGGCTCTATGCCTATTTAGATCTAATTTTAATGTTTATTAATATAGTTTTACATTTTTTTCCATGGAGGGCTTGTTAGACTTAATCTCAAATTTCTTGTAATATCTCTTGCTTCAGTAATTCTTAAACAGGGAGTCATGTAACTAAACAAGGTAAAATTCTGCTGATCTTGGACAACTGTTATTAACCATATACTCACGCTCAGTAACTTCCTGCATGGACAACGCAGTCAAACATTCTAATAACTACACAAGTGTCTAGTATTTCAGTGCTCATTATGTGTTTAGCACTGATCTAAACGTATTAAACCTCAAACCTGAGGTAAATTCTGTTGATCTCATGCTATAGATGAGAAAACTAAATAGCAAAAGTCTAAGAACCCAAGGAAGCAACTGGTAGAACCCAGTGTTTGACTCCATCACATAATTTCTTCAATACGGGTTCTCTGGATCATCCCTTTGCTGTGACAGGTGAGAAATAACCTCAAACCCCCCAAAAAACAGTTGGGTAGAGTGGTGTGTGTAGTCCCACCTCTTGAAAGGCTAAGGCTGAAGATCAGTTGAGCTCCAAAGTTCTAGACCAGCCTGTGTGCAGGGCATTATCTCCAAAAAAGAAAACAAAAACAAAAAGCAAAGAATTTTTGACTCTCAAATTCACTGAGTGCATTCTCTAAATCAAAATAGCACTGATACTGCATTTATGGCTTCCAAAGTAGTCTTCTGATGAATTTAGAAAACGGTCTAAAGATGATAAACATCTAACACTTTCAATAATTACATTTTTAAAATAATGAGATAATATAGTGAATCAAAAATGTTACAAAACCAGTACTCCTGGGTTAGCTTCGCTCGGTGGCAGTGCATGTACCTTGCACATGCAAAACTCAGTGTTTCTTAGTGCCACCAACAAACAAAACAAACCCCCACCCCAAAGCACCAGTATTTGTTATAATAATTTTCAGATAATTATTCAATTATTTTAAAAGCACATTCAAAGCTTAACTGCCAACTTTCAAATTAATGAGTCACTTTCAAAACAGCAAAGGTCTCCACATGCATCCCAAAGCTTCTAGGTTGATGACTATTACTATTTTTGTACGCAAATCAGTATTTTGACTGTTGATTTTGACTGTGATTTTTAAGGGATTACATTGATATAGTATATCTAAATTCTTTGTAGATACATAAGCCATAGAATCATTTCCTGAGTACCAGTAATTTTCTGACCTTTAGACAACAAGGAATCCTTTTCTGTATTAGTGCACAAAATACTCGTCTCATATTAACAGTCTGTGAACACCATCTATTATTTTATTATATTTGCTTATTGCAATGTACAAATATTAAAACTCAACTAAGCACCTGAAAAAAAATCAATGAACAAAACAAAAGAGAACCTGACAATTTCAGTAAGCCAACTAATGGAAAAAAATGGTCCAGCACACTCTAGACTGGCCAGAAACAATTGATTAGCTTATTAGATTGCATTTGTAGAACACATCTGAAATTAACATCACTGTCTAAATTAATGTGTGCTGAGCTGCGTACTCCAAGTTTCAGGGCTGTATACTGCTTTCAAGATGGGAAAGTTGAATAGCAGTGTTTAGTAAGATAAAAACGCATCATACTTTCAATATAATAGCTGATGAAAGCCCTAAATACCATTAGTCTCAATGGATAAATGAAAATGAAGGTTAAAAATCAACTATGTTTTTACCGTGCCACTTCACTCAACTGCTAGTCTCTCTACAAAAAGCAAGTAATTGCCAACTTATTAAAAATAGAAAACACAGCCACTGCCACCACCACTGAGAGAGAACAGTAGCAGGTAATACAAGGGTAGCTGAGCTTCTTGAGAGCTGCAGGCAGCTCTGTAGTTACTCGAGTCAATTATTCTCAGGAAGAGCATCAGTGAGGCCCGGCAGCCCCCTGGCTGGGTTACACATGTTATCATTTACAGATACCTCATGCTTACAAATACTAGCGCAAACATTAAAACTCCAAGTTCTACAAACTGCTGTGCCACATAGAAAACATACCCTGCTTAGTCATTTGGTCACATTTCCTGAAAATAGAGGGTCAAAAGAAATAAGAAGGCAGGTTGACAACCCCCAGAAAAAAATGATCCTTGGGAACTAACATGATAGTAGGTAAATTGGGACTGGCCAATTGGGGCCGAAACAACTCACAAGGGGAAAGAACTGGATCCAGGTCATCACAGTGGCCCATAAATAAATGCTAGATTCTTATTTTTCACAAGACTGACCAAAACTTGCACTACATACATTAAAAAATTCCCACACCTCCAACTCCTTGTCTTATAATTAAACAACAAAAAACTACAATCTAAACACAGTGCAATGGCTTACACAGTGCAATGAATACAAAAGACAAAATATTTAAATATTTTAAAAAGTTAGAGAGATGTGGCAACAAAGCAAGCAGCTACATACTGACTTAAAACATCATGTTATAAAAGGTTTCTACTAAGCATGGTGGTGCATGCCTATAATCCCAGCATTTGTGCAGCTGGGGCAGAAATTGCCTTGAATTGGAGGCCAGCCTGGGCCACAGTGAGTTTGTGGCCAGCCTGACCTACATAATAAGATTCTGTCTCAAAAAACTCAAAAAAAAAAAAAAAAAAAAAGGTTTCTATTTCTTTCTCTTATTTCTTTCCATTTCCTTTGGGTTCTCTTTCACTTATTAAGAGACAAATATAGGTGAGAAGTAAAGGGTTGCAAGAGGTGACAGGGTGATATTATTCAGATAGAAAGATGGTTAACAAGCAAAATGGAAGACAGAAAAAATAGTGAATACCCACATATAATGGGCAATAAAAGACACCCACTCTATGACTGACTCACAGCTCTCCAGGATTCTGAACGACTGAAGCTTAGAGAGATGAGGCTAGAGCAGTAGTGGTAAACCCGTGGCCTGCACACTGAAGTGGCACACAGAGCCCTCTCTGTCAGCACAAGAGCCAAATTGCCCCAGCAGCCGAGGAGCGGACAGTCAGGTTTAACTGCAGTGCTGGCACTTTGCAATAAATAAGTGGGCTTTGGCTGCAGATTAGACACTCAGTTTGCCATTACTGGGCTATAGTTTTCAGAGTTTTTAAAGAATTCTCAGCCACATCTGCCACATGGCAGGAAATAAGAATGAAACAAAACAAAATGGATAAAAGAAAGTCTCCCTTGAAGTTATTCTGATGATTGAACCTAAGGCTATAAAATGAAAGAGGGTACTGAGCTTCAAAGTTTTACCTTAAATATAGAACTTGTTATAACTGAGGGCTGGTAGTGTAGCTCAGTGGTAGAGCACTGGCTTAGCATGCACAAAGTTCTGGATTCAATGCCCAGCACCATGAAAAACAAAACAAAACCAGAGAACTTCTTGTAAATATCAAGTTACCATGAATGGTATTTATTAAAGTAACCAAACGTGTCTTCCCAATATATTTTACCATCCAACCGTACATTTTTTGTATTTCCAAGACATACCTGGAAGAGATTAGAGAAGAAACAAAGAGTATTCTCATGAAGCTGACTTCTATTGTGGAAGCGCAAATGGTATAACGTGGATTGATGGAAAGGAGGAAGGCCATGCAGCCAGGAGCAACCCCAATGGGACTCCATTAAGGGGGCGGTCTAGACTCTGGGCAGGGGAGAAAGCTGGCAAGCTTATGACATGTGAGGTGTTTGTGATGTATTACAGTATCCTGGCACCTGCCTGGAGAACACCAATAGCTTAGGATCAAAAATGGCTTTTCTTTCTTTCTTTTTTTTGAGTGATTGCTAAAACACAGTATGTGATTACAAGTAATTAGTTCTCTCTACCACACTCAACAAAACAGCCTGATCATCAGTGGCTGGCACTTTTTTAAACCTGCTTGTAAAACTAATGACACCCTATGAAGATGAAGGCAATAGGCTTTGCTGGGAGTGTCAATGCACCCCTGGAGTCCCAGCACTGGAAAGGTGGAGGCAGGAGGATCATGAGTTCAAGGTCAGCCTGTGCTACATAGTGAGACCAAACAAGCAAAAAGGCAATGGGCCTGATGTCCTTTTCACTGAAAGCAAAATGTGTTGGGAGAGGCGGCTGGAAGCAAGGCTGACAGGCTGTCGCTTCTGAGACACAAAGTCATACTGACTCCCAAGTGCAGTGCCTTCCTCTCCATTCCAGCCACTCCTGTCCCTACTCTAGTAGGCATTTTCCTACTGGAAAGGGGTGAAGCTCCTTCACCATGTCTTTGAGGACTAGCGATTCACAGAGGCTAGCAACAAGGATGAAACATTCTGGTCTTCCTAAACCATGAGGGTTATTATGCAACCGTGTGGGCTACTTATCTCCAAACTGAGAAGCAAGTCATTTGCTAACTCGAGGCAATAGCCTAAATCAGATTTATGTTAAAGAAATGGGTTATCTCTTTATCACTTTTGGACAGATAGATGCTGTTTTGCTTCACAGATTTCAAGCACATTTCCTATCCTTACACGAGTTTACTATACAATCACAGTAGCAATGGTTTATTTATATTCCTCCAATGAGTACAGGAAAATCACAATTTATTTGCAATTATAATATCCTATAAATAAGTTATTTAATTCTTTCAAATGTGAAAGGTAACAAGAGGCAACACTCTGGTTAAAAACTCAAAATAGAAAATTGGTCATTTGCAAAATAGGTCTGCCAGAGGCAAAAAAGAAAAAAAAAAAAAAAAGCAATTTAGGTTTTAACAGCTTAATCTGGTTTTTAAATGAGAGTTGGAAGCAGGACATATAGGGAAATAAACATCAAATTAAATAATTTTAACTAAACAAGCAGAAATTAATTATCTACACCTTTTTCTGACTATTTCCAAATCTGCCAAAGTTCTCAAAACGTAACACAGTATTTCCTTGGCTTATACTATTTGAGACACAATATTTCCTATTTCCTATCAAACGTCAGGAAATTCATCTAACTAGCTCACAATTTAATTATTTGGAAAATGGGCAATTTCTCATATAAGAACAGTGTTAAAAAAAAATAAAGTACAATGTTGGAAAAATACTGGAATTAAGCCGGTATTTCATATTCCATATTGTTCATGTTATGGCATTTCAGACAAATATTCCAAATTCTCTAGCTAGTTTTTCGTATTACTCTATGAGACCACAAAGCCACTAAAAGCAAAATTTCACAATAGAAAGGAGACAAAATAGTTAAAAGTTTCTGAAGCATAAATATGCAACACACACACAAGGCAATTTTTAGGCTCTTAAAGTCATAACCTGAACAATCATCAGCAAAAGCACCATTTCTGAGTGTCTGCTATCTATGTGCCACACACTGGCCTAAGTATGCTAACATTTCCTTACCTCCTCATGTAATTCTCACAAAGGTGCTATTAGAGGGGACAGCAGTATCGCCGATCTGCAGACGTGACAGTGGGGGAGAGGCACTGAAGCTGAGTGGATTTTAGGGCTGGCAGCACTGGGTTATAAATGCAGAGCCCAATCTCCCAAAAGCACATTCCTACCTGTCATGAAGGAGCTGGAAGAAGTGATAGCACCTCTAAATAATATAAGGCTGACTGAGGGGTGTTTCTTCTGATCATAACTGTTATATCCACAGGAACACAGCATGCCCAGAATATCACAAATACTCAATATGATCTACAGTGTATATTATATATTCATTCATATATAATCAAAATGTCCTCCCTTCCCTCTCTTTTTGTGGTACTGGAGATGGGCTTCATATACACTAGGGAAGCACTCTACTAAGCCATACCTCTAGCCCAAAAGAAGAGTTTCAAGGGGCTGGGGATTTAGCCCAGTAACGTAAGCACCTGCTTGGCAAGGGCAGGTCATAAGTTCCATCCCCGTACCAAAAAAAGAAGAGAGCTTCAAATAAAAAATGGAGGTCTTTAATTTTATGTACTTCTCACGATTTAAGTTTTAGTGCAAGAATATTAATTTTCAGAATCCTTTTAACAATCTCAAACTTACAGAGAAGTTGCAAAAAATAGGTCAAAAATATTCTCTCCTGGAACCATTAAGGGTAAATTTAGAATCTTATGCCTCCTCACCCCAAATACAGGTGTTTAACTAAAAACAAAACCACTGTCCTATGTAACTACAATACAACCACTGAAGTTAGAAAATTAACATCAAGACCTTTCTGCCATTATTCCTCAGGCCCTACTCAAATTTTGCTACTTGTACCAGAAATGGTCTTTAGAGCAAAGACACCCAGGTCACATGTTGCATCTTGCTGGCATGTCTCTTTAGTCTCCTTCAGTTTAAAAGTTTCTTAGTCTTGCTTTGACATTCATGGAATTTCTGAAGATCATAGCCTAGTTATTTTGCAGACCCTCAAACTATCTCTATCTGCTGGCTCATCATAATCACACTCATGTCCCGCACTTTGGCAGGAATATCACAGATACAGCGATACATTGTTTTTGCATCCCAACAGGTGACAAGACTCCAATTTGTCCCATTACCAGTGATATTCCCTGGTGCATTGGTTAAGATGGCATCTGCCAGATTTCTCCACAATGGTTACTTTTCCCGTTGGTAATCAATACACACTCTGTGGAGAGGGTACTCCACAATTAATCTATTCTTCAAACTCGATTTATTAATGAGTCCATATGTAGATTTTCTTGCAAAGTAGGTGAAATTATATGAGAACACTCAGCTTTCTTTTATTCAAGACCATCATTTCTTAAGTTTTAATGAACAAATTACCCCAGGTTTGGCCAGCAGGAGCCCCAAGTTGGCATCTGCGTCCTTTGGGCATGTTTTTATCTCTCTTTCAAGATTTCTAATAAAAACAGCTGTTTTAGATTCACATTAACTATATCTGGCCCAGTCCTGTAATTAGCCATTTCTTCAAAAAGCTGGGGTTCCTTTCAGTGGAAATTGGTACTACATGGAAGCCAAGATTCAGACACCTGATGTGCTCACTGCTTCTTAAGTACTGTAGCTCCCAGGCAGTACTCTCAGTTTCTAGTCTGGACAGAGCTAGGGAACTGATTAGATACGTATGCATATGCAGACATAAACACATATGACATGCATGCATTTTATGTTAATGTTATTTCTGTATTTGCTGACATGTATTAAAACTCCATATACCCACACCAATACTTCTCATAGCAATCTAATACTGTAAGGTTCATGCTCGTAGTCTTCTCTCTAGTAGCATTTAATGAAAAAACAAAAATTTCATAATAAAAATAAGGGACTAGCAGTAGCTAATACATGGTGCATCATTATTTTCAAAGTAGTTACTCAGAGTACAAGACAGCCACAAAAAAGAAGAAACAAACATTTTCTTAGCACAAATGTTTCTTCCAGTAGTATTACTGACACCTGACTGCACCAGTGAGAGCTGCTGGCTCCCATCATCTGAACATGCTTTCTTATATGTAACCAATCTCTTGTCATTGCTGCCATCACAGCCACACATGGATGTCTCCACCTCCGCTGGGGGGACACACCAGTCCTTACTTCATGTGACAATCTCAGCTACTGACCCTGATGGCCAGCCCTCCTACATCTCGCTATGTCTACTCACTGGCCTACTGGACTGAATTGTTAAGAATGATTAAAGGAAGAACAGAATTCTACTCTTAGAATTTTAAAAATATACAGAATAAAAATATTTTTAAAAGAATAGCTACTGAAGTTGAGCTTCTGATAATTCAGAAAGCCAAGCTAAGGTTGACCTTTGCATCATCTATGAAGAACGGGTTTGCTAAGTAAATTAATAGTGCAAACAGTCTTGTAACTCAGCTGTTTAACCTACTTAAGAAAACTAATTGTTTTCAAGTACTTTAAAAATCACTGGGCATGCACATACCTTTAATTACTGTCTAATTACAAATGATTTCTATTTTCTCCACTATAGTTTTGATAAGCTCTATTTGATTATACATTAACAATTACAACTTAATACCGATACAGTTAAGATTTTTTAAATGACTCTACTTATCAACTTGGCTTTCACTAAGAATACAATCCAAAGAATTAACAAATCACTAAGAATACAATCCAAAGAATCAACGAATCAAAGAGTTGGTTCTTTGAAAGAATAAATAAAATCAATAAGCCCCTAGCCAACCTTATTAAAAAAGGGAAGAAAAAGCTCAAATTCATGCAATAAGAAATGAAAAAGGTGAAATCACTACAGACCCAATAGAAATACAGAAGATCATCAACACCTATTTCGAAAACCTCTACTCTCAAAAGTTTGATAACACAGAAGAAATAGACAGATTCTTAGAAGTATATGAAGTACCAAAGCTAGATCAAGAGGATGTAAAACTGTTGAATAACCCAATCTCTGTTAATGAAATTGAAAATGTAATTAAGTCCTTACCCACCAAGAAGAGCCCAGGCCCAAATGGATTCACTGCAGAATTCTACAAGAAATACAAAGAAGACCTAATGCCGACACTCCTCAAACTATTCAATGAAATTGAAAGGGAAGCAATCCTTCCTAAGTCATTCCTGGAAGCAAATATTACTCTAGTACCAAAACCTGAGAAAGACCCAACTAAAAAAGAGAACTATAGACCGATCTCCCTAATGAACACAGATGCAAAAATCCTCAATAAAATACTGGCAAATAGGATCCAGCAAATCATCAAGAAGATTATACACCATGACCAAGTGGGATTCATCCCAGGAATGCAAGGATGGTTCAACATACGCAAATCAATAAATGTAATCCACCATATCAATAAAGCCAAAAATAAGAATCACATGATCATTTCTATAGATGCAGAAAAAGCCTTCGATAAGGTCCAACATTTATTCATGATAAAAACTTTACAGAAAATTGGAATAGATGGTCTTTACCTCAATATAATAAAGGCCATTTATGACAAACCAACAGCCAGCATCATACTAAATGGCCAAAAATTGAAAGCCTTTACTTTAAAATCAGGCACAAGACAAGGATGTCCTTTATCACCACTCCTATTTAATATACTACTGGAAGTACTAGCCAGAGCAATTAGGCAAGAAAGAGAAATAAAAGGGGTAAAGATAGGAAAAGAAGAAGTTAAATTATCATTGTTTGCAGATGACATGATACTCTACATAGAAGACCCCCTAAACTCCATTGAAAGACTCTTAGATACAATTAATAAATTCAGTAATGTGGCTGGATACAAAATCAATACTCAGAAATCAATAGCATTCCTATACACGAACAACTAAATCACAGAGAGGGAAATAAGAGAAACTGGACTATTCACATTAGCAAGCAAAAAAATGAAATATTTAGGAATTACTCTTACGAAAGAAGTGAAAGACTTATACAGTGAAAATTATAATACACTGAAAAAGGAAATTGAGGATGATCTCAGAAAATGGAAATACATCCCTTGCTCATGGATAGGAAGAACAAACATTGTGAAGATGGCCATTCTCCCAAAACTATTATACAGATTCAATACAATCCCAATAGAAATACCATCAACATACCTTATAGATCTAGAGAAATCACTCCTAAATTTCATCTGGAACCAGAAGAGACCTAGAATCGCAAAGGCAATTCTAAGCAGCAAAGACAAAGCAGGAGGCATCACAATCCCTGACTTGAAGTTATACTACAAAGCAACAGTAGTAAAATCAACATGGTATTGGAATCAAAAGAGAGCCGAAGATCAATGGAATAGATTAGAAGATACAACCACAACTACAAACACACTCAACCACCTTATCTTTGATAAAGGAGCCAAGCAGGTTCATTGGAAGAATGACAGTCTCTTTAATAAATGGTGCTGGAAAAACTGGCTCTCCATTTGCTGAAAACTAAAGCTAGACCCATGTCTATCACCATGTACTAAATTAAAATCTAAATGGGTCAAAGATCTGAATATTAAAACAGAAACACTAAATCTATTGGAAGACAAATTGGGTAGAAACCTTGGAGACATAGGAGTAGGTAGAGAATTCATGAACAGGACTCAAACCGCACAGGAAATACTTCCCAGAATCAATAACTGGGACCACTTCTTATTAAAAAGTTTCTGCATGTCAAAAGAAATCTCCAGCATAGTGAAAAGAAAACCCACAAACTGGGAAAAGATTTTAGTGAACTCTCTCTCAGACAAGGGCCTCTTGTCTAAAACATATAAAGAATTAAAAAAACTCAGACCCCCAAAATTCAAAGATCCAATCCAAAAATGGGCATCTGAGATGAATACGCAATTCTCAGATGAAGAAATGCAAATGGCAAATAAATACATGAAAAAATGTTCATCATCATTGGTCATTAGAGAAATGCAAATTAAAACCACACTGAGATACCATCTCACTCCTGAAAGAATGGCCAGGATCAAGAAAACCAACAACAACAAATGCTGGAGAGGCTGTGGGGAAAAAGGAACTCTCCTGCACTGTTGGTGGGAGTGCAGACTGGTACAGCCTTTGTGGAGGTCTGTCTGGAGATTTCTCAAAAAGTTGGGATTGGAAATCCCATTTATTCCAGCTATTCCACTTCTAGGCATATTCCCAGAAGAACTGAAAGCATCATACCACAGTGATATATGTGCACCTATGTTTATAGCAGCACAATTTGTAATCGCCAGATCTTGGAAACAACCAAGTGTCCATCAACTGAGGAATGGATAAAAAAGTTGTGGTATTTCTATACAATGGAGTATTATTCAGCTATAAAGAAGGATCACATTGAGATATTTATCAATAAATGGGCACAGCTTGAGACCATACTCGTAAGTGAAATAAATCAATCTCGCATATGTGAATACCGAATAGTTTCCCTAATGTAAGTAATGATTCAAATATATAAAAATATGTGGTAATCATGATTCCCCATTATGTGGCCTTGAAGCCTTATAAAGTTTTCACTTATTAATTAGAAAGGCTTTATTCTGGGCTTCTTGATATGGAAATATTTGAAGCTCTAGTATATGAAGTTTTATCCAAATATTTCAAGGAAAAAGACAGACACTATGGTAACTACTATTAAGTCGGGTTATTTGGTGGTGAAGCACTAGATTGCTGAAACAGTCATGCTTTGACCTGTATTGTTATATTGTTATGTCCTATTTTATCTCAATCTCTCCCTTATTCTTTAAAAAAATTATTTAGTTATTTCTTATGTTTGTTTTAATTAAGGGGAAAATTTAAAAAATTAGCAGGATATGTAATAGTAATTTTTTTTGATTTCCTATTAACTAGTTTTGAAGTCCTGTAATACTCCCACGATCTTGTTTTGACTGATTAGACTCTGTTCCATTCTGTATGATAGTATCAAGTTTGAGGGTATAGGCAACTACTTTGAAGGCAATAAGATTCACTAAGATGCCCATTCTGGTTTGACTATTGTCTCCTTTGGAAGTCCTGTAATGTTTACAATGCCTACGTTTTATTGGTCTTGTTCTCTACTGTTTTGTCCAACTTTATAATATCTAATGAGATAGACAATTTTTTTTAAGGAAACAAGAGACAACGTTGATAACCATTGTTGATAACCTTGTACTCTGTTTTACATCATGTGCTATGTCTATCCTTGGTTTTGACTGACAGCTTTGTTTTGCCATATTTAACTTTATTCTCTCCCCCCAAAAAAGTAATAAGAACTAAGGAGTAATAAAATCCAAAATGTGTAAATTTTGTTGTAAAAAAAGAGAGGGAAAAAAAAGAGCTCTAACGGATATAACAGCAAGTGTGTTTAGGGGTGTTAAACAGCTGACTATATTAATGTTTTTGGATCATTGAACACAGCTGTTTGCAGTCTCTCTGTTTGAATGTCCACGTTGTATTCTTTGATACTGTGATTTGAGCAACTATTTCTAAGATGATAATATGTAATCTATTAACAGGTGATTTCTTACTGGTTTTTTTTTGTAGTTCTGTATTACGTGTACCCTTACACCGCTTTGTTTTGCTTTGTTTTTCTCTTTTTCCTCTTAAATAAAATTAAAAAAAAAAACTTGGCTTTCAATGAATCATCTGAAATGAAGTCTTTAATGCATCAGTGATTTCTCTTTTATCTGATGAGCTTTTCAGATTTTTTTTTTACAGTGGCCATTCAGTAGTTTCCAAAGACTTTCTGCTGTGTACATTGTCTGCACAAGCCTCAGTCACTGATTATTAGAAATGCCATGCAAAGGGTCCCCATGGTGCCCATCAGTTGCACCCTTATTTGAAGAACAAGGACCAACTTATTCTACACTGCCTCTAATAAGGCTTGGAAGACATACATTTTGTAGTAATAGCATTCAGCTCTTCCACTCAACCTGGCTACCTTGGCTTGCTGATGTTCCTTTCTTTTTTTTTTTTTTTTTTTTTTTTTTTGTCTTTTTCCTTTTTATTGGACCAGGGATTGAACTCACAGCTGCCTGCTTACAAGGCAGGTACTTATGCCACTGAGCTAAATCCCCAGCCCTCCTTTCTTTTTTTTCAAAAGAGAAAAATCACTCTCTCACCAGAGACTAAATGAGGTACTAAATGAGGTAATGGGAAGTACCTGTTATGTAATAGGCATCTAATGAATGTCTTTCATGTCCTTTTAGAGACTCACGGGAAAAACTTAAGTATGCTTCAAAGTAATGTTTTAAAATTGGTCCCACACAACTCAGAGAAACCACTGAAGAACTTGGGTAATAACTACCAGCTTGAGCTGTGTCTGTCCCTTCATTGCCTGTGACCAAAACAGGGGAAATACAGAAAACACCAACAGTGAGTAAACAGCTCACCCCACCTGAAAAAGTAACCAATATTTGGGAAGGGAACTTAGGGCATGCAATGAACAGCCCACATTTTCCACTTTGACTTTCACTGAAAGATGCCAACTAATCTAAGAGACAAATTAATCCCAGCCTGCCCTATCTCAAGTGATGGGTCACCTTGTTTTTTTACCTATCCACCCAGTTCTATCAAGTACCAATGACTAGTAGGATTCATCCTCTCACAAAAGATCACAAAAAGAACTCACTGGTAGTGGGTGTAACTCAGTGGTAGATTGTGTTTATCATGCACAGGGTTCTGAGTTCAATCACCAGCAAACACACAACAAAAAAAACAGGCAAACAATTTTGAAAAATAGAAAGATGATCCATAGCATTCTAGTAATGAGTTAGAAAAAAAAAAAAAAAAAAAAAGCTAGTCTTCAGTAGTGAATCAAACAGAAAAAGGAAGATCCCCACAGTAAGATATTTTATATATGTGGCCTCAACAGAAAACACTGAGGAATGAATCTTAAAAAAAGAAAAAAACCTTGCTAGCAAATAATGCCCGATGATCTGTTTGCTCTGTATTTTCAATATTTGACTTTTTAAACTATCTTGGCAAATAAGATTATGTGATTTCTCTGTGTTCTTTTAAAACCATAAAAAACTGTTTACCTTTAAGACATGAAATATATAGAGGTATTCCTTCCAATATGCAGTGAGAGCCAAGCCATCATTAAAAGAATGCAAACAAACTGCTGAGGTACCATGAATATACATCGTGGTCTCCACAGTAACTCTTCACTCAGCCGGATGAAGTTGTCTACATTTCTGTGCTTCCCAGCAACCTCCAACCTAAGTTTAAAGAGGGTCCCTCGAGGTTTTACACAGGGCCTAGACCCTGAGTGACATGTCACAGGCTTAAGCTGTAGATGAGAGCACAGGGCCAGGGGACTAAATTTCTCATCTATCAGAAGTCCAACTAATTATCCAGGAAAATCCATTCTAGCTAAAAACCAAGTGAACTCTGCTCCAGAAAAGTACTCATTCCTGTCTGTCAAGACAGGAATCACACCCCCAAACTACTGCTGACACTACCAGCGTTTCTGTGACAGGCTGAGCAAAATCACTCCAGGTAGGCACAAGTATCAGACAAGCTTTTGTAGCCTCCCTATCTCTCAAGTGGTGGATGAGCCAGTGAACAAAGAGGATGCCATAACTCAAAGAACCTCTTTGCATTTAAAGTCTTCCCTAATCCTAAAATGTTAGGTGTTCTGTGTTTCTTACTGAAGGACATTTTAACATGAGCAGAGCAGGCAGGAAACACTAACTGTGATTCATATATAAGTACAGTCAGTCCTAGCCCCCAGGTATCTGTCGGAGACTGGTTCCACGACCCCTGGAAGATACTGAACTCCACATCTTTCCATAATTTTAAATCAACTCTGGATTATTTATTCCTAACATAATGTAAGTACTATGTAAATTACTGCTGTATTGTTTACATAATAATGGTAAGAAAAAAGTTCTGTATGTTCATAAAGAAACAATTTATTTTCTGAATATTTTTAAGCCAGTTTGAGGAGGCAGAACCCTTGGATAGACTATTATACACTGTTGCCTAAAATCTGAGTACTTATTTTAATAAGGGAGAGGGGACCAGCCCAAAGCCACACTCCACACACTACCCCAAGTATTTCTTCTAAAAGGAAGGCTGGCAACTTCAGGACCCATTGCAAAGCTATTTAGCCTGGGAGAGCTTTTTTTTCTTTCCCCTAAAGCAGAATCGCAGTGTTCAAACAGCAGAACTCAACAGCCATGGTTTCTGGGTCACTTCCTACCTAACCTCTCAGCAGTCAGCCTACAAGGACTTCGGGAGATTACATGAGTTATCAAGGGTAAAGCACCTGGACAGCGTGGTGAGTACCACACCAGAAAGTCAGCTTTTCTTCCTAAATATGCAAGGTCCCACCTCCCGAAACCCAGATCTCCTTTCCTATTCTTCTAGACCACATGCCTATCCCTGGGTTTTCGTTTATTCCCTTTGCAGCCTAGACTCTGGTGAACATTCTCTAAAGCCTTTCTTTCCAGGCCAATCCTCAATCGGCCTGGAAAACTGCTTCTACCAAACTCAACTAATTGTGGAACTCAACTAACTGTGGCTTTTCACCTAGACCTATGAAGAGAAAGTCTGCACAGGCACAGATCGCAGTTACCCACACAGCCTCACTCAGCAAAGCCCGCACGGAGCTGGCAGAGGCAACTCTGCAGTTTTCTTTTCCGTGGGAGTGGGGTGAGACAGGGGTTGCTGCTGTAAATGGTCTGTCTTTCTTCAGGCTGCCATTTCCACTTGGGCTTTACCTCTTATTTTACAAAGACAATGAATGCTTCCTAGAGGAACTCTCTCCAATATTCTTCTAATTCCAATCTTACTTTTTCTCTTGGGGACTGTATCAGTCAGTGTTTACTAGAGAAACAGATACAACACAAGATATATAAATATGCAAGAATCTACAACACTGACTTAAAATAGCCACCAAGAGTCAGATGAGGAAGAGTGCAGAGGGTCTGCTCAATGGAGACCGCGGATCCAACCAAAGGTCTGGAGCTCCAGGTAGTGTCCCATGGAAATCTGCATTAGGAGGCCGATGGGTCTGCACCAGAAGCTGAAGGGTCTGCACAGGAAGCTAGGAGATATGTCCAAGTTGAAGGTAAAGACAGAAGCTCCTCCAAGGAGACAGAAACCAATCCATCCTTTTTCATTTCCCCATTATATCATTTAGGTGACAATCGGCCCTAGGGTGGGTCTTCCACACCCTAGGGTGTGGAACTGCTGAGCCAATTAAACAGACCTTTATTTATTCAAATTGACACAATCAATCAACCTGTCAACTATACAGCAAATCTCTTCTCCAGTCTGGTCTCTATGACTCTGTCTCCCACGTGCAACTCATCTACCAAATGCCTGCTAGGTGCAGGCTCAGTTCACAGGATGACTAAGACTGAAAATCCATCTTTGCTCCTTACCCCAGTTTTCCTATTTGTACTTCAGAATGTAAGCCCACCAAGGGCAGGGATTTTTATTTATTGTTTCTTACTGCTTTATCTCCAAGGAGTAGGACAGCTGCAGGAACACATGTGGCACTCAATAAGTATTGAATGAATTATTTTATCTCATTCTTTCTTTTTTTTTTGTCTTTTTCCTTTTTATCAGTACCAGGGATCGAACTCACAACTGCCTGCTTGCAAGGCAGGCACTTATGCCGCTGAGCTAAATCCCCAGCCCCTTTATCTCATTCTTGATGCAAGCATTCAGTAAACACTCAAGAAGCACCCCCTGTGTATGTTGGAGGCTATGTAGATGCTGGGATTGCAGAACAAGTTCCTGTATCACACTGTTCAATTATTGGCAGAAAGAGACCAGAAAACCCATGGCAGCTAGCAGAATTAACAACACGCTGGGCCTTCTGGACTTAAGTGATGCTCCATGGGCCCCTGTGTTCCTCAAAATCACACCAAAGGCCTATGGCCATGGCATTCAGGGGTTATCTGAGCTGAGCTCCTATGGCACTGCCCCAAAATGCTACCCTCTACGTCCCTAAATCCCTTCCTGTCTGGTTTCTATAGCACCACCCTTCTTCCGGTAGCTGTCCATCTTTGTATCAAAATGAACAGCTCCCAGACTCCTGAGCCAGCCCCTTCCTTCTGCTTGTGCACTAACCTATGTTAAACTGGCAAATCTACAACATGCCCAAGGCAAAATGTGCCTCCTTCCAATCTCTTCCCCATGATCACTGTGACCTTCTGCTCCATCCACACATGCCCTCTCCAATCCACAGCACAGTTCCTTCTCCCAGCCTGGGGTATCCACACCCCTGTCCTTGTTCTGGTATCCCAAGGGCTTCACTTCAAGTGTCTCTAAATCCTAGTCTTCTCATCCCTCCGGTCACTGCCCTAGTATATGTTCACAGTTATTCCTCTTGCTTTGACAGCCTCCCCTAATTGGTCTCCTTCATTTGAATCACCACGTGGACTTCAGTTAAGGCAAGCTGGTTTTTAAAACTGCTTTCTACAAAATCCAAATTTCTGAGAATAGAAAATCCACCAAAATACAACTCCAAACTTCCCTTCCACTTTCCTCCAGACAGCCCACACTTGGGTCCCACAAGCTTGTTGCTTCCCAGACTCTCCCACTCACTTCCTAACTCCTTGCCTTTGTTAATGCTATTTCCTCTTCCTAAGATGCTAGCAACAACAATAATGCCAACTGTGGCACACTGACCGGGTGGTGTGCCAACAACTTAAGGACTAACTCCCTGAGGTAGGTAGTATTCTCATTTTACCAATGAGAAGGCTGAGACACACACAGTATGTAAACTGCCCAAACCTGGGAGGACTCAAGGACACTGCTGTCCTGACTTCAGAACCTCAGGTCGCAGTCATTGTTCCAGCCCCTGGCTTACTCACTAATCCCCTGACCAAGGAACTCCTTTGCCCCTTAACGCTCAACTCAAGTGCTTCCTTTTTTGGGGTGTTGGGAGGCTCCCCACCCCTGTAGGCCTCTCTCTCCTGGCTGCAGGATCCCTCATTAAGAGGCTGTCTGTTCATGTTACTAGTTAAGCTCAAAGGTAAACTGGGTCTTACACCAAATTCCTAACACACTCAGGGACAGATCCATTATATACTGTCAACAAACACTTAAGCAATAAAGACATTCTCCCAGTTACACAGGACCTAGATTATTCCAAACTCAAGCTCAAGTCCACACAGCAGCAGCCTGCACAGTGAACTCTAACCTCTCACCTTCTCTTTCTCTGCTGCAGGACTGATGAAGAGTCCAAGCCCTTGCTAGGATGGCAACTCCCAGCCAGCAGATAGCATTATCACAGCAGGGCAGGCCAGCACTGGCTCAATGTGCTGGATTACAGGGGTGAAGTATATAGAAAGTGCCTTTTGCCTTTGTACCTAAACTGGCAGGAAGGGACAAAGGGGGCATTTGAATGTCTGGCTGCCAGATTTACGGCACATGCCATTAAAATACAACAGTGAAACATGAACATAAAAATTAAAATGTAAATAATGACAGAAAATCTGTCATGGCCATTGTTCTCAAGTCAAAAAGAGCCAACAGGCTAGCTACAGTAGAAATAATATTATGTAAGTTATAATCATATCCATCTTTCTCACTGAATCATAAGTTCTATTACAAGTTTCTATTATTCTAGATTTTACAAATGCCCAGCACCCAATACAGCTGCCTTTTGTTGGTTATCTACTCACAGTATAATATGAGTGAAACCATCGTTACTGTAGTGAGTAAACAATGGAAGAAGGTAGTCCCAGAACCTGAAGTAAGGTTTATTCCTATGAGTGAGGCTAATAAAACCAGTAAGCGCAAAGTTAATTGTAATACAAGCTGACATATCCTATAATTAGGATCTTGTTACCAAATGCTGAACTTTACTACCTGCACTGGTGGATAGAGGGGAAAATGAAAACAATGTAATGTTTTTATAAAGTAATACTCTGTAAGTTATTTTATTCTGAGATGATCCCTTTTTTGTTAAGTAGATTTTAAAGTCTTTATTTGGAAAATTTTAAATTGGTAACTCTTGTTGGATTCCGAGACTGCTTTTCCAATGTTTTAGTACGCTAGCACTCAAGTCTAGGAACCACCATATTAGTGTGAGAAGATCTGGGAAACACCCAAATCCAGCTTGCTTTTCTAAGATAAAGTTTCAGAAAGGAATAATTGGAATAAAAAGCTAATTACACATTTCCCCAAGTTGAGTTTAAAAAGCGAAAGTAAAAACATGGTTTTTGTAAGATTTTGTAATCACATAAGATTTTTCAATGCACATTATCATCTTAGATATTCTAAATAAGCTAATAAGCAAAGGCCAGTTTAATTCACCTTAATCTGAAAAGGAATTTAGGGGAGAGGGAGGAATAAGTCTATTAGTACTTTAACAAACAGTAAGAAATGTTGAACTAATCAAATATGTCCAGATAGAACATACCACTATGAGAGATGTGCCTTCATGCAGCCCTGGAAAAGGGAGGGAAGAGTGTCAAGACCACAACACTTTTCTGTGAGGTTTTTTTCCAAAAGAATACATATTCTGGTAGCGAAAAGGCATTTTCCGCTTAAATCTCTCTAAAACAGAAAGGGAAAGTATCCAGAGGAGTTTGGTTCTATGATTCCCTTAAGGATACCAACTCCATGGATGCCTAAAAGTAACTCACATAAAATGATGGAGTATTTACAAATAAGCTCTGCACTTTCTCCTATATTCTGTAAACCATCTCTACTTACATGCTCAGTGGCTGGAGACATGGCTCAGCGCTATAACACTTAGCCAGCACACACGAGACCACAGGTTCAATGATCAGTACTCAAAAAAAAAAAAAAAGAAAGACAAGAAAAAGAAAAATTACGTGTTCGGCATAGACACAAATTTTTTCATGTGGAACCCATGGATCTGGAAGGTCAAATCTATTTCCATTTCTTTCTTTCTTTTTTGGGGGAGAGGGTACCAGGGATCAAACTCACAACCCTATGCTTGCCAGGCAGGCACTTATACCACTGAGCTAAATCCCTGGACTGTATTTCCATTTCTTAGCACACACATACACAGACTGGTAAGAATATTTATACTGTGTATAAATGTTCATTTCTCAGTATAGCTACCCAACTCTTTTTGATCAGAATGTCTCTGCCCTAGACAGGGAAGACATTATGATCATCAAAAAATAGCTGTCTCTCACATGTTGAAGTAACAAATTAACATCTCTTTTTAAGTCATTTATTATTTTGGTTGATATAATAACTGAGACTTAAATTTATTTGATTCTCTAAAACAGCAAAAATGGAGATCATACAGTGGACTATGGTACCCACATGTACCACCCTCCAAGCTTTTTCAAACCACAGCAAGGCAGCACTTAGAAGATCACTGAACACATTTCCACCTGGTACAAGCAAAGCTGTCCCATCGGGTGGTACCACTGGTGGTAGAAGTAGTACAGTCCTTCATGGGACAGTCATGCCTGTAACACTGATGGTTTAAGCTACTTGGCAGTGAGACATACAAGTTATAGCCCCATTGTAAATGTATTAAATCAATTTAGTGAATCAGGAGTAGCTTTTCAGGGCTACTGATATTCTATAAAATAGACTTAAATACAATATATCTAAATGCATTACACACATTATCAGAGACTGCACACTTTTGCTTCAGTATATACATCTGAGTCCAAGGTCTCAAAGCAAATTCTGTTTCTCACTGTGGATGCAATCAAAAAGTTTCAAAGTCACTATTCTAAGTTACCTGATTATCTCACTTCAACTGATAAACCAGAACTTCTTGACAAAAAGAACAGCAAGTATTTCTACAAGCAAAAAAATAAAAGAAACAACCTCATTCAGTTGCAACTACTGATTATAAATCTTGCTGCTCTGGACTCCTGGGAGAGGTCCAGCAATCATCTGCTAGGTCTCTTGCCTTATTAAGGCATTAAAGGGGATTATTTAAACCCATCACTATTACAGCTTGGAATTTACAAAGGCGTAAATGAATAACCAACACACACTTGGAAAACAAAAATAAAAGGGATTACTTTCTATATTGATTTAAAAAAAGAAAAAACCAATACCTAGTGACATATGCCTGTAGTCCCAACTCTCAAAAGATGGAGGCAGAAAGATCACAAGTTAGAGAGAAGCCAGCCTGTATAACTTAGTGAGACTCTGTCTCAAAATACAATAAAGACGGTAACTTAGGGCTCTTTGAATTCAACCCTTGGTATCAACACAATAAAACAAAAAACCACTTAAGCTCATGAGCTGTGGTCAGCCTGAACAATGGAGAGCCTCTTTAAACTGAGATGAAATTTAAAAGGCACAATTGGGAATTATAGGTGATTGATATCCCAAACTCTGGTTTTGTTTTTGTTTGTTTGTTTGTTTTTTGTCTTTCTGAGACAGGTTCTCGTTATGCAGTCAAGGCTGGTCTCAAACTCACAACTACTGTCCTGCCTCAGGCTCCACAGTGCTCAGATTATAGGAGTGTACCACTATGCCCAACTATATCCCAAACTCTTAAAGGGCATTTCATAGAAAAATAAGCTCCTGACTATCAGTTCAAATGAAAACTATGCAGTAACCAAAAGACAATGCTTACTTTCCAGATATGAATAAGGTTTGGTTCTAAGCAGAATTCAGATCATTTCTGTCTTTTAAATTACTACTGAGGTTTATGTAATTAATGGCTACAAAATAGTTTAAATCAATCTGATTAATTTAAATTCTTTCAACTGGCTTTTTATAAATAAGAAATACTCACATTCAATATGTATTAGCTTTACTGGCCCAGGTGGGCAAAGAATACAAAAATGGGCTGCCTATCACCAAAGAGCTGAGAAATGCAAACCCAAACTGCTGAGTCCCGCGGCACCCAGTCCCCCTTCAGACATCAGCCCAGTGTAGCAGGCGGGCCACAAACTGAAAGCTTCTAAGGTCATGTGATCCTTGTTTCTGTTTCCTCACCCACCTGAAGCCCTCATTCACTGAGCACTGGACCAATTTGCTGACGGCGGCTAAAACAGTATTTTAAAAATCCTTGTTTTAAACTTTGAAATGTGTATGTTTAGAAAAAGTCTGTATCGCCATGTACAAAATTAAAGATCTGAATCTTCCAACTTCAAACTTCCACTTGCATAAGCCAACACATGTTCAAGACAACACTAATTTCAAGAAGAAATGCTTCGTAATAGTATGAAACCATTTTGGATATTTTCAAAGTATGTGTGAGCTATATTTTGTATAACCCTGAGTTGTTTACAAGGTTAGCCACATGAGGCTGAATTTTAAATTATATTTTAGTTGAATTTAAGTATAAAAGAGGTGTCTGCCCTACTGGAGAACCTTTGTATGGCTGAAAAAAATCTTAGGTGTGCGAATTAATTGTTTCACAAAAAAAGCGGTAAATTTTATGAAACCTCAATACAGGTATTTCCAGCAAAAATTTATGTTCAAACTGAACCTTTTTTTTTTTTTTTTTTTTTTGCACTGGGGATCGAACTTACAACCCTGTGCTTGCCAGGCAGATACTTGTACCGCTGAGCTAAATTCTAGCCCTGAAATGTTTTAAGTGTAAAACATGCCTGGTTCATAGTAAGACTTTCTATGAATATAAATAATGTAAAGCATCTCACTAAGTTCTAAATTGACCGCATGTTTAACTGACAATATTTTGCATATACTGGGCTAAACAATTAAAATTAATGTTACCTGTTTCATTTTTTAAACGTGATTCCTCAAAAGTATTAAATAATATGCAAAGCTTATTATTTCTACTGGACTCTCAAACCTTCCCTCCTGGAACGCCTCCTAACACCACTGCTATTACCAAACACACTTCTTCCTGTGCAGCAACTGAAACCACTGACCACAAGGGCAACTGGAAAGTCCTCCCTTTCTCTGTGTCTGTGACCGACCACCTCCCCACCTTTTAATCCTTTCCCAGCTCCTCTTCCTTGTCCTGTCCCCCAGGTCCCATTCAATTCTCTTTTCTATTCTTTATACTCCCTTGGTGACCTCAGTCCACTCTCCTCAGCCTAACTATCACTTTCATGTGAAGCCCTGCATTCTTTATCTCTACTTCTGACCTCTTTTTCTCAAGCTGCGGCTCCACACTACCAGCTGCCTGCCGATCAGTTCCATCTGGAAATCCCATCATCCCTTCAACTCAGTATATCTGCGCAGGAAGCCATACTCTCTGATTCTGCTGAAGACTCCTACCACTCACCTTAAAAGCTTGCAGGCTACGGGCCCCTTTCCAGTCCTATAGTCAGTCTTACTGCTGACAAACTAGCCTGATGGACTCTAAATTCTCCCTTAGTCCCCTCACCCCACCACCATACTAATATTCCCAAAATGCAACTTTGCTGACACCGCCACCTGGGTTCTTCCATAGGTGTCTACTGTCTGCCACAACAATGCAAACAACCCAGCAAGTATCCAACAACTGCACACCTACCCAACCTCCAATCCATCCTCCCAGACATAACATGCGGACTTTACCTTCCTCAAGATCGAGTGCCTTGCCCTCAGTCTTCCTGTCACCACTTTTTTTGTCTTTGCAGGGGACAGGGGAGCGCTACATCTTGCTATGTAGCCCAAACTGGCCTCAAACACACAGCAATCCTCCTACTTCAGCCTCCTAACTGCTGGGTAATTAGAGGGTATACCACCACACCCAGAGACCTTTAGTGTCACTTAATAACCACTGTAGTAGTAATGGAAATATATGGCTTTATCCTCCTTATAAAATAGTCTCCTTAACAGCATCGAACTACATCTTATGCATCATATTATGGGTATGCTATCTTTGGACACGTCAAGAAAATAAATCAACTTAAAAAGGAAAACTTTGGTACACCCAGAACAACTGATTCCCAAATATTTATCCCAGACTAGCTCTCTAATTACTCCAAATTGAATGACCCAAGATCTAGTAACTATAAAGTAGAACTCAAAATCTCAATCCTACAACTTGTCCCTCATCTAAATAGGTTCCCACTAAATGAACAGCACTGCCATCTCACTGCGGCAGCTCAGGCCAGAGCCCTAGGAGTTCTTTTCAACTTTCCCAAGCCTGCCTCTAATACTCTGTAATCAGGTCCTGTGAAGTCTTCCTAAGCGCTCCTGGAAATTACCCATTTCTTTTCAACTCTGCTGTCAGTTCAGGCCACTATTATTTATGAGTACTGCAATATCATCCTATTGTATAGTCAGTTAACTCCTCAGTCATTTTCAAAAATCCAACCTCAACAAGTGATATTCTTTCTTAAAAACTTCCTGTTCTCAAGATAAGACTTCGAACATGGCTTGTAGACTCTTCTGCATTTGGCCAAGGTTTAGCTTTGTTACCTTCATCTCATTTCCCAGATGGTTTCTCTTCTCAAGTATATTATAATCCAGCAATGTCCACGGCACGCTATACAGTTTCCCAAATATGCCAGTGTCTACTTCTGCCACAAGGCCTTTGCACAAGCTGTCACTTCTACTTAGCTGGGTGTACTCACCCAACACCCTGAGGACCAACACCCTTTTCACATTTATAGTCTATTTCAGCACCTGGCACACCATAGGTACACAATAATTACTGGCTGAATGAATGAGTAAGGAGATCATAATTTTCTAGGCTTAAAAAAACCAAGGTCAATGAATGAAAGCCATTTCTGTGACAATTGGGGCAATTGACCTATATTTTTACTTTATCTGTCTTGTGAGTCAAATCCGGCTAGTAATAATTTGGCTAAACAAACAGAACATATGTGTGGGCTTAGAATAATTAAAATGAAGAGGACACTGCATTCTATATTCTCCTTTGCCTTGTAAACTCTAAGACCAACTCATATCAAATTGCTGAGAACCTTTAGATGTAAAGCACAGAATTATGAAAAGCAGCCAAGCAAATGTGGACACATCACAGACGGAGCCTGAAGGAAGCTGGAGAGTATGAGAGACATTACACTACAGGAATGCAGGGACTTTAATAAAAGCAAAAGGCTTGGCACTGCTCCTGTGCTTGTCCACAGGACAGCTCTGAGCCCTCCCTTGCATACACTTTCTGATCTTGGTAGCTGAGAGAAATAATGGAGGTATTCTGCAGGGCCATAAAAGCCTTTCCTGATTTATTGACAAAGGCAGATACTGCAAAGGGGACAGAAACACTAACCAACAAGATGAGGTGCCTGGACCTCACTTACAGCATTTCCTTTACACTTCAGTGTATCACCCCCATTTTACGGATGCAGAAACAGGCACCTGTGGTTACACAGCTGGTCCTGCTGACCACACAGTAAGGTCTAACACGAACACATTTTTGTTAAGCACTCATTCCTGGTCAGAGTCTAGAGTCTAGGGAGAGAACTGTGAGCAAGACAAGAAAGGTCTGCCATCAGGACAGCTTACAGTTTCATGGAGAGAGTGTAACTTCAGACGTTGATACAACTCAGACATACTAAAAACGGAAAACTAAGGGATACGACAGAGTAACCAGGAAAGCAAGTTTAGGTCACAAAGCTTTCAGAGATAATTCCAAAGACAGTTTTGGAGAGAATTTGCAAAGCTAACGAAAATAGAGTGACTATCAAGCCAAACCTTCACTGGAAGTCTCTAGAACTACCAGAAATAAAAATTACCACTCATTCCCCGATTATCAGTAAAGAGAACTACACAGTTATCCTAGTCACAACCCAAGCAGTAAGTTACACGGCCACCAGATAGCAAGTATCTCCACATGCACCTAGTGGCTGGCAATGAGCTGAGCAACCTAAGTCGGAACTAATTCTTAGATTGCCTCAGAACTTACATCAGGACACAATAAATGACTGCTGAATGAATATGACAGAAGGAAGGAAAGAACGTGCTAAGAGGTTACCCTCATAGGTTAAATCTCTTCTAGCCAAGTGGCTTCAGCTCACTCCACCCCACTCTGAAGCCAGTCTTAATCACAAGAAGCAGGTGAGGGAAGTGGGATTAGTGTAAATACACCAACAATACTATACTAGGAAGCAGTTAGCATATGCCGACCCCTCTCTAGCCAGTGGTCAGAAATCCCATCTCCAAATCACAATTCTACTTAAAGAAAACCTAATATCTAAATGATAAATAAAAATTGAGAACTGGGTAATTCTTTGGCTTCTCTGAAGAGGCCTGCCAATGAAGAAACTTGGGAGATTTCCATTACCAAGTACCTGTTCTAAATATTGTAGGCATACCACCAAGCTGAGATGACCTGTTTAACAATCTTGCTGGATTGGTACTTCTCTGGAGGAACAGAGGACAGAGGTAAAGTACGTTCACCTGTGTCACCTTAGGGCTGTATCCAGTGTGAATTGTAGATGATTATACGATCTGAATTATAAAAATTAAATCCCTCTCTCAACTTTTTGGTCCTAGGGCAGCTGGGGAGAGTACTAGCTATCACTCAAGTTTCCTGCTCAGCATGTCTGAAGGTCTTATCCATTAGGGATCACTCTTTCAGTGTCCCTGGTACAGCTGAAGAGCCAGGAAAACCTTAGAATGGGGTAATTATTTGGCTTAGAAGCCTTAGCTTCTATTTTCAACTTTATGCCTGAAGGGCTGTCTAGGTGGCCAAGGCACGTAACAAGTGGCCATTTGCTGAACAACAGAGTTCAATTTGCATCATTCACCAAAGATACCTATACTTTCCGGAAATCATATGCAATGACTGAAAAACACTAAAATTAAAATACCATTTCTGATAAATGCCACCAATTTCTGTGATATTGCAGTGAAGAACCTGGGGCATTTCTTTCCAAGACAAATACTATAGAATCAGAGGTAGATCCAGCGTAAGAAAATACAGGTGGGGGCACATTCAGTAAGAATTATATTTACTTTCTCCAGTGAGAAACTTCTTCTTCTGCATAGGCCACCTCATTTTTGAAAAGTAAAACCACAACATGCGAGCTCTTATACCTCTGGGTTTTGCTCTTCCTAACATTGACCACAGCTTTAAAGTTTTAGGTTATCAACAGAAAACCTTCAACAAAAGGCACAAATTAAATACTACCCATATTCACACTGGAAGTGTTACTCATTTTTGTGTGCTCTGAGTCCCCATCGTTTTGGTGAGCCATGAGGATTTGCTTTGCAGGAGCTTAGATCCAAAATGGCAGCTGAGCTCCTGACCCCACCAGAGCCATCCTGCTCACCGTGAGTGAGTGCAGGTCTTATTTATCTCACCTTTCAACTGTCTCCAGAAAAAACAGTTAAAGAAGCACATCAGTGAATCAAATAGCATTCCACTAATGCTCCTAATATCATCCTCCTTTCTGCCTGCAAAGCAGGCATCCTGCTCTGGTTCCCCAGCTCTGCAAACTGAATTAACCCGCCATTCACATTTGTGCACAGTTCACAAAAACAGGCTAAGGGCAAAACATGGAAAGTCTACGTTTTCCTCTACTCTTCTGTGAAGCCAACTTAGGAAATGGGCATAAATGAATCATCTAACAAGTAAAGCCCCAAATAATGGCTTTCATTTTCAGGAAAAAAAAAAAAAAATCACAGCTCTAGTTTTCCTGAGGCCCACCCCAATGCAATACTCCTTAATCATTAAGTTAATTTCTTTTTCTTTAAATTCAAAGTGTAAAAATAAAAAGACAAGCCTACCTCCTTGATGTAATGTTTCCAATCCCTCTTACACAAAAGCTGAATTTATTATCACCAGAAAATTTACATTGAATATAAATGGTCACTTCTCCACTTGTAGCCATTACTAATATAACAACAACTTTAAGAAAATAATAAAATACTTGCTTTTTAGACAGAGGACTTTAATTATCTTTAAGTATTCAAATGAAAGTCTTTTTGTTAAATTAGCGTGAAAGTCCCTTCATCTACACACAATTGGCCCAAAGAAACAGGCCATTTTCAGCACAAGAGGCCAATCCATTTTAACAGTGAATAAAGCTTTTGAAATTACTACACACCCTCTTCCAGACTGTCAAATTTTCAAAATGGTCCAGCATTTTTCCCATTTTTTTTAACACTTTCAGACCCAGCAAGCATCTCATAATTAGATTAATTAAAAGGAAACAACAAAAACCACTGCTCCCTTCTAATCAAAATTATTCCATTTATGCTTAATTAGCTTTAATCCAAGTCTACATTTAATGATGGGGATATGACAATTCAACCCATTTGCATATTTTAAATGCCTTTTCTAAACTATACTTTGTAACAGATTTAGAAGAACAGTCTCTTTCTCATGCCAATATACATGGCATAAATCAGGAGGGTACAAATTAGGGGAAAAAGAGAAAAAGAAAACAAGGCTTCTCAGAGCCAGGGATGTGCCCAGGGGGGTGGGATAATTTACCCAGGGGTAGGGGCAATTTACCCGCCACACCACGCACTACAATCCTTTCAGCCCACCAGACCGAGAAGCATTACATCACACTCTCACAATGATAGGGGGAGGTGGCTTTGAGAAAGCAAGTTTTCGGCTTTCTTTCCTCCCTGCTCTCAGGCTTCTAGAATCCTGCATTGAGAGTAATGGAATTTAACTTCGGGCACTGCACAGTTCCGGGGGTTACTAACAATCACACAGCTACTTCTTTAGACGATCCCACACGACCACTTCACAAAAGAAACGCGGCCAAACAGGCAAACACACAAGAGACATCGAATTTGTGTCGAAAAGCCCAGTTATTCGTCTACATAAAAGTAAAAATTTTTTCTTTCGTGAGAAATGGAGGCCAATCTACAGGGAGAACTGATAAAAGAAGTGATTCCTAATTGGAGTGAACAGCTGTTTACATCTTTAAAATTTATCTTGTAAAATAGTTTACAAGATAGTCCTACCATTTGGTTGAAACCACGATCAAAATAAAAGCGCATCTGGCTGCACATTTGAGAACACACACAGGAACCCGTGCAAATGAGCGCGCGCAGAAAAGAGAGCGGAGAGCCACATATCCCAAACCTCCTGGTGTTTGCTAGCACCCAAACCCAGGTTTAAATGTATCGGGTCCTACTTTAGGTCTCACATCTCTCTAGGAAGCACGGCGTAGTTTAAAAAAAAAATTTTTTTTAAAGAAACCCAACAACAACAACAACAACAACCGCTTTCCCATTCTAGGGCTCGTCCTCCCGGATCCTTTGTCGGCCTTAGCAGCCGAAAGAATGCAAACCCATTTATATTTATGCAAATTTTTGCAGCAGATTTAAGGGGGGAGGGGGGTCTGTGATTTTTATAAACCTCTTAATAAATATCAAATTTCCAATTACTTGTAGCTTCGTTTATTTGCAAGATAGAAACCAGGATGAAAATCTACATATAAATTAAAGGTGCAATTAAATCACTTCAAAATTTAAATATTTCACCAAGTCTTTTCCATTTCTAAAACGCCGAACCAAAAGAACATCACAGGTCTGATTTACAGATTTGCGAAATGTCTGAAGCCAGTCTCCATGCTAGACAAATGTCGATTTGCAACAGCACTAGTGAAAACGGTTAGACAAGATCCATATAAATCAACTGGTTTTTTAAAAATTGAAAATATTTACCAACCTCATAAAGTGCAGCAGTGCTTAAATCCAGCAAATTGAGGCATACAAGGTAGAAATGGAAATGAAAAAAGGTCCAAAAAATGAATTCTTTTTGTCTGTCTGTTTTTTTGTATTTTAAATATTCAGAAACCAGCAGAGACTCTGTCGGCCATTTTGGCTTGAACTAACTCTCTCTCACTCACTCTCCCTCTTGCTCTCTCTCTCTCCCCCTCTGTCTCTAAAGGAAGCAGCTTTTTGTGACCTTCAAATAGAGGCGGATCATGTGACTTCGGGTAGGTTTGTCAATCAGGAAAGGGGAGGGAGCTGGGGCCCGAAGCCGTCTTAAAGGGGAAGCGGCCCTTTTCCATCACTTACATTTGTGCAATGGTGTTATCTCACACTCCCCGCCTACAGACGCTGCATGTGAAAGTGGCAACAGCATAAGGGTAACAGATGAACAAAACAGAAAAACCTTTATTGGTTTATGGAAATATGCTCAGTTGCTAACGATTCTTACAGATCCTGGATCTTATCTTGGCTTACTTGCTAGTTATTCTCTGGATGTTCAGGCAAGCACAGGATGGCAAACTGCTCTTTAAAAGGGGGCTTAAGACTTTATCCAAACGATTGACTTCATTTTTAAATTAAGGTGAAATACAGGGCACAACTGATCTGTAGCTAGTTTCTCACATGGAAAAGACTCAAAACAAATGTGTCCAAGTATAAACTGTGAGTAGCAACTCATGTTACATAGTACACTATCTCCCCAATCACACAGCTAGACAGCTGCAGGACAGGGACCAGCTTCCCAGTTCTGAACTTGACACTGTTCGGTGTGAATACATGTTCAGGAGCTCCTCCCCCAACCTAAACAAAAACTATGCTACAGCATACTGAGCTCCTCTGGGTGAGGGCAGGTCTGAGTCATCTTGAAGCTCCTTCCCCACCTGGGGAGTACTGTAGCTCTGACAGAGACCAGGCACTGTATTAAAACCGAACTGGCTTCCCATTGCTCTTAGTCCCTCCTTGTCCCTGCCTGTATTTTGATTGCTCCCCACCTAAGAAGCCCAGGAAGAGCTTGCCTCTCTATCCCTGTGGCTAACAGGAAATAGAACTTCAGTGCCGAAGACAAGTCCCTAGCCTCCCAGGGCCTCAGTTTTCAAAGGTGTGGAAAGCTGAGACTGGACAACAGGAGATAGTTATCTTTAGTTTCTGCCCTAAAGCTCTGCTCTTAGCGTCTTTTAGCAGCTCTGTTTGCCTTATCCTGGCCATCTCAAAACTACTCTGGGTAGGCTTCTTGACTCTCCTAGCATTCTTGATAGCCTTTATTACTTTTTTAGTGTGGTCGCTATGGCGATTCAGTACTTAAGAAAAAAACTGCTTTCCTGGTAGACCATAAACTGCGTAAAGGCAAACACCATATCTTCCTTTCTGCTCTGTGCCGCCCCACACTAAACCCTAAAGAGCAGGAGAGCGAATCAGTGGCCTGGGTCTTCATTAGAAGGGACCGGCTGAGCTTATGGGAAGGAAATCTTCCATGTAAATATAAGAGATTCAGAGGAATTAAAAGCACAGTGTCTAGAAACCTACCTAATTTACCTACTCTGAGCCATGCTTAAGGAACTGCTGTAACTAAAATAGTAGAAAGCATGCAAGAGACACCCATGACAATCAGATTCCTCCCATCTCTTAAAAATCGAAGAAGATGGGGGTTTCCCTATAGTGCTTCTCCACGTGACCCAGCCATGTGACTGATGGGACCATGGGTGCTGGCTTGCCCTAAAGAGACCTGAGAACATGGTCTAATTCCTATCTGTCTTTGTGGTCTTCACATAGTCCTTTCTGTTTCTACTTGGAGAAAAACAGGAAAGGAGCTGTCTCAGGGCAGGCAGAAGCCAGTGCCCACACTATCTGGCAGCCTGGACACGTGGAGTGCCAAATGCTTCCACTGTCTTTGCACAGCACCGAGGGCAAGAGCCAGACTCTGCCCTGACAGCTGAGGTGCAGGCAAAAGCAGGGAAACTCCTAGGATGGAATTTCTGAACATTTACTCTATTTTTAATCCTTCCAATACCTTCCAGATGAGTTACGGAAAGCTTACTTACATGGAGCATGCTCAGTATGTTGAAGTGCACAGAGACTGACTGCACAGCCACCTTGTTTTAATTTGTAATGAACACAATCTCTTTAGGAAACACAATTTTGCTGGGTCTCCACTCCCCAAGGTAGAATATTATTATACAAATGTTTACATGCTTTGCCTTGTACGTGTTAAATATGAGCTGAAGAAAAGTTGGGAAACAGAGCAAATACATTTTAAAAGAAAATATTGGTCCTGTTTCCAAATAATATGCTCAATATCGTTTTCTCCGACCTTCAGGCTTGATTTTTTTGTGTAGTATCTCTAACTTTAAAACAATTAATTCAATCATTTGCATAAAAGAAACAAGTGCTGGGCATGTGTAGCATATGTCTGTAATCCCAGCATCAGGAGGCGGAGGCAGGAGGATTGTTGTGAGTTTTAGAGGCCAGCCTGGGCTACAAAGTGAGTTCAAGACCAGCCTGAACTGCATAGTGAGACCCTGTCTCAAACAAACAAACACACAAACAAACAAATAAACAAAAGAAACAAGTACAGTGCTAAATGCACATTGAAATATGTGATATATTTATTAATAATTAGGCAATTTTTATAATTATTACAGACTAAAGATATAAAAGTAAGAAAAAAATAAGAACATATATATTCAAATTATCTTTCAAAGCTGGCACCTTTGAAATTTACATAACATTACTCAAAATATTTTAATTAGGAAACAAGATTAAAAAAATAATGGAGGGCCGGGGGTTTAGTTCAGTGGCATAAGCACCTGCCTTGCAAGCACACAGTCCATGAGTTTGATCCCCGGTACCAAAAAAATAAATAAACAAATAATGGATTGAACATTTAACTCAAAAATCTAGAATATGCTAAGTGTGGTGGCTCATGATTATAATCTTAGCACTTGGGAGGCTGAGGCAGGAGTATCATTGGGAGTTCAAGGCCAGGCTGCGTTACATAGTGAATTCAAGGTCAGCCTGAACTACATAGTGAGAGCTTGTTTTAAGGGAAAAAAAAATCTAGGGGAAAAAAAAAAAATCACAATTATAAGGATACAAGGATGAATACAAAAATCCAAAAGAGAGGAACACTAATCACTAAAATCAGTATTTGTTTTCTTTTTAAAAACAAAAGTGCATAATCTTTTTGAAAATCCGACCAATAAAAAAGAGAAGTCATAAAAGAATATTACGACCGAGAAAGGGAATATAACTGTAGATTTAGAAAAGAACTTGCACATTGCGCAAGAGTTACACAGAAGTTTATGTCAATAAACTTAAAGATTAAATAACTGGATGACAGTCAAAAAAAGCAGAAAATATCAAAATCAACTTGAGAAAATTTAAGGAAACAACCACCATACCAGAAACCTGTAAGGTAATCAAAGAACTAGCCACTAAAACTACATCAGAGAGCTGGATGAGGTGACCCACCCACCTGGCCACCTGGTGCCTGTAATCCCAGCACTAGGGAGGCTGAGGACATCCATAATGAGACCTGGACTCAAAAAACAAAACAAAAAATCAACCATGTCAGGCCAAATGGTTTTCTAGGTGAATTCTACCAAACTTTTTGAACAGGTAATTTCCACACTATCCTTGCTTTCCCGGCATTTGTGAGGATAAAAGGGCAATCTTAATTTCTTCTGTGAAGCTAACATATTCTTGAAACCATTCTGGATTTAGTACCAAAAACAAAACAAAACTGTAGACCAGTCTTCACTTGTGCAGACAGATGTCAAAATTCTAAGTAAAATATTAGCAAAAAGAAACTACAGCAATTTATCCATGGAGGGCTTCCACAACAATGTAAGGATGGGTAAATGACAATAATATGAAGATGGTTAAATTATCTTCATTTGCTGAACAAATATGTAATAAGTTCTTTGGGTATCAGACTATGTGCTAAATGCCAGAGAGAGAGACAGAGAGACAGAGAGACAGAGACAAAGAGACAAAGAGACAGAGACAAAGACAGAGACAGAGAGCGAAAGAGCAGTAAACCGGAAGTTCTTGTTCACATGCAGCCAACATCCTGATGAGAAAAGGGAATCCCTGACAAGGAAATCAGTTTGATGGACACAGAAGTACCTAGAGAGACTCACTTATGGTAAGACAGGAAAGGTTATGCTCAGGATGACCTTTCAGCTGGGTTGAAAAGCAACAGCTTTTGAGCCTGGTGTGCTGGCTTACACTGATAATCCTAGCACTCTGGAAGTTGAGGCATGAAGAGTGTGAGCTGGAGCCCAGTCTGGGAAACTTAATGACTTAGCATGACCCCATCTAAAATTTTAAACAGGGGTAGGGATGCAGGTCAATGCAAAGGCCCTGGACTCAACTCCTAGGACCCCCCACTCCCCCACTTCCCCCACAGAGGCAACTGCTTGCTTGGTCAAGCAACAGGAGTAATGAATAAGGCCAGTCGGCTCATTCAAACACAAGACTCCAAGGTCTGGACTCATTCATTTATGAAGCCAACAGTCATTATCTGAATACCTCCTGTGTAGTAGGCATTGTGTTAGAATGAGACCTAGTTGATTCCCAAAATGTCTAATGCATGGAGACAGAGAAGCTACTGTATATCAATGATTAAAATACAGCATAGGAGCTGTCGATGTAGCTCAGTGGTAGAGCACTTGGCTAGCATGTGTGAGGCTCTAGTTTTGACTCCTAGAAACACAGAAGAAAAGGAGTGTGTATGTGCATACATATATATGGATGGAGGTGTACATATACATATGTATAAATGACACTATAATAATGAGAACCAGACAAGACAGTGGGTTTGAGCACAGAACCTAGTGCATGCTAGCAAGGTTGTACCAATGAGCCACACAGCCCTAGCTCCTTGAGCTGAATTTCAAAGAGCGTAAGTTTGCAGTACAGAAAAGCTATAAAGGTAAAGTCTTTTCTAAGTTTTACCAACTTCAGTTATCAAACCATGACAACTAGGAAAGCTGACCAAAAAAAAAAAAAAGTTAATGTGAGAAATAAGTGTTTTTAGCATCCTTACCCCTAACAGTCAGAAGGCAGAACACTAGCCAAGACTACCCAGTACTCTGCAACACAACTTGAATGAATTATAGTTGGAAATTAGAATGTTAATAGTTACACTCTCTTCATAATTATAAATTAAAATGTTAGCAGGACTTTACGGATTTTTTTTCCTCTCTGATGTGAGAGTCTCACTGTGTTGCCCAGGCTGGCTTCAAATGAAGACCTCTTGCCTGGGCCTCCTGCGTGGCTGGGATTACAGACATGCTATCACACCCAGAACAGAAAAAAATTTCATTTTAGTCCTCCAAATCAAGGCTGGGGATGCAACTCAGCAGTAGAGCGCTTGCCCAGCATGTGCAAGGATCTGGGCTGGATCCCTCTCAACCTAAAAAAGTCAAAAATAAACAAATAAATAAATAAGAGTCCCTCAAATTCTTTACACTCAGATCTCAAAAGTTACAACTGCATTTGGAGGAAACCTTCCTTAACACTCCAAAATGAATGTGGTACCCAAATATACCACTACCACAGCATCTTCATACCCTATTGTTGTTACCTACGATTTTCCATTTTTCCCTATAACAGGGCCCCAACACCAAGGCCAATGACTGGTACAAATCTGTGGCCTGGTTCTCAGCAGGAGCTCAGCAGTGGTTAAGCAAGAGAACCTTTGTCTGGTTTGTTTTGTTTTGTTTTTCTTGTACATAGGATCGAACTCATAACCTTGTGCTTGCCAGGCAGGTGCTGTGCTACTATATCCAGGCCCCAAGAATCTTTGTATTTACAGCCCTGTAAGGTACTTGAATCATTCCCAGTCTCACAGTTTGAAAAACTGGCTTTCCTGAAAACAATCCCACTGCCAAAACGTCGGGGGGCTGCTGCTTTTATTTCTGTATCTAGCACAGAGGAAGGAATGTTTGTTGAGTAAACACAGAAGCACAGGGATGAACAGATGAATACTAGGAACCTAGGAAGTTCTAGGGCAATGGTGGTGAACCTATGGCACATGCATTGTTTTTCTTTTGAGATAAAAGATGTGAACGCATGACTTGTTTTTCTAAATTAAAATCTCAATATTCAGGTTTAACTGCAGTGTTGGCACTTTGTGACAAGTAAGTGAGTTTTGAGTTGCAGGTTGCACATTCAGTCTCTCAAAGGTTTGCTATCACTGTGAGTAGAAGACACTGCTTGTCCTATAGTTGAGAGCTTAAACACAATCATGAGGGGGGTAAGGATGTAGCTCAGTGAGTACTTGTCTAGCATGAATGAGGCCACTGGTTCATAAAACAAAAAAACACACAGGAGACAGCAAGAGAATGTAAGATAAATTGTTAGCCGTACGGTGCACCTGAAGAAAGGAGGTAGTTACACGTGGCAACACTGCTGAATAGCTTTAGGACTTTAAAGGCAGGACAGGACCAGGGCGGTCAGAATAGTGTATTTGCTGTGAGGCTAATGAAACATCAGCTCTAGGACCTCTCACTTTCAAGGGCCCCCCTAGAGGCCCCAAACAATGTGCCCAATGATCTCTTATCTTTTTCCTCTTACAATATATTTTTTGAAGTGTTTGCTGTGATAAAAAGAAAGTATAACATAAAGTTTACAATTTTAACCATTACGTGTATAATTCAGAAATGTTAAGCATATTCCCATTCTACTTGCTGTCTGGGGGACTGTGGTTATTCTGTGTATCTTATGTATAAAGTCATATAGTGGGGCTGGGGATTTAGCTCAGCGGCATAAGCGCCTGCCTTGCAAGCAGGCAGTCGTGGGTTCGATCCTCGGTACTGATAAAAATAAATAAATAAATAAATAAAGTCACATAGTACTTATCTCTTTTTATAGGTGGTGTGGTTTTCTGAAATAGGATTTCACTATGTGGTCCGGGTGGCCTTGAACCCTTGATCTTCCTGCCTCAGCCTTCAGAATGCTGAGATTATGGGTGTACTAGTATTTATCTTTTTACTTTTGGCTTATTTCACTTAGCATGTCCTCAGGGTTCATCCATGTTGTAATGCATGTCATGATTTCCTCTTTTTCTTTTTGGCAGCAATGGAGACTGAACGCGGGCCCTTGGCTGCCTTCACACTGAGCTATATCCTCATCCTTTTGTACTTTTTTTTTTTTTGGAGACAGAGTCTCACCAGGTTACCACACCTGAGCTCAAACTTGTGCTGCTTCTGCTTCGTCCTCCCAGGATGCTTAAATTACAGAAATCTGCCACTACAATCTAGTTTGATTTCCTTCCTTTTTTAAGCTGTGTAACAGTCTATTGTATGTATATACCACATTTTGTTTTTCCATTCATCTAATGAATGTGTAGACTGCTTCTACCTTTCTGGCAGTTGTGAACAGTGCTGCTATAAACATAGATGTACAGGTGCAGCCAGGCGTGGTGGCAAATGTCTGTTATCCCAGCATACGGGAGGCTGAAACAAGAGGATCTCCATGAGTTAGAGGCCAGCTCGGGTTGCACAGTGCATTCAGAGCTAGCCTAAACTGCACAGCTAGACCCTGTCTCAACAAAATAAAACAAAACACCAGAAAACAACAAGATAGATGTGAAAATATCTCTTTGAAAGACTCTGCTTTCAATTCTTTTGAATGTATACTCAGATAATGGAATTGGTGGTTTATCTGGTAGTTCTAATTTTTGGGAGACTCTATACTGTTTTTCGTAGCAGCTGCATCATTTACAGCCCCATCAATGTGCGTAAGGGCTCCAATTTCTTGTCCACACTTGTTACTTGCTTTTGTTTTTAGCAGCCACCCTAATGGGTGTGATGAGGCCATATCTCACTGCAGCTCTGACTTGCAAATCTCTAATAAGCAGTGATGCTGAGCATCTTTTCACATGCTTGTTGGCCACTTGTGCATCTCAAATATCTCTGGAAAATGTCTACTTAAGCACTTTATTCTTTGGGTTTTTTTTTTGTCTTTTTGAGACAGGGTTTCACTATATAGCTCAGACTAGCCTTGAACTCATTTTGTAGCCCAGGCTAGCCTCAAATTCATGGCAATCCTCCTGCCTCAGCCTTTGAGTGCCAGGACTACAGGCATGCACCACTGACACAGGCTGCTCATTTTTGAAAGTTGTGGTGGTGGTTGTTGAACTGCTGGAGTTCTTCACTATGTGGCTATTTGTTTCTTATCAGAATATGACATGTAAACATTTTCTCCCACTTGGTAGTGTTACCATCTCACTGTGTCTTTTCATTTTTCCTCCTTCAGTAGTGGGGAAGAGACCCAGGGGTGCTCTACCACTCATCTATATTCCCAGCCCTTCTTCCCTCCTCCCTTCTGTCTTTAGGTCTTTCTTTCTTTTGAGCAGAATTTTGTGACTTGCTCAGGTGGGACTTGAACTTGCAGTTCTCTTACCTCAGCCTCCCAAGTGTCTATGAGTGAGCCACCAAGCCTGGCTATTTTTGCTTTTTTGCCTGCACTTTTGGTGTCATATTGAAGAAATCATTGTTAAGTTTAATATTACCAAATTTTTTTGTGTTGTTTTGTTTTCTTCTACGGTTTTTATAATTTTAGATCTCACATTTTGGGTTTTAACGCATTGAGTTAACATTTGCATATTGTGTATGAGGAGGGTCCAACCTCTTTTTTTTGCATGTAAATATCCAGTTTTCCCAGCACCATTTGTTAAAGAGACTATCCTCTCCTCATTAAATGAAGACCATCTATACATGGGTTTATTTCTGCGTCTCTGAACTGTTCCCATTGATCTACGTTCTGTCTTTATGCCAGTACCACACTGTTTTGATTACTGTAGTTTTAGAATTATGTAACAAAATTAGAAAGTGTGAATCCTTCAACCTTGTATTCAGTGATGCTCTCCTCCATTTCTGATAGTCTTGCTTTGTGGCCCACACTGGCCATGAATTTGCTCTCCTTAGAAATCTCAAAAGAATTACTGGAACATGAAAGGATGATCAAATAGTGTATGGCCAAAATATGAGAAAAAAGTTTTGTAGCAATGTGTTAGGCACTGAATTAATACAAATACTATGCTGTTTTTTCTGAATTTTGTGATTACTTGTCAACTTTTTATGTTGCTATTTTCATGATTTTTCCTCATTGAAGTAATCACTAGAACACAGGGTAAAATCCCAACTCTTGTGTCATGAAGAGGCCATGGAAGGACATTATGTTAGTGAATAAGCCAGGTGCAAAAGGACAAATACCAATCCTACTCATTTGAAGAATCTAAGAAAGCTAACGAGAGATTGAAAACAGAGTAAGTTACCAGAGGAGGGAAAAGATGGAGAGGGTGAGATGGGGAGAAGTTGAACAAAACAGGTGTAATTTTATGATTAGGCAAAGCAAAAAATTCAAGTATTCTACTGCATAACAGAGTTACTACAGATAACAATATCAAGTTGTCTATTTCAAATAACTAGAAAAGAAGATACTGAATGTTCTCACAACAAAGAAATGAAAAATGTTTAAAGGGTATGCTAATTTTTTGTTTTTTCAGTACTTAATATACACATATATATATATCACACTGTACCCCCATAAATATGTATGCAAATAAAATTTTTTTAAAAATTTACATTTGGTGCTTGCTTCAGCAGCACATATACTAAAATTGGAACGATACAGAGAAGATTAGAATGGCCCCTGTGCAAGGATGACACGCAAATTCATGAAGCGTTCCATATTTTTACACCGCTTTGTTTTATTTTGTTTTTTTTTTTCTTTTTCCTTTTAAATAAAATTAAAAAAAAAATTTACATTTGGGCTGGGGATTTAGCTCAGTGGTGTGAGTGTCTGCCTGGCAAACACAAGGTTGTGAGTTCAATCTCTGGTACCAAAAAAAAAAAAAAAATTTACATTTGAACCTGTTTTTCTTTTCTTTTTTTTTTTAATCATCGGTACTGGGGACCGAACTCATGACTGCCTGCTTGGAAGGCAGGTGCTTATGCCACTGAGCTAAATCCCCAGCCCCGAACCTGTTTTTCAATTTGAAACTAATTTTCTTCTTCTTAAGGTGTATTCTCATCAAACCTATGTTCGGTCCTGGCCAGGAAAGAGAGTCACTTTGCTTGAACAGAGAGGGACATGGGGTTGGGAAGGAAGACAGTGCTGCCCCCCCCCCACCCCCAGGAGGAAGTCCTTAGAAGAGAAGATAAGCATGGGAGGGTTAGAGGCATCTTACAAAGATCCATAAAAACCAACAAATGTTCAGGCACAGCAAGCAGAGCATTTTCCTCGAAGGACAAAACTACCAACCAATGGTTTATAGGTAGGGATGCTTAAAGAAGCGCAGTGATTAAGTCAGGCCTATTGGAACACATTCGAGAAAGCACTGAATATAAAGGCAAACATGTTATAGACTGGCTTTTCTTTTGCTACTAAGAAATAAAATTCTGGAGTTTCAGGATGTTTAATAACCTCACCTCAGATTTTTGAAATGACTGAAGAATGGGGTGGGAACTTAGGGACACCTTTGTTCATTCAATGTGTATTTATTGGTGTTTTCTGTGAGCCAGGTACTCTTCTAGGCAGGCACCGAGGCAACAAAAGCTTCTGTCCTTGTAGAGCTGAAGAGCTTGCAGACAGTCTCACTGAACCTGGCCTCCACTGCCTGTCATCACACTGTGCCTCCCCTGCCCCCCAGGCGTCCACAGATGATGAGAGCAATGCAGAGTGCTTGGGATGGAGCTCCTGACCACAGCCTCTACTGATAGAAGCCCTGGGGAAAACACACTTGAGCTTCTCCTCAGGGCACCCCAGAGATTCCTGACGATGAACACACGTTTCTTTAGCTTTATTTACATAACACTAAAGATCCAAAATATTTTACAACTACACCCTAGCTGTCCATAAGTTTGTCCATAAGAAAAGTAATAAGACTTTTATTAGTTGACTCCAGTTTTCGGAAAGCTGCATGAAAGACCCCTATGCATCTTCATATTCTTAGTTTAAAAGTAAGAGCAACCCAAGCAGCTTGTAGTTATTTGAAAATATATATCTATCACATTATTTACCCTTAATGTAATTAATCCATGCCTCACGCATCCAAAACCACCTCATAAAACAGAATTCAAAACTTATTATGATTCTGAGACACTTAAGGGGGGAAAAAAGGCATTTTCGGAGAATTAAATTTTTAAGCAATTTCAATGCAAACTATAAATTTTATTACAGCAAAAAGCTTCCCAAAGACATACTAAAAAGGTTGATGGTTTTACTTTTGTCAAGCAGCAAAAGTTCCATGAACATGAAGTACCATCTACTGAACCTATTGTGGTATTTTTCAAAATACCAATTAACTTTGAACAAAAACTCACTTCTTCTCTCCCCCACTGCCACCCTGCAAAAGCTGGAAAAGATTATACAAAAGAGCCCACTATTCTTCTGATGTCCAGTTTAACACTATGTAATAAATGAATTTACAAAGAGTTCAATTTGGTACTTCTTAATACAGTTATTTCTATATGTACATATTGTTTGTAGTGGTTCAAAAGATGAAAACCCTGTGAAAATGTGGTGATACAATATACAAAATGCATGTTAAACAAAACAAAATGAACCTTTCCTGTGGCCAACTACTGAAGTTTGTGTTTTGACAGTGATTTGGAAATTTATGATTTGGATATATTTTCATTGTTTCTGTATTTTAGAAGTGCTACACAGTTGCTCAAGTTTTTTAAACCAACATACAAAACAATGATTCCCCAAAAACTGAAGTGTTGAGTGATCAAAAGTGAAGCAAGGAATATCTTTGTTTTTCGTTTGGTACCAGGGATTGAACTCACAATCTAGCACTTACCAGGCAGGCCTTTGTGTGCTACCCTAGATCCTTGGCAAAGCAAGGAATATCTAAATGAAAAGAATCTTTGTCTTACTTGTTTTGTTTGCTTATTTGTTTATTGTTTGTACTAGGACTTACACCCAAGACCTTGTACATGTAAGGTGCTCTAGCAGAAAGCTACAATCCCAATCCAAGAACCTTTTATTGAAGAGATTTAGGGAGAATAAACTTTTGTAAGTTGCATTATGGTATAAGATGAATCCGAAGGAAAAAAGAGCCATAAGTGAATAAGGAATATAGCAGGAACAGAAATAAAGATAAGGTAAGGGCAAACTGTTAGAAGTTTAGAAAGAAGTCAAATGTGGTAACACACGTCTATAATCCTAGAACTCATGAAGCTGAGGCAAGAGGATCCCCACAAGTTCAGGGCCAAGCTAGGCTACATAGCAAGTTCAAGACCAGTCTGAACTACATAGTGAGACATGTCTCAAAAAAAAAAATTTTGTTTTTAAGAAAGAAGAACAGGGGGCTGGGGATTTAGCTCAGTGGCATAAGCACCTGTCTTGCAAGCAGGCAGTTGTGAGTTCGAGCCCTGGTACTGATAAAAAGAAAAAAAAAAGAAAGAAAGAAGACCTAAGTTACTACTTTAACAAAGGTGCTACTTTGCTTCAAAATCATTTATAACAGTCTTCCCACAAACATCCAGGCCATTATAAATATCATAAAGAAAACCAAATCAAAAGTCTGCCTGTGTAGAAACTGTGTGTGTGTGCACACACATGTGTGCATGTGTGTTTCTGGGGTCTGAACCCAGGGCTTTGTGCATACTATGGAAGCACTCTACCACTGAATTACACCCACAGCCCTTTTATCTTATTTCATTTTGAGACAAAGTCTAGCTAAACTGTCCAGAGTGACCTCCAAGTTGTGATCTTCCTGCCTCAGCTTCCTGAGTAGCTAGGAATGTGCCACCATATGAGCCCAGTGGTGGTCGAAGTACTTTATCTAGAGTGATCTTCCCATAAGCATGGTGAAATATAATCAATGAGTAAAACTCTGCTCATGCTGCTTTTCTGAAAAACTGTCATAGTTTTTATATTTACTCCTGCATTAAACACATCATGCAATTAAAGCTGTGTAATCTTAATGTAGTAATTACATAGCAGTAAGTTTAGCTTGTCTGATTTGCTACGCTAGTTCTCTATTGAATATTCTCAGGAAGGGATTATATTAGATTTACCAATGGTAAATAAACCCCATTAAGAAGCAGTAATATTGAAATAACATGTGACATATTTAAAGCCATACTCTTTACTCTTTTTTTTTTTTTTTTTTTGTCTTTTTCCTTTTTATCGGTACTGGGGATCGAACTCACAACTGCCTGCTTGCAAGGCAGGTGCTTATGTCGCTGAGCTAAATCCCCAGTCCCCATACTCTTTACTCTTGACACATATACCAGAATTCTGCACAACTGATCTGAACATTGATAGTTTATCTTATTTAAAGTCTTTTATTTTTCAAGTGAGTTTTGTACATGCTTAGCAATATTAGCCTGACTGCTAAAAACACTTAGTCCTATTGAAATAAATATCACAGAAATAAAATGATTTTTTAAGGCTTCTAGAACCTATGCTAGGCCTGGAGATGTGGCTCAGTGGTAGAATACTTGCCCAGCATGTGTGTGAGGCCCTTGCTTTCATCCTCAGCATGGCTTTAAAAAAAAAAAAAAAAAAAAGTCATACTGCTTTACTGTTTTCACCCAATTTGTGCTGCTAGAACAAAATTCCCAAAACTGGGTAATTGATAAAGAATAAAATTTTAAAGCTAGACATGGTGGTGGATGCCTGTAGTCCTGCTAGTAGGGAGGCTAAAGCAGGAAGATAGCTTGAGCTCAGGAGCTTAAGACCAGCCTCAGTCTCAAAAAACAAAACAATGGACATGGTGCCACATGACTGTAATTCCAACACTTGGAAGGCTGAGGCAGGAGGATCACTGTGAGTCCAAGGCCAGCCTTGGTTACATAGTGAGTTCAAGGCCAGCCTGAACTATATAGTGAGCCCCTGACTCAAAAAAAAAACGAAACAAAAAAGAACAAAACAAAACAAATTTATGGTTGAAATGTTAAATGAGGAAACAAAACCACAAATCATCAGCTAACAAAATAAGTTCAGTCCTAAATCTTTGTAAGAATGTGCATGCTATATTAATCCTGTGTTCCACTGGACTAGAGTCTAACAGTCATTCAAACAGATTGATACCATTGAATGGCAGTCATTTTAGAAATCACTTTGGAAAAAAAAAATGAAGTTGGATTTCAGGGCCTTTACCTGAGTAAATCCTTGGGTTTTTTGTTTTGTTTTGTTTCACTTTAAGACTGAGTCTCGCCAAAATGCTATACTATCCCACACCACACACAAACTTAAGAGCCAGTTCAATCAAGAGTCTAAATGCAAAAAATAAAGCAGAGAAATTAAGGTGTTTTATCACTACAGGGTAGGAAAGACTTCACCAAGCAACATAAAACATGGAAGCCATAAAAGCTGGCTGATTTTACATGCCAAGGGTGGTGATCTATGCCTGTAATCTTAACACTCTGGGAGACTGAGGCAGGAGGACTGCAAGCTTTAGCAATGCTGGGGAACTTAGTAACTTAATGGGACTCTGTCTCAAAATTTTAAAAAGCTGGGAATGTATGATAATGTGAAGGCCCTGACACTTCCCCAGAAAAAAAAAAAATTTTTTTTTTTGTCTTTTTCTTTTTTATCGGTACCGGGGATCGAACTCATGACTGCCTGCTTGCAAGGCAGGCGCTTATGCCGCTGAGCTAAATCCCCAGCCCCTAGAAAAAAATTTTTAAAAGGTCTGCTACTATAAAAACTATCCCAATATAAAATGTAAGACTAGAAGAAAATACTTAAAACATTTTAACAAAGGTTGTATCGAAAATATATAAAAAGAGTCCTACAAAGCTATAAAAATAAATAATTCATTAGGAAAATGGAAATACATGTAAGTAGATGAAACACAAAAACAGCCAATAAACTAACAAAATATATTCCTTAGACTGGACAGAGCAGCCTGTGCCTATAATCCTAGTTATTTGGGAGGCTGAGGCAAATAGGTTGAGTCTAAGGACAGCCTGGGCACCTCAGTGAGACCCTTTCTCAAATAAAATTGTTAGAAAGGGCTGGGGCTGTAGCTCAACGGTGGATCACCTGCTTAGTATGTCCAGTGCCGAGTGTGACCCCAGCACTATAAACAAAGAAGAACTGAAATAAAATATATAGAAAATGTTCAAGAGAATAGGAAGGGGAAGGAGAGTAAAAAGAGTCTCTTATTTCATTTTCCATATTTACTATTTACTCTTTGACAAGCATGTATCACTTTGTTTTGTTCTATTCTGTTTTGTTTTGTGTAGCAGTGTAGAGGACTGAACACAGGACTTCTGCACTGCATTACATCTCTAGCTTCTAAACAGTTTTTTTTAAAACAGGGTCTTGCTAAGTTGCACCCTTGTCCAGGCTGGGTTCGTACTTGTAACCTTCCTGTTACAGCCTCACCCCATGTAGAGATTACAGGTGTGTGCCACCATGCCCAGCTGAATGGAAATTTCATAAGGCATTCAGCAATGTGTCACCTCTAACATCTGTTGTATAATATTCAGTTCCTAGACTGCCTACCCAGATTCAAACATGTTTATCAAATATAGTAATAATAACTGGGCAACTGCAGTTCTGAAATTGAAAAAAATAAATTTTTAGGGTGGGTATACGTGTACGTGTAGGGGACTCACAGGCAGACAGCTTGCTTAGCATGTGTAAAGCCCTGGGTTCAATCTGCAGTACTGATTGTGTAAATAATAAAAAACAATAAATAAATGGATATTTTGAAGATCTTTTTGTTTCCTCAAGCAAAAGAAACTAGCACCTTTGCTTGCCATGGGTGGGTCTACTGAGGAGCACTTACTAGGAAGATTCATTTCTGCTTCACTGCTTCAGTACAGGACGGCAGACCAGTCTCAGGAAGGATGAAAACAGAACTCATCTGTGAAATCCGCCCCAGGGTGTGGGAACCTTGGAGGGTAAAGACACCGCACAGGCCATCTGAGTCTTCCAGGGCTGTCTGAAACTCTGAAAGTGGCACAGCACTCGGTGTTCAACTTAGAAGCTGACGGTGTTTCCTGAGTAGGAGGCCACCGAGTCAGGACAGCAGCTGCGAGAGCAGGTTCCTAAAGACTGGTCTGTTTGGGAAATGGACATCCACTAGCGAATGGAACTTTCACCTGAAACAGGCTTTATGCCATTTCCATTGTTTCCCCCAACTCCTTCTTACTCAGGAGACTGGTTCTGAGGAATGCTGTTTTGCTAGCATGGTAGTTTCTAGGAACACTGTGCCTGAGGATGGTAAAAGATCTAACAGGACAATACTATAACACACTTTAGGGCCAGGGTGGGGTGGGGTGGGGTGATAGCTCAATGGTACAGTGCTTGCCTAGCATATATGAGTTCCAGCTTCTATCCCTCGCTCTGTCAACAAACCAACCAAAAAATCTGGCTTCAAATCCTCAATTTCATTTTAAGCTACACATCATGGTCAAGTTACTCTTGATCTCTGAGTAAAATAAAGACAATAAGCTGCAATGAGTGAAAATGACAGATTAAACATTTTCTAAGCAGAGCATCTTGTGCACAGAAAGCCCTTGCTGAATGGAGTTACGATCTAGACCTTTGACTAGAGTGTGGGGTTGGGGAGAAGATGGGAAAAAAAGCACCTGAAGTATTTCTCCTGTCATTTCACTGGGGCTAGCTAGACATCTGGCATTCTAATTTGCTAAGATGAACTGATTCCATCAATCCATGCAGAATATAAGTGCATTTGCCAGAACACAGCAAAGTTGGGATTTATATTGTGAGCTATTTTAAAAACTGCTAGGTTAGCAAATTAAACTGACTGTGAAAATATCCTGGTTTCCATTCACAACAAATACAAGACAAGCCACTTTCCTTTAATGCCTCTGGCCTCATAGTAGCAGTCTATTCTGCACAATTCATTCCTAAAGGCTTCAGAGACATAATTTTTTTAAGGCATACTAAAATTACACTATTTTCTAGGAAAAAAAGATGAGGGAGAGAAATTTTCTACAGATTTGCAGTAAATTCCCTGAATCACTGTCCCATTCAATTTAGGAGACTACAGTCTAAATAAAAAATAGTAGTTATGTCAGTACTTTACAGCAGTCTTAAGTGTTTTTCCTTTAAAAGGGCTATGAAAAACCAGTCTGTTCTACAACACAATTTTTCAAATTTTGTGACAGAGGGAGGAGGAAAAAATCTCACTGCCACCAGAAAGCTACCAAGCAGACTCCAAATTTCAAATGTAAATCCACTCACCCTTTAAGAAGTCAGAGGAGAGATTCTAAATTATTTAAAATGTTGGTTAAGTAATATTTATGATTTCCACTCTTGTAAGGAAACAATTTGTTATTTAAACAATGATCAGAAGTGTAAATAACCAAATGGAATTGGATTTCGGGAAGTACTATTCAAATAAATTCAAGCTTGGAATGTGAGGAAGTGTTAATTTAGTTCACTTCATAAAACACTACTAAGAAAAAGATGCACCATTTTATATTTTCTTTGGAAAACAACCAAACAGAATTAGTTCAATTTGCAATATCCTGAGCCTTAAAACCTCTGCTAAAAGCAAAACATAAATTTTGATTAGTCAAGTGTGAAAAACTACAAAGACAACTTATTTGTCCCTCCAGTTAGTCAGTCTATAAATAGAAGCAATGCATTAACAGACATCAAAGCAACTGGTGAATTCCATAATATCTCCAATGTACATATCTCCCCAGCAAACATGCTCCTAGCATGGAGAACCCCAAGTGCTTCCAAAGACCTGTAATGGGACCCTTCTTAAATAAATCAAGACTCACTGTTTGCTTTCTTCACCAGGAGGTGGGGTCTTGCCATGCCCTTCCATTACAAAATCCTCCTGTTCCACCTGCAAAGGCAAGCACCATAGGTCAGCAGCAGTCAGTAACTAAGGTGCGACTCACTCCAGGGGGCCAGGCTCTGCCCCGTGCACAACACTGGGCCACGGCAGTACAAGGCCCAGGACAGAGGCATGGGCCTAGGGTTTGCAGTCCTCACGTTTGCTTAAGGCAGTTCTGCCATGTGACTAGATTTGCAGAATGACAGGAAGCATGTTACTCTGAAACTCATGTAACTATGACAAAGGATTACATGAACATAAAAAGAGGGCTATGAGTCAATGAGAAACTGGAGCCTACTAGAATAATCTGCAAAATAACTGAGTGGGAGTTTCACTGTGAAACACATAGATGGTTCCTAAACATGAAAAGATGCCTAATCTCATGTCAAGAAAATGTAAATTAGAACCATAAAGAGATAAACTATTTCACAACCATCAGGCTGGCTGAAATTATAAAGTCCAGCAACTCCAAGTGTGACCAAAGAAATAAACTTAGTGGGCTGAGGATTTAGCTCAGTGGCATAAGCATCTGCCTTATAAGCACGTGGTCGCGAGTTCAATTCCTGGTACCCACAAAAAAAATTAAAAAATTAAAAAAATAAAGTTAGTGAGAAGGTTAAACATTTGAACATGTATAGACAAACTACTAATTGCATTTGAATTTATATATATATATATATATATTTTTTTTTTTTTCCTTTTTTCTTCTGCAACACTAGGAATTCAACTCAGGGCCTTCACATTGAGTTACATCCCCAGCATTTTTTTTTTTTTTTTAGTTTTTATTTTGAGACAGGGTCTCACTAAGTCACTAAATTGCCCAGGTTAAGCTTAAAATTGCAATCTTTCTGCCTCAGCCTCCCAGAGTGCTGGGATTATAGGCATGTGCCACTATACTTGGTAGGAATATTGTTTTTCTAGTACTGAGGATTGATCTTAGCCCCTTCACACTGAGTTACATCCCCAACCCTTTTTAATTTTTTGAGATGAAGTCTTGGTAAGCTAAACTGCCCAGGCTGGGCTTACGGTTGTGATACTCTTGCCTTAGCATCCTAAGGTGCTGGGATTGCAGCATATGTTATATACCTGCCTAAGCAGTTTTATCTTTAACAGAAGAAGTACAGAAACACATATCCATCAATAGTAAACAGACAAATAGGCAATGATGTTTTCAAATAGTATTAACTGCACTGCATGAAAACGAATGAGTTAGTTTTACACTTCAGCCTGGAGGAGTCCCTGGCAGTGGCACACCCCTTCAATCCCAGCACTTGGGAGGCTGAGGCAAGAAGGTTGCTGTGAGTTTGAGGCCAGCCTGGAATACATGGGAAAAGAAAGAAAGAATGCGGAAGGAAGAAGAAGGAAGGGAAGGAAGTGCAGACAAAGAGGAGGAGGGAAGGTAGAGGAAGAAGAAAGGAAGGGAGGAGAGAAGGACAGAGATTGTTGAAGTCTAGCGTGGGTAACTTCGTGAGACTCTGTCTTTAAATTTAAAAATGGGTCCACTGAAGATGTAGTTCAATGAATAAGCCCTGGGTTCATTTCTCAGTACTACCAAAAAAACAAAAAATAATAATTCTGAGACTGTCTTTGAAGACTGAATAGCAGTTGGTCCCAATACAGCCTGAAGAAGCTTACAAAGTTTATTTAGCTCCCGTGCTAAATAGTCCTCTCTTTGCCTTTGCCTCATCCACCAACTCTGAACCCCTGGTGCCATGCACACACTCATCAGCCCTCCGTAGCTTTACCTACATGCTGCCCTTGATTCCTGGAGAACGGGTTCAGATCTCCCACCAACCACCATGGATAACATGCTCTTTAGATGCTGAGGTCCCTTTTGCAGCATAGTATTTGCATATAATCTATACACACACGTTCCCACATATTCATTCATTAATGCTAGTATGTGGAACTGAATTCACTATAGCATGTGGCTCTTGCACTTAGCTACATCCCTAGTCCTTTTTAATATTTAAGACAGGGTCTCACTAAGTTACTTAGACTGTTAGGATGGGCTTGTACTTTCAGTCCTCCCGTCTCAGCATCCCTGAGTGCTGGGTTTACCCATGTGAACCGCCACACCCAGCTCTCACATTCACTTTAAATCAATCTAGATTACTCACAGATCTAACACAATGTAAGCACTAAGTAGCTGTTGTATTAAAGAATAATACAGGAAAAAGTCTACACATGTTCAGTATGGATGCGTTTTCCACTTAAGTATTTTCAACCTGTAGTTAACAGAATTAATAGACTCAGAACCCAAGGATAAAGCCACTTAAAAAACTGCTCAGAAGGACTGCTGCTTTTTATTGCCATTTTCTATTATGTATTTACTCATTTACAATTTTTGTAAGAATTGGGATTTTGCTATGTTCCCCAGACAGGCCTTGAACTAACTCATGGTCCCCCTGCCCCAGCCTCCTGGAGTATCTGGGATACTGATACATACCCCTACACCTAGCTTATTTTTCCTAAATTCACTGCCAGTTACCCTGCATGTTTCTGTTTCCTTCAATTTTTTTGTATACAATATTTTGACTTAATTTGATGATCTGACCAATCCTCTCCCTTGATTCATGCTCAACAGTTTCAATATTTATATTAATGAAATTGATGGCATACTTTCACATCTCTCCAACTGCCATTCACTGATCCTTACTGGTTATTTGTGGGACACATATTGTATGCCAAGTGCTGTGCTATGCTGCGTAATGGTGAAGACAGGTTCTGTCCTCAGAATACTTACAGATTAGAGAGAAAGACAAACCAAAACTAATCAGTTACAACACTGCGTATGAACATAATTACAGTCCAGGAAAGATACTTCATTGAGTCTAAATACGGACACTCTCAACTATCCCCAACCGGCAGCCCACCTCCTTCCTACCTCAGCCAGGAAACGGGAGGCCCAGGCCCTGGCTCACTGCCAACGTGCACTGCTCCACAAGCCCTGAACTCTGCCTCTGAGCACAGCTGGCTCTTGCACTCCCCGCTTCCCCTGGGGCCTGTAAGGACCCTTACAATAACTTCTAGTTCCAGGATCTTTTCCCCCAGAACCTGATCCTCACCTGAGAGCTGGACCAGCAAATTTCCTCTCAAACATCCTAGATTTGCTCCCCCGAAACCCCGTTCCTTGGACATTCCTGCTTTGCTCACCTCTTACCTTCTTCTCTTCTGTCCCTGGACTACAGAGCACAGCTGGAGAGCGTTACACTGCCGCTTCCTTCACAAATGCACACCAGTGCTTCCATTCTGCACTTTTCAGCTCCTCTATTAGAAGGACCCTTTCCGTGACCTTTGGGGTGAATTTCTACTCCACCTTCCAAGATGGTTTCAAAGTTACCTTTTCTAAGGAAGGCCTTGTGACCCCCAGCTCTTCCTCTCACCCTTTCTTCCTCTTACCCTCCCCCTGCTCTGGTACACCTACCCTAGATGCCATCCCACAGCTGTGACCCTTAGCTCACCCTTTTCCTGGTGGTGGTGGGCCTGGGACAGAAATAATGTAACCTTTGTCTGTATGTTGCAGAATGCACAGCCCTCCTGGTTGGACATGCATTTGTTCATTGAATACACTCTCCAAATGCTTTCTATGCACTAAGCACTGGGCTGCAGGACTAAATGAATGCCCCACCTACCCAATCACATCTCTGGATCATTTATTCTGTACCTTCCCTAGTTCCTTCCAACTCACCAAACCCATCCATTAGGTGTGGAGGATGCCAAGGCCCAAGACTGTTGTGGGAGCCTCTCTCACAGTAAGCCCTCTCTGGTACGCCTCCTGACTACACTAGGAACCTTTCATTGCCCCCTTACTGCTGCTCTGCAAGGCTAACCGTGTATCCTAACTACTCTCCTTCCTCCGGGATCTTCCTCAAGGGTCCTTCTCCCTTTCCAGTAAGTCCAGACTCTCAACCCACACACATTTTGCAATCTCTCCTAATGTAAAACAATTATTTTTGGTCTTGTGATACTTAAAATATCTTGCTTTCACTCTTCCCTTTATTATCCAAATTCTTCCATGCTCTCATTACTGATCTGATTACACAATACACCTACCACCACCACCTTAAGGTTTGTGGATTTATTCCTTTGATTTAGAATATTCTTCTCTAACACGTTTACACAAACACTTCCTCCCCATAATGTAGGTCAGAACCTTCCCTGACCATCCCAGCTGGAACAGTGTCCACACTGTCACTCCTGGCGTGCCATAGGTCACTCATTACCTCTAAGATCTCTTACTTATTTGGATGTTTTTTGTCTTCCCCCTACTAAGAATGTCAACTCCTGGAGGAGAGACACTTTTATTCACTGTGAACCTGGCCCAAAGGTGTTAAAGATCTGCTGGCCAATGTTCCTTCTCTTTCTCTAATCCTCGCCTCCCCCATTCTGCCTCTGGACCTGTCTCTGCATTCTACCACAGTCATGCAATCTAATCTCACCATTTCAACTATCACACTTGGGTGATTCCCAATCTTCTATTTACAGCTTGACCTCTCCTGTCCCAGCCTCATGTTTTCACCTGACTGGCAGACGCTGTCACGTGGATAGTACACCACACCCTGTGTGTGAGACAGAACTCACAGGCTTCCCTCCCAACCCTGCTTCTTTTGTCCGGGGTCCTGTTTCTCGCAAAAGGACACTATCTTCCTAGTCATCTAGTGTTAGGCCTTGATGTCACACTTGATTTCTCTTTTCTTCAATGTCAAATAATTTGTTAAATTCTGTCCATATTACAAAAGCTGTATCTTTTCAACTGTCTCCTCTGCTCAAGGTACAGGAGTTTTAAAAGAAAACATGCATATTTCCTGAAAGCTGGGAAGTCAACTAACAATACTGGATGACAGAATCATCTTCAAAATGGGTTTCAGGATACTAAGAAGGGTACACAGTTCTAAAGAAGGTTCAATAAAGGATAATTCACAAAGAGGAACATACACAAGCTTTAAGTGTAGCACTCAATGAACTTGGGATATGGTGGCACCCATGTAACTACCATGTGAATCGAGACCAAAAATTTCCATTTCCTCAGAAAATCCTCACACAGCTGTTCCCTTAAAAAGCCCCCACTCCATTCTGTTGCCATAAATGAGCTTTAAGTATTCATGAATGTCATACACTTAGAACCTGGCTGTGAGTGCACTTTTGTGTCTTCACTTACTGTGGTGTTTCTAAGATTTCTCCAACTTGCTATATGCATCAAGAGCTCACTTTCTAAACTTTGTGGTATCCCATGGCATAAACACACTAAAATTTGTCTATTCATTCACCTGTTGATGGCTACTGGGGCTAATTCCAGTTCCAGGGTACTGTAAAGCTCCCATGAAAATTCCTATACAATGACTTCTGCGAACCCTGCAGTCATTTCTACTAGTTACATACAAATCCAGGAATACATAAATGTGTAACATTATTAGAAACTTGTAATACAGTTTCTAAGTAGTCATGCTGTTCTGTACTCCTTCCAACAGTGCCCAAGAGCTCTAGCTGCTCCAAATTCTTGCCCATAGTGGTAGTGTCAGTTCTGAACTTCAGACATTCTGAAGAATGTTCAATGATGTTGCATTACAGATGCACTTGGCATTTCCCTCACAGATAGTAATGTCAAACTTTTTTAAGTATCATAACTGCCTATTCACATCTTTTTCTCATATTACTGGGGACTGAACCCAGGGCCTTTCCTTTTTTTTTTTTTTTGGAGACAGGCTCTCACTAAGTTGCTAAACTGCCCTGACAGCGCTTGAATATGGGATTCTCCCGTCTCAGCCTCCCAGAGTACTGGCATTATGGGCATGCATCACTTTTTCACATTCTTAATCATGTCAGCTAAAAATTTATGTAACTTTCATGAAATTCAAATGAACAACTGTTCCTGTTCATCAATAGTGCTTTTCACATCCTGCCAATAAATTTTCACAACCTTCTTATGATGAAGGCATTGCTTCTGTTGTTTTGCAAAGACTTTATAGTCTCAGCTCCTCATACTTAGATTTACGATCTACCTCAAGTTGTGTTTCATTGTACAGTATGTGATATGGGGTTCATGGTTCATGCACGTCCATACAGTTATCAAGCCTAGCTGCTCTAGCACCTTTCCCTCATTGGAATATATTCATCTTCTGATAATTTTTCTATTAACAACATTTTATCATTAGAAAACCAGTAGTGTAAGGCCAGGCAGCATAAGCACCTCCCTGGCAAGTGTGAGGTCATGAGTTCAATCCCCAGTACCAAAAAAAAAAAAAAGAAAAAAAGAAAAGAGAAAGCCAGTGTAACAGCCGCATAGTGGACAATGTGACAACTTTTGAAACACAGAAGCTTTGGGGGATGGGCTTGCTGATGACTGAACCCAAGGCCTCATAAATGGTAATTACATGCTTTATTTAGGGAGCTACACCCCCAACCCAAGAAGCACATCTTGATTAGTAAAAGAACTGCAATTTTAACTGACACATGCTTCAAAGATGATTTCAACTATGATTAAATTCTGGTCAAAAAAGTAAGCAGAAATGAAAATACATGTCTGTACAATAATATGTAACAAATGTTCACACAGCATTATTCATACAGTCAATCCCCAGAGCCTTACACTTGGTAGGTAAGCTCTCTACTGAACTACATCCCTAACCCTAAATAAGTAAATTTTATGGTATGTGACATATCCTTCAATAAAACTTTTAAAAATAAAGGTGGGGTTGGGGATTTAGCTCAGCGGTATAAGTGTCTGCCTGATAAGCACGAGGTCATGAGTTTGATCCCTGGTACCAAAAAAAAAAAAAAGTGGCTGGGGCATAGTGATACAGGCCTGTAACCCCAGTGCTTGGGAGGCTGAGGCAGGAGGATCACTGTGAGGCCACTCTGGGCTACAAAGTGAGTTCAAGACCAGCCTGAACTGCATAGTGAAACCCTCTCAAAAAGATTAAAAATAAATTAAATAAATGTTAAAAAATAAAGAAAACTACCAAGACAATTCTTACAAATACTAACGCTTAACACTCACACTGCAATATTTTCCACAGTTTTATACTCAGATCTTTTTCTTATTTCCCAGGATCTAGCTGGTCCTATATACTGAGAACTCCCAATACACACCTTCTACTGAACAACACAAGACCCAGAGTATTTTCACCTGTAGTTCCTACAATCATCTCAATGTTTCAAATTCCAGATCCTCTCTACCAAATTAAAATCAGAAACAGGCTGGGTCTGGCTATCCTTAGGAGCTCAAGACAAGGGAAATCAGCCTGCAGGCTGCAGGAAGCCAGAATCTCCTTTAGAGAATCTGAGGGTCAAGACAAAAATGTCCTAGTCTGAGCTGGGTGTGATGGCTCAAGCCAGTAATCCTACCACTTGAGCCTGGGCTACAAAGTGAGCTCAAGGCCAGTCTGAACTGCATAGTGAGATCCTGTCTCAAAAAGACAAAAAAAAAGTCCTAGTCTGTTGGGTGTGGTGGTGCATGGTTGCAACCCCAGCACTCTGGAGGCTGAGGCAGGAGGATCATCCAAAGATCAGGGCCAGCCGGAACTGCATAATAAGGCCAGCCTGAACACTGTCTAAAAAAAAAACTCCTATCCATTCCACCAAGGCCAGTCATAAAGGAACAAATCATAAAATAAAATAAGCATTTCTTTCTCTGCTTTTAAAACTGTTCTGCCTACATATTAGGGACATAGCACAGTGAAATAGCACCTGCCTGACAAGCGCAAGATCCTGAGTTCAATTCCTGGTACCAAAAAAAATTCTGCCTAAGCAAGTGTGATAGTGCACATCTGTAATCCCAGTAGTCTAAGAGCCTGAGACAGGAGGATCATGAGTTCAAGCCCACTTTGGGTAACTTAGTGATTTAGCAAGACCCTATCTCAAAATTTAAAAAAATAATAATTTAAAGGATTCTGGATGTAGCTCAGAGCAAAAGCTCTCAGTCTTGATTCCTACTACCAACAAAACAAAACACACACATAAATAACACAATGAAAAAACTCCTGCTGCCTACTCTGGAACTTCTCAAGCTACTACTGCCCTCAGATCTGGAGTGGTCCTATGACTTGCTTTAATTTAACAGAATGTGGGGAAGTAAAGCTGGGTGACTTCTAAAACTGGACCTTAACACCTGTGCCTGCATGCTTGAAGGCCCTCTCTTGACCCTCTTGAGACCAGGCAGGAGAAACTCAAAGCACACAGAGATCACATGGAGAAACATCTGGACATGAGTCAACAGCGTCAGGACAAACCCCTAGCTGACAGCCAACACCAACTCTGGCCAGCTGTGTCTCCAGATGATCACAGCTCTTACCAACACCTCAGGAACAGAACTGCCTTATTGAGCGCAGCCAACTATCAAATTATGAGGACAATGAAAGACTGTGGTGGGTTTTTTAAAAATATGTGTTTGCTATGGTTTAGATCTAAAATGTTGCCCCAAATTCTCACGAGTGTGGAAGGTGATCAGATCATGGGGTGTTGTCTTCACCAGTGGTGAGTTCAGCAGTGGAATGTCCTTGTAGGAGGTGGGGCCTCACGGCAGTGGGTCATGCTAGAGGGCCTGGTTTGGGAATGTTCTGTCCCTGACGCCTCCTTTCTCTTCTACTTCCAGACTGCCATAGTTGAAAACCACTTCTTCTGCTGCACTCCTATGCCAACTTTGAAGCCAGCTGATCATGGCCTGAAATTGCATGTCAAAATTAACATCTTCTCTTTTAAGTTTTTCTCTTCTCTTATTTAAGTCAAGTATTGTGTCTCAGCACTGGGAAAATGACAGAGATTTGATTTTTTAGAATAAGTTTAAATTTACAAAAATATTAGAAGTTGGGGCTGGGGATTTAGCTCAGCGGCATAAACACCTGCCTTGCAAGCAGGCGGTCATGAGTTCAATCCCCGGTACCGATAAAAAGGAAAAAGACAAAAAAAAAAATTAGAAGCACAAAGAGTTTCCACATATATCCTAAACTTAATTTCTGCTATTAACATCCTCATTCACTTGTCACAACTGATGAACCAATACTGATACACTACTATTTACTATCTATATACTTTATTGAGATTTCCTTTTTACCTAAAGCCCTAGGATATCATCCAGGATGGCACACTGCAGTTAACCGCTGTGCCTCCTTAGGCTCTTCTGGACTGTCCCAGTTTCTCAGATGTTTTTCATTTTCCTTGATGGTTTTGGTCAGGTATTTTGCAGAATGCCCCTCTACTGGGACCTGGCTCATGTTCTTCTAGTGATTAGAGCAAGGTGGTGAGTCTGGGGAAGAACACCATGGTACATATTGTTAACATGACATCACTGTTGGTGCTGACTTTGATCCCCTGGCAGAGGTGGTGTTTTGCTAGCTTTCTTCTTTGTGTGAAGAAACACTGAAGGAGTGGGAAGTTATGCTCTACAGCCTTGAACGTGGAGTAGCTACAAAACTATTCGGAATTCTGCCTGCGTGATTGCAATGATGGTTTTAAACCACTGTTTTGGTGGCAAGATAATCTAAAACACACACTTCTCCTTAACGTCTTCTTTCATACCTTACCTCTTGTATACTACACACAGGTTCCCCTCCTTATAACACTCCTCTCATTCCCACCCATCAACAAAATAATTTTTGAAAAACTCACTTTTATTCAATTACTTAAAAAACAACTAGACAGTAGCCTGTCCAATGTGGAGCTTCATTCCACAAAGAATTCATTGCTAAGCACATTTCTCATACCAGCACCATGGCCCAAATGGTATGACTACCTTTCTCAATTAGATTAAAAAGTTCCCCACATGCAAACATGATGTCTTATATAACTTGGTATGCCTAGACCTAGGACATCGGCAAATATTAGATGTCCAGTAAGTACTGCTGACTTCAATGACTGGATGACTATAAAAATATAAACTTTTAATGGTATTGCTATTAAAAAAAAAACAAAGGAGAAAGGTTGACAAGCACCTGAGGTTCAAGATGCATCAGGAAATCCACAACAGGGACGAACCTCTCTGGTGCTAAAGAGTTCTACTAAGCAATAAGATATACCAGGCACTAAGAAAAATGATTATTGCATTCAATGTGTGAGAGCCACATATGACAGATAAAATGTATTTCAGATCAATAGGTACATAAATGTCAAATAAACTAGGTCACATGAATCTCTCTCTAAGGGAATCAGGCCAGTGAAGTACATATTTTTCCCTTTGGATTTCCTGATATGTCATTGAAGACCTTCTGTGAGTTCTGACAACTTACACTGAAGGGTTTTTTTTTTTTGGGGGGGGGGGGAGACTGGAAATCGAACTCAGTACCTTGTGTTTGCCAGGTAGATGCTATGCTGCTGAGCTAACCCCCAGTCCTCATAAAAGACTTTTTTAAAGCATAATTTTCATTCTTAACCTCTGAAAATGTTACACAACAAAATAGATAGGTTTTATTCTATATTTTCTCTCCTACATACCCAGCCCAGAAATTAAGTAAGCCTTGAAGTGGTCCTTTGGAAAAAACACAAGAAATAGTCACTGTGTCTCCAAAGGATACATGTAGGCCTTCTAAGGTTTTACCTTAAGAATAATTTTGTTGGGGCTGGGGATTTAGCTCAGCGGCATAAGCACCTGCCTCACAAGCATGTGGTCGGGAGTTCAATCTCTGGTACTGATAAAAAAAAAAAAAAAAAAAAAAAAGAATAATTCTGTCAACTTGTCTATTTTCATTATTTACAATAGAAGCATAGAACTGTGATTGAGAATGCTAGGTCACACAAAACCAAATTCCAGTGACCATTCAGGGAAAAAAACCTCTAAACCAATATGAAATTAACATTCTTGCTTCTACTGAAATTGCTCTCCAAGAATTAAAACAACAAAAAATAAATCATAGTTTAATGGAGTAAATCTTTGTGTTGGCACCCAAAAGTCTTGGCCATGCAGCAGGTGCTCAATAAACATTTGCTGACTTAATGAGAGGGAGAGGGAGAGAGGAGAAGGAAAGTAAAAGCAAGCAAGGAATAACAGAACACATGTACGTGCTTCAAGAATTGCCTCTGAGCTACCTATTGCAGTCTTTTAGGACTGGTTTTTATCTTCTTGGCAAGAAAAACAATCTAAATTCAAGCCATCAGAACCTACATTTCCTCAATTCTGAAAGAATATGTGGCCTCTACTCCATCTCTGAACTTAAGCACCTCTTGCTGGGACAAAGCTACATAAAACACTGCAGTTTCACAGATTCTTTCTTCATAAGGAACATCAAAATTCATGTGCTCCAAGATTAGAGTTCCTTCATCAATCCTGTCCATCCTGAAGCAATCCTGATCACTACTTCCACAAAACTTCTGCCTTGTACACTGACCTTGTTTTTGTTTTGTTACCGGTTATTGTGTTTTGAGATTAAATCCAGAGAGTGCTAAATGACACTGTACCCAGCCCTTTAAGTTTTATTTTGAGACAGGCTCTCTAAATTGCCCAGGCTGGAGCCGGGCGTGTTGGCTCACGCCTGTAATCCCAACACTCAGGAGGCTGAGGCAGGAGGATCGTTTGAGTTCAAGACCAGCCTGGGCTACAAAGTGAGCTCAAGGACAGCCTGAACTGCATAGCAAGACCCTGTCTCAAAAAGACAAAAAAAAAAAAAAAGTTGCCCAGGCTGGTCTTGAATTTGCAATACTCCTTCAGCCTCCTGAGTAAGTGGGATCACACACATCATGTGCTTCTGGTCTGGCCTGATCCTCTTATCCTTCTTTGTTTAAAGCATAGTCTTGCATTCATGGCAATCCTCCCCACCTCAGTCTCCTGAGTATTGGGATCATAGGTGTGAGCCACTATGCCTAGCCTGACCCTCTTAATCTGAACTATCCTTAACACCTTTTCATAACTGCAATTCTAAATCTTTCCCTTTAGCAGGAAAAGGGAAACTTGTCATTTCAAGCCCTCAGTTGTGTACTAAATACACTTTAGATCAGGATGACTTCCATGTAACATAAAGAAATGCTAAACCTTTCTTCTTTTTCTTCTTTTGAGTATTTCTCCACTATGAAACAGAAGTCAGAAGAGCCATTCCAGCTGGAGCTCAGGCACTGCTCTGGCACAAGGGGACAGCCCTGCCGACCGCAAGATTCCATCAAGCTCATGAATTTGATGACTCCTTTTCATAAATTTGGCACTCCGGCTCTCTTAATTTATTTCTTCCATCTCTTCTCAAACAAGCATAGGCCTCCTCTAGTTTAAAAAAAATCTTTTATTTTAGCTACTCCTCCTCACTGCTATTCATTCCTCCATTTACTTCCAACTTTGCTAAAACTGGGTTGGAGGGCACAACTCTTGCCCTTTTATCATTTAATTTCTCCTTAACCCACAAAATATGGTTTCCGCTCCCCTACACCAATGAAATGGTGCCCTAAGTTCCTTTTAAAGTAGTTCTTTTTTTTTTTTTTTTTTTTTTTGTCTTTTTCCTTTTTATCGGTACCGGGGATCAAACTCATGACTGCCTGCTGGCAAGGCAGGTGCTTATGCCGCTGAGCTAAATCCCCAGCCCCTTAAAGTCGTTCTTGTTATGAAAGTTTTCATACATGTATAAATGAAAACAAAGGAATGCCTGCGTACCCATCACCAAGCTTCAGGAGTTGTCCCCCTGGCCATTCTTGTTTCAGCTCTACCTCTATCATCCTCTCCCATGATTCAATTATCTCAGAGCTTCAGCAGATAAAACTTACCTACATTTTAACTGTGATTTGTGTTGTGACTGTAAACTGTTAAGTCTCCATCTTAGTCTCTCTTGAAAATTTGCAGATATCCTTAATTCCTTCATTTTTTTGTTTTTTAAGACAAGGCCTCACGATGTTGCCCGGGCTGGTCTCAAACCTACCACCCTCTTGGTTCAGCCTCCAACCAGCCAGGACCACCACATTCTGTTACTCCTTAAAGAAATAAATCCTGATGCCTTTTCTCAATGATCCACCTCCTTGATTTTTTGGCAGCAATAGATGTTACTGACTGCACTTGTTTTTTGAAACACCTCCTTCCAGATTTCTGTGCAAAAGTACCTGCATCCATTCTGAGGTGATGTTACTTTTACCTCCAGATACACATGAGGTCTATTTTTCTCTACCTCCAGTGCCACCACACCAGTATTGCTGCCATCTTCTCTCACCTGATGGCTGCAAGTGGCTTCTCACTGAGTTTCCTGCTGCCCCCACCACCTCTTTCCAACCCCTTCTCAATGGTAGCGGAGGCAATCGCTTAAAACACACAGATCATGCTTCTTCCCAGCAGAACATTCATCAGTGGCTGCCTGTGAGGGAAGAAGCCCACCTTTCACACCACAGCCTTCAAGGTGCAAGGTCTCTGCCCCTCTCTAATCTGCTATCACAGTCGGCCACGCGGGCTTCTGATGTTCCTCAAAGAGACTCAGGGCCCCCACAGCCTTTTCTTCAATCTAGAACACTGTTTCCCTGCTCTTCACATAACAGGCTCCTCTGTCTTTCGGCTCTCAGCTGAAATCTCTGACCTTGAATAGCCGAAGCTCCTCCTCCCCGGCTCTGTACCCCAGCACTCCATTCTCTTCCCTTCCCAGTGCTTACTGTGATCTATCATTATTATCTTTATTGACATTTGTGTCTCTTGGTAAAATGTAAGTACCTTGAGAAAAGGAACCGTTATCTTTTTGGTTAATTGTATCCCTTAAAAACACATTTAAGAATTACTGCAAAGAGAAGATTTAGCTCAAAATCATTATGTTTTGCAGAAAATTCCCTACTTGCTTTTAAAACCAGCCATTTTTCCTGACTGCTTTCTGTTCAGACATCCATGAATTATGTTATCACAGTACTAGGATAAATTCCCACATTAATATAAAGGCATTACAAACATAATATTTTAAAAAGGAAAAGTAACAGGGAGAAAAATATATACATAACCTGAATTAAACTAAGACTGATGAAGTTACAGTCTAATTTCTGATAACAGAAGCATCTACTTATACAAACATATAAAGAATACTCATTAATCTAATTAATCTTGAACTGTAAGGCTATTAAGTAACTGAAAAATCAAAAAACTTAAGTTTTTTGTTTTCCCCCAAAAATGAAGGTAAGAGGAATATTAAAATATTCTATATTGATCTAATTACACATTCACCAAACAATTGTCCAATTATACCCTAGCTTTCCAGGGAGAGAATGTATTACTAGGTAAAAGATCCTAGCATCTAGTCTTCCTTAACATTGTATTTTCTTATAAATTAATAATTTAGGGATGCTGGGGGAAAGGGTGTATTGTGCCTCAGAAATCCTGGGTTATGTGTCTCAGGTGTCCCAGGATGTGTGTGCCTTGTGTGTTGGGGAAAATTCCTAGTGTACATGTATCCCACAGGTTCTGATGAGCTCTCAATCAGGCGCAGGGTCTTTCTACATGGATCTGATCAAAATCTGCAAGTTTTTATTTTGGCTACAGAAAAAAGGAATAAACCAGGTGTGGTGGCTCATGCCTGTAATCCCAGAACTCAGGAGACTGAGGCAGGGGGAACACTGCAAGTTCAAGACCAGCCCGAGCTACAAAGTGAGCTCAAGGCCAGCCTGAACTACATAGTGAGACCCATGTCCCAAAAAAAGGAAAAAGGAATAGACTTGAGGAGTAGGGAAGGCAAGAAACAAGGTGACATCTGTCCCCCCCACAGATTAGATCACAACCCTGTATGGTGAGGGTGGCTGTTAAAAAAGCCCAAGAAGCAGCAGTTTGTAGGAGTGATATGGAGACAGGGTACAGGCCATGCCTTTCTGAAGCCCAGTTTATGAAGTACAACAGAGCTGACAAGGGCACAGCCTCTGTAGGGCTTGATGAAATATAGGAGGAGCCAAGGAACTGTAAGAACAGTGCAATGGGAACCCAGCGACAATTTTTTCTTTAAAATAATTTTAATAACCTGATATGAAATTCATAAAATTAACTATTTTCAGATGAACAATTTGGAGGCATCTAGCATATTTACAGTACGTGACTCCCACATCAGTCTGGTTTCAAAATGTCTTCATCCCCCGAAATGGAAACCCTACAAACAACTACTGCCTTTTCCCCAGCTCTCCCTACCAACCTCCAGAGACCAGCAATCCGTACTCAGTGTATAGATGCACTTATTCTACACATGTTGTATTAATGGAGTTGGGCAATATGCAACCTTTTATGCCTAGCCTCTTCCACTTAGCATATTTCGAAAGTTCCCATGATATTTCAACACCTCTCTGCTTCTGCTCCGGAAGAAATAAAGCAGCAGTGGCAGACACTACCTCAGGTGGATGCTGGGTAGTACACTACGTTGTGAGTGCCTTCAGAAGCTCCCAAGAAGAAAACAGAGCCAGTTCTAAAGGAGAAAAGATGGAGGTGAAGGGTTTCCTAAGGGATCCATGTGAGCAGGTCATGAAAGAACCAAGGAAATTCAGGACATGGAGGCAGATGGAAACAAAATACACATAAACATATATATACCTATTTTTTGTACAGCATGACAATAAAAATATTCCTTCAATTTTGACAAAAAAGAAAGAAAAGAAGAAAGAAAGAAAATCCAAACCAAACAAAAATCCTCTCAAAATATTATAATAGAATTGCTTCTCGGCCTTCTGGCTAAGATCAAGTGTAAAAATTTGTAACAGAGGGTCAAGGTAGCTCAGTGGTCCAGCACTTGCCTAACACAAGGAGGTCTCATGTTCCATTCCCATCACACTGCAAAAAGGAAAAAAAAAAAAAAAAAAAAAAAAAAATCACCAGGGACTGTTCCTGTGCAGCAGGCCAGGGATACATTCTTCCTTTTGCCTTATTTTTAACAAGCATATATAACTTTCACAATAAAATTTAAAATAGTGCTAGGGGCTGGGGTTTTAGCTCAGCGACATAAGCGCCTGCCTTGCAAGCAGGCAGTCATGAGTTCGATCCCCGGTACCGATAAAAAGGAAAAAGACAAAAAATAAATAAATAAATAAAACAGTGCTAATCTAAAAGTAAATCATAAAGTTCAGTGAACTTATTTTAAATTTGTCATATGCATATCACAAACATATACTGAGAAGAAAAAAATAATCTCAGACTTTGGTTACCTTCTAATTGAAACCAACCTAATTTCCAAATTCATCTAAAACAAAGTGATCATTCTACTCATCTGCTACCTTTACCATTTAATTTCTGCTCAAATTGTTTGTGCCATTTAACAATTTACTGACCTTGGAACTGCTTTCCTCCGACACTTCTCCCTCATTGGTTTGCATGGGACCAGATTCTGTGCAAAATTCTGCAGAAACACAAATACTGCCTGAAAGATAAGAAGAGAAAACATATGTAAGGAATTCAAAGCAAAAGTCTTTTTTTTAAAAGGTCAGGTTGAAATTCTGTCCTTGAGAGCACACATACTATGAAGCAATGACTTTAAGTAACTGAGATGTATATGTGTGCATGTATACACAAGGATCTATACACACATCTTAAGTAAGAATGACTTGGGAGAGAGGTGGAGTGGGGATCCTCCCACCTTGGAGGAGGAGAGCTGGCAAAGGCTTAGGGCACTGGAATAGTAATGGGTGTAGACTTCCTTCCCTGTCTTATGTGGCTTTTGGCAGAGGTGCTAATGGAAATCCTCAATAAGTCTTGCAGTAGACATGACCTGCTAGGAAGGATGCCCAATGAGCAAAGCTTTGTGCCACCTAGTTATGCGTCAGTGGATCACTCTGCCTGGGTAATTAAGATAGGGTGCTGGAGTTGGCTGGATTTCTTGGGCTTGTAATTTATGTTTAACATTCTCAGTTTTTGTAACCGAAATTAAGGCGCCCTCTTAATGGTTGATCCCATTTTTTTAATTAAAAAAAGTCTGTTTAAAACATCTATTTATTTTTATATAAGACTATTTTGGGGTCTTTTTTTTTCAAAGAATATGGAGTAAGCAAAAGTTTGTTAAAATGTTATGAATTACAATGTGCCAGCCAGGTGTGGTGGCATGCATTTGTAATCCTAGCTATTCAGAAGGCAGAAACATAGTAAGATTGAAGCCAACCTTATTTCAAAATAAAAAGTTCTGGGGATATAGCTCAGTGATATAGCTGGGTTTAATTCCTAGTACGAAAAGCAAAGCAAAGTCAAGCCAGGAGAAAAAGAAAGTGCTGAAAGAAAACTGGTACAAATTTGTACTACCTAGGCATGATGGCCCAGGTCTGTAATCCCACAGCTTTGAGGTCCTGAGGCAGGAGAATCACATGTTTGAGCCTGAGCAACTTAGTGACTCACCAAGACTTTGTCTCACATTAAAAAAAATTTTAAAAGCACACAGGATGTAGCTCAGCATGAAGGGCCTGGGTTCAATCCCCAGTACTAGAAAAAAATTTTTGCAACATTTTAATGGAATCATTAAATATGTAATATGAGAAATAATTACTCAAAGTAACACAAAACAAATTCCTATTATATACCATAGGTACAAATATTTATAAACCTGTTGAATACTTCAAAAAGCATATAGCTAAAAAATATTACAGTGGGGCTGGGGATTTAGCTCAGCAGCATAAGCACCTGCCTTGCAAGCACGTGGTCGTGAGTTCGATCCCCAGTACCGATAAAAAAAAAAAGACAAAAATATTACAGTGAAAGAGATGCTTATAATGTATATATTCTTTTTTTCTTAAGGAAAGTAGAAAAAGAAACGTGTGTGTGTATTTAGAGATGTTTCACTGCAGTAGACTAACAGCACTGAACCCAGGAGAGAGTGTAATGAGGGTGGTATTATAGGCATCACCCTCTCAGTAAAGTTGAAGTTGTTACAGATGTTCCTTGAGGTACAGAGTGGCAATGTTTCAGCAACCAAAGTAGCTGAAATAAAATACACTGAATATGCATATAATCTAACAAATTTAATGAAGAGTGTAGTGATGTCCTTGCTATATCAACATGCTTATCGTGCTTATACTGACCTGAAGTCTAGTAGAAAAGTCTCATGTTGAGCCCATTTCATAATAAACTATCACATATCATTTACTAAATGAAGTACACTGAAAAGTACTGTTTATCCTTGGTATCTGGTAGCTAACAAAACAGTGCTCACTGTTCCTGTCCCACAGAAAAACTGAATATAACTGCAGTAAACAGGAATATGCATGGGTCACTGAAATATGTCTTTAACTCTTTGCAGAAGATACTCAGAAAAGGAAGCACCACACTGAATAGAGTTACTACTTGTAGTTTTTTTTTAATACTTGGTACCCTAACTTTGGTAGTGGTTCATCTCACCAATGATGTTGAATGTTTCCTTTCTCCCTGTACCTCATGGACATTTTTTTGAGTTCATGATGATGTGCTTAGTCTAGAATAAGATGATGTTCCAATTTTCATTTCTCTGTTGGGCAAAAATGCTCACAGTTTTTCAGGTATATTTTTGGCAATTCGTACTTATGAGAAGTGTGTATTCACGTCTATGTCCTTTTTTTTTTTTAATGTTAGATCTTAGTATCAGGCAAATTTTTCCCTTTCTGTAGGTTATCTCTCTTCCTTTTTTCCCCTTTAGATTATTTCTTATTGCTTATTGTTGTTGTTTTGCTTCCATATTTGTGCAGGAATTTTAAATTTTTATATAATCCATTTTGGATATTGGGTCACCCTATCTTATTTTCCACCCAAAACACTGCTAACAGTATTGAGAAAACAAATATTTTTATGTCTCTACTTTCAGAACATGAGATTCCTGGCTCATTCATGTTTCATTGTATAACGTATAAACTCTATGGGTAGAGAAATCTCTTTATGAAGGTACCAGGACTTGGTCATCTGTTCAATTACAGCCAAAAGACGAGGCCAAGAAAGTTCTCCTGAGTTCAAAATACCTGTGTAGTCACCTAAAAAGGCTTTGGGGCTGTATTTATTATGAGATGCGAAGTGTACAATCAGCACTACTTAGAAGCTCTCCCCCTACTCCATCCCCTTACTCCCGGGTGGACCAACACTGTCCAGCCCCTCTGTAAAATATGCAGCCACTGCTCACAGCCAAGTGAAACAGACTTTCTCTAATTAGTTTTGCCTCTCATTGTTTACGACAATTATATATAACTACAATTGCTCTATGGAAAATAATGTAGCACTGGAAGAATTCGATAGCATATCAAGAAAGACCTGGTATGCAAGGTGCTTCGCGAGTGTCTTTGAGCTCTCCCACTTTGCTGGAACAGGGACTGCAAAAATTCACACACAAGTCATCACAGGTACTCCTCCTTTTCAGTTTTGAGACACGGTCTCACTAAGTTGCTAAACTGTCCATGCTGACCTGAAAACTTATGATCCTGCTACCTTAGCCTTGAGAGTTGCTGCGATTACAGGTACACATCACCATTTTTAAAACCTACCATCTCCTCCAAGATCTAACTCATTCGCCAAGCCTTACTTTCCCTACCATGGCAGCCCTTGATTTTCCAAGATGTTACAGTAGAAATAATTAGAGGGAAAAATAGGGACTACTAAACCACTCAGAGTTGGTGACAAGTGGCAACCTTAATGCTGTGAGGACTGAAAGGGAAAGGAGCAGTGACAAACCTGGAGGGAAAAACACAGCTGCAAGTGGAGAGTCACACAGCCTCCAATGCTTATTAATGTGTGACCCTGAGAAAAGTACTGTTTATTTCAGGGTCAGTGTCCCTAAGAATACTTAGGAACTACTGTTTTTTGAGGATTGAATGATAATACATTTGCACTCCATATAAACAGTCGTCACAAGTACATGGTGACAATCTACCCACAAAGTTTTATCTACCTCCTCTCCTGTAGGTAATATGCTCAAATATCTCTCTGCCATTCCCCTGTGACAACACACTAAAGAGAAAAGCCCAGGAGAGGTGCAGAAACTTGCCTGAGCAGTGAGTCTGGAAGGAGAAACAAGACATGCAGAGCTCAGTCCTTTCTGCCTTCCTTTTGGAAGCAGCTGCCCCCAGGGAGCAGGCATTCTCCTCCGCTCCCACACATACAAATGCAGGACCCTCACAACCTCCGTGACAATGTGAACAGGCTGAATTCTGAGGATTAGTGCCAAGCAGGTTACTTATCCGTGGATGTAAGTCACCCTCTCCTAACAGCTTTATTAGAAAAAGGTCATAACTGTGGTCACTCAAAGACTCTCCTTTTATTTTCTTAAAATTTTATTTCTCAACTGACACAGAGATTGGTTGAGCAAAATTCAGTGCCATTTTCTGGGTCTCAAAGATCCCAATATCTGGTGCATGGGACTTAAATCTTGATAAAGAGACATGATATAAAATGGGGCATAAAATGCCTGTAGAATTTTTTATTTTTCAACTGGGGCTAGGACTTTGGGCCTTCGACTTCACTGATGGGCTAAAGGTTTTTATATAATGCTTATATTAAGTCATATGGAGTTTTACACTTCTGCATTAGCTTTTTAACTAGTGAAGCTTATAAATCATAGGCCACACATTATTTTGACCTTAGTGGTGACTGTAGTTATGGCAACTTTGTTGTTAGGTAAGTGGCTGTTTCTATAGAGACAAAGCAGCAAACACTAAGCTCAGAAGCCTTAGCAAAGACTTTGGGGGCTTTGCAGGTATCCCCAAGAAACAAGTCACAGTCAGTGGTGGCAGAAGTACTGAAAGCTCATCTAAACTAAACATCAGCTGTGCAGGTGGCCTCAGCATACACGGGCAATTCTGGCCTAGCAAGCAAATGCCTTCTGTGCTGGCCTCAGCAAAGAGAATAGGCATTAGCAGGCTTGGGTGGCTTCAGTGTACAGAAAGCTGCTGCTTGACCTTGAATTATGCCGGCACAGCTTTTCCTAAGCGGGTATGGCTGAAGCAAAGATTAGACTTTATGGTAAAGAGACTGTCTTCATTCAGGTCTTTCAGGTATCAGAAAGTAGGACAAGTATTTGCTGCATATAAGCTGCAAGGCAGTGAATGTCTAACAGCATGTGCATTACAAAACCTGTGAAGTTCTACCTTCAAATTGTTTGTACTAGATGTACAGGGGTGCTTCAAAGGGTAAATGGAAATCAAGAGCCTTCTAATGATACTTCACAGGAGGAAGGGAGGGAAGGAGGAGGGACAGGCCAGGCATGGCTGACCTAGACTTACTGGCTAAGATGAATACACTAAGAGATAAAGGCTGGGAAACAGAGGAGGAAACTCCTTCTCCACTCTTGATGGTTTCGTTCACATGGGACAGTATGAAGTTTTGAACATCATATCTCTGACACATGTTGTCAGAATGAAGTGACTTGGGCTGGGGATTTAGCTCAGTAGCTCAAGTGCTTGCCTGCTAATAAGCGCAAGGTCGTGAGTTTGATTCCCAGTAACCCCCTCCCCCCAAAATAATGGAGAATGAAGTGACTTGACTGATTAGTGGGTCTGGAAGAGACTGAACTTGGACTCACACTGCAAGTGACTCTCTCCTGTCCCATTTCCCCTGGGGGCACTATTTCTGTTCTGTTGCTCACCTTTTCTAGAAGAAAGGTCTATCCCAGGCTAGTGCTGAAGTTCAGAATTCAGAAGCCTATCTGCCTTTAGGGAGAAGCTAATTTTCCTATGTCAATTTTATTAGCAATAAAAGTGACATTTCGATCTCCATCTGCCTTACTCTTTTGTCCTATCTCTGTTGGTTCAAAACTTGGGCAGTGAACGGAATTCATTTATGAGGCCCTAATTATTTATTAGGCCCATTCTTTCACAACATACATCTAGGACTTCTTCTGAAAATTAAGTTCATCTTCTCCATCAGTCTTCCCTTTCCAAACTATCCATTCACCAGGATGTTAGTAACATGCCTTCCATCGAAAGCTCTTCACTACTCTGTTACTCTGAATACACATGCTAGTCTGCACCTCACTAGGGTAAATCTTTGTATTCTCTTCACACAACATGATCTCTATCTGTGTATATTAAAGGTCCGTGTGTTAAAGGCATGTTCATCAGAGAAGCGCTACCGAGAGGCAGTGAAATCTCTGAGGTCTTTCGGTCACTGAGGGGGTGTCCTTGAGTATGGATGTACAATAAGGTCTTCTCGTGCACAATCCCTTTTTCAAAAAAAAAATTTATTTTAAAGGGGGTAAAATTAAACACAACAAAACAGAACAAAACAGGACATAAGAAAGCAATGTAATAGATAAAAATTTCAAAGCTAGACAACCTGAGATCTTCACTGTCTATCATATTGTCTCTTGTTTTCTTCCACAGTTGTTCATGTCTTTGCATACAAGAATTCATACAAAACAACATAGTATAAAACTGATTCGAACAGAATGAGGATGGCTTTTTAGGTCTTCAGAACTAGACAATAGGGAAATCACCAATGGCTGTCACAGAGTCTCTCGTTCTCTTCAAAACAGCTGTCCATACTTTCATGTAATTTGAAATTCAACAAAACGAAACGGGGGGGGGGGGGGGGGGGTTGGTGCTTGGTTTCCCAGCACTCCAGGTCCCAGCATGGCGCAGATCCCAGTAAATGCCAGTAGCTCCAGTCCTGGGCCGCCACAGCCTGCCACACTCACAGCAGCTCACTAGGGGGGCAGGGGGCACAACCCCTTTTTAAAATGGTCCTGATGACTGAACCTACAACCATGCAAAGAACAGGCTGTGTCACCAAACTATGCTCCCAGCCCTTTTCCTCATTTTCCCCCAACTCCTGGCTCTGAGGTGAGTGGTTTTGCATCACAATGCACCGCAGCAAGATGTGCTGCTTACTGCAGGCCAGAAATCACAAGGCCACCCAATCACAGACTGAAGCCTCTAAATCATACGCCAAGACAAACTCATTCTAAGCTGATTACCACAGGAATCTGTTATGGTAAGGGAGAGCTGACCAACATTCCCTGTAAGAAATCCCCTCACTTCACCAACCCACATCTTTGTCCTAATATCCAGTCAATTTTTATTTCAGAAAATCTTTCCTGATTAACAAGATTCAGTCTGCCCATCTACCACGTCTGATACCTGTTTTTCTCTGTCCTTTTCATATTTATTCTCATTTGTTGTTGCTCTATTGGCATTTTCTTAGTAGTTTGTGACGTCTTTTAAAACACCTTGGTGGGCTGGGGTACAGCTCAAAGACAAGAATGAGGACCTGGGTTCAATCCTCAGGACTCTCTCCCCCCCAAAGCCTTAATTTTTGGGAAAAAATCTTTGACATTTATGTATGCATGTATGTACCTATGTATATACGTATGTGGTCCTGACAATCAAAACCAGGATCTCACCACTGAGCTATACTCCCAACTTTCATGACATTCTTATTTGAAGCAACGGCTGCTAGAGGTGTCTAGGGTCTAAGTCAATCTTACTGTCCTTTTGACAAAATGGAAGAATAACTTAGGGAATGCACAAGTACCCAAGTGACTAGGAATCCCCTTGGGGACTGCCAGAAGCCAAAAGGTACCAGTGCTAACAGAATCATAAAAAAGTCAAGACAAAGTCTACAAAGGTGAAAATGAACTGGAGGGGTGAACGAGTGGTACCACAGCTGTCATGAGATCCTGGGACAATACAAGCACTTGATTTCTTTTTTTTAAACCGGGAATCAAACTCAGGACCTCACACTTGCCAGGCAGGCACTCATGCCACTGAGCTAAGTCCCTAGCCCAAGTACAAGCCTGGTTTCTTCAGTCCAGCCACCCTGAACTATTTACACATTCCCTGACAGACCAGACTGCTTCAGGTTTCCATACTTCTGCTTGTATCACTCCCTAAGCCTTTCTCTCTTGCGATACCAGAGGGAACATCCTACTTATCATTCAAAACTCCACGTGGATAATTTCCTGACCCATCTCCAGGCAGAAGTGATGATTCCTTCCCTAATGCCTCCAGTGGATCTTGCTTGAATTCTAATACAGAATCTGTACCATCTGTTACATGGATCTTAAAGAAAGCATTGATAATATGGTTTTATTTGCTCGCATAGATGCCTCCTGTGAGATTCAACTGTCAACACCTTGACACTAGACCCTAAATCTTTTTAATTTTTTTTCAACTCCATTTTATTTCAATAAGATAGGGGAGGGGGAAGAAAAAACAAAATTTCAAAACACATCTATCAGGGGCTGGGGATTTAGCTCAGTGGCATAAGTGCCTGCTTGGTGAGTGCAGAGCTGTGAGTTCAATCCCTGGTACCACAAAAAAACAAAAAACAAAAAAAACACATCAATCAGGAAGCAACAATGGTACATACATTACACATTGTCATCCCCAGATCATTCACTCAGAAAACAAGACATATACATTCAATTGTCCGAACAATAACAGCATAAATCTTTCTTTTCAATGACCTCAGAGAAATCAGTACTATAACTATCTTTTTATATACATACATACACATATTCATATATATACATGTTGTTTCTTTCAGCTTCTCACACTAGTGAGATAACACAATGTTTACACGTGTGTCTGATTTATTTCACTTATGAATATTGTCTTAAGTTGCATCCATTTAGCTATAGAAGCCTCCAGTATATTCTTCTTTATTCTATTATAGTATTTTATGTACTGAGTAGTATTCTATTATACAAAAGTACCACATCTTTTTTATCCATTCCTCAGTTGATGGGCATTTAGGTTGTTTCTATGATCTAGTTATTACAAATTGTGCTGCTATGAAAATGGGTGTACATATATTGCTGTGGAAAGATGTTTTTAATTCTTCTGGAAAGATACCCAGAAGAGGAATAGCTGGGTCAAATGGGACCTCCAATCCCAGTTTTTTGAAGAATCTCCATACTGATTTCCACAGTGGTTGTACCAGCCTACACTCCCACCAACAGTAGGGAAAGTTTCTTTTTTCCCCGCAGCTTCTCCAGCATTTGTTATTGTTTGATTTCTTGATAATAGCCATTCCTTCTGGGATGAGGTGGAATCTGTGTTATTTTAATTTGCATCTCTCTTGTGAGAGATCTGATGGAGAAAAAAAAATTTTGCATCTCTCGAATGATCAGCAATGTTGAACATTTTTTCATATATTTATTAGTTGATTGCATTTCTTCATCTGAGAAGTGTGCATTCATCTCAGATGCCCATTTTTGAATTGGGTCTTTAAATTTGGAAAGTTAATTTTTTATATGTTCTTGATAGTTACCTTTTGTCTGAGGTATGGGTGGCAAACATTTTCTCCCATTGTGGCTGTCTCTTCACTATGTTGGTGGTTTCTGTTGCTGTGCAAAACCTTTTCAGTAGAATGAGAACCCAGCTGTTGATTCTTTGTGATAGTTCCTGTGCAATCGGGGTTTTGTTCACAAAGTCTTTGCCTACACCAATTAGACCTTAAATCTTGTTAATCGCTGCATTCAGTTTACTTTTTAAAACTCTTCACTTGGCATTTATAGGTATTCAATAAGTTTCTATGTAAGAATGACTGAATTACTCAATTAAAGTGCTTTTTATTTAAAATATAACACATTAATTCAATAAACATCTACTAAATCCCTACCACATGCCAGATAGTATGGGATTAGTGTGTTGTAATAGAATGCACTTCGATTTTGAGGGACAAGAACTATTTCTTTTTTGTCAATTATTAGCTGTGTAACTTTGAGCAAATTACTTAACCTTCTGATTCTCAGTATTTTCATTTGTAAATCTGGGCAAGAAGTGGTATCATAAAGACTAAATGTATGTGTAACTTTACGAAGTAGGAGCAATAAGTTCAGGAGTTGGGCTATAGCTTGGTGTAACTTTACGAAGTAGGAGAAATAAGTTCAGGAGTTGGGCTATAGCTTGGTGGCAGAACATTCACCTGGCATCCACAAGTGTCTATGTTCAATCTCCAACACCATCATTACCATCAAAAAAAAAAAAGTTAGTCCTAGTTCTGGTGTACTATTGCACATTACAGTAACTAAATAAAAATCCAGACAAAGGATCTTGAATGTTTTGATCATACAAAAATGACAAATGTTTGAGGAGACAGGTATGCTTATCTTGATTTAATATTGCAGTGTAATTATAATCAAAGTTAGCAAAATCTAAACCAGAGTATGGAAGTCCATAGTAACTATAGATACAAGAACTCCTTTTTCTTGATGTTGGGTCTTGATCCTGTATTTTAGTGGCTATTGTCTAGAGAAGATGGTGTCATGGTTTATGTTTGTGTCCCCCAGGCCTCATGAGTTTGCATTGTTCATTTGTAATGGTTCATTGTATAGTGCTTGGATTGATGGTGTCAGTGCCCCACCCACATAGGGGTGGAGCCAGGATGTGATGTAATGGCAGGAAGAAGGTGTGTCTTTCTCTCTTTGCTGGTTCGAGTTTGCTGTTGGCAGCCGCCATGAACTGCAGCCCAGCCATGCCTGCCTGTCTTGGAGCCAACTGAGTGTGGACTGAAACTTCCAAAAACTATAAGAAATAAACCTTTCCTTTCCCAACTTTGGGCTTCAGGTATTTTGTCTCAGCGACGAGTAAAAAGTAACTAAGACAGATGGGAAACTAAGAATGGATCTTTAAAAAAGCAACAAAATGATAGGAAAACAAGTCTAGTGAGAAAAGGTATGGAATCACCAAGGTTTATGTATAGAAGACCAACAAATTAACTCAGTGTCAGCTTAAACAATAGATCTAACTAATGTTCCCTGTTTTTTTTTTTCTGTTCTCAAAAGTATCATCAAGCATTTAAAAATAGTTCAAATAAGCTATTATCATTCTTGAAATAATTATATGCTGATGTATGCAAATAAACTATCAACCCAAATAAAACCACAGTGTATACATGTAACAAAACATTTACATGTACTCCATAAATGCATATTTTATGTACCACCTAGGAAAAAAATTTAAATAAAAAACTTAGTTCCTTTCTAAAAAGCCTCAAAAGGTTTACAGACTAGTAGAATGACAGGAATAAATATCTTAAATGTAAAGGAATGGATAATTGCTACAGTAACAGGTACTCTTACAACACATGAAATTCTGCTGAGAGATTCTAAGAAGGGACATCAGGAAAGGCAGAAAAAAAGATCAAGTAATTACATTCTTCTTCCCTTATCCAAAATTCAAAGAGAAAAGCATCAACCAAGGCACAAAACCATGAAAAAGAATTATGTATCTAGGAAACAGAAAAGGTCTGGTAAGAAGGGCTGGGGTACAGTTCAGTGGCACAGCATTTGCCTACCACACACCAGGCTCTCAGTTGGATCCCCAGCCCCTCCCCACCAGACTGATAGCAATCCCCCACAAAAGAAGTCATAACTATGACCATGCTTAAGTTTGGAAGAGGTTTATAGCTAGCATCTGTAGCCACTGGGAGCCACTGGAGCTGTCTGAGCAAAGGAGTGCATGGCTAAAGCTCTCATTTAGAAAGCAAACTAAGCATTAACACGGACTGCAGACTGTAGCAGGGAGGGCTAGAGACAGAGAAGCTAGAAATACATTAACGCTAAACTGTGCAACTGCTAATCCTAATAACTAAGTTCTTGCATTACAGGCTAAAGCATCAAATGCTAGTATCCATTTCAATACCAGGGCTTTCCATTTTTCTTTTTGGTAGTGCTGGGCCTCAAACCCAGGGCTCAAGCATGCAAGGTACATGCTCTATGACTGAGTTACATTTTAAAAAGACGTATCACAATAGCAAATAAAGATGATCACTTAAATATCCTTCTGTAAGAACTCTAGAACGTAACATTACAACATATTTCTCTTCTTTTTAAGAGGAAGACTCCTATTTTACTGTCAATACATGGTGGATATACATTTTTAAAACTTACCTTTGACAGTATCCTGGGGCAACACAAGCCTGAGACAGTAAGTCTAGGTTACATTCAGTGCAAAAAACCAAAACCCTGAAAAGAGAAAAAAAAAATCATGATGAGTCACGTACTCAATTCAAGCTGTCTGAGGAAGCAGCAGAGCAGGCAGCCTTGTCCAAATCCTTGTCCTTCCTGTCCGGCTACTGTCTCCTGGACCAGTGATCCAAACTCTCCACGTCACAACCTTTTCATCCCACACTGGAACAGTGACTGAACCTCCCTGAGGGTCTTCTTTTGAAGTTTAAGTGAAGTATGTGTAAAACACTGAATACATGTAGGGCATATACTCAATAAAAGCAAATGGTTATTAAGAAAGTAAACCAGATCACTTTTTGAATAGACATTAAAACCTTTCCTATTTATTTACTTTTTGGGGGATAGGGTCTTGCTATGTAGTGCAGGCTGGCCTTCAATTCACTTATGTAGGTTAGGCTGTCCTCAAACTCATGGTGAACCTCCTGTCTGAGCCCCACAAGTGCTGGGATTACAGGTGTGCACCATCACACTGGCTAAAACTTTTCTTAAGTCTTTACATTTCTTTGCTTGCTTGCCTGCCTATGGAACTGGGCATTGGACACAAGGTCTTTACCTTGGGCTGTATCTCTGGCTCTTTTTATATTTTATTTTGAGATAGAGTCAGTAAGTTGCCCAGGCTGGACTCAAACTTGCAATCCTACTGTCTCAGCCTCTCAGAGTATTGGGATTAGAGACATGTACCACCACACCTGGCCACAATATTTCTTTACTTTATTTGTTCTACCTGAAAAATGCCAAATTGCCTTCAAGCTTTTGGAAGTCTTATAATCATTTTAGACTTAACTGGGATTTCTCTATATCTCCACTATCTTCCGTCAAGGTTAGAATCTGAGGTTTGTCCTGGAATCTCGCCCACCCCAAACCCCTCAAAGGACCTATCTGATAAGTCCTATCACTTTTAATTTCAAAATGTGTACCTCTCATTCACCTACAATTCACTTTTCGCTACCGTTTCACTTCTCCCTCATGGAGGCCTCTTAACTGGTCCCCGGTCCTCTCTCATTCCTCTATGTCCATTCCCAAATAATACCTGGAATGGCCTCTTTAAAAATCAATTCATAGCAAACTGCCAATAAAGGCAGTGACCATTTTATTCATTTCATGATGGGATGTCTCACTCTGAAATATATATTCCTACATATGTGAGTATATAGATACATAAATACATATCAGAATAAAAAATGGCCATGCCTTCATTTAACAGTGGCAGAAACAAAAGCCCAAGAGACTTGTGAAGGTGGCCAAAACAATGGTGACTGAGGCAGAAGCTTATCTGTGATGAACTACTGTAATGATGTCAGTAAGCTGTCTCTAGTTGGAAGTTGGCCCTTTGTTTCACAATCAATCCACTGCTTCCTTGAGGGACAGCCCATTTCATTCCCTGTGGCTAGGACTTCGAGGAGTAGCTTCAGGCCCATGTTATGTCACAAGTGTTTGAGGCAGGTACACGACAAATCCTGAAAGCACCTTGACTTATCAGTCGTCAGCTTTACTTACTTCATTTAAGACAGCTTCAGTGAATAATCTCATATGGAATGTTGGGATGAGAACTCCTAATATTATAACTGTTCTCCCCTTCTTGGTACTACATACATTCTTGTGCCAACTGTTTCTTTCTTAGCAGCAAATCTGACCTTTTCCATGTTGCCATTTAAACTGAGGCAATAACTACTTATCACCTTTAAGGTAAAATCCAATGCCTCCCAGACCCATCTTCATTTCCCACTTTATTTATGCGGTTCATGCCTGGTTTCCTTGCCTACCATACATGTACTAGTATTTGCCAAGGCCCTTTGCAAATTCCTTCCACTCCTCTTTCACCTGCCTTCGATGTTTTTGTTGGGATTTCTTTTGTACTGGAGACTATATGCACTCATATTTGAAACAAAAAAAAATTAACCCCAAAATTATTTAAGTATTCAAGATTAACTCAAGTTTCTACTGTACTATTTCCCTTTCAAGGAATAAATAATGGTAAATTCCTTTAAAATATCACCTTGAAATATTAAAAACTAATCTGTAATTCTATCTGATCATGCAGTGGGGAACTATGAAACATTCTAGTTTTCTCTATTCTCTTGGAAAGCAACCAAAGTCATCTTGGGGTTCACAACTGGGTTCTGTGGATCCTGGACTAATCAATCCCCCAGGCTCTGCTGAAAGATAAGCAGACTTAAAGAGCTCTTCTAGGCCAGGGATGGCAGTACATACTTGTAATCCTGGCACTTTGGAAGGCTAAGGCAGGAGAATTGGAAGTTTGAGCCTTGTCTTGGCAAACTTAGCAACTCAGAGAGACCCTTACTCAAAATGAAAAACGAACAAAAAGGGTGAGGGATATAGCTTGGTGTAAAGCCCCTAAAAAAATTCTTCCATCTCAAAAGCCAGGTGTGTTACTAAACTTATAGGATATAATTAGAACCTAGGGAACATAGCCAGCTGAAAGAAATTTATATTCAACCAACTATATTTATTAAATTTACTAGTATCTGATATGGCAGGATTTTAATCCTGAAACATAGCTATTTAGCACGAGTCGTATTTATTTCACACTATCTCCTCTGCTCTTCTCCAGTCTTCCTAGGACTCTTCACTGTCACCAGTTTAGTATGTAGTATAACTCTTGGGATGCAGATTGTGAGGAATACACTATAAACTTTTAACCAAGTCACAAATAATACTGAAAGCCATGACTACCTACATTGCTGGCAACAGCCTAACTTCAAGCAAGACATCCAGAGCGAAGCAGCAAACATGAGGGGGTATCGGATACTAACGAAGTCTTCCCAAGAGGAAATAAGAGTGGCAGATAGGAGTCCAGTTGGCCCAAGTGGGAAGAAGGCACCTACAAAATTAGGTGGCACAAACTGAAATGTCAAAAGCCTAAAGAGCACAGGTGGAGGCAGATCTGCTACAAGCAGATGTGTTTTCTCAGTTAAAGAGATCTGCTATCATTTCAAGATCTAGAAATGCTGCCTTTGCAATTGTAAATCACTCCTATTTCAGCTTAACACTACAATCTTTTTTTTTTTTTTTTTTGATACCAGGAATCAAACTCAGGACTTGCAGGCAGGCACTGTGCCGCTGAGCTATACCCCTGGCCCTAACACTGGCAAGTCTATAAAAATGTTTAAGTCTGCTCATTCCTAAAAACACTCCTAAAAACATTCCTAAAAAAAATCCCTAAAAACACTGAGGGATTAAGTCTTTTTAGGAAATCTGGTCTAGCTCCCCTCTTCCTTTTCCTAATCATGTCTCTTCAAAAAGTAGTTTCTATTTGTGGCCTTAATGTCTCTATTTCAAATTCACTTATTAATCATCACAATGTGATTTCTGTCCCAGTTGTCAAATACAATAGAAAACCATTTAATCATTCTTGCATTATCCTCTTTTAACATTTAAACATCAGAACCACCTGAAACCCCTGCCATCTGGAGCTTCTTCCTTACCTAGACATGAAAGATACTACAGATGTAGTCACTGGGCCAGGGCACATTTAGTTCTCCATCTCCTGGCTGTATCTGGGTCCTCCTGTCTCCCAGCCTCATGGGCAGGGCTTGAGAAGCATGGTTACAAAGAGGGGCTGCTGCAGTACGCAGGACACTAGAGGACAGGTCCTGGTGAGGGACTTAAGTCTCAGCTTCAAGGATGGAATGCAGTAGCAATCCCCATCTGACTAAATACTTAGTCCCTTTACCCCATAGGAAGGGTGCAACCATGACTTTTGCTTCCTCTTACAGAGCATTCCTTCCAGCATCTTTTCTAGCTGGATTCTCCCACTGTTTTCCTCTGGAATTCATACTTCCCTTGGACTATTACCATACCTCTATCCTTTCTCACAGATGTAACTACCACCTTTATCTTAATTACTCTCAACTCTCTCTAGTGCTGACCTTTCTTAGAACCTCGAACACAATCTATATAATGAATGCTAATGGCTTTCTCCCTCTCACATTGCTAAAACTCAACACATCTACAATTCTAGTTGTCACCAAAGTGCGTTCTCTTTCCATCTCCCTTAGAAATGCTGTCATCCCATTTGAACCAGAATTCTGAAACAGTTTTATTTTGTTTTAGTACTGGAGATTAAACCCAGAACCTTTGCACTGAGCTGTATCTCTGGATGTTTTAAGTCAGGGTCTCACTATGTGGTTCAGGCCTTGAACTTGTAGCAATCCTGCTTCAGCCTCCTGCTTACTTAGGCACCTGAGGGATTAGGTCCTTAAAAACATGCCTGGCTCCTGCCTGGCCTTTTAAAAGTCTTATCCTAGGTGATCTGGATAAGACTTTGCTCTGAATTTCCAATTATAGGTGTTACATATTTTCCTGGGCTTGTGGGTTGTGGGTATGCTTAATGGTTATACGCTTCCTGAGTGCAGGGCCTCAGTTTTATTTATAAGTTGTTCACAATTATTTAATACAATGCTAGCCCAAGGGACAATCCAAATAAATTCTTGTGGCCTAAACACATATGATTTTAGAGAAAAATAGTGTAAGATTCTGGACTCAACCAAATTCAAATTGTTAGTTATGAATCTACCAGGACATTGTGCTACTTGCAAAGGACCCACAGTGAAGCACTGAGAGAAGCAGTGAAGGAAACTGAGATTGGTACAAGGACTCAGATATAAAAAATAAAATAAAATAATCACATTTTTGTCATATCTTGGAAGTCTGGGAAGGTATGCAAAACTCAATCTGAAGCAGGAAAGATGAGGAAAACATGTGCCCTACCTTGAGCTATGTTATGGCCTGTGTCTAGATGTCCCTCAAAGCCTCATGCAATCATAGGTGGGGCTTTTTCAGAGGTGGTTGGATCTATAGTGTGTTATGCTAAGACTGAGTCATGGTGCAGTGCTAGGTTCAGGGACACTAGGATTAAGAGTGTGAGTGCTGCCTGCCCTGAGTAACCTGGCATAGAAGTTGTGGTTGCCCCCTGTTGCTTTTGCTACCTTCTGTTCATCATGAAGTGCTTCTCTGCCATGCCTTGGAAGACTACAAACTGGGAGCTAAATAAACTTTTCCTCCTTTGAGGTATTTTGTCTCAAATGGTAACTACGACATGGTACTACCCAGTTTTCTCAATTCATTTATGCTGTCCAGCCCAGCCGCAGGACAGCCTGTAAGTTCTTTACCAAGGGCTGGAGAAAGTCAGACTACCTTCTGAAAACCTAAACATAACTAACTGCCCCAGAGCAGGAGGCCAGGGGCTGAGATAGTAGGAAATAGTAAAGACTGTGGATAAAGAACAGTAGAAGCAGCTCCTGAAACAGCAGATTCAACTCAACCAGCTTTACTGAATGCTTACTAAACCCATGGCACTGTGCTAGGCAAATTTTCAGAATGAGGGCTGAAGGCCAGGTTTTACTGTGATAATTAAATAGATCAGAGGTGACAAAATATGTTGATAAGCTTCATTATTCCACATTGTATTTATAAATTATAGCATCACTTCGTGACAGTAAATATATACAACTATGATCTGTTTACAAATAGAATTTTTAAAAATAATTAAGCAGATGATTATGTTTAGCTTTTATAAGCCATTTATTGACAACTAAGAAACACCTTTTACTCTCCTTCCATATTATATATTAATTTTATATTTTTAATCAAATGGCTATTTCTATTTAAGGATGTTCATAGATTTTTAAAGTACATTGCTTCTTAGATAAACTAGTGCTTTTGACATTGATGTGAAGGACAACAATAACATGAACAATTATTAACAACTTTATGCTGCAACCAATACTGTATACTCTGGAAGTCTTAACAAAATCTCACTTAACCTATGATCCTTGTCCTCTGGGCTCGTACACCATGGTCAAGGGGAAGAAAACTAAGTGCTGAGCCAAGTGACACGTAAATTGACAATGAAAAGGAAACAGTGGGCTAGACAATCTATGCTGCCTTCAGGAAGAGAAATGGATTCCAGCTGGAACTGACAGAACTTAAAGCAGTGGTTCTTAAACTTACTCACCTCGGGGTCCCTGCACACTCATAAAAATTATATAAGGCTCCAAAGTGTTTTTGTTTATGAAGGCTATAATTATCAATTAATATGTATTAATAATTATCATACTAAATATTAAAGCTATAAAACATTTAAAAAATTAGCTCATTAAAAACTATCAATAATTAAAACTATTCTATGTCAAAGCATTAAAAATGAGAAGAAAAGTGCCACCGTCTTGTATTTTGGCAAGTAGCTTTAATGCCTGGTTTAAGAGACGATAGTTCTACTCTATGTTTTTGCTTTCAATCTTCTGCCGTATCAGAAGTCATAAGGCCTCTGGGAAAATTCACTGTGCTCTCAGGAAAGAATGACTTAAAAGGCATACTGCACCCTAGTACTATTAAAATTACTTAGAACCTTGAGGACTCTTTGAAAGGGATGGCAGGAAGGGAGCTGATTTTTCGACTGCTCTCTGGGAACCATTCATAATGCAAGGTAAAGAAAATGCTGTAATCAAGGGTCAGGCAAAGGGGAAGTATATAGTTTGGAGGCCCAAACTTCCAAGGATGCAAACACTGCTAATAGCTCAGCTGCAACTGAGGTAAAACGCTCCAGTGAATATTAAGAGACAGAGAAGGCAGGCAAGGGGGTGGGGACTGCACTGCGGGGTGGGGTGGGCTGGGCTGGGCTGGGGGACATCTTTCCACACAGAAGTTTCTCTGCCTTCAGGGAGCCTCTACTGCCTCAGGCAACATTCATTCTCTGCTGGCCACGTTGGCTCTCCCTCTCTGGAGCCTCCTGTGCGCCTTGCCAGTGCAGACTGCAGGACGGCTCCCAGAACTGCCTGGCCAGGACTTCTCAAGGTTGTGTTTACTGACTGTAAAATCCTCTCCCTGCTGTAGTCGGGATGACTTCAGACATTTCTTGATCTGGCTGTCTTCAAAAGCAAATTTAACATCAGCCACGTAGCCAGTTTTTCCCTGCCAATAATCATGTGACTTTGCTATTCCGTCCCTGTGAATCTTGTAAAAACAGTTCCTGGAGCATCATATGTCACGGATCTAGTTGCCATAAACTGAAAACATTTTCTTCATATTTTGTGGCACAAACTAAATCATTCTGGAACCATTTGCATACAGTCCATCTCTGGCCAAAAACTGGTTTGTGTTTATGGATCAACAGAGAAAGGGAGACGGCCATTACCATAGTTTTATTATAATAAAAATTGCTTTATTATCAAAGTCAATGTTTGATCGCATGTAATCTTTCATTTAAATTTTTCCTATGATTAGTGTTCTAAAATTATTCTGCAATAAATATAACCATGGTTAGTTTATGCAGGAAGTTTTTGGCTAACAGTATTTTATACCTGAGAGAAGCATTAAGAACAACACAGAAGCTTCATTTTGGTCTCTTCCATTAAAAAAAAAAAAAACTATCCAGAAAAAGAAAATTCACAGTACGTAGTTTTCAGTCCTTTTTAATTTTATCTTTTAGAAAATATATTCATTAAGGCTTTCTAACAAGACGTAACAGATTTTGTGTATTTGGGTGTTAGGCCTCGTATAAGAACAGATCATTTTTAAGTCAAAGTGAAACCAAAACGTTAAAGGAGATTTTTGTTTCTGAAATGGTAAACTAGGTGATTCAGACTAACCTTCCTCTTTTTTTTTTTTTTTTTTGTCTTTTTCCTTTTTATCAGTACCGGGGATCGAACTCACGACTGCCTGCTTGCAAGGCAGGTGCTTATGCTGCTGAGGTAAATCCCCAGCCCCTAACCTTCCTCTTGAGGGTAGTTAGAAAATCTGGACAGAACATTACAGTCAAACAAAACAAAAACCCTGAAGGCCTAGGACAAGTTAATTAAAAACTACTATCCATAAAAACCAATTCTGCTTGTACAGCACCCAGCAACACATTATGAAATGTTTTCGTAATTGACGGGAGGGAAGGATTTCCTTGAACAAAACACAAAAAGCACCTGTAATTAAAACACAGACCTCAGATAGGAATGTAGTTCAGTGGTGCAGTATTTACCTAACATGTCCAAGTATCTAAGTTAGGTTCTCAGTTCATGCATACACAGATACACGCACACCCTAAGTAAAGTCAGTTAAGGATTTTTTAATTGTTGTGACTTTGAATTTCACATCCCAAATGGGAACATCCTAAGTACTCTCAACAGTCCAACAGTGAATACCTTGTGGACTATTGATAAAATGAAATACTATACAGCAAGAAAATGAAGAAATCTCACACATGTAATGATTAAGTACACAGAAATATATATGACTCCATATATTCCAAACCAGTCGAAACTGTGATGTGTAGAAGTACATGGGTGATAAAAAGTAAAAAGAAAAATAAGAAAGCAGGAAAAAAAAAAAAAAGAAAGTAGAGCAAGTAGAAAGGGAAAGACAGTGATAACAAAGGTCACTTGCTAGGTCACCACAACCTCTTCCACCTTGACCTTAAGATGGTTATTTTAAACAATTCATTAAATTTTAAATTTTTTATTTTTTAAAATTTCATGCACTGTCTCTCTATCTATGTGGTGCCTAGGATGGAACCCAAGGCCTTGTGCACACTAGGCAGGTGCTCTGTACCGAGTTACACCCTCAGTCCTTATGCTTTTCTCTGATAGTGACATACTTCACAATTAAAAAAAAAATGAAGCCAGGGATATAGTTAAGCAGCACAGCACCTGCCTGGCAAGTTCAAGGTCCGGAGTCTGATTCCCACTACAAAACACAACAAAACAATTTTTAAAGCAAAACAGCAATAAAATTAATACTGAAGGAAATGGCATCGTCGGTGTAACACTAAAAAATAGATCTAGCCAGGGATATTGCTGAGTGGCACAAGTGCTTGCCTGTCAAATGTGAGGTTATGGGTTCGATTCCTGATACCAAAAACCAAAACTAAACAAAAAACTGATTTTCTTCAGTAGCACGCTAAGCCTAGTGTCCAATCCTTTCTAGTCTCATCCTCTGCTACTCACCTTTTTCTACAAGTAGTCTGCCACACCAGCTCCCAACCAGGTGGCCTCTTTCCCTTTACTCATGACATTTCCTTGCCTAGAAAACCACATAGGTGTATCAATCATCCTTCTGCCAGACTAATTGCAAGCTGTCATTCAAGACACAGTTTCTCTCATGAGACACCTTGTCATGAGAATGCCTGATCCTAATTCCAGATCTGCCACTCACTCGGTGTGACCTTGGTCAAGGTAACTTAGTTTCTGTAGCTTTCTCATCCATGGATCAGGATAAAATATACTACCTGCCTCAACTGGTTACAGTGCAGATAAAACAGGTAAATATAAGTAAAGTCTGTGAAACGTTCTGAGGCAGAACAAGTACTTGGTAAGTGTAAGCTATTATTCTTGCCAATATACTCTGATAACCTCCTCCTTTTTCCCCCACCCCTGCTCTGTTAGCTACCCTTTTACTGGGTTCCCACGGCCCAGTATTATACACTTTATTTTCTCGTATACAGCTTCTACAGATAGTTAATTCTTAAAGAGCAGAGATTAAATCTTTCAAATCTCAATTCACCAGTGTCTATCACAGTGTCTGGCTCAATGACTATTTGTGGAATGAATAAGCTGACTCTTAAACTTGAATCTGTATAATATACAAAAGCAGTCTTTTCATACTGTCCTGTCGTGAGCATACACTACAAAATGTGAGCTGGATGAAATTCCTACAGCAATTACCTGGGAACACTGTTGTAATCTTTCTCCAGGTACCTGTTGCAAAGCTACTGTGTGGTTCAAACAATAATTACTATGAACATTTTTTCAAGGATGAAACTACTATCTGAGGGTTTTACCGTCTTACTAAAACGACAGGATTATTGTTGCAAGTTTAGAGGAGGATTATTGTTGCAACTTTAAGAGGTAATAATGAATTACTATAAAACTGCTATCTGATATGGTCTAAGATAAGATCTTTATTTTCTGGTTTAAAATATCTTGTAATGAAACTTTCCAATTGTCCACTTTTAAAAATTTTTTTTTTTTTTTTTACTGGTACCGGGGATCGAACTCACGACCACCTGCTTGCAAGGCAGGTGCTTATGCCGCTGAGCTAAATTCCCAGCCCCCAATTGTCCACTTTTAGACATTTCTCATTTGGTTATCAGTGACTTATGTAATGCCAAAACAAGTATCTGTGCAAGTGAACGTCTATAGCAGCATTATAGCCAAACAGCAGAACCAAACAACATATCTATCGACAACTGGTGAATAGATAAACAGAGACTCACATATCCAGAAGAAATTATGCAGCAATAGTAAAGGTATATATGCTACTGCTGAAAAACACTACAACATGGACAGCCTCAGTTAGACAGTGAAGGGAGCCAGACTTAAACAGTTATACACTGTATGATTTCATTTACACAGAATGGGCAGAAAAGGCAAATCTACAAAGTCAGAAAGTACTTTAAGAGTTTCCTAAATAGGGAGTGGTAAGAGGGATTCATAGCAAATGGGCAAGGGGAAATTTCCTAGGCTGACAGAAATGTTCTAAAATTGAGTCGTGCAGATGACTATAAGCTGTGTAAATTTACCGAAAAAGTTTTAATTATACACCTAAAATGGGTGAATCTATGGTACGTAAATTATACCTCAAAGAAGCTTTTTTTAAAAAATGCAAATATCACTTGTATTGTCTGACTGGTTTGCAGGCCTAAAGCCAATAGTCTGCGCATCTATTTAGAGGATAACAATATGCAATACAGGAGCTGGGGGTTTAGCTTAGCGGCATAAATATCTGTCCTGCAAGTGCAAGGTCGTGAGTTCAATCTCAACAAACCAAAATGCAATATAGCAACTATGACGGATTTCCTTCTGTCTTAGTTTTGAAATCCAATATTGTTCTATTTTGTTTGGTTCTGTTTTATTGTTTTGTTTTATTCCCTTTAAAAAAATAAAATAAAAATGCAAATATCTACCATGCTTTTACAGTCAGCTATTAAGACTGTCATCCTAAAACCCACACATGTGGGACCAAGTCATATAAAAAGAAATTAACAAGAAGTCGGCTTTTAAAACTAAAGTTACAAGTTCATATTAAATATCTTTAAAAACTCAAATGCACTAGGCAGACCACACAATATTTATATACGCAAGTCTGATTTATTTCACATATGAGTATGGTCTCCAGGTGCATCCATTTACCTATAAAAGCGTCTAATTTATCCTTCTTTATAGCTGAGTGATATTTCACTGTATAAAAATACTAGATTTTCTTTTCTGTTAGTTCATCAAAAAGAATAGCTTGTGTTTTCATTGTCTGATTGATTTTTATGCCTAAATCTTGTAATTTCAACAACTACTTTCAAGATAACAATATGCAATATATTAACTAGTGTTAATATCCTATTTTTTTGAAGTTCTGTATTGTTTTTTCCATTTTTTTAATGTTAAAAAAAACAACCAAAAAGCAGCTGGGGGCATGGTCCAACGCTAGAGGGCAAACTGTGGCTCCAATCCTCACTATCAGAAAAAGAAAAGAAAAACCCCAAAACCTGGACACATCTTTTTCAATTCAGCAATAAAAATGATGTTAATAAATAGGTTTTCAATGTCATCTGCTTTTTTTTTTTTTTCTGGTCTATTTGAGACAGGGTCTCACTATGTGTTTCAGGCTGGCTTTGGGCTTGCTTTGTAGCTCAGGTTGGTCTCAAACTTGCAACAATCCGCCTGCCTCAGCCTCCCAAATGCTGGGATTACAGGAGTGCACTACCATGCCTGGCTCTCATTTGCTTACTTCAACCCACCTGTAAAAATACACACTCTGGCCTCATCTGCATTTATAATTACAAACATAAAAATGAAAAATAACAAAGAAAATTTAACTTAAAAGGATATAACTGCAAACACGAATATTTGGTATAACACCCCCCTCCCTAGTGTTTTTTTCTCCTCCCACATTTTTTGTCCAAACAGCAAACATAAAAGAAAGGTAACTATAATGTATAATGTAATATAAAGGCAACTATAATGTATAATGAGATTTTAAAAAAGAGATATATACACACAGTAAACAGGATTTCCAAATTGGGTTTAAACTAATCTTAAAAAATGAACCGTACTTTTATACAAGTGTACTACAGCACTTCAAATTAAATTCTACACGTCCTAAAATGCTATCCAAATTAGTTTGCTGAATTGGAATCATTAAATTGGATACTCCGTAAAGTAGGTCACTGGCTCGGCCATTCAAGTATTTGGTAATGTGACTTGCGAAGTCATCTGTCAAAATGAGATTGGACTTGGACAAAACAAGAGAAACTACACTGGTTGGCCATCAATTGTCTGTTGTATTTTCTTCAAATCTCAGGTTTAGTTATCTCAGGTTCTTGAACAGGAAAATAACACGAAAGAAGTGTTTATGAAAGAGCAAATCTGGTGTCACTGTGTAGAAAATGTCTTTTGCTTCCTGCCCTTTGTCCCTCACATCCACTCAGTCTCTAGGGCCAATTAATCCTTTTGAAATGTCTTTCAGCTTTATTCTTCTCTCCCCACTTCTCCTACCATTACAGTACTAATTTTGTTGGGAGGTAATAAGGACAGGAAACTAGAAAAAAGCCACACTGGAGACACACAGAGTAATCCAGGAGGAGTGAGAAGAGTAAGGGGACAGCAGTGGGGTTCCCAGACCAGCAGCCACTGCAGCAGCAGCCAGGCCCCTAAGACAGGCCTTCCCTAGAAACAGACTGAGTCAGGGACCGTGACAACAAACCCTTCTGGCGGTTCTGATACAGGCTAAAGTTGAAAATTACTGGTTTATCTAGAAGTAGAACAGCAAGGAATGCATCAAAATGAGGAATTTGGGGAGTTGCTGAGAATTTCTACCACGATGTCCCTTAAATCTCTCACTCTAATAAAAAAGAACTCCTCTCCAGACAGGATCTGCAAGTGTGCTCACTTCTGATAACATACATACTTCTCCCACATTGCCTGGGTTCAAAACCCCGGCCCCCATTCTCCACAGAATGCCATATAAATCCGTTGCTTTCATGACTGGGGCTCTAGACAATCAAGGGGAAAAGAAATGTCCCTTACGTGGAAAATTATGATCGAAAGGGTGCTGCAAATCCGCAGAGAGAAGATTTATTCAACAAATGGTCTGGATTAACTGGCCAGTCCTTATAAGAGTAAAGAGTGGGAAACTATATTCCTTACTTCAGGCCTCCTTCTGCATATGCCAAAATAAAATTCCAAGTAAATTAAACATTTCAATTAAGAAACCAAAATGAATATAAAACTAGCAGATGAAATCCTGAGTAAACATATAATCTTGCATTAGAAAAGGTCAACCTAAAAGCGTAATAATTTCAACCCAAAGGCATAAAAGAAATTGCTAATAAATTTTACTACCTAAAAATCTAAAGCTAGGCACATTAGCATGTACCTGTAGTCCCAAATACTTGGGATGCTGAGGCATGAAGGTGGTTTAAGCCCAAGAGTTCAATGCTTAAAGCTAGCATGAAGCTAGTTAACCTTGACAATACAGAATCATTCTCAAACAGAAAACAAAACAAAAGGGGCTGGGGATTTAGCTCAGCGGCATAAGCGCCTGCCTTACAAGCAGGCAGTCGTGAGTTCGATCCCTGGTACCGATAAAAACGAAAAAGACCAAAAAAAGAAAACAAAACAAAAACATAATAATCTTTTTTTTTTTTTTTTCATGCCCAGCCTGGGCTTCACTCTTTTTTTTTTTTTTTTTTTTAATTTTATTTAAGGAGAAAAGAAAAAAAAAGCAGGGAAAGGGTACTAGTTATACAGATTTACAGAAAAAAAAATAAATGAACAGTAGGAAATCACTAGTTAATGGATTACATATTGTCATCTTAGAAATAATTGTTCAAGTCACAAAATTAAAGCTTGTAAAGTGGACATTCCATCAATGATACTGCAAACAGTTCTGTTCATTGATCCAATAAAACTCTGTGATATCATTTTCTATTTTATACACTTAAATATACATGCAGTTATATAGTTTGGAGCACTTTCTTTTCCTCTCTTTTGTACCATGACTATTACACATTTTGGGTTTCATTGCTCCCACGGTTCTTATTACTTTTTTGGAAGAGAGTAAAACCAAATGTGACATAACAGAACAGAATTGGTCAAGTCAAAAGGGTGGACATAATAGATAATGTAAAAACATAATACAAGGTGATCAACAATGGTTACTATAATGCCTCCCGCTATCTCTAATAGAATTGCCTATATCGTTAGTTATAATACAATTGAACAAAACAGTAAAGAATAAAACCGACAAAACCAAAACATTGGAGACATTGTAGGTCTTCAAAAGTAGATAAAAGTCAACAAAAATGGGCGTCATAATGAATCTCATTATCTTCACAGCTGATGCCTAAACTTTCGAACCTGATACTATCCAGCAAAACAGAATAGGGGAACATCAGTTAAAAACCAGATGGTGAGAGTAATGCAGGGCTTTAAATCAAGGTAATGAAAAGTCAAAGTGGGTTACTATAATATATCCCGCTATTTTTTTCCTTTAATTAAAAGGATAAAGATAAAAAAGTAAATAATGGAGTGGAGATTGAGATAAAAGAGGGCATAACAACGAAACAGCGCAGATCAAAACATAACCATTTAAGCAGAATAGTGTTTCACCACCAGATAATCCTAACCTAAAAGTAGTTACCATATTGTCTCTTTGAAATCCTTGAGTACAACTTCGTATACTGTAGCATTAAGTATATCAAAACAATGTAAAACCATTCAAGAGAATGACAGCATTACAGAGTATTTAGAATCGACTAACAGAAAATGAATAATGGTTTCTGTATAATCTCCTTGTCTTTACAAGGTTTTTGCTTATACTATCGTACATAATAAAATCCAGTAAGATACAACCTATTTGGACCATTGGAGACAGAGGACAAAAGCTAGATGAGACTTCAAAACAAGATGATACTAAATCAGTATTACCTATTAAGATGTCATTTTCTCCAAAATAGCTGTTCCTATCATGCAATCTTCTCTGTCTCATTTCTGTTGAGCTCTTTTTCTGTCAGTAGCTGTCAGTTTGTCTTCTTCATTTTGTTCTCTGATCCATTCGTTGTGGCCTCTCTGCCATTATTTCTGGATTCTTTGTATTTTTCTTTTTTTAGAATATCCTGCAATACTTTCTGTAGAGTTGAACTGGTGGTTGCAAATTCCCCCAGTTCCTCTTTATCCTGGAAGCACCTTGTTTTTCCATCAATTTCCAGGGACAGTTGTGCAGGATATCTCAATCTTGGCTGGAGATTATTATCTTTCAAAGCTTGAATTATTTCCCCCCATGCTCTTCGTGATTTGATGGTTTGTGCCGAGAAATCTGCTGTAATTCTGATGGGTGTTCCCTTGTAAGTGGTCTGTTTCTTGTCTCTTACAGCTTTTAATATTCTGTTCTTGTATTGAATTTCTGGAATTTTTATTATTATATGCCTGGGTGTTGCTCTGTTTGGGTTGTAGGTAGCTGGGGTCCTGTATGCCTCATACATCTGAGTATCTTTACCTTTTGCTAAATTAGGAAAATTCTCCTGGATTATTTCTGTGAGTAGGTTTTGTAGTTCACTTGTTTGTGTCCCTACTTCTTCTTTTATGTTCTTAATCCTTAAGTTATGGATCCTCTTATCATCTTCTTGTCTTTGTATTATTGCTGTTTGTTTCTTTGTTATTTTTAAGAAGTTTTTCATTTCATTCTCCCATATTACAAGTCTGCCCTCCAGTTCAGATAGTCTGTCCTTAGTTTCTTTCAAGCTGTTATGCCAGTCTTCTATAGACTTCTTAGTATCTTGGTAGTCCCTTTGAACCTGTTTCACGTATTCTATGCTTTCTCTGTTTTCTCCATCAAACAATTCTCCCCTCTTTTTCTGTTCTTCCATTCCACCGCCTGTTTTTTCTTGGGTGGTACTTAGCATTTCTCTAACTATTCTGCATACTTCTAGCTTCAGGTCGTTGATAACTTCATTCCTGAATTGGTCTATGAGGCTCTCTATATGGTGCCTTATGTATATTGGTGCGGTGTCTGCTATTGCCTGTTTCTCAGAATTGGGGGCCGAGGAGCCTTTCTTGTTGCTGCCTCTTCCCATGCTGCCTCTTCTTCTCTGTTCCTTATATATGCAAGCTTATATAAGAGGCCCAGCTTCTCTCCCAGTCAGCCACAGCCTGATCGAATTGCGCCAGTTAGGTGTTCCCGCTCACCGCTGCGCACCAGGGAGTTACGGACCAGGCAGCCTACGCGTCTCCCCTCCCGGCCACCGTCAGGCTCTGGGATCTGGGTTGGGACAGCCTACCAGGTCCGCCGGCAGCGTCATGCAGGCCAGGCACTTTTCACCAATCTCGCCCGAGAGGGGGATGTGTGGCTGGAGTCGCCACCACGCCCTGCTCCCGCAGGACTGCTCGGACCCAGAAAGTCCTCCGCTGGAGTCAAACTGTGGTAGAGTGTCAGCTTCTCTCACTCACCTCACCACAAGTCAGTGCACGCCTCCCTGCCGTTCGCAGATTGCCGTTCTCAGAGCTTCTGCGCGTCTCTCTCCTTGCCGAGCCACTGTAGAGGCAGCCAGTCGCCGCGCGGCGGGAAACCCAAATCACGGCTTACAATGGCGCGGGGTCCAGCCTCCACATCGAGGCTTTTCTGTTCCTGTTTTAGCACCAGGAATGCATTCCAAGTTGGTTTCTCTCAGCCCAGTTCGTTCCTGAGTCAGCGGAGCATATCTCCACCTGCTTATGTCTCCTTAGTCCGCACCATTCCTGGCTTCTGAGCTGAGTCTTTCAGAGAGCCTCCGGTAGTTGCTGTTATCTGTCTGCCATGTTCTCCCGGAAGCCCATAATAATCTTTTTATGATGTAAAAAATTTTCGGTATTTTGGCTCACCTGCCAAACATTAAGAACACAGACAATGCAAAGATGTGGAAACAAAGGCACCGTCATAGACTAATGGTGGGATACAACTGGAGACCAGGGATGCAGGGTAGTCCTTTTTTGGTGGGTTGTGTTGGTGACTGGTAGGAATATTAGGTTAGAAATTTTTAGTAGTTCCCTAAATTATCTCCTCTTATTGGCCTATTTTTACTTCCATTACTTTTCTACAACACAGTCTACCAAAACTGAACATATGCATTTATTTATTTATTTATTTATTTATTTATTTGTACCATTCAGGATCTTGTGCTTGCCAGGCAGGTGTTTGTATCCCCAGCCCTATGCATTTATTTTATACAGCAAGTTTACAACTAAGAATGAATTCTACAAAAGAAAAAACATACAAGAACACCAAAACTCATACATGCACATATGTATTTGTGCCAAGATGTTGATCACTACTGCTGGTGTACTGTTCGTAATCCTGAATGGCAAACAACCTTCATGTCAACCATTAGAGAACTAGTAGTAAGAGTATTTCTGAGGATGGTAATATATACCTGTAATCGCAGTTACTTGGGAGGCTGAGGTAGAAGGATCACAAGTTTGAGGAGCCTGGGAAAAAGCACTACAGATATAGCTCAGTGATGATGAGGTTCAATTTCCACATTGGGGGGAAAAAAAGGAAGGAAAAAGGGAGGGAAAAGGGAAGGAGCCAGAAGGGAGAAAAAGAGGAAAATAGAATGTTACATATAAAGGAGACAAAAATAACACATAAGATGTTCACAGTATCTGGGTAGATTAAAATAAAAGAATCATCACAAGCTATTATGTATAATTTAATCCATTGGTATATATACATAAATATTTGTCTAATATGTACACATATTATATGCATATATAATGTATACAATACAGTATATAATATAACTATCATTGAAAGAAAGGAGGCAGGATGGTCTAGTAAGATACACAGCTTTTAAAAACAGCTATCTTTGATCTGGGGGTATAGCTCAGTGGTAGAGTGCTTGCCTAGCATATATGAAGCCCTGAGTTCAATCCCTAGCAACACACACAGGTACCTTTGACGAGTGGGATGGAGGAAAGTTTTACTTTCTACTTTATAGAGGTTAAAGTTCTTTACAAAGAGCATAATTGCTACTACAACAATAATTTTTAAAAAACTGAATCTGATCAAATTACTGTTTTGTTCAAAAATATCCAAATCCTCCCATCCCCATAAAGAATATGGTCCAAACTCCCCAGAAAGATGTAATGATAGTCCACCTACACCACCTAATACACTCACTGCCAGGGTGGCCTGACCAGATAGGTTAGGCAGAGACCTGTTTCTCTCCTCCACTGTGTACTTCATGCAGCAAGTACAGTACTGCATAGCTTTTTTTTTTTTCTTTTTCTTTTTTTTTACAGGGGATCGAATTCATGACCTTATGCTTGTCAGGCAGGCACTGTGCCACTGAGCTATATACCCCTGGACCCTATATGGCTTCTAACTGCAACTTCTGTTAACCTTCCTGTCGTTATGAAAGCTTTTTAGCAAAGAAGCACATGGCACTGTGTTCCGATTTGTTCTTTTCAGCAATTTTTTTGGTAGAATGCGGTTCTGTTCTGTTCTGTCAGTTCTGTTCTTTGAGAAAGGGTCTCACAATGCAGTTCAGACTGGCTTCGGACTCACCATGTAGCTCAGGCTGGCCCTGAACTTGCAATAAGCTTCCTGCCACAACCTCCCTAGTTCTGGGATAATAGGCATGCACCACCATACTTGGCTGCCAACTTGTTCTTTTCAGAACAATGTTGTCAGAGCTGCTCAAAAAAATTAACAGGATTTTTTCTCTATTAACAGTTTTCCCAGGAAACTAAGTTCATATTCAAACCTAGTATTATGTTTTCTGGTTAGTAAACACATACAAGATTTTTCTCGATAGCCATTTGTTGGCATCTATCGAGTATCTTATATAACAAATGCATACAAAAAGATTCAGGACAGGGGAAAGGAGGAAGGAAAGGTGAGAGAGGGAGTCATTTTTATGATCTCTTTGGAGGACATGTAATGAAGAGGTGCAGGAGACCCACAGGGTATTTGGAGACATCCTCATCAAGTCCTACTATCCATTGTGCCAGTTCAAACTGACCGAAATTGTCCAAATATACCAGTATCAGGCAGTCCAGGTTAGACCAAGGATTCTTTTGTTGTTGTTGTTGGTACCGGGATCAAAGTCACAACTCCGCACTTGCCAGGCAGGTACTTAGGCTGCTGAGCTAAATCCCCAGCCCCTAGATCAAGGATTCCCTATAGTAAGTTTAGATGCTGCCATGCATAGTGGTTTACTCTTGTAATCCCAGCACTCAGAAGGCTGAGGCAGGCAGACTGTTGCAAGTTCAAGACCAGCTTGGGCTACAAAATAAGCCCAAAGCCAGTCTGAACTGCAGAGCGAGACCCTGCCTCAAAAGGAAAAAAAAAAGTTTAGATGCTTTTGAAAAAAGACAGTGCTATGAAAGAGTAACAGACCCTTTCCTTCAACCATCCCAGAATAAGCAGGTTTTCTCAGGGTTTGCTCAATAATACATGAGCTTTATTTTAAGCCACTCCTATGGCAGATAACTGTCCTCACAGATCCTATAAGGACTGGCCATTCTAGTAGTTTCCTATGGCTAGAAATCTGGAACTTGAAATCCCATAAAATTTTAACCTTGCTACTCTCAAGAGAAACACACTTAAAGGACGGGGACCAAAGGACTCTGAGACATTAATATGTGGAGTGGCTGCATCTGCCTTACACTACTTTCTTTTTTTTTTTTTAACACTACTTATTTCTTAATTTTCTGCTGTGCAAGAGAATATAACTTCTGTATGGGTAAAGCAAAGTTAGTTCATTCCTTGTTGCCTAAGTTATTCCTTTTTCATATAAACACATACAAACTAAAGAGCTAATGTGGCTACTATGACGGTAAAAAACGTAATTTTTTTCATAGTAACTCAGTGAGGGATTGTTTTTCATTTATGATAACATAACTGTAAAGATTCCTAGAGTGTGTGATATTAAACACTAACACTAGCTAGCAGCTCAGTAATGATTTAAGACTATCTAACCAAATCCAAATGTTTGGGCAAAGTGTCGATGCTTATACGCCCCCACACATACTGCTATATCATCAGATCAGCTACAACAGAGCAACATCAAAGCTCACGTGGAATTAACAAAACCTCCTTTCAACAACGCAGAAGTGGTAATCAAAACTGAGTAGAAAAGAAAATTAAAAACATTTTAAAAAGCACCTGCACAAGGCTATTCTAGCTGTGTATTAAGCTTCTGTGTTACCAAACATGTTCCACTCTCCATCGCCAGTTTCTACCAGTATGATGTCAAAGGACATTTTAAAGTACTGTAATAGCAGGTGGGAATTTTTAGTCAAATTGAAGGGCAGTTCTCGTGCAGTTCACATTCACTTTTAAGGAAATGAAGTAAAATAGCTGTTTTAAACTTAACCCACCCATGGGTACTGCACATTTAAACTTATACTCAGAACACATTCATCAAGTTATTCTTCAAATAACTCATTTTTCATGTATTTCTTACATTTTTCTTTTTCTATTAAAATACTGTATTTTTCAATTATGAGAAATACATTTTTTTCTGGGAATCAAACTCAGGACCTCGCACTTGCCAACCAGGCACTTTACCACTGAACTATATTCCCAGCCCCATTGTTTTCCTTACATCTTAAAACTGATGATATTCAGACAAGTTTTTAAATTAATGCCATCTTCTGTCTTATAATTAATTGGCAGCTTTCTTTCTTAGTGGGTCATAAAACAATGGCACGTCTTGTGATTGATGGCATCTTAAAATCAAGAAAATACAGTAATAGTAACCCCTAACCACTGCTGAATGCATACTAGATGTCAGTCACGATGTTTTACATATAACTCATCTTATCACAATATTCCACAATGCAGGGCTAGGGATTTAGCTCAGTGGCATAAGCACCTGTCTGGCAAGCGTGAGGTCATGAGTTCGATCCCTGGTATGAAAAGAAAGAAAAAAAAATCCAGTGGAATTCCACAATGCAGGAATTACTAGAATCCCATTTTACAGGAAAGAAAATTGAAGCAGGGAGGTTAAATTTCATATCCAATGAAACAAGAGTTCAAACAATCTGGCTCTAAAGCTTTGGTTTTTAATGCTGTGTGATAAATGGAAATTTCAAACATTTTCCTTTCTTTTCATGATAAACATGAACTTTATTTTAACATTATTTTGCATTCCTGAAATATGGTTATTTTTCTTCTAGCATTTTGACAATAGCAATTTGCCCTGTGGCTTCTACTGTTGCTGAGAAATCAGCCATTAGTCCGCAATCTGAGAACAGTCTGCTTTTTCTCTTGGTGCCAGTGTGTCTAAATGATATTTTTCTTTTTCAACTTATATGAGAATTTTGATCTTTCATCAGTTTTGGAAAATCCAAATACTGCCTCTCCCATTTTTTGTATCATCTCTATCTACAACTCTGATTATATATTATGTGTGACCTTCTTATTCTATCTCCCGTGTCCTGGGCTTCATGTGAGTGATTTCTTTATCTCTATTTTCTAGTTCATTAGATCGCTCTTCATCTATCTCTAGTCACTGTTTAATTTGTCAGCCATCAAGTTCAATAATGATGCTCTTCATTCCTAAAATGAATCTTTTTCTGTCATGTTTTTATTTTTTAATTGACAAAACTCTACATATTTATCATGTACATGTTATTTTGAAATGTACACACTATAGAACAGCTAAATCAATGAAATGGTTCTTTATCAAACATGCCTGGCCGTTATTCTTGTAGCTAATTGGATACCTCTGGATGACACACACCAGTTGAGATCCTGTGAGAAAGACCAACAGCTCCTGGGAAGTGTGACTGGCTGGCCGTGGAACTGCTAAGAGGTGGGACCTACTGGAGGTCCTCAGGTCACTGGCAGCACACCCTAAAGGGATTAATAGGACCTCAGCTCCTTTCTTGTTCTCTCTTTTGCTATTTGGTCAAAAAAGCAGTTTTTCTTTGTCATGTTCTTGTGCCATTATGTGCTGCCTTGTCATAGTTCCCACAGAAATACTGACTGACATAGACCCTCTTAAAAAGTCTTTTATATATGCCTATGTATCTGATAAGTCTCCATACATCCTTTCCTACTGAAAGGAACCAGAATTCCTTGAAAATGGTTTATTCAGGCTGAGACAGAAAATACACAAGATGATCTTACATGTCTCATCATATCAAGGATGCTACAAAAAGCCTTCAGAAGTCAACCTGAAGAGGCTGTTTCAACTAATCAAAGATAATTCAAGAACCAATAAAAATAATCACTGTAATAGATTTACAAATATACATTATGTATAATGTACTAATTGTACTACCAAATACATTATAATCTCTGGGTTCATAATTTTATATATATTTAATGCCTCATTGATCTTCTTTGGAGGGTGCTATGAAGTCATTTTATTATTTTTTTATTTTGAATGTTAGTAAATAAAGAGAAAAAATGAAGCTTTTAGTCTATCTCTCTACAATGAAGTTACCTCAGATGAACCACATTGTTGATAAGATTTCTCTAGCTAGTAAGTGAAGACAAATGACATAATTAGATTATTAACGTTTTGCAGACCCTAATAAGTGAACATATCTAGGCACTGCTTTGCAATAGCTGGTAACATCACAGTACACAGAAACAAGTGGCTATCAATGAAGCCTCTCAACGTGCCTCTCAATGAAGGTTTACACCACTTTCTATAAAGAATTCTTGTCAAACAAAAACACACCTCTAAGACATAACTGTTGGCTTATGATAAAAGGCAAGGCAGGTGTTACGGTTTATGTCTGGATGTCACCTAAGATCTCACACACTTACTGGCAGAGATTTTGGAAAGTGACTGGATTATGAAAGTTAGGAAGAGGCAGGTCACTGGCGGTGTGGCCTGGAAGGCTTTATCTCTGTCTGTCTGTCTGTCTGTTTGTCTGTCTGTCTTTCTCTGTTTCTCTCGAGCTCCTCCCTTCCTTCTGCTTCCTGTCTACCATGAGATGAGCAGCTATTCCGCAGCTGTGTACCTCTGCCATGCCATCCTGCCTTGGTGTGTGCCAGCTATGGACTGAAACTGAGCCAAAATAAATCTTCCCTTCTTTAAGTTGTGGGTGTCAGGTGTTGTGTCTCAGTGACAGAAAAGTGACTAACACAGTAGTGGAACAGGTAAAACTCTGAAATGATGCAACCGGCAAAATCTGGAATGTGAGAAACTATGAGTCCAACAACCAAGTCTGCTTTTAAGATAAACTGAGAAGAAAGAGTGGGAGGAACTTAACAGATAAAAAGGGGCTTAGGAAACATTCGCCAAATGCTATGTTGGTTCCTTTTTGAATTCTAGTATAAGCCAACCAAATTTTTTTTTTTCTTTTTCCTTTTTACCGGTACCTGGAATCGAACTCACAACTGCCTGCTTGCAAGGCAGGCGCTTATGCCGCTGAGCTAAATCCCCAACCCCCCAAAAAGTATTTTTTAAACAAAACAACAACACTGGGTCCCCAAATGGACTTAATATGAGCTAGCGTGTCAGAAAAAGTCTAAAGATTAGAGTGTAAGAAAAGAAAACAGAAGCTGTGTCTCAGAGACCTCCATTATTTCATCAGTTTGAAGACATGGATCTGAAATAGTCAGCAATTTGGTTCTAAATTGTGAGCAGTTTCCAAGTGGGTCAGGACTCTGTCAAAAGACAGGTGGAAGGCCAGCCACAGTATTTTCTCTAGCAACAAAGAGATGTGGTGATTGGGGGTACCCCAAAATGGGTGGTACCAGTCAGGAGACAGTATCACAGAGTGTGGCACCCTGGCCAGGACTTCAGAGATGTGAGAAGGGAGTTGCAAATTCACGGTGAAGGGAGAAAAGACTACGGTGAATATGTGGGCAAAAAGAATGTGAGGTGACAAGCAACAACCAGAGCTGATGATACATTTCAGAGTGACCAGATAAAAGAGAAAACCAAACAGGTAACTCCTCTTCTGCCACTGTCTGGCACATGATTTCTCCAAATCATGCATATTATTTATTTCTGAGGGTATGAATTAAAATGCTCTTTTAGATAAAAACACAGGACATTTACTTTTTTGTACATTATGAAGAAGTAATTTGCAGATGTGATAATGGGGTTGAACTTGTCTTTTTAAAAGAGTTCTGCCTTTGGCAGACTACACCAGAATGTTTCACAATGAAATACATGTGAGGGGCCACAGCTCTCTGCGGGTCTGTCTGGGGCTGGTGGACCCATGATGGTTTTTAGGTAGAGGTTTCAGTGCCCCGTGTGCGCCTTCGCAAAGGCTATTAAACAGCCTTAACGCTGCATCAGTATAAACCCGCGTGAGAGCCACTGCAGCTTCTGCCTCTTAGGCCACTCACTCTAGGTAGTTGTCATGTCTTTTTTGATCCAGTCCTGTTTGGCATGAGAAGAGACTATGGAAAGGCATGAATTGCAGGAGGTAAGGATCATCTGGGTCATCCTATAACTTGCATGGCATTTTGTGGCACTTAGATCCTATGTCTGCACCAAACTCCTAACCACAACTTTCCAAACCCTTCAGTGTCAGTCTCCTACACACTAACCTCATTTCATCCTGCCCCTTCTTGGCCCAGTTCCAGCCTCACTGTTCTTTCTCTTATTCTCAAAGGTGAAAGAGCCTCTGTTCTAGCTGCTCCCTCTGTCTTAATTATCCTTCTCACTCATCACTTTATCATTTAGATTTGAGCATAAAGGCAGCTCTCCAGACTGACTATCCAGGGTGAAGAAATAATCTAGCTTTTTCTATCCCAGACCCCCGTTTTCAGTCTTTGCAAAACACATCAACATCTGATATCTGAACACATCTGGCTAAATGTTAAACTCTGGCATAATTAATTATTACATTCAAAGTGACTCTAACATTCACATGGGTAACCCAGTCAAACACTCCAGCCTCACAGTTCTGGCAAATGTTCAGCTCCAAGGTTGTCTGCCTTCACTCTGTCTCAGCTACATTCTTACTATGAAACCAAACTCAATCCATCTTGCCTCTCCTTCAAACTCAGTCAACTGTTTGACTTTTCCAGCTCTCTTGCTCAACTGTCCCATGGAAACAACTTTAGCTGCATTTTGTTTATTTTATTTTATGTTTGGGGGGGAGTACCGGGGATCGAACTGCCGCTGAGCTAAATCCGCAGCATTAGCTGCATTTTGCCTCCTGACTTATTTTCTTTAGCTTAGACATCATAATTAATCATTATGATCACTTCTTCATAAGAATCTTTAACTCTCTCAAACATCATAATTCTAGACACAGGAAGCTGCTTTTGGGCAGGGGATATAGCTCAGCGGCATAGCACCTGTCTGGCAAGTGTGAGATTGTGAGTTTGATTTCCAGTACCAAAAAAAAAAAAAAAAGGAGCTGCTGTCTCCATGTGAAGGATACTGATACAAAATCATTCAACTCAGTAGGCTGGCTGTAAATTTAAGGTCACTAAATGGCACACTCAATCTTACCTACCAGTTTTACAACTGGCTTTCCAATTCCCTGTTCACCCAGAGGCCATTCTATTCTTACACATTTCTCCTTCCTTTACTACACTCTCCCGCCTTTTAGGCAAACAGCCTTGACCCTTCAAAGGGAACTTAAGAGCCATAATGCAACTAGTGTCTGTCCTCCCCGTGACCATTTGTACTGACCCACTTGACTCTGCACCCATCCTCCCTTCTTCCATCTCTTTCAACAGAACTGACCCTGCTCCTTCTGAAAAGCCAAGCTCCTGATGCCCCACCCCTCACTCATAAACTCCAACCTTACCATTTGGCCATCTTTTTCTTCTATCAACCATCACTCAATCTTTCCTAGATCATCCCATCTGCTTACATTTAAGCACAAGTGTGTTCCTGGCGGGGGGGGGGGGGCCACCACTCTGGTTTCATAACACCCCACCCCCTTCAGCTACTACTCCATTTCTCTGCTCCTTTCACAGCCAACTGTCAAAATGTTAAAAATCTGCTATCTGAACTTTCTCACCTCCCATTCACGCTCTGTTCAACAGAGTCCAAAAAAGACTTCTGCTACATCACGAGCAGTATTCACACCACCAAGCCAATGAATAGTTAGTTCATCTCGTCTTAAGGGTTTTTCAGCAGCTCTAAATTCTATGAAATATTTCCTCTTTCTTTAGATGGTCCTGATTTCACTCAACAGTTATGGAGCAGCAGCCCTTCACTACACATGGTTCTAGCAAATGGATGGGAATCCAGTGACTTCTATGCCACTTCATTCTGATTTTCCTTCTACATCTTTGATCTTCTTCTCTCTTTCACCTTCTCACTTAGTACCAAGCCCTCATTTCTTTACTCGCCCCTTAAATAGCATCATTCAATCCCTTAGTTTTAATTATCATCCATATTTATATCTAAAGTTGGGAACTGCCTAGGAACTTTAGTTCCACTACTTAAATTTACTTCTGAAATTTCCACCTGTGTGTCTTCTCCCAAAACACTCTAATGCTTTAGTAAATCTCAGTAGTGACACAATAAGCTTTCAATCCAGATCCTATTCCTTCCTCATCTCCCACTTACAATCTACCAGTAAGTCCTACTGGGTCTATCCTTACACTCTATCTCAAATGTGTTCATTTCTCCCCATCTCTCTTATAATTATCATCTCCTCCCTAATTACTCCTAATAGCTTTCCATCTTTTCTTTTGCCACCTGTGGATCCCACCAATCTGTCTGACACACACCTCTTTAAATGGAAATCAGATTACCTTACTCTCTGCTTAAAGTTGTGCAACAAGCTAGTGCACACATGTAATTTCAGCACTTGTGAGGCTGGGGCAGGAAGATCACTGCAAATTCAAGGCTAGCCCGAACTGTACAGCAAAACCCTGTCTCAAAAAAGACAAAAAGCAAAAACAAAAAATCAAAAACAAAACAAAACAGCCAATACCTACCTGGCAGGGGAGATTTGTTTTGAAGTCCCATCAAGTGTTGTACATCTGTTTCCACTAGTTTTAACTTGTGTATCTTACTATATGCGATAGTATAAACAAAATTTTTTATAGGCAAAGAGATAATATAGAAACCGTTGTTCGTTTTCTGTTAACTGGTTCTAATTACCCTGTAACTTCTTCCTTCTCTTGAATAGCTTCAGACTGTCTTGATATGCTTGATGCTATAGTATATGAAGTTATACTCGAATAATACAAGGAAGGAGGCACTATGGTGACTACTATTATGTTAGATTATCTGGGGGTGAAACACAATGATGCTTAAATTGTTCGGTTCTGACCTGTGTTGTTCTAATACAATGTCCTCTTTTATCTCAATCTCCACCCTTTTTTAAGTTAGTCTATTTTTTTCTTACATTTTTTTTCAGTTAAGGGAAAACTAAATTAAAAAATAGTGGGATATATTATAGTAACTTTTTTGTTTTCCTATTAACCTGATATGAACCCCAGTATTGCTCTCCCCATCTTGTTCTGTCAGATTTTACTATATTCTATTTTGTTTGATAGTATCAAGTTTGAGGGTATAGGCAACCACTTTGAAGGCAGTAAGATTCACTATGATGCCCATTATGGTTTGACTATTACCTTCTTTTGAAATCCTGTAAGGTCTCCAGTGTAGGTTTTATTGGTCTTGTTCTGTACTGTTTTTATCAATTCTATTATACCTGATGGTATAGGCAACTCTTTTTAAAAATAGCAAGAGGCACAATGGTACCCATTTTTGATCACCTGATATTCTATTTTTGCATCATATATTATACCCATCCTTCTGTTCTAACCGACTCTGTTTTGTTTAGTCACGTTAGGTTTTATTCTTTTCAAAAAAAGTAATAAGAACTGTGGGAGTAAAAAAACCCAAAAAGTGTAATTGTTATTAAAAAAGAGAGGAAAGGAAGGTGGTCTAAGGGATATAACTGCATATGTTTGAGTGTGTAGGATGGAAAGCCATATTACTGAGCTTTTGTTGGATTACTGAACGGCACTGTCTGCACTGTCTCATTGTATGAATGTACACTCTATATGCTTTAATTTTATAATTTGGACAACAGTTTCTAAGATGACAATATGTAACCTATTAACTAATGATATCTTACTGTTTTTTCTTGAAATTCTGTATTATTTGTATCCTTTTATTGTTTTGTTTTTTTATTTCCTTTCTTTTTTTCTCTTTAAATAAAAAAACAAAAAACAGCCACAAGCTGTGGTTGCTTTGAGCTCGTGCAAGTGCTTAACATATTCAAAGCCCTACATCCTATCCCCAAGACTCCCACCCCTTACACTCCTTCAACAGCAGCAGCACACTGTAATCACACTAAACCACAAGTCCCTGTTCTTGGCCTTTCAGGTCCGGAGTGACAGGGAGTCTGCTTACCTGTTCTCCAGCATTACCTCTCCACCCCTCCGCACTCCTCTGCAGCCATACTGACCTTGCAGTTCTGTAACGAAGTTAAGCCGCCCTCTTAGGGCTCAGTACATGTGACTGCCTATTAGCAGCACCCTCTTCTCTGGCTGGCATCTCCTTAGTTTCCAGTCTCAGCTCAGGTGTAAACTCTGCTCTACCCTGACCACTTTATCACTAGTGGCCCTCCCCGGATAGTTTCTAACACAGACTACTCACTTTCTCACAACACTAACACAACTTATTTAAAACTTATTTTGAAAATATGTAGGGAAAAAAAATAATCAGCCCAGAGAGTCTACTATTATTCCCCTTTGTAACTGTTGCTCCTGTTCTACTGTAAGCTCAATGGGTGGAGACTATGTTTCTTTCTCTCTCTCTCTTTCTCTCTCTCTCTCTCTCTTTGGTACCAAGGATCGAACTCATGACCTAACACTTGCCAGGCAGGCGCTTATGCCGCTGAGCTACATTCCTAGCAGTTTTTCTCATTACACGTATAGGCAGGGCTGTGCACAGTGCCTGGTTCATGTTAAATAACAATTTTGTTTTGTTGTGAATGAGAAGGAAAGGTAAGGATGACTAAAGAAAAGGATGGCAACCCTGAGAAAACGTGAAAGACAAAAGGCAGAGTTTTGAGGACAGCTGGTAATTTATTCATCAGTCAACTCCTTGCCAAGCTCTGGGTGAAAGATTAAGTTTCAGAGATAAATAAAGTCTTATACGAAGTCTAGTGGAGACAGATACAGTAAGAGGCAGTACCTACTGAGGGCCACCTATACTCTGGGTTAGAGGGCACTGCATTCCAGAGGTATTGTCATTTACTCATCAAAATGTCCCTGTAAGGATGGAACTGCTATTATTCTCATTTGCTCAAAGGAAACTACAGCTTAGAAGTGTAAAGCTACAGGTCACAGAGCTGGAAAATGATAAAGCCAGGCTGAATACTTAAGATTATTTAATTCTAGAATGAAGTCGTTAAACATCTGTACTTCCAGATGTATACTATCCTAAAGAGTACTACAAAAAATGTTAAAGCACACAGGAGGCAGAATGGAAGTAACCAGGGAATCTGGTGAGAAGGCAGGAAGGCTTCTCAAAAAGGGAGTCCTGAGTTAACCTGAAAGGCTAAGTGGGGACTTGCTAGGCAATACAGCTCAAGAAAACTGTGTGTACAAAAAAACAAAAAATAACACCCCCCCAACCCAGCATGGTATTATGCATGCCTAAAGTAAAATCATATGCCCAAGAAAGTTTGAAGAGCTCCAGTTCTGTTTCTTTTTAAAGTGAATATAATGAATAACGCTACCAGGTTTAGATACAAAACAAAAGATGAAATATTGTAAGAAAGCTATGCATGAAGCCATTGGAAGACACAAGGAAGAAGGCTTTTTATAGCTTGGAGGAAATCTGGGAAGACTTCACAGAAATTAGCTTTACCTGGACCTTGACAGAAATATTAATCACATTAGAAGTGGGCAAGCAAAGCAAAGACTTACAAAGGCATGGTCATTTAATAAAGCAAGGAACACTTACAGAACTGCAAGAGTTTGGAGTTGGATACGATCAGGTTTGGGGAGAATGGATTTCAGGTAGAGATACAGCTGATGTCTAAGTACAGATGTGATTATCAGGGCCTTCTTCTTCCTCTTCTTCATCTTTTTGAGACAGGGTTTCACTACACAGTTCAGGCTGGCCTTGAACTCACTTTGTAGCCCAGGATGGCCTCGAACTTAGTGACTGGCCTGCCTTTGCTTTCCAAGTGCTGGGATTACAGGAGTATGCCACCATGCCCAGGCGGATTGTAAGAAGTTTGGATTTAATGTTGAGTTTTTAAATAGAAGAACAACATAACAGGGTTAGATAACTGCTTAACAAAAATGCTTCAAAGCTCCATTACTAAAACAGTATGTTCCATGCTTAGGTCTATATAATCAAACAGAACCCACAATACATCTATACATACTATCATCTGAATCTGTTGTATAATAAAAGTGGTATTTCAAATCAGGAGAGAAGGACTAAGACATTCAATAAATGCCACGGGGACAACAGGTTATCCACTTGAAAAGCAATATGCTAGTCTTCCTGCTTTGTATTATGCATCTATTTAGACTGGAATTAAATATAAATCATAAAATAATTTAAAAGCAAAATAATATACTACTGAGTAGAATACGAATTCCACAGGAATTTTTAAAGCAGGAGCCACTGAAGAAATGCTTCTCCGGGGGCTGACTAATGTGAGCCTGCTCACCCACATACAGGTCATCAAGCTTACCACTGGAAGAATAAAGGAAGCACTGGCAAAGGCAGCGCTCAAGGTGCTACTGCTCACTAGGACCACCCAGGGCTTCTAGGCTTTTCTTTAATAAAACTTTTCACTTAAAAAACAGACATTAATAGTAAATTACTGATGATTAATAAGTAATTTTCATAGGAGACAGGAAAAGTGCCTTCATGACAAGTCTGCAAGCAATGCAATAGTGTGGATGCTTAATGAAAAAACAGACAGCATGTTATTGTATCTACAGGCATCCTGTTATACAACTGCACACTGGAACTTCCTGCTCCCAACTGTGACTTGTATAGATACAAAACGTAATGTTTATTATAAGGAAAGATATGTAGGGTCAAGGTCAGCAGACTATTACATTCTTTTTTCTGGTACCAGGGATTGAACTCACGACTGTCTGCTTGCAAGGCAGGCGCTTATGCCGCTGAGCTAAATCCCCAGCCCCTTAGATTCCTGGAATTCTGATACATACTGCTCTTTTCTTTCTGGTACTCTGCTCTTGGAAATTCTACACAGTACCTCAACCTCCCTGAACTGTAACTCCACAAATTATTTAGCCCACCATGCTCTACCTGGGGCTTTTCCTCTTTTCCAGAACCTCAGTCTGGAATGTGTCTCCAAATAGCCAGAGCTATTTAATGTTTCAAATAGCTGTTTCATATATTTTGTTCAATGCTGTGTTTATAATGGAAGGGCAAATATGGAGGCACTTTGAACTTGGCCTTCCTGGCACAAGTGTAAGGTATTTTATTACAGCAGGACACATACAATGCCTAGTCTGAGGTACTCTGAGGTAGCAAGAGGTTCACAGTAAAATAGGCAGATGAAAAGGAGCCAGTCATGGTGTCAAAAGCCTGTAACCCCAGCTACATGGGAGGCTGAGGCAAGAAGATCGCCAATCTGGGCAAGCAAAACCCAGTCTCAAAATAAAAAGGCTAGAGATGGAGCTGAGCATTGGAGTGCTTGCCTATTAGTATATGTTGAGATCTAGGTTCAATACCAATATTGTAAATGAATAAATAAATGAACAGGTGAACAAAGCTAAGAATGATATCTGACTTCCTGTTATAAAAAGACAAAACAGACATCTTCAACAATATAAGAGAAAGGTATCTTTTAAGCTGGAATGGTGGCACATGCCTGTAATCGCAGTACTTGGTAGGCTGAAGCAAAAAGATCACCAGAAGTTTGAAGCCAGCCTAGGCTGTACAGTGAGACACTATCTCAAACAAACAAACATAAAAACAAAACAAAAAAGAAAGGCATCTTTTAAATGCTGATAGAAACTGTCCATCTAAATTCTGATATCCAATAAAATTAAAGTTCAAAAATGAAATAGATTATCCAACAAACAAAAGATGAAAGAAGTCATTGCCACTACATCTTTACTAGAAGAAGTGCTTGAAACTCTTCCGGGTAAAGAAATGAATACAGATGGGAATTCTGATCTTAAAGAAGAGACATGGACACAGCAAATAGGTAGGTTAATGCAAAAGACTTTTGTGGGTGTGTATATATATGTATTTTTTTAGGTGCTGGAGAATAGAACCCAAGGTCTTACACATGCTCAGTATATGTTTTATCACTGAGCTATACCTCTAGTCATTATAGGAAAAGCACTTCTTTTTTACATTTTAATTGTCATTAAAACTGGGCATGGTGGCTCACGCCTGTAATCCCAGCACTCAGGACGCTGAGGCAGGAAGATTGCCATGAGTTTGAGGCCAGCTTGGGCTACACATTGAAATCTTGTCTCAAAAAGCAAAAACGAAGAAACAAAACCAGACACACAAAAACAAACAATAAATACATGTCATTAAAAGCAAAAACAGTCACAATGAATTACGACAAACATAACATATAGACAATATATGACAACAGTAAAGATATAAGTGGAAAATGGAAGTTTTTTTATGAACCTTACAGTATAAACAATGTGGCATGTTATTTAAGGTACAGTGTATAAAATAAAGATTTGCACTTTAATCCATAGAGCAACTGTTACAAGAGGAAAACAGAAGTTTATAATTGAGGACATATAACAGTCTTTAAAAAGCCAGTCAGAAAACAGGTGAGATAAACAGAAAACCAGGGAGTGGTGATACACATCTGTAATTCTAGCACTCAGGCAGCTGAGGCAAGAGGATCTCTGCAAATTCAAAGCCAGCCTGGGCTACCTAGTGATTTCAAGATCCTCTCTCAAAACAAAAACAAAGGCTGGGGATTTAGCTTAGCAGTGTAAGTGTCTGCCTTGCAAGCGCACAGTCGTGTGAGTTCAATCCCTGGTACAAAAAACAAAAACAAAAATGAAACACCCAAAAAACAGAAAAGAAGCGGGGAATCAAATGGTAGACTTAAACCCAACCATTCTATAAATGGTACAAGTGTAACTGGTCTAAACATCTTAATTAAAAAGCAAAGACAGCTGGGCGTGGTGGCTCACGCCTGTAATCCCAGCATTCAGGAGGCTGAGGCAGGAGGATCGTTGTGAGTTCGAGACCAGCCTGGGCTACAAAGTGAGCTCAAGGCCAGCCTGAACTGCACAGCAAAACCCTCTCTCAAAAAAAAAAAAAAAAAACCGCAAAGATAGGGGCCAGGGATACACCTCAGTGGCATGAAATGCCTGCTTAGAAAGCACAAGGTCCTGAGATCGATTTCCGAAACCAAAAAAAAAAAAAGACAGTAAGACTAGATTAAAAAAAAAATCCAACTATTAAAAATTTCACCAAAAAATAAAGAAACAGATAAATTAAAAGTAAAGGGATAGGGGCTGAGGATTTAGCTCAGCGGCATAAGCGCCTGCCTTGCAAGTGTGCAGTCATGAGTTCGATCCCTGGTACCGATAAAAAAGAAAAAGACAAAAAAAAAAAAAAGTAAAGGGATGGAAATGGACACCATGCATTAGTAAGCTGGAGTGACTACCTTAGTATCACACACGATGCAGATTTGGCACTAGGAACATTACAAGCAACAAAAGACAGCATTTTATACAGTAACTACTATAAAGGACACAATTCACAGGACACAACAATTCTAAGTGTGTATATATCTAATTATAAAGACTCGGGGCTGGGGATTTAGCTCAGCGGCATAAGCACCTGCCTTGCAAGCAGGCAGTCGTAAGTTTGATCCTCGGTACCGATAAAAAAGAAAAAGACACACAAAAAAAATAATTATAAAGACTCAAAATACATGAAGCAATATGTACAGACTGAAGGTAAAACGGACAAATCAATAATTATAGTTGGAAATTTCAATAGTCCTCTCAGAAACTGATATAAAAAGAAAGAAAATCAGTGAGAATATTTAAGACTTAAATAGTACTACCAACAACTTTTCTTTTTTTATATGAAACTCAGGACCTTGTGCTTGCCAAGCAGGTGCTATGCTACTGAGCTATACCCTGGCCCTAACCAATTTGATTTAATTATCATTAATAGCATACTATTATGCAAGACTAACACAAATACACATTTTTTTCAGTCCATGTAAAACTATTCAGTAAATAAGATCATAGTAACCTACAGCAGATATTAAAGAGTTAAAATCATATGTATTTATGACTATAACAGAATTTTTAATCAGAAACTTGTAACAAAAAGATGTCTGGAAAAATCCACAAATATTTGGAAGTTATAAAACACATGTAACACATGAATCAAAGAAGAAATCATCAGGCAAATCTGAAAATGACAATAAAAAGGTAACATATAAAGAAGCCATAAAAAGAATAAATTAAAACCAGAGGAGGTAAGATTTTAAAAAATAATAAAGACTGGAAATCAACAATGGTAAAATGAGAAAAATCTATGAAACTCAAAGCTGGTTCTTCAGAAAGATTGATAAAATTGATAATCTAGCTAAAATGAATAATAAAAGAAAACACACAGTACTAACTTCAGAAATGAAGAAAGGCATATCATTTAAAATTCTATTGACAGCAGGCGTGGTATCACATGCTTGTAATCCCAGTACTCAGGAGGCTGAGATAGGAAAATCCTCACGAGTTTGAGGCCAGCCTAGGCTACATAGTGAGTTTAAGGCCAGCTTCAACTACATAGCAAGACACTGTCTCCAAAAAACCCAAACAAAACAAAACTCCTATACTGCAAAGTTTTATAAAAGAATGTTATAAATTAGTTGAATAGCTTCATTCTAATATACTAGACAACTCTGATGAAATAGGAAAATCCCTTGAAACACATAAATTACCCAAAATTAACATGACACAAAATAGGAAATCTGAAAGGCAATTAATTATACTTAAATTTAGAATCTGCATTAATTACAAAGTACATTCTCAAAATGTTAATACCTCTTCAGAAATTCATAATTTAAAAATTTCCCCTTTAAATGTACTGATTTCACATACTCTAAAGGCAGTTTTTTACATCTACTTGTTTATTTACTCTTCAATTATTACCTTGAATTATTTACCATTTATCAGTTACCTCATTCTTCTAAGCTCTACCTGCCTAAATACATGAACTCTATTTTAAATTTTGATATTTTATTCTTTTATTGGCTAGTATTTAACACTGTTCTTTGACTAACTTCAGAGGAATCTTTTGTTCATGGCTTGTGATGGTCTGGATGTGGTTTATGGGAGTCCATGTGCTAGCATTTGGTTCTTAGTGTTGGTGGCATGAAGAAATGGTTGGGCCTGTAAGAGCTGAGGCTCAGTGGAAGGTCTCCGCTAGTCCCCCCATAACTCTAGCTTCCTATGTAATCATGCGGCCTCTCCCTTTCCCACGACGGTACTATCTGCATGATGCCACACAGCAGAGGAAGCCCTTACTGGAAGCCCAATGATGAGGCTGATAGGTTTTAGACTTTTAGCCTCCAAAGATGTAAGCTGACCAAACCACTTTCCTTATAAAAGACCCAGTCCCAACTATTTTGTTATAGTAATAAAAGACTAATATAGTACTCTTGTTAGTCTCACTAACGGTTTTATTTCTACTAAATTAATTTTACTTGTAGAGCACCTGTAAGGCCCTGGATTCAATCCCTGGAACTTAATGATTTACAGTTAGGTTTTCTTTCATCAACAGCGTTTTTTTCCTTCAGTTAGTTAACAGAGGCTCTTTATAATATCATAGATCCAAACTTCTTGCTCCTTCAAAATCCTAACACAAGAGGCCACAAATGCAGGTCTGGTGGCACAGGTCCATAATCCCAACACTCTGAGATTTAGGCAGGAAGATTCCCCAGTTGGAGCCCAGTGTGGGCAATCAGTGAGCTGTTGTGTCAAAATTTTAAAAAGGCCTGGGATATAGTTCAGTGTGAAGGCCCAATATTCAGTGTGAAGGCCCACCAAAAAGAGAAAAAAAAAAAAGTGGTCACCAGATTGTTATATATCCATCAAAGCTTTGCCATAAGGTCCATACCTTTGGTCCAACTCCCACAATTCCTATCCCACCAGACAAGCTCCTGGAGGAGGGTGATGTAAAAAGAATTAAGATGTGCTATGTACATCTACCAACTCCCCAGAGTGAATGTAATCATTATAAGGTGCTAACATGTACTAATAAAATATTTTTAATTAAAAAAATCAAAAAATAAATCAGACAAGCTCCTATTTAGCTCCTGGTTCCTAAAGGAAGACACAGTCCAAGATTTTTACTTAATAACAACAAAAAAGTGGTTCATACTATAGTCTGCAAAAACATGGGCTCTGAGGTTCTAAGCTAGGAAACAGGTGATTTCTGCTGTCCCACATGTACAGCTCCAGGTACAAGGATGGGACGGGTACTCCTCAGTTCCTATATGTGTGCAGAGGGTAATGCAGGTGAATTGGGGTCTGGAGAAACTGCTTGTTAGGGACTTGGGGCCAAACAATTTGAAAGCAAATACCCTAACATTAAATACATTTCAATGAATATTGAGTACACCCTCATCTTAAACGGTATGTGTAACAGCCTCACAATGGCCCGGGGAGTAAGTTCTTAATCTCTTTTTTCTAGCTTAGGGCACAGCAATCTTCACCTCCACTGTGAAGAAAGTTCCTGATACAGTGCTTATTAATGTTTGCTGAACAATGAAAGAATGTGGATTCCACATTAAAACAAAAAGTTAACACTTCATGTTTGGAGGCACTGTGCTGCTCCGGTACTTATCATGACTTTAAGAACATGCTATAGTTTGAACGTGTGGCCCAAAGTTAATGTGTTAGAAACTTAATTCCCAAGACAACAGTGTTGACAGGTATGACCTTTAAGAGATAATCAGGGGCTGGGGATTTAGCTCAGCGGCATAAGCACCTGCCTTGCAAGCAGGCGGTCATGAGTTCGATCCCCGGTACCGATAAAAATGAAAAAGACAAAAAAAAAAAAAAAAAAAAAAAGAGATAATCAGGTAGCTGAGGACAGTAGCACATCCAGTAATCCCAGCACGTGAGAGGCTGAGACAGGAGGATTGTTGCAAGTCGAGGCCAACCTGGGCTACAAAGTGAGCTCAAAATTTTAAAAAGGCCTGGGATATAGTTCAGTGTGAAGGCTCAATATTCAGTACCACCAAAAAGAGAAAAAAAAAAACTGCACAGCTTGACCTTGTCTCAAAAAGACACAGGTAGGGGGCTGGAGGTTTAACTCAGTGGCATAAGCACCTGCCTTCTTGCAAGCAGGCAGTCGTGAGTTCGATCCCCGGTACCGATAAAAAGGAAAAAGACAAAAAAAAAAAAAAAAAAAAGACACAGGTAAACGTTCTATTAGGGACATCATACTGTGAAATATTACATACCGTTTTAGACTTTAACATTTTCCCCTATGTGATTTATTGTATTTCTATTTCTGCATATGTTAAACACTTTCAATGTGGAACAATTGTGTTCAACTAACAGTTCAAGAACATGCAAGGCTTTCTTTCTTTTCCTCTTTGTGCCTCTCAGGATTGAACCTCGGCTTTGCACACACTAGACAAGTGCCCTACCACTGACCTAGGCCCCTGCCTTTTCTTTCTTTTGTCTTATTTTAGATGAATGCTTATTACATTGTCCAGCCTGGCCTTTAAAGTTTGGGCTCAAATGATCTTCCTGCCTCAGCATCTCCATTAGATGGAACTACAGGTACCTTCCATCAAGACTGGCTAAAACCATGCAGTTTGAAATAAGTAGCTCTAGAAGTAAAATTGCTAACTGCCAGCTAGAATGGAAAAGGTCATCTCCATAGTCTACCATACATATGAACACAAAATCAAGCTAAGAGAGTTTTAATCCCCATCAGCATTTCCCAAACCATCCCTAGGAATATTTAAATGAAGGGAAAAAATAGTTGAAAGGACTTAAACCCTAGCAAATATCTAAAATAACCAGTACAAAAAGTTTGGGGGATGAGTGTATAACAGGGCAGAAAAGGCTTCTGTTTTTATTTATATTTCTGTGGCTTTCAACTTTTCTTCACCATGAACATATGTTTCTTTACTCATTTGCTTTTTTCTTTTTGGCACTGACGGACATCAAACCTACAGTCTTGTGCATGCTACGTAAGCACTTCAACACTGAGCTACCCCATTGGTCCACAAAGATTTATTTTTAAACTACTATATTAGCTGACAATAGGAAAGGTCAGAACAGAGAAAATCGGCTGCTTCTTTCTTGAGATAGGATATATGTTGCATGATGTACTGCACATTTAAACACCTATCTTCCTTACTATTTATTATCACAGAGCTCCTCTGAAAACCCTGGTAGCAGAGGGGAACTAGGAGATTCCTCATATAAAGCCTGCGAACAGTAGACAGGAGCCAGGGAAGGTGTCACATGACGGTGACAGCTGCCTAAGGTATCAAGCTTTGTGTAGTGTCCTAATTTCTATTAACTGGCCTGTAGAGAACAGATTTAATCTCATATCCTGTTGAAGAAAAAAAGGAAAGTGGGTTTCACTTTCTGAGGGTGACAAAAGTAACCAAAGGTTAGAGCTAAGAAAGTAAATCCAGTACATATAATCCCTCATTCACAATTCCAAAATCCAAATACTTCTGAAAATCAAGTTTTCTGTAATTCACTTAGTGGCAAAACTTGATATGAATTTAACTGGCAGCATAAATTTGACCTGAACTGACATGAGGCTATTTATAATCTACCCAATTTAGTAAGAACATTCATACTTTGGCTGCTGAAATATTAGTGCATTTTATTGTGTAGTGCAGCCCCCAACCCTGCAGGGGCATTATACTACTTATGGGAAATGCATCTCATTAGCTTTCTAAAATTTTTTTAAAAAATCAGAATTCTAAATACATTTAGTCCTTAGAGTTTCTGATAAGGATTATGACCTAAAACAGGGTTTTATTCAATGGTCCCATGAACTTCCACTGAAATACAACATTTTTTTCTAAAAATATCTCTGTGAGTTAATTCAAACTCTTTTCTAAAACTTATCACTCTTTAAAAATTCTGCTTGGGAGATCTATGAAGCTATAACTGTATTACCTGCTACAGCATTTTATTCTACTTTAGAATTATTCAAAACCAACCTCTCTGAAGGCAATGCTAGGATATGAGGATGATCTGGCTGTGACATCTGTCACTCCACTGATGGCCAGGATGGAAGGCAATAGTAAGTCAGCTTTTGCCAAGAAGGTATTATTGGAATCACATAAAGTTAAAAACACAGACTTCTGTCAATATATCTGAGTTTTCTTTTCATGTTTAAATTTTTTAAAAAGAACACAAACTCTTCATTTGTGGTTATTGTTACTTTAAGGGACAGGGTCTCCCTATGTTAACCTGGCTGGCACTGAATTCCTGGCTTGAATGGATCCTCCTGCCTCAGCTGCCCAAGTAGTTGAAACTACAGGTGTGTATCATTGTGTCTGGCTGAGATTTTTTTAAATGGATTTAAGAGGAACACAGGGGGGTTTTTTTGGTATCAGGAATCGAACTCAGGACCTTGTACTTCCCAGTCAGACGCTGTACCACTGAGCTATACCTCCAGCCCAGGAACACTGATTTTGAACATCGATTTAAATCATTAAAGTAATTAAAATCAAAGAGTATGCTACAAATTGAAGTAGATACTAGATTATAAAATAAAAGCCAAGGACTAGACCTATAAATTAAAGAAAATTATATATTCTAGCCTACCTATGTATCAACTCTATCATATGACTAAATGACAAATGATAACAAAGCATGCAAAACGCAAAGGTTTCTATTATAGAAAAAAGACTACAAAGCTTCATTAAAGTAATAACTAAGACATGGACTACTGAGAACCTGTAATTAATTATAATGAAGAACAATTTAGATTTCAAATGAGTAACAGGGAAAGAATATATGTTTTTAAAACATAAATACAGCGCTATATTTTAAATCCTTGTACCTATGTAAAACAAAATCGGTTGGCTTTTTTTAAAACTACATGACACTCCTCCCCCCTAGACTAAGATGCCAGCATCCGTACAGCCACAAAGGAGCCTTGCTTCACAACTCGTAGGCATGAAACTCTCATTTAACAGATGCATGTGGTAGAGAAGAACCCCAAATTACTTTTGTCTACAAGAGGCTGTCATGAAGTTTAAAAAAAAAAAAACCTAAAAACTGAAGAATAACTCAAATGCTCCTTAAAAACATTATCAGGAAAACTGGTTGTTGCTAAATCCTTTTTTAAAATTTTAAAAATTAATAAATAAATTTATTTATTTATTTTTGTGTTTTTTGAGACAGGGTCTCACTATGTAGCTCAAGATGGCCTTGAACTCACTATGTAGCCCAGGCTGGCCTCGAACTTGTGGTGATCTTCCTGTCTCAGCCTCCCAAGTGCTGGGAGTAGAGATAGGCATGTGCCACCACAATGAATTGTACAGACATGATTTTAATCTTTTTCTTCAAAAAGAGTTTTACTTGGTTATATAAGATAGTGTATGACAGTGCACAATGTAATACCAATTTACTAGGTCCTAAGGATATTTCTTAGTTAAAAACATAACATATGAGAATGAGATATAAGGCATCTCTTTATGCTAGATCATTCCCATAATTCCTACAGTATAAGACAAATGCTGATATGTGTTCATGCTACCGCAAGTCAACATCTTACATTAATAGCTTTTTTTTTTATCGGTACTGGGCAAAGCAGATGCTTATGCTGCTGAGCTAAATCCCCAGCCCACATTAATAGCTTTTAATTAAATTTATGACAGCATTAATATACAGGTATTAAAAACCAATTTTATGTATTTATGTATCATACAATGATATACAATATGATCTTAGTTTTTCCACACAGAAATTAGCTATCATGATTTAAGAACTTTCAAAATTTAAGAGTATAATGTAATGAGGAAAGGTACAAATGTATTCAGGTATCAGTGAGTTCATAATCCAATTAGAGAATATCACATAACAACAATTTAAGAAAGCTTACTAAGAGGCAGTTAAGTACAAGCTATAAATATAAACTAATTACTAAATATATACCTGCAAATATTCAGAAATACTAAAATGAACGTTAGTTTTCATGATGCACACTCCCAAGGAGTTTTATCTTTATTTCAATGAGATAACCATCACTGAAAATATTTTGCAACTCTTATTTTGTTGCCAAAGTAGTTTATAAACCACATAAGAAAACCTACCTTATTACTCTGAACTCACTTTGGACTCCCAACAGTATTACCTAAATGACATATCACTTAAGAGCTGGAAAAGTGACTCTTGGTCACTCCCCAAAATCAAGTCCACTATGTAAGAATGAAAATTCTCCTCTATGGAAATTCCGGAGAATATCTCATACTCTAAAAGTAAATCCTAAGCAATTCCACAGATGTTTTAAGAAAAGGCTGGGCTTCCACTTCCAGAAAAGATGGAGTAACAGGGACAAAATGCATCCTCACACCTGAAAACAGCTAAAAAAATACTGGGCAAAATATACAAAACAACCATTTTCAAAACACAGGGCACCACGCAGTATATGACAGTGATTCCTGGAAGTTGGTAACCAGACAAAGTGGGCCCTACAACCAGCACAGCTTTATCACCTAGGGAGGTTTCCAGGCCACCGAACAGGAAGGAAAAATTCAGTAGTTTCATATATTAGAAGCCAGAAATCTCTCTTAGGCCAGGCAACTGCTGGATTGAGAGAAGCCTAAGCCATCTGGAAGCCACACTGTAGTACTAAGAAGAAAGAGATACAGAGGAAGAACTCCAGCGATCTGCAGTGGACCTTATGTGTATTCAGCCGAGTGCTACTAAAACAGCATACATGGAAGCGAGAAAATTACCTTCAGCTGGGGAAAGGACTGTCCAAAGGATTAGAGGAAACACTCTTGGAGTGTCACAGAAGCCCAGAAATAGTACCTAATCTCACCAGCCAGGGTAGAAAACCTCATAAATCATGGGCACCGCTGAGTATAGGGCTCCAAAAGATGTTTCTTCAGTAGTAGAAAAAATTAATCTTAAGTACTGTCTTGATCTTAGGTCATAAAGCTTAAAAACAACACCCAAAGGCATAAAAGTGTCTACCTAGAACAAATTTCAGTAATATTGAAATACAAAGAGACCTGGCACCCAATGATGAAAAATTTACAATGTCTGACATCCAATAAAAAAAGAGCCAGGCATGGTTGGCACATTTGTAATTCCAGCTACGTGGGAGGCTAAGATGTGAATATTTCTAGTTTGAAGCCAGCTTAGGCAACTTGATGAGATCCTGTCTGAAAAGTAAAATAATAATAATAAGGGGTTGGAGATGCAGCTCAGCACTCCCTGGGTTCAATCCCCAAAACTACAAATAAATTCAATAGTTAACTTAAAAACTACCAGAACTGAACTCTATGCCAACAAATTAGAGAACTTAGACAAAAAGTATAAATACCTAGAAGAACACAAAGTAGTGAAACTGGTTGAAGAAGAAGCAGAAAACCTGAAAAGGCTTATAACAAGATAAATTATTAATTTAAAAAAATTATTATAAAGAAAAGCCCAGGATTAAATTACCGCACTGGTAAATTCTAACAAATATTTAAAGAAAAAAATTAATCTAAATTCTTCACCAACTCTCTCAAATACATAAAAATAAACAAGAAGCACTTCCCAATTCATTCTATGAAGTATTTGCGATCAAACTAGAAAAAGACATTGTATGCAAACACAAAAATATGCAATTACAGCCTAATGTCTCATATGATTACAGATGCAAACATCCTTAACAAAATGCTAACAAATCAAATATAGGAATCTGTATTTAATACAGGATTGTCAGTCATAATGGTATGAGATTTACCCCAGAGATACAAAGGTGGTTTAATATAAAAAATGTATAGGGGATGGGGATATGGCTTAGCAGTACAGCACCTGCCTGGCAAACGCAAGGTCTTGAGTTTGATTCCTGACATCAAAAAAAAAAAAAAAAAAAATGTATATAACAAACCACACCAATAGAGTAAATGAGAAAAACGACTTGATCATCTCAATAACTGCAGAAAAAATATTTGACAAAATTCATTTCCCTACCTGAATAAGACCATCTTAAAACAAAACAGAGGCAAAAAAAAAAAAAAAACAAAAACAAAAAAACCACACCCACAGCTAACATCATACTTAGTGATGAAAGAGTAAAAGTCTTAGCAGTCCCTTTAAGATCAAACTATTCAGGCTTCCATTTCTATTCAACACTGTGTGAAAGGTTCTAGTCAGAGCATTCAGGCAGAAAATAAAACAAAAAGCATCTAGATTTTAAAAGGAAGAAATAAAACTAACTCTACTTCAGATGATATGCTCTTATACAGAGAAAAACCTAAGGAATCCAATGAGAAATTACTTGAATTAATAAGTGAATTTACAAAGTTGCAGGGTACAAGATTAAAATATGAAAATTGTATTTCTATGCATTAGCCTTAATTGTAGTTCTATTTATTAGCAAAAACCAAAAATTAAATAGAGAAAACAATTTCATTTAAACTAGCACCAAGCAGAATAAACAAGAATAAGTACATAAAAGTACAAGTCAGTTGAGTATGGTGGCACACACTTATAACCTCAGCACTCAGGAGGCTGAAGCAGGAGGATCACCACAAATTTGAGGCCCTTCTGAGCTACCTAGTGAGTTTAAGGAAGAACTATGTCTCAACTACATAGTGAAACTCTGTCTCAAAAAAAAAAAATAGTGCAAAAGGTATACTCTGAAGACTATAAACACTGTCGAAATAAATTAAATATGATTTAAGTAAATGGAAAGACATCCTATGTTCATGGGTTGGTATTTTGTTAGGATGGCAATATTTGCCAAACTGATCTATAGATTCAGCATGATTTCATCAAAATCCAAGCAGACTTCTCCGCAGAAACTTACAAGTTATTTTAAAATTTGTATCAAAACTCAAGAGATCTAAGATATCTTAAAATAGTTCTGGAAAAGAACAGAGCTGAATGATTCATACTTCCAGTCTCAAAACTTACTACAAAACTACAGTATTCATGCAATGGCACACCAAAGCCACCACACTCAGGAGACTGAGACTGGAGGATCATTTGAATCCAGATATTCAGAAAGACAGTCTGATAACAGACTGATTAATCCAGAAAGACAGTCTGATAACATGGCAACCCTAAGCAAGACACAATCTAAACAAAACAACCAGCACCAAAAAAAGAAACAAAAAATTCAACCATAATCAATAGATTATGGTATTGTACTGCACCAAGAATAGCCATACAAGATCAATGGAACAGAATTCATAGTTTAGAAATAAACTCAATGACAGCCAATTTTACAAGATGGGTGCCAAAGCAGTTAAATGAGAAACAAATGATATCTTTAACAAAGGGTGCTAGAAAAATTAGTTATCTGTACACAGAAGAATTAAGTTCTTTAAAATATAGACAAAATTTAACTCAAAATGGCTTAACGATCTTAATGTAAGGGCTAGAACCATAAAATTCTTAGAAAAAAATTACTAAATCTTTCTGGGCTTAGAGTAACCAAAGTTTTCATAGATATGATGCAAAAAGTACAAACAACAAAAGAAAAAACTGTGAAACTTTTACATATTAAAGGGAAGGGTTAAGAAGGTGAAAAGAAAATACACAGAATGAGAGCAATTTCTTTGGATATATCTCTCTCTTCCCATGCTGGGGATTGAACCCAGAGCTTTGCATATGCTAGGCACTCTCTCTACTACTGAACTAAACCTCAATCTAAAACATGTATGTCTTACAAAGAACTTATACCTAGATTATATAAAATATGATAACTCAATAATAATACAACCCAATTTAAAAACAGGCGAAGAGGGGCTGGAGATTTTTAGCTCAGTGGCATAAGCGCTTGACCAGCAAGCTCAAGATCATGAGTTTGATGGCCAGTGTGTGTGTGTGGGGGGGGTGATCAAAAAGTAAAAACAGGCAAAGCATATAAACAGGTATCACTCCAATAAATATATATAGACAGCCAATAAGTACCTAAGAAGACGCTCAGCTCCATTAGCCTTCAAGAGAATGCAAATCAAAATAAACAATGTAAGAAACTTCGTATCCAGTTGGATCTAAAATATAAAAAAGGCAGACAATATGAAGTACTGGTGAGGACATGGAGAAATTCTCATCCACTGCTGGTGGGAATGTAAAAATGTTTGTTTGCTTTGAGATGGAGGTCTCACTATGTTGCATTGACTGGTCCTTTGGTCTCCAGTAATCCTCCTACCTCAGCCTCCTGAGTAGCTGGGATTACAAGCATATATCACTGTACCTAGCTCTACATCAGCCCTTTTTGTATTCAAATGATTAACCTAAAACAAAAATAATTACAATATATGGCGGGATTTAGAACACATGTAGTAGTAAAATGTATAAAAGCAACACAAAGCCTGGAATGGGTAAAATAAGAGATAAATGCTTGTAAAGTTCTTAAGAGTTTAAAATTCTTACAGGTTATGTATACTATAAACTACTGAAACAGCCAGATACAGTGGTGCACACCTGTAATCCCAGCACTTGGGAGGCTGAGGCAGGAGGATTGCTGTGAGTTCGAGGCCAGCATAGGCTACAGTGTGTTAGGGTCAGTCTGAACTACATAGCAAGACACTATCTCAAAAAAAAAAAAAAATACTTAAGTAACACAACGAAGAAACACAGCAATTAGAGAGATAACAAAAGAGATAAAATGAGGGTTGGGGATGTGGCTCGGTGGTAACAATGTGGTTAGCATATGTGAGGTCCTGAGTTCAACATCCAGCAAAGAAAGATGAAAGGAAGATAAGAAAAAAGGAGAAACAGGAAGAAGAAGGAAAAAAAGGAAGAAATGGAACCAAAATAGTGACCATGGCAGAAAAAGAAGAAATGAAACAAATAATGTATGGACTAACAGAAACAAATTAATACCAAAACATAGCTATAATTGTATTAAATAGAAATGATCTAAACATGCAGATTAAAAGGCAAGGACTGTCATATCAGGGTATTTTTTTTAAAGTACCCAGATGTGGTACCATAAAAATCCCACTATAAAATTTTATTTAAAAAATTAGAAATGAGGAGCCGGGGATTTAGCTCAGAAGCTCAAGCATTTGCCTCATAACTGCAAGGTTGTGAATTCAATATCTAGTGCCAAAAAAAAAAAATTAGAAATGAGTAAGAGCATGCTGATGTTAACCAATGGAAAGCTGGAGCAGCTATATTATTCCAAAGCACAAAATGTTATCAGTGATAAAGAGGCTCATTCATTTCATATGGATAGAGATTAATATGATCAGGAAACCAAGGCTGGGTATATAGCTCAGCAGCATAATGCTTGCCTGGCAAGTGCAAGGTCCTAAGTTCAATTCCTCATACCAAAAATATTTTTTTTAATTTAAAAATAAAAAATCAGGAAACCATTGTAATTCTAAACATATATGTATTTAGTAACAGCAACAAAATACAGGAAGCAAGAACATGGACAACTGCAACAAGAAATAGCCAAGTCCATAATTACAGCTAGAAATTTCAATCCTCAATAATTGATTCAGCAAGTAAATAGCAAACCGGTAAAGATACATACATAAGACCTGAACAACGCAATCAACCAACTTGACCTAATCAACATTTACAAAATATTCTACCCAACAACAGCACAATGCATATGCCTTCCAAGTGCATACAGAACATTTATTAAGACAGACCAGATTCTGGACCATAAAACAAGTTTTAATAAATGTAAACAGTTCATACAGCACAACCTGAGGCTGCTATCCTTAGCAAAGCCTGCTTGTAAGTTTAGCTCTTGTTTAAGCATATGGGGACCTGAATTTTAAGAGCATTCCCACCACTCTCAATTGCTAAGGGTAGTTTACTGTGCCTAAACTCTATATATCAGGTGATTCATAATGAATATCCATTTTCTTTCAGGGAGCCTGGAACTTAGTGCATGTGCATAGATGGTACTATATAACTGATCCCTGATTAAAAACAAAACAAAACACCATGGGTTCATAGGTTTCTAAAGAAGCTTTCCATATGGACCATACTTCATATGTTATTATAACTTATTCCTAGAGAAATTATGTCCTGTATGATTCTACTAGGAAAATACTCTGGAAGCCCATACCTGGTCTTCACACTGGTACCTTTTTCCTTTGCTAATTTTGTGTCTTTTCACGGAAATAAATCTTAATCATGAGTATGATTACAAGCTCAGTGTTATAGGGCCTTCTAGATCACTGCATCTGTGGGTAGGCTCAGAGATCAATCCCTAACACATGAAGCATGTCTTCTGATCACAATGGAATTAAATTAGAAATCAGTAATAGAAAGATATGCAGAAACTGCCAAATACCTAGAAATCAAACATGCTTCTAAATAACCTAGAGGGCCAGGGTTTAGCTCAGCGGCACAAGCATTTGCTTCATAAGTATTAGGTCATGAGTTCAATCCCTGGCACCAAAAAATAAATAACCTAGAGGACAAAGAAGACAGTAAAAAAGATTAGGAAATATTCTGAACATAATGAAATGGAAACACAGGTAAAATAGTACTTAAATTATAATTTACAGTACTGGAGACCTGAATTAGAATAAAGTTCTTAAAGTAATCTTAGGTTCTACCTATAGAAATCAGAAAAAGAATACCATATCAGTCTATTTTGAGATTTTTTTTTTTTCCTTTTTCCTTTTTATCGGTACCGGGGATCGAACTCACGACAGCCTGCTTGCAAGGCAGGTGCTTATGCCGCTGAGCTAAATCTTCAGCCCCTAGAATACCATATTAGAAAGAAAAAAAAAAAAAAAACCTGGGCATAGTGGAGCATGCTTGTAATCCCAGGTACTTGGGAAGCTTGAAACAGAAACAGGACAGTCACAAGTTTGGGGCCAGTCTGGGAAACTTCAAGAGATTCTGTCTCAAAATAAAGTATAAATAAAAACGCCACAGGTGTAACTTAGCACTCTCTGGGTTCAACCTCTAATACAGGGGGAAAAAAAAAAGAAGATCAGAGTAGAAATCAATGAAATAGAAAATTGGGAAACAACAGGAGAAAAAAAAAAATCCACCAGTGAAGTTCTGAGTCCATGACTTAGATATGATAAACAGCAAAAGTTATCTTACTGAGCTTAAAAAAAAAACAAAAAAACAAATGAAGCCTGTCTGGCAAGTGCAAGGTCATGAGTTCAATCCCCACTACCAAAAACAAAATGAAATTGTCATTGAGCTTAAAAGGTGGCAGATATGACAGAGGTTTATTGAAGAGATTTAATCCCTAAGCACATCTGCAATTCCAAGCTTCTCAGGAGGCTGAGCTGAAAGGATCAGGAGTTTGAGGCCAACCGATACAACCAAGTAAGATTCTGTCTCAAAATAAAATTTAAAAAGGTAATAGGCTACACGTGGTGTTGCATGCCTGTTATTCCAACACTCCAGGAAGATGATGCAGGAGGATTGCAAATTTGAACTTAATCATTCCCTGGTAAATATCTGGCATTACAAAAAAAGAAAAAAAAATTAAAATAATCATCAAAATTAAAATAATCATCATTTTTAAAGATTTTTTTAAAAAGAAAGAACTATCGGTTCCACACCAGAAAAAGCATTCAACATTCAATATTCAGTTCCAGGCACGGAGGCACACAGCTATAATCCCAGTACTCAGGATGTTGAGGCAATAGAATCACTATGAATTTAGTTCAACGTGGACTACATCATCGAGAGTAGAGGCTTAGAGTATTCAATGAACCCTTGTCTCAAATACCAAAAATAAATAAATAAATAAATACATTCAACATTCATTTTGGATTTTTAAAAAACTTAGCAAATTAGGATTTAAGGAGTCATTTTATGACTTGATTAAGGACAACCAAGAAAGACACATAAAATCACACTTACTGATGTAAGACTAAATGTATGCCTGCCCTGTTATATTGGAGAGAAAGCAAAAAGTCTGGCTGCTCACGCCCCTTCTGTTCATGGCAGTACCTGAAGTCCTTATCAATAGAATAAGGTAAGAATTAGAACTTGAAGACTGGAAAGTAAATTGTCATTCTTTGTAAATGATAGAATTATATAATTTTAAAAACATAACTACAAAAATAGCATGAAAATCAATTAATAATAATTGATTAATTCATCATAGTCATAATCATATCAATAAAAACAAATTATCCAAGTAAGCAGCGCCTTTGCTTAAGAAAGGCTTCTAGGGAGACAATGATTAGAGAAAGCTTTTTAACAATAAGGAAAATGGACTGGGAGCCAGAAGCAGGGAGAGTATTTTACCTAAATCAAGCATTTATAAAGCAAGAGGAGAAAAAGGGAAGAAATCATATGGAAAACAGAAAATCCTATGGAAGAAGTCAAGGCTTCAAAACTAGTGAGTGACAGTTGATTGATGGAAGCAGTAAGGCACTTGGCTCAGACAGGGCGTTCGGATCTCACTTAACAAGAAAGCACTGGTGGATCAAGAAGGGAAGAGAAAATGGAGGTAAGAAATGTTCCCTAAGGGCAAACAGGAGCAGGACAACCCATAGAAAGCTATGTGAATAACAAAGATGTAGCCTGAGGATGACTTACAATCAGGAGAGTGGCACAGAAACAAATGTGAGACGCTCAAAGGCCAGAGCCACAGAGGCACTGACTTTGTGGAGATGGGAGGGATGGAAGGACAGGAAGCGGCAAAAGGGATGAAGATGCCAATACCCATGATGAGTATGTCCACTATGTACTGCAACTACACAGTAATAAAAAAATTAAAACACACACGATGTCACAGAGACAAGAAGAGGTAAAGACAAAAAAAAGGAGGAGGACGAGGAAGAGGTAAAGGTTTCAAGAGCCAGTTTCTTGATTTCCAGATTCAGAAATTGGAAGAAAGGGTTACCAAGGAAGGGACCTAAGAGACTCAATATGGACGGGGGTGAAGCAGGGTCCCCTCTCTAGTCTTGAGTTATCTTTTGGAAAAGCATCCTGAATGGGTCTCAGACCCAAGGATGGGAAAAAGGAAGTTAAAAGAACACAGGAGAAAGAGGCATATAATACACATTTTTCGTATAGCCAACAAACCTCCGGAGTATGAGCTTCAAAAGCAACTGTGCTACATGAGAGTAGAGCCTGCCTCCAGCAGTCTGGGAAGCACAGGGTGGTGTGTAAAGTGCTGAGGCAGAGTCACAAGCTGGGGAAGGTGGGGGTAGGCCGAAGGGGTCCCCCTTGTAAAGCTTTCAGCCAGCCCTTACTGGCTTGAAATGTGATGTCTTGCATTTTCATTCTCTTATGGTTTGTTATTTCTACAAAGAGCCTTTTCATTGTTTGTTTTGTTTTCAATTTTGGAGTTTAAAGTATTGTTTTCCTGCTCTGGGCCTGTCTACCCACTGTATAATGGGAACACGGGCATACACAGACCTTCTCACAGTGAGCCACAGTAACCCTCTGCATGGCTTAAGAGGGAATCAATAATTATTGTGCTGTTCTGTTTTACAGGATTGAGCCAAACTGCTAAACAAGAACAACATGAATGTTAAGTATACAGTACTGGTATAAAAACATAAAATTTTGACACTGAAAGGCAGTTGATGAAAAAGTAGACGATGAAAGATGATTTTAAAATCTGTTGTCTAAGGTTTCTCTAACAAGAAAGATCCTATATTTAGAAGTCTCACAGAGATACACATCTGGGTAAAATACCTTCTCATGGAAAAGGTATTGCTGAGCATCAGGCAGCATCAGCAGGATTTGCACAGAAGGAGAGCACGCAGCTCCGCGGAGAGCCCCAGTTTCCTCTCTTCCTTTGGGTCTCCTTCCTCCACATCTGAACCTTGTACCTGGCATATGCTCAAGATGTTTCTCTTCATCTACTGACGAGGGAGCATTCAAGTAAGGAAGCCTGGGCCATCCAACCTTGGAAGTTCTCAGGTTATACATTTTTAAAATAAAGACATGCCAAACAGCCCTATAGAAATTGCCGTACATTTTAAATGCATACATTGACCAAGTAAGTACTGTTAGGAAAAGAATACATTGTAAATCACAAAATAACAGGATTAATAAACTGCTCACTGGTCACAAACCACAGACAGTATGATGTGAAAATCAGAGTAAGTTTAAAGTTATTATCAGGTTATCTTCTGTTTGTAAGTTCACCTCTATGGCTGTCTACACCTACTATTTACAAACCATCCTACTGTGTGTCCCAGAAAAACAAAACAATATAAACTTAATTTTGAGCTCAAGGTATACAAGATGAGAACCCATGACTTCCCCCCTTCGTGTTAAAAAGTGAGAAGAACTTTTAATGAGTAACACTCTATCTGTGCCCACAAGAAGAATCTAGGGTCTTTCCCCCTCTAACCTGCTATCATCTGCATTTATGTAGCTTCAGCTTTTCTTCTCTCTCTCTCCCCCTTGATCCTTCCTTTTTACCTTTAAACAGATTTCCCATCTCACTTTAGGATACTGCTTTCTCACCCTATTCATCTGCCATTTGTATCCTTTTCTTTTCCAATGAGCTGAAACAGCACCCGTTATTCTCCCTACTACCTATCACCTTGTTAGCCTTTTTTTTGTCTTTTTCTTTTTTATCGGTACCGGGGATCGAACTCACGACTACCTGCTTGCAAGGCAGGCGCTTATGCCGCTGAGCTAAATCCCCAGCCCCCTTGTTAGCCTTTTGTAATCTAGGTCAGTAAATACACAAATTTACAGAAGTCAGCATTAATGTAGGTGGGTTAGCATTTTGTGAGTGCGATCGCATGAATACAGCTTAATCTCCTCCCATTTGCAAAGTATAAACTATGAATATGCAAAGCTGAGAAATACTGTTTTGCCAACGTACAGATATCCCACAACTGTTCTTCAAAACAACTTAGTGGGTACAAAATAAAAAATGGCAAGGACAGGGTAGATTGAGGAAATGGGGTACTTAATACTAAGCAGAGAAAAACAGATGAAAGGCACTACAGTTTGGATAGTAAACGTCTCTTGTGGCAAGAGGTTGGTCTGCAGTGCACAGCACTACCAGGAGGTAGTGGACCTTTACATGTCGGGCCTGGTGGAAGGAAGTTAGGTCACTAGGGATTTGCCCCCCGAACAGCACTCTAAACCCGCCTTTTCCTTTCATTGCCCTTCCGAACCACAGTGAGTTGAGGACTTCCTTCATTAAACACTCCCATCATGATGTATTTTTTTCACCCAAGTCCCAAAGGCAACAGACAACCTACTATAGTCATAGACCAAAACCTCCAAAATTGTGAACCAAAATAAACCTTTCCTCTTGGGGGTTGGGGGTGCTAGGGATTGAGCCTAGGGCCTTAAACATGCTGGGCAGGCTTGCCACACTAGGCTGTTTGTATCACTGAAAGCTCAAACAGGTTTACCATCACTGTTCTAGGCAAATTTCTACCACTTAGCTAGCTACTCCTGCAGCCCAAGGCTTTCCTCTATGTAAGCTGATTTAACTCAAGTATTTGTTGTAGTTAACAGAAAGCCAACTAACACGCAAGGGGGAAAGCAAAAAACTGCTAAGACTAAAGGGATTAAAAACAAAAGAAAATGGGCAACCGAGACATTCAGTTTATCTTTTCTTCAACTCTAGTTGAGAACCAAATTAAGACTAATGCTAGCTCAGTGGGCCACACAGAGAATAAGAGATATGTAAAGACCTTCAGGCTGTAGGCACTGTTTTCCCCAGTGCATGGACCCAGAGGCCCTTCAAAGTAGTCCTTGTGACTTTTTCCCTTTCACCAGTCAGGGGCTGGCCCCTCTGAGATGACATCAGCACTGGCCTCAGGTGATCCAGAGGTTACTTCCTTTGCTTTCTGCTCTGACAGATAAGCTTACATGAGTCACCACTTTCTAATTTCACCTGACACTGTTTGTATGGTTTCAGGAACTCTATTCAAGCAAGCATATTAACTAGAAGTGACAAGCACTATTCTAGTTTGCAATTAGTGTGTGCGTGCATGCATGTATATGTTTTCCTGAAACGAGGTCTTGCTATGTGGCCCAAGCAGGCCTCTACCTCATGATCCTCTTGCCTCAGCCTCTAGGATTACAGGTGTGTGCTGCCATACCTGAACTGATAATTGACTTTGAGTGGAACTTTTTAATGCCTTTATCAGTTCACATATATTGAATCTGATCATCACTCATAAGGTCATTTCTCACTGTAGTCCAAGAATCTGAACTGTCACAGTTAAGTTAACCTGTTAAGTCAGCAGATGGCCCTGAGCCCTAACAATGGCTTCACAAAGCACAGTACACACACTCCTTCAAGCCTCTGCACAGGCTGTATCCTCTGCCTAAAAGGTTCTTTTCCTCCGCAGTATCATGTGATCTGTATCTTTCCTGGGAAGACTTTCTGCATGTCTCCCGGTCATGTTTATGGCTTTCCATTTCACTCCGGCCCCACCCTTGTGCCCTCTATTACAGCACAGCATTTATCACACCAAACAGCACCCATCGGGGGCCACATCTGTCTCATCTACCTGGCTGTGCACTCCCTGGGAGCAAAGATCTCCTCTTTCAATCTCATCCTGGTAGTCCTGGCTTCTAGCACAGCATCTACCACTCAAATGTCCAGTGAGAGCATAGTCACATGCATCCCTAGCACATAACAGGGTTTTTACAGGAATAACCATTCTATTTCTGCTAAAAATGATTAACAGGATACTCATTAAATCCTGCAATAACCAAATAAAACTTTTAAATTAAAAATTTTAATTAAATATTTTCTCTGTAATCTTAACGATGTTCACCTATTACAAGTAGAAATTAACAAAAAAATACAGGGCTGAGGCTATGGCTCACTGGCAAAGTGCTTGTCTAGCATGAATGAGGGTTAGGTTCAATCCTCAGTGCCAGACATACACACACACACACACACACACACACACACACACACACACGAAAACTAAAAGAAAAAATATATACACACAATATAAATGTACAAAAACATCTGTATCCCATGAAACTATCAGAATAAAGAAAAAAGAGGCCCTAGAGGCAATTTAAAAATGAAAATCCCTCCCATATTTAACTATTAGCATACCTAACATTATATATAATATCCAAATACATGGGTGTATGTGCTGGACATCAAACCCAGGGCCACACACATGCCAAACACGTACTGTACTCTGCAGTGAGCTACACCTTCAGTCTGAGATTCTAAAAATCTTACTCTATCTTTTCTAATTTCACTTGAAAACATGTGCCAATCTATGATGTGGAAGTCTTAGTGTTAAACGGGATATGAACCTGCAAAGTATTTTTATTCATGTAGCTATTTTCTTGAAAGGGAAACATAACACACAAAGTAAGTATTTATTTCATGATAGTTGTATTAACTGTACTAGAGCAGGAGGGTGACAAGTTCCAGGCAAACCTGGACAACTTAACAACTTAGTAAGACCCTGCCTGAAAACTAAAAACTGAAAAATAAAGTTGGGAATGCAGCCGGGTTCAATCCCAATAGGACAAACAAACAAACATCATATCTGCCAATCTGAGGCAGAGGGGATTAGGAAGTCATTAGAGTAAACTGAGCTCTGAGGACTGAAGAGGTATCAGCTACAGTCAGGGCATGGGGCTTCCAGCCGCAGGAACAGCATATGCAGGCCCGGGGTCCTGGGAAGGAGAAGCATGTATTTCAGGAACTTGAAAAGGATCAGTATGGCGAGAGGACAGGCAGTCAAGGAGACAGCAACAGGAAATGAGGCAGGAGACAGTGGCAGGGTCTTTACTGAGCACTCAGTGAATAAGACAAGAATTTAGGATATTACTCTCGTGGGATTGATAGTCTACAGAGAGCAATGGCAGGGTTTGGGGGTTTTGTTAACACTTTTAAGTAGGAGAGAAATATCATATATATACTTGTTTCTTAAGTAAACATTTTATATTGAGGTATAACACATATGAGCCTATACTTTTAAAAGATTATTCTCGTCACAGCTTCAACAATGCTCTGCGGCATGGAATTCTCTACATGCAAAAGAAAAAACTAGCACTGCACACAAACAACTAGGTAATTTATTTGGAATTTTCAATAAATACTGGAAAAAATGATAACGCAAGTTAGAGTATAAGGTGTGATTAGAGGTGAATAAAACATTCTTGCTCTTGCAAAACTTGCAATCTAGTGAGACAGATCTCACTAGAAATGAATGCAGACTATGCTAGAAATGAGTAAAGTACTGTAGAAGGGAGCAGAGAGAAATGAAATCTTTGTAGGCTTCTCTTCTGTGTTCAAGGGCTGTGATTTTTTTTTTTTTCACTGTAGCTTTTGGATTCCCAATCATTTCTGTGCTTAGAATATAGCTCATACTTAAGATGCAACAAACAAACCCGTGACTTTTGGCATCTGGTTCAGGGACTTCTCAGTTCTGCCCGCACTTTAAAAGTTATGCACAAATTCTAAGAATTATGGGACTATTTTGGAGCTCTACTTTTGAAGTTGCTTTCAGAGTACAAACCACAAAACAAGTCTCATGAACCTCCAACTTCATCTCTGACCTCTCTTGAAAACTTGTAACAAACAAAGTCAATTTTTAAAAAGCAAATCTCTGAATATATCAAACTGTACATACTATGCATCCATGGCTTTTTAACCAGATTTTAACAAGGAAGCTTCCAGAGTATGAGGAAATGTTATGAAAACAAGCAAGAAAATATGCTATGCCCTCTTTCCTAATTCATGATCCCTGTCCTCAAAGGGCTTATATTTTAATTTCTAACTGGAAAATAAAAGCACATAAAATAATAAAATAATTAGAAGAAAGCATCTGTTCATTAATTTAAGATACTTATACCCTACCCACTACAGACCAGGTCAGAGGCAGGGATGTAAAGAAAGCAAAGCCTGTCTTGAAAAAACTCAGTCTAAAGAAAGAAGCCACCAGTATCTACTATAGGACAATCGTAGCTATTATTCAGCAGGTACAGGCCAATGAGAACAGCAAGGTTCTAAATGACTGGTACTTGTTCTAATTCTTCATATGCCAAATCTTACCAGTCAGTGTCTATGACTTACTTTGATTATACTACAAAATTGATAAATATTACAATTACTATGTGAGAAAAAGTAGTACCAAAAATAATGATACTATTATTTCAGGCAAGATGGTACAAACTGAAGTTTAGAGATGCTCTTAGAATCCTGAGTTAGTTTTTTACGAAGGATGGTTAGCCTCGGTTTTGTTTTTTGAGACAGGGTCTCACTGTGTACTTCAGGCTGGAACTCTCAGTGATCCTCCTACCTCAGCCTTCCATGTGCAGGGATTACAGATGTGCACTATCACACTCAGTTGAGCCTGTTTGGATAAGGATGTGGTTCCAGGTAAGGAGACCACAAATAATCAAGAGGCTAGTAGCTGAAATTACTCCAGTCTAGTCCTTCAGCTAGGTGAGGACACGCGGCGTACAGCTGTGCTGTTCAACATGGCAACCACCAACCACACGTGGCTGATATTGAAATGTGGTTGGACTGGTGAAAAATACACTCTGGATCTCAAAGACTTAATATGGTGGGGATAAAAAGGATCTCAATAATAATTTCACTGATTCTGTATTTAATATTTTGGGTATAGTGAATAACATCCCATGAAAATCAATTTCATCACTTTTTTTTTTACATTTCTAATGTGACTACTAGAAAACTTTAAATTACATATGTGCTTACGTTTGTGGCTTGTTTTCTATTTCTGTTGGACAGGGTTAGTCCAGAGAGCTTTATGTAACAGACTAACGAGTTGAAACCCTCCAGGCAAAGTAACACTATTGAAGGTTTCACACTGAAATGTCTGGTAGATTTGGGAAAGAGCAGAAAACATAAAGCACTGTTTCAACATCAGCGTGGGGGCAATCTGCAGCGGGAAACACTAGAAGCAGTTGTCAATGTCAAAAGGCTGCAAATGTCAAAGGGTAAGCAGGCGGCTGAACTGGAAAGTATACAAGGTCTCTAAAAGTGTCAGGCTGGGTGGAGAAAGGAGGAAGAAATCAAGATCAGGCTGAGACATGGGAAGAATAACAGGTGCAGGCGCTGATCCCAAGCTGGATAACCAAGGTGCAACTCCTGCATGATTTAGCAAACTCAGCAAAGTTCAGGTTTAATCTAGTCTGGCTTAGCCATAAGGGCTCATGGGCAAGTCAGAAGAGAACAGAACTGTGTCCTTTTCAGCGATTTCAGATCTATTTCCAAAGGGGAGATCAAGACCCAGAGAAGTCCAGGAGCAGATAAGCAATGCTACCAGAAACTACAGGATAATAACATGTGTTTTTTAATCTTTATGAAAATCAAAAATAAAAAGAAACACTTCAATATTTTTCTGTAAAAATGTACTTATTCCTGAAAACAAAGAATGGACTTAACCTTAAATTTTTATTACCTGTGGCTTACCTAATTATGAGTGACATTCTCCACTTTCCCAATGTCCTTTCTGCCTTTCTTCCTCTGGATACTTTAGGAGGAAAAATGAAGCAAACACAGGCACTGAAACCACACTTGAGACTAGACCTATGCCCTTCAACTTCCTAGCTATGTGTTTCTTGGAGGTCTTTTTTCTAATCCCCAGAATGGTAACAATGCCAACCCCACAGACTTAAGGTAAAGATGAGGAACAACGTTGAAGAGCCTGGGATGTAGAAAGCATGAAATGAATTTTAGCTGAACGGCATCACTGCTCCTTAAACAAATGGTATCGTTCTGAACTTTAAAAATTTTTAGTGCTTCACCTTCACAGAGAAAAACATTTTTCCCCCAAGAGCATCACTTTAAAGGCAAGCAACTTGGGAATTTCTTACTTCTCTCTAAGTCCTACCAGAAACAACACTGAATAATGTTTAGGACAAGAACTTAAAAACTGTCAAGAATTTAAAAACATAATCATTTTTATCACTGTATCCCAAACGAGACAAGCCAGTCTAATCTGTGTTCTGGTTACCAGTAAATGAGCCTAAGTGTACGGACTTGCTATTTTAAATTTTTTTTTTTTTTTTTTGTCTTTTTCCTTTTTATCGGTACCGGGGATCGAACTCAGGCCTTCCTGCTTGCAAGGCAGGTGCTTATGCCTCTGAGCTAAATCCCCAGCCCCTTATTTTAATTTTAGTAGCTCTCCCACTGCCTACTCGCAGCTGTATGGCACACCTTCGAGTTGCACGATAATGCTACAAACTTTGCTCTTTTTTTTAAGCTCTGCTCTCTACCAGTCATCAACACAACACTACCAAAAGTTCATCTATCGTTTGAAAGTCAAGATTACCTGTAAGTCTTCGAATCAGTAAGAAATATATACTACTGAAATCTCCCACAATGGGGAAATAACTTCTATTTTTAAACTTACACAAAATGCTAAGCTGTATGATTTCCACACATGCTTACCTACTGAGGGGACACTAATGATGCTTTATTCATTGAGTCTCGGGTTTGTTTCACTGTGAGTCAAATAACAAAACAGCTAAAAGATACAAGAGAAAACAGGGACTGAAAGTCCCAGACAGGGAACCTATCCTCAAAGAATCAAGGATGAGCTGGTCCTTGAAGCTCGAATGAGACGCACCCGTTGCCTGGATGTCGTAAACCGCCGTAGTGTATTTCGCTCGATTGGATAGTTGGCCACTATGAGCTAAAAAACCCATTAATTGAATCTAAAGGGCATCAGATCAGGGCAAAGGGGGCAAACACTCCTCAGGCAGTTTCGAACGCTGTCATTCCTTCAACCCCTGGCTTCCACCGTCAAGAGTCAGGATCGCCTCTCCCAGCGGCCACACCCGCTAAGATCCTGGGAGAAGTGCGGAGCGCTGCACGGGGTACGGTTGGGGAATGATTGCATTCCCTCCATCACGCAGGTCCTGCACGCCAGGCAAGGACGAGACGCTCTGAGGCCTGACGCTCGATCGCGACAACCACCAGGCAGAGGCGGACGCCACCCCGCGGTCCTCGCCCCTGCGCCGCGTCGCCGGGCCCCTAGGGCCCCCCAACCACCACCACCACCCCCCGCCCACCCGGAAGCCCGCCCGGCTCACACCTGCCGGCGCGTGACGCAGGAGCCGCGCGTGCCCGCCCGCGCTCCCGTCCCCACCCAGCCACTCGTGGCGCCCCGGCACGCGCACCAAACGTCGCCCCGCGTCCCTCGCAGTCCCTCGCCTCACACAGACCAGACGCCGGCCAGGCGTACTCCCTCGGCCTCCCCGCCCCCTTCCCGGCCCGCTCGTGCCGCGCGAACTAACACGCGAGGGCGCGCACACGCCGCACCTCAGCGGGCTGGGCCGCGCCGCGCGCCCCCGCGGACGTCCTCGCCCACCCTGGGCTGCCCTACTCAGACTGGGCGAAGCGCGGGGGAGGGGAAGGACGGCTTAGTCCCGGTCTTCACTCACCGCCGAGCCGCGCCGGCTCCGAGTGCGCGGTGTTTCTCTGTGAGACGAGGCGATGCGCGCAGTCCCCGCTTCTCCGCAGGCTATGGAGGCGACGTCGCAGGGGCACTGAGGGGCGAGGGGGGGTCACTCCCTCCCGTTTCACCTTCCAGAAGCAGGGGGACCCCAGAAACTAAAAACAAAATAAACAAACTTTCCCCTCCGCCTCCCTCCCCCAAAACCACAACACAAACACTCGAGGGCCCGCCCAGGGCCCCACTCCATTGGCCGCAGGGAGGATGCCTCCGGCTCTCAATGGCTAGTTTTTGTGCCCGTCAAGCTGCTGTTCCTCCCCTCCAATTCCGCGCCGCTGCCGTAGCCCCTCACTGGCTAAATGCTTCCCGTTTGACGAGCTAGGATTGGTTGTACGGCCTGCGCCAATCATGCGGGGACACACCCCCTCAGCATCCCAGAGGCCGCTTCCTCGGTCGCGGACTCAGAGAAGCGCAGGGGAAACTAGAGCATGATGGCGGCTGAACTCGCTTGGCACAACCATCGTCTTTTTTCTTTCTTTTTTTTTAAAAGCCCATTAGCGCCTCTCCCGGGTGCTGTTTCCCCTAAGCACCTCTCTCCATCCAGCATTGCCTAATAACGGAATCTATACATGCCAGCTCCTTGATTTATCTCTTGCGAAGTGCTGAGTGTGGGCTGGTTGTGCATCATTGGACTGTCAAGATGTCGCTCACGAGTCAAACCTCAAGCCATTGGCGGAACGGCAAGACAGCCCGGCCAACAAGAAGGGCTAACGCTATTGGTTTGACTCCTACTGAGTTCTTTCCTGGTACCTTATTGGGCACATAGGTGCGTCCGTCAGATCCGGATGCTTTGCCACAGTTAATTGTTTAGCAAGGATTTGAGGGCAACTCTGTTTATTTGTCCAGTACGTGACGATGCTAATGACTACCATTTATTGTCCGTGTTTTTGTGCCAAGTGCTATACTGAGTTATTTACAGAGATTATCTGGTTAAACTTGTGACCTTTTACACTAATTTTACAGATGGGAAACTAAGGCTCCGGAGAGCCAGCTCAAGGTCATCCAGTTAGGCGGTTGGCGGACCCAGCGTTGGGGCTTACTTCTGTCTACTTTATGTTATGCGTTAGGTTGTGCTTTAGTACCCGTACTTTGGCTTAAAGTCGTGTCTGACAGCCAACCCATCATTCTAAAAACCTTTTTTAAGGAATCCTTCTTAAAGGAATTCTTGGTTTCCGGAGTCATTCTTGGAAACTAACTAGTAGAGTGGCTGTCATCCTCCTCGATATCTTTTCGTCCCCATCCTAGATTAAACAATCTGACATTTCCTGACAACAAGCACATCTATAGCTCATTTGTTTTCTCAGCTTTGTAAATGGATGTTTACCATCAATGCCACCCTCCCGCCACCTCCAACCCTGAGCATTTATCTTGCTTGTTCTGTGGCGAGAGTCCTCAAGAGCTGGAAAGGAGAAATAAAATCTAGAGAGAGATAAAATAAATAAATAAATCGGCTTAGAAATAAATAATTGATTACATGCTATTGGAACAGCCCTTCGACTCCTGGAAAGCCTCCAGGTTAGCTGATGCTGAGCAAGCCGTGTCCTCTTGGCTTGTGGCCCCTTGAGCTCTTTCTGTGGCAGCTTTCATGGAAGTGAATACATAGTTCAGCCAGGGGAGGGCAGGATGTTTGGGACCCACTGCCAGAATGCCAGTTCCAAGCCTTTAGAACCAAAATGATCTCTAGGAGCATAGCGCTGGACTCTAGCCCACGTTCTGTCTTGGGTAATTAACATTTTACCATCCCAAATTTCTGTCCCCTGTAGCTTTAGTGGGGTCGTGACCCTTATTTCGCTTCCTGGTCCAAGCTGTTATGTAATCTTGTTGGCACAGCTTTAATAATAATCATTGAAACACAACAATAAAGTTTAACACAGCCTTTCAGCAAAGACAAGGTATTTCACAAACATCAATTAAGAGTAAATGGAGGTTTTCTTAGGGCAACTGCAAGAAGGACAACAAAGAGCATGAGTCAAATTCTAATAAAAGTCCCAAGCACCTAAATCATTACAACTCCACATACATAGCTCATATTAGCATTCCAATATGGGGATTCTAAACTAGAAAACACAGTAAATAAGAAATGTTCAGGGTTCAGAACCTTCCTAACTGTCAAAGTTCCTTGCTTGTACTCCTATTCTAACCCTTAAAATAGTACTTGGTCTTATTTTTAATTTTTGGATACATACTAGTTTTAAGAGATTGGGGAGCAGTGATGATTGAACCAGCCCTTTGCTCTGAGCTACATTCCCCATCCTTTTTATTTTTTATTTTTTAACTTTGCAACAAGGTCTCACTAAGTAGCTAAATTGTCCGGGCAGGGTTTGAGCTTTCAATCCTCCTGCCTCAGCCTAAAGGGATCGGATTGTAAGCGTATATCACCATAATTGACAAGTTTGTGGAGGGTTTTTATTTGTTTTTAGAGCTGGGAACTGAACCTAGTGCCTCCTACGTGCTAAGTAAGCATCTTGCCACTAAGCTACACTCTTGGACCTTTCAAGTTTTTATTTTGAAAGAGGATTTCATTGGGTTGCCAGGGCTGTCTTCAAACTTGAGATCCTCCTGCCTCAGTCCTGAGTAGCAGAGGTTGCAGGAAAGAATCACCACGTTTTGCTATCCCAGTTGCAAATTTCTTGAAATAGTTTTCATATTTGCAGATGCTCTGACTATAAAATAAATAGTTATTCAGTAAATATTTAGTGATCATGACAAGCACTTTCCTTTGAGGGTCATGAAGATGAATAAAACATCTGTGCCATCAGTCAAGTGGGGGTGATCAAATCACAGTGTAGTGCTTTGGTAAGCTGCCCTGGAAGCACATTGGGAACTCAATTTGGGAAAGAAAGGGACAGATTCTCAGTAGAGGTTGCATCTACAAGAAGAACTAAAGGATGAATGTGGCTAGTCAGGCAAGAGATGGGATAAGCCAGTGACCTGCTGCGTTTGTTCCCTGGAGGCTAGGGAGCAGGATAGGAATATTCAGGAGCGTCAAAGCTTGCTCTTCCTATCATCTTTGTCTGTGAAGGCCTTCAACTATTTGTCTATTCCAGTTCATTGTGCTTTTTCTCCCCTGGAAGAAAGCAAAAATCCTGAAACCCTGTCATGTGTGCCCACTAGAGAATTTAAAAAAAAAAACCCCAATTTCCAAATAAGATTGTCATTTTTCTGATCACAGATGTAACCTTGAATGAATATGTAACATCTATTCAACTCAGTACAATATTCTTCATTTCAGACAGTAGAGAAAGTTATAAAGTAGAAAATAAAGGCTTCCACAATTCCACTGCTGCAGCTTCCACGCATTATGGAGAATCTTCCCAAACTCTTTCATGAGTAGATCTATACATGGATATCTTCCAACACACAATAAGATATGGTGCAGGGTCTCGTCCAACGCTGAGAGGTCTCAGTTCTTCAAACTTCAGCTTTGGATAGAACACGTCCTGCTGGGCATGGTGGTGCACGCCTGTAGTCCCAGCTACTCCGGGGGCTGAGGTGGGAGGATCACTTGAGTCCAGAAGTTCTGGGCTGCAGTACACTATGCCCATTGGGTGTCTGCACTAAGTTTGGCGTCAATATGGTGACCTCCCAGGAGCAGGGGACCAGCCCAGGTCAGAACACAGTCCCACTTTCTATATAGATAAGAAGGAAGTTAATAAATAATCGTCCAATTTGATTAATTTGTTGATTGTTTTGGAGGATAAGAGATTGAAATTCCCGTCACAGTAAATGTCAGGACTTTGGAGCTTGTCAATGAATGGGACAAAGACATCTGCTGAACTCATCCTCACTGCCTTGGAGATTTTGGTCATGCCTTGGTGGCTGTAGCATCAACCCATGCCCTGAAAGACAGCCCAGATCAGGAAATGACATGCTAGGATACCCTCCTTGGCTATTTCTCATTTCTTCCCTGCATGCTCCTTGGGGAAAATATTTTCATTTGTTCTAACCCACCCATATTTGAGAGTCAAAAATTTATAAGCCCTTCACACTTTTATGCTAGACACAGGCACTGTAATTTTAGAGGGTGAGATGGGATTGTATCAATTTGAGTAAGAGAAGCTTAACTAAATTGGCTCAGCAATTCCACAACTAGGGAAGAGCTGCCCTACGGCTGCTTGATGCCTGGATGGTTTAAGAAGGGAAATGAAAGACAGATCTGTTTCTGTTTCTTTGGAGGAGCTCCAGTCTTCTTCTCCTTGGATGTGATCTCCTGGCTTCCAATGCAAATCCTTTAACCTTCCAGTGAAGACTCAGCCTCCTGATGCAAACTTGCACAGGACACTGCAGTGAGCTTCAGACCTTCGATTGGATCCGCAGTCTCCATTGTGAAATGTCCTCTGCACTCTCCCTCATCTGACTCTTGGTGGCCATTGTAAGCCAGTCTTGTAGATTCTTGCATATTTGTATATCTTGTGTTGTATCTGTTTCTCTAGTAAACACTGACTGATACAGAGGGCCACAGTAGTCTTAGAGCTCTACATGTGGTGTTATGTACACTTTGTTTTTTGCTGGAGGGGAAAACAGGTTTAATGAGTGATTGCTGCCTTGGATGACTACCAAAATTTCCCCAAGCCATCCCAAGCAACAGTCTTCCCTTTTGTCCCTTGAGAGGTTGTGCTGTGATCTTTGTCCTTGGCCTGGACAAAATCCAAGGCAATGGGAATTTTTGTGAACAATTCTGCAGTGACCCACAAGCTTGGTGTAGAAGGGCCAGCTGGATCTTCTCCAGCTCTGATTTCTGTGGTACAGGAGAGCACCCTGTACATTTTGCACTGGGCTCTCACTGCTGAAGCATTTGGCAGTGTTTGTAAAACATCTTCCAATTCTCCAACTTATAGCAATAGCACAATCCCCGTAAAGGAACCCAATCCAGAAGACAGGAGACAACTGACAACTGATAACGTGGGCATGGGTATGGTTTCAGTAAAAAAAAAAAAAAACAAGAGTAACAGAGAGGGGACTGTGTTAGAGGATGCTGATTATAGTAGACAAACTCAGAAGCATTTATTATGTGCCTGGCAACATTTACTGTGCAGCAAATTCTTTGAGGCAGATGCTGTGCCACTTCCAAATTGCCTCTCATCTTTTATGACCTCACTTCCTAAAATGCCTTAGTTAAGCAGCAAATGTAGGGCCCCCTTAATGAGCTTACTAATGCCAACACACAGGAAGGGGAGGGTATGTCACAAGAGGACCAGGAGTTGTGGTTGTTAGTAATAATTATCCTGTCCTGGACATGTGCTATGTGTCAGACACTGTACTGAGTTAATCTTGACAACAACCACATTTATACCCATTTTCTGGAGAAGAAAATGGAGGTACTGAAGGGCTAACTTGCTTTGGGTCACCACAGGCAGCAATGACAGTTTGACTCAATGAGTGGGGGCTTAACATGTCACTGAAATGCCCTGAGATGTCTATCTTGATAACTCCTGTTATATCAGGGGAGGCAATCAGCTCCCAAAGGAGTGATAGCCTTCCTTGTCTTTATTGTCAGAACGCCACCTCTTTTTCCCTGTAGACCAAAGAAAGAGAAGAGGTGCACCTGTTTCTTGCTAATGTACTGCCTCCAGTGGCCCTTCCTTTACATCTCAACTGGAATCTGCTCACCTCTACCCCCTTCAAAGAGCCCTATTCCTTCCTTTCCTTTCTTTCTTTCTTTTTTTTTTTTCTGTTTCCCTATTTTGGCTTTTGTATGTGTGTGGGTGAGCATGCAGGGTACTGGGATTTGAACACATCCCCAGCTGATTTTGGCGGGGGGGGGGGGGAGCCAGGAATTGAACTCAGGATCTTGTGCTTGTTAGGCAAATGCTATACCTCTGAGTTGTATCTCCGGTCCCCCCAGCCCTGTCAAGAGGCAGGATCTGGCTAAAATGACCACGCTGGACTTGAACTTGCGGTTCTCTAGCTTCAGCCCCGGGTTTGCTGGAATCATAGGTATACACCATGACACATGGACCAGCTTCTTAAATAATGACCTGTGGCCTCCCTGCCACCATTGGTGCTTCTTCCTTCTCTAAACCTGGCCTCCAGCCCTAACACTAATGAAACTCATTTCTCTGAGCACATCTATAACCATTTTTTTGTGGCCAAGATCCAAGAGACTTTCCTAGTCCTTGTTTCCATGGCTCCACCACTGTTTTACTCTGAGAATCTTTTCTTTGCTTCCCAAAATAGCTAGCTTTCCTCCTACCTCTACAACTGTTCATGCTCTTTTTTCCCCCAAAGTCTTTTTCTATGCTCCTGCAAAGGGCCTGCCTTCCCCCACTCCTCCTGTGGTCTTTTGAGGGTCACTGTCCTGCCTTCACCTCTACATTGACAATTCTCACCTCTATCTCCAGCCCTCCTTCTGGGTGACTTTGTAAGTCCTATAAACTATCTGGCTTCAGTTTCCTCATTTCCAAATTGAATATGTTGAATCTAATTTATTATTCTTGACTCTAAGAAAATGATAAAAAAAAATTAACACTTTTAACATACTCTACCCGAGCAGAGTGGGCTACATGGGGCTCAGTGCAAAATGAAAATATAGCGCTCCTTGGTCCAAAATTAAGATTTTAATGATGCCAACAGCAGAGCACTAAACCAAATGAGGGCCCATCACTTTCTGGGCATGGGGCCCCAAAGGACTGCACAGTGTGGAAGACCATGAAGCCAGCCGGTGTGCCAGCACCATTCTAAGCTCTGACATGTGTTAACTTATTAGGTGCCCATAATTAACCTTCTAAGGTAGCCACTGATGAGGAAGTAAGGCAGAAAGAGATTAAGTAACTCCCCAAGATCACATGGTCTTTAATTGGTGGAGCTGGAAAGAAAAGTAACAGCTACCTGTCAGGGTTATGAGAGACGTTCCCAGGGGAACCTTTACCCCTGCCACGCCCCCTTCCTCTTTAGTGACTTTGTCTTTGCCATTTCTGCTTCCTGATATGGCTCTTCCTCCCTTTCCTGTGCTTGCTCAGGTCTACGCTTTCATCACAGGTCTGTGCCCCTTCTGCCCTTCCTAAGGGACACCAGGAACAGTGGATTCGGGCCACAGCTCCTTCTCCTCTCCAGAGTCTCTGGCTGCCCTAGGTGGAGGCAGCCCTGCTCCAGGGGGTTATTTACAGCTTGATGAGCAATCAGATGTCATTGCCTGCTTTCTAGAGGCTCAGTGATGATCTATTCCACAAGACCAGAGGGGAAACTTCTTTAAATCTCCCTCCAAAACCTGCAATAGCTTGCAGTCAAGACTGGAGGAGTCTTGGGGGCAGATAACACACCCAAGTCTTCACTGTGTTCTTCATTGCCTGATCCTTATTAATTCTCCTAAAAGAGCTCTATCCAGGCTTAGCAACTTTCCTTGGCCTCATCCTTCCTCCTCACGCACTCTTGGAGTAGCTCAGAGATGCTGTCCTCCTCCAGGGAGCCTTCCCTGACCGCCACCCCAGGCTGAGCACCGGCTCTGGGCTCCCACAGCCCCTGGGCCTCCCTATCATAACACTTGCCTTCTGCATCCTTCATCCCAACTAGGTGAGAGCATCTTGGGGAAGAGGAGCAAAACTAATTTTTACTCATTACAGTGCTAGGACATAGCAAGTTCTCAATGAGTGAGTTTGTTAGATCAAATGAATGAATAAATAAAAGTAAATACAAATAAAAGTTAATGTTACTTAATACTCTAGACTCTTAGAGCTGGGTGTAGTGATAAACACTTGTAATTTCAACATTCAGGGAGGCCAAGGCAGGAAGGTGGAAAGTTTGAGTTCCAGCTGGGCTCACCTGGTATCTTTGTTGTGGTTCTGTCAAGAGGAATCCCCTAGACCTATATGGTGGCACACAGCATAGACCTGAAACTGTAATCCCAGCACTCATGAGGCTGACGCAGGAGGATTTCTGTGAGCTTGACTAGCTCAACTGTGAGCTAACAAGATCCTATCTCAAAATAAAAATAAATATAGGACTGGGGATGATGCTGAGTGGGAAAATGCCCTTGGGTTCAATTTCCCAGTACTGGGATGGGGTAGATGTTGGGGAGTCTAGGCTTTTTTGTATGCTCCTCAGCACAAAGGTGATCACACAATGAGTCTGTCTGTATACTTACACAATGTGTGAAAACCAACAATGACAGCTTCTAAATCTCTGTTGGAGAAGGGGCAGCAAGGGATTCCTCTTTTTTTTTTTTTTTTTTTTTTTTTGTCTTCTTGAGACAAGGTCTCACTATGCAGTTCAGGCTGGCCTACAACTCCCTTTGTAGCCCAGGCTGGCCTCGAGCTCACGGCAATCCTCCTGCCTCGGCCTCATGAGTGCTGGGATTATAGTCTCAGGTCTATGCTGTGTGCCACCACATAGCTCAAAGGGATTCCTTTTGACAGAAACATGACAAAGATGGCAGGTGTGATGCTCTGCTGGGAGCCAACTCCTAGAGGACAGGAGTCCCAGGCCAGAGACCAGCAAACGAGTGTGCTTAGTGCCTGTCTAGTTTGCCACCTGTTTGGGCACAGTGACCTGAGTGTGGTATTTATTTATTTACTCTCAGTTCTGAGGATCGAACTCAGGGCTTTGTGCATGCTAAGCATGTACTCTGCCACTGCGCTGTACTCCATTTTCCGTTTTACATTTTAAAATTATTGAAAAGGCTGGGGATTTAGCTCAGTGGCATAAGCGCCTGCCTTGCAACCCCATGGTCATGGGTTTGATCCCCAGTACTGTTAGAAAAAAAAGGTAAAATTATTGAAAAATAGTAGAAGAATAATACTTCGTGATATGTAAAAATTACAAGGATCAAATTTCAGGGTCCACAGAATTTCCTGCACAGCTACACTGTAACTCCCATAAGGATCTTCTGTGGCTGCTCCAGAGTTCCTGCAGGAGTCAGGATAAAGGTTATATACCTGTGGTGGCCCTTACAGGACAAACTTGCCTGCAGCTGCTGGCCCATCTCACCAGAATGGAAGGACGCTGCTGCCAGCTAGCCACTAGGTGTCAGCCTTTCCCCACGGTACTTCCAGAGTTTGGGCCCTGGTACTCTTTAGGGACTCTACTGCTTGGGGACAGCAGGGCAGAGTCACTAGGGGAAGGCTAAAGGAAAGTCCGGGAGGACTTGGCGTCTTAAAGAAGGGCCGCAGCTCTGGTTTAGAAAGGCCCATGGCTGGGTGAGGGGTTGGCACGCTTCTTTGGAAATACTGTTTCTTTAGCTTACATTTTATGGGGTGCTGGATATTGAACTCAAGGCCTTGTGAGCCACAGCCCCAGGCCTGGTTTAGATTTTTTTGTATTTAATTTCTATTCACAGGATTCTCCAAAGTACAGTTGTGTGTTCTGCCCAAAACTATTGGCTTTCTCCACTACTGAAACTTGCCCCAGGTAAGCAGCAATTAGCCTGTGTGCCAACTACTGACCACAAAAGTGGCAAATATTCAGCAAAGAGCAAGAGCGAATTCAGGGGAAAATGCCCCATGAACTGGCTCTTCCACAGCTCCAGAGACTCCAACTGTGCTCTTCCTTCCTGCAGGTCAGTTCCCGAGCCTCGGGCGAGGGCTCTGAGAGCCTTCCCTTTTGAAATAAGTGCAAACCAAGGTTGGCAGCATGCAGTAGCTTGGTGGGTGATTAGGGGTTCAGTGCCAGAGTCTGGATTCCACCTGTACCTGCCTGTCTAAAGCCTGTCCCCCTCTCTATCACATGTCCTGCTAAGGTCACAGTAAGTGGCGTGAGGCTATACCACCTTAAAACCAGTGCCTTCCACACTCACCATGTATCCGTGGGGCTGAACGAATAAATGCAGTTCCAAACACTGCCCTGAACTGCCTTTTCTTGTCCAGTTCCCTAAGCGTCAAGACATTTCAGGAAGAGACTCGAGCCAGGGAGTCAGAGCTGCCAGCAGGAAATGAGAACCACAGGCGCACTCATTGGCACACGATGGGCTCTTTCCCCTTGGGGCCGTGGGCGCCGTGGGCAGGCACACTGCCTGTTCTCGCCTTTTGCTCCTCTCATCCTCCTGTAGGCTCCCACGCACTTGCTGGCTTCCGAGACAGGTTCTAGCTGGTCTCCTTCTATGATGCGGACATCTGTTCCTGAAATTGCTTGTTAGTTGTTGTAGACACTGTCCTAACTTCTAACCATTTTCCTGGATGAGCACTTGTTTCCAGCTGGCTCCCTGGGAGAAGCCACAGGGCCCAGTGAAAATGAGCTAGGATGTCCTCTAGATAACTGGATTTTCAGTCTTTTCCGTTCTTGTTGTAGGGTGGCTTTGGGCAAATCTCCTTCTCAAGGTCCCTTTCCTCCTCCTATTTCCTCCTCTTCCTGTAGCTTTTTTGAAGGAATGCATGGAGCAAGGGCTATTCCAAGCACACAGCTGCCTGGAGCTCAGGTTCCACTAGGCTGGAGGCCTGGGAGATGAAGCTTGTCCATTTAGGATGTGTAACAGAAGAAGCCACCCCAGAGGACAGGATTAGCTCAGGACAGACTTTTGATAAGCTTAGCCTTTAAGACATGAAATAGCAGACAATAGGATCCCTTTTGACTTCCATGTAAGTCTTAGAAGTCAGAAACAAAGCTGAAAGAATCATGAGTAATTCTGGAATCTGACACCTCCTCAATTTATTAGCTTTATTTCTCTGACCCAAGTGGCTGTCAAGTCTTCCATCATTTAACAAATAGGTATTAAGCAACTACTGTGGCTGCAACAATGAGCCAGGCAGATAAGATCCCTGTGCTCAGACAGCCTGGTCTCTGGGCTCCTGAGCCCAAAGGAAGAGTGGGTATCTGACTTCAGGCTGCAGCTCATGGGGTCCACAAGCAGGGCCTTCCTTGTTCCATAGTAGGAGTGTATGGAAGTTCAGGCCCAACTCTGCAAGGCCTTTGGGCCGATCTTGTAATTGCTGAGCCTAAGAACCTTCTCATATTTGTTTCTGTCCTCTGTACCTGTCTCACCTGACTTTCTTCCAGACTTAAGCCTGGGCTGGCTGTCCTGCAGCAGATCTCCTGCTTCTGGAATGGAAATAGGGATGATCAGTGACAGTGCCTGGATCATTTGAGTGGGAGGGCATGCGTGTGGCCCATGGCCAGCTGATAAATGTGTTCTGTGATCCACGGCTCATGGCAGGGCTAAGTAGCTGCTGAGGGGACCTTGATGTTTGCTCACAGTATGATCGTGACAGCCAGCTGGCAAGTCCCACTGGCCTGACTTGAGTAGAGGTTTCTTGCTGTCAGTCCTGGCTGTTTGGGAGGGGGCTGCTGTCAAACACACACACACAGGCTCATCCCATGGTGCCTTCTGTGTGGGAGGTAGCTGGGGCTAAGGGAAGGAGAACAGATTGGGAGAAAACCTGACAGGGAGAAGAGTGGAATCAGGCAGATGTGTGCACATAAACACACCTGTTCTGGGGAGAACAAGGTAGCAAAGAGCTAAGCAAGGTAACTAGGACAAAGGTGGAAGATGCCTTTATCACCACTGTTCCGGAAACAAAAATCTCAAGCAAGTCAGCCAGCCTCCCTAGGCCACAGCCTCTGTCACATGCGCAGGGTAGACAGAGCAGGTGCAAACACTCTCAAGAGCCATCTGTGTGGCTCCCAGGGCTGCAGAGTAGAGAATAGGGGCCCTAAATGGAGGGTGTTTTATGTCCAGATCTAGGGGCACATCTGATCATGCTTGGAGATATTCTGCTTGTCTCAGCTGGAGGGATACTGCTGACATGCAGTAGGCAGAGGCTGAGCAATACCCTGCAGGGAACACCACTGCCTCTCCCCCAAAAGAGAATTTTTGCAACTCTGTTGTGTCACTAGTGCTGCAAGCCTGAGCTCAGATAGGGCATGTGGAAGAGCTACATCTGAAAAATGGAGATAACATTTCCTGTGAACCAAACCCTCAATACATGGGGAAACAGTTGCCTTCCTGTGTTCATAGTTTGAAATCTGCACATGACTAAAGCATCTAGCAGAGTCACTGGCTATATAGTAGGTGCTCAATAAATGAGGGGGAAAATCTGCATGCCAGGAGAAAACAGAGTCCCATCCCCTTCTCTGGTCAGCTCCCTCCACATCTCCAGGTTTCCTCTGTTGTCTATAAAGTTCTGTTGAGGCGTACGGTAATAAGCTGGGCAGAGGCTGTCTTAGAAGGAATTGGGTAGGGCTGACCATAATCATACCCTGAGAATAGCTGATACAAGGCAGTTTTGCCAAACCTCGAGCTCCCCAGCCCCGGACAAGCGTCCTGCACGTCCTGCCTAGATGGGCAGAGGCCAGGTAAGAAGCAATGAGAGAGAACTCAGCTCACTGAGGGTGGCCTCAGGAAGAAGGTGACAGCCCAAGGGACAGGGCTGGGAACACAGAGCCAGAGCTGGTCCTGCGAGTGTCCTTTCATCCTGCCTCTCCAGAGCCCTTCCAAGGCTGCCAGCCTGTGGACACTGTGACTGAGGGCTCCCTCCTGCCCTGAACTTGCCACCCAGGTGGAAAGGCCAGATTTACCCTCGAGATGTGACCAGCAAATGCTGGAACACAGGGCGGAAGTATATGAGACAGAAGCCAAGGTGCAGAACAGTGGACTGGAGTTTAAGCTGCCAAGGAAAAGTTCAGAGCTGCATGTTAGAATGAGGCCCTCGGCAATCTTTGCATTGTGGTCTCTTTCGCAAGGATTTCAGAGCTGGAGGGGGCAGAGACCAGCCTCTTTGAGGATGAAGCAGCAGCTGCAGAGGAAAGGTGCCCTCCCTGTAAGCCAGCACTCTGCCCAACCTGAGTTGGTTTCTCTTTGGTGTGGTTTCCTCTTTATTGCTACAGAAATTGAGAATAACCTCATCTTGGTTCACAGAGAACTGAGGCAGAAAGCAGGGCCTAGCTTAAAGGTGCAGTGACTGGAAACTTCCACTGGGGTCCTCCTAGATTTGGGGGCTGGACTTGGTTGTGGGGAGAGAGGGATATAGAAGGCCAGGTTCTGTCCCTTGGGAGTACGAGGCCTCAGCAGAACGGCCTCTTTCCAAGGCCAACGTGTCAACCTCTACTCCAAGGGTGATTTCTTTACTATAATTCAGGGACCTTGTGTCCCATATCTTCAGGGTGCTACTGGGGGCTGTGGTGTAACAGTCCACCTCCCATGTCACCCCTCCCACCCTTCCTTTCTTGAACAAGGACTCGCCATGCCATCTTGGTATGTAAAGAAGTGTTTTCCGGAAGTGTTTAATCCTCAAGAAGCCTCAGGGAGGTGTGTCAGGGGAGACACTCTTGTCCTTGACACCCAGCAGCCCCCCCATTCCTACCTTGTCTCCTTTCATTAGGCTACAAACTCAAGGTCTTACTGAGGGGATGTGCAGGCCAGAGAAGGGCACCCTAAGAATCTCATAGAGGCTTGCAAACTGGCAATGTCAAATCCTTCCCCCATTCCATTCAGTCTGGCACAAGAACCTGTGTGGACTGGGCCAGGTAGGTCACAGCAGCTGGTGCCCTGGCAGTCCTGAGGCAGCTTCCACTTTGAGTCCTGTGGCTGGAGTGAAACTAGAAGTTGGGATCCCTGGCTTCAGGGTCCCTCCCTTTACCTCTTTCCACCCTCTCGGGGGGATGAGAAGAGAGCAGGAAGCCCAGGAAAGAGGAGGCCACATGGCTGGGGCTGCCCTGCAGACCTCATTGCACTAAGGAATAAGTCATGGTGGCCTTTGTCCCACCTGGGGACCTGCAGCTCTGGGGCTGACCCAGCAGGAGAGAGTTAGCATAAAGGAGAGGACATTAGTCAAGCTTCTGCATCGTGTAAACAAGGTGGCAGTGACATCTGCCTGGTCTTTGGCAGTCTAGGGAAGCACGCGATGGTTTTGAGATGCCCCAGCCTCTCGTCTGGGGTTCGGGCCCCGAGGCTGGTTGGTGTCCAATGTGCAAACTATTGCAGAGTGAGTCCTGGGCTCTTCACAGTGCAGGACAGGACAGGTGGCCATCTACAGGTTCCTGTGGCTCAGGAGATTACACAGTTGCTGGACTTGCCAGGACTGGGACTTGTTTTACCTGCAGAGACGAGGAAGACAGGCAGGGAAGGACATTAATGAAATGCTCAGTGGATCTGCCTCTGGCCCATATACTGGACACTGTCCATGCCTCAACTTTGGGGGCGAGGGTTACTGGTTCTCTTCCAAGCTTCTGATCTGGAAATCAACTCAGCAGGACACCTAGGAAAGCAAAAGGAAAACTTCTTCCTGCCTCGACAGTCTTAGCAGGATCATCACAGTTTGGGACACTAAGTGGCCTGTTGTCTCCTGACCAAAGGTGGCAAAGGGACTCTGGAGACAACAACTACAACGAATGACTTAGAAGTCATGTCAAGACTGTTATTTCCAGTAGTTACGATCTTAAGCAACTCCGAGCTTTCCAGCTACCCATCCTCACTGGTGGCTACACTGTGAGCCAGGATCTTTTGTTTTGTTCTACAGCAGCGGCCATGGGCCATGATCCCATAGCCCATCCCAGAGTCTGGCTTCCAGTCCTGTCTTAGCTCCTCTGCTACAGGAGCTGGGTTGGAAGGGACAAAGCTACACCTTGAGTAGGGCCAGCAACACCCACTGAGGGGCAGCTCTAGGCAGAGGATGGGAAGTGGACAGTGTAGGCTGCTGCTCCAGCCATAGTGGCTCATTTTTCCATTTCCCTGGGCCTTGGCATCGATTTGCACTTCTTTTACGATCTAAGATATGGCCTGCAGTTTCTGGGGCAGATTCCTGCTCTCTGACCTACGTGGGGTGGGGTGGGGTGGGTAGGTGGTGGGTGGAACAGAAGCTGTGAGGCAGACCTGACACCTTGGGGCCCTTGCAGCCTCAGGCTGTTGGAGGCACAGTCCTTGTCCTCAGAGCTCGGGCCACCTCTCCAGGTGGAGGCCCCTGGTGTTATTTCCTGTGGGCTCCTCCCTATACTGCAAGGGCGGTCTCCCTGGCACTCACACTATCTTCCAATGTCACTTCAGCTGTGAATTTAATTAAGGCAGTGTCTGCCTTCTCTTCTGGGCTGTTAGCAAGAGAGACACAGAACAGAGCTGGACGGGAGTCTTGGTTTCACAGCCTTCCCCCCTCCACTCCATGCTTCCTGCAAGGCCCCTGCTCAGGCCCACAGCCTGTGCTGTGTTCACCACTGCTTGTCCAGGCCAGACTGAACTCACTCTGGGAACTACTGCAATCCCAGCTGAGCCCCTGCTTGGTGTCTCCCAGACTCAGGCAGGCAGCTGCCGAGGGTGAGGAGGGCAGAAGGTGGGTCGCCCTCAGCAGCAGTGCTGAGGACTGAGCCTGGTGTGGTTCTTCTGAAGTCATTGCCTTCTGCTGCCCTAGAGCCCCTCACTGCTGCAGTGCACACATTGTCCCCACTTGGCACTCCTCAGTGGCTCGCTCTATTTGCTTGGCCTACTGAGCAGATGCTGAGTTCCTCCCCAGAGGCTGCAGCGCTTTGGAGGCAGGTAAGCAAAATCAATCTCTGGCTGCAGAAGCAGGGGCAGGGTTGTAGCTCTCGGGGCCAGGGAACAGGGATGCTGGGTGGATGGAGTTGTAGCTCCAGCTTGGGTACACTCTGCTCCTTCCTGGAGATGGTTTTGTTCAGGTGGGTCTGCCCCCTTGATTCATCAGGCTGGATGCAAGCCTGAAGAGATCCCTTATCCTTAGAATTCATTCCCATGCTTCTGATGGAGAAACTGGTTGGAGGGAAAATTCTTCATGTTCCATTGTTTCATCAATGCTCATTTACTGGGAGTCTGCCATGGGCAGGCAAATCAGACCAGTTCAGATAAGTGGGGGAAAAGTATATTAACACTACCTCCATTCCTTAAAATTTTAAAAACCTGTATTTTGCAAACTATGTGTGCCAAGGGTGAGGGTGGCCTGTTAGAAGGCTCATGAGAGAATGTCAAGTTCAGAGGGGAGACGACACTGAAATGAGACTGCACATATGGTTGCAGAGTGGGAGCACAAAGCCACTGAATGCAGAGAGTGGTGTGACACCAGGGTTGGGGTGGGACAGTCCAGGGCATTTGTAACTGAGCTGGGAAGCAAGGTGATACAGGAGACAGGAAGGAAAAGGACATTAAAATGGACATTTATACAAGAACAGCAGGGCCCTCTCTTCCTACAGCCCTCAGGGCTTCACATTCCCTTTGTTTGAAAGATCTTTTCCCTGATATCTACACTGGCTCTGTCCCTCTAGGAGTCTCTATTGCCTTGTGCTTGGTCAGAGAGGCCTTCCCTGTGCACCTTTTATAAAATGGTTCTTCCTTTCCTGTGTCCCCAATGCTCCCCAGTATAACAAGAGGGGAACTTTATTTCTTCTGTTCCCTGATGCACAGGAACTTAGAACAGTGCCTGGCATGGAGCACACACTTCACAGACATAAATTTATTGGGTAAAATGAATGATTAGGCAACTATAGGCTACGTGGGGTTTATACCAATACTAACAACTGCAGGAACAACAGCAGCATGTCCCCTGTGTGTCCCCACTCACCTGTCCAGGAGATGTAAGCCCTGGTCAGGCCAAGAGAAACTAGAAAGACAGGAGTCTGACAGCCAGCAAGAATAAGCAGCCCTGCCTCTCCTCTGGAGCTGGGTAGGTTGGTGGCCTGGAGGATGCTGTCTCATCAGAACCCCACTGGTAATGGTGTTCAGAATCACTGCATTGGACTGCAGCTCCCGTGTACCAGCTGAGGCCTGACCCAGCTACCTGGGGCAAAGCTGAGATCTGAAACTCTGCCTTGATGAGCAGCACTTGAGAAGATGTGCCCTGGAATGGGGGTTCTGATTCCAGCAAGAACTGCCCCAGCAATCTCACAGTCCATCTTTGACAGGGACCCAGATTTCCAAGAGTGACACCTGAGACCTTGAGCATCCTCTACTCCCTGGATAACACAGGAGAGTGAGAAGTCCCTGAATCTGGAAACCAGGAGCTGGAGTTCTATGAAGCCAGATCCTACAGCCAGCAGAGTGGGCCCCACACAAAACTGGGGGATCCAGGAGCCTTCCGGAAAGGCATGGCTAACGCAGGTCACCTTGGAAACCACCTGGGAAACAAGTTCTCACCTTTATTCCCTCTCAGCTGGCAGAATGCCAGAAGGAAGGGTCCAACTGACACTCAGGACTCTGGCCCTTCCAGTCTTCGAAATACAGGGTGACAGTGCCAGCCCTTGCCTCTGGCAACAGCCACAGTTGCTTCGTGGGAGGCCTGCACATAGGCTCCTCTCACTGAAGCTTTTTTGGAAGGGTCAGGCAGGATATTTTCAGAGAGAAACCTTTCACACCTCATCTCTCTTAACTTTCTTAAAAATGTTGGCCATTTCCCAGAGACCCCAGGGTGTGGAGGTGGGGTTTGAGGCATAGCCCCTAGAAACTCCTCCCCTAGCCTGGTGGCTTGCTGAGCGCAGAGCCTCGCCTGAGTAGCCTCTGTGTGGCAACGTTATCTGCCGGTCTGAGGACACTCTATATTGGAGAACTGCATGGAAAAATCTTGTCATAGTCTTCAGCCCAGTGCAAATGACAGACTCCTTTTTGTGACGGTGGGGATCAAACCAGGAACACTGTTATCACTGATCTTCATCTATAGCCCCTTCTATTTTTGAGACAGGATCTCACTAAGTTGCCCAAGTGGGACCTCAAACTTGAGATCCTCCTGCCTCTGCCTCCCTCAGTGCTGGAATTACAGACACACACCATCATGCCTAGCCTATTCATGGTATTTGTATAACAAGACCACCTCCTGACCGCTCTCCTTGAAGGTGGGATCTCTGCGCTAGACAGCCTGTCCTAAGCTCCTGGGTGGGAGCAGGTGGCAGGCTAGAAGGAAGGTTTAAGGTGGCCCAGCCCAGGAGCAAGGTCTAGCAGAGTGAAAAGTCAAAAGCAAAAGATGTCCAGCTTCCACCACTAGAGGGAGCTTCAAGCCTTCAAACCGTAGGACTGTCCCCTCCCACCTCTCAGCTCCAAAGGAAGCGATTTCTGGGAGGTTCTCCCCAGGGCCACACCTGGGTTTGCAAAAATTTGCATACTGTTTGACAACTCTATACTTTTTATCAAGCAATTTCACAGACTGTCAGCTCTTGGCTTTTTCTATCTGTCTCTCTTTCACCAACCCTGTCATCAACCCACATCCTCCCTTGACAAGAAAGCGCAGAGGTAGGACAAAGTGAGAATCTACTCAAAGGGACTTTGGAAACCCTCCCTAGGCTTACCCTGTCCCCTTCTAAAAGAAGAGACAGCCAGAGGGAGGGGAGTGACATTTCCCAGGTGCAAGGGCAGTTTGTCATAAGCCGGGGAAGTAGGGTGGTGGTGGTGGTGGGTGGTTTGTCCTGATGACATTCTAAGTGCTGGGGGGGGGGGCTACTGTCCTTGGATGGGGTGACAGCTCCAGGTGGTCTAGGATTCCTGCTTCCCTGTGGGGCCCTGCTGTTGGAAGCCTGAGCCTTTCACCCATGCAAAGAGCACTGTGGCACCCAGTGTTGGGAAGTCCGAGGTGACAAAGAATGAGCTCCTATGTCTCATCCCTGCCTTTGGGGAAGAGGGAAGCAGAGAAGTGAGGAACCCAAATTTCAGGGGCTCTGGAACTGAATGTGCATGCGGGCAGGCAGAGGCTGTGCTGGAAGAAACGGCCTTCCTGACTGCGTGTGCCAGCCACTCCTGCAGTGCACTCCTGGCTCCGCCCAGGTGCAGGTGCTCTGAGAAGGGCCTCCTGAGGGCATCATCTGGTCTGCTTAGCTGGCTCCAGGGCACTGTGTATAAAAGCTCAAAGATGAGCAGGACTGGCACACCCACTGAAGTCACCCGAGTAGGGGAACCTGTGGCTGATACCGAAGAGGTGGCTGGAAGGGCCAAGACAATGGGCCTTGCGTTTCTATGGAAACTACCTGGAGTGAGGGGCTGAGAGAAAGCTTCCACCTCACTTCCAAGCAGGACTTGGGAATCAGCCCCTTTGTGGCTGGGTTCACCCCCTCCTCCTTCCTGCCAGGTGTTCACCATGGCAACAGCAAAAGGTGCAGAGCAGCGTCATGTGTAAGCCAGGGGACCCAGCAGGGAATGCGGACAGGGGCAAGCCACCTTCCCTTCACAGGACAGCACCTGGGCGCAGGCCTGACTTTAGATCCTGGCCTATGACCACTTCTTGTGCCCTGGGACCACTTCTTTCTCCTCTGAAAGGCTTGAAGCATGGTCATGAGGATGCGAGGAGCGAGTACCTACATGGGGCCTGCCTCTACAGCTGCTCAGGAGGGTGTGGGAAGGTCCCAGTGCTCCCACTGGGCCCATGCCTGAGATGACACCCCACCCCCACCTGCTGGGGCCTGCTGTAACCTTAACAAGCAAACATCTACAGACACAGCCTGGTAGCAGGTGCTGGGAATGAGCACAGGGGAAGTGGCTGCGTCCCAGCTTTTCAGCCACTTAGAATCAGGTCAAATTAGGGCTGTGAAGACAGCTGAGGCCTGGAGCCCTTAGGCTGCCCAGGACAAGACCTCAGGCCCTGGCTCCACTGTACCTGGCCATCGAGGGAGCTTAGTTCTCGTTGCCATAAAGCCCCACAGCCATGGAGGGGAAAATCTCAACACTGAAACCCTTTGGTCTCAGGGATACTGGGACAAGAAAGGCAGCCTGGCTATCACTACCAGCTTCCTTCCAGAGACTGCTCTGCAGAAACAGGTCAAGGCTAGGACCTCGAGGGGATCCCAGAGAGATAGCCAGGAAGACACCACCACCACTGGGCTCCTGTAGTGGCCCAGCCTGCTTGTAAAACAAACCCAGGAAACCAAGTCATACTACTGACAGCATTAACAGGAAGCTGGGTGAGGGCCTCAGTGGGGCACAGGTCCTGTCCATGGTGACCCAGCAAGGAACAAGGTTGGCTAGAACGAGCCTTGGACTCAGTCACAAGGCCCCTTTTTCTTCATATAAAGGGGAAATGCACTCCTCTTCCTTCATTTGCCTGAGAGACTCTAAAGCCAATTTGCAAGCTGTCTCTAGGTGACTGCAAGCCACCACTGCACTGAGCACTGGGAGAGGCCCACATGGCTCTGCTCTCCCAGGGACCACCAGGAAGACACAGGCCAGAGCCAGGGTGGGAGCTGAGAACCTTCTGATCCAGGAGCTCCTGCTTGCACATGCCACCAAGCTGCCTGCTGGGGACAAGAGGCAATGCCCCTCCACGAGCGCCATGCAAGGGCCAGGGGTGTCACCAGGCCCCAGGGAAGGGGCCTCACCTGAGATGTTGGCACTGGAACCCTCACTGGGCTTCTTCTCCACCAGAAAGTCCCTGTCGGTCACTGTTTCGGTGGAGAGGGAGCTGGCCATGCTGTTACACGCTGGAGGCCTCTTGGTCCGTCGGCTGAAGAACCTGCTGAAGTGCTTGCTCTCCTTGACTGCGTTGGCCTCCCCGTTGGCAGTTTCCCCCTTGCCATTTAGGGCAGAGGTCTCTTGGGCCTTCACCCTCAGGTCTGTGTGCACGTGAGAGACCATCTTGCCATCCTTCCGGCTCAGCTCTCTCAAGGGAATGGGCTCTATGGGGGGCAGCAGTTGCTCCTTTGTGACCAGGTCATTCAGGAAGCTCTCCAGGCGCCGGGCTGACTCGCCACCTTGGCTGCCCTCCTCTTGCCCCTCTGGGCTGCCACCTGGGTCCCGCTGCTCCGGGGCAGCCCGGCGCATCATCTCCCCCGGAGGGTGGCGGCTGCCAGCCACCAGAGCGTACTTGGGGTTGATCAGCTTACGGGCCACGGTGGAGGAGTAGTTGGGGGCAAGTCTGGCTGCGGCTCCTCCCAGGCCCAGCTGCTGGATCAAGTTCACCTCCTCGGAGATGGCATACAGCTCCCTGAACTCCACGTCGAAGGTCTCTACATACTGCCCTGTCAGGAGGAGCAGAAGGTTCCTATCCACGTAAGAGGAACTCCAGGTGAACCTGGAATGTGAGGACAAAAGCAACATGTGTGGCCGGCCTGCTCCCTTGCTCTGCCCACCATCTCCACCACCGCAGCCAGACTGCCTGCTGATGGACGGAAAGCCTGTACCACCTTCCTGCCGGACTGCTGTGTCTCTGTCAACCTAGATCCTCCCTTTCCCTAGGTCTGGGCCACAGATGCAGAAAGCAGGCAGTGGATTCAGGGAGAAGTGATCTAAACCTGGTCTCTGCCTTTGCATACTTTATTAAAAAAATGGGGCTCAGTCACACGTAGTGATGGATACCCACATTCTGGGAGGCTGAGGATTGCAAATCTGAACCAAACCAGAGCAAGTTAGTGAGACTCTGTCTCAAAATAAAAAAGAGGTTCAGCATGAAGGCCCAGGTTCAATCCCCAGGGCAGCAAGCAGAAAAACAGGTGTGGGGGGAGGGGGTTCAAAGGACCTAGGATACAAAATGTTAAAGCTTACTTGGAGTTGTGAGGCTCAAATGAAATAACAAAACGTTTAACTGAGTACCTGGTACAAACACAGTAAACAATAACTGGCTTGCCACTACTGTCAATATTGTTCCATTCCTTATTGGTTCCTTGAATTTTTAGAGCACTTAATTTCTAAAAAACAGCCCATATTATAACCTTGAAAGAGGACTCATGCCATTTATTAACTGTTCCATGTGCTGAGTCTCTTTTCCTCACCTAATTTTAATTTAGTCAGAGGACAGAGGTCACCCACACAATCGCTCGTGTGTCTGGTAATTCATTTTTAAACTGAAAGTCTGAAGACAGGCCTCTCTGACAGGCCCCTCACATTTCTTTCTGGGTCTGACCATTCTCTTTCCTGCTTGTCCCGCCTAACTAGTTGTTATGGACCATGAAAAAGAGGCAGTGTTTGCCGGGCATGGTGGTGCATGCCTATAATCCCAGCACTCAGGAGGCTGAGGCAAGAGAATCACCATGTGTTTGAGGCCAGCCTGGGCTCCATAAGTGAGTTCAAGCCCAGCCTGCACTTCATTGCAGGCTCCTGTCTCAACAAAACAAAACAAAAACAGGCAGTGCTTAAAATGCTCACGAAGAGTTGACCCTCTTTCTAGAATAATCCATTAACCAGAAGAGTTGAGGAAAGGACTGGTAGGAAGCACTTTGCCACTGGGACAGGCAGTAGTAGGTCATCACGGAAACAGAAATCAACACTGCAACAGTAGAATAGCCTCAGGCCTAGGGCTTGAGGGCAGCACCTTGCTAAACAGTTACTACCAACAGCCACCTCCTCTGACCTGGCCCATCTCACCTGTAGGAGCCAGTGGCTACTTTGTCACCATCCACCATCAGAAACCTTGACGACAGAGTCCCCTTGATCTTCCCCATGGGCGTGTAGAAGCCAACACCTGTCGCGGAGCGGACTCGGATGTTCTGTTGAGAAGAGGTGAAAATCGCTGTCACCCTGGTCACAGCTCTGTGCCTGGCTTTGCTGTAGCGGAGGAGTAGCCCTCTCATCAGGACCCCACCCGCCAACTCCTGTCTGGATTCTCTGATTCCGTCAGTCTTACACATAGAACTCCATCTGGCGGGCAGGAAGAAGTCACCAAGTCTTTGAGCATGGACAAGCCCAGAGGGTTTCCTGTCTTTTTCCAAAGTTCCTCAGAAAAGAATCACAGTCCCAAATTTGAATGTGACAGGAAAGTCAGTGATTCTGCAGGCTGAGCACCCCAGGATTGGACTGGAGCTGCAGCAGCCTCGGTGACCTTGGGATAAAAAGTAAGCTTGGCCTGTGGTTTAGCAGTTATCACTTCCTGAGTCATGGCTTTAGATGGAAGAACAGGGGTTGAGATCTCGAACCTATCTTTACCTAAGACCCTGAACTACTGGGGTGGAGGCAAATGGAGAAGGCAAAGGAGGCGGAGGAGGAGGCAAAGGAGGAAGAGGAAGAGGAAAGAGTCTCCATCATCACATCTGCTCACCCCTTACCTCAGTGGTACCACTTACCCGAATCCGGAAGTCAGTGAGCTCCAGGCCCTGGCACATCTCCAGAAAATACTTTACTGCTGCCTCATCCAGAATGATGTACACTGGGACCCTGCGCTTATAGGCAGCATCCACAATGTCTTGGAAAATATCACCATCAGTAAAGAGGTCCATGACCAGAGCAATGACCTGGACAGGGAAGGGTGCAGGTGAGGGATGGATGTTGTGACTGTGCATCTTTGGAGATGCCCTAGCCCCGATAAGACCAGCTGGCTCTGGGGTCACAAACGGGCAAGAATCAAAAACTCCACCTACACTACTGTTGGCTCCTCCAGGTCCTCACTGGTCTCTGAACACATGAGCCCAGGAGAGGGGCCCTAGGGTGGGGGCCCTGCTGCTCATACTTCATCATGGACCACCCCCATACATACTTCCCACGTATATCCCAATAATTCTTCAGAAGCCTCATCAGAGGAGAACTAGGAGGCCAAGAAGAGCTGCTCCTGCCGCCCCAAGGAAACCAGCAGGCGATGCCAATGTGCAACGGATGGGCTCGCTTCCATCAGCTACGGATCTGCTTGAACATTTCTTTCTCAGCAGGCCTGGGCGCTCTGATCTCCCTGCAGCTGTGCAGAGCCCTGCACTTCCCCAAGCACAGATCTGGGCAAAGCTCCAGCTGGCTCGAATGCTACTGGCCTCTGGTGTCTAGCCCTTCCCACCCTGTCCTTAGATCAAGGTCACTGCCTGGGCCCCTTCGCTTGCAAAAGTCAGCCCTGATGCTGCACGCTGGAAAGAGAGGCCTTTTGCAAGCTGGAGAAGATCCACATTTCTCACTGTAGTTGTTTCTAGTTTCCTGCATAAACCACTCTCTGCTCCAGCCTAAACGGTGCTCTCTGTAGCCCTGCACCCAATGCAGGCAAAGGGTCAGAGAAGTCTAGTTGTTTTTATCCCCACCCCTTTTATTTAACAAAACAAAACAAAACAAAACCAAAGTTTCACAGCAAGATAAGAGGAGAGTAACAATGGTTAATACATCGCATATTATTATCTTTATATTGGTTACTCAGAGTACATATCAGCATTTATCTAAGCAATATTAGCACAAACCTTTCTTTTCAATGAACTAAGAGAAATTAGTATAACTATCTTAACTATCTTTCACACACACATATATATTGCTTTTAGAGCTCTGGTTTTAACTACTAACTTCTATTTATGTGACCTTAGGCAAGATCTTGCTCACAGTGAGTGGCTCCCTCATGGCAAAGTGGGGGCACACTGGGAGTCACACGTTTGCTGTGGGTGTTAGACACAATATCTGTAAAGCATGAAATGCAAGGTCTGGTTGTAGTAAGTCTTTAATAAATAGCCGAGCGGGCTCATTTGCAATCACAGGGGAAAGCGTGGGCTCTACAGCCGGGCAAACAGGCCTAGCATATCCACTGCACAGCTGGCTCATCAGCACTCCCTGGGCTGGAAAATGGAGGTAATAATCTAGTAAGGTAAACCTAGGAAAATGCTTGGTACTAGAAAATACTACTCTATGACCCATAGTAAATTCCCTTTCTCTTTCTTTTTTCCTTTATTTGGAGTTAAGGTTTTCCTGCATTGTCCAGACTGAGTGCATGATCCTCCTGCCTCAGCTTTCTGAGTTGTTGGGATTACAGGTATATGCACCAAGGGTAAATGTGATGAGCCTCATCCCCAGCACTCACATTTTCTCATTATTATCATCACCTTCACAAGCACGCCTTATGATATGTCTGCTTCTAAGGTTCCCCACCTGCACCTCCACAGTGTCACTTAAGCTCTTTGCAGGCTTACGCTTATGTTTGCCAGCCAATTATTAATGCAGGTGTGAATGATTACTGGGCCCCACAAGCAGAGTGAGGATCTAAAGACAGATAAGCTGAAATCCCTAACTTTAAGGGGTTAATCCAGGTGGATGAAGAACCAGCTGTGTGTAATAAGTAAGGCGCACAGTAAATGAGATAAATGCCTTAAGGGCTGCACAAGTGACAGGTGATGAAGCGGGAGACAGGCAGCTATTATTTTAGCCGGGGAGAATTAAGAACGGCTTCCTTCACAGTGAAGAATGGGATGCCTTTGGCTGCCACAAGGAAATAGCAGGAAGAAAACCCAACAGAGAAGTTGCTTGGATAATGCACATTGCATGACTTGCACAGGGACACTGGTCTGAGATGGGGCATGGGACTGTGCCTGTCTGATGAAGTGACACTTTTTCTAAGGTGCCTGGGCACCAATGGAGGTGACGTGATGCTTCATTTTAACTCAGTGTCCAGAAGATTGGTCAGATGTTATTCTAGATGTGACCATGAAGGTGTGTTTTGGATGTGGTTAACATTAAAACAGTGAGCTTCTAGGAAAGCAGAGTCCCCCTCTGTAAGGTAGGTGAGTCTCTTGCTGACCCCCCTGAGCAAGGAGGAATTCTGCTAACAGTCTGCCTTTGAACTTGGACTGCAGCTCTTCTGGCTCTGCAGCTGGCCACTCTCCCTGAGACTCTGCAGACTGCATCCCCAGGATCCCACGAGCTTTCTCTCTCAGGCACACCCTTTTGGTTCTGTTCCTGTAAAGAGGCCTGACTATCACAGGCACTGAGGATGGGAATTAATAAATAGGTAGTAAATACTTTCAGGGTACCTTTGACTAAATACTCATGAGCAGCTAAGTACTCATGCACTTATGTGCATTTTCTAATTGACTCTCCCAACTATCCCACAAGGATTTCACAATTGAGGAAGTAAACAGAGAGGGGCAAAGTAACGTGCCTGGAGTCATCGAGCTAGCGCGTGGCAGAGCAAGAAAGTCAGGTACCTCCGACTCCAGTGACTCATTTTCTTGCTTCACAGGGACGAGACTGCTTTAAGGTAGAAACATCGAATCAATGATGCTTTCTTGGAAAACACTAAGCAAGATAGACAAATGTCTAACAAGACCGATAAAAAAGTGAGGAGTAGCAAATAAGATACTGAATGAAAAAGGACAAATATCTGTGGATATAAAAGATTTAAGAAATCATAAAACCAGTGAAAAGAATGTTGTAGTCAATTCTTCATTAATGAATTTGAACACCCAAATAGCATGGATAATATACTACAAAATAACTAAAATAACCAAAATAACTATGATTTTGAGGCCAGTCTTGGCTGCTGCTACCTTAAACTACATAGCAAGACCCTGTCTCAAAAAAACAAAATAAAACAAGTGAAAATTAAAAACAAAACCAAAAGCCTAAATGTTATATACTATCATCAAGTAAGGCTTATCATAGGAACGTAAGGATGATTCAACAACAGAATGTATCTTTTTAATTTATAACATGGAATCAAGAAGAGGAAATCATATATTTGCTTATCACTTAAAAAAATCTCATAAAGCAAAATCCCTAGTTGTGATTAAAATTTTCAGAAAGCCAAGACTAAAAGGGACCTTTCTAAGTTGATGAAGTCTATCTACCAGAAACCCAGATGAAACTTACTTATACAGAAGCCTAACATGGATTTCCTTTAAATATCACACAAGCTCAAGATACAACATGGCATTAGGGATCCTAATCAATGCAATAAAATAAGAAAAAAATGACAATAAGGTTTAGAAGGGTCAAAATCACCATTAGTCATTCATATAGAAAACTCAGTAAGGAAAAAAGAAAAAGAAAAAGAAAAACCAGCTGAATTAAAATAAAACTAGAATTAATAAGAGAACCCAGTAAGATTGCCAGATACATGAAATATTCTAAAAAATCAACGGCCTTCATTCACTCCAACAAAAATGAACTAAAATAAAATAAAATTCATTCACTTTTGCAACTTAAGCACATGGTGCCTAGGAACTACTATCTTTAGGGGAAAATTTTGCAAATCCTATTAAAACACTTAAAAACATGAGTAAATGAAGAGACCAATATGAAAAGATAATATAAAGATTAAAATTTCAATTCTCCTTGTATTAATAACATTCAATGCAATTCCAATAAAAGCTCAATAAATATTTTTGAGTAATTCAAATATTTGTAAGAAAGGAAGAATAATAAAGATAAAGAAGTTACTTCAGTTTTGAAAAAGAAAGTCTAAAGGGGACACTGTCCTATCAGATAGTGTAAGAAATTGTACAGCATAGTAATAAGAATTATAGTACCAAGATTGGAAGAAACTGCCAAATAGACCAAAGGAACAAAAGAACAAAATGTAGGACCTTCACACACACATTCACACACATTCACACACACACACACACACACACACACACACACACACACACACATAGATTTTCATGCAGGCTAAATACCTAAGTGTGAGAGAAATGTGGAAAATATCTTCATGGCACAGGATAGGATTTCTTAAGATTCCAAAAGCACAAACTATAAGGGAAATAAGATAAAATTAACAGGTGCATTTGAAAAATTAGAGGTTTTCTGCTAAATAAAGATGCCATAGACTAAGGTAACCAAAATAAAATAACATACAAAGAATCCCCACAAGTCAAAAACAAAACAAAACAAAAACCCCACAGGAAGCTAATTTAAAAAGTAGGCAAAGCATATTAATAGGTGGCACCAAATATCAGGGGGAAATACCTCAGTGACTAATACATATATGAAAAGCAGATCTTATTAGTGATTTAAAAAATTCAAATTAAAACACACTGATAATCAGGAGTAGTAGTGTATACCTGCAATCCCAGCATTCTGGGAGGCTGAAGCAGACAGACTGTAAATGGCAGCCTAGCATGAAAACCTTAGTGACTTGGGGAGATCCTACCTTGAGGTGAAACACACAAAAGGGCTGGGGATATAGTTCAGTGTGAAAGCCTTAAGTTCAACCCCCAGTGCCATCAGCAAAACTCACATTGATCAGAGGCTTACTACTTTGCAATATGAGATTATCTTCAAATTAGAAAATTGAATAATACTAACTGTTGATGGGTGAGGAAAGGGAAACCCTCCTTTACTTCTGGTAGGAGGAGATGCTGTTACTTGGAACAGCAGCCAGAACTTTCTAGATTTTAAATATGTGCATAACTATAAGCCAGCAAAACCGCTCCTACTCATGTACTCCAGAGAACCGCTTGGTCCTCAGGGAGTAGGACCAAAAGTCACTGTCGCTTTCTCTGGGATGGCAAGGATCGGGCAACTGAAGAGGAAAACGCCAGGCATGTGAGGTATATGATGTGTCATGGAAGAAGCAACGAACCAGTTCAATGTATAAATTTGGACAGTTTTTTTTAATGGATAGTTCAGTGGAGATAGGATAAGATCTATGGACCAACACTATTTATGTAAAATAGTTTTCCATTATTAAAACACTACTGCATCTTTTCCAAGGATGCAAATGTGTCCAAGGATATACACTGAACGTAGGAGGGTAGCTGCCTGTGGGAAAAAGGAATGGGAAGGCAGGAGAGAAACTAAGAGGGGCCTTCCTGGAACTGATAGGGCAGTGTGCCATTTTGAACTGAGGTACACAATCATCTGTGCACTTTTGACCTCCAGAAGCTGACCAACTGAACAAACAAAATCCACAGTCAACTCCTCCAGTCAGGCTGGCACAGTTCTGGGTAGATCCGGAGTGGGGACAGGGACATGGGCTGGCTCACCGAGGGTCTTGGTGCGATGCTGCATGGTTCCAGCTTCCCTTGGTTGCACATGGAGTTCCCAGGGCACCGACACCAACCAGCCTCATCTCACCTCCCACCTGCTGCCTGGGACCAGACTCCGCCGTCCTCACTGCCAAGCTCTCCACAACATCCAGCTTAGAGTCCCCAAGTTACTTTCTCATTGAGGAAGTAAGCAGGGAAGTGGGCCTGCCCTGGCCCCCAGCTGCCTAAGGATGTGAAGAGGGGTGGAGTCTGAGCTGATGCATGGGAGGCTTGGTCTGGGATACCCCGCTGAGAAGCAGCCATCTGTGTCACTACCAATTAAACAATGAAATATCTGCAGGAGAAAAAATCAATTGCTCACTCACTCCTGCAGTCCAGTTGTGGGGAAGTGAAAATTACCCTCCCATCTAGTCTCTGAGGGTCCTGTGTGACATTCAGCTCTTCAGCGTCAGGCCCAGGAAAACTACCTCCCTGCTGCCTCTGCTCTGGCATTAAATGTGTCCCTGTGATTCTCCACACCGGCATAACTTCAAGGCTCCCAGTATATATGGGAAAATCGAGTTTTCACAAAAAGACATCCCAGGCTCAGAACCTGGGGAAGCGGATTTTGTGCGGAGGGAAAATCAGCCCACTCTCCTGCTGCCTCCTCATCCTGATGTCCTTCACCTGGTTACTTACTGATGTGCGACTCCAGGGAAAGAGGTTAATTTGAGCTGGCAGTCGTTTTCAGAAGCTGTCGCAGGCACGCTGGCAAAGAGGCTCTGATGCTGTAAGGCCTCTCATGGGGTATTGTGTTAGCTCATCATCCCCTCCTTTGATATCCTGCCTGGATGGCAGGGGCAGAGGAGCAGGAGACAGGGTGTGAGGAAGCCCCAGAGTGCCCCTCTATCTGCCATTCAACTTTAATTACACTGCCAGCTTTCCAGATTCTCTTTCTGGATTCCTAATTGCCATTAGAGAACAAAGATGATGAAAAGGGCTCCACCTCACCCTGCAGCCCTGGTGTGTTTGCATGACCCAGACTACAGAAGGCTCTGCCAGATGTCCACACCCACAGGGCGGACTGCTGCTGGGACACGTCCACCAGCCTGCCCTGTGGGCACTTCTAAAGTCAGCATCCTCTTGGTCACAGACAGAAGCTCCAGTCTACAAGCTTCCTCCTCCCAGTGCCTGAATCCCCTCAGTCACCCTCCTTCTCCCCTCAGTCAACCCCTTGCTGCTCCCGTAGGTACTGCTGTTCTGGCTTGGGATCTCATTCATTCATTCATTCATTCACTCATTTATTTATTTATTTATACCAGGGATTGAAGTCATGACCTTGTGCTTGCCCAGCAGGCGCCTACACCACTGAGCTAAATCCCTGGCCCTGGATCTCATTTCTTAATGAACTTCTCAACCAACTTTTTGGCTGGTCTCTCCTTCTCCGCTTCTGCCTCTCATTCATTCCCCACAGCAGTAATCCCCCTAAAAAGACACATTAATAGACCAGCAGGTCCTGTAGCCCTCAAGGGGCTCTGTACTTCTCCACTTGGCACTTCAGGGGCTGTATGACTGGCCCCTGTCCTCCTCTCCATCTTTATTTTAAGCCACATCTCACCTCTGTCCCTTATTTTTGGCCACTTGGAATGACCTTTACTCAGGGCTTCGCTCTCAACCTTTTGGGGCTGGCTAATTCCTTGTTGTAGGGGTGGCCTATGCAGTGCAGGATGTTTAACAGCATCCCTGTCTGCTCTCCACTTGATGCTGGAGGCATCACCCCCAGGTATGACAACCAAAAATGTCTCTGGACATGGATGAATATCACTTAGGGTACAACATTTTGTCCCCCCTCTTCAACCATGCACATATTAGGCAGTTTGTTTGTTTATTAGGCAGTTTGTTTGTTTGTTTCTTCGTTTTCAAAACTGGGTCTCACTGTGTCGTGCAGTCTGGTCTTAAACTTACTGGGGTCTTCCAGTCTCGGCTTCCCAGTGCTGGGATACTAGGCATGCACCACCACGCCCGGCCTTAGGCAGTTTCAAGTTCTTTGGTTTCAATGTCTTCTGTTCCCCAGTGAAACATCTGAGCAGCTTTCAATACTGAGTCAAGAACTTCTTGAACCTCTCTCCCCAATAATGTTAACTACTCTGCTTCCAGCCTATCTGTAATCCAAGCAAAGAGCAGGGCCTCTGGACCTTTTATTGCAATGTCGGTCCAACATCCTTTACCGGGCTGGCTGGGGCTGGCTCCTTTTGTGAATCACTGCACTTACAAAGAGCTCAGCAGAGTCAATTCTTCATGTTTGTGGAATGAAACCTAAACAAAGGGAGTTTCACGTCTGTCTGAGTTATCAGGAGTGGGTATAGCTTTGCAGCTTTCTCCATTATTTCATTAATGACAAGGCATTGAGATGACGGGAACAAAGGATGCTGAGCGAGATTCCTGGTTGGATTGTTTTGCTGGAAGGCAGTTAAAGCTTGCTGCCAAGAGTGTGGAGGATGGAAGAGCTCCTTCAACGACAGCTCTAAGGTCTGGTGGCTCTGTCTTTATTCTGCCCAACAAAAATCTAGGAGGCGTAGCCAGGCCTGACTGAGGACACTACATAACCACAGTGGAGAAGTTTCACACCAAGGAAACCAGGCCAGGGCAGGGCTGCCCCTGGCATGCACAGCAAGTGCCTTTGTGCAGGCTACAAAAAGGTGTCCTTCTCCCTGTGCCAGGGGGAAGGCTGGGGAGTGGAGCACAGCTGCGTGGCAGCTCCCACAAAGCTAACAGGCCCTGCCCACATGCAGGGCACCATTGTACTTAGTCCCTGCATGCAGAGATGGTCCAGACTCGAAGAATTTCATAGCTAGTAAGAAATACAGACAGCAATTAACCCAATTCCAAAGTTAAAGTCACCCAGCTGGTTCTTGGGAGTGTTAGGACTGACGTCCAGGCTTCTGACCCCATTCCTGGGTTTCTGTATACCATCACGCTTTCATGCCCCAGATGATCTGGAAATAAGTAAGTTCTAGGGATGGATCTGCTCTGGCAAGAATCCCAGGCCACCTCTAGGCACACAAAACCAGGATGCAAACAGTGACACCCAATACCATCCTTCTGATGTGGACAGCCAGGGCAGGTGTGACTGCAGGTATCTGCCCCTTCCTCTTCCAGTACCAGGGGGTGAAAAACAAAAGTCCTCAGGTCAAGGCTGCTGATCTCACAGCCTACTGACTTCAGGAGCCTGTTGACCTCTGCGGAGGGCTAGTGACAGTCACTTCTTCTGGAGGATAAAGGGAAAGGAGTGGGGAGACAGTTTCCCATGGATTGTCCATCTGAGTGAATTTCCATCCCTCTGTGCCTGCCCTGCCAACCTCCCAGGGAATGGGGGAGGTTCCAATGCCCATGAACCCCCCAAAACACTGTATGGTTATGACAGGTCATTAACTCATTTGCTGTCAGGTGCACTCCCCATATTTTAAACCTTTAGGTCTCTCAGGGTACAGGGCAGCAGCTGGGCAAACAGGTCAGGCTGCTGCCCCCCAGAATGGCCAGCTGTCTGGCTACAGAGGAGAGTTAGCTTGCCTGCAACTGAGGGTCGCACCTCCATTAGATACCTCTGATGGTAGAATCTTTTCCTCTGACCTCCCTCAAGAGGGTGTCAAGGTCTACAGGGCTACAGTTGGGGGTGTCAGACTTCAGAATGTAAAGAATCAGCTGGGAGCTGGGGTGGGAGTAACGGGGACATGGGCCTGTTTAAAATGCCCCAGCCTCCATTCTCCAAGAATCTGATTCAGTAGGCCCAAGAAGATGCATTTTGACAACACCAACTCCCCCACCCCCACTAGGTTATTTGAATGCAGGGAGTGGATAGATCACCCTCTGAGTGAAGGTTGGTGACTAAAATAGCACATGGGGTCCAGAAGCAAAAAATCTCTCTGGTTGTACGGCTTTGAAGGAGTCATTTACTAAGCCCCAGCTTCCTTGGTTTAAAACAGGGAGGTGTTACCTTCACAGAGCTGTTGTAAATTTTAAAGAGATGGTGCAGGCAGGTGAGGCAGCAGCACAGTGCTGGGCTGTTGGGAGCAGTAACCCTCTGTTCACAGAGGAGTGGAGAACACAGGGGCTGTCACTTCAGAGGAGGGAAGGAGACAGGCAGGATAGGGCCGTCCAGGGCTGTGCAGGCAGACGTGGAGCTGGAGGTGGACATGTTGTTCCTTGGCTCAGTGTGTGCCCAGCAGGCCCGGCTGAGAGTGATGATTAAAGCCCAGGCAAACATTGTGCTTCCAGAAAAGTCAAAACGTGAACTAATTGTGAGGAAGGGCAGCTCAATTAAGGAGGAGCCCACAAAAGCCACTGTCAGAGCAATGCTGGTGTCTACACCCACATGCTGAGTGCACCACACATGGCTGTTAAGAATGGTTGCTGGGCCGGGGATATAGCTCAGTGGCACAGCACCTGCCTGGCAAGTGATCTGGGCACTTGGCAAAGACCTTCTTGGTGATCAAGGCTGCAACAGCTCCTTCTGCGTTATTAGCTGCTGTTTACACCAGCAGGGAGCCAGCCACTGAACAAGGGTTTCCTGTAAGCTTCCTATCTGGGTATTTGAGGTGAAAGCAGGCGCCCAGGAAAGCAGATCTGCATGGTGCCCAGGGAGGGGCTTATGCAGCAGGACCCACCCCATCTTTTTTTTCTTCCTTCCAATCCTGGATTCACTAAGTGCCTACAGTCCAAAAGTATACTGCAAATAGAGAAAAAAAGACACTATGGAAACAGAGGTTCCACACCAGCTATAATACACCTGGCAGGTTATTTAGCTTCTCTGAATTCCATCTGTAACATAAGGCTAACTCAAGTCAGGTGTGGTATGCACAACCTGTAATCTCAGCACTGGGGAGGCTGAGGCAGGAGAACTGTCTGCCTAGGCTACACAGTAAGTTCAAGCTCAGCCTGAATGAACTACATAGTAAGAGTCTAACTTCCTACTTTCCTCATAGAAATAAGGCTACCTCATGGTTCTCAGGAGGATGAAAGGAAAAGCAAGGATGCCTAAGTAGAATCTTGTGTGATGTTTGCCTCATGTGGCCAAGTCCTACTCCTCCTCCCTGTTGGTGCCTGGCACAGTGGGGCTTGGTGGCAGCTGGCTGGGGCAGCACTTTATGCTGACCTGATCATTCTCCTTCCAAGCAGATGAATCCCATTACACAACTGCCAGTGCATCACATCCCTACCCCATTGCCCTTCCATGAGTTTCTGACCCAGGGACCCAGACTCTTTCTCCCTCTCCAGACAAAAGGCTCACAGGTCACAACCTCTGAACACACCGGCAGGCTCAGGCCTTGGGCTTCAATCCATGCTGTCACCACCTGTCCTGGTGGTGATGGAATACCCTGTCCCCTGAGATCCTGGTCTCCCCCTTCCTGAGGCTGTTCCGGGATCATTCTCTGTGCCCGGTCCCCAGTGCAGTGTGTGCCCTCCTCATACGTATCTGCCAAGCCCATAGTGATGCTCCCCATCTGCTCATGTCGGGGACAGACTCTTGGCCTGTAGTAAATGTGCTGCACAGGTACACCCACAATACAGGGCTTCCAGTCCGAGCCTGGGCCTGGGCTCACCACCACCAGAGTTCCAATGGGGTCCTGTTCCCCGTGTGGTGCCAGGCTGTCCCCAACCCACCAGCAGGACATCTGTGCTTTGTCAGCCAGTGCTTCCCAGCTGTCTGTGGCCATATCACACAGTACCAGCCTTACTAATTAGACATCATTACACGCAGGTTCCCTGGCTACACTGGCAGCCGGTGGAGCCCAATTCTGCCCAGCCAGGCTGCTTCCTCCCTTGGATCCCTCAGTATCAGTGCTGAGCTCTCTGTTCCTGACCCTGTAGGGGACCCATGGGGCTCACTTATATGACTCTGACCCTACGAGGCGGTCACTATTAATACACCCATACCCTGAGACAAGGTTGAATGAAGGGGGACATACAAAGGAGATCCACACTGACTTTCTAGAGAAAGAGGGCAAATGAACCCACGTGAGCAAGGTCAACTAATTCAGCCGTGAAGAAGCATATGTGACCCACCAGGGAGTAAGCACAGCAATGCTTTTGAAGATCCTAGGCCAGCTTTTCCTGGCCCCACGGCGTGCTTCTGGGACAACATCCCCAGCACTAAGTCTGTGTTAATTAGTGAAAATTATCTATTGCAAGCTCATTTTAACATTAGCTTAAAGCCAAACATAATTAGGAAGATGTATTAGTGACAAAAAAAAATCCAATGAAAATACACAAACAAGTGTTAGGATCATCCGCTAGTTTGGGTTATGGCCTTGAGCTCTCGGTATATGTGACATGTGGCAGAACGAGGCTGATCTCAAGGGGCACCTGCCTACCTAGCTACTTCCTGATTGATCCATCAGCGCAGGGCAACTGGAGCTGGCAGTTTGCCTGGGAGGTTCTGAGAAGCAGCAAGCGTAACTTGTGACCCTTGCCAGGTGATTTTACCTGGGAAGGCATCCCCAGAGAGGCAAAGAAGTGCAGAGAGGGGCCTGATTGATAATGACACTCAAGAGGACATTTGGGTAATAAGAATAGCTTAAAGTCATGTACCCCAGGTCTCCAGCCTTCTTTGTACCCCGCAAGGCTCTGCCTGCCCTATCTTTCCAGGACTGGCTGTTTCAGCCAGTGGGTCCCAGGGAGCTTCAGCTCACCAGAGTTCAGCACACATGAAAAGCCTGGGAATCAGACTGAGTTCCCACCCAGCTCCACTATTACTAGCAATGGGATCTTCCCCTGTGACCCTCCATTCCTCATCTGTTATGGAAAATTGCTGGTTTGTCCTTAAAATGAAATGAAATAATAGTTCTAAAAATGCTCGAGGGTGCAGCTCAGTGGTAGGGCACATGCCTGGCATAAGGTCCTGGGTTTGAGCCCCAATACTACAAATAAATAAATAAATGGGCCAATGTATTCTGGTACCTAAACGCCCAATAAATATTAGCTATCAATACCCTTCACCACCACTACTGTACTGAAGTTTATTTTCTTTTTGTCTCATACATTAAAGGCAGGTCCACATTTTATTGACTGTAAATGTCTGGTATCTGCACATAATACTGTATGTTCTCAGTAGAACACATTGTGTGAATGTGCCATTGTGGGAAATCTGCAGGTAGCTCAGGAATCCTCTTGGGAGGAGAGTTAATGACATTCACAGTCTGTCCTCGAAGAGTCACTGAAAAGAAGAGTCCTGGTCCCTGCCTCTGCTTACCATCTCCTAAGTCACTGCTATAAAAAACAGAACAAAGAGAACAGTTATCCAGAGCCTTCCATGTGCCCAGGAAAGTATAGTGAGGGCCCACAGAATGATAACCAATGGACAAGCTGTGCCCAGGGTGAGTTTACAGATCATCAGGAACCTGAGCCAGTAAGACTCATCATTAAAAAAAAATCACAGCCTGTATTCCAGGACTAAGATTCTGGGGTCATTAGCAAGTCCAAGGACTCCATGCACTTGGAGAAGAAAAAACAAAACTGGACAGAGTAGCAGCCGAGCTTAGCTGAGCTGTTCACTGCATGGGGTGGGAGACAGAGGCTAAGCAGGGGGACCGGTGGATGCCTACGGTGACTCGGCCTTGGGGGAGTTCAGACAGTGCCGGGGTAGGCAGTGCACTGGGGCCCAGCCCGGCACACATTTGCTCTTCTTGTCTCCCTGCTAACAGAGGAAGCTGCTTCCAGGACAGGCTGTGCTTCATACACGCTAAGAAGAAGGAGGCAGAGGTGGCCATCAGCCAAAGGGAGGCAGCATCCCTGGAGACAAGAACAATGTAGGGAAGGGGTGCTAGTGGGAATTCCCACAAGGCTTCAGCCTGTCAGGGAGGGCACAAGTCCAGAGGGCCCATGAAGTGGCCACAAAGAGGATGACATAGGTATCCAGAAGCTTTCTACACTCAGCGTCCCTACCCCACCCGCCCCATGTTGCTGGGCAGAGTCCTCTCTTCCCACTCACGCCACAGCAGAACATCTAACAGTTATGTATTTGTCCCCAAAACCACTCTGTGAGCCTCCCAGGCACTGGCTGGTGACAAAGATACTTTGAATGTTTCTGGAAGTTTCTGAAGGAAGAGATGACTCCGAAGGATAACCTGCTTCTGCAAGAGGAGGACACAGCGTTGAACTCAGACCTGGGTGGAATCCCAACTAGCCTCTCCTGAGTTCTATAACTTTATGCTTTCTCTGAGCCTCGGGGAAAATACCACTTTCCTTGCAAGATGCTGACAATTGAATTAATTAAAGGAAATAACACGCACAGTGTCTATCTCATCTTTCAGCAGTGTTAGCCCTTCTTGAGAAATCCCTTTTGTCTATATACATTACTTACCTTTCTCAAAATGCTTTCTCATAGTCTGGCATTAGAGTCTCAGCACAATCTTGAGAACGTAAACAAGGAACAAAAATGATCTCTGTCTTACAGGTGCAGAAATGGATGCCCAGCAAAGTAGAATGATTTGCCCAGTGTCACCCAATATGCAGGGGAAAGAGGAGGCCAGCTCAAGAGCGAGGACTCCCAGGCCCCTGCCTCCCAGCCCTGGATTCCTTTCCTGGCCCCTAAGGCCTCTCTGCCCCATAGACCTGACTTTGTCACCAAGAAATCACAAGGAGGTCTCAAAGTTTACTGAGGCCACACCTCCTGTGTTGGAACTCTTGGTGAAACACCCCCCTCAGAGTTTCAGGGACCCAAAGGGTAAGATTTCAGAGCAGTCAGCCCTTAGCTGAGACACAGCACAACCCAAAGTCCTACTCAGCCTCACCCTCAAGCTCCAGTCTGCTGAGGCCTCCTCTCCTAATGACAACTCTCAATCTCTAGGGGCAAAGAACACAGGGAGTCTTTTCAGACCACCGTGGGTCTCTCTAGCCCAGCCTGTACAACCAGTCAGGCTCTTCTGGGGAACATCCTCTGGGGACCCCCAGTGTAGTATCAGAGGAGCCTCTGTGCCTTCCTGCTTTATCAATTTTCTGCCCACAGCAGATCCAAAGGAGATTTTGCACTGAGGATTCTGATGCCACAGATTTCCACAGGCAGCTTAGAGGCAGGCAGAAAGCTGTCTTCGCCAATGGCCACCAAATCAAGGCCAATAAATAAACTCAAAGAGAGGGGAGGCTTGTCACACTTGAAGGAGGAAACAGAAAACACTATCCAGGGCCTCCAGAACTAACCTCCTGGGTGGGACACTGAGCTTCCTGGGAAGAAATTCTGCCCTTGTTGTCATTTTTACTAAGACAACAGCAGTTATTTCCCAGGACAGTTAGCATTTATGTGATAACGTCTAGGATCCTCAGTTTTCACATAGTCTCTCCCTTTTAAAACCATCTAGACACCTAGATATATTCATCTTCACTTTACAGTCAAGAGACTCAGAAAGGAAAGTGATTTGCCCAGAGCACAGCTGGGAAGTGGCCGGATTAGGACAGATACTAAGGCCTCTCAACTTGCCGAAGCTGTCCTCTGCTCTTGATGATAAGCCGGGTCTCTGTTGCTCAGGAATCCAGCACCTAGGATCAGTGATTGGCATAAAAAAAGAGAGACATTGAACCCTGGAGCCAAAGCACCAGGGATTGCCAGGGATGCCCAGACAGGTTGGGGCAAGATCCCAGAAGGGCTGAGAAGTGCTTATTCCCTGGAGCTGGGCCATTTTCCACTAGCCCTAATGGGGCAAGGACTCTGAAATTGCTGGGAGCCTCTGAGCAAAGCCTATGTGGTAATAGTCTCTTGTGGAAGGGCACAAGAGTTAGGAGAAGGGACAGGATGTGGGGCTTGCAAGCCCATGGCGGCCATGGGGGTACTCCTTTTGATTTGTGTATTTAAATCTGCTTCTAAGAGGCAGTTCCAGAGCCCCTAAAGTCAGCTGTCCCTCTGAGATGAAAGGGGGATGGGAGCTGGAAAGGAGAGAGACAGGAGACATCAGGAGGAAGGGCTGAGATCAGCTCTCAAAAATGGCGGTGAGGAGCTAGTAAGCATATTAGCATAAACTAGTAAGGTTTTAAAAAGAATTATATATGAAGGCATCTGCTGTTTTGGAAGGCATCTGCTCTATCACTGTATATCAATCTCAGCACAGTACCTGCTATCGAGAAAGTGCCTGGTACTATTTGCTGGATGCAGTTAAGTGAGGAAAATATCCACTGAAGCTGCTGGGGAGACTGTGGACTCTATAGCAGGCAAAGGATGCCATCTGCAAAGCTGTGTTTCCTGGTGACGTGAACTGGTGACTCAAAGACTTTATAGCACCCCCTGGGTACTTGTACCCCATCAGCTTCCTGGAGGTCATGCTGCCTTCCCTGGAGCCTTCTCAAATCCCTCTGCCCCTTTCCTTCCATTCCCTCCACCCTATCCCTGCGATTTAGAGCATCCTTCTCCCTGCTGCCAGCTATCCTTATTACTAAAGGAGTCCCCTGGGTGATGGGCAATTCCGTAGGGAAGGCTCCAGACACTTCTTCCCTGGAGGGGAGGAGTTCTCAGTTCTTTAAATGGTTTCTTGACCTTCAGCAATAGAGGACGGCACCTGCACAGCCCTGCAAAGGGGATCAAGAGAAGTAGGTTTCTGCTGTACCAAAGCTCTACAGCCTCAGAAGATAAGATGGGCCTGTTAGAGAAAGCTGTGTGGAACTTTTGTATCTGAAATTTGATAAGATGCCCAGGAAGAGGTGGCCACTCAGCCAAGACCTGAGAAAGGACAAAGTCATCAACAGGCAGCCAGAGGTAGGGACAGGACTGGCCTGGGTCCTCACCCCTCCCCTTTCTCCGGCAACGTGGCAAGCCTGCTCCATTATCTACAGCAGGCCAGAAAAGGAGCAGCACCTAGCCAGACATCAGCCTCGCCTCCCAGGCTATGCTTATCACCTTCACAGGGTCCCTGGCAATCCTGACTCAGGACCTGAGGAGCCTGTGTGATCTGCTCATCTTGCTCTAAAGATGTCACTCTATCCTTCTGGATTCAGAGAGCTCCTCTGGGAGCTGAAGACAATACCTGTCTTACAGTTACTGAAACACGACAGAAACTGGGCAGATTGTGAGGAGCTAACTAGTCAGCTGGTTACCTGGTACATTTGGGTTTGGACCCAGGAATGTGAGGCCAAGGAACAAACTTTTTTGTTTTTTTCCAAGGAACAATCTTTGAGGTAAGAGCCAATCAGTTTTCTGCAATACCCACTCATTAGTCTTAAAAATGGATGCCCCTGGTCACAAGGGTGCCCGGGCAGGAGGAGAAGCGAACGGTTTGGTGCTGTCTCATCCTCCCTGTTTTGCTCAGACATGTCTACAAGCAGGGCCTCAGCATCAGAGAGTCTTCTGGGTAAGGCTATTGCCCCTCCTGCCACTCCCCACATCAAGGATTTGTCATCCTAAACTGCAATGCCATATTAGCAGACTATTAGGCTACTTAAGGGCAGAGGCATGTTTCATGTCTTTTTTCTATTAATGTATGCTTAGCACGCAGTAGACCTCCAAATTTTGCCCAGTGACCAAACAGATGCATAATTCCTCCAAGTTGCCAGGCTGTCAGGATTGTGGGTGCTTGTTCCTCTTGTTATAGCTTTGCAAAGAAGAACCAAGAGTTTCCCAGGATGCACATGGTCTGGCTATAAAGCACTGCCTGGCAGTTATAGTGATCTGAGCTGCCCAAGTGTCAGCAACTTGCCCTGGTCTTCTTTGCTAACATGGCATCAGCCAGAGGCTCATTGCTGAGTCCCTAAAGGCACCCTTTTTACCTACAGCATAAGCAGACAAAGGACATCATTTGTTGACACTAAAATAACCACATCTCTCAAGAGGTAGAAAAACCTCCTTTTTACAAGTAAACACAGCTGAATCTCTAAAGGCTGGTGATCCTGCACAGCTAGGGAAAAGGGTTCTGACTTCTGCAGCTAGTTTAGATTAACTTCCTCAAAGGCTTTCCTCCCATCCACAGGCCTATTTCTATACCTGCCCTCCTCCCTGAGCCCCAGTCATTTTCGAAGTGCCCCATAATTAGGCTCCTAGCTGCACATTTTGCATGACCAGAGATGAAACCACTCACTGACCAGTGACCTTGGGCAAGTCATGGCAACTCTCTCTGAACTTTAATTTCCTGTTTATTATTTGGGAACAAATATTACCTTACCTTAGAAAATTATTTTAAGTATCAAATGAAACAAAACTAAATCTCTCTGGCACAAAGTTGGAACTGTCCAAATTCTTCTGCATCCCCTTGAGGGTGACCCCAAGGTGTAGTCTGTCCCATCCAGCCTCCAGGCAATCAGACTCACCCAGGAAGCAAAAGAAAGTCTCTCACAAATCTGCCCCACCCAGCCTCTAGGCATCCAGATTCACCCAGAAAGCAAAAGAAACTACCTCCCTCAGGTTGGGGAAGCAAGGGAAGGCTGCTAGCAAGTTGGAAAAAATGGCATAGTGGTGGAGACCACCCCCAATCTAGAGGTGCAGCCTTTAGAACACAAGTTAGAGACCTTGGTCTTTCTATAACTGGCTACATGACCTTTGGGCAAGCCCATTTCCTTCTCTCTACTTCAATTTCCTCACCTGTGATGTGGTGCTGTACTGATGTAAGGGACAGTGATTTTTAAAGGAAGAGATCCAGAAGGCTTAGGAGTTGGCTGAGTATAGACAGGGTTAAAAGCTTCTGCTTCCAGGCTTATAGCCTCCTGCTTGGGGACCTGGTTGAAAGAGCCTCACCCCAAGCCATACACAGTTCTCAGATTCTACTATGATAGCTTTCTCCTGCCAATCAAACCTCCTTGTACTTTTTTTGGTGAGATAAGATACAAATAAAAAAATTATATACATAAACATAAATATAAACATAAATCTTGCTCTGGGCTCAGAGTCTCTGAGAGAATGCCTACTTTAATTCTCTCTCCTTCCCCAATTTTGCAACTCACCTCCCTCAGGGAGCCTTCCCAGTACACACAGCCAGCCTCAGAACCGCCTTTTCTCCAGCAAAGCCCTTACATTTGAGTAAACTCTTGGAGGGCAAAGGCCCCTGCTTGGCTCTTCTTTATGGGTAATGCCTGGCAATATTCCAGAAACAATTACTGCTTAAAGTCTGTACTTATGGGCTTGATTCACAACTATTAACGTTTCTGTTGCTAAATATTTGAAGAGTTAAGAAAACCCCACTAACCCAGGGATATAGCAGCACAGTACCTGCCTGGCAAGCACAAAGTCATGAGTTTGCTTCCTGGTACAAAACAAAAGAAAACCCCACTAAGCAAGAGAGTCCTGTCATCCCATGGGGAACTAGAAGCCCCAGCGGCCAAGGAGTTTGTCTCTTTCTTCTTATAACAGGTTTACAACCTGAACCCTGACTGTGACCAGATTTGCTCCATTCAAGCTCCACTACACCATTACTCTGGACAGTGGGGCAGGGCAGTGCAGTGTTTAGATGAAAGGCTTTGGTGTTTGGGTACTGGCTCAGCCCCTTACTTGCTATGTAACCTTAGACAAGTAACTCAACTCTCCTGAATCCTGGTTTCTTTTTCTCTGAGACTAAGGAAAAGTATCTATTATTTCCAAAGGTTGTGAAAAGCAAGACAAAATGCAGGTTAAATCATTAGCACAGTGAGCAGCACAGAAGAAGTACTAACTAAATTGAGACTTTGTTAGGATTACGTCACGAGACCTGATCTCTGACCCGGACTGCAGCTTGCTGCCTAGCATTGCCACCCACTTTCTTCTCCCCTGCTTTGTGCTCAGTCTTGCATTTTTCTTCTGCAGAATGCGACATACAAAAGTTCAGTTAGGCAAGGAACAATGATTCAGAGCAGGAGGGTGGAAGCACCCACAGTGAAAAATTAACCCTTCCTCCAAGGCCATCTAAATGACCCCTTCCAGGAAGAGGTGCTCCGCCAATGGTTTCCCAGCTTCCTGATTCCTGTTTAAGCCTCTTTGGCCTCCACCAGAATCAAGCCTCCAGCTCAAAGTTGGGTTACAATGGTGAACTCAGCCCCTCCTGCTGCACATTATGAACAGGGGACTAAGGCTGCCACTGTTTCTTAACAAATCTCAGTGGAGGGGAGCTAGATTTAGCAAATAAAAAGTAGGCTATCCAATTAAATTTGAATTTTAGTAAGTGATGAATAATTTCAGTTCCAGTATGTCCCACACAATATTTGAGATGAATTGATACCAAAAACAAAACCAAAAAAAAACTTACCAGTTATTTAAAGTTCAAATTTAAGGGAATATCCTACATTTTTATCCAACCCTACTCAAGTTCTCTTATTCAGAGCACAAAGATTAACGTCTCCCCCCGGATCCACAACCTACTGGCCCCCCATCTCCTTTCAACAATTCTAGCAGATGGGATAAGCTGGAGATTTTCCCTGAGCTGCAGAGTCCAGAACCTGGCTTGTCAGAATGCCCAGCACTGTGCCAGACCACAGCTCACTCAAAACAGCTCCCTTCATTCATTCTTGGCTGCTTGAGCGCCAGGGCTGGGCCCAGGAGGAAAGTGAATGTGAGGGCTCCAGATCAGCTTTGCCGGGATGGGGGCCTCCCAAGAGCATAGCTGGGTGGGGGTAGGGATGGGGAGGTCACCCTCACCAGTTATTTTGAAGATGGAATGAGAAAATGACCAGGGATACATTTTGCAAATCTCTGTGGAATGCATAGGTCATGACCAAAAGACCTGCAAATGGCCCATTTTGCTACAGGACCTCGGGAAGATGGATGGGCAGGACAAAAGACACAGCACAGAAAGCCAGAGCCTCCGGACAGTATAACGACAACTAACTTTGTGATTTGCCAAATACGTGCATATCCATCCTCTCTAGAGGCCTCACCACCGGCCCATAAGGTTATGGGACGTTGGAGATCATTTTCTAGAGTGTGGCTAGGGCGGCTGTACCAGGCCCTCCCCGGGAGGTGAAGCCTGGTCCAAGAGGCTGGGGGTGGGGGTCCACGGTGTGGAGCGCAGGGCCGGCAGGGCCTACCTTGTGGGCCTGTTGGATCATCTGCCTGACCACCTGCTTGAGGTGTGGTGCCTTCTCTTCCTTGGGGGGATGGGTGAAGAGGGTGACGCGGCTCACGCCGCGGAAGAAACCATTATCCGTCCAGCCCAGGTCCAGCGGGGGCACCTCGGTGTCGGAGCGGTCTGGCCAGTAGGCCAGCGACTCGGCGGGCTGGGCAGGGGCGGGCGCGGGGCCCTTGGACTTGGCTTTGCTCTTGCCCCGCGCGACAAGGGTGGCGTCCTCGTAGGGGCTCCAGGCGGCGCGGAGGGCCTGGCGCTCCTGGCTGGAGAGGAAGTTCCGCAGCCGCTCCTTCTGGACCCGCTCGCGGTAGGCCGGCTCGCCGTCGCGCAGCAGAGCCTCCAGCGCTGCCCGTCGCCGCTCGCAGTAATAGAAGGCGGCCTGCGCCTCGGTCACCTTCTCGTTCACGTGCGCCTCGTCCAGGCAGCACAGCTGGGACGCGGCCATAGCGTCGCCGCGGCCGTCGGCGCTGGCTGCCCGCCTGGCCCCTGGCCCTGCGCTGAGGGCCGGCGGCCGCACCTGGAGCCGCCGAGGGGCGGGGCGCCTCACCTGGCCTCGAGGTCTGCCTGGGCCCCGCCCCGCGGCCCCCAGCTGGCCAATCCGCGCGGGCTGCAGGGTGGGCGCGGCCGTCCTGCGGGGCGGGGCCGGAGAGGCCCGAGGGGGCCCGAGGGGCAGAAGCGGCAGAAGGGGCCGTCGGGCGGGGCAGAGCCCAAGTGCCTGCAGCCTGGACCAGTTCCGGGACTCCAGGGCTTTCTTGGGGTGCAACCTGGTGTGCGCTTTGCAGGGCCTAGCCCGGGTCGAAAGACCCAGCGTGGAAAGGAAGTTGGAGCGAGGCGCAGGTTAGATCCACGTAAAACCCTGGGGCCACGTCCACCCGCTTACTAGACCCTTCGGCCGGCCGTGGGAGGTGGCCGACCTAGTCCTTCCTGCAACCAGCCCCCGCCTGGGAGGCGTTGATTGTGTGCGCAGGGACGGTGGAGTCCAGAGCATGTGTTCTGGCCTCTGGGGTCACCAGTCTGACCCCCAAGCCTTGCAGTCTTGTTGCTGGACTGGATTTTGGTATGGAAAAACAAAATGCTAATGAGATCTCTTGCACGCCCACGTGCCCCAGTTCTGAGATCAGAGGCCTCCAGGGTCTGTCAGTCCAACACCTTCACTACAAAAATTTCTTTAAAAAAAAAAAGTCACCCAAACAGAAATGATGTAAGCAACAGCAGTGGAAATTTACCCCCATTTTAATTTGAAGCAGTGTGTGAATGTGTGTGTGTGTGTGTGTGTGTGTGTGTGTGTGTGTTTGGGCAAGATAGGCTGCCACAGGCCTGATTACTGATTAGTGATTCAAAATATATCTTTGAGCTCAAGGAAGAAAGCCTCGCAGACACACACACACACACACACACACACCCCACCTGCAGCTCTGCTGTTTCCCATTGGATTAAATACAATCTTCTTAGTCATTAACATATTATTTTGTTCGTGTGCTGCTGTACAATTTGATTCTCCACGTTCAAAATATTTTCAGATCATAGCAACCAAAGGTTCACATTTCTCTCATTTTGTAGTACAGCATCTCAGAGCTGGAAGGAGCCTTAGAAACTAGTCCAACCCCTCATTTTACGAACGAGGAAATTGAGGCCTAGAAACAAGTGCTTTCTGTGGGTTCCTGGTAAAGGAAGAGGCAGAACATGGGGACTGCTAAGCTCTGCGTGTCTGGGACACCCTTTCTCCTTTTCTTGTTGTTTAGGTTATGGGGAAATGTGGTGGCTTTAACCCTGGGGGACCAGGGGATGTGGGTGTGGAGGTCACTTAGCATTTCTATACCTTCCATTGATGGTCTGGGGGGGGGGATGAAGATCTTCAAACATCTGTAAATTTTATGACTGTAGTTCTAGGCATGCTGGATCAACTCAAAGACTGAGAATGGTGAGTAGCAGGTACCAGATCTGTCCTTTGCCACTCCTGGAAGTGGAAGGCTACAGTCCTGGTAAAAATACACTCTTAAGTACTATAGGTGAATTCCATCTTTAGATTGGAGAGCATAGAGTTTATTTTATAAAGACTTGGGAGCCTTTAAGGGCCAGATTCTGTGCCCTGGGGACACAGAAGAGCTCAGGAGAGTGACAAGCAGGGGCAAGGTAACACAAGCAGTGTGATGACCCAAGTGTGATGAAAATGTTTTAATAAATGCACTCAACTACTTGGGAGCAAAGTGATTGAACAAACATTTATTCAGTGCCTGCTGTGCGACTGGCGCACACTTCATACTCAGTGTATATTACTTAAAGAATGAATTAGGGCCAAGAGAATGTTATGGGTAAGGAGCTGTGAGGACGATGCAGGCAAAAGCAATTAATCTGCCCTGTGGGAGACGATAAGACTGCTTCGCCTATTAAGAGGGGATTTTGAATGGAGCCTGAAATGGTGAGAATTCAAGGATGGGAGAGGGATTTGATATGTGCTGAAGGTCAGCTCATTATGCTGCCACGGCGCACATGGGTTCAGCTCAAGAGACTACTCTTTCAGAGCCTTACTCTTTGCTTCTTCCGTAAAATGGTTCACTGGTGCTGACCTCTTCTGACCTCCAGAATGTTGGGGTTTAAAGGAGATCACATACTTGATTTTATTTGCACTCTGTCCGACTGGCAGAAAGTTGTCTGGCTAAGCTTCAGATTCTGTTGGGTGGGTCTGGGAGGAGGCCTGAGGTCTCCTTTTCTGACAACCCCCCAGGTAGGCTGGTGTGCTGACTCACAGACTGGGCACAGTAAAGATTTTGGAGCCACTTAAAACAAAAACTCTGATTTCCTGGTATTAGCTGTGTGCCCCTGGGAAGGTTGTTACTCCTCTGTAGGCCTTGGGTCTCATCATCAGTGACAGACAGGCAATAATAAGCCCTACCTTGAAGGATTTTTTTGAGGAGGGGAAAAAATTAATGGAAAATGTATCACTTGTTGGGAGATCTGACATAGTTAGCAGCCAGGAAAGGACAGTAAGAGATGGGACAGGAAAGAAAAGGATATTGGGCCAAATTACAGGGACCTTGGCTTTAGATCTTACTCTGTTAGCTACAGAGGAGTGACTGAAGGTTAAGAGAGTGACAGGATCATAAAAAATACAGTGGCAGTTACTATGTGCCAGTCACTGCTAAATATTTTATGCATACTTTCAGTGAACTTTGTAATTCTATTAGAAAAATTATTCTCCCCATTTTTCAGCTGAGAAAATGAAGCACAGAGAGGTTTGATAGCTCCTGCTAGGTTACCCAGCTAGTGAGTAGAAGAGTCAGAATTCAAATCCAGACCATCTGACTCTAGAGCCTGTTTACCTGTTCACTTTACTATTCTGCCTACACCAAGAATGTAGGAAAGGGACAGTAGAAAGTGTTCCATCTTTTTTTTTTTTAAATTGATTTATTCATTCAACAAACATTTGGCAAATGCCTAGCATTGTGCTAAGAGTCAGAAGCTGTTCATCCGTTTATCAAATCCTGGTGGAGCCTTTCTCAAAGTTCAAGGCTGTTCCAGGAGCTGCAGATGCAGCTCAGGACAGAAGCAAGTCCCCCAGAGGCTTACACTGAACTAGCATGCTTAAAGCATGTTTTGTTTTTTTTTTCTCTCAAAGGACATAGACATTATGAGACCTGAGTTGGAATTGGACAGAAGCAGAATGGAATATTTTAGAAACAGTTCACATTGAAAAAGCCCTTTCCCGGATCTAATGAATATGAAACACACTGTGGTCTTTGGTAAGTCACCTTTTATACACCAGTGTCAGGTTATGCAGCCCCTGTGTTAGAGAGGTTCATGCATGGTAGATAACCTGCTTGCCATCCAGAATAAAAAGGAAGAAGCAGACGTGATAGCTAGCCTACCAGGTAGGCCCTGGGGTCATCCCCAGCCCCACAGATAAACAAAACAACAACAAACTCTCACAGTGGTCTTCACAAGGCAAGGTGATAAAGGACACTGTGGGTGAAGGCTATAGAGAATTTAATACACAGTGATCCACTACGACCCGACCTCCTGCCCAACCTGTTAGACTGTGTGAGGTGTTACAGAAGAATAAACTGAGGCTCTGGGAAAGGAGATATCCTCTTCATGGTTATCAGCTGTCAGTTGGAAATCCAGGGTACATATCCATGAAGCCTGGCCCCCACTTTCCATCCTATACACAGCTAAACACTGGGTATGGCACTGAAATTTTTTTTTTAAAAAAACCTTACCTTTGGGGGAGACTGATTTCTTTTAGGTGTGGGCCCTGTAGATGAAGCTAAGTAACCAAGTCCAGGAATGTTCCATGATGTGGTGACCTCCTAGGAGAACTCCTGAGCCTCTCCCTATCCCCCTAGCTCTGGACCTGAAGCCTCCCTGAGCTAGGCCAGCCCATCCTGGTTACATTTCTGACTTCAGAGGCCACCTTGGCCAAGGAGACTGATACCTTCTGAGAAAGCCCTGCCTTCTCCAGCGAGTCCCCGCCCATCCCTTCATTCTCTTGGCTTCCTGGGAGGACACTGTCCTCTCTCGCCTGGGTACTTTGCTCCAATTCGCCTTCCCTTCCCCTCCACTTCTTGAGCACTGCAGGCTGCGTGCTCAGTGGAGCTATGACACCTTATAGTTAACATTAATTGTAGCTGTGTTCATCTCAGCATACATCTATTTTCCCCAGGCCTCCTGTGTAATTTGAGTCCCAAAATAGCCCACCTCATGATGTATTCTTAGATAAGTTCCCTGGGGGTGACTTTATCCCTCTGTAACAATTTGTGTCATGGGCACCTATTATAAAACTTTGGGGGGTGCTCTTCTACACCTCTAAAATGTTTCTTTGTGGCCTATTCCCTGAGCAAGTGAGAGAAGAAGGAAAAGAGTTCCACCGGGGCAGATCCTAGGCCGGAACAGGCTGAACAGCCTTCTAGAACCTCTGACCCACCCTACTGTACCCTACTCTGTCCCATGAAATGAATACCTTCACAACTATATCTTTGGGACTTATCTAAGGCTTTCATCTGCTTATTCATTGATTCGTTTATTTTGAGGCAGGGTTTTACTAGTCCTGGTGAGACTGGAACTCACTTTGTAGCTCAAGCTGGTGTCTGCTTCTTGGTGATTCTCCTGCCTCAGCCTCCTGAGTGCTGGGATTACAAGTGTGTGCTATACCACCTGCTTCAGTGATTCTTTATTGAACAGCCTGCTATGTAGTTCCTGCCCCCACAAAACTTCCAGACTTGGGACTTTATTCTGCCTCTAATAGTCACGGCAGTTTACAGGTTCCTTGTCAACTGGTTGCCTTGCTTTCTCTCCCGTGCTCTGGCCTGTTGATCTCCCGTGTCCATCCACATGTTCCTGGGGGTCATCCCTAGCCTTCCCTTCTTTCATACCTCCATGAGCATCATTGCTTCTCTGGGCTTGGATGACTCAATTCCACATCATCATCTCAGGCTGCCTGCTGGCCATCTGTCCTCGGACATCCCCCAGGCCCTTTCAGTGCAACATGTCCCAAAGAGAACCATCAGTCCCTTCCTCTGTTCCTCCGGGAGAGTGACTCAGCTGCCTCTCCTCCACCATCTTCCTTGACAGAAAATGCTAAGTCTGGCAGGTGGCTTCTTCTTCCTCCAGCCTCTAGGCCAGAAGAGGCTGCCTCCTGTCTGTCCTTGTCTATCCCTGCTACCACCACTATCCCCTGGCTTCCCCATGTTCCCACCTGTGATGCTGCCAGAGCCTCCCACCTGGCCTCCCTAACTGGAGGCATCCCTATCCCATCTCTTTTGAAGGGCAAATATAAAGATGTCATTCCCTGCGAAACATCTTCCGAGGTTCCCCACTGGCTACGGTGAAAACCAAGCTCCTCATGGCCATCGGGGCCCCCAACCTGCTGTGCTTCTTCCACGCGTGGCCTCCTTTCTTGGCACAGCGTGTTTTCACTTCATCCACCAGTGACTTGGTCCTCTCTTCTCAGCTTATGGTCGCTTCGTTTACCCTATCCTAGCTCCTGAGCTCTGGGCAGGGATGGCCTGTCTCCCCAACGGGGAGCTAGCTGTCAGCTCCTTGGGGGCAGCCCTGCTGCCTGTTGTTGTACCCTAACCACGAAGCTTTCACCCTCATTCCCACCCTTGTCACCACTACTTTGAACAGACTAGGAAATTCTTAAAACCGAGTAGGATTTTCTCTCTCCTCCTGTCACAGATAAAGTATGAATGTGAGAATAAGAGCCTGGGGTGCAAAAGGCAACTCAGTTAAACAGGAGTTTTTTCAGTGACTCAAGTGCACAGTGTGACTCTGTGTGTGTGTGTGCGCGCGCGCGCACGTGCGCGTGCATGTGTGTGCACAGGCTGGAGTGCAGTGGGGTCCACTACACACTGCATAGTTTGACCATCTTTAAGAGTGAAGAGGATGTCAGCATCCTGGTCCTCCTGGGAGACTCTGGTCTGGAGCGGAGGTAGAGGACCTGGACCACGGGGGACAGATTTCAGTGAGGGCCAGGAGTTCCACACTTCTTCTATCTGGAGACTCCTCCTCTGTCCCTTCTCTGGGGGACACAGAGTCAGCCCATTGTGTGCTCCTGGGGTGGGTTGGGCCTGAGCAAGAGCTGTTTAGTCCTCTGGCTGGGGCTTTTTCTGCTGGTTGAGTATCAGAAGGAGAGGATTCCTGACAATGAAGTAGGTGAATGGAAACAAACTGAGGTCCCAAACCAGGGTTAGTCCCTCTCGTCTCACTGTGCCCATTTTTTCAGGGGCAAGCAGGGTGGGGTGGGGTCTAGAGATTACTATTTACCGTGTGCCAGCTGCATGCATTGTATGTGACAGGGGCTCCCAATACATTCAGTCACCTCCACCTTATATGATGTATTATAATCCACATGTGATATCACTGACAAAGCCAAGGCTCAGAGAAGTTTAGCAAAGTGACCAGGGTCACATCATAAGGATTCTCATCCTGCTCCACTTGCCACCAAGTCCATGGTATCCAAGGATCAAATGAATTCTTCGGTAGAACTTTAATGTCCAATATAGTAGCTTCTGACTACACGTGGCTATTAAAATTAAGTAAGAATTAAAAATTCAGGTTTTTTTTAAATCTCATCACCACCTTCAGAATGCTCAGTGGCCATGTGTGGCTAGTGGGCACCTATTGGACATGCCAGTCTAGAAGGTGTTTATTAGCCTAGGGAGTGTTTTAGAGAGTGCTCTTATATAAGAACCTCAAAATCAGGAAGGGCTGTGGAAGCCTGAGAAGCTAAGAAGGCTTTTCCAAGGAGGTGGACCTCAAACCAGTCCTTAGAGAATCTAGAGACTCGGAAGGCAAGTGGAAGGCATTCTGGGTGGTACCTAACAGCAGGGAGGCGGAGAAATCCCCGCTCTGAATGGACCTGGTACTGATGGGAAACGGCTGAATGAATGAGTGAATGAGTGAGTGAATAAATGTAACAGGCATGGTGGCACAGGCCTGTGATCCCGGCACTCTGCAAGCTGAGGTAGAAAGACTGCAACCTTGAGCTCAGCCTTGGCAATTTAGGTACTTAGCAAAACACTCTCAAAAAAAGTAACTAAGTAACTCAGTGCAGATGCCCTGAGTTCTACCCCCAGTACTGGAAAAATGAACAAACAAACAAACAAAAAACAAAAAACGAAACCCTCACTGCAAATGGTAACTAAAGCAAGCAGTTTGGTCTCTCTATGCAGTCAATGAAACTGACTGGGTTCCCTTGCTTGTGGGTGCTCAGTGTGCAATGGCTGTGAACAGCAACCTCCTTGGTAGTGTGTGCAGCTGCTTGCTGGTGTAGGTTGCGTAGGAGACCTTGGGGACGCTGCTTCCTGGTGGGGTTCGTGTGTCTGACCTCGTGCTATCCCCAGTCTAGGTTTAGGATAGGTATGCAAGGTGCCTTTGGGAAGCCCCAGGGCACAGTGGGAGGGTGCACATTGCACAAGGCATCTGTCCATCTGCATTGGGCTGCAGAACAAGGAACAATGATCAAGGCCTACAGGCATTCAAGTTTCCTGGCCACCATGTCAAAGAAGTAAGGCTTCACCAAGTTTAATGCAGATGGACTTGAGACATGGTGGCTGAGAAGAACCTCATCCCTGAGGGCTGTGAGCGAATCTTGTTCCTCTGGACAAGGTGGAGCCTTGTATTCTGGAAGGCCTCTGTTGTGCTGTCGCCCTCTTCGAATCAAGCTCATCAATAAATCTTATCTCTACCCAAAACAATTCTTTTAGGTCATGGTGTCTATGTATATGTAGGCACATAGGTGTGTCTGAAAATGCATTTATATGTGTGTGTATACATCTGGATACATGGATATGTACATGCGTGTGTTTCAGAGAGCGAGGAATGACAGAGGAAACAGGCTGGGAATACAGGAAGCTCTCAAATCCTTGAACGGCAGGCTGTTTGAACTCTGTTGTGATTGGGAGCCATGAAGATGTGAGAACTGGGAATGGGCAGGATGAACATGGTGCCTGAGTTCATGTCTCTAGCTGAGAGGACAGGATGGACCAGAGGCAGGGAGAGCCCATGATGGGCTCCAACAACTCTTATGCTCAGCTCTGAGGCTGGAATCACCAGGAGGGACTGGGCCATCTCTCGAGCTCTCCAGGCAGGAAGTCTGGAGCAGCGCACCTGGGCGGGCTGTGCAGGCATCATGGGCAGCCTGAAGGGACAGGTTTGGCTCTTGCTGGACAGACTGACTCACTGATAGCGCAGTACCAAGAACAACTGTGCCAATTTTAAAACAACACTGACCAACCATGGGGCCTGGGCCAGCATTATTGTTTCCTTGGTGTCTGCTCATTCCCTGTTGTTGGGACCTGGAGCCCAGATGTCACAGGGCAGACAGAGGCACTGAGGGCACACAGTGCTCCAGAGCAAAGCTGCTGGCGCTGCACATGCCAGGAAGGTGGCTCAGGACTGGTGGAGGTGGGAATCAAAGACAACTTGGAAAGGAGGCAGTGTTTTCTCTGTCTTAACTGCTGGCTAGGATGTGGGTGGAGGTAGAGAGGAAGGAAGGGGACCTCCAGGTAGTGGGACTGCACAGGCACAGACACCAGAGAAGGAAAATACAGGGCACAGTTCATGGGCTGAGGATCATCAAGATGACAGCCCCATCTCCTGGAGGCAGCTTGAACCCCCAAATGGGGATGGTATGGCAGGTTTTCTTCTTCTCTGTTTTCCTCTATACTGGGGAATAAATCAAGCATACTCTGTTATCATATTTCAAATCTTTCTGTTTTGAGACACAGTTTTGCAAAGTTGTCTATACTGGCCTCAAACTTGTGATCCTTCTGCCTCAGCCTCCTGAGAAGCTGGGATTTCAGAAATGCACCACCTTGCCAAATAGGGAGAAAGCTTTCCAGTTAACGCAAAGCCTGGTCTGAGTGGGGTGATCTGTAAAGGGACAGACACTGGTTGGGAGCATGGCTGGTATCCCAAGGTTGGCCTGGGTTGTTGTTGCTGCTGCTGACCCCACTGCCTAACTTGGCATTCTTAGTCAACATCTGATAAAGAAAAGACAATGCAGTGATGCTTGTTACAGCGTGGTAAGGAGACATTATTGAGGACTATTGTATTAGCATTCCCATTGCTGAGATACCCACAACTTAAAGGAGGAGAGGTTTAATTAGGCTCAGGGTTTCAAGAGATTCTGTTCAGGGTCAGCTGGCACCAGTGCAGGAATGTCATGTTGGAAGGGCATGTGGAGCAAACCTGCTTGGTCCATGGCAGCCAGGAAACAAAGGAGGGGAGCAATGCCAGGGAGGAAAGGATGAAGGACCAGATTTAGACCCCAAGGCTATGCCTTCATGACCCACTCAGACACCCAGATATATGATCCACCAATCCCCTGAGGGGATCCCAAAGCCTGTCCAGTTGGCCCTACCCTAATGGCCACCATCATAGAGAGAGGCACAGAAGCTACTGCAATGGAGTCCTACAACTCAGGGGGAGAAATTGGGCTCAACCCCAAATGTGTCATGAACTGGTGGGAATTTATATCCAAGGAGCAATAGGTGGGGGTCTGTGGGTAAAAATTACTCAGAGGAAACATCAGGAGTGGGGGCTTGGACTAATCCACCTAGCAGGATTCTTGCTGAAGACAGATAAGATATCAGATATCACCTGGGGGATGGTGCAAGAGGAGGAACTGACATAGAGGAGATCAGATGTCCAGTAACTGGATCTTGCAAGGAAGTGCATAGAGGGCCTAGCAGAATATCGAGAACCCTGACTCGAGTTGGGCTGAGCAAAGAATCTTTGCCACATCCTCAGCATTTTGTACCTTGCAGGCCACTGTAACAGTGGAGGCACCACTGGGAAGAAGTGAGGGAGGGTAGCTCTCCAAAACCAACTTCCAACATAAGCAAATTAATTGTGTGATGGGCAGAAAGATTACCCAGGGGAGGGCAGAATACAGGTCAGGAAGTTGGGGGTGGAGAGCCTTTGCTGCATTGGCTTCTCCCTGGGGATGAGGTTGGGGGATGTGAAGAGAAGCCTGTTTCTGTGTGTGCGCGTGCATGTGTGTGCACACCTGCTACCGCCCTCTCTCACTTGCTGACTAGGGAAAGTGGAACTCAGGAGTGGGCCAAGGAGGTCAAAAGCCAGCAGGAACCTCAGAAAAGGATTAAGTTTCTCCTCTTCCATGCCCTGGTGCTTGACCTTGACCATAAAAATAAAAAGGAATAAAGAAAGCTGACAGTCATCTCAGATTCCACCACGTTAGGCCATTACCAAGTCCTTCCTAGAGTTTTGTTTACTTCCTGTGACTACCTAGTTCTCCATCTCTAGATCAGCTTGGAAAGGTCAAGTAACTTCTCCAGGCTCACAGTGCTAGTGGCAGACTCTTTCCTGGAGCTGAGATTGGTATGATTCAAAGTTTATAGCTTTTCTACATCATCTGGGGTAAGCAGTTAGAAAGGAGGGGAGAGAACTTTCTCTGCAGGGCTGGAAGATTCTAGAATGCTGCAGAGCACAGCTAGTACTGAGAGACCAGTACCATGGGAGCAATCAGTGCAACACCCAGTGGTTTTCACTCCCTTTACATGAAGTATGATTCCTCCTCCTGCTGCCAACCACAGGGCAATTCATCGTCAAGTGTGGGTGGAGAAGGATCTCTGATAAGATGATTCGAGCAACTTTGGCCACACTTGTGTTGTTTTGTTTGCTGTGTTTGTGTGGGGACAGAGAGGGATCAGGAATGGCTTGGTTTAGAACTGGACCCTGAAGGCAGGTTCTAAAGAGGGGGACAGAAGACAGATCAGCTTCTGGGGATGAGATGGGCCTGGCCTTTCTTCTGGGGTCACAGGAGCCTGTGTAGCTGGTGATATTAGGGCTCCAGCATGAGGTCACTGGGGAAGGGAGGAGCTGGGTACTGCAGCAGTCCCAACATCTGGTTGGGCAACGATCTCATTGGAGGAATGAGGGATGAAGGTGGGGCTGGGTCTCATGAAGGAACCAAGCTCAAGTGGCAGAGCTGGTGGACTTGTGCAGAGGCCCATGCTGTAGGGTCAGAATCATCCCCAGTGACCTAGGGAAGGCTCCACTGTGCTTCCAGCTGGGCCTGCAGAGCCCAAAACCCACCAGCCCTCATCTGAGAGGACATTACCCTTCCAGAAGCTGAGTTTTATTCCTCAGGAAGTCTAAGTTCAGAAAAGGGCCTAGGGGTCCCAAGGACTTGTAAATATCAGTTCCAGAAACTAAATTTCTGCAAAGGGAAGAAAGAAACTCCAAAGTTTCTATTTGTCCTAGTGGAGACATTGACTGGCTAATTCCTCTATTTATTTTTTTAAGACAATGTTAATTCATTCCCTTTCTTCACCTGTTCTGAGTTGTCCCTTGCCTATGAGAGATCTGAGGGTTAGTACTCGTTTCATGCATGCCACCTGCATGCATCAAGGTTTAGAGCTAGAAGAGACCTGAGCTCTTCTTCATTCATTTAACCGATGAGGAAACTGAGGCCCAGAAGCGTTAGAGCAGTCCCCTGAGGTTTGTAGCTCAGGAGAGAGTGAGGACAAAGCCCGGCTGCTGTGCCCTGCCCCCTACTTCCAGTGCTCCCTTTCCTCTGTACAGCACCCCCTCCCCAATCTGGGCTTGCCATGGTAACTAAACCTCCTTCAGTGTGGGAAGCAGTTACCTAGCAACTCCCGTAACCGGGTCATAGCCGGGGGAGTGAGACGCCACGTGCTGCCTGCCCCAGGGAATTCAGATGTCTGCAAATGGGACTGCCACTAACAACACTGGGAGCCCTTCCTGGGAGCACCCTGGTAGGTGGGTGGCTAGGGGGTCTCATGCCAGGGTCAGTGACTTGCTGGGAATATGGTGCAACCCTGCGTGGCTAGGAACTCCATCCCCACAGCAACCACATGGCCTCCCTATGTGCAGTGCTGTTGTCTTTGAACAACATGGGAGCTGTCCTCTGGGCCTTCTGGCCCAGCAGTTGTGGACTATGTAGTGGAAGGCTGATGTGCATGTGTGTTTGCATAGTCGTCTGCCCTTGTGGGGAGAAAGTTGGAGTTTTGCCCCCTCACATCACTGCTTTGTTTCTTGTTTGCCTTGAGAAATGTCTGTGGAATGATCTGGCCACAAATTATTATTATCTCTAATATTCTCATACATCTGGTCTCAGCAGCCATTCCCCCTGCACTCCACCGGCTGCTCCTGTGAGCAGGGTCCCTCCTGGTTGCCTAAGTTCTGCCCCCTATAATGTCCTGCCCATCAGTCTGGCCTGTTGAGTGGGCTCACTTTCCTGGAGCAAGGTATGTGATCATCTTGCCACTGGGGGCTGGGAGAACAGCTACTGGGGAATTCTGGGAAAGATTTTCTCACTAGTGACCATTGGGAGGGACTGTGCCTCTTCTTCATTAGCATGTCACATCTGCAGGTGATGTCTGGAACAGCAACAAACATTGAGAAGAGACACATTGATGCTTGGAGGATGGCAATGCTGAGCCACTGGTAGGAAGCCAGGCTCTGCTCCATCACTGGACTTCTTGGTATATGGGGTCATAATCTCCTGGGAGTTTGGGATACTTTGGTCAAGGCTCATTTTCTCATCTTGGGTTCACCTTCCATTAGTGTGCATGCTGCTCAGTCCATGTCTGGACAAGTCTTCACATTAAAGGAAGGATGCAGAGGAAACATCTTTCTGAATAAATAAAAACTGTAACTCCCCGATGCTTTATCTCTTGGGTTGGGGCTGAAATCCACCTGCAGCTGCATGCCCAGCTGAATAGGCTTCCCCCAGGGAGCCACAGGCTTCCCTGCATTCCCACGCCTGGGACACTCCATCCAGGCAGGCACACGTGCATGCTGGGGCGGGTGGCCCTCTGCACACGAGAGCAAGTTGTGTACATTTCTTCAATGATGTCATGTTGGTAGCTTAAAGTTAGCCATTGTGGGAGTTGTTCTTTTTAAAGTCGATTTTCTGTTTTTAGAGCAGGTTTAGGTTCATAGCAAAATGGAACAGAAGGTACAGAGGGTTCCCATATACTTCCTTCTCTGTGCATGTATAGCCTCCTCCACTGCCAATCTCACGTTGGGGTGGTGTATTTGTTACAGCTGGTGACCCTGTGCTGATACAACACAGTCATCCAAAGTTTAGTCATTCATCATTTACATTAAAATTGTTCTTGATATTATACATTGCATGAAAAATAACCAGGCATGGTGTTGCATACCTATAATCTGAGCACTTGGGAGGTTGAGGCAGGAGGATCACCATAAGTTTTGCATAGTGAGTTCAAGCATATAGCCTGGACTACATAATGAGACCTTATCTCAAAAACACTGACCAAAACAAAACAAAACAAAACAACTCCAAAAAAATAAAAATAAAAATAAAAAACAAAAAGAGACAAGAAAATGTACGGTGACATGTTATATGCCATTATATACTATACAGAGCAGTTTCAAAGCCCCCTGTTCTCTGCCTGTTCATTTCTCCTTCTACCCTAATCCTTGACAGCCTCTGAGCTTTATACTGTCTTTGTACTTTTTCCTTTTCCAGAATGTCATGTTGAAATCATACAATGTGTAGCCTTTTCAGATTGGCTTTTCTTACTTAGTGACATGCATATAAAATTTCTCCATGTCTTTCCATGGCTTGATAGCTCATTTTTTAGAAAACACTGAATAATACTCTACTGCCTACATGTAACGCAGTTTCTTATCTATTTACCTAATTAAAAGGACCTCTTGGTTGCTTCTAAGTTTTAGGAGTTCTGAATGCCTAAGTCTGCTAAAACTCAGTGTACAGTATTTTGTGTTTTCAGGTATTTTGGATAAATAACAAGGAATACGATCACTGGATCCAATCATAAAAGTGAGTTTAGTTTTATAAGACCTTCCCAAACTGGCCTCATGTGTGGCCACACCATTTTTCACTCTTACCAACAATGAATGCGTGTTCCTGCTGCCTCACACCTTTGTCACAGTTGCTACTACCAGGATTTTAGATTTGGGGCTGTGGAGTCATCTCATTGTGGAGTTGTCTCACTGTTGTTTCCATTTACAATTCCCTAAAGACATGATGTTGAATATCTTCTCGTATGCTTATTTGCTATTTGTGTATCTTCTTCAGTGAGATGTCTGTTCAGGTCTTTTGGCCATTTTAAAATCAGGTTGTTTATTGTCCTCTCATTGACTTTTAAGAGTCCTCGGTATATTTTGGATTAATAGACCTTTATAAGATTTGTCAAACTGGGCGTGGTGGTACATGCCTGCAATCTCAGCACTTGGGACCAATGAATCACCGACTATAAAACAGGGTTCTCAATATTGGGATGGCAGAACAAGGTCAACCATGACTTTGGGATGGTTTCCAGAGGAGACCTTCAGCCCTGAGCTAGGTGTTTCAACGTAACAGTTGCCCACTCGGGTAGCCACTAGCCACATGTGTCCATCTGTCTGTTTTCACTTGCTCGCCTTATTCACTTTTCAAGTAGGCAGCAGCTGTATGGCTGGGAGCTCCCACAGAGCAGACATGGAATTTTTCCATTGTTGTGCAAAGTCCTCTTGGACCGTGCTGGTGTAGACAAAAAGTGGAACAAATACAGTCCAGACAAAAGGAACACGGGAGACTCAGAGGTCAGAGGCAATGTGACTCCTTCTGTTCTCATGGATAGTTCAGTGGGACTGAAAGAGAGGGCACTTGGGAGCAGAGCTCTGGGAAATGTGACTGAACAGACAGGCAGCTGCCAGATCATGAAATGTCTTTAGCCTCACATTAAGAAGTTTAAGCCTCAGCTGAAAGCTATGGGGCGCCCCTGAGGGATCTGAGCAAGAGCCCAGTGTCATTCTTTCTGCATGCTAATGAGAGCTCTCTGGCAGCCCTGGAGGAGGCCGGCCAGGAGGATCAGTGTGGAGACTATTGCAGTCACCGAGGAGGGCAGTGAGAGAGGTGTAAAATGAGGCAGTGGCAGAGGACAGTGCAGCCATGTGAAAGGCCCCGGGCCTGTGTTGGAGGTGCTTTGTAAACACGTGCTGAATTTAATGGATAAGGGAGCAGTAGGCAGACTACCACAGGAGCATGGAGCCCTGCTGGGAGCCCCTGCGTGCTATCTGCTGTACAAACAAAAGGGGTGGCTCTGGGTACTTCTCAGCTGAAGGAGAAAGGAGATGGTCAGGGAGATCTGCATGCCTGTTCTGTCTGATGGAGAGAGAACTCAGCTACGAAGAGAACAAGCTGCTCAGAGAAGACTGCAAGGGGACCTGGCCCAGGCAGCACACTTCAGAATTGGCTTTTTTTTGGTATTTTTGAGACAGGATCTCACTGTGTAAATCAGGCTTACCCCAAGCTCATTACGTTGCCCAGGTTGTTCTTGAACACTTAGCAGTCCTCCTGCCTCAGCCTCCTGAGTGCTGGAATTACAGGTATGAGCCACCATGCCTGGCCCCCAATCTCCTTTCCATGAGGACCACAGCACAGCTCTGTGTCCTGAAGAATTGGCCATTTTGCCAGCAGAGAAATGTGATGCAGAGTGGACCCACAGCACCAAGGAAGACACCATCAGCAGAGGACACATGGGCACCAGAACACACCTGGAATAGCAGACACAAGCTTATTGGTGTCTAAACACGTGAGGGACACCAATGACCCTCTCTTGGACTTTCAGAAGCATCTACAGGAGAATTGACAGGTGGTGGCAAACGTGACTATAACGTGGGCACTTTGTTACTACCACCATTTTGCATCTACAGGTCTGTAAAGCCTGAGACATGTGATTACAGAATGAATGAATAGACGAGATGACATAGCTGTCACTTGTTCATTCATTAGACATATTTATTGAGCCTTGGTGTGCCACGCACAGTGTGAGATGTGGGACCTTACAAAACACAAAGGATCCCTGGCCCGTGGTGCTTCTGGTCTGATAGTGCCATGACCCAGTTTAGTGCCACCATCTGTATGTGTGCCATTCAGGAAAAGCATGGGATTCATGAGACCATCTACCAGAAGGTGTTATTTTAGATGAGGGATCAGAGAGGGACGTGTGAGGACATGACATTTTAAAGGCAGAACAGAACTCGAGTTAGCAGGTGAAGACAGAGGCCGTGCATTCCAGACCCAGGGATGTGCAGGTGGGGGAGATGCAGGGACAAACGCTTGTCCCTCTGTAGGTTGAAAGGAGGGCAGTGGGGCAGAGCTAAGACAGCAAAGTGGGCACAGGCACCAGAGAAGCTGGGGACAGATCCCAGCTGGGGTCAGACCCCACCAGAGCTCTTAGGACTTAGGGTTGGGAGCTAAATGCAGTGGGACGGAGAGAAGTGTGATCAGATCTGTTTGCACGAAGACTGCCCTGGTGTGTGTGTGTGTGTGTGTGAAGAGGCAAGGGGAGAGTGTGGAAGAGGACACAGTTGCCTGAGAGTGGCCTGAGGGTGGCATGGCTGTGATGGTGAAGTGGAAAAACTTGAAAAATAGTTTTTAAAAGAACTGAGACAGACAGACACATTTCCTTTCCATCATTTCCAGCATTTGATTGTGCTGATCCATCCCTGATGTGGGCTGTTTTGCTTTGGCTTAGGAGAGATCTTTCATTTGTTTTTTCTCTTGAGATGAGATTTGGCTATTTTCCCAAGACTGGCCTTGAACTCTCAGGTTGAGGTGGTTTCCCGACTCAGTTTTTTGAGCAGCTGGGACTCCAGGCAGGCGCCACGGTGCCTAGCGGGTCAGCAGAGAGGTCGAGGACACGCCTACCCTTGACTCACTAAGAGTCCCATGTGATTGGCCTCAATTTTACGTTTGAGATTTCCTGAGAAAGCTTTCACAACTTCTTTAGTAACCTCTGCTCATGTTCAAAATACACAATTACCGTCAGGAAGTCCCAGCTTGTGTTTCATCTGAATGCTTGCCACTCAAAAAGCTTTTGATTGCTGATGCTGATGAAGATGGGAAAAGAAGGCATTCGGCTGCTTAATAGGAATGAGGTCATGAAGACAGTTCTCACTTGTGTCTGTCCCAAAGCCAAAGTGATTTCATCAGCAACAGAGGAACAACTGTATAGTCCCCAGAAAAGGAATCCAATTAGATGTGTGTGGCTGTGTAGCTCACTGCCAGGTTCTTTGCTCTCAAAGCTCCTGGTGCGGGCCAGGAGCAGTACCTGGGAGCTGGTTAGAAATACGGGATCGAATCAGCAGCTGCAATTTTTTAGCACGATTCCCAGGCAATTCATAGGCACCTGAAGACTTGAGGAGCAGCCACCTTAGATCATTGTGAGGCTGTCTAAAAGCGTGTGGGCAGTGGTAGGTGCCAGAGAGTTGACATGCAGGGAGCCTTGGCAGGCACTTACGAGAACCCAACTGGTCCAACAGGAACTGGTTTTTCCCTGAAAGTTCCCTGCCCCAAAGCCGCTAAGACCATTGCAACCCAAATCAGAGGCAACATGCTGGCTGCTGCTTATGTGGCTGGAGAGAGGCACTGGGTGGACACCCCCTTGCTGCTGAGATGCTGACAGGCAGAAACTGGGGTAGGGATGGGGAGTGGGGAGCAACCCCTCATATGCTGCCCGCCACCACATAGTAGGTAGCCACAGAGGCCGAGGAGGGTTGAGCTTGCATCCTGTCCCACCCAGTGTAAAGAGTTTGATCTTTGTCTTCTTAGCTTGGTCCCCAAGTGTCTTGCTCTCTGTGGTGGCTTGGGTGACACTCTCCTGTATCTTTTTGGATTAAGTCATGGTGATGAGCAGGGTAAAGCAAATTTAGCACCTCAATCAAAAATACTCCCACATACTCCTAGAACAAGATGCCTGGCTCCACACATTCTGAGAGCTCTGCTTACACCACCCACCTGGCTGATCAGCTTCTCCAGCCCAAGGACCCCGCCACTGCCCCCACCCCTGAGGCCCCTTCCCACAAACACCAAAGTCAACCTGGCAAAACAAGGACACTGCTTTGTTACTACTGCCTTCTTGCAAAGTGTTTCCAGGCCCAAGATGCAGACCGGAAGCAAATCATTTGTCTCTGTCTTAACTGGGGCTGGTCCTCCCACAGAACCTGACAAACGGATAAAGTTGGTGGGTTGTTCAAAGCATATGGTTTGCAAATACTGTAAAACCAACATTACTTTTGGCTTTTATGTACTGTACTGTTCCACCTCGCACCTAGCACCAAGATAGCTGATGAGGTCCTTTGCACCTTGGCTGCCTTCCCCTGCTGCTTTTTCCTCCTGGGCAATCTTCGCCCCTACCTTGCTCCAATCCACCCCCTCCTGCCCCTTCTCTTTCTTCTGGGTGGCTCAGAGCCTTATCTCGCTGTCCTCCCTGCCCCAGTTGATGTCTTGCTCCCTTCCCTCCCTCTGCCTCTCCTGTGCTCGGCGATCCGATCCTCTGAAATGCTCATCTCTTCTCCCTGCCTTCGCTTCTAAAGGCCGCAGCTGCTCCTCACTTACACTCTGCTTCCCCCAGCCGCTTCCAGGCTATTTTCTCTTCCCTTCCCGTCCCTACTGCAGAGCCCTTTCTTCCCCTTGGTCTCTTTTAAGTGAACATGGGGATCAGAGAACTGTAGAATCAGAGTCACAAGGGACAGAGCTGGCATCCCCCTGACAGTCCCATCTGAGTCAGAAGCAGCCTTCTTTTATCCTGTGTACTAATGGCTGCTCTTCTGTTTCTCCCTATAGCAGAAAGGGCTGGGGAGAAGAAACAAAGGGTTAGGGCTCCCACCATGCATCCTCACCAACACCATCCATTTCTCTCTTGTCTCTGTACACACACATGCACACGTGCATAGAAGCACACACATCTGCATGTGTGCACACACACACAGGCATGCACATGCTCACACAATCCTTCAAAGTGTACTCCATGCAAATGTGTGTGTTCCCAGGCTCCACTATGGCACAGAGCTTCTCCTCCAGCTTCCTGTTCCCTTCCACCCAGGCTGATCTGCTCTTCACACCCCCAGGGCACTAGAATACACAGTCGCAGTTTGAGGTGTCAAGGAGGGACAGTGGCAGTGGGGTTCCTCTCCTCAGGGGCAACTCTTGGAAATGGGAAGGGCAGCAGTGGTTCAGCAGTCGATGGATCAGGAAGCTGTTTTCAAGCCAGCTCTTGATAGATAGATCAATACATCTATCAATCCATTCTCCATGCTCTTGGCTTCTCTCTGGGCCACTGGGCAAGGCAGCTTCAAGCACAGGAAATCAAGCCAGAAAACCAACGCAGCCCTGCAGAGACACCCCGGAAGCTGTCAAACAATGACTCTAACATTCCGTATTTTCAGCCAGTACGTCTCCAAACACTTGACAGAATCCAGAATGCTGCTTGCCTTGTAGCTGGGGAAACAGAGGTTATAGCCAAGTAGGCCCCGAGGGATCTGTAAAAATCCACTCTGCCTTTCTCCATGTTGGAGACACTCTCTCCTGTCAGGCACAGGGAAGAAGATTGCTACCGAAAGAGCATTCACTGGAGGAGAAGTCTCAACTGGCCTTGCTCTGGCAGGGACTCTCTCGTGCTGCTGCTGCTGCCGTCCTTGCCTGTTTCCTGCTCAGACTTGCTTGGTGCCTGTGGGCCTGGATGGGCTCCACATTAATTCCTAATACAGCAGTGGGAGAATGGGTGGCGTGCTGCCCTATGAACCCTCCTGGTGCGTGGGGTGTGCAGGTAAATCCCAACGTGCCCCACCAAGTCCAGCTCCACCCTGCTGTTCATTGGCAGAGGCAGGGGTGCAATCTCTGCTTAGCTGCTTTTGGGAAAACTCCCAAGCCAGGGAGGAAGTGGGGAGAGATCAAAAAAGTTCCATGTCATCCCCCTGCCTGTGTGTCCTGCTTCCCCCTCTGCACACCCCTGGGAGGAGCCAACAAAGAAGTCAGTATCATTCTCCACCTGTGTCCCTTTCAGATCAATTCATTAACCAACTTCACTGCCAATAAATACTATTGTAAACTGTGTACATACATAGGCATACTTATAGATGCTGTTCAGACACGGCACACATACACACGCACACCCATGTGCTCTCTCATGGATACGTAGTTATGTAGTCCAGCTCTTGTTCTTTGCTCCCTCTCTGACGGGACAAAAGCCCCCGTCCCCAAATGGTTCATCTCATCATGGGTGCCACGTAGTTGGCCGGAAAGAGGCCCAGTTTGTTGTTCAGGAAGCCGGTCCACCAGCAGGGGTTGGAGCTGTCTAGGACCTCGACCACCTCTCCAGTGCGGAATCCCAGCTCGTCGTCCTCCAGGGCTTCAAAGTCGTACAGAGCTCGGGCCCACCGCACGCGCTGTGAGGAAGACACAAAGATGGTTTCCTGAGCTGCAGCTGGCCCGGTGGGGCTTTGGGCTGCCACTGTGACATAGAGGACCTCTGAGGCTCCCCTTACACCTGCATGCATGACCTGAGCATGAGGCTGCCAGAATTCCCTGGCTGCTGCTGCTTTTTTCTTTATTACAATACTGGGGATTGAACCCACTGAGCTACACTGAGAGATCTTTTTTTATTTTTTGTGCCAAGACAGTATCTCATCAAGTTGCTAAATTTGTCCAGGTTGGGCTCAAACTTGAGGCTCTCCTGCCTCAGACTCCCAGAATGCTGAGATTATAGGCATTTGCCACAATTCTCAGCTCTCAGCTTGATTTTTAAGACCCAGGGCTTTCGTTGTGTACACGCTATGCTAGGGACCAAAGCCAGGGCTTTTGTATGCTAGGCAAGAGCTCTACCACTGAGCTACCTCCCCAGCCCAGGATTGAGACATTTTACAGACAGAAATATTTCCCTCTAGGGCCTCAAGGGAATCCTTGAGACCTACTAACTTCATCAAAGGTGCTATTTTTATTTTCTTCAGGTGACACACAGAATGGCAACATTCCCGAAAGAACCTCCTCTGAGTTTAGTTTGATCAAGTCCCTAGTCAAGATGGATGACAAGGATAAAGGCCACCAATCTCCCGTTGCCAGAACCAGACACAAGATATATGAGAGCAGGGCCAGGCTGACAGCCAAACTGAGAACAACAGCCTGGCGGGCTCCCTGCTCCCAGCTCATGCGGCCCACTTACCCCTGCCACTTGGAGCTGGACTGGGTCTGTGTGTCTCCGGTGCATGAGAGCTGCGCTCATCTCGCTGCTCATACCCATGCCACAGTGCCCGTCGTTTATGTCCAGGCTGCATCCACGGCGGTCCTAGAGACACATGACAGGGATTCATCACCCTACTTTCAGGGGCGTCTCCTACATCCCCCCCTCCTGCATAAGCCCTGGCTGATGAAGAAGGGAGGGAGGAGCAAGACAGAGATGACCGGGGCTTAATTTATTTAATTAAGAAATATTGGAGCCAGGGATTTAGCTCAGTGGCATAAATGCCTGGCTGGCAAGTGCAAGGTCATGAGTTTGATCCCCAGTACAAAAAAAAAATTTACTAAAGGGAGTCTCATGCTCTCGTGTCATAGGCATGCAATCAGTGTATAAGTTCTTTTTTCTGATATTAAAAAAAGAAATATTTACGAGGCACTTAGCCTATGGCATTGGGCCAGCCACTGGGGCTGTATTGCTAGAAAGAGAAGTCCTCTTCCCCCAGGCAGCTTCCTTTGAAGGGGCTACAATGCACGAGAAAGTGCCCACGAGCAGTCAGAGGTGGAGTGGTCTGCCTGGGTAAATCAGGGCAGGCTTCAGAGAGAATGTGGTACCTGAACTCCAGCTGCAGAGGTGAAGGTGACTGGCTGGGGCAAGTCCAGTACTCTAGGAGGCTGAGGAAGGAGGCTGGAAAGTTCAAGCTCAGCCTGGGCAATTTAATAGCTTTTTGAGATCTTGTCTCAAAATACACAAAAGTATAAAAGAAGCTCAGGGCAAAGGCCCTGCATTCAATCCCAGAAACACACACACATACAGCGTGTTTGAAGGGGAGGACTGGTCAGGCAAGGACCCTTCAGGCAGAGGCAACAGCTTATAAAAAGCCAGAGACAAGGAAGAAAGGCAGTGAGCCATTCAGGGAACAAAAGGTGGCCGGTGCTGCTGAGATGTGTGTGTGTGTGCGTGTGTGTGTGTGTGTGTGTGTGTGTGTGTGTATGGAGGGAGCAGGTGGCCGCAGATGAGGCTGGGGGAGTAGATGCAGGCAGCTCACAAAAGACTATGCATGCCCTGCTAAGGAATGTAGGAATGATGTTATCAGGCTGTATTGTCCATCTCAGTAAGCCACCTGAAATCCCATCTGGAACTTGCAAGAGGTAAATAAATAAGCAAGGCTCCAGTGCAGGTACTAATCCTCTTTTTCTTTTCTGCTTATAGATCTTCACAGCCAGATGGGTTAAGGGGCATACACAGGTATGGAGTTCCACTGATAGGAAAATGAAGCAACTATTCACTGAGCCCTCAGAGAGAGAGAGAGAGAGAAAGAGAGAGAGAGAGAGAGAGAGAGAGAGAGAGATAGTGTGTGTGTGTGTGTTTGTGTGTGTGTGTGTGTGTGTGTGTGTGTGTGTGTGTGTATTTAGGCAAGGACCCACTTAGTTCACAGAGATCTCTTTGCCAAGGGCACTTTCCATATTTTGGCCATCTTGGAGGGGAGCGGGCTGCAGAATCTCCTTCATGAACTCTGCGAGACTCCAAGAGACCCAGCCAGGCCTGAGACCTCGCTCTCCTCCCATGAGCTTCGGGGAGGGCAGATCCTCCTTCCCAACTCACCAGGGACCACTTCTTTCCTTCCAGATACCTGGTTAAAATGCTGGTGTTGCAGGTAGCGCTGCTGGGGGAGTGGCTGTGGCCCCGGGGTGAAGTGCTGGGGCAGCTGCTGGTGCTGGTGGCTCTGGGAGGGAGGCGGAGGTGGATGGTCTGACAGCTTCCGGTTCATAGAAGGCCGAACTTCTTCCCCCACTTCTCCGCCGAGATGTGGGCCTCCCTGAGACCTCCTGTCCAAACTGTTGCCCCGGTGACCCTGGGAGAGAGAATGGAGTCTATGACGCCGATCCGTCCTCCCCACACATCTCCTCAGTCTTGTGGCAGCTTCTAGATTTTGCTCACCACCCTGGTAGGTAAGAGCTTTGCAAACGATGAGGGTGGGATAGCTCAAAGAATCACTGATTGGGACCTCTACATTGTCCAAAATGGCCTCTGCATTTTCAGATTTTTCCTAGTTTTGGGAGTTCCGGTTGAGAGATACTCTGGTTGAGAGATACTCTTTCCATGCAGGACACATTTAGTACATTTCTAGTGGTTTTGTTTTTCTCTGTGTAATCAAGCTTAAATATCCCATTTACTGACACAATGCTACCCCTTCTTATCACGTTGCTACACTGCTAGACATCCTGCCCTCCAGATAAGCTCTGCTGTTGACTTTGTGTGATTTTGAGCTGTCATTTATAGCCTGGTGACAGAGACCCCAACAGCAACATTCTGGCAGCACCATGGAAACCAAGGTTGCCACTGGGCGTGTTGGGAAGGAGCAGGGTCTTTCTACTTCCTACTGAAACAACTGGGGAATCAGAAATATCTTATTGTTATTTTTATTTAACAAATAATTACATAAAGCCTCAGGCTTTATGTTCATGCCAGCACTTTACAAATATTAACTCACTTAACCCAGTTTAATGCAATTCTCTATTGCCTCTCTTATCTCTAAAAGCACATCCCAGTAGGTTAATACCTCTGTCCATTTCCTGTTTAAAATAATTCACAAACTTTTGTTGGCCTTTGTTTCCCTTTCTGAACTTCTGTGTGCACTGGGTGGAGATGTCCTTTCCTCCTTCAATTGTAATTTCTCAGTGTTTAAAACAGCTGGTGGTTTGGAAGGGAGGGTTTTCTTCTCCCCACCAAAGCTCTTCAAATAACCTATTCCTAGGACTTCTGCTATTCTAATCAAGGCTTCTTCCTATAATACTTGTCTCTTATGGCATGTTTTCTCCTTTTAGAAATAGTTTTTATATTGTGTGTGTGCACACATGCGTGGATATTCACCTACAGGAGGCAGATTACCATTTCCTAGCTGCCTACTGTGAACCAGATTCTGTGGTAGGGTTGTGGCTATGTTATATTTAACCTCTGCAAGAGCCCAGTGAAGGAGATTATTATTGTTCTCTCTATTATATCTATGAGAAAACTGATACTCAAGAAGGTTTCTTCACTTGAATAAGTAGTATAGGTAGTTACTGATTGAATCAGTATTTAACTGATGCATTTCTTTTTCTTTTTCCCCTTCCAACTTCTTTTTGGGAACTACCAACAATTCCAAGAGCAAGATTTCCAGGACTGGTTTTCCCCTCCAATGTCCCACTGGTCCCAACCTAAGGTGGTCACAAAGCTCCACCGTGGTCCTGACCCTTGGCTGACTCTCACATCCCTGTTTGTACCCTTGATTCCATCCTTGAGCAGTTCCTGAGCTGGGGACTACAAATGGTTATGTGGCAATGTCTAAGAATAGCAAAATAATAATACTCTGATGAGAGCAAATATTATGCAATAGTTGCAATGATTGGAGATGATGGAGAAGGTGGGGTATATTATACTCTCTTACCCTCCTAACTTCCTGTGAGATAGACGTACTTTTATCCCCGTTTTATGGATGGGAAATTAAGGATCAGAGAACCTTCCAAAGTGTCATAGCCAGAAAGTATGAAACCAGGATTAAAAATGAGACCTGACCTCAGAGTTATCCAGCCTTTGGGAATACTCAGCAGATTTGCTGGTCAAATGCATTTTCTTGGTGATTTATGTAGGAATTTGCACTGCCTGAAATCTCTAGGTCAAGATTGATTGCTGGGCCACTAGCATACCTTATCTTCACGGATTCTGTCCCTCAGGAAGATCTGCTTCTGTTTGGAGATGGAATTTGTCCTGTAGTAGTCCACCAGTTTATTTAGCGATGGGAACTTCTCAGTCCACAGGAAGTAATTACCCTTGTTGTCTCGCATGACCTTGAAGTGCTGAACATCATCCTCGTGTCTAGAGATCAAGGCAAATCCAAGCTGCACGTTACACACTAGCAATGACTCTGCCTCCAAGGCTGTTTGCACCAGGGATGGCAGAGTTCTCTTTGGGCAGGAGATGTAGATGTGGATACTTTGCCCATCACTGCTGGTCTAGCCAAGCTTTAGCAGGAGGTTTGTGGGAGGGACTACTTGAGACTCTGGCTACAGGACAGGGATTTTTACACTAGCAGAAGGTAATCAGATGAGCTGGAATCTCTCTTGGAAAGTGGAGCCAACATTTACCAGAAAAAAAAATATTCCAAATGCCTTAAAGACCAAAACATCAAAGACTTTTGGATAACATTTATTTGAAACATGGAAACACCTGGGTCCTGTACTATAGACTTGGCAGTTGGAGGGATTTTAAAGCCCCTATTATCTTTTTAAAATTTTTTATTAAGACCTTACTTTGCATTGTGTTCTCAAAGCCCATAAGCTGGCCCTGGCCACTAAGAAGCCACTCTTCCCTAAGGAAGACGCATGTCTCTCTACAGAAAGAAGATTTCTTGATCTTAGTTTCTATGTTGCACAAATAAGATTATAAAACATTTTGATATTTGGTCGGGAAAAAGGCATTATACGGAATTGTAGACTTGAATTGGGAAAGACAGTGGAGACTGGTTAACCTTAGTTGTTGGAACTCAGAGAGGTGCAAGGGCTCGGTCAAGGGCATTGTGAGAGACTGGCAGAGATGAGGCAAAAACCGTGGCTCTCTGATTCCAGTCTGCTCGGCTTGCCCTGTCATCCTGTGTAGACATGCTAATTTCTTTTTGGTCAGCACCTTCTGATAGCAGTCTGAAATCAAATGATAGAACACATTTGTACCAGGGAAATTGGATTTTATCCATCTAGAAAGGGGGAACTGGGCTTATTGGCTTGTCTTTGACACTAAGTCATTCTCTCTTGGACATAAATTTTATTTTTCAGACAGATATACATATGTACTGGGGATATAGCTCAGCGGCATGCCCACCTGCCTGGCAAGCCCAAGGTCCTGAGTTGGATTCCCGGTACAAAAAAAACCAAGCCAAACAAACAAACTGATGTACATTTATATCTAAAGATACACCATTTCATCCACATCTCCTAGTCACAGAAGGCAGAAAGTGAAACATTAACTCCTTCACTTTCATAAGCTTCAACAATGGATGATCTGGGCTCTATGGGCAGAGAATGACCATTGACTCAAATCCTTCACGTCACACAAAAAAGGGTGTGCATAAATGCAGGGCTCCGGATCCCAAAGCCTACAGTTTCCTTGGCAAGTACTAAGTAATAGAACTACCATGCACCCTAATACCAAGCCCATGACAGAAAGCAGACATAAAAATAAATGCAAGTGATTCTGCTTTGGACTATGTTTCTACAGAAGACACACAGAGATTATGGTAATGATCACACAACCAGAGGCTGCAGTGCCTCAGCACCAGGGTGACTTCGGCAGAAGTCAATGCTGACTGCTCTGTAGAGTTCATTTCAATCAAGAAAATATAAACCTTAATCCCTTGCTGAAAAAGTCAGGATCATAGCTATGCAAACCACAGGCACACGAGGTGCCCGTCAATCTAACAAATTGCTCGGTCCAGTTAGTAACTGAGGTCCTTAAAAAGCAAGTTTGATGTTTTAGGTTTACTAACAGAGCAAAATTTCATTAATTAAGAACTAATACATTTAGCTTTTGTGATATTTTCATTTGGGGATTAAGCCGATGCTTGCCACCGCCCAAAGTATAGAAAAGAGAGTTTCAATTCAGGAAAATTAATAATGGTAATGCTAAAGAGATCAGGCTAGCCAGGTGAGAGATGATGCATGCTGTTAAAGCCTGTCAGGAGGCTGAGACAGAAAGGTTTCATTATTTGTAAGACCTTCTTCCCAATATTCAAAAAATATCCATTCTTATTAAATAGTAAAATAGTCACAGTTTATTATCTGAGGTTGGATTTCTGTGCTTGAAGCAGTAAAGCTTTGCACATTTTAATATCATTGAATTGTCCAGACCAGCATTTCCTGCCAATGAATTGTACAGGTTGCCAGGACTTCCTGTCTGCTGTCACTTCTATTTCTTTTACTTTCATGTGTGGTCACCAAGTGTGACTTGCAATCCTTCACATGCTGACCTCATGTACTGTGTTCAGACCTCGGGCCTCAGTTTGGGGCTGTGTCATGTCTGTGCCTCGACTGAGTCACTTCCTCCCTCGTGTGGCACAGGAGTGACATTTTGCAGTTACAGTCCCCCCACCTGGGCCCTCCTCTGCTGCGCTCTGTTGTTCTCGGTTTCTCTGCCCCAGAATGTGTGGTATCCACTTTGCTTTGTATTCAGCTACACAAATACCAAACAGCAATGAGCTGGGATTTCTACTTTTCTCTGACCCTTCTGCAGCTGGGTATCAGTAGTAACAGAAAAGGTTAAGATTTAAATCCCCGGATGGAAATGGTCAAGTGGAGCTCTCTTTTCATTTCCTCCCCTCCTCCCTTCCACACATACGCCTTGATCATCTATACTGTGGCAGGCTCTGTCATGAGCACAAAGAGGAAGGAAATAAAAATCCTGCACTCCCAGAAGCACCTGGGTGAGAAGGGGAAGCAGATGAACGTATGTGTGTATGCTTTTGGACACAGATCAACCAGTATACTAAGGGTTATGGATGCACGTTCTGGGAAGGAAATGGGCAGCAGCACAGTCGATAAGATGTCATCATGCTCGGTTGCCTTAATCACCATGCTTCTGATCACTGGGGCATGTTGGGGAAGTCACCTCCTGGCTTCAGCAGTCTGGGCAGTTAGAGGCTGGGAAGGATCAAGGTGGTGTTGGGAGTGGCCAGTACCTGACGGAGATGGAGAAGTCCCCTGGGGAGCTCTGGCTGGCCCGGATGATGAAGAAACCAACCTCCTTGCCCATAAGTAAGTTCTCTGCCTGGTGTCTGGAGAGGCCTTCGTGAAACCACCTATCCGGGAAGACAGGACAAGAGGATCTTGATGAGATGCATGATGCTGAGGGGGAAAGTGAGAAGGGGTGACCCAACACAGGGAGGCTGCGGACTCGTTCAGTTGGGAGCAGATAAACTGGGGTGGGGGTAGGGTGGGGAATTCAGGTGCTTTCTGAAACTCAACAATAGCTCTAATAGTGCAAAAGCCCGTGCGTGTTCCTCCTGACTTGCCCTCCTTTGTTCCTTCCCTACAGGAGAACACTCTGGAAAACTTGAATCATGCAAACGTGCCACTGCACCAAAACAGGGCCGTAGGGGAGTGACTCACTTTGGGAAGCAGCTGCCTGTCCACACAGCTGTGAGGCATAGCAAAGACCTACAGGACAGATGATGCACAGGCAGGAAGGGGCCACTGTAGGTACTGAGGCCACCTGGGCAGCTGGCTGGGGAGCACTTGGGACCTTACTCCAGGCCAAGATTTTAGTGGCCCAGAGACCACCCCAGGGAGCACTGGGGGAGAATGACACTCTGCGGCTCCCTGGGCCTTGTGGAGTATGAGGGAACTCTGCTCAGGGTTCAGATCAGAGGGTGCAGAGGCACCCAGGGGGTCACATGCAGGCTTGGAGATGATTCAGACTGGCAGCAGTTGGTGAGTGCATCTATATAGGCACCTCCTTTGGATTCTCTTGTGGACAATTCCTTGGGCTCCTGACACACACACATGCGCACACACATACATACACACACACACACACATACCCATCCAAGCTGAAAGTCAGCTTTACCAAGGAAAATAATAAACAAGAGACTGGATTTTCCAAAGTGGAAAATGGGCAGCAGGCTCTGGAATGTTGCTGCACACAGCCTGGTAGTGTGAAAAAGTCAAACACTTGTGCAGGGCCACAACCTTCAGGCGGGAGGTCAGAAACTTCCCCCAACCACAGAAAAGCGAAACAGGTGTTTGCAGTCACTCAGAGGGCAAACGTGGGGCAGTAGCATAGTGCTTCAAGGTGGCTGCACTAAGTGCCCCCCCAATACATTGTTTCTGTCTTTTTTTTTTTTTTTTTGAGACATCTCATTATGTAAAGCACGCTGGCCTTGAGCTCACTATGGAGCCCAGGTTGGCCTTGAACTTGCAATCCTTCTGCCTCAGCCTCCCAAGCACTGGGATGACAGCAGCCAGAGCTCAAAGAAAACATTTCACAAGAGGTAACACCAGGCAGTTAGGAGGTTTTAGAAAATATATCTGTTCTTGAACTGGAATTGAATAAGTGATTTTTTCCAAGACTCTCAAAAAGGCCCACATACTATATATTAGTGGCCAGTTTTAATAGTCTCTATCATTCCGAAACTACTCATTTAGCAGCTTTTGTTGAACACCCACCATTGTGTCAGACCTTCTGAGCCCCGGTGAGCAGAACAGACAAGTCACCCCACTGTTAGGGAACTGATATGGGGGGGGATACATAATAAATTAACAGAATAATCAAATACACAGTACTCCAGAGGATGATATTCACACAGGACAAATGAAAGCTAGGAGGGGGAGCAGGGCATGAGGTCTGGGGGGTCATTTAAAGAATATGATGACAAAGACCTCTCTGAGAGGGGATATTCTAAACCTGAAGGAGAGTGGGGAGGATGAAGCAAAGGAGCCAGTGAGGTGGGAAGACCACGGGGCAGGGAGGGAGGAAGGTGGCCCCCAGCCAGATGACAACGGGTTCCAGAAGGAAGGCGAGGTCCCCAGGTTCTGCCGCACAGAGATGATAGCTAAGGACGGGCCATCGAGACTTGCAGTTCACCGTGACCTTGGTGGGAAGGTTTAGAGGCGTGCTGAGGTGTTCCGGAGAGAAAAGGAGTTGAGGAGTTGGAAATACCACACACTAACAAGTCTTAGGAAGAAATGAAGTGGGAGTCGGAAAGGGCTGGGAATTGTTTCTTCTTTGTTGATTTTTTTTCTTTTTTGGTAAGATGGGAGGAGTGCGGCATGTGTACTTGCTAGTGGGAAAGATCCAGCAGAAAGGGAAAGAAAGTGGAGGTGGGAGAGAGGAGAGAATTTCTGCTAGAAGCAGGGACAGTGCGTCCCAGACAGCTGCAGGAAGGCAGTGTCTGAGCACGGTGGCAGGGGAGGTGGATATGGCTGGGGTGGAGAGAGGCAGGGTGAAGGACGGGTCTCTTCTGGTGGGTGGGCTGCACTGTGCAGAGTTCGTGGAAACAGACCCAGGGGTGCAAGGGAGGCGGGGGCAGGGGCTGGAGGCACCGGGAAAGTACAAAGGGGTGATCTCTTCAAGGTCAGTGGTCGTTCTTCTGGCTTAGGACTGGGTGACTGACAGCGGGGCTCTACCTCTGTGGAGTCATGCACCAATGCTGATTTCCTAACAGACTTTTGCTCTTTAGGCTGGCCCCTGGCTCTGAGACAAGATTAGATCTTTATCTAACCCTTGTGGTCAATTCTTGAGACTAAGGAGACCCAATCTCGGTGTTTCATTTCCTGTTTCTGGACGGAATTTCCTCCTTCCTTCTACTGACTTCTCTCGCTGGGGTGAGCCTGCATTAAGGAAGGAGGGAGTGTCCGAAAGCCCTTCTCTGGTTAGGGGGGAGGGTAAGGCTAGGGGCCTTGCACAGCGGCTTTGGAAGTGGGGTGGCCAACAGCGCCCCCTTTGGAACGTTCAAGAACTCTGCAATCGCGATCATGATAGGTGACTTTAATTTATGAACCTATAAAAACTCAAAGTAGGTGACACATGCGCATGCTATAAACTTCAAAAGGGACTGAAATGAAATGCAAATCTCCCGCCCACCCCTGGCCTTCCGCTGTGTGGTTCTGAAGCCTCTGGAGGGGACCTCCAGAGACCAGGGTTTTGACAGTAACACGGGTATGCCTGGATAATTTTAGTGATGACTGAAAAAAATAGGGGAGCGTGTGTGGGTAGAACCATCTCAGCAGGGCTGGAAATACTTACTCAGGAAACTGGATGTCTATAAAATTTTTGGGCACGTATCCTTCCTGGCTCCCAAGCTCCGCCTTGAACCACTCCTCTTGGTTACTTAAGATCTACGGAGGACAAAGAGACAAAGACACTGCAGGGAAATATCAGAAAGCAAGAGGAGGAGCCTCTAGAGCAAAGAACATCCTCTCGGACTTAGAGGACACTGTTTGGGGACATATTTAAGGACGGCTGCTGCAGGAGGTACCTCAGCAGAAAGGGAGGAATGCCACCCACTCATGACCCTCCACCAGCGCTTGGCCTTCCAAACGCAGCGTTCAGGGACTTTCCTGAATCCCTTTCTCCTTCTGTTTGGGAATTTCTTTGTTCCAGATCTTAGCAGCACCTTCAGTTCTTCAATTGGGAAGATGATGGGAAGCAAGAATGAGATTTTCTTCTCTTTCACATAATCAGGAAACTTTTAGAGATGTAATTTTTTCCAGCACATAGGTTAAAATTTAGACATCCAAGTGGGCCAGCTTTGAAAACAGTAACTGTTTTCGTTCACACTGCATTTTGCAACTAGTTGGGACAAGATTCAAAATACTTGGGATGCCTTTTGTAAACTTGCTTCTGGAGCCAGTAAAACCAAAAGTTTTGTTTTGTTACTACATGGTTCTATCCTGACTGTTACCTTGCAAGTTGTCACCTACCTCGGATCCCCATATTACTCACCACACTTGGCTCTAGGCAGCCTCTAGCTATTTCAGAAAGCGAAATTCACCGTTAAAAGAAAAATATTTGCCACCCCCACAGAGAACGTTTCTAATGTATGTGACACGGATCTGAACAAAAATTCTAATGAGGATGGAAGGCAGCAGAACCTCGGCGATGCCAGTGAGCCGCTGTGTTAACCATCCAGGAGGCCCCTCTGCTTCTGGGCTTCAAAAAATAACAACTGTTTCTTGTTTAAGCCATTTTTCACTTCTGTTTCTTGTAGCTAAAAAGCCTTAATGGTTCAAAGTACTAAGATAGAGAGGAAAGCAGAAGATGCACAGGAAAGACTACCTGGAAGAGAGGCCACCTGCCCAGGCAAAGTTATTCGGTGAAGGAGCCACTTCTAGGGCACAAGCGAAGGTGGTGCCTTCTGAGAACTGTGCCTCAGTATGGCTGGAGTTTCGATTGTGAAACCAGGAGCAGAAGAAGGGGAAGTTAGCAGCACCCAGGGCTTTGGGCCCACTTTGAAGAGTTTGGATTTTCTTTTGACAATTTAGGGGGAGCCATGAAAAGATTTAAAGCAGGGATATAGCATTGAGAAGGGCGTTAAGAGGTCTGTACCGGAGCATGGAGGGGCAGGAGGTGGGGTAACCAAGGGGAGGAACTAGAGGCAGTTGGGCATAGCTCCTCGGACAAGAGGTGATGGGGCCAGAGCTTAGAGGAGGTGAGGACATATTTCAGAGGAATCAGAGAACAAAATGGGCAGGATTTTGTGACCATTCTGGGGAGCCAAGGAAGAAGGAGATTCTGGGAGGACTCTGGGTTTATAGCTTAGGAGACAGAGTGGGTGATGAGAGCTTTACAGAAATAGAAAGTAGGAGGAGGAGCTGGAAGGACTCATGGTCTTCAGATTGTACTCAGATGGTTTAGAGTGGAATCCAACTAAGAAGAGAAGCCCAGTGAGCCGCTGATGTGTGTGCTGGACTCAGGAGAGAGAGGGGCCTGGAGACCAGGAGTGTAGGCTCACCCAAGAGCGGGTAGATTTAGATTCATGAGCCCCAGGGGTTTCTTCCTCCCAGAGAAAAAGCTAGGAGGAGAACTGCAGAGAGCTCCATGCAGTTATGAAGAGAAGCAGTGATGACCTAGTTCTAAGATCACTCCTGCGATGGAAGGAAGCAGAGAGCGCTGAGTGTGGATGAGAAGACCTCATTTCTAGCTTGGCTTTGTCACTAGCTGTGTGACACGGGACAAGTGAATTAGCCATCTGGAAAACAGGGAAAAAAATAACCCCCAACACCTCACAGAGCTGACATGAGGGTCAAATAAGTCCTGGTACCTGAAAGTCCCTGAAAGCATATGTTCTTTTTTTAAAAATATAATTCTCTCAACTGTGATATCCTTGTGGGGGAGGACTCCAGCTCTGAAGGACACTGGAAGGGTTTACAGTTCTCTAAAGCATTATGTACGTATGTTTTGAATTCGTCATTTGTTCTGAGGAAATAAAAGTGTGTCCCATATTTGAGTTTGAGAACTGCTGAGAACAGAAAACTTTCTAGCTTCTTACATGCAGTGTGACTACTGTTGGTCTCACTAAGAACGTGTGGGTACGTGCATGCTGTCGGGGCGACGGGGAAGCAGAATATCTAGGTCAGAGGAAGAGCCAGGAAATGCAGCGGCAGTGCCTCACATTCAGTTGAGAACATGTGAATACTTCCCTCGTGCCACTGCTCCTGGGTTCATAACTTTGGAATTCCTTTCTCCCAAATGTGGTGTTTGGCCAGGTAGCAAATGTCAAATGCAAAGACAGAAGGGGCCTTCTTTGGAAATTGGCTTATTATAGTACTAACCGCACTTCATCCTTGTTCGCTGACCTGAACCAGCTGTAATTTTAGTAATCATGGCTCAGACTCACCTAACCACCTGCTTAAGAAACAGATTACCCTTAATGCCGGCCATTTGTCTCCACCACCTGGTGCTTGGTCTGCCTGAGATTGGGTTTCCAGAGAGCTGAATGACAGGCTTTTTGCGGTGTATAAAAGGCAAGGTATTTAAACAACAACAACAATAACAACAAAAAACCACCTCGTTTTCTGTAAAGTATGGGGGGGGTCCGACTGCTGTTGCATGCCCAGAGCCTTGTGCCTTCCTGCTCTCATCTCTCCCTTAATTCAGCTCTCGCTATCTCTTTATCCATCTCCTAAACCCAAGCAAGGAGTTCAGTTTAAACCCAAGAGGCTTGCACTGAAATTGCTGTATCTTGCTTCTTAAAATGTTCCCTAGGAGAATAATTTTCTGGGTTACATGGCCTGAGAATAAGTTAGACGTGGGAAGAGAAAGACCAAAAGTACAGCTAGAAAAACTTTTTTTTTAAAATTAGGTGGAATTACAGCTCTTTAGAGGCACAGCAGAAATCTGAAGTATTGAGGAAGTTAATTATATAGGATTAACTCAGTGCTTTTGGGTCACTATTTCAGAAGAAAGGGGATAGAATTGGATGCATTACTGAAACAGGTAGAAATGGAGTGGGTCAAGAGATATTTTTCTAAGTGATTGGCAAATTTCAATGGCAGATTCCAGCGTAAGTCTGGTGCTGTGTGTAGCTACCGGTATGGAGGTTTGGGACATGAAGAGTGGAGATCGTGGCTTTCCAAATGTTTCTCTCAGGAAAATAAAGATGGAATCACTTGGCAGGATTTCCCGTCCACTGCCTTGGTTAGCATTTGGTGCAGATCAGTGCCTACTAAGCACCTGCAGTTTTTGCCCAGGTGCTGGGAATACAGAGCTAAGTAAGCCCAGAGCTTGCCTCTTAAGGAACTTACAGTCTGGAGAAGCGGGTTGCTGATAAGCTAGCCACACCCATTTTTGTATTTTTCTAATGAAAATTTTACTTTTAGCACCAAAGGGTGAACAGGAGAGAAGGGTACCCCAGAGTGAATGGCTGAGGCATTTAAATATGACTTTGAAAATGATTGTGAGGATCCTGTGTGTGTTTCCCATCTCGGGATGGGAGGGGCTGACGCTGCTGTAGCCAGAGAGCCATGACATGGGCATTAATGACCATCATTTGACATTTCGGGAGCTCAGTCACATGCTCTGCATTTTTATCTTTACCACTACAGCTGTAATGGGCAAAATTTGAAAAGAGGGAGGGGGTTAGGTTTGGGATGGAATTCTAAGTGAGCATGCAGAAATGCAATTTAGCAATTAAAAAAAAATACACAATGAGTAAAGTATTTGGGGCCATGGCTTGTTTTAGATGCTGGGAAGACACAAAGATGCACCCAGCATGCTCTGCTCCCAGGGACCTAGCCAGGGGGAGGAATCCACCCATCAAACACTGGGGAGGGATGACAATGAGGCAGACATAGCCCCTGCTCTTACAGAGCTCAGGTGAGTGAGTAGGCAATGTGGAAGTGGACAATTAGGAGCCCACAGGGTCCAGGGCACAGTGAGAGATGCAACATAGAGGCACAGCCTGACTATATATAATTGTCAGGTGAGGCAAGATCATGAATGCCTGAAAATGAAGACTGTGTGTGTGTGTGTGTGTGTGTGTGTGTGTATGAAATGCTGGGGAAGAGCTGAAGAGGGATTATTTTGCTGGATGGTAGGGAAAGGGGAGGATCAATGAAGGTTCCTTGGCAGAAGTGACCAAATACTGTGTGTATATAAGGGAAAAGGGTGCTCAGAGTCTAGGGGAAAGCCTGGATAAGATGGTGTGGTGTGTTGCAGTGGAACCCGAGGTCATTATGTACACAAGGATGCACGTGAGCATGATGAGATGGGACAGGGCATGGAGGCCAGATGGTTTAGATTTCAATCAATTGGTAATGGAGAACCACTGAATGCTTTTGAGTAGTGAAATGACATGATCTGATTTGTCTTCTAGAAAAATTCTTCTGGGACTATATGTGCAATGATTGAAGGAGGAAAAGACAGGAGGCAATGAGGTCAGCCAAGGAGTTTTGGCAATATTTTGAGCCGGCAGAGGGAAGAGGAATGGATACACTGATAACATAGTGATCATTTATTGAGCATTTGCTTTGGGCCAGGACCCTGAAGGGTTGGTACTCTCTCCACTTATAGAGGAAGACGTTGAAGCTCAGAGGGGACAGGTGACTTGGCTCAAGGTCATGCAGCTGTAAATTGGAAGTCGAAACCGTTTCCAGTTTGGCTGCCAAACCCGAGCTCCTTTTTGCTGTATTGGTTTTGTAGTGAAGAAGGGGTTTGAGAGAGATTAGGAAAGGAACCTATTCAGAGCAGAGCAGAGTGTTTAGGGGTCAGACAGAGCTGCACTCAGATGCTGGTGTAGGCACAGTCTACTTATGTGACCTTGGACGTGTGATTTAATTTCCTCATCTTCAGTTTCATGTCTGTTAAATGGAGGAAAAAGTACCACCTGCCTTATGCATTTGCTGAGCTGATGAAATAATGCCTACAAACCACCCAGCCGGGTGAAAGCCCTGAATAGGAACTCAGGAGATGTTGGTTCCCGATCACCTAGTTGGTTTGGCAAGGGAAATAGAGATGGCTATAGAGGCTGCTAGCTTGGTGACCGACTCTGGTGACACTTGGAACATGGATAAGAGATGGATCTGGAAGCCCTTGAAGGCTCATGAGCAGAAGCTTTGGTCTGATGATACTATTGAAAGGTGTGGACAATTTTAGGAGCTGAAGCCTAGTGAGAAGAGGCAGGTCACTGGGAGCAGGCTTTTGAAGGTCATATATTGTCCCTAAACCTTTTTGCTTTGTCCTCTTTGTCTTTTTGCTTCTTGGTCACTACAAGGTAAGCAGCTTTGCTCCACCAATGTGTTCTGCCTCATCATGAGCCTAGAAACAATGGAGCCAGCCAACCGTGGACTGAAGCCTCTGAAACTATGGGCCAAAATAAATCTTTTCTCCTCTAAGTCGTTTTGCTTGGGTATTTTGTCACAGTAATAGGAAAACTGACAACACAGGGGGAGTAGTTTGTGTGGAAATGGGGGACAAAATGGATGTCAAGGTTTCAGGGGTTCAGCGGCTGGAGTCTTGTGGCAACATCCAGCAGGTGATTGGGACCAAAGGGAAAGGCCAGGGCTGGAGTTATCCTCCGAAGTGAGGGGGAAATCAGAGAAGGGGATGAGGTGGCTCAGAGTGAAAAGAAAAAACAAAAGGCTGAGTGCAGAACCTCAGGGAAGTTAGTGTCTCGGGCTAAAGAGGGGGAAAGGAGCTCTCAAAAGTGAGACCCAGAGTGGGGCTCAGGAAGGGAGGAAAAGGACAGGAGTGGAGAGTGACACACGAACAAGGGGAGAGAGCCTCCAGGAGAGGGGCAGTCAGCAGTCACATTCCCTGGGCGGGCTGTTAGAGGTCACATGAAGGAGGTCACTGGTGGGCTTTAGGAGGATGTCAGCAGGTGAGAGGCAGATTCCAGAGAGGAATGGGAAAGAAAATAAAGTGGAAGGTGCTCAGTATCAAGAATTTGTTCCATTTTTGGTGATAAAACATGAAAGTAGGAGCTGGTTGGGAAGCAGAGTTTTTGTTTTTTCCTTTTTCCTTTTCTAGAGAATAAGGGCAACTCAAGCAAGAGAAGTGCATTCTGTTTGTGACGGAAGATGAGGGTAGGAGCTGGCCTTGAGCCTCTTTGGAGTGGAGGATGCCCCAGTGTGGTTGATAATTACATGGCACCCACATGGCAAGTCTTGTGGTGATCTTGGTAAGGTCCCAAAGAAGTCAACGCCCTTTGAGCAGCTCAGTCAATATTTTGAGCTTGTAAATCTTCAACAAAGCTACTCTTTGCAACCATATCACTAGATCTTCCGAGTTAAGGGCAGTTAGAAGGCTATGGACTGAGGGTGTGCGAATGCCAGCGAAGCCATTGTATGTGGCTCGTGCCCCGAGGATGCTTTCCTGGTCACTCTTTCCCATGCTAAGGCTCTGTGATTCTGGCAAGACAAGGTTGGCCTCAGTGCTGCTGGGCATCTGAGAAGGTGCATTGGAGCTGCTAAGGACAGAGTCCAGGCTCCCTGGGGCTGTTCTGAGGTCAGGCAGGGGAAGGATGGCATCACATACTCCCTAAGACCCTCAGGAAGTGCTTGTATTTTTTTTTTTAACCAAAAAGTACAGACCTTAGCAGACTTACATGCATGATGCTTGGAAATGTGGGAGAAGTCCAAGGCCACTCCAGCTCCACAAGTGGCCACTGGAGCTCAAGTACAGGTTGCGGACAAGTTTTAAGAAGCTCCTGAGTGGCCAAGTGTGCCCGGCCTTTGTTGAACCACATCTAGTTCTGCTGCCTCCCCTAGCCGTCTCTGCCTGTACCCTTTTCTAAGTCCCAGCCATGAGGAACCTGGCAGTAGTCACTGCATTCAGCATGGCCATTGACATCTCTGAGGTTTACCAAAAGGCCCAAATGACTTGTTGCCTTCTTGACATTCACATTGTGACCCTTACTTTTCAAGGTGGAATCGCTTGTCACCCCACCGAGCACTGAGCCAAGAGCATGTGACAGCCCTTCTGATGGGTGTATTCCCCCTCCAGACCATGAGGATCTCAGGACAAGGACAGCACCTTAGGTCAACTCTGCATTTCTGTCATCTGGCCTGGTGTTTGGCATGTGGGAGTAGGAGAACAATCCATTGGGTGGAGGTGAATTGTTTTCTAAAAGGAACTGCGTGCAATTCTTTGTAGACAAAGACTTGGGCTGCTAGATAACCTCAGCAGCCAGACCAGTGGTCAGTGAAACCTCAACTTCCTGTGACTTCCCTGGCACCCCCCTCCCCCCACTGCATCCCCACCCATCACCTACCTTTAGGATGTCTCCAGTGTGAAAGCTCAGTTCGTCCTCACCGGAGGCCATGAAATCAAACTTGGCAACAGCTTCCATGTTGTGACGCGAAGCTGGAAGAGAAATACTGTGGTCATTGTGCCGTTCCTCCGGGGAAGGGCCGCAGAACAGATGGCCCTGCCTGGCAGTCTCAGCAATTGGTAGGACTGCGGCTGAGTGAATGTCTGCTGCCTCTGGCTGGAGAGCACAACTTGGGTTTCTGGCACGGGCTTGTGTTTGCAGCTAGAGCTGTGAGAATCTTTGGGATCTGGTTCCTGGGATCATCCTCTGAATCCCGTGCTGCCAGGAGCAGGAAATTCAGGCCAGCTATCCTTTCCCTTCTCCTTTCATCTCCCTTGGCCTGGTCTGGCCTGATGCCACTGCTGGGGCATCTCTGTTTCCAGTTGATAAGGACAGAAGGCTTGCTATCAACTGGAGTACGAGGCCTCAGGGGCTCGGAAGACTGCTTGTAAACACTGTCCTGAGGCTGTCCCCTGGCAGCTATACTAACCAGGCGGTGTTAATTAGACAGATGTCATTTTCTCTTTTACATCTGAATCATTTAAGAGAAATTAGACAGCACTGGTCGGTGGGGAACTGGAAGTTCTTCTTCTACACATTTCAGAGGAGGGAACAGTTTGGTCTTTGGGCTGGGAAACTTCTGAGCTGGGTCAGCTTCTTCATTACATTGTTACTGCATTTCAGAAATTTTTTGATTTTAACATTTCTGAGCAGAGTTAAAATCCTGGCCGCTCCTAGTAATTGCGGCCTCTATGTAAAGATCAGCCAGTCAGCCTATGTGCTACGCGGAGTGTGCAGTTTTGTTTTGTTTTCCAGGAGCCCGTGGAGAAGTCATAGAAAGAGCAGGGCAGAATCCTTCTTTTACCAGTAAACAGCCGTGTGATCTTGGGTACCGTATTAAACCTCTTGGAGCCTCAGTGTCCTCATTTGTAAAACGGAGATCACTGTATTTAGCTGATAAAGTTGTAGGTTAAAATTGAATAGTAAACGCAAAGCATTACACAAGGTGATCACACAAGGAATATGAATGTTTTAAAAAAAATTGTGGAATGAATCTTTCCCCAGTCAAGACAGCCGGGCAAGATACAGCACAGGAAAGTTCTTTCTGATGTCTCTCATTGCCTGTAAACTTTTCTCACTGTAACGTGACACTTAATCTCCAGAACTATCAAATCCTTTGATTCTCTGCTAAGACAGCTTACTGTCAGGGCAGAAATGGGAACGCTGAGGCTTGGCATTTATGTTTTTAAAAATTTCCCTAAGTCTCAGCCACTTTGGGTGAGTTAAGTAACCCTCAAACCCAGTGGTCTTTTAGTGGTCGGTAAACTGGGGTCACAATTGTCCTCTCAGTGGGAATTTCTGCCCCAGTAGACAAGATTTAGGTAAATAAGGCAGGTGGCAGCAGGCGGCAGAGTGTAGCAGGGCCAGCTCAGAGGATTAAAGCCGACTGTGACAGGGTGATAGCAAGGGGCTTGTGTCTCTGATGTCCCACATTTGCCTGGCTTCCCACGGGTAATTTGGAGTGACGAATATTACGAATCCAAAGGTAGATATTAAGCAAAAAATAGCTCGGGAGTTAAATAAAATGTCATAGTTGGCTCTTTGAGCTTTTTTTCCACCGGTCAAAACTTATTTCCAAACAGCAACAACTCAAAATCACTTTTCATATACTTTCTTCAAGACTGGGCCATTTAAGGCAAATGAACATTTTTGTAACCTTGACTGACCCACTAAACAGGAAGGAGTATTCTGTCCTCCTTCCTTAATGCTAAATGCCTTTGCCTGTTTGATTGATTCTATTACATTAACATGCAAAGCTTCTCCTAATTAGGGCCTTGCTGTGGTTTGTAGGGGGACTGGCTTCTATGGGTCACCCTCACAGTATCCATAGGAGACAATGGTTGCCTCAAAAGGTCGAGTGTCACATGAAGGGTCCTGAAAGTTGTGATCCCATTTCCATGCAAATTTACCTTAATAAGCAGAATGGAGACAAGAGGAGGGCAAATGCTAAGCACATCAGAAAGTCACATAAATTAGAGTTAAAAGAAAAAAGAAACGTACAAAGCATGTTCTAGGTGTGACCTTGAGTTTGGAAAGACCTCTTTGATGTTACTTGTAACTCGGCTCAGGTCAGGTACTTGGTCCAGGCTGGTTGTGAATCACATTGGGTGAGAAGACCAAGGCAGAAATAAAACTGCTTCTAAATAGTATCATTTCTTTCCACCTTCCCCCAGGAGGCAGGCAGTGTGCAAAGCCAGAGGCATAGGCATATCACAGAGCACCCCAGCTTGTAATATTAATCCTGGCTCCAAAAACCCAATTAAATAAGCCGGCTCTTCATGAAATCACTTTGCAAAAAATGTATTTGCTCCCATTTCCATTTATGAAATGAAATCTGAGCAGCTGCTAGTTGGTGGGAGGGAGAAGTTCCAGGTAGGTTGGAGTAGGCTCTGTTTTAGTTCAAATCCCAGGGCTTCACAAACTCCTCCCTCGAAGCACCCCTAATACCAGAGAATGGCAAATATGTCACCCCCAGAGGTTAGTTTTCTGTCTGATCATTGAAAAGCACAAAAGTTATGTCCTAGTTTTCTATACCTATTAGTGTTCATTCTGAAAAGTTGCAAAAGTACCACCAGGGAAAAGAAGACTGAACCAATATACTTCATTCTGTATGTATTGATTGGTTGTATAATCTGTCCTTGCCATTGCTACCACCATCTGGGGGAAAATATATGACGGAGAGAAAAATTGGGCAGCAATAACTGAGAGGGAGAAAGACAAAGGGACAGAGAGAGAGAGAAAGTGAGAGAAAGAGAGAGAGAGAGAGAGAGAGAGAGAGAGCGCACAGCAGCCTACATTCAAGAATGCAATGGCGCCTTTTCACTGCTGTTTGTAATTTTAGTCTCCCCTGGGGGAGACCAAGAGAGACCCCTTCTCAGAAAGCCTCACAGATGGATTCCATGTACTGTCTCCTTGCTAGTGATCAGCTTTACAAATGGCTGAAATGCCACCTGCCATGCAGTGTGAGAAGCTGCAGCTTTGGAGGGGGGCAGCCAAGCCATCTCCAGCAGGCCCCCTCCTCCCAGCCTGGATGATGATGCCATTTGTGGGGCCCTAATGCCAGCTCTGCTTCTCAGCAGCCTTTCGCAACTCTCTCATGCATCATCCATTAGCAGCCCTGTGACACAGACCTGCTTCACTGTGGGTAACGCCACGCAGGGCTGCCCCCACATGATTTTTTCTGCCCTTCCATTTCCATTTAAGCTTCTTTTAACATTAAAAAAAAATCTGAAAAACATTCAGGCTATACACCAGGAATACGTGTCTCCTTCTAAAATACAGCCAGCCCAGAGGGTGAAAACAAAAAGCAGGAGACAGATCTTTAAAATTACCTTCATTTGAACGCCAGATTAAGTGGATTTGTTCAGAAACCTATTTACCATCAAAATGGTACCGGGCAAGAAACTTCTTGAACAATTTCAGCTCCTCCTAAGTTGGCTATGAATAGCCAAGGTTTCCATTTTATGTATCTTAAAAAGAGCAATTGCATAACACCACGAAGCTAGGCGAAGATTCCAGCTCAGGACCCAACAAAAGAGCGAGTGAGGTCCAAAACTGAATCAGTGATACCACTTCCTATTTTGCCAGGGACAGCTCTAATTTGAATACTTGCCCCAGTTTATGTTGTAATTTAGATAACATAATGCCTTGCAATTTTAGAGAGAGAGAGAGAGAGATTGCTTTTTATAAGTCTTGCTGGTTGCATATTTATCAGGACATTAGCTGTAAGTATAATTTTTATTAGTTTATTTGTGTATGAAGTGAATAATGAACAGTTTACATTTTAGGATTTTGGCCACAGCTACCAGGAGTCATTCAGCAAAAAATGTAAAATTATTCCAGCTATTTAATGTCCCACAATTCAGACACTTAGAATTCATAGTTTCTCTCTTCCTTCTTAATCTTCCCTCCATCCTTGCTTTTCTCTGAGATGGGGTCTCGCTGTGATGTGCAGTCTTGTCTTATACTCGTGGGCTGGACTGATCCTCCTGCCTCAACCTCCTGAGTGGTTGGGGCTACAGGTGCCTGCCCTGGAACCCTGGGAATCCACCACCCTTGTATGGGTCAGGTAAAGCCCCTCTTGGAGATCGGTAGAGTGCTTCCTCTCCCCGTGGAATTGACAAGGTTGTCTCAATTAGTTTTCAGAAGCAGGAAACCTTATGCTACCAGGGAAAAGCGATTATAGTTAAACTCCACTGTACACAATAGGAATGTTCTTGAAAAGTTATTATGAATAGAGTATTTGTAAATGGAATCATATTAGCATGTATTATGGAGGCTCACTCTACAAAAGAACCCTGTGGTGAATCCTTTATAAAATGAAAAGGAAATTTTGTTATGCAAATAACTACCTTTTAATTGATCTGTTTGAAAGTCTAGGTTTTTAGGCCCCGAATCTTAAAACAGAGCACACCTGTATATTGCCTCTAGCTCCCTGCACTGGGGGCCAAATATATTTTAGATTCCCCGCTTCTCAGTTCTCAAAGCATTAAAAACTCTCTCCTATTGCTAAAGAGCATTTCAGTCTTAGAGAGTAGACAATATTCACCAATATTCAAGCGCACTGGTAGTTAGAAAGGTGCCCTAAATGACAAATGAATGGTCAGAACTGTGTTTCAATAAAACTTTGTTAACATTAAAATTTGAACTTACTTAGTTTTTAATATGGCACCAAGTAGCATTATTCTTTTGACCCCCCCATCAACACTTAAAAATTAAAAACCACCTTAGCTCAAAACCAAAACCATGTGACGGGCTGGCCTGGGTTCATCAAATCTTGATACACACATTTATATTGCTGCACGCATTTGTAGCTATGTCTGTATCCTACCTCCCCTTGTAGTGTGCAAGCTTATGACAGGAGGGTGGTAGCTCAGTGGATTTAAGAGTGGATGGGCCTGAATTTGAACCTAAAATGGGCCACTTCTTAGGTGCCATTGCTGCCTCATGCGTAAATCAGGGGTAACCACACCACTTTGTGGGATCACTGCACTTTAATGCACAGCCCTGACACATAGTAGGTGTCCAGTCAGTGATAGTTCTTAGTATTTCTTTGGAGATGTCCTACAATCCTTAGTTGTGTTTAGCAGTCACTTAGTAGATGTTAGCTGAGCAAACAAAAACATGACAAATGTCCTGCCATCAGAAGTATAATAACTAGAGTTGGTTTCCTCAGGGAGGGATCAGCAGACAGAAGACTCACTTGTAAGGATCCATTAATCTCCTTCTCCAAGGTGGCCCAGCTTTTCAGCAAATTCAGCCAGAGAGGATGAAACACACACCCATGCTAAGAAAGCCTGATTTCTTTAATCCAATAGAGGGCAATGGTGCACCCTAAACCAGCGACTGCATCTTAGAACTTCCCTTTGCCTCTTTGAGGCCCTGAAGTCTTTATCTAGACAGATTCAGTGATTGTCCTCATCGTCCTTTGTGAGTTTTAAAGCACATAAACATTAACGTTTCAGAGTCTAGCACCTATAAATACAGGACTGCTTAGATGGCAGAGAATTAGAAATCGCCTCCTCCTCCCACACATTTTCTGAGGCTTAAATTCCTTCTGATCATCCCAGCAAGGTGGTCCTCTTTCATTTCAAGGAGACACTGATCCATTCTGCTTTCCATCCTCGGTTAATGGTCCTGTGTTGAAACTCCTACTGTGTGGTTTTCTTTCTTTTCCTTTTTTTTGAGACAGGATCTTGCTATGTAGTTCAGGCTGGCCCTGAACTCACTATGTAGCCCAGTCCGGCCTTGAACTCATGGCAACCTCCTGCTTCAGCCTCCTGAGTGCTGGGATTTCATGCCTGGCTTGTGTGGTTTTCTTTTATTGGAACTTCAGAGCTGTATTTGGAGCCTTTCTGCTTTTGTGGGCTTAGACCAATACAGGAAACAGAGATTACAAATGGCCCTTCTTGAAAACTCATAAACACAAGGTAGGCAAATACTTCACAGCTACCTGATATTTTTTTATCAAACCAATTCATTTCAGAAGAGTAGGGGTGAGAGATGAGCTCAGACCTGGCCAAGAAACTAGGGATTGGCCTTTCTAGACTTTAGCCTCAAATGATAAGACTTTCGTTTGATTGTACACCAGTGGAATCCCTGCCTAGAGGATCCTTTCTTATTAGCTGGCCATGTTGGGAATGTTAGCCGTCCCGCTGAACGTCTAACAAGCCTTACATATTTCTTTACTGTGCCTGCTCTTGAATGATCTCTAACTCATTCCCTGAACCCTTTAAAATACAGATCCTCAAGTCATTTTCTGGAAAAATCTGACTTCTGGCCACTCTGGAGCCTTGGATCTGAGGTCAGGTGCAGAGTGTGGGGTAGGAATCGAAGCAGCTACAAGCAGCCCCCTGGTCCTCCTCACCTGGCCTTTACCACGTTAAGCGTGCACATGGCCATGTACTTGAGGGTGGCCTGCAAGGTCCTCTGTTACAAGAGATTTGCTTATTTGGTTCCTTTGCTTACCTGGACCTCCCAAGTCAGAGACTCAGGGCCATTTCTTTTTGGGTCACGACCCCAAAAGAGCAAACAGCTTTCACAACAGAACAGGTACCCTCTCCAGGGAATATAAGCATTTCTGATTTTACTGCCACCAAAGTAAGCAAGGACAAGAAAAACAGACCGCTGACCCATCACTGGCTAGTTGGCTGAGATTCCAGTTTCCTCTAAGAGCCTCCATTTTCAATGCTTTTGCGCATACAGGACATTCTTATTTCTCTCTTGTCCTCAGGTGACTCATTATTTTTCCCTTCCTAAGCCCCAGGAAAGCGCAAATCCCCCATCATGAGTGGCGGGGGTGAACACATGGAACTAGAGGGGGGCCCTCTGTTGCTAGTCCAGGAACAATCATTCATCAGCACTGACCTGCTGGAGCCAGGCTTGGGGACCATGAGCTAGTGGCTCATGAATAGAAGCTGCCAAGACGCCCCCCCTCTCCCATCCATTCCTGTCCTGTGCGCAGGTGTGCTCCCCAAATAACAATTCATCCTCTCCTTGTTTCTCTTCTGCAGAACGCCGCCAACAGAGCTGTCTCCGATGACAGGCGATAATGGGCCGCTGGTTCTTGAGTGAGATACTGAGCCGTGGGCAGGGAAGTACTGCTTTTTCTTACCAGTCTGGAAGGGCCTGAGGCTCAGTCCATGACTGCCCACGTAGTAAGGATAAGGGTGGCTTTATCTGCCCTTGCCTCCGTGAGTGTGTATGTGTGTGTGTTACAAGGGATTAGGCTTGAGAAATGCTGAGCTACAATCTTTATTAAATTTTATTTTGAGACAGAATCATACAAAACTTTCTGGGTTGGGCCCGAAGTTTCAATCCTCCTGCCTCAGCCTCCCAAGTACTGGGGTTATAAATGTGTCTGACTCTGGTTTTACCCTTCAGGCTTTTCTCCTGGTGTCCCTCCTACAGACCCTCATCCAACATTTTAGGATTTCAGTCTGATCTGGGATCCCCAGCTCATGCTGGGCTTTTTTTTGGCCTAACCTGGTGACCTCTCCCTAGTTTTCCAAATAGGAGCCATCTCTCCAGTGAGACATTTGGCTTTCAGAGTTGGAAGCCAAATAAATATAATATTTTTCAGGCTTACAAACTTTACACAACTGGAGAGGCCCTGTAAATCCCTCGTATCCTTCTTTAATCAAGTTGCTGTTTTCCAGGTCCCTGTCTGTCTCTGTGGATTATGGAGATTGCATTGGTTTCAAAGATGCTTTGCTTTTTCTAAATTAGCTCCTTTTTTTTTTTCTGCTGAAGTTTGTGTTTTGGGGTTTTGGGGAGACAGGAGGAGAGAAGAGCAAAGTGGTAGAGTAGGCAAGCCAGGTCAGTTCCCACTCAGGTCCCCGCCCCCACCCTGCCTTGGGGGGCCCAAGACAAGGCTCGTCCGTCACTTGCTCTTCCTTACTCTTTCCAGTTACCGCCTGATTCTTCCCTAAGCCAGTCCAGTCTGACTAATACAACCCAACGTATTTTACTCCAAGGTTTATCACATTAAATCTTATTTGTCCTCAATTTTTTTTTTTTTTTTGGTAAGAAGAATGTCTTTTTCTTTGAGCATAACACACATGTTTTATTGAACTCAAGCACAATATGAACTGATGTTATTAATTTTGGGGTTTTCCTAACTTGCTAGTCTGTGCCAGCTCAAGTGGCCCCAACAGTGGGAGGACTCAGACTTGGGGGTCAAATGGACCTGGTTTCACATCTAGGGTTCTGTTGCTTACTTGGAAGCTGGGGAACCTTATCTGCTCTGTGCCTCAGTTTCTTCTCCAAGACTTCCATTCCTGTCTTTGTCTCTCTCTATCTCTCTCTCTCTGCCAGTCTTCTTACCTTCTCTATCATCTTTCCCCCATAATATATTCTGTATTCTTCAAGTTCCTCCAGAGTGCCATGACCTTGCAAGAAAAAGGGCACAGAACGCTTGGTTCTCCAAAGCATTTTTGTTTGTATTTGCTTTGCATTTTGTAATTCACCAACATTTCTCATAAAGAAAAAACAATTTAAAAGCTGTCCTGAAAACGTGTAAATCAGCCAAGCATAGGCTCCTTTTCAGCCTTTCAAACCCCATCTCCCTCGCTTGCCCTTGCTGGCGACGGCACCCTGGCTGCCGTGTTATTCTTGTCCAAGGGACCACACATTGTGACCAAGATCCCTTGGGGAGCAGGGATGGAGAGAGAGACCATCTGAGGGGATATGGGGAAGGCAGAGGAGAAGTATGATGCTGATCTAGCTTCTACACACTGCCGTCCAGCCCGAGCTCAGTCAGTGCATTGCTGATTTTAAACAGGAAGCACCTGGCCAGCTTCAGAGGGGACACGGCACCCAAGCTTGGCCAGTATCTGAAATATCAACCAGCTGGGGATAAGCTGGCGTTATCAATGTGGTTCATCAGTGCCAAGGGCTTCACAAACCATCACCCTTGGCAACATCTGTTATTATTAGCACCCACGTTTCATAGATGGGGCACAAAAGCCAGAGATTAGAGTACCTGTCTGTTGGCCCCTAAGGCTGGGTGCTCTCTTTACCTTGTCAGTCTGCCTCAAGACCTGGCAATAGCAAAATCACCAAAGTTCTGGTCAGTGCAGGACAACTGCTGACCAGCCTGGGTCCCCTGAACCTTCCTAGGTGGCTGTCCTTCAACCAGGGAAGTGACAGCAGCAATTCACACCTATGAAATTCAAGCCCGTTACTTCTTGGTCCTAGAGGCGAACACCGCAATAAGCCAGGCTGACCTTGGACCTAGCGAACACATGCTGTAGGCAGCTGCAGAAACAGGAACAAGTCAGCTCATACAAACTGCTGCTCCTTCCCCTCTTTCCTTTCTCTCTCCCCTCCCCCAGCTTGCCTTTCCTATCAGCCCCCACCACATTACAGTCCGGGTTTTCCAAGTGCTTTCTTCTTCTCCTTTAAACATTAGTAACTTGCCATGAGTGTAATTAGAAAAAGTGCACCTAAAATGCTTTGGTTATAGTTCTCCTACAGTGTTCTTATTGAAGTGATGCCATGAACACATGACTCCAACAACGACCACAAAAACAAAACACAGAGCGCCCAGTGACCCCGCGGAGCTGCAGCTCCCCCAGTCCTCTCTGAGACATCACGGGCTGCGCCCTCATGTTATCCTCCTTTCCTGATGCAATAACTGTCACCCGACAACCAGAGACAAAGCATTCAAAACACCACGCGGTATCAGAAACCATTCAATGGGCCCTACGGAGGGGCAGGCAAACGAAGAGGAGGGTGAAGGGCCAGAAAGAGACAGACAGACAGACAAACTTTTTAGAAATCCCTAGATTTCATTGTTTCCTGCATCCCATTTTCTGTTTATATTATGATATATCCAAATATATCACAGGATTTTATGGTGCCTTTATGTTCTCTTTTTCTATTCTTCCTCTTCTGTTGCCTTCATGTTTCTTTTTACTGGTTGGGCTCTGAATCTTATTTGTTTACCATATATTTAAAAGCCTCCGCCTTGCTCTCTTGTCACCAGAGTGGTGACGTGGTTTGTAAATACACGCAGTATCCTCGTCCCCTTTCCTTGTTCTCCATGCCCTGGGCTACTGTAATTCTTATGTGGGTAAAGCATAAAAGTGGGCATAACTACTTTAATCTTTATGTCACTTACTCATGTTCCCAAGTCTCCATTTATTGTTGGAACACTGGTCATCCTTTAGCTCACCAATCTTACAGCTTGCCAAAGTGAACAGTAACTCATAAATCACCGACCTCACTTTTTCTGCTAAATCTACCTCTGAGGTAAGGGGAAATGACTTTTTATTTTAAGACAAGGTCTTGCTATGCAGTCCAGAGTGGCCTTGAATTCACTGTATAGCCCAGGCTGGCCTTAAACTTGCAGCAATCCTCCTGCCTCAGCCTCCCGAGCGCTAGGATTCTAGGCATATGCTGCCATTCTCAGCTGGAATGACATTTTTATTTAGCAGCTCTTCTGGGAAAGGTACTAAAAGGTGGCTAAACAAAGCAGTGATGGTGTCAATACCTTTCACCAAGTGAATAATTAGAATTTTTGAAAAATTCAGGTCTACCTAACTTGAGTTTGGTTAAACTAAGAAACACCTTATTTGTCTTTCTTTTCAGTTACTAATGTTGAGCAAGGAGGGCCCCAAATCTCATGTTCTCAAAGGTGAAAGCAATTCAGAAAACTGGTAGATCTTCCCCAATTCATTGAGATGACAGAGACGTGGCAGTTGGTGGAAGGCGGGATTGGAAAGGACATCCTGGTACAGTGGTCATACTGAACCCAGAGTTCTTTCCTTTCCATTCAAATTCTGTCCTCAGAAGTAAAATACAAAACAAAACAAAACAAAACAAAAAATCCACCACAACTGTGGCTGTTTGGGAAGTAAGCAACAACTACAACCAAAGCCCAGGTGTTTCCTGTGGCTGCGAAAACAGCTGTTAGTTACTTTTCTTGTTGCTGAGACAAAATGCCTGGCACCCAAAGTCAAGAGGGGAAAGGTTTACTTAGTTTGGTTTGTAGATGTTTTGTTCATTATCAGTTGGTTCCATGCCAGGATGAATGGCAGACTGGCTTCGCAAAGAGTATAGCTCATGGTGGCAGAAGGTAGCAAAAGCAATGAGCAAGGGGCCTTCACAGCTGTCCCGCACAGCTTATCCAGGCTACTCAGGCACTTAATCCTAGAGCCTCTGAGCCTAGCACTGCACCATGAAAACATCCGAGTGCCACACACTCCAGATCCAGCCACCTCTGAAAAAGCCCTACCCATGACTGCATGAGGCTCTGGGGGGACATCTAGACACGGCCATAACAACAGTCCAGCCAGGCACCACCACCTTGGCGATGAATACACAGGATTACACTTAGCTTTTTCTTGCTTTCATTCCTCACATTGGCTAATTGCTCAGTCCATCACTGTCCTTTCTGTGAGGCTTTCTACTTCTGCCCTCTGGCTATATCTTGTAATTGTTTTTTTCACAAGTGAACTTCATGTCTTTTTTGGTTTTCATTCTATAATAAATGGACATGGACTTTGGAGCGAGCCATGGCTGCATTCAGATTTTAGCTTCTGCGCTCACCAGTGGTGTGACCACTGGCTGACTGGCTCTCTTGGAGCTTCCTTCCCTAAAGCCCTCCTTCAAACATTTTACCCCCTGCATTGAAGATTGAACCCTAGACCTTCACATAGAGCTATGTACCCAGCCCTTTATTTTATTTTTAAAATAGAGTCTTGCTTACGTCACTAAGTTGCCTGGGCTGGGCTCAAATGTGTGATCTTCTCGCCTCAGCTTCCCAGAGTGCTGTCATGGACCACCGTACCCATTTTCCTTGCAAGCTGACATTGGCTCATTACTCAGCACTCTAGGAGTGTCAAATTCAAGCCCACCGGGTTAAGCACTTATTTGGCCCAGGTATCTTCATTTTGTTTTCTAGAATCTTCTGGGAAGTATAACCGAATGCCTTGTGGATATCCAGCTGTCCTGTCCTGTGGCCCTTTTTTGCATGCCAGTCCAGTAAGCTCACAAAGGAAATACAACACAACAGGCTCACTCCTCCTGCAGGGCCATCCTTGGCGAGCACCAAGGGGGAGAAATTCACTCACTGGTCTCGTTAATGTGTCTTGTACCTCTCGCCGGTCCTCTTTTCTGAGCCATATGATTTCTTTTGGTTATGGTCGCCTTCCTGGGCCCCTATTCTCCTTCCATCCCGTGTCTTCTGCTTGATGAAGCAAATACTTCATGTGCTGACGCTTTCTGACACGCACTTTCAGAGGATCATTCTTCCATTCACAATCTGTCAGTGTCACCTTGTCACGTGACCTCTCAGAGCTTCTCAAGCCTTTCTCATCATGTCAGGCCTTCAGCAATCTCACCCCATCTTGTCTCTCAAAATTGACTTCAGAACTTCATCTCCTGGAGGGCAGCTTGCCTTCATAAATGGCTTCTTATTGTTCTTTACCACCACATCCACACTATCCCTTCTGCAATCTGCCTCACACCAGTGTGTACCATTGTGCAGGCTGTTCTCTGCACAAGGGCCCCTGGAGCTGTCATGGAGGCTGAAATCCATCCGTTGCTCTTCCTCATGTGGGCTGCATTTGTCTAGAGGTAGGGACCCATTTTTCTTACTTAAACCAAGGTACTTCACCTGCTCCTTCAAAGCCTAACTTCGGGCCTGTTCCCATCATGTCTTGTGGTTTCACTCTCACTTACTCTTTTGGAGGACTTGATATATCTACCCTTTGCCTGGTGTACCTGCCACTTAAGGTAAGGTGGCAGCACACGGCTCTGCAGTCACCCTGCCAGTTCTAAAACCTTGGCTCCACCAATAGCTGGGTGGCCCAAGTGGATTACTTAACCTCTCTGAGTTCCATTTCATTCCTTTAAGAACAGGAATAATACTAGGGCCCACTTCAAAGTATTCTTGGGAAAAAAGATACGACATAGGCATTGAAATCAGACACAAAGCAGGGCAGGTGCTTAATAGGTGGTGGCTGTTTTTACCTTTTTGCACATTTCTCAATGGCTGGAAACTATGGAAATGTGTTACAGCTCATAGAAATATGAGTGGGAAAATCGCACACCTCTGTAAGCAGGGTTGCTAGATAAAATATAGAATGCCCACTTAAACTCCACTTTCAGATAAACAACAAATCCTTTTTTTCTTTGCAGGACTGGGATCGAACTCAGGGACCTGCACTTGCTAAGCAAGCATTCTACTGCTGAGTCACGACCACAGACCATCTTACTTTTCATTTTGAAACAGGGTCTCTAAATTGCCCAGACTAGCCATGAACTTGCGATTCTCCTGTCTCAGCCTCCCAAAGAGCTGGAACTCCAGGCATGTACCACCATACCTAGCAACAAGTAAGTTTTTAACATGAACATCTTCCAAAGGATTGTCTCCTCTCAGAAATCTCCAAGTGGTAGCCTGGAGCATTGGGGAAAGTAACGGCCAAGAGTCATCTGCTCCTTTCACCCTCTCCTCCTGACATTCCCTGCTGCCCTCACCTCACTCACAAGATCCCTCCCATGAAAGCTGGGGAGCAGGCAGGGCTTTGGGGTCAGATCTGCAGTCCTGGAGTGAAGCACTCAGAGGTTCTCGTGCTGGCTGTGATTTGCATGCAGAAGTGCATATTCTTATTTATACATCTTGTGAGCCACAAAATGTCAAAGCTCCTATTTTCTCTGCCTGTCTTGTGTGATTTGCTACTTTTAGTATTGTGTGGGTCAGAGGCATGCTCTCGCTGTTATGCATTCTGTAATACTATGTGCTTCGATAAGGAGGTTTCCTGTATTGGAATTTCTGTTCTTACAAACTGACTTTTCTTGTCATCCATATTTGTGGCAAGCAGGAATCCTCCAAGCCCTTTTGTATTTGAATATTTCTCTTGCGATTATTCTAGCATTTCACATCGTTATTCTAAAACTCAGTATCTATTTTCTCAGACCTATAACTTGTCAAAATTCCCCGTGCTTGGCACTTGCACCATAGTACAAAATTCCTGGCACCAGCCCCAGTCAATTATTAGTAATCCCATCATGTAGTCACCAGGTTGACATTTGCCTGTATCGCCCATGTATCACACAGTCCTGCTGACAAATCCTTACACTGGTGATACCTCCTCCTTTTTTAATATGATTTGTGCCTTCCTGGTACCTTGTTTTTTCCGGGAACTATTTTAGAAGAAGTTACCAAGCCATCAGCAATAGCAAATGCAGCTCCATTCTTCTCATGATCTTCCCTTTTTATATATTCTTTCAGTCCAAATCCTTTATCACTGACCCCTTAGGCAGGCATCTCTCTTATTTCTGACTCTGTGCCACCCGGAAGTGGCAATTTCTCCTTAGGTTAATTTTCAGGTTTTCTTTGTTAGGCTTTTGCTAGTCTTTTCTTTCTTAGGGTATCTCCATGCTTCGTGCATTCACTTGACAAACCTTTCCCAGGCACTGTGCTGAGCATGGAAATGCAGAGTGGACTAGACAACCTGTCTCAGACCTGGGGTGGCTCCCAGGGTTAAAGGAGTCAAACAGCAGGTGGTTCAATAGATGGAAGGAGAGGTCGCTAATGTAGCCTGGAAGAGAGGCAGGAGCAGGAAGGAACATGGGAAGCTTCCCAAGCAAGATAACACCTGAGCTGGGTCTTTCAGAGAAGAATTGAGGCAGATTAGAGAACACAGCTGTCACACAGGAGAGGTCATGGGAAGTGGGAGCTTAACTGGTTTGTCATGGTCCTGGTGGTGGCAAGAGACGGAACTGGTGATAAGACAGGTCATGGGAGTGCCAAGGGTTTTGGACTTTGTTCCAAGGTGATGGGGACTCCCTAAAACTTTGCATACTACTCACATTAGGGCATGTTTAGCCTGGTTTGAAGGTTGGAAGCCAGGGTGAAGAGGAGACACAGAGGCCATTGTAGTGATCCTGTCTGGAAAGGATGCGGCCTGAGCAACGGCAGAGAAAGGCTGTGGTCTTCCACTTGACCCTGGATGTGGCACACACTGTTCTCTCCATGTAAGTACTTAGGACACAGTGTCTCATTTAGTGTTTGCAGGAGTCTGGGCCACCCCCAGGACCGTCTGAAACAAACAAAAAACCTGAGAAGTAAAGTGCATTATTTTATTTAGCTGACCAATAAGCAAACTGAGGCTCAAAGAAGGTAATTGACCAAGCTCACAGGTATCAAAAAATGGTACAGCCAGAATTCAAAGTCAGCCCATGCAGTTACCACTCTTCTCCCTTATCGTAATTTAAGAGAATTGCTAGGAATTATTGGCCAGTTAGAGGTGGCTAAAAGGCAGGGAAAGGCCAGGAACATCTCTATTAGGAATAGAAAGTGAGTCACAAATACAACCACACGTATACATTTAAGTATTCTAGTGGCACATTAAAAAATTTTAAAAACTTTTAAATAATTTATTCTATTTCACTCAATATAAGCAAACTATTATTTTAGCATGAAGTCAATATAGAACATTATTGAGATATGTTGCATTGTTTTTTCCCCCTAAGTCTTTGAAACCTGGTATGCATTATATACTTATAGTATATCTTGGTTTAGACGAGTTTGGGTCTACAGTGATCCCCAGAATTCTTCTGCGGACATTGAGGCAGATGGCAGTGGTACTTCCCAAGATAAGGGAACACAGGAAAGGAGGTGATGCAGCAGGAGTTTGAAATGCCAGAGACTCCCACTTACGGGTTGGATATGTAGGTGTATATCTCAGCAAAATGTCTGGGTAGAGATGAAAATTGGAGGGCTGATATAAAATCCTTGGTAAGAATAAACTGGCTGACAGCACTCTCATGGGAAGGACTGAGCCTTCAGGGGTATCAGGAAGGGAGGGAGGCCTTGCTTGCTTGCAGCAGTCGGGGAGACGTCTCTCCTTGGGAAGGCAGGGAAGGAGGACCAGGTGAGTGTAGACGCAGGAGGGAGGTTTGTGTAGACCAAGGAAGTGGAGAGGCAGGAAGTAGGGGGCTTTTAATATAACGTTGAAGGCCCTCCACCTGTCTTATTTGCTTTCTTCTATTGCATAGAAAAGGGAGCCTAACTTTTATCCCTGACTGCTCACAAAATCTATACGTGAAAGAGGTCAGAGTGATAAAGTGAAAAATATTTGTCCAGCAAGGGGCTAAAACCAAGACAAGCACTTACATCTCTCTAATGCCAGTCCATTCGTTCCCTTTCTTCCTCTTTCTCTCATTAAAAATTTCATTTTGAAATAATTATAGATTCACAGGAAGTTGCAAATGCCATAGAGAAATGCACCTTTCACTCAACTTGTCCCAGTGGTGATATCTGACATCACTATCATACAGTATCAGAACCATGAAACTGACGTTAGCACAGTATTACCGACCAGACTTTTGGCTTCTCATCTACTCCTTTATAGCCAAAAGTATTCCAAGTAAAATGAGCCCAAGTGATTTAAGATAAGGTTCTACCACATCCAAGAGCTCTGTGTATTCAGGAGGCTTTATCCTAGTAACCAAATGACACATCTTTCTAAATTAAATGCCACCTAAGAGTTTAGGTCAAAAACACCTTCTTACAATCTCATGTAATTTGCACCAACATTACAAGGCTAGACCAGGCTCTTCGCTCTCTGCTTGGCTTTATCTCATTAGGGACACAGCAAAGAGGAACAGACTGTTCTGTCGTTCCCATCAGCATCTATAATGAGGAAGATGATTTCAGAAGAGAAAAGCAACATGTCCATGGCTGCACTGACGTACAACCCAGGTATCTCTGACTCTCCTAGTGCCACGGCATTAGCTCCTGGGAGATAGTTATTTCATGAACCCACCTACATAGCACAAAACCAACAGATTAAGGAAGAGCCAGCACTTAGACAGTTGACAGCGTCCGACTTTCAAGTGGAGAGAATTTCAGAGGAAACCAGGGCACCCAGGGTAGTAAGGCTCTTCAATAAATGCCAGGGATTTAATTAAACTTGCTTATTGAACGACCAGATCCAAAGGGGTCAGGTACTTTCCTCAAAAGCAGAATCAAACAAATACAGAACTAAGAAATCTATTTGCTTCAGGGAAATAAATGCCAATAAGAGAAAATTAAGCCAACTTAAAGGGAACAGTAGCTGTTTGTCTGCCTGGGTCAGCCAAGGTGAACAGACAGGGAAAGTGTTCATTGTAAGTAGGAATGTTTTCACAGGTAAATATGGAATGACTTTCCTTCTCCCTAAGAGATAAAATGAGCTCTGGAGCTCAAAAAACAGTACGTCTGACAAGAGGTAGAAGACAGAAAAACACAACAAAACAGATGTTTCATCTATTAAGATTTGAGAAGCAAAATAAATAAGTATTTCTGGTAGCTGCGGTAAAAATGTTCGGCTTTGACAGGCAGCCGAAGAAGGAAAAATTCAGCAGGCATAGTCTGGACATGGAGGATCAGGTGCTTTCAGACAGATGAGTCCCTGTAAATGACGTTTCTCCTCCTCAAGTTCCTTATTTATTTTGCACACCTACCCTTTCCCAGCAATGCCTTCAGGTATGGAACCTGCGCTACCAATAATAAAGCAGTATTTGCTAGACTCAAGAAGATAGGACTGAGAGCAATTTGTACTGTAAAGACAGACTGTAGACTGCATGGGACAGAACACAGGGAAGGGCCATGGTCACTGGGGAGGGTCCTCAGTCCCCAAGGACAATAGCTCACACACAATGTGGGTGAGAAAAACCGTGAAAGTCAACTTTGTTCTCTAAATGGCCATCATCAAATAGTCAAGGGCGAGGAAAAACACAGTTGTCTTTGATCAACTGGCCTTGCTGTGACATAGGTTTTTGTCTCGGGTGACCCCGTGACAGTGTGCTTTGGGCATTTGAATCTGACCCCGGCCATTTGTTTGAGGATGAAGAGATGCAAAAATCTGTGCAGATGTCTAAACAGACCCTGCCTGCTCTCCAGTCTGACAACAGAAACACCACCAGATGTGACTGCAATGCGCCTCCTCCTTTCAATCGTTTAAATGTGAGAAATTCCTTCCCTATCTGGTCCATGGCAGGGACTATTTTTATCAGGGTCTTTCAGGCCGGCTGGGAGACACATCACAGGAATTCACACAGAAGTTCCACAAGTCGGCAGTGAAATAACCCCAAAGCCACAGGAACTGCACAGGCAGGCGGCGGAGAGGTGGCAGACCCTGCGCGCCAGCGCTGCCCGCCGCGGCTTTGAACCGCGAGCAGCTAAGCGTGGGCAGTGCGGCCACGGGACGGAATGAACGTGCTCCGCGTGGCATCTGGTTTCTCTTGTTTTCAGCTTTCACAGAAGTGAACATGAATTTAAAAAAAAAAAAATAGAGAAGTAAAGAGAAAAAATAAGGAAAGCCAGAGCCTCTTCAGGGAGAAGCGATTTTAGGCCTGAATTCTCAACTGCATATTCACCTCCAAAAGCCAGAGACCGAGCACGGGGTGTCACGCTGGGTTTGAGCCAGGCTGGAGCCAGGCAACGGGTGGCAGTGTCAGCCTCAATCTTTTTGCAGTCTTCCTTCCCCCGTTCCAATCATGATAAATATATTTATACCCGCTTGATTATGTCAGCCAGACAATGCTCCCCTAATTGGCAGTGATCAGGGTTCCAGAATTGCTTGGGTGAACCTGCTGTCTCTCTATCAGGCAAAGCGCTGAGGGGCCGCTAATGCAGTCCCCATTAACAATTTCCAGAGGAATAAAAAGCAGTCCCCCGACTCATGCACGGCAATGAATTTTCCAAACAGCTCCTAGGAGCCAGCCCTAGAGGAACTCAGACTTACAGGAACCTGCCCAGCACAGAATGCTTTATAAATCCTCCCCACCCCCGGCTCGAGCATGTAGAAAAACCCATAGCCACTTCCTTCAGCTCGAGGTTCTTTTGTTCTCTTGTGTTTTTTTCTTTCTCCCTTTTATTGGGCTTATGGAGCTAACTGTCATTTTTGGTTCTTGCTTCTTTGTAAATTTCAGGGACATCTGGCACACAGTTTACTGCCTTTGCTGGCTCTGGTATTTGTAGATATGCACGAGCTCTCTGCTGCGTGCGCCTGTTAACACTCCACATACATAATTTATGCATGCATAATTTGGAATTTGAGTGCATGGGTTCCTTTGGACATGTAAGGATAACTACGCAGTGCTGATCATAGGTCATTGGTCAATGCATACTTATGAAATGAATGAATGCACTGAGAAGGCACAAATAGTCAACCATCACTCATTCATTCATTCATTCATTTATTCAATGTTTGAATGTCTAGTGCATGCCAAGCATTGGGTTAGATGTGACTTCAGTTACTCACACCTGCAGAGCCCCCATCAGCAGAGGGGCGAGAGACAGACACATAGGACATTATGGAGATACAGTGGTACAGTCCTGTGCAGGCCAGCATGGAGCTCCAAGGAGAGACACATCAGTCTACCTGAAGGAGGGCAGAATCCTTGAAGGTTTCCTGGTGAAGCCTGAACTGGGTCATCTAGGGTTCTGGCCAAAGAGCACAGCACAATCAATGGCAATACCCAGGAAACAGAAGGGAGCTCGGGAAGCTGGCAGAGAAGAGGTGGGGAACCAGGCAGGGCCTGGACCTGGGGTGTTCAGAGAGGAGGAGCTTTGATAGTCTCGGTTAGGGCCAAGAAATAACCAGAGATTCTTTCGCTTGTCCAGAATGTTTCTAGATTCCTTTAGAATCTGCACACGTGCACCTCAAAGTAGAATTTGGCCCACCCCAGAAGCCTGCTGGAGTTCAGCAAAGAGATCTGAGGCTCTGCCTTCAATCAGTCATTCACGAGTAGCCTGAATCCAAGCAAGGGCCGGTTTCTTTATCAGTGAGGGCAGAAGGTGGACCTATGTATGGGGTTCCAAGCCTCCTTCCACTGTTTACAATCCACATGGTCTCTATTCTCAGAGGTGAGTGTGCAGCCTACACCTCAGCCTATTCCATTTAAAATTGTCAGGCCCTGAAAGCAGACAGTTCCAAGCAGTACACAGGCTCACAGATTGCTGTCTTACAGCATGAAAGCAACTAGGTCTTTTGATATGAATCCACAGGATTTACAGGGATGCACTGTATGAGGGAGACATCCCACTCTCCCCAGCCCGAGTCAGGTCTCATTATCCCCAGTATACCCACCACCCCTGCTAGATTTACTGTCTCTAAAGCACTTTCCCCTCATATTCTTTACACTTAAAAACTCACTTTACTTATACACCAAGGTCATTGCCCTTAGATTGGTCATCCCCAATTTATCTCCCTCTCAGTCACAACCCCCATCACAGCCAGGTGGGACACTTAGCAAATGTCCATGGAAGGTGCCATTGCTCTGCCTTTTTCCTTCCAGTTCCCACCCCAAAGGCCCAGCTGAAATTCAAGTCCATCCCCTTCAGGGTTGCTGTCTGAACCCTCCCCGCTTTGAAACCGTGTGCAGCTCTTACTGACCATGTTATTCATTAGTGACTGTTAAATTCACTATGTGTTTATGGTTGGCTTCTCCAGCTAATCTGTAAAGCCTCAGAGAATAGGAGCCAAGCTGCTTTCCTCTTTGCAGGCTAGAGAGTTAGCAGTGTGTAGTTCAAGGTAAATATTTGCTGTTCATTGAGTTGTTTTTCTACATTGTCATCTCAGATTATTGAGTAACATGCATGGAAGGCATGATTATGCTGCTGTTGTTGAGGATGATGACATCAACAGTGTCATCGTTGTCTTCATCCTCCTCCTCCTCCTCATCCTAGTGCTGCAGCCTGAAGTTCTCCCCCCCCCCCAACTTCTCTTGGAGAAAAAGGAATCTTGGAGACAGTAGCTTGGTGTGACCATTTTGGGGTGATGAGAATGTGAAACATTTCTCCTGCGAGTCACAAACAGTATTTTACATGCTTTTCTTGGGAGCTTAAAGTTCATCCAGGAATGAGCTATTTCACAGATCAAAAGGAGCATATGTTCCATCCTCCAGGAGGAATAATCACTGCTAAGTTTAAAGGGAGAATGATTGAGCACTCCAGCCTGAAAGTAGAAGTGGTTTCGTATCACATGGCCGGAGAGGAACAGGAGTGATTTACTTAATTTCTAGACCCCGATGTTCAGTTTTGTGGCACTTATGCCAGTAAGCAGCACACGGGATTTTTCACAAAAGAGGAGCTGGCGTTAAATCAATAGGGAAGATCACCATTTCCTCACTGATCCAACGGCATTTAAGGAAGCGGAGCTCTGCCAATATGTACAACTGTGCGGGATTCGTAACTGGGCAGTTAAAACCATCATCTAAGCTGGCAGCTGTGATTTTCCCAGAAGTAGAGCTGCAGGGAGAAAAATAACTTTTAAACTTCAGTTCCATTTTTTGCAAATTGGATCTTTTGTGAAAAGCTGTTTTAAGCTGAGTTTTGTTTGTTGTGTTTTTTTTCCTCCTTTTCTTCCCTCATTAGTGAAACTAACGACTCTTTCTTTCCCCCCACATGGAAATGTATCTCTTTCCTCAACAAATATTCAGTATCAGAGGTCAAAGATGGTGTTAGGTGCTGGGGATGCACATGGGGACAAAAGAGACAAAGTCCCTGATCTTGAAGCGTTTATATTCTAGCATGTGTGGCATATAATAAATAAATGTCAGGGGTAAGTGATTGCAATTCTGGTAACTGTCCTACTGTATATGAAAACTGAATGCCAGAAAATGAAGATGCATATTTGCATATTGTCCCAGCTGATATATATCATATATAAATGGGTACTTCAAATGGAAAACAGCAAGGAAGAAATACATATATGGCTCTTTGAACATGAAGTCGACTTTCCCTACTGACCTTCAGCAGGGCTTGTGTGCTGGAGGGGTGTTTCTGGGAGATGAATCTATGCCAACTTGTCTTTGTTTATGATCATAAACCTGGAATTTCTTCTGTACCCCTCCCTTAAATCGATGCCCATCTTCCCATCACTCCTGCCTACAGCAAGGCTTGATAGTCTTCCTCCCTGACCCCTAATAGCCTCATCTCCTCCTGGACCCTAGGCTCGCATACTTCCCACCTCCCCTCTACGTGGCTTCCAGAGTGACTCGTGCAATGCACATCTGTGAGCTCACACTGCACCATGTGTCAGCTTCTGCCCCCCACACCCCAGCTCCCCACATCTGTAGCACGAAGCATGGGCCCCTTGGCCTGACCTTGGCTGACCTGGGCAAGTGTGTATGTCTGCTCCCTGCCTGGTCCCAGGGCCCCAGACTATCAGCCCCATCCATGTAAGAACTTGGCCACTGCATGTGCAAATGCCCATAGGCATCTGTTCTTCCTTGAATATTCTCTTCTTTCTCCTCACCACTCTTTAATAGGATTCAACAGTCATGTTTTCTATAAAGCCTTCTCTAAGCTTAGCCTTCCCTCCTCTCTTCCCCACGGCCTCCTGCCTCGCCTGCTCACTTCGAGTAGAGTGAACAGTAGAGGCATTTGCAATGCTTCGTGCATTTCTGTGTCTTTCCTTCCAAGGTGTAAACTCCTCTGAGTAGAGAGTAGCTCATTTGTAATCTCAGCCCGTACATCATTGCCTGGCACACAGCAGGTGCTCAATACATGTTGAACGAACTACCTATGGTCTCTTCTGGTTTGGTTTGTGCTAAACTATTCATCGAGAACTAGGTGGCCTTGGCAATGAAAGAAAGGAGCCATCTGACCAGTGCGATAAAGAGCTGAACTCTGCTCTTAAGAACTGCGAGTTTTAAACATTTGAGCTAATGGGCCGCAGATGATAGGAATTTCAAAACCACATTTTCCTTGACAATGTTTCTCTGTGTAGCACATCTGGAGATGGTTGAGAAGTTCAAATAAATGATTAAAGCACGTAAAACAGACCCATTAAGTAATCTGGATCATTTACTGCAGAGGAGAAACTTGAAGAGACTTAATGGTTTTTAATGAAAGGAAAGATTGTGCTCCAAGGATGGCTAAACAGCTCCTCCACCACGAACACAAAAGATGAGCGATGAGATTAAAGCTCTTCGAAGATTAAAGTTAAAAGAAAAAGAGAGAGAGCTCACTGGTTCTCTACTGGGATGTGTGGATCCATTTCAAGGCACTTTCAGGAATAACTCACCTACGTCGAGGGTTTCCTCAGAGTCAGGCATGGGTACTGAAGGCTTTCTCTAATAATTCATTTTCACAATGAGCCCACGCAAGTTTGTTGTAATTTTATTGTTCCCATTCTATAGGTGAGGAAAGGGAGTACAGTAAGCCACTGAGTCACACAGCTGGTGACCGGTAGAGCTCAAGTCATACCCTGGGCTGGCTGGTTTCTGTCCCCCTGCTTTTACCTAATCTGTTTTTGCCTCACTGGAGACTGGTGTAGGTTTAAACTCAAACAAGCTTAGGAAAAGTTCATGGATTAAATAAGAAAGTCTGGATATAGGAAGAGCCTGTCTTTGCTAGGGCGTCTAGCTCTCTTGTGGTCTTCATTACACCAGTGTGTGTGTGTGTGTGTGTGTGTGTGTAGAAAAGTCAGAGCACACTTTTTGTATTTGAGACGGTCTCGTTGTGTCGCCCTGAACTCTGCCTCCGAGAATCCGGGCTTGCTGATGTGCATCACTGGGCTCATTTTCCTCTTCTTTGTCCTGATGAGTCAGTGGCCTACCAGGTCTTGTCTTTCTAATGAGACCCTAAGTTGCCTTGTTTTGTTTTGCTTTGGGCTGTCAGGGTAACACGGTTTCAGCATCCACATGTGTACGTGCATTTATAAGACCTGACATAAATCCAGTCATATTTAGATATTATGATTTTACTTCCAGAGTGATGGAACTTAACTCTGCAGGCTGAAGAGCCAGCATCTTTTTTTGCTGTTATTTTTTGCAAGGCGACCTTGTTTAGCCTGCCTCGGGGGCATACACAGTGGGGTCGCAGTCAGCGAAGAACAGGGGCAGCTCGCTGTGCATCTCTAAGGCAACTTTGATGATTCTGGAACACAGAAAATCAGTGCTCATCCAACCGCGGAGGGAGGGGGATCAAGCCCAGGACTGAACTCCCACTGCCGGAGGCCTAGGGAGGTGGGTGGGGGGCAGTTTAGGAGAAGCAGGGCTCCTATGGGAGCCTGTGAGGAGGGTGTGAATGAGTCACTGGACTTTTCAGGTCGACTGAGATGACTTGTGTAGTTTCTTTGAATTTAGATGTGTTATCAGTGTTCGCACACCAGGCATAACGGGAAGAAGAGGGGCGATCGTTTTCTAGATAGTGCCTGGACCTCCTCAGGCTGGTGGTAAGATTTGGGGTGAGATGTGAGTCTGCAAGAACATGTCAGGCACCTCGCGCATCTCTACAAGTGTTGGGGGCACAGTGCCAGGGGGGCCCTTGGGAGGGAAGAGTGCCAGCTGCAAGCAGCCTCCAACATGAGACACTAGTCGGCCTTGGTTAAGAGTTACTCTCTCACAAGGCATAGTAGGTAGCACATGCCCGTAATGCTAGCATTCTGGAGGCTGAGGCAGGAGGATCACCACGAGTTTGAGGCCAGCTTGGGCTACAAAGTATGTTCAAGCCTGACCTGAACTGCATAGTGAGACCCTGTCTCAAAAAAAAAAAAAAAAAAAATTACTCTGTTGCAGCATTAGAAGGTGCTGCTAATTTGTCACAGTTTGAATTCAGGGTCTGCAAAGAGAGCTTGCTTTTTTTTTTTTTTTTTGCAGTGTAGAGATTGAATCCAGGAGCGCTCTACCACCAAGCTATATCCTCAGCCCTTTTTAAATTTTTTGTGACAGGGTTTTGCTAAGTGCCTCACACAGGACTCAGACTTGCAGTCCTCTTGCCTCAGCCTCCCTCAGGCCTGGATGCCAGGCATACAACACAGTGCTTGACTTAGCGCTTGCGTCTTCACATGCCCAGAATAATCAGGCACATTGCTGGCACCTCGGTGAAGGGTGTGAGTTCTGGGAGGTCACTGAACCTCTTCAGCCTCAGTTTTCCCATCTTTAAAAGTGACATAACAATGGTCGAGGTCTGATCGGCAGCCAGCATTAAACTTACGTTTGTAGTAATGCGTTCCTTTTTATTGGTGTGACTTGCTATTTGTCGGAGGCCCACTCAGTGCTTGCTCAGAACAGATGCTTCATAGATACATGTTAAAAGCTGAAGAAACTAGGCAAACAGATCTAGTGGAATGCATGTGTGATCACCTGTTCTGACTGCCCAGTAACCTATAATTCAGGGCCAGGCTGGCCAATGTGGAAATTAGATTTAACCTCCAAGCAGCACTCAAAGAAAAAGGAGTGTTCTGCGATCAAGTATTTCTGTATGACGGGTGGGGATGGAAGTGAGGGCTCTGTGCCTGAAGGCTGAGTTGGGGAATGTCACACGTGAAGGACAGGAAACAGGGACAGTGACTCTGAATAAAATCAAGAGAAGGGCCTAATGTAATAAAAAATTTAAAGCCACAAAATATACGCATTATTTATAAGTTGCCACGAATAAATAAATATAAAAATCAGGAGGGAGCCTCTGATCTGTCTTCACCCTTCAGCGCTGGTTGTTCTAAAAACGACAACTGCAGCTTCCAGGGAACCACGTTGTTTAAAAAAGTGGAAAATAGAAAGAATAGTGTTGTAGGAGCTGGTGCAGGGTGACCAGGTTGCCTTTCTGCTAGGCTGAATCATGAAATTGACACTTTGGGGGTAGGAGTAATAGTCAGGTGCTGCCAATTTAAAATGGCTTAAAGTACTATTTTTAACTTAATTGACACTACACCAAAATGCTTATATCACCTTCCCACTTCACAATGACCATAAAAACTAAATTGGCCAATTTTACAGCTATAAAAAATGTTGAGCAGCCTCTAGCTTATTGAAGGGTTAAGGCCCCTAAGAGACATTACATCTTTATATCTTAGTCTGCTTGATGTTTCAGAGTTTGTACGCCATAGGTGCTAAATAAATGCTAAATAAATGTTTTGGTAACTGCTGGGGTTTTCTGCTATCTTCTCTCAAAAGTTAGACCACATTTTGTTGCCCTAGTTAATCCTGAGACTGCCCTTAAAATTTAATTAACTAAGTGTTAGCTTCATTTCAGTTTTCATGATTCAGATAAATCCTTTCTGTTCCTTGTTTGGGCAGCACTGGGAAACTAATTAATACATTATTAATATATCTTCGAGGCAAACAAGACTCTGCTTGTTCATACAGCCATGACAAAAATAAATTCGGGTCAGAAATATTTTTGCAATTAAGGGAAAATGTTATTATCATAATGAGAAGTTATTGTTTGTGTGATACATCTCTGTGCATTAAAGCACATGATAGTCTTACAAACCAGACGAATGGCAGGCACACCAGCTCTTTTCCTGATGCTTCCAACTACCCCTGAGCCCGGCTGGAGCATCCAAAGTGTCCCCTAGAAGAACCAGGGAAGATAACCTTTCGGGATCCCAGCAACGAAGAACTTCATTATGCATAAAAGGCTTCATAGTATTTGAGATGGATCCCAAACTTGGGAGCAAGTATTGAAATAACTAAGTAGGTGGCACAAAACAGTTTTCAAATTAGAATATAAAGTATAATGGGAGAGATGAGTGCTCTCATCTCTCATCTCATCTGAGGAAGAGCGTGAATAACCCACAAATTACAGTGGCTTGATGACCTCGGTTTCCCCAAATTTGTCTCCCTATATCCACTCTCCTTACCATCTGCAGTTGCAAGGTAAATGGGATAACGCCTCAAAAGCTTGGGCTTCTTGGGAGGAGAAAAGCTGAGGTATGAAAGATATTAGCTGGTGTTTGGTTGACCTAGAGCTGCAACGACAACCACATTGCATAAGCAGAGTTCTGAGAAAACAGAATCGCTTTCTTTCTTTTTCTTTTTCATTTTTTTTTTTTTTTAAACAGAAGAACCACAAACCTGTCTATGTTTGCAACCTTGTACAGATCAAACATGTGGGCAAGACAGGGCCCATGAAGTCACCAGTTTTAACTGTTCCCTCCATACCTTGGGTTTTTCTTAGAGATTTTTTTTTTAAGCACGGAGCATTCAGCCTTCTGCTCCATTTGTACTGTCTAACGAGATCCCAGCCCCAGGTAATGGGTTTCTACAACAGCAGCCTGGTGATGCTAATTACATTTTAGACCGATTAGGGCAAGAATAGTTCCAAACACACCTGAGGTAATAACTAGTTCTACAGCCAGAAGGTCAACAGTTCCATCAAAGAAAGAAGAAAATTAGCATATCTTAAGGTGTTCCCGTAGTTTTGTACAAGAGCTCTTATTTAAGTCTATAAGGACACTGAAAATACTTATAGAGCTTTGTAATTCTGTACTTCCCTTTTTAGCTTAATGAAAACTCTTGATTTCAAGGAGCAGAGTCTGAGAGTAAGAAGCACGAGGCAGGTGAAAGTGAGAAGCTGTGTCTTTAGGGGACCTGCTGGAGTCTGAGGGTCGGGTGGGAGCCAGGACTGCTTCATAGGGAATTAGGGATTACCAGGAGAAAGTCCCTGTGCTGCGGAGGAAAGAGCAGAAGCCGTCGACAAGCCAGAGCTTGGCATGGGGCGAGGGCTCCTGGCCAATCCTTTATTACAGTAACAACACAGCTTTAATCCACACTCAGAAGAAATCCCTCGTACAAGTGTGAATCACATCGCTACCAACATAATTACAATCTGCTTTCAACAATGCAGTTTCCATAACACTGCCTGATCTTTCCCCAACTTTCTCTTAATAAAATGCTTTCTAGTGAACACCAACAAGAAGCAATGGAAACTCTACCCGTTGCTTGCTGTTTTGAATGACTGAAGTTATCTCTTGTTAGAGGTGCACAGTCTCTAAAACCGTTTCCTGAGCACATCCAATGTATTTGGCAATAGTTCCATAGTTAATTGTTTTAGAGATGATTGTTTAAAAAGTCACCTGGCAGAAACCAATGAAAATTCCACAGCATTTCCATCTTGCCAACTGATTAAAATAATAAAGCAACTCAAGGATTTTGTTTATGTGCTAAAAAGTGGTGCGCTTCCTCCTTCAAGAGCCTCACCCTCTGCACAGGTTCTTTTTAGCAAGGATGCGATGCAATCTGCGTGTGTCACCATTTCACAGAGTACCATAGTTGGTAGCTGAACTACACTGAAGCTGGGAAGCAAAGAATGACTTTTATAATTCCAAGTAGAGTGTTAGAAAATTCCTAGACTGAAAATCAAGTTCCAAAGAAACTTACTTAACTTTTAGGTCAGAAGTGTTTGTTTTCGTGTTCAATAAAAAATATACAGCAATACAGAAACATACAGAGTAGTTAGACATACATGGTGACACACGCCTGTTAGCCTAGCACTCTAAGAGGCCGAGGCGGGAGAATCATATGGGTGAGCCAACTTGTTCGACTTACCATTTAGCAAGACTGTGTCTCAAAATAAGAAGGGAAAAGGGAGCTGAGGTTGTAGCTCAGTGCAAAGGCTCTGGGTCCAATCCTGGAGTGAGGGAGGAGTTAAAAGAGTAATAGTAGCAAACCCATCCCTTATAGGATTTTTAGGAGTCTATTTAGTAGACTCTTTCATTCTAGAGGGGTCCTCCAGTTGCTTAAGTAAGGACTTTTCCAAATCTGAGACGAGCCTTTCATAGGACACTTGTGGTCTATAGAATTTTCTCCTTTCTCTCTAAGACCCTCTAATCTGAGCTGTTGTTTTCTTCTCTTCCATTCACAGTGGAGCAGGAGCCTCTGTCAGGGCTGCGGCAGAGGCAGAGACCAAAACCAGCCTGGCCTATCAGGGGCTCACAGTCGACTCAGAGAGGTTCATACTCGTAGGACCATTCTTGCATAAGACGGACAGAAATAAGTCTCCAGGACAGAAAGAGTCCTTGTGTCTGCGCAGGGCGAGGAATAGGGTTGAGGTTTGGGCTGGCCCTGGGAGGTTGGCTGGGGTTTTAGAAGGTGCTGGGAGCTAGAAGGGAGTTGAAGCGGGAGTGAAGTCTTTGTTCCAGAACAGTGAGCAGGCGAAGTGCTTGCAACCCAGTATATGAGAGTCCCTGTCCTCAACTTCATGGGTGTGTTTTGCGGTTAAAAAAATGTTGAGAAGCTCCTAGCTTATTGATGGAAGGGTCAGTGCCCCAAATTGTCTAATTTTCTTTTTCAACTACGCTACTGAGCCTTGCTGAATTTTTATATATCATTCAGCTGCCTTTTAAACCCCAAAGTCATATAATAGAGCCATAATTTTCTTTTGGAGAGCATGTTGCCATTTACAAATTGCTTTTTATGCCCCTTCGTACATCTGCTCCATACATCAGCCCTGCGACACTGCAGGTTCATCTCCACTAGCTATTTCCTTTGAAAGTAAGTACTAGTTACAGAACCCACCAGCTATAGAAATCAGAAAAAATTCCACTAGCAGCCTTATTGTGTTAGAAGCACAAGCCGGGATAAAGTCAGCAATGAGAGGCGAGGGCTCCCACCTAGACAGAGACTGAGTCTCGGGAGGGTGGTGAGACTGTGGCGTTGGAGACCGAAAGCGATACAGAAGAAAAAGACAGATGTGTAGCAGAAGGAGCCTTGGAGCGGGGCAGAGGCTCCATGTAGACACACAGCCAGCACAGCAGCCCCTGGGGGCTGGCGATACATCTTGATTGTGGTGGGGTTTTTTTGTTTTTTGTTTTTTTTTTTTTTTTGAGACAGGGTCTCACGATGTAGTCCCACCTGGTCTTGAACTCACCATGTAGCCCATATTGGCATCAAATTCATGGCGATCCTCCTGCCTCGGCCTTCTGAGTGCTGGGATAACAGACATGTGCTACCACATCTGGCTGGCTGTGCATCTTGAGCAGTCCAAACCTTTCAGCATGCCTGTAATCCTAGCACCCTGAGAAGCCACGAGAGGAGGGCCCAGTGAGTTCAGTGTGAGCAATTAAGTGACTTAATGAGATCCTGTCTCAAAGTAAAAATTTAAAAAGGGGCTGGGGAAAAACAAAGGGGGCTGGGGACATAGTTCGGAGGCGGGGGAAGGCCCTGGGTTCAATCCCCAGTACTGCAGTAAAGGAAGTAAAAGAAAATTTCAGAACATGGGTGTAGGTAAAGAATTTTTTTTTATAACACTGGTGAGCAAAGAGCTAGTTCCCTCCCTGGAAAGGGAGGCTCTTATTGGACACATCTGTCTCCTCTCTGATTCGGAAATACCCTATGTATTGTAACATTAACACACTGGAGTTCAAAGCGTGTCCTAAAGTGGTGCACTTCGGCAACTGGTTTCTAGAAAGGAGAACAAGCAGGACATCATCACTGTTCTAGCAGAAATAAATCTTACTGATGATGGAGGCATCAGCATTTCCATTTAGCCTGCTGCAAATCAGTTTACTTTCCTACTTAGGGACATGACGTGAAATGAAATTAATCTGGTTGCAGCAAAGTGAGTGAATTCAGAGGAATAAATCCCCTTGCTGCTCATATGAAACAAAATCCACAAAGCAGTAGACTGCCTTCTCTGGAACTCAACAAATGTGTTTACCCCAGTTTTATTTACCGCTAAATTCACCTATTTTATGTGACTGTGTATACTTTTGTCCTTAGGTGAGAGTCGTAATGAAAACATCTGCAGGACAACCAAAATGTTTCCACAGAATTTAGCCTAAGGACCATCGCTTCGACCAAGCTATAAACCCAGTCAAGATCGACAACTCCTGAGAGAAAGCGAGAGAGTAATAAAAACTAACAAAGCTGTGAATATTCTTTTATATTCACTCTTCTTCACTTTCAGCGGTCAAAAAGGCAGTCTGCACATGGTGTACTTTTCCTAAATACATTTTGGGGGTGACCATTGCAAGTGGGGGACATGGGAGCAGGCCCAGAGTGTGAGAACAGTTGGAGAGAGACTCTTAGGACCATGTGCTAAATGCAACTGAGACTCTGTCACCCAGGAAGGGCATTTGCAGTGACACAGGATGATAGTGTTACTTGCCATCAAAGAATGCTAGACAGTGCAGTGTGATGGAAGAAAGCTGGCTTAGATCCCCATGAGCAGGGCATAGCGGGAGGAATGCAGATGTGGTTGGGGGTTTCGGTGCATTAGAAAGCAACTGACACGTCCTTAAGAAACCTTTCTCTAGAAATTTTAAAGTTGAAGGGTAGATAACCTTTCTGAAATGATTCAGGTGCCCTGCAGGAGGGAAATGACCCTCAGGACCTCTCGAGTTCTTTTCCTGTTCTTACTGGTGCTCGTTCTGTGCAGCCAGGGTCGGGACCCGCCTTCTTGGCTGCCTTTCTCCATGGCTGGGAGTGCTTGACCCTTACTGCTAGCTGAGCGGACTGGAGAGTCAGCACTAAATGTTCTCGTGCTGGGGAGGGACTTAAGAACCTCACTGGAGCCGAACACCCTCTGCTGACCCTGCAGCAGCTGGCCTGGTTCGCGGGTGTCCACTTCTAGTGAGTGAGATTTTTGTCTTGCTCCTGAGTCCCTTGTTACTAGATTTCCCTGAAATTCAGGTGGGTACTCCTATGCTAATACTAGAAATACTTCTAGTTTCAGGTTTTATAGGATTTCAAGATCTTAACTAGTATTTACTCAAGGACAGAAACCTCCTTTCTCTCTTTCAAACCCACAGGTCCCCCTCAGCCCTCCGGTAGCTCACACATGACTCCCGACCCTGTTACCCTATGTGCGCTGACCGTGCACACAGCACAGGTTACTGCACACCCTAGACCTCTCTTGTGACCACTGACAGGATGCTCCTTTCCTGCCCTCCACGGACAGGGCCCCACCATCGCTCAGGCCACTCAGGCCATTTCCCTACAGCGTCCTACCATTTCTGATTGAGTGGCAGTGGAGCTCCTTCTCTAGAACCCACAAACCCTTACAACGGGGTTTCTCAACTTTGTTGCCATTGACATTTTGGGCCAGTGTTTATTGTGGGACTGTCTCATTCATCATAGGTTCTTAGCAGCATGCCAGGCCTCTGCTCCGCCTGACAACCAACAATGTTTCCTGGCATTGCCAATGTCCGGCAGGTGTGGTGGTGGTGGAGTGGGGTGGTAGGGAGAACCTCTGCTCAGCAGAAACCCAGAAAACAAGACTTTAAAGTCTGAAACATGTACTTTTAAAAAGATCTGGAGGTATAACAAATATTCTAATTTATTTTGTTTTGTTCTTCAGTATTGGGGGTTAAACCTGAACCCTTTACACTAAGCCGGCTCCTTTTCTAGTTTTTATTTTGAGACAGACCTTGCTAAGTCTTTTAAACTGCCCAGGCTGGGCTCAAACTTGCAAGCTTCCTGCCCCAGTCTTCTAGGAGTTACAGCTGGAATGATAGGGATGCACTACCGACCTCAGCCAAAATCTGGTAAAATTTGAACAACTCTACACTCTTAACAAACTACATGGGATTTTGTAAACTTTGTTTATTACAGAAAAATACACTTTCTATAAGAACACAAGGTAGATGATGGATAAAAGGGGGTGAAATCCCTTCACCCTAGATCAGTAATTCCAAGACTTTATCACACATGAGAATCACCTGGGGAACTTTTGAAGTTTGGGTTCTGATTTCAGACGTTTTACCACAGGGCCTGAGAGTCTCTTTGTTTTTTAACTTTTTGGTGCACAGGCTGAGAATTGAACTTGAGATGCTTGTTTCCAAAAGGCTTCTAGGTGGTGTGGTGCTGATTCTACTGGGCCTGAGATCATACTTTCCAGGTCAGGTATGGGGAAGCCGAAATCCCAGTCACTAGTGACAATTTGGGAGAGACTAATATACTCAATAAGATCACAAAAGGAGCATTGTAGTTTGCATTGGAATGACAGACTAGAAGAAGTTGGATATTTCCTGCATCTTTTCGTGATGAGCAAAACTGCTTATGAGGTTTTTTGCTCATGAGGTGTTTTGAGATAGGGCATTTCAAATTAGCCTGACATGAGAAATACTATACAAGTTTCCTGTGAGCTTTCAGGCTTGGCTGGGAGTGAAAGAACTGTGAGTTTGCTAAGACTTTCAGAGGTCTCCAACAGTCTGACGGAAACCTCAACTTCAAGGTCTTTGCCACCCCTGTTACTGACGATAGGGTTAGGATGGAGGTGGGGGAGGGGATGAACTGAAAAGGGTCACTTAATTGTAGATTTTCTTGTAGTGTAGTTTATTATTTAAAAGTATTTGCAGTTCCCTTACTTTTCCATATCAAGGCGACACTGACCCCTTTCCTTACTAATCTACAATGTGTGCAATTCTTAGACATGTTGGGGACTCTAGGAATTTGAGAAATAAATTCACAGCAGAGTATGTGGGGTTTTATGTACTTGGCTCTGTTTGTACTGCAGCCAATCCTAATTCACAGGTACTCACACAATCTGAGAATCACTTTCTATGAGTCTTGCCATGAAGAAATGCCTGATGGCACTTACTCAGATTACAAATAACTTTACGCAAAAATTACAGTAACATCACAGGTTGTTACTACCACACCAAATCAGATATCTTAGCTTTTAAAATAGTTGCACAAGTGAATGCCTGTTAACTGTAACACGTAGTGATAAGTGTAATCATGGCTTCTTGAAATAAACCTCTTCCTCTTCTCATGAAATACTGCCTACCTCTCAGTAACATTTATCTGGGGCCTTAAAGACATCTAACTCACGGTGGCATGTTCTCAGAAAGAAAACGACCTTTGTGTTTGTCCTTACTTTGCATTTGGGAAGACTGAGGCCCTCCAGTAAAGGAGGCAGATTTGTCCAGTGTTGCAGAAGATTTATGGATAGGATGGAAAGAATAGAATTCTGACCCTTTTGGGGCCAGGATCTGGTGTGAGATCAGCTATTCTGTCCCACCAGCAGATAAGTACCCATCCGATGGGGGGGGGAGCTAATATATCAGCTCTGGAATATTATGACAAGTTCTTATCAATATGATCAAGGTTAAGAGGGATAAATGTCATCGTGTTTAAATCTCTGTGCCTAGAGGCTTTTTTTAAAAATTAACTGCCTAAGTATAGAAAGAGGAAGAGCCGGCTTACTAGTAAGGCAATGGGAACTCATGGGATCACAACTGCAGTGTGAGTCAGCAATGTGACATAAATGCCAAAAAGGCAAATGCAATCATGGACAATATTAATACAAGTATGGGGTGTGAATCAAGGGAGGAAATTATGCCATGGTGTTCTGGATTGTCAAATCACTCCCAGAGAGCTCTGTTCCATCGTGGGCATCAAGATAGAAGAGGGGTCTTAACCCGGAGTCCATCCACAGGTAACTTAGATTGCTGGCAGCATGAAAACTGAATCACAGGAGTGGTTAAAGAACCAAGGATTTTTATACTTGAAAACTAAGGGTATGATCGGAAGTGGGCAAGAACAGTCCGTTTCTAGTGGCGGACTTTTTTGTTTTCTCCTATAGCACTGGGAACTGAACCCAGTGCCTTTGCACTGAGAAGCATCTCCAGCCTTTTTAAAATTTTTTAAATTAAAGACAGGGTGTCACTAAGTCACTAAGTTATCCAGACCAGGCTCACGCTTGCAATCCTCCTGTTTCAGCTTCCCAGAGTACTACAGGCGTGCACCACCATGGCCTGCTGCCATGAGGTTTAATTTGTGGATCTAGAAGGAAAAAAATCATGGTGGCCTTCTTACTCTTTGGTTTTTGTAAAATAAGCATCTTTGAAATAAGACCTTGTTCTTGCCATAATTTCCCTAAGGTACAAAACCTGTGGATATGTTTATCCCTTTGCTAAGGCATCCCTCTCTGCCTACAGGTACATCTTCTCCAAGAAGCCCTCTTTTAAAATTCCCACCTTGAGCCGCTTACTCCATTGTCTCCTTGCCCTGAATTTTGCTTTGCAGTAGCATTTCCTTTTGTCTGTTCTAGTTTCCCCAAGGGATTGTTAGTTCCTTAGAGACAAGGGCCTCGTTATGTTTTGTTTTTATTACCCTAACTGTCCTCAGTACATCTGGGTATCTGTCAGTTAGGGACTGAGGGAATTTCTGCTGACCGCAGCCAAAAGATGAATTAAAGTAACCAGACAGGTAATTCTTTTATAGCATCTACATGACAAAGCATTACAGCGGACTCTCTTGATGATGATAACACTGAATTGACCCTTCCTGTTATGAAATAATATAAGCTGACAAAGTTGACTCTACAGTAAACTTATTTCCTTACATCTTAATTTTAACATGGAAGCCTCATGTCCTTGTTAGAGAAAATCTAAGTCTACTATCTAAAAGCTCCATTTCTTTTGTCCCAGCTATTGGAAATTTTCCTTTAACTAGAGAATTCCTTGACTTCACACTTTTTCCTCTTTATTTGTTTGGATATTTACAGGATACCAAGTGCCAAGTCACAATATCGCCTCATCCCTTGTTCATAAAATGAGCTGTGATCTGTTTAAAAATACTAGGGAATATAGTTCAGTGGGACAGCTGTTGGTTAATATGCAGAGACCCTGGGTTCAATCCCCAACACTGGGAAAAAAATCCATAGGATGAGTTTGTTTAAATAAGAAACCACTTTTATGCATTTTGCAAATGAGATACTGCATACTTATAAATGCTTTGTTGGTAGCAATGCTTGGCTCTTCCTAAGTCCCCTGTGCAGTGCATTAAAGAATGGAATGATTTTTCTCAAGGATACCAGAGTGGAGGGGGTGCACCGAGTCATCCGCGAGGCTGAGAACAGAATGCACAATACAGAAGCCTCGTTCATGCTCTGTCCCTCTCATCACTGGACAGTACTACTTCCCACAGCTCGAGGACCCGATATGGTATGGAGCAAATGAGGGGCTTATGGGTAAGAAGTAGATGTGACCCCACTTGTCAGCCTGAAGTCGAATTAGAAAACTATCAGCTGTCAATCATGAATTGAGGAGGCCACATTCTTGGTTACTGAGGTAGCCATGCTGTCCATGCTAATAGTGCTTGGCTAGAAGTGGCCCAGGGAGGAGGGAACAGTTACGTCCTTTTGTAGTTTCAAAGCTTCCAGTCTCAAAGCTGCAGGGCCTTTCACGAGTCTCCAACTGCCAAGGCCATTGAAAGATATAAATCCTAATAATGAAAAAGCAGGTGGAAGGCTTGGTGTCCTTCAACAAGAGCAACCTCTTTAGAAGGAAGGCTCTATCAGTCCTCAGTGAGTCCAGCATCATTATTTATTCTCACATCGCATTATGAACTGCTCACAAGGGACAGTAAAAGATTGGGGGGGGGTCTGCCCATCGCAGAGCACAGGGTCAGATGTAATCACTGTAAAATAGCCAGCCACAGCAAACGAGGCAACCAGCAGACTGACACACAAGCAGCACCCAAAAGCACCAGTGACATTCATAGTTTCTAACAGGATTTGGATCCTGTAAAGGAGTCCAACAAGAATTGGATGCCAGCTCTTAACGTCTACAGAGAAGGGTCCTATGGCAGACAACTCATTTCCCTCTGTTCTCAGCAGGGTAGGCCGCTTTTAGAAAACAAAACTAAAGGGCTTTGGAGAATATACAGTCTGTTCCCTCAGTTGACCAAAGAAGACACATAGGCCCAGAGAAGTTAGATGACTTGTTCAAGGTCACAGAGGTAATTTCCAGGAGATTTAAAGATGCATGTTAAGGGTTCCCATAGTTTGAGAATACCGTGCTCAGAGACCTGTGGGGGACTTCCTGGGCTTGGGGCTTGGTGCTGGCAAACATTCACAAAACATCCTTGAACAGATTGCATAAACTCTTCAAGCTCCATTTCCCACTCTGAAAATGCGACGTAAAACATGTGGTCTATTTACCTCAAAGATCACAGCTAGATCAAATGAGATAGCACAGCAAACTCTTCACAGCACAGCCAGGTTCAGTCTAGAAGAAAGGAGGATCTTCCTACTGAGCATACAGGAATGGGTGGCAGTGAGATTTTGTGTGAAGTTGCATGAATGGGACAAGTACTAGGCACAAGACTTTTCTACCCCTGGGACCAGTTTTCACAGCTGTCACCAGCTTGTCAAATGTGTCAGAAACACACCCTTCCCCCCAGTCACCTGACCGCCACCAATGAGAGCGTATGCTGGGGGTATCAATGTATTTACGAGCAATGTGAAAGACTGGCCTAACATATTAAAATTTGACAAGTTTCTTAATTTAACTCATGGTTGTGATTGGGAAAGAGAGCCTATTTTAGTTATCTAACATATCATTTTGTTCCCTTAGTTTGTGGCTAAAATTTATGACCAAAAAATGATGACCGAAACCTCAAATTGCAAATGAACTAGGTTTTTTCCCCTCCTTGTGTACTTCCCTAATAAAATTTCCTAGCTATTTAGAAATATTTTTCTTTAAAATCAGATTTAACGAGAGAACTACTTATTATTTACCAAGTTCCTACAGAGTTCTCAGTGGTTTGTTTTCACATAAAGCACTACACAGAAGACGCAAATCATAAACCATTTGTAGGCCAACATAGTTAGGCTGAGGGGTATAGAAAAACAAATGAAAAAGTATTATTCATGACCAATTGATCAATTAGGCTGCTTTTCATTCAAAAACATAAAAAGGCAGAACCGATTTAGCAATGACTGTGTTAGAAATGCATAAAAACATTATTAATGCTGGTTTTTTTCCTCTCTTATTTTTAGTTCTCTTTAGAAAATTATACTCAAGAGCTTTCTGCAAGCAATTGAAGGAACGAGTGAAACTTGGCAGCGCTGGACCCTTTGTAACGCTGATGCAGGGGCGGGGCCCACGCCTGATTTGCAAGGCTTTTTCTGGATACAGTTCCAGGTTTCAGAAGTCACAGACAGACTTCTGGAAAATCTGAGCAGATTCAACAACCAACCGAGGAAGCTTCCTTCCGATACCAGTCCTCCGCCATCCCATAAGGAAACCCAGTGTGGTCTTTATAAATCTGACAAGGCAAATACTCTTGTGTGTTAGCGGTAAAATCTTTTATAGTACAGGTATGTGAAAAATGAGAGAGATTTTTTTTCCCAGCCTGACTCTATCAAAATATCATCTTCTGCCCCAAGGCTCTGAGTTCTCATAACTCCCTCTTCCATTATTCCTTTCAGGCTTTTTTTCTTTCTTTCTTTGTCTTACAAGTTCTAATCTTTTCACTTCCAGCTATTTTATGTTTTAAGTTTCTTTTACAAGAACCTTAAGCTATATAAATGAAATACGAATATACTTTGCTATGCTTCACAGAAAGCTTTTCTCCAGATGAATGAACCTAAAAACGTGCACTGGTAGCCACGCTAGGAGACTGCAGGAATTTCAAACTTGGGCATTTGTGGAAGCCCACTCCATGCTGTGGATTCCTAGTGCAGTCTTCAGATGGAATGTTCTGGAATCAGATGGCCTGGGTTCAAGTCCTGGCTCAACCACATACTAATTGCATGCACTTGAGCAAGGGACTTAAGCTCTTTGTACCTCAGATCCCTCATTTGTGAAAGAAGAAAAATACAAGCATTTTCTTCACTGAGCCAGAAAGAGAAGTAATGAGCTAATTATCTGCAAAATATGAATCATTGCATGGCTTGTCAGAGTCACAAGAACTATTGGGGAACTTGTATACATTATTTAATTTTCAAAATAATCCCATGAGGTAACCACAGAAAGACTTGTCCAGTTCATTCAGTTAATAAATGGAAAGCTGGGCTTAGTCTCAGGCTATCTGGCTGCAGAACGGGTAGTCAGATTACTTACATTATTTTCTGAATTTGTGCATTCAATAAATATCCGTAGCTCCTACTGCTGCTGAATTTATAGGGCTTATCCTTCCTTAAAATGGGTTAAAATATGTGTGACCACCAAGGAGACAATCCAGTCTTGCAAGGATTATCCCTTGAAATCACTGGATGAAAGCTTGTTGAGAAACAGTTATGATCACAGGGCAAAGCGTCACACCCATAGTATCGCTAATTGCAAAAGAGGGAAAAGTACCTTTCCAACGAAAGAGAGTCCAGAGCAGGCTGGCGCCCTGGAGTCATGATGGGACTTGGCATCACAAATCACAAGCAAGTTGGAACCACAGGGTCCCGGTAAGAGGCAACCTGCAGCACTCTGCGGCACCAGTGTTCAGTTAGATCATGCTTCGGTCCTAACTTGGAGTTTACATGAAATGTGGGGTTAGAAGAATCAATTAACCATAAAGAAACAGCCAACTCAGAACCCAAGGCTTTCTGGAAAGTAACTGGCCTGACTTAAAGAAAAAATAAATCCAGTGCTCAATAAAGAGATGTGAAGCCCAAAAGAATATATATATCCCCTGACCTCCGTGGTACTGGGGATTGAACACAGGACCTTCGCACTGAGGCCCTACATCCCCAGCCCTTTAAAAATTTTTATTTTGACACAGGATCTCAGTAAATCATTATATTTCCAAGGCTCGGCTTGAATGTTTAATTCTCTGGCCTCCGTCTCCCAGAATGCTGGGATTATAGGCGTGTGCCACCAGGCCCTGCTTGGTACGTTTTGTTTTTCTTTTATGGTATAGAAGACACTTGGGGGATAGATGGGGAAGGTTAAATCTAGTCCATGCCAGATATTAGATGATCTTAAGGATTTACTATTTATCTTCTTAGGCATAATGATGGTATTGTCAACATACAGGGGAATGTCCTCATTCTTAGACATGTACTAGATTAGGAGGAAAGTATCATTTTATCTGTAACTTGTGAGTAACTCAGAAAGAAATATGTACTGATAGAACAAAAAGCAGCAGCTGTTGAAACTACAGCTGTTGTAGATAGTGAATGAGGAGGTATTCATTGTGCTATTTCAATTTTTCTTTGAATTTGAATATCTTATTATTCCTAAAATGTCTTATACCTTCTCTGGAGAGCCCATAAGACTTTTATCATCATGTGCTTTGCAGTAATTTCTTTTAGTTCTCTAGAAATTTTGTCTGTGAATGTGTATTTAAAAAGAGGGCCAGGGATTTAGCTCAGCAGTATAAGCACCTGCCTGGCAAGCACAAGGTCATGAGTTCAATCCCCAGTACCAAAAAGAAAAGAAAAGAAACTTATCCTTAAAAATTATTCATATTGACTCAAGTGTATTGAAAGCTAATATTAATACTGAAGAGAACCCAGAGCTGTAACAGGACACATAGTGCTGGCACATAGTAATTGCTCAATAAATATTATCTTGTTAAAGGAGGCTAGATTGTCCTGGGAATTGCCAAGTGGGACACACCCCATATTTATATGAGGCGAAAAAGCAAAGACACATGAGGTTGCATTATCCCTTTACAGGTTGAAATACACTAAGCAGATACTTCAGTTGGACAAAATGAAGGCGAATCTACCCCTACTCTTTGGTTCAAATAATAAAGCTTGTGAAGATCCTTGAAAGACTTTTGAGTTTGTTTTACAAGGGCAAAGCACGAGGAATCTGTCTTTAGGACCATTCTCCAGCAGCAACTGTTATTTATTTAAGAAATCATACTTAATGACAGATTTTTTTGAATAATTGCAGACTTTCTTGATCCCAGAAAAAGGGCAAATTCTGCTCAAGTTCAGGCATGAGCCCTTTAAGCCATCAACACCAGCAGGTGTTATTCTCTGGGAATCAATAAATATGTGGGAATTAGGATCATTTTCAGGTCTTCTAGAGGGGAACGGTTCTAAAAGCGACGGCTGTAGGCAGTAAGTGAGATGCATTTTGTATAAGAGATGGGAAGAAAATGATCAAGAATCCAAGAAATAATTAATAATGATATCATCTTGCATTTTTACAGTGACTTTTCCCTGAGGTACTTCATCTCTGTGGTAACTCATTTATTCTGTCAATATCCCTATGAGGTAGACACAGAACAATGAAATAAAAAAGAAAAGGGATTTTCATGAGGGCCTAAGATGTGGAAGATATTCAAAATGATATTATATTAGCGACAGAGATATTTCTTCATATTGAACAGATCGATCATCTCCTTCCCCTCTGCTCTAGTAAAGTCATTTTAGAAAAGATAAAAGGTATTACAATTTAGGGAGAATGAGATTGCAGTTTATTACACGGGAGACACTCAAAGGTAAATCCAAAAGGATAGTTTTATTCAACAATATAGGGTCCTTTCCATTTTACTGAAAGAACAAAAAGTTCTTGAAAAAGGTATAAATTTGAATTTTTTGTTTTGAGACAGGACTTGCTATGCCCACTGAGCTCACTTTGCAGCCCAGGTTGGTCTCTAACTCCCAACAATGCTCCTGCCTCAGCCTCCCGCGTGCTGGGATTACAGGCACACGCCACCACACCAGACCATAAATTTGAGATTTTAGAAATTTGAAATCTAAATACACTTAGGTGATTCTCTATTTACATTGCATTTTTAAATCTAATATTGGATGCTTTTCAAAAGAGGATCACATTTAAATTATTTTAAAGCACTAATTTTTATATGTAATATCAAGTTATTAAAGAAGAATAAATAAAACTAATTTTTTTCTGAAGCCAAAAATAAAAAGAAGAAAAAGGCTCCCTTCAGAACTGAATCCATGTAGCTGCACAAAACATAAGATTCCTCAACTTGAAGTTTCCCATCGTCAGATAATGAGTACTTGACATTTTTTCCTTTGGGTTTTTATATCCTAAGCTTTCTGCTTTCCCTAATTTACCTAAGGATGCATATTTTCAATAAAGTGCAAATTAAGTTACATCGACTTTCATAACAGGCCTAATCTGAGGTGTGCAAATGCAATGATTTTTAGGTTAGTGAAAACTTTGATGTCTCTGTATGTTCATTTCTCATGTTTGGGAGTTGCTGGGGACACAAAGCATAACGGAGCTGGCTTCAGGCTGGGACAGACGTAGACAATATTCCCTCAGTTTTCTTTTTGTAAAAGAACTCACACTGGTGATTGTTGCAAAGGGAGCACAGATAATGAAAGATCTGAACAAAGAGAAAAACCCTGGCCTCAGAGCCTAGCGTTCATTCATTGCTTCTCGGCCCTCTACCACCTCCTGCTCCCCATTGGGATTAAATGCTGACTTCAGGGAAGTGGAATTTTACTTCAGTGACTCCGGGGTCAGAAGTTTTTCCAGAGATGCCTCGGAAAGCCATTAGTGCAGGTTCTGTCACGGCCTGAGTAAGAACCAAGTCTTCTCCAGTGCATTTGCTGGAAGCCAAGCCTAGCACCACAGACAGTCACAGCAAAAGATTTAGAGACCTTAGCTGATGGACCAAAAGTTTTAAAAGCATTATTCAGAGAGCTTATGGGATTCATTTTAGGCAGATTTGACTAGTACAGACCACCCTACAAATCATAAAACCACTCGAGGCTCCTGCAGGACACGTACTGGTGTAGTATAGTGACATACCTTTTGGAAGAGGAGAGGTTGAGTTTGTATCTTGGCTTTGACGCTGGGTTATTAGGATCCTCTGTCCTAGGAAGGAAGGTGAATTCAAACATCAAAATGACTGCGTTTCAGAGCAGTGAATCCACCTTGCGCTGTCTTCCAAGTGCCACCGGGGCAGAGGATGCAACTTACAGACCCCACTGCTTCTGAGTCTCGCCTCCAAGCTCCCCCCACCCGCCAGCCCTGCAGTCGGTAGGCAAACCACACAGGAACTAGCAGATACACGGCTGCACAGAGTTGGGTGTGAGCCTTAGATTATGCGGTTTTGTTTTCTTGCTGTCGGAGTTGAACTAAACTGCAGGAGGCTCACTGAAACACTTTTGCTTCTCTGTGTTTGGTTTCAGTTTTAACAGCATCCCTCCTGGACACTTATGTTCACATAAGAAAATGTCTAATCCTGACATGGTCCGTCAGCAGGCTGCTGCTTGCTGGCTGTATGGGAAAACCTTATTTATTTTTTTTCTTAATGTATCCAGGCATAAAGAGAAACATGGAGATTTCTTGAGGGAAAATGATTTAAAACCACCTTTGACTACCACAAACTTAAAAATCTCAGAGAAAATGAGTTCTTAATGCACTTACCCATATTATTCTTAGCTCATAATGTGACACCAGAGGAAGGAGAGGACGAAGAGAAAGGAGGAGGAGAGGGAGAGGGAATGGAAGAAGTCTTGTGAGCCAAAATGAGTTCTAATTCTAGGTTTGTCACTTTCTGGCATGAGTGACGACTACCCTTTAGATTTCTTTATTTTTATTTTATTTATTTATTTAGAGACAGTCTCAGCATGTGCGTCAATGTCTTTAGGTTTTTCCTTAAAACTTCTAGCTCACCCCTCCCCCAGACCAGCTGCAACCTGTGGAGGCCTCTTCCTTCTTTTTGCTGTTACTAGAAAATAGATTGGCAACATACATCTTTTGCACAAAATTATAATATCGCTACTTGTTAAGTGGCACCCTTCGGAGTTTAGAGACTAAACCCAAGATGAAGAGGGAAATGTTGGCTCCCAGGGATGTGTCTGGCATCAATCCCAGGGATACCAAGAAGGAGGGTTTCATGTAAGTCTCAATTTGGGGTGCTAAAATTTAAATTTATTCTGTATTTTTGCATTGTGAAATGGCATCTTTTTGTATCACTTTACTCTTTCACTTACAAACCTTGCTTAAGATCAACTTTTTAAAAATGTTTTTTTCTTTGGTTATAATTGCTTAACATTTTTATTAAAACAAAAAAGAAGACTCACAGACTTAGCAAAGTACCTTGGTCATAGTAAGTGCTCAGGAATGAATGGGTTAAGGAAGTAATTGACTTAATTGCTTAATAATGGGATTTCACTTTATTAATGCAAGTTTCTGAAATCTAAGTCCCATCTGAACAGGATATCCACTGTTTCCTCATGTTACACAGAATGAAGGTTGAAGATAACAACATGTTGCTGATTTTTAAAACGATAACATCGCAACGCTTGCCTGTGAGTGCTTCAGGCTACACGGTCCACGGACCTTCTTGGAGCCCTTGGTTACACGGAACAGGTCCATGACCAAGTTTCTAAACACCAAAATCCTTTGGCCACATCCTTTTTCTTCAGTAGCTCCCAAGTCAGTGGTTTGAAGTGGTGAAACAGTCACTCCCTAGACTTCCACGGCTGGGAAATGGAAAGGAAGGCACTTTGTCTAATGGTGCTATACGGAAAGTATTAGGGCGTTTTTGGCTTCGCCCTAACGGGGAAGTCAAACTTCCACGGGGTACCATCCCCCAGGGGGCAGAACAGACTCCTTCCCCTTGCAGTTGTGGGCGGAGAAGACACTCAGAAGAGAATCTGACTTGGTAGGGAGCATTGATTGGAAGACACATTGGGAAGCTCACTGAGAGAGAAGCAAGCCCCTGTCTGTGGCTTATTTCGTAACAGCTCTGTAACTGAATAAATGCAGAGGCAGAGCCTAAAAATAAAGGCCCTAATGTGAGAACGTCAGCATTCCAGTCCTCGCCGTCACAGACATTCAGAATGATGGCAGGTAGCTGGGAGGCTTCAGCAATATGTGAAACCTCACTCGTCCACAATGGAGAAAGTTCCTTTTAAAGCTCTTCAGTAATTCTTTTTGAATGGTCATGGTTAATATCAGAACTTTTAAAAAATATGTAATTGTGCTTAATGTAACAGTATGGCAAAATGTATGCTGTGGATTCACTAGTGTGGGTTCAGATGTTCTCTTCTCATTCATTCAATAAACCACGTTTGAACATCTCTGTTAGGCCTGCAGTAGACTCTGGGAATGCAGGTACCACATTCTGGTAAAGAGAGCAAAGATACATAGGTAAGTGGCTGCACAGTCCTAGAGAAAAGTAAAAGAGGGCAACAGCCCTCAGAAGCAGGCCTGAGCTGAAGTTCATAACTTTATTTTGGGTCATTAAAGAACATTCGAGAAGACCAGCACAAAGGGAGGAAACTAGGCGATGGATATCTTCAGGAAGAGGGAGTAGCAGCTGTAAAGCCTTCTGGGGGAGCATGCTTGCCACAGCCAGCAAGGCAGAGGAGAGTCAGGCTGGAGTCAGAAAGGGGCAAAACACCAGGCCCTCGCTGGCCATCGAAGGGCCTTTGGATTAGACTCTGAGATGGGCACCAATGGACATTTTTTTAACTCAGGAGTGATATGACCTGGGTTGGGTTTTACATTTTAAAAGGATTCCCCTGACTGTTGTATTGACATGAAATTGGGAGGGAGCAGGAACAGGAACAGGGAGACCAGCTGGGGGTCTCCTTCAAACATCCAGGCAAAGAGCCGATGGCAGCCTAGAACATGGCGGTGGAGGTGATGGATTCCAAACATACAGGGCGGTCACAGAGTTTAGAAACACAGATAAAATGACTATCCTATATCTTTTAAATGTATTTTGGAGTATTTCAGACTCGGCAGCCACCCTGCATTTCAAAGGTAAACTGGGAGGACGATGAGGTATAAGAGGTAAAGAAAAGAATTAAAAACGACTCCAACATTCACGGCCTGAGAAAGGATGTGTCACTGACTGAGGCAGGAGAGACTGATGGGGGGCAGGTCTGGGGACAGGCACAGGAGTCTGGTTGAGACATACTAAGTTTGAGATTTCTGTGATACATAGCAATAGGAAGGTCAAGTGCATTCAACACACACGTTTGGAGGTCCGAGATTGTGAGTTGCTGGTATAGAAGGGTATTTGTAGTCATGAGACTGCACATCACCACCTAGGAAATGAATGTAGATAGAAAAGACAAAACTGCAGAACAGAGCTCTCCACAGCTGAGAAGTCAGAGAACGGATAAAAAAATGAAGCAAGCAATCAGGAAGAAAGGGTGCCCTGAAATCAAGGAAAGCAAACTTTCTTCTGTTTTATAAAATGCTGAATTCAGAACATTAAAGGGGGAAAACACTCAAGAAAATTACTATCATAGAACCACATTTGTATGTGACAAATTCTATAATATCGTAACTAAACTGTGTCCCCAGATGGAGGAAAGCAGATAAGAAGAGCCTCTTACCTGGTGTCGTGTTAACCAGGTTAATTCTACTAAGTTGGGGACACCTCAGACTTTGGCTGAGTGTAAGCACCTCCCTCCCACAGTCTCTGATCTCATCCTTGGTGCCTCTCCTCTACGCTGGCTACTCTCGGGTCTGTGAACCTAGCCCCGAACCCTCTCCAGTTCCCTCTACACGCCCACCTCCTGGGCATTGCCACCTTTTTCCTGGCACTTGATGTGACAGATCTGATCATCAGAACAGAATCTGTCATGTTCCCTGCTCAGCCTGCACCTCCAGTCTGTGTCCCTCAGCTCCATGAGCAGCGGCCCTGACACGGTGGAGAAGAAACTGGAGAATCGCCGTAGACTCTCCTCCCTCAGTCCCACATCTAGTTGGTGTCAAGCACAGAAACGCAGACACTTTACCATTCCATCCAAAAGTATATGTGTCAGGGGAGAGTGAGCAGAGTGGGGGCTCACACTGAGCCTATACCGGTGCTCCCCACTTATCTGGGGAATGTGTTCCCAAAACCCCAGGGGCTGCCCAACTGGATCGGACTGAACCCTATGTGCACTATGGTTTTTATTTCTTCTATGTACACATCTGTCATAAAAGTGCTTTTTCCTTCCAGTTCTTGGGGTTGAACCCAGGGCTTTTGCACTGAGTTACAATCTTCTTTCTTACTTTTTTTTTTTTTAGTTTGAGACAGGATCTTGCTAAGTTTTCCCAGGCTGGGCTTCCGTTTATAATCCTCCTATCTCAGCCTCAATATAGGGTAACTTAGAAATTAGCTGTAAAAAAAAAAAAAATGATGCAAACTGCCTGCGGTTTTTTGTTCTTGGTGACAATGTGAGATGATACAATGGCCAGTCGCATGTTGTAAAGTGAGATGGATGACTCCAGCATTGTGCGGGAGCCTTAGGCTGCCACGAAGGGTTACTTGACACAAGCACTGCAATAACCAACCGTCAATCTGATAAATAAAACAGTATCAAATGCCTAATGGACAGCACATACAGTGTGTGGAGACTGGCAAAGGGTGTTTCACCTCCCTTGGGGACATGGGACAGTGGGAAAATTCACCATGCTCTTTAGAATGGAATGCAATTTAAAATTGATGAACTTATTTTTGGAATTTTCAGCTTAGTGTTTTTGGACTACCATTGACTGTAGGCAACTAAAACCACCAAATTTAAAGCCAGGGAGACGGAAGGGCTTCTCGACTTCTTTTTGGCCTTCATCATGTATTTCCAGAACAACTATAAAATTCTTCTGCTCTTCCAATTCTTCTGTTTTGCTTCCAGTTTACTTTTTGAACATATGCTGAATTCATTCTAAAAGGAGACAATGAATGAGTTTAAAAGGGAAAAAATTGTAATCTCTGACTTCAAACTGAAGCAGGCACAATCGTGAGTGAAAATGTCAGTGGAAGCAGGGCAAAGACTGTTCCCAGAGTAAAAGATCAGAGATTGGGCACTGGAGATTTGGGTTCAACTAAATCACTAGCTTGTTGAATATTAAGAACGTTTTATATCTTCGTGTATGTGTGTGTACTGGGGATTGAACCCAGGACCTCCGCACTGAGCTATATCTGCAGCACTTTTTAACATTTTTCACTTTGACTAGACTGGGATCAAACTTGCAATCCTCCTGCCTCAGCCTCCCAGGATGTCAGGATTACAGGTGTCAACAATCCTTATAATCTATGTATTCCCACAAACTCAACTTGAGCTCCCCTCCTCTAAGAAGCCTTTTCTGATTATGCAGTTTTAGACAAGTCTCCTTTTTACTATGATAACACTCTATGCCTGACTTTATCATGGCAATGATTTTATACTTGCTGATTATTTCTTTTTCTACTATTAGATTATTAGGCTACATCTTCCTGGCATTCTCATGGTTTAGCACAGTGCTTGGCACATAGCAGATGCTCAATAATGAAAGCATATTCCCCAAACTCAGCTTCCTCATCTGTACTACAGGGCAACATTGTCTACTTTTCAGAATTTATGTAAGATGCATACAAAAAAATTCATAAACTATAACTCAAAGCATAAATGCTTATTATTTGTCCTCCACTACCTTTCTGTTTGTTTTGTTTTTGTGACTAGGTCTTAATATATAGCCTAGGGAGGTCTTGAACTTGTGATTCTCCTGCCTCAGCCTTCCATGTGCTATGATTTATAGGTGTACATCATCATTCCCAGGCCCTACTACTTTTCTGAATAAAATTCAAATACTGTAGCATACCATTAGAGGTCCTGTGCGATTTGTTTTTTTCCAGGGTGGGTTTTTGTTTTTGTTTTTTTTGTCCTGCTATGTCGTTTAAGTTGGCTTTGGCAGGCCAAATTTTTAATTTGCATCTGTCTACTACCTTCTGTCTACTACCTTCATTATATGAAACTAGCTAAATAATATTTTAAACACACCACCTTTTCCTTCTACATTTCATATGGCATTATCTGTCTGCATGTCAGGATCAATAATGTTTAATATTATAATTAAAAGCAGCAGTAGAAGCTAAAGATATATATTACTTTTGGATACTAACCATTCTCCTACCCTTTTAAGTCTTTTTCTCCCATCCTACTCAATATTCCATTCAGTCACCAACGTGTTTTAAAATATGGGCTTGATTACATTTTTCAATGTCTGCTGGATAAAATCACCTAGTACTATGGACAAAGCTATTCATGATCTGACTTCCCTCTGCCAGTTCACTTTCTTTCACTGTTTCACTAATAGCTTTGGCGACAGCCATAGTAACTACAGTACTTGTAGTTTTATCAAGATAATAGGCTTTCAGCTTTCATGCCTTTACACAGGATGTGTCCTTTGCCTCTCACCTCCTCCTGTGCTTTGTCTACCCAGTGAACCTCCTGTCATCCTTTAAGATTCAATTCAGATGTAAACTCTTTTGTGAAACTTGCCCTTAAATACTCCTTGTCAGAATTAGATGGTCTCTCCTCTCTTATTATGCTATACATATCTTGTCACAATCTTCCGCGAAGGTGCCTGTCACCTCCACTATCCTGTAAATGCATCCGGCATAGGGCTGCATTTTTATCTCTCAGTCATTACAGCCTGGCACAGAATAGGCGCTCAGTGAGGATCAGCTGCATCTATAAACTTCTACCCCTCAGTGGTCCCTGAAGTGTTCATCATTGGAGGAACTCCATCCTGCCCATTACGCTCACACGATCTCCTCCTCTCTAGACTATTAAATCTTTGTCTCTTAGGTGGCAATCAGGTGCTAGTGAGGTAACATTTCTAGTTAGGTAAAATTAAACTAGTAAGACAATTGTAAAACTCTAGTCTTTGAAAAGAAAGTAAGTACATTGCTACAGCACCACCGATTGGGAAATGGAGACCTTTTTCTTTAGATTGCACTTGATACTCCCCGGCTGGAGCACGTTAACTTCCTACAGCCAGCAGATGTAGAGTCCGGAGAGGCGGGGCCAGGGAGCCGGAAGTGACGAAGCGGAAGTGACGAGCATAAGGTGGGGAGCGTGTGGACGCTGGGACCTGGTTGAGGAGGTGGAGTAGCTTGAGGGACGACGGGGTTTGGATTTGAGCGGGAAAGCGTCGCAGGATGCAGCTGGACCTTCTTCTCAGGTAACAGACTTGGGTGTGGGAGTGCAGTTGGCGGGATGAGATGGCTGGCATCCATTCTCTTCACTGCCTGTGCCATATGTGGGACAGGCCATGGGGGCGCGGTGGGGAGGCTCCGAGGCTGTGTCTCCATGAGGGCGGGACTTGTGCGACGCCATCATGCTCTCCAGCCTTCCAGAAGCTTCCTCGAAGCCCAGACTTCCGTTCTGTAGAAATCTTGCCCCATTTTAGGTGAGTCGCTGGTCAGGTTCTCTGAGTGACCCGCACCAGGCTCGGCGGTCTTGTTGAAATCACTGCTGACTAAATGAAGAAGTGAGGAAAGACTGTGTCTGTCTGTCTGTAGGGAGTCGATTCTCTGTCAGCTTATAACTTTCCGTTTTTCAAAATTGTCTGGAAAGCTTCGCCTTTCTTCAAAGCCCCGTCTAGTGATTACTCCTGGATCTGCAGGTGAGGGAAATGAGACCCAGCCTGGCTCTTACGTCTTAGTTAAGCAGTGACGGATCAGGACCTCAAATCCATGCCCTCTAAACCCAGTTGAAGCAGTGAGAGGAGGCCGGGGGCGCCCAGGCGGAGCCACTGGTGCAGGGGCGGGCCGGGTGTCTTGTGGGACCATTTCTCCGTTTCCTGGGATGGAGCCTGGCACGCGGTAAGCGCCCGGAAGTTATTAGTTGTTTCTTTCCATCAAAACAGTAACACCTCTTAATGCCATGGTGTTCTTGTAACAATTTTGGCCAGAATTTATTTTTTCCTAAATTGAACTGAAGCCTGTAGGTAGAGCTTGTACAAACAAGAGCTGCTTTCTCCTCAGAGCATTACTCCAAAAATGCCTCTTTCTCGAACTGCCTTTTGGCACTCAGCCTCTTAGATTTTGCTGTTATCATTACCCTCTAAGTCTTTGCATAGTCCATCCAGTTACTAAATCCTCTGTTTCAATTTTGAAATCTGAGAAATGTTGAAAGCAACTTCTCTGTGTAAGTCACTTACTGGTAAAACCTGAATTGAATTAAAGTCATTCATTTTATAACCTTGATTCCGAATGTTTGCATGTTTTTGTTGCAGATACGTTGATGGGTCAGTTTTATTGTTTGGTGCCACTGCATGATACTGCAGGTATTACGGAATGTATGATATAGGCACTGCCCTACATTTAAAAATAAATAAAAAACTTAGCTGGCCTCAAAGGATTGAATAAGAGATTGTGGATCAGTAGTTTAATGTCAACTGATTATTTTTCAATCAGACTTTATTGATACATTTTAGACATACAAAATGATCACATTCATCGTAGAGAATTTGTACCTATACATGATATAACTTGATTCTTTTTTCCCCATTCCCCTACCCTCCCTTCAATCCCTTCTCCCCTCCCCATTTACAAAAGCTTTGTTTCCATTTTTTCCTTCTTGACTTTCCTCCTCTTCCTCTTTTGTTCTCCTCCCTATGTGAACACTTTCTTCCTATTTCACAATACTTAATACACATTTTGATTCTAATTTAAACTTTCAGTTTCTCACATTAGAGAAATGATGTGGTATTTACACATTTACAGTTTATTTCATTTAACAATATCATCTCAAGGTGCATCCATTTACCTAGGAATGTCTCAAGATTATCATTCTTTATGGCAGAGTAGTACTCCATTGTGTAAAAAAAACTTCTTTATCGATTTCTCAATTGATGAATATTTGTATTGTTTCTAAGATATGGCTATTATAGACTGTGCCACTCTAAACATGAGAGTGCATATGTTGCTATGGAATGATGCCTTAATTCTTACGGACCAATAATCTAGAAGAATAGCTGGGTCAAATGAGATTTCTAGTCCTCATTTTTTGAGAAATCTCCACACTTATTTCTACAGTGGTTGCACCATCTACACTTCCACCAACAGTGGAAATGGATTCCTTTCCCCACAGCCCCACTAATATTTGTTATTGGTTTGATCTCTTGATGATAGTTATTCTTTCTAGAGTGAGATGGAATTCCAACTTTGTTTTAATTTACATCCCTTGAATGACCAGTGATGTTGAACATTTTTCATATATTTATTTACTATTTGTACTTTTTCATTTAAAAAGTATATATTCATCTCAGATGCCCATTTTTGGATTGGGCCTTTAAATTTAAGGAGTTGGATTTTGCTTTTGAGTTCTGAATAGTAATCCTTTGTCTGAGGAACAGCTGGCCAACATTTTTCCCACACTGGGAAAAAGACACTGGGTTGTTTCTTCATTATGTTGGTGGTTTCTCTTGCTATGCAAAAGCTTTTAAATGAGATCCCTATACAACCAGGGTTTTGTTCATAAGGTCTTTGCCTATGCCAAAGTCTTCAAGCAGATTTAATGTTTTTGTTTTGATATTTAGATCTTTGATCCATTTCAACTTTAGTGTATGATGAAAGATATGGGTCCAATTTTAATTTTCAGTATGCACAAAGCCAGTTTTTCCAGCACCATTTATTAAAGAAGCTATCTTTCAGTGGATGTGTTTGGCACCTGTGTTAAAGATAAGGTGGCTAAGTATGTCTGGAGTTGCTTCTGATTCTTCAAATCTGTTCTATTGATCCTTGGGTTTGTTTGTTTGATCATTGTCACTGTCATGAAGGAAATTAATGTGGTACTGAAAAGAATGTGGTGGTGACCTAAGTATTAGTAAGGTCAGTAAAAGCCCCTTAAAGGAGATGGCACAGATTTGTGACATGAAGTACCTTTCCCCCTCTGTTTCTCAATTTAGTGTAATATGGGTAGCCACAACTGAGATTCATGTGGAATTTTACCTTTTGCTGCTCATTTTGTCTCAGATAGTCAGATAATGCTTATAGATTATAGTCAGATAATGCTTAATGATGGGGACACATTCTGGGAAATGTACCATTAGATGATTTTGTTGTTGTGCAGATGTTATTGATGGCACTCACAAATTAAGATGGTCTGATGTTACTAGGTGATATGATCTTGTGGGACCACTGGCATATACACTCCATCATTAATTAAAACATTGTTATACAGTTTATGACTGAACACATAATTCAAGGTTATGTGGTGATGTGAGTAAACCATAGTCATGTGTCTAAAATATAAAATGACACATAATTTAACACCAATTAATTAAATTCCTTGTTAATCTGAAAAGGAGTAACAGTACTGTAGTAGAATGACATCTTACATGTTCTGTGAATGAGTCACAAAGGAAAGTTCATGTCACTGTACATTAGTGATCTTAATTTACCTATGCAGGTTTTTTTCCTTTGTAGTTTTTATAACGGTTGGGAATATACTTAATTTTGACAGGGTGTCAAACACATGCATTTTAAACTATTTTGGTGTAGAAGGCTATTATTTTTATATTTTTCTATGGCAGAAAATTAAGAAAATACTTCAAAATTATGAATGCAGGCTAGAGAATTTAGGAAGACCTAAAATTAGGATTGTCTTTCCTAAATATAGATAAGTAGCTATCCTAAAACAAACAACAACAAAAAGATTTTAATAATAGTTGTTCAAGTCTAGCAAGTTATGATTCTGACAGATTTTTTAACAATAGGCTTGTGAAGAAACAGATCAATATTTGTTGCTCTAAGCCAATGTCACAGTACATATTTGTATTGAATGAGTTTGGTAGAGGGGAAAAATAACAATAGAAATCAAAGTTTTTAATACCTTAGTAAGACATTGTTTACCACATTTATTTTTTTGCTGCAGGAGGGAATCAGATAAAATGCATGTATTTGAGGTGCCAACAAGAGAAAACTCAGAAAGTTGGTGAAGGTACCAGATTTTTGGATACTTAACTTTCTGAGTTTTCTCTTGTTGGCAGTTCAGGTACATGCATTTTTATCTGATTAAAATGTACAACTTGTCTTTTGGTAGTCTGATAGTAGTCTCTTTTCTGTGAGGCTTTCATTTAATCAATAGCATGTTATATTTTGCTTTTTTTTTTCAAAAGACTTATTATCTCCTTTTAAAAAGAAGTGATAGTTCATTTAGGTTGCTTCTGAATATTTATATGTTCCTTTCATAAACAGAAATTAATCATCCCTGAGCTGGTATCTGAGAAGGTCAAGGAAGAGAAACAACACTAAAATTAAACATTTGTTGTTGATTTTTTTTCTCATTTTCTTTTCATTTGTATGAGTGCAGTTTCTCCAGTAACTGATTATAGATCCTCTAGGCTTCGTTTGTTCTGGATGCTGATCAGAGCTTGAAATCAATTTGGCTACTTTCCCTGTAGCCAGTGGTGAATCACTAGGGAAATTGCAGAGCAGCTGACTCACCTTGATACAAAGTAATGGAAAAGGGAAAAGGGAATGCTTTCATGTAAATTAGGAATTGATAACTCACAAGCTAAAGTTTCAGAACTTCATACCCCTTTTATGTGTTAATTTATGTTTGTGTCGATCTAAATGGGTTTCTCTTTGTATGTACTTGTTTTTAGGTCTGTTAGACACAGTCACTGAAGGTATTAGGGAAATTTGACTATCACTACTGATACTGTTTAATCCTAAACCAGCACTTTTTTTTTTTTTTAAATGGTGAGTTACCTTATCTGGACTACACCTTTGGTTTTAGGTTACCAATGAGTTGGCTGGAGGAGTCCACTGAGGTACAAGTAATTGTCTTAGTAGATGGCTTTCCTTGCTTTTAGATTAACCAGAAAGTAGATAATATTTGGATGTAAGTATAATGACTTGTTATTCTGTAAAGGTTTAAAAAAGAGTCTAAAACTGAATTTCCCCCATCATTTTAATTACTTTCAGACACACTATTTTTACACATGGCATTATTAAGCATGTATTAAGCAGGAGATGTCAGAGTTCAAATTCCATTTTTTATATTAATTTGTGCACTACCCATGTAATGTATTATAATCATTGTGTTTCTGCCAGACACATTGACTGATATTTTCTGGTATTTTTAGGACTACAAAGACCACCTGTATAGGCTAGTCACTTAGGAGGGATTTTTCTGTGTCCATCCTACGAACTTTCTTGCTGATATAAGTGAAGGGCTAATTTAGAAGCTAACCCTAGATTTTCAGACTTGGTGTTTTAATTTAACTTACGCATTTTTTGTGCTTTTCTTGTAGGAAATCGATACTTTATCAACATGGAGATTAATCATTTGTACTTAGGATCAGCAGAACTGGGGACTGATCACCTGTTGAGAATTTTATAAACCAGTCACACACATTCTTATTCCATTGCTCTCGTCCCCCATTTTACCTTCAGAGTTGTCCTACCTATGGCATTCAGGAGACAAGTGAAAAACTTTGTGAAAAATTATTCAGATGCTGAAATAAAAGTCAGGGAAGCAACGTCTAATGACCCCTGGGGTCCCTCCAGTTCTCTGATGCTAGATATCAGTGACTTGACTTTCAACACCATTTCTCGCTCAGAGATTATGAGTATACTATGGCAAAGGCTAAGTGACCATGGGAAAAACTGGCGCCATGTATATAAATCCCTCACCTTGATGGATTATCTCATCAAGAATGGATCAAAGACAGTTATTCAGCATTGCAGAGAGGGTTTCTCTAACCTTCAAATGCTAAAAGACTTTCAACACATAGACGAAGCTGGAAAAGACCAAGGTAACAGTTAAAGAAGTTGTGTAGTATGTCAATAAAGATTAGGAGTTTGGGGGGGGTCATTTTAAATCAGGAACAGGGAAGAGATTTTTATTTTTATTCTGCTTGTATTGGGGCTCAAACTAGAGTGTTGGCACTGAACTACATCATCGTCATCATCATCATTATTATTATTTTAAGACAGTCTTGCTAAATTGCGCTGGCTGGACTCAAACCTGTGATCTCCTGCCTTCGCCTTGAAGAGTGCTGAGATTATGATTTCTGTCACCATGCTTTGCTAATGGTGGTTCTTAAATGTATCAGCCCCCTGTTCTCTGGAACAGTTAATCCTTTGATTGACTCTGCAGTGCTTTAGAAAACAGTATTTTTTTTTTCAAAAGGATGTACAAAACTAACACACTTAGGTTTTTGATAAGTTGATACCTCAGAGAAAATGAATCAGGTTTAAAAATAGGAGACATTGGCAATTTGGTATAATAATGTCACTGTAATTCATAGTTATAATTACATTGGAATTTAGATATAAAAAAATAAAATGTTCCCAAAGACTATGAGATATTCAAAGCCTGTCTTCCTATATTGGAAGTAGTTATAGGAATACAGAAATTTAGAGCATAAAACAATTCTGTTGGGGCCGGAAGAGGAGGTGAAGTAGAAGAAAGTATGTATAGAATATTGAGATGCTTCAGTAATGCCTGACACTCTGCAGTGATAGAAGAATCAGCACTTCCTTTCCATCTAATGTAAAATTGTAATTTGGGTTTAAAGTGAATAATCTTACGAATCACAAGAAAGTAAAATTTAAAAGTCTCTAAGTGTGCATTTTAAAAGCAGTTCCTTTTTAAGGGTAGTTTTAGGTTTGTGGAGAAATTATACATACAGTCTGCACATTACCATTCCTACTCATTTCTGATTTCTTCTATGACATCTTGGATTAGTGTGGTACATTTGTTACAACTGATGAGCCAATATTGATATAATTAACTAAAATTCATATTTTACATTAGAATTCACCCTGTATTGTACAGCTCTGTGGGTTTTAAAAAAATGTGTGATATCCTGCCTACTAGCCAGTATTATACAGGGTAGTTTCTCAGTGCCCTAAAAATGCCACCACTCCTGTGATCTGTCTGTTAATTATCCTGAACCCCTGGAAACCATTAATGTCTACAGTTTTGCCTTTTCATATGTCATAAAATATGTAGTCTTTTCAGACTAGTTTTTTCACTTAGCAATAAGCACTTATGATTCCTTAAGGTCTTTTCAGGGCTTGTAAGCTCATTTTTTTTCCTTCCAGATTATAGGAACTTTATTGAATATAACTCACATACAAGTTACCCATTTAATGTGTATAATTAAAGGTTGTTGGTATATTAAGAATCATGATAAAAAATATATAATGTAGCATTCGCCTTTTAAGTGTGCAGTTGAGTAGTAGTAATAATATTCATGATGTTGTATAACCATTACTCTATTTCTAAAACATTTTTATCACCCTAAACAGTAACCAGTAAGCAGTAATTCCCCATTTCCATTGCATTTTAAAATAGATTATTTTATTGCTGAGTTTTGAAAGTTCTTTATGTTTCTTTACATAAGACCCTTATCGGACAAGGTGATTTGGAAGTATCTTCTGCCATTCTGTAGGCCATTCATGGCAGAACTTTGTGTTGCCCACAGTGCAACACAAAGCCCACTTATTTATCTCAAAGTGCCAACACTGCAGTTAAACCAAATACTGATGTTTCAGTTTAGAAAAAACAACTCGTATATTAACATCTCTTGTCCTAAAAAATATGTGCCATAGGTTTGCCACCACTGGCATAGGTTATCTTTACTTTCTTTTTCTTTTTCTTTTTTTGGTCTTTTTGAGATGATCTCGCCATGCAGTTCAGGCTGGCCTTGGGCTCACTTTGTAGCCCAGCTGGTCTCGAACTTGCAACAGGCCTCCTGCCTCAGCCTCCCAAGTGCTGGGATTACAGGAGTATGCCACCACTCCTGGCTGCTTCTTTATTTTCTTGATGTACAAAATTTTAGACTTCAGTGAAGTCCTATTTATGTTTTTCTTTGATTGCATATACTTTATCATTGAAACATTAATTCAAAATAATGTATAGCTGGGGGCTGGAGGTTTAGCTCAGCGGCATAAGCACCTGCCTTGGAAGCAGGCAGTCGTGAGTTCGATCCCCGGTACCAATAAAAAGGAAAAAGACAAAAAACAAAATAATGTATACCTATGTTTTCTTCTAAGTTTTATAGTTTTAATTCTTAAATTTAAGTCTTAGTTTTCACTTGAATTAATTTTTATTGTGATATAAAGAGCTAACTTCATTCTTTTGTACACAGATACCCAGTTGTCCTGTTCTTTCCTCACTGAGTTAGAATGGCACTCTTGTGAAACTCAGTCAACCATAGATGTAGTTTATATTCTCAATTGTTTCATTGAGCAGTTTATTCTTATGCCAGTACCATATTTTAATTACTGTAGCTTTAGAGTAAGTTTTGAAATCAGAGACTGTGAGTTCAACTTTTTTTTCAATATTTAATTAAAACATTATTCAATGTTTACTTTGAGTCTCTTACATTTCTTTATGAAGTTCAGAGTCAGCTTGTCAATTTCTCAGTAAGCAGGGAACAGCTAGACTTCTGATTGAGACTGCAGTGATTCTATAGGCTGTTTTGGAGAATATTGCCATTTAATTTGAGTTTCTCCAATCCATGTACACTAGATGTCAATAGTTACATCATCTTCCATCTGTACTGTGTAGTTTTCAGTGTATGAGTCTTGTACCTTTTTAGTTGTTTGTTATTTCTGTTTTATTTTTTGTGCTACTGAGAAATGAACCCAGGGTCTTTGCACTGAACCACACACTCCCAATCCCTTTTAAAATTTTGTAACGATATCTCATTAAAGGCTGGGTTCAAACTTGAAGATTCTCCTGCCACAGAGTCCTGCCGTTATAGGCATATGCCACCATGCCCAGTTCTAAGTATTTTATTCTTTTGATAGTTTTATAAGTTGCAATTGTTTTCTTAATTTCTTGTTCATATTTTCATTAACTTTTTTTCAAATCTATTTTATTTCAAAGAAAAATTTCAAAATGCAATCAGGATAATGAATTTTTATATATTGATCTTTTATTCTGCTATTTTGCTGAGCTAGTTTATTAGTTGGGGTTTTTTGTTTGTTGTTTGTTTTCTGTTTTAGCTTTAGTTGTAATTTTTAAAGGCTCCTTCAGATTCACTATATGCAAAATCATGTCATACGTAAATAGAGTTTTACTTCTTCCTTCCCCATCTGGATGCCTTCTGTTTCTTTCTTTTGCATAACTGTCCTGACTAGCTGTGGTGAGAGCAGATATTCTTTTCTTGTTCCAGTTTTAGAAGGAAAACTTTCAGTCATTAAGTATGATGTTAACTTCTGGCTTTTCACAGATTCACAGATGCTGTTTATTGGGTTGAGAAAGTTTTCTTCAAGTCCTGGTTTGTTGAGGGTTTTTTTTTTCTTTTTTCTTTTATTTATTTGTGTTTTTTTGAGGCAGAGTCTTACTATGTAGTTTGGGCTGGCCTTGAACTCACTTCGGTAGCCCAGGCTGGTCTTGAACTCACAAACGATCCTCCTGCCTCAGCCTCCCACGTGCTGGCATTATAGGTATGACCCATCACGCCTGGCTCTTTTTTCCTTTTTTAAGTCATAAAGGGAGGTTGACTTTTGTCAGTGGTTTTTCTGAATCTGTAGAGATGATCATTTAAAAAATCTTCTGTAGACCATGAATATGTCATATTACATTGGTTGATTTTTTTTTCACATGTACCAACCTTATATTCGTACTATAAATTACACTTCATTACGAAGTATATCCTAAGTGTTTATTTTAGTTTTGAGGTTTCATCCTGTGATTTGGAAAAACTTTCATGACTTTTGATCATTCTATACTGCTTTTCTAAAAATTACAAGCATAAACTTTCATGCTGATTCGTTTTTCAAATTTAATATAACAGTACATTTTGTATATGCAAGATTAAGTTTTAAAAGGCATATTTTCCTTTGTGACTACACAGAAAATGTAAGTTTACAGTTTTATCAATGTATAAACAACTTGGATGATTTTATAAAATAGAAATGGTTAACTTGTGTTCTAAAGAGCTTATGAGCTATTTTGAGACATAAATATAAAAATGTATACAAACCTACTTATGCATTTACTATTGCTTTTATATTTATAATATGGATATTCTTAATAAGATTCTCTAATATTTGAAGTTAGGACCACAAATGTAAGCCCAAGTATACTATGCTATATTTTGCAACAAGGTCAGTAAGTCATGGACTAAATCCTCCAAAACTGAATCAAAAGAGCCTTTACTCTTTGTAAGATGATTATTTCAGGTATTTGTTATCCCGAGGAAAAGCTGACTGATATAACAACTTCATGGGTGGTGCTACTACCTTCAAATAACAAAATCTAATGTATCCTTCCTGCCCTTGTATTATTGCTGTCATTCATTTTACTGATTTAGAAGAACACATACATATATACATATGCAAATGTTGTTGTTTTGAAAAATTGCTGTTAGATTAATAAAGAATAAGAAAAATAGTTTTATTTCATCTTCACTATTTTGTCTCTAATTTTTTTTTTTTTTTTTTTGAGGCAGGGTCTCACTACGCAGTTCAGGCTGGCCTTAAGCTCACTTTGTAGCTCAGGCTGGTCTTGAACTCACAAAAATCCTCTTGCTTCATCCTGCAAAGTGCTAGGATTACAGGCATGTACACCTAGCTTTAAGTTGATCTGATTTTATCTATCATTTTCCTTCTTTCTAAAGAATTTCTTTTAACATATCTTGCAAAGCAAGTGTATTGTCCACAGATTTCCTCAGTTTTTGTTTATCTGACAGTCTATTTCTTCTTCACTTTTGAAGGATAATTTTGTGTTACAGAATTCTAGATTGGTCAGTTTTTGTCCTAACACTTTAAATATTCCACTCCACTCTCTTCTTGCTTGCATGATTTGGGTAGAGAAGTTGAATGTTAATTCTCATCCTTGTTCCTGTATAGCTCATGTCTTTTTTCCCTCAGGCCTCTTTCAGGATTTTTTCTTTATCTTTGATTTTTCTGCAGTTTGAAAATGATATGTGTAGGGTTCTTTTGGGGCATGTACAGTATTCTAGTCAGTGTCCCTTCTCTGAGCTTCCCTGATCTGTGCTTAGTGCCTGGCATTAATTTGGGAGAAATTTCCAGTGGTTATTATATCAAACATTTCTTTCTCTCCTTTTCCGCCTCCTCTTTCTATTTTTATTCTCTCCTTTAATTCCCATTAACCTGTGCCATATCTTTTTAGTTGTTCCATATTTCATAGATCATCTGTTATGTTTTTTTCTTTTTTTTCTCTTTGTTTTTCAGTTTTATTGATTCCTTTTGAAATGTCCTCAAGCTCTGAGATTCTTTTCTTAACTTTCATGGTTAGCCTGCCAATGAGCCCACAAAAGACATTTTTTATTTCTATCTTACCTTTTTTTTTGGTTCTTTTAGATTTTTCATCTGTCTGCTTACATTGCCTATTTATTCTTGCATGCTGTTTTGTCCATTAAAGCCCTTAGCATCTTTTTAAAAAACAATGCTTAATATTTTGCATATTGTTATCTTCAAAGCAATTGCTCACATTACAAGACATAGGCATACAAAATTGATCAAACAATATAAACACAAATGATTCTTTTCAATGAATTCAAAGAAAGTAGTATAATTATCTCAGCATATATGTGTGTGTGTGTATATATGTTTTTCTTTTCCCTTCCTTTGCTTCTTTGTCCCATTCCCCGTTCTTTCCTTTTGAGCAGTTTCTTTCTCTTTCACAATACTTATTGAACAGTTTGGATCTTATTTATTTATTTCTGTTTTGTATACTAGGAAGACAGTATGATGTCTACACATGCAAGTTTGATTTATTTCACTTAGAGTATGGTCTTTAGTTGCATCCATTTATCTATATAAGCCTTGAGTTTATTCTTTATAGCTGAGTAGTACTCCTTTATATAAAAACATATCTTTTTTTTTTACCATTCATCAGTTGATGGGCATTTGAGTTGTTTCTAAGATTTAGCTATTAGAAATTGTGCTGCTGTAAATGTAAGTGCACATATATCTCTATGGTATGATGTTCTTCATTCTTCTGAGAAAATACCCAGAAGAGGGAATAGCTGGGACAAATGGGACTTCTAATCCTAGTTTTTTGAGGAATCACCACACAGATTTCCACAGTGGTTATACCAGTCTACTCCCATCAGTGGTGGAGAAGGGTTCCTTTTTCCTCTCCAACATTTGTTATTGGTTGATTTCTTGGTGATGGCCATTTTTCCTGGAGTGAGATGAAATCTTAGTGTTGTTTTAATTTGCATTTCTCGATTGACTAATAATATTGGACATTTTTTCATATATTTATTTGTCATTTTTGTTTCTTCTTTGGAGAAGTGTGTATTCATCTCAGATGCCCATTTTCGAATTGGGTCTTTGAATTTGGTGGACTTGATTTTCTTTTTTTCTTTTTTTTTTCACTTTTTTTTTTTTTTGTCTTTTACATTTTTATCGGTACCAGGGATCAAACTCATGACCGCCTGCTTGCAAGGCAGGTGCTTATGCTGCTGAGCTAAATCCCCAGCCCCTGGACTTGATTTTTCAGTTCCTTATATGTTCTAGATAGAAGTCCTTTGTCTGGGAGACAATTGGCTAAATTTTCTTCCCACTTTGTGGGTTTTCTTTTCACTCTGTTGGTGATTTCTTTTGATGTACAAAAACATCTTACTGAGATCCCTAATAGGTGATTCTTTAAAGTACTCCCATGCAGTTTGATTTTTGTTCAGGCCCAGGAGTTTAGCACAGCGGCACAAGTACGTACCTGGCAAGTACAAGGTCATGAGTTCAATCCCTGGTACCAAAAAAAATTTTTTTTTATTTTTGTTCATTAACTCTCTGCCAGTCTCTATGTCTTCAAGATTTCTACCTGCTTTCTCTTCCAGTAGATATAGTGTTTCTTTTTTAATATTTAGATCTTTGATCTGTTTTGACCTTAGTTTAATGTATGGTGATAGGATGGGTCTACTTTAGTCTTCAGCATGCATATAGCCAGTTTTTCCCTGTGCCATTTATTAAAGAGGCTGTCTTTCTTCCAGTTAATGTGTTTGGCCCCTTTGCCCAATATAAGGTTTCTGAGTGTATTTGTACTTGTCTTCACTTCTCATTTGTTCCATTGATCCTCAAGTCTGTTTTTTTGCCAATACAATGCTGATTTTATCATAGTAGCTTTATAATATAGTTTCAAGTAAGAGACTGTGATGCCTCTTGCTTTACCTTTGTCACCTAGCATTTGTGTTTGCTATTCTAGATCTGTTCTATTTCCATATGAACTTAGGAATGTTTTCTCTAGATCTGTGAGGTATCCTAATAGTATTTTGATGAGAATTACATGAAATCGGTGTTAGGAATATGGCCATTTTCACAATGTTGGTTCTTCCTATCCATGAGCGAGGGATATCTTTCCATCTTTCTGATACCCTCTTCTATATCTTTTTTTCAGTTTGCTTTGTTGTACTGGGGAGTGAACTCACGACTTCGGCTTGGCCAAGCAGGCACTTATACTGCTGAGCTGAACTCCCAACCCCTTCTTTTCTTCACAATTCTGTAATTTCCAATGTACAGATCTTTTATTTTCTTTGTTAGATTGATTCCTAAGTATTTCATTTTTGGGGATGCTAGTGTGAAGGGTGTGGTTTCCCTACTTTCTCTCTCAGTGAGTTTGTTGTTTGTGTACAGGATTGCTATTGATTTTTGAGTGTTGACTTTGTATCCAGCTATGCTACTGAATTTGGTTATTAATTATAGATCTCTTTTGGTGGGTCTCCTATGTAAAGTGTCATGTTGTCTGCAAATAATGATAATTTAACTTTTTCCTTTCCTATTCTTGTTCTTTTTATTTCTCTCTGTTGTCTAATTGCTCTGGCTAATGTTTCCAGAACTATGTTGAATAGGAGTGGTGATAGTGGACATCCTTGTCTTATTTCTGATTTTCAGTAGAAAGTTTTTAGTTCTTGTCCATTTAATATGGCGTTGACTGTTGGTTTGTGATAGATGGCATTTATCAAAGGCCATCTATTGTAAATTTTTGTGAGGTTTTTATCATGAATGATTGTTGGACATTATCAAAAGCTTTTTATACATTATTGAGATGACCATGTGATTTTTGTCTTTGGCTTGATATGTTATATTATGTTTATTAATTTGTGTATGTTAAGCCATCCCTGTATTCCTAGGGTGAATTCCATTTAGTTATGGTATATAATCTTAATGATTTGCTGTATTCTGTTTGCTAGTCTTTTATTGAGATTTTTTGTATCTGTGTTCATTAGGGTAGATTAGCCTGTAGTTCTCTTTTTTGGTTGGGTCTTTCTCTAGTTTTGGTATCAGAGTAATACTTGCCTCCAGGAATGAGTTAGGAAGAATTGCTTCCCTTTCAATTTCATTAAAGAGTTGAAGAGTATTGGAATCAAATCTTCTCTAAATTTCTTATAAAATAGAGCTGTAAGCCATTAGGACCTGGGCTATTTTTTTTAGTAAATTTTTTATTATATTTTAAATTTCATTAACTGATACTGTGTTATTCAGAATTTTTATATCTTCTTGATTCTACTTTGGTAATTCATACATTTCTCGGAATCCATTTCTTCTGTGTTTTCTATGCTGGTAAAGATTTTCAGAGTAGGTATTGATGATAATTCTGAATTTCCGTAGGATCTATAGTGACTTCATCCTTTTCATTCCTTATTGTATGAATTTGAGTTTTTTCTTTCCTTTTTTTGATAAGGTCTGCTGGGGGTTTATTTATTTTCAAAAATCAGCTCTCTTTGACTCATTAATTCTTTGTATTATTCTCTTAGTCTCAATTGCATTAATCTATGATCTGATCTTTATATTTTCCTCCCTTGTATGGCTTTGAGCTTGACTTGTTATTCTTTTTCTAGAAGCTTGAGGTGAAACCTTAGGTTGTTCATTTGTGCTTGTTCTGTTTTCCTAATGTGAGAATTCATCACTATAAATTTTTCCTCTTAAGGAAAATAACATCCCATAGGTACTAGTAAGTTGTAGTTGCATTTTCATTTGATTGTAGATATTGTTTAATTTCTTCTTTAATTTCATCTGTAACCCATTGCTTGTTCAGAAGGGTGTTAATTAATTTCCATGTGTTTAAGGAGTTGTTGCAGTTTCTTTGGTCATATGGTCAGATAATATGCATGGGATAATTTCACTTCCTTTGCATTTACGTAAGCATGTTTTATGGGCTGTCAGATGATCTATATTAGAGAATGTACAGTTGAGAAGAATGTGTATTCTGATGTTGGGTGTAACACTATAAACATCTAAATCCATTTGTTCATAGGTTTGGTTCAGTTCTGTTATTTCTTTGTTGAATTTTTTTGTCTAATTGATCTATCTCTTTGTAATAATGGAGTATTAAGGTCCCAATTGCAATTGTGTTATTGCTTATTTAATTATGCATGTCTATGAATATTTGTCCTATATAGTTGGGTGCTCTTGTGTTTGGTGCATATATTTATGATTTTTATGTCTTCCTCTTGAATTTTTCTCCTAACAAGTCTGTAGTGACCTTTATCTTTTTTGATCACTCTTGGTTTGCAGTTCACATTGTCTGCAAATAGAATAGCTACCCCTGCTTTTTTCTGTTTCTTTTGCATGGAGTATTGGTTTCCATCCTTTAACTTTTATTATATGAATTTCTTTTTGAGTTAAATGAGTTTCCTGTATACAGTGTATTGTTGGTTATTGTTTCCTGATCTATTCTGCCAGTCTGTTTCTTTTGACTGGTGAGTTGAAGCCATTTACATTGTTGGTTATAATTGATATGTTTTGACTTATCTTTATCATGTTATTTTCCTGCTATTGGTTCCCTCCTTTTTCCCTCTGTTTAATGGCTTGTCTTGCCTCGTGGTTTCTTTTTGTTCTTGTTCTTGGAATTGCGATCATTTTGTCTCTATCTAGAACATCTTTCAGTACCCTTTGTAGTATTGGTTTGGTGGTTACGAATTTCTTCAGTTGTTCTTTATCATGGAAATATTTTGTTTCTCCATTAGTTTTGAAATTTTGTAGTGACATTATAGTTGGGTGCTCTTTTGTTTGGTGCATATATATTTATGATTCTTACGTCTTACTCTTGAATTTTCCCTCTAACAAGTTTGTAGTGACCTTTATCCTTTTTGATCACTTTGTATTTTTTGACCAGATAGTTCTACAGGATATATCAATCTGTGTTGGAAATTGTTTTGTTTCAGGACTTAAAATACTTCAAGCTCTTCTTGACTTGTGCTGAGAATATTTGTGCTGAGAAGTCTGCTGTGATTCTGATGGGCTTTCTTTCATTGGTGATCTGTTTCTTTTCTCTTAACAGTCTTCACTGTTCTGCTCTTGTGTTAAATTTCTGGGGTCTTTATTATAAATTTTGGTTATAGCTAATTGGAGTTTTATATGCCTCATTTACCTCAATGTCAGATTCTTTTCCTATGCTTGGGAAATTTTCTGCTATTCTGTAAATAATTTTTTAATGTCTTTTTTTCTGACTCCTGCTTTTTCATTGACACCAGTTATTCGTGTGTGTGTGTGTGTGTGTGTGTGTGTGTGTATGTGTTTGAGACAAGGCCTCACTATGCAGTTCAGGCTGGCCTTCTCACTTTGTAGCCTAGGCTGGCCTTGAACTCACAGCAGTCTCCTTGCCTCAGCGTCCTGAGTGCTGAGATTACAGGTATGCACCACCATGCCCTACTGACACCAGTTATTCGCATATTATTTTTCTTCATGTCATTTTACACTTGTTGAATTGTTATTTCCTGATCTTTTGTTATTTTTAAGACATACTTCCTTTTTTTTTTTTTTTTTTTTGGTCTTCTTCATTTTTATCGGTACCAGGGATCGAACTCACGACTGCCTGTTTGCAAGGCAGGCGCTTATGCCGCTGAGCTAAATCCCCAGCCCCCATACTTCCTTTCTTGATCAGTAGCCATGATCCTGTCTTCAAGGTCTGAAAGTCTTCAGTTTTGTCCAAGCAGGTTTGCCAGCTTTCAATGGAATTTTTAGTTTCCTGTATATCTGTTTCATGTATTCTATTTCTTTCCTATATTGATCATTCATAGTTTTCATCCTCTTCCTGTCATCATCTATTTCTTTTATCTATTTCTATCCTAAACTTACTAATCAATTCTTTTATAAATGTTAACTTTTTTATCTGAGAGATTATATCTGATCTGATTTCCTATGTAGCCTCATGAATTTATTTCTTTTCTTTGGTTGCTTTCATTTCAAACTTTCAGGTATGTGCCTCTCTAGGAAAGGTGTCGGTGCTTCAGGAATTAAGTCATTCCTTAAGTGTGTAAGAGATTCTTAGTTTGTGTCTGTCTTAAGACCCTACCTTTCCAACTAATTAAGAGTGGGGATGTTGTGTCTGTTTGGCTCAGTCCCATTCCTTAGCATCTTAGTCATAATGATTTCAAATACTGCCTCTGATGATTCCAACTTTACTGCCATACTGTATCTCCAAATTGTGTTTTGTAATTTATTCTTAGTAGCTGGGCATGATGTATGACTAGAGAGAGCTCTGGCAAAAAAAAGTCCTTTTGGGATGGAAAACATTTTATAGACCTATAGCTAAGTCTCAATCTTCTAGTGAACCTGAATCTGTGGACTGAATTTACAGGTGCTGCTCAGTCATCATCCTGTCCTATCTGTTTCCTGTTTTGTGAGACAGGATGGCTAGAGTAGTCTGGAGTTGTGTGTTTCCCTTCTCGCATGTTAGACTCTGACAATATCCCAGCAGGCTAGACTCTGGTTAATTAGTTTCTGTGAAGGCAGACTTTGTTAGAAATGGAAGAGTCTGTACAGTGTATTCAAGAAGATTCCTTTCACCGGGCGTGGTAGCTCACACCTGTAATATCAGCACTCAGGAGGCTGAGGCAGGAGGATCCTTGCGAGTTAGAGACCAGCCTAGGCTACAAAGTGAGCTCAAGGCCAGCCTGAACTGCATAGACAGACCCTGCCTCAAAAAGACATAAAAATAAAAAAGATTCCTTTCCCCTTCCCCCATCAGAAACACTATAGAACTCCCTCTTCCTATCATTATTCACTGTGAGAATGTAGTTAATATTTTGGAGGGAGCCCCTGAGGACTTGGTCTCTTTGGAGTTTTTAATCTCTCATTCTTGTCCATACTGAGCCTCCAGCAGTTTGTCAGTTATAATTGAGGTTTTTCTACTTACACACTTGTTCTCTCAGAAATGTGTGCTCATAGGTTTTGGCTACAAGACACAATTCTTTATTTTTATCTTTCAGTCTCCAATCTTGGGGTCAGGCTTAACCTATAACTACACTGCCCTGATGGATATAAGAAATGTCAGTTTTTCCATTTGCTCAGTTAAAAACAAACAAAAAAACCCCTCCTGTTAGGATAGATTGGTGATTCCAGTTTCTTGTATGTTGGACTGGAAGTCAAAAATCAGATTTGTCCTCTTTTGCATCTGTTTCAATGTTATTTAGATATTGTAAGAAATAAATATCTTATACTGTTTATTGTGGCTCTCATGGCTTTGAACTAATTCAATAGTCTTGACAAAATAGCTTGCAAAGTAGCTGGCAAAGCTGAACCAGTTTCTTTTATCTTGGGGTCCATTGCCATTTTGGCTTGGCTTCATGAGAATAGGTACAACTGTTAGTCCTGAATCACCTCAACATTCTCAGATAGTGAAAAAGTCTCTCTTTTTGTCCATAATGCCTGAAGGAAGCTCTATTATGATCCGTTTATTTACATGTCTATTATATTCCCTAGTGAAACTGTACATTTCTCAAGGGCAAGAACAATGTCCCTAGCCTGAAGGTAGGCTCATTTAATATTCTATAATTTGATGAATGGATGGTTATTCCTTGATATTTTTAAACTTTTAGCAAATTTACAGTGACTCTTTTTAGAAAAATAGAAAAAAATCAGAGTTGACTAATAAAAATGTTTCATCTCCTTGCCCTAAATTACTTTAAAAATAGTTGTAATACTGGGTATGCTTATTGAAGTACAACTTACATGTTTTAAAATATATGGATCTTAAGTGTATAGTTTGGTGATTTTAATGAGTATAACCATCACCTACATCAAAAAAAAGAACATTTCCAGTTATTCCAGAAATTACCTTTGCCTGCCTTTCCAGGGAGTCCTCCCTCCTTCACAAAGGCAGCTACTTTAGACATATCTTTAGACGTATAGATTAGTTGCATCTTATGAAAGTATATAGTATGTATTCTTTGTTTCTGGCTTCTTTCTCTCAAAATATTATTTTTGAGATTCGTATAGAGTTTTCTTAAATGGTTTTATCATTTTATACTTTCAATGTATAATAGTTTGTTGTACGAGCCTGGCCCACACTCAATAATGTTATACTTTTTAATGTAATCACTCTGGTGGGTGTATTGTTTCCATTTGGTCTTAATTTGCATTTACATTTAGGGTGTCAAGTGTTTAACCTATTTTCTATTTTTACTTTTTGTAACTTTATTATAAATTTGTAGGAATTCTTTATTCATTCCAGATATGTGTCCTTTGTCAAATAGATGGATTATAGGTATTTTTTTCTAAGTGCAAAGATTGACTCTTTAATTTTTTAATGTTGCTTTTTGAAGAGACATTTGTACTTTTGAGTGTGAGGGCAATGTAATTGCAACTCTTATTATCCCATTGGTTTGCAGGTGTCATTTTGCTGATCTGGGTGAGTGTCCTTTTCCTCATCTTTTCACATGTATGACCTTCATTGGTAGAGAAGGACCATTTTCAGTAAAGGTATATAAGTAGCTGTACTTTTCTTGTTAGAACTTCCAAACAAGCTCTCAAAGTCCATTTGTAGGAAAAATGAAAAGAGAAAAACTTGTGATCTTGATGAAATCAAGTTTATTCTTTTATTGTTAGTGTCTTTTGTGCCTTGTCTGAGATATTTGTGTGCCCCAAGGAAGATATTCTCTTATGTTTTCTTTGAGATATTTTATAATTTTAACTAAGTCTATGGTTTACCTAGAGTTAGCTTTTGTGTGTAATGTGAGATAGACTTCATTCATCTCCATATGATATCCAGTTGCTTGAGGATAATTGTATTTTAATAATAGTTTTTCCATATGCATTACCTTATTTAATCCTTAAAGCAATCTTTTAAAAACATTTTATTTTAAAAAATCATTAGTACATTTGCTATAATAATGATTACATTCATTCATTGTGGGGAGTTGGTACCATGTACATAACACATCTTAGTTCTTTTTACTTCTCTTTTCCTTTCCCTCCATCTCCAGATCCCCTTTTCATTTGCTAAAGATCCATTTCTCTGTTTTTAATTATCTTTTATTTGCCCTTCATTATTTTGAGTTTCTCACGTAGAGAAACCATACAATATGTAAGCTTGTGTCCAATTTTTTTCACTTAGCATTGTGATTCTCAGGGTATATCCATTTTCCTACAACTGACTCAATTTATTTATGACTAAGTAGTACTTGATTTTGTGTGTGTGTGTGTGTGTGTGTGTGTGTGTGTGGCGGTGTGTGTACGCACACACACATATCACATTTTATTTTTTCATTAAAGCAGTCATATGAGAAAAGGGTATAGTGGTCACTGCTTGTCTGTGGTTTCACTTTCTACAGTTTCAGTTACCAGTGGTCGACTCTGAAAATATTAAGTGGAAATTAATTCATAAACTTTAAATAACTTTTATTATAGTATATTGTTAAACTTGTTTCTACTTTTAATTACTGCTATTATTTTCTTACTCTGCCTAATTTGTAAATTAGATACATATAGGAAAAACCATAGTAACCATAGAGTTTGGTACTATGCATAGTCAAGCACCCCATGGAGAACATATCCCATTTAGATAAAAGGATCTACTGTATATATTATCTACTGTATATATTATCTCTTACAGAGGTGAGTCAAAGCTCAGGCAATTTAAATAAGGTTACATATCTAATTCATGGTCAATCACAATTAGAATTCATATACTCTTTTTTATTTTTTTGAGATAAGGTCTTGCTTTATAGTGCAATCTGGCCTTGAACTGACAATGTAGCTCAGGCTGGTCTTGAACTTACAACAGTTCTCGCTTTATCCTCCAAGAGCTGGGATTACAGGTGTGCACCACCACTCCTAGCCAGAACCCATATATCTTGATACTATTTAGTTATATTCTATTATACTGAGCAGTCTCTCATAATTGAGCTATAAAATTTAAAATAGTCTTACAAAGTTTCACTGAACTGTTAGGATGAACTTAATTAAAATTGTCTGAAAAATAATGAAATGTGAAAACTTTTTCATTATATCAAATTATTTATATGAATGCAATGTTTGTTTATTTATTTATTTATTTATTTTTGAGACAGAGTCTCACTATGTGGTTCAGGCTGGCCTTGCGCTCACTTTGTGGCCCAGGCTAGTCTCAAATTCACAGTGATCCCCCTGCCTCAGCCTCCCAAGTGCTGGGATTACAGATGTGTGCCACCACACCCAACTGTGATGTTCTTTTAAAACTAATTCAGATTTTAGGAAATTTGTGCATTATAGGGTTATGTGCTATTTTAGTTTCAGATAAATCATGAAATTGCTGTTAATTTCATTTAAATAAGCATTTCATATATACATGCATGTATGTGTTTAAATCAAAAGTATAGATGTTTTAAAAGGGGCTCATTTAAAAAAGACAAATTTTCAGTGTTAAGTTTTGTTAGGGAAGTAGGAAAAAAAGAAGTAGCAAGATATACTGTGTACAGGTACAAACTCCCTATGATGAATGTTATCATTATTATATCTAAAGTATACCAGTAAAATAAATGCTAAAAGAAAAGTCAGGAGATCTGTCACAGTCAAGCCTAAAGAAACATGACTACTAAGTGTAATGTGATAGCTGGGATGGGATTCTGGAACTGAAAAAAACAAAACTTTTTCCTTATGAAAAAGTTATATTAAGCTATTTTACTAGAAATAGCATGCCTTGGTGCCTGTGGTGCCATTTTAGCTTTCCACTACGATTATCAGCCACCTAATTTAGGAAATTAAGCACTTCATAATTACATTCTTGGCTAGCCTAATGTATGTACTGCTTCTCAGTTGTGTCTTCCAGAGATGACCCATACACACTCATCAACTACATTTTGCTCATCGAAGTTTGAGTATTTTGAACTAAGAGCTAAGCTTTTTAAGAGCATTGTTAAGAGGGCTGGGGATTTAGCTCAGTGGCATAAGCGCCTGCATGGCAATCGTGAGTTTGATCCCCAGTACCAAAAAAACCAAACCAAGCCAAAGAGCATTGTTAAGAGCTATAAGATGTAAAAGATAAATTCTTAGACACAATACAGTTGTTTATGTTTTTATTGGGTTATACATTATTGAAATCTATTTTTGAGGATTTGAGTTTGGATTTTTATAGAAGGAAATAAAATACAAGGTATTTTGTCCCTGAAAAGGGTTAGATGAAAGAGAAAACCTTGGATGGGTGTGAGGTAAAGGAATGATTGTGATTTTTCTTTTCAAGGTAAATATAATGAATTGAATGGAGTCAGATCTAGAAAGAATAAATTGAAGAAAAATTAAGTATTTTAAAATGTAAAACAATTAAATTCCATGTTGATTAGTCATATCAAGACTATAAAGTCAACACTTGAGAGCACTATTATTTTTGCAGAAGGAACTAACTAGATTTGGAGTAGGATGAGGCAGACAGTTCCTAGTCAGTATGACATAGTGGCTGAGCACTGTAGGAAAAGAAAAGGAGCTTCAGTGTGGTTCAGACTTAATTTTTTTCTATTTCTCTCAGTACTAGTCAAAATTCTCTAATCATAATCTACATAATATGTGGTACTAGATTAATAAATGCAATGTAGGTAAGCTTGTTGGTGGAGGATTAACACAAAGCTTCTGAGTTCATTTATAATTTAAGTGAGCAATGTAACTTCCTATAATGAACATTTTTAATGAACAAATAGTTTCCTTTAATAAATACCCCAGTTCATGGATACTTCTGTTTGCAGAGAATTCAGTTTTCAAACAAAAACTTTAGGCCTAACTTTGCATCCATTTACAAACTCTGCACTGGGTGACAAACAAGACCATGGCTATCTTTCCCCAAATCATCAAACAAATTAATTTTGTAAACTGAGTATATACACTTTTGGTTTTAGATGATTATAAACTTGTGATTATATTATTATGTGTTTAGTAAAATAATTTATGTGAGATTTCACTAGATAGCATGGATTCTTAACTCCATGTGAGATAGAAATCAGACATGGGTTGGTTCTTCAGCCTGCCAGTGTCCATCACAGTAGTCTACTTCTTACTTAGGGTCTTGAAAAGGGATTGGTATGAGTTTCTAAAATGTTACCAGATGGCTGAGGGTTCTTGCTTGGCAGAGTAGCATTTTTAATGTGAATAACCCTGAGCTTTGAATGTCAGTGGCCACAAGCTCTTTTAGTCTTCACAACCTGCAATCTGAGCTTTGAATGTCAGTGGCTGTCAACTCTCTTAGTGTAGTAGCTTTCTTTGCTGCTTAAAACTAGCAGATACTGGTGGGCCTTGGTAGATATCTGGGCCATCAGAGATGGAGGTTCTCAGCAATTCTTCATTGTTCTCCATTATTCTCTGGATGTTAGCCACCTTCAGTATTGTCAGCCCCAGCTCCTGGAAGCTTCTAGTTGCTAGTCACTTTCAGTCTTTGGTGTCACTAGCTCTTAGTGTACTAGCTCAGCAAGATCTACTTGAGATGGTGATCATGAATAAACAAAAATATGTCACCCAGAAGAGGCTTTATTGATCTAAAATAGCAGCATACCAGGGAGCAGTGCATGGACTGAGCCTAATAAGAGTTTGGGGAGATGCTTATTAAGGGAAAAATATGGGCTAGTGTATACTTAGTGTCAAATTTTCTTTTTGGTTATAGATGGGAGAGATGCCTGCTAATGTAATTAAGAGGGCGACAAAGGGGTATAGTCATCTGGGGAGGCTACAGGGTAAAGTAGTCTGGGACGGGTCCAGGTCCAAAATTTCCCAAAGGCAAAATAAATATCTCCCAAAGTAGGGAGAAGGCCTTTAGGGTAGCCATAGCAGAAAAATAAAAGTATCTATACGGGAGCATCGGGTCTTTCTGTTCTGTCTCAAAAATGGTTAAATCCTTTAGATAATTTGGTGTTCCTTTTCAATAAATACAGTCAAATTGGTAGTCATGCTAGCAAGAAACCAAGCATGAATTTATTTAAACTTAAATGTGACTGCCCAGCTGGCTTGCTTTCCCACAGTACTCTTTATTTGTTGTACTCATATGGATGACAGAGTACAGTAAACAAAAAAGGGAAAGCAGCCAGTTTAGCATAGCATTTCCAGTGCTGTGTCAACAGAATTATTCTCTTTAAGTTTCTCATCCAATAAAATAGCTTATAATTATCTACTAAGGTCAGTCAAAGAAATCAAGGTTATGTTTTGTCATTTTTAGAACCAGCCTATGTTTTCCAAGGTTTTGACTTTATGGCTTTGACAAAGTTACATCATCACCTTAAACCTTACTGTTCTGTTTTGTAAAAGGAGCTTAGTAAGTCTGTGGATGGTTGTGAGGATTAGGGATATCATAGCAAGTCACCAGTCAAGGTTAGCTAATTCTTTTATTTCCTGGACATACATTCATGTTGCAGTAAATCTTATAGCAAGCATTTGCCAGAAGGCCTCTGTATCCTAGCTAAGCAGGTACTCCTCCATTGTGTTCTTCATCATACTGCCATTGTTATCAGTGGTGTACAAACATCTCCTTCACTGGGCTGATACTAGGACTGAGATTCCTCTATTAGTCTTGGTCCTGTTTTTTTTGTTTTGTTTTTGTTTTTACTTGCTATAGTAGAGGTGTTGAATAAGTGTTTATTCAATAATGGGCTATCTGAATGGTATGTGTCCTCTTGTAGGCCCAAATAAGGAATTGGTAGCTTTTAAGATTTTTTTTTTTTTGTACCAGGGATCAAACTCACGACCTCACGCTTGCTAGACAGGCACTTATGCGACTGAGCTAAATCCCTAGCCCCATGATTTTCTCTTTTTTCTAAATGGTCTCCTGTTTTTCTACAGAATATATAGGTATAGATCAGTTTATCTTGTTAGACCTTTGACAGTCATTTTTTTTCCTTTTTTTTTTTTTGGTCTTTTTCGTTTTTATCGGTACCAGGGATCGAACTCATGACCACACACTTGCAAGGAAGATGCTTATGCCGCTGAGCTAAATCCCCAGCCCCATTGACAGTCATTTTTTAAAAAATTTTATTTAAGGAGAGAAGAAAAAAAAACAGAGAAAGGGTACAAGTTATACAGATTTACAGAAAAAAAAAATAAACAGTAGGAAATCACTAGTTAATGGATTACATATTGTCATTTTAGAAATAATTGTTCAAGTCACAAAATTAAAGCTTGTAAAGTGGACATTCCAACAATGATACTGCAAACAGTTCTGTTCAATGATCCAATAAAACTCTGTGATATCATTTCCTATGTTATACACTTAAATATACATGCAGTTATATAGTTTAGAGCACTTTCCTTTCCTCTCTTTTGTACAATGACTATTACACATTTTGGGTTTCACTGCTCCCACGGTTCTTATTACTTTTTTGGAAGAGAGTAAAACCAAATGTGATATAACAGAACAGAATCGGTCAAGTCAAAAGGGTGGACATAATAGATAATGTAAAAACATAATACAAGGTGATCAACAATGGTTACCATAATGCCTCCCGCTATCTCTAATAGAATTGCCTATATCATTAGTTATAATACGATTGAACAAAACAGTAAAGAATAAAACCGACAAAACCAAAACATTGGAGACATTGTAGGTCTTCAAAAGTAGATAAAAGTCAACGAGAATGGGCGTTATAATGAATCTCATTATCTTCACAGCTGATGCCTAAACTTTCGAACCTGATACTATCCAGCAAAACAGAATAGGGGAACATCAGTCAAAAACAAGATGGTGAGAGTAATACAGGGCTTTAAATCGAGATAATGGAAAGTCAAAGTGGGTTACTATAATAAATCCTGCTATTTTTTTCCTTTAATTAAAAGGATAAAAATAAAAAAGTAAATAATGGAGTGGAGATTGAGATAAAAGAGGGCATAATAGCAAAACAGTGCAGATCAAAACATAACCATTTAAGCAGAATAGTGTTTCACCACCGGATAATCCTGACCTAAAAGTAGTTACCATATTGTCTCTTTCCTTGAAATCCTTGAGTACAACTTTGTATACTGTAGCATTAAGTATATCAAAACAATGTAAAACCATTTAAGAGAATGACAGCATTACAGAGTATTTAGAATCAACTAACAGAAAATGAACAATGGTTTCTGTATAGTCTTGTCTTTAAAAGGTTTTTGCTTATACTATCGTACATAATAAAATCCAATAAGATACAACCTATTTAGACCATTGGAGACAGAAGAACAAAAGCTAGATGAGACTTCAAAACAAGATGATACTAAATCAGTATTACCTATTAAGATGTCATTTTCTCCAAAGTAGCTGTTCCTATCATCCAATCTTCTCTGCCTCATTTCTGTTGAGCTCTTTTTCTGTCAGTAGCTGTCAGTTTGTCTTCTACATTTTGTTCTCTGCTCCATTTGTTGTGGCCCCCCCCGCCACTATTTCTGGATTCTTTGTATTTTTCTTTTTTTAGAATATCCTGCAATACTCTCTGTAGAGTTGAATTGGTGGTTGCAAATTCCCCCAGTTCCTCTTTATCCTGGAAGCACCTTGTTTTTCCATCAGTTTCCAGGGACAGTTGTGCAGAATATTTCAATCTTGGCTGGAGATTATTATCTTTCAAAGCTTGAATTATTTCCCCCCATGCTCTTCGTGATTTGATGGTTTGTGCCGAGAAATCTGCTGTAATTCTGATGGGTGTTCCCTTGTAAGTGGTCTGTTTCTTGTCTCTGACAGCTTTTAATATTCTGTTCTTGTATTGAATTTCTGGAATTTTTATTATTATATGCCTGGGTGTTGCTCTGTTTGGGTTGTAGGTAGCTGGGGTCCTGTATGCCTCATACATCTGAGTATCTTTACCTTTTGCTAAATTAGGAAAATTCTCCTGGATTATTTCTGTGAGTAGCTTTTGTAGTTCATTTGTTTGTGTCCCTACTTCTTCTTTTATGTTCTTAATCCTTAAGTTATGGATCCTCTTATCATCTTCTTGTCTTTGTATTATTGCTGTTTGTTTCTTTGTTATTTTTAAGAAGTTTTTCATTTCATTCTCCCATATTACAAGTCTGCCCTCCAGTTCAGATAGTCTGTCCTTAGTTTCTTTCAAGCTGTTATGCCAGTCTTCGATAGACTTCTTAGTATCTTGGTAGTCCCTTTGAATCTGCTTCACGTATTCTATGCTTTCTCTGTTTTCTCCATCAAACAATTCTCCCCTCTTTTTCTGTTCTTCCATTCCACCGCCTGTTTTTTCTTGGGTGGTACTTAGCATTTCTCTAAATATTCTGCATACTTCTAGCTTCAGGTCATTGATAACTTCATTCCTGAATTGATCTATGAGGCTCTCTATATGGCGCTTTATGTCTATTGGTGCGGTGTCTGCTATTGCCTGTTTCTCAGAATTGGGGGCCGAGGAGCCTTTCTTGTTGCTGCCTCTTCCCATATTCTCTGTTCCTTATATATGCAAGCTTATATAGGAGACCCAGCTTCTCTCCCTGTCAGCCACAGCTTGATCGAATTGCGCTGGTTAGGTGTTCCCGCCCACCGCAGCGCACCAGGGAGTTAGGGACCAGGCAGCCTACGCGGGGCCCGCCCCTCCTGGCCACCGTCAGGCTCTGGGATCTGGGTTGGGCCAGCCTGCCGAGTCCGCCAGCAGCGTCACGCAGGCCAGGCACTTTTCACCAATCCCGCCCGAGAGGGGGATGTGTGGCTGGAGTCGCCACTGCGCCCTGCTCCTGCAGGACTGCCCGGGCCCAGAAAGTCCTCCGCTGGAGTCAAACTGTGGTAGAGTGTCAGTTTCTCTCACTCACCTCACCACAAGTCAGCGCACGCCTCCCTGCCTGTCTTGTTTTCGACTCCGTTCGCAGCTTCCCGTTCTCAAAGCTTCCATGCGTCTCTCTCCTTGCCAAGCCGCTGTAGAGGCAGTCTCCGGGCGGCGGGAAACCCAAATCGCGGCTTCCAATGGCGCGGGCTCCAGCCTCCACACTGAGGCTTTTCTGTTCCTGCTTTAGCACCAGGACTGCATTCCAAGTTGGTTTCTCTCAGCCCAGTTCGTTCCTGAGTCAGCAGAGCATATCTCCACCTGCTTATGTCTCCTTACTCCACACCCTTCTTGACTTCTGAACCAAGCCTTTCAGAGAGCCTCCGTAGTATCTGTTATCTGTCCGCCATGTTCTCCCGGCCAATCGACAGTCATTTTTGATGGAAAGATTCAGATATTTCCTGTAAAATTCTCAGTAATTATCTCTCTGAATATTGCTTTCTTGGCCATTACCTTAAATTCTTTTGAAACTTCTAGATTAAAAAGCTTAATCTAAAAGGTCTGTAGCCAGTCTTTCATGACAATTTTCTTTTTGTACCAGGCGTCGAATTCATAACCTTACATATGCCAGGCAGGCACTTGTGTTGCTGAGCTAAATTCCCAGCCCTCTTTTATAACTTTTACATAATCTTTTTAATCTTACTACCTCTTTGTGCTGTATTTTGGAAGAAGTCCTTAGTACTGTTCTGCAGCTACCAATTCTGTCTTCAGCTGTTGGAGTATGGAGTTTTTCTGTATATAGAAAATACATTTTTGTTTTTTAATACCAATAACCATAGTTTCCATATGTAGGATTTCTAATCGGATCCTTTAACATCAAGCTATTCTTATTTCTTTTCTGCACATCTTTGCTTTTTTCATAATTTCATGTTTCTTATTGTAGGTATGAGTCTCATTTATTTCTCTTAATCATTTTTTTATTTAAAGGAAAAAACAACAGTATAAGGGTACAAGTAATACAGAATTTAAAAAAAAAACCAGTAAGAAATCACTAGTTAATAGATTACATATTGTCATCTTAGAAATAGTTGTTCAAGTTACAGGATTAAAGCATACAAAGTGGACATTCAGACAGTGAGACTGCAAACAGTTGTGTTCAGTAATCCAACAAAAACTTAGTAATATGGTCATCTGTCTTAACACACCTAAACACACTTGCAGTACATCCTTTACAGCACTTTTTTTTTTTTCTTGTCTTTTTTACAACAACATTTACACATTTTGGGTTTTATTACTCCCATAGTTCTTACTACTTTGTTTTTGGAAGATAATAAAACCAAATGTGACAAAACAAAGCAGTCAGTGAAAACAAAGGATGGACATAGTACATGATGTAAAAACAGAGTACAAGGTTATCAACAATGGTTACCATAGTACCTCTTGCTACCTTAAAAAGAAGTGCCTATATCATTAGGTATAATACAATTGAACAAAACAGTACAGAACAAGACCAATAAAACCTAAACATTGGAGGACTTCAAAAGAAGATAATACTCAAACCAGAATGGGCATCATAGGGAATTTTATTGCCTTCAAAGTAGTTGCTTATACCCTCAAACTTGATACTATCAAACAGAGCAGAGCAGAGTAAAATCAGTCAAGACAAGATGGTGGGAGCAATACAGGGCTTCAAATCAAGTTAATAGGAAATCAAAATGTTACTATAATATATCCTGCTGATTTTTTCCCTTAATTTAAAAAATAATAATAAAAATAAATAAATATTTTTTTTAAAAGGGGGAGATTGAGATAAAAGAGGACACAACAACATAACAATACAGGTCAAAGCATAACAATTTCAGCAACGTAGTGCTTCACCACAAGATAACCCGACTTGATAGTAGTTACCATAGTGTCTCTTTCCTTGAAATATTTGAGTATAACTTCGTATACTAAATATTTGAGTATAACTTCTCTTAATCATTTAATTAAAAATCTTTTCAGATGATTTTAAAAATCTGATAGGATATTGATAATGTAGAAGATCTTATAAAAACATTAATTTGCAGTTAATTTATGTTGTGATGTTGATTGTATTGGCTGTCTTTTTTTAAAACTGTATTTTGGAATTGTAGTTTCAGGCTTATTTTGAGTGTTCTTCCTTCAGCTACCCATGTTCACTTTTTCCTTTAGGTTAGATTTTCAGTTTCTTCTACCCAGCCCATCTTTAAGCCTCCAGTACAGGTCTTATAAAAATGGTGCAGGGCTCATGCCTGTAGTAAAACTGACGTGTCACAATGTCACATACCTAAGGACTGAGCAAATAGGTGACTTAGTTTAGCTCCAGGCCTTAAACTCATATGAGTGTTCTTCTGTTTCTAGACTCACAACTACAAATAAATTACAATCCAGGAAGCAGTTAGCTGCTTCTTTCCTCCCTTTTTTCCCCTCAGCTTTCTTTCAGAGCGCCCTAACATCAAAGAGTGAAACCAGGCCTGGTTCCCTAACATCTGAAGAGCTAAACTTTTGGTTGCTAGATCAAGGCCACCGGAGCCCCGAGGCTTCAGTCCTGCTTAGTGCTTTCTTGTTTTTCATTTTTTGTTTCTGCTTCATGGAGGTTTCATTTTGTTTTTGAGACTACCACTGTCTATTACTGCTGTGTATTTGAAATGGAGCAGAGTGGTAGTTTGAAGCATGGATTTACCGTGTCATTTTTACTTAAGGTTTTTAAACTTGATCAGATACTTTATTTTATTGTCTTTTTTTTTTTTTTTTGTACCAGAGATCAAACTTGCAACCTTGCACTTATCAAGCAGACACTTATGCCACTGAGCTAAATCCCTGGCCTTTGATCAGATGTTTTAGATATTTTGCCCCTCCTTTGTACCTTCACCTATTGTGCCCCTGAAGGTACTATGGAGGGTAGATTTGAAGGGAGATAAAAGACAAATAACTTAGCATCCACAGGCAATAAAGGTCATCAGGATCATTAAAGAGGTAGAGGAAAGAATGGCTTTAGAAGATATTCAGTGGCCATAATCATTATTCTTAATGATCTAATGCCGAATCAAGAGACAGTGTATTTTTATATTTCTAATGTAGAATGGAGATAACATTCACTGAGAAAAGAATATAGAAGGACTAGATTTTGGGAAACCAGTGGGTCAGGAATTAGAAACAGAAATACTAAGATGTTTTATAATTATTATTTGAAGGCTAATATGTTTTTCTAAAGATCTTACTGTATATGTCTTTCTTAGTGATGTATCTCAGTGGCCAGGATTATTGAATTTGCTGTATTTCCAAATCTCTTTTTGTGATGTTCCATTGTAAATTTACAAAGTTTCCTCCCTGGCATTTGGGAAATACTTCCTCAGTACAGTCATTTATTTTAAAAACTTTTTGTGAATGTCTTTTAAACAGATGTAGTTTTGTCATTCATGGAAGTTATAGTCTAAAGTACAAAAAGCTGGGGTTTTTGCTTTGTTTTGTTTTGTTTTTTCTCCAGTCAGCAGTTATAGAATGGAAGTGCTCCAGAAGACGAGTGTGAGATGCTGTGAGTGTGTGAAAGCAAGGCCTGGCTGAGGCAGAGGCCCAGGTCTGTGTTCCAGGCGTGTGGGAAGGCTCACTGTCAGTGCAGGGCTTCCCTGGACACATGAATGTGGCAGTTCTCCTGCTGCTTGGCCTTCCCTGCCTTTTTGTCTTTGTGGCTTCTTCTTTCTGGTCACATACTGATTCTTAAAATGTATGAAGAGGAATATATTTCCAGTTTATTTGCTATAAGTTTTTCACTTTGATCATGTTTTTATCTTAATTTTTAAAGAATGAAAACTTAATCAGTATTTCTTTTTCTACAAAAATTCATATTTTTTCAGGTTATCATATCCGGGAAAAGTCTAAGCAAGTTATAACATTGCTGATGGATGAACAGTTGCTGCATAAAGAGAGGGAAGTGGCATGTCGGACTAGACGGCGTACCTCCTATTCCATGGCACTTCCCAAAAGAATACCTGGTACAGGTAACTCACCAACAGCGTGTGCTTCTGCCCCCACACCAGAAAGTCCTGCTTCAGAGAAGAAGCGTAAGCTTCTTAAGATTGCCAGGCTACGTAATAAAGGTGTGTAGAATCTACTCTGGCCTAAAACAACTATAAGTATCATTTAAGAACCCTTAACACATTTAGGAGTATGTGTAAAATATAACATATTAGATTTTAGTACCAAATTATTAATACCATATTAGTACTACTAGTATAATATTAAACTTCATACCATAGAGAACAAAGAATAATAGTAGAAAATTTTATGACTATTTTCAGGATGGAATTAATATTTTACTTATAATTGGTATGTGAAAGAATATAGTTTGCTGTGTACAGGGGTCTGGTCATGTGTACATGGGCACTATTTGATCCTAAAAATCAGAAAATTGAAATTTTCTTAAATGTTCCTCAAAAGGCCAAAAATTCTTCCAGGACAATACTTTGTACCTTTTTCTTTGCCTAAAACTAGATCTGAATCACTGAACTTTTAAAAATATGTGTTTATTTATAAGGTCATAATAGAACCCAACAGGAAAATAGAATGATGTTTTACTAGTTTTTTAATTTTTATTTTAAAGAGAGAAAAGTAAGCACAAATAAAAACAATAATACAGAGTTTCAAAACAGGATAATATATTAACGATAGAGAATTTCAAAGCAAAAAAATAGATTAAAAATGGTTAATATATTGCATACCATTGTCTTCAAAATAGTTGCTTAGACTACAAAATATAGGCATGCAAAATATCAACCAGTATAAGCAGCAGCCGATCTTTTCATTGAATTAAGGGAAGTTAGTAGTGTAACTATGTTAACTATCTTGTATGTATATATTTATTTTCTTTTCCCTTTATTTCTCCATCCCATTGTTCTTTCCTTGTGAGCAGTTTCTTCCCCTTTCTTAATATCTAAGGCAGATTTTATATTTTATTTACTCTTTTAGTTTTACACTAGGGAGATAAGATAATGCTTACACTTGTGAGTATTTCATTTATGAGTATGATTTCTAATTGCATCCATTTACCTATAAAAGCTTTGAGTTTATCCTTTTTCATGGCTGAGTAGTACTCTATTATATAAAAATATCACATCCTTTTTACCCATTCCTAAATTGTTGGGCATTTGGGTCATTTCTAAGACTTAGCTATTACTAATTGTGTTGCTGTAAACGTGGGTGCACATATATTTCTATGGTATGGTATTTTTCATTCTGAGAAAATACCCGGAAGAGAAATAACTGCGATGAATGGGACTTCTAATCCTAGTGTTTTGAGGAATATCCACACTGATTTCCACAGTGGTTGTATCAGTCTATTCCCATCAATGGTGGAGAAGGGTTCCTTTCTCCCCTCCAACATTTGTTATTGGTTGATTTGTTGGTGATGGCCATCCTTCCTGGAGTGAGATGAAATCTTAGTGTTGTTTTAATTTGCATTTCTCAGATGACCAGTATTGTTTTTCATATATTTATTTGCCATTTGTGTTTCTTCATTGGAGAAGTGTATTCATCTCAGATGCCCATTTTTGGATTGGGTCTTTGAATTTGGTGGACCTGATTTTCAATTCTTTATATGTTCTGATAGAAGTCCTTTGTCTAAGGGAAAGTTGACTAAAATTTTTTTCCCACTCTGTGGGGTTTTCTTTTCACTCTGTTGATGATTTCTTTTGAAGTGCAAAAACTTTTGAATAAAATGAGATCCTGGTTGTTGATTCTTTGAAGTACTTCCTGTGGAGTTTTTGTTCAGAACTCTCTGCTTACCACTGTGTCTTCTAGATTTCTGCCTACTTTCTCTTCCAGTAGCTATAGTGTTTGTTTTAATATTTAGATATTTGATACATTTTAACTTGAGTACATGGCTTTTGGCCAGATTTGCTAAAACAATGTCATTTTGTCCTGAATTCTCCAGTATAAATCTTGTTAATAAATTATGTATAAGGAATGAGCAATTTGAGGAAACAAAAACAATTATGAAATATGATTTAAATGTCCCTTGAATGAGATCCCTTGAAATAGCCCTTTGAAACTTGGTACCATAAGTGAATGGCACAGGAATAATGTGATTTCAAGTGGTGCTAGGAGTTTGCTTCCTGCCTTTACTGCCTGCATCTAAGATTATGGGCCGTGTGTTCATGTTTTGAATGTCCATATTTTGAAGCCCTGATCCCCCATGTGCTGGAATTAGGAAACGATTAAATGATGGGAGTGGAACTCTTGTGAAAGAGACCCCAGAGAACTCTCCCTGGTCCTGTTTCTGCCATAGAGGGTACAGCGAAAGGTGAGGAGTCTATAGCCCCTAAGAGGGCTCTCACCAGAGCCTGACCATACTGGCACTTGATATCAGACTTCTGTCCTCTGGAACTGTGAGAAATAAATTTTTGTTGCTTATACTTCACCCATTCTGTGGTTCTTTGGTATTTGCACCAAAGTTCTATTAAACTAGAACCTAGAAGAGCTGGGCAAAATGGTGCATGCCCGTAATTCTGGCTACTCATGAATTTGAGCCAGGGTGATTGTAAGCCTAGAGCTAGCCTGAGAAACTTATCTAAGATCCTGTCTCAAAAGGTAAAGGGCTGGGAATATAGATCAGTGGTAGAATCAATAAGATGAGATTCTAATTGTTGATTCTTTGAAGTACTTCCTGTGGAGTTTTTGTTCATGAACTCTCTGCCTATCACTGTGTCTTCTAGATTTCTACCTACTTTCTCTAGAATGCACAAGGCCCTGGGTTCCAGTTGTTGTACTGGGGTGGTGTGGGGATTAAAAGTGCTACAGGTATTGAGTAAGAATACCAAATATCAATTAAGTGTGGAAATTTAAAGATATTTATAGTAACTCCAACCCAAGTTAGCCCTGCTAAAAATCATGCAGGTACTCTGACTTGGTCAAGAATTCTTAAATGTTCATTCACTTTGTACTTGTAAGACATTAAAAGAGATGATCGTTGTAATTAAAATAGTAACTATCACTCAAATATTTCTACAAATAGTGGAGTCTCTACTTTTAGAGAGCCATTTCTTTTTAAAATCAGTCTCCAGAAGAATCAGTTACCTATTCAGAGGATTTCTCATGAAATCCTTCAATTTAGATTAACACTAAAAGCTAAGTAAACTAGCATTATAACTCATCCAGAGATTCTTCATCCCTTTTGCTATTTCTCTGTTATCTTTATTGCCTTTCTTTCCATTTCTCCTCTTTCACTGTAAACACATGATTTGCTTTCTAAAATTTGGATACACAGAAGTAGTGTGGAGGGGGCTGGGGATTTAGCTCAGTGGCATAAGCGCCTTCCTTGTAAGCAGGCAGTCGTGAGTTCGATCCCTGGTACCGATAAAAATGAAAAAGACAGAAAAAAAAGCAGTGTGGAGTTCCAGCAGTAAAGGAAGTAAAGTTATTACATTGCTAGCATTTAGTGACAGATATTAGCAAAATAGGAATAAAAAGATGAAATATAAAGATATAAAACATGTCAGATATGAGTAAGTCCAATAAAAAGAGAAATCAAAGTCAGGGGCAAGAGTAACATGGTTTTATTTTACAGCAAGTAGTAAGGGGAAACTTTTTGGAAGAAGTGACTATTTAAACACACATTGGTGCAGGGAGGGGGCAGTTGTGTTCAGCAGGAGAGGGAATAGGGGCCTCCACCCTGACATGGGATGGATGCACATCGCACAGGCTATTTGTAAACTTAGAAAATGAGCCCCTAAATCCATAGAGAAGTAACTCATCTCTGAGCTGTTTTATGAGTCATAGATGAAACTAGTTTATTGCTTTATCATCATCAGATCGTCGGACTTTCATATCCAAAAGTATTTTCCCCAGGTTTGTGACACATCTTACTCACTACTCTGAGCTCTGAATTACTTACGTGGGAATTTCTTTTCTTAAAAAAATTTTATGAGTACATACATAGTACAGAGTGTGATCCTCCTTTTGGGAAATTTTACATGTATATAACATATATTGATCATTTTCAATCTCTTTATCCCTCTCTTCTTTTTTCTCCCCTCCTCCTAATTCCCTTTCCTGTCTCTAGAAGTACCTTTTAGTTTCCTATCATCTCTCCTTCATTTTATTGATTTATTTTTATTTTTCATTTTCTCATATAAGAGAAAACTCATGATATTGAACTTTTTTTTCTGATACTAGGGATCAAACAGGACCACGTGTTTTCCAAGCAGGCCACTTGCTGCTGAGCTAAACTCCCAGCCCAGTATTTAACTAACTCTAGCTCATTTTGTTTATTACGATGACCTCAAACTCCTTTTTCCTACAAATGACATGATTTTATTTTTCTTTTGGCTGAATAATATCTCATTGTATATATATTTGACATTTTTTTACCCATTCATCTATTGATGGGCATCTAGGCTGTTTCCAGAATATAGCTTTTGTGAATTGTGCTGCTATAAACATGCATATGCTTGTATCACTCTAATAGGATGTCTTTAATTCCTTTGGGAATATACCCAAGAGAATTGTAGCTGGATCAAATGAAATTTCTATTTTCAGCTGTTTGAGGACTCTCCATATTGATTTCTGTACTGGTCATACTAGTTACATTCCCACCAAAAATGCATTTGGCCTCATTCCTTTTTCCTCATTTATTGTTTTTTGTTTGCTTTGTTTTGTTTTATGATAGCTATTCTGACTGGGGTGAGATGGAATCTTAAAGTTGTTTTTGAATGTGTGTGTGTGTGTGTGTGTGTGTGTGTGTGTGTGTGTGTTTCTGTATAACTCTCTTTGTAGCCCAGGTTGGCCTCAAGCTCACAGCAGTCCTCCCAATTCTGCCTTCTGAGTGCTGGGATTACAAGTGTGACCACCACCAAATGACTTTTGACTACTTCTTTTAAAAATCATAAGATTTTATTCTCATTTATTTAACGCCACAAATACATATTAACTACTACTTACTGCCTGCCAGTCACTATTCTAGGCATGGTGAGCAAATTGAGACTATTTATGCTCCCATAAAGGTGGTATTATAAGATACACAGCATGCTTTCAAGTCTGTTTCACAAAAAACTGTTCAGAAACATTTTGGTCAATGATAGTATCACTGAGGAATAGTATTTAAGTGGTAAATAGTGAATGTTTGGATGTAAAAGCCATTATAAACTTGTTTTGAAATCTGTTATTTTTGTTTCATTTATCCATTGTTTTATATGTGTTTGTATTCAAAAATGAATAACTGGATTAAGTAAATTTAGCAGTACTGGGGATTCCTATGTAGGTGTTTGTAGGTGTTTTAAAGAAAGAAAACAAACTGACAGTTTGAGGAAATGAAAGATAAAATAAATAGGGAGGAATATTCTTAGTGGGACAGAGGGAAAAACAAATAAAAACTCAGAGGTAGGTACATCAGTTAAAAATAGATGTGTCCACTGGGCTTGGTGGTGCACACCTGTAATCCCAGCACTCAGGAGACTGAGGCAAGAAGGATCGCCATGAGTTCAAGGCCGTCTTGGGATACATAAGTGAGTTTGTGAACACAGCCTGAATTACATAGTGAGGTCCTGTCTTAAAAGAAAAAAAGGAAAAAGAAATAGATATGTCCATGAGTGATAGTAGTAGAGGCTGCAAAATCTTATCAGCTTAAACATAGTAAGAATTTATTTCTTTCTTCTCAAAAATCCAAAGTAGATATTCTAGCACTGACAAGACTCTACCATGCCAGGGACTCCAGGAATCTGTCTGTCTTGTTCCGGTACCAAACACAGCATTTAATTTTCACTTCTTGATTCACCTCCACTTCATGATTCATAGCTATTTGGGCTTAGCCATCACATCTGCATTTCAGCCAGTAGGAAAGAGTAGGAAAGATTGACTGTGACTACCTCTTCCCCCTAAAGGCAGTTACTAAGTTGCTTATAGTTGGGGTTCCCAACTCTCTGGTCACTGACCAGTACTGCTCATGGCCTATTAGAAACTAGACTGCATAGCAGGAGGTCACCCGTGAGCCAGCAAGCTAGAGAAGCTGGTGCTGCCACTATATTTGCACAACCACTTGAGCTGCCCCTCCTGTCTGATCAGCAGAGGCTTTAGATCCTTAGAGGAGCAAGAACCATACTCCCATGCACATGGAGGATCTAGGTTGTGAGCTCCTTAAGAGAATGTAACAGAAATAGGAAAAAAAAGTGCAGTAAGTGCAGCTCACTTGAATCATCCCACCCCATTTTTACCCTTTGTGGAAAAACTGTCTACCAGCACATAACAGTTTGGTTTACATATTATTTAGCACTTTAGCACTCGCATGCGTATTTCTAGCTGCAAGGGAGGCTTAGATGACAGCTTTATACAGGGTAGCTGTGTGCACAGATGAAAGTTAAAGATTATATTGTTAAGGAGAAAATAACATAGACAATAAATAGTCCTTATTATAGTAAGACAGAATACAAACAAAAAATAGAGTAAGCAGGCCAGGGATATAGCACAGCAGCACAGTGCTTGCCTGGTAAGCACGAGGTCATGAGTTTGATTTCTGGTACCAAAAAAAAAAAAAAAAAAAAAGATGGTTATATGCAATTGCTTGAGTAACTGGAATAAAATTAAAAATGTGAGCAGATAGTTGAGTGTAAGGCAATTCATAAAATAATAAATGGTATTTGGAAATTTCATTTTTCTACAGCTTGTCGGAACTATGATAGGTCTTAAAGAACAGAAGGAATGTTTAGCTTAGTCACAGAATTTAGCTTTCTTGTTAGTGAAAACAGCTGTTGGTGGAAGATAATTCATATGCTTCATGTAGAAATGAAGGAGACACAAATTGAAGAGAAGCTTTATAAGAGACATCTTTGAATCCAGGCATCCAGGACATGCTCTATCACTACAGAAATGAGGAAATAGTAATGTTTAAAGATACCATAGCATATAGAGAGGCAGTGGATAGTGGCTGATGTATTAGAAAAGAAAGGGAGAAATTGAAAATGACTCCAAAATTTGAGTTAGAGAAAACAGAGGCAAGTGATGCTACCTTACAGGTAAATTTCCATCAGAAGGAATTTAAAGGTGTTGCTATTTTGTTTAGTTATAGTGAAATGTAAAATTGAATGCATTGCTAGAAATCTGATTTCCAAGTTTTAGGATCTAGCGCTGGAACAGCTGTGCCTAGCTTCTTTGTGGTAAATTTGCAAGGGAAAAGAGGTACTTTGAAAAAGGTTTTATACACACATCACCACTCGTTTTTGTCTATTCCTAGATATTCTCCCCAAGTTTTAATTCTGGTACATAGCTTGGGTGGCTTTTGTTTGTATGCTTTTGATGTTTGAAGGAAGAGATGAGCTGAAGGATAATTGCTCCTTGATTGACAAAAACCACAATTACTACTGAGCTTCTCTGAGCATCAGAGATAGGCTTCTTTCTGAGAGGCAATGACTATTATAAAAACTATGACCTCTATCCTCTGGATTCTATTAGCATATATCCTTTCCTGTTGTGAGACTAAGAAGTATCTATAGACATCCCCTGGGGGCCAAAATTGCCTTTACTGATTCAGTATAATTATAATCAAAATCCAAAGCAAAAGTGTTTTAAAATTGAATCTGATGGACTGATAAGAACATTTATTTAGAAGAATCAAAAAGTCAACAATAGCCAAAACACTTCTAAATAACAGTAAGGTGAAGGTCTTGACTTCCTCTAATATTAAGGCTACATAAATTAATGGTAATCAGTGTGGTATTGCTGCAGAATCATTAAGTACATGGACCAGTGCAACTACTCAGCACCTAGAAAAAAAAGATCCACACAGCTATGGAATCTTAGTAAGTAACAGATAATATTTCAGATTGGTGGGAAAAGATAATTGCTCAATATTTAATCCTGGACAATCATTTGATCATATTGAAAAAAAGAAATTAGGTTTCTAACACACACACACACAAATTCTAGATGAATTAAGAATTTAAAAGTAAAACTTAAAAACGTGTTTAAAAAACTCAAGAGAATGTCTCTCTTTTTTTTTAACATTGGGATAATGGAGTGATTTTTTAAAACACTGCAGAAAAAGTACAGACTTAAAATTTTTTGTTGTTCTTGATAAATTTTCCATGGCCTCATGCATGCTAGGCAAGCAGTTTACCACTGAGCTATACCCCTTACCCTGGAAAGTGCAAACTATCAAAAAAAAAAAAAAAAGTTTTCACAAGTTTGACCACTGTGGCAGACATAATTCTAGGAGAAGCCCCAGTGACTTAATTTAATCCCTTTCCCTTTGAATGTAGGTAGAGCCTGTGACTATGGTTAATGATCATTTCCATGTTTATCACATTATGTGACAAAAAAGAGACCAGGCGAAACTAACCATGTGAACCCTTAAAATCAGTGTTTTGCCTTAGTAGTAGTAGAAGTGAGAGAGATTCCACATGTGAGAAGGATTTGGTGCATCATTACTGGCTTGAAAATGGAAGGATAAGGAATGCAAGAGCTGACAGTGGACCTTGGCTGCCAGCAAGCAAAGAAACGGTAACCTGAGGCCTACAACTGCAAGGAGCTGATTTAAGCCAGCAGCCTAAATCACTGTGGAGTGGATTCTTTCCCCGTTTCATAAAGAACCCGACATGGCTGGCCCTTTGGCTTTGGCCAGGCCCTTTCGGAACCTGAAACCTCAGTCAACATGTCTGAACTTCCAACTTCTACAGAACTGTGAGAGATTAAACAGGTGGTGTTTTAAGCCATTAAGTTTTGGGTAATTTCTTATAGAAGCAATAGAAAACTAGTACAACTTACTAAATTTAAATTTTTTTCCTTGTGGTTTTGAGGTCATACTAAATTTTTTCCCAGGTTATTATCAAAAAGTTTTTCCCTAGATTTTCTAGTCTTTAATTAATTTTGGGTGGACTTTGGCATGTGGAGTGAAATAAGAGTCCAATTTTATTCTTCTACATGTAGATCTAGTTGTCCCCTCACCATTTATGGAAGAGACTGTCTTTTCCCCACTGTGTGTTTTTGGGTACTTTTGTTGATTGTCAAGTATTTGGATTTCTGGACTGTGTTCTGTTTCTGGTTTTTATGTCTGGTTTTGTGCCACTACCATCTCTTTCGATTAGCTTTTTTAGTAGATTTTTTTGTAGTAAATTTCAAGATCAGAAAACACTATATAGAAAGTGAAAAATCACAAGACTGGAGAAAATTTTCCAACACATAAACTGACAAAGGATTAGAATCCAGAAAATATAAAAAATTCCTTAAATGAAAAAGAGATGACTGAACAGAAAAGTAGGAGATATGAAAAGCGCTTCCTAAATAAAAAGAGGAACCATCTGAGGACAAGAAACACTTTTTAAGATGTTCAGCCTTATATTGTTATATAATAGCAATGATTATAATATAACTTTTATGAAAGGATGTAACTTACAGTAACTTGAAAAATCACTAAGTACCACATTGTAAAGAGTTTCTTTATTGTTTCTTAAGCTCTGTTTTCTTCTGTTTGGGGGATTTTTTTTTTTTTTGAGACAGGTTCAGGCTTGCCAAGGGCTCTCTGTAGCCCAGGCTGGTCTTGAACCTGCAATGATCCACTTCCCTCAACTTCCTGAGTGCTGGGATTACAGGAGTGCACCATCATGCCTGGCTTGGGACCTTTATTTGCATGTCACTTTTTCACCCTTTCTTCTTCCTTTTTCCATCTTCTTTCCCTTTTCCTACTGGAATGTGTTTGCTTAGTTGCCAGGCCATTTGATTATACCTTACTTATGTTTAAGCAGCCCTGACTAGGCACTGTGTTTTGAAGACAGTGGACAGTAATGGTTACAGCCTCAGGTTTCACAGATATGAGGCCTGGACTTAAATCCTGACTACTTGTTTGATCTTGGATGTGTTATTTAAACTCATGTGCTGCAATTTTATTTGTGTAAAATGGGACTAGTCTCTACTATAGAATTGTTATAAATAAAGGGGCTAATATAGCTACAGCACAATAAACTTTGACTAATTTGCTCACATATACTGAGTGGGTTGGTTTTTAAAAAATTGTCTCATCTGAGACCACTTTTTTTTTTAAGTTGCAGTTTGTGGGCTGTTTCTTACTTTAATCACTTTTTATAGCACGGAGGAATGAGAAATCTCAGCTGAGGCCATGTGCAATTTTCTTTAGAACACTTTGACTTTGCTCTATTTCTTGAGTTTCTAATATGGGATCCTGGTAATCTTACCTAGTTGAGACATATATGTGTGCTTCTGTAGCCTGTTCCTATGAGTGGAGTCAGTAGCCTGGAGCTTCAGATCATTGCTTAATTCATTGTGAAACTATGGCTTACCCTGCTATTGAAGGGCTTGAAAACTCACACACACTGTCAAACTTAGTATTTTCTTTAGTCATTTCCACCTCTTCTCAGTCAGAGGACAAAGCGTTGTCTATTCGGTTTTTATTTCTCCAGACATGTAGATTTGGATGTGAAATATCAGTTTCTTATCAACTCATCGTATCACTTTGGGAGAGAAAGAATGTCCTTGGCTGGCTGGCTGGCTGGCTGGCTTTCTTTCTTTCTTTCTTTCTTTCTTAACATTTAGTTATATCTGCTTCCATGTAAGATTGTTGTCATGAATTTTGATTAGTTTTGACTTTTACAAAGCCATCTCATAAAAAAAAGAGAGAGAGAGTCAGGCTGGGAGTGTAGTTCAGTGGTAGAGCAATCGTGTAGCCATGCTTGATGCCCTGAATTCATTCCCCAACATTACAAAATAAATGTCTCCCCCAATCAACAAATCTCACTAATACTATTTAAGTATGGAGTGCTGGAAATGTGTTTATGTGCATGTGCACCTGTGTGTGCGTACATGCACATACATTGGAGGTTGAACCTCATACACATACAGGCGTGTGCATTGGGGGTTGAGTCTCATAAACAAGTGCTCTACAACTGAGTTGGCCACCCAGCCCTAGTGCTGGGGATTTTGTGTTACAGTTTCACTCTGCTATCTTGACCAGGAATCAGCCTCTGAATATTAAAATCTGTTTTTTCTTTTGTCTCTAGAGCTTATCACTTAGTTTGTGGATTTTCCTATTGCCCATTATGTTTAAGAACAGTGTCTCAAATATTATATGTGACTATTAGCAAAGTGCTAAACAAATTGCCTTGACTACTCTTTAAATAGCTCCAGCAATAAAAGTTAGCCCTTTCCCACTTTTCCGTATCTACCTAGTTAAAAATTAATGTTAAAAGTATACTTAAACAGCTCTACTTTCTTCTTAATCCTTCTTATTTAAAAAAATGCCTACCCCCTAATAATCTCAAGATCTACCCTTCAAGAAAAATTTACAGTACTATTTGCATACTGCCTTGTGTCCTGAAGCATGTCAGAAATGACTAGAAGTAATGATAGAGCAGAAAAATTGGGTTGTGTCTGTAGTGGGTGCTGCAATTCTCTTCCAGAATGTCATTCTAAAGTCAGCGTGCCCATGTCCTCAACTGCTGGAAGGTTGGTGATTGGATTTCTTATTTGAGTTCTCTGGGAATTCCTGACAACCAAAGAAGGCCTCTTTACCCAAGGGCATTCCTATTCCTGGAGGAAACTATATCCAGTGATGTGAGGATGTGGTCCATCCCCCTTGCTTCAGGGCAGGACAACTGTGATGCGCCATTCCAGTCTCACACTTTCTGGAAGGTAGCTGAGTCCCCTGACAGCAACATGACAGCTGAATCCTGTCACCCTTTCTTCACAGATACTTCTGAGAGCACTGCCTAACGAGCACCCACAGAGACCTATCAGTCTTAGAATCTGTTCCCAGTCTTAGAATCTGTCCCAACCTGCAACAATGACTTTTCCTCTAGGTTTAAAATATAGGACAATAATACATGTACATAAGTAGAGAAAGAATAAATAAAGCAAATGGGACAAAATGTTAACAATTGATGAACTAGATGACGAATCTGTGGAAGTTCTTCGTGCTATAGCAACTTTTATGTAAGCTTGAAATCACAACAAAATGAAAAATTTTAAATAGACCAAATATCAATTATTTGAAGATGCTTAAGTATAATTATGTTCCAAGACTATGAAATTGGAGTCAAAGTTCCAAATTTATGATTCTACAAAAGTTAGATCTAAATTTAATTATAGTGAGATTTTACTTTTACATCTTATCAGTTCATCAGCTGACTGCATATTTTCCATGATGAAGTACATTATCTTTTATGAAAAGTTAATTTTAAGTAAATGACTTAATTTACTTAAACTGCACCTGAAAGTACACTTAGCAACAATTTTTATTAGACGCTAAGTAATAAATGGAACAGTTTGGAAATTTGTTCAGTGTAAGGAGCATTTCAGTTCCAGAACACACTTTTACATTGTTAACGTCTGGTAGTCTTGACTCATAGTTTGCTATCTCATCTAAGAACTATGACAGATTTCACCAGTTCTGCTTCAAGGTGTTACCCAAGTGGTGTTGGTTCCACAGGATCTACAACTTTTCTCTAGATGATTTCTGCAAAATGTGTACAGCCTCAATCTCTAGGCATTCAAGTTTGACTCCATGGTGTCACTTCCTGCATCGTCTTCACTTTGTCCTTTGAGGGCTGTCATTCACCGATTCATCCTCAGGGGCTTATCACAGTCCCACCTGATAAATAGCCATAATTCCAAAGGAATTTCATTTCACTGAGGGCTAAATGTATATTCTCCCCTTTTCACTTGCTTGTGAAAGTCCAGAAATAAGTGTTGTGTAATCTTCTAATTAAGCACACCTCACTTTCAGTTTTGTACTGATATGTAAAAAAAATGAATTTCCTTAAACTTGCTATATGTTCTAGCTGCTTTCCTTTTGGCCTCGGAAGAACAAAATCTAGCTCCAAATATGCAAGATATTTTTCTTTCACAATTCTTACTGTTCTCAATTTTTCTTATAATTTTCTTCAAACTTGACTTTCTGAAATTTTTGTTAATCTGTTTTTCAGATCTGAAACCTAAGAGTGTATCATTTCACAGATAATTTTGTTGCCAAATGTTGGAGTGATAATAAAAGTTTCTGATTAAATCAGAAAAGTTGGGTAGATGACCTAAGCTCCAAGTCATCATGTTTGCCAATGTTAATTATAAAATCCCCAAGTGAATAAGAAGCTTTATTATTCCTTTTCATGTAAGGTTACAGAATGAAAAGCTACAACCATCAATGAAAAGTTCTTCCTATTTCTCCAGTACTATATCTCTGGCATCTGCCATACTTGCTCTTTTTCCTCACATGGTTTTTTCTAATTAGAATAATTCCTTTATTCCTCTACATTTATCAAATCCTAACCATCCTTCAAAGCCTTATTCAAATTTTACTTTTTGTTTGAGGATTTTCCTTCGGTTGGTTCATTCAAGAAAGTTCAGCATGTAATTGTTCTCTATTTGTTCCAAGTCCCATGCCATATGTTAGACTCATCTCTCTAGTTAGGTCATAAATTTTTTGAAGGCAAGATCTATGGCTCATACTGTTTTTCAAGATACTTTTCTTGTATAAATCCTAAAGAGACTTTGAAAAATTATGTACCTCCTCTCATGATTTTAGGTTGATATGTGGGAATATATAATAAGTAGCTTCAAAATATATCCTGGCATTGTGTAAATATTGACATTAAAGACCAAAGAAAAGTAAAACATACTATCAGGTGTATCTAAATACTCTTTGGATTGATACCTTTAATCATTCATTTTAAAAAAAACATGAATTCTTTATAATGCTGAAAATGTTATATTATTCCCTTTTCCCTTTAAAGTTTTTCTTCACAACCCTCACAGAATTTTATCCTTATATTTTTATGCTTGAAAGTCATTTCTGTATTACATGTGTATATATGTATGTATATTATTTTGTATGAATGGGTTTTATTTTAGGAGAGTCATCCATGTACACATCATACTTAGATTATTTTCATACTCTATCACTTCTTTGCCCTGCCCTCTCTCCCTGGTTTCACATTTTAGGAGGGTTTCAGTATGTACAATATATACTTATATCATCCCCCTATGACCTACCTTTATATCCTTTCCCCTCCCTTTTATTCCCTTCTTCTTGTGGTAGTAATAGTCTCCTTTCTATTTTCTTGTCATCCTTTTTAGATTTCACATAATAGGAAGAACATGCAAGTACAGAATTTACTTCTTTGTGGCTGAATTACACCCTTGTGCATATATGTACCACATTTTTTTTATCCATTCATCTGTTGACGGGCATCTAGGCTTGTTCCATAGCTTGGCTATTATGAATGGTGCTGCCATAAACATGGATATGCAGGAATCCCTAGTATGCTGGCTTTCTTTGCTTTGGGTATATATTAAGAAGTAGTATAGCTGGATCAAATGGTACCTCTATTTTTCATTATTTTTGAGAAATCTCCATACTGATTTTCATAGTGACTGTACTAATTTACATTCTCATAGTGGTGTAAAAGGGTTCCTTCCCCTTTTTTTTGTTTTTGTCTGCATGTTTTTTTGTATTCTTGGAGATAGCCATTCTGATTGGGGTGATTTGCATTTCCCTAATGACTGTAGATGTTGAACATTTTCTAATATACTTATTTGTCACTTATATTTCTTTTGATAAGTGACCATCTAATTCACTTGCTCATTTATTAATTGGGCTCTACTGTATTTGATTTTTGGTGTTTTTTGAGTTCTTTATGTATTCTAGATATTAATTGTGTTGGAAGAATAGCTGGTAAAAATTTCCCCTCATTCTGTAGGCTATCTCTTTACTTCATTGTTTCCCTTGATATGATGCAGAAACTTTTTTTTTTTTTTTTTTTTTTTGGTGGTACCGGGGATTGAACTCGACCTCAGGCTTGCCAGGCAGGCACTTAGGCCACTGAGCTAAATCCCTGGCCCAGATGTGCAGAAACTTTTTAATTTGATATCTCATTCATTGATTTGTGGTATTATTTCCCACGCTATTAGAGTCCTACTCAGGAAGTCTTTGCCTTTGCCTATCTCTGGCTTCAAGTGTTTCCTCTGTTTTCTTTTAGCAATTTCAAAGTTTCAGGGCTTATGCCTAGGTCTTTGAGCCCCAGCCCCCCCCCCCCCGGCTTTTTTTTGTACCAGGGTTTGAACTCATGACCTTGCGCTTTCCAGGCAGCACTTATGCCCCTGAGCTAAATCCCCGGCCCCTCTTTGACCCATTTTTAATTTTCATATATAGAGTAAGAAATAGGAATCGAGTTTCAATTTTCTACAAGAGGTTATCTACTTTTTCTAGCATTATCTGTTAAACAGGCTGTCTTTTCTCCAATGTATGTTTTTCAGTTTTTTGTCCAGAGTTAGATGGTCATTTGTAGTTGCATGAGTTTGTTTCTGGGTGCTCTATCCTATTCCCTTAGTCTACGTGGCTCTTTATTTTTTTTATTATTATTATTTTTTTTTGCCTATACCATGCTGCTTTTATTACTGTGGCTTTGTAGTATAATTTGAAGTCAGGTATTGTGATACCTCCAAGTCTTGTTCTTTTTGCTTCAGAATTTCTTTGGGTATCCTGGGTCTTTTGTTTTTCCATAAGAACTTTAGGATTTTTTTTCTAGTTCTATGAAGCATGTCATTGGTATTTTGATAGGGATTGCATTGACTCATTAGTTACCATGTGACTATTTTGACAGTTATTAATTTTGCCAACCTATGAATATAGGTCTTTCCATCTTCAAGTGTCTTCTTTAATTTCTTCAGTATTTTGAGGTTTTCATTATAGAAATCTTTCACTTCCTTGGTTATAGTGATGTAGAGGTAATTTATTTTATTTGAAGCTATTGAGAATAGCATTGTTTTCCTGATTTCTTTCTAAGTCCTTTTTTTATAGTAAAGCTATTGATTTTTCAATGTTAATTTTATATTCTGCAACATTGCCGAGTTCATTTATCTACTCTAAAAGTCTTTAGGGTCTTCTAAGTATAGAATCATATCATCTGCAAACCAGGATAATTTGACTTCTTTTTTCTCATTTGTGTCCCTTTTATTTTTACTCTTGCCTAATTATGGTAGCTAAATATTTTAAGAACTGTATTGAATACAACTGATACGAATGAGTATCCTTGCCTTGTTCCTGATGAGATTGTTTTCCTAAATTTTCCTTGAGAAAGATTTTAAATGCTAAAATATTTCTTCTAGATTGATGTATTATAGTTATTGCTAGTACACAATCTATCAAAACCACATGAATGAATGTGTTACAAATTTTTGTAAGTACTTATCAAAAAATAAAGAATATGATTTTATTGTAAATGCTTGCTTTTGTGAGCTACATGGGACTATTCATTTATGCATATACAAATATTACTTATTGCTAGGTATAAGCAAGGTTTAGCATAAATTGTTTCTGCCTTACATTTTTATAGATGTAAATACTGTGAAAACGACATAAATTATAAGTGGGAATAGGAATTTCTTTATTACAGCACTGTCAATCAAGTTTATGAATTCCTGCCAAGTAATATGCCAAAATTATATAGTGATTTATTATAAAAATATTTTTCATCTCTTGTTGACTGTTAACTTGATTAAATTGTTCTACAGTGTTACTGAAACCAGAGTTGAAAATGTTTTACTTAAAAAAAGATTTGTTAAAACAGTCATTAGGAGTCACTTTCTCAATGTGGTTCTGGGAATAAAACCAAAAACTCCTTTACTAAAGTTTATCAAATTATTATTAACCTGTCATGCTTTTATGAAATAATATAGTCAGAAACTCTGAGGAAAATAAAGATATTAATTAAATATACAATATAATACTTTTTTCAAAAATGATTTTATGATAGATATACTTTAAATATATTTTAATCAACTCATTAGGATATACATTTGGTTCATTCAGGTTTTGGAAAATACCTTATAACCTAATTATAAAAACCAACCCGTTTTGTGGAAAGAACCAAGGTGTAACTCAAAACTCAGTATAATTAATATGCACTAATATGGAAAAAACCTAGTCAGATTTAAAGCCCCTCCCAAAAGTGTTATTTCTTTAAAGAACTGTAGAAACAAATCTTTACACTCCTGAATTTTTTTTCCTAGGATGAATAGCTCAACCTTGAAACTTCCTCATGAGTTCCTTGCTTTGATACATAATAAATGTTTGTCCTAGGTTTTTGTTCTTTGCTCTCAAGGCATTCTTAGACATTCTTTGACAATAGTTAGAGGATAAAAAGCACAGGAACATTAAATAAAACATCACCTGTCCTGCTGCCCCGTACCATAACATGGGATGTCTTAATACTAAACATGCTGGTATAGACCAAAATACCTTGTCACTACTTATGCCATACTCCTTTGCCCTTACAAGTATATGTGTGAGACAAGGTACTTTGCGGTTTTCGTGACGTGATTAAAGGGCCTCCCTGATTTTTGTGTGTGCATGTGTGTATTTTTTAAACTGTTGCTTTGGCGACTTAGAGGTTCTTACGCTTTGGAAAGGTGTACTGTAATAAACTGAGTGAAGGATATGTCTTTGTTCTGTAAAGTAAGGGGAAATCTATTATGAGTAGAAAAGGGAAAGAACCAACCTGGTGCCTCTAGACATTTGTATTCTAAGAGAGATGAGCTTTTAGGAAAGAACATGTGAATATGTGGGCGTGGAAGTTGATTTCTTTAAGGGGGCAATGCCCACCTAGCCCCTCAGAAGTCTTTTCATACTCCCAATAGTGTACATACAAAAGTTTGAAGATTCCTTTACTATAGTACTTCTTATTGTAAATACTAATATGACAGAGATGGCAGTAATGCTTTTGGAGTTAGATTTTGTTTTGTGGACTGGGATTGAACTCAGGCCCTCACACACACTAAGTAAATATTTTACTCCTGTGCTACACCCTAGACTAAGAGTAAACTTTTTAGAGTTGGTACTGATCATAATTAAAGAGGCAAAGATTAAGGCCACAAAAATATTAAATTAGTAAATAAATTTAAGTAGAAATCTCAGTTTATTATTATTAATATATTTTGCCTTTTATGTTTAAATTAAAATTTTAAAATTGCATTTCTTATCAAATAACTATACATTTCTAATTAGAAACTCTTAGAACACATGACATTTTCACTGCAATAATAAAGTTCTTTAAATATTAGAATAATTATACTTGTCATTCATGGCTTGTTAAAATTCACTTGAATAATTTCCACATTTCCAAACTCAATTTTCTGTATCTACTAATATTTTTAAAAAGTGTTTTAAATAATAAAGCTACAATAGAATTGTTGATAATGGGAAAGGACTATAATTTTGGTTGTCTTTTCAGGTCATTCTCAACTTACCAAACATTTTAAAGGAGTATGTCAACGTGATTAATACTTGTAGATTACCATTGGCATGTGATGTATATTTAGTAGACAGAATGATCTTTTGAAGGGATTAAACTCACAAATTATGAACTAATATACAGTCTTTTTTTTTTTTTTTTTTGCCAAAGTAAAATCTTAGCTTTATTGTTGACAGAAAACGCTTCCAAGGCAAGACTGAAACAAGACCAGTGCCAAGACATTCCGTTGCCTGGGGAAACCATGTTGTCCCAGGAAACCCTAATACCTCCAAAGGGGAATGCTTGGAAATCAACAGACGTAAGTCCCTGCTATAGTTTTCTTTTGCAAATCAATTTTGTGCCTCAAAACCAATAACAAATTGCAAACCAATTTTATGCCTCAAAACAATACCAGTTTGTTATCTTACACTTCTGGAGGTTGGAATTCCGACCTTACCCCACTGGGCAAGCATCAGTACCTGTTAGGCTTTACTCCTCCGTGAAGCACATCTATTTCCTAGCTTTGTGCCCTGGGAATACACAATATTTAACTTACTGAGTAGCCCACCTTTCTCTACTTACTTTAAAAATCTTTTATTGTGAAGTAATTGTAGACATGCAGGAAGCTGTAAAAATAGTAGAGACCTGTGTACCTTTCACCTAGGTTCCCCAGTGTTGACATCTGATATAGCTGTCATATATCAAAACCAAGAAAACATTGGTGTGTCAGTACAGACTTGACTGCAGACCTTATTATTCAGTGCTTAGCTTTTTAGTTCAGTATTTAGGTTTTTCAACCTGCATTTTCATGCTTGTGTATGAGGTTCTGTGCAGTTTTATCACATACAGCTTTGTGAGCCAATCCCACACTCAGGATACGGAACTTTTCCATCTCCACCAGAGAAGTCCTTAATGTGACCCATTTCAACCCCACATTTAATCTCACCCTCTGGCAATAACTATCCCTTCTCTACTACTTTTGTATTTGGGGTGTTGTTGTTTCTAGAGTATTACAAAAATGAAATGAGACCATGTATGCCTTTTGAGATTGTGTTTTTCTTGTGTAAAGCTCTTGAGGTCCATTCAGTTTGTTGTACTTAGTAATTTTTTACTGCTGAACAGCACCACATTATAAAAATATACTAGAGTTTGTTCAGCAATTTTCCTGATGAATGTTTGGGTATTTTTGACTTTGGGTTTCTTCTGAACAAAGCTACTGTGAATATTTGTATACAGAACTTTGTGTGTGACGTTTTCATATCTGTAGGATAGATGTCCAAAAATATGATTGCTGGATTGTATGCTAAGTTTCATGAGAAACACTCCAACTAATTTCCATCACCAGTGTATGAGAGAGCTCCAGTTTCTCTACTTTTTTTTTTTACCTATTTTTGGTATAGTATATTACCCTTATTTTCATTTAAGTTGTTGTAATAGATTCATAGTTATATATCATTGTGGTTTGAACTTGCATTTCCCAAATGGCTAAGATGTTGAACATCTTTTCATGTGCTTATTTGGACCATTATAAATTGTCTTTGGTGATATACATGTTCATATCTTTTGCCCATTTTCTAATTGAATTACTTGATTCTTACCATTGAATTTTGTGAATTTTTCATGTATTCCGGACACAAGTCCTTTGTTGGATTGTGGTCTGCATGTATTTTCTTCCTGTCTGGCTTTTCTTTTTAACAATATCTTTCATTAAAAAGTTTTACATTTTAAAGCCTACTATTTCCATTTTTCTTTTATGGATCATACTTATTCTTCATTTGCAGAGTTTATGTTCTCAGTGTATTAGTTTTAGAAGCCATGACCCCAGGCCATGATTGATGACTGGTGTTTTGGCTTCTAAAAGAAGGGATCCCAGTGTCCGAGCATAATTTCAAGCAGTGAGTCCATATTCAACACTCATGTCTTCGATGAATACTTTTCATTTGTGTTTACCCCTCCAGAGTTGAGCTCCTTGTTTTGTCTTTTCACAGACCTAGAGCCCCAGAGGTCTACAACTTTATTATATGTTTCTATTGGTATCCTCATCCATGAAGATGCTAGTCTTGTTTTTCAGCATTACATATCTTTTTAATTTCCACATTTGTATATTCTGTTTCATTACTGTGTGTTTGAAGAATGGAGGTACCCTCAAAGCATGAACTTATAAAACCATCTTGACCTGAAATCTGCTCATGTCTGTATGTATGAAATTGTCTTCGGTGTGTGTGTGTGTGTGTGTTTGTGTCTTAAACTGTGTATTTCTTCCACTAGAAGGAAACCTGGGTGGGAGAATATTTTTAGTCTTATTCAATACTGAGTATTCAATTGATAAACTTTTGTTAATGAAGTGAGTAACTCGCAAGATACTACATATATGCTGCCTTTTCTTTTCCTCCTTTGGTCTCTTGTTCAGAATGCTTTTTTTAGTATTTCCTGCCATTATTTCTGTGGGAGAGGTTGGGTTCTTTCTTGGCTTTCTCTTCCCAACCTAATTAGGTACTGAACTCAGCTGTTTTTGTTGCAATTCATAAAGGTATATAAACTTGAAATTTCACTGTTTCTTGTGAATTTGCTCATAGATTAAAAGTGCATTGATTATTTTAAAATATAAGGCATTAAGTCAAAATGATTTTTAAATTTGATGTCAGTCTATTTTCTGCTGATGGCCTTTAGTGGCCTTTAGGCAGAAAAAAAGACTTTAGGTAGAATACTCCTGTTTGCTTTGGGGTCAAAGATATAAAATGCCAACTAGATTTTTGTATCAGTCTTTAAATCTGGATTATGCCACATGTTGTATCAGCTAGAAAAAAAAGGTACCTTTCTCTCAAAATAAGTTTAGAAACTGGATTTTCATTTTTTAAAGCATAACTATATCATAATATCCCATCTTCCTGTTGACAAGTGTCTCCTCTTATTGTCAAGAGCATCTGATGCAATCCAACATGTCTTGTCCAATAGGCTGCTTCTGTTGCTGCAGACAAAATCTAACAAGTCAAACAGTAAACCTAATTGTTGTTGCATTGTACTGCATGAGAGGTACTACATCCACGTTAATTTTCTCATATTCTTAACACAGAGTAAGAAGAAATGATGTTGACAATTGCTTAGGCATGAGGATACTTAAACATATCTTTTAAAAATGTTAAATAGAAATCTCTTTGTTCTTTTTCTATGCATGAAAGAAAAATGGCCTTAAAAGCAGTAAATAAAATTCTTAACAGACCAGAGCTTTCAAAGAGCAGGACGGTGATACTTTCAAAACTAAGTAAAGGCTTTAACATTTATAACAGACATGAATGTGTTTACTATGTGCATATTGTCCATAACTTTTATTATTAAATTTTCTAATAAGACTTTTGTGGCTTCTAACCACCTCAAAAGTCTTTCTTCTGTTTGAAGAGACTGAACAATAAGGTTGTGGGATTTTTTTGGTCATAGTTGTTTCCATAGCAACAGATAGGGATGCTGAGAAGTGGTTCACACAAAATTAAAGCTGACCAGAATCTTCAGTCTAGTGCTGAGTTGCTAAATTGATAGCAATAGATGAGAAATGTTTATTTCCTACTGCTTCTATTTACTATTTTGATAAATGAAGAATGTACAATTCTATCCTTGGGTTTATTTCCATGTCATTCATTATAGTAGCAAAAATTTGAACTCATCAAAGTTGTTAGAAAAATAGAAATAATATTGATTCTTGGTTATTATTCTTCTGTCTCTCTGTATCATTGTTTTATGGTTAAAAGTCATCTTTGATGTTTATATTTATTTTTACTCTTTTTTAATAGCTCCAGGGATTATTTCTTCTTTCTTTCCTAATCCTCCCTCCTGCCCCTTCTCCCTACATCTCTTCTTCTCTCCTTCCCTTCCCTCCCCTTCTTTCTAGTGAAGCTGGGGATTGAACTCAGAACCTCACACATACTAGGCAAGTGTCCTACCACTGAGCTACAATCTCAGCCTTATTCTTTTTAAATTAAAGAGTACTTATTACAAAAAGTCCAAACAACATAAACCGTAAAGATTGAAGTGCTGAGTTTTTCCTTACTCCTCTCTACTCCTTGAGTTCTTGTCTCTGAAGGCGATTATTGCTAGCAAAATTTTTTTTCTTTGAGATAGGGTCTCACTATGTAGTTCAAGCTGGCCTTGAACTCACTAGGTAGCCCAGCCTGGCCTTGAACTCACAATGATCCTCCTGCCTCAGCTTCCTGAGTTCTGGGATTACAGGTGTGTGCTATCACACCCAGATACTATTGCTAGCAATTTTAAATGAATTTTTGCAAAATTTTCTGTGTCTATGCATTTATTTGATTCAGATGGAATCGTTCACTATATATTGCTCTATAGCTTCCTTAAAACTAAAGCAATATAACTTGGTCATCTTCTTATATAACAAATGTAATCATTCACTTTATATTTTTTCAAAGTAAGCTTCTTTTACTAAAGTATATATTATGAACACATTTGTTTGTTTTTGTTTATCTAATCATTCTCTTTTGGTTTTATGAGACAGGGACTATATATATAGTTCAGGCTGCTCCTGAACTCACAGATTGACCTTGAACTTATGGCAATCCTCCTGCCTCAGTGTCCTGAGTGCTGAGATTACAGGCATATTCCACTACTCCCAGATAATCATTCATTTTTGTAGTACTAGAAATTGAACCGAAGGGCTTCACACTGAGCTACATCCTCAGCCTTTTTTTTCTCTTTGAGACATGATTTTGCTACGTCACTAAGTTGCCCAGACTAAATTTGAACTTACAGTCCCCCTGCCTCAGTCTTACAGAGTACTGAGGTTACAGGTGGCTCTGCACCTGGCATGAACACATTCTATATGAGTACACAGAGCTGTCATGTTTTCTTGATGCATAAATTTATATAATCATTTCCTGTTGGTTTACCTTCTTTGTTTCTTTCCTCCCTTTTTTTCTTTCCCCTTTTGCATTCTTTCTGTTTATTTGTTTGCTTTGAGGATTGAACCTGAGACTTAATGTATGAGAACACTCATTGTACCACTGAGACACATCCACAGCACTCTTACCAGAATCTAAGAGTTACTTGTCTATTGAAAAATTAACCCATTGTCCGGTTCTTTGTATATTCATTTTCCGTTTGTCTTTTATTTGATTTTATGGTGCTATTTACCTTATAGAAGTCTTTAATTAATTAATTTACTTTTTGAGACAGGCTCTTGCTCTGTAGTACAGGCTGGCCTTGAATTCATCTTGTAGGCCCAATCTAGTCTTGAACTCATAGCAGTTCTCCTGCCTCAGCCTGCTGAGTGCTGAGATTGTAGGCATGTACCACCCCACCTGACCTCCACTTTAATTTTTATGTGGTTAAATGCACCTGTCCTTCCTGTATGATTTCTACATTTTAAATATTCTTGGAAAGACTTTCCTTAACTGTAAGGATTTATAAAAAACTATCTTGGCTTTTTTCTTAAAAGACTATGTTTGGATGGGCATATTGGCATACACCTGTAATCCCAGCACTTGGGAGGCTGAGGCAAGAGGGTCGTCATGAGTTCAAGGCCAGCCTGGACCACATAGTGAGTTCAAGACCAGCCCAAACTATAATAGATCCTGTATCAAACAAACGAACAGAAAGACTATGTTTTAGAGCCATTTTAGATTGACAGGAAAATTGAACAGAGAGTATGTAGATTTCTCTTTATACTCTGTTTCTCTCTACATTCAGCCTCCCTCACTACTGGCATCTTCTACCAGAATGTTGCATTTATTGGAGTCAGTGAGCCTACAGTGACACATCATAAGCACGTTCTGAGATTACATCAGGGTTTACTCTTGGTATTGTACATTCCATAGGTTTTGACAAATGTATAGTAACACATAGCCATCTTTAGCACTGTACAGAATATTTGCACTGTCGTAAACTCCTCTGTATACAACCTATAAATCCACCTTTCCCTCCAAACACTGGAAATCACTGGTCCTTTTATTATTTCCATTATTTTCTCTTTTCCAGAATGTCATAAATTGGAATTACAGTTTGTAAACTTTCAGATGAACTCCTACTTAGTAATGTGCTTTTAAGTTTCTTCTATGTCTTTTTTATGGATGAATGCCTGAGTTTGAGTAAATATTCCATTATCTGTATGTACAACAGTTCATCCAGTTACGTACTAAAGTTGCTTCCAAGTCTTGACAAAAATGAGGAATGCTTCTATAAATATTTGTGTGTGTGTTTTTGTGGGGACATTAAATTTTTCCCCTTATTTGAGTAAATACCAAGGAATATATTTGCTGGACATATAGTAAGAACATTGTGTTAGTTAACTTTCTGCCACTGTGACAAAATACCTGAGAAAAACAATTTAAAAGAGAACGGTTTATTTTGGCCCATGGTTCAGTGTTTTCAATCTGTGCTTGGCTGGTTCCATTGTGTCTAGGCCACTGGTGAGGCAGTGCATTGTGCCATAAAGATCATGGCAGACCAAAGCTATTCACTTCATGGTAGCCAGAAGCAGTCCATTCACCTGTGAGCCCATCAGTGAAATCAGACCATCATGATCCAGCCATATCTCCAGAGCCCCACCTCTGAACATGGCTGTACTGGGCCTCAAAGCTTCCACACCAGGAGCCTTTGGGGGCCACTTGAGATCCAACCCATAGCAGTATATTCAGTTTTGGGAAAAATAATTAGGACTTTTTGGCTTTAATTTTGATATACCTATATATCTTTATCTTTACCAAGGATTTACCTTGATAAATAGATAGCATTAGAAATTATATTTTTTACAAAAGTTAATCAGTTACCTCAGTGTAATTTTGTAACAGCCCATCTTTTCTTTTTTAATTTGTGGCTTCTATCACATAATAAATTTTCATTTATATTTGGTTCCATTCCTGGACTTTCCATTTGCTTATATGAAGAACTAACATGTAAGATAAACTACAAAATTAAAAAGTGTTAACTATAGTGGGATATAAGAAATAAAGTGGAGAGGAAGAATAGAAACTAAATTTCACTAAATATACCTTGGTTTTACATGTGTCATTGAAAATCAGCAAAGATTATATAGAATTATGAAACAAAACCTAAAAATATAAATGTACTCATTATTTTGTTCTGAGATGTTTTGTTCTGAGTTATTTTGTTCTGAAATTACTTTGAGTATAATGTAGAATAAATCTAGTTCCTATGTGATACTCTATTTGTATCATTTTTGGCATCCTCAGTTGAGATTTTCAACTTTGGTATGGATATAAGATAAGGGATTGTTATGACCCAGTAGGCTTGAATTGAATTAGAAGTGTATTGGAGTATATCAGTATAAACTCATGTAATTCATCTTTTCAGTAGGCTAAAGAAAAATTCATAAAATCATCACAAAAACAAAATTCAATACCCATTTATGAATAAAACTTGGCAAACTAGAAGTTAGAAAATGAGCAAATGATATGGAGACTCATTGCAGCAAATACATATGATAAATATAAGCACATGAAAAGATGTTCAATATCATTAGCCTTTCAGAAAATAATTTAAACATACAATATCAGAATGGATAAAATAAAAAATAATGACAACACCAAATGCTGATGAAGATACGGAGAAATTAAATTGCTTATGTATTACTGGTGGAATGCAATATGGTACAGCTACTCTGGAAAACAGCTTGGTATTTTCTTATAAAATTGAATGTATGACTAGCATAGTCATCAGTGTACTATGAGGCATTCATCTTAGGTATTTATCACAGAGAAATAAAAGTTACATACATCATATAAAAACCTGTTCATAAATGTTCATGGAAGCTTTATTTATAACAGCTTAAATCTAAAAATTATATAGATGTCCTTTAATGTGTCAAACTTGCATGCCATGAATACTACTCAGCAATGAAAAGGAAGGAACTATGAATATACACAGTGATCTAGATGAATCTCTAGGAATCAGGTGAAAAATACCAATCCTAGAAAGTTCATGCTTATGATTACCTTTGTGTAATATTTTTTAAATGTTAAAATTCTAGGGGCTGGGGATTTAGCTCAGCGGCATAAGTGCCTGCCTTGCAAGCAGGCAGTCGTGAGTTCAATCCCTACTACCGATAAAAACGAAAAAGACAAAAAAAAATTTTAAAAAAATGTTAAAATTCAGAAAAAAGCAAATTAGTAGGAACATATTAGTTGGGGCTGTAAAAGAAAAAAGATCTTCCTGATGGTAACAGATAATATTCTGTAGCCTGACTATATGAACATCAGTATCCCAAATGGGATCTTAAAAAACTCCTTTGTTTTCTTGTTTTCTGTCAGGACCTGATTCTATTTTATGATGAGGATCCAAAGCCATCTTTGCCAATAATACCTCCTTCTGTTCTCTCTCCAACTACGTGGTTGTCAGATGGGGAAGTGGAAGCGTCTAACCTCTGCGATGCAGGTAATTTGGCTAATGGATATGAAGTTGATTCAGAAGCAGGAATAAGAAACACTGAGCAGGGATTCTGCACATATAAAAGACTTTATCTTGTGAAATATAGGAACAATTGACTTTTATTTAGCATTGGTAATGAGGAATAAGAAATAGTGTAGATAAATTCAACCTCCCTATGGTCCTGTATTCTAATTTTACCATTTGTTTTAGTATTTTCCCCTCTTTTTTCTTTTTGTTATTTTCTTTCTGAAATAATCACAACCCTTAAATTTTTAAAAAAGGTTAAAATGGAACATTTATTTCACTTTCTTATTTTTATTAACTTCTTTTTGATAAATGTATAAATGTTTCAAAAGCAGGCATTAAGCAAACATGTAAAAAGGCAAGAGACATATTGTCTGTGTCACAAATGACTAAACCATCTCTTGAATAATTAACAGTAGAGAAAGGCATAGTATCAAATTATACAGTATTGGCCCCCAATAAAGGCCAATACACTGTTGAACTGGACTCTACTGCTACGCAAGATCCTCTAGGATCTGATTCCTAGTTGAGCCACTCCACCCTGTCCTTATTGTCCTTGAACGCTGAATTAACTCTACATTCTTTAAATTTTCTCAGAAAGTAGAGTGGAAAGTCTTACAGTAAATAAGAAGGAAATGCTCTCAGAAGTATCTTTCATCCCTTCCTGTGCCTTTGCTTTTACATTCTTCCAGGCATCCTTTCTCTCATCACAGAGGGAGCTCCTCATGTTTTGAGTTTTCATCTCCCACCTTTGGGCCTTGCACCTCACAATTTCCCTCTATGTAGAGTCACAATATCCAAACTATAAAAGCTACAATATATTAGTATAGAATTTACCTTCCAAATTCACATAAAAAATTTTTTATAAAGCCAGTTGTGAGAGCAGTGATAAAGACAGAAACAAGAAATTGGAAGTTTTGGTCATATATAGATATAAAGATAAGGTATAAAAATATAGGTATAAAGATAACATTCATATGGTTGTTTAATAACAAACAGTTAGAATTTTTAGACAGTTTTTTTAGTAGCCTAATAATGCACTTTAAGTAGTAGATCCCATATCCAAAAGCTTGGAAGAAAAGAAAAGAAAACTGTCATATGTAACATTGTGTAACAGTTTTTCCCTCCTCACATTTTTAAAAATAGTTTTTCTTTTTGAGAGCAGTTTTAGATTCACAGAAAAATTGAATGGAAAGTACAGAGTTCCCATATGCCCATATCCCCACATCCCCATGCGTACATAGCATTTCTACCCTCAGTATTCTGCTCCGAGTGGTACATTGGTTACAATTAATGAACTTATATTGACACACCATTTTCACTCTAAGACCCTAGTTTACATTAGTGTTCATTCTTGGAGTTTTATATCATGTGGGCTTGAACAAATGACGTGAATACACTATTAAAGTATTGTACAGAGTAGTCTTACTGCCTTAAAAATTCCTCCTTCCCAACCTCCCTCCTTTCCAGTATATTATAGAGTTAGAATTATACATATGTAGCCTTTCAGATTGGTTTCTTTTACTTAGTAATATGCACTGAGGTTCGTCCATGTCTTTCCGTGGCTTGGTAGCTCATTCTTTTTAGTGCTGAATAGGATGATATACCACAGTGTTATTCATTCACCTACTGCAGGACATCTTGGTTGCTTCCAAGTTTTGGCAGTTATGACTAAAATTACTTACAAACATCTGAGGTTTTGTAAATCCATAAATTTTCTCCCCACCATTTTAATACAAGTGAAGATGAGCTTCAGAGACAACCCAAAAGAGGATGGGAAAGTCACAAAACATGCTGCCTGAGGAATGCTTCCCATTTGGCTTGGCCAGAATCCATCTTAATCAGAGGGAGTTTTCTCCAATCCCTACTTGACATTGGTCTCAGAGATATCTTGCTAAAATGCAGATTTTTGCATTCCACTTTCCATCTTATAGACTTTCAACAGTTCTCAATTGCCAGTAGGATGTTTGATTTTTTTTAATACTGTAACAGTAAAACATTCATAGTCTAATCACAAGCCAGTCTTTCTGGCCTTATCATCCATAACTACCAATACTCATGATGCTCTGTGATGCCCCTTACTTGTGTAGTTTCTTCTCTTTGGAATATCTTTGTTCCAGTTAATTTGGCTGCATAACATATTGCCATAGAAGTTTGTTGTATAGAATAATCATTATTGTGTTCATGGATTCTCTGGGTCAGGAATTAGGACAGAGCACAGTGAGGGTGCCTTGTCTTTCCTCTGTGTTGTAACTGGGATGTGACTGGGAACTCAGGCTGGGGCAGGGATTATCTGAAGGCCTGCACACTCACAGTTCTGCAGTTGCTGCTGAATATTGACTGGAGGCCTCAGTGCCTCCCCGCAGGGGCCTTTCCATGTGACTTTTACACATGGGCGGGTTTGGGCTTCCTCACAGCATGGTGGCTGGGTTGCTAGCATGAGCATCCCGGGGAAGCAAGGGCCCAGCAGAAGCTGAGTAATCTTGAAAGTCATGCTGTGGGGTTCCTCCCCCCATATTCTGTTCATCAGGCAGTAACAAAGTCCTGCCCAAGTTCATCCTGTCCGTGGAGTGTCAGTGTCATATTGGATGAAAACCATTTTGCATATGATGTAAGCTGATAGAATCATCTTTGAAAAATACATTCTTCTACCAAACATTTGACAAAATTCTATTCAAAAAAGGAAGGTTCAGCAAAACTGTCATTAGTGCTATAAAATCTTTCTTATTTCTCCATAACTGTATTTCCACAGGCTTTGTCTCATACCTCTATTACAGAATTTATAAATTTGTGTAATAACTTTATAAATCACACTTTATAATGATGTAGATTGTAATTATATGGTTACATAATTATGTTATTATATAGTTATGTAATTATATAAATCAATAAGTGAATATACTCTTAATTGAGTTACTTAATCTATCATGGTTTAACCACTTAACAGTTAACCCCCAGCATCACTTGAATAACATGTTTGTTTACGTGCTACCTAGTACGAGTGTTATTTAGACAGGTGTCATTTCAACCAGTTGATTCTTGTATTGAATAAATGTGATAACATTGTCATTTTGATATTTCCTGTTATAAAAATTAACAAAAGATCCAATTTTTGGTTATCCACTATTTAAATAATTGGACTATAAGTGGTTAAAGTATCTGTAAATAGTTTTAGAGGGAGTAGTCAGTGGTCAGTTACCTCACAACACTTACAGACTTGTTTGATTTTCTCTGTTATCTTGAAATAACTTTTTTAAAGTTTATTTAAAGAAAAAAACCAAAATAGTAAAAGGGTAATACAGAATTTCAAAAAAAAACAGTAAGAAATCACTAGTTAATAGATTACATATGGTCATCTTAGAAATAGTTGTTCAGGTTACAAAATTAAAGCATACAAAGTGGACATTCAAACAGTGAGACTGCAAACAGTTGTATTCAATGATCCAACAAAAACTCAGTAATATGGTCATCTATCTTACACACCTAAACACACTTGCAGTTGTATCCTTTAGAGCACTTTCTTTTCCTCTCTTTTTAATAATAATTACTCCCACGGTTCATATTAGGTTTTTTTTGGAAGAGAATAAAACCAAATGTGACAAAACAAAGCAGTCAGTGAAAACAAAGGATGGACATAGTACATGATGTGAAAACAGAATACAAGATAATCAACAATGGTTACCATAATCCTCTTGCTACCTTAAAAAGAATTGCCTATATCATCAGGTATAATATAATTGAATAAAACAGTACAGAACAAGACCAATAAAACCTAAACATTGGAGACATTACAGAACTTCAAAAGAAGATAATAGTCAAACCAGAATGGGCATCATAGGGAATCTTATTGTCTTCAAAGTAGTTGCCTATACCCTCAAACTTGATACCATCAAACAGAGCAGAACAGAGTAAAATCAGTCAAAACAAGATGGTGGGAGCAATATAGGGCTTCATATCAAGTTAATAGGAAATCAAAAAAGTTACTATAATGTATCCTGCTAATTTTTTCCCTTAATTAAAAAATAATAATAAAAAATAAATTTAAAAAAAAAGGGGAGATTGAGATAAAAGACATAACGTAACAATACAGGTCAGAACAGAACAATTTAAGCAACATAGTGTTTCACCACAAGATAACCCAACTTAATAGTAGTTACCATAGTGTCTCTTTCCTTGAAATATTTGAGTATAACTTCGTATACTATAGCATCAAACATATCAAGACAGTCTGAAACCATTCAAGAGGATGAAAGTATTACAGGGCATTTAGAACCAGCTAACAGAAAACAAACAATGGTTTCTATATTATCTCCTTGCCTATAAAAAATTTTGTTTATAATATCACATATAATGAAATCCAATAAGATACATGATAAAAGCAATGGAGACAGAAGAACAACAATTTGATGGAACTTCAAAACAAGATGATATTAAATCAGCACTAGCTATTATGATGTCTTGTTTTCTTCAAAATAGCTGTTAATATCATCACAGACAATAATATCAAACAGCCCAGAATAAAACCGTTCCTATTAATGAGTGAAAACTTTATAAGGCTTCAAAGCCATATAATGGGCAATCATGATTACCACCTGCTTTTGTGTATTTGTATCATTTCTTACACTAGGGAAACTATTCGGTATTCATACATGTGAGTTTGCTTTATTTCACTTATGAGTATGGTCTCAAGCCGCGCCCATTTATTTATAAATATCTCAATGTGATCATTCTTTATAGCTGAGTAGTACTCAATTGTATAAAAATACCACAACTTTTTATCCATTTCTCAGTTGATGGACACTTAGGTTGTTTCCAAGATCTGGCTATTACAAATTGTGCTGCTATAAACATGGGTGCACATATATCACTGTGGTATGATGTTTTCAGTTCTTCTGGGAATATGCCTAGAAGTGGAATAGCTGGAACAAAGGGGACTTCCAATCCCAGCTTTTTGAGAAATCTTCAGACTGACCTCTACAATATTGCACCAGTCTACACTCCCACCAACAGTGCAGGAGAGTTCCTTTTTCCCCACAGCCTCTCCAGCATTTGTTGTTGGTGGTGATCCTGGCCATTCTTTCAGGAGTGAGATGAAATCTCAGTGCAAATTTGCATTTTTCTAATGAGAAATGATGATGAACATTTTTTCATGTATTTATTTGCCATTTGTATTTATTCATCTGAGAAGTGTGTATTCATCTCAGATGCCCATTTTTGGATTGGATCTTTGAATTTTGGGGGTCTGATTTTTTAAAATTCTTTATATGTTTTAGACAGAAGTCCTTTGTCTGAGGGAGAGTTCACTAAGGTTTTTTCCCAGTTTGTGGTTTTTCTTTTTCACTATGCTGGAGATTTCTTTTGACATGCAGAAACTTTTTAATAAGAGGTGATCCCAGTTATTGATTTAGGATAATAGTTCCCATGTAGTTTGAGTCCTGTTCATGAATTCTCTACCTTCAAGGTTTCTACCCCGTTTGTCTTCCAATAGATTTAGTGTTTCTGTTTTAATATTCAGATTTTTGATCCATTTAGATTTTAATTTAGTACATGGTGATAGGCATGGGTCTAGTTTTAGTTTTCAGCATATGGAGAGCCAGTTTTTCCAACACCATTTATTAAAAAGATTGTCATTCTTCCAATGAACCTGTTTGGCCCCTTTATCAAAGATAAGGTGGTTGAAGCTGTGGTTATATCTTGTAATCTATTCCATTGATCTTCAGCTCTGTTTTGATTCCAGTACCATGTTGATTTTACTGCGGTTGCTTTGTAGTATAACTTCAAGTCAGGGACTGGGATGCCTCCTGCCTTGCCTTGCTGCTTAGAACGGTCTTTGCTATTCACGGTCTCTTCTCGCTCCAGTGATTTCTCTAGATCTAAGAGGTATATTGATGGTATTTTTATTGGGATTGCATTGAATCTGTATAACAATTTTGGGAGAATGGACATTTTCACAATATTTATTCTTCCTATCCATGAGCAAGGGATGTCTTTCCATTTTGTGAGATTGTCTTCAATTTCTTTTTTCAGTGTATTATAATTTTCCCTGTATAGGTCTTTCACTTCTTTTGTGAGAGTAATTCCTAAATATTTTATTTTTTTGGTTGCTAGTGTGAAGATGTGGCTTCTCTTATTTCTCTGTCAGTGATTTTGTTGTTAGTGTATAGGAATGCTATTGATTTTTGAGTATTGATTTTGTATTCAGCTACATTGCTGAATTTATTTATTGTAAGAGTCTTTCAATGGAGTTTTGGGGGTCTTTTATATGGAGTATCATGTCATCTGCAAACAATGATAATTTAACTTCTTCTTTTCCTATCTTTACCCCTTTTATTTCTCTCTCTTGTCTAATTGCTCTGGCTAGTATTCCCAGTTCTATATTAAATAGGAGCGGTGATAAGGGACATCCTTGTCTTGTGCCTGATTTTAAAGTAAAGGCCTTTAATTTTTGGCCATTTAGTATGATACTGGCTGTTGGTTTGTCATAGGTGGCCTTTATTATATTTGAGGTAAAGACCATCTATTCCAACTTTCTGTAAAGTTTTTATCATAAATGAATGTTGGACCTTATCAAAAGCTTTTTTTGCATCTATAGAAATGATCATGTGATTCTTACTTTTGGCTTTATTGATATGGTGGATTACATTTATTGATTTATGTATGTTGAACCATCCCGGCATGCCTAGGAAGAATCCCACTTGGTCATTGTGTATAATCTTCTTGATGACTTGCTGCATCCTATTTGCCAATATTTTATTGAGGATTTTTGCATCTGTGTTCATTAGGGAGATTGGTCTATAGTTCTCTTTTTTAGTTGGATCTTTCTCAGGTTTTGGTACCAGAGTAATATTTGCTTCCAGGAATGACTTAGGAAGGATTTCTTCCCTTTCAGTTTCATTGAAGAGTTTGAGGAGTGTCAGCCTTAAGTCTTCTTTGTATTTCTTGTAGAATTCTGCAGTGAATTCGCCTGGGCCTGAGCTCTTCTTTGTAGGTAAGGACTTAATTATATTTTCAGTTTCATTAATAGAAATTGGGTTATTCAGCAGTTTTACATCTTCTTGACCTAGCTTTGGTAACTTCATATGTTTCTAGGAATCTGTCTATTTCTTCTGTGTTATCAAACCTTTGAGAGTAGAGGTTTTTGAAATAGATGTTGATGATCTTCTGTATTTCTAGCGAGTCTGTAGTGATTGCATGAATTTGAGCTTTTTCTTCTGTAGTGATTGCATGAATTTGAGCTTTTTCTTCCCTTTTAAAAATAAGGTTGGGTAGGGGCTTATCAATTTTATTCTTTCAAAGAACCAACTCATTGATTCATCAATTCTTTGCATTGTTTTCGTAGTCTCTATTGCATTGATTTGTGCTCTGATTTTTATAATTTCCTCTCTTCTTTTGGCTTTGGGATTGACTTGCTCTTCTTTTTCTAGATGTTTGAGGTGTAAAATCAGGTTATTTACTTGTATTCATTCTGTTTTCCTGATGTGGGAACTCAGTGCAATAATTTTTCCTCTGAGGACAGCTTTCATTGCATCCCACAGATTCTGTTAAGTTGTATTTGTATTTTTGATTGATTGTAGGTATTGTTTAATTTCTTCTTTAATTTCCCCTGTGACCCACTGATTACTCAAGAGTGTGTTATTCAGTTTCCATGTGTTTGTGGGATTTTTGCAGTATCTTTTATCATTAATTTCTAATTTCATAGCGCTATGAGCCGATAATATGCAAGGGATAATTTCAACTCTTTTGCATTTATTTAAATATGTTCTGTGAGTTAACATATGGCCTATTTTAGAGAATGACCCATGTACTGCTGAGAATAATGTGCATTCTGATGATATTGGATGGAACACTGTATATGTCTACCAAGTTCATTTGTTCACAGGTATGATTCAGTTCTGTTATTTCTTTGCTGATTTTCTGTCTGGTTGATCTGTCCCTTGGTGTCAATGGTGTGTTAAGGTCTCCTGTTATAATTGTGTTACTGATAATTTGCTTTTTCATTTCTGTTAATACTTGTTTTATATAACTGGGTGCTCTGGAATTTGGTGCACATATATTTAAGATAGTTAGCTCTTCCTCTTGAAGTTTTCCCCTAACAAGTATGTAGTGACCTTCTTTATCTCTTCTGATCATTATTGGTTTAAAGTTCACATTGTCTGCAAACAGAATGGCTACTCCCGCTTTTTTTTGGGTTCCTGTTGGAGTGAAGTATTGTTTTCCATCCTTTGACTTTCAGTCTGTGAGTTTCATTTTGGGTTAGTTCTTGTAGACAGCCTATGGTTGGATTTTTGTTTCTTGATCCATTCTGCCCGTCTGTTTATTTTGATCGGTGCATTGAAACCATTTACATTAATAGTGTAATTGGTTTATTGTTGACATGTTATCTTTCTGCTGTTGCTTTTTTATCTTTCTGTTCTGTTTGTCTGCTTTGCTTAATGGTTTTTCCCTAAGTGTATCTTTCAATATTCTTTGCAGTTGGCTTGGTGATCATAAAGTTCTTCAGCTATTCTTTGTCATGGAAGTATCTTATTTCTCCATCGATTTTGAAGGACAGTTTTTCAGGGTACATCAGTCTAGGTTGGAAATCATTTTTCTTTAGGATCTGGACTACTTCACTCCATGCTCTTCTTGACTTTATTGTTTGTACTGAGAAGTCTGCTGTGATTCTGGTAGGTTTTCCTGTATAAGTGATCTGTCTTTTCTGACAGCTTTTAATATTCTATTCTATTCTTATGTTGGATTTCTGGGATGGTGATTATTATATGTCTGGGTGTAGTTTTATTTTGGTTATGACTATTTGGAGTTCTGTATGCTTCACTGATCCTGATGTCGGTTTCCAATCTCATGTTTGGGAAATTTTCAGCTATTACTTCTCTAAATATCCTCTTCACATCCTTTATGTTGTCCCCTTCTTTTTCATTAATCCCTATCAATCTTATGTTGTTTTTCTTTGCGTCATCTTGCAGTTGTTGAATTGTTATTTCCTGATTCCTTGTTATTTTTAAAAGATCTTTCCTTTCCTGTTCACTAGCTGCAATCTTGTCTTCGAGGTCTGAAATTCTATCTTCACTTTCATTGAGGTGGTTTTTACAGCTTTCAAGGGAATTTTTGATTTCCTGTGTATCTCTTTGCATCTGCTTTATGTATTCTGTTTGTTTCTTATATTGCTTATCCAGGGATTCTATCTTTTTGTTTAGTTCCTCCAATTTTTTTTTAACTGTGTCTTCTCTAGATATGTTCAGCATCGCCTTCATTTCTTTTATCATTTCTTCTTTTACCTGGGAGATTATTTCTAGTTTGAATTCCTTTAAAGCTTCCCAGAGTTGCATTTAGTCTTTTGTTTTGTCATTTTCACATATTTCTGTGTTTCAGGTGTTATTCCAAGGCTTCCCCAGGGTCTGTTGGAGATCCTCTTTTATGCCCTCAGCTCCTGGGACTCTGGTCACCCAGTTCCCCAGATTGAGAGAGGGTCACTGGGGGTGGGGTAGGCCGGCTCAAGCCCAGCCTCTGGAACCAATGGCACACGCTTGGTTGCTTAGAACTCCAGAGTCCGCCAAGCATGACCCGGAGTGGGGAGGCTGTTGCAGGCCCACTCAGGACCCACTGCGCTGGTCCAGTGCACCCGGCAGCCACAAAGTTCCCTGTCTGGGGCTGAGCAAGGGTCCCAAACTAGCTGGACTCGGCGGGGGGAGGGGAGGGGAATTATCCCAGGCCGCTCAGCCTCTGGAACCGATGGCGCCCACTTGCTTGCTTAGAATTCCAGAGTCCGCCAAGCAAGGCTGGGAGTGGGAAGGCTGTTGCAGGCCCACTCAGGACCCACCACGCTAGTCCATTGCACCTGGAAGTTGCAAAGTTCCAGACGGTTCCCTGTCCGGCTGAGCGAGGGTCCCACACTAGCTGGATTGGGGTGGGGGGACTTACCCCAAGCTGCTCAGCCTTTGGAACTGATGGCGCCTGCTTGCTTGCTTAGAACTCTATAGAGTCTGCCAAGCACAACCGAGCAGGGAGGCTGTTCAGGCCCCCTCAGGACCTGCCACACTGGTCCAGTGCACCCGCCCAGAAGCCACAAAGTTCCCTGTCCGGGACCGAGCAAGGGTCCCAAACTAGCTGGACTTGGGGGAAAGTACACGGGGCACTTTACACTAGGCCACCCAACCTCTGGAACCGATGGCGCCCACTTACTTGCTTAGAACTCCAGAGTCCACCAAGCATGGCTGGGAACAGCGAGGCTGTTGCAGGCCCACTCAGGACCCACCGCACTCTATCTTGAAATAACTTTATAAGCTGTATCTGAAAAAGTATCTTTCTAACAATTCTATTCTGTCCTATTGATCAATGTTCTATTGATCAATTTTTCTGTTCCTAGTCTAATTTTGGCAACTATTATAATAGTATACTACCATATTATATTTTACTTCATTTGTATTATGTTAATGATCATTTAGTTATATATTTCCATATTTTTACTATTTATTTAAATAACAGGGTAGTAACATCATTTTCCCTCTCAAATAAAATAGGCTTTTATTTATATTCTTTTGTGATTTGATGCAGATTCTAAAATACATTATTCTGAATTTCTTTTGATAAATTCTGTCCAGTTCACTAACTTATCCTGTCAACAGATGGTTCTGATTTCCATGTTCTGATTTTGGCAACTTCAGCCCAAGGCAAAAATAAAGTAAGAAAGTTATTCCGGTACAGCATCTTTAGTTCTCTTTTTCTCTCGTCTTCATCTTCCTGCAGCATGCATTATCTGCTGGTCACAGGGTGGTCTGCAGTAAGTGGAGCCTTACTCCTTATATACTCGAAATTTTGTTTCACAGAGCTCAGCCTTGCCTTCAGCCAAAGATCATTCTTTTGAGTTTTGTCCTCTTCCTGCTTTTCTTTTCTTTATAGTTTTATTACATATATTTTGTATTCTTAAAAAATACATTTGTTTCATAAGCTCTTGAACTTAATACAAATAGTTATTCTGAATTTATTTTTCTAATCTCCTTTTATCACTCAGTATTATATTCCTAAGGTCCACCTATGTATGCATATGGTTGTCACTTGTATAAATATTATATACATGCATAGTGTCTCATTGCATGTGTATAATATTTGTTTGCTATATTGCAGAATATTGTCTTCAGTACTACATGTCAAGTTTTTTATATTGCAAAACAGTGCAGTTTATGAACTTATACAGTTATACAAAACTATTGCTTCTCGTGAACGAGAATTCTCTATGACATAAATTTGGGAGCAAAATATCTATATAGTAATACATGAGCATCTTTAAATTGACTAGGTAATGTAATTGTTTTCCAGAGTCTTAGTTGGTCCATGTCCTCACTAATCCTTGTTCTTGTCATTTTTGAAATGTTGCCAATCTAGTGGGTTAAAATTAGTGTCTTATTTATTGCAATAAAATTGAGCATATTTTCATATGTTGAAACTTTTCATAGGTATGACTCATTCATGTTTCTTCCTCTGTGAGATGTCTGTGCATGTCTCTTGGCCATTTTTTCTGTTTGGTTGTCTTTTTCTTAATTGATTTGTAAGAGTTTTTATTCTGGAAACTAAGCCCTTCATCTTGTAAGTTTTTTTCCACTTCGTAACTGGTCTTTTCACTTCATATGGAGTTTTGAATAACAGAAGTTCTGAATTTTAATGAGGTAGAATTTATTCTTTATGGTTTGTACATTTCGCGTCTTGTGTTATTTTTTAAATTTCTCCTTGTGCTGAGATCTTGAAAATAATTCTACTTAGGATAAAAGTTTTGTAGTTTTGCTTTCCACAATTAAATCTTTAAGACAGAATTGATTTTGGTGAATGATTGAGGTAGAAGTCAAATTTTACTTCTGTATAGAGGGCCAGCTGTCCCATTTATTAAAGTCTGTCCTTCCCCTAGTGAGCTGCAGTACTATCCTGTGCACAGATCTGTTTCTGAGCTCTGAATTCTGTTCTATCAGTGGCATGACTGTCCCTGAACCAATAAACAGTTTTAGTTACTTTACCTTTGTGACAATTCTTGATGACTTTTCCTTCATCAGGAGTGTTGGCTATTTGTGACCCTTTGCATTTCTATTTGAAAGCTTGTTCAGGTCCTTTAAAAACCAGTTGCAGTTTTGATTGGCACTGTTTGAATCTTTTAATCAACTTGGAGAAGTGACATCTTTATGATACAGAATCATCCCATTCTTTTGCGTTTTAAAATGTGTTTTGTAGCTTTTATATACATATTTTGTTTAATCTTGGTTACTTTATTTGTAGACAGTCTTGACTTAGATGATTCAATTTAGGATTTTTCAAGCTTACAGTAGTTTGAAAGCAATACAAACCAACTGTAATTCCAGTTGCGAATTTTTGTCCCTTCCTTGCTAGTAATACACTGTATGATATTCTCTAGGAATGCTTGGCAGCTCCCAGTCAACCCTGTAATCACAAGGGGAGCCACTAGTGATATGCCCCTGTGATGCTCAGTTGGTTGGTGATCCATGAGTTAGGCATATTCAATGCATCTTCCACTTGCAGTGCTGCCAGTGTACAATGGATCCTTCATGAACTAATCCTATTTTTGTTGCTATTTATAAATTGCATTTTCTCTGTATTGATGGTGCCAATGAGTAGAATTAATTTTTTAATGATTTTGTAACTAGCACCTTACTTAATTCTCACTGATTTTTCCTGATTTATCTATAGATTCTTCTGGGTTTCTTGTATTGAAAATCATATCATCAATGAATAACAGCAGATTTGCTTCTTCATTTGTAAGCCATGTATTTTGTATTTTTCTCTTTGCCTTGCTGTGCTAGCTAGACCTTCTCACACAGTGCTGAGTGAAAGCATGGTTGTGGGCTCCCTAGGCTTGATCCATATCTTCTAGAAAATGATTTCAACATTTTCCCCATTAATGGAGATTTGCTATCTGTTTTTTCAAATCTCCAGTCCTAATTTGTTAACATTTTTTCATGACCATATCTTGAATTTTTTCCAGTTAGCATCTATATTAATGTTTATAGATTTTTCTTCTTTGAGCCATTAATTTTATAAATTAGCTGATTTCTAAATATTAAAATAACATCAAATTATTGGAATAAACTAAACTGGCCATGATATATTATCCTTTCCTTATATCTTTGGATGTCTTTTGCCAGTGTTTTGTTTAGAAGTTTTGCTTCTATGTCTATGAGTAAAATTAGGGTTATCTTTCTTAAATTCTCTTTGTCATCTTTTGATACTCAGCTCATGCTAGGCTCATTTTAAAAAAGAGTTGGGCAGTATTTGTGTTTTTTATGCTTTGAAGTGTTTGTATCAGGTTGGTGGTAATATTCTGCAAGATATATAAGGTGTTCTTTCAGTGCACTAATGGTTCTACTGGCAGGACTGAAGGCAAAGAAGGCGAATTGGTGCCCAGAATGTGTGTCCTTCTTTATGAAGACAAAGCCCAACTCTTTCAGTAATGAAAGATTTCCAGGGTAAACCTGCCACCAGGTAATTGTCTGCCTTCCTGCCGGGAATGTAGCATTAGCCTCCCCTCTTGGCAGTTTGTACATTCAGCATCTGCAAGACCCACATGTTTCAAGCCCATTCCTATCAAGGCCATCCCTACGGCATGGTTGGACATGCTGAACACTGAACATCCAGTAGTGCAATCAGGGAAGGAAGGTTGTTGACAGCCACTAGCACATTTTCCTGCTTCACTTTTGAGAGCCTCTTCAATGAATGTCCTTTAGAAGACTGTATATGGACATGGATGTCTCCACATTATATGCGTATCCTGTGAAATCTGTCCACATGCCTCTTTGTCACCAATCTTCTAATCTTATTCTTTCCAAGTTGCTGGCTGGCACCCATTAGCCACTGCTCATAACTTGCTTTTGATTCATATCTTAGGCTTCTTACCTTTCAAGGTATACTGTGTGAAGTACTGTTTGCAATTATTTCTGTTAAATAATTAAAGAATAAAGAAGATTTTCCTACTGTCTTTCAAGGACATTTTTTAGTGGGGCTATCACTTCGTGGTCCTCCAGTTCCAAGCAGGGCTGGCATAGTTGCAGATTCACCTATAAACAAAGTCCTATACTTGCCACTGTTAACTAGCAGAAGGGAACTCTCCTTCAATCTATAGGTGTAGGTTGAGGGAGGAGGAGTAAGAGAGAGGGAAGAGTCAATGTGGGGTCTGAGCCACTGCTGGCAGAGGCCTGCTGAACTGACTTTCGCTGGTCTTATATTTGCCTATGTAATATGACAATGGAATGCTGCTGTGGATGTCTGATTTTGTGTTCTGTGGATCAGATAAAACTTATTACATGAGCGGACATAGTTACTTGGTATCCTCTGGTCAGGCTTTCAGTGTCTATCAGGACCTCATAGGAAGCCAAGAGATTTCAAATAGATAATAAATCATGGACAAAAGAAGCTGTGGCCTTACTTCAGCACCTGAGAAGTCAGCTCACTAATTTTCCTAGTGAAGCTGGTGAGAGGCTTCATTGAACTTCTCCATCTGCCTCAGGCTCCTGAAGTATTTTTGTCTTTGCTGGATTTCATGTTCCAGGTGTTAGGGCAGCTCATTCAGTAGCCTGGACCTGCTTTGGCCCCAACTCAAAACAGGCAGTAGTGATGAGAGCAGTGCACCCATGTCCTCTGAAATTTGGAGAGGCTCAGAATTATTGTGCTTCTTTCTTTACTTTGTGTAATGCAAGATACAAATGATTTGTCTCTCACTTTACAGTGAGTGATATCCTAACATACTCCAAGTTGTTGAGAACTCTGAAAATGTCACAGGTGGCAGGCCCTTACCTTTCCCAGGACTTCTCTCCTATCTGCTGCATGCATATCGCACCAAGAGTGCTTGCTATTTGCTGCACAAGTCCAGTTAGCATTGTATCATCAATGTAATGGACCAAATTGATGACCTGTGGGATGGATACCAATAAAATCCAGGTCCCTCTGGCCTATATAAAAAACATAGCAGGACTTACATAGCTATGAGGCAAGACAGTAAAGGTATGTTGTTATCCCTGCCACATGAAGGCTAAGTGATTATAAGTATGGTTTCTAAAAAGGATTTTTAAAACATTGTAGGCTATACCTGAACCTTAGATGCCAAGGGCTGTGTTGGTTTGCTTTAGTAAAAGTACAAGAACTGGAACCACAGATGTGATGAGCATCACTATCTGGTTGTATCTGTAGTCATACACAGTTATCCTGTATGATTCATCTGGCTTTTCAGGGAAAAGGGTGCATTATGCTGGAATACGGTAAGAATTAGCACCCTATTCAAGTCTCTGGTGGTGACACCTAATCTCTGTGTTTTCCCCAGAAAGATTTAGGGGCCAGAGGTATAATTATAAGGGCTTCTACTTGGTCTCCCTAGCTATAATAGCCTGAGCTCCATGGGAGGTAGAAAATTTTGGAAATTCATCTGTTTATGAAATGTATTAGTTCCCATTGTGCATTCTGAGGCCATGGAAATAACTATATGTAGATCTGTTGGTCTGCAAGACCTATTATGACATGAATACCAGACTGAAAGTTTCTGATTTCCGTAAATTCCTACTTGGGCCAGTATATCATAGTAGCATTGTTTGAGCTCTAGAAATTGGTGTCAGTTCAGAGCAAGAATCTAATAAGATCTGGAAAGTCTTTGTATTTGTTTCATAATACAGTAGGGGAGTATTTACTGCATGTATCTGTGACTGTCTTGTAGGGTTCTTCAAAGGAGATGTATGAACTGACTTACATTTAGGAATTGAGTAAGGGTTGTGCATTCTATGATGACACTAGTGGGTTTTCCACCTGTATATGTTTAGGAGGCTGCCCATCTGTCTCCTGTAGTGCCTGATTCATTATCTATCGTCACTTTCTTGAAAATAAATGTACTGATGCTATTGCATTCCTGTGGCCTCTGTGGTTATTGTGTGTAGCTTGTCTCCAAGAGTTCAGCACTTCTGGCTGTTATGGCTCAGGGATCTGGCTGTTATGACTCAGGGATCCCAGTATTTCCATGAAGATCAGGGAACCCGATTCTCTTGCAGCAGCATTTCTGGGATCATCTCCAGCCTACAGATGACAGCCACCGCAGAGCTCTTTAGGAATGCTGTTGCTTGTCACAGAACACTCTTCAAATGTCTTGATGAAGGGAGTATCCTCTAGGGCAATGAGAAGTTGGATGACCAAGTTGCCAAGTAATAGATCAGTCCCAACATCTCTTTGTTCCTTTGAGCTTCCTTTCCAGGGTGCCTTTTTCTTCCTGAGACCTCCTCACACCGCACATTTTTTCACAGATTGTTCTTTTCATATCTCCCTGAAATTTACAGTCCCAGGGAAGCTTTCCTGGACATTAAAAAAAAAAACCCACCTCCCACTGCCAGCAGCACACTCTCTCCCTCTTCCTTACTTATTCTGTATAGCACTTCTCGGTATCAGAAATGCTTTACAACTGGTTGTGTCTATCAGAAAACCCATCACCAGACCACCTTCAGATGTCTTAGTGAATCTGCTACTAATTTAGCACTGACTTTGCCCTTGCTCTTCGGCAGTAGGTAGGTAGGTAGGTAGATAGGGTGCTTTTCAAGCAGTGATACAGTTTTGTGTGTTTTTCATGTGCAAATTGGATGCATTTACTAATGTCTTCACTTTTGAGGACAGTTGCTACATGCTTTCGTGTTTCCCTGAAAGCATCTGTATATCATTTTGTCAGAGTTCAGCAAAGCGTGCCTGGATTACATAACTGACTATAGAAATTTGAAAAGTTATCAACATAGTGATTGCATAATATGGTTGGTATTGAGAAATCCAATTAAATTTTTTAACTTAAATTTTTTTCTTTTACCTTAAAAATGTGGGAAAGTATTATTCATGCCTGGAAAAAATGGATGTAAGTAAAAATTTTAAAATCTTATTGAAATGAATAAATAGCTAGAACAAAGCCCTAGTCAACTGCAGTAGAAGTCAAAAGACTAGAAACCAACTTTTAAAATGCAAACTTTTATTTGTCACATAGTAGTCAACTTTTGTCATGATTATAATGATTAAAAATATTGAGAGACATTGATTTTTGAACTATTTATAATTTTAGGTCTAAAAGTTATACAACCTAAACTCTTCTGTACTTTACTAATAAATGTATGTCCTATAAAAATGTCATATAAGCCCTTTGACAGTTCAAATTAGGATAATCAAGTTTAATGTAAACTACATTGACAGGTTCTTTGTCAAAATGTCTGTGATCTTGCTGATGTTTAAGTCCCATGTTGACTTTTTATGTGAACGAAACAAAAGGCTCTGTATTTATTACCAAAAATGAGTAAATCATTTACTCCACAAAAATTTACCAAGTGTCTCAATGTGCCAGGAACTGTGCCAACTGCTAAGTGTCCAGTGATGAGCAAGAGTCCTGCCTTTGTGTAGCTTCCAGCCTAGTGAGAGAGGGCAACCTTGATCAGGTCCAGTCAGACAAATGGAGTGTCAGAATGGGAGAGCATAGGGGAGCCTGCTGTGGAGATCAGATTCCAGGCTGGAACTGGAGGGGTGGTAATGAGTAGAGCAGTGGCCAGCCCTGAATTTGTGTATGCTAGGTAGACTTTGACATCTCAACTCACTTTTATCTTCCTAACAATCTCATTAGATAGCTGAGGAAGACCCATAGCGCATGTTTCAATATCTAGCCCAGTTCACAGAACTAGGAACTGGCCAAGTCAGGATTTGGATCATGCTTGTGTGAGCCCAGAGCCTTTGCCAGCATAATTGTTTCAGACCCAAGAACTACAGCCAGAAATGCCTTTCACGTTGTGACCTACTACCTACACACACACATCCCTGAAATAAGTTTCTCAGTTGCACAAAACAATACTTACTTGCAGTCTACTCTGATCTATTTTATTTAGTCAGTTTTATTTTTTAAAAATTTTATTTTGATCTAGAAAATTTATTTTTACAGTACATAGTTTGAACACTAGCATATGACATTATTTTACCTGCTCCACAGAATGGGCCAAGCCAAGTAAGGAGAAAGGAGAGACTGAGGTAGCAGAACAGTATGTGAGGCTAGGGCTGGGGAGTCGTAGGGCAGGGGCCCAAGAGGTGGGAGGCTGGGGGAACTAGAAGAAGCTTGGTAGGGCTTTAGGACCAATAGTGGATGGCACAGGAGCCAAGAAGTCAGGGAAGCAAACAAGGTCTTATCAGTAAAGGTGATTGTGTATTTATTATCCAAACCAGGGCATTTTTGATAGTAAAAGGGAGCACAATGAATAAGACAACCAGCATAATACACAAACTTTGACTTCCCTGGGCAAAGTAACAAAGTGCTCACTGTCCTGATACACCGTGCCTGTTATCCAAAAAACAACAGAGGAAACTTTGAGGCGCTCAAAAGAAGGACACAATACTTTAGGAAGATGACTGTGTGTGCCCTGTAAAGAAATATTGGTGATGAGCAGGTTAAGAAAAGTAGTCAGATAAGCTCCCTCCCACGTTGTCCTCTGCTCACCTCCGAGACTTTGCCTTTCCCAGCCTTCTGCTCCCTTCCCAGTGAGATGGATGCTGAATTGCTTCCCAAACACCAGGGATTTTTTTTTTTTTATGCTTTGTACATGGCACTTCCTCCACTGTCACCTCCACCCTCAAACCCTCAAATGAATTCGTGTAAGTTCCATTCACCTCCAGGGTCTGCTAAGATCTCACTGCTCCCGGAAGCTCCCAAAGGCAGGGCTTACTGCTTCTCCTTACTAGGCTCTCAGGGAACCCTGTGCAGCTCTGATTTTGCTGTTGTCATTGCTCATAATTTCCTCCACCATCAGACCAACTAGACTATAATTTTTGGGAGCTAGACTGTTTCCGGTTCATTATAGTCTCTGCCTCAAATCCCGTGCTTAGCACACAGTAAGTGCTCCATTAAATGTGTGCTGGCTGAGCAAGTCACATTTGAAATGCTGTTAAATAGAATACAACCACCCTCAAAGTGCTCGTCCTGTGTTTTTTTGCCTGCACTTTAAAAGTATCTTCAAAGAATATACATCTCAGCTTTTAAAAGAAGAGCAGCACAATGGGGGTGCTCTGAGTTCATTTCCCCAGCTCACTGCCTACAGAATCGCCTTTTGAAACGTTGTAGAACTTTCCACATCCCTAGTTGACATTTGATTGTTATATTAGCAAAAGGGAGTCTATTTGAAAGGAAGAAGTGCTCAAAATGCATGGAATTGAAAATCATGTTCATGGACATGCTGAGGGGGGTACGTGTGGATCCTGGCATAGGCCCAGATACCATTTACAGTATTTAGTTTTTTCTTTCGTATCATTGCAAGTGTGAAACCAAGACCTATCCCTTACATGGCATTCAAATTCTGCCCAGTTTCTACATGGTAGGTGGTCATTTAAGTGAGCAGGTTCTGGAGGGCTACAAGTGAGGCGGGAATGGCTGGTGATTGGCAAGTGACTGAGGAGTTGTTTGCATGGTGAGTTAGAGGAGGTGGGTGGGGAAAGAACAGAGCTGTGGGGAGCTGCAAGAGCCATACAAAGGCAGAGATGGCACCTTGCTAGCTCGAGTTATGGCACATTATTTTCAAGTCATGACCTCTAGTGGGCCAAATAGAATAGCTATATTTTTCTGTATCCAAATAATCTTAAATCTCATTGCAGAAAACATAACCTTGGCTATTCTAGTTTTTTCTTTTTTCAACCTTTTCCATTTTGGGTTCAGTCAATTCAGAATTTCCTTTCTCCCTGATTGTCTTAAAGATGACCTCAAAGTTTTGATATCATGTGCTTGGCATCATGGCTTTGGGGGATGCGGGAAATAATAGGTCTCTCATTGTTGAACATCTCTTCACACTGACATCTACTGAGAGGAAACTGACCAGCATTGTTCTAGAATTGTCCACCTGTCTCTGCCTGTACCTGTGATATCTTAACAGCACTGTCCTGGTCTTAAGGTGTTAGGCTGTCTTGTCAGCCTCCTGCTTGTCCCCATCTTGAGGCTCCTTCATTTCTTCTACTCTCTCCCAGCTAATTCTCCAAGACCCCGACATCCCACATAGTAGGGAGCCGAGTGACTAATTTAGATGTTGCCTGCCTTCTCCCACTTCATCACTAGTTTGTTTCTACTGCTTCTATCCTGTTCTGCAGTCAGGTGAAGGGGATGGGGGAATTCTGCAACACTGCTCACCTTTCTAGGCTTCTCCTGGGAAATAAGTAGAAATCCTCTTTACCTTCAGAATAAAAGCAGCGTGAGACAGGGAATTCTTCTATTTTGTTCACCGCAGAAAGTTAAGTGCTTGGAACACTGGCTAGCTAATAGTAGACCTCAAGCCAGAATGGCTGAAGAAATAGAAGACTTAGCCCCTCTGTAGTGTTCCCAGATCTCAAGACTTGGCACTGGACAGGCTCAGAATGCAAGACCTTGCTCATCAAGGCCATCTGACTTACTGCATCTAACTCTTGCTGCTGCTTCTGTTTATCTCCTTACCCCATGGAGTCGTAGGGAGGAAGACTATGTTAACACTTCACTCATCTCCCTCCACTCCTGGATCCACAGTTCCTAGCACACTGCTGGACCCTTGCAGACTGTCAATTCATCCTTGTTGAGTTAAAATATTGGATGAATCTGAAGCTGGAAAAACATTGAAGAGAAGGGCAGAAGCTTGGAAGATGGCTTGCGGGTAAAGATGGAATGGGATATGGAGAAGGCATGTCTAGGATTATTAGTTCTTCACTGAAACCAAACCCTCTTCAATAAAGTCATAAAATTTATTAATTTTGATACTTGTAAATTATGATTGTTGCTATTATATTTATTGATTAGCAGTATGGAAGGCGCTTCTTAAACCCCAAATAAGTAAACTAACCCTCTAAAGACAAAACCAAGAAATTGTTCAATTTATAGAAAAATAAACCGAAATAGTTGTCAACAACTAGATGTTAGTTGCAAATGAACTGTAAAGTTCCAGAAGGAAAGACTGAAAAATTCAATTTCAATTCAACAAATACTTACCTTGTTCCTACCATGTGTCAAGGCACAGAGGCAGGCGTGGCAAACTCTGCACTCCAGGAGCTTCTATTGTGGTGAAAATAACAGGTAATGTGAATAAAATAACTATCAATTGTAACACATGCTGTGAAGGAAATAAATAGGGAACTTCATAAAGTGATGATGGAAATGTCAGCTTTGGTTAAGATGGAGAAGCCTCCCTGCAAAGGCAGCAGTCAGATGAGATGAGGGTGCAGAAGCCTGGGTTGGTAACTCGCTTCTGCAATGGCATGAGGGGCCAGTGTAACTGGACTGTAGCAAAGGAGGGGAGGGTGGTATGAGGCTGGGTAGGCAGGGCCTCCTCATTTAGAACCATGGGAGGAGTTTGGGCTGAATGGATGTGAGAGAGCCGAAGCAGAGCACAGAAGCAGTGTTATATTGACCGTTGGGTATCTGTGGTTAAGGACAGAGGCAGTGGCAGTAAAAAAAAAGTGGGCAGATTTGAGATTTATGTTTGGGATCTCAGGCCCAGATTTCCTGATGAGTTGTTAGAGTAATAGAAACAGTAGTGACTCCTGCTCTTCTGCCTTTGGGAAGTAAGTGCATGATGGTGCCATTTACTGAGAAGGGAAAAGACAGAGGAAACGGGTGTGGGAGATGCCCGAGTAGCTGCAGTTTGAATATGTTAAATTTGAGGTACCTATAATGCATCAATTTAAAATCCTATAGTTAGTCTCCTGGCATTAAAATAAATTAGAATCTAGATAGTTGTCTTTCCTTATAGAAAAATCAGGCTCTTTTTCTTTGAAAAATCAAATTCTTATAAATTATAACAGTGCTTTCTAGAGGGTGCTTTATGTCTGTTGTGGATTTCAGAAATCTCAGTATTCCATTATTATTTTAAAATATAGCACAACAAGCTTTGAATATAGGTCATCAATGAACATGCCCAGCCTCTTAATACAATTCTGAAAGAAATCTAGTTGTTCACCTTTTGCCCTCCTTGCCAATTACAGTTCAATGCATTCAAACTACTGCTTAATTTTCCCTGAAGCTGGCAGTTTTAACAAAATGTGAATAGCAATACTTGGCTTTTCCTCTTTATATTCACTGTCTTTGAATGCTTTAGTGGACATGTTCAGCTTCCCATCGCTATACTAAATATCTGAGGTGATCAACATGTAGAGAAAGGTTTTATTTGGCTTACAGTTTGGGAAGTTTCAGTTTGCATTTGGCCAGCTTTGTTGTTTCTGGCCTGGCTCAAGGCAGCACATCATGCCAACAGTGCATGGTGGTACAAAACAGAAAGAAGAGGCTGGGATCCTGTGATCCCCCAGTGACTAAGGACCTTGCATTAGGCTCCACTTCTTAAAGGTGCTGCCTCCTCTCTGCAATACCACATTGGAAACCAAGCCTTTAACACATGGACCTTTAGGGTGCATTGAAGAGCCAAACTATAATGGAGAGCTAGGCAGAGTTGTTAGAAAGCTGATTTCTAGTAGATTGATTAGGGTTATGCAAATGTTTTGTTTTTCTTAGCAAATTTTGTAGTATCTCTTCATAGGTGTGTGCATGCATGCAGCAGTGCTCTACAAAGATACTCTAGAAGTGCCTAGAGAGGTCTGCAGCAGGTGTTTCTTTTTGTGTTGTTGGATAGACAGGCAGAGTAGCAAAATGATAAGACTACAGAAATTGCAATTCTTGACAGGCCAAGGTATTAGCAATTACAGAGTTCAACTGTGGCTCTTGCCAAGGTCAATGTTTAAAGAATTGTAGATTAAAAACATGTTCTCCTTCCTTGAAGATATTTGATTCTTTTAGCCTAGAAAAACCCAGAGAGAAGTACTCAATACTGAGCAATAGTTGCCAGTCCTTTGCTACCTATAAACTTGGAAATACTTGTTCAGAAATTCTCTCTGTCATTAAATTGTGATGATTTTGTAATAATCATATATTAGCTACCATCTCTCTCCATACTTTGGCTGTTTGTTAGCCTCTGTCTGGGCTGTTATAGTGATATCTGAGCCTCACTCCTATTTGTCATCAGATCACTTCCTTTTCAGAAGTGTGGTGAACCAGACACCTGAAGGTGCTCCTGCTCTTAAAGCAAACAAATAAACAAACTAGATTCTGGATAAAAGATGTCTTTTAATGCATCATTGAAATGCTACAGGGAAATTCTAAGGGCAAAATAGAACAAAACTAAATGTAAGAGCTGGAAACTGATTGGAGCAGAACGCCATGAATGTAAACTAATCCAAAGGCAGGTTTTCCTGAAGGCAAGTATTGCCAATATCGCAATGAGAGAAATAAGCCTTGAACATGTAACAAGGGCATGAAGCAGAGCCACAAACTCTGCCTTAAATTAGAGCTCTCTAGGAGGCCAAACTGATTCCGGGTCTGCAGCCCCAGTTCCTGAGATGAACGCAGTTTCTAGAGGAAGGCATGCCCAGGCAGACCCCATGATTCTTACTGATTAACTTCAGCCAAACACAATGTCACAGTCCATGATCACCAAAATGATGCAGAAACGAGCATCTACGGAGACACAATGAACTTAGCCCCCAAGGAATTAGATATGAATTATTAGCTGCAGAATATTAAGCAACTCAGTGTGAAATGTTTGAAGAAAAAAGATGACAATAAGGACAGATGACTAGATAGATTTGAAAAATAACTTTTCAGAAAAGAAAAAGGAAAGTAAAAACTCAATGAGTATAGATGGGTCAAACGATAGTTTAGATAAAAAGATGAGAATTAGTGAATTAGGATGTACAGTAGAAGAAATTCTCCAGAATGCAAAGAAACCAAAAATATTTTAAAAATGTAAAATAAAAATTAAGAAATACAAATGAGAAATGAAGTTTAATGCAGTCAATACAGGTCCCAGAAGCAAGAATTATGTAAAAAGAGAGGCAACATTTGATGATAGACATTTTTTAAAGAATTGGTGAAAGGGGGGGCTGGGGATTTAGCTCAGCGGCATAAGCGCCTGCCTTGCAAGCAGGCAGTCGTGAGTTCGATCCCTGGTACCAATAAAAAAACAAAAAGACCAAAAAAAAAAAAAAAAAAAAAAGAATTGGTGAAAGGTAAATACAAAGATTCAGGAAGCCCAGTATATACCAACTAGGATAAATAACTCATCATAGTAAACGTGTAGGAAGACCATAGACAAAGAGAAAAAGGCAAAGTAACTATTAAAGAATGACAAGTAGCCTAACAATAGAAAAATCACAGGTTAAAAAAATAATTACAACACTTTATTTATAGTATTAGGAAAAGAACCTGCTAGGTAACCCTATGTAATTGAGGGGGGTGGACTAAATTAGAATTACATGATTCTACAGTCTCAGAACGTGGGTTAATATGGTAACTTTAGTGCTGCCTGGCTACAGGTGTGTATTAGGGTATTAAAATGGGAATTTTCTTGCTTCCTTTGCTTTAAGTCCTCATAATAAAATATATACCAGATATGGAGAATTTTAACAAAATGAATGAAAATGTATCCCAAGGCTCCCGAGCCCTACTCCCCTACCCGCACCCCACCCCACACACCACTTCACAAATTTTTTAAAAGTACAGTGTGATGGAAGAAGAGTCTCGTGAGGAGGTGGGTGATGAGAGTTCTTGGGAAGGAGCTGTTATCAGGCTGTGAGTCTCGCCTTTCCCTCTCTTGATACTGGTGGGAAGACTGTTCCTCCTAAGCTGGTCCTAATGAAAAAGGCTTTGAAATATGTTTTCTGGCATGGGAGACTCCAAGAGCTAGCACCTGACCCATGTCAGGGATGGGATTCATGATTCAGCTCAGTTCTGGGACAGGAAAAAGCTGGCCAGTTGCTTTGGTCATAGAGCCACAGAAACCTGTGAATTGGGACTGGCCTATGGCCCCAGAAGGTTAAGAGGAGAGAAAGTCATTATGGTCACCCTGGGTCTTGTCCAGTAAGGCTGCTCGGATGGCAAAAAGACACTAAAGGTCTGAGGGAAGGTACCCCCATAGTTCTCTGGAATAAACAGACATTCAGTCTAAACCTCAGAGCCATCCTGACTTATTCCTTTTTCCCTTCTCAGCTTTGCCTTCAAAATACAAAGTACATATAGAGTTAGATTACTTCCACTGCAGTCATTCTGGTCCTCATTATTTCCTCAAGGGGATACTGTATCGCGCTCCTAACTTGAGACCTTTCTTCTGCTCTTGTCGCCTATAGCATTTCTTGTCCTACCCTTCTCCTTTTTACTTATTCTGCCATACGTCTCAGGCCCACGTGTTCCTGGAACCTTCCTGCCTGTGGGTGTCTGCAGTGACTGCCCTGCAACTAAACCACTCTGCCGGCCACGACTCCACATGATTTTCTCTCTCATCTCCTTTGGTTTATGGCTTAAATGTCACCTTGACAGTGAGGTCACTCAGATCATCCTACATAAAACACTTTGTCTCCATGGCCTCCCCCGCCAGTCTGCTCATTCCCTGGTTCTCGCTGTGCTCCTTAACTGCTTTATTTTCCTTCATAGAATTTATCACTGTCTGACTTACTATATATAAATCCTCATTTAATTATTCATTTCTTCTTCTCCCACTATATAATGGAAGCTCTAAGAGGGCAAAGACTTTGTCTTTTTGTTCACTGTTGTATTTTTAGTACCTAGAATAGTCTGTGTCACATTGCCTAATAAATACCTTGAATGAATGAATGTATGAAATGAAGGGTGGTGAGAGAAGAGAAGGACTCGTCAGTCTTAAATACCACAGAGATGTCCTGAGGCATACGGCTGAAATTTTCCATTGGATTTAGCAATTAAGAGGTCAGCAATAGCCTCAGAGGACAGCATCATTTGAGAGGTAGGAAAGGAAGCCAAATTGTTTTGTTCTGAGGAATTGAACAGCAAAGAAAGAAATGAACTCAATGGGAAAAATTACTTTTCAAGTGTATCTGGGTAAATGAAGCAGAAGATGAAACACACAACCAAAGTGGTCTAGGGAAGAAGTATTTAAAATGGAAGGGATTGTCCTCAAAAAATTAAAACAGAGTGACCCAGCAACCCAGCTTCTGAGTCTCTGTTCAGGGGAATGAGGTCATTGTGTTGAGCCTATGTCATTGCAGCATTATTCCCAGTGGCCGAGATAGGGAATCAAGGCAAATATCCATTAGCGCCCATGGATGGAAAGGTAGAACAAAAGTGGTTGGTACACAGAATAGAATACTATTCAGCCTCAAAAAGGGGAGGGAATTTGTCACTGGCAACAACATTGATGTATCTGGAAGACATTATTTTAAGTTCAATAAGCTAGACACAAAAAGATAAATGCTCCTGGCACCAGGAATAGTTCAGCAGCAGTTTGCCTAACATGTGTGAGGTCGAGTTAAATCCATAGTAATGTCTCCCAAAATAATAATTGGGGGTTGAGGAGAATTAGAATAAGTTGAACCAAGCCTGAATGTCCCACATCAGGAAACTGTGTAAAGGGCTGTCCAGGGAGTACAGGCTCTCACATTCACTCTATCAGAGCCAGCGTTTGAGTACCTGCCATACTGAGAGCTCAGAAGAATGCGTAAGCCAAAGCAGCAGCAACAACCAACAGGTACGGGAGCATGATGGAGGAGGAGGCAGACACTGTCTCTATTCTCCCTCCTCTGCACTAACACCCTAGAGGAGCTGACCTGCAAGTGGTAGACCTCAGGCTGGTGGGGAGGGGCGAGCAATAAAGGAGCCTGCCAGAAACAGGGAGCACCCAGTATAAATGCAGAGGGCAGACAGCACAGGATTTGCGGAGAACCCCAGCTGCAGGGTGCCCTACACTGTGTAGGGCAGCCAAGGAGAGGCTTGGGAGAACTGGAACTCTGATTAGATCTGACTGGAGAGCTCACTCTACCCGCCATCTCTCTTTGATCCCTGTGATGAATCTTTGACTAATTTCTCTGTACCCATCTTCCAGTTCCCAAGTTTCTGTTACTCGCCAATTTATTTTATATTTTCAGGTTTTTATAATTTTTCCTTTGTAGAAATTTTGCTTGAATTTTTATCGTATCTACCAATTTTGGGTTTTAAAATCTCTTATTCCTCACTCCTCTTTCAGAAATATTTTATTTCTCTAGCCACAGTAAAACATAACTGGTTCTTTTATTTTCAGCTTATAATTCCAGTGTTTAAAAGTTTGCTGTTCTAACTTGGCTGCTTTATTTTTCACAAGTAAGTGTATAGTGCATGCGCATGGTCCATCTTCAAGATGCTGTATAGATTTTATGAGTGAAAATATGTGGAAGATGCTAAAATAAAACTAGTAAACAAAATAGAAATAAGTTACAGCATAGTGCTCTAGTCATATAATAAAAATATAAACAAAGGACTACTTATACAAGGACCATATAGCTGTGCCTGTCTGGGTCAAAAAAATGGTACTTGCCATTTTTCGTATACAATAAGGGATTTCCAAAGGAACCTACTTGCTGGTATAATATTTAAAGTTTTAATAGTTGTCGTCTTGGCTAATGTTGAATAATAGAACAGTTCAGGCTTCATAAAAAAATACTTTATCAGAATTCAGTTCTTAAATGATATTTAATGGTGTGTTTAGCATTGTAGACTTATATATGGGTTTTACTCTGCTGAAGTTCCAGAGTTTGTGTTTGGTCTGTACATCTAATGGGGGAAATGCTTGAGACTTAAAGTTCTTTATTTATCATCCTCTTTCCAGAGTACAACAGTTGTCTTAGTCTCAAATGCTGTCTACTAAGAATCATTGTGCCTTAACTACAGGATCTGGGAGGAAGAGAGACTACCTAGTTTGTCCATGCTCTTGTAATCAGGGTCCTGATGGGAGCACCTTGTAATTCCACTGCTTCAAACTGTTCGTTCTGTCAGTTCCCAGTTCAATTACTCTCATGTTCCCTTGGGGCCAGACACCATTTCAAGTCTCTCGTATATTTCATTCATGTCAGAGTTAAATCTTTTGCTTCAGCTCTTAATCATCTATTTTAGTCACTATTTTATTGTCATTATATGGATGTATCTGAGGTCAGCAAGACCTCAGCCACGTACCTGTTTGACTGGTTGGCCTGGGGTATGCCTTATAGAATAGGAAGAGCTCCCATATGCCAGAGCCTAGGTGCCATTTAACAACAGCTTAAGACCCAGAATACACTGTAAGGGGCAGTGACCACCAGCTTCGGTGGGGCATTTCAGCATCAGTTCTCATGACTGTATTCTACTGGAGAAAATTTTCATTCTTTTCCTATTGGTGGAACTTTATAGTATAAAATGGAATAGTAAACACTGTTAAAACCCATTCATTATGACCCATATTCATGGCATAAAAGTTTTTGGCTGTCCCTTACTTGAAGAGATTATTAATTTTTTGTTTTGTTTTGGTACCGTGGATCAAACTCATGACCTGGTGCTTGCCAGGCAGGTGCTTATACTGCTGAGCTAAATCCTCAGACCCTTGAAGAGATTTTTGAAAGTAATTTTATGTTGAAAGACATAGTAAATATACTCACTATATTTTATAGCTATTTTCAAGTATATTTTCTTCTTTTAATACTTGGGTATAATGTACACTGCAGTTGAATTGTAATGACACAAAGCGAAATAAAATCCTTAAGACCTGCAATTATATGTAATACACATACACTGTTAACACAGGATATAGGGAGATTATAGCTATTCTGACTAAGCTTATTTAGAGTTTCATGTGTGTACCACAAGAAAAAATATATTAAGATTTTTATTTCATGTGTTATTTAAGCTTCACATTCAGTATCCATCTTAACATAGTGCCTTGACTATCTTAAACCAATATATTAATGAGCAATTTAAATCATTCTCTGTTTAATAATTTATAACCATGGCCTTTTAGCAAAATGACCTTATTATTATCTTGAGCTCCTGTTCACTTTGATTCATTTAATTACTGGAGTTAAATCTCCTTCAGTTACACATATTTAAACTACAGAAAGATGAATTTTGGCATCCATCTTTTGTCATGCCTGCCAGCTCTCTACTTTGTAGCTGTAATTGGATCCTATGTGTCAGACCAACAAGAGAATAGAGCACAGCAATAGCTCTGTTGGAACATAACACCCATTATTAGATTCACAGTAATGAATACAAAATAATATACAATGGTAATAGTACCTGAAACAAGGCCCTAGAATGTTTTTAAAAAAAAATGAAAAAGAGGTACCAACAATGTAGAATGGTCCTATCTATAGGCAAAGTGTCTTAATTCAGAACCAGACCTAACAGATTTCATCATCTGTGAACTGGCAAAAATACTCTTTGAATCTCTAGCAGCATACCTATTGTCTTTTGTCCCTAGCCTCCAAGCATAGAAGTGTTTTGCTTGGTGTTCGGTTTTCTCTTCCTTCAGGCATTTTTGTGATATCTGTTTAAATTTACAGCCTGAAGTCTTCCTTACACAGAAAAAAGCAGCTTCTTCCTAAAGGAAAACTATCAACAATAATCAAACAAGCTCTAATAAGACTGATGTTTCAGGGTCCAGTTTTGCATTAATCAAGCATATTGGCAGGTATAAAAGCGCTGTACAATAAAGAAAACTGGTACAGTCCCATAATTTAATACTGAGCTTCCTGTCTAGAAGTCAGCTGGATAGATACTTGAGAGCAAAGCTCTGACATTCAGGCTTAAATTGAAAGAAAATAAGAAACCAGATATAAAGCGAACCAACTAAATTAATTCACTCTGTGCTTCTCAGCTTTTCAGTGTAATTCACTCCTAGAAAGGTTGGGAGCCACCTGAAACAATCATGTTAGTGTTTACAGAGTATGTGTTTATGTGTGCGTTTTATGTGTTCTTGTTCAGACATACAAAGGCAGCGTTTGCTGCTGTTGTCTGTCAAGCCCCTTCAAGTTCCTGTGGGCTTCTAAAAATTTTCCATGAACTCTGTCCATTCTTTATATGTGTTAAAGAAAACACTTACACAAAGCCCTCCTACGAGGAAAAGATAAAGAAGCCCAGCAACATGGGTGGCGGTGTCCTTACTGAGATTGGCCTCCGCTTGCTTACCCTGTGTCTCTGAGAGCAGCAACAGGCACCAGTGCGCCTTGGGAGTGATCTCAAGGTGGTCTGACTCACTTGGCAGTTAGGGACATACATACCTCAAGCTGTAAGAATTGCTAATAAAGAAGAACTGGTGCAGCTAGACCTGCCATTCCTTTTTGTTCTTTCTTACTCCATTTTTAAAAGAACACTGCTAGATTCAGGAATCTGGGGCTCTAGTCTCAGGTCATGCTATGATCTTGAGCAAGTCTCTTGACCTCTGGGGTCTCAGGTTCTTGAGTGAATCATGAAAGGCCTGGATTAGGACGTCCTCTCCAACTCTCCTTTTTTTACAATTGAGTTCATTTTACCGACTGAGAATGACCCACTGAACAAATACTCATCAAATAACTCTCAGTTAATTTGATAGTCACCTGTGGGTTGAACACTAACCTGAGGGATTTGCCATACCCTGGAGGTGACAGATCTGTAAACAAGAAATTATAACAGGTTATAAAAAAATTTATTTACTGCTTTGTCTTCAGCACTTAGAAAAATACCTGACACATCACTGCAGTTAACATTTGTTGAATGAATAACATTTGAAATACTGACTTTAGCGAAAAAAATGAGAGTTCACATTCGGTTTATTATATGGTGGTGAAGAAAACAAGGATTTATTTTAACTTGGAGGATAAAAAAGGCTTTCACAAAGGAGGTTGTATTCAAATTGGGCCTTGAAGAATGAAGTCATTTTTGATGAAAAAACAAGAATGAAGAAAAAAGATATTCTAGGCTGAAAGAACAGCCTGAATAAAACCAGTCCGCCTAAGGGATGCCAACCCGGAAGATGGAAATCAGTAAGGGAAAGGAAGAGAATTGTAGGCAAAAATGAACAGCTTGGGTGAAGGTGGTTAGGAGGGGCATGGAGTTTAAAGAACTAGAAGTGTAGCTGGATCATACAGTTTAGAACAGTGGTTGGTACAAGGTGAAGCAAGAGGGATAAGTGCAGACTGATTAATGTCAAGCCTTGTAAACCATGTTGAGTAGCTTGAAAAAGTTTTTGGAGAGAAGTAACATGAGTGTCATTTTGCAAAGGTCAGTGGGGCTATGATGTGGGAGTGAACTGAGCAGCAGGTCAGGACATTCTTAGAGGCAAAGGTAGCAATCAGAGCTCCACCCAAATGACTGGAAAGTGAGCAGTTCCAGAAATAGAGCTAAAGCAAACAGTTAAGGGTGGGCTAAGCTGGAGAATGGCGCGAGTTCCCTGCACAGAGCACTAGGTAGGTATTTGGGACTAGAACTCAGCAGAAGTCAGGGGTGACCACTGAAATGTCTGAATTACTTGTGTGCAGGTAATAGTGCTATTTCTAGTCTAAGTGCATTGATGGGAGATTGCAGAGGCAGAAAAGAGTCAAGGATGGACTGTCTGCATTTCAGAGGAAATGAGATCTAGAAGGAATATTGAGAAGATTCTTGAAAGGAGGAGAGCCAGCAAACAAGACAAAGAGAGTGTCTTGAGATTTCTATTTCATTCTTCCTCATCACTTCTGCCTATCAAGAGATCCACAACTTTGTCTCTGCAGGTTAACTTTCCAGTCTCTGCCACCCACTTTGTCCTAATGACACTGAATGTTTTGTACAATACCGCACAGGACAGAATGCACAGCTGCTTTTTTTTTTTTTGCTCATGTTCCACTTACTTGGGCACCTTCCCATTTTCTCTTGCCAAGCTCATCCTCATTCTTCTAACTTTAGCCCAGGCAATGCTGCTTTCTTTGAACCTCTTATACATCTTTGTACTTCTAAACCTGACACAGTGCCTAAATTTGTAGTTGTTCAGTACTTTATTTTGGCATTAAATAAACCTTAGAGGCCAGGTATGATGGTGCATGCTTGTAGTCCTGGCAGGAGCATCGTCATGAGTTCAAGGCTAGCCTAGACTACATAATGAGACCCTGTCTCAAAAATAAACAAACCTTAGAATCTGAATTATTTCAGGGGTCTCCCAGGGAAATAATTTCTTATTTCTGTTCTCTTTAGCCCCAGAGCATTTTGTTTAAAGATATAGCAGGTATTTTCCTAAAGCATTATCTCAATCAGAATCTAGTCAGGAAACTAAAATGTACCAGTTATGGCCTTAGCAGCTTCACTGAGTTATAATTATCAATAAACTATATACATATATAAACTATTATATAAATTTTTCTGTACCCCATAGGAACTTGGTGCTTTAAAAGTTTTCAAAGACTCAGTCCTATCTGTTAGGTACTATTACTTATTTCTAAAATAATCCTATTTATTAGGCCAGAGAACCTAATACAAGGCTTTTAAAAATGATTGAGACTTGTTGGATATAAGTCTCAATGGTGACTATATTCGTGCAGATTTACAAACTGGAAGAAAAAAAGTATCTTGCTATGATTGGGTGTGGTCTTTGTAACATGATTAAATCAGTACAGTCTATGTGGCTTAAGTTTCTCAGACCCCTTTAGATATTTTGTTTATTTTATCAGCTGAGAGAAGGATATTGAAATCTCTGGGAAGCTAAGCACTCTGGAGGCTGAGGCATAATATTGCAAATCTAAGTTCAGCCTGGACAGTTTAGCAACTTAGTGAGACCCTGTCTCAAAATTTAAAAAAAAAAAAAAAAAGGTAGGAGACATTTGAAGGGACTACCCTGAATTCACACCGTGGCATTGCCAAAACAAAACAGCAACAAGCTATCCAGCTATGAGTGAGTTAAATTTGTCAGTTTTTTTTCTTTAGTTACAGTATGTCAAGTTTTGTTTCAGGTACTTTGCAACTCTGGTATTAGATATACATACATTTATGATATTATATCTGTTATGTATACAATGTATATCTATATATATCTACTCTAGATGGTAGGCCCTTTTGTCATTATGAAATGTCCCATTTTATTTCTACTACCCTGGTCTTAAAGTCTGTTTGACAGCAATATATCTGTTCAGCTTTCTTAATGCTTTTTATTGCATATTTTTTAAAATTTTATTTAAGAAGAAAAAAGAAAAAAAAACAGAAAAAGGGTACAAGTTATACAGAATTTCTGAAAAAATAAACAGTAGGAAATCACTAGTTAATTGCATATTGTCATCTTAGAAATAGTTGTTGAATTTACAAAATTAAAGCATATAGAGGGGACTTTCAAACAGTGAGACTGCAAACAGTTTTGTTCAATGACCCAACAAAACTCAGTAATATGGTTATCTATCTTATACACTTAAATATATATGCAGTTATATCTTTTAGAGAACTTTCTTTTGTACAAAGACAATTACACATTTTGGGTTTTATTGCTCCCACAGTTCTTATTAATTTTTTTTTTGAAGAAAGTAAAACCAAATGTGACATACCAGGACAGAGTCAGTCAAATCAAAAGGATGGACATAATACATAATGTAAAAACAAAATACAAGGTGATCAACAATGGTTACCCTAATGCCTCTTGTTATCTTAAAAAGAATTGCCTATATCATCAGTTATAATAAAATTGAACAAAACAGTAAAGAATAAGACCAATAAAACCAAAACATTGCAGACATTAGAGGACTTCAAAAGAAGATAATAGTCAACCAGAATGGGCGTCACAATGAATCTTATTGTCTTCATAGTTGTGCCTATACTTTCAAACTTGGTACTATCAAGCATAACAGAATAGAGGAAAATCAGTCAAAACAAGATGGTGAGAGCAATACAGGGTTTCAAATCAAGTTAATAGGAAATCAAAGTGGGTTACTATAATATATCCTGCTATTTTTTATTTATTTTTCCCTTAATTAAAAGGATAAAAATGAGAAAGTAGATAATAAAAAGGAGATTGAGATTAAAAAGAGGCGTAACAACAAAACAGCACAGGTCAAAACATAGCCATTTAAGCAAAATAGTGTTTCACCACAAGATAATCTCGACATAAAAGTAGTTACCATAGTGTCTCTTCCCTTAAAATCTTTCGGTATAACTTCGTATACTGTAGCATCAAACATATCAAGACAATGTAAAACCGTTCAAGAGAATGACAGTATTACAGGGTATTTAGAATCAACAGAAAATGAACAATGGTTTCTGTATAATCTCCTTGTCTATAAAAATTTTTGTTTATATTATCACATATAATAAAATCCAATAAGATACAACACGTTAAAACCGATGGAGACAGAAGAACAAAAGCTTGATGGGACTTAAAACAAGAGGATATTAAATCAGCACTACCTATTATGATGTCTTGTTTTCTCCAAAATGGCTGTTCCTACCATCCAACCTTCTCTGCCTCATTTCTGTTGAACTCTGTTTCTATCATTAGTTGTCAGTTTGTCCTCTTCATTTCGCTTTCTGCTCCATTCATTGTGGCCTCTCTGCCACTGTTTCTGGAATCTTGGTATTTTTCATTTTTAGAATATCCTGCAGTAATCTCTGTAGAGTTGAATTGGTGGTTGCAAATTCCCCTAGTTCCTCTTATCCTGGAAGCACCTTGTTTTTCCATCAATTTCTAGGTACAGTTGTGCAGGATATATCAGTCTTGGCTGGAGGTTATTATCTTTCAAAGCTTGAATTATTTCACCCCACGCTCTTCGTGATTTGATGGTTTGTGCCGAGAAGTCTGCTGTAATTCTGATGGGTGTTCCCTTGTAAGTGATCTGTTTCTTGTCTCTGATGGCTTTTAGTATTCTATTCTTATATTGGATTTCTGGAATTTTGATTATTATATGCCTGGGTGTAGCTCTGTTTGGGTTGTAGGTGGCTGGGGTTCTGTATGCCTCATACATCTGAGTATCTTTACCTTTTGCTAAATTAGGGAAATTCTCCTTGATTATTTCTGTGAATAGCTTTTGTAGTCCATTTGTTTGAGTCCCTACTTCTTCTTTTATGTTCTTAATTCTTAAGTTATAGATCCTCTTATCATCTTCTAGTCTTTGTATTATTGCTGTTTTTTTTTTTTTTTTTGTTATTTTTAAGAAGTTTTTCATTTCATGCTCCCACCTTACAAATCTGTCCTCCAGTTCAGCTAATCTATCCTTAGTTTCTTTCAAGCTGTTATGCCAGCTTTCAATAGTTTTTAGTTTCCTGGTAATCTCTTTGAACCTGTTTCACGTATTCTATGTTTTCTCTATTTTCTCCATCAAACAATTCTCCCCTTTTTTTCTGTTCTTCCATTCTACCATCTGTTTTTTCTTGGGCAGTGCTTAGCATTTCTCTAATGATTCTACTTATTTATTGCTTTATTTCATTAAATACTTTATTTTTGAACTCGTCTATGAGGCTCCAGAGATACCGCTTAATGTCTGTAGGTGCCGTGTCTGATATTGCATGTTTTCTGTCTGCATTCTCTTTTGCATTTACCTTTCCTGGATCAGTGTTCTCAGGATTGGGAACTGGGAACTCTTTCTTATTGCTCCCTTTTCCCATACTTTTTGTTCCTTCCATACAAGCGTATGTAGGAGGCCCAGTTTTTTTTTTTTTTTCCTCTTTGTCTGTTACAGTTTGTTTGAATCTGCCGGCTAGGTGTTCCCACCCACTGCAGTGTACTAGGGAGACACAGACCTGGGCAGCCTCTGCTGGGCCTGTCCCTCCAGGTCAACCTGAATGCTTCACTGCTAGGGTGCACCGCCAGGTGCAGGGACCTGATTTGGGCTAGCCTACTGGATCTTAGTCCGCGGCGTCACCAGGCCAAGCGCTCCCCCTCACTCCTGCTTGAGAGGGGAATATGCAACTAAAGTCACTGCAGGGCCCTGTTCCGGCTAGTCTCCTCGTTCCCAGAATGTCCTCTGTTGGAGCCTCCCAGTCTGTGAAAGGGTCCCCATTTCTCTCACTCACCACAGGTCAATGCAGGGCTCCCTGCCAGTCCCACTCTCAACGCCATTTGGTTCGCTGATTCCAGCTCTCAGAGCTTTCACGCGTCTCTCTCCCTGCCGTGTGGATCGGGATGCAGTATCGGCAGCAGGAAATTCAAATCGCGGCTTCCAATGGCACGGGATCCAGCTTCTGCACTGAGATTTTATCTGTTCCTGTTACAGCATCAGGATTGCATTTCCAGTTGGTTTCTCTCATCTTAGTTCGTTCCTGGGTCGGCAGGGTACATCTCCCCTCACATAGGACTCTCACACGGCACCGCTCCTGGATTCTAAACTGGTAATCTCAGAGAGCCTCCGTGGCTGCTGTTATTTGTCCGCCATGTTCTCCCGGAAGTCCAAGAATTCTCTATTGCATATTTTTTAAAAACCTTTATTTTCAAGATTGATTTGTGATTTTTCTTTAAAAGTATATTTGTTTATACAACATATAATTGAATCTCTTTGTCCAGTCTCAAAGAGTATGACTTTCATTTGCATTTATCATAATTACTCAAATAATTCGTTTATATATATTTTACTATTACTTTATGTTTGTCCTGTCTGTGTTTTATTCCTCTGTTCCTACCTGCCTGCCTTTTTTTGTGCTAATTCAGTATTTTTTAGGTTTTCATTTTACCTATAAACCTTTTTAGTTATACATCTTTGGGTTAATTTTAGTGGTTTCTCTAGACATTAAGTCACATATCCTTAAGTATTCATAGCTATTTAGAGTTATCACTACTTTATATAAAATATTAAAATGTTACATCCATATAGACCTGTTTACTTCCCTATCACTTATACCATAGTTGGCATATGAATTATATTTATTTTTTGTTGACTTTCCACATAGAGTTTTATTATTTTTAAACAATCACATATGTTTTAAAGAAATGAAGAGAAAGCAGTCTTTTACATTTACCTACATATTTTCCCATTTCTGGCATTCTTCACTCTGTTTCAAAGATTTGACTTTCCATCTGGTATAATTTCTCTTTAACTTTCAAGAACAGTTCTTGTTATAAAGGCTGGCAGTTCATTCTCTTAGTTTTTGTTTATTTTATAATGTTTTTATTTTGCCTTCAATTTTGAAGGATATTTTTACTAGTTATAGAATTTTATGTTGACAGTTTTCTTTTGGTTTCACTATTGTATTTCTTTAAAAGATGCTTTTCTACTGTTTTCTAGCCTCTGTTATTTCTGATGAGAAGTCAGCCATCTTTCACCACACTCCCTTGTATGTAAAGTGTCACCCCACCCCTACCCCTGGTAATGGAGCCTTTGCACTGAGCTACATTCCAGGATTTTATTTTTTATTTTTGAGACAAGATCTAAGTCATTAAGTTGCCCGGGCTGGGTCTGAATTTATAATCCTCCTAGAGGACTAAGATTTCAGGCTTGTGCCACCATGCCCATCTAAGTGTACTGTGGATCCCTTCTCTGGTTACTTCTGAGATTCTCTTTGTTCTCTTTGTTGTCTCACTGTTATCGCAGTGTGGCCATGATGGTAATAAGTGGTCTTCTCTGCAGTTCCTTACCGGGATCGGCCCCTCTCTCCAGGGCTGTGGTGTCTCCAAACGCTGTCCTCTCATTCTCCAATTCAGTAGGACTAGGTGTAGCCAGTATTAGCCTCCCAGCATAGAGCTGACTGGAACCCTGTGATTAGCTGGAAAAAGCAGGCAACTCACTTGGTACTCTTCTTTCTTTCCAGTCTTGAGCCCTCTGGTTTCTGCCTACTTTTGATCACTCTCCTAACCTTGGAGGTACTGGTTGATACTTATATATTGTCTAGAGATTCTCATTGGTAGCTACAGGAAAATTGTCCCAATAAAAATTACTCTGAAATTGACATGAAATAGAATTTAATATACAGACTGTTAATTAGGTATTGAAAACTCAAAAAGCAAACAGAGAACACCAACATACTATGGAGGAAGCAGCTGCAGGAATAAACTACCAGCTCTCGAGCCTAGAGAGCCAAAAAGAAGAGGTCAGAATTGTTAAAATTTAGATGTTTAGAGAAGGCTGGAATTGATGTTACTAAGGAGGTGTGTAAAGCTGCTTCTAAAAATGTTAGAAAAATGCAAAATGAATAGAACACTACTGGTGGAGGAGGGAAGGAGCGTCAGTCAGAGGGCAAAGCTGTTAGCCTTGAAGGTAGACAAAGACCCGGCTCCTTCCTTCCGTTCTCTGTTCAGCACCCTTTGTTGGCACAATCTGACAAAATGAGGGGACAAAGTACAAATGTAGTTTGTGGTGTCCCAGTCCCAGTGTCACAGAACATGGCATAGAAGGGTGTGGATATGAAGCTAAAAGACAGTGGCTGAGGAGCCGCGCAACTCGTGCATTGGCTGCTCACTATTCACGCACATTCTTCCTCACATGTTGACTACTAGGCTTCCTGACTGCAAGATACAACTATCTTTCATGCAAGGGAAGATCTCCCCAAATAAAACGACAGAGTGACTGCCAATGAACTGCTCCTCTAATCCCTGACACTTAAGGATTGGCTTCTTTCACATTGGCTTCCCCTTCTCTGGGTGTTTAGGGATTTTGCTGCTTCTACTTCCTCAGTATTTCCTTTTCTAATATCTTGTTAGCCTATCTTATCTTTTACTGTCTTCTGTGCTCTTCTATTTTATTTCCCCTTGTAGGTTTATGCCTTTTAATTCCTTCTTTTGACATTTCTGTGGGTTTAGGGGAGAGGATAAATGGATCTGTCTTGCAGTAGGTACTGTTATTTCAAAGAAGGACAAAATGAGAATGGAGTGTGGGCTGCTGAAACAGCTCCTAGATGTAGTGCTTGAGATGGGCCTGGTGATACCAATGGGGTTTAGATAGGTGGGGAAAAGGGATAGTGTTCTGGTGTCCACATGCAGGGGGAAAAATCAATGTGATGGAGACTGAAAGAGTTTTCAGCCCAATAAAGGAGAGAATATGAAGTAAAAATAGCCTTTATTCTAAAGACGTGGAGAGAAGTACACGACCACTTGCAGCCTGGCTTTCTCTGGCCAGAAAATGGGGTATGGGATAGATATATAACCTCTGACCAGAGTGGCGCTTAGGGCAAGCATTGATGAGGCACGAGGAGCTGATTGGAATTTTCTTTGCAGGCAGACAGGAAGGGGAGTTGCAGTTAAGGCTGAGGAAGAAGTAGAAAGTGTAGGCATGTCCGCTTTGCCTTCCACCATGTTAGACCACTGCCATAACTGTACAGTAATTTATTCTAGGGCAAGAACCTTTCAGAGATCAGATCTGCATTAGTGAGCGAGTGCGCAGGGAGCTGATGCACACGAAGGGTGAGAGTGAGGAGGAGCGTGCTTGTCCCAAGGAACTGGACTTTATCACTGATACAGAGAGAGTTTTTAAAGGACTTTTGAATATAAACTAAAGATAGCTAAAGCAGTGATTTAAGAGGATTAAGTTGGTATGTTGCATAGAATGAGCAGGAAAGTAACAAGATTGATGGCCAAGAAGCCTAGCCCACTTTGCTTTCTAGAATCTTAAGACTCTTTCAGCTTTCTGTTGAAGTAAACATTTTTCTTTTTAAAATAAAATACTGTGCATGTATATTTAATTTATCAGACTTGTTTTAGATCATAGTATTTATTTTAAAAGTTCCGAGTTTTGCCGAGCACAGAGGTGCCCGCCTATAGTCCCAGCCATCCTGGAGGCTGATGTGAGAGGGTTACTTAAACCTAGGAGTTTGAGTTCAGACTGGGCAACATAGCAACCAAAACCTTTTCTCAAAACTTAAAAAAACAATAAAATTTATAAGTTTTAACAAAAACGTTAAGCAATCAAAAGATTGCAGGCTAGTCTTTTTGAGCCATTGGAAGAGAGGGTGATAGGATGACTTTGATTTGGATGGTTTCATTGAATCTTAAGGTTAGTATTTAATTTTAAATTTTGTATATTTGTGCCAAATATTGAGTATTCTTATGAATATTTGCACCAGGAAGTCAGTCATTCTACATTGTCGTAGTTATATATTGCCAAATTTTACATGATTTTATTACAGAACATTTTTTTGTTTTTCTTACATAAAAAATGAAAGCCAGTGGAAAACATATTAAATGAAATTTTGCTCTTAGGTAATGAATGCTTTTATGTAAATATGGTGTTAGACACATATACCCTGGAATACCATAAATCTAGTTTTCTGCTAGGACGGCATTAGCATTTATGAACCTTTACTGACTAAATATAACTGGGCCATATGTAAATTAGGAATATTTTAGAAGAAGTTATTTTCATTTACCATTTTTCAGTTTCTTTTAATCATTATTAAGTCATTAAGCTATATTCAATTTAGAAAAACACATGCATGAATTTTTTTGAATTCTTATGCCTCAGTTATACTTTCACCCAACAAGCATTGAGTAACTCAGGTAGGACTGGCACTGCTAGGTATTGGGATCCAAAGACAACTTATACAAGATGTCCTCGAGGGACTGTCAGGGGAAAGACTGTTCAGGAATGAAGCATTTTCATTACTCACAGGGCTCGGCAGAACATGGTGTGATGGATGATAATACATTAGAGCAAGGAGAGAAAAGGCCAACCAAGATTTAGAGCAAAAGTGATACGAACTGAGTTTTATCAGGGACATTGAAAAAATAATGGAATTTCTAGTGGAGATACCAACATGAATTTCTTAAATTGTTTAATTCTCAGTATATACCAGCAGCTTTTTTCTAGCCTCTATCTGTGTATGAAAATGGAAAGAATTTTAGTGTCAAAGAAAATTTGTTTTTGCTTTAATAACCCAGAGCCTAAAAGTGATGAGAGCATGTAAATATGCATTATGGGTGTAATATATATTATGACAGTGAATTGCATGATCTCTGCATCCTCTTCCCTTTTGGGAGTTTCAAATTATATCGTCATCTTTCTATCCTCTTTCACCTAGTTACGCTTTTAATTTCACTGACTCAATATTTTTAAAATAGTTTTCTTAACCCCAAAAAGACACTCAAAGTTTTCTTTCTCTATATCTAGGTTCAGATGAAACTCTTAGAGCAAGCCCTAGCCCTGCGTATTGACAATAATTTGCATCTAAAATTCAGACTAGGCCCATAATTCATGGGTTTATTAGATACTCAACACTCCTAAATTGGATCTACATTAAATTTCAGTTCCATACAGTTCCTTAAGTGTCTTCTATTTGTAATAAAGTTGTGTGTCTGTCATGTTCCAGGCTCTATTCTAGGTTCTTTGGTGGTACTGACTAGAATGAATAGACCCCAAACTTAATGGAATTTATGTTTTAGTCATTGTCAAATTATCTCAGAAACATTGGTTTTTTTTTTTCCATGTAGATAAAGTATTTATTAAAATTTGCTGCTAAAGTATTGAGTTTCTTTAATGTGCCTTTCATAGATACTGGGGGAAGGTAATCTTTTTTTAAATTTCACAGGAGAAGGAAATTTTTGTAGCTACAGGTCCTATAAGGATAGACCAGTATGATGTGGCATATTTTCCCTAGTTTATCTCATTTAAGATGAAAGTTTGAAGGTACTAAAAATATGGTGGTTTCAGAGACAGATAAGTGGGTAAAGGGAGAAATATTTAAATACAAGTTATTTGAAGCTTTTCTTGCCTTGTATTTAGTGAAGAGAAAGGAAGAAGGCATCCACCAAATGACTAAGGCATCAGTTATAGCTTGAATGTACTTTAAATAGAATACAGAAGCATAGTAAGAAAGCAGAAGAACTAAATAGGAAAGAATTCTGTTATGGCATTAAAATCCTATTTATTAAAATTGCAATGGATTTGAAACAGTATTTTCATTTTTTATTGTAGCTCTTATTTGTTACTTTACAGATGCTATGCCTACCTCCACAGAAAAAAGTCCCTCTCTGCAGACAAATGTGAGTTTGGACAAGGAATCAGAGAATACTATTTTAAACACAGTAGTAGAAAACCCCTTGCAGACACCTCAGGGAAAGCAAGAAACCATAAAAAGTGTTGAAATGTTGACAACTTTACCAGCATGTTGGTCATCGAGTAAAGAAGAATTTATCAGCCCCAATTTAAGGACATCAAAGTCAGAGTCTGCTTTCTATAACCAGTCTTCTGTAGAGACACTCTATGTCTCTGCCTCTTTCAAAACAGACCTTCAGAAGCCAACACAAGCCAGCACTGTTCAGATGGATAATGAAGAGCTTAAGACCTTAACCACATGGGGTGAGTCTCCCCAAAAAACAAACAGAAACATACTCTTTTTGAACATTCTTTTATTTTTCTTTGCATGCCCTCGCTTGCACTTGTGCATGCACCTTCTCTCTCACTCTCTCTTTCTGGTGTTGGCAGGGGGGTCCATCAATAATATTAAAATGTACATGCCATAGGGGTACTTCTCAGTTGGGAAAGTTCTCCTTTATTAAAGGGCCAATAGATAATTTAACATTGTGTATTACCAAGATTAATGTCACGTATTAGCATGAGTTCTGAGTAATTTTGATGCTGAAGGAACTATCATTAGAAGGAACTGTCATTAACTGAGAGTTTCCTTTTATTTAGGTTACTTATTAAGAGATTGTATGAAAAGGATTATTATGTATATTGGTATGCATTCCCATGTATGTGTGCTCTTTTTGGGTATTGATTACTCAAAAGAGCAAAGAATTCCATCCCTTCTCTCTCTTTATAAAACATTAAGAGAGCTGCAATATCATTTAAGCAAATGATAAAGGATAAAGCCATTTGGAATTCCAGGTTGTTAGCTGTTGGTTATTAAATCCTGCCTTATATAATTATGCTTTTACCTTAAAAGTTGATTAGTAAATAGAAGACTTGTTTGCTCATGTATTTTTCAAGGACTAAGTAAGTAGTTTATTGGTTCTCATGTACAATGTTTGCCAATTCATAAATTCAAAGCTTTCAATATAAATCTTTTTAACTGCCTCAAACAGATCAAAAGTACAGATAAGTATGAATAACAAGAACTACCATATCGAGGTTAAAGAAATTTACCTTGGTTCTATTAAGGGTAATGAATAATAAAAGATTCTCCTGTTGTTCTTTTGAGAACTTTTGGAACTGAATAGCCTAGATGGTAGTAGAACTGATTCTTAGTTTTGTCACCATATTAACTTTCATGCTGGCACTGCAGATGTGCAAACCAATCAATACTAGTTATGACAGCTGTGAAGGCTTATTTTATGTTTGGCTACCCTTTGGGAAGTTACTACTTTTGATTCATTTCTTTCATAAATGCCACAAAAAGATAACTGAAAATAATTTTTGGCCACTGTATTCACACCAGGTATTCTCAATAAAACTCAGTGAGAAGTTCCTATAAAACCAGTTAGCAGAAAGACCTTTTCATGTTGGCTGTAATGCAGTATACAATATTAGTCTAACCATACCACTAAAAATAACTGTTAAAGCTAGAAAGTTATTAAGAACTAGTTTAAGTCATCATAAGTCAACCAAGTTAGAAAATACATGATGAGTTCAGGGGATATAGCTCAGCGGCACAGTGCCTGCCTGGCAAGAGTGAGGTTCTGAGTTCTATTGCCAGTACAAAAAAGAAAAGGAAAATACATAATGAGTCATGATGCCCAGGAGCAGGGCATTGAGACCTGCTATAGTTTAAATCTAGGATGTTTCTCCAAAGTCTCGTGTGTTCAGAAGTGGGGCTTTTAGAAGGTGATTGGGTCACGAGTGTGCTAGATTCATCAGCAGATTGATCTGTCGATGAGCTCATAGCTAAATGTGCTGTTAGAAGTGGGCCCAGGCCTGGTCAAAAGAGGTGGGCCACTGGGGCTATGACCTGGAATGATACGTGGTTTTTTTTTTTTAGTGTTTTGTTTTTTGTTTTGCTTTTTGAGACAGGGTCTAAGTCAGGAAGTTGCCCAGGCTGAGATTAACTTGCGATCCTTTTGCCTCAGCTTCCCAGAGTGCCAGGATTACAACATATGCCACCCCCCATGCCTTGCAAGAATACATTCCTGTCCTTGGCTCCTCATTTAATTCTCTGCTTTCTGACAGCCATGACATGAGCAACTTCTCTCTGCCATGGCCCTCTGCCATGGACCATGGACTGAAAACATGAACCAAAATAAACCTCTCCTTAAATTGTGGTATCAGGTATTTTCTCCCAGGGACAAGAAAACGATTAAGTCAAGATGAGCCCCTCATTCACCTCAGTTCCCCCTCCCATTTTGATCAGAGGCCTGGATTTTCCACAATCTCATTTGGCTTGGAAACAGTTGAAGCTTGGGGCTTTCCAAGTGTCAAGGACTCAAGGGGCTAATATTCTAGATGACAGGGAATCACATACAAAAAATTCTAGAAATCTTTATGTAATTACAAACTGTGAAGCTACCTATATTCTAGATGAGATGCTAACATACTCAATTTGAAACAGCTTCTGAGAGGCCAGCAAGTTCAGCAGAGATTCTCTGATAGTTTTGGTTTGCAAGGAGACCAACGTTGGAGTTCAGAATATGCCAAACTGTAGAAGCCCTAGTAATACTCCAGGCTTTCAACTGGGATTTTTGAAAAGCTGTACCTTAAGATCAGAACTACAGATATAGACAAATCAAACTAGCACAGCCCTCAGAAATACATCTAGCTTTACCTGAACCAAAGTGATGATTTATATTCCACCTGTTTCTAGAAGCTATGTTAGCTCTTTCTTGAGAACTTCTACAATTTTACACACAAGAAAAGTTGGCATTCAACAAAAATTACCAGATATAAGAGGAAAAGATATAACAGAAACAAATCTACAAGTAATCTAGGTTTTGAAGTTATAAATAGATGTTTTAAATAATAATGGTTTAATATGACCAAGAAAACAGGAAAAGACAGAGGATTTCATCATAGTGTATTTTTTAAAAGACCCAATGAAAATTTTTGAGCTGAAAAATACAGTAGCCAAAATGAAGGCCTTAAGATATTCCTCAATCTATATGGTCTAGGTATCAAAAGAGATAGTTCAATGCTGGCAGAGAAGCTGGAAAGTTATGAAGGAAATTCTAAAAGGGAAAGAAACTTGGAAGGGATGAACCTCACAAACTGTATATAAACCCCGTCCAAATCCTTGGCTGACTGTTAAACAGTCCATGTGAGGGACCCTCGTAAAAATAACCAGGAAAAAAATCCCTTTGGAAACTAAGGAAAAACTTTGCTTTCTCCCTGCAAATTGACAATCCAAAGAGCTTAAGCAAGTTATTTTCCTACTAAAAATTATACCTCAGAAGACTGTCACAGAACTGAATAACTCTCTACCCCAGATGTCCAGTGTAAAATTAAAAATCACTAGCCATTTGAATAGGAAAACATGTCATAATGAAGATATAACTCAATAAAAATGAACTTTTAGATGACCCAAATACTGCAACACAGCAGACTCATAAAACAGCTACTAACGAGAGGAGGAGCTGGGCAGATCTGGGGTGCCCTCACTGGCCTCTCTGCGTGTCTGGAGGACTCTGGATTTCTGCGCCCAGACTGCTGGAGTTCCCTCAGGCTTCCAGGTGCAGTGAAGGAGAGAGGTGGGTTTGAGGCTTCCACATCAGCCTCCCCATTCCCGGCTTCATTTGGAGACCTGCTGAGCTCCCGATAGGTGGGCTGGCCCACACTACCAGCCTAGCCCAGGCTGTTTAGCTGCCGCGCCTGGCAGGTCTGCAGAGGAGGAGCTGGGCAGATCTGGGGTGCCCTCACTGGCCTCTCTGCGTGTCTGGAGGACTCTGGATTTCTGCGCCCAGACTGCTGGAGTTCCCTCAGGCTTCCAGGTGCAGTGAAAGAGAGAGGTGGGTTTGAGGCTTCCACATCAGCCTCCCCATTCCCGGCTTCATTTGGAGACCTGCTGAGCTTCCGATAGGTGGGCTGGCCCACACTACCAGCCTAGCCCAGCCTGTTTAGCTGCCGCGCCTGGCCATAGGTCTGCAGAGGAGGAGCTGGGCAGATCTGGGGTGCCCTCACTGGCCTCTCTGTGTGTCTGGAGGACTCTGGATTTCTGCGCCCAGACTGCTGGAGTTCCCTCAGGCTTCCAGGTGCAGTGAAGGAGAGAGGTGGGTTTGAGGCTTCCACATCAGCCTCCCCATTCCCGGCTTCATTTGGAGACCTGCTGAGCTCCCGATAGGTGGGCTGGCCCACACTACCAGCCTAGCCCAGCCTGTTTAGCTGCCGTGCCTGGCCATAGGTCTGCAGAGGAGGAGCTGGGCAGATCTGGGGTGCCCTCACTGGCCTCTCTGCGTGTCTGGAGAACTCTGATTTCTGCGCCCAGACTGCTGGAGTTCCCTCAGGCTTCCAGGTGCAGTGAAGGAGAGAGGTGGGTTTGAGGCTTCCACATCAGCCTCCCCATTCCCGGCTTCATTTGGAGACCTGCTGAGCTCCCGATAGGTGGGCTGGCCCACACTACCAGCCTAGCCCAGCCTGTTTAGCTGCCGCGCCTGGCCATAGGTCTGCAGAGGAGGAGCTGGGCAGATCTGGGGTGCCCTCACTGGCCTCTCTGTGTGTCTGGAGGACTGTGGATATCTCTGCAACCAGGGAGGGTCCACAGGTTCCTGAAGCACTGCGGCCTGTGGTGAGTACCCTAACCCGGCTGCGATTGAAGAACTGTGGAGCTTCCAAGGGGCAGGTGGGCGCACAGTGTCCCTGAGGCCCAGCTTGTCTGGAACTGCGGAGTTCTGAGCAGGCAGAGGAGGGACACTGGTTCTGTAGGCCTAATAGCTTGGAGTAGCGTGGCGCCAGAGTCCCAGTAGCTCCAAACATAGAAGGGGATTTTCAACAGATCCTGAGGAAGCTTTCAAATAACACTTGAAACACAGAAATATAGGAAAATGACAAAACGAAAGACCAAATTACAACCTCAAACCTCCAGCCCATCTCAAGAAACCCTAGGAGCGATGTATATAGAAGAAAATATATCCCATCCACCTCATATATCGGACACAATAGCCACTGAAATTGACAAGCAACTCCAGGAAGCTTTAAAGAAATTCAAACTCGAAATAATCTCCCAGATAAAAGAAGAAATGATAAAAGAAATGAAAGAGATTCTAAATATATCTAAAGAAAACACAGATAAAAAATTGGAGGAACTAAACAAAAAGATAGAATCCCTAGACGAGCAATATAAGAAACAAACAGAATACATAATGCAGATGCACAGAGATATACAGGAAATAAAAAACTCCACTGAAAGTTGTAAAAACCGCCTTAATGAAAGTGAAGATAGAATTTCAGACCTTGAAGACAGGATTGCAGCTAGTGAACAGGAAAGGAAAGATCTTTTGAAAATAACAAGGAACCAGGAAACAACAATTCAACAACTGCAAGACGATGCAAAGAAGAATAACATAAGAATGATAGGGATTAATGAAAGAGAGGGAGACAACATGAAGGATGTCAGGAGGATATTTAGAGAAGTAATAGCTGAAAATTTCCCAAGCATGAGATCAGAAACTGACATCAGGATCAGTGAAGCATATAGAACTCCAAACAGTCATAACCAAAATAAAACTACACCCAGACATATAATAGTCACCATCCCAGAAATCCAACACAAGAATAGATTATTAAAAGCTGTCAGAGAGAAAAGACAAATCACTTATAAAGGAAAACCTATCAGAATCACAGCAGACTTCTCAGCACAAACGATAAAGTCAAGAAGAGCATGGAGTGAAGTATTCCAGATCCTAAAGCAAAATGATTTCCAACCAAGACTGATATATCCTGCAAAACTATCATTCAAAATAGATGGTGCAATACGATACTTCCATGACAAAGAACAGCTGAAGAACTTCATGAACACCAAACCAACCCTGCAAAAAATATTGAAAGACAGTTTAGATACACAAAGGAAAAAACCACTAAGCAAAGCAAATAATTAAACAGAACCGAAAGATAAAGATGCAACAACAGAGAGATAACATTCCTACAATTAACCAGCATTTAACAGTAATAACCATTAATGTAAATGGTCTCAATGCACCAATCAAAAGAAACAGACTAGCAGAATGGATCAAGAAACAAAATCCAACCATATGCTGTTTACAGGAAACCCATCTAACCCAGAAAGATACTCACAGACTGAAAGTCAAAGGATGGAAAACAATTCTTCATGCAGCAGGAATCCAAAAAAAGGCAGGAGTAGCCATTCTGTTTGCAGACAACGTGAACTTTAAACCAACAATGACCATAAAGGACAAAGAAGGTCACTACATACTCGTAAGGGGAAAACTCCAAGAGGAAGAGATAACTATCTTAAATATATACGCACCAAACTCCAGAGCACCCAGTTATATAAAACAATTATTAACAGAAATGAAAACTCAAATTATCAGTAACACAATTGTAACAGGAGACCTTAGTACACCACTGACACCAAGGGACAGATCAACCAGACAGAAAATGAGCAAAGAAATAACAGAACTGAATCACACCTGTGAACAAATGGGTTTGATAGACATATACAGAATGTTCCACCCAACAACATCAGAATACACATTCTTCTCAGCAGTACATGGATCATTTTCTAAAATAGACCATATATTAGCTCATAGAACATATTTAAGCAAATGCAAAAGAGTTGAAATCATCCCTTGCATATTATCGGATCATAGCGCTCTGAAATTAGAAATTAATGACAAAGGATACTGCAAAAATTCCGCAAACACATGGAAACTAAATAACACACTCTTGAGTAATCAGTGGGTCACAGAAGAAATTAAAGAAGAAATTAAACAATACCTAAAAGAAAATGAAAATGCAGATACAACTTACCGGAATCTGTGGGATGCAATGAAAGCCGTTCTGAGAGGAAAATTTATTGCACTGAGTTCCCACATCAGGAAAACAGAACGAATACAAATAAATAACTTGATGCTACACATCAAACAGCTAGAAAAAGAAGAGCAAGTCAAGCCCAAAGCCAAAAGAAAGAGGAAATTATAAAAATCAGAGCAGAAATCAATGCAATAGAGACTAAGAAAACAATCCAAAGAATCAACGAATCAAAGAGTTGGTTCTTTGAAAGAATAAATAAAATCGATAAGCCCCTAGCCAACCTTATTAAAAAAAGGAAAGAAAAAGCTCAAATTCATGCAATAAGAAATTAAAAAGGAGAAATCACTACAGACCCAATAGAAATACAGAGGATCATCAACACCTATTTCGAAAACCTCTACTCTCAAAAGTTTGATAACACAGAAGAAATAGACAGATTCTTAGAAGCATATGAAGTACCAAAGCTAGATCAAGAGGATATAAAACTGTTGAATAACCCAATCTCTGCTAATGAAATTGAGAATGTAATTGGGTCCTTGCCCACCAAGAAGAGCCCAGGCCCAGATGGATTCACTGCAGAATTCTACAAGAAATATAAAGAAGACCTAATGCTGACACTCCTCAAACTATTCAATGAAATTGAAAGGGAAGCAATCCTTCCTAAGTCATTCCTGGAAGCAAATATTACTCTAGTACCAAAACCTGAGAAAGACCCAACTATAAAAGAGAACTATAGACCGATCTCCCTAATGAACACAGATGCAAAAATCCTCAATAAAATATTGGCAAATAGGATCCAGCAAATCATCAAGAAGATTATACACCATGACCAGGTGGGATTCATCCCAGGAATGCAAGGATGGTTCAACATACGCAAATCAATAAATGTAATCCACCATATCAATAAAGCCAAAAATAAGAATCACATGATCATCTCTATAGATGCAGAAAAAGCCTTCGATAAGGTCCAACACTTATTCATGATAAGAACTTTACAGAAAATTGGAATAAATGGTCTTTACCTCAATATAATAAAGGCCATTTATGACAAACCAACAGCCAGCATCATACTAAATGGCCAAAAATTGAAAGCCTTTACTTTAAAATCGGGTACAAGACAAGGATGTCCTTTATCACCACTCCTATTTAATATAGTACTGGAAGTACTAGCCAGAGCAATTAGGCAAGAAAGAGAAATAAAAGGGGTAAAGATAGGAAAAGAAGAAGTTAAATTATCATTGTTTGCAGATGACATGATACTCTACATAGAAGACCCCCTAAACTCCATTGAAATACTCTTAGATACAATAAATAAATTCAGTAATGTGGCTGGATACAAAATCAATACTCAGAAATCAATAGCATTCCTATACACGAACAACAAAATTACAGAGAGGGAAATAAGAGAAACTGGACTATTCACATTAGCAAGCAAAAAAATGAAATATTTAGGAATTACTCTTACGAAAGAAGTGAAAGACTTATACAGTGAAAATTATAATACACTGAAAAAGGAAATTGAAGATGATCTCAGAAAATGGAAAGACATCCCTTGCTCATGGATAGGAAGAACAAACATTGTGAAAATGGCCATTCTCCCAAAACTGTTATACAGATTCAATGCAATCCCAATAGAAATACCATCAACATACCTTATAGATCTAGAGAAATCACTCCTAAATTTCATCTGGAACCAGAAGAGACCTAGAATCGCAAAGGCAATTCTAAGCAGCAAAGACAAAGCAGGAGGCATCACAATCCCTGACTTGAAGTTATACTACAAAGCAACAGTAGTAAAATCAACATGGTATTGGAATCAAAACAGAGCTGAAGATCAGTGGAATAGATTAGAAGATACAACCACAACTACGAACACACTCAACCACCTTATTTTTGATGAAGGAGCCAAGCAGGTTCACTGGAAGAACGACAGTCTCTTTAATAAATGGTGCTGGAAAAACTGGCTCTCCATTTGCCGAAAACTAAAGCTAGACCCATGTCTATCACCATGTACTAAATTAAAATCTAAATGGGTCCAAGATCTGAATATTAAAACAGAAACACTAAATCTATTGGAAGACAAAATAGGTAGAAACCTTGGAGACATAGGAGTAGGTAAAGAATTCATGAACAGGACTCAAACCGCACGGGAAATACTTCCCAGAATCAATAACTGGGACCACTTCTTATTAAAAAGTTTCTGCATGTCAAAAGAAATCTCCAGCATAGTGAAAAGAAAACCCACAAACTGGGAAAAGATTTTAGTGAACTCTCTCTCAGACAAGGGCCTCTTGTCTAAAACATATAAAGAATTAAAGAAACTCAGACCTCCGAAATTCAAAGATCCAATCCAAAAATGGGCATCTGAGATGAATATGCAATTCTCAGATGAAGAAATGCAAATGGCAAATAAATACATGAAAAAATGCTCATCATCATTGGTCATTAGAGAAATGCAAGTTAAAACCACACTGAGATACCATCTCACTCCTGAAAGAATGGCCAGGATCAAGAAAACCGACAACAAATGCTGGAGAGGCTGTGGGGAAAAAGGAACTCTCCTGCACTGCTGGTGGGAGTGTAGACTGGTACAGCCTTTGTGGAGATCTGTCTGGAGATTTCTCAAAAAGTTGGGACTGGAAATCCCATTTATTCCAGCTATTCCACTTCTCGGCATATTCCCAGAAGAACTGAAAGCATCATACCACAGTGATATATGTGCACCTATGTTTATAGCAGCACAATTTGTAATCGCCAGATCTTGGAAACAACCCAAGTGCCCATCAACTGAGGAATGGATAAAAAAGTTGTGGTATTTCTATACAATGGAGTATTATTCAGCTATAAAGAAGGATCACATTGAGATATTTATCAATAAATGGGCGCAGCTTGAGACCATACTCATAAGTGAAATAAATCAATCTCGCATGTGTGAATACCGAATAGTTTCCCTAATGTAAGTAATGATTCAAATATATAAAAATATGTGGTAATCATGATTCCCCATTAGGTGGCCTTGAAGCCTTATAAAGTTTTCACTCATTAATTAGAAAGGCTTTATTCTGGGCTTCTTGATATGAAAATATTTGAAGCTAGAGTATATGAAGTTTTACCCAAATATTTCAAGGAAAAAGACACTATGGTAACTACTATTAAGTCAGGTTATAAGGTGGTGAAGTACTAGGCTATTGAAACAGTCATGCTGTGACCTCTATTGTTATATTGTTATGTCCTGTTTTATCTCAATCTCCCCCTTATTGTTTCAAAAAAAATTATTTAGTCATTTCTTATGTTTGTCTTAATTAAAGAAAAAATTCAAAAAAATTAGGATATATAAATAGTAACTCTTTTTGATTTCCTATTAACTTGTTTTGAAGTCCTGTAGTACTCCCACGATCTTGTTTTGACTGATTAGACTCTGTTCCATTCTATATGATAGTATCAAGTTTGAAGACATAGGCAACTACTTTGAAGACAATAAGATTCACTAAGATACCCATTCTGGTTTGACTATTGTCTTCTTTGGAAGTCCTGTAATGTTTACAATGCCTAAGTTTTATTGGTCTTGTTCTCTACTGTTTTGTCCAACTTTATAATATCTAATAAGATAGACAATTCTTTTTAAGGAAACAAGGGACAACGTTGATAACCATTGTTGATAAACTTGTACTCTGTTCTACACCATGTGCTATGTCTATCCTTGGTATTGACTGACAGCTTTGTTTTGCCATATTTGACTGTATTCTTCCCCCCCCCCCAAAGAAAGTAATAAGCACTAAGGAGTAATAAAATCCAAGATGTGTAAATTTTGTTGTAAAAAAGAGAGGGAAAAAAAAAAAGAAAAAGAGCTCTAACGGATATAACAGCAAGTGTGTTTGGGGGTGTTAAATAGCTGACTTTATCAATGTTTTTGGAACATTGAACACAGCTGTTTGCAGTCTCCCTGTTTGAATGTCCACCTTGTGTTCTTTGATACTGTGATTTGAGGAACTATTTTCAAGAAAATAGTGTGTAATCTACTAGCAGGTAATTTCTTACTGTTATGGTTTTTTGTTTTGTTTTGTTTTGTTTTGTTTTGTTTTGTAGTTCTGTATTGCGTGTACCCTTACGCCGCTTTGGTTTGTTTTGTTTTTTTCTCTTTTTCCTCTTAAATTTAAAAAAAAAAAACAGTTACTAACAGTTTATTCAAGGACTTCAAATACTCACAATGAATATACAAAGAGAAAAATCTCAGCAGACAAAATCTCTTTTTAAAAAATGGAAGTTGTAGAGATAAAAAATAAATAATTGAAATGAAAAATTCACTGGAAGTGCTTAATAGCAGATTAAAAATGAAAGAAATAGGGATAAGTGAATTCAAAGATAGGTCAATAGGAGTTTTCTAATCTGAAAAGTGGAAAGAAAAAGATTTAAAATAAGAAACTCAGTCTTATGGGACATGTCAAGCAGTTTGACATTGGTATAATTGGACTTCCAGAAGGCAAGGGAAATAGATATATAAAAACTGTTTGGTGAAATAGGGGCTAAAAACACGGCAAATTTGTGGAAGAAATAAACTTCCAAATGCAGAATGCTCAAGCAGAACAGTTAAAAAGAGAACATACCTAGTCACGCCATAGTTTAACGGCCAAATTTCAGAGATAAAGTTTTGAAAGCAGCAAGAAAAAAAATTATCATGTAACATATAAAAAGAAATAAGAATGGTGTAGAACTTCTCATCAGTTTTCTCCTTAACACAGATGCAAAAATCTTTAATAAAATTTTAACAGATCAAATCCATAAAAATGATAATTACCGGGGCTGGGGATTTAGCTCAATGGCATAAGTGCCTGACTTGCAAGCAGGCAGTCGTGAGTTCAATCCCTGGTACCGATAAAAAGGAAAAAGACAAAAAAAAAAGATAATTACCATGATCATGTAGGATTTTTCTCAGAATTTTAAGGTTAGTCTGATACTTGAAAATCTCTGTAATCTAGTATATTAACAAAATAAGATATGATTCCTGCAGAAAAAACATTTAATAAAATTCTACACTCAATTTCAATTTTTTAAAAGTCTAAGCAAGCTAGGAATTTCTCTCAAACTGATAAAGACCATATTTAAACGATCCCTACTGCTGACGTTAATTAATGATGAAAGACTGGATGTTTTACTAATCAAATCAACAACGGAGAAAGAATGCCTCTTCTCACCACTTTCATCCCACATTGTATTGGAGCAAGTGCAATTAAGGCATAAAAAAGAAATCAAGAGGATATACATTGGAAAGGAAGAAGTAAAACTATTTTTACTCAACTATGACATGGTTATCTGTGTAAGAAATCCCAAAGAATCGACCAAAAGAGCTTCTAGATTTAATAGATGAGTTCAGCAACATTGTAGGGTACAGGTCAACATATAAGAATGGTTTACAGTATTTGTGCTGGTATGTACCTGTAGTCCCAGATATCTGAAAGACCAGTGCAGGAGGTCAAGGCCAGTCTATTTATCCAGTAGTAAACAATTAGAAATTTAAAACAATACCATTTACAGTAGCATTTTTAAAAATACTTAATGAAAGACATGTAGGACTTCTGCACTGAAAACTTGAATTTTTTTTTCTTTTTTGCTGTACTGGGGATCAAACCCAGGGCCTTACACCTACTAGGCAAGCATCATACTGTCAAGTTATATTTCCAGCTCAGAACACTTCTGAGAACAATTAAAGAATCAAATAAATGGAGAGAGATACTATGTTCATGGGTTGGAAGACTCAGTGTTGTTAAGGTGTCATTTTAAGTCATTCTGTAGATTTGGCCTGTTCCCAGACCGGCATGTTGTGAAATTGACAAGCTGAATCTTATATGAACCTGCCACCTAACCAGAATAGTCAAAGCAATCTTGAAAGCCATGGAACTGCTGAGTATCTAGAATAGCCAAACATTCTTGAAAGCAAAAGAACAAAATAGGAAGATTCTGGTTACCCAATTTCGAGACTTATCAGAGCCAGTCGTGGTATATGTCAATAGTCTCAGCACTTGGGAAGCTGAAGTAGGAGGATGGCCACGAGCTGGAGTCTAGTGAGAATTATGTAGCAAGACTCTGCCTCAAAAAAAAAAAAAAACAAGTAGACTTATCATAAAGCTATAGTAGTCAAAACATTGTGGTACATATGTTTTCAAGAAAGATTGCATTACTTTTGTAAATACTATGAAGGATTTGTTTTTTGTTGTTGTTGTTGTTTTGGGGTTTTTTGGTGTTTTTGACATAAGGTGTTGCTAAGCAGTTCAGGCTGGCCTTGAACTCACTTTGTAGCCTAGACTGGCCTTGTATCCACAGCAGTGTCCTCCTGCCTCTCAGCCTCCTAAAGTGCTGAGACCACAAGCATGCACCACCATGCCCAATCCAGTAGGAAGATTTTTAATGTTGAAATATTGGTCATTCAGTTGAAATCCCTTGCCTGACAAGGTGATTGGTTGAATAACAGAACTGATACTGTCCTTAAATCATTGCTGTAGTATTTACTTGATTGCTTATTACATTCTTAATTATAATACTCTATATTTGATTTCATTAAAAAATCATTGACCCCTTAATTCGCCTTCCAATTCTGGTAATAGGGAGACATAGGTACACAAATATACTATATAGATATATATTTGTGTGATGTTGATAAACTTAACATTGATTGCACATTGTTAAAATTTCTGTTGACTTTCAGGGGCAGCTCATTCTGTGTTTGTCATTTAGAACATGACTTACCACAGGTTCTGGAGTCAGGCTGCCTGGGTGCACGATCCTGGATCAACCACTAATTGTGTGGCATTAGATGAGGCACTAACCTTTCTGCATATCAGTACCTTCATCTCAGCCCAAGGGTATTGATGGCACTGGCACAGCACATCAGCATGTGCAGAGTGCTTAGAGCGGAACTTGACTCTCAGTTAAGTGCAATATAAAAGCTTGCTATTATTACTCAGCTGTCCATATATTTAGTTCCACTTTTAGAACCTGCTCCCCTCGAGACCATGGTGAAGGTTTAGTGTAGGCACTGTAGAAAATGAGAGAAGTAGCTGACAGGCTGAGAGATACTACTGTGTGCCCACCTGGTTTGTGGAGGTCTGTACGTCTCCCCAGTGGTACTGAGAAGCCTGGGTGTAGGAATCAGAAGGGTAAATGTTTAACCCACACAGACACAGGACAAGGACTGGGAAGCTACAGCATCTGGACCACTGCCTGTGTGGGGAGAGAATGTTATTGGAATCCAGCCTGGCTAATTTTTTGCATATTGTCTATAAAAGCAGAGTTGTAACAGAAACTGTGCGGCACACAGAGCCTGAAATATCTACTCTCCGATCCTTCACAGAGAAGGTGCTGACCACGGGTTACTAGTTAGTGAATAAGGCAGACTACAGGGCAGCATAGTGGCAAGAAAGTGGCTAAGTGACAGTGCGGACTAGAGTGGAGATTCAGTGCCACCTAGGCATTGATAGCAGGAGAAAAAGGACCACTGGATCTGTTGCCTCAGCACGGCCAGATGCACATGAATTAGAGGAAATGGGAGGTTAGAAGTGAGTGAGAAGAAAAATAAACTTGAAAAAGATTTCAGAGCAGGGCAGTTCCAAATGCTGACTTGTTCTAGGTGGCTGAAGGTCATGATGGCTAAGGAATTCCAGAAGTGAGGAAGCTGGAATGGATGGCTAGTCTCCATGGACTGTCACTCAGTATGGTAGAGACTAGAGAAGATGATGTCCATTTTCTGGGTTTGTTTTCAGAAGCATTTGTTTGTCTAAAGGGTCTAGGTCTGACATTGTTAACTCTTTGGAGGTAATGATCTGGGAAAATTATGAAATACTTGCATGCTTGTATTTTAGAGGATCTCAGAGGCAGCCAGCCTATGCACTATAACATTTTTTAAATTTTTATTTATTTATTTTTGGTACTGGGGATCGAACTCATAACCTTGCGCTTGCCCTGCTTATGCTGCTGAACTAAATCCCTGGCCCCACACTGTAACATTTTTGCTGACTTTGAGGGACAGACTTGCTGTAGCAACCTCATTTGACTTTTCAATGCTAGGTAACATTTCCTGTAATGTCCCATTGCTTCTCGTTAGTTTAATTTTAAGTTATGTGTCTGTAGCTCAAACTATTGTTTTGTCATTAGACTAAACCTGTGTCCTGGGTCTGTGTGGGTTAAACATTTACCCTTCTGATTCCTACACCCAGGCTTCTCAGCACCACTGGGGAGAAGTACAGACCTCCACAAACCAGGTGGGCACACAGTAGTATCTCTCAGCCTGTCAGCTACTTCTCTCATTTTCATCATGTGCACTAAAATGGAGAAATAAAGTGCAATTAGATGCTTTGAAGTCAGACCTGGTGTCAGTCAGCTTTCATTATATTCTTCTAAGCCACACCTGTGTAAAGTGTGTTCTGCTACAGTGGACACTGTCTAATTTTTTTTGGAGGCAATAGAACCTGTTCTGCAGCTTCGCCTGTGGGACAGTGGTGAGTGTCCTACCGAGCCACCTTCTTTGTTTCTGTCTCATGCTCTGCATAGCTCTTTTTCAGTTCCTTTTTGCTAGTGAAAGAAACCAAACATCACACACACACATGCACGCATACACATACGTGCACACACAGTTATGTATTAACCATTCCTTTTTCCTTTATGTTTACAAAAGGCTGCAGACCCAGAACAATTAAGAGCTTCCCTGAAAGAAAGAAGGAAATTAGTAAAAAACAGCCCTGGAAAGTGTCCCAGCTAAGCCTGTGCTGCTGGCCAGGCAGGTGCAGTAGCACCAAGCAGACAGAGGGCAGTGGGCTGCTCAGCACTTCCAGGGAAACCAGGGAGGCGCTGGGGACAGGGAGCTGTGCTGCTTCTGCCTGCTGATGTACAGGCAGAAAGAGCCCACTCTGATTTTTAAATATGGTGAAGCAGATTTATACTCTGTAAGGTGAGAAAATTCATCTTTAATCCAAAAATTTGGTTTTCCCAGGAAAAATTTAACATAGGTGATTTAGAGGTTTCCTTCATCTATTTATTTTATGTAAGTTATTTATGTCATTAAATATGCTTTTTAAACATTGAGATCTAAGTCATATAAAGTATATAATTTTATAGTTTTTAGTGCATTATCAGCACTGGACAACTATCACTAAATATAGAACATTTTCCTCACCCTAAAAGGCCTGTACCCATTATTATAATCACTGTTCATTTCCTCTTCCCCTAACTCACAACCACTGATCTGCTGTCTGTGTTTTGCCTGTTCTGAACATTTCATGTAAATGTCATCATACAATATGCAGCCTTTTGTCTGACTTCTCTCACTGAGCATAGTACATCCAGAGTTCATCCTTGTTGTAGCATAGATCAGTACTTCATTTTTCATTATGCCCAGATAATATCCTGCTGAATACATCAGTGATGGCAAACCTTTTAGAGCTGTCAGTGCTAAGAAATGTGCCCATTGTGGCATATGGACCACCACTGGTACAGATATACACATTTTATTTATCCATTTATCTACTAGAGGACATTTGGGTTGTTTCTGCTTTGCAAGGGGCATTAATTACAAATCTGCTGTGGACATTTGTAGAAAATGTTACATTGTTTAGCCAGAGATCAAAATTAAAATTGTGTAGTGAACTTGATTGATAGTCATTGTGTAACAGTGAGGAATACCAGAAGAAATGAATTGGAAAATGAAAAAAAAATCCTTCTGTTGTAGAGTAAACTGTTTAAAAGTGTTTAGTCAGCAAGGTACCTTTTTCCAGAAAAAGTTATATTTATAGCTAATAAGGGTTTTTAAATATTTCTAGAAATTTATTTGTTCATATTTGTAGCACAGTTCTTTTACATGCCCTTTACATTGAAACCTGTAATATCTTAAATAACTGGTCCAATATTTATGAACATAAAAAATTAAGACTGACATGTCAGCCTTTTATTGTGTCTTATTTGCAATATTCGCTGTGTGCCCGCTTTGTTAAATAGGGCATTGAAGAGGATGAATGTTAACAAGATACCCAAACCACTTCTGTAGTGAGCCAAAGAAGGAGAACCAAATGGGCAGCAGAGATACACCCTAAAGAGCAGCTTGAAGTGCGGGTGCAGCTGTGGAGTGTTTGGAAACAAAAGTAAATCAGTGTGCACAGTTAGAAATGAGTGGCTTCTATGAGCAAAAGCATCACGCAGTCTTGACTCAGGCTACAAGACTGTAAACAAGGGTAAGCCGTGGAGCCAGCGGTGGTCAGACCAGAAGCAGTGGTTCACCAGCTTCAGCAGGCCGCAGACGCACCTGTAGGCTTGCTGAATCTGTTTCCTGGGCCCAAGTTTATTTCTCAGTAGGTCTGGGGTGGGGCCCAAGCACCTTATTTCTAACATGTAGCTAGGTGATGCTGCTGCTGCCAACACATTTTGAAAACTAGTAGCATAAAGTAACTACCAGAATTTTCAGTCATGTCATGTATGTGTATGTGTGTCTAACATAACTGTATTATATTTATGTGTATGATAGCACCGTGTTAACATTTGACTCAAATACTGTTTGCTATCAACCTACTTAAAGGCTTCTTATTAAATCTTCCTTTCTGACCAGAGTGAGCTCACATTCTACCTCTAGGATGGTTTCTTAGTACTCTAGCAAGTAGACTTTGGATCCCAGACTCTTAGAGTCTCATGGAGATAGTTCTGCTGCCTTATTCATGAAGTCTCCTTGCCAATAGTCATTGAAGCTGTGCATGAGTTCTGTGAGTCAGTCTCCATTTCCCAAAGCAGCACGCTCCATGTGTGGAAACCATGACCATTAGAAAGTTCTCCTTTGTTGGGGGCTTGGGATAGTTCGATCCCTGGTATCGAAAAAGACAAAAAAAAAAAAAAAAGTTCTCCTTTGTTATTTAGACTAAAAGATGTTTTCCTAAAACTTTCACCTCCTGACTGCTGTTCCAACTCATGCATAATAAGAGACATTATATTATTACTAAAGTTTTATGACTACGTTCAAATAAATGCCTTTCATTCATTCTTCCACCATCCTTTTTTTTCATTCTTGTTTTGGACAAAGATTAATATATCTATCACCCATTCATTACAAGTCCCCACACTATCCTGGTTGCCTGTCTTTTATTTTTTTACATTGAGAATTTAACATAATTCTGTAATAGCATAAAAATAATCTTAAGATAGTGAAATAGTATTGAAATAGTGTCTAGTAGTTAAGATCATACGCATGCTTTGACACTGAAAATACTTAAATTTGAATCCTCTAGTTGCCTCTGTTTAACATTGTGATCTTGAGGAAGATTTCTAGCTTCTTTGAGATTCTTTTGCCTCATATTTAAATTGAGATTATAAAACCTCCTCCATGCTGTATTAATCTGTGTCTTGTTGCTGTAACAAAATACATTGAGGCTAAGATGCTTGTCAGTAAAAGGGGTTTGTTTAGCTCACAGTTTTGAATATTTAAGAGCATGGCACCAGCTCTGATGAGCACTCCCTTGGCTGCATCACAACACAGTGGATGTTTTCATGGTGGGAGCACAGTGAGACAAGAGGCCATAGATGGGCTCTGGGCTCAGACTCCCTCTTTCATAACAGCTTAGTCTTGTGGCAGCTAATCAGATTCTTGTGAGAACAACAATAGTCCTTTCCGCAGGCAGCATCTCCCACTGGGCCTCACCACTTAAAGGTGGCACCACTTCTTCACATTGCCTTTCTAGGGACCACACTTCCAACACATGAACTGTGAAGGACAAGCTGTATCTACAGCAGGTGCTAAATGTAATTGGAAAACAGCTTTTTGAAAAGTAGTTAAATTCTTAGACTTTCCCCTGCCAAGGAGCTGAATAGTTACCCTAAATACCCATCACCCACCTAGGCCCTGGTGGAATCTGGACTGTGCACTGAGCCTCAAAAATGACAAGCCCATTCAAAGCTTCCCTTTAGCTTTTCAATCCTGTTCTTAATAATAAGCAGACATGGAGTACCAGACATCTGAAAAAAATTCCCACATGGAATAGTGAGGCCAAACAAACAAAAAGCAGAAACTTGGAGGAAACAAGTTATACTATGAAGGGAAAAGAAAACTTTTTTTAAAATGCTCTTTACTATACTCAAAGTGATAAGAAAATTCAGTGTAACCATAAAATAAAGAACAGGATGCTACAAGAATAATTTCTGAGAACAACAAAAAAGTTGAAACTTACAACAACAGAAAAGAGAAACTCGGTGGTAGAATTGGAAGCTGAAGTTGGCAAAATTTCCAGGAAAGTAGAGCAAAGAGGCCAAGGTAGAAAAAACAAAATAGCAAATTAGAAGGTTAGTCCAGGAGATCCAAGGCCTGAACAAGAGGAGGTTCAGAAAGAAAGAACAGACAAAACAATTGGTTATATCCTTTGAGAAAGTTTTGAAGCTGAAGGAAATGAGTTGCCCATTTAAAGTCCCACTTCCACTTGACCTCAGTGAGTGAAATTCATTCCATTTCAAGGCACAGCACTCAGAAGCTGTGGAGCACCAGGGCCAACGAGGAAAGGTTTTCTAATACTTCAGAGGCAAACAGGGTATATACACTTAATAAGAATTAAAATAATCCCAGCTCTTGAATACTGGATGTGAAAAGATGGTAAAATTTAGCTTTCAAAACTTGGAAAGAGAACACTTTCTGCCCAGAATTATTTATCTAACCAGTCTATCAGCAAGACTAAAAGTAGAGTCTGTCTTCAGACACAAAGTTCCCAAACCTTTACCTTTTATTCATCCTTTTCATTGACCTCCTGGAGAATATGCTACACCAAAAGGAGATGGGGGATGGACATGCCAGATGACACCCAGAGACTCCAAGTTAAAGTGCAGCAGTGTCACTCAGAATGCAAACGTACGAGGCTTTCCTCCCTGGCCTGCCCACTAGCCTTGTAGCATCTGTTTAATCCAAGGATAGAATGTGCAGATCAGCCTGACCTACATCCTGAAGTATACAGGACTCATCTTGACCATGTGCGGTGAAGTTCCTGCTTTCCCTTGCATGTCCTGCTGCTGCACCAGCTTAGAATACTCATTTCATCCTCAAGTTTTGTGATTAGAATTTTTCCTGAAAACTGGAGATAAGCCACAAAGGGCGCTCACAGGCAAAAATAGAGAATAGCCACCTACCCTGGCCATATTTTTATAAACATTCCGATTTAGAAGGGACATGAATATGTAGAGCAAAATACAAATAGGTAAGTCATGTGTGCCAAGTGGTAAGCTTCAGTTTTCCGGTTCTATGACTCACAATGAAAGTAAGTCTTTTTAAAGTATAAAGTTCATAGTAAATCAGAGACTAGAGAGCTGGTTCTCACTAGCTTTTATCATGTGTCCATAAGTGAATGCAAACAGATATTCCATGAAGAACAAAGTTCAATATTGAAAAAAGAAGTTTATCACCTAAGTTACTGTAGATTTCTCAGAATTTTAAGTGTGCTGACAGACCCAGTGTCCTGACATGCAGCACAGTGTGTAATTTGCCCAGCCTTACTTGACCACAAAGCCTTGTTTCACAACAGGGCTGACATCTTAAAGAACACATTGTTCCTCAGAAGAGTTTTGGGAATAATGATTCAGAATGAAGTATGAGAGAAGACACTGTGATTTTTGCCTGAAAATGAATAGATTTTTTTTTCCTTAAATCTTTAATTTTGCATAAAACAGGTTTAGAATGCTTTTTATGTTACTTATAGTTTATTGGTAAGAAAAGTTATTATATGTGAGTGCTAAAGTGTTCTGAATTTCAGGTGAGCTGGACTTCAGCTTTGATTGTATTTGATCACAGGGAGGAAAAGATTGATTTCACTGACTGTGGGGCATTTCTCCTTAGTCAGTAGTTCATTTTGTCCTAATAATCTTGTGGGAGGGGGATGAAAGACTAAGTTGCAGGTTTCTCAGACTTTCTACTTTAAATACAACTTAAAATGCTGGCAGTCAGCAGAATGGGGTTTAATGCTTTTCTCTCTGATGAAGTTTACAGTAGTGTAAAAATATGTTGGGCAGGGCTTGGGAGTCAAGATGAATATTGATAATCCTATTTTAGGTTCATTTCCATGGTATTAGTGATATATAATACATCTGTAGATTTTTCTCAGTTTCCTGCTTTGGATTTTTTAAAGCTTATTATGAATATTTAACATTTAAAATTCTAAGTAGTTTATATTGAGACCTTCCAGATAGACTTCTACATTATAAAATTATTCTATTACTCTCATATGTATGTTACATGAATCTTTCTCTCATTTATGCATTTTAGTTTCAACTGCCTCCGAGGTACCATCTTCCTTTTCTGCTTCCTCCAAGTCACCTTCTGATGCGGCATCTCCGGAGAAGCCAGTTCTCCACTTACCCCTGGTTCTGCCCAGGCCTTCCTTCTGGGCTCTGCCACATCCACAGTGGTCTTCTGGCTCCATTAAGCATAGAGATAAGTCAGCCAGGGCCCGCCACCCCTTCGCTCCTAGTGGCCCAGGGTCTTCTGATGAAGAAGAAAATGACAATCTCAACCTGCTGGAAATTCTGCCAGATAACTCTGATTCTGCTAAAAATCAAACAAGTCATATTTCCAGCAGTAACTGGGTAGCTTTTCCCACTGAAAATGTAGACAACATTCCCTCCACATCCTGCTCTAGTTTTCAGGCAACCCAAGGGAACCTGCCTAGGGAGCCTGAAGCAAACAATTCCATTAACATTCTTCTAGGGGAGGTAAAGAGCGCAATAGTAAGACTCCACGAAGATCTGAGCACAGTGATACAGGAGCTTAGCGTCATCAGTAGCCACCTGGTAAGCATGAGCAGGAGTATTCTGCAAGTCAGCAAACCTTCGTAGCTTCTCAGTCTGCTCAAACCTAACAACTTCAATAGCCATTTTGATAGAATTCTTATGCTTCACTTCTGAAAACACTTAAGAAGTTAACATTTTATAGATTCTCATTACTATGGGGAAGGGGTGGTAGTGTAATTTTCCTTGTCAGATTTATTAACGAGTACCTTTCAGCCAGGCATGGTGGTACACACCTGTAGTTCCAGCACTCTGGGAGGCTAAAACAGGAGGATCACAAGCTCAAGGTCACCCTGGGTGACTTAGTGAGAGCCTGTCTCAGAATTGTAAAAATAAATAAAAGGGGCTGGAGATGTAATTCAATACAAAGGCCCAGAGTTCATTTGTCAGCGTGAGGAATTTCAAATTAGTAAAGTCATTTGTGTGATTTATTTTCCAAAGAAGAGTCACATTTGATAATTTCCAATTTGTATGTTCATTTGAAACTGAAGAGAATGTCATTCTTCCATGCTTTGTGTTGTCCCTCATCATGGCATTAAACGTTAGTGAAAGATGAGCCAAGACTTCAAACTGCAAGTAACTCAGAGCTGCAGGCCAAGTGAGCAAGAAGCCCTTTCTTGTTCGGCTGTCTGGAGCTTCAGCGCTAACAAACCTCTGCCTTGGCTTAGGCGGTTTGAGTTTGGAGCATTGGTTTCATGTGTTCTCTTGGAAGTTTCAGGTTCTGCAAAACAAGGCTAGAAATCTTTTCCTTTCAGATGTCATGGTGTTGATCGTTAAGCTGAAATAAGCAGGGCATGGGACATATGTTTTTATTGTCAGCATACTTTATAAAGTGAATTCAAGTGCATACTTTTCCCTTCTATTTTAGAAATAAATTTGATTTTTCATCTTATGTGTATCTTTTTAATTTGCTAAGGCAGTCTTTCAAATAGAAATATCTTGGCTATTTATGGACAAAATGACCTAGTTTGGAAATTACAGTCTAGTGATTCCCAACCCAGCTAAACACTGGAATCACCATAGAAGCTTTCACTTTGTTTTATATTTGTTTGAGAGAAGGGTTCAGCGGGCTCCATGTTCCCATCAACAGTAACCAACTCAAGGCTAAAATAATCCTGATTATTTTGAAGAAATGTGGAACATTTAAAAATAGACTGATGCCCATGTCCTTCTCCCAGACAAACTGAATCTGGTTTTCATCATGCAGTTTTGTCTAGGAGATTGAGGGAAGTGTCAGTGCAGCCCTAAAGCAAAAAGAGGACATTTGACATTTTTGAGAAATGGCAGGGAGGCCAGTGTGGCTGGAGTGAAGAGGGACAGTAGTAGATCTGAAGTGATGGACCAGAGAGAGAGCAGGGCATAGTGGCAAATGATAGAAGTTCTTGAAGACTATTATTAGAGATTGGCCTTCTAAAACAAAAATTATAGTGGATTTGGGTACAAAATGGCATACTGTGGCTTAGATTCTAAATGATGGCCCTGGCTTTGGCAGGAGAAGTGTGGTACAGGGACCTGGGGTGAAGCAGGTAAGAGCTACTGGTGATTCAAAGCAGAAGGGACAGAGTAGAGGCAAGAAATGGGAGTTGGTTTAGAGGCTCACTGGTGGATTGAAAAAATACATGAAAGAGCAAACTGAAGAATGAATTCAAGGTACTGGACTGAGCATTGAAATTCAAGATGAAGTTACCATCAACTGAATTGAAGATATGCCTAGAGAAAATTTCAAGTTCACTTTTGGATTTGTTTAATTTGAAGTATCTATTAGATAACCAAGTGGAGATGTTAGTTATACACCCAGATGTGACAACTGAATTTGAGAGAGAGATCTAGTCTGGAGAGGAGGCTGGGAGTTTGTATCTGGTCACTGACAACCTGAAACTGAATGAAATCACCACAGGAATGAGTACGGTTGTGGAAGGAAGCTAAGGCCTGAGCCTTCAGCCTTCACGGTCTATGAGATGAGCGAGAAGTGGAAGAACCAGTGAGCAGGCAGCAGGCTAAGGAAAGCCTCCACTGAGAGAGTAACAAGGCAGTTTGGGGGGCCAAGAATGTACACCAGTGCCCTTCCCCCAAGTTCACCAGTTACTAACATCTTTCCACACTTGCTCTGTCTCCCTCCCTCGCTAGACATGTTTATGTCTGTAACACGTTCTGTAGATCCAGGTATATTTCCCTGAGTCCTTTGAAAGTGGAAGTCTTCATGATGTCACATGAATAAGGGCCATTGTTTTCCAGCGCACCTTCCCATCGATCAATTCTCTCTCCAGCTGTGTCTAAATCTGTCAGGTTATTTATTTATTTTTTATTTCTAAAATTCTATGTTCTCTTAACATCTGCTATATTTTCATAGATGCATGTTTGTTGCAGATATTTTAAGCACATCTTTACTAGTGAGAAAAATCAATACAGAATTCTGGCAAGTTAACTAGGGCATATTTTATTAGCAAACTAGGAGAGAACACTATGAATTTAAAACTACATTTTCTTTTACATGGTTGTATCCAACGAAGTTTTTAAAAATTGAGATATAGTCCATATACCGTGAAGTTTACACTTTATGGTGTGCAGTTTGGTGGTTTTTAGTATACTATATTGTAGGATTGGTCAGCCATCACCACTGTCTGTGTACAAAACATTTCCATCACCAAAGACAGTTGTCAACAGCCACTCCATTTCCCCTTCTTCTAAGTCCCTGGCAACCACCGATTTCCTTCATGCCTTTATCTATTTGGATATTTCATATAAAAGGAATCGTGGCTTTTTGTATCTGACTTCTTTCATTTTGCTTAATATTTTTCAGGTTTATCTGTGATGTCACATGTATCAGTTTTTCACTGCTTTTTTATAGCTGAACAGTATTGCACAGATACACTGCCTTTTGTTTATCCTTTCGTTAATGGATATTCAGGTTGTTCACACTTTTGTTGTTATGAATAATGCTGCTATAAATATTCACGTGAATGGGTTTCCCATTCACTTAGGTACATACCTAGGAATGGCATTGTTAAGTCAGAAGGTAACTAACTCCTATGTTCAACTTTTTGAGAAACTGCCACACTATTTCTCACAGTGACTGCATGACTTTACCATAAGTTTTAGTATACAATACTTTCATTGTTCTCTATCTCAAAATGCCTTCTAATTCCTATTATGAAGCGGTGAAGAAGTATATTTCCAAATTTCAAAGCATATTGTGCTTTCTGATAAACTTAACGTCTAGACTTGTTATAGGTCTATTTTTGTTGTCTGTTGTTTCTGCTGGATTATGCTCATAATATTGTTTCCACGTGGTTATCTTTATGTGTTGGTCATGATACTTGAAAATTTATTTGCATAAATAACACAAGACCTTGTTTTTGCTTCTGCTATTTACACTGGTTAGGTAAATCAAGGTCATGGCTTAAAATTCTCCAAAAAGCCCAGATTAATCCCATACTTAAAGTCCTCATAAGGGACAGTTCTTTTCAGTCATCACCACTGTATTGCCACTGTGTATCACTTTAAGGAGCATCTGCGTTAGACTTCTCACCTTGTGTGAGGTGACTTCTGTTCCTGTCACCTTTCAGTGCCAACAAATGCCCCTGGCTTCTGTGATCATTTTCCTCCCAGCTCTCCCATTGTCTTTTAAAGTACTATTTGTACGGCTCTGTACAAAGCCCTGGGAACATGGTAGGAGCTAAACTAGATATAGTGCCTGTTCTCAGAGAGCTCGAGCTCTAGAGTTTTGGAGAAATTTGACAGATTAGTCAGATTGTTTGCCAGAATGTAAAAGTCTAATTTGTTTGGGGAAGGATTATTATTTAATCTCGTCAGGCAATTTGGAGAAAGCTTAAAGATGTAATCTTTTGAGCCAAAATATGAATTCTAGGATTATTAAAATAAATACACCAACAACATATAGAGCAAATAAACTTCTTTATGAATTAGAGTATAAAGTGAAGGTGACATTTTCTGCTTTTCTTCATACATTCGGGAGATTATGTGGAAGGATACAGTATCCTCTTTTCTTGTTGCTTTCAGACTTCTTAGTTGTACTTTGCCAAGTAGAAAATAGAAAGTTTCCAGAGACGCAGAAGTTCTTCCTCCCCACCTACCTCAGCCAAAACTACTCCACAGGGACCTCGAATGCTCAGAGCAACTGCCAAAATAGCCAAGTCAACAAAAACTATCCCTTTCAGAAACTGCCTCACTCGTTATGTGCTTACCACATGCACGTAGTCACTGCAGGTTTTAAAAGGTCTTTCATTGCTCACATATTTTAATACAACCACTTATTAATTAGTGTAATTAACAAGCGCTTATTTGAGTATTTAGCCAACTCCATTAAATGCGTAGAACCAACTTGGCTTAAATTAAGAGTGGGTATATTCTGATTGACTTTGTAATTATCTCAGATTAAAAATAGTTCACTAGATGTTACTCTCTTTAAGTATTTTAGTTTGAACTTGAAGGTGTTATACAGCAGTTATAAAAATATTTTCATTTACTGTCAAATTACTCATGTGTTCATTCTTTAAATATTTATCAAGCATCCATTATGAACAGGCACTTCGCCAGGCATCAGGGACATGGAAGAAGATGGATGCACTCCTGTCTCAGGAGCCACAGCTCAGCAGTCCCAGGGAGGTGAGGGAGCAAGCGCTGGGTTAGGCCCGTGGGCTTGGGGAGCACAGGACAGCGCACAGGGCCTGGAGAAGAGTCCTGTCCAGCTTGGAGGGGACAGGATGCTATCTGGAGGGAAAGAAGGTCCCACAGTATCTGAAGGGTGAGAGGGAGCTGGAAAGCTTCTGCTTAGGGGAGGGTTAGGAGACAGAGCACCCTCTGGGCAGACAGGTCAGCACGTTCCAGCAGTGAAGATGACATCTGAGCAGGAGAACAAGCTAGTGGAGCAGTTGGGAGTGTGAGGAGTAAGCAGGAATCACAGCCCTGGTGAGTGGAAATTGAGCACTTCACTTCCAGCTTCACACAGTGATGCCGCCGGCACAGTAGTGGCAGACCCTTAGAGATGAGTGCTCAGGATGCACTAGAACTCATTCATTTATCACAGAGTGCCAGCGCTGCAGTGAAGCCAGGGTACCAAGGTTTCAGTGTAAAAGAAACAGCTCATACATTAACATCTTTTGTCCAAAAAAATAAAATGCGTGCTGTAGTTTCGCCACCACCAGGATGCGTGACAGCAAGGTGACCTTTACAGCCTTGATAGAAGAAAGAGTGAAAAGTAAATGGGTCAAGGTTGGGGATGAGAGGGTTTCCACACTCCATTCACAAATTAATAAAACTAGACTTTTAGGAGTTTTTTGGAGAACTTGGTGACTCACCCTCTTTCGAGACAAGCTGCTTATGACAGCCATTTGCCCCAGCGCGCAAAGAGAATCTTCTTTTGTGTCCTCATTTGAAAGAGAAAGGGAGTACCCAGAACAGCTCATGAATCAGTTATTCTAGTCTGCATTCTGGGGACTGCTTTTCTGGTTTTTATTTTCTTTTTAATAGAGTAGATTCCGAGAAGTGATGAAGGGGTTTAGAGATGTGGAATTGAGAGATTTTTATTTCTTGCCAAACACCCAAGTAATTGGAGGAGGCTGAGCACATTATTGTTATGCCAGAGTGTGTGCACCACCTTTTATCAGCAGACAGGCTTTGAGAAGTGTAAATTGGCTCAGGAAAAAACTAGGTTTTCAAGATGATTTTGTTTGGTAATTTTGAATTCTGTTTTCTCACTGATAATGCAGGAAGTTCTCAAAGATATGGTAATTATTGCAGAAATATGGCTTCAGGCATTTGCAGCTATTCAAACAGTAAAATTCTATTATAAAATGTCACATTCTACATGTTAAATTATGCTACAGTTAGAAACTTGTCTCTGGACCATACACTACATATTCCTTACAACATAGAAGCCTGTAGCAAGGAAGCAGAGACATCTTAGTACCTTGACCACAGGCAGCAAAAATAACAGAATTATTATATGTGACAGGTTCTGCTTGGTAAGGCTAAATTATTAGATTATGCCCATATGCTTTCTGATCGAATATTCTATTGGGTCCATTTCAAGTTCTCAAGCCAATCACATGGAAAAGTCTAATAAATTATACTTTCATGACATTTTTTGAGTACTCCATTTATCTGAAAAGCTCTTAGCACATCATGAAGGTATTAAAAGTGATGATGAGCAAAATGGAAAGCTCGGCTTGTCTATAAGGTAAGCATTCGTTATTATTCACTATTACTGATTAAGTCAACCATCAATAGAATTAGCAAATCATTGGTTGATATTGGTACGGAGGTAACAATGTATAAAAATCCTCTTAGTTTCTAAGTTTAATGGATGGTCATCATAAAGATTGTTCTGAATCTCAGTCCAACAGGATGAGAACCCACATGGCATATTTGGGATCTAGAGAGCATTTTTGTGTGTGTGTATACACTGAGAATTGAACTCACAACCTCACGCTTGCCTGGCAGAGGCTGAGCTTAAACTGCTGAGCTAAAGTCCCAGCCTTGAAAGCATTCTTAGTAGAGTAGATAATCCCTTCTCATCAACAGAACTAGAAGGCTAAACCATTAATATCTGGAAAAATCCAGCATCTTCAAAATAAGAGACATAGAGTCACAAAGATGAGCAGGAAGGGCGTTGGGGATGGAGGGGTCAGCAGCCAGGGTTCAAAGTCAAAGCCCATCTGCCTAGCCTTGCCAGAGAGTAAGAGCCTGAGGGTCTAATGTGAGAAGCCTGCCCTCCACTCCAGGGCCGCGTGTCTGCAGCTTTGGGCAGACAAATAATTCTGTTCCTCTCCTCACACAATGTTCCTAGGAGCTGTCAAACCCTAAAGCATGTGTGGTTGCCAAGATTAACAAGATTATTGTGTTGTTATCTGAATGTCAAGAAATAACAACTTGCCTCCATATAGAAATTCATGCACCAGAGCACTTTGGCACACATTTTCTATTTTAATCCCACAGCAAATCGAGAGTTCATCATCTTCCTGCTGGCTTGGTGTTCTGACCAAGGCAGTGCAGCCCCAGAACCAGCTGGAGGTCCTTCCTCTCCCCCACACCTGGCCATCACTCTGGCCTAGCACGCTCAGCCCTTGTCCTGCTCCATCTCAGCAGTGGAGCCAGCCAGGGTACCTACATACTGAGGTAAGAGGTGAGACAGGTGCAGGCTGAGGAAGAGAAATGATGAGGGGGGTGAAGCTTGAGAGAAACACTCAGGGAAGTTCTAGGACTCTTGAGATTCCTTAAAGGGAGGCTGATGGGAACAAATCAAAGATGAGCTCCAGCTTTCTGGTTTAATAATAATAGCAATTGAAACAATGCTAACATCAATCCCAGCCCTTTCCAACCCTCTCACCACCCTACCAGGAAGGCATTGGTGTCATTGTGTTGCATATGAGGAAACAGGCTGAGAAGAGCTATGGTCCTCACCCATGGTCACACAGGAAGTCCGTAGGGGCCAAAGCCAGACCTTGAGCCTGGTCAGCTGGCCTTGCTGCGGGGCTCTTCACACCTCTCAGTCCATCCCTAGGCTGGGCCAGGCAGGCAGGGAGAAGGGCATATGGCTGGGGAATAGCTGGAGTGTGGGCCTTCCCCATGCCCCTCCTGGTCACTTCCTGCTCTTGAAGGTCACCACGACCACTTCCAGGAGCTGCGTTGCACTGCGGCTGTGACGCCAGACCCTGGGAGTCTTCCTTGCTGACTCTCATTTCTGAAGAGCTGTCTGCCTCCCCCATACCCAGCCTGCCCTGCCTTTCATGTCAAGACCCAAATTAGAGGCTAGGGCAGGGGTAGAGGATTTTAAGAGCTGGCTTGGAGCTAGGCTGTCCCAATTTCTGTCTTTCCCTTTCCCACCTCATTAAACCTCAGAAATGTCATGTAGCCACACTCACAGTTTGCTTTTAATTGGGGACTGTTTGTAGAGGTTCACCATGGCAGTGGAGAATTTTCACTCGCTACTGTAGGTCTCTGCCTCCGGAGTCTGGGATATGCTCTTGAAAATCACACAGAGCAGCCCAGAAATAGCCAACAGACTTTTTAAAACATGGCTTTGCATTCAGCTACATAAAACAATGCTAAATTCATACTTTAAAAAAGAATAAGATGGACGCAGACAGCCATGTCTGTTGGGGGTTAATTTCCTTTTCTCTGCTGATAGGGCATTTACTTTCCTTCCACACCCATTGTGTAAGGGGGTCCGAGGGAGAGCTGCCAACCCCAGAGGAGCTGTCCCGCTTTCTACCCCACGTCCCCCACCCAAAGCCAGAGAAAGTGCACTAGAAAAGTACCACTCAAGATTGCGCCAAGGGTGAGCACATGCAGCTTGACAAGCACAAGTCCAGAGATAAAGAAAACTAGCAAAAGGGAAGAAGTGTCTCCCCACACAGCAAGAGGCCAGGCATTGCTGTTCTCACAAGAGGACAAGGACGGATCTAACTGGCAGACTCCAGGGGCACCCGGTGATTCTGTCTGTGATTCAATCTGCAAACAACCTCCGCCCTCAAGGAACATCACCGAGAAGCTGACCTAAAGTTGAAGGAGACAGGGCAGGGAGGCAAGGTCTGGGCCTGTCCCCGGGGCAGAGGCCTTTCCCATCTTTGTGACCACAGAAGAGGAACACAGACGTCCCTGGGCTACCCGGAAAGATGAAGCCCAGCTCTGTGTGTTCACATGTTGAGGAGGGAAGCGACCTTCGCAGAGGCTCGGCACTGCTCTGTCCAAAGCACTGTGGTGTGCGGATGAAGGCCCATCTTACTAGTTTGCTGGGGACCCTTGCTGAGCGTGGCTCACCTTGGTCTCTAAACTGCCAGTGCTCTGTGGACAAGGAGGGCCGCATTAATGACCTTAGCAGGCCCTGGTCCCTGCTAGGGGCAGCGAAGGTGTGCAGCTCAGGAACAAAGGACACAAAGGCTCTCCTGCCTACCGTAGAGGCAGGGGTTGGCACCAAGCCTCATGCTGAGGCCCGTGGATTTCCCTTCTTGAAGTATTTTAGGAAGCTAAGGGAGGAAACACTCAACAGACAAGTCAGCTGTGCTGACTTGTTATTCATCTCAGGGTTCCCACTGCGCAGTCTGTTTGGTCCCCCAGGCCTTGTGCTCCCTAACATCTGTGGAGCACTTTACAGTTGGCAGAGCACGTGAACACATCTCAGTATAGTCTCATAGCTCTTTGGAGAGGAGAGGGAGAGGAGGATCTCAGACCTCAGAAGGACTGGGTGCCTGGTACGAGGTCACACAGCTCTGAGGAGCTGGCTGGGGTCCCTTCCCGCCGGATTCCAGTCTAGAGGTGGCTCAGTCCGCTGGGGCTGCTCTATGCTGGGTGGCTTACAAACAACGGAACCTTATTTCTCACAGTTCTGGAATACTTGCCTCTGTGTCCTCACACACCATCACAGAGGTGATGCTGGGGCTCAGGAAATAGCCTTGGCACTTTGGTCTGCTGTAAAACTTTGAACCGAGCATATTGAACCAGCCTTAGATGCAAACTGTCTCTAATCTTTACCTGCCCTCCCATTTCCTGCCTGTCTTCTACCAAGGCAGTTGATAGAAACCAGAATTCCTAGATGGACAAGACGGTTCAGGTCTGTAATCCTAACTACTCAGGAGGATGAGGCAGGAGATCACAAGTCCAGTTTAGGCAACCCAGTGAGACCCTGTCTCCAAATAAAAAGTAAAAAGGGCTGAGGACATAGCTCGATGGTGGAGTGTTTGCCTGAAGTCCTGAGTTTGATCTCCTGTACCACGAGGAAAAAACAAGACAATTTTTCTCTCCTAAGACAGCTCCTAGAAACTAGACACATCACTGTCACTTGCCCTGCCTTCCTGTGGAAGAGCTGCCAATACCAAGATTCTCTGGCTGGCCTTGCCTGACGGTCACAGACTCATTTCCAAAGGTTTCTGCCCTGTGCCTGGCAGGAAGGAGACCCACCCAGAGCCAAGGAGAATCTAGCACACCCGTCTTGCAGTTTCTGCCCCAGTAGTTACTGCTGGATCAGATAGTTGCTATCTAATCCCATTTCTACATGGGTCATTTTCCCTGGGTTTTGGGATCTTTGTGTCTGAAGGCCTCTGTGTCACATGCATCCTTGATTAAATAAATCTCATGGTTTTCTGTCATTAGAGGAGTGACCTCTGTATCATCTGTGATGGTGGGGAAAAGGGTCCCATCTCCACACTATAAGGGCCAGAAGGCTCTCTGGGGTCTCTTCTAAGGTGGTGATAATTCCATTTAGGGACTCTACTCCCCTGACCCAGACACCTCTTGCTTATACGTAAGCATGGTCAGAATATGAGTAGAGCCCTATGGGCCCATGCGCTAAAGACGTGGTCCCCACAGTGGGGCCATCGGGAGATGGTAAAGCATTTAAGAGGCCCTTAGTGGGCCTCCTTATATCACTGGGTGCATTCCTTCAAAGGGACCTGGACCTCTTTCTCTCTCTTCTGCTTCCCGGCTCATGAGGTTAGCAGTACCTCATGATGCATTGTTCTTGCCCAAAGCAATTGAGACCACTTGATTTTGTTTGTTTGTTTTGTTTTTTGTACTGGGGATCAAACTCACAACCTCACACCTGCCAGGCAGGCACTTGTGCTGCTGAGCTACATCCCCAGCCCTGACCACTTGATCTTAGAACGCCTAGAATTGTGAACCAAAACAAATCTGATCTCTTTAAGTTAATTACCCCAGTGATAGTGTGTTACTAGTGTCAGTTACAGAAAGCTGACTGATACACCTCCCAGAGTCCACCTCCTCATCCTAACCCACCTCCTGAAGGGTTAGGATTTCAGCCTATGTGGGTTTCTCTTTGGTGAGGGGCAAACATTCATTCCAAACCAAGAAGCCTTGGTTGCTGCCTCCCGTAAGCATGGAGATTCTAATCAGCTACCAAAAGCCCATTGCGGAAACCCTCCCCTTAAAACCATCTCCCATAGTCTTTATCTTGTACATTAGCTTTGTTTAAGGCATTAGCATATTTCATCATCTCTAATATATGGAAATTAGTGTTTTTCATGTGGCTCATTAATCTCTGCTGCTTCCCCTGAAGATGCTGGAGTTACAGGAAACAGTGTTACACGAAACCAGAGCACCTCACGGACTTCAGAAGAATGGAAGGGGAGGGGAGGGCGGTTGTCGCCAATTTTGTCTAGACACCTAAGTGACAATCATTAAGCTGATTTCGATGACTGATTTGTCACCGTTTGAGGAGATGCCATTCCACTATTTAACACTACAACATAGCCTATTTGCCAGCTTCTTAGCATAAGGCCATTACCACCTGGAAAGATAAATAGATGCTAGAATATTAATATGGTAAATTAATTAAACTTTCAAATTTTAAAGAAAGTCTAAATAATGCTTGAGTTGGGACGGCACCAGGAGCAAGCATGAGTCTTTGTGGTTTTTCTCTTCCATCTTGACAGCCTGAGCACAGCCCTCTGGACACATGCCTGTTTCTCTTGTCTATACAGAGTGTTAATCTGTCCCTTGGGCCACACAGCAGTGATGGCAATGTACTGTGAGGAGAACAGTGTCTTCCCGGAAGCTCCTCTGGGATGGTGGCAGGGGACCTCTAACGGGAACCCTGGTATGAACAGCAGCATGACAAAATCGATGCGCTGTTTCTGCAGGGCTTTGGCCCTGCTGAGGAAGTGGTCTATAGAAAAAGTGACAGAGATGAATTGTTCCACAGAAGAGAAACTGAGGCCACCATCATGGTCCCTGTGTTAGCTTCCTGGAGCTGTAGTGACAAAGTACGGTGAATGGGTGGCTCCGAATGCCAGAAATGGATTGATTCTTGCATTTCTGGGAGCCCAGAGTCAGATCTGAGTGTGGGCAGCATGAGTTCCCCTGGAAGGAGAATCTGTTCTTGCCTCTCACTGCCCATATGGAGTGCTGGCTGTCCTTGGTGGTCCTGGACACAGCTGCATGGTCCCAGTCCTCTCTGCCTTTATGTGGCAGTCTCTGCCTCCAAAGTTCCCCTCTGCATAAATGATCTGATCCTGAGGGAACTTACTGACCTTTCTCTGTGCAAAAGCTGAGCTGGGCTTAGGAAAAGATACAGTGGGACAGGTATAGTTTTTTGAATTGGATAAGTCTGTCTTGGGCCCAGCTCTGCCCTTTGTGACTCTGAAATCAAGTCTACAAATGTCTTGCACAGAGTAGCTGCTCAGTAAATACTAGCTCCTGTCTTTCACCCCCACATCTCCCAAGTATCCGACACAGTCCTGGGATTTTAGGTTGACCTGACTCAGCAGCGATTCTGTAGCTCATGTGTGCAACTCAGGATGAAGCTACAGCCTAATGGACAAGGGAAGCATTTTTTTCAGGGCCTGGGTTTTCAGATCCATCAAGGGATACCAGGCCAGCTGGCCTTTGAAAAGGACAGGACAAATGCCATGCCTGGAATTGATTGCCACAGTGTCTGTCCCAGTCCTGCATTGGGCCTTTGTGTCTGCAGCAAAAAAATCAATTGGCCTGTCCTAGGAGCCCGCATCCCATGGAGCAGCATTCAGCCCAGCACAGCTGCACCAGGGCAGGCGCACTCTGTCAGAGCCCTGCCTCCAGACAGGTGAGGCTGTAACCTGCTTCAAAATGACACATGTGGGAAGGCTTGCCTGCATCTTCAACACCTCCACAATGCAGGTTCCAAACCCCTTGGTTTATCAGCAAGTCTGTGGGGGAAAGGACTGTGTAACCCGAATCCAAGGAGGCTGCTGTACAAGCCAAGACCCTTAGCACTGGACTTCCAAGTGTCTCTTCATATGTGTGTGCATTCATTCATCATCTACCTCAGAGGACCAGCTGCTCTCTCCTGTCCCAAATTACCCCCACTGAACCCTAAAACTAATCCCTAGGACTGCATTATCCTTCCTTTTTGGGTGGGGAAACTGAGGCTGACAGGAGTGATTTTCCCAGCTGCCTCTGCTGTGCAGCAGAGGAGAGGAGGCTGAAGTGGTGGAGTCAGCCAGTCACAAACCTGAGGAGTCTGTTCATCAACACCCTACCAGCGCAAGCCAGAACCTGCTTTCTGGGGGCTGCCTGAATCTGCTCCACAGGGCAGGCTGGCCAGGGTCAGGTCAGCAGTCCTCCTGGGGCGAGGGCCTCTCCCCAGTCTGCACCTCTTAGACAGGAGAGGCTGAGTGGACCAGGGAGTTGGATCAGGCAGGGCCAATGGATTAGTTAGAAAGTGTCTTGAACCTTGGGTGGAGGGAGGCATGGCTCTTCCTGCCGGTCACAAGGCAAGGGGGTGCTTGGTACAGCCAGGGTGAGGAGAGACGGGATGAGCTCTGGCCAGAAATAGTTCGATGTGGAATCCCAAGGGAAGGGGCCCAGAGCCCTCCTGAGCAGCCCCTGATACCCTCAGAGGGGTCCAGGCCCTAAAACTGACAGCAAATCCAAGAAGCCAGGAAAACAGGGACAGAGAGGAGTAGGGCTCCGGAGTGCCCAGCACACAGTGGGAAGAGCCAAGAGCAGGGATGATTCACCAACTCGAGGATGATGCTTTGAGTCATCACACCCCTCACTGGCCAGTCTCTCAATAGAGACAGGCAGGGAGCCCAGTCCTAGCAGTCAAAAGCGATGACAAAGGACAGCCCAGCTCACCTCTGCTGCTCCTGGGCTTCTCTGCTCCCGCCACCCCAGTCCCCACACTTCTCATCCATTTCCCAAAGGCTACAGCACTCCTCATCTGGATTGGGAATGCTAGTACCTGGTGCCTTGCAGGGGAGGCTGCAGAGAGAGGTCTCCCATGCTGGGCCCAGCCAGGGACCTTCAGAGCAGTGCCTAGGCTGAGAAATAGGAGACCAGGAGAGCCCAGTGGAGGGACTGCGAGTGCCAAGCCAGGGCTGTCGGAGAGAAGGGGGCGGGGTACAGAAATGAAGCCCAGTCATGCAACAGGCTGGCTGGCGAGGACTGGATTACACTGCACCTCTGATGTGAAGAGGAGCAAAGGGAAAGAAGCTGGGGACTGGGGCTCTGTGTGTGTGTGTGTGTGTGTGTGTGTGTGTCTGTGTGTGACAGAGAAAGAGGTGGAGAACAATGAGACAGATTAAAAGAGATCATCAGCCAGGAGAAGGAAATGGAGGTTGAGCAAGACAGAAGACACATTCAGAAGTGGAAACCTTAGCCACAGACATCTGGGAACTTTCAGAGGTCGTAAAACTCCTCCCTGCTGAGCTTTTGTTCAAGCCCTGGTATCCAGCCTCTGCCATAACTTGTGACAGGCCCATGGGCTGTAAAACAGAGCCAATTAATTGGGCCCCCATCCCCAAATGCTTCTCCCAGAAAACTCCCAGGTGCCTCAGCAGGGACCTGAAGTCCCAAGGAACAGCTCAAAACCAGTGTGTGTCACAATTCAAAGTCCCGCACTCTCCGTCTGTAACTGTCTGTCATAATGTTTTGCTATCAGACTCTGGGGCCAAAGTCTATTAAAATTCTGATGCTTCTGTGGCTTTGAGATTGGATAATGATAGAAATTTAGCAGAGGGAAGAAAAAAATTGAATGATAGTACAACCAGAAGTCACACGCAAGTGCAACCACAGGGGCACTTGCTCTGCATCCTCTGTCCTGGCGGGGAGAGGAAAGCGAGGTGACACCACAGCTGATTTTTGCAATGACGAGAAAGAGAGGATCATTAATATCAGTAGCAATAATAATAATATGTTTGTATTCTGCATTTGTGTTTCGCATAGGTAATTTGCATCTGCAGAGGGCTTGATGTTTTTCAAAGCTCCTCCTACACAATTCCCTCTCTGCATGCTGGCAGCACGCTGGAATGTTCTATGTAGCGTGAGTGCTGCCTCCAGACAGCCTGGTCTCCTCCTCCTGGGCACAGAGAAAACAACCCTCCCCACCACTGGAGGTTAGCAGTGGCCAAGCCACTCAATATGGGGGTAAAGCCTCTTTGTTATAAGTCACACGTCCCCTGCCATGGCCTGGCCTGAGGGAGGCGACAAGGGAACAAGAACCCCAGTGAACCAGCAATAGGTGAGCGTGGATGTGTGTGTGTGGCTGCACCATACCCCAGCCATACTGACTGACACAGACTTTACTTCCCATTTTCAAAATGAGTAAATGAAGACTCACAAGTCCCCAAAACCTCTTAGACATAGACTCAGCGTGGAATTTAAAGTTTGGCTCCCTGGGTGAGAGGCAGTCACTGGAATGAATTGGGAAGAACTTAACCATTAGGCAAAGAAAGTACTGAATCCCTCAAGGCTTAACCTGTTACGGATGATGACCCTGGGCAAGCTGTGGGGAAGACAGAAGGTCTTAGTTACTTTTCTTTTTGCTATGACAAAATACCCATGATTTAAGGAAAGAGAGGTTGATTTGGCTTGCAACCTGTGGAGTTTCAGTCTAGTCAGCTAGGGTAGCATGGCACAGGGGCATGGCAGAAGAGAATGGAACAGCTTGCAGCAGGAAGCCAGGGAGCTGGGGGGCAGGACAGACCATTCCAGGCCACACCCCCAGAGGCCCACCTCCTCCAATCAGGCTCCACCTCCCAACATCACATTAAGCATAAATGATTAGTATCGCACCCTCGTGATCCAGTCACCTCCCAAAAACCCCACCCGTGAGCACACAAAGCACTAGGGGGTTGTCCAGACAGAAACCATAGCACTGAACTCAGCAACTCTTAAATCAGGTGACAGGCAGAGCCCTTGGCTCTGGCACCCTGTCCACTCTGCTGGCTCTGTTTCCAAAGGTTTCCATACAGATTAGGAGTTCGAAGGTGACGCAGGCTCCCCAAGCTCTCGCACTGAATTGCTCCTCTCTTATACTCAGCTAAGTCGTGCCTTTATCCCTGTCTGGGCTCAGAATCAGCAAGTGGTTCCTTGGTGTCCAGCTGGGACATTTTTCATTTCAAAATGTATTGTTGCCCAGGACAATAGCAGAAAGCAGAGCTTACCTGGCTCCTGAGGATAGAAGGAAACAATGGAAAGGCTTCTGAGGACAGCGCACCTTGGAGAGCGGCAGCTGCTCCTCCGGCTCTGCACTGCCGCTGTGCCCTGTTGTCACGGGAGAGACCTGGAAATTAATTTTTAAATTTCCTATTATCATGCGTTTAGGTGGCAGCCTGAACCTGAGGTGGTTTTGACCTTTCAAAATGTTATAGGCAACATGGGTTTTTCTCCAGTGAAGGCACTGACCACAGGACTGTAAAAACCCAGTCTGCAATCTGGAAGCTGTGAAGTCCCCTCTCCTAAATCTCAGTTTCTCTTTCTCTCCCTCTCACACTCTCTCCCTCTCTCATTTTTATCTATGTTCTCACCAAGTGTGTCTGTCGCATTTTTGCATGAATAATAGGTATCAGAAAATTGACCATCCTGACCCTTAATCGACACTTCCATGCCATCAGGACATCATGTTGCACAATCACCCCCACTACCCTTTTCTAGAACGTTGTCATTAGCCCCAGATGAAACAGCACCCACTAAACACCAGCCCCCTGCCCCCTGGTGACCCCCACTCTGCTTTACCTCTGTGATTTGGGCTCCACTAGGATCTCAGACAGTGCGATGATGCAGTGTTTGTCTTTTTGTGACCGGGAACCTCAATCGGCTTCGTGTCCTCAGGCTTCATCACGGTGTAGCTTGTGTCACCCTCCCCTCCTCTTAATTTGGATGACATTGCACCATATGGACAGCGCATCACACTGTAAGTGGTAAAGGATCCTCAGGGGTCAGCGGTTATCTACGTTTTCCTGTTTAGAAAGTGTTTCTCCACGCATCGTTTCCTGTGCTCCCCCCCCCACACACAAGTTCTGGAGATGAGTGTCCCTTCCATAGTCTCCTTTCCTTGAGAGGGGTCAATCACCCTAAGGGTGCTCCCAGCACCCACCCTGAACCCTGCGTCCCACAACACCTGGTCCATACCCAGAGAAGAGGGTATCCCTCGGGCTGCTCCCCACATGCCCCCATCTGCCTTCCCTGATATTTTGTCCTCGCCTACACCCATTCCTCCTGTGAGCTCAGGGTGACCATACAGCCTGGCTCCAGCAGAATTCTGGAGAAGAGAAAGAGAAGGACCCCAGGGCAGTCACCTGTCACCATCAGCCACCAAGTCAGCTGCTCCACTTTATAGGGTAAGATCTTAGCAACCACAGGAAGACATGTCTCCACTCAGGCATTTCCTGACTGCTTCTGCTGAGTCCCCATCAAGGGGACCAGCTCCTTGATGCCCACAGAGCCCCACCATACAGACCTGGGGGCCTTCGGCATGAAGCAGGGAGCCTGGCTGGCCTGGCGGTGGGGGATGCCAAGCGGGCTTGGAGCACGTGAGGAGTGTGTGGTATCATTCTCTGCCCACCTCAGAGAGGCCTTTAGGGCTCTTCCTTTCCAAGTGCCAGGCTCTAGAGGTGGCATTGCACGTGGCCCTCTGTTAGCTGAGTGGTGTGTGGCGAACGCTTGAGCTCTCTGAGTCTTGATTCCCGTAAGAAAACTGCTATTTTGTCAATAATAAGACCAGAGCTTCATGAGTAGCAGCAGAGGGACCCTGCTATGGGCTGGGGCCACCCTTCACAGTTCACCTTGCTGCTGACTTTCCAATGCCACACTGCCCTCAGAGGTACACGTTGCCCTTTCAGTGCTCTGGTGAGAGGTGGACAGTTGGGCTGTGGTGACAAGAGAGCAAATATAAAGAATGTCATAAAAGAAGCCCAGGTCGCACCACACAGCCTGCCCTGTGGCCTCAGAGACCCGGTCCAGTGAACAAGTTCTTCAGGAAATGAGGCCCAGGCTGCCGTCCAGCTGGCTCCTATGGGCTCCAAGTTCAGTGATGCGCATCAGGGTGTAATGGCAGCTGTGCTGGGGTTATTTACACGGTGGAAATTGGCCAAGCCTACAAGTCAGGGCTCCTGGTTCGCCCTAGAGAGCCAGTGGTTAAACCCACTCACCACCAGTGAATCCCAACACTGAGCAGATCCACCACTGGAAAGGACTGACAGCTGTGACTCCAACCAAGGACAAGTGCGAAGCTGCTCCAGGGAGCTGTGTTCATAATGGGCAAAGTGGAAACAAGCCAGGTGTCCAGTGACAGGGGAGTGGGCAAGCTCTGGTACATTCCTCAAGCGTAAAGAGGACTAGGGACAGACACCTAGGCAGGACGAGGTCACACAGGCTTAGATGGGGTGAAAGAAGCCAGACCCCAAAGACTATGGGGTGTACGGTTCCATCTGTGTGAAGTCCAGGAGCAGACTAAGCCAGCACAGATGGCAGAGGCCAGAGTCATGGTTAGCTCTGGGAGGGAAGGGCGGGAGTGCCTGGGGCCGTGTACACGAGTGTGTACACATTTCGGAATTGCTTAGGGTGAGTGCTGAGATGTGTGGCTCCATCCTTTCTATTCCTGATGATGTGCTGCACATCTCAGTTAAAAAGTAAGGGGGCTCGGAATATAGCATGGGGGCACAGCACCTGCCTGGCAAGCACAAGGTCCTGAGTTCGATTCCCAGTACTAAATAAAAAAGTAAAGACAAAGTGAGTGTCTGTGTGTGTCTGTCTGTCTACCAGAAAGCCCCTTACTCCTTTCTAGCTCTTTATCCATCTTACCACCCACTTCCAAGTAGCTCACACCTTCCTTAAAGGAAATAGGAAAGGCTGGCCCTTCTGCATTCTGGCTTTCTGAAGACACACTCTGCTTTTGGAAAATTGTCCCCTCTCAGGGGAAACAGCTGTCCCTGCCTTCTACCCACAGTAGCAGTTTCCTCCACTGGTGGAGGACCGAATAGCACCGACTCTGTGCCCGCTTGCTGAAGGGTCAGCAGGCAGTGGGCAGGGATACTTGTAACGCTGCCCACTGAGGGTGAGGTGGGGCTCTTGGCTGTTCAATAAAGAAGTTATCCCAGGCCAGTCCTGCATCCTGAAGCAGAGCCACAGATCCCAGAGAGTCCCCGGAGCCACTGACAGCTGGCCCAGGCCACCATGGCACCTTGCTCCGTTCACATTCATTCACTCAGAATGCCAGGAAGGGGTCCCTGGTGGGGGAGGTGCCCGCCTGGTATGGCTTCCAAGGTCATGGGGGCAAGGACAGAATCAGGTGCGGGGAGCAGCTAAATATGGCAGCTTCTGGGCTACTAGGGTAGAGGGTGACATTCAACCAGAGCCCAGGCCAGCTGCAGGAGGTGGCCTGTGTCTGCCAGGGACCTGGAGGTCAGGAGCACTCCGTCCCTGGGACCCCTGCTTTGCTGGCTGCTCCATTCCCCATTTGGAACCTAGAGCAGGGAGCTGACGAAGGGTGGTACTTCCCAAGCACCCCAGGGCCAGGCTCTAACTACATTTCTTTCAATGATTGCTTATCCGTGCCCTGATTTGACAGAGAAGGAAACTGAGACTCAGTTCGTGTGGCTGAGCTCACAGGGACAGCCCCTCATCTTTTCATTTGAAAGTGAGGTAGTGACATCACAGACACATGTTTGGATTAAGAGAACTGATATGTGTAACATACCATGCAGAAAGCCAGGCTTGGAGATGCACACTGTAATCCCAGCACTCAGGAGGCTGAGACAGGAAGATGGCTACAAGTCTGAGGCCAGCCTGGGCTACACAGTGAGTTCAAGTCCAGTCTGGACTATATAGCAAGACCCTGTCTCAAAAACAAAGCAAAACAACTGCCTACAATAGCTAATCAAGAAATAGTCATCGAATATGTTGAATTCAACCAAATTCATCCAAAGAGTAAATATCCTTTTCACGCTGAGGGAGGGGGCATCAGCACAGGGATGGGGCACCACCGTGCCTCCGTGCTGTTACAGCTTGCTAAAGCCCAGAAGAATGAGATGTGCTCGCATTTATCCTGCTTTGCAGTTACTTTTATTAAAAATCACAAATTCACCAGATCCTGCTACAGAAACCGAGCTGGGCAGCACAGGCCCCGTTCCCCCTGCTACAGCATGCAGCCACAGAGTGCAATCTCCAGCCTCTGTCAGCCTTTCCGAGCCCACCTCTGGGATCTGGGCAGCTCTCCAGGCTGGGTCAGCGTTTCACAGGGAGAGAACAGCCACACCTCCCCAGCCTACTCCCTTGCTCGCTTTGGACCCCTCAATTCTCATGGGTACCTTGTGGTCAGATTCATCCCACTCCACACCTCTGTCTGACGCAGAAACACTGGAGGAATCCCAGGTCTTTCTGCAGAGCCCACTTCCCAGGCCAGGCAGGACACCATTTCCCACTTCCCCTTCCTCAACTTGCTGGCTGTGGCCCCTGGACAGTTAATCCACACACCCAAGCCTCATCTCCTTCTCTGTAAGATGAGAAGCAGCAAAGGTCACAGCCAACGACCTTCAGAAGGCTGACTAAGATGACAGGCAAAGGGGCTGAGCCCCAGGCCAGTGACATGGCAGAGATGCTATGCAGGGTCCAGTCATCCCCTCCACAACGCCATATTCCATCCCTGACACGGGCACGGTGAGTTCCGTGGCCACACCCTGGTCTGTGCTCCCCGACCTCAGCAGGACCACTGTGGCCCTGACCCTGCCTGGGCCCACTCCTCCTCACCCCAGGCTGTCCCCTGCCCACCGCCAACCCTGCCCCAGGCCTTTTCCAATGTCCCTGGCCACTTGCTGGCCATCCCCTGGTCACTATCTGCAGGACCAACCCTCACCTCCTTGGGCATCAGCCTGAGCCCCATCTACACAAGCTCACCCTGCCTCTGTGTTTTGGGAAACTGTTCTAAGATTCAGCACTTTATTAGTAAGCAGCCTGCTCCTTCCTGCTAGAAAGGTGCCAGATAAGTGCTGTTTATTGTCTTGTTATCTTTCATTTTTAATGACCACTTTTGAAACGGAGATAGAAATTCAAAGGGTCAGAGAAAAAGAAGTGTATGATGTCAGTTTTCCTTTCTTGCCCCAGCTCCTTCCCGTCCACAGCCCTGCCCATGAGCTCTAGGTCTCGTCTTTGACCCCGATTCTTTCTTCTCCGCATGTGACTCCTCCACCTGCCAGGCCATCGATGGGCTCTGTTCCCCAGAATTCCACACTGTGGATGATCCTTGCTTTTCAGGTTTCCATCCCATGCCCCTGGAAACAGGTTGCTCCCACACTGTCTATATTTTTGCAAGTCATTCACGGAATACATTCTTAGAAAGGGAATCGTTAGGTTGGCCTCACTAATGGCCACCGAACTCAACCCTGGGAGCTCCGGTCAGGCCTCAGAGCCAAGCCCACTCCTGCTGTGACAGTCATTCAGTCATTCATTCACTGACACATGCATTCATTCCTAATCTCTTGAGGGGTCCTGTGCTGGGTGCTGGGGACTCTACCAGGCCTCACTCCAGGCTTTGAATGTATTCTCCTCTTCTGTGGACTCTCCAGGGACCCCCACACAGGGCCTCCCTGAGCTCCCACAGCAGTCAAATGAGGCCCGATGCAGAGAGCCCCGGAGAAGTATCCCATCCTGGGAGACCCCTGACCTTCACCCTGACAAATGAAGGGACCAGGCTGAATGGCACATGGTGTCACCCCAGATGAGAACACGGCAGGCCTTGACTCAATCTCCTAGGGCTGTGAACATCAAGTTCCCTGCTGGGCTGTGAGGTCCTGGGTAAGGAGGGAACTCCACAGCACAGCCCCAGAATGAGCACAGGACCCGGCCCTCAGAGCCTCCTGCCGTGTGGAAACAGGGAACACCATGTCTCTGAGGAGCCCGCTGTGGCTGGGGCTCAAGTCAGGTACAAAGTAGAAAAGTTTCCTTCCAATGTGACATTTCACAACCGGCTCCGCTCCTTCCCTTTCCCATCATCATGACAAGCAGGGAAGAACGGGCATTTGGGGCACAGGTGAAGCCTCATTCTCATCTTGACAAGAGCCATCTGGATCCCTGTCATCTCCTCAAGGACTCCTAGAATCAGGGTTCACTTGTCCAAGCATTTGGGAAGTTTCTAGATGGATCTACATCTGCACTACGGGGTCCCCTCTGCCACCTCCTGCAGAGAACATCTGATAAAATCCAAATAATGTGACTGGCCCATGGGTGAGCTGGGGACAGGACACAGCACTACAGGGCCCCTCCCATGGATGAAACAGCTGTGCCTGGGGTGTGGAGGAAGTGGCTGGTGGGCAGCCTGGGCCTCAGGCGCCTTTGCCCTGGAGCAGGGAGTGTAGCATGGCTCCCCGATGCCCTTAGCACAGAGAAGCTGGTTTCCGTGAAGGGAAACCATAGTCCCGTCCCAGCAGCTGAGGACACAGTGGCCTGAGAGCTCCCCACATTGGCCACCTGCTAGGGATGGCTAGTGCTGGCCTGGCAGCCTCAGTGGTCACCAGCCTCACTGCCCAGGGGGCTTCCCCTAGGTGCAGTTAGTTTTTAGCCAGCAGTGGGGTCCCTGGGGGGTGCAGGATCAGCCCTAGTCTTGAAAGCTGGGATTTGGGGCAGAGCTGGCAACCCGACACTGGGGACAGATGGTTCTTCAGTGGGCATTACAGTATGTGTGTGTATTGGCAGGTGGGATTCAGGTAGGGCTTCCTGGAAGAGGAAATATCTATAAGACTAAAAGGAGCTGTCTGGCAAAGACCCAGGAGTCTGGGAAGGGCAGGATGCATAGACCCCAGGCCAGTGGCAGGGAACAGAGGGGACCTCTGGGGCACCGTATCCAGCCCAGCTTTTTGAGAGAAGCCTAGAAGAATGGGCAGAAGACATGGTGGGAGGAGGGGCCTGAAATTTCTAGTAAGAGGTAGGTGGTAACGCGCTGGTTTGCACCAACCATAGATCCTGTGATGTAGACAACCTTAGGGGTCAGAGGAGAGGCGACAGGACAGACAGATGGTGCTCCTGCCAACAGAGACATTTCGGAGGCTAAGTCCTCAGTACTGTAGGCTCAGCTCCCACAGGCTCGGGGGCTGAGCGCAGACTTGAAGGCCAGGGCTGCCTGGACCCGCAGTGAAAGTCAAGGGCAAGAGGCCTGAGAGGTGAGCGGGCACTGGGAGAACCCATTAGCCAGGGGCCCAAGGGAGTAGGGAGAAGCCCCACAGCTATAAAAGCAGTCACTCATTTAAGAGCTCACAGAGTTGCCCCTAATGATGGCCCCAGGCTGTCCCCAGAGGCTGCTTCTGGAAAGCAGCACAGAGCTAGTCAGCCCCAAGTAACAAACTCTATTAACATATTATAGCCTTGGCCCTAAGAAGCTGCTTTTATGTTCCAAAGATGAGGATAAGTGGCCAGATCACTTTTATGTAGCTGGTGTCACCGAGGAAGCTGTGCACTTGAAGGATCTGAGCGGCTTTTGTCTTGTTTATTAGGTGCTTCAAGATCTTTCCCGGGGAAGGAGATGCATGGGGCTGAGGATGGCCGTGCCACCTCGGAGCTGGATTACACCGCCAAGCTTGTGGAACACAGCCTGTTTGGGACCCACGCAGAGACTCTCGATACCACCAATTAAAACCACAGGGGAGGTCTGCAGGCGGGGCCACCACTGCCTGGCATGAAGCCGGGCCCCTGGGGGAAGCAGATGCCCTGATTACTTGGTTGGTTAGCGGCTCCACTGGGCAGCTGTCCTCTCCCACCAGACAGAAAAGTGGGGTGCTGCAAGGGGACAGAGACAAGGGGCTGCCACACCGGAGCATCCTTGGAGTTGTTCTGCAGGCGGGATGGTGATTACCAACCCAGACCCCCCAGCAGCCCACAGCTGCAGCCACAGGAGCAGACCTGGCCCCTCAACCAGTGCCCCTTCCCACTCTCCTTGGCAAGGCAGGTGGCACCTAAGGAAACCTTGTAAAGCTGCCGGCTCGGCACATCCTCCTTGGCTTTGAAGCTGGTGTTCTTGAGGACTCCTGTGAAGGTCAGGATGGGAGCTGCAGCGTGTCCTCAGGTCCCCGGCTACTCAATCAGGACTCAATCCATTTTCCTCATTACAGACCGGGCTCCGAGTCCATCTTTCAAACTAATGAGAAATCGTGTTTGGGCGTGTTGGACCGCTCCCCCTCCCTGGCCCGAAGCCTTCCCAGAATACGAATCTGTGTGTGGCCCAGGTGAGCTCATCGACTCTGCAGCTAAGCGCTTTAATCCCTAAAGTCTGAGGAGCCAGAAGGCCACCCCGGGAGCCCAGGCCAAGGCCAGGGACTTTCACAGAGGGATCTTCTGGGGCCTGGCAGGGGGAGAGTATGACACAGGCGCTTTAGCTGCCCCTGCTCATTCTTGTCTGTCGAACCCCGAGCTCTACAGGGAATAAACCCCACCCATGAGTGACTGATGTTCCCAGCACTGCTCTCTCTGCCAGCCAGACACTGCCCCAGCAGGGTGCCACCCAGGCCTGCCTGACTCCAGGGGTCTGTGCCCACACCTGAGCCGCCTCTGCCCTTTTCCCATTCAAAGTTTGGGGTGCGGCAGGAAGAAGTAAGACAATGAGCCCCAGAGACATCCCAGCCACGTGGTTCCTAGGGGAACCCCGCCCACCCTCCTCTCTGCCTCTCCCCTGCACCTGGCAAGACTACTTCTGCCACCCAGGGGACCCCCAAGGCCCAAGTAAGATGTCAGCCTGGTCATTCTGTGGAGCGGTGGAGGCTGGGTACAGGGACAGGAACTCAGGCTCTCCGGGATCCCCAAACACCAAGGAGGGGACCCTAACAATGCAGCCCTTACGCTGGGCATTGAGTCAGAGCCTGAGTCACCTGTGGCTTGCTGCAAGCAGAAACTCGCTTCAGCACATGCATCCAATTCCTCAGCACATGGACCCGGTCATGAGGGGGCAGCTTCTGCAGCGTGGTCACTACTTGGAAAAAGTTCCAACTTCCCACTCATGGCACCATAAGGGTTCCAAGAGGACGCATGGCCTCTAGGCCTGACTGTGTCTCGTCAGCTCTGGGGTGTGACCTGGGCATCTCACCAGGTGCTTCTGGGGCTGTAGCGAAGTGGCCAGGTGGGCCACCCCAGTACTGGCCTTCCAGTACTTTCCCGTATCAGGCATCCACTAAGCAGGAAATCTGCTGTGTCGTAATCTGCCTCAGGGCTCCTCAGCAGAAACGGGACTCACTTCAGGAATCCTAAAGAGTCTAGGCGGCGTCTGTACCCCTGCTCTACCTTGTGCCTGTGGCCTGGGTGGGCTCCATCCAGTGGGTGCGGGGGGGGGTCTTCTGGGGACCCCTCCCCACAGGGCTTGAGGATAGTTAGCAAAAGGAGCCAGGTACCCAAGCCACACGGACAATTTTCTTCCTTGGACGCTGTCACTCTTTGAGGTTCCCGCTTCCTCCTGGCTGCAGCTGCCCCATGGCGGCTTGCTGATGCCCCCTCAGATGGGGACCACAGTCTGGGCCTGACCCACCTTAGGAAGAGGTTCCTCCCAAGAGCAGGGCACTAATTGCATAGCCAATTGTGGCGTAGACAAATGGTCTTGGGCTCGTTCCGACTCTGCCTCCTACATGGGCTGCCCACGCCTGAGCCATTAGATCCTGTGATTCGAGAAAACAGCCCCTCTCCTCCGGCTGCAGCTGGCGCTGGCTCCCGGCCTTACCGGGCTGCACAGCCCAGATTTGTTGCTTCCTGGCATTCGGCTCTTTTTCAACCCATTACCCCTCATTACTCTCCCAAACTGCTCCTCACTGAGCCGCTCCTCCTCCGCCTCCGTGCCCTTCAGAGGTTTATAACGGGACTCATTTCTTGGCAGAGGGACAGGCCATCGGTCTTCTTAATCTGCCTTCATTAATCAGCCACCTGGGCACCCGGGCTACTCACCTCTGCTGCCCTCTGAATTCCTGAATCCCTGAGACACCTTTTGCAGCACCCTCCAGACCCCAGCTCACTCCTGGAGGGCACCATGCCCCCCGACACACCCAGCACTGTCCCCTGACCCCTCCAAGGATGGTGCCCCACGATGGCTGGGTCTCACTGCTGCTCTTGGGAGGCTTGTGGCAGCTGCCACCACTCCGTCAGCAGGGCCTCCTGGAACGGGACATCTCAAGCGCATTGGGATCAGTCGCCCATGGTGTGTTCCACTTTATCTGCCTGCCAGGTAGCTGGCAGCTTCTGCAGGCACAGGAAGCAAGGACTTTGTCAGGACCTGGAGAGGGTGTGGGGCACACTGAGGCCTCAGGAGGGAGACTCCAAGGAGCTGCCCAGCACCCATGAGCCTATCTTTAGGGAAGGCCCAGGGGAGCTAGCTTGTCCACCAAAGGGCATTGGGACCAGCCAGTGTCCAGCACAGGCCCCAGCCCACAGCGGGCCCTCAAGAAGGCTTGTGGAGAGGCCATGCGACTTTCAACCAAAGCGGAGGAGAACTCGATAACTGATGAAGAGAAAAAGCAGTCATGTGCCTGTGTGCGTGTGTGTGTGTGTACATGTGTGTGTGTGTGTGTGTGTGTGTGTGTGTGTGTGAGATTTCTTGGTGAGGGAGAGGAACCACCCCTACCCAGTGACCCTTAGGGTTCATAAAGTCAGTCACTCAGCTGACTGAGGGCCTGCTCTATGCAGGACAAAAGCAGGTGACAAAGCAGAGATCCTGAATAAAAAACACAGTCCTTGTCATCTAGGTGCTGGCTGGAAGGCTTCCTGGAGGAGGAGGGATTACCTCTGAACAGGCCATGCGGACCTAGGGTGGTCACCCGCAGCAGCAGGCTCTACACTGTAGCCTGACACTGGCACTAGCAGCAGCACTGCCCAAGGACTTGTTAGAAATAGATTTTCGCAGGCACAATGGTAGACTTGTCACCCCAGCGCTCTGGAGGCTGAGGCAGGAGGAGCAGCTGTTTGAGCTCAACCTAGGTAACTTAGTGACTTAGCAAGACCCTATCTCAAATAATAATTTTTTAAAAAACAGAAAGAAAGAGAGAAAGGCAGATCCTCCAGCTGAGGCTGAGTCCCCCTTCTGGGTCTTAACAAGCTACCCAGTGATCCAAGTGAGGAACAGCAGGCCGGTGCATGGGAGGACCTGCTGGAGGAAGTCACATCCTGGGGATTCTCCCCTGGAGCCCACAGTGGGGTGTGGCAGCAGTTTTGGGGCTCGGGTGGAGGTGCTCAGTTATCCCAAAGGTGGGAATCAGCAAAGCAGAAAAGCATTCCTGAAACAATCTGTGATTTAGTATTTCTCCGAAAAGCAGCCAAATAATCACCATGGCAAACCCCAGCTCTCATCTGTTCCCTCCCCCATTAGACATTATTATAATTACTACCTCATCAAGTGGCAGTGTGCTTAGATTCTCCCGCACCTTTAGCCACTTCTGTGCTCTCATGGCCTCGCCTCCTGGACCTTTCTTCTGGGATTCTTTTCTTTTTTTTTTTTTAATTTTATTTTGAAAGTAGTAAAATACAACAGAACAAGACAGAACCAAGCCAACCAAGATCGTACAGTGAAATTGGTACAGAACTTCCCACCAGGTTACCGGGATAACAGTAATAGGTATCACAGTATATTTTGTTATCTTTCCAATAGTTGTTCTTTCAATCATGTATATCAAAATAAAATGAAATACAGAACATTATAGAACTTATCAAAACAATATTAAATAGAGCAGTACCATTAATCAGAATAGAGCAAAACAGTAATAAAAATATTTGCCTTCAAAGAGATGGTAGAAGGAAATCCCCCTTATTTGCTATGGTCAACCTCCCAGGAGATGCTCAGATTTCTGGCTCCCATTTGCTAACAGGGGAGACAAGGGAAGGCGGGTAGGAGACGTGGGATGTTTGACTCTAGGCCGTGCACCAGTAGGCCCACTATTGCTTAGCAGGGAGGCAGGCTGGTTGCTTGGTTTCCCAGCTTTGTAAGTTCCAACATGGAATTATTTTCTTTAGAAATGGCTCCATCAAGGAGGGTCTCTGCTCCTCTAAGCTTTGTCTCAAGAGGTCCTCATCTTCTAGAAAACTATTTTTACTAAACCGAAACGCTAGGCAGGCCGTTGTCCTGTTTGTGTCTTTTATTATTCGGTGAGGTTACTTTCCAGGCTCCTGGCCTCTACTCCCGCTGCCCAGAATCCTATCTCCAGTCTCACTGCCTCTTATTTGTAGGAAATTTGTCTCCTTTCTGGCTTCTTCTAAAACCTTCTGTTTGCTATTTCACAACACTGGGGTGGGTCCGCTATGGATTGTTTTATATCAGTTGCTTGGGCTTTATTGTGTTGCCTGACCCAGAAGTCATGACTTCGAACAATTCCAGAAAATCCTGAAAAACCCTTATCTTTCTGGACCATGACTCCCAGGCAGTCTCTGCTCTGGTCCAGGAACTCCAGAAGGATGTGCGTTACTCTCCATTCTCCAGCCTTCTCTCTTTGCTCCACTGCGTGTCTTTCCTCGTTTCTTCCTCTGTCCTTAGCATTCCATTAATTGCTCGGTGCCATCTCCTAGTGGGCTGAGCGGCTTCTGAGCTGGGTTTGCTTGCTGTCCTCTGAGTTCCACGTTTTAGTTAGTGCCTTTTTCCTTACTAGAAGTTCTATTGTAAGTTTACGAGAAGTTCTTTTGCCAATCTCTTGGATTACTTTCAGTCTATTTTTCGTTGTTCATCTTCTCAATCTTTGTTTCCTTAGAATTTTGAAATTTCTTTTTATTCCTGTCATTCAGACATCTGAAACCTCTCTCTGTGGTGCGGGAGGGCCCTGCTGACACTGCCTTGCGGGGATCACTTCCTCTGTGTCCCAACCAGCTGCAGCTCTAGTGCTGAGAGGAGGAGAAAATAAAGAAGAGACACATCTGGGGTCAGGGGGAGCCCCTCTCCTGCTGGGAGAGAAGGAACTGCTCACCCATGCAGCACATTTATTTAAACACTCAAAATGGTCGATGTCAATTTCAGCCCCGCTGCCTAGCAACTTGTTTGCCTGGTGGGCCTGGGCCCCTTGCCTTCTTGGAACTGGAACAGCTTGTTTATGTGGCTTGTTTTGGGCTCTCTGTGTCTTCAGGGCTGTCCTTGCATTAGTCCCACACATGTGATCCATCTCCAGCTTCAACGGCTCCCTACACCTCTAAACTTGGTCATTTGAAGCTTTATTAGTCAGCTGTCCTGCCACTGGAGCAAAGTGTCCAGTCCCCACAACTGAAGAAGACAAGGTTTAATCTGGTTCACATTTTAGGGCGATTCAGTCAATAGTCGGTGCACTCAAGGCAGAAGCCTCACGGTGGAAGGGCGGAGGGGAGGAAGACTGCTGACGAGGTAGCCAGGGGGAGGAGAGACGGGAGGAGAAAGGTGCACCCTCCAAAGGCAAGCACTCGTTATAGGGTAGATCTAGACTGTCCCCCAGAAGCTTTGTGCACTCAGAGGTGGGGCTCTGGGAAAGGGTTGGGTGGTGGAGGCACTACTGTGGGTAGGGCCTGGTCAGAAGGGGCAGGTCCGAGGGAATGTGACCTCGAAGGGTATAGCTCACTCCCAGACTCCTCCCTTTTCTCTCTGCCTCCTGGATGCCATGATGTGAGCAACTTTCTTCCACCCAAGCCCTTTGCCATGCTATTTCTCCTTAGAGCCAGGCAACAGACTGAAAACAGGAACCAAAATAACCCTCTTCCTTTAAGCCGCAGGTGTCAGATATTGCATGTTGGTGATGAGAACGTGACTAACCCACCCCCAACAGCACACACATTTCAACCAGGCCTCATCTCCCAGTCGCACATTTAGCTATAAACTCAGCGGACCAATCCACTCATGACCAGCACACCCACAGGGTCCAATCATTTTCTGAACACATGAGACCTCAGAGGATTCTTTTTTTTGGGGGGGGGGGTGTACCTGGGACTCTAACTCATGACCTTGCACTTGCCAGGCAGGCACTGGGCGGCTGAGCTATATCCCTGGCCCCCTGGCTGTGAGCCTGGTGCTGTTTGGGGGGAACCACGGAGACCAGACCAGGGCATGCTCAGATGCAGGCTCAGGTCCACCAACCCAGCACCACTTGAGCTTAATTCTCGGACCACTCAACTTTATCAACTTGAGCCCCAGTCCTGTGTGAAGGTCAGCTGGAGGTGACATATTCTCATGGAGGAATCTTCTTATTCCTGTTCTTGTTCAACACTCAGGCCAACACAATGAGTGTCCTCAGGACCTGTCTTTGCTGGAAGGATTTGGTGTGCGTGTATACGTGGTGCTGGGGACTGAACCAAGGGTCTTCAGGCTGAGCTACATCCTGAGACCTTCACTGTTTTATTTTTTATTTTGAGACAGGGACTCACTAAATTGTTTGGGCTGGTCTCAAACTTCTGACATTCCTGCCTCAACCCCCAGAGTCTGAGATTACAGGCATGCACCACCACACCCAGCTGGACGATCGTTTTCTTGGAGCCCACCAGTACGCAGAGTGGCCTCTGAGGTCCCAGGGTGAGACTTCTGGGTATCCCTAGCCTTTGTGTGCTCAAGACAAGATGGCGCCTCAAAGTTGGAGGTACCTGTTCCAGGCCAACATTTCCTTACTGCTCTTCCTTCCTCGCTTCTGGCTGCCAGAATGTCCCTTCCTTGAACACTGATGTCTGCACTGAACAAGGATGTTTGTGGCTCCAAACTCTGTTTTTAGGTATTTTGTGGCACAAGGGAGTTGCTCCTCCCCAACACCAGAAGATCTGACTTCTGCTGAACGGATCTCACCTGCCCCACTGTTTGTTTCTTCTTCCCTGGGGCTCCTGACTGGACCCCTGTCTCAGCCTCCCTTGAAGCTGAGTGTGGCCTTGTGCCTGTGTCCTGTCCGGTGGCTTGTCCTGAATATTCATCCCGGCCTGGCCCACCAGCCCTTCCCAGATGCACCTTTCCGCTCTTCCCAAGCTAACCTTGGGAACCTCAAACCAGAGATGGGCCTAGGCCTCTGATCACTGCTTAAAAGAGAGCTTGCCACTGGGTCACACATCCCACAAGCAGGAAGGAAGGTCGGGGCTCAGGGGTGTCCCTATCAGAGCAGCCTGCACGCCAAAGCCACCACGCTGAAGCCACCATGCAGTCTGCTGTGTTGCCAACCTGAGTGTCTCCTTTCCCAGGATTCTGTAGATTAGGATCACTCAGAATCTTTGCAGGGCTTAGGGGCATGGAGGTGTTTATCAGACCTGGCTCTTAGAACCCGGGCTCAGAGCCTGAGGCCTCACTGGTGCTACAAATGAAAGGTCTCGTCTCGCAGCTCTGCCTTAGGCCCTGCAGTTCACTGAGTTTCCAGACTACACAGATATGACCCGGCTCTCGAGGAGTCCCAGGTAAGTGACGGCACAAACGCACACCAGATGACCAGGACAGAAGGTGAGGGCTGCAGTGGGTCAGCAGACAGAGGCTGTCACCCGGACATGGAATATCCCAGCACCTGGGTGAGGCTGTGCCTGGCAGTGGCCCATGCCCCAGAGCATTGGAGACAAGGATCCGGGCAGGCCCTGCCCATCTGGAGCAACCCGAGTGCCTGCGGGGACAGGACATGCTCTGCAGGCAACCTGGGCGGGAGCCAGTGGGGCACAGATGCCCCCCCCTAGAAAACCTTGTCTCTGCAGCCCTTAATGACACCCTGCCTGGCAGTGGCCGCAGCCCTCTGTGCAAACATGCCAAGAGGCCATCAATCTCCAGATCACTCTGAAGCCAAGGACTGCAGCTGGCAATGTTCCAAGACAAGGTCTGCAGTGACACAGCTGGCCAGAGGGCCCCCGGTGAGGGACCTGCCACTCAGAGGTCCGGCCTCTGCTTGCCTCCAAGGCATGGTAAGACAAGAGTCACACCTGCAGATGACATTATAAAATGGGCCTCCACGAGCAGAAATTGGAGCTGGGATTTCAAGCCAGCTGTGACACCGAATCATGCATTAACCTGGCTGGACCACAGGGCTCAGGTGTTTGTCAGTCACTAATCCAGATGTGTGAGGCCTTCTGGAGCACAGCTCCTCTGCCTCAGACTGCGACGGGGAAATGTGCCTCAGTTTCCAGCTGCCCTGCCTGCCCTGTAGAGTTCAAGCTCACCGGCCTCCACAGCCACCACAGCCACTCTCTCTCGTTCCCCGTCTCTCTCACATGCACACATACATAAATCACACCCTGGCTGGGCGTGGTGATGCACTCCTGTAACCCCAGCCCTTGGAAGGCTGAAGCAGGAGGATCATTGCGAGTTTGAGACCAGCCTGGGGTACAAAGTGAGCCTAAGGCCAGCCTGAACTGCATAGCGAGACCCTGTCTCAGAAAGACAAAAAACTACACAAAGGAACAAAAATAAATCACATGCTGCATAGCACTGTGGATGCGCTCAGATAAATCACTGTCCCAGCGATTTTTGTCATGGTACAGACACCTCAGCATGCACTTGCACAAACCTAGGTGGTTCCTGCTACAGCCACTGTCACACCCGGGGTCCACTGCTGACAGAACATTGCTCTGCAGCATGCAGTGTGTATGTGTAGGTGTCCTGTCTCCACGGCAACCCTCAGTGACACACACCCCTGTGTCCCAGCCTGCTGTCGCCCCCTCGGCCACTCCAGGCTTCTGAGGGGCTCACAGTGTAGACCTTCCTGCCCTTCACTGGTCTCTGCCTTGGACTGAACATTTGTGTCTCTTTCCCAAACTCTCTTGTTGAGGCCCAGATTCCCAGCGGGCTGGCAGTTGGTAGTGGAGGTGATCCAGAGGTGATCAGGGGTAGACAGGGCCATGAGAGTAGATGCCCCCCTAGTGAGCTTAGTGTCCTCATAGAAAGAGGCAGGAACCAGAAGAGGCTGAGAATGTGCGCTCCGCTCTGCATGTTGTGCTCCCTGACCCCCCTTGACCTGTCCTGGGCCTGACCCCCCACACCCAGAGTAAAGCCTCGAGCAGACAGGAGCTGCAGGAACAGTAGAGCAGGGCAGAGCCCGACCCTGCCTCCCTTTCTTTCTGGAAAGCACTCGGTGGGAGAAAGCCTCTTGGTCAGAGAGAGGCAGTCACTGGATCGTGCCTCTCAGCACTCTGCCCACACTGCCCGAGGCCCAAGTCCCAGGAAACAAAGTGCCATTTAGAAACCCATCATCCCCCGTTCCCCCGTCCCATGAACATGACGTCAGTTCCAGCCAGGTCTGGGGCCACCACTGCTCACTATGGTGGACGGGCACAGGATGCAGCTGGTTCTTCCTGCCGGCTCCACTGGGGTCTATGTCAGCCCCTAAGCTGCAGTGCCCCCCACTGCTCTGGTCACATTTCAGAGCAGAGTCTCTGGGTTTGGGAAAGCTGTGGACATGAGCGATGAGCCGCTGAGGAGACTCAGGTGCCAGGGGGTGTTGACGCTCACGCTGCCCTCAGACCTGCAGAGCCAGCCTCAGAGGACACGATGGCAGAGAGGGCCGAGCTGGGCTGAGGTCCTGCTGCTGCTCCCAGCCTGGACAGCCCCAGATGACCCACTTCTCCTTCAAGCTTCTGCGTCTCAATGCACTACCTCCCCGGGCTGGCATGTGGGAGATGGGTCACTAAGCCCAGGACACACTGAAATAGTCACATCCCCAAACTCAACCTCTGCAGCTCACCCTGCCTCTCCTGTCCCTCCCTCAGGCCCTGCCCAGCTTCTTCTGCCAGTCTTCAGTCAGGAAAGAGTCACTAGTGGGGACCTGGGACACAAGGTCAAAAGAGGTGGCTCTGGTGTTGGAGAGAATGCCAGGTACGGGGATGGTGGGCCAAGGCCCAGGGGCAGGAGCACTGTAAGCTGTCCTTCCTCCCTGCATATTTGCAGGGCTGGCACACTGCACCCAGCAGCTTCCCGAGTCCCATTGGTCCCTGCAGAGTCAGGGGCTGTGAGGCTTCATCCCAGGCCGGGCTGGGGGCTGGACGCCTGCTTCCTTAGGAATGGACTTCCTGGAATCAGGATACTACAAGGTGGCGAAGCCTCAGTACCAGATCACTCTGGAGAGTGACCTGACCTTGAGGAAAGCTGACACACCCCCCCCGCCCCAAAAACCCACCCAGCTCTGCCAGGCATCCTACCTGTAGGCCCAGAAGATGCCACCCTCCAAAGGAGGACATAGCCAAAGGGAAAGGCGCCTCGCCTGCCTCTGGGCCACCGTACCTAACTCTCGCAGAGCACCACAGCAGACAGATTGCAGAGTGAAAAAAGTCAGCAGGATGTGGCGGTGCATATCCCAGCACGCTGGGAGGCTGAGGCAGGAGGATCCCATGTTCTGGCCCAGCCTGGACAACTTATCAACTTCAAAAATGTTTTAAATGTATAAAGATTGTTGGGAAAATAGCTCAATGCAAAAGTCGTGGGTTCAGTTACCAATAAGAGACAGACAGACTGACACAGACAGAGACATAGACAGTGGCACTTGATTTCACCCACTTGGCAGTTTGTATCTCTGCTTCAGATATGAGGAAACTGAGGCACAGAGGGAAATGATACCCTAGATCAACACAGCCCCATCCTCCTAGACACCTGAACAAACAGAAGCCCCAGCTCTGCTGCCTCCATACTGCATAACCTCGGCTGACTGGATCCTCCAAAGCCTCGGTTTACCCATCTGTAAATTGGAAACCATGGCTTCCTCATACAGTGGATCCATTCAGGACAAAGGTCATTTCTTGCTGTCATCTATCAGAAAACTCTCAGCCAGCTCTTCCAGGGGGCAGCCACTGTTCTGAAGGGGTTTTTTCTACTACAGATAAATTTTGCCAGTTCCAGAATTTCACATAATACAGGATAGAATTTTCAGTGCAGGACAGAATACACTTGTATCAGCTCATGGCTGTGTAACAAACACCCCAGATTTAGTAGCTTTAAAACAACCATATACATTATTGCATAGCTTTTGTGGGCCAGCAGCCAGGACCGGTGCCAGGAGCCTCCAGCTGCTTCCTTGATGCTCAGGTGCTTGGGGACAGGGCCTAGTCACTGCCTCAACTCCTCCCTGGGTGCTGGCTGGAGGTTGGTGTCTTTCACGTCCCCATCACGGGGCTTCTCTGCAGCACAGCTCACAGTGGGCAGCTGGCTTCCTTCCGAGCATATTCCAGCGGGAGAGGCAAGCAAGGAGGAAGCAGTCTTTGTCTCCTACCCTCAGGAGTGACATCTCGGCGCTTTGGCCATGTTCTGTTCATTGGAAGGAAGTCACACACACACAGAGTAGGGGACCAGACTGGGGTACAGGTTCCAGAGGAGGTGGCCGCCAAGCACCCTGAGGTTGAGGATCTCTTGGAACTGCACCCCAGACCCCTTCCAAGTGCCCTCCAGCTGTGTGAAAGAGGCCACAGGGACAGCCCTGGGCCTGAGTCCCTCCTGTGGCCTCCTGGTGGGAAGCTGCCCCCTCCCCGTGGCAGAGGTGGCCCAGACCCTGAGCCAGTGCTGATCAGTGCCTGGAGGGCCTGACCAGTGCCTCTCCCGTCTTCCCAGGAAGATGCACCCTCTGGGGGGCCCCCATTCCAGTAGCAGGGAAGAGGGGAGGAGCCTGCAGCCCAGGGCCGTCTGCATCTAGGGAGAGCGCACCCATATTGGCTCTTACGTACTACAGCATCTCTCATTTTCCCAGCCAGGCCCACCCTGGGCCATGGCCACCAGGAAGCAGAGGGCAGCCCTGGACCCTGGTCCCCAGTACCCTGGAGGTCTCCAGAGATGCTGGAGTGAGGGTGAGGAGTCCAGGGTGTGCCCTGTCTGTGTGGGGAGGTGACATACCCATCTCTGCCATGGTGAATGCCTGGCTGGCCAGAGTGGCTCCTGTGACCAAGACAGGCATCAGGACAAAGAAACAGACAGAACCAGAAGGGGACGGGCAGAGACACGAGGGCATGCACAGGGCAGGCGCCGGGTGCAGGTGGCTGGATGGATGGGTGGAAGGATGGATGGATGGATGGACACAGGAAGGCTGCTGGCCACACCAGGCCAACAGGACTCCCGGCCCCCAATGCTGTCTGCAAAGTAACCCACAGAAGCCTGGTCCTCAGCATGCACTGGTGTCTGACCCTGAAGACAGAGAGGTCCCCTCAAACTGGAGCAGGCTGTGGGGTCCCGGAAGTGCAGAGAAGATCAGGCCCCGCCCAGTCTGTGCTCACCTCCAGCCCCTTCTCTGCCCCATCAACTGGTAGCTGGGTTCTTCCTCCGGCTCCCCCCACCCCCACCCCAACCCCAAGAGTTTGCCCCACCGCTCTGTCCAGGCTTCCAAAACTGAGCACCTGCCCTCCTGAGCCCTGGAGAACCAGCCCACACTCCCCTTCCAGGCTGCTCATGGCCCTGGGAGCTTCAGCAGGGGGGTTCCCTGGGGGGTTGCTCCTCACCCTCCTCCGCTGACTCCCAAGCTCTCTGCAGACTTCTGAGTGATCTCAAAAAGGTGCAAGAGCGAGGAGAGGGAAGGGAGAGAGAAAAACACACAGGGTGAACGACCTGCCTGTACTCCAGCCAGACACCTAAAGGGAGGGGCCCAGGTGGAGTCAGGACACGGTGCCGTGGGAATGCCAAGGTGGCCCTCAACAAGTGGACACAGATTTGCCACTGACTTGGTGAACCTCACTGACACACACAAAAGAAAGGAAAGCAGGGACCAAAGAGAGTTGCACCCCCATGTTCACAGCAGCATTGCTCACAGTAGCCGACCTGCAGAAGCCCTTCCGGTGTCCACAATAACCCCACATACAGCGGCCTACACACACCGTGGAATATTACTCATCCTTAAACATGGAGAAAGTTCTGCCCCGGGCTACAACATGGATGTAGCTTGAGGATCTGATGCCGAGTGCAAACAGCCAGTCACTAAAGGATTCATACTCAGGTTTCACGTTCTGAGGTCCTTAGAGGAATTCACAGAGCAAGGAGGGTGATGGTTGCCAGAGGTCGGAGGGAGGAACGGGGGAATTAGCGTGTAAGGGGTCCGGGGTTTCAGTTTGGGAGAGGAAAAATATTCAAACACAGAAGATGGTGATGGCTGCTTTACACTATGACTATCCTTAGTATAACAGAGCTACATACTAAATGTGATTAAGAACTGGACGTGGTGGGAGACTCCTGTAATCTGAGGCAGGAGGATTTGTTGCGAGACCAGCCTGGGCAACAAAGTGAGCTCAATGCTAGCCTGAACTGCATAGCAACACCCTGTCTCAAAAAGACAAAAAAAAAAAAAAAAAGTGATTAAGATGATAAACACTTTGTTATGTACATTTGAAGACAATAAAAAAATACGCATGGTGAAACTTTTTGGAAGTAAGAAGCCAGCAGATGTAATCATAGCAGTCAGCGAGGCTGAAGCAGGAGGATGGCAAGTTCAAAACCTAGCCCGGACAACTTAATGACTTAGCAAGACCCTGTCTCAAAATAAAACGTCAAAAGGGCTGAGGATGGAGCTCAGGACAAGGCCCTGGGTTCACTCCCCGGAACCACAGTAAACAAACACACAGACAAATGTAAGGTTCTGGGCCTCAGCATGGGGCAGGGGCAAGCTTTCCTGAGGAAAAACCTTTCCCGAGGTTTCTCAAGACACCGACCTGATGGGGCTAGAAAGGGGAGGGGGGAATCGGGGGGCCATGCAGAGGTGGCGGGGGGGAGGACAGGGCAGGTGGGTGGCTGTGAAGTCACACTGGTGGTGAGTGAGGACCAGCACCCCCAGGGTCCTGAGAGCCTTGGAAGTGTGGAGCAGAATGGGGAGAGGTCTGATGTCAGCGCACCCCCAGCTGGATGAGAAGAGCTTGCAGGAGGGGACAGCCCTGCAAGAGGACCAGAACAGGCGTGTGGGTCAAATGCACAAGCGGGGCTCCTCACAGCCCCCGGCCCAGGCAGGTCGCCCTGTGCTCTGGCAGTTTGACTGGATTAGCAAAGAATGGGGCGGCCTGTCAAATCCGAATTTCCTGTAGGTGACCCAGGCGTCAGTGTAAGCGTGCCCAATACCACGTGGGACACTGACTGGAGAACGACCATGGTTCCTCCGGGGTTGAGATGAGGCGGGCGTCCTGTGTCCTGTCCTACAATGCTGCTTGCTGGAATGCTTGCTTGCTGCTTATCAGGAAGGGACTGGGGCACCTCTGGCCACCACTGTCTCCCACCACTTCCCCTGAACCCTCGCAGGCTCTGAGGTGACCCGGGTCCTGCATCTGTTTATTACTGGCGTCCCGCTCTGGGATATGGCCCTGACGAGCACACAGAGCTGTCACTGATGTGTCCCTGGGCCCGGTACATAGTAAGTGCTCCATGAATAGATACCAAGAGACAGGGCCGCCTCCATAGAAGAGGTGTCAAGCCCAGATGGTGGATGCAGGTACTCGTGGGGTGTACGCACCCCAGCCCCTCACACTGGTCACAAGTCCCCTCTCTTCTCACGTGGCAGGCTCTGCCCCACCCCCTCCTCAGGACCAGCCTCCATCCACAGATTCCCATAGCAGCCCCGTTACCATGGCAACAGCAATGGAAGGTCACAGCCCTGGAAACCAGGGGGATGCCTCCCACCCAGCACGCCACCACTAAGCCAGGATCTAATTTTCATTACAGCCATAATAGTGATTTTGCATAATCGTACATATATTAATACCTAACATGCCTGTGCTTATTTAGTTAAAATTCATGAATTCAGGTCTAAACAAAAAGTGCTGAGGGCCGAAGTTTCTCACGCCTCACGTGCTGCGGGTTGGGGCTGTGTTTTAAGCCAGCCTCTCCTCGCCAGCTGCTTGCTTTTAATCCCTTATTAATGGGCGAGGGGTGGGGAGCAAACAGGCCTCTGCTGCCCAAGCGTGCTGGGCGCTAGCTGCCTGGCCTTGGAGGAGCCACCACCAGTGGTGTCCCCCGCACCCCCGGCCAGCGCCTTGCTGTGTGACCTGGGACACATCCCCTGCTCTCTGCACTGGATTCCTTGGGTAGAGGAGGGAGACACACAGGGGACACTGCTGAGGCTTGTCTGCACCAGGCTCTGGGCAGAAAGGAGGTATGGTCGTTGTCCTTGGGCCAGGACAGTCTATCGGGGGAAACAGACGTGACACAGGGGAGGAGGGGGGTAAGAGGGAGAGGCAGGGTGCAGGAGGACAATGGGGTGCCAGGGCAATCTGACCCCTGGGGCACGGACAGCCTCCTGGAGGAAGCAACCTGCAGGCTGAGCCAGAAGGAAGAGTAAGTGCTGGGCAGGGGGCAGGGGAGGGGACAGGCCGGCTCCGTGGTGGGCTCCACTCCTGCAGGGCACTGGGAACAGGCTCAGGTGTCCAGGACCACAAGGGCCAGCTCACAAGCTGGGACAGAGTTGGCCCAGGATGAGATAGTCTCTCGGCCAGGGAGCTGGTCACACGGCAGCTGGGCCTGGCTATAGCAGGGCAAGGTGGCCACAGACCACCAATAGGGGACACAAGGAGAGCTAGAGGACTTCTGGGCTGGCACCGAGGAGGGGCCTGGCCTCGCAGCCTGCAGAGAGCACCAGGGGCCTCAGGGGGAGGAGAGTTCCCAGAAGGAAGCCAGGGCCCTTGTCACAGCCGTGGGGTGGGGACAGCAGGCAAAAAGGCTAGAAGAGGGGCTGCGGGGCGAGGCCAGCAGGGACCCAGGATGTCATCCCTGGCTGTGGGGAGATGAGGCAGTCAGAGGGGCCTGCTAAGGACAGGACACTGGCCTGGCACTGGCAGGACTGCAAGACGCGGTATGACAATGCGGGGACATCCTGGAGGGCTTGGGGGCAGCAGGAAGGGGAAGAAGGAAAGGAGGCATTGGTGGACCAGTGTCCACGGGGACAGCTGGGAGGTACAAGGCCACACCCAGGATTCCAGGGGCTATGCCAGCCAGCGCAGGCCCCAGGAGGGGCACAGGTGTCGGGGAGGGTGACAGCTTAGTTTTGGACACGCTAGGTCTGAGGTCCCTGTAGGGTATCCAGGAGGGGGAGACAGGAGGTCTGCAGAGAATGGGCATAAAATGGGCATGCGAGGCTCGCTGGGCACCTCCCAGCTCCTGCAGCCATGTCCGGGCAGCAGGCCCCGCCCCACAGGAAGAGGCTGAGGGTAGGACGGCCGCTGGCCCTGAATCCTAGGTCCCAAAAACCCGCACTCAGACTTGGGGCTCAGCCTGCCCTGGAGAGGCCTTGCGTGGCCTCGGCTTCCTCACCAGGGCAGTGCAGGAGCAGGGCCGGGCTGCAGCCCTGAACCTGCAGCCTCATACATATCTGGTGTCAGTTTGCACACTCGTGTGCACACTACACACACCGATGCTCCAGTTCGGACCCATCCCTCTCCCTGTGGTAAAGCACCGCCTGAAGCAGCAAAGGCCTTCCAAGGGTCCCGAGTGCTGCATGGCTCGGGCAGGGAAGCAGGGTCCTCTGGACAGTGCCACTGCCAGCCGGAGCAGCCACCATCCCCAGCCTCGTCCTGCCTGTCCTGTCGCCTGCTTGGGCCCAGGCAGGGTGCAGACACAGCTGTGCTGATTTCCCTAACTTCCAAGAGCTGTGGCAGCCACCAGAAAGGGGGTCCCCCAGCAGAGATGTGGGAGCAGGTGCCAGCAGACCTGGTGACGATGGGACCGAATGGTTGGGGCTTGCAGGGGGAGGTGCCGGGCTGGGACCCACACCTGTGTCCCTCTGTCCTCTGGTCCTGCAGTACTCCAGCCCCAGGTAGTCCCTGTGGAGCAAGAGGACCCACCATGGAGGGCCGAGGCTGACACTGGCAGGGCCAGGCAAGCTCTCAGGCTGCTTGGCTCCAGTGAGCTGGGCAGAAAGGGCGGAATCCTGGGCCAGTCCCTCCTTTCCTACTGGGATCCTGGCTGACACTTCACGCCTAGCCAATATGGAGTCTCATAACATATGGAGTCGCATAACAGTGACCCCAGTTAACACTGAGGGAGGCAAAGTGGGCCTTGCTCCCAGGAGAGACACTCTTGGTGACCTGGGCAGAGCTGGAGCAGAGCCAAGAGGTGGAGGATGACCTTGTCCCTTGATCCAGTCACACCTGAAAGCCAATATATAGTCTTGAACCACTAAATTAGTTCCTTTGGTCTCTTCTTCCTTTCCCTCTGTCTCTCCTTTTGTATTCTTTCTGTACCTGTCAGTGCATGAGTTGGGTTTTTGTCCTTTGCAGCCCTGATTATACGGGTAGTATGAGACCAGGAAATAGTGCCCAGGGCAGGGTCACCGTCCTGTGTGATCCTTTCTCCCTGATCCCAGCCTCACTGCCTGAGATCCTGTCACCTTGCTCTGCCTACCCACAAGACACCCTATCACGTAGAGGTCTCCAACACCTGAGGTCCCACAGCCTGAAGGCAAAGGACAGGTGTGACACACACCCTGCCCCCCCCTCCCCCAGGAAACCCACCCTGGACACCCCGACCTCCCCAGGGAAAGAAGAGCAGAGACACAGGACAGACTCCGAGACAGGCGCCTGGGGTTTTATTCAAAACAACACTGGTCGTGTTGCCGCCTGGTTCCCTGTGCCCGGGCCTTCTGAGCCAGCAGGGACCAGCGCCGTCGGCAGCTAGGAGGGGAGTTCGTCACGCCATAGAAACTGTACAGCCACGGGGAGGGCTACGGCGCAGCAGCAGAGCCAGCGAGGCTTCCCGGACGAGGTGGCCGCTGCCTCCTCCCCCGCTCGGCCCTGGCTCTGCCAGGAACACTGATTATTGCACAAAGACAAGAAGAGTATGTGTGTCGGGCTAAAGAGCGGCTTCTAGGACCCCAAGCCCTTCCACAGCGCAGCAAAGGGGGCTGGAGTGGCCCTGACCATGGAGGGCTGAGGGCGGGGACAGCAGACAGGTGGATGCTGGCAGTTTGGCCTCCTTTCAGGGACAGGAGGACAGCTGGCCAGGACAGGCCACCGCGCGTGTGGTCTTGGGTCCCTCTCCACGATGCCAAGGTGTCCACCAGCTTCAGCCCTGAAAACACCACCCTTAGGGCCCTGACACCTGGGTCTCCCTTTTCCCCACAGCCAGGCCCCTGTGGATGAGGGTAAGTTTGTGCTTTATTGATGGACACGCGTGGCCCAGGCCACAGGGTTGGGAGGGCGGAGGAGCCGCTCACCCCACTCTTGAACCACTTTGGTTTGTCCTTGCCAACAGCTCCCTGGTCCCTGGTCCTGACACCCCCAGGAACACGGCCAAGTGTCTGGGATGAGCATTTGGGGCCCGCCAGGAACCGGCTGCCAGGTACAGCTTCCCGCCTCAGCCACACCCGCCTCCTCCATCTGCCCTGCTCTGTCCGGCTGCCTTTGCTCACGCCTGCCTGGATTATGCCCCCAGTGACCCACTTGCTCGGGGGCCACCTGGTCTGTGCAAAGACTGCTTTGTGTCAGACATGCCTGCGGGTCGAATTCCCTGTCAGCCACCCAGCACCCGGTGACATCAGGAAAGGCTGCAGGGAGCATCAGGGCCATCCCTCAGATTAAAGATGTCAGAGAACGGAGCCCAGGGGCTCTGGGGCCTGTCCAGCCCTGGCTGCTGAGTCAGCCAACTCCATGCTGGGCCCTCTGCACCATCCCCACTTTAAAACCTGGGCTTTTCTGCAGTCCACAAGCACCCTGGCTTCTCTGCTGCCAGGGCCCTGCGGGGTCCGGGTGGCTGCTTCGCCTCCCTGGGCCCCGATTTCCTCTGATGTAAAATGTCCTCACTACCTCGGCTCTGAGGACAAGGGCTCTGCACCAAAGATGCTCGTGTCATCTGCTTCCCCCTCCTCCCTTCGCCATGGCGCCCAGGCCTCAGATGCTGCCAGAAGAAGCCCAGAGCCTGCTCATAGAGCACACGACTCACCAGCCTGGCAGGAGGCTGAGTCGTGCGAAGCCAGGCCTCGAGAGCAGGGCTGAGACCTCTCAGCAGGACTGAGCGGAAGTCACCAGACAGCTCGGCAAAGACAGAGGCCCCGAGATGCCAAGGTGCGTCAAGACACGTCTCAGATGTGCTGCATCGCCACTCCTGAGCCAACACCTTCCTGAGCTCCTTCTCGAAACTGATTTTACCTCCTCATACTGCTTAGAACTCAGCCTTGATCTAAGCAATGTGCCTGTGAAATCACAGCTTCCGCATATTACACTTTTTCTAACAAATACTGAAATAAATGCATCATAAGTATTCAAATAAAAACACCCGTCTGGAACCTGTTTGGGAAGCACGACTGCAATGAAACCTGACCTGCAGCTCAGGACGGTGCCATAGAGACCCAGGGACAGGTACGTGGGAAGCAGGAACCACGGGGCTCCAGGTGATTGGGCTGCAGGGTTCGGGAGCTGGGCAGCGGGGAGGCTGTCCGGGGCCTGGGCAGACGCCCCATCCCTGCTAACCCTGTCGGATCTGCTGTTCCCTGCACTCCGAGAAGACACGGGCAGAGCTGCTCAGGGCAAGGTGATCACATCCCTTCAGGGATGGCTGTACCTCGGGGCTCACCTTGGGGGCACCCCCAGAGTGCTCAGTGGGGTCAGACCCTCACTGTGCCAGAGCCCCCTGCCCAGCCTGGGAGCTGTGCACTACCCCACCCCTGTCCTAAGAAATACAACTACTCACCCGAGTTTTTCTAAAGAAAACATCTAACCAGTGACTATGATGTGTGCTCAGGAGTGTCTACAAAAGACTGCACAACAACGAGACGGTCAGAGGGACAAGACAGACACCCCAACACGTGGGTGGCAGTGGGGAATCTTAGCAGCGTCTCTTCTTTACAGGAAAAAAAGCGCACCCTGAATTGCACCTCCTCGCCTGGCCTGTCTCCTGGCCGCGGCTCTGATCATTCTCAAGCGCCCGGCCCAGGAAGACACCCAAGCTACGGTGCCAATGCTCAGGCAGAACCCTCTGCCCTGGGCTGGGCGGGCCGGGTCCCAAGCAGCAGACAAAAGCCCTGTCCAACCCTGGCGTCACCCTCCACTGTAGCACTTTCTGGAAGTCATAAGCTCTCAGTAAAAAAAATAAATATATATATATATATATATATATGTCTGTCTCTCTATATATATCTGCATATATATATATGTATATGCACTGGGAGGGCCACTCTGGGCCTCGGCGGCCGTCTGAGCCTGGCTGACCCAGACCCTCCTCCACCCGGCCTGCCTGGCAGCCTGGCTGTCCCCGCACCATTCCCAGGTGTGGACAAAGTATTGCTGTCTGCTCCCTGGCTCCTGAGGTAAGAAGGTGACTCGGGGCGGGCCCGGCCCCGGTGGGCGTCCGGCGCGGCCCCTGCGGCCCCTCATCTCTTCCTCCGGCCGGCCGCGTCTCCCGACTCCAGGTCCCCGGGCGGCGGCCGGGGCTCGGGCGCCCCCAAGCCCGAGGACCGCGCGGCCTGGCCCGGGGGGTCCTTGCTGCGGCCCGCGGCCCACGACGGGCTCCGGGCCAGGCCGCGGGGCGGGGCGGCGGCGGCGGGGACTCGGCCCGGCCGGGGCCGGCGCCCACGCCCACGCCCACGCCCAGGCTGCTGGTGCTGCTGAACCTCCGCGCCGGCAGGAGGCCGGGCGGCGCGGGCGGCGGCGCGGGCGGCGGGCAGAAGAGGGAGGTGAGCGACAGGCTGCTGAGCGTCTCGGAGGGCTCGCCGCCCGCGCCGCCGCGGCCCTCCTCGTCCGAGGGGTCCATGGAGTCGTGCTGCGTGCAGCCCGGGCTGGTGGAGCCGCCGCTGCTGTGGCTGCGCTGGTGCGCGCGGAGCCCGCGCAGGCTGAACAGGCCGCGGCCGCGCAGGCTGAGGCGGCGCCGGGTGGCGGGGGACAGGCCTGCCCGGGGCCCAGCCAGGGGCGCGGGCGGGCCCAGGCCGCGCCGGGGGCTGTCGCTCAGGGTCAGGCTGTCCTCCAGCGTGGTCTGCAGGCTGCCCGCCGAGCTGCTGGGGCTGGCGTCCAGCGACGTGTCGCTCACGGTGGCCTGCGGGGAGGGAGGAGGGGATGGGGCCGCCTGGGTCCCCCACCCCGTCCATCCGGACAACAGGGACGGGCCTTTCCCAGCCTGGGCATCCAAGGGGGTGCGAGGAGACCTCTTGGCATCCCCTCTGCTGTGTGGGAGCCTCTATGGGTCACCCTGCACCACCAACCCCCAAGGGACAGCCAGGGTGCCCCAACTCAGCCCAAGTCAGTGCCCGGCCCTGTCCTTCCCGGGGCCCCCAGCCTACGCCCCAGGAAAGCCACAGGCCTCGCTGCCCCCCATGCCCCAGTTTGCAAGGCTCCTTCACCTCCCCCCATCCCAAGGACCCAACCCCAGCAGAGGAAACACCCAGTCTCCCCTGGCTGCACCCCTCTGGGCTGTCCTGCCCCCACACCACTCCTGCACCCACAGACGGTACCTCAGGGGCATCTGTCATTACCTCCCCTCAAACCCCAGGCCAGGCTCACTGTCACCACTCAACTGTCAGCCCCACCTCCTACCCCCTGGCCCCATCTCCCAACCCCTCCAGCCATTCCCACCCCTGGCAGAGACTTTGTGCCCGTCTGCCTGCTGTCACACACACTCCTGTCCCTTGCACACTGGCACAGGGCTGGGAGATCAACTATCTCTGCCTGAATAACTGATTACACCTCTACCTCTGCCATACGTGGGAGCCGAGGTCCAAGGCACCTCTCTGCAAGACCCTCTGGTCCAGGGAGCCATAGTCGCAGCCAATTCAATTCAGGGACCTGCAGCTGAGATCTCCTGTCCCCAGACCTGGCCCTTTGCCCTTATTCCTGGTAATCTAGCCCCTTTCACACCCACCCTGAGCACCCCAGGTGCCTCCCATCCCCAGCACGTGTCACCCTAAAAAGACTCCCTGGCATCCTATCCCTCCTCCCAAGCAGTAGCCCAAGGATCTTCTGCCAGACTCCCCATTTGGGTCCTGCCCACCCTCTGGAGCCCCCAGGTACCTCAGGAGCTGCTCCTGCCCATCGTCCCAGGCCCTGGTGCCGCGTGCTCCCCCAGACTCAGCATCCCCTAACTTTCCCCAACTGCCCCTGCACGGTTGTGCTCCTGCACCTCCCCCCCCCCCCCCGCACAGGTTTCACCAGGCTCTGATGCCCCCAGCAGGGAGCTCCCCAGAGCCCAGGAGGTGCCCCTACCTGTCGGAGGAGGGTGCAGTTGACGCTTGGCGACCTCAGAGAGGCCCAGGAGCCCTGCAGGGCAATCTTGGGGAGGGCCCCCACGCCAGCGCCTCTCTCCTGCCCTTTCTGGCTGGCAGACACAGCAGGGTGGAAGAACTCGGCGGGCATGGGCAGGAGTGGGCTGGAGGCGTCTGGGGAGAAGGGCCTCGGGGGTGCTGCGGGGAAGGCGGAGACGAGCTGTGGGGTACAGCTTAATGGGAGGGCAAAGGGCACATGTTCTCCCTGGGCTGCCAGGGAGGGCTCCCTAACAAACTGGCTGCTGAGAATATCTCCGAGCCTCAGTTTCCCCAAGTGAGAGCAGGAGAGGTGTCAGCCAGGGTGGTCCCTAACAGGACAGGCCCTGAACCAAAGCTTTTGATCCAGAGAGATCAAGTCCAGGTCCTCCGAGGGCCGAACAGCAGTCGAGGGTGAGAAGCCATTGATGCTCCCAGCCCAGGTACACTGCAGTCCCCGGGTGTTACCCTCAGGCCCTCTGCCCACACTGGCTGGACAGCACAGATTCGAGAGCCACAAGGGCCTGTTTGCTCTGCTGAGGACCCTAGAGGAGCCTTGGGTACAGGGGGGCACAGCCAGGTCCCCTAGTGCCCAGGACTGGGGCATGCATGACCAGCTACCCAGAGGCAGGGTCAGCCTGACTGACCCTCATGGGATTCCTTGAGGAAAAAACAAACAAAAGTCAATTCCAGGGGGTGGGATTCCACCAATCAGAGTGTCTCTAGGGTCACACTTCGGGCCCAGGACGTCTGGGGCCTCAGCATCAGCTGTCAGCTGTCGGGTGAGGGTCCTGGGAAAAAGTCACCCCAACCCCACCACTCCTGGAGGTGCTGGTGCAGATAACCTAGCAGACAGCTCGGGGTGGATTCAGGGTCCTTCTGTGTTGGGCGCCTCCTGTATCTGCCCTCTCCCCGGCCAGTGTTTTAAAACCAGATTCCTGTAGCCTGAGAGACAAGCAGGCCACCTGGGTCCCCGCCATGCACTCACAGCCTTGCCACACATCCAAAGCACAAACTACCCCCAAAGGATAATAGTCAGCCTCAAAGGATAAAGGCCAGGACATTTTACAACAAGGCTATCAAAACATTAGGCTTTCTGCTGTTCAACATCGCCTTGTGTGAATATTTAGAGATAAAAGCTCTCAAATTCAGCTCTACAAAACCATCTCAGCAATTTGTCAGTGATCCTACTTCATGGCAAGATTTGTGTGGGTCAACTTGATTCCCTTTTTGCCACAGCTCCGCGGAGGCTCAGCATGAAGGGTCCAGGCTTGTAATTATTATCTCATCTTGTTATTTGGCTCTTGAATTTTTTTTAATCATTGTTACATGAACCCTATTACCAGGTCTTCATCTGGTTCCTTCAGAAGTAAACACAATAATATCTAGGCAAAAACACTGGGGGAAAACTCAGCTTCCTCCCTCTGAAGCACACACTGGAGATGAGGTATGTGAAACCCTGCCCCTCACCTTGGCTGCTCTCCTGTTTCAGCCAGGACCGGACAGGGTTGAACGGGATTCCTTCCATCTCACACAGGAAGTTCTCTGTTCCCAAGGAGACGGCTGTGTTGGGCAGGGGGAAGAAGCATTCGTCCAGGTCCCCCACCCGCTCGGGCTCCGAGAGGTCCAGCTCCCCCTGCGGGACGGGAGGGAGATGGGGGGGAGATGGAGCGGGGACAGAGGCTGGCCCGACACAGCCCCCTCCTGCACAGCACCCACTGCCCGCAAGGACCTTCATCCTTCTCCCACCCCAGCCGACGATCGCCATCTGCTGAGGCCGAGGGCGGACAGTGGCTCCCCGTCCACTCCCCCGGGTGACTGAGGTCCTCAGTGCGGCTCATGTCCATCTCAGAGCTGACGCAGACCCTGGCCCAGAGCAGCAGCCACGTCAAGGTGCAAAGGCATCAAAGACAGGCAGGGGCCACGGGCACCTGCCTCCATGGGCAGGGCCTTGGGTGGCTCCTCCCCGGGTGGGTCCCTGGATGGGTCTTGGTCCTCCCTTTTGCAGAGCCTCAGTTTCTACATCCAAAAATAGGGGAAAACCCCGCCTTTTGGCCACTGCTTCAGAGCTGGCACAGGGAACATCAGGCCCTGACCTTTCTTCCTGGACGTTCCCAGTCCCATAGCCCAAGGTGACCCTGCCCGGCAAGCCCTAGAGCTACCTTGGTGCCTCTTCGGGGTGGACAGACTTGAGGCCCTTATAACTTGCTGAGTCCAGGCCTTGATTAACCAGACTGCACCCTGCCTGAGTCCCGCCAGGCCCCGAGGCCGTGGGCCCTGGCGTCCTGCACAAGACAGCGGTGTGGGATACGCGGAGCCTGCCAGGGCCACTCACCTTGCTGTCTTTGGAGACAGGTGGGCAGGCCGTGGGGTCCTCAAGACTCAGGTCGTCACCCAGCAGGATGGACGAGGACCTGTCTGAGTTCAGGGAGAAGGCCTCCGTCTCGGCCAGCTGCACCTGCAGGGAGAGGCGTCGCCTGGGATCACCCTGGGCTGGGCACGGGGCATCTGGGCCTCTCGGCATCATATCAGCCCCTCCCGGGCTGCCCGCACCTCCTGCTTGTCGTGGTGACACTTCTTGCAGCCGGCAGGTGACGGCGAGGCGTAGTGGTGGAAGATGGAGCCAGACAGGTTGTCGATGATGGTCAGCTCCCCCTCCAAGGAGTCCTTGATGATTAAAGAGACGCTGTCCAGCCACAGGGTCTCCTAGGCGGACGGGGACGAGGTGGGGACAGCTGGCATTATCGGCCGGGTCCCGGGATTGTGGCATGTGCAGGACACGCTGCCCTCCCGTCCTGTGCCTGTGGCCAGGACTGACCCCCCTCGTCACAGAATCACCCTTTCTTGGAGCTGGGTATGGAGGGGCCCCCAGGACAGGCCTGTCTGCAGCCTGGCCACGCCCAACCCGAGACCCTGGGGCCCGCTCCGGCTCCCACCCACCTGGGCTGGAGAGTGGCAGCGCCGGCACCGACGGCCCTCACTGTCGCCCCCGCCGCCCGGCCCTGCTGGGCCTCGGCCAGGCGCGCCTGGGGAGGGGACGGGTGGCCTCGGGCTGGGGCCCAGGCCGTGGGCCATCTCCAGCTCCAGCTCGGCGTCCATCTCGGCATCCTCCTGGGCCTCCTTGTTGCTGTCGTCTAGGTGCTTCATGAGCACGGCCACCACCACGTTGATGAGCACGAACTGGGCGGTGAGCACGAAGCTGACGAAGTACAGCGGCGACACGAACTGCAGGCTGCTGAGGCAGCTGCGCTCGTCGTGGGTACAGTCCCGCAGCGTGTCCTGTGCCCGCAGGAGGCGCGGTGAACACCAAGGCCGCCGGCCGCTCCCCGCCAGCACGGCCACCCCGCCCAGAGGGCACGGCCAGGATTCAAAGCCCCCGAGGGCTCCCTTGTCTCGCCCGCCCGCCTAGTCTCATCCAGCCCCTGCTGGCTCCGACCCCTCACCCCGGCAGGAGCTGGCCTCGCCCCCCCCAGGGCCACAGTCAGGCCTGAACGGGGTTTCTGGGTTTTCAGGTGGCTTGACCCCTAACCCCACAATGCGAGGGATCCTGCACCACCCCATCCAGGGCCCAGTGAGCGGCCTGATTCTCAGGGCGTCCCGAGCCACGCTCCGTGCCCGCCCCAGGCGCTGGGACCGTTCCAGCTCAGTTAGAGGGGGAGGGAAGGGCCACAGCAGCCTGTCCCCAGCCCAAGGGCCTCGGCAGGGCCTCAGCTCTGTCCTCAGGCCAGGAAGCCTCTGCAGGGACAGAAGGTGCAGAAAATGGCTGAGCCCAAGCACCACACAGGCCTGGGCAGAGGCGTCGCACCGGACCATCGCAGGGCAGCACTGCCCGCCTGGCCTCAGTGCCACTCACTGGGCTACGGGGTCCCGGGCAGGGCCCCGTGCTCCTCTGTGCCCCCAACTCCCCTCCTGTGCAGTGGGGTGCTCCCTGGGTACGATGAGCAAGGTCAACACTCATACTGGACTCAGAAGCCACCCGAAGTCCCTGTCCCGAGCCCACTACGGGTACCTTCATGATCCCATTCCAGTTGTCACCCGTGGAGACCTGGAAGAGTGTGAGGAAGGCCATGCCGAAGTTCTCGAAGGTGGCGTGCCGGCTCATGCCCTCGCACGGGTTCTCCTCATTGCACACTGGAGGAGGAGACGGGTCGGCCCCTCTGGCTGCCAGAGCCCCAGGGCCACCCTGCACCGCACCCCCAGAATCCCTGCTGCTGCACCCTTCAGAAGTGTGTGCGGCTGGGCCCTACCCACAGATGGAGAAACTGAGGCTCGGGGAGGTGGCAGCTGGGGCTCAGACGCAGGAGCATCCGGCTCTTCCTTCAGCTGAGGATCAGTTTTGAAGGAGAGGATGGGGCAAGGCCACCCCTCAGGAGATCCAGTGCCCACAACTAGCCCTGTGCTGGGCCAAGTTTAGCATAAACGCTGCGGACCTCTGACCCTGACCTGACTCTTTTCTTTTTTTCTTTTTTCTTTTGCAGTACTGGGGATTAAAGGCAGGCCTTTCCCACTGAGCCACCTATCCAGTCTTTTTTATTTTTTTATCTTGAGACAGGGTCTCACAGCCTCCCAGGGTGCTGGGATTACAGGCGTGAACCACCATCCCTAGCTTGCTCTGGTCTTTCTGCTTGCTAGGCGGCACTGGCTGAGAAAGGACACCGGCCCAGGGGCAGGGAAAGCAGGCTCCGTGGAGACTAGACCACCGAGCCACCTGCACAGGGTCCTTCTGCAGACAGTAACCTAATATGACAGGCCGGTGGGTCCCCAGGCCTCCCGTGCTGCCAGGGCCCTCCTGCAGCCACTCACCCAGCTTCCCGAAGAGCTCCACACCCAGGGCGGCGTAGATGAAGAAGAGCAGCATGAAGAGGAGGCCCAGGTTGCCCACCTGCGGGAGAGGCAGCAGGATGGGGCGGGGGTGAGGGGCGGGTGAGGCAGCAGCGTCCCCCAGGCTCCACGTCCACACCTGCCACCCCGCGTGGCCTGCCCGTGGACAGACAGGCCCGTCCAGCACCGCCACAGGATAACAACGCAGTGCTCACGGAGCCTTTGGTGTGTGCCCCTCTGCTTCGAGCACCTCACACTCACCGGCTGACCGGTCCCCCCGGTCATCCAGGAGCCAACTTTTATCCCTCCTTCTGAGATGGAGGACAAAACAGAGGTGAAGTCACCTGCCCGGTCTCACACAGCCTACCAGCCACGGGACACGGATGCTACGCGCTCACCTACCTGTGCGCCTAGTAAAGTGCATGATGCACGGGACGAGGGGCAGGGAGGGAAGTCTCGGCCCCAGTGCCCCCTCCTCCATGAGGCCCATCCGGGCTCCTCCAAGCAGCTCACAGGCCGTCTGACAGCCAAGTGCAACCCGTGTGTCTCTGTCCCTAGCTTCTATAGGTCTGGGAGGTCCCCAAGAGCAAGGACACAGCTGGATAAGGGCGGATCTGCCTGACAGCCAGCACAGGGCTTGACCATGGGTAGGCTGCAAGCCCACGGCCCCAGCAGCCTCCTGCAAACGCAGCACACACCCCCATCCCATGGCTCCTGCGGGAGAAGTCGCCTCAGATTCCACACTTAGTGCAAACCTATCCACTGCTGCAAAATCTACCCGGAATCCCATCCCTTGTGTGGTGGGTTAGGTGAGGCGAGGCCACGCCCTGGAAATCAAATCCCTCCCAGGCCCCTAGAAGCCTGCGGACAGACGCAATCGGAAAGCAATCGCGTTAATCACTGAAAAGGTAAACCTGTTAATCACAGCCTCTCAGCTAAGGGATCCTCGTGGCGGCCCCTCACTACACATTGGGCTAATTAAATCTCACTCCATTCATTAAGAAAATGGATGTTTCCTGGGCGCCTCCCAGGCAAGGCCTGCAGCCCGGAGCTGAGAAGGATGGAGCGCTGTGGGGGTACAGAACTCAGCCCGGGGCTGGCAGCGTATCCTACCCAGGTCCCTTCAGCCTTCCCAGGGTCTCCTCCCTGTCCCGGGGCCTGGGCAGCCCCTGCAGCCTCCTCACCACCTGCCTCAGTCTCTCCTCCAGGCTGCCCGCCTCCCCCCACAGCAGCTCTGGTTGAAGGCCCCTCGTGCAGACCCTCCTGTGGCACCCAGGGGTCACAGCTTGAAGCCCAAAGTTGCTGCCCTGATACCAAAGTCCTGCTGTAACCTGGCCCTAAGCTTCCCTGCAGCCCTGTACCCCAGCCTCACCACAGGCCTCCGCACAGTCTATTCCCACTGCAGGCAAGGCTCTGTCTTTGCCTGATCAATGCTACCTCCTCCTCACCCCTCAAAGCCCCAACCACAGGCCACCTCCTCTGAGGAGCCCTCCCTGTGCCTCCTGCCTGCACGGGGAAGAGCTAATGGAGAACCAAGAAAGTGTCCAATGTACGCTGATGCGTGGGCATCAGCTGATAGTATCTAAAAGGCAAACTTCAGTGCTGGTCCAGAGAGACATAACAGGATGCCTTGATCCCAGCTCTAGGCTCAACCCACTTCCTGGCTGCACACCCTTCCTGGCCCAGCACCACCTGCATCTTCTGCGCATGAGGAAAGTGACATCTCTTTGAGTGAATGTCCTTGCTTTTCCTCCAGCTCTGACCAGAGCCATGTCACTTTCCCTTTGTGACCAGGCCCCTGGGAAGCTCACACCAAACCTGAGGACTCACTGGTGTCTTAGCCCAGGTCCCCTCGTTTATTAGCCCTGCTTCTACCTGCCCTGAGCTGTTGATCTTCATACTCATTTTTTGTGTAAATAAACTAAAGTTCATTTTAAATCACCAAAAGTTCCTTAAGGCCTGCCATGAATGCTTAGCCAGGCCTCTCTGTCCACACTGCACTGCCGCCTGCCAAGCCACCCTGCCAGGTCAGCTCAAAGATCCCCTTCCTGGGGACAGGGCCTCGGACTCTCCCAGAAGCACACTGCAGGTGCCCACCCCATTCCACCTTGTGTCTGCACAGGCTGGGTGCAGGAAGCCCAGAAAAAGGGGCAGGAGAGAACCCCCGCTCCAACTGCCCCCCCAATCTGGGCAAGTATGGGGAGAAGGGGAGTGGTGGTCTGCACCTCCAGGACCCCGACCAGCTCCAGCGACACCCAGCAGGGCTGTGCAGAGGAGCGGCTCTTACCTGGGGCAGAGCCTGCACCACCGTGTCCAGCAGCGCCCGCATCCCTGTGGCCATCTTCAACAGCTTCAGCACTGTGGGTGACACCAGCCCGGCCAGCTCAGCCTAGGCCGTGGACACGCACGTGTGCAGGTCTGTGTGCGCGAGTGTGAACGCGGAGGAGGGGGACACAGAGGAGCGTGCAGGCAGGGGCCGCTCCAGGTGCCTCACTACAAGAGCACAGGAGCCACCACGGGGTGAACAGGGGACTGTGCCCAAAACACGCAACGCGAGGTACAGACATCAGTATACAATGACCCGGAGATTAAGAACATGTATGCGGAAACAGGGGGGAGGGGGGACGGGATGGCGAAGGGTATGCTCCAGTGTGGCACTAAGTGTGAAGATGCAGAGATGACCAGGCGTCTTCCCTTCCCCTCTGGCTAAAGGGGGCTCTGGAGTCCCCCCACCCCCACCGCCACCCCGGGTACGGGTACCACCCCAGGCATGCAGCGGCGACAGGCAGGGAGCAGAAGAGCCAGAGGATGGGGTGAGCACCGAGGCAGGATGGCCTGGAGAGAAGGGGCGGGAGCTGCACTGGTGGGGGAGGGGGAGAGGTAGGGGCTCTGGGGTGGGCAGAGGACCCGACCCGGTGTTCCTGTCACAGCGCTGGAGCTATCGCACGGCTGGACAAGCTGAGACCAGGCCACGTGTGGCGGTGTGATCAGGAGGCAGGTGTCACGTGGGAAGAAGGGAGGTGGGAGAGTGGCAAGACAGTGAACCCACAGGCAGTGCTGGTGCACCCTGTCCTGGGTGCTCTCCTCAGAGAACGGCCAGCCCCAGCCCACATCTGCCCAGCCGCCACCACCCCTCACCCCGGGCGATGCGCAGCACCCGCATGATGCGGATGATGGTGGGGTTGATGGGCAGTGCCGCATTGATCTCGATCTCTTCCAGCGTAATGCCCATGACAGACAGCAGCACGATGGCCAAGTCCAGCTGGTTCCACCTGCTCGGCCGGGTGGAGGAGGGCAGGGTGGGACTCAGGCACACAGCTCACGGCATGAAGCCTCCCCATTCTTCACTCTGGCTGCGGCCCACTGGGCTGTGTGGCCCCCCTCCCTGCAGCCCCTCCAGAGGCCAGTGGATCCGGCCCCCTCTCTATAGCTCACAGCTTCCCAAGCCAGGGCTGATGCAGCTAAATCAATGCCTATGACCTCCCACAGAGGTGGGAGGAAGTGGGGGCTCTGACTCTGATGAAGCAAGGTGATGGGTGGGGTCATTTAAGTCTAAATCTTGAGCCACCTGCACCCTCTGGGTGGCTTTGGTAGAGTGGTAGAGTGCAGTGGTCACTCTGAGCTTCACTTGCTTGCCTTAAAAAGGAGAATTAGCATAAAGCAGACCCGCTCTACCTGCAGGGACAGAGCCTGAGAGGGGTCTGCTGAAATGCTCTGGGGCTGCTGCCTGAGACCTCATCATTTCCTGCTCGGAGATATTAGAGGGAGCCCCGGTCATCAATGCCCGTGAGGAAGGCACCCTCAGGTCCCTCCAGGACTAACTCCCCACTCTGCTGCCCTAGTGTGACCCAGCCACTCACCGGTCCTTGAAGAACCGTCGCAGGCCAAACGCCACCAACTTCAGCACGGCCTCCAACACAAAGACGGTGGTGAACATGTAGTTGCAGTACTTGAGGGCTGTCTCCAGGGACTATAGGGGGCAAAGAGAAACATAATCCAGGCCCCAAGACCTGCCTCTAAACCTTCCTCCAGATGGAAAGTCTCTGTCTTTTAAGGGGAGAATGTAATCCATTCATGTTTAGTACAATTATTTATCTGTCTGTATTCCTTCAATCTTATTTAACATGGATTATTCAATTTAAATTGTTTCCTTTTCTTTATTTCTGTTAGTTTGGTCCAGCTGTTCCCCTTTGGAGCAGAGTGGGATAGTGTTTAAAAGATTTCAAGCTAGACTGCCTAGATTTGAATCCCGGTTTAGCATTTCCTCATTTACCATGTGACCTTGCGCAAGTGATTGGCCTCTCTTGGCACTTAGATTCTTGTTTGTTTTGTTTTATTTGAGACACGGTCTCGCTGTGTAGTCTAGGCTGGCTTTGAACTCATGGTCACCCTCCTGCTTCAGCCTGCCGAGTGCTGGGATTACAGACAGGTGCCACCATACCCAGTGGCACTTAGTTTCTTAATCTAAACATTGTAGAAAATAATCACACCCACCTCCAAAAGTTGCTTTGAAAATTAAATGAGCTTATAATTCAGGGCTGGGCACAAAATGAATAACTGGTAAATTGTGAGCAATAATCACTCCATGTCTCCGTGTTACTTTGGAAGTTCTACGACTGTTCCTTCCCCCCACGGTTCCCTTCCCTTCCCCTCCATTCATAGCAGTCTCCTCTAGTATGTGAAATAAGACACTCGTCCCTCACCTGGCAGTTCTGCTCTCCCCTTCTTTCCTGTCAACCCCACTGAGGTGAGGCTTTGGGGATGCACACACCCTTCGTATCCTTCACACACCTCACCTGGGATTCTGAACAGGTCCCCCTCCTCCTCCACCAGTGGCTGCCCGGAGCGGCCCTGCCATCTTAGGCCCTCCGCTAGTCTCCGCATGGTCGGCTCACAGTGGTGCTCCATGGGAGGTTTCGAATGCAGACCTAGTTCTGACTCCATGCCCTACAGCTAAGTAACTGAACCTCTCTGAGCCTCGGTTTCTTGTCTTAAACGTCTAGACGGGGTTCCTCTGAGTCTCCAGTCATGGTGAGGACTGAAGTGTTCGCTTGCAGTGTGTCTTGCTAACAATCAGCATTTTGTGCACCACAGCGATCCCGATTCATGTTGTAGGTGGCTGGCAACGGCACCTCAGCCACCCGGAACCGGTGAGCTCTCCCTCTGGCCTTTCCCCATCCCGCATCTGTGCCCTGCAGCCCGTGAGCTGGGTAAGGCAGGGCTGTCCCAGGCCTCCTCCCCTGCAGCACAAGGCTGGGCTCAGAGGGGTTTCCTGGACTGACCAGTGCCACCCGGTCCCCAAGGTCCCTGGCCTCATTCTCACAAAGCGACCTTGGGCTTGGCGGCAACCTGGGCTCACCGGGGGCTGGTTATAGTGCTCCAGGGACATGGTGACCACATTGAGGCAGATGATGAAGGTGATGAAGATGTCCAGGTAGTGGCTGGTGCACATGGAGTGGATGAGCAGCCGGGTGGGGCAGTAGGTGGCGTAGTAGGGCAGCCTCTGGGCTTCTGCAAGGGGGACACGGCGGGGAGTGGCACAGATCACAGAGGGCTGGGACCAAGGGGAAGGGGACAGAGCACAAAGGAGGGAAAGGCACAAAGGAGGAGGCAAGAGGGGGAGCACAGGGGGCCCAGGCCCCAGGTCGGCTAGGGGTCCACCCACCCACTCGGCGCGTCCTGAGGGAAACAGGAAGATGGGGGAGGGTGGCAAGAAGGGCAGGACCCCGATTCTCAGCCAACACCGCCACCAGCAACCAGGCTCTGCCTCTGTCCTCGGCCTGTACTAAATGACTTGGGGGGCCTCATGCAGGTGGACGGCGGTGTCACCCCAAGACTCCAGGTAAACACTGAGGGCCACGGCGCAGACACAGGGACCAGCTCCAAAGGCCCGGGAGGCCTCCCCCCAGCAGAGGAGCCCGGGGAGGGGGTCCGCAGGGCCCCGCACCCCGCCCCGCGCGCGCCGCAGCGCCCACTCACTGCGCCGCTTCTTCTCCAGGCGCCGCAGCCGCTTCTCCTCGCGCCGCCGCGCCTCCTCGGCCTCCTGGTGCTGCCGGCACTTGTGGAAGTTCTCCACCACCACGCCCACGAACATGTTGAGCACGAAGAAGCTGACGATGAGCAGGAAGGAGATGAAGTACAGCAGCATCCAGGGGTTGTGGTTGGTCACGGGCTGCGGGGAGCCAGAGCCAGGCTGAGGGGCTGACCGGGCACCGCAGCGCCACGCGGGAGCTGGGCACCAACAGGTCACCGTATCCAAGGCGACCGCGAGCCTCAGAGAGGCGGCGGTGGGACGCGCCTACCCTGGACCTGCACAAGTGAAGCGCTCAGCAAAGCGCACCCCTTCCTCCCTCCCCTTCCGATGGCCGCCTCAGCTGTCTCCCCACCCCATTTACCTACCATTCACCCACCAAGCACGCACCCCTTCCCCCAGCCACCCCTCCTTCCAGCATCTTCCTACCCGTCCATCCACCCAATGTCCACTTGCTCATCCAGTACCGTCCATCTATCCATTTCCCACCCACCCAGTCACAGATCCGTCCATCCACCCACCCGCCCAGCGTTCCGTCCACCAGTTCGCTCGTCCACTCAGAAACCAGACCGGAAACAGGTGAGCTAAGCCCAGTAGGAGCTGTGTGCGCACACACACTGCTGGAGCGGGACAGCCAGGAGACAGTGGGGGAAGATGCCCCCAGCCTTCTCATTCCCTCCACAGCCCTGAGCCCTGCAGCCCCCTCCCAGTCTAACCAGCTGGGTCTCGGAAAGCCAACGGCAGAGGCCGCTCACGGGCCTGGGGCTGCTGCCACCCCGACTCCTCCCGTGCGGCTCTGTCCTGCCCCAGGAACTCTCCCTGCTCTTCCCCCAGCCGCCTCTCAGCCTTGTGCCTGGACGCAGCCAGCCTGGCCACCCGTGTCCTGCCCAAAGTACCTGCCTACACCCGGATAGGACCCCTGCTCCTGCTCCCCCCGCCAGCCCTGGGCCCTGCAGGTCTGGACGCTGGGCAAAGGGCACCCCTTTCCATCCCTGCTCCGCCTGCTGCCTCCCAACACATCTGTCTTCATTTCACGCACCTACCAGGCAGGAGCCGGCTGGGCTCCCCGTCCCTGCAGGGCTCCCGAAGGGGTGCTGCCAGGGGAGGGTGGGCACAGGATGTGAGGGGCGCCCACGGCTGATGATGGGGAGGCACCGGGAGTGAGCCTCACAGGCTCTGGTCTCAGACCACTGGGCCCCAAACACAACACGTCCCTCTCGCTATCCCGAGCTGGCCTGGCCCAGCCATGCCCACCTGCTGGTCCACAGCCACAGCGTCCAGCCCGTTGTACATGATGTTCACCCAGCCGTCCTTAGAAGCCAGGACGAAAAGGGACATCAGAGCCTGGAAGACATGGAGGGGAGGGAGCAGGGGTGAGGGTCTGGGCCTGCATCTCCTCAGCCCTCCATTCCTCCCCTTCCAGGGGACAGAGAGACAAACAGCATTTCAAACTTGCCCTGGGACAAGGCCTTTGGGAAAGGGGAGCAGTCGGCGCAGATTGGGGCCGGTTCTTAGGAGGCACCCAAGTGAGGGCCAAGATTCTCACCTAGGCCCTGCCTAAAAGGGTCAAACCTGGCAGGTTCCCAGGAGGGGACACCAAGAACACAGTGGGAAGCAGGCAGGGTCTGCCTGCCAACTGGAGTGGAAAACAAAGAAGGTGAGTGATGATAAAGTGAAGCCGGGCCACAGTTTCTCCTGCCTGCCCAGGAACATTCCCATTTCACAGATGAGGAAACCAAGGCTCAAAGAGGTTACACTCACAGTAAGCTGGTGCAGCTGCCATGCATGCCCACCTGTGGTGGACTCTGAACTGTCAGGATGCCCTTGCTAGGGGGGCGGGGATTGAAAGCCAGGACCAATGTTCAGTGAAGCTCTACAAAGTGCTGGGCAGTCTCTGAATACCAGAGCTCAGAGAGGGGAATGCTTCCCTTGCCCATTTTGCAGGACAGAAAACTGAAGCTCCTGAAAGGAGCTTGGTTTGTGAGCCCAGGGCCATGAGCACTGAAGAGCTGTCAGCCCCAGGGAGTGGGTCAGGGTAGGCGGGCAGTACCCACCTGGCCCAGGTTGTCGAAGTTATATTTGTGGTGGACCCATCGGTAGTTGGCAGCCACACAGTCGGAGCGATTGGTGATGTTGCGCGTGTCCACACCCAGACAGTGGTAGAATTTGCCCTTGAAGAGCTGGGGAAGGAGGCAAGGTTAGCGCTCCCAGGCGGGTGAGACGCAAGACTCAGGAGAGCCTGCCCAATCAGTCACAGGCACCCAGCCTGTCTTGGCCTTGGTCACCTAGGCTGGGGTCTGTCTCAGCCTCTGCCCTGACTGTCCTGCCGCCCCCACCTAGCCACAGAGCACCCCCAGCCCCGGCACACCCTGGTGCCCCTCACCTGCACCCCCAGAATGCCAAAGATGATAAAGAAGGCACAGCAGATGAGGACGATGTTGCCAATGGGCTTGAGGGAGGAGATGAGCGTCTCTACCACCAGCTTCAGGCCAGGGGCCCGGCTGATGACACTGCGGACAAGGACCCAGGGGGCACTGTGAACCCCGGGGATGGCCAGGGCTGAGCCCCCAAGGGGAAAATGATAGCAGCAAAGAATGAAGAGAAAGTGGCTGGGCAACAGATGGTGAGCTGCCAGCTGACCCCGACTGATACACAGGAGGACACCTACCCTCCCCCTCCCCCTCCCGAGGTGCACCACCATCCTGGTCTACAGGGTAGGGAGCCACCGAGGTGGCTTGCAGTATTGAGATCACCTTCAAGCCTACCCCACCAGCATCCTTCACCCCACCTCCAGGTCTCCGGACTTCTAAGTTGTTCAGAAGGTGCTACTGGAGATCTGAATGCACCCCAAAGCAGGTGCAGACGCCCACTTAGACCCGGGTGATTTCCGGCACAGTGCAGCAACACCCTCCCCTCACCGCAGGGGGCGCAGAGTGCGCAGAAGCCGCAGAACCCGGAGGACTCCCAGAATCTTAGCTCCCCCAGCCGAGGCCACAGACACAACGATGTCGATGATGGACACGAAGACGAGGAAGCCGTCCAGCACGTTCCAGCTGCTTCGCAGGTACGCCTGCTCGCCGAAGTACAGGCCCAGCGACACCACCTGAGGGCGAGGCCGGTCAGGGGGTGGGCCAGGCCAGTGGGCTCCACCCCTAAGTGGGCATGGTCGTAGACGGGGGCGGGGTCATGGCCCAGGGGTCCACCGGTGAGCACATCTTGGTGAGCACATCTCTAAACCCAATCCAAAGCCACCACACTGGGAATCTTAGAGAGAAAATCTTTTCCTGTGCCCTACACCTCTAGCAGGTACCACGGTGCCACTGTCAATGTTCCTCCCTATATCCACCTTCCAGGAGAGTGGGGATGCCATGGACCCCCTTTGTGTCCCAGAGGCCCAACCCAGGGGCTGGCACCCAGTGGAGGTGGCGGTCCTCTGGGGCCTGGAGAATGCTGCTGGTGGGCAGGCCCGTGACAAGGGCAGGAAGCCCCGAGCTAGGGGTGAGTGGTCCAGATGAAGCTCAGAGAGACCTTCAATGTCATCTCGCCCACAAAGATGGCTGTGAAGATGTAGTTGGACACAGTGAGGAAGATGCGTTCCTGAAAGAGATGGGAGACGCCATGGGCTGCAGGAAGTCCACATCTCAGGCTCGGGAGCAGCCCAGGGCCAGCCAGGGGAGGCCCCATGTCTCGGCCCCAGACGGCCCTCTCCCTGCCACTGCTCCCTCTGCCTGGCCCACTGCCCTACCCCAGGTCCCAGCACTCACGGTGCTGCCAGCCTCGATCTGGGGCCGCTCCAGGGCAATGGTGATACAGTTCAGGAAGATGAAGGCCAGGACCACATAGTCAAAGAGCTTGTGGGCAATGATGGTCTGACATAGGACCCGGAACCTGGGCAAGGGACCCAGGAGTGTCAGAGTGCCTCCCCTCCACCACCACTGCCGGGGGACCAAGAAGACCTAGAGGAAGTGATCTCTCTCTCCTCCAACAGATGGCAGCTTCACTTCTGCACAGGGAGCTTACCTCACGCCTCCTCCCCTGATCTCACACCTTGCCATGACATTCAAGGCTTTCCAAATCACTGAGCCCTGTCCTCAGTACCAACACCATGTACTGTCAGATAAATGCTCTCACTCCAGACATTCTGTCAAGCTGCCCCCTCCACCTGAATGACCTCCTCCTCCTCTCACTGTACACAGAGGCCCCTTCTGATCCCCCCAAAATGTGAAAGCACCCCAGACCGCTGGAGGATCTGTCAGACCTAATGTATAGCACAGGGCTGGCCTAGACCACAGGAGCTGCCCAGGAAAGCCCTGTCCAGGCATCTGGATGCTCACCCTCCCTGCAGACCCACACCGGCCCTCAGGCCCTCGATGGCCTGGCCCGGCTTGGCAGAGAATGGTCCCTCTCAGACAGGTCATCCCCACACTCATCCACTCCACAAGCCCGGCTGCTCCCACCTGTTCTCTGGAGAGAAGAGGTAAACGGACCAGTCCTGGCGGACCTCGCACCAATCAGGTTTGTAGACGTCGATCATCTTGCGGATGCGGAAACACAGAGTCTGGCAAGAGGAAAACCCGGTGTGGGAGGGTCAGCAAGTGCGGACACTGCAAGATCCCAAACCCTCGCCCCACTCAGGACAGACGGATAGAGCTTCTTTTCCATGGCAGACCCAGCTCCTCCTGTCTGGGTCACCAGAGACCCATGGCCCAGGCCCGACCCCGCCCATCGCCACGCCCCCTTTGACCCACCCTTGTCCACCATCTTCGGACACGGCAGACCCACTCCACCCCACTCACGTAGTCGATCTCCTCCTCGTCCTCCCCGCGGTCGCGGCGGTCATCCATCTTGGTGAAAACGTCCTTGGCGATGCTGGGCATCCTGCCGTTGCAGTCCTCATGGCCGGGGCCCAGGCCTGCCACCCTCCAGGCAGCCCGTGGGTGGGCGCCCACAGTGGGCACCAGCTCGGCCAGGTCCACTGAGTCCCTGGTGTCGAGGGACAGCGTGCGGCGGTGGTGGCGGTGGCGATGCGCCAGGTGGGCCCCGTGGTGCGTGTGGTGGGCGTGCGGGGCGTGCAGGGGCGCAGAGCGCAGCGGACCCTCATCCCGGGTGCCCTCGCTGGCCCGGGCGCCGCCGCGCTCCGCTGAGAGCAGGGACTCGTGCTCCGCAGACGGCGGCTTGTGCTTGAGGCTGTTCCAGCTGGAGCGGCGGCTGGCCCAGGCCGCACTGCGGCCCCACGGCCCATAGTAGGAGCTGCGCGAGCTGGACTGCAGGAGGCCAGCTGGGTCAGCGCGCCAGGGTCCTCCCCGGCCACGCTTTCCCTCTGCCACCTCCCTTCCCTTGAGGAAGGCACAGTAAGTTAGGGGCATTCCCCTATTTTACAGGTAAAGAAACTGAGGCTCAGAGAAAGGGAGTCATTTGCTCATAGTCACACAACTCAGAGGTGACACAGACCAGATTTAGTTCGGATGTGTCTGACCCCAAAGTCTGCACCCTGCACACTGCTGTTAACATGAAAACCGAGTTCTCTCTGGCAACACTCTTTCATTCTTTCCTTATTGTGGGTCCTGTCTGGCACTGGACACCCAGGAATGGGACAGATGATGGCACCCCTGCCAGGTTTGGGCCAGACAGTCTCCCTCCCACCCCCCAGGAGCACCCATCCTGAGCACCCCACAGGACTCACCAGGGAGCGCTGATCATAGCTCATCCTCCCCAGTGACATGACGCTGCTCTTGCGGGAGTCCAGGGCCATCAGCATGGGGTCTGGCTGCAGGGAGAGGCGGGCAGCAGGGTCTGCAGCCCCGGAGGGGCCCAGATGCCCACCCAGTGGGAGGCTGGGGTCCAAGTGCCCATTGGGGGTCATAGGGATTGGGCAGAGCTTGAGATCTGGAGTGAGGTGGACACAGAGGGACAGACAGCAGATAGACAAACAGAACAAGAGCAAAGGAAGCCATGAGACAAAGAAACAGATGTAGACGTAACAGAAGAGAAAGCTTTGCTGGAGTGACTCTTCCAGGCGCACCCCATCGTGGGCGGCTCCCCTGCATGCTGCCTGCAGGGCGCTCTGCTTAAGTGTGCACAGCACCACTGGCATCCGTGTTCAGGCCAGCCTGCCCTGTGGCCAGCATGGGCGCCTCACGCCCATGCCCTCTGCAGAAAGCAAGGCAGAGACCGCCTGCCTGGGCTGCAAAGAGGAATCCTGCTGGGCTTGGAGCAAGAAAGGCTTGTCCCAAGCTGTCCAGGATGCCAGGCAGGACAGAACCGGCATCCAGTCCTAACCAGTAGGGTTCCTAACCACTGGGAAGAGAAGCAGGTGGACTTCTGCTACTCCTGTGGCTGGAATCCAGGATGTCCATAGATGCCCTGCCTCTTCAAGATGTAGCATTTGTTTCCATTATGGATGTGAATAACCAGCCACAGAGAATCAGGCAGCGCTAGCCTGGGCTGGAGGAGAAGCCAAGTGTTCTGCCCTGTGCCCACCTGGGCCTCTAGGGAAGACCCCCAGGTCTTGGCTCCCAGGTGACAAGTGGAGGCCTTTTTACCTCCGCTGCTGTCCAGGCCCTCCTGGAATTTGTCCAACTCCTCCATGTTAGATGAGCTCTGGTCCTCATCGGAGTAGGAGCGGTTGGCATCACCCTGGGAGACGGGCCCACATTGGGACACAGGTCAGCTCAGTCCTTTTCACCTTTCCTCCTTCCCTGCCACCTGAAGTTTCCATTGATGTTTCCATTCCCATTTTACAGATGAGGAAACTGAGGCTCAAAAGTTAATGAGACTCCATCTGGCTGATTGTAATCCCTCCCCCAAGAGAACAGAGGAAGCAGGACCCAGAATCCCAGATCTTTGGGATCCCAGAGGAGGCTCTGTTTGCATGCTTCCTGTACTGAGAAGCTCACCATCTCACCGGCGCCCTCCTTTGGGTGCCTGTGGCCTGCTAGATTGAACTGTTCCACGGCCGCCCCCCCCCCCACTTCCCCCACCCCAAGTCTTGCAGACCCTGTGGAGACACTGCTCCCAGGGCTGTGGTCACCTCAGCCTGGAAGCCCTCCACCAGGATGGCCACCAGCAAGTTGAAGAGCACGTAGTTGCCAAAGGTCATGAGGGCAACGAAGTACAGGGAGGCCCAGGGGGAGGTGGAGGCCATGCCGTTGTAGAGGACGACGTTCCAGTCCTCCTGGGTGAGGATCTGTGGGGGGACACAGTCGGCCCTGGGATCCCCCAGCTGCCAGGCCTCCTCTGTCCATGGGGAGGGTTGAGGTGGACAGCCCCACCGCCCCGGATCAGTTCCCTTGTGACACTCGGACACACTGCTGCTGCTCACCTGGAACACCGTGACGATGGCCCAGAGCAGGGAGTCGAAGTTCTTCCTGTCGGGGACCGTGTCTCCCGTGTCCGTGCGGAGGCTGAACTTGCAGCCAAAGATGTGCATCCCGAGGATGCTGGGGGAAGGACAGAGGCAGCTCAGGGGTCAGCACATGCCCAGCTCCGCCTGCCCCCGCTTCCTTCTCAGGACAGCCCAGTCTGCCCAGGCAGGGGCAGCATGAGTCCCACTTTACAGAGGTGAACACTGAGGTTCCGGAGGCAGGACCTGCCCAGAGCCACGGGGATGGAACTATGGTGCTGAGATCCACGCCCACATGCAGGTGGCTTTTCCTGGGGAGGTTCCACCAGCCCCGCCGGCAGGGCCGGTCCCCAGGGCGGGCAGGGCTCACCTGAAGATGAAGATGAAGAGCATGAGCAGCATGCAGAAGGTGGCCACGTTGTCCATGGTCTTCATGAGCACCACCAGCTGGCGCCGCAGCGCGGGCATGAACCGCACCAGCTTCAGCACCCGAAGCAGCCGGAAGGTGCGCAGCACCGAGAGCCCGCCGTCCGCCTGCCCCACGATCTCCCAGATGCTGGCAGAAGGGGGCGGTGGCAGGCCAAGAGGAGGCGCGGGCCGGGCCGGGGAGGAAGGGAGGACAAAGAGGCGGGCGCCGCCACTCACTCATTCATGCATTCACCCATCCGTCCAGCGAGCAATGCTCAGGGCGCCTCCACACCTCTAACCGGGCCTCTAACCCAGAGCCCATGGAGCCCGCTAAAAGGCTATTTCACAAATCTAGGGAGTGGGGATACTGCTGTCCTCTTTATGGAAGTACTATTTCCCTTGACCCTGAATGTAAATAATAAACCACAGAGAATAAGCTACACCATGGCTTTGCAGGCAACGGACACCTTCCTGCCATAGGGCAGTGGGCGGGGGTCCTCTGACACGGTTCTTACGCACACCCTGCCCCCTGGGAAAGAGGTCACTTCAGACCACCGCTACAGATCAGGGCTGCGTGCTGCACTGATCTGAAAGTGCACATATGGCTAAATCATGAATTTTTAAAATATTTATATAACTGTACTTCAGTGTAATTGGTCTCCTCTGCCATTTCCTAGCTCACATCCCAAGTCCTGGCCAGGGGCAGGACCTTAAATCCCCCTCCTCTGCTGTAGGCAGGAAATGGGACCCATACCTAATGATGACAATGATGCTGTCGAAGATGTTGTACGGGTTCCGCAGGTAATCGAAGAGCCCGAAGGCGGCCAGCTTCAGGATCATCTCCAGGGCAAACATGCTGGTGAAGACCACGTTGCAGATCTCCAGGATGTTGGTCAGCTCCTCGGGCTGTAAGGGGACAGGATGGGGAGGAGGTGTTCTGTGACCTTGGCAGGTCTGTGTCCTCCTTGGGGCTCAGTCTGTGGCCTTGAGCACCTCTCATCTCTGCCACTTCAGCGTCCTGTGAGGTCCCCCCAGGGTGGAAGGGCTGACTTCCCACACATCTGGACAGGATGCTGGGCTACACCCAGAGGGGGCAGCACAGCACCCAGGTGGTCGGGTCCAGGGACAGCCCAACGCACAGAGCCCTGGTGCTTGAAGAGGACACAAAGCCCCATGAGGATAAGGGACCTCCCACAAAATCCCTGGCTTCTCAAAGGGTCACCAGCTGCTCTTGCTCGACCCAGTCACAGACCTCCCTGTGCCCCTGGAGCTGCTGGGAACAGGCCGTGCTCTCAGCATGGCAGGGAGAGGAGGTCCCAGCCTGATTAGGGTGTTAGGTGGCCATGTGATCCTTGCTAAGACCCACGGGGCTCATCCCCTGTCTCCCCTCTGCAGCTCCCTGGGGGTCCAGCAAAGAGTGTACAGGGCGGGCACTGGTCTACGCTGGACTCCAAAGTGCTATCCCATCGCATCACCCCTGAAACTGCACCCCAACTCACGCATCCACGCATTCATTCACTCTCCCGAGTACCCGCCACGTGCTGGCAGCTGCAGTGAAGAAGTTCACCTTTGGGTGGCAAAGTCCCACAGACCACGCTAAGGAGCCACCCAGTGCCTGCCAGTACCAGGGAAGCTGAGGGTGGTTTGGGGGACACTGGCAGTGGGGCCCAGAGGACTCTCAGCAGAGACCTAAGAGCTAAGGAGAGAGCCGATGACACAGAGGAGAGAAGGGGACTGTGGCAGACCACATCCTACCCATCAGCACCCTCCAGGCCCTCCACTGAGCGACAGGGAGCCTCAAGGGTCTGCCCTTGATTCCATGTGACTTAAAAGGAAAAGAAAAAGTAAAATAACCCAGCCACCAGCTTGCCACGTAGTGCCGGGGAAATCTAATAAAACTGCCAGCTCCTCTCAAGCCAGATAAAAGGAGAAAGCCCCAGTTCGTCTGTAATTACATGTGACTCACACAGCGCGCCCAAAACGGAGCGGGACCCCAGAGGAGCCTCGGTGGGGCGGGCGGAGCTGCTGCTCCGAGCTGCCAGTGTCCAGCCCGCCCAGACCGTGCGCTCAGAGATGAAAAGGGTGGACGATGACGGCCGGTGACGGCGATTGCCTGGGTCTCCGCCACACAGGCGGCACACAGCCTTCCTCGATCGGTAGTCAGCGCAGGGCCACCGCTCTCCCCGAAAGGTCACTCGCTCACCTCCCTCCTCCCCTGCAGCAGCTGCTGCTCCAAGCAGCACACACCTGTTAATCTCCCCCTAATGGACCATCCATCTCTCCCGAGAGCAGATTTTTCTGGGAGCAAGACAGGCTGGAGGAAGACAGACAGATGAAGGCAGACACAGCCAGGGACAGGGCGAGGAGGGAGGAGGCCTGGGAAGATGCAGGCAGCAGCGGAGCGACACAGACAGAGGGGGCCTTGGAAGAGAGACGGACACACAGACAACTCTGGACGCCATGAGAGCCAGAAAGCGAATGACACAAAAGAGCAGGCAGGCAGGCAGAGGAGGCCACCAGAGATGCCGAGACCCGCCGTGAAGAGCAGGTGCTGAAGGACAGAGACTGACAGCCACGTGGTGGCCCAGAAAGCCCCGCCCCGGCCATGTGCAGGAGAGGCGGAAGGCTGAGCTGGCCCGGGGTCTCTCCTGCCCAGCTCATCCAAGCCTCCAACAGCCCTACAGACAGGGAGCCCAAGGCTCAGAGAGGAGAAGTGGCCGCCAGGGTCCCGGGTCGTGGCCAGCAGCAGCAGAGCTGGACCTCGGGCCCAGGTCTCCCCACCCGACAGCCCCTTTAGCTGCCCACTGTGCCAGCGAGGCACCGGTCTAGCTCACTCCCCTGCTGTGGGGCACCCCATGGCTCCCCACAGCCCTAAGGATAAAGCCAGCCTCAAGCGCCCTGGGAGAGGACCAGCCGTGCTGGCTCCTGTGCTGTCTGTCTGCCCCACACGCCCTTCTTGTTCAGGGCCTGCGAGGCGGGGAAGGGCGTCCTCTACCCCCTGGTCCCAGTGCCTGCCTCTGCTCTCACCAAGAGACACAGTAATCCTTCAGGGTCACCCCAGGGCCACCCGCTCCTGGGAGCCTCCTCTGGCCACAGCCCATGTTGCTGCCTCTCTCACTTGGGCTCCCACAGGCTGGAATGCCAGCCGCTAAGCCACCCCATTGCCCTCTTCCCAGTCACCCTAGGCCTGGGCTGGCAGTGACTTAACAGGCCCTGGGGAAGGGAGCCTAAAGTGGGCTTCGGATCTGTCGCTGATACAGAATATAGTCCTCTGCAGCTGCGGACCATGGCCAGCCCTATCCCAGGGAGGCACCCTGCTCGCTGCCCTGTTGCCCACTCAGCCCAGCCCTCTGTCTCTTGTCCATCACCCTGACCCCCCTCCGGCTCCAGTGAGGCTGCAGCTGGGAGGGAAGTTGAGGCAGAGACTTAGCAGGGAGCGGTGTCATCCTGACCGTCCAGTGTGACACCTGTAGCTGCCCCAGCACCTCAGGGCCCACCTGGGCAACCCATCTCACCATCTCACCTTCCGGAGCCTCAGCTTTCCCATCTGGCCAGTGAGGGTGAGTCGCCCACCCTGCCTGCCCCCCAAGGCTGCACACAAGGCGGATCCGTGACACTGATAGTGGGTGATAATGAAAGGATTGCTGCCCAGGGCAGCCTGACACTCCGGCCAGCCACACAGCAGTGGGCTGTCGTGTGTCCCCCACCTCCTGGCCCAAGCACCAGCTCCAGCCTCCTGAAATGCTCACAGGGCCTGCCTGGCTGGTACCCCCACCCCCTTCCCATCCTTCTCTTCCACGCAAAGCCTGCAAGGAACAGCATCTACAGAGCCAGGGAACCTGGATGGGTGACAGCCCCCATGACCGCCTTGAAGACCCACATGGCCAGGGAGATGACAATGATCAGCCCCTACTTTATTGACACTATACTCTGTCCCCCCACAAGAATAGTGCACAGAGGTCTTCGCCAGTCCATGTGGGGTACAGGGTGTGGCCAGGCAAGGGTGACCGGTTCGCTTGCCTTCTTCTCCTCTCCCCTCTCTCTCTCTCTGCGGCCCTGGGCCACCTCTCTCTGCAGGCACCACCTCAGCAGGGGCTGCTCAAAATAAACTTGGAGGCGGATAGGTTCCCGCCAGAGCGATGTCTGGGAGCCGAGGAAGAGAAGCAAAAATACCAGGGCCCAGGGGCAGACCCGGCACAGGGCTCAGCCGCACAATGGCTGCCACTCGGAGCTGCTTTAAAAAGAATGCTTTAAAAATGCTTCCTCCTCCTCTTTTCTTTAATTAATTTTTTGTTTTTGAGGCTCCAGACACCGAACGGTAAACTCACCAGGGCTGGTGGAGAAGTCTCAAACAAAAGACTCACAAGCCATGACTGATTCTCGAGCACCAGGCTCCTTAACAAATTTACCCGTGTGTGTCACGGGCCCTGGGCCCATTGACAAACGGAGGCACCAGCTGAGGGACGCACAGGGACTCACCTGGGGCCACCCTGCCCGTCAGCAGAATCAGGGTCAGAACCCACACCCTGGGCAAGGGGCTTGGCCTCTCTGAGCAATGGCTTTCCAAGTGTGCAGGACAGAAAATGACACTGTTACAGTTTTGACCTAAAATGTACCCCAATATCTCATGTGCCCAGAGACAGTGCTTTTGGAAGGTGATTAGACCAGGATTCATCCACTGTACAGTGCTGAGCTCACTGCTAGGAGATGGGGCTTGGCTGGCCAGCAGGTCACTAGGAGTGTGACCACGAGGGTGGATGCTCCTCTGTGGGCCCTCTCTCCTTTCTGCCGTGGGTTGGGCGTCTTTCCCTTCCACCGTGGCCTTTCTGCCGTGGCGCCAATCAACCCTGGATTGAACCTTCTGAAACCACTGGTCAAAATAAACGTCTTGACCTTTAAGCTGTAGATACTGAGTATTTTGTCTCAGTGATAGAAAAGTGTCTAAGACAACACCTGCTTGGAAAGAGTCTGTGAGGACTCGGATGCCAGGCTGGCGCAGGCTGGTATCAGCAGGTGTTCAGTGAGTGACACACAGAAGTAGTGGGCACACAGTCAGGTGGGCTCTAAGACTGGGCAGGACCCTCTCCCACCCTGGTAAAGCCACATTGCAGGAGCCACATGATAGGAGCCAACTTGAGTGCCATGTGGCTCCTAGAGAAAAGATTCTGGGTTAGGTTCTGGGTTAGAATCTAACCCAGATGGCTCGCTCAGATGGCATATGGCAGGATTGAGGGGGGACCTTGGGGAGGTTTGGGCAGGGGACTGCTGGGCTGGCAGGCACTGGGGAAGCTGCTCTGTCCATGGTTACCTTGGTGGGGAACGCAAGAAGGCAGGAATCAGGAGTGTGTGAAAAACAGCCCTGGTTTGTGTGATCTGCCAATTTCCATGGTGTAAATCCTTCCGCCACAGCTAATTTCAAGCTGCCAGCTGTTTAATAACCACTTGCAAAATTCCAGAGCGTAAGACAATTGGTTATCACCGGCTGGTTCCAGGACACCACTGGCAGGGATATGGCTCAGCCCTGGTGTAGTGGGGCTCAGACACTCAAGCCAGCACCCCAACAGAAGCTGCTCCCCAGGAGCCTAGGTCTGTGCTCCCTTGGAGACCCAGACAGGAAGCCAGAGGCTAGGGAGGAAAAGGTCCGGGCTGCAGGTCTCTCCAGCTCCTCCCACCGCACACCTCCCGCAGCTCTCCCTAGGGACATTTTTAATCAAGCTGCAAAGCCTGGCAAACCAGCAGCTCCAACCAAAGTGTCTGTGGCAGCCCCAGGGGCTGCATTTAAGTAAATTGAATGGAGCCTGAGCTCAGCAAGCTAATGAACAGGGAAATGAGAGCACGGCCCCACCGGGTGGGCCCCACGGGGCTCAGCAGAGAAGCCGAGGGGATGTGGGAATCCGAACCCTACCTGGCTGTCAGTGAGGCCACAGGTGGAGGTGGCCTCAAACCAAGCACCAGGCTGGCTGTGCGGCCATGGATCAGTGACTGCTCTGAGCATGATTCTAGGCCGGATGCTGAGGCCACGTGGATCAATGAAGCCCACCCAATTCCAGCCAGGAGCAGACAGACACACAGGGTGGCCCAGCCTGGGTCCCTCTGTACCCACCCCGTGCCACCCCACCCAAGCCAGTGCCCCCCAGCACTGGCCTGTTCATGGTGCTCGATGCCCATGCTGACGGTGTTCACCAGGATGGCCATCATGATGCCTCGATTGAAGTACTTGCTGTCCACGATGCCCCGAAGCTTGGCACGCGTCTCCCGCCACACGTCCCCACACAGCCGGGCAGCCCCATCCGCCTGTTCCTCCTCGTCCTCCTTCCCCAGGCCTGAGGACACCCCATCCTCGCTGCTCCGAGGCCCATCACCATCACCCTCGGGCTCATCACCACGTGAGCCCCCAGAGCCCGAGCCCTCCTGGCCAGAGTTAGTGCTGCCTGGGCCCGAGGGCTGCCGGCCCGTCTCGTGCTGGCAATGCGGGCAGCTGGCGGGGTCAGAGGCCAGCATGGCAGAGATGGGCTGCACCAGCACGTGGGGTGCTGTGTCCAGGGGGCTATGTCTTGGGCACAGTGCTGAAAAGCAAACAGAAGCCAATGTCAATGGTCACACAGGCCCAGCCCACTCTAGGACACAGGGTCAGCCTGGGGGAGCTGCAGGCCAAGCCGCCTGGTGTTTCCTGGGAGGCGGCTTCCCTCTCTGGGCTCTTCCACCCTGTGCAGCAGCAGGGCCGGGAGCACCACTTGCCAGGCTACGGGAGGGTCCTCTGCACCTGGCAGGCTCACCCCCCTCCCTGCCCAGGAGCCACCTGGGAGGCCTGGGCTGGCCACGGACTCCAGCTCTGGGGCCCGGGAGTCATTTCAGAGGGTCAAAGAGGCCTCCATACCTAGTTTGGATTCTTTCTGCTTTTTCTGTATTTTCCTAGCATAAACCTGCTTTGCTTCCACAAGCAAAAAAAAAAAAAAAAGGTAACACGAAAGGGGAAGAAAAGCCCCCATCCGCACACTTGCTGTCTAACCAGTCCCAGACACGGCTCCGCAGCCAGCATCAGGCAGGGGCCCTCCCACTGCAGCCCCTGGAGGACAGGTCAAAGCCATTCCCAGGCCAAGGGAGGATATGGAGGCGGGGGCGGGGCCGCAGACCTCCCTCTGAAGCTCCTGGGCCTCCCCCCCCCCCCCCCGAGCTCCAGCCAGAGCAGGTGGACAGCAGCAGGAAGCCCGCACCTCCCAGGAAGGCAGCACCAGCCTTGCCCAGCCTCCGGCTCACCCATTCATATGCCCTGGCAGCCCATAGGCCACCTGGGGCCTCCTCCAAAGGCTGGCATGGAGGATGCTTCCCCCAGGAGGGGAGAGCTGGGAGAGCAGGCTTTCTGGGGCCTAGGACATTAAGCCCACGGCTCATGGCCACCCACTGGTGGATCCTGAGTCCCATTCCACAGAAGGCATAGAGGCCTGCAGAGGGGCCACCGTGCTCAAGGTCACACAGGGAAGCGCACACGGGACAATGTCTGTGCCTACCAACTCCTCATCACCAACAGGGAGGAAATGTGCTGGGGCAGGCCCCCTCCTAGGGCAGCTAGGGACAGCCGTTCCACATGACTGAGGTTTGTCATCTATACATGGGACCACTTGAAGTAGCTTCCTTGTCTCCTTGAACTCCAGTTTTCCCATTTGAAAATGGGATGAGGGTTAGGGGCGAGCTTCATGGTAGAGCCTTTGCCTACTCGATGCATGGCCTTGGGTTCTACCCCCAGTACTGCACATACACACACACACACGCATGAGCACACACACACACACACACACACACACACACACACACACACGCAGTGGAAGCTGGAGCTGACGGTGCATAGTCTGCCCTTCCAGGATGATTTCCTGGAACAAAAGAACTAAGGAAAAGGCCACAGCCCTTTCTGCTAAGATCACGGTATTCTAGCACAAGAAATGGCCTTCAGGCAGGACACAGCACCAGTGTAAGTGTCCCCAGCCTGCCACACCTCTGCAGGGCAGGCCACCATCCCAGTGCCAGGTGCTCATGTCATCACTCAAGCGTGCTGATAAGCAGGGACAGTGGCAGGAACCAGGCTCGGGTGACACAGGCTGTGTGGCTGATGCAGCTCACTTTTACAAGCCCGAGGACAGATCATACATCACTTCTCACCAGGATGGCACCTGGGGCAGAGCTGGTGTCTGCGCACAGGGGGACGGGGAGGCAGGGGTGTGGGGCACCTGAGGCAGAAATGAAGACCTGGGATTCTGAGCACGATAGATGCCTCTCCCGTGCTGGGCAGGTGTGCCCATGTGAGTCCCCAGCGGGCCACTTACTGCAGTGCCTGGGCTCCGTGGCAGGGGCCGGTGTCCCCGGGCCCAGGCCCTGGCGCCTGCTCTGCAGGACCTGGTAGAGGCCCAGGGCGCGGCGCTTGGCCTTCCGCAGGATGTGGCAGACGTACTGAAAGATCTCCTCGTAGCAGTCCCCGGGCTCGGCATAGCTGGCCACCGTGCTGGAGGACAGGTAGCGCTGCCGCTGCTCCAGCATCAGCCGGTGCTCCCGCTGTTTGGTCTCCGAGAACTGGGTCGCTATGACAACGAGGCACAGGTTGATCATGAAGAAGGAGCCCACCTGTGACCAACGGGAGGAAAGGACAGGGACGGGGTGGAGGGGACAGTGGGGTAGGAAAGGGGCCAGCAAGGAGTCATGGGGAGGGGGAGACAGAGAGATGGAGAGAGAGAGTCAGGGAGACCGAGAGCCAGAGACGGAGACGGGGTGACAGAGAAGGGAAGACAGGGTCAGAAACGGCGAGGAGGAGGGAAGCGGGCGGAGTGGGAGACAGGACAGGCCACCAACAGAGCGCAAGGGTAAGGACGAAGCGGGCATGAAAGAGAGCGGGACAAGTTCAGGGTGGACAGAATTGGGAGGCACAGAGTTGAGGGGGTGGGGACAGCGACAGAGAGCAGGGGGTGGAGGGGCCCAGAGACACGGAGAGGCACAGACACAGATGGGGACAGGAAAGATCACTGAGGCCTTGTTGCCGGAGAAGGTGCAGCCCAGGTGGCTCCCCAGGCCCACAGAGGGCGCCACCAAGCCAGGCTCCCTGGGCACCAAGGGATGGCCTTGCCACCACCCCACCTGAGACCTCGACTCTGAGCCCCTCTCGGGCCCCCCAGCCTGACCTCGGGCCTATGGTTAGGTCTTGGCTTGCTCTGGGCAGTAAGGACAGGCAGGCTGCTAGTGCTAAGCACCCTGTCTTCACGTCTCTGCCCTTCTCCCTGCTGCCAGGGCACCCTAGGCAGGCAGAAGGGCCCTGCCCACCCCTGCCCAGCACCTGCTGAGCCTCTGAACGAGCTCAGCCTCCTGGTCGGTGGGGACTGCTCCTCCGGCACCACCAGGAAGGCTCACAGGTGGCAGCCCCGGTCACTGATTTGTCCTTGCCTCCTCTTGCCATCAGCATGATTCAGGGAAGGGATGGAAGATGCTTCCTGGTGCAGAGGGTTCTGGGCAAATACCCTGCCTCTCCACTGAGAAAATGCCCAGCAATTCCTGAAGCACTGCCCTGCACCTGTTGGAAGCATGCAGACCCCGGGCTGGGACCCTGACCTCCGGGAGCTTATGTGTGTCAGCTCCTGCCCAGCCCTGCTGTGGCAGTGGCTCCCTGGGCAACCCCCGGAGCCTCTCCTTCCCCATCTGTCAAATGGGAGACTGAGGCAAGACGAGCCTAGGACTTCCTATCAGGAGGAGTACTGGGACTGCATTTGGGGGGCTGAGGACCCCTTGCTGGAACGTGGTTCAGGCCAGGCATCTTGCCTCTCTGGGGCTCTAGGTCTGGACAGGTGACCCTGCTCAGCCAGGCCCCTGGGGGATCATGGCAGTACATATGTGAAGATCTGCTCCCTGCACCGCTCCCAGCACCAACAAAACACCCACATCGCCAGCCATCCGCCAGCACCCCCTGTCCTGCAGCAGGGCGAGCTGGGACCCCACCGAGCAGCCATCACAGCGAAAGCATCATGTTCTGAGCACTTACTGTGGGATATTCAGGATTCTGGCTCGGTCTCACCTAATCCTTCTTGAGCCCAGGAGCCAGGGGCTGCCGCTGTCCCTACTCCACAGAAGCCCCAGGACACCAAGGAGCCTCCCAAGGTCACACAGTGTTAATGACTCCAGGCCCAGAACTAACAGGAGGAGCAGGCAGAGCCTTCCACAGTCACCCCGGAATCCCAGACTCATCCTCCCTCTGCACCCCTCCTCCAGTGGGTGAGCGGCTCCCTGGGCCCCCTCTGCTGCTTCTCTCTGGGCACCTGACGCTCTGTAGGATCACTGTCCACTACCAGCCACTATGTCCTCCTGCAGGGCAGAGCCCAGGCCTGCCCCCTGCCTGTGTCAGCCCTCAGCTCCTGTGAACAGGGGAAGGGCAGCAAAGCACAACAAAATCCAGGACGCCCTCATCTTATCTATGCGTCTCCACGGTCCAAGGACCACGCTGGGACTAAGCCAACAGCAGCGTCATCTCAGGTCACCTGCCAGCTTGTCCTGACCTCCAGTCAAGGTCCCTCCAACTCAGGATGGGGCACTGCCCCCAGGGAACCAAGCTCGAGCCCGACAGCCACCACAGGCATCCAGGACCCCGCCTTGCGCAGCAGGGAGTGAGGAGCAGTGGTCCCCAGAGTGAATCACCTTGACATTTGGGGGACAGTGCCATGGCTGAAGCTGCAGCCAGGCATGAAAAAGAGAATGAGGGACAAGAGGGCTGGCCCAGAGGGGAGGATGGAACCCCGCCTCCATCTCCTGCTCACCCCAGCAGGCAGAGCCACCTTGGGGAATTTCAAGAGGCTCCACCTGGTCACCACCAAGGGGCCACCTTCTCTTCCAGTCCCCAGGAAAAGAGGGACCCTTGAGGAGTCGGACCCCCACCTGGCTAAGGCAGGGGGAAGAATGTTATCCCAGAGACTCAAGGAAGGGAAAGGCAGGGGAGGGGATTTAGCTGCCCAGAGATGAGAGATGAAGGCTGCAGGAGTGATGGACGCTCTGGGCAGCCGCGCCCGACAAGCCCCTTCAATCAAGGCTGCCTCCTGCCAGCTCTCCCGGCTCTCAGGGCCCCTGGGGACCCCTCAGGAGCCTCCCCTCCTGCCGTTCCCCGGTCCCCAGCTCCTGGACACTTACTATGATAAGCAGGATAAAATAGATGAAGTTGTAGAACGAGTGTGCATCCATCACGTAGTACATGATCTCCACCCAGCCTTCCAGCGTGATCACCTGCAGCCAGCGGGGGGGACACAGACAGCCTGAGGCAGGACAGGCAGCCGGCCATGCCCACACCGCACTCCGAGGCCCTACTGTGCACAGGGACGAGACAGACACTGGCCCTATGAAGTCCCACTGGCCCCCAGCTGCTGGTGAGGAAACAGGTTCAGGGGTGAGGACACTTGCTCAGGGTCACACAGCAGGCAGGAGTGAGGCCGGGACTGGACCTCTGGGCCTCCTCACTCAGAGGCCACCCTGTTTCCTGGCTTCATATCTGGGCAAGATGGGGTGCAGATGCAGGGCAGGGGGCTCCGGCTCATGCTCATTTCTTCTCAGTCTTTGGGGACCACAAAGCCCTCCTGGCAGGGCCGGGTACAGCTTGGAGCCTGGGTGTGTAGACCAGAAGAGGCAGGAGGGTGACTGTCTCCCCCACCCCACCCAAACCCCTTTCCAGAGAAGGAGACAGAGCCAGAGGTCAAGCAATATATCCAAGTCCTTTGGTACTTTGAGAGCCCAAGTTTTCAGAGTACCCAGCCTCCTCTGCGGGCAAGGTGAACCGTCTTTCCCGCTGACCAGACCAGCTGGGCTCCTCATCGCCTTCCTCCCCATGCCCCTTTGCAGGGCCCCACCTTGCCGTGGCTGCTCCAACACAACTTCCCTGCTGGCACCTCTGCCTCCAGGTATCCTGGGGCTCTGCAGGGAGCCCTGGCTTTGGGGTCTGTGCATGCAGGACAAACCCTGATTTTGCCACTTGCTAGCCATGCAGTCCTTAGCCAACTGCAGGGCTTCCCCTGTCTGAATCTCAGATGCTCTGCCTGTAAAATGGGCCCATAGCACCACCAGGCCAGCAATCCAGGCTGACTCAGTGAGATAGGGTGGCAGATGCCCAGCAGCCTGGAAGAGCTGCCCACAGCCCTACCCACCCGGCCACGAGGACCCTCACCTGGAAGATGACGATCCAGGCGTACCCGATGTTGTCAAAGTTGATGGCGCCCTTGTGAGGGTTGGCGCTGCCTGTGCGGCACACATTGTAGTAGCGGTTCCAGTTGACACAGAGCCCACTGGTGTTGAGGTCCTGGCGCCCCGCCCCGAAGTCATAGACATCATCCTTAGACAGGCAGCACTCTCGGCCCTGCTCCTTGAGTGGGGGGATCTCATGGCAGCCCATGATGCCATTGTCCCCGGACAGGGAGCAGATGAAGGGCATCTCGTCATCCTCCTCTGGCTGGTAATAGGGTGGCAGGGCCACATCCCCTTGTCTGTCCACGGGTGAAAGAGGGGAAGGGAGGGATCATGGCCAGGAAGGCCAGGAAAGGAGAGGCCTTGTCAGGATTGGCCCACCAGCCCCAACCCCTGCCTCCAGGCCTGGGCATACCCCCTCTGTACCCCCTCTCCCATTTCCATTAAGGTCACGAAAAGCCCCACAAGGCACTGTGACCCCATTCCAGGGTGCTGTCTTCTGGGAGCCTTCTCTGGGGGACGCTCGCCAGGATCCAATAGAGCTGATTCTGAGCTCCCTGGGGCCACACTCTGCCTCTCTCCCCTTCTGTGCTAGTGTCCTGAGGCAAACATAGCCACCTCCCCAGCACCGCCCCACACAGCGCAGGGCTCAGTAAGGAAGTGCTGGACTGTGCTGACCCAGAGCACGAGGGTGAGAGCCTGTCTGCCCCACTACTTCCTGTGTAGGTGACACAGGGCTGGGTACTTTCCCTTGCTGGACTTGAGCTTCCTCATCTATAAAATGGAGGTGAGAATCCTAGGGCTTCTCCATAATCCCAATCAAAATCCCAACCAGTTTTTGTCTATGGAACCTGCCAGATGGCCCAAGGAGTTATCTGTATGCGAGACAGATCAAGCAGGTTTCTCGAGGCAGAAAGATGAATGGAAACCAACCCTACACCAGGGCAAAATATCCTACAACTAGAATTACGAGAACAGCGGTGTCACTGTAACAGAAGCTGAAAGATCAGTGGGACACCGCAGAGCTCAGAGCCAAACCTATGCATAAAGGCAAAGGTAACAGTGAGATCATCTACACCACGGGAATGGCCAGCTTCCCAGGACCGACTGAGCAGAGCGTGGGGAAGCAGGAGGAGGAACAGGCTCACGAGCACCTCTGGGAGAGCGCACCCTGAACAAGCTTTGTGGAGGACAACATGGTAACACCCACCACCCATCAGCACAACCCGTACACTCGGGGCCACCACTCCTAACAAAGGGGCCTTGGCAATCCCATGGGAAAGGGAGGGACTTTTCAACCAGTAGTCCTGGGACAAGTAAATAGTCACTAAACAAATAAATCCTGGACACATCCCCACCCTAGCCAACTACCATCCATACCCAAAATTATCTAACACAGAAAGGACCCAAACTCCAAAGACAAAACAAGAAAGTGTCTCAAAGAAAGCACTGGCGAATACTTCCAGGACCTTGGGTCAGGAGAAGATTTCTGAAACTGGACACAAAATATGATGCTATGGGGCCAGAGATTTAGCTCAGTGGCACAGCACCCACCTGGCAAGTGTGAGGTCCTGAGTTCAATTTCTACAAAAAAAACCCCACAATGCTAAAAAATGAATGATCAACCAGCTTCATTCTTGTTTTGGGCTTTTTTGGGGGTTTGTCTGTTTGTGGTACTGGGACTGAACCCAGGGTCTTCCCACTGAACCCCGTCTCCGGCCCTTGCTATTGAGACAGGGTTTCCCTAAGTTGCCCAGGTTTGCGATCTTCCAGATTCAGCCTCCAGAGTCCTGAGAGTCCAGGCGTGCACCACCACACCTGGCTTGCACTTCATCTTAAACTAGAAGTTTCTGTGCCCCAAAAGACACCACGCAGGGTATGAGAAGTACTTCCTTTGTTCTCATTTCTCTGAGCAAATTCAGAGGAAATACGATGCTTGTTATTTATCCAACTATTGCTTTAGATCATTTCTGGGCCTCGGGTTTCTGACTCATAAATACTCTCACTTCTATGTTGGGGAGCTAAGGTGTCTTTCCTTTTGATCAAACACCAGGAGCAGCTAAGGCTCTCCCCGCTTTCCACAAGGGACACACCAAGCCCCTCGGCATGCCAGGGGTCCCCACACTCATCCTCAGCAACGACTGCCACTTTCGCATTCGGATTTGGATCATTCTGCTGGGGCATCTCGATGTCCTACTATGGTTTCAATTCTATGTCCCTGAACACCAGCGATGACAAACCCCTTTTCACATGGTTATCAGCCTGCTAAGGTCCTGGGGGCCATTCCTAATTAGCCTCTTTCTGGTCCTTCCAGGAGTTCTGTCTTTATTCTGGTTCTCAGGCCTCTGGTGGTTACAGGAATTGCAAATATTTTATTCCAACTTGAGTTTTCCTCTTTAGACTTAATCACACCTGAAAATCCACAAACAGCGTTCTCAGCGTCACACGGTGCTGCACACGGTCCCCCAGGGGACATATCTGGGCAGCAGGGTCCCTCTGTTCTCGGGTGCAAGCTGGGGACAGCTGCATGGAGCTGGGACATGGGTCGGCATGGCTCTGCCCCGCCTGTCAGGCCACCCTTCCTGGCATCTCTGCTATACCAGGGACCTTCTCACCTGCTCTCCCTCAGGGAAAGTAGGCACCGGGGACCCGCCCAGAGGGTCAGAGATAATGGGGAGCCCAGCCAGGCCCCTAGCCACCTCCCAGCCTCATTCCTCCTACAGCAGCTCTGCCAGCCGGTCCTGTCCCTCCTCAGGCCACCTGCAGCCTCCTCTGCCCTTGACCTCCACCCAGGCCTGCTGGGTTGGGGAGCAAAGCCTCTGATGCCCCTGCCGGCCTGGGTCCAAACCCCAGCTCTGCACCCTGCGTGCCCTGGGCAAGCAGCTTCACTTCTCTGAGTCAAATGGAAAATGATGCTGATAACATTCTCCCCTCCCAGGGTGTTGGAAGATCACTGAGTCTCCCCCCGCCTCCGCAGAGACTAGCACCCAGCACAAGCTGAGCGCCCCGTAAACACCAGCTGTCTCAGCTGTCATCGCTCAGGATCATCTTCGGGGCACACACTGCCATTCCGTGAGTTTACGAAGCACCACCCTGCACCGGCTCCGAGCCAGCCCCGGGATGCCCAGGACGGCTTCATACACCCTGTGACCCCAGATGCTGTCTCAGCTTCCGGAGTCCGTGAAAGACAGAGGTGCCCTGAGCTATACCCACCCTCACCACCCACACTTGCTCCATGCTTCCTGGGGCCACGTGCTATTCTAAAACCCTCACTGGGGTCATCCCACAACAACCCTGAGAGGGAAACTGAGGCACGAGGTCTTTTGGCCACTTGCTCCCAAGGTCACGCAGCTGGCAGAGGCAGAATTGCACCCTGAAGGCCAGGCCCCCTGCTCCTGTTCCATGCCACCCTGCAGCTGTAGAGCCAGCCTCACTCACCTGCTGGGCTCAGCTCCAGGTCCCGTCCTGTGGGACAGCAAGTGCCTTCTGTCCTACCCCCATCACTGTGCTGCCCTCACACCTCCTCTCAGCTCTCAATCCCTCTGCACCCAGGCCCGGGTCCCCTGCAGGCTGAGCAAGGAAGCTCTTATCCCCGAGGTCCCACACTGGGCCTGGTACCCTAGACTAGGGAGGACCGAACTCCTGGTAGGAGCCCTGCTGTGTGGCCCAGGGGAGTCCCTTCCCTTGCTTGGCCTCAGCCTCATCTCCATAGTGACCACGTTGGATGGAAGTCCCTGAGGCCCCAGCTCTGACCTGCAAGCATGCAGACCCCAGAAGGGACCTGCTCTGCCTAGCCCTCAGACCACTACTGTCAGGTCCCTTGGGAAAGCATGCAAAGGACAGTGGGGACTTCCGGGACCCCACCAAAGAGGCTTCCTGGGACCCTGAGCTGCAATGCTCTGAGTCCAGAGCTCTGAGCCCCAGAACACATCCTGCTGCCCCACTGTGAGTCCTGATCAGCAGCTGCTCTGCTCTGGGTGCTGGCGACCACTGAGTTGCTGTGTAAACCTCACCACCACCACCCCAACCTCGTCCCCAGTTCTTTGCTATAAAGTTGATACCTGGTCCATGTTTGTGGGTGCAGTGGTGAGGACAGAGGAAAAGGCTCCAGGAGTGACCCTCGGTAATCAGATCAGCTACAGAATGATGTAGGACAGATCCACACAGGACACAGAGGCTGGGTGCACTTGGACCCCCACACTCAGCACTAACAACTGTTCACAGCTGTCCACACAGACAGACCAGGAGAAGCAGCACTGCCTCATCCTGCCCCTCTGCCCCATCTGGCTCTGGACTGGCTTCTTTTGAGCAAAAATTCCCACCTAACCTGCAGGGAGCCTCACCACCGGGCACCCCCTCTGTAGTCCACCCAAGCATCATGGTGACCCCTGCAGCAAAGGACAGGTGGTCCAGGCCCTACCCAACCCTCACTTCCCAATTAGACCCAGAAGAAGGAGACACAGCCCACCCCATGCTAAGTCCCCACATCTCCTAGGGATGTCTCCAGCAGGGGCAGCTTCCAGTATGACACTCCCTTCGGTCTGCTGCTCCTGCCTGGTCGGTCCTGATTTCCCCATCCCCAAGGGGCACGAAGCAAGAGCCCCAGGCCACACTCACATGGTGAAGTTCTCCTCCAGGAAGCAGCGGTTACGAAGCAGGCCAGCCCACAGCTGCACACCAATGATGCCAAAGATGAAGAAGACGAAGAAGCAGAGCAGGAGGACATTGCCCAGCATGGGCAGCGTGTCCAGGAGCAGGTTCACCAGGATCCGCATGCCTGCAGGGTGGAGAGGGTGAGGTCAGCAGGAGCAGCGCAAGAGAGAAGTGAGTGACCAAGGAGAGGCCAGGACACACAGGCAGAGGAGCTCCCCAGCTCCAGCCAGCTGTGAGCACCAGATCAGCCCGGCCCTTCCTATTTGCTCCTCTCCCAGAAAGCCAGGGAAATGGCTCTGGGCCCCACCGCACTTACACTGGATCTCAGCGGGTCGAATAGGTATCTATGGGACACTTCTATGGACATATGGTCTCCCTCAGGCCTGTGAGGTTGGCGGCACCATCTCTATGTTACACTAGGACACAATGGGAGGCGCAAAGAACCGAAGCGACACGCCCGTGGACCCAGGCTAAGAAGCAGCGAGGCCTGGATTTAAACCAGGTGGCCTGACACCAGCTCCAGCTCTCCTTCTGTAACTCATCACCCTCTTCCTGGTAAACCCCTGTTTAATCACCACTGCCCCGTGAAAGCTTTTTCTGTGAGTCTTTCAGACCCTTTCTCACTCCATCCCCAGGAGAGTTCATTTCTCACTCCTCTGCTGTAGATAATCTCAGCACCTCTGACTACCTGCACAGTGATGCAGGTTGTATACTGCACAACCTAAGAGGATTCTGCTTCCATCGACATTTGGCCTTCCAGCCTAAGGGTTGCCTGTCCTATCTCCTCTACTGAGCTCCTGGCAGCAGGGTCTGTGTCTGAGTCACCTCAGCGTTCCAAGAACCCAGCAGGTCCTGGCTCAGCCAACATGGCTCAGCCAGTACGGCTGCTCATGAACCACGGGTGTGATAAGTCATGGGAAGAGAGGAAGACGGGGTGGGGGATGACGGGATGGTGACAACAGAACAGTGGTCCTGTCCAGATTTTCACTCATGCCAGGGGTGGGCTGAGGTGGTTATTAATGAGGCTAAGTATTGGGGATTTGCATCACGAACTCTATGTGGAGTGATTTTCAATCAATAATTAATTCCCACCCCCACCTCCCTCCCCACAAAACTAGGTCAGCCTCCTCCCAAGACAGCAATGGGGCTCCCTGGCAGCCTGCTCCATCCCTCTGAGAGTTGCCAAGGGCTTGATGCCTCACCTTTCTCTGCCCCCACACCGGGCACCCGAGGCCCCTACGTGATCCACACAAATGGGTCCAACTGACTGAGGTCAGGGGATCGCAGGCCCTCCTTGCACCCCGCCATTCATGCACCCACGAACACCTTCCTCAAATACCAGATAGCTGCCTGCTGTGTGCCCAGCAGTGCTGAGCACCCAGGGAATCCAGAGATGAACAAGACCAGGTTCGTCCCCGCCTCCCCGAACTGGTAGCCTAGCAGCAGGGAGACCACAGCGCTGAGCAAAAGGACCAAGGCCAAGGCACATCTGGGCAGAGGCTGGCTTTGAGCCCTGCAGGACGAGCTGCTGGCCAGACTCAGGAGCTGGCATGGCCAAGGCACAGGGGTGACCCTGCAGAGTGAGATCGTGGGGGCCTACAGGGGCCCTGTGGAGGGGCCCCAGAGTGTGGGGCTCAAAAGACTGGTCACTGTGGTCTTCTGCAGATTTCCAAGCAGGTGGGGGCCTTGATCAGCTTGGAAGGGGCAGAGGCTGGGGCAGCAGCTGGAGGACAGGCTGGACCGGAAGCGGGAGCTCGGGAGGAGGCGCTTGGCAGCCCCAGAGCTGCTCAGGGCCGCTCCCTCAGCTGCCTGTGTTGCTCAATTAATTACCTTTCCCTTGTTCTCCAGGATATTGAAATTCCGGAGGGCTCTGAAAACCTGCCCAGCTGCCTTCTCCGAATGGACCCACCTCCTCCTCTCCTGGCTCCCGCTCCCCAGCTGGGCCCCAGCTCCCTCCACAGCCCTCCCTGGGGGCCCTGGAGTTCCAGGGCCACAGAGCCAGGCATAATTAGCTAATTAGGGACTTAGAAGGAGCTCCGAGCCAGGAAAAGGGGCCACGGGATTAGGGAGGCAGAGGAGCTGGAGAGACCTCAGCTAAGCTTCCTTTTATGTCCTCGGTCAAGTAATTACCAGACAGGTTGGATGGTTACTCTCTGCCCTCGGTCCCCTGGCACAGGCCCAAGAGGTGGAGGAGGTCGAGTTGGGGAGAGGAGAGGAACCAGCGGCAAAGAACCGCGGTTCAGGAGACAGAGGGAGGCAGACACACAGCAGTTGAAGCACAGAGGAGGGACAGGGAGGGGCGGGTGCAGGGTGGCTGGTGCCCCGACAAGTGCACACAGTGGAGAGAAGGACAGACAGACAGACAGAAGGAGAGAGCAAACCACCTGCGTGTCACCCTCTGCCTCTCTCACCCCGCTCCCCTCCCCCTCCCAAGCCCTCCTCCTCCTCCTCCAGGCAGCCTCCATGCCTCCTTCCTCCCTTCCCACCCAGCCAGATGACCCCTAAGTATGACCAAGAACCTGCTCCCAGCCATGAAGGGGAAAACCACCCAGGACTGATCTGGGTTCCAGGCCAGGCTGGGTGATTGAGAGATAAAACTCAGTCTCTCTGGGCCCCTGGTGGCCTCATCTACAGAAGGTAAGCTGGGTATGGTAGCAGACGCCTATAATGCCAGACTCTGGGAGGCTGAGGCAGGAGGATTTTGAGATCAGATACTCACTGGCAGGGAAATCCTCACCCCCATCCTGTGCCCCACACCACACCCCTCCTGTCCTCTGCTGGCCCATGAGGTGCTGCTACCCCCTTCTGCCCTCAGGTTGGGGACCCAGCCATGGCCTCTGCTCCAAGGGATCCTGGGCAGGGGAGGCCTCAGTGGCCATAGGCAGAGGTGACAGAGGTGACAGGAGGAGGGTGCCCGTCCAGTCAGGCCTTTCCCCTCGAGGTTCAGGGTGCTCTCAGACAGAGCTGTCAGTCCAGATTAGCTCCGCCACTCTGCCAGGCCAGTTCAAGTAGAAACACTGAACACATGCCAGCCTATGCCAGGGGCATAGCCCATGGCAGAGAGGGGGTGCTGAGGGAGCAGGGTGCCAGGCTGTGGCCTGGCCCCCAGGGGCCCTCACTCTCTGCTGGCGGAGGCTGCTCAGCTCTGCTGCTCCTGCTGCTGCCCCTGCCAACCAGAGTGCAGGGGAGCTCAGGCCAGGCCCAGACGCCAGGCTGCTGAGGTCCCAGCTGCCAGCCCGTGTCCCATGCTTGTGGTTCCCGTCCAGGTGTCTGCCTGCAGGAGGGGCTGTGGCTCAGCGTCCTCTCTGACCCCAGCTGTGCTGCCCCAGCCTGGTGGCCCCCATGAAGGAGTCAGTCAGTCAGTCAACACCAGTATCTGGAGCCCACGCCTACCCTAATCTCAGCCCTTGTCCCTGGGCACCACCTGTGCCTGGCCTAGTCCAGCTCCACACACCTCTTCCGCAGCCCCAGCTGCTCGTCCTTCCCCATCCCCAAGTCACCTCTCACCAGATACCTGGCCAGACGTTCTCTATCCACTCACCTCTCACCCCTTTCCCCAGCTCACCTTCCAAGAGACAGCCCAAAGTCCCAGGTGAAGTTAGGGTAAGGCAGCCCCCAGCCATCCTTTGCTGCCACCAACCCCTAAGGAAACACCCACTCCGGGGAGTTTGGCTCCTGGCACAGTTCTTTCCCCCAGATTTCATCCAGGATGGAGCTCCCCACAGTCCTTCTGAGAAGGAACCCCAGTCCCATAGCCCCCTCACGGGTGGCTGGTAGCTGAGTCAGGGCTGAACTTGGGGGTGACAGCCAGAAAGAGTGTGGCCAGGGCCTGGGCCTCACAGTGACTGCCTTGGTTTCTAATGGAAGAAAACACACCTTGAATAGGATCAGGAAAGCCAAGTGCAGTGCCACGTTTATAATCCCAGCATTTTGGGAGGCTGAGGCAAGAGGATCACAAGTTCAAGCCCAGCCTGGGCCACTTAGTTACTTAATATGATTGTCTTTTAAAAAAAACCCGAAGGGCTGGGACTCTAGCTCAGTGTGAAGAAAGCCTTAGGTTCAATCCCTAGTACTGCTGAAGAAAACAAATACAGGAGGGGTCTCCCAACTCAAGAGCTTCCACCCCACCCCACCCAGCCTGCTCCTCAGTGCCATCTCCTTCCCTTTACCCATCAGAGACCCGGACAGAAGCCAGGACACAGACTGCAGGGTGGCCCGGAAGGACTAATCTTACAAGATTCCCTAGAGACCACCCTGAGGGCTGGGGCCCCATCCATCCTGGATGAAGCTGAGAACGAGCATCTAATCCAGTCCCTCCTCCTGCACTGTGCAAGTGGGGACACTGAGGCTCAGGTCACACAGAGGGCTGATGGCAGAGCTGAGACCAGAATTCCCTGGCCCCCAACGAATCTTCCTTGTGGACTGAGTTGGGGCTTTGCAGCCTGTGCTGGGTGGTTGGTTGGTGGTTGGTTGATAGCTGGTTGGTGGCTAGTTCTGTGGTCCTGGGGATTACATTACAGTCATGGAGCACCCTCCTCGACCTCTGTAGAATTCTAAATGGCAAACTCCATCCACCACCCCACCCCACCCCCGCAGATTTGCAGCCAACAGCCCCCATTTAACTTCCCCTGGTACCCGCTCTCTAGCTTGCCATCTAGTGGCAAAAGTGAGAGCTGCAAGTTACAGTCGAACACATCCCAGGGCGGACACAACCCTAAAGATGGCACCAATTAGCGGGGCTTCTGGCAAACTCATGTTTAGAAAGAGAAGAGACCCACAGTAGCCCCTAGGAAGCGCCTCTAGGTGCCCACGCTTCCTCCCAAGCCATTCATTCCCTGGCAACTCTGGGGAGGGCCAAAAGCAAAGCGGAACCTGGACCAGTGGACCTCAGAGATCCCCCTCCGGCTCCCGGTGATTAAAGCAAGAGAGGACAGGACTTTATCCTAAGGTCCCTTCCAGGGAACACCCAGGGGAGCTCTGGAAGTCAGAGCTCCAGCCTCCCCCGGAGGACCCAGGGCTGCTTCGGAGGAATCGGGGCCTCCCAGGGGGGCCATTAGCAGGGAGAAAGCCCTGAGGACAGACGAGGCGCCTCTCCTCCGGCACGAGGCTCCTATAATTGGAGCGTCCAGGGCGGGGATGCTGGGCTGGTGGCAGATCCTGTCCTTCTCCAGAGAACGGGCAGGCGGGCTGGCACCGGGGACAGCGAGTGACCGCTGCAGCCAGGAGCCACTTAATGAGCTCCACGCACAGCGGGAGGGTGGCAGGGGCCACAGAGGGAAGCAGAGGCACCGGTGCAAACACGCTCCCCTGAGTACACCACAGTGACAGGTACACACGACAGACATGTGCGCACGCCCCGCAGCACACTCACACATGCACACGCCTTCTCCCACAGACACACGCAGCTTCTCGCCCCCACACCACGCAGAAGCACGGAAGCCACCCAGCCAGCATGTGACCCGCAACCTGAGCGCCTGCCCTGCACCCCGCCCCTTCCCACATGCACGAACCCCTCCCGCTGCCGTTGCCCCCCTCGCCCAAGAGCTGCTCTAGGCCCACAGCGCAGGATCCCCAGTCCCCAGTGCCCCCATGTAGGCCCTCAGCACTGCACACACAGCCCTGCAAGGGGCCAGGAGTGTGACAGTAGTGCACGTGGCTGTCTTCTGAGGGACAGAAATGGAGAGCACTGAGGGGAGCCCCAGGAAGGCAAGGCCCCCCTCTGCACTCTCGCTGCTGTGTCCCCCCAAAACACTGAGTCAGCCAGTTCAGACCCTGGCCAGGCCCAAGAGCGCCTCCTCCATCCATTCACTACCTAGGCTCTGCCTTCCTCCACCCACATTACCCAGGGGTCCCCTCCACCCCGCCCCCCACTAACCTCTCCCATGGCTCCTGTGGCCCCGGAGCACACAAGCCTATCCTGGTTCAGCCCTGTCTTCTCCATCCTGGTGCCCCAGCGGCACCCAGCCCTGGCCCTGACATGGACCCGTGAACCCAAAGGCTCTGGAGGGGCTCAGCTCAGACTCCACCTCCCCAGGGAGACTCGGGTCACATGGCCGGTCCCCTTCGTCCCCTAAAACCCCTGGCTGAGCGCTTGAAGCCTGTGGTCCAGCACAGGACAGCCCCTTGCTATCTTCTCACCACCTGGCACAGTGCTGGGTGCTGAGCAGACGAAGTCCACCTTTGGGCCCTTTTGTCAGTTAAGGCAGGTGGGGCTGAGGGCCAAGTAGACGCATGGCGGGGGAGCAGCTCTGGTTTAATCTGGTCTCTGCCGAGCAGCTGCTATGTGACCCTGGCTGGGGACAGCCCCGTGTGCGAGCCTTCCCTGTTTGTCAGGGGGAAAAGATGGTTGTCAGCCAGGGCTTCTCTAAGGAACCTTCTAGGACTGTGGGGGTGAGAAGGACACAGCGAAGATGCCCCCCAACACAGCCCCTCGGGTGTCCCAGCCCCGGCCTAGCCGTCAGGCTGAGTGGCTCCTCCTCCCACCCCCCTCCATTGCTCTCCGGACCCCTTGGGGTTTCCCACTGTGCCAAGGTGGCCCTGGATGTGTCATCTAAGACCTGGCATCTCTGCCAGCTGCCTCAGCTCTGCACATGCAGGAATCAGGTCACCCTTGGGGCCCAGCCAGCCCCAGCCTCTTGCTGGTCACCCTGTTATGCACATGTCCCAGGGCGTGGCGTGCAGTGCCACCACCCCACCCAGGTTCTGCAAGCCCAATGAGGCCAGACTCTCCAGGCAGGCAGCAGAGGATGGAGGAGAGGGGGCTGGGTGGGGCCCCCCCGGGACAGGGGCTGGGCGCGGGGCCTTTGCTGACCCTGGGGAGGGATCAAGGTGCACAGCGGGACACTGAGGCTCAGGCAGGAAAGGGAAACAAGGATCCGGGCTGAGCCAGGGAAAGAGCCAGGCACAGGCAGAACTCTGTTCGGATCACTGCCCTGCCTTTGAATTGTTGTGTGACCTTGCAAGAGACACTTAAGCTCTCTGGGGTCACACAAGCTGTAGAGAAGGTTAAATCAGACAGACATCAGTTTGCCAAGTGCCTGGACCCTGGTGGGGTGGGAGGTGCTTACACAAGTAACTGTCCTTCCCCAAGAGGAAGGAAAGCCCCCACAGTCAGGATCCTCCTCTGGGGACCCCCATCCCCAGGTCCCCAGGCCACTCCTAACATAGGGCAGTGGAGGGGCTGGGAACCTAACTGGCCCCTGCAGCTGCTGCCCCCTGGTAGTGGATCCTCAAATGGGTGTCTGGGTTTCCATCTCTAAATTGAGAACAGCTCACCCCACCCACCCCAGGGCAACTGTGAGGCTCACAAGATCCAGAGATGCACATGGGATACGCCTGGGCAGACATCAGGACTTCTGGTGATGAGGTGACCTCTCTTATCCACTGAGGGTGGATGGATTAGATGGATTAGATGGATTAGATGGATTAGGTGGATGGATGAGTGGATGGGTAGGTGGATGATGGATGGATGGATGGACGAGTGATTGGGTAGGTGAATGGATGGATAGAGGGATGGAAGGATGGATGAGGTGATGGATGGGTGGGTGGATGTGTGGCTGGATGGAAGGAAGGAAAGAAGGAAAGGAGGAGGGTAAGTAGATGGGTGAGTGAGTGAGCAGACAGAGGGGTGAGTGGTACGTGGTCCTGAGGGTGGGTGGGTGACAGAGCTCAAGTCAGGGTGACAAGTAAGGGGTCAGGCCTCACTGCCCAGGGAAGTGCTGCACCCCCCTCACCCTAAACAGCTTTCTGCTCACACTAAGCAGCTCGGCTCCGCCCCCCAGTCTGAGCAGCCCACCCCCATAGGCAACTTCTGTCCCCCAACAGTAAGATCCCCAAGATGCTGCAATCCGGGTTACTTTGGAACTCAGCTCTCAGGGGCACCTTGCAGTGGCTTCACACTGCTTCCGTCCCGCAGCAGCCAGGCCGGCGGGGCCGGCGCAGGGCACAGGGAAGGGCGACTCACTGGGCACACGGTTGATGGCTTTGAGGGGCCTCAGGACGCGCACGGTGCGGATGGCTGACAGGTTGATGTTCTGAAGGTCCAGGGAGTACTCCACCATCCTGCGGAGAGATGGAACACAGTGAGGGACAGTGCAGAGGTGGCCCTGCGGGGGTCGCTGGCCACCGGGCCCACCCACACCCACTCTGCAGACGGTGTGTACAGCCTCGGCTATCTGCCTGACCTCTATGTCCCCCTCTGTAAACCGGGCTGGTGACAGGGGAAGGGTCCACAGACACAGAGGGGTAGACGGGGTGACAAGAACAGAGACATCAGCTCCCCCTGCAAGGCCAGCACTGAGCTTCTGTCTGCTGCCCTTCTGTCCCATCCACCTGACCCCCAGCTGGTGTGAGCCCCGACTTCTAGAGCTCCCCCCCACCAGACCACCTTCCATTGCACCCACTCCTGAGAGGAGAATGGAGGTGCTGAGGGGTCCCCAAGGCGACTCCTCAGGGATTGTCCATCCTGGTCACATCAACAGCCATGCTGTGAACCCTTGCCACCCCTAGAAGCTGATCACGCCAGGGGTCTAAGCCCTGATGTGAGGGGAGAGGGCAAAGCTCAGAGAGAGGACTTTCTGTGCCCTGTGTCACCCAGCAAAGGGGTAGAGATCTGAGTTCAAAGCCCCCTGCTCCAGCACTGTGGCCCTGCCCAGCCTCTGCAGGTGAGGCAGCTTAGGTGCCGCCCTGGGCCGTGGCAGCAAAGTACAGCACTGTGGGCTCTCAGGGAGCCCCCCACCCCAGAGCTTTTACCCACATGGTCCCTTTTGCCTGGAGGGTCCCCTCATCCTCATCCAGCTCATGCCCAAGCTTTCCTGCAGGTGCCCTGGAGTCCTCAGAGCCTCTCTGGGGAGACATCCCCGCCTAAGAACCCAGCCCCTGTCCCAGGAGCACCCAGGCAGGCAAGGAGACAAAGGCCAAGACTATAGATGGCAGGCCCTCAGCGCTGCCCTGGACCCTCCCACCCTCCCCAGGCAGCTGCCCCACCCATTCAACGACCCATCTGCAGCCTCCCCCAGCGGGTCTCCCCCAGCCATCTTTGGGGACCCTCCACAGTCCCCTGTGCTCCTATCAGATCCCGCCTGACCCTGCTATCAGCCCCCCACGGAGGTTCAGCGGGGGGGGGGGGGTAACCCTCCCCCCCCCCCCCGCACACCGGGCACGGATCACCAGCCCTCCCCAGCCCGCCGGGCTCCACCTGGGCCCACATCAGCGCCAGCGGGTAGCAAAGGCTGTCCCCCTCCGCCGCCCGCAAACCTGTCCGTCCCACCCCCTCCTGCCACGTGCGTGCGGGGTGATTGACTGCACGGAAGCAGCTTTTCCTGAGATGCCCTGTCCCGCCCGCTCCCCTCCACCTGCACACAGCCGGCTGTGCACACGCGCACACGCACACACACACACTCCTCCGAGACCATCATGCACGCACGCACACTCCTACTCAGGGGTGACCCCCAAAGTGACAGACTAGAACCTGAGACAAAGACCTGGGGGACCCCAGGGGGAGAGGGGAGAAGAGAGGGAGACGGGGAGGGGCCCTGGGGGGGCACAGCGAGGGAGCGGGGCCGGGTGAGGATTCCGTGCGTGGGTGAGCCAAGCTGTCATCTTTGTATTTAGTAGAAAGAGTTCTCCAGGGAGACACATGTGACAGAGGCGCTGTGGGGGTGGCGTGCGCAAGCACACACAGGGGCTCGCTCCAACACACGCACATCCGGGGCCTGGAGAGGCCCCTGCATAGGCGGCCAAGGCCAGCGCCACCTCCCCCCCACACACACAAACACACACGCAGACCTCCTCCTGCCCCGGCTTCCCTGATCCTGCCAGGCATGGGCACCAGCTCTGGTGCACTCTGCCAGGCACACTGAGGTTCCCAGCCCTCACTGGGCCCGTTCACCCATGCCCTGTGTCCCAGGGCCCAAAGGGCATCCCACCTAATGCTAGGGGTGCCTGCTGGGACTTGCACCCAGCCAGTGAAGCTCAGGGTAGAAATGAATGGGTGCCTTCTAAGTGCCTGGGAGACAGGGTGACTGTGCGCTGGGGACTCTTCATGACCTCCCGTGTCACTAATTGCCTGTGCCACACAGTTTGAGGTGAGCCATGTGAGGGTGGGCCACGCCTCTGGCCCCGCCCCCATCCCCCTCCACGAGCCCTCCACCAGGATGGGTCCCAGTCACGAGCCACAGCCACGCTCCATGTGGAGGTCTCAAGACAATCTGTGTGTCCGACTCCTGCCCCACACTGCCTGGAGCATGAGGCCTTGGGGTGGGGACGAGGCCACATGCCCAGTCTGGGCGTCATGGTGGGAAGTGGTGTTGGCTGGCACTCCATGTTTCTTCATGACAAGGGGCAGTGGGAAGCAGTTGGTACGAGGGTCCTGCGTGGGATATGGCTATGACGGGATGTCACAGAGGCCCAGGATTGCCCAGGTAGTAAACTCTGGGGTTCAAACTCCCCTAGACTCCCTCTTGCCATGAGAGGCTGATCAGACCCCCAGGCTCCTGCCCAGACTGGCAGTCCCTGCAGAAAAATGGTAACTACTGAGCAAAGCACTGGGAACACCCAAAGACACAGAGGCAGACCTGGACCCCCTTTCCTTCACCCCAGCCCTAACCTTCCAGGTCTTCAGGTGAGAATGAACTTTCCAGGGTCTACTGCAAAAATTCCCCTGAGACCTCACTGGTTGCAATGAAAAGTACCCCCTAACGAAAATTTCTTGTAAAACTTAGGGTTGAGGGCTTAGCTCTAAGCTTCCTGGCAGCCAAGTAGAAAGAGGAAATGAGACATTACTAAGTCTTTACAGTCTGAAAGATCTTGACACTGTGAATCTTTCCGGAGACCCCACTTGCCCAAACATTTCTCTTAAGTCTCAACCCTCCTACATTTCATGACCCTAGCACGGGTGCTCTGCTGGAGCTTATCCACTGTCTGAGGAAGGTGAACGAGAAGCATTTAGTATCTGCACACTGAAGAAGCCAGTGGTTCTCATTTTTCTCTCACTGGACAAGGACAGGAAGGGGGACACTGGACAGGAGTGGGGAGATGCCATGAAATGCAGTTTGAACTCTGTCCTGGGAACCTCACCAGTAACTTGTGCCACTAAGTCCACCCCAGGACACCTGCTGACAGTTGGGCCACCCCTGTCCTAGGCTGTCACCAGCCCCCTCTCCCAACAGCGACAGCGGCAGCAGCCTCCTGCCTGCCCTGCCTCCTGCTGCCTCAACCCTCGGTCAGCACAAACCTTCTAGAAACTCAGTCTGCGTCGTTCCCCTCCTCTAAATCCTCCACAGCTACCGAGTGCCCTTAGAACAAAGCCCAAGCCCCTGCCCTCAGCTCTGAGGGCCCTGCAGCCTGGCCTCTGCACACCTCCACAGGCCTTGCTCCTATACCGAGCCCAGTCTCCTCCTGCCCCTGGCCTCTCTCCAGGGCCTCCTCTTCCAGGGAGCCACCTCTGCCCCACATCAGGCCCCGATCCACGGCTCTGCTACAGCTCCCTGAAAACTGCTCACTCTGCACAGCCTGAGCCAGGAGCACAGGGAGGTCACCCCAGGAGCCACAGGTCAGAAGAGCTGATCACCAGGAGGTCACCACACGGGCTGCTGGTGCCACGGCACCCAGGGGTCCTGAGAGCCTGTGCAAAGTGGTTCTCAGATTTGGCACTCAGAGAATGGAGGCTAGGGTGACATCAGCCGGTTGGAGGAAGGACAGCTCCTGTGGAGCTGGTGACAAACAGTTCTCACTGGCCTGGAGGGAGATGGGAAGCTGCCAGCAGCCAGGGCACCGTCCAGGGCAGAAGCCACGGGCTGGGATGAGGAGGCTGGGCTCCAGCAGCACCCATGCTGGGTGGCCCCTCTCCATCACCTCACACACACACACACACACACACGCATGCATGCACACACACAAGCTGGCACACGCATCACCATGCCCAGCAGGCCCTCAGGAAGCATCTACTGTGAATAATGCCTCCCACTTTTGGCCAAAGCCACCTGTGAAAAAGAAACCATCTTCCCTTCCAGTCCTCCCACCATGATGACAGTGTGGGTGCTGGGTCCCCAGGCCCTGCTTCAGGAAAGACAAGGTAAGGTAGGGGCCGCTGAGTGGGTGTCAGGCCACCCAGCTGACTTCCCTCAGGCCCCAGTAAGACATCACTTTCGGGAGTGAGAAATTAATTCCTAATTACACACTCACTTTATCACAAAGCTTCGGTGCTAAAAGTCTTTTTAAAAAATCAACAAAACCCCCACTACCTCCTGGCAACTCCCAAGCGCCTAATTAGGTAGGTAATTTGGCTTTAAAGCAACACTTCTGTCCTGGAACCAGCCTGGGAGGAGACAGGTTGAGCTCAGTGCTGGGGGCCAGTGGGACAGGGTTGCTGTGATATCCTGAGCTGGAGTACCAGGGAGGTGACATCAGTCCTTCAGGTGACCTGCTTGGTGCCTGCTGCAGAGCCCCTCCCCAAATCCTGGCTCCTAGTAGAGGCCGGGGGCCCCAGGCTCCATCAGCCAGTGGACACTGTCCTGGCCAGCTCAGCAGGGCTTCCTGAGTCCTCGCTATCTGCCAAGGCTAACACACCTTCCCTCTTGTCACCTCCCAAAATCAGGCTATGGCACCTCTTGTAAAGGAAGAGTCCTGGGCTTGGAAGTTGTCCCGAGGGACACATTCAGGTTCAGGGGGATCCAGAAACTCTGTGGGAGCCACCCCCCTGCCCATGCTTCATCAGTCACCAGCTCCAACCACTTTTCACCTCACTAGCAGTGCTTTCCGCTGGCCACGTGACGGGAAGTTTCATCGTGGCCTCGCTCACACTAGCCTGTGAATCTTGTGGTGCTGCTTAAGCCCTCCTTTGGGTCACGCAATCCAACAGAGTAAGTCGAGGCAGTAAGAGCCAAAGAGGCCCCGGTGCCGAGCTGTGGCCACTGGGTCTGCACCCGGGGAGCACCAGCCTGTCTCAGCCTCCCGCCTGCGTGGAGCATCCTTCTGGGCTTCCCCCTCCCCAGCCCTACTGCCTTTCACAGTGTCCCCCGGGCCTCTGAAGCCACCCGGCCTGGGAGGCGAGTTCCATAAATGTCCCTGTTCTTCAGGGCTGCCTCTATTCCAGCTGGGTCCCCGGCACCAGGCCCAGGCGGGATCCTCATGTGAGCTTGGCAAACAGATAACTTAAGAGGTAAGATCAGAAAAAGAAGCTGGGAGCCGACAAGAAGCAGCATAAAATCAGTGGAATCCAACATCTTCCCGGGAAATACCCCGCCCAGGGGACGCATTCTGTGTGTTTTGCCAATAAAACTAGGGTGTTTCTTCCATTTTTTCAAGGGGCTCAGGGGGACTTTCTTAGGATGTGATTTAAGATGCAGCTAATAGAAGGGAAGGCTGAGAGCTAGGAATCGCAGATCATCTGTCAGGAGGCAGCTGGGTGCTGACTCAGGCTTGTGTTGCTTGATAACCAGACCACAGCCTTCGAGGACGTCCTGGCACCTAGTACATAGTAGATGCTTAACAGAGAGAGGCAGAAAGAAAAGCGTGAAGATGATTAAGACTAACAGCACTGACCCTTGACTGTGGCCCGCTCCCTGTGATCTACAGACCACTCCAGCCATTGCTATCTGAATGCCTGTGTGTCCCCAGAATTCCTAGGCTGAAATGCTAAACCCCCAGGGGTGGCACTGGGGCACTGGAGCCCTTACGGAGGAGATTTCCATCTTTCATGGGGAGACTAGAGGGACTCACACATCTCTTCCTCCGGGGAGAGGCATCCCCAAGTCAGGGGGCTGTCCCAACCACGCCTGGATCTTGGACTTTTATCCCCCAGAACTGTGAGCAATACATTTCTTGCAATACGTTTCTTTAGCCGTGTGTGGTGGCACACACCTGTAATCCCAGCACTCAGGAGACTGAGGCAGGAAGATTACCAAAAGTTTGAGGCCAGCCTGGGCTACACAGTGAGTTCAGTGCCAGCCTGAACTATGTGGCAAGATCCTGTCTCAAAAAATTAATTAATTAATTTAAAAACCAAAATAATAGTAATCATCACTTTCATAATGCATTTAACTTACAAGCTACTAGTTTATGGCATTTTGAACAGACCAAGACACAAATTCTACAAGCCCAGGAGAAGAGAGCTCGGGAAGCCCACTGGATTGGTAAGAGATCTGATGCTCTGAAACCAAGTTGGACCAGGTTCAGAGATCGGGGAGCATGGGGGGGACACACACTCAGGTGGTCCCCAGGCCGAAGGGAGGGCTGCAGAGACAGATCCCAGACAGGTGGGAGCCATGGCAGCCCCTGGGCCCGGTTGGCTGGAGGCCCTGAAACCTCCTCCCTCCCAGCCGCCATCTAAGATTTCCCATACATCGGTCATCCAGGTAATATTGATCATCAGACAAATAATGCATAGCTATTTTGTGTATGTCCCCCTCTGTGATGTCTGCCTCCCACCGAAGTTGGGACCAGTGCTGGCACCGTGGCTGGTGGGCTCGGATGGAGGGGAGAAGCTCAGGTTCTACCAGAGTTTGGCGGAACTGTGCCTCTCAGGGGACTTGGTCTCCTGAGAGTGCATAGATGAGGGTTCCCAAGTCCTCAGAACAGGCTCACTGCAATATTTTGGCCCTGAAAAGGTGACACGCCTCACATGGAGTGAACATAGGCTGCAGGTGAACTGCACCCGAGCAGTTCCAGATCCCACCATGTACCAGCCATGTGGCCTGGGGCAGCTCTCTCTGCACCCACGTTGCCTTATCTGGAAAACAGATGTGACAACCCTAACATCCTGGGACTATGAAATGGAAACACCATTAAGGATGCAAAGCAGCTCAGTCCATCAGTAAACATTAGCTCCTGGCATAGCACTTAAGCGGCGGTTCCTGCCTGACCCAGCTCCACGCCGTACTCCAAGAGGAACACAGCCCGGTCTTTGCCCACTCCATCCTTCCAGGCTAGGAAAGGTCTGGACCTCACGCTCTGCCAGGGCTGGGCCCTGACTAGGTGTGGCCAATCAGAGATAGGCGGCACCCTAGCCTATTGTGATTGGCTCAGGGATGAGCACGTGTCCCAGGTCAGCCAATCCAAGCTCAGGAGGCTCAGTTTACCCCTGGTGGAATGGCTGGGAAAGGACAGGTGTCTTTCTGAATTGTGAGGAGTAAGCTATGAGCCTGCAGCTGTGGAAAAGCAAGCTCCAGGGACACCAAGTCAGTACAAGAGAATGAGCAGATATGTGGGAGGAGGGCGCACAATCTGGTGAAGTCTCAGGATTCCGAACCAGTGGCCCTGAAGCCAGAGACCTCTCGGCTTCCCATCAAGGAGGTGGTAGACTGCCTTCAGCCAGGTCCAGCATTCCCTCCCAAAGAGCTGCCGGAGCCCTGCCTGACTCATGCCTGAGTGGTGTCTGACTCCTCTGCGCGTGGCCTGAGAATCTCTGGTGACTGCCCCCTCCCCCATGGCGGCTACCATCCTGTTTCCTTGGAAACGGGCCTACGCAGTGACCATCACCCTCTCCAGCCCTGGCCCACATGCAAATGAGAAAAACACTCACATGAACATTCCCACTGGAACCTTCCCAGGTCTGTACCCACCCAGCACAGCTCAGCTTAACAAAGATGACTCTGAACACCTTTTCCCCACTGCTCCTGAGTACCTGGCACAGCAGGAAACCCACACGCATGGAAGCTTCCCCTGCTGGGCCCAGAACCAGGCTCTGGAGACTCCAAGCTAGTAACCATTCTCAGCCCTGTCCTCATAGAGCAGATGAACCTATAAATCCCAGGAGATATCTGGGTATGAAGTCAGCAGGTACCCTGGGCCTCTGGACACCTCCAGTGGCTCCCTCATCCACCCATAGAGGACAGAGGCCAACCCGAAGGATTCTGGGAATAGGCCTCATCCACAGCCCTCTGACCCCTGAATACGGCTGGGCTGCTGGCAGCTCCAGTGTCTGTGGACCTTGCATAGGCTGGTGTTTGGTTCTGGATTTCCCAACCCAGCCCAGACAGTACTCCAGAGACGCTGAGCTGGAGCTGCAGCTTGTGGGAGGGTGGATGAGGAAACTGAGGCCCAGGAGAGGACTACTGCCTGTCCACTGTGGGTTATCTCTTCTCCCCATCCTGACTGACCCCAGAGAACAGCTCTTGGTCCCTTTAGCCAAATTCTACCATGCCTTCCACTTCCTCCTCTCCCTGCCGCTGAGGACAGCGATGTGATCTGATTCTGGCCACAATAGCTGGGCAGGGGAGAAGTCCGAGAAGGAAAATGTTGTTTTTTTGAGCCAAGTGGACAGGCGCTGCTAGCGTGGCCCCATCTCTTCACCCTTCCCTCTGCCTTCAATTTGGATCCAACACCCACGGCTTCAGCTGCTGCTGCCTTGTGACCACAAAAGGGCCTGGAAAATCCCACAGATGTCAGCCCGTGCTGCAGGGCTGTTGCTGTAACCACCAACCGGGGCACTTGGTGAAAAAAGACAGTAGGGGTGAGGTGGTGCCACTGTTGGGTGGTTTCTAGTGGCTTACAACTGGGCATGTCCTTGAAACACCCGCAATTTACATGGAACCAGGTGGCAGCCTGTGGCCTTGGCAAGTGGCATCTGGGAGGTGGACCTGACCGCAGCCCACCCTCATGGAGCCTGTATGCCAATAAAACAAGATGGCACGCAGCTTCACAGCCTGAGGAGCGCGCTGCAAAAAGGGGGTGTTCCTGATTTCCGCTCCCCCTCAGGATGGTGACCAAGAGGATCAATTTCCTTTGCTTTTTAAAGTGGCACTGGTGGGACACTCTGGACAAAAGGAACTTGTGGCCAGCAACCGCAGAGGGGAGCGCCTGGCTGGTCCTTTTAGAAGGTTCTAGCCCTGGCTTGAGGGACGATTTTTACTGACTTTCAGCTTTCTGAGAGCCGGAAGCGAGGGCTGCAGCCACGGTTCCCCCATGCGCTTGTTGGAAGATGCCTTCAGCGTACGGTAAACCCCGAGCCTGCCTCTCCTTCTTATCCTCTGGCCAGGGAGCTGAGTCACAGGTTTCTGCGACCTCCATTTATGTTATAAGTGGCCACAGACATTCTTCTACAGGGTCCGAACCCCTCTGTACACAAAGTATTTTGCCGTCACCAGAATCACTCAGATCCTGGGCACAGAGGCACAGTGGGTCCTCCCCAGTGTCTCCCCCTTGCAGTGGTCCCCACATTTCAGTGGTCCCGATGAGGGGCCACCACGAGAGTCCACCATGCTGCTTTCTCCAGCTGTGGCCCTCAGACCATGGCTTCCAGGCCACCTGGGCGTTTGGTTGAAATTTGGATTCCTAGGGTCTGTCACCCCTGTTGGTTCCAGATCCCTGGGGCTAGGCCTAGGAGTCTGCATTTTAACTGGGGCCCCAGTGATCCTGTTGCTCCATGAAGTTTAAGGAGGATGAAGCATAAGGAGGGGGAAGAGTCTGTGCATGTCCTGGGGGGCAGGGAGACGCCCCACCCTGAGCTACACACTTGTTCCTTGGGGAACTGCCACCCTGATGCTGTCACGGCTGCAAATTTTTGAGGGCTTTCAGATTCAGGGGAGCTGTGGCTCCTGCACACATCCACAGCGCCCCCCACCCAGCCATCCCCTTTCAGGCCTCCCAGACACCAGCACGGGGATTCTCCAGGAAGCCTTTCTCAGGGATACCCGGACTCCCATACTGCTGGCAGTGGTCTTCTCAGGTTTGGGGGTGGGGAGGAAGTAGACGGACCAGCTCGGTGCGCCAGGCAGGTATAGACAAAGCAGAGCGTGCATTCAACAAGGATGTAACTGAATATTTCATGACCTTAATGGCCAAGGGCAGAGAAGTGCACCTAAGTGCTAAGACGAGGAGGGGGTTCCATTTCACCAGAAGCGTGAGGACAAGGCGGGGCCTCTGTCACACCCTGAGGAGTGCGGTGCTGGGCTGGCATCCGGGGCTGAGTACCCACAGAAAGCCAAGGCTCAGAGTGGGTACTCTGGCCTAGGACACCAAGAGGTCCCTGGAAGCAGAAAGTAGCAAAAATAAACACCAAGATGGGCATTGGGGTTTAAAGAGATCACCTGCTTTTATCCCAGGTGACCAAAACCTAGCAGTGGCAAGGAACACCCCCGCTCAGTGGTCACCACAGTCCTGCACCTCAGCCCAGGCCCTCTGCTTCCTAAGCCACTGTCCTCAACAGGCTGAGACCTTGCTCCTCGGCCAGGGTGGAGACAGCATGACGTGAACCCCACAGGGGACCCTGGCGACTTTTCACTGGAAGGTCGGTCTTACATCCCGTCCCCTAAACTGTGAGCTCCGTGAGATCATGAGGGGCATCTGTCTCGTCCAGCATCACGTCCCTACTGACCAGCACAAGGCCTGGCGTTCCAGGTCTCAATACATGTGACTTAGAGAACAAGGAAGAAGCCACTGGAAGACAAATCCCAGCTCAGTGAAAGAACTTTCTAGCACATCAAGCTGCGCCAGTCAGCAATCGGTGCCTTTGGGAGGGAGGGAGTCTCCTGCAGTGGCAGCAGGGGAACAGGTGAGCCTGCTGTGATGGGCGCTCGGGACATAGAGATGGAGGCTGTGACCTCCAAGGAACCTTCCGACTCAAGGTTCTGTGTCACCCCCGGGAGCTCAAAGAAGGAGCCAGTAATTTGGGGGAGGGGAGGGGCAGGGAGAAAGAAAACATCCTCAGGATGTCAGGCCTGTTACTCTGGAAACAGAACATTTATAGCACAGAGCTTGGGGGGACTGCGGGGGATGGGTGAGCCAAGGGGCTGCGCTCTGGAGCCCCGGGCTGTGACTCGCCATCCTATGGTCTGGCTCCCTGGACACAGGGCATCGGGAGGACTCTGAGGTTCCCCTGAGTCCCCAGCATCCAGCACAGGGCGGGCCCCTGTGCATTCTTGACTCCAACAAACAAGGCTCTGTGGAACCTGACCCCCAGCCAGGCAGTGACATCATCTGTGGGGAGAAAAGTGGAGTGAAAACCCCGCACCCCTTGTCCATCCAGTAAGAATGTGAATGCACACAGGGCAGCGGGCCACGCACCCTGCCCCCAGGCCGCGTCCCTCCTACCCCATCTCAGAGACCAAGAGAAGGCGTCAAACTGAGTCCTTCCGAAAGGCTGAGGCCAGCCGGCTTCTCCCTCCACACGGCTCCTGCCACGGGCCTGGATTCATAACAGGGACAGACAGGAGGAAGCACCAAGCAACAGAGGAGGTGCTTTAAGTCTAAAGGAGGACCTGGGGGAGACTCGTGGGGAGCAGAAGGCAAAGCCAGTAAAACAAATGACATCCCTGAGATCGGAGCTGGAAAAAGCACCCTAAAACTTGGAAATAAAGCAAAGGGCGGGCAGTATTACTGTGTCATTCTGGAGCATAATTTCACATACCTATTCGCAGATTATTTCATTATCTAGGGAAATAAACCTTCACTTAGGTCACTATTTTCTGTTAATTAAAGGTCTAGAAGCCATGAAATTACACGTTAACTTGTAGATTTTTATCTGGTAGAGATACACATGATTCCTGCTCAGCAGAAAAGATCTCTGCCCGACACCAAATCCTGCAGTTTTATTACCTGGAGGTCATTAACCAGCGCGGATTCTCACCTCCATCTCTGCCGCGCTCTTCCCCGATGCCAGCTTTCCTAATTCTCCCGGTCCCCACCTTAATGAGCCAAATAAACCTGCAACCCATGTTCAGCCTTAGATTTGTGAGAAGGCTGGGTTTTTTTAACTTTTGGAAATTACACTTCAACACACGGTTACTACCAGAATCAGGAAGGAATTTGAAGAGTCTAATTAGTATCCAGAAGGAGATCTAAGTAAATATTACATCCATAAAACAAGAACAGACACAAGCTGTTCGGAAAAAAACAAAAACTCAAGGACAGAGCTGGGCGTGGTGGCACACACTATAATCTCAGCACTCAGGAGGCTGAGACAGGAGGATCATGATGAGTTCAAGGCCAGCCTGAATTACACAATGAGGCGCTGTCTCAAAAAGGAAAAAAAAAAAAACTGAGGACAAGGAAGATGGAGGAAAGCAGTGATTCCCTCAGGGGCAGAGGAGGGGCAAGAGCACTGCTGGGGGTCACCCAGAACTCACAAGTGGGCAAAGAAGCCCTCAGTAAGAAAAGATGTGGAGAAAAGGTAGTGAAGGGAATCGTCTAGACAGAGAGAGTCGAGAATGGTTAACAACTCAACAAGAAATGCCGAGATCTCTGTCCTGAGCTGAACACAGGAGTCTTTGTTCTGTAAGTTCTAGAGCTGCCCAGAAAACATCTGGACTCTGAAGGTGAAGAGAAAGCCCAAAAAGCTTCTAGTGAGAGAAAAGTCAGTTCTGAAAGGTTTGGCCCAGACAGGACACTGTAGCCAGGAAAGCCACAGCCAAAAGCAGGAAGCCCCATCTTGCCCTGCCCCTAGGAAGTTACCTGTGATGCCATCTTCCCGCCCCTGGGAATTTACATATGGCGCCAAACCTAGGACCAATGGGCTATCTGTGTATCCCTAATGCCCGCCTTAGGTTCCACCCCAAACCGAGGTTATTTACAGGCCCCCACGCCACGTGTCCGCCGGAGAGATCGCCGGACGCCAGCGGTGGGGTTGCCGGTCATCTCTCTCCGTGTTCTCAGAATAAAGGCCGCTTTTTATTTTATATTTCTCATCTTTTGTTAATATTTTTCATCTTTTGGAAATAACTCTATCAAGTTCTTTTCCCAGAAATCAGAACCAGGCCTGCACTGGACCCTGCAGTCCCAAATTGTCCATTTGCAGGACACAACCTTAGCTGAGATCTAAGGCAGAAAAGTCATGACTTGAAAATCAGGCGGACACAGGAACTGTCCTTCCCACTCTGAGATCAAAGAGACCCGTTTGGACAGGCAAGACTGAAAACGACACTTTCCAATCTCCTTTTCTTTGAAAAACTACTTAAGCGTGTTCTCCAGCCGGACCAAAATGAGAACACAAATGAACCTGACCAGGTGGGTGACGCCATACCCAGGAGCCTTGTGAAGCCACCAACCCTCCTGTTAGGCCCAGATCCTTGTGAACCGAACAGAGCTGGTAGGAAGGGGCGCTCGGCGGGGAGCGAGGCTCCGAAAGCACCAGTGAGACAGCTCAGCCCTCCTCAGCACAGAGCTGAGCGCTGGTTCACCCTGATGGTCCCTCTTCCTGCAGCGAGACTCCCAGGGAGGGCCTGGATCTGGGGTGGGTTAACCCAGGGGTGAGCTCACAGCTGGGCTACTAAAGGCGGGGCCTGGATGGAGGAGACGGGCGTGGGTGTGTGACCCTGGGGACTGCATCTGGACTCTGGCCCCTTCCCTTTGCTTTCAGAGGCGCTTTCCTCCACCACGCCCTCCGCCATGATGCTCCTGCCTTGGGGCCGGCTGGGCACGGACTGAAATCATGAGCCAAAACACACCTGGGCTCTTTTAAGTTTCCCACGTCAGTATTTTGTCCCAGCCCAACACATTCGGGACATAACCGGTGGGCTACTCCACATCCTGATCTCCTCCTCGGCCATGTTCACACTGCTTTCTCTTCCCCTTTCTGTGGCAGTGCACACACAGCACACTCACGTACACATTCACACACACTGGGACCCACATACACGACACAATCATGCGCGCACACACTACTTCCCGCCATGGCCTCCGGACTTTTTTTTCCATCCTTTCCCCTGCCGTACTGACCCTTTGCTGGGCACCAGTTTGTCCTTCAACCTTTGCATGTCACTTCCTCAGTACAGCACCCAGGCACCGAGTCCCCACCCTATCTGGGTCCGGCTCCTGGGTTAAATGCACTCTGCAGACCACAGTGCTTTGCCCTCATCCCAGCATAGGAGGACACAGCCACAGGGCAGCCACCAGAGTCTGTGAGCTCGGCAGGACGGGGGACACATGGTTTACCTCCCCTCACCCACCATGTGGGGCGGCACTAACTCTTGATAAGGTCCCCTCTGCCCTGGGGGATGGGCGGACACACGGCTGGAAGCAACCCAGGAAGCAGGAATGACGCGCAGCGCAGGCCAGGATGCTCCGAGGGGCTACGCTGTCATCTGGCCTTTCTGTGAGGGCGGCAGGAGTCACTTGGCTGCCAAGGCTGGGCTCAGTGATCCTCCTGTCTCATGCCGTGTGTGCTCAGCAGACACACCAAGAGTGGGGCTCAGATGGCGCCCCATCTGCCCCCCACCTCCAGCTTGCTAGTGATGATGGTGATGATGATAGTGACGACAGCTAAAGTGTTCAGAGGCTCTGTGTGACACTGCTACTATTTCTACGCCCATTTTAAACAGCAGCCTAGAGAGGCCAAGTGGCTTTCTCAAAGTCACACAAGGAATTAATTAGCTTAAAGCAGAACCAAAGCAGTCTCCCCCAGCAGGGGAAACGGAGCGTCTGTCTGTCCCAGCCCGTCCTCCAGGGGCGCCATTGCTCCCGCGCCCACACCCAGGCGGTCCCCACAGTCCCACACTGCTGCTTCATCCTCACCCCAGGCTGTCTACTGACATCTGACGTGGGCGCTCAAACCTACCCGGCCATCACAATGAAGAAATCCAGCCGGTTCCAGGTGTCCCCCAGATAGCACTTCTTGCCAAAAATGCCCAGGGCCACCATTTTGAGCACCATCTCCATGGCAAAGAAGATGAAGATGAAGTCGTCAAAGACCTGTGGTGCAGGAAGGAGACAAAGGTCACCGAGAGGCTCAGGAGTAGGACACAGGGCGAGGTGGGGACACCAGTGTGGACAGGAGGAGCCCCAGCAAAGACCCACAACTCCTTCCTCAGGGTGGGGAGACCTCCAGATCCAGGATCACTTCGCAGATGAGGAAACTGAGCCCCAGAAAGGGACAGGGCTTGCCCAGGGTCACACAGCCCATTGTTGGTCCCCTAGCCCAGAGTGCTGAGAGGGGACCTCAGCTGGGGGGGGGGGGCAAGGGGATTTTCCCACCAAAAGCATCGCCCAGGCTCCGCCGCCCCCTCTCCTCCGGTTCTCTAGGGCCTCTCACCTGCAGGATCTTGCAGCGGTCCGACAGGCAGTCCATGTCGTCGCAAGGCTGGTACATGCCCAGGGTCACGCAGTTCAGCAGAATCACCAGCATGCTGACACACTCGAACCACGTGCACACCGAGTCAAGGCCACAACGGGGGAACCGCGCTGTGGGGCTGGGGTGCACGCAGGAACACCCTGGGTCTGGTCTTCCCATTCTGCCCTGCCACAGCAGACAGGTCACACGGGCCACACCCACCACAAGACCGAAACCACCCCCCAGCCACCACCAGGGAAGATCCCCTCCCTGCCCCTCCCTGCATCCAATAGGTGGATGCAGAGAATGTCCGGTCCCCCTCTGACTGTGGCCATCTCCCTTCGCTGACCCCGTCTCCTGCTGACCCACCACCTCCATCTCTGCCAGGCCAGCTCTGAGGCCTGCAGAGGGTGCAGCACCATGGCTGGCACTGGGTGAACACCTCACCTGGCTTCCCTTCCACCCCACCCCTGTAGCTCACAGCCACACAGAGCTGCTGCTCCCTGGCTGGCCTCAGCCTGGACCAAGCCAGAAACTGTCCTTAGGTCCCTGCAACCAAGAGACCTAGGGACAATCCTTTTTAATTTTTTTTTTTTTTAAGACAGGATCTCACTATGGAGTCCAGGCTGGCCTTGAATTCTCAGCAAACTCCCTGCCTCAGCCTCCCAAGTGTTGAGATTACAGGCGTGCACCCCAACTAGGGACAATCTCTTAACCCAGCATGGGCAGAGCCTCAGGGGTGCTGGGGAACCAGATAGGGCTACCTCCTGCACCCCAGTTGCTGGAGACCTCCACGCAGTGACTACCACAGTCCAAGCAGTGACTGTGTCCCGTCCCATCATGCCACCTACCAAGTCACAGAACTCAGAGCCCAGTGACCTCAGGGTTTGTGTCCTTCATGCCCTCTCCCCCCCGCCCCCGTGAGATGAGAAAGGTGAATTCTTCTCAGGTCCCCCAACTTCTGTCCCCCATTGTCACTGAGTCAGGGACCCCAGAAAATCTGTTCCTAGCTGAAAAGAGCTCAAGGCTTCAGCACACACAACATAAATGGCTATAGTCAGACTCCTGGGTGAACCTCCGGACCAGGAAGCCTGATCGCCCTTAGAAATGATGACCAGAGCTAGGGGTGGGTTCCTCTTCTCTACAAAAGACCCTCTTCTCCACAGAGACGGTCTCATCCCCCCTCTGACTGCTGCCACTTCCCTTCTCTGACCCAGCTCGACCCTCGAGGCCTACACAGCCCCTTTCCTGACCCAGAACTGGGATGGAGAGCAGCTCATATGTGGTGAGAGCTGTGAGACTAGGGGACCAGGGCACCTAGTCTGGAGTCTCGGGCCAGCCGCTTCCATCTCTGGGCCTCTGAGGCTCCCCCCTGCCCAGCACTGAGCTCCCAAAAATACAGAGGCACCTCCCTCCTTCTCAGCACAGCCTGAAATCCCTCACCAGACTGCAGGGCCCAGCTCCCAGCCAACCCCTCAACCCTACCTCACCTGGCCCCAGCTCACACTCTCCAGCCTCACTGACCTCCGACTGCTCCTCAGCAGCCTTGGGCACATTTAACCTCAGGGCCTTTGCATATGTTACCCACTAACTGGAAATACTCCCCAGGCCCTGCAGGATTGATCCTTTAACTTCACCTGCTCCCAGACACCCTGTGCATCCCTACTGGCCTCCTCCATCCCAGCCTTTCCTTTCTGTCTTTCTAATCACTCATCACCCTGGCCACAACCAGCATGTCCTGGTCATTGTCCCTGTCTGCTTCTAGAACCCACAGTCCAGGGGTCAGCAACTTTGCATTCATGGCTCTAACAGTAACAGGCACCTTGCAGGCCCTTAATAAAGGTTTGCTGAGTGAACATATGGGTCTCTAGGCACCCCGGGGGCACTTAAGTGTTTCCAAGGAAACTTCTGCCCTCCATCCGGCTGGCAACTTGATGGTGCCACCCTCAAGACCCCCATGTAGATGCCCCTCCAGTGGGGTGAGCCCCTCCCTGCAGGGAGACTGGCCTGGTTTCCATGGTAACCACCCCCTCACCCAGTCCTCTCTCACCTTGGGATGCCATTTTCTCTGCACCTCATCTCCACCCCGCTCCTTCCTGTCCCCCCACACTGCCACTCTCCTGCAACAGCCTGTAATTAATTCCAGTCGCTGCCAGGGCCCCCTTCCAGCCTGAGTACTGCTCCGGCAGCAGCTTCATCATTAATTAACTTTCTTGAAGTTCAAACGTTCTAATTACCAGCGAACGTCCCCCATTCCTCCCATTCCCCCCTCCTCAGGCTACTGCTCCTCCTAGCCTCCTCCTCTGTGTCTCTGCCCTTCCTGCAGGGCCCAGCCCACCGTGCACCTAGCAGGGGCTCGCAGGAGCCTAGCAGACCTGCTGTATCCTCCCAGGGTCCTGAGCCCAGCAGGTCAGGAGACCCATTTCACAGATGAGGAAATTGAGGCTGAGGAAATTAGGAACCTCTCCTGGGTCATGGCCTGGAAGTAGAAGATCTGAGATTTACCTCAAGCCTGCTGGACTCCAAGACCAGTGCTCTCCTCTGTGACAAGCAGGAGCCCGTCACTGCCCTGGGTCTCTACTTCCTCCTGGATACCACACCAGCCCCCTCTGGCCTCCGGTTTTGGACTCTGCCCCAACAAGGTGCCCATGCATCAGCCAGCACCTGCCTCAGGCTCCATCTAGGAGTGTGTAAGCAACCCTGCATCCATCCCTCTGCCCACTTGAGAGCAGGCCCCACTCACAAATGAGGAAGCCAAGATGCCAAGGGGGACAGATTGGCCCAAGGTCACCAGGGGCAAAGAGGCCCAGTGAGATATGAAAGCGGGCTGCTTCTCCTGCCCCCAAGCTAATCTATCTTGGCCAGAATCCCCCAGAAGGATGGTCCTGATTACTCCAAGCCTTCCGGGGCTTCTGTCCGCCCCTGAGCCTGACTCCCCGGCCCCCTACACTCTGACCCCAAGAGATATTTCTGGTCCAGTCCCTTGCTAGCTTTGGCATGCATTGAACTTACCATCCCTAAGTACACACTTCAAATACACATTTCCTTCCCTCTAGCAAACTCCTGTTCATCCCTCACAACCCTATCCGGCTTCCCTTAAGGCACCTTTTATCCTCCCCAGGGCAATGCTCAGTCTGCTCTCCGGAAGTGCTCCCTGCTGCCCTGGCCCCGAACACATCACAGTAATGAACTGGGCAGTCACCATGACTATGTACACCAGACACCTTAGGGATATGAGCTTAGCTATCACAGGAGGACAGATGAGGAAGGGGTCTGGGGGGCTGCAGTCACTTGCCCAAGGTCACACAAAGTGGGGACTCTGGCTCAAAGCAGTACCTGGAGGCTCGAAGCAGAACAGGAGAGCTTGCACTTAGGGGTTTCCAGTGGCCCCTGCTGCCTCCCATGGCCAGGTTCAATACTCCGATTGGCATCTGAGGCTGCAAAGTTGGGACCCAGCCATCCAGGTCCCCACTCCTGCCATGGTGACTTGTCACACTGCAGCCCTGCCAGATCCTCACAGTCCGATCCCCCACTGCATGATCAGGCACAGGCAGAGACCAGGCCAACCTCAGCAGTCCTGATGCAGAAAGGACACTCAAGGCCCACTTTCCAGTCCCATGGTCCCTGAGCCACAGCTGCCTTTGCAAAGCCACCTGGGAGGCCTGTGTTTGCCCACAGGTCCAAGCTCCGCATCCGGCCACTCGCTGGAAACAGCCACATGCGGGTCGCTAGAGCCCATTGGAACCCTGACAGCCACGATGAGCATCTCCTAGGCACGCAGACGGAGAACTGGATCAATGGCGATCCAATCGATATGGCTTCCTTGGCAGGCAAAGCCGCCCAACCTTGGGAGAAAACCAACCTGGGGACCTCCCAGCACCCCAGCTCTCCAGTGGGGCTCTGCCCACCCAAAGGGCCTGGATCCTTCCCCACACCCTTCCCTCAGGGCCCCCCAGAGCCTCAGAACCAGGTCCTGAGAGCAGGCAGGGAATTAATGAGGCATATCGAGCGCCTGCTCTGTGCCAGGCACCGGGTTAATGACAGTAATGATGGCCATGATCACAAACATTTCTTAAGTCATCCTGAGTGTGTGTGTGTTTGCCAAGGAGCTGGCTAATCAACTTGCATGCATTATCTCATTTAAATGTGCGGCACACACAACTCACAGAGCAAGAGGTCTGCATAACGAGCTCTGGCAAGTGAAGGTCGGGCCTGGGTCAGTGATTAGCACCGCCATCGGTCCATCTGGCCATGGTTCTGCTGGGTGTCCAGGCCTGTGTGGCATTCGGGGGGCCAGGAAGGGGGACACTCCAGCCCCTGGTCGGCTAAGAGGGAAAATTCACAGCAGGAAACAGCAATGGCCTCCTTGTAAAAGGCCAAGCTGGATCAGAACACGAAACTCCTCCCCACACGCTGCCACAGTCCTGAGAGAAGCCACCGTGCTCACTGGCACCTGCCAGGGCCAGCCAGAAGGGTGAGCTGGTAAAGGGACAGTGCCTGATACCAGAGTGACCCACAGGGCAGCCTCCTCTGCAGCAGTCAGCCAGAGGTTGGTGTGGTTACCATGGAGACCACTCCCTCCCTCCCACAGCTGACAGGCACAGGCTCCCTGATGGGGGGCTCCGGGAAGGCGGTGGGGGCCGGGAGTGTTGCGTTTGGTGGGGGCGGGCAAGTTTGATTTTATCTTTGTCAGATCTGAAATCTGATCCTTTCCCTGGGTAGGGCTCAGTTGTCTAAATAAATCAAGTGAAGGAAGGGGCTGGGGTCTGCAGCCCCTGCCAAGCACTGTCTCTCCTGAGCTCCTACCCTGCACGTAAAGGTGAACAGCACAGGACTGGGTTCCTGGGGGGCCTAGTGTTCCAAACCTGAGCCAGTTTTGTGCTTCTGTAAAGACAGGTCCACAAGCAGCTACAGAGCACCAGCTGTATACCCGGTGTGTACACTGGGCTCTGAGATAGTTTGAGCTCAGCTCCCTCCCTGGAGGTGGCCGGATCAAACCTGTGCCAGGGCCCAGCAGGGAGGGGACTGTGTTGCATGCACTGCAGTGGCCATAGCTACAGCTTCTAGAAGCCCTGTGTTCCGTGCCTCGGACTTTGAGAGAAAGCTCATTCACTCACTTACTCATTGGACTAATCACAGGCAACAGCCACCCCAGAAAGCTGCTCAGTGCATCTACGGAAGCTGACTGAAGACCCAGCCTGGGAGCCCCCCGGCCATCCCAGCATGGGTCACCAGAACCACACTCTCAAGGGTCAAGGCTGTGCTATCATAATGGTCCCAACTAGGGATGAGTTCGCGCCCCAAGGAACATCTGGCCATTCCCAGAGACATGCTTGGTTGTCACAACCTGGAGGGGCCACTTCCTGACATCAAATAGGTCAGGGACACTGCTAAACACCCTACAGTGCACCAGACAGACCTTTCCGGGAAGAATTATCTTGCCCAAAATATCAGCAGGGCTGGGGGGTTGCATTATAAAAAAAGAAAACTGACTTACATGCAGCCATGTGGATAAATCTGTCAGGCACAGAGCAAACAGTGTATGGATCCAGTTATATGAAGGTAAAAAATCAGGCAAGATTAATGTACAGTGAAGGGGAACAGAATACCAGTGACAAAGGAAGCCACCACAGGGGGACGGGGAACCAGGGAGCTTCGGGGGACTGATGAATCCTTGGCCTCCACATAGTGCCAGGAGAGGCGGTGCATTGCTGCACACTAAGATTTGGGACCTCTGCTCTATGCATATTTTACCCCATAAAAATGGAACCAGGCCAGGGCTATAGCTCGGCCGCACAGTACCTGCCTGGCAAGTGTGAGGAACTGAGTTCAATTCCTGGGACCAGAAAAAAAAGAAAGAAAAAGAACCAAGCATAATTGAAGAGCAACCACAAGAGGGAAGATGAAAATTCAATTTTTAAAGAACACAGCAAGCAGGGACCAGCGTGAGCCCCCTCTCCGCCTTCCTTCCCTGCCCCCGGCCTCGGTCCCACTTCTCAGCGTCCCTGTCACATGAGAATTCGCCCCCCGATGCCCAGCAGTTCGCGGTGCCCGGTGTAGATAGCCGTTGTGGAGGTGACAACAAGGAAACCCAGGCGGGCGGACCCGGTCCTGAGGGCCCGCGCCGGGCGGTGGAGACCTGGAGACCTCAGCAGGGGTGAGAGCCCCCCATCACCGAGGCATGGAGGAGGCTAAGGTGACACTTCCGCCCTGCGGGGATCTGCAGCCCGCCTCCCCACCCTAAACTCCTCGTCGCCTCCCTCCCCACAGGCAGCAATCTCCGTGGATCACTGGGGGTCACCGTGGGTCACCCTTCACTGAAGCCCCTCGCACCTGCCCCTGAACACACAGCTGCACCTGTTCGCCCGCAACCCCCTGAGCATGCGCACACGCTCATCCCGCGCACGCGGATACGGCAGGCGCATGCGCCCTGCGTGCTCGCCCCCCTCTCGGCCACGCAGCCCGCAGCCCCAGGCAGGCTGACCTCTTTCGTCCTAGGACGGGCCTCTTAACCTTTCCCGTGCTTCAGCCAGAGACCTCACAAGCCCCTTCTCAGAGTAAAGTCTTAAATATACACTTTTTCTTAAAGGTTTAAGGATATTGAAAAGAAACCAGACATGGTAGCACACACGAGTAATCCCCCGCCCTAGGGAAGCTGAGGCAGGAGGATCACTGTGAGTCTGAGGCCACCCTGGGCTACACAGTAAGACCCTGTTTCTAATACTAAAAAAGAAAGAAAAAAAAAAAGAAGCCAGTTCTGTTAAAAGTTATCCCTCCAAAACAATTTTTTTTGACATTGGGCCTCCCTGTGTAATCCAGGCTGGGCCTGAACTGACCCTGTCACCAGGGTGGCCTCAAGCTCACTGCAGTCCTCCCGCCTCAGTCTCACAGACGCTGGCATTACGGGTGTGCAGCTGAGTTGTCAAAACATTGTTAAAACAAATTTTTGAAGAACGTGCGTGTCTTGTTATCAGCGCGGTAAATAACAAGATCCAGCAGCGGGCCTGACACCAGGTAACAGCCGGTCACCATGATGGATGTACATGATTTTCTGCGTGCTCTACAATGGCCGTGAGGTGACATGAAATTACTGGTGATTTCCACAGGTGACAGTTGCAGAGCTGCATTTAACACCACTGTTGTTTGTCAACTCCATTTTTCAGAGGAAAAGTTCCATATGATATTTCAACCAAAGGTCAGTGAGACAAATGCGCCACTTGTCCCCATCTGAGCTCAAGAATCCCAAGTTAAGACCCGGCTTCTACAAACTCTCCCCTGGGAGGGGCCTGGGAGGTGTGAGTCCCGGACTGGTCCTCTTTGCATTTCCTGGGCCCCAACCCTTCTGCACCAGGTCTCAGCCAGCCACAGTGGCACACGCCTATAGTCCCAGCTGCTCTGGGGCTGAGGCAGGAGGATCACAAATCGGAAGCCAGTCTGAGGAACTTAATGAGACCTTGTCTCAGAATTTAAAATATTGCCATTAATAATAGTAACAAGCACTGAGGATGTAGCTCAGTGGCAGAGCTCTTGCCTAGCAGGCATAAGGCCTTGGGTTCCATCCGCAGCACCAACCGAACAACAACACTAAGAGTAACGGGGTCTTCTCAGGCACCCGGCTGCCCCAGCCTATCCCATCCTGTCCCTCCCCTCCCCGCCCCAATCCACTTCCCTAGCTCATGACCCTGGCTCAGAGGATGCAGAGCCTCTGTCCCAGCCCTGGCCCAGTCACTGCAGAACAGCAGGCCTCCCGGGAACGGCACCAAATGCCTCCATCAACCCCACGTTCTTCCTGTCTCAGATTCACCATGGACCACATCCCCTATCCCACCACCAATCCCCGAAGCTGCCCAGACGAGAGCTCTCCGGACCTCCCTCCCCATCCCCACCCATCTCAGAGGCCTGTCCCTTTCTCCACCCCAACCCCGAGGCTCATCCCCCCCACGCCCCACTGCCCCAGGCTGGCCGCACTCCCGGAACCCCTGCCACCTCTCCCTTCAGCCTTGCCCGCTTTGACACACACTCCACGAGGCAGCCAGACAGCTCTTCAAAACTAAAGCCTTCTACGGTTCCCCACTGCCTTCCGGATCCGTTTCAAGCACCTCGGCTTGGCACTCAGGGCCCACGGTGTTGGCACTCCTGGGCCTTCCGCTCTGTCCACCTCACCCCTGCCCCTACAGTACACTCCATGGGAAGCCTGGCTGCACACCTACCCTGCATGGCATCAAGGGCCAGACCCAGAGAAGAGACGGGCATCGGGAGACCCTGGGGTGTGGCCACACAGAAGGGGAGGACAGTAAGTCGGGTAGCACAGGTGCCCCACAGGGACCTTGAATGGTCACTCGGCAGGTAGCAGGAAACATACAAAGAGAGGGAAGGGTGATGAACAGCATTTGCCAAGCAAGTGAACAGGCTGGATGAGCGGATGGGTCACACGGCTGTGCAGACAGGAGGGCGATGAGGTGGTGAGGTCTGGCGGCAGTGAGGCCAACAGACAACTGGGCAGAGAAATGGTACAAGGTGGGCAGAGGGAGGTGTGCCTGCAAGGCCTGGGTGATGGACAGGAAGTGAGGTGAGCAGATGGGTAGATAAGACATGGGAATACAGATAATGTGCAGATGGATGGAGAGACAGACAGATGAGTGCATGGATAGACAAATGGATGGATGGATGGATGGATGGGTGGATGGGCGGATGGATGGATGGATGGATGGATGGATGGATGGATGGATGGGTGGGTGGATGGATGGATGGATGCATGGATGGATGGGCGGATGGATGGATGGATGGACGGATGGATGGATGGATGGATGGATGGATGCATGGATGGATGGGTGGGTGGGTGGATGGATGGATGGATGGATGGATGGATGGGCGGATGGATGGATGGATGGATGGGTGGATGGATGGATGGATGGATGGATGGATGGATGGGCGGATGGATGGATGGATGCATGGATGGATGGGCGGATGGATGGATGGATGGATGGATGGATGGATGGATGCATGGATGGATGGGCGGATGGATGGATGGATGGACGGATGGATGGATGGATGGATGGATGGATGGATGCATGGATGGATGGGTGGGTGGGTGGATGGATGGATGGATGGATGGATGGATGCATGGATGGATGGATGGATGCATGGATGGATGGGCAGATGGATGGATGGATGGATGGATGGGTGGATGGGCGGATGGATGGATGGATGGATGGATGGGCGGATGGATGGATGGATGGATGGGTGGATGGATGGATGGGCGGATGGATGGATGGATGCATGGATGGATGGGTGGATGGATGGATGGATGGATGGGCGGATGGATGGATGGATGGATGGGTGGATGGATGGATGGGCGGATGGATGGATGGATGGATGGATGGATGGATGGGCAGATGGATGGATAGATGGATGGATGGATGGGTGGATGGATGGATGGATGGATGGATGGATGGGTGGGTGGATGGATGAAGGGATGGATGGATGGGCGGATGGAAGCAAGCATAGATGATGCATGGACTGGCTGATGAAGCACAGAGTGAGAGCACACAGCTGGGTGGATGAGGAACAGACAGATCAATGGATTCACAGGAAAATGACAGGGAAGGAGGCACAGTAAGTGGCAGCTCCAGGATTCAGACACACTCCACCTCTCTCGGAACTTGGCGCCATGTCTCCTGCTTAGCAGATCCCCACTTTTGGTCCCGGGACCTTCCCCCAAGCCCCAGCTCCACACTGTCCCCACACTTCAGGAGCCCACTGAGGCCAGGGCGCCCAACTCCAGCACTCATGATTTCTGGCTGCTAATTCTCTGGGTGTCTTTGTGTTGTGGGCAGAAGGGCAGGGATGGCATCTATGTTGGGGGACTGTCAGCCTTGTGCCGCACCCAAGCAATGACAACCAAACACATCTCCAGACGTGGCCATGTGTCCCATGGGGGGCACAGTCAGCCCTGAATGAAAACCACAGTGACAGCCTGACCTCCCGCCTCCCGATTTTAAGGGTACGGGAACTGACACCCAGAGAGGGGTGGTTGCTTGCCTGTGCTCAGTGGTGTGAACTTGAGAGGGCCCATGCCAGACCCAAGCCCGCACGGGTGGGGCAGCCCACAGCCAGCCACCAGCTGCTTCCCCCTGAGATGGGAATCAGAGAGGCCACGGCCACTGCTCAGGGCCACACAGCAATCGCCGGCAGACAGGACTGGAAATGTGAGCGGTGGCCCCAAGGGGAGCTGGAGAGAGATTAGCAGGAAGACATTCAGACTGGTTTTTAAAAGTATTGATTTCTCCCCGAAGGAAGCAAATGGAGCCATTTGTCTTGTGACAGGAGAGTGACAGGGTCTCAGGAGGCAGCAGGTCGCAGTCCGCTTCCAGCCCTGTCCAGGCGAGGGAGTCTGAATTCCCCAGGAGGGCGACCTGCACATTGGCCCCAGTCAACACCTTTCCCTGTCAGCTGCTGGAGTCACCACTCTAACAGGTGGGGCTACCCAAGTCCCCCCGCTGCCGGATGCCCTGCAGCAGCCCCCAGTGCCACAAAACTAAGTCTGAGCTCTAAACTGGCATGTCACGGCCTGTCTCGCACTGTTCCACTCACGCTAAACTCCTCATTGTTTCCTGCACTATCCCCTCTTCTGCAACGTCCTCCTGCAACTGTTCTGGGAAGCTCCTATTCATGCAGTAAGACCCAGACCAAAAGATCCCCTCTTTCAGGGAGGCTTCACCAACACCCCTATCTGGGTCATGGGCAGCCCTCTCTTTATATAAGTATCTCCATGCCAAAGGACCTGAGGTTGCCTTGTAGGGTCAGTCAGACTTCCTCTGATTGGCTGCCTGGTCCACTCTGATGACCAGTAAGGGTGCAGCATCCATGGGGCTTTAGGAGCATTTTGGGGGATCACGCTTGCCGCTGCCTTTTCTTTCTAGAAAAACGACCTTCTCCTCTCCACATGGAGGGAAAGAGACGATTTTCCAGGCACGTGCTGCTTCTGCAATGCCTGCCGTGCGTCTGGACAGCCCACCAGGCCTGGGCTGGAGGAGCAGGGGGCGCCTCTGCCCTGGGCGGAGCCAGCCCAGTCTGCCCTGACTTTGCCCCTGTCTCCACTGGGGCAGCAACCCTGGGGTAGTCACGCTTCCTCCCTGCGCCTCAATTTCCGAGGCTGTGGGATGCAGTTGGCTCCCTGCGCCGCTACCCCGTGAGGCTGCTGAGCTGGTTGGAGGTCGCAGCAGGGTGGAAAGCACCCTGCAATCTGGAAACTTCTGCATGGGTCCAGGAGATCCAGGCCTGTGCTGGGAGTTGGGGACACGGTGATGGGGACATGAGAGCCACAGGCCTGCCCTGAGCCGGGCTGAGCTAGGCTGTTCTGGGCCAGGGCGGAGCACAGTAAGTTGAGAGTGGGGGAAATAAATAACGCTGATGGGGAGGGAAGCGTCCCTGTCCCTGCGGCACTGGGCCTTCACAGGTGACAAACAGGAGGAAGGCAGGTGGGCAGGGCAAGGTGAGGCCGCGGTCACAGGGCTTTGGGCTCCTGGTCCAGGGCCCACTCCGCTGTGCAGGGGAGGGGAGGGAGGGGAGGGAGGGCGGGGCCAGGTGTCACATGGGCAGGAGGGGTGAGGCCAGGAGCTGCCTGTTCAGACAGTGAGACCTCAGCCTCTCCCAGCGTGACCAAAGAGGAAGGGCCGGCACCGGAGGGCAGCGGGGGAGGCCAAGGGAGGACTTCCTAGGAGCCCCAAGTCCCCCAGACAGGATCCTAGAAGCCGCTAGCTGGTGGCCCAAGGGCCAGTCTGGGGCAGCAGAGCTAAGAGCCACCCCAGGGCCAGGGGAAGTGGCAAGGGAAGAGGTGTCGCCTGCAGTGATGGCCCTGTGCAGTCCCTCTGCATTCATCGCACTCCAGCCCCACCTCCCCCCCTGCACCCGCCAGCACCTGGACCCCTCACACCGCTTCCGGGGCCACAGGGCCCCGCCGCCCGTCTGCCCAGGACCTGCTGGCTCCACGTTCAGCGGCTGCTCATCGCTTACCGGTTCACAGGGCGCTTGCACGAGAACTCTCCTTGAATCCTGATGTCCCCACCCGGGGTCACAATGGGGCTCACGCACACAGGTGCTCAGCAAGGACAAGGACCCTGTCCAAGGCCACAGAGCCAAAAAGCCCAGTGCAAGGCTCCATTCATTCAGGCAACCAATGTGTGACCCCTGAGGTCTCCTCTGGGTCCCCTCATCCCCCAAAGTGACCACAGGGCCTCTGCCTGCACCCGGGCCACGTCCCTGCTCTCCGCAGTACAGGCTCCTTCTCAGGAGATCTGTCCCCGAAGCACGACTCTCCTGGGAGCCACAGGGAGCATCCCTGCCACAAACAGCCACAGCTCTGGTGACGGTGGCCAGTGAATGGGGACAAAGCCCTCGAAAGACACCCTGAGCTTGCGCGCGAGCGGAACAGGACCTGGCCTTGGCCAGACTTCGTGGGGGTCGCACCACCTGCTGTCCTTGGCTGCAGCCGGGGAGGCTCAGGGCACCCCAGGGAGGTGACGGGTCCCGGCTCCTGCCTCCCAGCTCTGGCTGGTCCTCGTGTCCCAGCAGAAAGGGGGCCTCTGCGGCCGGCTGGCTCCACACACACAGCTAATCCTGCCCACGCCGCACAAGGCCTGGCCCAGCACTGGCTGCTGTCGCAGGAGGTCCGGCCCAGGAGGACACAAAGAGGGCCAGGGGCTGCTAAAGCCCTAGCGGTGTCACCAGGTGCAGACTGAGCACCCCGCCCTCTGCGCCAGGAAGCACCCAGCAAACACTGCCCCAGGTGACATGGGGAGAACAGAGAGGGGTCTTCAGGTCACACAGGTGGTGGCATCCTGGACACACGCCGGGGCTGAGGAGGAGCAGGGACACTGGGCTTTTCATCCCAGACCTGCCACATCCGGGCTGTGCAACCTGAAATAAAAGTGACTTGACTTCTCCACACCTCACTTTTCTCATGCATAAAATGGGGCTTTGAGGGCCCCATCTCCAAGATGGCTCTTAAGGTGACACCGGCTACGCTTAGCAGCTTCTGAAAACCTGTCCCCTGACAGCTGACTGAACTCACTCAGCCGGAGGGAGGGCTCCATCACTCCCAGGCAGCTTTACCACCCCAGTTTGACAGGTATGAAAAATGGGGGCTCAGAGAAGTGAAGACACTGGCCCATGGCCACACAGCAACCAGAGGCAGAACCAGCCCCCAGCCTGTCTCCCTAGGGTGCCCAGCGCTGTCCAACACAGCACCCCACCACATCCAGGTGAAGCCGGCGCCTCCCAGCTGACAGCACAACCTAACACCCAGGCCTAGTAGGGACATTTGGGGCAGCAGACCTTTCCTACCCCGGTTGGCAGGCTCCAGGGGGACCCCATGCTGCCACCACTGAGGCCCTCTGTGAGTCAGGCAGTGACTCAGGCCCCGAGGAGCTGAGTCAGGAGCACCAAGCTTCAAAGGTTGGGCCTGGCCCGGCCCTCAGCACAGGGACAGAGCAGAAGACAGGCTGTCAGGAGGCGGGGTCCCCGGGTGCACCCCCGGGCCCTGCTGGAACACAGTGGCACCCACTCCTCCAGGCCCAGCTCTCCTTTGCAGGAGCTGGAAGGTAAGGGGGCTTCCTGGTCCCGGGGACCGAGCTTCGGGGATAAGAGCCCAGTCAGGAGCTCCAGGCGCCCTGGAGACAGCGGGCCCACACAGCACCATCACTGCCACAGCGCCCACAGGCCCTGCCGAGGAGTACCGGGCTAAGCACTTCCCTTGACACGTGCCTCACTGAGGAGTACCAGGTTAAGCACTGCCCAGATGCCCTCCTAGAATACTAGGTTAAGCATGCCCTAAAGGCCTTCCACTAAGAAATATCAGATTAAGCACCACCCCTGACATCTTCCCACTGAGGAATACTAGGCTAAGCACCGCTTGACTCCTCTCCACTGAGAAGCACCAGGTTAAGCACTGCCCTGATCCTCCTACTGAGGCCCAGTGGGAAGGAGGACCCTGGCTGGGGGTTCCCAGAACCTCCACACCTGACGCAGACACCCCTACTCCCATGCCCCCTTCCAGGCCTGACGCCCCCGGCTGCTGCGGGAGTCTCTGCTGCAGGGCCCTGTAGCTGCCAAGGTCCCCCTTGGCTCCTTGGTCCCACCCCACCTGCCCCTGCCCAGCTCAGGGACCTCGGCCACCACGGCCAGTGCCACACCACTGTCCTAACTCCCAGACCCACAGCGCGGGAGCCACCAAGAGTGCACAGCCTTCTTTAGACATCAGGCCTCGGCGGAGATGCAGCTCAGCAGCACCAGCGCCTGCCTGGGGAGCCCGAGGTCCTGAGTTCACTTCCCGGTGGAACTCAGGCTTCTTTGGGCTTTGGACGGCTGCAGAGCGAGTTTGAGGGTCACTGAGCTTACGTCTTCGCTCTGCACTGCCAGGCTCACTCTCAGAAGTGGGGTGGCTCGGCCAGGGGCTCACCACATCCCTACCTGAAGATCAGGCTCAGGCCTGGGCGGCTGCCACCCCCACAGGCCAGGGGCTCTTTCCAGGCAGAGGCAGCCACGCCCAGCTCTGCCCAGGCCCCTTCTCCTCTTCTCTCCACTCCGGGCCAGTCCCATCCTCGTCCCCAGCTCACGGAAAGCGGAGGCAACAGAGGTAGAAGGGGACAGTGACCCCACAGAAAACTGGGACATCTCAGGCAGCCCTCCTTTTTAGGTGGAGGCGCTGGGGCTCCGAGACAGGGGACCTCCCAAAGCCACCCATGCAGTGCACGGGATCAGCCAGACCTGCTGGAGCCTGACCAAGCAGACTCCCAGGCCCAGGCCACCTGCTCATCCTGACCGCCAGGGCTCAGAGAGGTGGAGGGACCAGCTTGAAGCCACACAGCACCCAAGTGGCACAGTCCAAGCCAACTCTTGTCACCGGTGCAGTACAGACCTGAGAGGCTGTTCCAACGTCCCGGTCCTCAGACCGGCTTCTCTTCCCTCGAAGTCACCCTTCTTGCTCCCTCCCCCTGCTGTGAGCCCCTCCATCTCCTCAACACTTCAGACCGATGTCCCCGACTCCCAGCAGTCCTGAGCTCAGTGTCCCGGTCCTCTGTGTCTCCCGTGAAAAATCTCAGAGGGCCTGAGCAGTCCACAGGAAGAGCCAGAACACCCAGCTCTGCCTTCTTCCCTGAGCACCCCATTTCCAAGAGTGGGGAGCCTGAGATCCACCATCACCTCACATCTGTGTTGAGGTGCATGTGCACCCCACGCCCTTTTCTGGGACCAGTCTTGTCACCCCCGTCTGCCTCCCTGGCACCCCAGCATGAGCCCTGGTGGCCTTAAACACCAGCACCCCAGGTAGGCCCTGGTGGGTTCTATTCAGTGACCCCCAAACCACAAGGCCGCCATAGTGTGAGTCTCAACCCCACCCCCAGTTCCAGACTTGGTTTTAAACACTGCAGCTTCCACCAACTCTGAACCCCTCTGGGCTCCTATGCAGCCTGCAAAGCCCAGCAAGGCCCCTGCCACCTCTCAGGCTCCGCCCTCCCCCAGTTTCCCACCTCCCCTACGTGGAGCCCCCTCCCCATCTGACCACCCCATTCCTCAGTGTGACTCCACCACAGCACTGGCCCCACACTCCCCAACAGCACTCAGGCTCCATCCCTCCCCAGTCATCTGCCAGCACCCAGAACTCCACAGCTGATGTGACCACAAACGGGCAGTCCACGGGGCCTCCCTGAGAAGGTAACACCAAAACCATGATTTAAAGGAATCAGTAAAGGCTTCAGCCAGGTACAGAGTGAAGGGAACAGCATTTCAGAGGGGGAAGAGTGTGTGAGGAGCCCCTGGGGTCCAGCAGAGGCCAGGGAAGCACAGCAGGTAAATCGAGGCTGGAGGGGGTGCACAGGGCCTGGTACATGGACCAGGACTTTCCTCTGAACCCCCAAGTCCTGCCAGGGTTGAATGGCTCCCTCCAAGTTTATAAACCGGAACTTCAGTCCCCATGGCAACAGTGTTGGGGGGTGTGACCGAGGGGAGGGGGCTGGCTCAGGGGCCTCAGCCCGGCGAGAGGGAGGGCGGCAGGAGGGAAGCGGCTTGTCGCGGACACAGTGTCGTCCCAGCAGCCAGCGTGGCCCTCTCTGACTCCCCCACAGCGCTGCCTGCTGCGTGCACTGCAGCGTAAGGAGTGAATCTCCACCTCCGCCACCCTCGAGGGGGCTGGAACCCGGGCCTCAGGGCCCCACGCACACGTGGCAGGTAACCTACCCCTGGGCAGCGCCCTGGCCTTGGACTTTATTCTGAGTCAAGGTCTTGCCAAGTTGCCCAGGTGGGGCTCAAACTCGCCATCCTCCTGCCTCAGCCTCCCAAGCAGCTGGGATTACAAGTGTGCGCCTCCGCACTGGGCTCCGGGGTCTCTGTAAGCTGCCCGTGTCAGGTGTCCTGTCACAGCAGCACGCAGGGCATGAGGACGAGTCCCCAGAAGGCGCACACGAGTACACGGGACGCAAATACCTGGGCAGGTGCTGCCCGTGGCCGCTTCCTGGCTCTGGATAGAGCTACGCGGGACCATCAGCTGTCCACCCTCACCCGGGCTCCCTGTCCTGGCTCCCCTCACCGTGTGGTCATCAGCCGTCCACAGCTGGGTCACCGGGAGCCGCAGAGGTCTGACTTATCTGCAGCCCCTGCACACAGCACTGAACCGTCTATGACTTTGCCACTGGTCCGACCTCCGTACCCCGACATCTCCCCTGACCCAACACCCAGGGCCCAATGGCCCGGCCTCGGGTCCCCTCACCAAAGGACATCAAGAGAACAGACCCCCAACTCTGGCTTCCCTCCAGACTCTAATGGCTTGAATGTCAAATGTCCCCCAAGACCCCACACTGACACCAAGCGCAACGCACTCTCCCATGAGCTCCCGCTGCACGGCGGTTGCAAGCCAGGGCCCGAGTGGAGGGCGTGGGTCTCCCGAGCCTCGCCTTGAGGGCCTACCATGTCCCCTGCCCCCTCCTTTCTTTCCTGCCTCCTTCCCCCTCTCCCTGCTCCCCTGCTGCTGTGAGATGAGCTGTTTTCCTCGTCCACGCCCTTCTGCCATGATGCTTCTCCCTGACCGCAGGCCTTCGGGCCACAGAGCCATCAGCTCTGGACGGACCCCCGAATCCGTGAGCCGAAGCAACCTCTCCGCGCCTAGGTCATTCTTCTCAGGTATTCTGCCGACGACCGAGGCAGGAGGCTGCCCCCACATGGCCCCTGGCCCTGGGCAGTGCCCGGCCCACCAGCCGCACGCACAGAGGATATGGGTTACACACCATCTTGATGCACCAGTTCCGGGGGCTGGTGGTCTGTCGCAGGCAGAAAAAGGCCACAGGCGCCAGGTCCGGGTGTGGGACTTCAGGGTCGGCTCCATCCAGGGGCTCCTCCAGGCCCGGAGGGGACGGAGGGGGGCTCTGGGGCCCCGGCTGTTCTGTGATCCCCGGCTCCAAGGCCGGCGCTGCCGCTGCGGATGAGGAGGGCGTCGAGGTGCTCTCAGCCATGTCAGTGCCGCACAGGGAGCCCTGGGGGACAGAGAGGGAGGCATGGAGGGCAAGCCTGGCACCTACTCCCTGACCAGCTTCGGGTCACAAGAATGTGGTTCTGACAGCCCAGTCTTGGGCCCCAAGAGAATTAAAAACATCGTACCATAGTGATCTATGTTTACAGTAGCAGAATTTGTAACAGCCAGATCTTTGAAACAACCTAAATGCTCATCGACTGAGGAAAGGATAAAAAAGATGTGGATATTTTCATGCAGTGGAATACTACTCAGCCAGAAAGAAGGATAAATTGAAGAATTTTATAGGTAAATGGTTGCAACTAAGACCACATTGTAAGTGAAATAAATCAGACACATCGTAAACCAGACACGTGTGTAAACATCGTATTGCCTCCCTGGTGTGAGAAGCTGAAGGGTAAACAAGATCCCAAATGTACCATAGATACCATGAAACGGAACGAAACTGTTCTAAAGGAAAGAGAAACTGGGATGGGAGAAAGGAGAAAAGAAAGAAGGGAAAAGCAAAAAGAACTAGATCTATATACACACAAAATAGTTCTGCTACTAATTTCTCTTTGTTCATTAAAAAGAAAGGGTTGTGTTACTTTTGTTTTGACAATTAAATGCCAATATCTTCTACTCTGAGAAACAAATTAAAAGATCCAATATGCAATACATTAACCTATTATCTCCTATATCTTATTTTGAAAGTTTGGGATTTTTCTTTCTTTAAAATAAATTTTAAGAAAGAATACAATGGTGATTTTTTTCAGTGGTGGGGCTCAAAAGCACACTCTACCCCCGAGCTATCCTGAGTCTTGTTTTTGTTTGGGGGACCAGGAATCAAAATCATGACCTCGCGCTTACCAGTCAATGACTGGAACCCCTGAGCTAAATCCCGGCCCCACACCCCCAGGTTTTGTCCCCCGCACACTAGCGTTGTGCCTGGGGCGTGGCTCAGAGGCAGTGCGTGTGCTTCACATGCACAAAGCCTGGGTTTGATCCCAGCACCAAAATATTAAAAAACAAAAGACGAGAGTTACTGTTTATTGCATCCTTGAAAGTAAAGAAAACCTGTAAAAGGCAACTGCTGCAAATAGACACGGTCAGTCAGGGCGCTGTGGTCTCAGCCAGCCGGGATGAGGATCCAGGAAGCTTCCAGAGCGACCTCTCTGCTCTGCAGATGCACGAACAGAACCGGCAGCCCCCCAGAACACATCACGATGGTGTCCCTCAGCCCAGTGGCAACAGTGTCCTCTCCAGAGTGAATATGCCCATTTGGTAGATGGGAAAACTGAGGCCCAGAGTAGCAAGCAGGTTGCTCAAGCTTTGCCCTGAGCTAAGAATGAAGCAGGAGGGAATCAGAGGCGGGACTCCAGCGCCAGCCCTCCAGATCCATTAAGTGACAAGAGCGACTGGCCTGGCTGGGCTGGCACCTCCCCCTGTAGGCTACCGGTCCCTAAAGACTTGTCTGTGGGGCCCTGGGCCCTAGAGCCCCAGGCTTGGCTGTGGGCACGGAGATGAGGCCCAGATCCCCGGTGCCCACCGCCGCTGCTGGCAGCTGCAGGACTGTGCACCGAGCGCCGCGGCTGATGCGTTTGGACACTTCTCCAGCTCCCAGGGGCAGCGGGCGGAAGCTGGTGCCTCCTGCCACTTCGCCCGGCTGGTCAGCGAGGCAGAGTTTTCTCCAGAGCTTGAGGCTTTGCTCTTGGTTCCAGAAAAACAGCCACAGGCCTTACATAAGCTCCCAGGCACCTTGGCCGGCCACGTGTCACCCACCCAGGCAGACCAGCAGCCTCCCCGCGCGGCTCCAGGTCTCCCACCACCGTGGCGTGACCTCCGTCCTCCTCCTCCTCGGGTGCTGGCTCCTCCTCCAGCCCTCTGCTCACCTCCTGCCCTGCTGGTCCAGCCCCTGCCGCTCCAGCCATTGGTCCAACAGTATTTCCTGATCACCTACTATGTGCAGGCTCTGGGGTTACCCTAATGAACAAGCCAGACTCAGGAGCAGCCCTGGGTGGCCAGAGAATCGGACAGCACCTCAGTCTTTCAGGTTTCCACCACTCTCGCTCTAGGACTCAGTGTCCATCACCCTGACCTATAAGAGGCAGGCACTGAGGTGCTGCCCCTGGAACACACTAGGTGCTCAATCAGTGTTTGCTGGGAAACTGGACAAAAAGGCTTGGGGAGCAAATGAAGGAGGGAGAAAAGTGGAAGGGAGACAGGACCTCGCCTTCTCTACAACAGACATTTCAGGGACAGAGGATGCGAATCAGAGAGCGACGCCCACCCTGTGGCCCACTGGAAGGGCGCTCGGTGGGAGGAACAGCAGCAGCAAAACTGGGCGCTGGAGCAGCTCAGGGCATTAAGGGACAGAAACAGGCTGGGCAGCTGAGCCTGGGCCGAGGAGGACAGGGCGGCAGCAGGGCCCAGAGCGGCCTCGCAGGGGGACCCTGCGTGCAGTGGAGGTGGGGTGGGCCAGGCCCTGGACCTGTTTGGGGCCCCGGGGTGCCGAAAGGGGTGGGGGGCCGCCACCCAGCCCCACCCAGCCCCGCGGAAACCCTGATGCTGGGAAGAGCCGCTGGCCTGCCGCGCAAACCCCTCTCCTCACGCTGGGGGCCGTGGTGCACTCACTTGCTTTTGCCTTTCTGGCTCCTGTTTGAATGTGTCATGATCAGCACCCTGAGAGGCTGAGGCAGGAGGATTGCAAGTTCAAGCCCAGCCTGGACAATTTAGCAACTCAGGGAGACCCTGTTTTAAAATAAATATTCAAAATGGCTGTGTATGCATCTGGGTTCAACCCCCAGCACCAGAGGCAAACCAACAAGTTGTCCTGCTGTCCTCTGCCTGAGCCTGTCCCCTCGAGTCACCGCAGCTCCCATCGCCGACCCAGACCACAGTGACCACCCAGGCTCCACCGCTGGCCCACTCTCCACTCCCCGGGCCCCGGTCCCATGCAGAACCCCCACTTTCCTGCCCCTGCTGCCTGCACACCGTGGCTGGAAGCCCGGGAGGGCCGGCAGCCGGCCCGAGGTGCTGACCAGCAGCAGGAGGAGCCTCACAGAGGCCAGGGCACTCTCTTCAGGGGAAGCGCTGGTGGCTTGCATCAGGCCCCAAGGTCTGAGCTGCTGCCACATTCTAGGACTCCTACCTTTGTTTTGTTTTTGGTGGTTTTGTTTGTTTGGGTCTGGTTTGGTTTGGTTGTTTTTTGAGGCAAGGTCTTATTACAGAGCCAGGCTGGGCTCCAACTTGGAATCCACCTGCCTCAGCCTCCCAAGTGCTAGGCTCACAGGCATGCACCGCTGCTCCACTGCTCCCTGTGATGTTCCGAGGGCCTGACCTTGATATGGGCCTGCCAGGCAGTGGCCTTCATAGGCAGGGAGGGATGACGCAGAACCCACCATGTGTGAGCCCCCCACCTGGAGCCTCCTGGAGCCTCACTTTTTCTCTCCGTAATGTTTAGCCCTTGGGAAGAGGCAATGTGAGGTGGATGAGACACATTCTGGGATACAGGCATGAGGACAACTGTGCCATCCCCAGGGGCTGCTACCCAGCCCTCCCTCTGCCATTCCCATCATTATCACTAACCACCATCATCATCACCATCACCACCACATCACCAGCATCACCATCACCACCATCACCAGCATCACCATCACCACCACATCACTGTCCCCAGCATCACCATAACCAGCATCACCCCCAGGCAGTGGCCAAAGAGCTCCTTGCATCATCTGTGTCAATTCTCTCCACAACACCACGACATTAGCCTTTCATAGAGGAAGAGACCAGAACCCAGGGGAATCCAGCACTGACCAAGGTCTCCCAGTGGCCTGGGGCACAGATTGGTCCCTGCTCAGTTCTTCTAGCTTCCAAACTCGAACACTGAGCCATTACAGTCTCCAACCTGGATCAGTGTCCTGGAAGCAGGTGCCCAGGTCACAGGCCTCCCCTCCAGGCTGAGTCATTAGACAGGAGGGACCCCGTTGCTGGTCCAGACGAAACCCCCAAGTCCTCCCAGGGCAGTGGGAAACCTGACTTCTAGAATCTTCCAGCCAGCACTCAGGCCTCTTAAGAGTCCTTGTGTCTCCAGAGTACAGAGTCCCGAGGCCCAGTGGTGAGTGTGTCTGTGTGTTCACATCAGCAGACAACTTTGTCAACAAGCTCACACCAGGTAATATCACTGCTAGAACAAGCAACACTTTCACTCAGGGGATATGAGAATCCAGGAGTCTCAGAATCAGTGTCTGAGACCCACGTGGCATCTTTAAAGGCCCAGAATATTAACTCCAGTCATCCCGGCAACTATGTGTGACGTTTGGGAGCGTGGGCACCAGAAACTGCGACCTGTTTGAGTCCCAGCTCCAACACCAGGGTGCTGTGGCACAGGGTGGGCCAGAAGTACCCTCGGCTCCCCATCTAGAGATTAGGAGACGCCCGCTCACGGGCAGGGCTGCTGCGAGGTGACCTGGCGACACCCCATGCAGACACACAGACACACAGACACTCACACTCTCACACGGGCAGTGCTGGCTTCAGCAGCCCACACAGGGTCAGCTGCAGACACACACAGGCACACAGACATCATCACACACACAGCCACACACGTGATACACAGTCAACAGGCACATCTTCACGCACACACACAATCACACAGACACACGGATCCACACACGAGGACACAGACCCATTCATACAGCCACACATGGGCACACAGAACACACCAGCCACACACCCGTCACCATGGACACACCCCACATACACACAGAATCTCATAGATACACACACCCTGCACTCAAATGCACAGAACACAGGTGTGTGCATGCACACATCATCAGCGCAGAGCCTGCATCTGTGGTCTCAGAAAAGTCTGCGAGGCTGCGGAGAAGCTGCCTCCCAGAATCCTCCAGCAGGCACCCCGGAGCCTGGAACCCTCTGTCTGCTCCCTCTTCCGCATGACAGCCCTGCAGACACCTGACGACAGCCGCCCACCCCCAACCTCATCTGCCCCAGGCCTCTTGTCACCAGCTCCCCCAGCCACTCCTCAGATGACAATCTCCAGATCCCATGCCTCCCTGGGACCCCTCCTCGGTCCTGCCCTAGCCCACCCACTTCGCCTGCTGCCTGCTCAGGCAGGCCAGAGCTGACACCGGATCTCTTGATGCTGGCTGGAGCTCAGGACGCGCCGGCAGCCAAGCCATGAGCCTGCAGCTCCTCCAGGAATGCGGTCCCGCGCCCTCAGATCCTCTTCAAAGCAGCACAGCCACGCCACGCGCCTCTGACATAAAAAGGGCTAACGTTGGCCCCGCGTGCACAGCCCGACCCTGAACTTGCTGTGGTCCACAGCTGAGCCTGCTTACAGCTGAAACCCCTCTTGGCCCTGTCACCGAAATCAATAGCAGCCCTCCCAGCTTTGCAGTCCCCCGATCAATGAATTAGATCAGCACCTCCCGGGACAGCTAACAAATCACAGCCCACACGTTTGTGCGAGTGAGTGTATGTGTGTGTGTGTGTGTGTGTGTGTGTGTGTGTGTATGTGTGTGAGTGGGGGGGGCCTAGTATATGCTAAGATGCTATGATAGCCAGAACTTGTGCTTTCTCCATCTACCAGGGAGGAAACTGAGGCACAAAGAAGCAAAGAGATTTTCCCAAGGTCAAGAGCCCTTTGGAGGTGGGATATAGCTCAGCGGCACCGCCCCTGCCGCCCCATCCTAAGGTCGTGAGTTCAATTCTCAGTACAAAAAAAGAGCCCCTCGGAGGAAGATCCAGGACTCCAGCCTCCCTGCCGCCCTGAGTACCCACCCACATGTCTGTCGCCGGGCCCTAGGCCATGTGCTGGCCAGCTAGGCCACTTGGAATCCCCATTGGTGAGTCTGGACACCCCCAGCAGGGCCTCTGCTGATCAGCTTTTACTCACCCTGTGGTAATTAGGGTTTTGGTCTTACTTCAGCTAACAAAAGTCAGGGTGCAGTGTGCCCTGCTGGAGGGGGTCCAGGCTGCAGCTCACCTGCCCCGTGTCACTAGGTCTCCACAAGCTTTGCTTCTTTTTGTGTAAAATGCCAAGGATTTTATACCCCTGGCAATTGAGATAGCAGACGGGAAGAAATTCGCAAAGCACCTTATAATGAGAGGAGAACGGGGCCCACGATAGGCACTGGGGCACCTTCTCGGCCTGAGAAGCCTCTGAGGTGGAAGGCGTTACATTACCCCGCCTGGAAACACGCCAAGCCTCCGGGGACGCTGCTGACCCGTCCCTCTGGGCCACAGTCACAGACTCGCTCCTCCCTCTCTGTCCACACAGGAAGCTGAGCCCCTGGTCCAGCGCATGTGGCCCATGCAGAGTGGCCGTGGCTGGTCTGGAGGGCAGCAACAGCAGAGACAGGAGCCCGCTGCCCTTCCAGGAATGTGTCCTTAGCCAGACAGTGCTGGCTGAGTCCAGGACAAGGGAACAGCACACAGAAGCAATGGGGGAGGTGAGGGACAAGAACTCCCTGAAACAGGGCTGCCTGCTGAGAGGCTGTGACCTCCCGGAGCCTCCGTTCCCCTCCCCCTCCTGCTCTCCATCTCCCGCCCCCTCCTCCTCCTCTTCCTCCTCTTCCTCCTCTTCCTCCTCTTCCTCCTCATCCTCCTCTCCCGCTCAAGGAGCCCTGGAGCCAGCACCCGCTCCAGGGGATCCGAACACCTCGTGCTCTATCCTCCAAAGTCTGCACCCCCACGTGTCACACTCAGCCTGCTTCTCCACTGCCCAGCAAGAGCAGAAGCAAAAACTGTGGCTGTGTCCCGCCTTCCACCGCCCCTGAGTACCTGGCCCAGGTGGCAAATGCGTGTGGAAAACCACAAGGAGAGATCCGGCGTGTGCGCTTGGGCTCACTGCTGTGTACGCCAGCGACCAGGACAGGACCTGGCGCTTAGTAAGTGCTTAAGAAATCTAAGAGAAAGAAAAGGAAATCAGCAAATCCGATTTGTTTCCTTCTCTCTTTAGACTGGCAGCTCACATTGCCTGGATTTTAGAATCCACAGCCCTCAGACTCAGACTCATGGACCCAGAGATCCACAAAGCACCCACAGAATGCTGAGTCCCAGCCCAGCCCCAGAACTCATGGGACAGCAGGGTGGATGGAGGGCACTATGGGGCACATCGTGAGGACACCTGGGAAGGACATGTTCTGCAGAACAGGAGAGGAGGAAGGGAAGGGTCAGGGAGGGAGAGAAAGGGATCCAGCAGAAGGGGGTTGAGAGGGAGGGAGAGGAGGAGGAGGGAGGAAGAGAGCGGCGCAGGCCACAATGGGCCAGCGTCTCCTGCAGCCCCTGGGATCTCTCTAGACCCCACCCACCACCCTTTCCCGGTGGTTTTGAGTACCCCGAATGCGGGGCTGGGGAATTAAGAACAAGGCAGTGTAGGGGAGACAGCACAGATCAAGGAGGCACCGACAGCCTGCTTCTTCACCTCACAAAGCTCGGAGCTGCCAGGGCTGAGCCAGCTGGGGAGGGCCAGGGACAGAGGGGGCCCAGAAACAATCTGTCTGGGAGCTGAACCCCAGAATGCCACCCTTGGGGTTCAAAGGACAGGTGAGGGGGGAGGAGGGGAACCAGAGGACACAGCCTCAGGCTCTGGGGGGGCTCTGGGGCTAGAAAGAGCCACACAGAGGCTGCAGCCACAGGGATCCCCTGAAACTGCGCCCAGCTAAGCCATGTGCTGACCCTGGCTGGAGCCAGAGGACTGAGTAGGAGAGCAGGGGAGTTCTCCTAGGAACCTCTGCCCCAGGGGGCCCCCCAAGGTCAAGGGGAGTCAACCCCCAGGCCATGGGGGCTGCCTGGCGCCCCCTGGTGGGCATACACAATGCCCTCTTGGGGCAGCCCTTCCACAGCACCTGGACCAGAGAGGGTGTGGAGGACGGTGCAGGGCCAGGGCGGGAGAGGGCAGAGAATCAGGCTGCAGCTCCTCCCCAAACACCCACCATGGTGCCCGGGCTGGTACAAGCCACTCTGAGCAGCCAGGACCGCAGAGCCCAGGACACAGGGCCATGCCCAGGCCTTCGGGGTGTGGGGAGGTTCACCAGGTTGGTGCTGTCCTCTCATTTCATCACCCACCCCCAGGCTGCAGGCCCAGGCTCAGTCCCCGCTCAGTGTCAACCTGCACTGTCCTAACCTGTCACCTACCGGCATCTCCTCCATCAGGCCTGGGGGGTGATGCAGAGGCAGGAAGAGGAAAGGGGAGGTCTCCCGAGGAGGTATGCCCCGTGCCCAGCCTGGCCCTGGGACCCACATGCTGAACAGAAAGAAGTTTGTCCTGAAGGATGGACAGGAGTTTCCAGAGCGAGTCTTGGGAGCTGAGGGAAGCTTGATAATCCAAGAGGCGACTGGGCAGCGTGGGCAGGGCCGGAGGACTGGGCAGTGGGGAGGCAGGCCCCAGGTCCTCCACCAAGCTCTCTCCCAGCCCAGCCCTGGGACCCGCTGCCCTGCGGGCACAGCATCCCAGGCATACGGAGCCTCCAGGCAGGGAGAGGACCAAGGACAGATGGCTGTCCAGGCCACGGTGCACCCTCCGGCCTAAGACACTCCTCACTCGTGAATCAGACCCAGACCTCGTCACACCAAGCACACACACAGACACACACAGACTCACGCTCAGTCTCTCTCCTTCACACACCACACACACACACACACACACACACACACACACACACACACACACACACACCTGGCCCCAGAACATAGACTCTCAAGGCCAGAAAATAGCGCAGGGGTTTCCTCAGACCCCAGTGCCATCCACAGCTCAGGAGCACCCAGGACCCTGACCAGAAGCAACACACAGGCAGCGGGGCTGGCTGATGCCTCCCAGGGCCCCATCCGGAGCCCCCTCCCTGAGGCAGACTGACCTCCCCCAAAATAGGCCTGCCCACCCCCAGCCAAGCCCTCCCCCCCCCACCGCACCCCACACACCACCCAGCAAACAATTAAAACCCAATCATCATAAACACTCATTATATAACCACCTCCAGTGCCGCCGAGGAGGGCTCCCGATTGCCCCTGGAGTCCCAGCTGCGACCCTGGCCTGGCTCCATAGGGTGCAGCCTCGGTCACCGCCACCAGCCGAGGTACCCGACAAGGAAGGGGGGCCCTCCACCACCAGCTTGGAGGAAAGTTAAACCCTGCCCGGGGTTCCCCCACTCAATCTCGGCTGTCACTGTCCCTCCAAAAACACTCTAGGCACAGCCCAGCCAGCAGGGCACTGGCACCGGCTTAGTCGCAGAACCGCAGCAGCCAGCGGAGGGGCAGGGGAGACAGACGGACAAGCAGCTTGGGCCCCGGCCGGCAGCCTGACTTGTTGAATAAATTTCTGCAGCGCTGGCTCCGCCAGCTTTGGGCTTCGGTGTTGGCACCAGGAGAACTTTGGTGGCCTTGGAGAAAGGGGCCCGGTCAAAGTTCTCCGTCCTTCCTTCCCAAGGCAGGGTCCCTCCAGGGCGCAGGATGGGGAGCCCACCTGACGAGCTGCGCGGGCGGGGGTGGGGGTGAGGGGCGATCCCCGGAAATCAATCAATCAATCAACGCCTCGATCCAGAGCCCGACGCGCGCCAGGGGCCGGCCGCGGAGCCGAGCCCCGCCGCTCCCCTCCTCGCCCCCTCCCCGCGCCACCTCTCCCTACCTTGGCAGGGACGTCGCCGGCCGGCGGGGTCTTCCGCGCTGGGGCCGCGGGGCGACGCGATCCCTCGAAGCCGGCGGTCAGAGGGCTCTCCAGCCCGCCGGCCCCCGCCCCGCCGACTGCGGATCAGCTGCGCCCCCGGGGCGCGGGGGGCGGCGAGCGGCGCGCGGCGGGCGCCGGGGCCCGGGCCATGGCGCGGGGGGCGCAGCTGCGGACGGCGGCGGCGCGGGGAGCGCGGACCGCGCGGAGTTGGGCGCGCGGCGTGGGGGGGGCGCCCCGGGCCGGGGGCGGGGGCGCGGGGCCGGGCGCGGCGGGGCCAAGTGCCCGAGAGGCGCGCGCGCGGGGTCGCCCTCCTCCCGGCCGCCTCGGCGCGGCTCGCGGCGCCCCCACCCCGCCCCGGCCCGGGCTCGAGCGCGGGGTCTGCGCGCGGCGGGGGCTGCGGAGGAGCCCGAGCGCCCGGCGGTGCGGGGACGTGCGGCGGCGGCGGCGGCGGCGGCGGCGAGACCGAGCGCCCGCGTGCGAGGCAAAGCCGTCCTTATACTGACACCACATGTCTTCGGAGAAAGCTGCAGGCGCGGGACGCCGGGGGGAGGCGTGCGGGCGACAGACAGACAGACTGACGCGGCAGCCGGCCCGGGAGCCCCTTCCCCAGAGCGCTCCCGGGAACCCCCAGCCTTGGGGTCACTTCCTTCGATTCAGGGTCGTGCCCCTCTTGGAGAGAAGGTCCTGACCCCTCAAGCCTAAGGGCTGCGTCATGCTAGCAAGGGGGACCCCATTAACGACCAACCCATGTGCCCATGTGCCCAGTGCCTGGTTGATTTGGTCACACCGGTTCCTCACTGAGATGAGGCGATTGAGAGGCGGTGCTCCAGGGCCCCAGGAAGGATCCCACGGAGTCCCCCAGCTCCTAAATGGTGGGGCTGAGCCAGGGCCAGCTGCAAGGGCCCCTCTGCAACCAGGCTGCCTTCCCACTTCCCAGTCACAGCCCTGCTTCTTCCCAGGGTCAGGGTTTGGCTGGAAGGTCACCTCCTCCGGGGAGGCTCCCTGGAGGGCCGATGCAAAGGTCTCCCACAGCTTCGATGTGCCCTGGGCAGCCAGGCCCAGGCGCTAGAGGCCAGGCTTCTCCAGGAAACTGGCTCTCCAGCACCTTCCTCCCGTCCTGGGCAGGGGCCTGGGGAGTGTCCAAGGTTATGATCTCCTTTTTATTTTATTTTGTACCCAGTCAAACAAATTAAAGGCACCAAGACCCTCCCAATCGCAGGTCCAGTCCACTGCCACCAGGCACCCATTTAATGAGCCTCTCCTGGGTGCTGAGCACCTCCTGGGCATCTCCTTTGTGCCTCCATTTTACTGATGGAAACTGAGCCCACAAGGGAGCAGCTGGCCAAGGTTCCTCATCTAGGAAGCCGCAGCCCCCAACTACAAATAGTGCCGCCTATCCCTGCCTGGGTGTCCTCTCCACACACTCAGCTCGGCCCTCGGGTGTCCTTGCACAGGGCAGTAAGGACACCTCAAGGCTTTGCAGCCGGAGGGGGAGGATGCTGAGGCTGTCCCGAGGCCACCTACCCTGGCAGACAGGGGAAAGGTGTGCTCCAGTTTGACTCTGGCCCTGCAACTTCCTGATAGGATAATGAGTGAGCCCCAGAATATCTCCAAGCCTTAGCTCCCTCTCCGGCAAAGCGGGACTATAAGTTTACACATCCCAGCATTCAGTCTCTAAAGGATTCCACACGGTGCCTGGCACATAGTAGTTACTCAACAAATCCTCATCCCCACCCACATTTTCATCTATCCAGGGAAACGAACCTTTGCAAGAAGACCAGAATGTGAAGTTGTACTGAACTAGGAGATCGGGTTGCATTGATTTCAGATCACAGGGTCTTTGCAAGGCCTCAAAGTGGGACATCTTGAACTCAGCCTTGAAGCCTCCCAGGGTTAGGAGGAGGTAGTGGGACAGTGGCATGGAGGAGGGAAAGGTGGGAGACAAAAACTGGGTAGCACAGGGCAGGCACAAGCAGCCCCGACAGCTGGGGGCACAGCTAGAAAGCCCCAGGCCTGAAGCGTGAAAGCCCCAGGCTGCAGGGAAGATAGCAACCAGCACTCACGGTCTCTCCACTGCCCTCTGCCACCTTTTGGAGAAATTCACAAGGCTCTTCAGAACGTGGAGAAGCTACCAGATGGTGAAGTCTCAGGGCCTCGTTCCTGAAGGGAAGTGGCTGTCCTGCCCCCTGGCTGCTTTCCCAGGGTGACGCAGGACTCATCTCCTGTTGGGGCAGCTCCTTTGCTCTCTGGGCATCTCCGAGCATTCAGACTTCTTCGCACCTGAGCAGAAATTTGCTCCATCCCGTAACCCTTGTCTCTTCCCTCCTGGCCGCTCTCAAGCATCCGCGCTGGCAGGAAGCCCTGCCCACCCAGCCTCCCACCAGGACAGTGAGTGTTCTGGGGACACAGAAACTGCAGAATAGATGACAGATTGAAGCCTGCTTGGAGATGAGAGGACCCCCAAATCCACGGGGGACAGGAGTAGGGCTCGGAGTCTCCGCAAGAAGCCATGGCTGGGCTGCCCCTCCAGAAGCTCTGGCTGGCTGCGGCAGCTTCGTTTATTCTTTATTGCTATTTATACTGCGCCTGGTATTTGCCGAAGGCTGCACCGGCCGCCCGCACACACTCGCTAGGCCCCTTATGCCTGGGTAGCAGGAGTGGGGGAGTGGTCCTCAGACCAGAGTCCCCGTGGCGCTCCCCAGACAGCTGTGCTGGCCCCGGCCCCTCCCACCCCTACCAAGGCCTAGCAGGGTCTGTAGCCCAGCAGCTACAGGGCAGAGCAGCTAAGTCACACCCGCATGCAGAGCTGTTGAGATTGTAGTGCTGGGCAGGTAGGGTGCACCCTGGTCACTGGTAATAAATAAACAAGCCAGAGCTACAAGGGGTGGCGGCAGGAGTCCCACCCCCGGACATCAATGAGGTCTCTTCCAGGCCTCCAGACCCCAGAGAAGGGCACGATGTCCTCGCTGATTTATTGCTCAAAGATGCACAAATCACTTTGTGTGCTTGGCCCTTGTGTAAACCTTCAAGAATGTCAATGCTTTTAATCCTTATCGTCACCTGGTAAAATCATCGCCTCTGTTTTATAGAGGAGGAACCAATGTCACAGAGATGCTAAGTAACTCGCTCAAGGTGACACAGCTAAGAAGCGACAGAGAGGATTCATATTAAGAGAACCTGTTAACTGAGATTCTGGATGCTAAGACTCAAAAGCCACAGGAGCCAGGGATTTAGCTCAGCCGCATAAGCACCTGCCTTGCAAGCGAGAGGTCATGAGTTGGATCCCTGGTACAAAACAAAAACAGCCATAGGAGTCAAAGTTTGCAGGATTCCAAACTGAGACACCAGCTCCCTCAGCTGAAGGAGAGAGAAGCCAGGCTGAGCCACACTCCTGTGGGCCACACAGTCCCGTTAGCACGCCCTCCTCCAGGATGTGCAGGGCAGTCCCTCTCACCAGCCCTGCTGGGGGGAGGGTGGGATCCAGGTCCTGACTGTCCTCTGTGAAGCACTGGATCCCAAACACCTACCAACCGAGTCTACACTTGGACAGAAGGTAGAGGCCTGAGAAACCAAGGACAGAAAGCCAACTCGCGCATTCCCACAGCAGTGCAGAGCTGCTGGAGCTTCCCAGGTGGAGGAGCTGAAGGGCTGACTGGGCCAGGCAGGGAGGAGGTGCGAAGTGAGACCCAGGGGCGCGCATGCCGGGCACGGGGCTTCCTGAGAGGGATGGAGCAAGCTGAGCCCTGATACTCGTGGCCACCTTGACGGACTTGGGGAAACTTGGGGACCCCAGGGCACTGTCTGATGGGCAACACTGTGTGTCATGTAGAGTGAAGAACTGTGGGATTTAAAGAGCGTGAATGGAGAGTGAGAGAAGGGAAAAGAGACGGCAAGATGCAGAGGCCGGGTCCCCCAGTCTGGGGGACACACCCCTAGAGGATGCCCTCAAGGGACAAGGACATCGATATAAAGCCCATCGCATGGCTGCATTCCCAAGCAAGTCCACCAAACACCCAGCAGCTCTGTGCCACAGGATTTCCTGTGTGCAGCACCAGGAAAGGACATGAGTCTCTGTCAGAGGCGGCACACACAGGACAGACCCCCGGCAGCTCAGCCAGGCCACCCCCAAACTGGACCCAGGCAGCAGAAGCAAAGGTCCAAGCCAGGGGAGCCCAGGATGACACTGGCCTCTCTAGGGGTCAAACCCAGGCAGGCAGGGCAACGTGCAGCCGGTGTGTCTGGCAGGGAGTCCCTCCTCCCCACCGGCAGGTGCCCAAATGCTATGTTCACCCCTTAACATCTCAGCAGTCCAAGGTGATGGGCTGTGAGCCTCCCCTTGCAGCCCAGAGAGCCAAAATCCAAAGAAGAAGTGAATCACACAGGGTCACATCACTAATGACCAGCAGTCTGGGCTGGAGTGAAGGAAGGAGAGAGAGAGAGAGAGAGAGAGAGAGAGAGAGAGAGAGAGAGAGGAGGACTTTCTTCCCCCTGCCCAGGACAGAAGGCTGGAAGCAGAGAGAGGACAGAAGGGGACAGATGCCAAGAACCTCAGGTCCCTCCAGGTGGGCGGTGCCTGGCTCTCTGCCAGAAGAGGTCCTTAGGGTCCTAGAAGCTTCCTAGATGGGTGGGACTCAAGCCCTCCAGGGTGGACACTTCTGGAAAGTGCTGCTTGCTGCCCTGACAGTCCACAGCTGGTGAAAAGGATGGCAGTCTGACTGTCAGAGGGGAGCACCACCCAGACCCTTACGCTGGCAGAAACACCAGAAGTCTCCCTCACACTGACAGTCAGCACAACACCTGCTTTGTGCCTGTTAGTATTGTGGCCTCCAGCATACAGTAGGTGCTCAATAATTGTACGCCTCGAATTCCAGGTCCATAGCAGTCATTTCCAGGCTTGTTTCACTGACGAGGACACCAAAGCCAAAAGAGGTGATGTGACAGACCACCGATCACTCCAGGTGGCCACTAGGTACTGTTTCTTGAACACCTGGGTGTCACATGTCAGGTACACAGAGGTGTACAACTCCAGACTCCAGCCCAGCAAGGGGACACCCAGGCTGCTGCTAGCAGAAGAGAGCTGGGCATCCTGGGAGGGGTGGAGGGTCCCAGCAGGCTTCACACAAGGCAAGCACTGTGGTCCTGGATAGGTCCCTGAGTGGTGGCCATGAAAGAGATGACCCCCGTGGGGTCAGAGCAGGAGCAAAGGCCAGGAAGGGGGAGGGGCTGACACCAGAGGGAGAAGGGAAGAGCAGCGGGGCCCCAGCTCCAGAGCCAGGGAGTCAAAAGGAGCCAAGGAGGGAGAGAAAGCCCGCCCCACCCACCCCCAGGTCAGGGCGGTGCCCGCTCCTGCCCCTGCCCGCTCTGTCTCGGTCTCTCCTTTCCCTTTTTGTCCCGTGGCCCCCTCCCTCCTTGGCTGTCTCTCTGCCTTCCCCACCCTCTGTGGGTCCTTGTGACTCTATGAGATGGCCCTGTCTGCACATCCATCCCAGGCCTCATGCTCTGTGTGTCCAATTGTCACACACACACACACACACACACACACACACACACACACACGTGCCTCCTCTGGCTCTGTTCTCTCCACTGTCCCTGCTGCTTGCAGAAAGAATAGAGCAGGAGAACGGCCCTTTCAGCCTCAGCTGGACAGTGCTCTAGGAAGCCACCTCCAAATGCACCACCCAGGAGAGGCAATGGAAGGCCTCGGGGCTGGAAAGGGAGCTCAGCTCAGCCTGGTGGCCCCATAGTGGCCCCAGGGAGCCCAGCCTCAGGCCTCGAGGACCCAGCAGAAGACAGCTGGCTCTGCCAGGTCTGCAGTGCTTTCTTTTGGAGAAAAACTGGAACCCCCTGAAAGTGGTGTCCAGTCTGGTTCTTGGCTCTGTACATTTGGTGACCCTGCTTTTCAAAGAATGATCCCCAGCCCTGCCCTCTATTTGGTTACAGTTTGGGGGGTGGAGCAGGAAGACTATTCCAGTGGTCCATCTAGAGAGGGTCCCACTCTGATGCCACCTATTCCAGGGCCTCACCAGGTCAGTGTCGCCGCTGCACGCCCCACCTGTCTTGCTGGCCCACTCTGCCAGGCAAGAGCTCTTGGGAGGGACACCTGTCCCTGCAGCCCAGCATGGACACAGAAGGCCTGCTGATGGGTGCATGGATGAGTGGGGGGGAGGTCACACCCAGGCCAGCTGTATGCCAGGCTCAGGCTGAGGCCCTGGGATCCCAGCAGCCAGCAAAGCAAAGCCCCTGCCCCCATGGGGCTCACATTTTAAGGGGAAAGTCGGCAAATTCACAAAAGAAACAAGTAAGACATACAGTGCATCAGATGATGAGCAGTCTGTGAGAAGCGGAGGGTTGTGGACCGGAAGTGAAGGTGGTGGGAGTGTCTTTCTCTTTCTTTCTTTTTTTTTTTTTTATTGCTGGGGAGGGAACCTAGGGCCTCACACATGCTAAGCCCAACCCTGAATTGTCACTTGAAATGAGCTGGTGGGAGACATGATCTGACTTAAACCTGAGAGATCACCCTAGATGCCATGTAGAGAAGAGACTGTGTCCCTCCCTCGCCACCACCAGAGTGAGGAACAGGGCTTTCTGAGCAGCTCCCTCCTCCCTGCTGCTAAGGACCTGACATCTGGATCCCCCACCCAGCTGAGGACCCAGCATCGCTCAGTTCCTGGAGAACAGGGTGTGGGGCTCCTGCCAGCCTTCCCCTTTCCCCACTTCCTCATCCCCCCACTCTCTGTCTCTGTCTCTGTCTCTCTTTCTCTCTCTCTCTCTCTCTCTCTCTCTCTCTCTCTCTCTCTCTCTCTTTCTTTGTTACACACACACAGCCTTCAGTGTGACCCCCTAAAAGAGGCTCATGCAGGAATTAGAGGATCATGCACACACTCAGCAGAGAGGAAGCTTTCTTTAGAGTGGTTTTCAGGGTGCACAGGTAGAAAGGGGATCTCCTAGGGGAGGGAAAGTGGGTGTAAGTTACAAATAAGCAGTGGTGAACCAAATCCCACCTGGTAAAAGAGCACAGGTTCGACCAACGGGCCACTAGTGTCTCAGCGGCCAGCACGTCCTCACGACCACCCACCTGCCCCGCACATCCAATCTGCAGAGTCCGGCATGGTGCTTACCCTCCTCTGACAGAAACAGAAGCCAGAAACTGACCCAAGGCCACACCACAGAAAACATCAGGGCAGGGCCCGCAGGCTAAGCTCATGTCCGCTCCCCTCCTGCCCAGGCTAGATCAGGATAGCACAGCCCAGAGCCAGCAGCCACCTCATTCCCACCCTGAAGCAGTCTGTGGGTCCCCCTGCACCCTAACCTTCCAGACAAAATTAAGGAGTATTCACTTCTAGGACATGGAGCTGCCCTTCCGCAAAGAAGACACACGCAGAGACACTGACGCACAGCCCTCTCGCCCTGCTTGTGCACACGCAGAGAGACACACACACATTCACACAGACCCACAAACCCCAAACGCCTTCACACTACACCCAAATAAACACCATTCCTATTAAACGCACCCTCGCAGCGAGACACACATTCACAGAACACATTCGCACGCCTCTCCAGTGCTCTCAGACACAGGCGCACGGGAGCTACTGAGCTCACACTCACGCAGACACGAGTGCAAATGTGCCCGTCCCCTAACGCACTCAGGAGGGGTGAGCTGTGGACAGAGGAGGAATAACTGATGGGAGGCAGAGTTCAGAGCATCCGAGAAGGGAGGAAGATGGGAGAGGAGAGGGGAAGGGCAGGAGAAGATGAGGGGATGAGGCGGCAGGGGGACGGGAGGCAGAGGGGAGGGGAGGGGAGGGAGGGCAGGGCTGTGATTGGAGCCTAACTTTAGCTCCAGTGCAGGGATGACTCACACCGGGAGGGGGAGCGCTGAGCGCCCGGGTTTCTGTTTATACACCCGCGAGCTAAATATACAGCTGAGGGGTTCTTCTGCGCTGGTCCAGCAGCTCCCGCGGTCTCCCCCATCGCCCGGGCCCCTGCCCCCCGCACCCCCTGCTCTGCCCGGCCTCCTGGGGCCCTGGGCACGCAAGGCCCTGCCCACGGCTTTCCCAGAGGGAGCCGGGAGCCGACCGTGGGTTTGGCCGCGAGCTCTCGGAAGCAGCACGGTCCAAACCATCCCTCTCCGGAGCCGGGAGGTCGGGGGGCGGAGGGCGGGGACGCTTGCCCAAGGTCACGCAGCCTGAGGGCAGACCCGTGGGGAGGGACCCCGGCTGGAGACTGCAGGGCTGGGGGTCGGGGGTGCAGCAGGGGCGGGGCACGGGGACGGAGAGCACCGGAGCCCAGCCCGGGAGTGGGGGCGCGGAGGGGCTGCGTGTGCGCACGCGGTGCGTTCTGTGTGTCCGTGGACAGAGGACAGAGCGGGGTCCCGGGAACAAAGGAGAGAATTCCACGTGAGTCCTCTCCGGACCCAAGGGAGCTCCTCCGGCGCCACAATCCCTGCACCCGACGGGCTGGTGGGCGGCATCCCTCCGGGGAGGCCAGCGGTCACCGGTCGGCTGTCCCCAGCTCGGCGCCGCTGTCCGCGGTGCTGAATCCCCGCCTCGGTCTCCGCCCCGCTGCTGGACGAGTCCCCTCCGAACTTTCCCGGAGTTCAGGGAAGGGAGGAAGGGTTTCCGGGGAGAGAGAGCCACGTCTTCTTCGATATCCTTCTTAGATGCCCACAGTGACCAAGGAAACCACTGCGAGGGACGTGGCTGCTGGTGGAGGTGACCAGGCTGCCGGTGCGCGGTGGCTCGCAAGGCCTCCTCCCTCTCCAAGTTGAACCCAAGTGCTCCTGTCTCCCGTGTTCCTGTTACCCGTCTGGTTGAAAAGGTTGTGAGTTTTCGCACTTTCACAGAACAAACAGAGCCAGGGACTTCCGTTTCCCATGGCAGGTGCTGTTTCGTGAGCTCCTGACGGCGCCATGGCGTCGCTGACACTGAGAATGTTGTTTTCCTCTGAGGATGCACAGGAGCGCCAGCCCCTCCCCAGCCCTCACCAGCAGGCTCCGGGGTCTCACGCCTGCCACACATGTGTCCCCAAGGGTCAGCGACTCTCCCTGGGCCGCTACCCTACCTCTGCCACCAGGCTTCTGCACATAGTCTCCCCCCAACCTGAAGGATGCCCTCCTCCCATTTCCTCCACAAGCCATGGCTCCTCCATCTCCCTACCCAGACCAGGGGAGTCAGGGGAAGAAGGAAAGCCCATACCTTACTTACCAAGCCCAGGAGCTGGTATAGAACCCGCCCTGCTCACTTTCTTCATCTTTTTTCCTTTTTTATTTTTATTTTTGGCTTTTTGGAGACAGGGTCTCACTATATAGCTCACTCTGACCTCAAACTCGAGGCGCTCTTCCTGCCTCAGCCTCCTGAGTGCTGCGATTACAGGCATGCACTACCTCACACAGCATTGGGTTGTCTTTAAGGTTGCTTTAGGCAGTAAATCTCTAAAACCTGGAAGACCTCTCCCCAACCCCAGAACAGTTGAGATGCCCTCATTACTTTAGCCAATGTGTACCCCAACCTCTTCCTCAGATATTAGCATGCCATCGCCTGTAACCCCAGCACTCAGGAGGCCAAGCACACCATCATCCTGAAATAACTCCTGAGACCCTGTTTCAAAAAACCAAAAAATAACAGCAACAAAAAGAAACTGTAACAGGGTCTCCCTGCCACTGTCTCATGGCTTCTGTATTGTCTCACTTTGCAGATGAGGACACTGAGCCTGGGAGAGGGTGGATCTTGTGCAAGGTACCCAGGGAAGCAGCGGTACCCTGAGGCTTCCCTGGGGTGTTGGGGGGCCCTGAGCAGGAGGAGGGCTGGGGGCAGCGCGCTTTCCCAGGCCTCAAACCCACAAGAGCTCAGCTCCAGACAGCACCGGGGCCCAGGCAGGGAGCCGCCCGCCTCTCCTTCTCCACCCCCTACCTGCAGAGGCTTCCAGGCTTCCAATAATGAAGGAGTCCTAATTTAATTACATCTTTAATTCATCTGGGTCTCCGAGGAGCTGTACGCTAGAGCCCGAGGACACGCAATAGGCCCCGAGAGGGAGGAAGGTTTCCTCTTCTGAGTGAGGAAAGGTGAAGGAGAGGCAGTGGCCCCCTCTCCAAGCATGTGTGTGACCCCTCCCTTCCCGAGAGGAGCTACACTGTCACACGTGGGCTTCCGGACAAGCAGGGTGCTGGGCAGAGCCAGGGAAGCAGTGGTGGAGGCGGCGAGGGGCAGAAGTGAAAGCCCCCTGGCTAGGATCCTAGAAGCACAGGGTCACTGCAGACAGCCAGGGCGTGGCTGTGGCTTGCCATGGTGGGCACATCCTTGTCATTGTCATCATGTCTTTCTTACTTTCTGTTTTGTTTTGCTTTGCTTTGCTTTGTTGAGACAAAGTTTTGTAACCCAGGCTGGCCTTGAACTCACAGCAATTCTCCTGCCTCAGCCTCCCAGAGTGCTGAAATTCCAACCATATACTATCATACCTGGTACCAGATTGGCCTCAAAACTCTTCTCCTTCAGCCCCTGCCTGACAGGTTTACATTCATGGGTCCTGAGCTGGAACTGCCCAGCGCTGGGGAAGACTTCATGGAGGAGGTGGCTCCTCAGCCCCTCAGCCCAGGAAGGCGGGGGTAGCCACCCGTGCCAGGGCCTGGTGTGGCAGACACAGGCAGGAGATACAGATGGGCTCAGTCTCTCCCTTGAAAATGGGCACAAGGAGGGTTGGGGAGTCCAGGAACCTAGCTGAGATCTGAGGCTGGGTGGGGGCTGTGTGTGCCCAGACCTCCCAGGCCCCAGGTTCGAGTCTCCAGGATCTCCTGGGCGCATCCTCCATGTGTCTGGGCCCCTGCCCTCCCATCTCACCCAGCCAAAGATGGCACCATCCGCCTGGGCTGGCTTCCTCCAGCTCCGCCCGACTCCCCTCTGCCCTGGCCCCAGCCTCTCCTGCTCCTCGCTCCTAGGGCAAGAGTTGCCAGAGCCCAGCAGGGAGCTGGCAGCCGTGGCATCTGCTTGCCCGGCTGGGGCCCTGGGGTCCTCTGCCGCCTTGTCTGCCCTGCCCAAGGTGACCACAATGCCCCCAGCCTGATGGGACCTGTGGGTCTCCGGCTGTGCCTCCATCTCGGGGCTGGTCTCAAAAGTGTCCCCTGCACCACTGGCTACGGATTGCATGGGCCAATAACTTAATTTTTTGTGCCTTAGTTTCCTCTTCTGTAAGTTGTGCTCACCAATACCCGCCCTGTTGGTGGCTGTGAGTGGGCAGATTCTAGGCACTTATTTCTTTCTTTATTTAGTGGTGCTGAGGATTGAACCAGGGGCTTCGCAGAGAGCTATAGTCTAGTCTCCTATCCATTTGTTTTATTTTGAGATAGGATCTTACTAAGTTGCCCAGCCTTGGCTCAAACTTGTGATCCTCCTGCCTCAGCCTCCCAGGGTGCTAGGATTACAGATCTGCACCACCATGCTGGGCCTAAGGGCTTTACAGCGAACAGAGTTCTTATGTCTTATGTCTTATGTCTTCTTATGTCTACATGAGACAGCTACTGAAGCAAACACCTGAGGTAATCACCTTAAAAAGAAGAAAGAACTCTTTGGTCCACAGTTTTGGTGGTTGCAGCCTGTGACTGGCTGGGCTCCTTGCTTTGGGACTGTGGTGGCGCAGGAATCACGGTGCCAGTGTGTAGCAAAATCACTCACACATGCCCGGGTGCCAAACAGAGAGGGGTGAGGTTGGCATCTCACCGTCTCTTCCCTGGGCCCCCTAAGTGGCACTAAGTAGGGGCCCGGGCTCCAGCTCGGGATTTTCAGTCCAGGGTGTGAGCTCAAGTCGGCCCTTTCCGGTTGCCTTTGGGGGGTCCCTTTCTGAGTCTGAGCCCCCAATTTATGAACAGGAAATAAGCCTTCCTTTGCAGAGATCTGAGAACCTGTCCTATTCTTACCATGCCCTTTGGACAAGTGGCTTCACTCTGGGGGCCGTGGGCTCCTGGCCCACAGAGTGGGGGTGGCATCAGCGGCAGCCCCCCTCCACCATGGCACTGAGCAGATGGCACCGGCCACCATGTGAAAAGAGCTTAGCACAGTGGCAGGAACACAGAGCGGACCATAGCGGGTCTGCTTGCTTCACTGGACGAGCTGGTTCTCCCTCAGAGCTGGGGATGGGACCCAGGGCCTCACATGTGCTGGGCAAGTCCTCGACCCCTGAGCCCTTGTGTTAGGAAATTCACAAACATAAACATTCCCAGGAGGCCCGTGGGCTGCTGCTTGCTGGAGCATCAGCGTCTTTGGAGGAAACGTGCCAGGGATTCCAAGGTCCAGGTGGCTGTGGAGTGTGTGGCCGGGCAGGATGGGCAGCAGGGGCTAAGGAGAAAGATCCAAGTCTTGAAGCCAATCTGATACTGGGCATGTTAATATATGATTGGAATTCTAGCACTCTGGGAAGCTGAGGCAGGAGGATCAAAAGTTTAAACTCAGCCTGGGCAATTAGGAACTTAGTGAGACTCCGTCTCACCATAAAAAATTAAAGAACCGGAGATGTGGTTCAGCATGAAGACCTTGGGTACTGCTAAAATAAATACATGCACAGCCAGTCTGCCAGGGAAAGGGCACCCATGGAAAGATCATTCCCCCGACAAGGCTGTCACCCAACCAGGGGGCCCGACTCCTCCCAGCCAGTCCCGCCTGCCCCTGAGTCTTGACACCAACTGCCCCCAACCCAGCCTTGCCTCTGAGCTCTGTCATCACAGCCCACCTCCCCCTCGGTACTGACTCCCAGCATTCAGAGGAGAACAAGATGCTGGCATTTGGAGGGGGCAGAAAGGGAAGATCAAGGCTAAGAAGGGGAAGAGGGGTGCAGGGAGGGCGGGGTATCAGAGTCAGTCTAAGGGCCCCTGTGGAGGGACTGCAGGCCAGGCTGCTCTTCCCGTGTGGCACAAGGAGAGTGAAGCACAGGCAGGTGAAGCCCGGGTTCCTGGTCACAGCCAGGACCCAAATCAGGCCAGCTGGCCGGGGAGTCGATGCTGGAAGCTGCCATGCTAACCAGAGTTGGGGTGCAGGTGTCAGGAAATAGTCAGGGCCTGGAGAAGGACATAGGCAAGCGTAGATCTCACCCCCAAGGACTTCCTGGCCCTCTTTGTTTCCTGAAGCTCTGCTGCTGCTGCTGGGGTGTGGTGATTCATACAACAATCCCAGCTTCCAGGAGGCTGAGGCAGGAGGATTGCCGAATTGGAGCCCAGCCTGGGAAATTTAGCAAAACCCATCTCAAAAAATGAATGAAGAACAGGGTTGGAAGTGAAGTGCAGCTCAGGGGTGCAGTGCTGGAGGCCCCAGGTTTGATTCCTAGTGACACACGCACACATACACACACGCACGCACACACACACAGCCTTAAGCTTTCTAACAGGCATCTCATGCTTTTATTCTGTACCAGGTTCAGCGAGCTGCATGGGATTTGAAACCTCCAAGCTCCCTCCCCTCCTCTGGCCCCACCAGTGATGCTCACACCAAATCTAGAGTCATGAAGTCACCGATCCCCCAGGCAGCAGGGACGGGGAGATTCTTCTCAGGGCTGGGGTGTCTGCAGGGTGGGGTGGGAAGGGATCAGTGGCTCCCAGATGTCCTGGGTGGAGCCTGTGGTTCATCTCTAAATCTCCCTCTGTGATCCTGGGACTTCCTCTGGCCCCTCAGGACAGCCCCAGCCAGGAACGCTGGGTGCTGGGGTGCCCCCATCACCTCCCCAGACCTTGTCCCTGGCCTGAGCTCCTCCTGCATGGAGTAAACAGCCCCAGACCTCTCCACCTTCTCCAGGCTGGCAGGGGGACTCTTGTCCCCTGGTCCTTGTCCTGAAGCCCCAGCTCCGGGTCAGGATGTGGGAAGCCCCAGACTCAGCCATCATTGCCATGCTTTGAGGTGGGGAAGGCTGGGCCCTGAGGATTCCAAAGCCACAGAAAAGCCTGTTCCCCTCCTTCCGCCTCTGCACCCACAAACCACCCAGGGTGCCCCCAGTCCCAGCTTGGCGGAGAGGGAGAGGAGATGTCCCAGTCAGCAGCCCCCTCTGCCCGATGGTGGCTTATTACTTCTTAAGTGTCACAGCCTCCCTGGCCTGGGCAGCCCTGTGTCACTCAGCACCAGCCCTGAGGTCACAGCAGGGAGGAAATGAGCCCACATTGGAAAGGGCACTTTCCAAGCCAGGCCAGGGCTCAGGGGGACGGGGGAGATGGCGTAGACACCAAGTACGTCCAGGGATTTAGACCCTCAGACTCCTGAAGACTCAGCCCTGTCTTGTTCAGGACCCAGCTCCTCAAGGACCAGCCCAAGTGGCCGTGTTCTGGCTGCCAACTGCTCTTACCCACCTGGCTCGGCTCAAAGAACACAAAATCAATCACCCGGCACATTTTGCAGCCGCTGCCCCTCTGGGTTCTTAGTATAAAGCCACAATCACTGAGGCTTAAGGCTTGAAAGATATGCAGAGAACAGCCCGTGCACTCTTTCACGTCTTAATTGCTAATTTATAATTTATACTCTCGGCTATTTCTAAAGGGGATTTCTTAAAAAGTAAAATAAAAGATCAGAAATCATTTAGGGAACCAGAGCCAGCTAGAAGTACTAGAAAGTTAAATGAACATTTATTGCAGTTGAATAATATAGCAGCATAATACAGTCATGTAATAAATTATATTCAGAACAGCTGAATACACTCCAATCTGAGCTTCCTAGGAGCCAAGGCAAAAAGAGAAATACTATAGCCACTTCTTCCATATATTCATCCCTTCCTGCGGCTTTTGGCCAGCTCTCTTTCCCTTCCTTTTTTTTTTTTTTTTTTTTTTTTTTTTTTTTTTTAATCAGTACCAGGGATTGAACTCACGACTGCCTGCTTGCAAGGCAGGTGTTTATGCCACTGAGCTAAATCCTCAGCCCCTCCCTTCCTTCTTTTAACCCCTCCTAGTTTTAGATCTGCTGAGGGCAGAAAGATCCCCACTTTCCAATTTTAAAAAAAGTCATATCCCTCTTACAAGGAAAGACTAGCATAAAAATAAATGGCTAAGAAATAAGTGTGTGGGGAGCCTCAGCCTGAAGCGAGTCTTGAAGTTCACTCTGATACTGCATTCAGTCCCTGGGCCTGCAGGACAGGAGACCACTTTGACTCCCCCAGGGCTGCCATAGTTTCTGACCCTGTTTAAGGGCTGAGCTGCTTCCCCCAGGACCCAGATGCTCATTCACTGAATCCTCAGGACAATCCTGCAAGATCCAACTGGTTCACCGGAATTTGCAGATGGGGAAATTGAGGTCAGCATGAGTAAATGACTCACATGCAGGATCCCCCAGTTTTCTGACCTTAGAGACCTAGCCTTAGAGCTGGAGACCCTAAGCTGAGTGCGGTGGGTGGGATTATCCAGGCCCTACCCCCTGCCCACCTCCAGACTCTGGTTGTCAGGATGAGGGGCCTCCCTTCCAGGCTATGCTGGAAATTTGCATTTTAATGGAAACATAATTAGAATTGAAAGGTTGAGGCTAGAAGGGGTCCAGCCCCCCACCCCACTCTGCCTCTTTTGGAGCCTGAACCCCTACCTCAGGGCCCTCTGAGGCCCCAGAGCCAGCTGCTCCCCCCACGTCCTCCCCTCTCCAAACCCTGGGGCGACTCCCTCTCTTCGCCCCACCCCTGGCACCTCAGGCAGCACAGTCTGACCCCACTGCCCAGAGAGATCAGGACTCATGTAAGGTCTCACAATGAGGTCAGTCCCCAAGTCCAGGCTCCATTCTGCTCCCCCACACTGGTAAGTTGGTCAGGGACCAGCTGGCTGGAGGGGACTGTTTGCTCCCCTCCAGCCCAGCCTCTCCCCCTGTTCCTCTCAGTAGCCCTAGGAGATGCACCCCAGTTCATCCCAACCCAAGAGGGGCGGGCACGGACCCAGGTCACACAGCAACAGAGCCGCGTCCAGCTGCTCAAGGTGGCCTGGGAGTGGTGGTGTTATGGCTTGATAACTAGTGGTCAACTTAACACCAGCTGGATTACATCAGCATGCATTGAGAGAAGATGCTCCACCTGAGAAGGGTTGCCAGGATAAATAGGTGGAGAAGAAGCGAGGTGCGGAGAGGGATGGAGGCGTTATGGAGGCACTGTTGGTTCTCCTACGAGTTGCTGTCTGAGCTGTTGGTTCTCCTGGAGAAGCTTTGGTCTTCACATCGAGCATTGCTTCCTGGCTCCGGAGGGGAAGACATGTGCTGCCTGGTCTCTAGGATGAACTCGTCACGCTGCTTCCTGGCATGTACCCGACTGTGCTTGTTGTCGGAGGAGCTCGGGGCCTCCGTGTCGCTGAGGCCAGCTGTGGTGCCTTTCAGGATAGCCTTGGTCTTTGTTGTGAGTGTGACTTCTCAGCTCCAGTGTAGAACCCTCATCCCACTAGCACAGCTCCTTCATCCTGCTGGCATGGACTTTCTGGTTTCCACCGCTGACCCTTGGGTCTTCCCAGCACGAATCTGTAAAAGAGACTGGCGTGAGTCCTTGTGGGCCCTGGACTTCCAGTTGGACTCATGGAGGCGTTGTCCTGAGCTCTGGGTTTTTATCTGGACTCATGTGGGACATTGCCATGTGGTTTAGACTCTTGACTAAATAATCTATGTCGTTGGTGTTGCGGATGGATTTCCTGCATTCTCCTGTACTAACTTCTGGTGACCATTATAAAAATATTATAAACTTCATGTCCTGACCTGAATTGTTCTCTGTGTACAACCCCTGACTACAACAGGTGGCAAATACCTGTGATCGCAGGACTCAGGAGGCCGAGGCAGGCAGGAGGAGCACACCAAATTCGAGGCCCACCTGAACTACAGAGAGACCCTGTCTCAAAAAAAAAAAAGGAAGACTAGCCAGCAGCCCAGCCGGAGAAACTTTGCCTCGCCTGTGTGAGACCCTGGATTCGGTTTTTTTCTTTTGTTTTCTGCTCACGTTTGTTTGCTTTACAGACTGGGCCTGGCCATGCAGTGCAGGCTGGCCCTGGTGCCGTCTTCCTGTCTCAGCCTCCCCCGTGCTGGGATTACCCACATGCATCACCACTCCTGGCCGGACACAGTTCTGAAACTGAAAAAAAAAAAAAAAAAAAAAAAAACACCCTACTTTTGACCCTCATCTAGGTCACTGTCTGAATTTCCAGCAGGGAATTTCCAGTAGCTTCTTCCTGCCTCTTATGTCCGTGTGTGTGTGTGTGTTACTGGAGATTGAACTCAGGGCCTTTGTGCTGAGTTTACTCTCTGGGCTTGTTTCCCCATTTGTGAGTTAACTGTAATATAGTAATTATCTCACCAGCTGGGTGTGAGGTGATCCCAGGACTCTGGGAGGCTGAGGCAGGATGATTACAAGCTGGAGTCCAGCCCGGGCAATGTAGTGAGGCTCTGTCTCAGAAATAAATATCAAAAGGGCTGGGGATTTAACTCAACACAAAGTGCCTCAGCCTCCTGGAATCCTGGATCACCTCACACCCAGCTGGTCAGATGTTTACTGTCTTACATTTAACTCACAAACGGGGAAGCTGCAGCGCAGAGAGGTAATGTGATTTGCCCAGCGCGCGCGGCAAGCGGGCTAAAACCGAATTTCGACTTGCCCAGCCGGAAGCCAGATGGCAGAAGCCAGGAGCTGGGAGCTTCGTCCTCTCCCCACCTGGGAGGACAGCTGTACAATACTGCCCAAAGCCCGGTTCCCAGCAGGGGCTGCAGGCACCAGAGGGAAAGCAGCTCCTGCGTCAGCCTTAGACCTTGGGACACAGCCTCCAGCACTGCCCACCTCGCGACGTGGCCTCCCCTACCACAGGGGGCTCTGGGCTTGGGAAACAGGAAGGGCGCTTGCCTGTGCCACACAGCTCAGAAGCACCGTGCACCCCCGCGCATGCGCGCTCAAGCCCTTACACCTGCACATGCATCCACGCGCTCACGTGCAAAGACACATGAAAAGCCACTCAGCCTTGCAGAAAACCCGGCCTCTGAGTCTCAAGAGCAGATTCCATAGAGACCAGGAAGGGGCTGGGGTGGGGACAGGGTGGCCACTCACTGGGACTTTTCTCCGTGTGGCCAAAGGCCTCGGGCTCAGCCCAGCAAGTTCCCAGGGGCATCGCGGCTGGAGCTGGAGGCCCACAGGGACCCAGTGGCCGGAGTCAAGGCTCCAAGCGAAGGAACAGCTGGCTCCGCGTCACGCAGCCCCGTGGCAACCAGCGTGGGAGCCTCGAGGCCCCAGGGGAGCCTGACAGGTAGCAGGGATCCACGCGGGGAGCTACTTCCCAGCCCTGTGGAGCAGAAGTGGACGCTGAGGGATGCCTGGGTCACACATCCCCCTGCAGCTGTCCCTGGTGTAGATGGGAGACCTCGCCTCTCCTCCAGGCCCCCAGCCTGGTGGCTCTGACTCAACTTTCCCCGCTCAGGCCAGAACCTGGCATCTGGCTCCAGGTGTGGCAGCAGCGGACAGGGGAAGCATACGGTGCTGGGTGGAAAGAGCCACGTGAGAATGAAGGGCATCCACACCCCACGCTGCTACCCAGCCACAGCCAGGGCCCACGACGCAGCAAGAAAGCTGTCCTGTGGCGCCATCTAGTGCTCCAGTGAGCGAATCAGTCCAGACAGTTTGGGACACATTCACCACATCTTAAAACATCTCCGGTGGCCCAAAGCATCTTATCATCTTTTCTCCATTCTATGCGTGACTTTATGAAGCGCTGACTCTATATCAAGCATTGTCCCGGGCCCTAGGGATCATTAACGAACAAAACAAAGCCTCTTGACCTCCTGCTGCTGCCAAGGAAAATGGACAACAAATATAAACAAGGGAAGAGCCGGGTGTGTTGGTGCACGCTTGTAATCCCAGCACTCAGGAGGCGCTGAGATACGAGGATCATTGCAAGTTTGAGTCCAGCCTAGGCTACAAAGTGAGCTCAAGGCCAGCCTGAACTGCATGGTGAGACCCTGTCTCAAAACGACCCCCCCCCAAAATTAAAAATAAACAGAAGAGCACCTGTCTGATCACAGGACTGGGTTTCAGGCCCAACCCAGCCCAAGTCCAGCCCTGGAGACCACTGTCCCCACACCACCCCTTCCTGTTCCACAGGCCACTCCCCAGATAGTGTCGCAGGGAACAGATCCTGATGACAACACCTGCCTGGACGCCTCTCTCTGCACTCGAAACAGCTCGTCTCCTCCTCCCAACCCCACAGCAGCTCAGCTCCCACACAGCCTGTTCCAGCTTCCCAGCGGCGGCACTACCTGTGCCACCTTATCGGGTTCCTTGGCCCCTTTGTGAGTGTCCCATCTGTGAAACGGGAAATCAATTCTGCCACCTAGGGCAAAGGTGTGTGTGTGCGCGCGCGCATGTGTGGAAAATGTGACTCTGGTCACAGCTGGTTATTATCAAAGCCTCACCATCCTCCAGTCTCCTGCCTGCCAGGTGCAGGATGAGATGGTGCAGAACAAATCAGGCTTTTTCCTGCTTCGAGACGGCTCATTCTAGGCCAAACGTTTTCAAACTTGTCTAAGAAATTCTTTATTATTATTGTTACTATTTTTTAACCCTGGAGATTGAACCCAAGGCCTTTTCACTGAGCTACATCCACAGCTCCTTTTTAATGTTTTGAGACAAGACCTCGCAAGTTGCTAGGGCAGGGGTCGAACCTGGGATTCTCCTGCCTCAGCCTCCCAGAGTGGTGGAGTTACAGATTGTGAGATATCACGCTTCTCTGATTACACTCTTCAAAATTCAGGGTCTACTAAAACTGAGAGTCTTTAATATTTATTAATCATTTAAAATAAAATAAGATTGCAGTGCCATACAGGTCATTGTGCACAAATTTAAGCCAACTTGGCTGTTTAAAAATTTTAATGGTGAAACAGTTATCACTGATGCTTTTGCATTATTTATTAATAAAATCATACATTGGCTACTTTCAAAAAAATAAAATAAAATAAGAAAAATAAAGTCATCGTTTAGTACACAAATAACATTTTATGAAAAAAAGTATTTTAGGGGCTGGGGATTTAGCTCAGCGGCATAAGCACCTGCCTTACAAGCAGGCGGTCGTGAGTTTGATCCCGGGTACCGATAAAAATGAAAAAAGACCAAAAAAAAAAAAACAAAAAACAAAAAAACAGAAAAGTATTTTTCAAAACAAAGTACATTATTTTGCATTCTCGTATGATTTCATAGAAAGAACTAGATTCACACGCTGTTCTCGACTTATGTGACGCGTTACTCTGGTTGAAGTACTTGAAGAAAAAAAACCGTAGCTACAGTTTTCTTTTTGGTGGAAAGTGAGGCTAACAACGGCCACGCCCACTGCCGACAAGGGACAACCCTGAGAGAGTTGACCAACCAGCCAGGCCTAGCTGCGGACCGCTTCCAAGAGAAGGCGTGGCCTTGACCGCCAAGGGGTTAGTTGAATTGGGATTGGACAATAAATATGTCCTTCTGGGCCTTGGATCCGCCTCTAATTCCCGCCTCCTCCTCTTCTTCCTCCTCCTACGCATGCGTCGTAAGGAAGGGGGCGCTCCCCTCCCGTCCCCGCTACTCCGGAACCTTGCGTTGCAGGTCAGGTTTCCGCCGAGACCCAAGAGCACTACCGAGGCGGAAGTAGCGTAAGGCGCGTGGGCGGTGCCGGGCGTAGTCATGTCGGCGGCCTTGCTTCGGCGGGGTCTGGAGCTTCTGGCGGCTTCGGAAGGTGAGGAGGGTTTGTCGGAGCACATCTGGCGGGGTCGGGAGGACAACGGGCGCTTCAGAAGGAAGCAGGAATGGGGAACGAACCCGGCCGGACTCAGCCCCCGCAGGATGGGAACCCTGCGCGCTCTGCGACCGGTGTCGGTTTCTCTGCCTTCCCTTGCAGCCCTCCAGTCCTCCCAAAGCCAGGTGCAACCGAGCGGGGCTCCGGTGAAGCGGGCCCAAAAGGCGAAGGCAGCCCAGGCCCAGAAACTGCGGAACTCGGCCAAAGGAAAGGTGCCCAAGTCGGCGCTGGGTGAGTACTAATAGGGGCTGGGTTTGGGCCGGCTGCCTGGATATTGGTGGATACCGGCCCTGTGCCTGCAGTGGGATGGGGCCTGGGCCACATGGGGGTGCCCGAAACACGGCTGGGGCTTTCAGGAATTACGTCCTTTGCAGAGATGAGCATCGAAAAGGCTCAATTGCTGCGTATAATTGCTATGTGTTCCTGTCTGTAGTATTAAAAAAAAGTACGGTGCTCAAAGAAGGATCAGAGTAAAAGGCAAAATCAAATCAGCCTCCTCTGAGGAAGCAACATTTAGCCTGGAAACTGAAGGAAGTGTAAGTGTTCTAGGAAGAAGAGCAGATGCAGAGGTAAGGACTCACAAAAAAGCTTATCGATTTTGGAAACGTGAAAGGGAGCAGGCTGGTAAAGGTGACAGGAAGTGAACAGGGTCAAGATGGAGCATTTAACAGTAACTTCGGAGGTCCTGGACGATGTTCTGAGCCCTCTAAATGTGAACCTTGTGAGGTTTGCATGCTGTCACCCCTGCTGTCCAGAAGGAGGCACTTGCTGAAGTGGTGCAGGTGCGAGGCGGTGACTCCGGAGTGCTGCTATTACCCGCTATGATCAAGTGGGAGGTTGTGTGGCCTGGACAGTGGTGATAGGTACAGAGATGAGAGAATTGTGCAAGTGCAAGATGAGCAGAGGTGGGAGCATCAGTGGGCTTTAGAGTGAATTGGCTGTGAAGAGGGAACCCAGTTTCCAGAAAAACTTTTTGTCTTGCTGTGTAGCCAAGACTGGCCTTGGACTCGTGACAGTCCTATCAGCCTTCCAAGTGCCAGACAACAGGTGTGCATCACCACCCCCAGCTCTAGTAGTTTCTTGGGGAATGTGGTACCATTAAGGAGACAAAAACTTGGACTGGGAGTGGCATGGTGGTGCATACGTGTCATCCCAGGCAGGAACACTGAAAGTTTGAGGTCAGGCTGGGCTATGTAACAAACTGAAGGCCAGGCTTGACTGTATCATCAGGCTGTGTGGACAGGGTGGTAAGCACTTAAGGGCCTTTGAGTCTTCAGAGCCTCCAGCATAGAAGCTACTCAGCTATTTGTTAAAAGGGTTATGAATTCCCAAGAGCAGCCACAGTGTGACCAAAGAGCCTCAGTGAGTCCTACTGCAAGCTGGAGCTGAGAGGGGCCCCTACCGTCTGTCTGCCCCTGCCCTTGTCTCGTGGTCCTGTCACAGGGGTTTGCTTCGCTGCCTCCCCTGTTGGCCTGAGAGGCTGTCAGGCACAGACCTCCCTTTGGTTTGTCTGTGGCCCTGGTGCCCAGCCCAGAGCTTAGCATATAATCTGTGGCTGAAAGGAATGGAGAGAGCCTCAGCAGCCAGTCTGCAGAATACCTCTCTGCCTGTTACCCGGGTCTGGCTGCTCATCTCCAGCCTGGAGGGGTTTTTTGTTGCTTTTTTTGTTTTGTTTTGTACTTTGGGTCAAACTCACGACCTCTTGTTTGTCCAGCAGGGCCACTGAGCTAAATCTCTGGCCCTAGCCTGGGGTTTCGCAAAAGCCTCTGGCCAGACTGCTGCCTTCTGCAGATGCTTCCCCATCACCTTGTTCTCACCAGCCACCCAAGTGACCTTGTATCATAAGATCATTTGCTTTGCATACATCCTCCTGTGGCTCCCACCGTCCTCAGTGCAAGCCGGAGTGTCCCAACTGGCAGGGAAGGGACAGAGGGCCCTTCCCTGTCGTGCTTGCTCTTCAGGACATCAGGCATGTTTCCATGCCATCTTTGCACAGCCGTCCCTCAGGACTGCTCAACTGTTATTTCAGTGAGACCTTGCTATTTAAAATTCTAGCCCTCTGCCACTGCCATTCTTGTTTGCTATTCTGGTTTTTTTCCATAAAATGGCTCATCTCTAAAATGATGTTTACCATCATATTGTTTCATTAGTGTGACAGGCTGAAGAAAAAAAAACATGTATATGTATATAAAAAATAGTTAAGATAGCTATACTAGTGATTTCTCTGAGGTCACTGAAGAGAAAGATTTGTGCTGGTATTGTTCAAACCGTCGAAGGCAGATGTCCTGTGCTCTGGGTGAATGATTTAGGGATGACAGCGTGCAGTATATGTACCATTGCTACCCCTGATAGATGTGCTTTATAATTTTGTTGTAGTTTTTCTTCTTCTTTTTTATCTATGAATAAAGTAGATTTTTAAAAAAAAATAAAAATGAAATAAAATGCTCCTTACCTTCTTTCTCCTCTTCACACTGGCACATAAGCTCCTCGAGGGCAGGAGTCTGCCTGCCAGGTTTCCTGTGTAGGCACAGTGCCTACAACACTTAGTTATATGGAAGGTGAGTTTGTTGAGTGAGTCGCATGACCCCTGGGAGCCATAGGCCTTTCCATAGGACCAATGTGAAGAGTGGGTTCGGCCAAAGGAGCCCAGCTTGTAACAATCTAGAGTGGGGCCCTGGGCCTCCTGCAGGGCCAGGGACTGGAGACCCGGAAGGCTTCCAGGGGATGAATCCGAAGTAACCACCCCCCTGTCGCCCACAGCGGAGTACCGGAAGCGAGAGTGTCGAGACCACCTCAGAGCAAACCTGAAGTTTATGACTGGCACCAAGAATATCCTGGCAGAGTCGGTGTCAAAGCAGGTCTGTCGGGTGTGGGCTCCAGGCAGGTCTGGGGGTGTCAGCCCTGAATATAGGTTGAAAATTGGGCCAATCCTTGAGGTTCACGTGGGGGCCTGGGGAATGCTGCCCCCCCCCCCCCGCTCCGCCCACACATCCGGGGACCTTTCTGTCCCAGTCTGTTCTTCTGTCCCTGGAAACGATGTGCCCTCACTTCTTCCCAGATTCTGAAGCAGAACCAGGGCCGAAAGGCCTGTGACCGGCCCGTGGCCAAGAGGAAGAAGAAGAAGAAGGCTGAGGGCACCGTGTTCACAGAGGAAGACTTCCAGAAGTTCCAGCAGGAATACTTCGGCAGCTAGGTTCCCTGGAGGGCCTGCCAGGGACTCTGCTGCCCTTGCGGCCCAGACAGCCCATGCGGAGTTCGGCCAGCAGGTGGCGACATGGGGCTGGCTCAAGAAGCACCTGGCGCTGGAGTTTGGGGAGTCTGGAGTGGAGGTGGGAGCCCAGGGCAGATTTACACCCGGCCTGGAGCTGGCATCTTCTGCAGGCTTAGGAGGCGCCATCTGCCCTGCCGGAAAGGAACATTTCTGACTGTTCTGTCCTGGTGTGGCCTCTGGCCTATTCACTGTGGTCCAAAGCCACGTCCTGGGTCCCAGGTCCTGATAAATGTGGGAGCAATGTGTGTTGCTGATCTGACTTGTGGGGCGTCCCCATCTCTGGCACCAAAGGGAGAAGTCCCCAGGCAGCCATCTGGGGAGCTGTAGTCTTGGGGTGCTGTTCCAGGGTGTGCCTACTACAGCCCAGAGGGTGGCACTTGAGGCAAAAACTGCTTGCAGCTGCTGGCATTTATTCTGAGAAGTGGACTTGGGGATTCAAGGAGCTGGAAGTGGGGCCCCCTCCCTGAGGAGACTGTGGGTACAGCAGAGAGCTTCACCAGGGATGCACGTTCCTCCCTCAGTGAGAAGCCAGCAGGCTCTCTCCGCATGTGGGCTGGCTCCAGTCAGGGTCTCAGGAACATCCTTGCAGTATTGGGGCTCACACCCAGGTCAGAGCATGAGCGCAGGTGGCCGCACTACCACAGGAGGGCAGAGCTGGAGGTGGATCCTGTCCTGTCTCCAGGAGGGTGCTGCCCCGTAATAAGTGACCTCACAGGAGTCATTCAGATGGCAGGGGAGGAGGTGTGCATCTGATCCTCGCTGCTTCCTGCTGCTGGCTCTGTGAGTGCTGTCGGGGACCCTGGCTGTCCTTGGACAGTCCTCATTGTAAGCAGCTTAGCTAGAAGCCAGCTCAGCACTCCTGGAATTTATGTCACAGGAGGAAAGGCTAACTAGGCTCCAGCACCCCTTTCTGACCAGGACATCTGCTGTCACACAGTCCCACCTGGGGAAGGATGGCAGTGGGGTGCAGCCCCTCGCCTGCCGAGAGCTCTGTCAGTCCATGCCACATTGTGCCAGTAGCCCTGCTGGGTGCACCCTTGGCCTCTGCTAGACAGTTTAGCATTCACCGGAGCCTACCCCAGAGCCTCGGCAGTCAATCTATACTGTGACAGTCACCCCAGACAGCGCTACTGCAAGTGGCTGGAGGCAGCAGGGAGCTCGGGCGGCCCGTACCAGCAGCTGGGTGAAGGGCACATCACGTGAGGAAGGGGCTGGTCAACATGGCCCAAGTGACACTACTGTCACATTCAAGGAGGGGAGGCCTTCCCCAACCAAGGCACCGTGGGTACACGTGAGGGCCAGAAGCGAATGTGCCTGGGGTAGTTTGTGGTAGCAGGCAGATTTGAGCCCAGGTGAGGTGAGTGGGACCCTACACAACAGAGGACACAGGCTGCCTGGACCTCTGGGCCTGCAGGTGTGGCTCTGGGCTGGAGGAACAGCACTGCCACAGGCATCTTACAGGACCCAGTTACAGGCTCCATACAGGATAGCAGCCCAGCCTACAGCATGTCTGGCCCAGAGACTCAGTTCAAGGCCCCCCAAAATTTGTCCAGGTCCCCATCAAGTGACTTCATCCAGCAGAGCCACGCCTCTGGGATGGGTGAGTGGGGCTGCGGTATTCCTTTGTTCCCTGCTCTGCTTTCTTGGGGAAAAGCAGGGACAAAGCCGTAAAGGGGCTGCAGCGGAGTATCCACCTGCTGACCAGCCAGGCCATAATCTCTACCCTGTGGTGAGAGTGACACTCAGGTCCTGTGGCTCCAGTTGAAAGTAAAGCCCCTCACCTACTATGCCCTTTCCACTGCCACCTCCTTTAGGACACTATACAATGGCGATGCCCAGCAGCCCACCTCACACGCAACCAGCACTCACTGCTGGGAAAACAGGCATTTCCCTGCTGTTCTGTGTCCCCCAAACAGGTGAGACATGCTCAAAACTAACAGCCCCAGGCTCAGCAAGCCAAGAGAGATGGGGTGGGACCAAGACACTTGGGGCGCCCCACGTACTCAGCAGGAGCCAGGAGCCGAGAAAACTCCCTCTGGCCCAGACAACACAGCAGTAGTCGGGCCTCAGACACCAGGCCTGCCTGTACTGTACACAGCTGTGGAAGGAACCAGGCACACAGCCTCCAGAGGCAGTGGGCTAACTCGGGATCTAGTCAGAACCTCAGCTACAGCCTAACACGGCGTGGGCATGAAGGTCTGGCAACACGGGCCTTGTCCTGCTGCCGCTCACACGCCACTCATTTCCAGGAGGGAGAGCACCTCCTCCCCAGCAGGACCACGGGGAGTTAGCCTGCCAGGGCTCAGCCTTACGTTAACCTTCAAGGCCAAAGCAAGTGTACCCACTCATAGTTTAGGTAAAAGCCACCCGTCCTTCAAGCTGGACTGCAGAGAAGCAAGATTTAAAATAGAGCAACCCCCCTCCGAGTGCCCCTGGCTCTTCCTGTTCTGATACAGGGAAGAGGAAACCGTCCTATCAGGAGTCATCTTGTTCTTGCAAGATTGTCTTTTTTTGTGGACAGCACTGCTGTTTTCTGTGCCCTGTTGCCTCACCCCATTCCTGAAGACCAACCAAAGGTATTAAAACTAGAACCTTTCCGGGGCTGGAGATTTAGCTCAGCGGCATAAGCGTCTGCCTTGTAAGTGGGCAGTCATGAGTTCGCTCCCCAGTACGGATAAAAAGGAAAAAGACCCAAAAAAAAAAAAAAAAAACTAGAACCTTTCCCTTGTTCCAGGGCTAGGTAATCACTCGGCCCAAGGATTTCTAGGTTTCTTTTCCTTTCTACCAATGGAAAACCACCCTTAGGCTCCAAAGGTAGTTTACTAAACAGGTATTCTGCCAAGTTCCTTCCCAACAGTAAAACCTAATCAGCTTGTGCTCAAGTACGTATGACCTTGTCCGAGAACTTAGCTGACACCTCCCCAATGAGGAAACGGGAAAGTGGAGTCCAGGTCACCCCTCCCACACTTGTCCTTCCCCACCTCAGTCCTGTCTGAGGCAGACATCAGGTGCACCTTACCTCAAGGGCACAATTTAAAGGACCCAGACTGTTTAGTCCAAATAACCTTCCCATTACACGTCGCAGGACACAACTTCAATTTGGGAACACACTTAACAAGTGTAGCAAGCCTGTGCTAGCACTTTCACTACAAAATAATTTATTACATACAACAAAGCCTCAGCGCAAGACACTTATGTACAAGCACAAAGCGTTTCTGACTACCCTAAGGGACCCTTCTTCTTCCCCCTTGCCTTGCGGACCTCTTCTATCAGATCTTTCAGATACTGAATCTCCTTAGCCAGAGAATCTGCCTTCTCTTTCAGAGCCTCATTTTTCTTTTCTAGCTCTTTACACTCGCCAGTGAGCGCCTCTTGCTCTGCCCGTTTCTTCTGGCGGTACCTGGTAGCTGCTGTCTTGTTTTGTTCCATTTTTTTCAGTTTCTTATCTAGCTTTTCACCCTTAACCTTGGCTGCTACCAACTTCTCTCCAGGGGGATCATAGGGTTTGGGCCAGGCAGAACCACAGGGGACACTTGGAGATGGCAGGCTCCTAAATGGAGAGCCCCTGGAGGTAGAGGGGCTGTGCTGGGGAGAACCAGAGTAGGACTCGGGACTCATACAGATGCCACTGTCATTATCTGAGGGGGCATCTTCCTCTTTTACACACTGAGGAACCAAGGTAATGTAAGCAATGGTGTCAGATTTCCTATCTCCTTCAGAAATATCCACCTCGCTGCCTACCTCTAAGCTAAAGGAATGATCTGGAGTAGAGCACAGAACCCCTGGGGAAAGGGGAAGAGGTTGCAAGAAGGTGAAAGGGGCAACCTGGTCAGTTTTTGTTAAACTTTCTGGAAGATGGCCAATTGGGTTCACTGCCTGGGGGGGCTCCGTATTAGTCTCCTGGACTAGGGGGGCAAACAGATCACATGTGTCATCCAACGTGGCCAAAAGCTCATCTGGCATGGTTTCCAGGTCATCTACGTTCAACAGCGCATCAAAATCAAACTCCTTCAGATCCATTTTCTCCAACATCCAGTCTGTCCCATAGAAGGCATCCTCTGCAAAAGACAAAAAGCAATGGGGCCACTGAGTCAGCCAGCCCTGAGTGTGGGGACCCACAGGAGCAAACGAAGGTGGGATCGCTCACCCTTGCCGGTGTCCGAGGCACTGACCAACTCATCCACAGCCAGATAATCGGAGGAGCCCGCCTTAGCCCTGTCGCTGGAGAACCCATGAGGTTTGAAGTGCTTGGCCACCTCCAGGTAGTCATCTAAGAGACCTAAGCTTTCTTCAGCCCCCAAAGCCGACTGGTCGAAGGGGGACATGAAGTCCCCCCCCAACACCTCGCTGCTCAGGAAGCTCATCTCGGCCATGTTGGGGGGCTTTGCTGGAATCGAGGAATGTGCTTAATTCGAAGATGTCTTTGTCGGTTACAGCAACGCTGCTGCTGGATGCCTTGAAAAGCCTAGAGACAAACAAAAGCAAATCCCACTGAAGAGGTGAACTGGTCACATAATCCTGTCTCTTCACCCCGGAGTGGAGATCCCGGGTCCCCGCGGCCATGGTGCCGCCCCTCCCTGCCCAGGCTCGGGTTGCACAAAATGGAGGTGCACGGAAACGCGGCCGTTCCTTAGCCGGCCACCCAGAGGACGGCGCTCGCCCTGCTACCAAATAGGGCCAAAGCCGCCGCGCCCCGCCCCAGCCCGACTCACGCCGACCGCCCCGCCGCCATTTTGGCTACTGCCACGTTTGCGGGGCACGCCCCGAACCCCCGAGTTCGAGGACATGGGTCCGGGAAAAAGCCCCCCGAAACAGGGCCACACATCCTACTCCTCCCCAAGCCTAGTGAGCGCCGACGCCTGAGAGACGCCCGCACAGGGGCCGCGCGTCCTGGGCGCTCGTAAAACAGCTTCCCCTCGCCACGCGCCCCGGCTACAGGCCGCACCCAGCCCTTCTGAAACCCTCGGCGACGCAGGCAGGGGTCACAGCCTAGAATCGCCCCGATACTCACGCCATGGCTTAAGCCGCTGGGGGTTGCCGCTGCAGAGCCTGATGCTACTGCCGCCGCTGCAAAGGCCAATGCTGCCGCAGGCACTACTGCCTCTAATACGCCATGGTGGCCGCGCACCCTGCGCGAGGGGAGGAGAGAGAGAGGACCGCGAATACACACTACATTTACGGCGGAGCAAAGCAGAAATGGCCGCTGTGCAACGCTCGCCGGCCTTTATAGACTCCGCCCAAAGACGCAGCACCACACGAATCCTTCCGCCACGGCCACGTGACCCTTGCCGCACGTTCGTATCCACCACCTCTGGCTCTCTGTCTTTATGTTCAGGGCGTAGCCTGAAAATGGAGGAGTTTATTTTCAATGTCTCACGAAAAGAAAAAGCCGCACTATTTTACAGGAGGCCTACCACTAAAGAATTACCTTCCTTCCTGTGCCGCAGCGAAGCGCGGAGGGATCTGAGAGACACATCTCGGTTCCGGCGTTCCGTGCGCGGGAAGAGAAAGTCAAGTTTTTTTATTGTGAAGGCCAAGGCCACATGCTTATCGCGCGAGATGCTGGAGGGGAATGCGCGTCGAGCTGATTGGCCCAAGTGTGATGAGTCATATATACTTGGAGTTCCTATTGGCTTACAGCCTGAAATGGGCGGGCTGCTGAGCGATCGCGCGTAGGAAGAGGCGGAGCCGCCAGTACAGTTAGCATCATAGGGTTGTAGCGTTTACGAGCTCTATGCTCCGAAAGCTTTGCAGTAGCAAGGTAGCCCGGGATCCTCCCTGGGGGACGTGATCGCTGCACGCCCCTGAAAGTGGCTTGATCCTGGCCCCTAGGGTCTCTTCCTGCCACGCTTAGACAAGCTGGAAACTAGCGACCTAAACTGAGTCCCTCTTTCCCTGCCAGGAAGTTCCGCGATCCTTGGTTTTCCAGAACGAGCCCACCGTGGGCGCTGGCTTAGTCCCCAGAGAGGCTCGGTGACTACAGCTGGAAGGGAGAGTGCTCGTGTTAGATCACCAGTTTCTTCGCACCTAGTATCAAAGCCCAGCTGTGCATCTTTCCTCGAAACTTCGTGGAATCTACAGTGTAAACTGGGGAAAAGACTCAGCATCTTAGAGCATAAGTACTTCCACAGTGCTGGTTCTGTAAAACACGAGTGTGCTACTAAACTATGCAGCCAATGTATAGGGTCGTTCTTTTGGTATATCTGTGTTGAGCTATTCAACTAGTGTTTCTCCAAACTATTTTGAATTAACTCACCAATTCTGTAACTCCCAGGCATAACCAATTTCTCAGTAAGTCATCCTAAGAGCCCTGTGAAGAAGAGTTAGAGAACCGTCTCCCACTTGCTGGATGTGGCATTTGTGGTTAAGACTCGGCACCCCACAGTGGAGCTGTTGCTAAGAATCCTCCTTCTCAGGCTCCATCCACTGACCCTTTAAAGTAGAAAACCTGAGTTCCACCTCTATCTAAATAGGTCATACAAATACCATTTCTATGAGGGCTGGCTCTGACATTTATTAAGTGAAACATTTAGCTAAGTGACTTGTCCTCAGCCTGTTTCCTCATCTGCAAAGTAAAGCTAATGATGAGTATTCTTGTCTTTGGAATGCAGTGAGGTCACAGAGGTAAAGCCCTTAACACAGTGCTTGGTAAATGGCTGTTGTTGCTACTGTAACTCAGGTCTTCTGACCTTGACCTTCCAATCCCCTTTGCTTTATCTCCATGACATCATCCTGTATCCTCAGAGGGTTCTAGTATTTACTGACATGAAACTAACAGCTATAAACGACCAGTATGCCCAAGTCGCAGTGGATGCTGGGATAAAAATATCTGTCTTCTCCCTGGAGGAAGAGATCACAAATGTTGAGATACACCTGTAATCCCAACACTGGGAAGTCCAAAACTGAAGGATCCTCAATTTGAGCCTGGATTACAGAGCAAGACCCTGTCTCAAAAAGAGGTTAGAGCCAGAGATACAGCTCAGTGGCACAGAGCCTGCCTGGCAAGCACAAGGTCCTGAATTTGATTCCTGGTACAAAAAACCCAAAAAGTTTAGGCTTTCAGTGCAAAAGTAGCAAAAACCCTAATTCATTATCCCAGTCTTTCAAAGGCGTAAGGAAGGACCCAGGGTGTCATGCCTCCTTTTGCTCTAGAGATACGCCAAAGGCTCCCAACAGCCAGCCATGCAGAGGGCTGGAATTAAAGTAACTGCCCCAGTTTTGACACTGCAGAGGTCATGAGATGAATCTGATGGTGACTGTTCTACTCATTGTATTACAAAGACACAGGTCAGACACTTTGAAGGTCTCTTAGCTGAAAATGAAGACCCAGCACCCCTTTAAGAAGTCGTTTCATACCACACACAAAGTCAGAGCTGTTGGAAAGGAGAATTTATTTTCTTCTTCCCATGCTGTGGAAAAGGACACTGTGTTCCCCAGTTTCCCCCTCAAGGAGAAAAAGGACAGCAGTTCTCTGGGTCTCCAGGCTAAGCCACTTCCAGTGGTCCTAGCCAAGACAACACAGAGACTGGTGACTGACGCCCACGGAAGGGCAGACAAGTGAGAGGAAGGCAAGTTGTGGACTTGGCCTCACTGACCAAGAGTTTAAACCACGAGGTGATCAAAATAAAAGTAAACACCACCCAGGGTATAGCTGACCTGAATCCCTGGATTCCAGCCACTTAGAGTAAGCCTAAAGAGCACAGCCTCCCAGCCCACGCAGGAGTAAGTCAGCTCTGGGCCACGCGTCTCTGACCATCCTCCTTGGCTCTGACCTTCAAGTAAAAGGGCAAAGCCCTCCAGAGCAGTTCTCAACCAGGTCCCAAGGCAGGTTGCCAAGGCTCTGGACATGTACAGGGATCCCTACTTACAGACCCCCCACACCCAGGATCTCCCCAGGGCCCTCTCCTGAAGCTGACCCCTCACGTGAACCACCTGAGCTCCTGAGTCGACTACAAGGAGGCAAAATAGCTCACAGGAAGCCCGAACAGGTGGGTGGCCAGAGACTAAGACCCAGGAGACAGTAAGTTTCCTCAACAGAGCTCTTCCAAACACAAGCTTCAAGGTCTATTTTTAATATCACTCAGTGTATAAAGAAAAATCCTGCTGTCCTGAACTCATTTGTCAAGAATGGGCAACAGGGAAGACCCAAAGTGAACCTGGAATTTATGAAGTGTCCAAGACAATGATGCGTGTGTTTTTAAACATCAGACTTGAGTGCATTTGCTAATCTAGAAGGTACCAAAAAAGATCTCCAGATGGAGAAGTAGGAACACTTGCTACTCCTTCAGGCAAAAGTGGGAGCTACTTGACAGAAAGGGTGGGGCGGCCTCTGCGTCTTTCTCCAGGTTTTTAAAAGGGAGAATGTGTTGTAGGTGACTCCGCCTTCCATCCCAGCCTCCCCGGGAGCTGCCTGCCTTCATGAAGAGGGCAGTTTCTTCATTTCATGAAGAAAATCGTAAACCAGTACCAGCGCGGAGTTCCACTGCTTTAGTGCTGAAGCTTTATGGGCAAGGGTCTTGCTTGTAAGCAAGTTGGGGGCTGGGGATTTAGCTCAGTGGCATGAATGCCTGCCTGGCAAGCCCACAGTCATGAGTTTGATCCCCAGTACCAAAAAAAAACAGTTATGGTTTTGGTTTTGTGAAGCATAGTTACAAGTCAGAACTGCCCCTACAGACAGAAATTCCCTAAGTTCAGTTATACTTGATTTTGTTAATTTGAGACTCTAAAATCTTGAGATTCTTTAAAGCTTTTCTTTTTTAAGGTCTTTCCAAAGTTTTATATACAAACAACAGGATAGGGAATTTTTGAGTTTTATAACACTCATGGCAGGGGAACCAAATCCTTTATCTTAACAACCTGCTTCTCACCTGTGACACCCCCTTAACAACCCCCAGGACACCAGAGGGGTCACTGGAGCCCTGGTTGGGCTTCACCCCTCATTTAACTCTAATGACAGCTGGGGTGCAGCACCTCTCAAGGTTCTTGGCTTTATCTTTTTAGCTGTCTCTTGACACCTTATCCAAATAAAGCAAGGGACCTTGCAGATACCAGAGCAGCAGAAAAACTCTAAATACAGTAGAAGTTATTCTCAACCTCCTAATCTATGACAAAAAGAGGCAGGCATCTATCTCTGCCCTCAACTGCAGGGTGCTGGGTATCAGTGCTATTTTAAGTAATTTCATGTCACTGTCACTGGGAAGGAATGAGACAGCTGCAGAGAACACAGAATCTCATTGATGGAGAGGTAGTAAGAACAGATAAAATATGACTCGATCAGAACAAAGTCCTGGATGGGCAGATCAGAAACAAAACTGTCAGCCTTTCTGCCACAAACAGAAAAAACACAAAGCAGACAGAAACATGGACATGGTGTATTAAACTCCTCTCACCCTCAGGATACATTTACATTGCCACAAATAGTGCAGTTTTTAGCAGCAGGAACCAAGAAGGACCACGGGGAGGACCCACCTCCCTATCCTGTGATTTATCTGTACTCTTCCTGGGTAGCACGATCTCCCCAGGTGCCAGGTGCCTGGCGAGAGACTGGACGGGGGAAGAGGGCTGCACACTTCCACCTGCCCTTGGGCCTCTGGGTACCAGGAGCACTTGGCCAACTCTTTTCTGATGCTTCAGCAGACATGGGGCGCGGGGTGCCCGCTAGCCGCTGGGCCTGTTCTTGCTCTAAGGCAACATCTTAGAAAGGCGAGGTCTTTCAGAACACAGAGCACGTTCACTGAGCCCCGGCCGTGCCTGGGTTTCCAGCTGACAGCCTGCTGCCCACCTCCTTCAGCCTCTACTGCTAAGCCTGGGCTCCTGCCAGGTCTTGTCCAACTGGCAACTGAGAAGGAAAAGAATGAAAGGAGCACCCACAGGAGGTGCGGCCTTTACAGCCAGCATCCGTTTGTTATCTAACGGGCAGCCACTGATGAGACCGGGCCCTCCACCAGGCCCCAGGAACCAGCTCCTGGTACCCTGTGCACTCATGGCCACTAATAAATAAAAACTCCAAATAACTACATCCTGTTGATCCTGTACCAGTCAGTAACAGTGACCCCAGGAGAAACCTTCTTGGCATTTACGAACAGTTGGTTGAAGAAGTCAAGGGACGGGTTTGCTACCAACCAGGGTCAAAGACCAGCTCTTCCGCCAGCCTCACCCCAGAAACCCTGAATACTGTCTCATTGCTCACTCTGCAGAGTTGAGCTTGCGACCCTGGAATCACAGCTCTTTTGATACTGAACTGAAAGGCAACATCTTGATTAGGCAAGTCATGCTCCAGGAACAAAACCAAAACAGAGGACAGGAAAAAGACAAGACACTGAATAGGAAGAAATAAAGGGCAGGGCAGGGCAGGGCAGACAAAGCAGGACATGTGGGACAAAATGCCAAACACCAGTGGTCTCAACAGCTCAGGCCACCAGCACTCTAGCTTCTCAATTCATTCCAGAAAAAAATCAGCTTAGACCAAGCAGGGAGCAGGGAGCACAGTGTTTGGTAACAAAAATAGATGGGGCTGGGTAAGGAAATAAGGGATGAAAGAGGCGGCATTCTAAACAGCATGAAGTGACTGAGACGATGACCAGAAAGAACCAGGAGGCACCTCGGGGCCCTGGGAGGCACCAACTACATAGCCGCGTGTTCCTAAGGAGAATCCGGGCCTGACCACCCGACAGCTACTCTGGCCTTCACCTGCCCTTAGGTCTGCAGCAGCACCTCTGGCTCAGACAAGGAACAATAGAGAGTGTATCCCAACTCGTCGATCTCCTCAGGGGTGAGCTCTGCAAATAAGTTCACCTTGGGGTTCAGGGCACTGGGCAGGACTCCAGCCTCTAAGTAGCGGATAAGTCCCCTCAGGGCCTGCAGGAAACGATCGGCCAGCATGTCTGAAGACCAGTCAGCCTCCTCCTCGGCCAAGTGGAGGATGACATTGGTTAGCTGGCTGGCAGTGAGGTGGCCCAAAGCTGGGGTGGACTTGCATATGGCCTTGAGAATCTTGAGGCACAGAGATCGGCAGCCTGAGTCAGCCTGGTCCAAAGCCCGCAGGCGTGCCGTCTCGGCTGGACGCAGGCTCAGCCGCCACAGGTTGTCATACTGGGCTAGCCGGTGTGGTCTGGCTACCAAGACAGTGTCACCAAGGGTCACCGAAGGCAGGAAGTCAATAAGGAGATGTTTGTCCCGCTCATACTGCACTTCTAGCGTCAGGGCCTCTGGGGGCGGTGCTGGTCGGATCACATAGTCCAAGAGGGACCCTATGGCTGGCCAGTTGATGGAACCTGCCACTACCTTCTCAAATGTATCTGCCACTGTCTTTGGGGAGAGGTAGCCCCCTACTACACAGCGGTCCCAGTAACTGCTGCCACGCGGAAAGTACTCCGGGTTCTCACGGCGAACCAAGAAGAAGCCAGGGATGTTCATGATAGTGTCCTCGCCAGGGATGCAAGACCACAGGTTCTGCTCCAGCACAAGGGGCACGATGAGCTGGATATGGTCAGCTGTCACTACCTGTCAGCAAAGAGTTGAAAAGGGCTCGAGGGGTTTACTCTGCTCAAGACACACACACACACACACACACACACACACACACACACACACACAGAACCTACCGTCTTGCACTCTCCCAACAAGAATAGAAGCTGAGAAATCTTTCATGTCACTGAGGCAACCCACACAGACAAAACCAGACAGGAGATGAGGACAAGAATACACAAAGGTGGGCCGGGGGTTTAGTTCAGCAGTGTAAGTGCCTGCTTGGCAAACACAAGGTCGTGAGTTCGATCCCCGGCGCCAGAAACAAAAACAAGAATACACAAAAGCCAGGCATGGTGACCATGCCTGTCACCCCAGCACTAGGGAGGCTGAGGTTCAAGTTCAAGGCAAAGCCGGGACTACGTAGTAAGACCCTGTCTCAAAAAAGTTTTAAAAAGGAATACAAGAAGCAGCGGGCTCCAACAGCTTCTTAAATGTTGCATGACTAAACAATGAGAAAGGGTTAAAGAAGACACCACGGCAGAACAACAAATGCTGTTGCCGGGTGCAGGGTTCACAAGCAGCAGGAGCCCGGTCCCTCTGGGAGCCTGAGATGCTGACTTCCTGCGCGGCGTTTGGTGGGTGCCTACCCCACTCTTCATGAAGGGTCTAGTTACCTGTAGGTCATCATAGAGGCTGCCACTCAAGTACATGTCCCGAAGTGGCATGTCAGGCAGCTTGGCCCGCAGGAAGCTCCGGAGCTCGGCACATATGTCCACGGCAGCTTGCTTGGCCCGAGCCTGCTCTCCAGCAGGGATGGCTGCCCGGCTCCGGTAGTAAGAAAGAAGTTTCTCCTGCAGGGACATGCGGAGTCGTGACTTCTTCAAGTCTACCTGGCCTTTCCTGGCCAGTGGCTTGGGCCGGGGCGGGCAGAATGTGTCTGCCAAGGCAAGAGAGAGAAGCACGTGAGCTCTTCCCACGCTTGCTCAGCCCACAGCTGCCTCAGCCCCAGGAAGGATAAGGGCTGGACACGATGCCTGCACAACCTGGCGAGCCATGGTTAGGAATGCTCATGCAACTCGAAGGCGCTACCAGAGACTAGGACCCAGGAGCTACCAGCCCTCCTCACCTGTGTCAAAGGCCGAGGAGTCTGTGGGGAGGGTCTGCAGGGACCGGCTCAGGCCTGTCCTCATGTCCCTATTCAGCAACCGAGGGGAGCCCATCCAGTTTGGTTCTTCCCAGCTCCTCTTCCCCGAATGGCTCAGGCGAGTGGGACTTGTAGGGGCACTGATCGCCCGATCGTACATCTGCAGTGGCAGAGAGGACACAGGACAGAGAGCGGCTTCGCTCCTCTGCTTCCTTCCAGTTCCCTCCTCCGCAGCTTTGCCTCAGAAAAGGCAACTACTGTTTCCTTTTGCAGAGGGAACCCAGAGCCTGCTATGTGCTCTCCAGCCTCAAGCTGTAATTAACAACAATTTTACTCTAGACTTTTTTTTCTGTGGTACCGGGTATGGAACTCATGATCTTGCGCTGTGCCATTGAGCTAAATCCCTGACCCCAAAAGTAAACCACATTCATTGCATAACTTCTGAGTCTTTTTTTTTTTTTTTTTTTTTTTTTTTTTGGTACCCAGGCTCAAACTCACCACCTAGCGCTTGCCAGGCAGGCACTTATGCCACTGAGCTAAATCCCCAGCCCCTGGCTGCATGTTTTTAAAAATACTTTCAATCTGTGGTTGTCTGAGCTGTCTGGAATCCACAAATACAGAAATTTTTATTTTTTTTTTTTTCTTTTTTTCAAATCCACTTTATTTCAAGGAAAAAAAGAAGAAAAAAGAAAATTAGGATAAGAGGTTAAAAGAAATATATTTTATTCAGAGGCTTCACATGCTAGGCATTATACTAGGTGCTAGGAATAAAGCAGCCAAATCCTCACCCTCAGGGAGTTTCTAGTCTACTGGGGGAACGCAAACAATACATAATAAACAAGTTAACATATACAGAAATAAATTTTTTTTAAAGAAAAGTTGGAAAAGGAGATATAAGTTTGTGTGCAATGAGGTGCTTTTATTTTATTTTATTTGGTGCTGCTATTTTAAATAAGGTAGTCGCTAGCTGCGGTGGCAGATGGCTGTAAGCCCTACTACTTGGGAGGCAAAGGCAGGAGAATGGCAAATTTGAGGACTTAGAACTAAAAGACCAGGAGATGCAGTTCTGTGATAGCTCATCCCTAGGTCTGATCTGCACTACTAAACAAAGCAGTCAAGGGAGGCTGTTTAGGTTACCTGGAATTTTTTGTTTGCTTGTAACCCCAGTGCCTAGAAGCAAGCTTACTTAGTTCTCTTAGCATCTCGTCCCACAGTACCAAGCCATCGAGTTGGTACCATCTTGCTCCAAAGGGTTCCAGTCTGTGGAGGCTGCCTCACCACCTCCCGGCCCTGGCCCTGGCACAGGTACTTACCCGCTTAACTGCCAGCGTGGCGATGCCCAACATGGCTGCTCCACCCACCCCCAGCACCAGCCGGGCGTTGGAGAGCACAAAATCAATGGCCGTGCCAATGCCGTTGTCATCTTTCTTGCCTTTGCGCTCACCAGCGCCTGCCATCGCTCCCCTAAGAATGAGGACACAGCACAGCCATCACCACCCGGTACTTCAAGGCCCATCCGCCTCCACGCTACAAGCTCTCATGCTGAGGGAGGCAGCATGTCCCATGATGCCTCTGGATATGAGGGGGGCACCTGATGGTGTGCACTGTGGGAAACCCTCTCCATGGGCAGACAAAGCTTTAAGGCCACCATCAGTCCTTTTTTGTACTACAATGAAACACCTACCCACAAGGTAGTGTCACCCTCTCTGTGCCCCATCACAATGGCATAATGGCTGGTAAGGTTTTGCTCCTTTGGTTCCTACTTTATGACATGTTAGAACTGAGAAGGGCCTTGAGGCTTATCTAGTCCAATCTCATCATTTCTCAATAAGGGGTGACTTGCCTGAAGTCCTAGAAAAAAGTGACATGTGTGTCTCCAGCACTCAGCACTCCCAACTCCTGTCACGCTGCTTTTTCTTCAGTATTATGCTTACCCCAACCCACATCAAATTGGTCCCGACTCTGTCTTCTGCAAACAAAACACAAAGGAGTGAGGAGCACACACCCTGCAGGTGGGGACATAACTCCAAGTCCACGGGGGAATGTAAGGGTCTTCTGTGGACATTCCACTGGACAAGTGCCTGCGCTTTGGGGTAGGTATGCAGGGAGACTACTAAGGCTCAGACAAGGCCCAGAAAAACACCGGGATGCCTCAGACTCGAGCTGTAGGCTGGAACATAAAAACACCCCCTGCTCAAATGCACTTGGCAGAACTGAAAATGTGTTTACCTAAAAGGGACACATGGGCACAGCCAGAAGAGGCTGCCCAGCACTCCAGGGAGGACATCACGCATGCATACATGCCCTGGCTACACGGCGTCGTCCTCGTCAGAGCAGCCCTAGGCCTGACCATGTGGAGGAGGCCATGAGGACCAGCTGACTGCTGAGCTCAGCGCTGCTGCTCTCTCCCACAGATCGAGTCCTCAGGAAAGACCAAGCAGTGTGCCGCTCAGGGTCCCCCAACACCCACAACAGGACAAGAGAATTTGTGGCCGGGGTGTGGCTCGGCTGAGGAGCCCAAGCTTAGCATGCACAAGGCCCTGTGCTCAATCCCTAGCAACAAAAATAAAAAAATGAGATGGGATCAGTGCAAGTATCTTCCACTATAAAATAACATTCTCCTATCCTGCGGGGACTGGGTATTACTGTTTAACACCTCATGCCCTCTGCCTGCACTTCCCACCTCAAGAAAAAAAGACTGAATAAACAAATACAGGAAAACGAAGTATCTGACTCTCCAGTGACTGCATTAACTAAGAGTTCCGGCCAAGACCGAAAGGTCTGTCTCTCCTCACACGCACAGCCTTGGTGGCTGGCTGGGCAGCACAAGCGTCTGCCTGGCAAGTGCTAGCCTTGAGTCCGATCCCCAGCACGAAGCAAAGAAGAAAGGAATGGATTCACAAGCTGGGTGGCACTTTTTCTTCACCTTTTACAGTCCATAGAAGCTTTGGGTTTAGAACAATAAGGAGACATTATCTGGCCAAACAAAATAGATTTCTGCTTCAAATGCACAGAGCAGCCAAGGGGAATATTTCAACTTGGTACTTCCAAGCAGGATTAGGCAAGACAGCCAGCCCACTCCCTGCAGGGACCACTGCGACAGCAATGGGACATCCAGATGGCAGAGACAGTAGTCTGACCAAGAGAAAGTAGAATATTATAGACTTCCCTACTGAGCCATGACTTTTTTTTTTAAGAAAAAAAAAAAAAAAAAAAACCGCACAAGGTCCTGGGTTTGATCTCCAGCACCGAATGAACAAGTTAATTTTGCTGATATATTTACCATAGGAAAATCCAGTGCATGCAGCGCCCTCTAAATGGTCCTTGAAAGAAGCATCGTGACCGGGAGAGCATCCGCTCCTCCACGCAAAAGCCAGAGGGGGCCTCCTGGCCTCTGTGGGACAGGTGTTAAGACAAGGTGGTAGCCGGGTGTGGTGATGCATGCTTGTAATATCAGCCCTGCGGAGGCTGAGGCAGGAGGGTTGCTGCATTACTGGCGGGTGGGGAGGGGAGGAAGAAAGCAGGAAGAAGAATGAGGAAGAAGGAAGGAGGAAAAAAAGAAGATGAAAAAAAGAGGAAGGAAGAACAACAACAACAAGGTGGCAGAGCAGCTTGGGGGGGCACACAGGCTTTAGAGGCCGAGTCCTGGGCCTGAGGAGCTGTCCTGAGCCTTGCTTTGCCAGGTGACCACAAACGGGTCACTAACCCTGCAGCTATGAAAACGGGATAGCTAGGCATGATGGCGTACACCTGTCATCCCAGCCCTGAGAGGCAGGCGGGTTGCTGTGAGTTCAAGTCCAGCCTGGGCTAAGTGAGCTCAAGGCCAGCCTGAACTGCACAGTGAAACCGTGTCTTGAAAACCAAAAGAAGAAAAAGACAAAAAGGGGTAATCACAGGGCTGCGGTGAGGGAAGGACATCTGTGACAAGGCTGGAAGCGAACTCTTCTATAAATTGTGTACACACGTACCACAGTGGGGGCTCTCAGATATGTCTCCGCTGGAATCCCAGACTGTCCTCTGACCTACACTGCACCTTCAGGGACACAGCTCAGCTGGCCTCCGAAACCCTGCAAAGCTCCCCTGGGCTTCAGACCAAAACTGTGTTAGGAGAGCAGGCTTGTTAAAGGCTCTCCCTACTCTAACGCTACGCTCCCACACCTCTGACCAGGTGACATCGCAGACCGGGTGACCTTGAGGGAGCACCCACACGCTCCAACAGGGTGACATCCCTCTCATTCTAAAACTAATTTGTTCAGTGGAAGCTGCCTCCCACCACGGACCTGTGCTCAGGCTCTGCTGTGTTAGCCTGCAGACAGTCAGGAGACAGCACCACAGCGTAAGGAGGAAGGAGCCTGGCTCCTCAGTACAAGAGGAACACTTGCTGGTCTCAGTGGCACACACCTGTCATCCCAGCACACAGTAGGCTGAGGCAGGAGGATCATGAGTTTCAGGCTAATCTGGCCTGCCTAGACTACAGACAAAAAAAAAAAAAAAGAAAAGAGAACCACATTGTTTAACCAAATTGTTTAAGGGGTAAAGTTGCAGATTTCCTAGATAAAAACACATTCTGGAAATCCGTCCCACCACCACCAAACTGTACACTTAAAAATGCTTAAGAAGGTAGCAGGGTGTGTGGGTGCCACCTGGAATCCCAGCACTCTGGGAGACCCCAACCCAAGTTTGACCCCAGCCAAGGCAACTTAGCAACTCAGACCCTGACTCTAAAAAGGCTTGGGAAGTAGCTCAGTGTGAAAGCCCTGGGTTCAACCCCTCTAGTACAGAAGGGGGAAGAAACCCTAAAGACGGTACCACAGTGGGAAAGAAACACAAATCACCCCAGTGTGGTAAGGAGGAGGCCTGGCAGCTTCCCAGTTTGACATCACCTAACTATGACAATTCCAACTTATTCTACTTGGAGAATTCAAATTCATACGCACGTCTGGCTTGAGCACATGAGAACACCTAACAGAGAATGTGGAAGCTCAGGAAACAGCATCCCAGAGGAAAGGCCTCGGAAGTGAGTTTCTCCCGGACGCCCTGCTCTCGTGCCTTCTACGCCTTCAGTCTCCTCCAAGAGGAAACCATAAAAACTATACTTAGCCAGGCTTGGTGATGGCATACGCCTGTAATTCCAGCACTCAGGAGGCTGAGGCAGGAAGCTCATTGGGAATTTGAAGACATCCTGGGCTACATAGTGAGTTCAAGGCCAGCCAGAACTACACAGTGAGACCTTGTCCCAAAAAAACAAAAACAAGAATTCATCTTCCCCAAGGCAAGTCATGGAAACTAGTACCCTCTTTCCCCAAAGCCAGGCAGAAAGTCTAAAAATATTATGCTAGCTTCTCCCCATCTTTCTGCATAATGTTCTCTGACCTTCCTGTGGCTGTAGGTCCTAGGACTCCCACAGAAAGCACCTTGCCCACATCTGCCAGGAAGAAGTACAATAACTGAGATGCCAAAAAGAACATAAACTGGCCCTCTGGGCTTCTCTGAGTCTATTACTGTTACATCACATTCTGTTCAATCATGTAGAAATCGTATTTCTACATGATTGTGAATTTTTTTTTCCTTTTTTGACATATGATCTCACCATGCGGTTCTGGCCCCCACTTTGTAGCCCAAGCTGGTGTCCAACTTGCAACGATCCTCCTATCTCATCCTCCCAAGTGCTGGGATTACAGGCATGCACCACCATGCCCAGCTCACTGTGCAATTTCTTGAATCAAAGATTAAAACAAGTAATCTACCCTGGGTTAGTGGGTCTTGATTGCTCAGGGCTTACAGGCACTTGCATTTTTGATTAAATAAATAAAACATCTGCCACACTTTTATCTGTTAACCTGTCTTGTTAGACAGGGTCGACCACGTCCCTTCATGATGGACAGGAAAAGGACACTCTGTGCTTGGAATCTGACATATTCTCTAACCTCCAGTATGACAATCCCATGAGGTCAGTAATACTGGGATCTCAGTTTAAAGATGAAGGTGAGGAAGACATTAAGTGTCTAGCCCACAGTAACTTACCAGTATCTGTAAACTGTGCACCTGGGATTTGAACCTAGGACTTACACTGCTGGGAAGACCTGATCTAGAGGAATCCCAAACCATCTCCCCTCCTCTGCTTTTCTCTCTTGTAACCACTGCACTACCAGCTTCTAGATTTTTTTCTACACTGAACACATTTGTTACATTCACTGTGACATCCCCAGGGATTAATGTCTGCTCCATAAACAAATTTTAACCCTATGGCACTTGATTTTTTTTTTTTTTTAGTGGCTGATAATGGCAAAATATAACAACTCACAGTTACACAGCTTAAGAATACAAAGGTTAGGAGCTGGGGATTTAGCTCAGCGACATAAGCACCTGCCTTGCAAGCAGGCAGTCGTGAGTTCGATCCCCAGTACCGATAAAAAAAGAAAAAGACAAAAAAAATAAAAAAGAATACAAAGGTTTCAGTTTCCCTGAGGTGGGCTCCCCTCTCAGGGCAGGCAGGCTCCAGCAGGCATCAGCCTGGCCCTGGCTTTGTACAGCAGAAGGCAGGCCTGCCAATCAATGAAACTGTCCGAGAAGAACCAAAGCCATTACAGAAGGCTCCTCTGTCTACGTCTCAGTTGAAAACAGGCAACCCCTGCAGCTACCCTTCACCTTCTCTCCTCCTGCCTCAGCCACGCGGCCACCAAGCCCCAGGCTCCTGCACAGGTCGGATTTCCACCCTCACCATTCCAGGGCCTCCACCCATCTGCCCAGATTCGCTGCCCCTCGTCTCTCACCAGTTTATTTCCCACACCACTGTGGTATGCTAAGAGGCACAAACATGGCCACGCCATTCCCTCCTTACAAAGCCGGGACGGTCTTTCCAGACCTGGTCCAGCCTCAGCACCAACTGCTTGCCACACAGATTTACCATTCTAGAAATGCCAGATTTCCAGACTACAAAATGCACTTTCTACCACCAGGCACTTTATTCCTATCCCCTTGCCCAGCAAAAGCTTCTGGTTCTCATTTAGGTGTCCTCTTTTCTATAGCCACCTCCATCATTCTCTCCCACCACAAAACCAGATCTTTGCCTTCCTTCCTGCCCCCACAGCTCTTTACCCAACCTTCTAGGACAGAGCCGCTTCCCTTCAATATCTGCCTAAGGCTGAGTTCCCTGGTGAGCCACATCATTCATCTCTATCTCCAGAGCCTATCAGAATACCAGGTCCCTCCCAGGCCCTCCAGGAAGGCTGCTGAATTAAATATAATCACTATGTTGCAGTGAGACTTGCTGACACCGCATCCAGAGTAGATAGAACTAGCCCAGTCCTTGCCAAGAACCATCCCCAGTGCTGTGTGTGCACTGTCTGGGATCTCACAATAACCCAAGAAGGCAATTGCTATCATCCATATCTCACAAATGGGAAAATGAAGGCCCGGAAAGTTTCATGACTTGCCCTCATTCCCACAGCTATTAGTAGCAGTGCCAGGATTTGAACCCAGCACTGGACTCTGAAGTCTGAACACTATGCTTGCTTTGCAGACTGTGTTAGAAAGGACACAGCTGTGTTTCAGGAAATATGATCTGACCCACACACAGTACACAGACCTGAATCTACTAAAGAATGAGTGGCTTGGAACTGAACTCTACCAGATGATTTTAACCAACTGATTTTCTAAACATTTTCATATATAATAAAATGTTTTATGAAATAAGATGCTGATACTGTTCTGTTGGGGCCTTAAATTCAGGGCCTACTTTTTTTCCCACAAAAGGACCCACTTCTTTTAATATGTCTGATTTCCTTCATTGAGGAACAAGAGGAAGAGTGTTGGTCACTAAAAAGAAACAATTTCCCTTTCCTGGATCCCTGCATCAGGGGGGAAAAAAAATGAAGCCTAAAGAAAGGATCACCCACTTACCTGAGGCTTCTTAATGCATCTGGGAGGTGGGGGGGGGGGGGACAGGAGTGTCCACACTTTGTCCTCTTTCCTTGCAGTCAGGGTGTAAGAGTAAAGGGGAGGATCCTAAACAAGTCCCCCTAGTTTGCTGCGAAGGAAGACAAGCCCTTTCTCCAGCTGCTTCTCCCGGGCCTCAGGATCCTCAAGCCTCTGGTTTTTCCGGAACTCTCGGCGGACAGAGGCAAAGTAGAAATCTCGATCAGTGTAGCGAAGCTCTCGGCCCTGGCGCAGTAGAGCCCGGTAGAGACTCAGCACCGCCTCTCGGCTCCACGGGGCCATGGGGGACAGGCGGGACTAGCGTCACGCTCTATACAGAAGAGAAAGTGTACAAGGCTAAAATAAGAATGAATGACATCAGGGTCTGCTGAGAATGTGCAGGTCTGACGTTTTCATTCAGAACTGACTTGACCTTGGCCTTTGAACACCCCCTCCTGGGAAAGTACAGGTTATGGCTCACTGCTGCTTGGAAGCTGGACTCCCGGGCTGCAATCCTGCAATACCACTTTACTTTGGGTCAAGTTCTTAACCTCTTGAGTATTAGCGTCCTCACATATAATGGTAGCATAGTAAGAGCAACTACTATTTTTTAAACTGCCTATCTATAAAGCACCTGTAACAGAATTTCATCACAAGGCATAGCCCAGAGTGGCTAAAGTCAAGAACTCAGCAAGATTTGCACGCCAGTACCACCACTCTAATGAGCAGCATTACCCTGGGCAAGTTTCTAACGTCCCTGTGCTTGGCTCAGTTCCTTCTCTGTGCCGTGAGAATAAATCGCATTCTGTCTAAATGATTGGTCTGAGCATTAAAAGAGATACATTTAGAACAGCACCTCACCTATCACGTACTGAGCAGGGAAAAGCCACTAGTGCTACCTAGCCGGGTCTGTAAATGCTCAATAAATATCACAGTTAAGTTACACACAAACTGCTACAGCCAGTCCTCAGTAACAATAAACACTTACATTGGCTGGAGTGTTATCATCTGTAAAGTGCTTTGTCATCGATTACCACATTTTAACTATGAACCTATGATGTGGTCCGAGTTCATAATAACAATGATCACTTCTGAAGCCTTATTCACCACCAGAAATGTTCCAAGCATGTCTCAATAACAACTTATTACTTGTGGACAGGTGCACAACTCTAAAACGAAGAGGCGGTGCTCCTGACTCCAACTCTGGGTGCACTGTATATAGGTGACCCTGTGCTGTGTGCGACTGTGTACTTCCCAAATATCCAACACTTCTGGGCATCCCAGGAACTTTCCCAGCACATGCTCGGCACGCAGCAGCTGCTCGAAACGCTGAGTGAAACATGGAAAACTCACAATGTACCTATGTGTAAGAAATAATCGCACCCACTTCGCAACTAAAGAAAAGCGCCTGAATGGGGCAGCTATTTGGAGGAAAAGCTGACCTTTGGACCCAAAGCCAACTCGCCACAGCCTCTGTCTGGCCTTGCTAACTTCCTGCACGAGCTCGGGCAAGCCACCGTCCCTGTCCCTTTTTCCTCAACTGCAGAAGATTTCCTCGACCCTCTGGTCGAGGCCTCCGGTGGGCAGAGGCACAAGACCAAGAGAGGTGCTTGATGAGGTAGAAAGCGACCGTCACGCGAGGGCTGTTGCTACAAGGTCGCTGGGCGATGGGCGGCAGGGGCCCGGCGCCCCGCGGTGCCGTCCCTGGGGGCGGGACCGGGCGGGGAGCGGGGACCCTGAAGTCAGGCCGAGCCTGCTTCCAAGCCCGGAAGCCTTTGGAGACTAGGGCTGGAGACACGGAGAGGCTTCCAAAAGAAAGCGCAGGGCCGGCCCGGGGGAGTCCGGGCACAGGCCGGTAGCGAGGGCCTGGGCCGGATGGGGGCGCCGGCAGCGGCCCTGAGAGCGATCTCAGCCCTCTCACTCCGGCCCGCCGCCGGCGACCTCACCTCTCTCACTCACCCGCGGGCCGCGCGCGTTACCACTCCTCCGGATTCGCCTCTCGCCTAGTGCCTCTCCCGGGGTCACCCATCAACATGGCCCCTTTACTTCCGGAACATGACCTTGCGCACGTAGCCGGGGGCGGGACTAAAGGAAGCACCGAGGCGAGAGGAAGCAAACGCTTCCGGTCTCCTCATCCACCTCCCTCCAGAGGCGGGGCCAAAAGCTTCGTCTGGCCCCGCCCCTCGCGCTGGGCTCCGCTCACCAACAATGCCACGCCTCCTTGCGAGACGTCACTACGACGGAGCTATGGAGGCCAAGAGCTCAATACCCGCAGATGGGTCTGGGGCTGAGCTCTCGGCGTGGGGATCAGGGGGTCCCAGGGAATTGAGGAGAGGGTGGGCGTTCTCGACTTACCTCCCAGTAGCCCCGCCACCAGCTGCCAGTCTCCGGCGTGTCGGGACAGAACGTGGACCCTTGCCCTGTCTGCGAAGTCCTGTGGGCCCCGGGGAGAATTCTGGTACTGAGGGTTCCTCTCTAGACTCCCACAGCAACTCCCCTTGGCGTCCAGCAGGCTCCTCTGTCCCCGCCAAAAGTCCAGTTTACCCACCTTCTCCAACACACTAAAGTTCTTTCCTCCTTAGGCCCCACGAAATGTCTGTACCTCCATGTCTCTTAAATTCACCAACAGCAAAACCTATTTATTGGACCTGTAATATGTCAGGCGCTGTTCATTATCTGTTTTCTTCTCTTATCTCATTAGATTTGAGGATTGGAAGCCGGGCTTGGTGGCGCATTCCTATAATCCCAGCACTTGGGAGGCTGAAGCAGGCAGATCCTTCCAAATTTGAGACCAACCTGGGCTACACAGCGAGTCCAAGGCCAGCCTGAACCGCATAGGGAGACCCTGTCTCAAAAAGACACACACACACACACACACACACAAAAGTTGAGGATTGGGCAATGTCTCTGGAAAACCTGAAACACAATCTCACCCCACACTTAAGGGCTGGTCAAACCGACGTTGCTTGGGGTTTTGGAGTCTGGATAGCTACCCTGTTCCATGTTTCCTGACCTTTCCCAGCCCAGGCAGCTGTGAGGAGGAAATGGTCTCAGGCAGAAGGCAGGCAGGGTCACCCCGAACTTGTCCATCCATGCCTTCCGTCAGGGGCCAATGTTGGGCTTCTAAAATGCAAAGCACTGCTGTAGACACCAAAGGAAACTGACCAAGGGCTCAGCAGTCAGGAGGAATAAGGAGAGGTCAGAGAGCAAGGAGCTGGTAGTGATCTTTTGTGTGAATCTGCAGTGAAGTGTCTGGTAAGGGGACAGCTTTCCAGGGAAGAGCATTCTGGGTCCGGAGTAGGATGGAAGGCAAGTCAGGTCCTTATGAGGCAAGTTCTGGAGCCAAGGAGCAATGCTAAAAACTGAATAGTTGGGGCTGAAGATTTAGCTCAGCGGCATAAGCACCTGCCTTGCAAGTGTGCAGTTGTGTTCGATCCCTGGTACTGATAAAAACGAAAAAGACCAAAAAAAAAAAAAAAAAAAAAAAAGCAAGCTGAATAGTTGAAATGATCTTTAAAACTAAAGTTTATAGGGCTGGGGATTTTGCTCAATGCAAGGTCTTGAGTTTGATCTCTGGTACCAAATTTTAAAAAAAGCAGAAAAAATAAAGTATACACACACACACACATAATAATTAATATGGTATACTACTGATTTCTCTGAGTTCACTGAAGAGAAAGATTTGTGCTGGCACTGTTTGGACAATTGAAGGCAGATGTGCTGTGCTCTGGGTGAAAGATTTGGGGATGACAATGTGCAATGTATGTAGTATTGTGGCCCCAAATGACGTGTTTTGAAATTTTACTTTTTCTCTTTGAAATCAAGTGAATTAAAAAAATAGAAATAAATATTTTTTTGTCTTTTTCCTTTTTATCAGTACCAGGGATCGAATTCGTGACTGCCTGCTTGCAAGGCAGGCACTGATGCCGCTGAGCTAAAGTCCCAGCCCCTAAAATAGAAATAAATATTAAAGAGCTCTTTATATCACACTTATAATCCCAGCACTTGGGAGGCTGAAGCAGGAGGATCACTGCAAGTTCAAACCCGGCCTGGACTACATAGTTCAAGGACAGCCTGAACTACATACTGGGACCTTGTCTCAAAAAAAATTTTTTTTAATTTTTTAAAAATTTAAAAAACATTTAAAAAGGCTGGAGATGTAGCTCAGTGCAAAGGCCCTATGTTCAGTACTGGAAAAAATTTAAGATTTTTTTAAACACACCAATTTCTTCATGCTGAAATCATACCACCACCCTCCTCCCAGCCCTCCGGGCCAAGCTTGGTTAAGTTTCCACATTAAAATTTAATGTTTGTTTTACCTTGTCTACAGACTACAGCACTACTGTGCCCTCCAAGAGGACAAGTACAGACTAGCTGCCCTCCCGATTTGACCCAATTGTAAATTAACTCTGTCCATGTTTTATGGGATGTGTTTTTGGGGTTGTTGTTGCTGTTTGCTTGAAACAGGGTGTTGCTCTGTAGTGCAGCCTGGCCTTGAACTCCAGCATACTCCTCCTGCCTCAGTCCCCTAAGTGCTGGTACTGCAGGCAAGGGCCACCTCCCTGACTCTCAGGGTCTGCTAAGCAGGTGAACAAACCCAGTGAGCCGGGGGCCAGACCCAGGCCTTGGCCACCTATGACAGTGGCACCTGACTTTCTTAATAACAGGATCTGGCTAGCTGGAGTAACCATGGAAACCAGGGCATAAGCAGGGAGGCCAGGGGAGAGGCTGTGCCACATCTCGGGCTGAGGAGGATAAAGCTAAGACCAAGGAGGTGACAACGGAGAGGAAAAGATCATGGTGATCATTGTTGGATGAGGACAAAGGGTTTTCTCAAAGAAGAGATGAGGTCTTCGATGTGGCCCACCTAGCAGATTCTTGACTCTTGTCACAAAAAAAAGAATTTCAGGACACATTAATAATAGGCATAGACAGATTTTATTAGGTAGAGATAAAGAAGCACACACTTGCTGGGCATGGTGGCCCACTCCTGTAATCCCAGCACTCAGGAGGCTGACACAGGAAGATGGCCAAAGGCCATCCTGGACTACATGGTAAATTTAAGGCCAGGCTCCCAACTACATACAAAAACATAAACAAAACAAACAAAAAAGAAGCCCTAAGTGGCAAGACCAGGAGCTGAGCTATGGTCTAGAGCTGTGACCCATCCCTAGGGCAGATGAAGTCAGAACCAGGGCACATAAAGTAGATAAGGAATCGTCATCCTGGGGACACTAAAATCTCAGGCCAAAGAAGCAAAGGACACTGGGAAGGAGCGCTCAGAAGAGAGAGTGGGGGGTAAAGGATGGTCATTCAGAAGAGGGCAAGGTCACAGGGCGTTTGACCCTGTCCTTCTCATTTAGTAGCTGGTCAGTGGCTGGTTGCTTCAGTGAGGGGTGGAGGCAGAGCCCAGGAGCTGGCGAATGAGTGGGAAGTCGACAGTGGGGACAGTGATGGTAATTTCTCTCATTGCTGTGACAAATTAGTAGACACCCAAAGTTAAAAGAGGAAAGGTTTATTTAGCTCACAGTTTGTAGAGGTTTCAGTCCATCCTTAGGCCTCCAAGCCAGGGTGGCATGGCAGAGGAATAACAGTTCATGGTGGTAGAAGACAGCAAAAGCAACAAGAGCAAAAAAGGGGAAAACAAGCTTCCTTCTTTAATCTTTATCTTCATCCAGACTGCAGAGATTAAGGAGGTACCAATCTAATCAGTGGACTGATCCAGCACTCACTCACCCTTAATCCCAGCAAGGCACTACGAATCAATCACAAACTCTAGATTCTCAAACTCTACTCTAGAGGGGACTCCAAAAAAGCCCCATATACAAGGGTACAAAGCTTGGGGTGGGGGACATCCAGACAAAAATCATAACAGTGACTTGTTGGAAATTGAAAGAACAAGACACTAGGACAGTCAGGAGACAAAAGCCCACTGTGTGTGCTGCCTCTGCTTGGTTTGGTTTGGGGGTGGGGGTGGGGGGGACTTGTTCTGTCCTGCTGGAGGAGGAGGGAAAGGCAGGACCAGGAGGGAAGCTGAGCAGGCTGGTGGGTGGAAGCCTCAGCGGAGCCATGTCACAGAGACAGGAGAGGACAGCCCAGGCCCCTCATCAGACAGAGACCTGAGTCTCACCAGCCCCTTCCTCTTAGACCAGCTGGACCTTTGAAACCTGGAGGCCCTTGGAAAATGCTTCTTACTCAGAAGGGGAGGGCACTGCTAGTGGAGCACAGGGCAGAGCTCAGTCCAGCCTGCTGCCAGTGCTGCAGTCACGGGGGAGTTGGCTGTACCCAGAGCAGGGATGCGCTGGGATGAGAGCCAGGCACGCAGCAGCCGGAAATCACTGCCTCGTTCTTTATTTGTGCATAAGTTAAATTTCCTGAAAAGGAGTATAAGGATGCTAACATTCATATATATTTTTAAGAAGTATTTCTATTAAATTCATGAGTTTTGCATTATTCAATGTGTACTTCACAGGAAAATAAAATACCAATAAAGTACTGAATTTTTAATATTTATTGAGTTTATATTAAACTGACATTTTCAATATCAACTTTTTTGTTACAAAATCTGAAAAAAAATTCCTATATGAACTAAAATGAAAATAAAAACTGTACACCAAAAATCTTTACTTCAATTATGACACATAAGGCAGTCTTCACATCTGAAACCAGAATGTTCCATACACGAGTGTCACTTACAGTGATAATAAGCACATGTATTTTATCTTTTTTGTAGGACATACTTGACACCTCACTGGTATTGCTTTTTTTTAAAGGATATTTTTATTATATATGTGTACTTAACAGGAAAATAAAATATCAATTAAGTATTACATTTTTAATACTATTGAAAGTTTTAAAGTATTTAAGATTTATAATAGTTGAGAGGCTGAGGCAGGAGGATGGCTGAGTTTGAGGCCAGCCTGGGCTACAAAGTGAGTTCAAGGCCAGCCTGAACTGCATAGTGAGACCCTGTCTCAAAAAGATAAAAAAAAAAATTCATAATAAACATCAACATTTTGAACATCAACTGCTGTTTATAAAATCTAAAAAAGAACAGAAATAAATTCCTATATGAACAGATGAAAATAAAACTCTATGGGCTGAGGATTTAGCTCAGTGGCATAAGCACCTGCCTGGCAAATGTGAGGTCGTGAGTTCAGTCCCCCAGTACCACCAAAAAAAGAAAAGAAAACTCTACAATAAAAATTATCTTCCTGTCAGTGATGACACCTAAGGCAGTCTTCACACATGCGAACAGCATGTTCCATACACAAGTATCTCTTACAGAGACAGCACTTGTGCTTCGTTTTCCGGTCTTTTTTTGTAGGACACACTTGACATCTCGCTAGTCTTGCTGTTTGATGAGGTTCTCCTGAAGTTTCACCTGTCTGTTCGCTGGTCTGCTCCAGAATTCTTTTGCATTCTTTGGGCAGATACATACTGTTCTTCCTCTGTTCTAACTGATCTTTTATCAACTCCAGTCCCAGTTCTCTAAGAAAATCCCTCTGTGATATTTTGCGATTGTTGTTTTCTTTGTAAACTATGATACTGTTTATGCCTGACATGTTTAGGATGGAGTAAAACACAACCATCGGCCAACGCTTTGTGTTTCGAGAGACGTCATACTCACTACATAACTTGTCCACAATATCAACTCCACGTTTTGTCTTGTTGTAAAATGTGACAATTTCTGGCTTCATTCGGGTTGAAGACTCACTATCAATCTTATCGTCATGGTGTAAGGTTGACAGTATCAACACAACTTTGTTTTTCTTTGCCATATAGGAGGCCAATGTTATGTCTTTCTGAAATCCGAAGATTGTACTATACAATTCTCTATTGTGAACTTGCAACATTTTTTCAGGAATCTCTGCTTGGTTCTTGTGAACAGTTCCTGTGCTGGTCAACTGATGTTCTTTTAGCAAATGCAACATCAGTGAGTAACTAGTGAACCAGCTGTCGAATGTGACATTTCGGTTACTTTTTGAAATAGGTGCGATAAGTCTGTTCACAACATCACATGGTTTATTACTGCAGGAATAAATACCTGGTGGCTGAGTTCCAGGATAAATTTCTAAATTCAAGGTGTAAAATGTCTTCGCATCTACCAGGGCATACATTTTTATACCATATTTGGAAGGTTTATTTGGCATATATTGTCGAAAGCTGCAACGACCACGAAATGATACAAGTTGTTCGTCAACTGTCATGCATTCAGACGGTTTATAAACTGCTTGACAATTGGAAACAAAGGTTTCAAAAAACGAGCGAATAGCAGCCAGATTGTCAGAGATTTTTCTTGCTTGACGGGTCTCTCTGTCGTCAAAACGTAGGCAATTTCGAAGAAACCCAAATCTCTGGAGTGTCATTGTTGTTCTAAAAATCTTAACGCCGCACCCATCACTTCTCCACAAATCCTTTAGATTCTCATGGTTATAAAGTCCTGCTATATACAACAGACCTATGAAGGCTTTTAGTTCAGATAGCGAGGTGTCATGGTAGATACACATTTGGGTACTACTATTGGTGCATGTGGACCGTTTTAGCTGGATCTCATTATTAGTGTATTTCACAACATCCTGCAGCATATCATCTGTTACAAATAATTTCCAACATTCAATCACAGTGTTGGCATTCTGTCCAATGGGTTTCACCCCTGGCAAGAACCTAACATTTTCTGAGCTAGCTCTAACGAGGGGTGGTTCAGGTATACATGACCATTTTGTTCCATTTCGACTAGTCAAATAGTCATTTACACTACTGTTGTCCTCCTCCTCTGAACCAAGGTCTTCGTCCTCTACTTCTCTATCTGTCATTTCTTGCTCGGTCTCGCTATCGAAACTTCTTAGGCTTACGTGATCCAACTCATCATCCGTAGCCGAATCACCTGATGACTCGCTTTCCACCTCCCCCCAAAGTTGCAAAAGCGGATTTTTATGCGACATTGTACCAAACGGGGCTACTTCTACGAAAAAAAAATCGAAAGAAAACATTCAATAAAACAAATTATAAATGCACAAAAATATAACACGCAGCACAAGGTGGGTAAACACTCACCAATTGATAACCTGACGCATGCGCATAACGCTGGCAGGTCCTCTACCCGGAGGGCAAACGCCAGGAGCGCTTCCGGGAGCCCCCTGGGGCAGCCTCTGTGACGCACTTCCGGCTTCCGGTAGGCTAAATACTGCCAGCAGGGCGCTGTGGTGGCGCGTATTTCACCGAACCTCATGCACCCACGGTTTACCAGCCACGTAGAGGAGGGCGCTCCTCCAGCGGCCCCTGGCCCCCGCGCGCCTCCAGTGCCGCTACGGCCACAGTCGCGGGGCGACTGCCTGGACCCCCTCGGGTTTGGGGCGCGGGGAGCCTGGCTACGCCTGCACAGCCCAGCCCGCGAGCACCAGCCCTAGGGGACGCCCGCGCAGGGTCCCCGCGTCCCAGCCTCCAGCACAACCCTGTGAGGCGCGGATACTCACGCCTCGGCCTGAGCGCTGGGGTCGCCGCTGCGGAGCCCGAAGCACCCCGCCTCTGCAGCACCCGGGCGGCCGCTCCCGCTGTGCGAGGCGGGGACAGAGCTGCCACACGCGCGGGCGGAACGGAAGTGGCGGTGCAGCGCGGCCCGCCAGCCCTTGTAGACTCCTCCCCGGCACGCCGCAGCACCGGCTAGTTTGATGAGGTTTTCTCATATTCTCAGGGGCTGGTCAGCAAGCGAACAAATCTAGGTCTTGTTCTGGCCACCTACAACAGTGGCACCTGGCTTTGCTGGTAACGGGATCTGGCTGCCTGGAGTAACCATGGAAACCAGGCCTAAGCCCGGAGGCCAGGAGAGGCTGAGCCACACCTCCAGCACATTAGGCAGAGATAAAGAACAACACACCTGGGTGTGGTGGCACACGCTTATAACCTCAGTACTCTAAGGCTGATGCAGGAGGATCCATCAGTGCAAGTTACAGGCCAGCCTGGGTTACACAGTGAGTTCAAGGACCAGTCTGAATTACATAGCAAGACATTGTCTCATTGCTATAAAAAATAGCAAAAGATGAGTACAAACTGGGTATGACCAAGTCTATGGTCCCAGCACTCTGGGAGGCCAAGACTGGACAATCGCAGGTTCAAGGATCACTGCACGAACACCGTATAGGTTGGACCTGAAAAGGATGTAGTCTCCTATAGGCTGGAGATTATATTGCTTACTGGACAACCTGAACTCCTTGGTATACCCCCTTAGAAACCTCTAGACAAAGAGCCCTACTCAGAAAACCCCTCCCCGCCAGCAGCAGATTTACTTTCTTGCCTGTGTATCTTTTACATACCTGCCTTTATAGCCTTTAAATAAACTTACTAGCACCTGACCTCCATCCGCCGTTTCATTCTTCATGACTATGGCACTCCACTCTACACCTCACAGTGGGTCAGTACTTTACGAATGTAGTGAAACAGTTAAAACCATACAAATCTCATAAACCTTAGCCCATTTACTCATGGAGTTGAAGGATGAAATTGCAAGCCGGAAGTAGGGAGCTATGGGAGTGCTTATCAGAACTATCAGAAGAGAAATAGCTCCCGGTGAGAGGGGTCGTCTGGTGTCCCCTCAATCCAGAGCTTCTTTTGGATAAGTGGGGCACAGGGATTATTCAGTTGTTCAGTGGCCACCTATCCCGGGTGACTGTGGGTTTAAAATGACCAATTGGAGCTTGACTCTACACCAGTTACTGAGCACATAGGGTTTAAGTTCTTATCAGTGTGGCTGATCACCCAACTCTGTCAGGCCCTTTCTATAGACAGCTGCCTATTCAAAAGCTAAGTAAACGGTTGTTCACAGCAGAACCTCTAATGCAGCATACCTGAGTGGCCGGCATCATTAGTGTAGTGGTACAGGTGATAAATCCAATATCTGGAGAGGTTAGGTCATCTCTGAGATACTGAATTAGGCAGCAGCCAGCCTTGCAGTGGAAATCAAATCTGTCTTCCTCCAAACTCTTCTTTCCATTCCTCCAGACTGCCCTCATTTGCTCTTTAAAGAGATAATTTTGTGACCCAAATACATCTACTTGGTGACATTTCCAGCTGAAAAACCAGGTGACCACTCTTGTCCCTCCTGCCCTTTTAGATCCATAAAATGTTATTTTTAGGAAGGAGGAATGGAGGGAGATCCTTCGGGGATGGATCTGCCCTTAAACCCCACCACCACTAGGTCATCTTGACCTTCATAGTCCTCTTCCAGTCTCCAAGGCCACTCCCGGCCATCCACGCTCCCACGGCAATGCAGGCTGGGCAGTAAAGGGACATGTACCTGGCTGTGTCCATGGTGCCTGGTAGACCAGAGACCCCACCCCCACCCCATCTTAGAGATTCTACTGGCTTTCATGGGACAAGGGACATTTTGGTGTGTCTTGGATGGTAATGCAACAGGGACTAGACTGGCAGGCTGAGCCCCAATCTGTCGCTAGGTCACGGCAGCATTCACTTGCAGGACTCAGCCATTGACAGCAAGAGTTGGTCCTAATTGAGATCTTCCTGTGTGCCAGGGTGACATGCATCAATCCCTAATCCCTGCTACACATTTGAAGGGCTAAACACTGCCACTGTCTCATCATTTCCATAAAGGAGCTTTTTTTTTTTTTTTTTCCTATTCCTTCATGCTGGCCTTGAACTTACTAGGTGGCTCATTTTTTTTTTTTTTTCCTATTCCTTCATGCTGGCCTTGAACTTACTAGGTGGCTCAGTGGCTCAGGCTGGCCTCAAACTCACAGCAATCCTCCTCTTTCTGCCTCCTGAGTGCTGGGATTACAGGCGTGTGCCTCTACCCTTGGCTTGTAATGTCCTTCCTGCCTACCTTCCTTCCTTCCTTCCTTCCTTCCTTCCTTCCTTCCTTCCTTCTTTCCTTCTTTCCTTTCTTTCTTTCTTTTTCTTTTTTCTCAGGCATTACTGGGCATTAAACCCAGGGCCTCAAGCATGCTAGGCAAATGCTGTACTACTGATCTACAGCCCCAGGAAATGGAATTTTAAGAAGTCATAAATTAGAGGGTCCAGGGATATAGCTCAGTGGCACAAGCACCTGCCTGGTGAGCTCAAGGTCATGAGTTCAATCCCCGGTACCAAAAAAAAAAAAAAAAAAAAAAAAAAAAAAAAAGTCATAAAGCTAGACATAGTGTTGTATACCCATAATCCCAGCAACCAAGAGGCTGAGGCAGGAGGATTGCTGGGAATTTGAAGACAGTCTTGACTATATAATGAGAGTATGTCTACAAAAAAAAAAAAAAAAAAAAAAAAAAAAAAACATCAAAACAAAAAGAAGCCTTAAGGCCAGGAGCTGAGCTCATGTTTAGAGCTCTGAATCTTGTGCAGAACAAATGAAGTCAGAACGAGGGCACATAAAGTGGATAAGGAGTCATCGTCCTGAAATTTAAGGCTCAAGAAGCAAGGGACACTGGGACGGAGCACTCAGGAGAGAAGGAGGGGAAAGGGACGGTTATTAAAAGGAGAAGGGCAAGGTCACCTCCATTCCCATTTAGTAGCTGGTCAGTGGCGGGCTGCTCTGCTGAGGGGTGGAGGCCGAGCCCAGGGGCTGGAGAATTGAGTGGGAAGTTAAAGCGGGTGATCTTAAAGTGATCTTAAGAACAAGACACAAGGACAGTCAGAGGAGACAAAAGCCCACTGTGTGTGCTGCCTCTGCTTGGTTTGGTTTGGGGGTCCTGGGGACTTGTTCTGTCCTGCTGGAGGAGGAGGGGAAGGCAGGGCCAGGAGGGAAGCTGAGAAGCCAGTGGGTGGGAGCCTCAGCAGAGCCATGTCACAGAGACAGGAGAGGACAGCCCAAGCCCCTCATCAGACAGAGACCTGAGTCTCACCAGCCCCTTCCTCTTAGACCAGCTGGACCTTTGAAACCTGGAGGCCCTTGGAAAATGCTTCTTACTCAGAAGGGGAGGGGCACTGCTAGTGGAGCACAGGGCAGAGCTCAGTCCAGCCTGCTGCCAGTGCTGCAGTCACGGGGGAGTTAGCTGTACCCAGAGCAGGGATGCGCTGGGATGAGAGCCAGGCAGGCAGCAGCCGGAAATCACTGCCCCGAGTGAGCTGCCTCTTTCTTAATGGGCTTTGCTATCATTAGATGTCATCAATCCTGCATTTGCCAGACTGAAACCTGATACGCTGGGCAGAAGAGAGGGTCCCCCATCTGCCGTGAGATCTCTGCTGCCCGTGCTGTCTGTGCCAGGTGGTGTGAAAGGTGCAAACAGGACGTTAGCCTGTTCTGCCACCGCTCACCTTGGTCAGGCAGCCAGGACTGGGCGCAGACCCGGTGAAGGCTCCGACTCTGAACCCAGAGCATGCCTGGGTGAATTGCACTTCAAAAATTTGTATTTTGGGGGCTGGGGATTTAGCTCAGCGGCATAAGCACCTGCCTTGCAAGCAGGCAGTCGTGAGTTCGATCCCTCGTACCGAAAAAGACAAAGACAAAAAAAAATTTTTTGTATTTTTGGTGCATTTGCCTGAAATTCACTCTGGGGTAAGAAGTGAGGTAGGGATTGGAAATGGTCTTTTTTTTTTTTTTTAACATAGCTGTCAGGTATTCATGCAACAGTCATTCCCCCAGTGCCATGAAGTCCTGCCCTGATCGTATGCTAATTTCCTGTGTTTTCAGGATGTGGTAACATTTTCTACTTTACTGCTTCCTGGATCAGAGTGGCCTCTCCCATATCACAGCTCTGCGGAGGCCACTTGGAGTTCATGGGTCGCAGTTCTCTGCAGTCTGCTCAGGTCAGGTTGTCCCAGGGATCCCCAGTACTGGACACTGGAGGCAGGTGTCTCTCACAGCTGCTCCTCCTCTTACCCCCTCACTGCTGCCCAACCTGCAGGCCGATGGGCTGCCGTTAAATCAGCCCCTACTGCTCCCCAGGGAATGGGATGAGCTGCTGATAAGGTGGCCGGAACTCCCTGAAGCTGTAGCAGGACTCCCTTGACGCTATGGTGATGCGGAATCGTAGACTGAGGTTGAGCGCGTGTACCATAGGAGCAGGTGGAGAATGTAGAGGCTGAGTAACCTTGTGGAGCTGTATGTTTCTAGAAAAATCAGTACCTCATGACAACTTTCCAAATTGATGGAAGTAAAATTATTTGAGGAAAGGAGCCCTTTCCCAGTTTATTTACACAAAGGCCTACATGGGCTGGTGGCAGCCCCACGGCAAGAAAAGACTGGCCAGGAAAGAAGTGAAGGGAAATCAGGGGATGATTTCTGCATTTTCAGGTCAGGATCTGGGCAGTTTTAATACCAGGGATTCAGGGAGAGACACGCAGGGGGCAGAAGGCCCTGCAATTCAGCGGTGATGGATTGTGATATTGTCACACAGTCTGGGTCCTTTCTTGATTCTTGTTTTAAAAATTTTATTTTGAAAAGAACAAAACCAAATGAGAAAGGACACAAAACAGAGTCGCTCAAAACAAAAGGATGAACATAGTACATTATTAAAACCACAATACAAGGTGATCTACAATGGTTACTATGATGTCTCATGTTATCTTCAATAGAATTGTCTGTATCATCAGGCATAGTAAAATTGAATATAGCAGTACAGAATAATATCAATAAAAACAAAGCAGGTAACAGTCTAACCAGAATGGGTATTCTAGTGAGTCTTGTCATCTTCACAGTAGTTGCCTATACTCTCAGACTTGATACTGTCAAACATAACAGATTCAGATAAAATCAGTCAAGACAAGACAGCGATCTAACAAACCAGATTCAAATAAGATCAGTCATAATAAGACAGTGTAAGTCATACAAGGCTTCAGGTTAAGTTAATAGGAAATTAAGGATGATTACCATAATATATCCTGCTATTTTTAGAAAAGCTGTCTGTGCCCTCAAGTCTAGTACAAGTAGACAGACTGGAACATAATATAACCAAACTAAACAAAATGATGAAAAAAATGTGGATTTTAAATCATGATACACTGTTAACAATGTCCTCTGCCTTCCTTTTTTAGACAATTCCTCCCTTTTCACTTTCACAGGGTGCTTTGTACATTTTGGATCCCACTAACTCCTTTAGTTTTTAGATTAGGGGGGAAACCTGCTATTTACCTAAGTGATTCTGAACCTTTTTACCCATGAGCTTGATCTTAAGTTGTTTTCCTTTACTTACAAAAGCCTCCAGGTTTTCCTTCGTTATAGCTGAGTAGTTCTCCACAAAAGTGTAGTGTCATGCCTTTCCAACCTATCTGCAGCTGCTTGACGAGCTGCCCCTATTTCTCTCTGGTTCCCTGTCACACAGAGCATCATTTTCTCATCTTTGGTTTTCGGTCCATGAACCCTGTTTCAGGTTGATTATATTTCCTATACAGAGCATCTCGATGGACCCTATCTCCTGGTCTAGTCTGCCTGTTTTCTTTTGTTAGTGTATCAAGGCCATCTATATTAGTGATTTTGGCCCATCTCTGTCATCTCTGTCATGCTATTTTTCTGCTATTTTTTGTCTACTTTTCCCCTTCATTCCACTATCTGCTCCGTTCAGCAGGCCCCCTCTACCGCTGCTCCTGAAACCATGGTCTTTTTTCTTTCTCTGTAGAAACCAATCAGAAGCTTCCATGAGCCAGGCCCTTCTTATCAGAGGAGGGAGGGCAGAGCCAGTGTTATCCCCAAGGATGTGGATGACAAGACCCTGCAGAGTCTCCCACTGCACAAGTGGCTGGGCCTCCTCAGTGGGTCAGAGGGCACAGGAGAACCCCAACTAACGAAGTGGCTGCCCTGGGGTCCTTAGGGCCTGACTGTTTAGGGACAAACCAGGGGAGCAGATGTCAGTAACTGCGGTCACCACGGATGTGGGTTCGAGGCCCGGGACATGGGCATCTGAGGGGCACAGCCCATGTGCACAAGTCAGAGTGGATTTGACCCTGGCAGAGTGCGGGGGCACCAGGGTGAGGAAGGCAGAGGCCTTCAGGTGTGCTGTCCATTAGCGTCTCCTCCAAGTGTGGCCAGCTCCTGAGCAAGTTCTGGAAGCTTCTTTTTCTCATCTGTAAAAAGGGAGAAGCGGGCGGGCGCCTTGTCCTCCTCGTGCTGCATTATTTCTTAGGCTTGATTATTTTTGCAGAGTCCTGTGATTGTGACGCTTCTGTACTTGCATCTCCACTTTTCTGTGTGTCTGTGCAAGCTGCCTCGGACCCTGGATGCATCAGATGAGAAGGAAGGGGAAGCCGAGGACACGGGCGAGCTCGCCACCAGGAGGCAGCACGGCACCGAGAGAGGGGCTGGACCAGGAAGAGGCAGAGACTTTGGGGGAAAAACCCACTCTTCATTTCCTTAAATTCAGGGTTTCCGCCTCCTGTGTCACAGGCTGGAAAAAGGAAGGGACTCTTCCAAGTGCCACTCAGCTCCACGACAAGACAGGTGACACTGCAGTGACCACTCCCGACAATCTCAGAGAAATAAGTGAAGTAATCTAGGCAATATGCAATCAAAAACACAATGAATTTAAAATGCTTTACTACAGTGAGTGATACATTGGCCTTTACCCCCTCCGAATATTATCCTGCGCTTCCAGCACACTTAGCTCATCATTTTTGCCACTTTCCGAAGCGGTTCTGGACCCCGCTTTCATGACAGTCTTTTTAGTTGTGCTGTTGTGGTTGCCTGAATGTCCCAAATCTAACTCAAAGTGTTTGCCTCCCGTGGTCATTTTGACTTTGGGAGAGCCAGAAGTTGCAAGATCCAGTGAACAAAGTAGATGAGGGCACACCCATGCTTTTAGGAGCCTGTGTTTCCACTGGATAAAACTTAGCGCTCACATTCACCGTATTTTTTTATCACAGCTCATAAACACACTGTGGAAAGAGGACTTCCAGGGGCTGGGGATTTAGCTCAGCGTCATGAGCGCCTGCCTTGCAAGCAGGCAGTCGTGAGTTCGATCGCCGGTACCGATAAAAACGAAAAAGACAAAAAAAAAAAAAAAAGAAAGAGGACTTCCAGATCCATGTCAGGGAGCGGCAAGAACAATGCGGGAAGTGTGTTCCAAGTGAAGCGGAGTATTTTGAGAGGCATAAAAGGCAATGTGTCATGTATTTTATTGTTTTATTTTGTTTTGACTGGGACTCAATACATATAGTCCAGGCTTACTTTGAACTAGTTGCAGTCCTCCTGCCTCAGCCTCCCTAGTGCCTGGATTACAGGCATGGTCCTCCATGCTTTTAGTGTGAATTTGTTTTCAAGACAGGTTTTCCCTATGTAATCCAGACCAGCCTTGAACTCATTGTGTAACCCCGGCTGGCCTGGAACTCACAGCAGCCCTCCAGCCTCACCCTCTTGGCTGCTGGGATTACAGGCCTGTATGATCACCTCCAGTTTGACGTGCATCCTTTAACATCCACAGCAGCCAGCACTTAGAGGCAGGAATCGTTATTCCCACTTACCCAGTGCTGTCTCAGGAGCCTGTCCAGGTCAGGTGACCAAAAGCTGGGGCTCTGGAACTCTGGCTCTGGGTGGGTCATCATAATCATCCCTGACACACAGAAGGCATCTAACAGGGGTGGCTGTCACTAGCACCCAAGGGTCCTTCCAGATTTCCAGCTGAGCCTTAAAAGAGGAGAGCCTTAAACCAGACCATGAGTTCTATTTTGGCTCTGCGGTGTTTGAGGTGACATTGGTCTCTGGGGGGCCAGCTCAGAAGGCTGCCGGGTACTCTGGAGAGAGGACTCCCTGGGGAGATGAAGGCAGCCCCACCTTGCTGAGCACTGAGAGATGTGGAGTAAGAAATAGCCTGGGACCATGTCCAGGGGAGCCCCCTTTTTGATGGAGTGCAGGAGAGAAAATGAGCCTAAGAAGGCAACCAGGAAGGAGTTCCAGGAGCACAAACACCACGGGACAGGTGAGTCACGGGTCTAAAGGAAGAAGACTGGAGGAGGGACCCACGACGTGAGTCACATATAGCACATCAAAGGAGACAGAGGGTGAGGAGACGCCATCAGGCTTGTGCCAGCCCTCAGCAGCCTCACAAGCACCCCTGAGGATCTGTGCCATGAAGATCTCCATCTTCCAGGTAAGGACCCAGGAGACAAAGCTGGCCGTGGGCCAGGGCCTGCTGAAAGGCCTGATGGGAACAGCTGAGGTACTGGTTTCACAGATCTCTTTAGGGATGTTTACATAGCTTCATCAAAGTCAGTGAGATCCAGACCCAGGCTTTTTATAAACAGATCTATTTCTTCCAGGCTGTGTATGAAGCGGAGATGATGTGGAACCTGGAGCTGCTGCAGCCATCTTGTAGGCATGAGGGGTTCTACAGGTTGGATAAGTGTCCCAAAGGCCCGTGTGTGAAAGGTTTGTGACTCTATTGGGAGGTGGCAGAACTTTGAGGGGGTGGGGCCTATAGGAAGGAAGTTTGGTCAGTGAGGACTGGCCCTGGAAGGGGTGTGAGGACGCTGGCCCCTCCTCTCTCTTTCTTCCTTTGCTTTCTGGTCACCATTTTATGGCAAGCCCAAAAGCAATGGGACCAAAAATCATGGACTGAAATCTCTGCGACCCTGAACCAAAATAAACCTTTCTTCCCTAACAGTGACTGTCTAGGTGTTTTGTTGCAGCAATGGAAAGCTGCATAATGCAAAGGGTAAACCTTTATGAGGATAGGGACACACAAGTCGGGAAGCGGAGCTGGCCTGAGTCACAGAAAGGCAGACAACAATGTGACAATAAGCCCGTCCTCAAGCTGCACCAGAAGCCACCATTAGCCTTGAACTTTACTGACAGCAAGACATTCCTTCTCTGCCTTACTAGTTTGGGTTGGCTCTTCTGTCACTTACTAAAAGCAGTGGGTATCAGTTATCTATGGCCACAATTCAGCTGTGTAACAAACAGCCTCATAGCTCAAGGTCTTCAATTAACTGAGTTCATGAGCCTAGATCAAAGTGCAGGCCAGACTAGACCTGGCAGTTCTGGTCTCAGATGGGCTACAGCACACACTGGTCACCTGGATGGGGCAAGCTGGCCGTACCTTAAAGTTACAAAGGTTTGGGTCACTGCTGGCATTTTGCCTCTAGAGTCTTTTTGCAGTTTAGAACCGGTGTTTGAAAAGTGGCTCATAATACTGCAACAGGGTTAGGCTTCCAGTGCTATGGAAGGACAGCTTTGCAAGAATTAGGGGTGCAGGAGACAAGCCAGTTTTGTGCAGGTCATCACTTGTTGGGTTTGTGTTTTTTGTGGGATTAGACACAGGCAATGCATTTTGGCAGCTGGTCTCAAATATGATGGGGAACCCTTCTCAAGCCTCACCTCAGGACTAGGTGAAGTTGGGGTTCCTGTCTGTAGTGGTGTCTCTCCATGTTTTGACTTGGACAAGAAATGTCCCCAAGAGCGCATGGGTTGAGGGTTTGGTCCCCATGGCAACAAGACTCAGAGTGGGACCTTTGGACAGTGATTGGATGAGGGCTCTGGGTTTTTTCAGGACTAATCCACTGAGGGACTGATAGCTCAGTGGTTATTGGGAGGCGGCGGAAGCCTAACTGGAGGAAGCAGGTCCTTGGGGTGTGCTCTTGAAGGCTCTATTGGCACAAAATAAGCACTTTTTATATAATGTCTGGGGCAGGGATTTAGCTCAGCTGCATAAGCACCTGCCTTGCAAGCGCACAGTCGTGAGTTCAATACCCAGTACCAAAAAAAAAAAAAAAAAAAAAAAAAAAAAAAAAAAAAAAAAAAAAAAAATTGAGGGCGATTATGATGCTTCGCTGTAGCACATGATTTAAGTTATAAACCTAGAAGGATAAACTTGAGTCTTTGTAGAATGCACCTTGAGACCATAATGTGAAGCGACATAAATCAGATAGGCAAGCTTGACTATCACCTGGTTCCTCTTCTATGAGAAACCCAAAGTATAAAGAGCAAAACAAAAGATAGGAAACAGGAAACAGGGCACCAAAAGACAGGTAACAGGAAGCAGGGCACCAGATCCTTCTCAGACAGGAGGTGGGGCAAGAGACGGATGCGGGGAGGGCCGCGGGAGGGAAGGGAGCGAAAACAAGTAATTCCGATCCCCGCGAGGAAGGTACACATTATGTGCTGCAAACATGGACTAAAATAAACAAAAAGAACCCATGGGAAGAGGACTAAGAGATGGGGGAGACTGAGATTAAAAAGAATGAGGATGTGTTACGTGTAACCACTGTGAGCTGTAAAGCTGTACTAGAGCACACAAGTTTTAGAGCTGTAAACTTGACCAAGTGTAAGTGGGTCACCATCGCCCTCTTCTGGTAGGCAGGGGTGTGTAACCTCCAATCCCTGAACCCGGTAGGATCCAACCCCTCCACCCCTGCCCACCCCCAGGCCCTGCAGCAGCTCCTTCCTGGGGGATCGCGGCCAGCAGCCCACAGTCCCTCCTGACCCTGCAGGTAATACACGAAAGTGCTTGGCCCTTGGCGACTGCTCCGAGGACACTAATGGTCTGCTCAAGCCAAGACTCAGGCCAAGACTGCAACATTCCAGAGGTTGACAGCCACCCACAGGGGTCCCAAGCAGGGCTCAGAGCACCTCTCCCTTCCATCTCTGAGATGCTCCTCATGATATACCTGGTGGCCCTCGGGACAAATGCCAGCACCTCTCTGGGCAAGAGGAGGCCTCCAGGAAGCCCTTAGATCCCAGGCTGCAGGCACAGTCACAGGACAAGTCCAAGGCCAGCTCCCTGGGAAGGAGATGGCTGCCCCCACCGACCAGGAAGCCACTTGCTCCTGCCCGTCCCCACCCCCAAACACCCACAAACCAGCCACACACACACCCTTCAGACTTCACAGCTGTTTTTATTATTAATATCTTCTCCTTTAAGCATCCCTTTAAGGGTGAAATGAAATCCAACCATTTACAGAGAAAATGATTTCAGAATGTACATATTGATTTTCCTTTACAAAAAAAATAATACTATTATTATTGGTGTCCTTAAATTACACATTTCCTAGGGCCCTGCCTTCTGCAGGGGCAAGTCCCGTGTCCCCACGCTGACTCTCAATTCTGTCCCCACCCCTGGAACTGATATGACTACGTGTGGACAAAGCCAGCTAGAAGCTTGGCTGCACAGGCCTCCTTAGGGCCAGAGGTCCCCGGTAAAGACATCTGGATATGGTGACAGGGCAGCAGTGTGCCAGTGTTCACATTGTTTGGTTTCCCTCCAGGTATGGGAGTGGCCCTGGCACCGCCCCCCCTTGCCAGTGTATGCTGTGGTTATATGTGAAACTCTTTCACCCCACACCCTGGCCCCGGCCCTCCCTCTGCCCCCTCCCCGCTTGGTCTGAACCCTGGCAGGCCTGAGCCTTCCGTCTTCCTTCCCTGCTCTAGGCCTGTCCACCACGGCTGCTCCGAGGCCAGCCTCCCACATCACGCCTGCGCCAGCCACGTCCTCCAGCTCTCCTGAGCCATCAGGCATCTTCCTAGTGAGCTGCTCAGAAAAAGCCCTGCTGGAGCTGGGGATCAGGAGGAGGACAAAGCGGGGACCAAGAGGGGCTGACAGGAGAGAGGACTCATTCCTCAGACTGGAAGACAGACAGACAGACAGACCCCACATCTCCTTCATCTTGCTTTCTGGGCTCCCCAAAGGCTTCCTGCCTCAGTCACCCTGGGAAGCCGCAGGAAACATGGCCACAGGACCTGGAAAAGAGGATGCCTGGGCCGGGACTCCCACTCCCACACTCAGGCACCTATGTACAGGGACACATCGATACAGACACGTACAAATACACACCAAGCATGCACCCATGCCCATAAATATACACGCACGCACGGCAACGGACCATTCCACAGGCAGCCTCCACACATCGGCCTCACAGGAAACACCTGGGGGATGCAGGGAGGGACATTCTCTCCTGGTCACACACCTGTCACTGCCACAGCACTCGGCCCTGGGCAACTGGGACAGGAGCAGGAGCAGGAGCAGGATCCTACAACGGAAGCAGTCACTTCTACCCCTCCCCCAGAAATCTGCTTGTCCCCCACCCCCATTCTCCCTCTTCTCCTTCCCTGATCTCCCAAACTGAGGTCTGGCACAAGGCAATTTCCCAGTTTCCCTTGCAGCTGTATTTATGTGACCTTGTGACTCAGTCCTGGCCAATGAGAAGCCATCAGAAGTAATAGAAATCATGCCATTTTTTTGGCTTGAGGCCATAACAGGAAAGGTATGCACTTATTTGCCGTTTTCTGCTCTGGGATGCACAAGTGATAGCGGGAGCTGGAGCAGCCACTCTGTATCCGGAATTGGAAGGTGTGAGTGAAGCAAAGTGGCGCTGCCTACTAGTTCTGGACCATCCATCTCTCTCTAGATAATTTCACAGAAACAAGCTTTTGTCTTGCACAAACCTCTGCATTTCACGGTCTCTTACAGCAGCTCAGAATCTCCAACACATGACATTCCCCATCCCCCCACAAGGCAAACTAAGAGGAACAGGTTAACATACAACTGACCTTAATGTCCCTTCTTGGGCCTGAGAGCCTTTGGCTCCTTCCTGGCCCCTAGCCAGCCTCCAGGGACAGCTTACGTGTGATTCCACTGGGGGTGGTGGTGCTTGGGGCAGTGGGCACCAGCTGGCGGGGGTGACAGGGAGGGAGACGCAGAATGACGAGAGTCTCATGTCCATCTTCACCTCCCCATGCCCCAGGCCACACCTGCCACCCTTGGCTTGTCTCTAGCGCCCACCCCACCCTGAGAACTAGATTCTGGGGTCCCTGCAAACAGTGGGGCAGGCAGCCCACACGACAATAATGCAGAGTATGAAGAAACTGCGAGGCCAGGTTTGAAATCAGAAAGAGGAAGCTCCAGGCCACATACAAGGGACAGAAACCTAACAGCTTGGGCACTGTCCTCCCAGCTTGGGGATGTCCTGTAGGGCAGGGAGTGAGGCCTCTTTCTCCTCCTCCAGGCCAGCATTTCTGAGGACACCATGCAGTGTTCATCAGCACCCCTTCCCTGCTAGGGGGTCCCCTTGCTCCCAAATGCATCTATTTACAGAGCTGGGCCTGGTGGCATGGCCCCTCCCCACTGCAGGCCCGAAGCCCCATGCCAAAGCATCAAGGCTTCCCTCTACCGGTTGCAGCCCCACAGGGCGGCCCTGAAGGTTCCCACAGGGCCCCTTCTCTCCCCCAGGCCCTTCTCAGTCCCTGGGCCCCGTCATGCGCTCTCCAGTGGCACCTCCTGGCCACGGCACTCCTGGTAGCAAAAGGGCTGCATAGATGTCTGGGCTTGCTCCCTTCTCCTGGCAGCAAAGGAGGTGTTTTGTTTTTTTGTTTTGTTTTGTTTTTGTGAAGAACCTAACCCTCGATGCACAAGGGCTTGAATAGGGAACTGCCCACCCGCTCAATCCTGGTCCCTCCAGTACCCCGAGTCGACAGGAAGAGGCCGAAGGCAGCCAGGGTTAGCCACCACCCCACCCGGCCAGAGGCCCGAGAGATCCCTCAGGCTCAGCCTTCACCCCCATCCAATTTGTCCCTGGCTGCGGGTGGCCTGCCTCGGGGCCCTTGCTCCTTCGCCCACCCACCGCAGTGCTCTTGGGCTCCTGGTAGGGATTGTCCAGCAGGTAGCGGAACTGGTTGTAGTTCTTGAGCAGGTACTTGGGGGCGTACATGTGCTCGCTGGGGTCCGCAGGTGGGTACTCCTGCTTCGTGCCATCGAACCAGCCGCCAGTGCGAATCAAGCTCCGGATGTAATTGAGGTCCCGCTTGTCCTCGTAGTCACCCCAGCGGGGAAAGTCACCGTTCTGGGCAGACACCAGCTTGAAGTAGATGCCCTCGGGCGTGAAGCACCAGGAGCAATGCCAGCCTGCAAAGTGCAGGGGGCTGCCCAGCGACCACTGCACCAGGATGTGGCCCGTGCGGTTCTCGTACTGGCGGAAGTTGGGCATGGTGTAGTACTGGCGGCGGCGCAGGCGGATGCCGTCCAGCCCGTACACGGCCTGCAGCATGTCCACCGTGCAGCCCGACACCACCTCCAGGGTGCCCGGCTGCTTCCAGAAGAAGCCGTAGAGCGACTTGCGCATGTGGAAGGCGAAGGGCTCGGTCCAGCCGTCGTAGAGCTTGAGGAAGAGCACGCCGTCGCGCGCGGGGATCTCGTCCGCGTCGTTGATGATGAAGACGTCGTCGGGCCGCAGGTTGCGCAGCCGGGAGACGCCGTCCTGGGTCAGGAAGGTCCGCAGGTAGTCGTCGGCAATCCAGCCGTCCTGCCGGCCGCCGCGCGGGAAGTGGTCCAGGAAGACGTAGAGCACCTTGTGGCGGATGTACTCGAAGGTGCCGTTGGTCAGCATCTCGCGGAACTTGAGCGGCCGCGGCTCCCCGTAGGCCGTGAAGTTGGACTCGCACACCACGAAGGCGTCCACCACGTCGCCCAGCTCGTGGAAGCGCACGGCCAGCAGGTCGAACTCGTGGTTGATGTTGATGGCGTTGATGACGCGCCGAGGCACCTCCCTGGGCACCAGGCGCTCCTTGGTGGGCAGGTTGGAGTACTGCACCACGGTGGGCACGCCGCAGCTGGGCCCGTGCCAGCCCGGCAGGCACACGCACTCCACCCACTTGCGCCGCGCGCCCCGGCTGCTGCCCGCGCGCTCCCGAGCGCTCAGCATGTGACGCGGGGGGCGCCGCGCCGAACCCCGGGCCCCCGAGGAGCCCTCGGAGCCCTCGGGCTTCTCCTCCGGCCGCCCCGAGGGCGGCTTCTCCAGCATCTTGGTGCCTGGTTTGAAGCAGACGCCCCCGGCTTTGGTGCGCACGAAATACTCGGAGGTGTCCTCGGGCAGCACGAAGTCCACCCGGTGGAGCTCCTCAGCAGCCTTGCTGGGGGGCAGCGGCTGGAGCAGGGGTGAGTGAGAGTAAAGAGGGGTTCGCAGCAGGTCGGGGCCACCCGGCTCGGGGCTGGCCTGCGGTGTGACGGGGGCATTGTTCCAGAAGAAGCTGGACACCAGGTTAGGGCTGAGGGAGGCCAGTTCCCGGGGGAAGGTGACATAGGAAAGGGTCTTAAAGAAGTGCAGGAAGGAGATGAGGCAGAGGCCGGCCATACAGAACATGAGAAAGAGCTTGTAGCGTCTCATCTTCATCCTGCGGGAGAAAGAGAGCAACGGTCAGGCAGCCTGAGGTGCTTCTCGAGGGGTACAGTGCCAGGCATGTTGGCACATGGGTGTAATCCCAGCACTCAGGAGGTTGGGGCAGGAAGACTGCCAGGAGTTCGAGGCCAGCCTGGCCTGGTGGGTTCAGGGGCAGCCGGCACCAGTCTAAATGAAGGAACAAACTGGAGGTTAGGGTTAGGAATACAGGGCCCCAGGGCCTATGCTGTCCCCCCTCATTTGAGAAGGCCCTGCATGAAGTCCTCCACTGCCTGCTCCCAAGTCTCCTGGAAGCCCAAGCCAGCAAGCCAACTGCTTCCTGTGCCCACAGCCCTTTTCCCAGAGACCCCTGCAGCCTGAGAACCCCCTGGCTGTCCCCACTAGCTGCATGGCTCAGAGTACAGTACTACCTGGAAAAGTTCAATCCTGGGCAGACCCTGCCCTGGGAAGCTCGCAGGCCCCAAGGGAGCAGACAGGGCACTACTCCTGCAGGTCCTGTCCCTGTGCTGCAGTTGAGTCAGGGTACTCTCTGTCTTTTTTTGTGGAGCCACTGATATTTTATTTTTGAGGGGGGCAGAGTCTTCCTCTGCCCTTCAGGTTGCCCTTGAACCTTGGTGATCCTCCTGCTCTGTCTCCCAAGTGCTGGGATTATAGACGTATGTCACCAAGCCCAGCAACAAAGATTCTCAATGTTTTCTTTTCTGGGATGGGCACATAGCTAAGTGGTATAAGTGCCTGCCTGGCAAGCACAAGGTCCAGAGTTCAATCCCTAGTACCAAACAAACAAACAAACAAACAAACAAAAACAAACAAAAAAACAACCCAAATTTTTTTTTTCTTTTTTTTTTTTTCTGTCTTTTGAGACAGGGTCTCGCTATGCAGTTCAGGCTGACCTTGAGCTCACTCTGTAGCCCAGGCTGATCCTCCTGCCTCAACCTCCCAAGTGCTGGGTTTACAGGCATGCACCACGACGACTGACCTCAGTATGTTTCCACCGGGGGGAAAAAAAACAGCTTTCAAGAGACCCATTTAATTCTAAGCTATTTTAAAAATGAGATTGAGCCAAAGTTCCCCCTCATTAGCCCCTGCCCTGCACCAGACTGAGCTCCAGGCATAAACAACCCCAGAGGTGCCGCAGGATTTCCTATTCAGTCGCGGCAAAGGTGAACTCCAGTGCTGCTGTTTTCCTCAATTGATGACAGATTGCAGATTTTCATAGCAGTGCAAATCAATCTACCATTTCCATTTAAATCCCACATAATGCCCACGGTTATTCTGAAGGAATCGCTATTCATAAATGTGTATGCTATAACCATTTCCTGTTCCTTCATAGTTTATCAGTTGATGGCTGTGCAGTGGAGATACTTTCTTCTGATTTAAATAAGCTTTTAACCACAATATTTATGAGTTATCAGAAAAGTCACAAGTACAAAGGGTCCCTAGCATTCCTGTCACAGCCTCCCTACCGTCATGGCATGTTGGTCACAAGGAGGAAACCAAACCAGGCAGTGACCATGAGCCAAACAGTGCTTCTGATGGGGCAGGTGGGCCAGGTTACACCCATCTTACTATGAAAGAGCTGGCGGGACTGAGAGATACCAGCAATGTCTCGGGTCCAGGGAGGTGCACTGTGTCACAGAAGAGGCCGGGATAGAAACTGCCGCTGGCGCCTGGCACCATCCTTCCTCCTAGAAATACTCTGTTTTCTTGTGGTTTGTGCTTCTCTGTGTCATCTGGGTGTCCTCCCGCTGTGCTAGCCCCTCTCATCCCAGCTGAGGGCACCAGGGGAGAGTGGACACACACTTGGTTCCAAACTATCGAGACCGGACATGTTCTCATCATGCAGAACTGGTTTCCACATCCATGACTCTGGGTACAGAGTTCCTGGATGCTCAGAAAGCTTTTGTTCCTTTCAGTGTTCAAAGCTGGAATTCCATGGCACGGCTTCTTCTAAGCTCCATGTCACAAGGGCAGAGCCATGAAATGTCTGACCTAGAAGTCAAGATGCTAAGGGCCATCTTGTCCAACAATTTGGAGATGACACAGGTCTAGGGTGCTTTGGGGACCCCTACCTGGAATTGCTAAGCTGGTGGGGAGGCTCTTGCTTCTGGAGCCCTCATGGGGTCACCCTGGTGAGTAGCTGATGTAGGAGTCCTGCTGCTAATCCCAAAGGACAGGGCTGTGCCCTGCCCCCTCCAGTTACATTCTGAAAACTGCCCAAAGGTGGCTCTCAAAGATGACAGTGGGTACCGAGGACACTAGGGTGGCCAGTGGACCTCTGCTAAATGCCAACAGTCCCAAGGCACGGGTAAGGCTGGTTCCCGCTGGATTTGGAGTGTCACAGCTACTCCCCAGTGACATCAGGAAGTGAGTACCCTGGGCTCCCTTCTCTATGATGATAAAGGCCTGTCAAAGCCAGATCAGTCAGCAGGATGAGCAGATCCCCCAGGGACTGGGACAGGCTGTACCCCAAGGTCTACACAGGAGGTGTCTCCAGAGGGACACCCACTGTGGAAAGGGCAGGAGCTACAGTTGCCATTGAGACAAAATCCCCAGGCAACAGCAAATTCAAGGTGAGCGAAGCCAGTGAATGCCCTACTGGTGCCCAGGCTTCCGTAATCCTGTAGCGGTCAGACTGACCTAGCCACCCCTGGTCTCCCTGGCTAAGCTGGCTTTGGGGATGTCTGGTTACATTTGGCTGGCTGTGCCCTTCCAAGCACAGGCTCATCAGTGCCTGGGGGCGACCCTCTGCCTCCCTGAGAATCACGGAACTAAACCCATACACCTCTCTGCTCAGGCTGCCAGGAGGCTCAAGAGCACACGAAGTCAGCCCAGGTTAAGTCACAGCACCGCAAAGACCACCACAAAGACCGGGCTCCTTCACTTACAGACTCGTATGTTTTCTTTCTTGTGTTTGGTTTTTAAAGACAGGGCCCCACTATGTAGTTCACGCTGGGCTTGTCTGTGTGGCTATCCTCCTGCCTCAGCCTCCTGGGATTACAAGTGATTAGCACCAGGATGGACTTCATCTGTTTTTTTTTGTTTGTTTGTTTTTTTGGTACCGGGGATTGAACTCATGACCTCAAACTTGCTGAGCAGGCGCTTATTCCACTGAGCTACATCCCTGGCCCCCATCTGTTCTTTTCAGCACTTATTCTCCTCAGCCAAATTCCTTTTACTTTGATAAATGCTTCACTACATTTCCTCCTGAGGCAGCATACAAATAAAAGAGGATACGTAACTTATCACAGGCACCCAGGACCCACTTATGCCTCCAGCCCCTCAGGGAGGCTGCTGTAACCCACTCTGCTTTTCCGGATGGGGACACTGAGACTGGAAAAATGACAAGACTTTTCCCAAAGGACACTGTAACAATGGCTGAGCTGGACCTGATACATGAGTCTGGTCCCCCAGCCACAGCCAATCGCGTTAGATCAGGTGGCCCAATTGCTGGTAAAGGTCACAGAATACACTGGACCCCAGCAGGTGACACACCTGACTCAGTGGTCATCAAGAAACCCTCAGGGGTGACAATAATGCTCACCGATGGCGCTTACCGATGGTTATAAGCCAGCTCATGTTGCATTAGGAGTGCATTAGGAGCATGAGCTCACCGGAAGCAGATATCATAGCTCCCATTTTACAGATGAGGAAACTGGGCTAGAAGGGTGCTGTAACTTGCACAATGTCAGGGACAGCTAGGTGGGATCCGATTTGCTTCCACAGGGGCACTGAGGAGGCTCCAGCCAGTGGCGATGCTCTCCTGAGCCCCTGCACCTGCCACATTCAGTGTATCTGGGATGGCAGGAGGCCTTGAGGAGCCCACCTGTGACAGAAGAGGCACAGTTGTGCTTAATTCACACAGCACCCCACAGGAGCCTCCCCAGCCTGCACTGGGCACCTGTTCGGTACATGCCTCCTGAGTGTCCACTGTGTGGTGGCACCTTGCCAGGTCCAGGGGATGCCAGGAACCAAACTGACCCAAGCTCTCGCCCTTGGGAGGGCTGCAACAAACTAAACTTGTGAGTCAAACAGAACTCTATTTTAGAAAGTCTCGAAACTGGGTGTGGTGGTGGATGCCTGGAATCCCAGCGCTTGGTTGGCTGAGGAGGCCAGCTTGAGCAACATCTATAGCAAGGCTCTGTCTAAATAAAAAATAAATGCATACAAAAATGTTTTTTAAAACCCTGCACTCACCGGGCATGGTGGCTCATGCCTGTAATCCCAGCACTCGGGAGGCTGAGGCAGGAGGATCGATGCGAGTTCGAGACCAGCCTGGGCTACACAGTGAGCTCAAGGCCAGCCTCAACTGCACTGTGAGACTGTCCCCAAAACAAACAAACAAACAAATAAACCAAAGCAGAGCTCTGGGGAAAAACAAACAGAGGCCAAGGTTCAGTGTAAACAGGATGGATGGTCAGGGCAGGCTAGAGAAGGTAACTGTGAGGCTTGGTTTGGGAACACTGAGCACAGTGGCCATGCGTTACTTCTAAGTGTGTCTGTGAGTTGTCACTGAAGAGAGGCATGTGTGTGGTGGACAAAGGGAGGGGATCTGCCCACAGGTCACCAAGGGACAGAGAGGGAGGATTCTTCCCCATGTCCTCCTGCCCTTGGACATCAGAACTCCAGGCTGTACGCCCCATAACCCTCAGAGCTGTGAGGCCAGTCAAGGGTGCTCACTGTCACTTTTATTTGAGGGATGCGCCCCGCTGCATCATCTAGGCTGGCCTTGACTCACAGCTCCTGTCTCAGCCTCCTGAGTGCTGGGATCACAGCTTTGTACCAACATTCGGGCCTCACCGTCGCTTCTACGGGCACAGACTGCCAGGCTCAAATGCCAGCCCTGCCAGTTCCTGTGTGGCCCTGGGTAAATTAATTCCTCCTCCCCGGCTCCACTTCCTCATCACAGAGAGAGACTCGGATAAAAACCCACAGTGCACAGCAGAGCTCAGCAAGCACCCCGGGCCTCACCCCTCTTGTTATTCCCCAGCCTGGAGAGGAGAGGACAGCTGAGGAGCACAAAGCAGCAGCAAAGGCTGGGAGGGTGCCCGGCAGGACCTCAGCCTGGGTGGGTGCCGTCCTGTCTCACAGCGCCAAGGAGCAGAGCTTGGGCAACACGGAGGCAGACGCAAGCTGGAGAACAGCGCCACCCTCCCCGGGGATCCAGGAACAGAGGGCTGGAGGCTCCCTGGGAGACCACCCCAAAAGACACTGTCCACACCCCAGTAAGTTGTACGCAAAGCTAGAGGCCTGTGTCTCCCCAGCGGGTGAAGGTAAAGGCGACAGGGCATTTTTTCCCTTGCATTCAGGTTCACCCTTGACACAGCAGGCAGAGGCTGAGCCAGAAGGCCACAGGGTGGGCCTGCAGCCACACCCTCAGCAGAGGCTGAGCTGAGAGAGTGTCTCCCCTCTCCCCACCTCTGCAAAGACACACAGACAGACACACAGACAGACAGACAGATGAGAAAAGGTGAGGGGAAGTGGCTCACATGATTGTGAAGGCAGAGAAGTCCCATGGCAGGCTGTCCACCAGCTGAAGACCCTGGGATGCCCACAGCGTAACTCAGTTCAAGACCAGGGAAGCCGGTGGCGTGATTTGCAGGCCCAGGCCAGAGGGCTGAGAACTTGGCCAGGGTGTCTGGTGTCAAGTCAGGAAGTCCGGAGGCCAGAGAGCCCGGAGTTCTGACGTCCAAAGGCAGGAATGTCCCGGCCTCAGGTCACAGGAGAAATACGCACTTTCTCCCCCTTCTTGTTCTCTTAGTCCCCAGGCGGTTGGACAGGTGCCCACCCTGAGGGTGGGTCTTTCCCGTTCCTTCCACCACTCATGCCATCTCCTCCAGTGACACTGTCCTAGACATACTCAGAAGGAGCATCTGGCCGCTGCTCCAGGTGTTTAACCCAGCCAAGGTAACACCTAAAATTGACCATCACAATGACCCAGCCATGACCTCAGAGTCAGGTCTCAGGCTGATGCAGCCAGGTGCGCTCTGGAGGCTGTGACAGAGGGGTCAGCTAAGCCGGCAGCAGCAACATTGGGGCACAGACTCACAGTGACAGCTGTCACCAAGGTGACCGGGAAGCTCCCCCTGGAGCTCTCCGTGGTCCTGAGCTCGCTTGCGCTGACCAGGGTCCTAGCCTTGGTGGGCCTTTGGCTGGCCCCACCCATGCCCGTCAGCCTTCTCTGTGGTGCAGATGGCTCATGGCCTAAGGGTCACTTCCCCTGTCTGCCATACAGTGGCCCTGTCCCCCTGTGCCCACCCCTGGACACTTGAACTCCTGAGTCCTCAGCTCTGTGATGTGGCCCCAGAACGGGCCAGCCACTACCTGTGGACAGAGGATACCCAGACGTCCAGCATCCAGAGATGTTCAAGGTATCCTTGGAGTGTCCATGTGGGCTCTCTCTAGAGCCCAGCCCACCCTCTGCCTCCACTCCTGGACAGGAACTGGCCCCCAGCACAAGAGCACCTTTGGGGATGAGCCCTCCCTGACCCTCAGAAGTCATTTTGTCTGATCTTAAGCATCCAATTCTGATTGTCACTTGCCCCATCCTCACTCTCTAGCCCTCACCAGGCCTGTGCCAGGCCATCCAAGAACAAATTGGGGGCAAGTTTGCAGCAAATCCTGCCGTGTCCAGGAACTCCTGACACACCAGGGAGGCTATGATGGCTACAATGGCCAGATCTAAACCCTGCCTGTGCCCTTGGTAGGTTACTCCACCACCCTGTGCCTCAGTTTCTCCTTTCATTAATGTACAATGGGCTGGGAAACCTGCCTAAGGCACACAATGGATGCTCAGTGATAGGACTATTTCCAAAAGATGAAAAATATTTCCAAAAGATGAGAAGTATAAAACAAAAAGCGGCCTTTATTATGAGAACACGGAGAGAAATGACTGGCACCTCCCACCGCTGGCATCTGGTGATCTCTCCAGCGGAACACGTGGAGTGAGGCACATAAGTAGCCTCGATTTGGGGTGGAACCTAAGGGGAACATTAGGGATGCACAGGTAGCCCATTGGTCCTAGGTTTGGCGCCATAGGTAAATTTCCAGGGGCGGGAAGATGGCATCACAGGTAAATTCCTAGGGGCGGGGGAGACAGGGGCTTCCTGCTTCCGCTTGAGGCTTTCCTGGCTACAGAGTCCTGTCTGAGTCCTGTCCTGCCTTTCACTCAGTAAGCACCTCATTGTGATCAGAAGGCTGGAGGGTTTGGTTTAAATCCCAATGCCAGGATCTAGCTGGGTGCCCTTTGGTGAGATACTTAGCATCTCTGAGCCTCAGTCTTCTCAGATGTAAAAGAAAGAGGTCATCTCCTTGCAGTCCTGTGGGAGACTTGGCTGACCCACAGTGTGGAAGCATCTGCAACGATCGTGTCAATGCTCTATAAAAAGCTGTTTTTTTTTTTTTTTTTTTTCTGGTCTTTTTCCTTTTTATCAGTACCGGGGATTGAACTCATGACTGCCTGCTTGCAAGGCAGGCGCTTATGCTGCTGAGCTAAATCCCCAGCCCTAAATGGCTATTTTTTTTTCTTTCTTTCTATGTGGGTTCCTTGCCAGTCAGATGCAGCCATGCCTCGCCCCACCTGGCTGTTAAAAGGACCAGGCCAGTCGGGAGCTGCTTACACTGACTGGCATCCATCACCCTATGGGATAGCTCTCAGGCGCTCAGATGGCTTGCAGGACCTGCAACCAGACCTGGGGCATGTGGAACCGCACAGGGCATCCAGACTCCTCCAGATCTGCAGGCCCTTGAGTAAGAACAGGATCTGAAGGCCCTCGAGCAGGCCGGCAGAAAGGGCCAGATGTCTGATGACCTTGGAGAGGACACATACCACACCTCTTGCTGTGGGCCAGGTCTCAAGACAGAAGGCAAGCAAATGCAACCGCACCCTAAGTATAATCCTTAAGGATTGTCCGGATCACCTTGAGAAGCCAGGAGTCGCCATCCCAACCCCCTACAGGAAGAGTCACTGATCTCTAAGAATGCCCACTTCCTACATGACTTACTTCCCCATTTGTCCCCAATTTAATCAATTTTACCTAAACCACTGATCTCATTGGCTAACTATAGTTCTGTCCCACCTTATGCCCATCTGCCTTGTGAGTTCCCAGTCTTCTCCCACCTTGAACCCATGGTTTTACTCTAAAAGTCCCTGGAAAAGACAGAGTCTTGGGCAACCTGCTTGGGACCCCTTCTGACTCTCTTCAGACAGAAGCTTTCTTTCTCTCAATAAATATATTCTACTCTTCAAAAATAAAAAATAAAAATAGAAAAAAGAATACAATCTGGGCATCACGCAGGCCCAGTGCCTCATCCAGCCTCTGCTGTCCAATCCCTTTCTTCCTGATCTACATCAGCCTCCCAGAGCCTCTGCCTCTGCTTCCTGTTCCTTCCTTGGGGTCCAGCAGGGCTCAGGGCTCAGAGGACAGTGCCAGCTCCTCTGGTCTCTGGGGTCGGACAGGGGTCATTTCCAGCTTGTGGTTTCATGACCTCATGTGGAGTGACAGGCAGAGGAGGCAGCTACAGAAGACGGCAGATTCTGGAATTCCAGAAGGATGCAAGAAACAGCTGACGCTGGGCTTCCTCCTCCGGCTCTCACCACTGTATGAATCCTCTGGTTCGTAGCCGGCAGTCAGGTTCCACTAGGGCCACCCCTCCACACAGTGGTCACTCTACGGCCATTGGGGAAGCCAGGCTACTGATGGACACTCCCAAGACCTTGCTGTACACAGGCTGGAGTCACCAAGGGGCTGGTTCACAGGCCAACCCTGTGGCAGATACATATCCTACTGAGTAACAGGGATGTGTGTGTCACGTGACACACTCAGGCACCTGCATTTATGGGACTGAAACACAGAACTGAGACTCCCTGAGCACCCTGCACCTGTGGCCAGGCAGACCTGAAGCCCAGATGAGCTGTAAATCTGGGGGTCTTCCCCCAGATAAACATGAGTGGGCTGTCCGGGAGAGAGTTTGAGGTAGCCTGATGCCAAGGGCCAGGATCCAGTGGGGGTAAGGTTTCGGGGACAGGACTGCATCTTCCCATGGTGCCCAGAGGACCTTCGCAAATCCTATTCACCAGGCAGTAGGTGCTCCTCTGCCCATCTACAAACGACAAAACCAAGGCCATAAAGGAGAACCATTGCCACCTGGGGGCTGTTTGTGCTCCAGCCACGGTGAAGACAAGGTGTCCAAGCCATCAGAACACCCAACTTCCCCAGGTGCGAGTCTGCGTCCCACTGGGTCCGCCAGCTCAGCTACAAGGATGGGAGCCCAGTTCTCAGCCCTCTTCATCCTCAGCCAGCTGCACCATAGCCCTCTCCTCCCTTACACCCATCCCCGCCTAGCCGGTTCCTGGCACCCACAGGCTGCCTCAGATCTTTCCCAGAATGGCTGACAGGTGCCTAGGAAAGTTAGTTCCCAGGCTGCAACCCAACCCCACTGGAACTCTGTCCCTTCCAAAACCACTCATTGGTCCATGCAGAATGTGAACTTCTGTCCTCAGAGACAGAAATGGGCAGTGTGGATATAGAATATTCCAGGGGACAGCACTGCAGTAGAAACACATTAACCATTCTCAGGCTCGGGCCAATAGGGCACTGGGCTCAGAAGCCTATGATAGACTGCACTGTCCAGCAATGAGGCTCATGTCCACTGAGACCCTGCCTTCCATCATCTGCCCCTGCCTTGCCTTATTCCTGTTGACAGTGACAGATACTGATTATCATTTGTTTGCTACATGCCAGGCACTGGCTGGGTGAGTCATCTACACTTTAATCCCACAAAGGACCTCGGAGGCAGGAATTATCACCCCCATTTGACAGATGAAGAAACTGAGTTTTGGCCCACTCCTCTGCCCACCTGTGCTAACCCACTGTTCTCAAGGGCCTGAGATCCGTACAGCCCCATCTGAGTGGGGTGAACCAGGGAGGGTGGAGAAGACACCGCACCCCCCATTAGCCCATGTCTGCCGATGACCAACCTTCCCAGCCATAGTAATGAGCAGGAATATGTCTGTGGTGGGGAACTGTGCCTGGCCTGCGTGGTCCACTCACTAACCACTAATCACAGGTGGCCAGTAAGTCCTCAGACTTGAGGACAGCAACTTATTCTTTCAAATAAAATAATTAATTTGTGTTTTGATTTTATTTATTTTTTAGGGGGGTACCGGGAATGGAACTCAGAACCTTGAGCTTGCCAGGCAGATGCTGTGCCGCTGAACTATATCCTCAGCTCTATGTTTTAACTTTAACTTAAAACAGTGACATATGCTGGCAGGGGCTGTAGTGGATCACGAAGGTTGAGACTGTTCTAAGCGGGAGGTGGAGAGCCGGCCTGGCCCATGGCACCAGTCCAAGCAGAGTGGCAAGGTCACAGGAGGGAACAATCAAGCAGGTCAGGAAGCAGGGGAGGGCCAGGTATGAGACAGTGGTGAGCTGAGGACAAGATCCCAGCACAAGGGTGCCCATGGGGGGCCAGGGGACTATGGCAGGGCGGGAAGCAACTCTGGGGACCCTGAGGCACGAGGCAGGAAGCTGGAGGTGGCGTTCCCAACCTTGGGAGAGCGGGTAGGGCTGCAGTGCGGCCTGGGCAAAGTCTTCAGAGGAGGAAGAGCCGGTGGGGCTGAGGAGAAGCACAGGTCCAAGAGGTCAGCAGTGCCCAAGGCATGATGAGGCTGGGAGAAAGCCAAGCGACCTGGGCAGGGCTGCTGCACATAACAGGGCCAGCTGAGACACAAGGGGACAGGTAAGGGGCGGGGCACAGAGGGAGCCCGCCTGGCGGGGGTTCTCCGGCTCCTGGGTCTCAGTCCCTCCCTGTGCAAGGGGACCCGGTAGTGTCCATGCCAGGGCTGTGCTGAAGACTGCAGGCACTGTCTACCCAGGAGAGGGGAGAGCAGGGCATCTAAGGCAGAGCCAGGACTTTGCGTACAAAGTCTGACAAGAGGCGGACGCACTGGGGCCTGCCTGCAATTGCAGGTTATCAGGCAGGAGGATTCCAAGTTTTAGGCTGCCTGAGCAGTTCAGCAAGCTCCTATCCCAAAATTAAAATAAACATTTTTAAAAGGGCTGGGTACGCTGCTCAGTAGTGGAGCGTTTGTCTAGCATGGATGAAGCCCTGGATTCCATCTCCAGTACCCACCCAAAAATAAAAAGCCTTATGAGCCCCACTATGACTCTACCCCTCACTGCAGGGACAAGAGGACCTACTCCAGGGAAGAGCAGTGACTTGGCCAAGGCCTCAGAGCATGAAGCACTGTATGAACATCAGAAGGCAGAGGACAGAGAACAGGTACCTGCTTAGCGCAGGGCTGAATGCCCACAGTTCAGAGGGGCCCTCAGAGATCTACCTGCCTCAGCCTCACAGCCTAGAATGGAGAGATGCAGACTTGACCCAAGGGAACAGCATTCAGGCAGAAGCAGCCAGGCTCCTTCTGGAAGAGGAAAGGGGCTCTTGCTGAGATCCCCTTAGCACCGCAGAGAGGGAGTGGTGAGGTGGCCCAGCCCAGAGCACAGAGCGCTGCCGGAGCAGGGCTCAGGCAGAGGGGCAGGTATCTCCCCAGGATGTGGCTCTCCCTCATGGGGAAAGTCCCCTCCAGCAGGGCCACAAGCATCACAGACTGGCCTGATGCCGAGCCGGGGCGCACTGAGAGCCATGGGGACTGCCAGGGTGCAGGGGAGCCCCAGGGCTGTGAGAGGACTGGGGGGACGCTGGTGCTTCTGCCCAGGGGTGGGGGAGACAGATGGGGATGACCTCTGGGCTGGGGACGGGAGCACAGCAAGGAGCAAGGAAGAAGGAGGAGGCCCTCGCAGAGCTGGCACAGGACAGGGGACAGAGGACAAAAGAGAAAATCAGCTCAAAGAGGGGACACCAGGTGTCAGGGAGGGTCCTGTGAGGACAGGACACTTAAGCAGAGGAGCCACTGTTAGAGGGACAGGACCCTGGACCAGGCAGCCACGGGCACCACAGTCAGCATCCTGGAGCCCAGAGGCCAGTGTGCAGAGGACAGCCGGAGACACGCAGACCCTCGGGGGTGTGGCGAGGACACTGTCCCCTGCTCCTGGCTGCCTGGGCATCCAGGTCACCACCCCACGCAGCTAAGCCTCACCGCAGGCAGGGTGGGCAGGCCTGTAACAGGCAGGAATGTTCCTCCAGGAGACCCCCATCCTCCTCCCCTTCCTCATGACAGCTGGCACTCAAAAGCGCCCTCTGCTGCCAGGTGCCATGTGCCCCCTGCCTCACTCTGTTCATCCTCACAGGCACGGAGCACAGGGGAACTGCCTGACTGGCAGCTGGTGGCTGGCAGAGGACTCACACTCCTGTGCCACTTGGGGATTCCTTGCTCAGGGTTTCGGGGAAAGGGCCCCTCTCCTCGGGGCATCGTCCAGCGGGCTGGCTGCAGGCATTTTCACACCACTTCTTGCAAAGGCCAAAGTTCCCCTAAAGGACTGAGGAAAGCCTCAGAACAGCTCTTCCCACCCCTACCCAGCACCGAAAGATCAGGCCACTCTCACCAGGGCCCTATATCAGGTCCTAGCAGCCTGGCACTGGGGTTAGGGTGATGCCTTAAAAGTTGGCATAAGCCCCCAGGTGGATCCTGGGCTCAGATGACTCTGGCTCTGCCCTGCAGTGCCCTTTACCCTTCCCCACTGCACCACAGCCCTGCCCATCCTTACCCACACCTTCCTCCTTCCTCACTTCTCCCCAGCCCTGGTCACCAGGAACTCCGGTGGTTTCTGTTCACCTGCCATCTGCCTGACCTTGGCCTCCAGCTGGCCAAGCCTGGCCACAGCCTGGGGATGCCTCCAACTTCCTGGGCGCAAGGCTGCCCCACCAGCCTGTGCCTGGTCCGGGGAGACAGGAGGGTACTTCTAGGGCCTACACCAGGGCCACCCTCTGGCAGGTGTGCCCGTTGGCCCCATGGCCTGAATGCCTTACCATTCCACCCTGCATCAGGCCACTTTCTGGGCACTGCCAGCATCACTGCCCGCCCTCCTGTCACCTGGTACCTGTCACAAGGTCCTCGGAGGCAGCACTTCTTTTGGGGCTGCAGGATACATCCAGTCCCAGCTGCTGCATACTCTAGATTCTACCTGGCTTGCATGGCAGCCAATTCGTCCCCAGAAGCTCTCCCTGGCCTCCTGGGTGACTGTAGGTAACTACCTACCTCTGCCCAGACCAATGCCAGCATGGCCTTGCACCTGGGCTAGTTCCTGGCTCCACCTCTTCCCAGCTGAGTACCTTCCCCTTGTCTGGACCTCAGTCTCTTCATTTGCGAAACAGGTAACCAAGCAGCGGGAGAGGCGGCCAGGTGCCGGGGAGGCTGGAAGCACCTGTTTCCTGGTCAGGCTGTCAAGGCCAAGTGTCTGGTAAGCCACAGCCCTGCCTCCTCTTTGAGCCTTACCCTGTCCCCTCTCTGAGCAGGGGGAGAGTCAGTGCAGATCTAAGCCCTGACTTCAGGGACACTGCTGGACCTTCTCAGTGGGATGTGAATGGGAATGGAGGGGCCCTTATGGACAACAGAGCTCAGAAACAAACTACCTCTATGCATAGAGACCCAGTGTTTCAAACAAGGCAAGGGAGCCGGATGTGGTGGGGCCTAATTATAATCCCAGGACTTTGGAAGACAGAGACAGAAAGACTGAGAGCTCCAGCTCAGCGTGAGTAACAGTGAGACACTGTCTCAAAATCAGACAAACCAACCATCAACAAAAAAAGGCTGAGATGTAGCTCAATGTGAAAGCCCTGGGTTCAGTCCCCAGTACCAGACAACAAAACAAAACAAAACAAAACAAAACAAACAAAACAGAAAAGAAGAAAAAAAAAAGCAGGAAGTGGAAACTCAAGAGGGACAAGGGACCTGCGTCCACCCTGCTTCCTCTGAGAGCAATTGGTGCCCAACCGCCCTTGAGAGAGGGTGCTAAGGCTCTCCCTGAGGCAGAGCAGAGGCTGAGCCTTGTGGCTGGTCATGGATGAGGAACGGGTGGTCTGGAAGAGCCCCCCAGATAGCAATTGTACTTCCTGGCTCCAAGCCTCAGGGTGCACCCTTGGCAAGGCATCCATTCCTGGGGCAAGAACATAAATCAGACGCTGACCCAGAAGGCAGCTGAGCCACAGCACCGAGCACTCATGCTTTGGGAAGCGAGCCTGCCCCGTACCCTGCGCCCTGAACCCTGCACCCTGAGCCCTGCGCCAGGGAACTGCACAGGATGCCTCCTAGGTGGGGCTTCTCCCTCCTTCACACCGAGCTTAGGGCCTTCCTCCTTTGGGGATCTTCACCCCTGCCGGCTCAGGAATCCCTGGACCTCCCTACTTGCATCATTCTAGAGAGACAGTTCCTTCCTCTGTCTGCCTTGAGCCTCCAAGTCCTGTTCCCAGGGGTTGACAGTGATCAGTAGAATCAAAGTCCAGGAAATGAAGGGGCAAACAGAGTACTTTGCCTCTCTGTGCCCCAGTGTCTCCATCTCTAAGAAGGATTAGCATCCAAGAGGCTGAGAGCCTCCCCAGGGGAGAGTTGAGAGGCAGCCGTTGAGAGGGGGGAGCATCCTAAGGTTAGGGAGGGATGAGGCTGACAGGAGGAACAAAGCGAAGCCAGGGGCACCAGGGTGGGGTGGAGGCAGCTGGGCCAGCTGCTGATACAGAGAGGTGATTAATGATTAACAGATTCTGATTAGGGGAAGGAGAACCCTGCTTCCACTCTACAGGGGCCCAACAATCCATGCAGCCAGACTTCAACCTCACCCTCCCATGAGCTGTGCCCATCCAGGTAATCACTGGGCTCCCAGGAATCCAGAGGTCATTGGGGAACCAATCCCATCAGACTTCACAGGCCTTGACCTGTCTGGAGAGAAAACAAAGCAATCCAGGGGGCCGGGCCCATGAGCAGCTCTGCCCTGCCTCAGTTTCCACATCAGTGAAATGGAGATCTGGTGCCCTCTACTCCACTAGCTCCCGGAGGTTGGTAGCTTATGAAAGAGGCGGCAGGGGACAAGCAGGGTCAGAGGGGTGGGGTTGAAGGTTCCTGGTCAGTGCTGTGGGAGACCAGGAGGTGGCTCTGCTCAGCCACTCCAGAGACGGTGTGGGTGGTGTGGTCAGCGGCAGCAGCCTTCTGGGGTGCAGACTCAATCCCCACCCCTATGCAGCTCACTGCACCTCCCGGGCCTCGGCACTACCATCTGCAAAGCAAGGCCATCGAACCCCCGACACAGAGCAGTCTCAGCGCCTAGGCTGGGCCTCGGTGCCTCCTCCAAGTGACCAGACTGTGTGCCTGGTGAGGCCCACATGCTGCTGCTCCCCCTCCAAAACCCTCCTGGAAACTGGTACCTTTTGCTGCTCTGCTGCCCCCAAGGTCTTGCTCCCTGGACTCCCTCCTGTCCCTAGGCCCTTCCGTGCCCCATCAACACTCAGAATGGAACTCAGACTCCTCTGGGTGCCCATGAGCCCTGCCAGCCGGGGCCCTGCATCTTCAACGACCTGGCCTTTCCCATCTGTGAGGCTCCCGCCACACTGTGGCCTTTCTGACCCTCGAGCCCTCAGGCTTGCCTCTTGCTGGCTGCAAGACCCTTCCCTCACATCTCTGTGGGCTGGCACCTCCCAATGTCACTGGTTCCCATTCTTCAGAGAGGCCTTCCTGCCCTCCCGCCCCCTGCACTTATCCCTGAGAGACTGCTGTCTCCTGTCCTTGTTTATGCCTCCCTCACCCCCACCCTGCATGCTCAGGGGAAATGTCAACCACAGGACAGAAGAAGGGTCACTGCCATTCCCACCCGCGTGACAGAGCCTGGCCCAGAGCAGGCACTTCGTAAACAGCTGTAGAATGAGAACCAAACAGTTCAGAAGCACAGGAACCCTGCTGAGGAAAGCAGATCACATACTCTGAGAGACAAGCACCCTCTAGCCGGAGGATGCCTGGGCCATGGGCCACTGAGTGCCCACTCCTGACAGTGGCCCTCCTGTGCCCTGGCAGCCCACAGAAAGACCCCAGCCTCAGGCCAGCTGAGATCAGCACAGTCCTGCTCAGCCAGCAGTGTCAGCCCCTCCTGCCCAGTCCTCCAGGGACAACGCACAAAGGGCCACTTCAGTGTGGAGCCTCAGCTCATCTCCAACCCAGAAGCTGGGGGGAGGGAAGGAGGGGGTGTCCTTCCCTTCTCCAGCTTGGGGGGCTGGCACAATCACACTATGGCCAGGCAAATCGTGTGCCGACACAGTGGCGGGCAAGGGTGGGCCAGCGTACAGGGGCAGGTAGAGGATGTAAGCCCTGAGAGAGGGGAGCTACAGGCTCGGTGGGAATGACCAGGGCTGGGCAGCAAGGAGCACAGTGGACAGGGCTGAGAGTCACATGGAGGCTGGCTCCCGTCCTACCTGGCAGTGGCACGGCCTCCGGGCACCTCCTCAGCAGGCCAGACAGGCTCTCAATTGGTCATCGACAGCCTGCCTGAGCTGATAACCTGTGACCCGTGCCGCTGACCGTGCTGGCATTCTCAGCATCCCTCCTGCTGGTTATGTGACCAGCCGGCCAGCCACCCAACCAGAGCCACCCTTAAAACCATCCTGCTCTCTGACTTCCTCAACCGTCACTGGTCACTCACCCGTCACCCCCCCCCCCCGTCTGTCCCACTGCCCTGAGCTGCAAACCACGCCCTCTCCCAGAGCCTGGGCTGGGGCTGGCTCAGCCCCCATGGGCACTCACCCAGACAGCAGCCGCAGCCCACCTGAGGACAGGTCCCAAGCAGCCCAGCAGGCCAAGCTGCTGCTGCAGTCCCCTTGGACCCAGCGCCCTGGGGACAAAGTCCCAAGATTAGAGGAGGCAGGGCTCCTGCAAGCTCCTCTTCCCGCCTGTTCCTTCAGCACTGATTCGGACCACAGCTGTTGTGCTCTCTGCTCCTGCAGCCCCTTCCCCTGTGCCAGGGCTGTGCTGTCCCACGTCCCTGTGTGCCCAGGATCAACACTAAGGAAGGGATCATTCTCAGTGCACTGAATGAATACATGACCCTCTCCAAGTCTGCAAGCTTGCAGTGTCAGTATGCTTCCCGGCTCTCAGGCCTCAGCTGGGGCTCATAAAAGTGGCCCCAGGCCCTCCGTTCTGTCTGTCATACATCCTGGGATCCTCACAATCCAAAGTAGTGGCTCATTTGTGTGAATTCTAAGGGTCCCTTCCCAATCCCTTGGGGATGCTGATGGTGCAGGGAAGACACACAGGAAATGACTCCAGCCCTCGGGACATTCAGGCAGCTGGGAGGGGCCATGGGAAGTGAGGAGCAGTGGCTGAGCCAGTTAGGATCCTAGTCACTGGCAGCCACACTGCAGCTCACCAGCACAAGCTCAATGCCCACAAGGGCCTGGAACACAGCAGGTGCAGGAGACTGAAAGACCAAGCTCAAAACCCTGGGGCCACCACGGGGAGGAGCCAGGGAGGGGTCAGGCCTGAGCATCTAACTCGGGTCTCGACAGCTCGCACACAGCTGGTTGCTCTGGGGCCTGGGCACCTGGTGACCGCCTGCCACCCACAGGAAGCGGGAACAATGTGGCCTTTCTCCGCTCTCCTCCCTGTGTAATCTACTGCATGGGGCAGCTCTGCTCTGAGCCTGGGGCTGCAGCTGAGAGCCAGGCTGGCTCTGGAAGAGTCACTGCTGCATAGACCCCCAAGCCACCTGTGGGATGTGCTGAGGTATGCTGTCTCCCCGGAGGTCACACTTCCTCTGCCCTGGTCAGCCTGCCTGCTCCCTCAGCCAACCCTGAGAATCAAACCACCTGCTCACCCGTTGGGAGCCTCTGAGGGTGACAGTGAAGGTCCCCAGGCAATAGGGTGGCCACCTTGCTATCTTGGGAAGGTAATGCTGCTGCTGCTGGTGGCTGGGGAAGACAGGTCTCCTCTGTGATGAGGACGCCAGGGCTCTCTCGGGTTACTACCTTCCCCTCTCGACAGGGGACACTCAGGAGGTCATGGCCGGGGGATGCCACAAAAGCTGCAGGGCCTCAGCCACTGTTCCTTAGCACCATGACACCACCAGTCAGTTCTTATCCTGGTGATCAACTCACTTCCCCCCCCAGGAAGATGGGGAAAGCGCTATAAACGGGTGCACACAGCGCGAACCTGCCACCGACTCTGGGGAAGAAGGAAAAGCAACATGGCCACTGCCATCAGGTGGGAAGGAAATCCCAGAAGCCTGGTCTGGTCCAGAAGCCAGGGACAAATCTTGGCAATGCCACTAACCTCCGGTGTGACTCTACCTCCCAACCAATGGGCACCATCTCATTTCATTCCCAGAGCCCATTTCACAGACAAGGAGGCTGAGGCCCATGAAAGGATGTGGCTTTCCCATGATCAGGCACCAGCAGGCAGTCGAGTCACAGCCGCTGTGTAGAGATCAAGTGGGTGCCAGCCGCTGCTCTCTGAGTCTGAGGCCCAAGTTCTGCCCCCTCCATACCCCTGTTTCTCCACTGACCACTAAGGGCCAACCTCAGTATTCTAGAAGACCCCACTCTTAAGTCTGCTGTTCTCTAGCTCTTCCACAGGAAGGCAGAGCATCCATACTCCCAGCACCAGGCCAGTGGGTGCCGTGTTCTAGGTGCTGGTCCCACAGAAAAACAGGGGACATTAAGGATTTTCATCTCACAAAAGTTCTGTATCCTGGGCTCAGCACTATCCTCGGGTCCTGTGTTCTGTGTGCCCTGGGCATCCTGTATCTTCTTGGGGCACACAGCAGTGGGACTGCTTGGCAGTCCTGCACACCCCAGCCCATGCCCCTCATGGATGCTTTAGCACTGCAGAAGACACTGAGGCCAGGCCGGAGCAGCCTCCCGCCTGTCCTACCTCCCAGCCTGCACTGCATGAGACAGGTGTGACAAAAATGTGCTGACTGACCCAGGCCGGCCGGAAGGACCCCTACGATGACACACAGGCACAGCCTAAGAGACTGTGTTCACGTGTGACAGAGGTGCTTACACATCACGGCCATGTGTGCACACAGGTGCAGAACATGCACATATAGCTGTGCACATAGCGCCCTGAATCTGGCAGATCTGGGCCTCTGGCACACAGCAGGTGCTCACTGACTGACTGGCTGGCTGAATGAATGAATGAATGCTCTCTACCACGCACAGAGTCAGAAGTCGGGGTTGGCACCCAGGATCGAGACTGAGACAGGATTACGAATGATGTGACCGCGGGTAGAGCCCGAAAACACTGTGCAGGAGGACAGGAGAAGGCACTTGGAGGCCAGAATCTGGAAAGACATCAGCCAACAGTGATGACCATACGCCCTTGGCACCAGGGACAGTGGTGAAACAGACAGCTAGCTGTGCCCCTGCCCCGGGGGACACCTCTGACTGGAAGAAGCAGCAATGGTTTCCCCAAGGGGAACGGTGTGGCAGCACCAGAATGAGACCAGAATTAGCAACAGCCAGGAGGCAGAAAGGCGAAGGCCACACAGAGAACAGATGGCAATGACCTCAGAGCGTGCAGGGCAGGGCAGGAAGTACAAATGCCAGGTGGGGCCGCGGGAAGGAGGCGATAGGTGTCTAAATGGAATTCTTGGGCACCGCCCCCCCAGTAGCCTCCAGCCTGGACACCCATGACCCGATTTCCCCAAATAAGGGAAACAGCCCGTCTGCCACAGGAGCACCTACCCTGGACCACATGCGTGGTGCCAAGCGACCCCTACTGCAGAAGCCCATGGCTGGTCACCCTAGAAGCTGCCCGTAAGTGGTAACCCCAGAATCAAATACAGTAGTGCTGGGGGGGAGGACTACGCAATGAGCACCTTTCTTTCCTCTTGCCTTTAAAATATAACTTCATTTTGGGGGTCCTGAAGAAAATCTGGAGAACGGATTGAAAGAAACAGGCAGCACCGTGCTCCCTCCTGCCTTCTCAACCTGCTCTGACCTGCGATCCCCAGTGGGTTCCCAGCCCCTGCACCCCAGTGTTGGGACAAACCATCTGCATGGATTTCCTGCCAGCTTTGAGGCAACATGCATTTTTGTCTATCAAGCTGTGTCCTTCCCCACACTGGAGGACAGGAGCTTGAGTCCTGGGGACTCTGCTGTCCCTACTCCTCGTCCACCCCCAGAACTGGTGAGATGGAGAAATGCTCCTGCTTGGGAAGAGGGTGGGGGGCAGAGTATCAGGAGAAGGACTCCCCATATGCCCTCGGGGGACTGCCAGCCTCTCTCTGAACCACTCTGGGAATGCAAGGTTCCTTCTGCAAATGGACATGTTCTGCTGGCCAAGCAGGTCCCAGAGCTGGGTCCCCTCTCGGGGCTCCACTGCAACTGCTGGGCACTCACAGGAGCTGCCCATGCTGCTCATTCTCATCCATCTCTTCTTCGCCACTGAGACACAGACGGTGACGTGAGCCCTGCCTCTGGCCTCCTGACCTCCACAGGGTCCTCTTTGTTCAGCAGTGTGTCCAGCCCATCCCCCCACTATTATAGGCCTCAGCAGATCCGCCCTGCCCGAGCACCCTCACCATCCCACAGGGGCCAGGCATGGCTTCAGAGAGCAAGGATGACCCTGAGTCAGAGCCATGCAGGAGAGAGGGAAGGGTGCTCCAAACACGGAGACTGCAGCTGGAAGGCCTGCAGGGATCCCAGCCCCTGAAATCCTCCTGGGGAGGGGGAAGCTGGTGCCATCACCCCAACAATGTGGGCACATCACCCTCCACGCCCCACCGCAAGTGCGTGGAGAACCCTCTCGGTGGATGCAGGGCACCAGTTGGTCTCATGTATGGCTCCAAATACTTCCACAGCGGTGACAGGCCAGGCCCTGTCTGCCTCAGGAGACCTGTTTCCCGACCCTCCTTCGCTGCCACCTGCTGAGGCTGCCGCCTGCTGAGGCCGCCCAGATTTTGATAGGGCTTGTCTCAACGGGGTCACTTTACGCGGCTACAACCCTCTGCCCAGCTCCCCTCCTCTTCCAGGCCATCTCAGTGAAAAGGCAGAGCTGTCGCCTGTTCCCTGCCTTGTCCCTACCGTGAGAATGAAATATGTGTGGAACGCATTGTAAACCACAGAGCACTGCACAAGCACAGCTCATGCGGTGGGCCACTGGCTCCCCCGCCTGGGACTCAGTTTCCACATAATGGGATGAGCAGCATTTCAGCAACACTGTCCACGGGTCCGGAGACAATAACAGGAAATCAAAACTCGCGTCTTAGTCTCATTCATGTCCTAAAGATGAGTTAAACCCCAGTCCTGGGCAGTAGTCAGCAAGGTGTCCTTCGGATCGGTCACTTTCAGGAACTAGCCCTCCCCTCCCCCACCCACAATTACCATCCTGCAAATATTTAAGAGGCCTTTATTGATGCTGCCTAGGAGCCAGGCGGAGAGCCAGCCCCCAGCGCGTGCCCAGCCCTTCCTGTCTTTGGCACACACCCCTCACAGATATGGTCTTTCTCTTGGGGTCACTAACACCATTCACCCTGACCAACTGCTGTAACCCCAAGTAGCAAGACAGCCACCAGCCTGTGCTCTGCCAGGGGTCAAGCACCAGGGTCACAGCCAACCCAGGACCGGCGCCCAGCGAAAGGCAGCACTGCGGTGCCCAATAAAAGCTACGAGAGTTGTGGGAACAGCATAATGTGTGAACATTTAGGTAGTCAGGAACAAAGGTGGAGAGCAGGTGGGCAGTGGGGCTTCATGAGACTGGGCACTGGTTCTGAGTCCCCAGGTTCCGGAATTTCCAGCACAGTGTTTTGTGTGTCTGTGCAGACAATGTGAGTGCAGTATTGGGGTCTTATTAAGTTGCTAAGTTGTCCAGGCTGGCCTCAAACTTGAAATCCTCCTGCCTCAGACTCCCAGAGAGTCAGGATCATAGATATGGGCCACCAAGATTGGTTCAGAGAAACATTTTTAAAACCATGGGTTCCCGGCCCTGCTGTGGTGGGATGCTTGTGCACAGGGACTGAGGGGGGCTGGGGGAGTGTGCACGTTCTCCATGCTGCCCTGGCAAGGCTCAGCAGGGCTTCCAGAGATGATGGGAAGGATGGCACTTGCATGAGGGCCAGGAAGCTGGGAGGTGGCTGTGTTTCGGGGGTGCTCACGGCTCCAAGAGCAGGCCCCCAGCAACCCATGGGGAGAGAAGGGGTGAGTATGGGTGGCCGAGGGGCCAGACAGGCAGCCCTGACAAGCTCAGGAATCTATGAATTCAACACCATACTTCCTGGCTGTGAGCCCCCCATTCTAGGCATCCCCAAACTGCCCAATGGAGATTAAAGTAGCACCTGCACTCAGGAATTACAAAATGCAGCTAGGGTAATGCCCTCGCCCAGCATATAGTAAGTGCTCCATGAACAGAAGCGTGGGATTACAACTCAGCTTGGAGGTGGAGGTAGGGAGCAGCACCCCAAAAGATGCCCCTCAGCATCTGCTATCACAGGCCCAGAGCCGTGGGGGACACTTCTTCTGCACTCAGAACAACAGGCTCCGGGCTATTCTTTTTGGGAAGCTCCTGGGCTTCTGGAACGTTCCCCATCATTGGGGAGCAGGCCCTGAGGAGGCCCACGCATGTGCACAGGTGGCCTCGTCCTCCCCTGCCCCTTACCCTCCCATCCCTGGGGATTGCCACTTCGGTGAGAACCAAAGATTTCAGCCAAATAAGCTCTAAAATCTTAAAACAATAAAGAAATTTGGTGTGAACCATTTCTATTTCTCCAATTTTATTTTTATATAAAAGATGATAGGGTGGGCGGGAGGGGGGAATTTCTACTGCGGTAGCACAGGAAAAGTATTTCAGAATTCTGTAAACTTCCCAAGTTATGAGTAAGACAGCAAGTCCCCTGCTCAGCCCTATCCTAGGCCACAGAGGACAAGGTGTATTTCGGGTCTGCTCCCAACCAAAGCCTCCGTCCTCTTCCTGGGGGTGAGGACAATGAACCCTACCAAGCAGAGTCTCTGTCTCCCTCAGTGGTGGAAGCTGCCCTCTGGAGGGTCACTGCCCTCTGCTGGGATGCGGGAGGGGTGTGATGTGCAGCATGGGCTGGCAAAGTGAGAATCCTTCATTCACTTATTTACCAAGACTACCTGGGTACCTCTGTCTGTCGGTCTGTCGGGAACACACAACAACAACCACGCTAAAGAAACAGGCATGTGCTGTCTGGGTCCACAGCTGGGAACCAGGACTCACAGGGTCCCCCTGAGCCACTGGTGCTCAGTGCGAGCTGCATGTCCTTTCTGCAGAGGGGGCCCCCATGGTCCTCTGGCATGGGCTTCTGCAGGGACACGTGTGTCCACTGAGGGATGCACAAGGCGACAGCAGAATGGGGAGAGTCTGTCTGATCTGGAGTAAAGAACTGGCATTATGGAGGGGGGACACAAGGAAGCTCCTGTCCCCAGAGTTTCAGGGAACAGAGGAAGGGGTGGAAAGGAACAGAAAAGGGAAGAGCATAAGCCACAGACTGGAAGGCAGTTTGGGAGCACATTTCAGAGCCTGGCTAGACTAAATCATGGGGGTGAGCCCGAGCCCCACTATGCAAACCCAAGGAACCTAAGGTTCAGGGGAGCCCATGGCAGGTACAGAGCAGGAGTGGGGTAGACTCGGACACCATGAGCCCCCGTCCCCTCTACCCTCGGTCCCACACTGGCCGTTAGGGTGGCCTCTAGCCTCCAGCACGTCCAGAACTTCTCTTGCCAACCTTCCACCCACAGTGCTGCCTGACACCACCCAGTCTACGTGACCAGTGGTCACTGTGGCCACTTCTGTTCCGTCAGCGTTAAGCACTGGCGTCAAGTTGGGTGCTAAAGCTGAGGATGTGCCACCTCCCACAGGATGCTCGTACTACACACGGTGGGAAGATTTACACCACAGGAATCTGCCACCACTACGCATGGGCATTTTATTTTCCCAGACAGCCAGATCCCACCATGCTTGTGGCCCTGCCACAGCAATGATACAGGAAGGCAGGCTCTGGCCACAGAGCCACGGTCAGGAGATAACAGGGCTGTGACAATGCATCTGCAGGTGGGCTCCTGAAAGGGGTTAGTAAATGCCCAGGGGAAACCACCAAGTATGTCCAATACTAACGGTGGGCACCATTGCCATTTAAGAGATGAGAACCCTGAGCCCAGAACTTCAGAGTCACTAGTCCACAGTCACATACTCAGAGGAAACAGGGCCAGGAATGGAACCAGGCCAGTGGATCTGGAATCTGCTTTTAATGACGCCTGCCCCGTTCCCTGGTCATTCTAAGGTCACTCTAAGGATGGTCACTCTAAGGATGCTCAGTAGCATCTAGTGCCCATAGGGCTCTAAGCTCCTGAGAGCAAAGCCTGCATCCCTCCCAGCACAGTTCCATTTATGTGAAGACATCATGTCTCTTGGCCAGAATATCTGAAGAAGCTTCTGGAAGGGAGCCCTGGTTCCCACGTGGAAGGTGGAGCTGACTTAGGGGAGAGAATACATTATGGACAACTTCTGCAACTGTAGGGCACTCACAGGTTTTGGTCTTGGGGAGCACAGCAGTATACCCCAACTATCATGGCTGGATGGGGGCAAAAGGTAGTGGGCACCCATGGGGTAAGGGGACAGTGATGGAGACCACTCTGCTGCCAGTGGCTCCTCACCCAGTATCTAAATTCGCCCAGCCCTGGCTACCTCAGTGCACGCCCCACCCTGCCACAACCCTCAGGGATGCCTTCCCGGCCTCCTGCTGGCATGGCACAGCCTCAATTCACAGGTAAATCTTGCAAAGGATCCCCCCCCCTGCCAAAAGTGGAAACTGAGGCTCAGAAGGCCAACTTCCTGCCGCTACGTGGAGAGAATAACCAGGTGCACAGAGCAGCCCTGCCCACATCAGGTGCCCTGGCACATGCTCTGCTCCCACGGTTGGCTGAGTCAGTATGCTTGCTCCCAGCCTTCTCTCCGCTCCCTGCTGTCCTCAAGAGCCTACAACAGCTCCCCAGTGTGGCCTGCCACCTCGCCTCCATCGGGCCCTCCTGCCAGTCAGGCTAGGCTCCCTTCTCCACCTCTCAGTGCCCGACAATCCCCAGCCTCCATCTCTCCACAAGCACCAGTCACACCCACTCCTAGCCCTCGAGCCTACCATTCCCTCAGCCCAGAATGCCCTTCTTGGCGCTATCTACCCAGCAAACTCTTCCAGTCTCCAGAGTATAATCGCTTCCGGTGAGTTCTGTCTCCCCCTTGGGCTGAGAGTCCCTCTTTCAAACTTTCCCAGGATCCCTGCCTATCTTAGCCCGGGGTAGCATCAATAACTTGGGTTGCCAGCTCAGGGGTAAGGGGTTTGTCTTACTCTCCCGGGCATCCTCATGCTTGGCCCAGAGCCTGGCCCTTTAATAACAGAGCCTCTCTGGTTGACACGACAGTGCCCTCCACCCCCCATCCCCCATGGAGGCTCATCTGGACTGGTGTGAAGGGGAATGAAGGGGACCATCCCGGAATCCCACTGGGGTAGCCTTCCTGCCCACACCCACTGTAGGTGTCACCCGACCTCCGGCCAACAGGGTTGGCTGAGCTGCACGCATCTCTTCTTGCTGCGCCCCAGCTCCAGCACCCCCCCATACACACATACACACACACAACCAGGCGCTCCCCTCCCCACCTCGGTTCCAGAACTCACTATTTGCAGATATTTATAGCGCCCTTCCCCAGCCAGGATTCCTCCTCCGCCCTGGGCAGTGCAGTGCAAAGAGCGGGAGCCCCCCCAGGAAAAGGTGGGGGCTCTCTCAGTACCCGCCTCTGCCTGGTCCCCACGGGTAGCTACGGCCCCAACCCCCGCAGCAGCCCAGAACCCCCGACCGCGCCTGGGCCTCGTCGTCGCCGCCGCAGCAGCCCGGGGTCGGGGGTGGGGAAGGCGGGCGCTCAGGCCTCCGGCCCCCAGCCCCGCGCCGCGCCGGAGCCCGGGATGGGGGGCGGCGCACAAAGCAAGGCTCGGGCCCCGCGCCTCGGGACGCCCTCCGCCCCGGCAGGGAGGGGGTCGGCGCGCCGCGGAGCTGCCCTGCGGGCCTGGGAGCAGCCGGTGGGGAGAGGGGGCCGCTCAGCGGCTCCCCGCATCCCGCCCCTGCCCCAAGGCCGCGCTCAAGGAGGGGCGCTCGGAGCGGCGGGGGCTCCGCGGGTCCAGGACTGCAGGGCTGCGGCGCGGCCCGCGGACGCCGGGGTCAACTCACCCATCGCCCGCTGGGTCTCAGCAGCGGCGGCAGCAGCGGCGGCGGCGGCTCCGCGGTCCCCGGGGCCCCCGGCGGGGAGATGCAAGCGTCCTCCGCAGCCTCTCGCCCCATCCCGGGCTCCGGCGGCGGCGGCGGCGGGCGCCCGGCATCGCAGGCGGTGCGGCCCCGGCCCGGCCCGGATCTCCGCCCCCCACCCCACCTCCACCCGTCCCGCGGGCCCCGCGCGGCCGCTCGGCTGCACCCCGGGGTGGCGGCGGCGGCGGGGGCGCGGCGAGCGGGCGGGCGCGGGGGGCGCGGCGGCGAGGCCAAGCGCTGCTCGCGGAGGCGCCCGCTCCCGCCGGCCGGGCGGCTCCGGCCCCCGCCCCGCCCCCGCGCAGACCCCTCCCCTCCCCCGCCAGCCGGGCTCCGCACGCCGCGCCGAGCCGGGCTGGGCCGGGGGCGCCTGGAACCGCAGGCTCGGGCCGCCGCGCGCCGCGCCTCCCGCGTGTGCTCCGATCCAATGTGTGAGTGCGCGCGCGCCCCGCCTGTGACCGAGCGTGCGCCGGCCCACGGCCCGGGCGTCCTGTGCGGAGTATGTGTGCGGGGGGCGGGCAGGGGGGCGGGGCCCGGCGGAGCGCGCGTCGTGGGGTGATCGCGGGGCTTGGGGTCCGGCTGTATGTGTCTTTGCGGTGTGCCTGGCGCCGTGTGAGTCGTGGCATGTACCCGGCTCGTCCCAGGTATGCGTGGACGTGGACGTGCACGTCGGTGCTGGGGTGTGCACCTGGGCCGAGTGTGCGTGCACACCCCGTGGCTGAGCGCGTGCTCAGGACTCTGGATCCTGGACTGAGTGCGCTAGTAATCTGGGCTGCTGTGATTTAGTAAACATGTCCCTGACCCTGTGCGGAGGCCTGGCCCTGATGGGTGAGAGTGGCACAGGACTGTCCGGATGGCCGCACACATCTGGGTGTCCAGTGGGATACAGCAACTCCAGTACAACAGCTGTGTCCAGCCATGGCCTTCGGCATCTACACACACACACACACACACACACACACACACACACACACGTCCCCAAAGCCACTTTCGCTGCCCTCTGAGTGGCTCGTGAGTCAACCAACTCACCACGCCTCGCGGACACTAGGCCTAGTGGGTCTCAATCACCTCCGAAACCTTGACTCCTCGAATTCGCACCCAGGTTCCTCATTACTTCTCTCTTGGCAGCCTCCGCATGCGTCCAGCGCGTTACACCCTTCACCATTTCCGGTTGCACAGGGGGCTGGGGACAGTCACTTCCGCCGCGTGTGCATGGCTCGCTGAGTGCGCGCCCAGCGCCATTGGTGGATGCTAGGGAGACCACACGGCGTGCCCAGGCTGATGTGCGCCCCCCAGCTCCGTGTGTTTTCCTTTTAGCTTCCTCTCAGGTTCTGGTCACCTGGCCCTGTCTCCTCCTGCATCACCACCCATAGCCTCCTCTCCCCCCAGACACTCTAAGCCATGGGTGGGCAAACTTTTCTGTAAAGGCCAAATTGTAAATATTTTAGTCTTTGCCGGCCACATGGTCTCTGGCGCGACTATTCGACCTGCCAGGTGTAATATAAAATCAGTCATAGCCCGTATGTAAAGAAATGAGTAGGAATGGTTTCCAATAAAACTTTATTTATGACCACTAAAATTTCAATTTCTTGTCATTTTCACACATCTAGTAATATTTCCTTTTGATTCCTCCAAAAAAAAAAAAAAAAAAACATTTTAAAAAAGGCATTCCTGGGGCTGGGGATTTAGCTCAGCGGCATAAGCGCCTGCCTTGCAAGCAGGCAGTCATGAGTTCGATCCCTGGTACCGATAAAAGTAAAAAAGATAAAAATGAAAAAGACCAAAAAAAAAAAAAAAAAAAAAAGTCATTCCTAGCTCACACTTTGAGCCCATCTCTAAGACCATTATAATGTCACCCCCAAATCTGATTTTTTTTTTTATCTGTACCAGGGATCGAACTCACGACCCCCTGCTTATAAGACAGGAGCTTATGCTGCTGAGCTAAATCCCCAGCCCCCTCCCCAAATCTGATTTGTCCTACCCCTCCCCGAATGTCAGCTCCTCTTCTCCTCAGGTGAATTGTCAGGGCCTCTCTACTCTCCGCCAACGCCCCCACGCCTGCTCTCAGGGGATCATGAGTACTCTCTGCTGGGACTCCTGCCCACTTTGCACCCTGCCTCCCACAGCTAGAAGTGCCATCTCAAGTCTGCTTCCCCCACTGGCCTTGCTCTAGGCATCATGAAAGCCGGAACTGACCCCGTGTAGACCCAGCTGGGCACAAGGTACCTCTCCCTCTCCACTGCTCGCAGCAAAGCTTGAAGCTGAAGGCACAGGGAGGCAGAAGACCGGGGAAGCCTGGCTCCGGGACTTCACTCTTAGTCTGTGGCAAGTCTGAGTTGGCTCTTCCTTTACCTCAACCTCTGTTCGCCTCAGGGCTGTGTGTCCCACTGGTCAGGGCAAAGTCCAAGTGGCGAATGTGCCTTTTTAGACTTTGATTGTTGTGGGTTTGGAGGCAGAGTGTAGCTAAATTGCTGAAGCCAGCCTCACACTTGCCATCCTCCTGCCTCAGGCTCCCAGCACACCGGGATTACAGGCATGCACCACCACGTAGCTCTTTAATGGATTAACGATTTTTATTTGGAGAGATTATAGCTACACATAGTGTAAATCTGAAAATGACCACAAGATGACCAGTGGAAAGGAATTTGATGCCACAGCCAGCCTATTTCCTTCTAAGTATCTAACTGCCATGATTTAGTGTTTCTCGTGGCAAAGCCATTTTCTTGTGATCCCAAAAGCAGTCCGATACACTTAGAGCTCAACTGCCTTTGGGTTTTTGTTTGTTTGTTTTGGTCTGGGGTTTGAACTCACAACCTCATGCTTGTCAGACAAGCACTTAAGCCACTGAGCTAAATCCCCAACCCTCTTTGGGTTATTTATTTATGTGCAATGCAGGGGATGAAACCCAGGACTTTGTATGTGCCAGGCAGTGCGTTCTACCAGGAAGCTAAATCCCCATCCTCCTCTTTTATTCCCCACTCCCTCCTCTTCTTCTTCTTCTTCTTCCTCTTCTTCCTCTTCTTCTTCTTCTTCTTCCTCTTCTTCCTCTTCTTCTTCTTCCTCTTCTTCTTCCTCTTCTTCTTCCTCTTCTTCTTCCTCTTCTTCTTCCTCTTCTTCTTCCTCTTCCTCTTCCTCTTCCTCTTCTTCTTCTTCTTCCTTTTTCTTTTTGAGACAGGGTCTCCCTATGCAGTCTAGGCTGGCCTTGAGCTCATTTTGTAGCCCAGGCTGGTCTGGAATTTGCAACCATTCTCCTGCCTCAGCCTCCCAAATGCTGGGATTACAGGTGTGTGTGAATCACCATGCCCAGCTTCCTTTTTTGTTTGTTTTGTTTTGTTTTTGGTCCTGGGGATTGAACTCAGGACCTTGCGCTTGCCAGGCAGGCGCTTATGCCACTGAGCTAAATCTCTGGCCTTTTTGTTTTTTAAGAACACATACAAAACATTCTTGTCTGTCCCTGGGTCCCGAGCCCTGCTCAAACAGTACAGTGGGAGACAGGGTGCTCCCTCTCCTGCCCCCACCATCGTGAGCGTGAGAGTGGGACTGTCCTTTGATCCTCAGGGCCGGTGCTTCTGGAGGCTTCTGAGAGGCTCTTCCTTGCTCTCCATCCTCTCCCCATTCGGGGCTTTGTTTTCCCGACCTTTCCAGAGTCCCAAGCTTCTTGGGAGGCCTTGGAGGGAGGGGGCACTGCCTGGCTTAGGGTCATACCGAAGTCCGCCTCCGCCTCCCTGTGCAGTTTCAGTCTGTGGGCTATGTGGTGAGAGGACATGACAAGTGACTTGTTTGGTCACACAGCCAGCCCCTGACAGAGTCCTCCCAGCCCTGCCCCTATGGTACCTGGAGGCCCCCTCTGACAGCTGGCCAGTCAGTGCCTTCCTTGGAAGGTGCTCAGCAATCTGCATCCAACAGGAACTGGGACCTCTGTTTTCCCATCTGCAGAGTGGAAAGGATCACTGTTTTCCATCCTGTGGGTATCTCTGACCCCTGGGTATCTGTGACCTCCCCCTGCCCCTCACTTTCTCTCCTCAGAGAGGCTGTGGGGGGCCAGGCTTGATAGGTGGTCAGTCCCCCACCCAGCCCCTCCAGAGCCTCTGGCTGACAAAGAGTCACTAAGCCCTTCCTGGGAGAAGCTCAGATACAAGATTAACCAGCCCCAGGTGGTGTCGCCTTACAGCCCTGCTGTCCCCTTTCACCTGGGGCTGATTTGGCTCTGGAAACAATTGCTAGATCTGTTATCCTTTCAATAGCTGCTGCCTGGCCTGGCACGGAAATGCATTCCTCTCCCTAGGACCTTGTACTCCAGCTCTGGAGCTTCCAGGTGGGGTCTCCTGACCATGCCACGAGGGCCATACATCAAACTACCAGGGCTCCTGGGGCAGGCAGGGAGGCGCTGATGTAGCAGAGTGAACTGGCTTCGGACCTCTTGGCTAGGCTAGACTCTGTACCCAAAGTCTCGACTGGAAGCAGCTTTAGGGGAGGCCAACAAAGTGGACAGCACCAGGCAAGAGGCAGACACATTCTGCCCTGGCTGTGTCCCTGCCACTATTCCAGTCTCCTCCTGGCCTCAGGGGCCCAGCTCAAATGCTACTTCTTCAGTCTCGTCTCCTGAGCAGCTGCTTCTAGGCCCGCCCCATGTGGTCCTGGGCTCACCTGGCCCTGCTGTGAGCCTTGGGGTACTGGGGTGAAAGCCCCCAATCCTGGCTCCTAGTTGAAACTTGGGGACAGAGTCCCTAAGGCAGGGTCCCTGGGCCTCCAGGTTGGTTATCTGGGCCAAGTCCTGCTGGTCAGGGCTTGCCTGAGTGACCTTAGACAAGTCCCTTCCTTCCTACAAACCTCAGTTCTTGGCCTTGTCAGGTAGGGGCAACGAATTGGACAAGGATCCATCGCTTGAGGGGTCAGGGTGTCCAGAATTTCTCCCAGAAAAATGCTGTGTATTTATAACCAGATATATGTGTAAACATGGATGTGGTTCCTATGATCAGGCACACACATGTACAAATGTAGCAGTGTGAGTGTGCTGCGTACACTGGTGTACGCGTGTACTCTCACTTGCATACAGGGACATGAACATATGCATCGAGCATACGCAGCGTACAAGGACGCGAGCATGCGCACTGTACAAGGACGCGAGCATGCGCACTGTACAAGGATGTGAACATGCGCAGTGTACAAGGATGTGAGCATGCGCAGTGCACGTTCTCCTTGGGCAGGGTACTACCCAGGGTCTCGGGGGGTCAGGACCCGTGTGAGGAGTGGCTGGCAGCTTCTCTGCCCGGTCTGGAAGGTGGAGCAGGCTTTGAAACAGCAAAAGAGGGAAACCGCATCAAGGCTAAGGAATAGGAGAACAAAGGCAGCAGGCAAGGGGGTGCTCTGTAGATTCAGGGGAAGATTGGTCGCACGCAGGGAGAGCCTTGAGGGGAGGACCCCTGCAGGCTCCGAGGGTGCGCAGGTGCTGAGAGTTGACCAGGTCCATAGGCAGAAGCTAAACTGTGACTGGCCCAGGAGGGTGGCCTGCTGGGGTGGTGCTGAGGGGACCTGACTGAGTCACATTGGTGGCGCCAGCTGGCTTCATACGCTTAGTGTTCACAAAGCAAACTCCTGCCTCTGGTGCACCCAAGGGTTTCCTTTCCCTGTGTCAATCACAAGACAACCCTCACAGCCCACAACCTTGCACACAGAGACACCCATGTGCACACACAGGGCACACCCTCACCCCGGGACCCGACCCACAAGCCTTGCTGGTCACTCCCCATAAACTCACACCGCCACATTCCACAGGGTCACCGAGGCCCATGCGGGGTGGTGCCTGCTCCCTGGACCTCCTTCCTCCTTCCCCATCCCCAGCACCCGCTCTGGTGATGGTGCCTGGCTGAGACGGGGAGTGGAGGGCCCACCAGTAACGCTGACTCCGCCCAGTCACCCAGCTACAGCTCCGCCTCCTTGGTCACTGAAGTTCAGGCTTTGTCCCCATGGGCACTAGGCCAAGCCCAAAGCTGGCAACCCGGTGGCCCCAGGGAGCGCTGAGCCTGAGGATGACCTTAGGACATCCAGGTTGTCTTCACTTGTCCAAGCCTAAAGCCCATGGGCCCAGAGGTGGCCTGCAGGGAGTAGCAGCTTCCCAGGTTTGTTTATGAGCAGGAGTTTTGGTAAACCCCTGGTGTTGCTGGAAGCCCTGGGCAGAGATCTGGAGCCAGGCCAGTGGGTGGAACCAAAAGAAGAACAAAATTCACCCACAAAATCTAGGGTGGACCAGAGAAAGCGAGGATGGGTTACTTCTCCCCCCAGGTCTCAGTCACTGACCCCTCAAACCCACACACAGTCCAGAACTGCTAGATGCAGCTCCCAGCATGCAGAAGTGTGGAGGAGGAGGATCGCAGGGTCATCTGGGGGCCCCCTGCACCATCTTAGTACCATAGCACTCTGTTTATGTGTGACATGGTGCTCTCTCTTTCACAAGCCAGTTCCCTTATCTTATCAGAGAGGAGTCTGGGTGTGCCTAGAAATCCTGGCCCCAGAGTTCTTCAGGAACTTGGCCTTGGCTAGGTCTTCCACCTCCTCCCCCAGGTTCCTTAGACCGTGCCATGCCGTAGTTTCCAGACCTTGCCGTCCCAGGTACTCACCTGTCCACATTTTCCCCACACTGGGCCTGAGACTGGCAGAGGGACTCATCCACCCATGCATGGCCTGTCCTCTGTGGCCTGCTTGAGTGTGGCCAGGTTTCCGGCTGCTCCTGTGCACGTCAGCTGCATGAGCTTAAGGACGCTATGGCACTTGCAAGGGCTCGGGGTGATCACCAAAATTCTGGTAGCTCCAGGAGGCAGCATTAATCCCAGCTACTCAGGAAGAAAATTCCAAGTTCCAGGCCAGCCTGGGAAATTTAGTGAGATTCTGTCTCTAAATAAAAAGCCAGGTGTGCTGGCACATGTCTGTAATCTCTGGGAGGGCTGCAGCTAGAGGATCACAAGTTTGAGCCCATTTTGGGCAACTTATCAATTTAGCAACATTCTGTTTGAAAGTTAAACAATTTTTTTTTTTTAAAGCTGGGTATAGGGGCCATGGATTTAGGTCAGTGACATAAGTGCCTGCTTGGCAAGCACGAGGTCGTGAGTTCGATCCCTGGTACAAAAACAAAAAAAGCTGGGTATATAGCTTAATGAGAAAACCCTGGGTTTATTCCTCAATATCTCCAAATAAATAAATAACATACACACAAAAAAATTTAAAAAGAGGTAGAGAATAAATAACTAAATACATAAAAAGAGCTGAGGCTGGAGTTCAGTGGTGGAGTGCTTACTTCACATGCATAAGGCCCTGGGTTCATCCCCAATAGGCAAAAATAATAAAAAATAAAATATGGCAGAGTTTAAATTCTGCTATCATTATGGCTTTGGGCCACTCATTTAAACTGCCTGTGCCTCAGTTTTCCCACCTGTAGGATGGGAATAAGAACCTTATCTCCTTCCAAGGGTAGTGTCAGCATTAGGTAAGTGTGTGCATACTGCACCTTGGAGTAGCATTGCTAACATTCCTCCCCATCCTCATCCTCGTCCCCTCCCTCCTCCTCAGAGGGGGTCGATACCTGCAAACCTTGCCTGCCCAGGGTCTCCTACTTCTGTGTTAAGGTTGCCATATTTGCTAGTTGGGAGGGTCTGTGGTGGCCACTGAGCTCCAGGCTGCCCCCATTAAACTGGTGAAATCATGGGGCTCAGAGAGATGCTGGGCCTCCCCAGGACGAGACAGGGCCCGGAAGTATGACCTTCACCGGGGCAGTGCACATGGCCCCAGGCTCAGGCCACTGGTTGGGTGCTACGCTGCCACCCCAAGGACACTGGACCTCAGTGCTGGAAGTCAGGACTGAGGTCTGTGGAAGCTGCGCCCTGCCCGTGGCACCTGGCTTTAGAGTGTGGGGTACCACCCTGAGCCTGAAGCAGGTGTGGACAGAGCCAGGGTGGGAGCAGAACTGGGGTTCTATAGCTGCCCTCACCCCTTGATTCACCCCACACACAGTGAGTGGGTTGGTGTTGGGAATTCTGAAAGGAGCTGGTGTCTTCCAGTGCAGGAGCCAGTTCTCAGGACTTGTCCCCGCTGTGGGCATGAGCCCTGGCGGGCTGGGGAGCAAGGTCAGGCAGCAAGGCAGGGTGGGACCCAGGGAGCAGGGAGCCCCCTGCCCTAGGGTCTGACTGTCCCATGGCCCAAACCTGACCCCAGATTGGCCTCTCTCATCCCCTCTGTTCCAGGGGCCACCTGGCAGACAGAAGAGGGCTGGGGTGGGGGAGATCAAAGGACTGTACCATTCTGCCAGATACCTGCCAGGGATGCCAAGAGAACATTCCTGACGAGGGAGTCAGACCAGGGTTCGAGAAGCCCTGGAACCAGGCACAGGAAGGTACAATGATACAGCTGCCCTGTGGAAAAAATAAATAAATTATGTGACCTGGCCATTCCATTTCCAGACAATGGAAAGCAGGGACAGGAACAGATGTTTGCACATCTGTGTTCACAACAGCATCACTCACAACACAAAGGATGGAAGTGGCCCGTGTGTTCAGCATCCAGCGTGGATAAACACAATGGGGTTTCTCCAGCAATGGAATATTATGTGGCCTTAAAAAGGAAGGAATTTCAAACACATCCTATAACATGATGGAGCCTTGAGGACATCGTGCCAAGTGTGATAAGCCAGCCAGGAAAGGACAAATACTGTAAGCTTCATTTCTATGAAGTCTCTAAGTACTCAAATTCAGAGACAGAAAGTAGCATGGGGGTTGTCAGGAGGTGGGGCTGGGGAGGAAGGATCATTACTTAATGGGTGTAAAGGTTTAGTTTGGAATGAGAAAGCTCTATAGGTGGGTGGTGGTGACAGCTGCATGAGACTGTGACTGTACCCAATGACACTAAACTGTCCTATGTCTAAGCCATTAACCCATGGTAAAAATGAATCTGGTCATGGTGGCATGTGCTTGCAGTCCCAGCTGTGTGAGAGGCTGAGGTAGGAGGATCACTTGAGGCCAGAAGTTCAAAGCCAGACTGAGCAACATAGTAAGACCTTATTTAGGGGCTGGGGATTTAGCTCAGCGGCATAAGCACCTGCCTTACAAGAGTGTGGTCGTGAGTTCAATCCCCGGTACCGATAAAAACGAAAAAGACCAAAAAAAAGACCCTATTTAAAAAAAAAAACGATAAATCAATCTTATATTGTGCATATTTTATCGTAATGGGGAGGGAGGGAGGGAGGGTTTAGAAAAGGTTAGAAGAGAGCCTGGAACAAGGTGATCATATCTGTCCTCTTCTTTTCTTCACTTTTTGGATGTGGAGACAGGCACGGAAAGGATCAGCTGACTCCAGAGCCTGCACTGGGTACCACTGTGCCACTCCTGAGGCTTCCAGGGGGAGCAAGGAGGGAAAGACCTGCCCCGCCTCCTCCCTGCTGACCCTGTGAATGCCATTATCTGGGGACATTTTCTCAGAACCTGGAAGGCCAGGGTGGGGCCAGGGCGGAGCGGACAGGGAGCCAGGGCTGAGCAGGGCAGGGCAGAATAAAGATGACAGCCATGACTGTGACATTGCCTGGTCAGGGTTCCCCACAAAGCCCAGGAACAATGTTGCCACCAACAAGAGAGCAGGCCCGACTTCATTCCCCAGTGGGGCCTGGCAGCCTCCCGTCAGTGGACTTGGAGCAGAGAGGACAGGAACGGCCTCCAGAGAAAGGCTGTGGGAGCCTGTAGTCTGCTTGGGCCCAGCCAGGCCAGCCTATCCTCCAAGGCCCATGCCAGCCAGGCCCTCTGTCTTCAGCATTTTGTGGAACACCATCAAACCTCCCACCTTGTCCCAGAGGAACCCATCAGCAGCACACAGTTGGTTCCAAGGACTGGAATCCACGGGTAGAAGATGCTCTGCCAAGATGGCCGCCAAAATGGCCTCCTTCCTCCTGGCCATGGGCTGCGGGGACCCGTGGCCTTTCACTGAGCAGAGGCCTGGAGAAGGATGTGTTCGCCTTGACCACACAACACGAGGGCCTAGCCTGGGAGCCCACCATCTTGTGCTGTTTATTATACCTGGTGGGGAAACTGATTCCCAGGGAGACTATTGGCTTACCTAGGCCACTCAGGACTTAGACCCGGGCCGAATGTCCTGTCACTGTCTGCTGTGTGGGGATCTGGCGTAGCTTCCTTCCTGGTTGGCCTGGGCAGGTGCTGCTCTTGGCTTGTCATCTCTGTCTGTCTTGTTGGGTATCTCTTTGGCAGACAGGACCAGGGCTGACCCTGTCATCCCCGCCCCCCCCCCGGGTGACAGCTCCAGAGTGGGTTTTAAAGTAGCCAAATCCTGGGGCTGACCCTGGGAAGCCACCCACCCAGAGGAGTCTCCAGCCTCAGCCACCCGGTAATACACCCTGAAGGGTGGCAGAGAACATCCCCAGAGGTGACACACTGAGGATTACTTCGGGCTAATGACACTTCAAAAAGACAGCAGGTGCATGAAGTAAACTTTCTGGGAGGCCGAGGCAGGAAGATCGAAAGTTCCAGCCCCTCACGCCCACTCCATGGAGTTTCTTCTCCACAGTGGCTCTCATCCACCTACTATAGGAGCATTTAGGTTTTGCCACTTCTTTTTGAGGGCTCCTGTATCCCATGAAACTTACATTAAATCCATTTTTTGCTTTTCTGCTGTTTATGTGCTTTTTGTCTGTTTCATTCTCAGGCCCAGCCAACATAGTTTATTTTGGTTTTTGGTGTCTCACCTATGTAGCTCAGACTGGCCCTGAATTCACAGCAATCCTCCTGCCTCAGCCTCCCATGTGCTATGTTTACTGCTGTGTGTGTGCCACCACGCCTAACAAGGCCCAGCTAACAAAAACTAAGAAGCCAAAAGATAAAATTTTACTTCTCCTACACCTCATTGGCATGCTCTAAATCTGGGGTCACTCCCAGCTATCTGTGGGCCTAGTGAGGCAGAGGCCCTGGGGTAGGCAGGATCTGCCTGGGCCAGGAAGCCTGAGGGGCTGAGCCTGAGATCCCATGGAGCCCAGGGCTCCTGACCAGTTGCTGTTTGCAGTAACTGCTGGAGCCAGTGGGGAGGCCAGGTCCTGTGAGAGTCCCCCGCCCCCACACATCCCAGCTGCCCAGGAGGATCTGAGGCTCTGAGTCCTACCGTGCTCCTGCACCAGCCTGAGCCCCTCATACAGCTGGCCAAGCTGAGCCTCAGTGTGGACTGGGGAGTGGGTGTGGGCCTGGAGCCCTGAGAACCGGGCCAGAGCTGAGGCTCCCGGTGCCACACTGCAGAGCGAAGCCAGGCTCCTCCCCACACCCTCCCACCCTACTCCCTGCCTTCCACACCCCACCCTGAGGATTTTCCTGATTCTCCTCCTCACTCCTCACATTCACTCATTCATTGATTCATTCATTCATTCATATCTGTCATCCACTCACTCAGCAAACAATTCTGAGAGCCACCTGGATGACAGCTCCCTGGGGACACAGATCACAGAGACAGACCCAGAAGCCAAAGGCAGCACCCCTCAAAGCTGAGCCATGAGCAAACCGTCCCAAAGAAACACTTCTCAGCCAGGCCTGGTGGTGCATGCCTGCAATCTCAGCCCTCGGGAGGCTGAAGCAGGAGGATCTAAAGTTCAAGCCCAGCCTAGCAACTCAGTGACCTAGTGATAGTGATATTCTGTTTTTAAAAAAAAAGTTATGGGCATAGTTCTGTTAAAAGGCCCTGGGTTCAATCCCCAGGGCTGCAAAAAATAAACAACAGACCCTCAAACTCGGTATCCGCTGAACCCCTTTCTCTGTCTCCCAAGAGCTGGCAGTGGCATTTAATCTCTATCTCTGTGAATTTGACTAGGAATCCTTCATGCATGTGGAGTCACACAATATTTGCCTTTTGTGACTGGCTTAGTTTACTTAGCACTCAGACCTCAAGGATCTTCCTTGTGTGACAAACTCACAATCCCCCGCCTGTGTTCAGGCCCAGTGTGGCTCGACCGACCGTGCTGGGAGCCCGCAGCCTGCTTCTCTGTTCCTCCTTATGGGATCCCTCCTTGGGCTGCTGAGAGCCCCGCTGCTGTGAGCGGGGAAGTGTCCCTTGGTACCTAAAAGTGGAATTGCTAGGTCAAGGGGAAATTGTTTATATCATTTAGGATTCCCCCTACTTTTTTTACTCAGGTACTGAGTTCTGCAGATGGAATCCAGCATCTTTACACTAAGCTACATTCCTGGGGATTTTTTATTTTTGTTTTGAGACAAATTCTCTCTGAGTCGCTAAGTTGCCCAGGCTGGGCTAGAATTTTTTAATCTTCCTGCCTCGGCCTCCCAGAGTACTGAGATCACAGGCATGCACAGCCAGTTAAGGATTCCTTTTCAGGTGGTTGTTTCAAAGAAGCTAAATAGGATTATAGCCAATTTGGTTTTACTTATAAACTTTAAAAAATCCACTAAGTTAAAAAATGCAAAAAACCCCAAACAACAACAACAAAAAGTGCTTCACTTCTTCAGGTCATCTCCAGAGACTCCAGTTTGAAATATTCTAGAGCTGTAGTATGCAAAGGGGGGAGCTGGGCCTTAAGGGCAGGGAGCCCCAGGGTGTAGCCAGCTGTATAGATGTTTGGTTCAGGTGACATGAAGCCAGATTCTGCAGACTTGGCTGGGAAGAGAATGAAGCAGTGCTCACCAGTGACTTCTACACTGGTTACACATTGAAATGTTAATACCTTGGCTATAGTAGGTTTAAGAAGCCATCATGGGGGAGCCAGGGATTCAGCTCAGTGGCCTAAGTGCCTTCCTGGCAAGTATGAGGTCCTGAGTTTGACTCCCAGTATCAGGAAAAAACCTATTGTGATTAACATCATGTGTTTTCCCGTCTTTCTTGTTTATTTATATTTTTTCATTTATTTGAGACACAGTTTTGCTATCTAGCCCAGGATGGCCTTGAATTCATGGTGGTCCTCGTGCCTCAGCCTCCTGAGTACTGGGATTGCAGGTCTTTTTTCTCAGGGTGTACCAGGAATTGAACTCAGGACCTCGCGCTTGCCGGGCTGCACCAGGCTGAACACCCCCGCCCCCGCCGCCCGCCACTCATTTTTCTTTTTCAAATGTGGCTGCAGCACATCTGGAATGGCCTCTGGGGCTCCTGCAGTCTCTCTGCTGGGCTGTGACCTTGAGAGACCTCATCCAGGAACAGAGCCTCATCCACAGCTCCTCAAAGTGGGGGGCAGAGACCTCGGGCTTTTCCTTCATAACTGGCAGAACTCACACACTATAACAATAACCATCGGGAAGCCGCAACTCAGAGCCTTTCGTGGATTCGTGGATTCGCAGTGCTGCCCAACCATCACCTCTTTCTGGTTTCAACTCTTTTCACTGCCCTGGAAAAACACCCTGTACCAAGAACAGCCACAGCCACGCCACCCACTCCGGGGCCCCTGGCAATCACGTCTCTGCCTCTGTGGACTTGCCATTGCTTCTCAGCCTTTTGGCTAAGATCAAGTGTAGTTTCCATGAATTTGTCTGTTCTGGACACTGGAATCATGTAATACACAGGCTTTGTCCCGGGTTCCTTCACCGAGCATGATGTTTTTAGTCCCTCCATGCTGAAAGTTTGTAAAGGTTTGCTCCTTTTCATGGCTGAATGATATGTCATTCCTCGGCTATGCCACAATCTGCTGATGGGTGTGTAGGTTGTACTGTGATAAATGCTGCCATGAACTTTGTTGTAAAACTTTTGTCTGGTTATATGTTTTTATTTTTAAGAGTAAAATCACTATATGGTGGTTGTTGATTCCTTCTTTTTTTTTTTTTTTTTTGTACCAGGGATCAAACTTAGGACCTTGCACTTGCTAAGCAGCTGCTTGTGTCCCTGAGCTATATTGCTAGCCCTGTTTCTGTTTTGTTTTGTTGTTTTGAGACAGGGTCTCACTATGTAACCCAGACTGACCTCAAACCCTTGAGGATCCTCCTCCCAGCTGGGATTACAGGTGTGCACCACAACCCCTGTCCTTGCCTCTTAAACATTCACCTTGCTTCTCAGGGTTCTAGATATACAAGGCCCACTGGCGCCTGGTGTGGGGAGGACAGCTGGCCTCACTGGATGCGCCTGTCAGGGCTCCTCATGTCTATGGGCCAGGACTTTCTTCCTGGGAGGATACTTTAGTGTCCTGTTTGGGGGGTGTAGGCCTCACTGCATGCTGGGGGTATGGTTTTCCTGTGTCCTTAAGTCACTTTTTTTTTTTTTGTAGTGCTGGGACTCGAACCCAGGGCCTGGAATATGCTAGGCAAGCACTCTATCACTGAGCTAAGTCTCCAACACTCCTTGTGGATTTAGACTAGGAAGAAGGGGAGGAAGAGAAGAAGGGACAGAGAAAGAGGATAAGTTTCTTTCTGCAGGTTTAGTGGGGTCTTCAGAAAGACAGAAGCCTACACACAAGCACAGTCAGCCATCTGTACAGTAAAGTTGTCTGGACGAGACCAGCCTGACAGCCCAGGATCCTCTGTCCTTCAGGGATGCTTCTGGCCTGGTCCAGAGCCCGCCTACTCTGGGGAGCTTCCCAGACCGGTCAGCCAGAAGGAGCTCCCCTCAGCCTGGCCCCATGGTCATCACCCATCACAGCTGAGCCTCAGGGAGCTGGCTGCCTTGGGGGCACTGGGCTCCCTCCTCAGCTGAGTCATTTCTGGCCCTCGCCCTGGTACAGCAGTCTGCAGATTGGCCTCCACAGAGTCAGCACTGAGCACACTTCGAGTGAGATAGAGAAGGACACCTTGGGGAAGAAGATTCAGCCTGGGTGGGGGTCTGAGAAACAAGGCTTGGTGGTACACACCCACAATGCCAGCACTCGGGGAGGCTGAGGCAGGAGGATCACAATTCAAGGCCAGCCTAGGGAACATAGGGACTTAGTGAGACCTTTTAAAAAACTGGGGCTGGGGATTGAGCTCAGTGGTGCAGAGCTTCCCTGGCAAGTATGAGATCCTGCGTTTGATTCCCAGTACCCCTCCCAAAAAATCTTAAAAAATTAAGGTTGTAGATGTAGCTTAGTGTGAAGGCCTTGGGTTCACTGCCAAGCACCATGCAAACATAAATAAATAAGCAGCTCAGCATGAGGAAATGTCCCTCTGTTTCCACCTCTGGGTTTTTTTTGACTTGTTCTTGAATCTACACTTAGGGGCCTACAGAAATGTTCACTTTTGAGCCAGGCGTGGTAGCTGATGTCTGTAATCCCAGCACTCTGGAGGCTGAGGCAGGAGGGTCATTGTGAGTTCGAGACCAGCCTGGGCTACAAAGTGAGCTCAAGGCCAGCCTGAACTGCATAGTGAGACCCTGTTTCAAAAAGCCAAAAAAAAAAAAAAAAAAAAAAAAAAAAAAAAAAAAGGTTCTCTTTTTTTTAAATCAGAAAAAAAACTTTTATTATTTGTTTATTTTTGCTTTTTTGAGACAGGGTTGCACTTTGTAGTCCAGGCTGACCTTGAATTTTTTCCCCCCCATTCCCCACCTTGAACTTGAGGTGATCCTCCTGCCTCCCCACCCCCACCCTTAACTCCGTACTGGGATTACAGGGGTGTACCATCATGCCTTAAAGACTGGGAGAATGGCCATTTGTTTGTTTGTTTTGGTACTTGGAATTGAACTCAGGACTTCATGCCTGCTAGGCAGGCCCTATGCCCCTGAGCTCTATCTCCAGCAGTAAAAGAACTTTTAAAGAATTTTAGTACATTAATCCATTAATTTTTACTCCAACACTTTAAGCAGTCTCTTGTGTGTGTGTGTGTGTGTGTGTGTAAGAAAGGCCCTCAGAAGTCACAGTGCAGTGTGCCCCAGGCCAGACCACCCATATCACAGACCTTCCCTCTGGGGTCAGCTCCTCTGGGGGCCACAAATCCTGCCCTCAAAGGGCACCAGGACATGGAGACAACCAGACTGTTGTATTTGTCATACTCAACTGCTTTGAAACTCCTTGAATTCGGCATTTGATTTGGACACAAAAATTGTCCCTGGAACTTGTTTGGTACTTGATGCACAAGCCGGAGCCTGTCTGTGCTGATTGCCTTTGTTTGTCCTGGTCGTGTGTGAATTTCAGCAGAGGCCTCAGTCCCCTGCAGACTGCATGGTAGAAACAGGGAGGCCCGGGTGCTCTGGCACAGGGTCCTTGGGGAGGGAGGTGGCACTGAGCGGGGTCCCATAGGGTGGGGAGGTGTCAGCCAGGGAAGCCTCTGAGAAGACCCAGGTGCACAGAAAGTACCACCCAGGCTCAAGTCCAGAGCGGGGTTGCTGGCTGGCTCAAGTGGGGCTCAGGGACCCAGGAGGGCCCTGCTCTGCTGGAAAATGAGCCTTCCCGGCACCTGTAGATGTCAGGCCTTGCCCACGGTCATGGAAGCTGCTGTGCACATGTCACTTTCTGGACATAGTCTGAGGCACTGGGACCTCCCAACAAGGGCAACAGCACCTCTGCCCCACCTGCCCAGCCCCTCATTCCCCATAAAACTGCACTGCTTCTCCCAGGTCTCACCAGTCCCATTCCCTCACCCCACAGGGTCACACCTCTCACCTGGGTCTGGGCCTTTGCCACCTTGTTGGTTTCTATGAAGTGACAGGTCCTGAAAATGAGGTGCAGTGATGAAAAGAAAGCAAGAGAGAGACTGTGGGGGGCCCAGTCTCCAGGAGGAGGAACTTCTTTCGCTGGTTGTTTATTAGTCTTTTCTTCACAGAAAGCAAGAAGGGTAAAGTACAGGGAGATAAAAACTTAACTGTTTAACCATCCCAGGGACCTCTCTGGCTGTCTGCTGGCAGAACTATTTTTGACTGTTGATAACCAGTCTTGGGGTCTGACCTTTAAACAATGATCTCCTTGGCCCTTACAAATAGATTGTCCCTTTGTCTCCATGGGTTTTTATTTGTTTTTTTCCTCTCCTAGCATTAATGGTCCCTGTATGTCACAGGGTTCGGGAAGCCATCTAGATTCATTAACATATATTGGTGTATGGATCAGCCTGATCTATAATTTTATTTAGTGGAGGCTTTAGAACATAAGCCCGATGACCCAGTGCTAAATTTTCTGAAAGGTTTGCACCTCCCGCAGGGGCTGGAGCCACATTACGGGCTGAGACCGCCTGTCCAGTGGAATCTAACGCTTACTCAGCATCTTGGGTCAGTCTCTTCAGTGTCCCCAGGTTGGACGTTGTGCTCTTCGAGTGTTCCTGGTTTGTATCTGGAGCAGCATCCCTCTCATTTCTCATTTCACTGGAGGATCCAGATCGAACGTGACCCTCTTGTGACTCGTTTGAGATTTAATTCTTCTGGTAGGTAGCCACACCTTTTCTCCAGATCCTGAATGACACAAGCAACCCCGAAACCCCATTTGACACTACCTTTTCCCCATTGTCCTGTACGGATGTCTTTCCAAAACCCAGGGTGCCCTATTGGCTCCTGTGGCCTTTTTATAATAGTGGCCCAAAACTTCTCTGCTGCCATAATAGATGAGTCTTTACTAATATGCAAAAAACTTAAAGTGAGTAGGGCTTTAGGTAGCAATTGAGGCCGTGAGCTCATACTGCTCTCTGCCCCTTTCTGTTTAGCTAACATAGTCTTCAGGCTTGTGTGTATCCTTTCAACCAAATGTGAGTCACAGAGTAAACTAGGTAAACCTGAGGTTAACCTAGGGGCTCTGTGTTTTACTAAGCGCACTTGTTTGTGCTGGAGGAAGTCTCACAGATGCACTGTGTTTAAGGAAATGAAGGCAGGACCTTAGTTCCAGTGGAAGGCTGCTGGGAGAGCACGAGCTGCTGTGCTACGTTGTGCCCACAAGAATGGTAAACTTGAAGGCCAGGTATAGCCAGCAAGGGTCCCTGGGAGGGTTAAACAATTAAGTTCTCATTTATCTGTACTTTTTCCTTTCTCATTTCCCACTTCTGGTTTCTGTAAAGAAAAGACTCTAAGAGATAACCAGAGAAAACTATGATCGAGGCTTCAGTCCCAGAGTCTGCGCCCCCCATCGCATAACTTTGTTGTTTTCATCTCCTGCACCTTGTTTTTGGGACCTGCCACTTCACCCAAACCAACTCCGCCTCCTGCCTTTACTTGGCTAACTCCTGTTTTTCCTCCAGGCAATTTCTGGGAGTCCCTTCCCTTGTCTTGGCTGGGGCACCAGTCTACAGCTCTTCTGGGACAGGAGTCCTGCTGTGTCGGGAATGGCCTGGTCCCTAGTGGCCCGATTCCAGTGGTGAGTCAGGTTAGGTGACAAAGCCCCAGGACAGCTTGAGCCAGCAGAGGGACTTGTGACAGCTTCCTTCTTGTGCTGGGGAGAGCAGGGATGCCCTAACAGGTTCCACTGGCACTTTGGGACTGAGTTGAACCCACCTCTTGGGCCTGGAAGGTGCTGGAGAGTCAGGAGGAAACTATTTTTGCGGCCGGATCTCGGTATGTAGCCCAGGCTGCCCCCCAGCTCGAGATGGTCTTTTTGCCTCGGCTTCCTGAGTGCTGCATTACAGGTGGCTTTGTTTTTAACATAAGGCAGAGCTGTAAACCTTTTGGAGTTTGTATGGACCTCATCTAAGGTCACCCAGAGTTAGACCTTGTGGTGGCAACAAGTCAGGAAAGACTGTGTGGCAGAGCAGCAGGAGGCAGAGCCACACTCGAGCTCGCTGGAGTGGACTCCTGCCTGTCCCTGGAGGTTGGATCCAGTGTTTTTAACAGCTGCCCTCTCTCTGTTGCTAAAGGACAAGGCTGTGAGGCTGGCACTGTGATCCCCCAGCTGATGTCAGCTGCTCATGCTCAGGTGACCTGCCACTGACAGCCCCTTCCCTAGTCCCTGTGTTAGGAGGCAGCCCTTCTTGACAGGAGGTGGCCTGTCCCCAGGTCACTTCCCCAGCTGGCTGCTTGATCTCAGTCAGGCCCTGCAGGCTCCCAGGGGACATTTGGCATCAACAATGAGTCTGATTAGGTTCACTCCCTCAGCCTGTGCCCTCTGGGGTTCCCATGCCTGTGGAATCTACAGACCTTTAAGATTAATGTGGCACATTAGTTTACTTGATAACAAGTAATGATAATAGATATTTTTGAAAAAGTTAATGCTATTTTTGTACTAAAATAAAACACAGGAAACTGGTCTGAAGAGAACACACAATATATATGCCATTGTTACCCCCAGTTACTGTTTTGAAATTTTTCTTTTTAAAATAAAATGAACACAGGAAACTTGGTGCAGTTGTGCACACCTGTAACCCAGCCACTCAGGAGGCTGAGGCAGGAGTATTCAAAGTTGGAGGCCAGTCTGAACCGTCTCCAAAAAATAAAAAAAGGTCTGGGGCTACAGCTCAGTCCAGTACCCAGTACCAGATGAAGCATTTCATTTATTTATTTATCGGCCCCGGGGATCGAATTCATGATCTCACACTTACCAGGTAAGCACTTAAGCTAATGAGTTAAGTGCTCTCCAGCCCCAGCATTTCATTTCTTAACCCCAAAACTGTGTTGCTGGAGTAGGGTAGATTCTGCTCTGGATAATTCTTGCGTTTGTCCACGCTATTCACTTGACATTTCTCAAAATGCTGCTCTGGTCTGGCACTGTACTGCGAGTGGGTACAGTGGGCCAAGCCAGGGAGCTGGTGAATGTTTTGCACACAGCACGTGCTGGGAGGAGGTAGAGCCACAGAAGGCTCTTAAGCTCACCACCATCTGGACCAGACGGTGACCGCTAAAGTGACAGTTTAGGGGTTTCATCACAGTATGCCCTGAGGCCCTTCTGTGAAGGGGCAACAGTGTAAAGGGGCTGGACTGTACCAATGATCTGCGGCCTGGGATCCCTGGGGAGTCTCTGCAGGCAGGGCTGCAGCCCTTGAACCGATGGCAATATGGTTCTGTGCTGACTGCCAGGCAGGCTGTCTTCCACCAGGCTACCCGGGCTCGTGGAAATGTCAAGTGCCTATCTCCTCTGAGCTGGCATCACCTTTGTGTGGGATGAGCCCACTAGATTAGCAGTGATCTGTGTTCTTGGTTTCAAAATAGGGGGTACAGACGGACGAGGCATGAGAGATGTGCTTGATGGAGGAAGTGTTTGGGAGCCTGGCCAGAGGTCTCCATCTGGACTTCGGCTGAGAAGAGGCAAGAACCACACCCACTGCGTCGCCTGGGTTCTAGATAAAGCCACAAGTGGCACTGCTGCATGCTGGAGGTCGGGCTGCACCTCTGTCGAATGACTCCTGTGTGTGTGCTTGCATGGACAGTAGTGGATCTCGACCCCAGCTCCTGAAACTTGTCCCCATCCCAAGCTCCAATGGCAGGACAGGGGAGATGTGACCTCTCACACCTCTGATGACAGGACTGCTCAGTCGTTAAGAAGTGGGTCGCATCCTTTTGTAGATGCCCAAGTCCACACGAGAGTTCCTTGCTGCATTCATTTACCATGTGAGGGACCCTTGCAAGCCCAGCACTGACTCTGGGGCTGGACACTGTGGAATAAGGGACAAAGACCCTGCAGGTCAGCAGGCCCCCAGGAGTGACATCTGTGCTGAGACCTGAGCAATAAAAAACCAGCACTCAAGAGCATAGTCAGTGCTTTGACGTCAGGTTACCAGGGCCCTACAGAAGGATCCGCCACCACTGCCGCCATGGCAAGCTGTGTCCCATCAACGAGGGCCTGCTCCACAGCCTGTTAGACAAGCATGCCAGGGAGTCAGAGCCGACTGGTCCTAGAGACCAAGTAAATGAAGCCTGTGATGGTCCAAGGGCGCCGTGGAGTCCCGACTGCCACTGGCGTTCCCAGCACACACTGCGACTCTGAGGCCTGGCACCATCCAGTCTGACCGGAGCCAGGCGCTCACCCAAGCTGGGACTGGGTTCTGGGAGGGCATGGGGTATCTTCAGGGGACCAGATGACAGGGGCTAGGTGGGCTTCTCTGGTTGTCTGACCCAGTCCCAGGGAACAGAGGACATCAGCCACTTAGGCGGAGGCCGAAGGATGGAGAGCAAAGGTGGCCAATGTCAGCTGTCTGCCCAGTGTGTCACCAGGGCTTTGGGGGGAGTGACTGGCCATGGCAGTCTGCCTGTCTTGGGTCACTTCCCATGTCTTGACTCATGGTCCCTGTCTCTCCTCCACCAAAAGGAACTCAGAAACTAAAATGGTGACCTTCCATCTGCTCCCAGGACAGATACACAGTGTTAAGTGATACCGAGGCCAAGGACTGGGGACATGAAGCCAACAGGCCAGGTGCCCTGACAGCTAGGGCAGAGCAGCACTGGGAAAAGCTGAGGGTTGAGTGGTGGCCACCTGTGACCAGGACCATGCCTGAACCTGTCTGCACCTTTGACCAATCACAGAATGGTGTGTCCCCTTGTGGGATGGCTGGGTGTCACCATAGCTCCAGGAGTGTTTAGGGGCTGTGGTAGGCACCAGGACAGTTAAAAGCATGGTTGGGGAACTGAGGAGGGGACGGATCCTCAAAGGCAGTTGTCAGGGACCCTCTGATCACACCAGACAGTGCCTGGCTCTGTTCCCAGCCGACATGGTGCTCCGCTGTGATGCAGAGGTCTCGGCAGGGTAAGCATCAGGAAGGGCAGTGCCAAGGCCTACTATTTATAGCACACCCTTCCCTCGCACCCAGCCAAATAAAGCAGGCCAGCTATGAAGAGGGCAAGGCCTCTACCCAGGGGACCTGAGCCCCGGGTGGTCACAGTACCACCCACTTGCTCAGGAAGCAGGGGGCTGGCATGACACTGCTGCTATTGCCTACGGGCAGAGGACCTGGTGCCCTCTGTGACTGTGTGGGCCAGGCAGGATGCACGGTACTATTGACGTTACAGTGCGTAACACCACCATGTATGACTACTGTATTAAAAACACGGTTCTATTTTAGAGACCAGGCAGCATCAGAGGCATTCCTGGGAGAGAATCCCATCCCCAGCCTTCACGGAAGGGCACGGTGGCTTCACAGTGGCGGGCAGCCGGCCCTGCTGGCAGGATCTGTTTTCTCCTTGCTCACACTGTGACTTCACACACCAGGCTCGGCCCACAGCAGGGCAGTAGATTCTGAGACTGAGGGGTAAGCGGAGGCCTTTTGGCACCGCAGACAGTCCCTGGTGCGAGGTGGCTGGGGCGGGCGTGGCAGAATCCAGGGGGCCCCACTACCGAAGAGGGGGCCACAGGTTTGAGCTCTGGCTTGAGCATCTTGCTAACATGGCGAGACTTGGGCAAGGACCAAGTGTCCCGGGCCTGCTTCCTCCTCTGAGAATGGGAGCAGCAAAGCATCAGTGGTCCTCCTCATGACCACTCGTCACTGAAGGTTGAGGACATGAGAAATGGTCTACTCCAGGCCCAGGTGGCCCAACCCTCGCCTCTGAGCTTGCAAACATGATGCATGTCCTGAAAGCCCTCGGCCTTCCAGGGCAGCTGCACCCCAGGAGCTCCTTCCCTTGTGCAGCTGAGCACCCCACTTGTCAGAGCTGCCCGGACCGGCCCACAGGTACAAAGGTCGTGCACTGTGCCACTCCCACCACAGCCTTCCCAGCACCAGCAGGGGACGCAGGGTGAGCCCTGGCTCCTGGGCCTGCGCCTCCTACTCCCTGGCTGAGCCCAGCAGCAGCAGCCCTGTGGCAGACTGGTCACACGTGCTTCTCAGGCCAGTTCTGCCTTGTCCTTTTCACCTGACCTGTTCCCCTGTGGGCATCCCACTCTCTGGCCTCCATGACATCGTGACTGAAACAGGGACAGGTCTCACCTGGGTTCCACTGTGAAGCCAGATTTCTGGGCGGACAGGTGGGAAGGGAAACTGCCCACCGGAGGTGAGGGCGCTAGCAGCAGCCACAGGCATTTCAGGGGAGGGGGTGGTAGGCAGGAGTGGCCTTGGGAGAGCAGTGTCCGTGAGGCCTGTGCCCCTTGGGTCCCAGGATGGCCTCTTCCACTCTGCTGCACATGACTGAAGGAACTCTTGGTGGACAGCAGGCTGACCTGGCTTCCATGCATGGGTCCTTGTTTTGAGGAATGACGGGAGTCCTGCCTGAGGCCACCACGGGTAGCCTCCCACCCCATGGCGTGGCTAGGTGTGAAGTGGGCCCATTGGCTCCACAGCAGCGAGCCTAGTCCGCACAAGGCCCTGCACGGGCTGCACTCCCTCCCTGCGGCTATGGCGCCGTCATTGCGCCCTGCTCGCCGTGGTCCACGCTCCATAGGCGGTAGAACTCCGCGAAGTCCACGTAGGGCTCCACACGGCCGTCCTCACCAGGCGGGAGTGAGTGGGCCGGCCGGGCACGGAAGAGGCCCCCGTCGGAGCTGGAGCTGCTGCTCTGGGTGTGCGTGTTGGTGGACTGCAGGGTCAGCGTGGGGCTCTGGCTGTGGGCAGAGGGCAGGGGTCAGGGCAGTGGGTCAAGAGGCCTCAGCTTCTAGCCTGGGGACACAGCAGCCCTAGCTCCACCAGGCCCTTGAATTGCAGGCCTCTCTAGTAAGGTGACTTAATGCCAGCCAGGCCAGATGTCTTCAGGAGTGAAGAAAACGTCGAGTGCTTGAGCGCCAGCTACATGTGGCAGTTTAAAGTGCCCAGCATTAAGCAGAACGCTTGGTTCTAGTGCTGCACAGCCACCCATGGTGTGACCACAGCACAGAACAAGGCACCCAGGACACCCACCCTGGCAGAAAGCCCTGGGGGGCAGCACGCAGCTACAGGGCACCTGCAGGGCCCCTACACCAGCTGCTGGTCACAGGCAGGCAAGGGCACTTCCTCCAGTAAACCTCCCTTTGCCCTTCTCCCTCATCCCATCTCACTGGCCAGCGCGGGGACACAGGTTCTGTGTTCTCAGAGACCCTGGACACCTCCTTGTGTCACAGCCCCTCAGCCCCTGCCCTGCCTAATCCCAGCGCCAGCACAAAAAAACAGCCTGAGGCGGGGGAGGGGGCTCAGATGCAGACTGACTCAGGCAAGGATGCTGGCCATCCTGCCTCACCCTGGACTATGCAGGTCACATTCTGCTTTGTGGACACAGCTGGTAGCCCCCTGGGGCAGCCAGCAGGGTGAGGAAAGGCTACCCTGCCTGTGTGCAAGGCCTGTGTTCACGGTACCTTGGCCCCCTCTGCTTACTGTGCTGGCTGTAGCAGCCTTGCAGGGGCCAGCGGGGAAGGAAGGCCCCTGGCTGCTCCCTCCCTCCTAGCCCTTCTAATTGGCCACATCCTGCTCACTCTGCCCTCAGATGGGCTGGGTGTGGCATCTCTATTATTCTGCACAGGGCTGGAATGTGGAAACCAGATCCTGGGCTTTGGGGGTGGTGAGGGAGCCTGTGCATTCCACAGGAGTATGCGGGTGGGTGGTCACCAACCTGTCACGCAGGTCTGCACCAGAGGGGCCGTCTCACCCACCCACTCATATGTGACCAATTCTCTGCCTGCCCTCAATTAGAAAGACCATTCTGGAGCTGGCAATGGACACTGCAGCTGGAGAGCAGGGCATCTGATGAGCTGGTGCAGGCTGGGCGATGTTCCCAAGCACGTATGCCACCCTTCGTCACACTGAAGGTGACACAGGGAATAAAGAGAAGGAACGAGAAGACCTTCCCACTGGATGAAAACTAGGATGCCCTGACCCCAAAACACTATGCCCTGAAACTCCCACCCCATCCCAGGCAGGAGCTGCTGGGACCAACTCCTTCCCTCAGTCGGGGGTGTGTTGGGAAGTGGGAGAGGCCTGAGACCCCCAGGGCTGTCCCTAGCACAGAAGGACTTACTTGGTGAGGGTGGGGGTGGCTTCGTCCAGGGTGGAGGCACTATGGGCGCCATTGACCATCTGGCCCTGGGAGGGCATGACGAGGGAGAGGGTCACACTGGTCTTGCTGGTGCTCTGGGCGCTTGAATAAGGCACGGACACGGGGTACACTCGGCCCCCAGCAGCTGTGGGGGCAAGCGGGCAGCAGGCATGGGGTGGGGAGAGAGGTAAAGAGGTCATGGGGGCGGAGCTGCTCCAGGGCCTGACAGGGTGCCTGAGAGGCTCCCCAAGATGTGTGGCCCTGGCCGGGGAGCAGCCCAGCACTGTCCCCAGGCAGACTGTCCCAGACCGAGGGACCACTCTGCAGCAGGGAAGCCCAATGGTGATCAAGGCAACAACAGCATCAAGGGCTGGCACCGCTGCGATAAAAGGGTTTCGGCTTGGCTTCCACAGCCACCTTCGTCCAGAGGTCAGCCTTCCCCTCGCTGAGGCGGACCCAATAAAAACACGCCAGCAACAACAATGAGCAGAGAAACCTTGGTGTCCGGGAGAACACTCCCCCTGACGCTCAGCCCTGAGGTCCGCTTGTTTAAAGAGGAGGAACTGCTGCTCTCTGAACTGAGGGTTTAGCATTAAGCCACGTGGGGAGGGAGCACTGAGAAGAATGCCCACTGGTCAGCACTGCTCCCGGCAGCTTGATTTAACAAGGAAAAAGAACGCCCGGTGGGGCGGTGCATCCCTGTACACTCTGGAAGGCCGAGGCAGGAGGACTCCAAGTTCAAGCCCAGTCTGGGCAGTTTAATGACTTAGGGAGCTCCTGTACCAAAATAAAAAAGTACTGTGAATGTAGCACAGTATAAAGGCTCTTGGTTCAATCCTCAATGGGGTAGGGAGGGGATGTGTGAGGGGTGGAGGGAAAGAAAAGAAAAGAAAAAGAAAGTAAAACACATCTTCCTTGGCTATAATGGGCAGGTCCTGGGGCCTGGCCACCTGTCCATGCTGCAAACCTCACCAGACCCCTTTACGCTGAAAGTTTTCCCTTCCAGTCTTTAGGGTTGCTTAATTAGGACTCACAGACTCATCTCAGGCCATGCCAGGCAGCAGGCAACCAGCCAGGGAACCCCAGTTTGTTTGTGGATCAGGGAGTGGTCCAGGGCAAGTGGAACTTTCCTTGTATTTCAGCAAAAGGAATGAAACATGCAGCACAGGGAGGCCGGAAGTCGAGCCAGGGTGAAAGCAACTCGAAGCCAGGCCTCCTCCAGGAAGCCAGGCCTCCTCCAGGCAGGGGAGCAGGGGCCCCACACCCATTCTCTGGCACGCTGCAGGGCATTCGTACCTGGGGCTGGGCTTGGCGAGGGCTGGCTCATTTCACCCAGTGGGTAGCCGAAGTTCCGCACCAGCAGGGTCATGTCCTCATGCCGCAGGCAGAACTTGGCACGCTCCCCGCCACTGGCAAACGTGTCGCTGTGGATGCGCTTCACCCGGTCCACCACAGCCTGGGCCACCAAGTCCATGGAGGTCTGCTTGGCAAACTCTGTGTCAATCATTGCAGCGATCTCCTGGGGGAGGGAGTGAGAACCTGGTGAGGAATGAGGGGTGCTCAGGGACTGGGCCTGAACTCCAGAGGCCTGCTGGGGACTTACAGCTCACTGGCTGGCAGATGAAGGAAGTTCCTGCTAGTCAAGCTTGAAATCTGAACTTTTCAAGGTATTTAGGATAATCCTTCTGAAACTTTTTCAGTAGAAAAGGTGTGTGATCTTGTGCCCTACCTAATTAGTGGCCTGCACGCCTCTGAACAGACAGTACCCAGATAATCAGATTAGTACAAGAATTGTGTAACGTATGGGCAGACTAAGAACCAGGTATAAACGGTTGTTAGGAAGCACTTTTTCCTGAAACAACTGTAACTTACTGTAGGCTGAAACTTACTGTAGGCTCCCATATGCCAGGAATATACAGAATGAAAGCAGCAGCAATCTCGCCCTTTAAAAGGTCACCTGGCTGGTATATTTTAGAACCTACTAGAAGCCACTGGATAATTCTTACCAGAGTTTCTTTCTTTTTTTGTTTTTTTTTTGTACCTGGGATTGAACTCTCGATCTTGCACTTGCCAGACAGGCGCTTACACCACTAAGCTAAATTCTCGGATAATTCTATTGTGAAAGACCAAAGAGGACACAAGGACTATCACACTGATTAAAACATCAACAGCACAGCCAGGGTTCCCCATGGGAGGGCAGACCACAGGCTCCTGAGACACAGAGGCAGGGCAGGTGGGGGAAAGGACCTGTTCCTGGCCCTGCGGGTTCAGCCCCATCACTAACCAGCTATGTCACCTCAGTAAAGGCTCTGAACTCTGGTGCCCACATCCTTACTCCATGTGGAAGTAAGCACTGTCCTCCAAGCTGCAAGGCTGAACCCTGGGGGCCCACACCCTGCTCCATGGGCAGCCTGCCCCTCCACACTGCCAGGCTGCTACAGTGAATAATAGGGTACAGGTGGCGACGACCTGAGCGTGTGTGAGACATATCTTAGCCACCCAGCAGCTCAAGGGCACGTGGAAGCAGCTTTCTTCCCAATCCTAAGTGACTGCCTCAGAGTCACATTGGTGACATCTGCTATGTGGGAGAAGCAGGCTGCTCTAGATGAGCACCTGGATGTGGCACCCTTAATGCCATACCTCAGGGGAGATGTCCCCATCTTTGCTACAGGGGGAGGGTCGGAGCAGGGATGCGAGTGCCCTGGTGGGAAGCAGGCCCCGTGAAGCAGCCGCTGTCCTTCCCGCTGCTGCCTCGGCCGTCCCCTGCTCAGACACAGAGCAGCACTGTGCTCTCTTCCACGGTGCCCTCTTCCCCCCACGCCTTCCCCAGGCCTTGGTGCCACAACACTGCACTGCTTTTGGGACGGGTGATTTGAGCTCTGGTTTTTCACTGCCCCAGCTGAGAACCCAGAGAAGATGTCTGGTGACAGTATGTGAGAAACAGAGTTCCAGGTGACCAGGAGCCCAGCCTGCTCCACAGCTGCCCGCCCTGCCCAGCCTGGCTCACCTGGTTGGCCTGCCCTGGCCCATGGGCAGCCTCCAGGGCCTTGTACAGCCCCTCGGACATCAGCACCAGGAACCCGGTCACCCCATCCAGGGGCTGTGCACCGTGGATTTCTGGCTCTGCGATAATTGGTTTGGACTTGGCGGCACTGGAAAGAGTGGAAGGAGGGCTTGGCAAGGAAAGGCCCCCAGGTGGACACTAAGTCTCCTGAGGGTAAGGATCTACACCCAGAATGGAGAGTAAAACACATGACGTGGCAAGGAGAAAAGAAAGGAAATAAAATCACACAGCCCTTTCTTTCGAGGGCAGCTGCAAAAATGAAGCTTGGGGGGGTGGCAGAGGCTGTAGTCAGAATGGCAATGGTCAAGTGCCCTGTGCATACTGGGCACCTCATGTGTCGGCTAGCTCCAAGGTCCCCACTCTTGCCTGCTGGCCCCAGCCCCATCTCACCCACCTCTAGAGAGGACCGTCTAACGAAGGTCACTGAACTACTTCACCTGCACTGCATCCCCAGTGTCTGAAATCTGCTCTTGCTCCAGGACCCCTGCAGCAGTAGCGCTGGCCACCTACCTGAGCAGGTCAATGTCGGTGTAGCCGTACTTGACCTTGTAGTCTCCGATGCGCCGCGTGCTCTCCTGCCCACAGATCACCCCCACCTGCTTGATTTTTCCTGCATCCAAACCTGCCAAGGGGAAAAGAGTACAAGAGCTCATCCCTTGACGAATACAGAGCCAAGAGCAGGGTGCCGGCAAGCGGGTGACCCCGCATCTCCCAGGGTCCACAGTTTCTATCCTCATTAGGAACCTCCTTGGGCCCCTCACACCCGCACTCCAGTACCCCTCTGCACAGCCTGCCAGCCCAGCGTACAGCAGCATGCTCACTGCCTCTGCCCCTGCCTGTGTGCCTGCCCCACACCAGCCTCCACATCCTGAAGGCTGGGAGCAGCCATGGTAAGCTGCAATCTCTGGCCTCTCTTAGTCCCCATCAGTAACGTGAGTATCTACTAGGTGCTCCAGGAAACGCTGGACAGTTAGTAACTCTTTTAACCCTCACAGCACCCTGAGTAGGAGTTACCATTATCCTCATTACAGACATAGAAACTGAGGCACAGAGTAAGATCCAATGTCACTACTAGTAAATGGCTGGTCCCAGACAAGCTCACGGCCCCTCCACTACATGCCTTCTGTCCTGGCCACCAAAGGTGGGCACAGGGTAAGCTCAGGGGGGCAAGATCCCCACTCCCACTGACCCCTTGGCAGGGCTCCCTCTGCTCACCCAGCTGCGACAGGCGGAAGAGCTCATCCTCATTTTCAGTCGTGTGGTCCATGTTCAGCTGGGTCACCTGCAGCCCGTCTACTGTAGACTTGCACAGAAGTGCTCGGTTTGTACCTGTGGCAAAATTTCGGCAGCTGAGCAAAGACCCAGGGGAGAGGGGAAGGGGACCCGCTGAAGAGACCAGGAGGGAGGGAGGTATCTCACACGTGCACTGCATGAAGCCACAAAGCCGGCTGAGCCCACTGGGCTAAGGCTGGAGACAGTTGAAGACACTAATGAATCAGGCTACACATTCACAGTGCAATCACAGGACTATGAGTTCAGTGAATTTTCCTCTAGAGACATGTATAGAAATTTTTACAGATATCTTACCACAAAGTCTGAGGTTTGTTTTAAAATAATCTGGGGCCAAAGAGCCATATATAAAACAGGACTGGCCACAGTGGGTAATGATTAGCACTGGATGGGATGTGGTGTTTCACTAAACACCACTCATCTGTCCCCTAATGAAAGCTTAAGGCCAGGAGGAAGACAGGGAGGGACTCCATCAGTGGGGTCACGACAGAAAACCCACACCCTATTCAGTCCTCTCTGGGTCCACATGCCTCTTCTTTTGCCTGCAAATCCAAATGTCCCTGTCCCTGGCTTGCCATCGCTCCTGGGGATAGAGTGGATCTTCCATGCTAGGTACCTCTTCCAAAAGCAGTAGTCACTGAGGCCACTTGGAGATCAGCTGTGACTTGCCCAAGGCCACAGTAATTAGGGCCAGAGTGGGACTAAAAACTGATATCTGCCTCTGTCCCATCTGTTCCTCCAGCTGGAGTGATACAAGCCACCGAGCAAGGAGGAAAAATGGCAAATGGCCTCAGGATGCTCTGAGTCTAAGGTAGCCAGCCTGGGGCACACTCCTGTTATCCCAGCACTTAAAGAGGCTGAGGCAGGAGGACCAGCATGAGTGTGAGGCTAGCCTGGGCTACACAGTAAGTTCAAAGCCAGCTTGTACTACATAGCCAAAAACAAACAAACAAACAAGAAAATAAAATAAAATGTGATGTTTCTCGAAAGCAGACTGCCAGCAAGCACACTGACACCAGGCTGACCTCCCTTCCTTCCAGGCCATGTTGGGCAGCTCACCGACATTGGCAACGTAGAGCTTGCTGTTGAGAAGGACTGCCACCACAGCCATGGCCCCTCCTGAGATCTCCCTCTCCAGCACCTTGAGTCTCTCTAGGATCTTCTGATACTGTGGGGGCAGCTGGTGCTGAGGGACACCCTGCAACCCACCATCAGAGAAGTCAGGGCAGGGCTGCCTTGGGGACCACGGTACCAACCCATCCCCTCCCTGAGGAGTAAGGCTGAGAGGACTGTGAGGGCAGGATGGCAGCCTGGTGGGGGACGGAGCAGGTAGGTGATGAGGCCGTGAGACTCAGGGCACAGGTCCTGGTCAGGTCTCTTCTCTCACCTGTCCTGCCTGGCCAAAGCCAAGCCTCGGGGTAAAGCAGCCCACAGGGACCATTGAGGTCCATCGAGGACAAACGCTTCACCATGTACCCCTAGCTCTTCCCGGGGGGCAGGCAGAGTGAATACCTCGGGCAGCTGGGACTGAAGGCTCGCCTTCTCAGCCAAGGCATCATCTATGGACTCCAGGAAGCTCCTCTCCACCACGTCGAAAGCCTGGTATGACAAAAGGCTGGGCACGGGATGGCACAAACACCACTGCCACTGGATGCTGAAACATCCAGCACCTCTTTCAGTGTCAGGTCTGCCTGATTCTGGACTCCTGGAGGTGGGGAGCTCTGGACTCCTGCTTGTGGGTGAACAAGCCTGCAGTTTTCAGACCAACTGTTATGGTTTGTGTCTAGATGTCCCCCCCAAAGCCTCATTCAGTCATGGAGGCAGGCTTCTAGGGTTTGTGACTGATGCATGGTCCAGTGCTGAGACTATGGGTACGAGAGCTACACCCAGCCTAGGTTTGGTAGCTTACATACAATATAAGGGACAGAAAAAGTCCTCCTTCCTTGTGCATTCCTCCCTTTCTGTTCTTGTTGCTTTTGCTGTTTTCTGCTGCCATTAAGTATTGCAGGGTACCATAAGCAACCCTGCCTTGGACCCAACAAATTATGAACTAAAACCTCCACAAACTGTGAGCTAAATAAACCTTTCTTTCCTTAATTTTGGGCACTGGGTATGAGAGAAAAGTAACCAACAAGAAGAAAATACCCAACACACCAACCTTGGTCACTTTCACAGTTGTGAGTTTTGGGAGTCGAGAAGAGCCAGTCTAAGCACCTTACCTGCAGCAGCACTCGCCGCACATCAGCCTCTGTGTGCTCGGCATTGAGCTGGCCCAGCAGGAGCTCCGCGGACAGCCGCTGGGTCACAAAGTTGGTCACTCTGTTGCCATCATAGCCATTGAAGACCCCATAGAGGAAACAATTGTTCTCACTCCTAGCAGAGGTGACAGAAGAAGGCCTGAGGCCAGGGCTTTCAGAAATGGGGGAGACAAGGGAAGGGGCTGAGGGAAATGAAATACAGCAACGGAGGCTAAGGTGCCCACCTGGATCCTCTCACTTTGGCCAGTTTCCCTATGGCTGTGACCTTCTAGGATGCCCTCCCCTAAGCTGCAGCCAGCCCTGAACTGAATTAGATGTGGCCACACCACAGGCCACCACCTATCATGGGCCACATTTCCCTGGCCAGCCCTATACAACAGTGGCAAGCTTAATACCCTTCCTTGCTTGCAAACTGACTTCCTCTTCCCAGGACAGCAGTGCTGGCATGCACACCTGAATTTGAGCCAGCTGTCCTCTGGAGGGTGGCTCTCGGTGTCCTTGCCATCAGCAGAGTAGCTACGGTTGGAGGCTGAGCCAACCCCAGAGAGGTGGCAGAGTGGCAGGTCGTCCGTCCAGCTTGGCTGCTGCTCCTGGGAAAGGACACCAGGAAACTGTGAACCCCACCTTCTTTCCCAGGACAAACCTCACCTCGATTTCTCCTCCAGCAAAACCTAGCAGGCCCACAGCCTCACAGAGAAGGTTTCCGCTTTTTTCTGGAAACAATGCCATTCATTTATGTGAACAGACACCTGCAGAAAGGCTTGCTGTTTTTATGATACCCCAGGAAACCCAAAAGAGGGCAGCATTCCTAAGTGCAGGGTTTTCAGGAGGGAGCTGTGTTATGACATGAGTCAAACACACACAACTGAAGCAAGTCCTGGCAGAAATTCCACACGGGCCCACTGCTCCCTGCAGAGGCCAGCTGCGCAATGTGAAGGGATCTCTCAGGCACTGCTGACAACTGCAGGCTGCAGGTTCTACCCCAAGAACATCTGATAAGGCGCAGCCTGGGATGTCTGCTTGGTAACTGGCTCCCAGCCCGTGCTTCTCAGAGAAGTGCCTAGGACCGTGCCTTGGGACTGTCTAGCTCTCCAGCTCCCTTTGCCACACCCTTCTGGGCTAAGACATCACCTTGAGGCTCTGGGTACACTCTGCTGTTTCCCTCCATAGACACCTGCTTCTTCTTGTCTAGCAATTCTGTGTTCTCTGGAACTCTCTGGGTAAAGTCACCACCTTGTATACTCACCAGCCCTGAGAACCTGTGCCTGTCTGTATAACTGTTCCCACTATAACCCTGAGATCTGCAACCAGGCTGCTCTGCAGATCACTGAACTCTACACACAGGTCAGGCCCTGGCCCAGGCCCAGGCCTCTCAAGCCCCAAATCTCCTGGGGGCGCATCTGAGCCACTGTACTTCTCCAAACCGAAAGGTGCACCTGAGGCAAAGCTAGGCATGATCTCTGCCCCTCCCTGAAAGCCTCCCCACATACCTGGCCCCACATGAGCACCAAACCTCCTTCACAAGGCCATGCACTGTGTAGAGGACCAAAGTTCAATTTCAAGAAGATGATTAAATCTTAGTTGAAAACCATTATTGAAACATTAAAGATAACAAGAGCTGGGGATTTAGCTCAGTGACATTAGGATTTGCCTGACAAGGCAAGGTCGTGAGTTTGATCCCCAGTACCAAAAAAAATTAATTAATTAATTAATTAAAAAATAAAAACAGACAAGGGCCAGTGATACAACTCAGTGGCACAAGTGCCTGCCTGGCAAGCGAAAGGTCCTGAGTTTGCTTCCTGGTACCAAATAAATAAAAGCACAAATGACCAGTGGGTGCAATTTCTTATATATTACTATATTCTTATATATAACGACCTTCAAAAACTATGTGAGAATCACTCTAGCAAGCTTTTGTAATCAGATATGTAAATAGCCGGTGACTAGCTTTTGTGGCAAACTTCATCTTCTGTTTATCTACATACTGACAGGGAGCCACTGTATTGACTTTTCATTTTAATTGCTTGTATGCTGCATTATCTATTTTAGCACTTTAGTTCTGTTGTTAGCACCATGGAGCAACTTCTGCAGGATGTGAGAGTCTGTGTTATTTTTAAATTAACAAGTAGTAAATTTAAAACTTCCCTACACTTTTCTTTTTTCTTGTACCAGGGATCGAACTCATGACCACATGCTTGCCAAGCAGGCACTTATGCCACCAAGCTAAATTCCCGGCCCCTTCCACACTTTTCTTGATGTCCAAATCCTGACTGTTAACACACGTAGAGGTCTCTATAATACTTCTACACTAAGGACTCAGAGGCTTCCCATAACCCCAGATCACTCCATCGTGATACCTCTTTGGAGTCACCTCTTTCCCGACTCCTGGCAACCACTGCCCTGGTCCCCATTCCTGCTGTTCTTTTTAAGGAGGGCATACAAATGAAACTGGGCAGGACCGACCTTTAGAGGCTGGGTTGGATTCTCTGACTCAGCATCTGCCCTTGAGTTGCTTGCAAACATCAATAGCTTGTTCCTCTTTATTGCAGGGCAGTTCCCCTTTTGCCGTGTGTGGATGTCGAGGTCTGCCTACTCATTCATCCACACAAGGACACTGGACTGTTTCGGGTTTCTAGTAATTATTAAGAGAGATGCTATAATATTCAGGTGGCTGAATGGCACTTTTCATTTCTCTAGGGTAAATATTTAGAAGTGACATTGCTGAGTCACATGGTAAACGTATGTTTATTAAGAAACTGCCAAACTTTTCCAGAATGGCAGGACCACCTTCAATGCCCAAGAGCTACAGCAGCTCTCATCCTTGCCACCACGTAGTGTTGGTTTTTAATTCAGACATTCTAAGGGGACACAGTAACTCAATGGCTGTAATTTGCACTTCACTAACGTTTAACAATGGTGACCGCCTTTCCATGTTCTTATTCGACATCTGCAGACTGCTTCAGCATACGTGTAAATCTTATGCCCCTTTTTAATTGGGTTGTCTTTTTAACTTTTGGGTTCTGAGAGCTCTTTACATATTTGGGATAAGAGTTCTTTTTAATTTCTTTTTAAATCAGTACTAGGGATCGCACTCATGACAGCACACTTGCAAGGCAAGCCCTTATGCCGCTGAGCTAAATCCCCAGCCTTGGGTAAGAGTTTTTATTGGGTGATTTGTAAATAGATTCCCAAGACTGTAGCTTATCATTTCACTCACTTTGCCAGCCGTGGGGGCACACATGTGTAATCCCGGCGCTCAGGAGGGGGGAGGGGTCCCAAGTCTGAGGCCAGCCTGGGCCACAGCAAGACCATCTCAAAACACCAAGGGTGGCTGCGGCTGAGTTCACTCACTCCACAGCATCTTTCACACAGCAGACTTTTTAGTTTTTGATGAGATCTATTTTGCCCACTTTTTTCCTTACACCTTTCATGATTTTGGAGTTATGTCTAAGAGCTCTGCCCAGACCCAGGTCACAACGACCTGTGTTCTTGTGTGAGTTGTATATATAGCTTTACATTTTACATTTAAACCTGTGATCAATTCTAAATTAATCTCTGCAGAAGACAGAAGATTTAGGTCAATTTTTTCTTACATATGAATTGTTCAAATTGTTCCAACATCATCTGTTGAAAAGATGAGCTTTCTTCCACCGAACGATCATTATACCTTTGTCAAAAATTAACTGGGCAAATTGTGGAGTTCCACTTCCAGATTCTATCCTGTTCTACTCCTCTATGTGTCTATTTCCCCACCACAACCACACTTTATTACGTTAGCATTCTTACTGTAGCTTTACAGTAAGTCTTAAAATTAGCTTAGAGGGATTCTCATAACTGTAATTTTCTAACTCTAACAACTTTTCAAAATTGTTTTGGCTATTTCCGTTCATCTTTTTTGCATAAATTTTAGAACCAGTTTGTCTATAGCTACAAAACAAATCTGTTGCAATTCTGATCAGGACTGTGCTTACTTTTACTTGTACATACTAGTTATACAGAATAATGGGCTTAATGTAACAGTTTCATTTATGCATATAACATTTTTATCATTTTCTCCTCTCCCTTACCCTTCCTTCTCCTAAATCCCTTCCTTTTCTTTAACAGTTTCTCTTCTATTTTCGTATCATCTCTTTTTTTCCTCTAGATTCCACATATGGGAAAAAGCACCCAATACTCGTCTTCCTGAGTCTGGCTTCTTTCACTTAACGTGACTATCTCCAGTTCTATCCATTTTCTTGCAAACAGCATGATTTCATTCTTCTTTACACAGCTGAATAATACTCTACTGTGTATATACACCACATTTTCTTTATCCAGGTGGGCTGATTTCATAACTTGGCTACTGTGAATAGCACCTCAGTAAACATGGGTATGCAGGTATCTGCATCTATTATATTTTGTATTCTTGGTAACAGCCCTGGTATGAGATGGAATCTCAATGTAGTAGTTTTTTTTGTTTTGTTTTGAGATAGGGTCTGGCTATGCAGTTCAGGCTGGCCTTCAGCTCAACTCTAGCCCAGGTTTGGTCTCGAACTTGTGACAATCCTCCTGCCTCAGTCTCCCGAGGGCTGAGATCACGGGAATGCACCACCATGCCTGGCTTCTGCAGTAGGTTTGAAACTGAGTATTGTGATGCCTGCAGCATTGCTCTTTTTGTTCAGGATTTGATCTATTTTAAACCTACAGATCAACACAGGGATAAGATTGTGTTTTTCCAATGCAATAACATGGTATGTCTCTACATTTATTTTTATTTATTTATTTTAATCCGTACCACGGATTGAACTCACCACCGCCTGCTTGCAAGGCAGGTGCTTATGTCGCTGAGCTAAATCCCCAGCCCTGTCTCTACATTTATTTATGTCTTCTTTATAGAACTTTTACTTTTTTTTTTTCCTCACAGAATTTCACCACAGTGTTGAAAAGACAATAATGTCTTCAAGAACAGAAAATATGACTAAAATCTACCAATGGAAATGAAATGACAATAAGAGCTTTAATTCATCCGTTCCAATGATACTAGACATTTAACACTTCTGGGTCAAGTGATAGTTAATGGAAAATTACTTCCTAGTAACACACAATAGTTTCTAGCTCTAATCCTTTTTTGGTTTTTTGTCTTTTTTAAGACAGGGTCTCAGTATGCAGTTTAGGCTGGTTTGGGCTCACTTTGTAGCCCAGGCTAGTCTCAAACTTGCAATGATCCTTCTGCCTCAGCCTCCTGATTTATAGGAGTGTGCTACCACACCCAGGTTTTTGTTTTTTCCCTTTTTTGGTACTAGGGATCAAACTCAAAACCTTGCGCTTGCCAGGCAGGCACTTATGCCATTGAGCCTAAATCCCAGCCCCTCTTTTTTTATTTTTGATCTTATTTATTTATTTATTTATTTATTTATTTTCTTTTTGAGACAGGGTCTCTCTACGCAGTTCAAGCTGGCCTTCAGCTCACTTTGTAGCCCAGGCTGGTCTTGAACTCACAATGATACTCCTGCCTCAGCCTCCCGAGTGCTGGGATTACAGATGTGAGCCACCATGCTCGGCTTTTTTGATCTATCTTAAAGCAAAATCAGTGTCGCTTTTAATACAGTAAATGGGAACACAATGTCTTCAGAAACACATATGGTACATGATTATAGTACTCAATACACACATTCATTTGACAAACATTTGCTGAGCATTCACAAATCTAGGTCCTAGGGATAACAACTGCAGTGCAAAGGAAAACAACAGAGAAGTTTCTTGTCTGAGACCTGCCTTCCATGGGGAGAGGCTCCAAGTGAGCAAGACAATAAATGAACAAGGTAGTTTCACCATGGATGGCAAACACACAACAGGAGGATACAGAGCGACAGGTGGCCACTTGGTGTAGTCAGAGGAGCAGACTTCTCCTGGGTAGTGACCTCCAAGCCAGACCTAAATGGCAGAGAGAAGGGAAGGAGCTACCAGGCAGAGGGGACAGCATGTATGAAGACTTGAGGAGAAAAGAATTTGCTGGCCCGAAGGAAATAAGACAGACAACCTGGCACATAAACTTCCTAAGGAAACCCTCTTCCCAGGATCTGCTTCCCCCTTCTGGGCCAAGCAGTTACTGCCTAGCACTGTGAGTGCTGTAGGTGCTTTAAAGTATGGAGGGGAAGACATAACCATTTCCCGGTCTTGTCCATTGCAGATGAGACTGAGATGGGAGAGACTGAGATGGGCTGGACTCTTCTCACACAAGATAAACAACACAAAGTTCACCTGTAGTGCAAACCCTGCCTTGATACTACAATCGCCGCGCTTCCTCTTCCTTTATCTACTCCCATGGCAGGCAGGCAGGGCCTTTTAGGCACTGCAATTTTTCTAACAAATCCATACTTTCCAAAAAATAGACATTACTCAAGCAATATATGGGCCAACTCCATTTTAGAGACATACTTCTAAAAGGCTAGAAAAGAGGTTTGCAAGTAAAGAAGGAAACACATTCAATCAGGTGACTGAGGAACTTGCCCTGTGGGTGTATCATGATTCAGAGAGAATTAATTTGAAAGCACCACGGCGGGAGTCCTGTGCGCTGCTATCAGGGGTGGGCAGATGCTGTGTGTACACTGCAGCCACATTTGATAACCAGACAAATTAGAAAACCTGTGAACACAACAGCAGTCCATCTGCTTAGGAAGTGCCTTGTTCTTAAGAAACTGTGGCTAGTGTCTGGGTACTTGTACATGAAGTGCTTTTTAGAAAAGCTCCGCCTGTAACCCCAGCACTCAGGTAGCTGAGGCAGCAGGATCTCTGTGAGTTCTAGACCAGCCCAGGCTACGGAAGTGAGTTTGAGGCCAGCCTGGGCTACACTGTGAGACCGTGTCTCAAATAAATAAATAAGTAAGATCCGATTTTCATAATGCTGACCTAGTAATGCTTTGAAAATTTATTATTTTATTAACTGACCAACAGTATTTGGGTCAATGAGCATAGACTCCAGTACCACTGTTTAAGAATAGTTTGTTCACCTTCATAAAACATTGAAGAAAAAAGAAACTGATCAATAGTTTCTTTTTTTCTCCTGGTACTGGGACTAAACTAAGAGTCTCATGCATGCTAGGGAAGTACTCTACCAAAAAGCTATATCCTCAGATTCTATAAAAACTTTTTGAGACAGTCTCAAAGGCCTTAGGTTGGGCCTCAATCTTCAATCCTCCTGATTTAGCCTTCCAAGTAGCTTGAATTAAAGGTGTATGCCACCATGCCCGGCTCAAATCTTAATATGATATAGGTGTTTATGTGCTATGGAAACACACAATGCCAGCATCTTGCATAGTAAGAAAGACGAGAAGAGACATTCTCATCATCAACAGGAACAAAGCATTATTTAACAATTGACCCAGGTATGCTGGCTCATGCCAGTAATCCCAGCACTCTGCGAGGCTGAGGCAGGAGGATTGCAAGGTCGAACCTAATGTGGACAATTCAGTAAAACTTTGTCTCAAAAAAATAAAAAGGGCTGGAGATGTACCTCAGTGAGAAGGCCCTGGGTTCAATCCCTAGTACCTAGTTTTATTTCATTAAAAATAAAACAAAAGAATAACAAACAACAATAACAACAACAACAAAAAACAAACAAACAAAAAAAAGCCCTCACAACTCAAGACAAAAGAGAAGAATGAGTGTAAGAATAGGAAAAGAGGGCTGGGGATTTAGCTGGGTGGCTCCAGAGCGTGCCTGGTAAGCATGAGGTCGAGTTTGATCCCTGGTACCAAAAAAAAAAAAAAAAAGGAAAGGAAAAAGGCAACCTCTATTTGCAGTTGATATGACAATATACCTCGAAACCCTAAATAATAAACTAAAATCAAACAAAAAAAGATTTAAAAAAAACCCCATACACGAAAACCAACAGCCTTCACATATTTAAATAAAAGATGGGCATCGAGCTCGCCTTCCCCTGGGAAGTCCCACTTGCTGCCAACTAAAATAGCAAGGGCTCCTTCCTGCCATGCCTGGGGGCCGGCGCCCCCCACACCCTGAGGCAGGGTCTCTAACCCTGAAGGCCGGCTTCTCCCTCCGTGCTTTCTCCCAGCCTCCCAGATTGCTGACACAGATTTGACGCTCACCCCGCGCAGATGAACAACCTCCCGCTGCTGCTGTTGGCTCACAGATAAAGCCTTCTGCACAGCATTCCCGCTGACTTCTAAAAATGGTGACCAGAACAAAAGGCGTGGGAAGCTAACCCACTTTTGGCAGGAGGAGTCCACACCAAAAGCGGGAGGGAAGTGACATCTCCACTGAACATGTGCCCTCCTTGAAAAGCCAGATGCACTAGGGGGGCCTCAAATGAAGAGGCTTCTGACCCCCAAGGAACGGTCACAAAGACAGGCCACACTTAGACCAGCCAACTATTTATGTGTACGTAGCCTGCTGAGCAAAGTCCTACTTATTGTACATTGGCCCTCTTCAAGCATTAAGCTCTCGGCCAGTTTGTCTCAGCTTGCTCTTAAGAAGAGAAAAGAAATTACCAAAGCGTATAAAGATCTCCCTTTTTTGGTCTTCTGCGTCCAGTCTACCCCCAAAGTCCCTGCTCAAACCTAGCTGATGTCTCGGCCTGCGTTCTCCCGACCTCAATTATCCGCACCCCATGTTCAGGGAATTACTTATTTTATCTTTAAATTGCCACTTTTTTTCTCACATGATTTCATTTTGGAAGTAAACTTTTTCAGTATTGTAATTAGGAAGCCAGTTTTTATTTGGATAGTTGGAAGATTAAAAAAAAAAAAAAAAAAAAGCAAAACTAGATCGCTCAATTCTAGCCAAACCGACTGCCTGCTACGGGCTCAGGGCTGGAGCCTGGTCTGGATTGGAAAAGAGGGAGACCAGCAAGTGTCAGAACAGCATCGAGAACACAGCAGAACCAGGGCAAGTCTGGACAGCACCACAAAGTGTGCCGGAGGCACCGAAAGGGAACAACCTTCCAGACTGGCAAAGACGGGCTCTATTCACTGGGCATCATGTGTGACGAGTTACGCAGCAGCGCCACATTTTCAGCAGTACTCGAAAGACTGCTACGTCCTTAGTAATAACGGGGTCTTGGATCCAGAGACAGGCGGGCACTTTCTGGTCCGCTCGGGGTGCTCCTCCAGTGGCAGGCGCTACCTGGAATACGGTCCCCACTGCACCTCACACACTGATTCGCCCCAGGCGGCGAGGGGCAGCGGGAGTGCAACTGGCACACTGCTGTGGCTGGTCAAGCTTCTAGCTGGTGTGCTCGCCACCCCTCTCCCTCTGTCGGGGACTGCCCACACCAAGCACCCAGGCTGGGATCCACAAACAAGCCTGGCGACTCTCAGCCTTCCCCCACATGGTGAACAATTTTTGGAAAGGTCAGGTATTTGCGAGTCACACAAGCCGCCCGCGCACGCGCTGATGCATACTTCCTCCCACGCCCCCAAATGCCAGCCCCGTGAGCGCAGGGGGCACTGGTCTCTAGGCAGCTGAGAAGGGGGCGATTCACACTCGGCTGACGCAGCCAGGGTGGCTCACACACAACAGCCGGCACCAGGGCTGCACTCCTCCGCGGCGCCCGGGGCTGCTCACGACAAGCGTCGGAAGCACGCTAAGGCGGCTGCTGGGAGACAGGGCTCCTCTGCTTGCTCTGGGGAAGCAGTGTCCACCAGCTCCTCTCTGGTAGGAAGGCCTCGGTGGGAACCAAGCCGTGTGCGAGCCCAGAGGGGCGCACGGTCACCCGGCACGTTTGGTCCAGGGTGAGCTGCTCTGCACCTTTGTGCCTGGGTCACATCAAGAGAGTCCGCAAACATCCACACACAGACTCGGCTCAGAGGCCTGGGCAGCTCAAGTGGACAAAGCAAGTTCTCAGTTTAGGCCACAGCCTGAATATCAAATTATGCCATGAAAAGGCCGAGTGTTTGGGTGGGTGAAAGCAACTAACACCCACAGGCCAAAAGGAAGCTCAGAGAGGGAGGATAATGTCCCCGGGAGGTTGGCTGGGGCAGGACCGAAGAGCCTCCTGCCATCCCCCCCCCCCCTTCTCTGGGCCAAGTCACTCCTGGCGGTTTCCATCAAAGGCTCCACGCTGTCATCAGAGTCCCTAAGGCTTGCTTGAAGGGTCACTAAGGACTGTAGGGCAGCCCAGCAACCGACCTATGACAAAGGCCTATGGGATGGCCTAATGGAGATTTTAAATGGGTGTTTTCATTTTAGTGGGTACATATTTCATGTATGCATACCTAGCATCTGTCACTTCACAGGAAGTCTAAGGAAATGCTTATGTTTAAAAAGATTGGTATTGGAGCTGGGGATTTAGCTCAGCGGCTCAAGCTTGGTGAATTCAATCCCTGGTACAATAAATAAATAAATAGGTTTGGGCCAGGCATGGTGGTGCACATAATCCTAGCACTCAGGAGGCTGAGGCAAGAGGACTGCTGTAAGTTTGAAGCCAGCCTAGGCTACACAGTGAGTTCAAGGCCAGCCTGAAGTGCATAGTGAAACTCTGTCTCAGATTAAGACCAAAAAAAAAGGAAAAGAAAAGAAAAGAAAAAAACTGGTTTTGTGGCCTTTTTTCTTTTTCTTTTGTCTTTTTCGTTTTTATCGGTACCAGGGATCGAACTCACGACCGCACACTTGCAAGGAAAGAACTTATGCCGCTGAGCTAAATCCCCAGCCCCCTTTTTTTCTTTTTTTGTGGGTCTTGTTATGTTGCCCAGGCAGGCCTCAAGCTCCCATGCTTAAGTGATCCTCCTGCCTCAGCCTCTGGAGTGGTATGAACTACAGGTATGCAACATTGGGCCTGGGTGACATCTTTTTTCTGGGATCCTGGGGATCAAATCCAGGAGTGCTCTACCACTGAGCTACATTGCCAGCCCTTTTTTATTCCAAGACAGGGAATAAACTCTTCCTAAATCGCTCAAGCTGGCTTCAAACTTTCCATTCTCTTGCCTCAGCCTCGAGAGTAGCAGGTATTACAGATGTGCAGTCTCTTCACATTCACCACCCACAGTGCTCCTCTTCCAGGGCTCCCAAGCCATCAATGGCACACGCATCGTTACCCACAGCCTCGGCCTCCGTCTTGGCTCTTCTCCCTCATCATACCAGCTCCCCCTCCAAAACACAGCCAGACCCCAGCACTTCCCATCACTCCCTGCCAGCTCCCGCCAAGCCACTGACCTCTTGCACCTGGGCGATTCTAGTGGCCCCTTGGCAGGTCCAAGGCTCTTCAATTCTTGCCACTCAGAAGCATGAGGGCCACTTAGCCTCTTTGATGACAACATACTGGGTTCGATCCCCATCACTCCCAAACAAAACAAATGAAAACCAAGGGATTGGGCTGGGGATGTAACTCAGCAGCATAAGCACCTGTGAGGTCATGAGTTTGACACCTGGTACCAAAACAAACAAACAAAAAAGCCAAGGGATCTTTCTCCAGTCATAAACCAGGTAACATCAGGGCCCTACTCAAAGCTACCTGGACGCTTCCTATCACATTTGGTATAGAATCCAAAGGTCACACCAGCAAGGCCAGCCTGGGTAACCTAGTGAATGCTCCTGTCCTGCTCTGGGTGGCAATTTTCAACTTGTTCTTTAAAGCCTTTGCAAGCTGGGTATGATGGTACATGCTTATAATCTGAGAACAGGAGGCGGCTGAGACAGGAGGGCTGCAAAAGAGTGCCTGATCAGGACATCTTAGTGACCCTGTTTCAAAATAAAAGTAAAAAAGGGCAAGGACTATAGCTCAGTCGGAAGGCCCTGGTTCAAGTCCCAGTACCAGAAGAAACAAAAAGAACAATAAGCCCTTGGGCACCCAATGCAGGGCCACACTGACCTTTGAGAGCCTTACGCGTTGTACTGGTGCTGTGCTCCGGTCCACATCAACTGCAATGCTGTGAGGGTGGGTGCCATGCTTCATTACTTTCCCATCCTTGGCCCAGAGCACAGACAGCAGCCTTCAGGGCCACCTGCTCAACCATGGGTACCTGCTCTCAGCACGCCTAGTCAGGCCAGGTCATCCTGCCTGGAGTGGACACTCAGACACCCTGTGAGAAGGATGCCCTGCTCAACCTGAGGGCAGAAGGGGCCATATGTAGACACCTCTGCAACCTCCTTACCTTGCAATAAGATGCTGTGTATTGCTGGGTATGCTGGTGCTATGTGTTTAAAGTATTCTTTCTCTAATAGAGTCTAGCACTGCCAGGCATGTAGCACACACTTGTAATCCCAGTCACTTGGGAAGCAGAGGCAGGAGAATGGCAAATTCAAGGCCAGCATGGGCAACTTGGTAAGTTCCTAGCTCAAAATTTGAAAAAGGGATGGAGTATAGCTCAGTGTAAAGGCCCTGCGTTCAATCTCCACAACCAAACTGTTATGGTTTGTGTTTGGCTGTCTCCCCAAAGATTCATGTGGTCATGGGGGTGGGCCTTTTGAAGGAGGCTGAGTCTAGCACTTGTGACTGGCTCACTGTCTAGTGCTGGGACTAAGTGTGAGTGCTGTACCTGCCCAAGTACAAATAGCTGATATACCATGTAAGGGAGGGAAAGAGGCTTGCTCCTCCCTTTTGCCCTTTGCTCTGGTCTCTTCTGGTTTCTGCCACAGCCAGCATGAATAGTTGACCCTCAGCCATGCAACCCTCCCTTGAAGCCAGCTGAATATGAACTGAAACCTCCAAAAACCTTAAGCTAAATAAGGCTTTCCTTGTTACATTTTGGGTGCCAGCTGTTTTGTCCCAGCAACAAGAGAAAAGTAAACAAGACACAAACCAAACAATAAACCAACAAGTCTATCACCATCCAGTGAACATATCTGGAAGCCAGTAAAGCTCATCTAGTCCAAACCCCTTGGGCTCTGTCATACCTAGGAGCTACGAAGCTAACAGCCGCCTTGCTCTGTATGACCCAGGTGGTCACTCTCTCAGTCAGCCAACTCAGCCTACACCACCTACCATTTCTCCCAAGCTCCTCTTTCTCTCAATACCATAATCAAGCTTGTGTTTTGTGGGTACTTCCTACAATGGAGACATTGATAAAAGGGCCCTGCCCTCCAGGCACTTACAAAGCAGAGGGGCAGACCTCTCAGCTTTAAGTCTATGCAAAGCCCGTAGCAGCATACAGTAAAGGGCATCCCTCACCCTCCAGTTCCAGTCCTCCAAGACCCTCAAAAGCAGAAGAGCCCATGTCTGACTGTAAGGCAAGGCCTACACTGCACCTGGCTGCCAACACCTTACTCCGTACCTCACGAATACTGACTGAGTGTCCAGCAAGGTAGTGGGAGGTGTTGACACAACAGTAAAGCAGAAGATCACAAGCCCCTGCCGTTGAGGAGTCTACTTTCTAGTTTAGGAGGCTGAGACATCCACAAGCAATTCCAAGTGCTATTATTATAAACAGCTAAGCCAGGTAAAAATATTATAGGCAGCCAGACAGAAGTAGGCCCTTGGGGGAATCAATACAGAGGATGAAAATGTATTACAACTGGGGCCAGGGCCCATCTGTTGGAGGTCACGCCGCTAAATGAAGACAAAATAACCAGGCCTATGGCCAGAGATTTAGCTCAGTGGCACAAGTGCCTGCTTGGCAAACACGAAGTCATGAATTCGATCCCCAGTGCAAAAAAAAAAAAAAAACAAACCCAGGCCTACATGCTTCTGTGAGAGATAAACAATAAATTAACATCAGCCACCTCAGTGGGTGACCAAGACCCAATTCGTCTTTTCCTAAAAAGGTCCTTGTTCTATGTACACTTGCTATGTGACCTTCTTCCCCATTCAATCAATACTACCGAAGCAGCTAAATTTGTAATCTTATTGGTTGATCATAGTCTTGTCCTACATTGTACCCACTTCATGATTTTGGTCTATAAAACTTCCTCTGTAAAGTAGGATCTGTGGCAACCTATTTTTTAGATCCCCATCTGTCTCTCAAGTGCGCTCGTGCATGCTCTCTCTCTCTCTCTCTTTCTCAGTCTGAATATTTTCTACTCTTAGCCTCCATCGATCCTTAGAACTCATTCTTTGGTTTTCGGAACAGTCTGGGAGCATCTGACATCTAGCTGGTTGATAGTTACATTTATTTCCCCTATATCACTATGACAAGGGAGGAGCTAGAGGATCGACACCCTAACCCTAGCAGACCAACAAAAGCCAAGGAGTCAACATGGGTATGCGTCTCTGTACACATGTATCTCGTGAGGATGTAGTTGGGTCAAGACTGGACTGTACCTATGAAGGTCCAGACAGTGCATCTAGAGCCAGTCTGCCCACTCCCGACTCCAAATTCAGGGAAAGGAAACTGAGGCCAAAGGACACACAGTGAGTTAGAGCCAGGACCAAAACCCAGGCCATCAGCACTTGTCATTTCTTCAGTAAAGCCCAGAGCTTAAAGAGGTTTCTGGAATGAGACTACCTGGTTTTAATCCTGTCTCTGCCACTTACCAGCTGTGTGGCCTGGGGCAAATGACCGCCTCTCTGTGCCTCAGTTTCCTCATCTGTAAAATAGGAATAACTATAGTATCTATATCCAGGGTCTGTTACCAAAATTAAAAGACACAAATGTAAGGCAACACAATGTCTGGGTCACAGCATGCCTTACACAAGGTGATGCTGTTCTGTCACAACATTCACTCGCGCCCAGGCTGGCGCCATCTCCCTTCCGGCTCGAGGACGCTCCCACCGCGCAGGACCCCGGCGCCCTGGACCCCTGGCCGTCCGGCCAGCGGCGCGCACGCGCGGGCCTTGAGGGGCCGAACCCGCCCTGGCTTCAGGCGCGCTGCACGCGCCCCCTGCCTTGGGAATGAAAGGAGGGCGGCGGTCTCACTCCGCCTCGAAGAGGGAGCCGCTGCAGCACCCGACAGTACCCACTGAGCTCCCAGCCCCCAGCCCAGAGAGCGGGTCGCTTCCTCACACTCTGCAGCAGATTCCTCCTCTGCGCCGCCATCTTGGAGGGACCCCCGCGGCGCGCCCGCGTCCCAGCGGAGCAGCGAGAAGGGCGGCTAGAGTGGCCAAAGGAGCCGGGTTGACTGTGCTGTGGGGAGCATGCGCACAGCGCCACCCTGGGGCCAAGGAGGCGTCAGGCCTCCCGCAGGGTGTGCGCATGCGCGATTTTTGCCTGTTCAGCGTCGAGGAGGACTTGGAGTGTTTGACTCCTTCACAATTCTCACCTCGTTACTCCTTGCCTTGTATCCTCTTTGCCTTTTTGGTACTGAAGATTGACCCTAGGGCCTTTCTGCTGAGCCGCAAGTCCAGCCTTTTTATTTTATTTTAATTTTTGAGAATGTTTTGCTAAATCTCTTAAATTGTTCAGGCTACACTTGAACTTGTGATCCTCATGCCTTATCCTCTCAGAATGCTGGTAACAAGTATGTGTCGCCACATCCGGCTTCCTGGCCTGTCTTCAGGTGTGCACCTTCCCTAGGACGTCTTTCAGATGGGGTTCCTAAGCCCTCAGATAAGTGTTCTTCATGAATACGATGGGAGCAGAGGAAAGCAAATGATTCATTCACTCAACAGATTTCATTGGATGTCTGCACCTGAGCCTGGAGCGATGGGACAGTGCGCAAAAGAGGCCTGCAAAAGCTAACGTTTGAAGTGGGAACTACAGCGTTTATGTTTCAGGTCTTTCTAAATGTAGGAGGAGAAGTTTATGGATGGTCACAGGGAAGAGTTCTGGCTAGCAGCACAAAGATCAGGCCAGGTTAGGCTGGTGCAGAGGAACCAAGAAAAGAACAGATGGTTCGAAAAGCAGATGGGTCCCAGAAGGTCATATGGCTGGGGCTGAGAAAGAGTGAAGAGGTGTTGGCCCCACATAAGAGTCTGGCCTTCTGGCTGGGGATTTAGCTCAGCGGCATAAGTACCTGCCTTGCAAGCAGGCAGTCGTGAGTTCGATCCCTGGTACCGAAAAAGACAAAAAAAAAAAAAAAAAAAAAAAAGAGTCTGGCCTTCCAACTGGAGGGCAAAGGGAAGTTGTTGGCCTGTGAGCAAACTGTGGACACAGCCTTCTTGGTAGATTCCTTGATAACTGGTGTGGACAAAACAGGTTTTTAGGGTGATTGGAATGGGAACAAAAGATCAATTTACGTGACTGTTCTTGGTGAGAGGTGGCAGCAGTCCAGTTGACTGGTAGCAGTGGCTGGATTGTATTTACTTAGGAGGTGAGATTGTCAAGCCTACTTTTGCACTGGTTGTGGTGTGGATGTTTGCTAACATTTGTTGGGAAATTTGACCCCAAAAGTTTGTTACACCCCAAATTCATATGCTGATGCTAATTGGAGGTGGGATGCCTGGGAGGCCATTTGGTAGATGAGAACATGAAGGTGGGGCTCCCCATGATGGCTTACTGACTTTTTGAGAAGGAGAGACCTGAAGTTGTGCACTTGGTTTATCTTGCCATTTGATATCCTCTGCCCTGTCATGATGGAGCAGGAGAGTCCTCATCAGACACCAGCATCAGGCTCTTCCCAGCCTCTAGTACCTGAGCCAAACAGACTTCTATTCCTTATGATGTCCCAGTGTCTGTTGTTACTACAATAGAAAATGGACTTCTGGAGACAATCTGCAGAAATGGCACCTTGCAAGGGGAAGGAAGAGAAAGAAAAGCAGATCATCAGCCTCAGGCTTCAGGTTGCTGAAGGAGATAATGTATTTGGTGTCTTGTAATACTTTGGCCCATGTCACTGATCTTTCTGGCAAGGAAACTGTTTGTCATGTGACTGGCGGGATGAAGATGAAGGCTTACCACACATTGCCATGTTGGCTTCCCAGGATATATGTGACCCAGAAGTGCAAGGAGTTGGGCATCAGTGCCCTGCATATGAAACTCTGGGCCACACGAGGAAACAGAACTAAGACCCCTGGACCTAGTATGCGGTCAGCCTTTGGAGTGCTCGCTTGCTTGCTTGGGAATGAAGATTGGGAGGGTTGAAGATGTCACCCCATCCCCTTCAACAGCACCTGCAAAAAGGTAAGTTTGGGGGAAAGGAAAAAGGTACGACCATGAGTTCAGTTTAAAATGTTGAGTTTGAAGTGTTTTTGAGAAAGTCACAAGTAGTTACAAGGGACCAGGGTTCAGAACAGAAGCTGAGCAGTCATGGTGGGGTGCACCTATAATCCCAGCACCAGGGAGTCTGACGCAGAAGGATCACTGCAAGTTTGAGATTAGCTTGGACTACATACTGAATGCAAGATCAGCCTGAACTGCCAGATCTTGTCTAGGAAAAAAAGAAGAAGGAGAAGTAGAGAAACTAAATGTGTAAGACAGCAGAAAACATGCAGCTGAGGGGTGATCGAGGCCCTCAGAGCCCAAAAGAAGGGACAGTGAGATGCTTTGGAGAGATCTACTTGTCAGGTAGCAGAGGGAAACCCTCTAGATTTAGATGTCTAGAGGGCCCTCAGCCCATGCCATTCAGTGGAATAGGAGGACTGAGCCTCATGGAGGTGGCTGAGGAGTACCTGGGGGTGGAGACATAGAGACCTCGAGAAAAGGCAGCTTCTCACAGTTCATATTTTTGAAGAGAAGACAGAGACAGAAACTTGGGAAAGAGGGAGGATTTTTCTGTTTAAGTTGGGAGGAACCTGAGCCTGAGCAAATACTGAAAGAAGGGCTAGTAGAGAAGAGCTAGGGGCCAGGGGTTTAGCTCTGCAGTGTAGGCGCATGCTTGGCAAACGCGAGGTCATGACTTCAATCCCCGGGACCAAAAAAAAGAGGAGAGCTAGTGGTTCAGAAGAGGGATGGCAGGGCAGTCTCGAGCTCACCATCTTGCTGTCTTACCAACATAGCTTTAGGCCAGGGAGATAGCTCAGCAGCCCCGCGCCTGCCTGGCAAGTGTGAGGGTCTGAGTTCGATGCCTGTTACAAAATAATAATAATAATAATAATAATAATAATAATAAATTACCAGCATAGCTTCACATGGCCCAAGATGACTGCTTAGACTCTAGCCATTTTGTCAAAGTCCAGTCAGCAGGGAAGAAGAAGGTAGAAAGATGGCACCTCTCTTTCTTCCTGCTTTTTAAATTAAATAAACATTTATTTGCAAGCACTGTCTCTTTCCTTTTAAGGAGACCTTCACAGATGTCACATGATGCTTCTATTGACATTTCATTGGCTATAACTGAGCTCCTTAACCATGTCTGAGGGAGGCTGGAAATGCAGGCTTTGGACTGAGCACCAGAGTGCTGCACTATAAGCAGGCTTTGCTGTTAATAAAGTGAATCAGGAAGCTCTGAGCAGTCTGTGCCGTGAAGAGGGGGAAGGGACCAGGTAATTTGTTGGGTGAGATTCTGGAATTGAGACTGGCGGCCCACTCCACTTGCTAGGATTAAATGAGATGCCATGTAAAGCCTGACTCAGGGTGGGAGCGGATGTTTGTTACATTCACATCACAATTGATTTTTTTGTCCGGCGCTGAAGATTGAACCCAGGGCCTTGTGCATGCTAGGCAAAGACTACTGCTGAGCCACACCTCTAGATCAACAGTTTAGGTTTTTAGAAAGGTTATAAATATATACAGAACACCTACTGTGTACAGGGTACTGCTGGATGCTTTTTCATCCATGGGCTTATGTATTTCACTCTCCAGCCCAGTAAGATGTAGAGACCCCAATTCAACAAGTCACCCTGCAAACAGATGTCAGGATGTGAACCTAGGTCTAATTGCAGCCTTTCCCGGCAACCTGATGAGGTGAGCAAACCCTCTGTGACTTTTCCCAGCAGAGGCTTCTGGTCAGTACCTGCAGTTTCCAAACAGCCTTTTCCTTTCTTGCCTCAGACACATTGTTCCCTTGGCCTGGAATGCTTTTCCTGCATTCCTAGTGACTCCCCAGTGAACTTTGGACTCACTATTCCAGTCTGTTATTTAATAAAATCCCTTCTCAGAAATGTTTCTTGATTCATATCCCAGGAATGACACCTTTGGTTGCTTTTGGTCACTTAAAACAGTAGTTATTGTTTGCAGGGAACTTCCCAGAGTCCGATCTCCAGCAGTTCTGCCCCATGTGTCCTCATGGGCTCTGGGAAGCTGCTCACAAATATTTTCAGGATCCAATCAGTTAAAGAGCCAGGGGCAGAGATTAATGGACACACTGATTAATGAGGAAATTGACAGACAGCAGTCCAAGGGTCCCCAAGCGATTCAGTGGGAGCTGGGACTGTAGCTTGGGCTTCTGGTCTCCCCTCATCCTCTTTCCACACGGAACCCCCTAAACAGCTCACAGTGGCAGGCTCTTCCTCTAAATATCCTGGAGTCTGGCTTTCCTGGGCATTAAGAAGATAACTGTGCTCAGCATAGCAAGGGAAGAACAAGCGTTAAGTCAGCACCTTCTTTTTTTTTTTTAAGTCAGCACCTTCTGTTTGCAGCGTGCTGAGCTCCCAGGTCTACAAGGCAGAGACAAGGAAGTCTAGTGAGGATAGGCCCCTTCCGCTCTGGGGACAATGTGCCCAGAAGGCAGCTATAAAGTGGGTCCTGCTTTCCCTAGGACAACAGCATGTGTCACAGTGAGTGGTCTTCAGTCACTTTAAAATGTACATCTACCAGAGAAACAAACACCACCATCACCAGCCTTGATAACTGTTTAACAGCCTTTGTGCGATCTGGCCCTGTCGTGGACACCAGATCATCCAGTCACCCAGTGTGGCCAAGGGTCCCCAGGGAACTGTGGAAGCCGTACATGGCCAACATCAGATAACCACACCATGGCTTTCTAGACCCCAAATACTGCAGCTGTGCAGTGTGTCCTCAGGCCACCTTCTGGGGGCCGAGAAGGCCCTTGGGGAGGGGGTGTCAGACACCCCCTCTTGCCATAGTGTCCACAGCTCCTCCGAGGCATCAGATTCCACTCACTCCCTTGGTGTGATCATTAGCTGTGGCAGCTACACTGGCTTGCAGATACGATTTGCAGGGTGACTGGAGGACATGAAAGAGTCATGAAGGGATAATAGGAAATTGGCTTCCAGCTGCAATTTTCAATCACCAGTGTCTAAAAGAACCTGTCCCCTACCCCTCGCCTGCACAAGGTCCTCAAATTCTCCCTGCCTGCTCTTTAACGTCCAGTAGAAACAACCTGAGCCAGGACAACAGGCATCACGAGGTTGCCTTCTGGGGTGAGGTCCCCTGGTCCCAGAGCAGTGCTTCCTGCTCACTGCCTTGGCTTGTTGTGGGTTGACTGAGGTGCCATGTGTTGTCCTCTTGGTCACCGCCCTCCTCTCCTGAGATGGGGCATCAGTGATATCTCTAGACCTCAGCCCCCAGACTCAAGCAGGTTTGGAGCAATCTGCAGATTTGAACTGGAGGAGCTGCCACCCAAGCTAGGGGTCTGGGACCCTCCACTGGGACAGCAGCGGGCACCTCCCTTTTTAGCCCTCACTGCTTTTGGTGCAGGGACTGGCTGATCTCCAGCAGCAGGAGTATCCTTGACTTTGACTCACCTGCCCAGCATACAGACTCTGTGCCCTTCTTCCCCACTATTAAGAGAAATCGGCCCTCGGGCCCAAAGCCTGCTTCAGCTGCACAGCTCTGCAGCCAGGCCAGACCGTCAGAGCAAATGACTACATCTTCCAAGGTCAGGTGGCCTCCATCACCTGTAGCCCCGCAGCCCAAACCGGTGGGTCCCTGCTGAAATCAGCTCCCTGCAGAGATTCTGGACTGGTCAGCTTTGTCTCCACCAATCGTCCTCCTGAATGCAGATGGCTGGACACACGCACTTTTCTCATGTACTATTAAACTTGTTTAAATTCTGGGCTGGGGATTTAGCTCAGTGCCACAAGCACCTGCCTGGCAATCATGGGGTCCTGAGTTCAATCCCCAGAAAAACCATAAAAGTAAAACAAAAACAGAATAAAACCAGGAACGTTCATAAAAAAATGTTTAAATTCAGTTTATGTAACTAGATACCTAACACCTTAGTCCAAACTGCTGGCTTTAGGTTTTCCCAAGAGCCGCAAAGTTTTTGTTTCACAGGTGCCTCACCATGAAGATCCATCAAGGTGGTTTTTTGAGAACAAAAGGAACAGGAGGCAAATTCCCTCTCCTGACCTTTAATGTCAAAACTGCCATCACCTTCGCAATGGGAGTTTCTAGCTTAGCAATGTTAACCTCCTGTGGCTCCCCATGCTAGGGTCATTTTGTTTACACTAATAGAGGATAATTTGTAGATTGAAAATGACATTTCAGTTGGACATGGTGGTGCATATCTGTAATCTCAGCTACTCGGGAGGCTGAAACAGGAAAATTGCAAGTTTGAGGCCAGCCTGGGAATTTAGCAAGACTATCTCAAAATAAAAAATAAGTGTGGAGATTTGGCTCATGCCTAGCATGTGCAAAGCTCTGGGTTCAAGCCCCAGTACTGAAAAAAATTGTTTAAAATTTTATTTATTTAGGTTTTTTTTTTTTTTTTTTTGGTGGGGTATCAGGGATCAAACTGATGACCTCATGCTTGCCAGGTAGGTGCTTATGCCACTGAACTAAATCCTGGCCTTTTTATTTTGTTTTGTTTTTCAGACAGATCTCACTGTGCAGTTCAGGCTGGCCTTGAACTCACCATGTAACCCAGGCTGGCCTGGAACTTGCGGCAGTCCTCTTGCCTCAGCCTCCCAAGCATGTGCCACTATACCTGGAAAATTGTCTTAATTTGAATTTCTCAGATTACTAGAAAAATTGAATTTTTAGGGATCTGTATATTGGTTCATTTATATTTTTTCATATGCAAATTTTCTGTTTCAGTGCTGAAACTATATTTCTATCTGATAATATGTTAGAACTATTTCCCCCAGTTTTCATTTTCTTTATTTTTGCACATATTAAACTTTTATATTTTTATATGGCCAAATCAATATTTTCCTTTATGATCCCTGCCTTCTGTGCTATGCTGGCAAAAGCTTTTCCTGTCTCAAATTTGTATAAATGTGTAAGTGCTAATCTCCATTTAGAATTCTTTTTGCGCTGTCAGGGACCCAACTTTATTATTTCCAAATACAGAGACAAGGTCTTATTAAATTCATTTATTGGGCTGGGGATTTAGCTCAGCAACATAAGCGCCTGCCTTGTAAGCAGGCAGTCGTGAGTTCGATTCCTGGTACCGATAGAAAAAGACAAAAAAAAAAGTGTAACATTTATTGAATAATCTCTTCTTCCCGCTGCGTCTGCTTGGAGACACTACCTCTGTGTGTTTTGCTCTTTTTTTTTTTGTACCAGGAATGGAAGTCAGGACTTCACACTTGGCAGGCAGGTACTTGTGTGAGCTATATCCCCAGCCTGTGTCTTGCTAATCTTATGTACTGGTGTCTTTCTTTCTAAATCCCTGCCTTCCAGGATGGTTCTGAGGATTAAACGGAGTGACCCAGCCAGAGCCTTAGCATGGGTCTGCATATCAAGAGCCTTAGCATGGGGATACAAGACCTGCTCCAAAGTATTGGCTCCATCCCCACCTCCCATGCCGCACGCTTCTGCCACTGGACCTGGAATGCTGGCAGCAGCTCCAGATACACAGAAGGTGTGTCAGAGGCCTTACCAGCAGGCCCCAAACTTCTTTCCAGCCTGCCACCCCCTGGCCAAGGTGACCTTGCTCATCAGGGCTGAGAGGAGCAGGGCGGGCAGCAGCAGTGAATTCTCCTAGGGGAGACAGGGCAGGGAGACTGAGGGAGCTGACCTTTGAGCTGGGCCTAGGAGAGGAGAGGAACAGGGTGGGCAGGCACAGGAGAAATAAAAAACAACAAAGCCTCAAGCGATGGACGATCACTGCTGGGGTGAGGAGTGGGCAGTGGCAGAAGTCAGGTGTGCTGGGAGCTAGGGGGGACCTGGAGGAGGCTGGTGAACTTAGCTGCCCATGAAGTGGGGCTCGTGTGGTCAGATCTGTGATTTAGGAAGAGCAGGCTGGACCAGACAGGAGGCAGGGAGACTGGGAGGCCACTGAGTCAACCCGGATGAGAGAGGGTGGTGGCTGGGACTAAGGCGGCAGCCACAAAGATGAAAGAAAATGGGGGGCTGGGGATTTAGCTCAGCAGCATAAGCGCCTGCGTTGCAAGCAGGCAGTCGTGAGTTCGATCCCTGGTACCGATAAAAAGGAAAAAGACAAAAAAAAAAAAAAAAAAAGAAAGAAAATGGGAAGTTCTTAAAAATACTGCAGTCAGTTGAACAGAAAGACTGGGGGAGCAGACTGGGAGTTGGGAGTGGGCAGCCGGGTGGACGGTGGACGTGGGCAGGGATGAGCACTCGATGGGAGCAGTCCAGGTCCTGGAAGGGCTGGGGAACAGCGAAAAGGACACCAAGAGGGAGGAGAGGACGCTGAATCTAAAACGTGTGGAGTCTCAGGGTGTGCACCCCAGGCCTGCGCTGTGGAAGGCAGAACCCAGGCAGGGGCATCAGGGAGCACAGGAAGTTGAGCCAGATAGTGCGTGCATGTGTGTATGTGTGTGTGTGTGTGTGTGTGCGCGCGCGCGTGTGTGTGCACACACACGTGCACATGGACATGTGACTGGGATTGAATCCAGACTTCACACTGAGCTGCATTCTAGCCCCTAGTTAAATTTGTGGGGTGGTTACTGGGGATCAAAAGCACAATCTCATGTTTGCCAGGCAGGTACTTGAGCCACTGAGCTAAAACCCCAGCCCGTCTATGTTAAAAATGTAACGTTAGGGTCTTAATAAGTCACTAGATTGACCAGGCTTGGCTCAAACTTATGATCGTCCTGCCTCAGCCTCTCAGAGGCTGGGATTGCAGGAATGGGCCAGCACATCATGGTTTGGGAGCTGCTTAATTTTTTTTTTTTTTTTTGGTTCTGGGGATCAGACTTACAACCTCAGGCTTGCCAGGCAGGTGCTTATACTGCTGAGCTAAATCCCTGGCCCTGGATGCTTGAATTTTTGAAGAAAGGAACAATCTTGGATCATATTGCCAGGGAAGTGAGTTGGATAGGTGGGTGGGGACTGCCTTTTATTTTTGTGAAAAAAATAAAACAAAATTTTATAACAAAAAATAAGAGAATAACAACAGCTAACATACCATGTATCATTATCTTCGAAATAGTTACTCAAAAAACAAGAGATTTCTCCCACAAAGAAACAGATAATTGCACAAAACTTTCTTTTCAATGAAGAGGGGATACTTTTTAGCAAGGGGCGTGAATCCAGGGGAAAGAGGAACTTTGGTGGAAAGTTCATTCATCCACCAACACAACCTCAGTGAAGCACTGTGATATTCTGGGGAGAGCAGTGATAAAGCCCCTGTCCTTGTGAGATGTACCTTTATTATACACAGTTTGATTAGATAGAAATTAATATATAGGGCTGGGGATTTAGCTCAGCAGCATAAGCGCCTGCCTTGCAAGCACGTGGTCATGAGTTCAATCCCCAGTATAAAAAAAAAAAAAAAAAAAAAAAAAAAGGAAAGAAAGAAACTAATATGTAGTCAGAGAGGAACTGGGCTCTCAAGGAAGTCAACATCTGAAGACCAGACCCCAAGGGAAAGATGCCCCGGCTGGTGCAGTTAGACCGTGAGAAGTCTGTGCCAAGTACAGCAGACCTGTGAATGCATCAGTTCGGCTAGTGAGCTGTCATAGTAAATACATTTTTGAATATGACTATTGGTGTATACAGAAAGTTTTACTCGCATTTCAGCCTCAGTGTGTTTCACAGCATCTCACAGCACTTCGCCTGTTACAGCTCCCAGCAGTGAACAGCAGTGCTGGCTTCTGTCCAGTGTGCTTCAGCCCTGCCGAGGCCCTCACTGCATTTTCGGACCTAGGCCTAGCATCGGATCTTTCCATTTGGTTGTGGCCATTCACAGCATTTCAACCAGTCAAATACATATTTATGTTGCTGTTTTCTTTGTCATCTGATTCAAGGAGGCCTGCATTCCCTGTGTCTGTGTCAGTCAATTCTGACTCCACTTCACTGTCACAGGAACTTTGGTTCACATGGTGCACATCAAATTCGTCATCATCATCATCATTACCATCATCCAGCCGTAACACTCTTGGGTTATGAAAGCACGCGTTTTACCATAATGGATCATCTTTACCACCCATGCATGAGTAATCTGATGATTCACTTTTTACCTCCCCCAAAACTCGCATATCTGGCTTTTCATGTGCCATTGTACTCAATTGGGCTACTTGTCCCAGAACAATCAAAAGAAAAAATTTTTGAAAAACAAATCCTAGAGTGGTGTGGGTCTATTGGACCCTCTATGATGCTTGGGTAAATATATGGGAGAACCAGTTAGAGCACAAAAGTGGGTCCAAATCTATTTTGCCCCTTTTGCATATAGGCCCACTCCTTATCGATCACCATACCAAGTGGGTAAACACATAGATTGCTTCTTGTGCCCCTCAGGGACGGGTACTGAGGTACACAGCGAGCTACTCTAAGGCTACGGTACAAATTTACAGTAGAAAAGTAAGGGAGGGGTTCACTGGATCGAGGCTTATGCCTCAAGTTAAATGCTCGATGGTTAAGTCTTTCTTGGTCTTTGGATTCCAGTTCCACCCCTCCAGCTGGGTGACTTGGACTAGTTATTTTCCTGTGCTTGGCTCTTGTTACCTATAAAACGGGGATGATAATAATATTCACTTTGTGTGGTTATTTGAAGACTAAATAAAGTTAATATAAACTGGAGTTAATGTTGTATATTGTAATCCTAACACTTGGGATCCTGAGACACAATTTCCAGCCCGGCTGGGGATACGTGGTGAAAGTTAGACCTTAGAGCAGTATCTGGCAATACCAGTTGTAAGTGTGAGCAGTTACTGTGATCACCATCATCGTCATGGCTGCTGGTGCTTCGAGCCAAGAGGAAGGGACCAGCGTGTCACTTGGTGGCTTGGCCTGGGGTGGTCACAGCAGGAGAGAACTGGTCAGAGTTAGCAAGAGCAGAGAGGACTTGCCGATACATCAGGTGTAAAGAAGGACGGGATCTGAGGATGGCTTCAGGGTGCTGCCTCTGGTCTGTGCAAGATGGAGCTGCCATCTGCTGAGCTGGGAGGAGCAAATTCAGAGAGGGACATAAGGAGTCTGACTTTGAGCACCTTAGCTGGGAGATGGGGACCAGACAGATGCCTCGGCATAAAGTACCTGGAGAAATAGGGCTGGGGATGAGCACGGGAGTGAGGTTAGTGTACAGCAGACATTTAAAGCTGTGAGAGTAAATTGGGTGCGGTCATTCAGGCCTGTGATCCCAGCTACTCAGGATGCTGAAGCAGGATGATCTCAAGTTGGAGGCCAGCCTGGGCAACTTAGTGAGAGCTTGACTCAGAAATAAGAAAGGAGGGGCTGGGGGTTTAGCTCAGCGGCATAAGCACCTGCCTTGCATGCAGGCGGTAGTGAGTTCGATCCCCAGTACTGATAAAAATGAAAAAGACAAAAAAAAAAGAAAAGAAGTAAGAAAGGGGCCACGCATGGTAACGCCCAGTTGTACTCAGGAAGGAGGCTGAGGCAGGAGGGTCACTTCGAGTTTGAAGTGGGCTACACAGTGAATCCAGGCCAACCTGAACTACATAGTGAGAACCTGTCTCAAAAACAAAACAAAACAAAACAAAACAAACAAACAAAAAAAACAGGTAAAGCTCAGTGCAAAGGCCCAGGCTTCTATTCCCATTACCACAAAAAAACAACCATCAAAACAAAAAAGCCACAACAAGCTTGAACAAGCACACGGATAGAGAAAAGGCACAGAGACTGGGGATGCATGCGCTAACCAGAAGGCTTCCCCTCACAGCACCGCCGAAGGCAGGTGTGCAGTCTGCAGACTCCAGGGGCTGGAGGAAAGGGCTTCCATTTTGCCTGAAGCCTTGAAATGTTTGAAGTGGCATTTCTAGGACACATAATTGGGACAGAACTTGGGAAGACACCAGAGCTGGGCAAGCACAGGCGACAGAGGGTAACCACAGCGGTAGCCTTGGCCTGTGGAAAAACATGCAGGGCAGGAGGATTTTCACATTAAAAACAGACTGAGTCACCACGAGCATATGCCACAAACTTAATAAGAGGAGCAGAGTGGCTAAGAGCCTGGGTGTCAGTGCCAGCATATGACCCGCTAGAGTCAGGCTCTGCCCCAAGGGACCCAGCGGTGCCATGTAGCAGAGCTTCATCTGTAGAACAGGATCATCTTGAATCAGTGTGGCAGCACATGCTATTAATTCTAGCATTCTAGGAGGCTGAGGCAGAAGGATCACAAATTTGAGACTAGTCTGGGCAGCCTACTAATACAACAAATTAAAAAGAAGTGCTGGATGTGGTGGCACAGGCCTGTAATCCCAGCACTTGGGAGGCTGAAGCAGGAGGATCATTGTAAGTTCAAGAAACCAGCCTGGGCTACAAAGTGAGCTCAAGGCCAGCCTGAACTGCATAATGAGACCCTGTGTCAAAAAGATAAAAATAAATGAAAAATAAAAAGAGCTGGGGATCCAGCTCAGTGTAAGGGCTCTGGGTTCAATTCCCAGTAACACACACACACACACACACACACACACACACAAGCTCTGCCTTTGGCTGTGAAATGCTGTGTGTGGAAACTCTTAATAATTTTATCTTTGAACCTTGTGTTTTGTAAGCAAATCCAGAGAACAGAAATTACATGGCAGGGAGACTGGGCAGAGACATGGTGGGCAGCACAAGTGCCCTGGCCACCTGATGGGCACCCACATGGCTGGGCAATCTGGATCACTGTGGGGCTGAGAAGAGACTGTGGGGCTGCGACATGTGCCCAGATGAGAGCAGCAGAACAAACTGGCAGTGGCTGCAGCCCGCTGGGGCCGCGGAAGGGAAGTGACAGGCAGCGACAGCACACAGAGTGGCCATCCCTGCCGCAGGGGTACAGGGGGAGCTCCTCAGCAGATGGTTATAGGACGAAAGCTACACCTGGATGGCACACGGAAGCCCATAAGGACCACTTAGACTCCTGCAAGGCACTTAGGATCCCTGGTTTTGAAAGTGCTGCAGCCCACAAGCTTAGGCAGAAATTAAAAGAGCACTGCATGCCATGGAAAGCAATTATGCATTCATGTAAAGTTTCACTGTTAATGAGGAAGGCAATTTCCAGGTGAAGTTTTCCCTGTAAGTGAAGATACAGCACTCAAATCGCATAAATATGTTATTCAAATTATATGCAAATCATGAAGTCATGTTCAGTTCCTTCTACAAGCCCTGCAAGTTGCAGAAACTGTCAGAGGAAGCACTGAACATCGCCATACAAAGTGACAGGTGGAGCTGGGGATTTAGCTCAGAGGCATAAGCACCTGCCTGGCAAGAGGGAGGTTGTGAGTTTGATCCCCGGAACCACCAAAAAAGAAAAAAACGAAACAACAAAAAAAACCACAAAGTGACAGGTGAGATTGAATTCAGACTTTGATGAAACTGATATAGGCAATTGAACTCTTTTGGAAAAACTGTTTCACAAGAATCAGCAGTGTTTGTGATACTAAAATTTATATTTGAAATTTGTCAGAAATTTCACTTTATGTGACAGCCTATAAGATATTCTGTTTTTGTCTTTTTCCTTTTTTATCAGTACCGGGGATCGAAACTCACAACCACACACGAAACTCACAACCACATACTTGTAAGGCAGGCACTTAGGCCGCTGAGCTAAATCCTCAGTTCCAACGTTTGTTCTTTAGAGACAGGGTCTTTCTATATAGTCCAGGCTGCCTTTAACTCACTCTGTATCCCAGACAGGCCTCGAACTCCTGGTGATCCTCCTGCCTCAGCCTCCTGAGAGCCAGGACAAAAGGTGTGTGCCACCACATCTGGTTTCTGTGATACATACTTGGTGGGTACAGTCACTGTGGCACTACCAGAAAGATCCCTCTCAATATTTACAATTATTTTAAAAAGTTCTCTTGTATTTGCTTAAAATAACTACTGTAGTTTTCAACTTAAATGAAGTTGCCAAAAGTGTAAGATTTGATGACTTCAATTCACAGAAAAATCGAACCAGAGGAATCCTATGATCAGCCATGTTCTCACATTCACTTGGTATTACTATAATTTTATATAAAATGACAGCAAAATATTTTTGTAATTATAAATTTGTGGTGTTACTCAGGAACCACTGTTACATTTTTGTAATAGAATATTTTGAATGGAAAAAGCGTTCTATTTTAGTACCTGTTAGTCTGTTAGTGCACTAGTTTCTACTGTCTTTTTTTTTTTTTTTTTTTTGAGACGGGGTCTTGCTACAGAGTTCAGGCTGCCTTATGTAGCCCAGATGGCCTTGAACTCAGGGCGACCCTCCTGCCTCAGTCAACTGCTTTTGGAACAAGAGGTTTTGCATTTTCATTTTTGTATTTGGCCTTGCCAATTATGATAGAGTAATTTACACCGTAAAGCTTTGTTGTTTGATATTTTTGCATAAGTAAATATGTCTTTGAAAAATAAAGGATCAGTATTTTGATCTTTTTTTTTTTTTTTTTCTTTTTCCTTTTTATTGGTACCAGGGATCGAACTCACGACTGCCTGCGTGAAGGCAGGCGCTTATGCCGCTGAGCTAAATCCCCAGCCCCAGGATCAGTATTTTGAAAAGTAGTATTTTCAAATAAGAATTAATACTTTCTTAAATTGTTCTAACTTAGTGAAAACTCTTTCAGGTCTCTAATAATTCTCAACTCCAAAGCTTGACCATCAATTGTAACAGTTTTAAAAGCTACATCATGTGGGGCATGGTAGTATGTGTCTGTAATCTCAGCCGTTCAGGAGGCTGAGGCAGGAGGATGACAAATTGGAGTTTGGCCTAGGGAACTTAGAGGAACCCTGTTTTAAAATTTAAAAATAGAGCTATCAAAATAGCTCAGTGGTAGAGAGCATGCCTAGCATACATGAGGGCCTAGGTTTAATTACCAGTATTGTAAAAACAAAACCACATCACAGTATAGACAGCTGGCCAACTTAGCAGGCTGACACGCCCGGCTGTCCAAGTCATCCCTTTGGGAGCATCTTCTTGAAGAGCCTGCCTTTGGCTTTGGGATCACCCAGCAGGTGGCAGAGCCGGGTGGGAGATGCAGCAGGTAGAGTAGGTGAGGGCGCTCCGGCTTCGGAAGAGCGCAGACTGCAGGGGTGCACGCCTGGGGGTGGCGTGACTACTGAGCAAAGACAGGACCAGCTCCGCACCTCCTGCCATCTGGCAGGCCACCACACTGCTTGGTCTCCGGAAGCCTTTGGGGGAAGAGGCCGTCAGATGAGAATTGTTAACCGCACGCGCGAGCAGGGTGGGTCACGCACCCGCAGTCCCTAGCTGGAACTCTCTCCAGCTGTTTCCTATAACTGCTTCCCCATGGGCTTTCTGCAGCGCAGGGTCAGCCTTCTAGAGGGGTGTTGGGGCTCTTGATTTGGAGGAGCTCTGGCAGAAGCCGCCTTAAAGATTGCAGGGTGGGGGCCGGGCACGGATAAAACGGAACCGGGACCTTGACATCTGCCTATCTCGCTTTCTCCACCGGTCACTGGCCTTTCCCACTTGGCTTGACCAATCCCAATGCCCCATCCTGGAGGGAGTCAATCTGATTGGCTTATTCACCCACGCTCGGGCGTGTGGGGGTATGGCCAGCACTGTGATTGACAGCCACATTGAGGACCTGGTTCACTGATTTTTCCTTCACACCGGAGCTTCAGCGCCACCCCGACCAGAGTTGTCACATCTTACCCATGTTATTTGTTGCCTGGCGCTTCCCCAAATCTTGCTTTTTGCCACTGTTACCTCATCCTGGCACTCTATCCGCACAAGCCTCCTGACTGCATCCATCCCGCCACACCAGGTTGGCCACTCATCCTTCAGTGTTGTCCTGGCACTAATGACCCAACCCCTACGGAGGCCTGCAAGGGTCTTTCAAAGATCCCCTAGCCTGACCCTTATCCTGCCCGTCCTTCTGGCTTCCCACTGCCTCTCCCCCAGCCAGATCTCTAGAAGTCACCAGTCCAACCCGGCCACCCATCCACCTGCCTCCCAGAGAGCTCAGGCTGTGTCACCTGCTAGAAGCTGTGTCAGTTCCTCCTGGTCTCAGTTGCATCTTTGGACCTTCTCACACCCCGCGTCCACACTCACATTTGCTTGCAAGTTGATTTTATTCCCTACCCACACCCCCTGCCCGAGGTGGCTGTGTCTGTCAGGACAGGGTCTCTGCCTGGCTCCATGTTGAACTCTAGGGCTCAGAACTAACTGCCTGGGACTTTCTAGGGTCACTGTCAAGAATGAGTCCGGTTATCAAGATGTACATACAAAGGAAAAAGCCTTACCTTGGCTTCCTCTGGGGCTAGGAAGGGTCAGGCAAGAGAGGAGTGTGTGTGTGTGTGTGTGTGTGTGTGTGTGTGCACATACATGTCAGGTGGGGATCTGGGCTACAACTGCAGTGATTCTACTTTTCAAAGGAGAACATGGTCTTAACTCCACTGTGTAACTAAGATTTTAAAACAATAATAAACCTAGCCCAGGTCAGGGGAGATGGTGTCAGGCAACCCAAGCCACACTCGAGAGAACAAAGAAACGCTGGGACGCACCTGCGATGCGCTGGTGGGTTCTGAGTCTTCACTTTATTACTATGTCACCAGGAGTCACCACCTTCACTTGTTCACCACAAATGGACGGATGTCAGAAAGGAGGGGGCCCCGGGGCCACTGGATTCACTCTTGAGAGACTTAACCAGGTGGTGGGGGTCGAGAGCAGGGGCCAGGACAGGGCCCGTCCTTCACTGCACACAGATATATTTGTGGAGCTTAAATTATACATCTTATATATAGAAAATATATATATTTATACTATACACAGGCAGTAACGCTGCAAAGGGGCCAGGCACCCAGACAAGGGCTGTGGGCACCAGGGTGTGGGGCGCTGGGGTGGGGGGCAGCGCTGGGAGACAGCTGGGCCAGGCCATCCTCCACAAACTCTGGGGTGGGGGTTCCCCCTTTTTGCTCCTTTGAGAATCAAAAGGGTCTTGGACCAAGGTTAGGGTCCCCTAAGACAACAAGTAGGGGTCTTGGTTACATGAGAGAAGCCAGGGACCCCAAGTCTTTGAAGATCAAGAATCACCAGGGCAGAATGGACTGGGGAGCCGATGCTGCTTCCTGGGAGCCTGTCCATCCACGTCACACCCCCAGCTGTGTCAGGAACCACCCAGGCTCCTGTCTACGCAGAAAGCAGAGGCCTGGGCTCTCCACCTCTCTCTGTGCTTTACCTAGGATAAGTCACTGTCTTCCTGTCCCAGCTCTAAACTTATATGGAACCCCAGTATCCTGGGCCCCTTCTTGTACTTGATGGGGAGAAGGGGCCCAAACTCCACAGGACTTGGAAGGGGCATTTCCCCAAGGATAGTGTGGGAGCAAGTGCAAGCAGAGGGCAGGAGGAGGAGGGGGTGACAGGTGCTGCTGGCCTGCGGGGGTGGGACCCCCCAGGAACCCCCAGTAACGGAATCAGCAGTCTACGTCTCATCCCAACCCTGCCCTGTCTCCCTCTCCCTTCTACTGGGGTCCCTGCCAGGGTCCTGCCCAGTGGTGGACCATGCTGGGGGTCTGTATCAGGCTATACCCAGGGGCTATACCCCCAATAGGCTGTACCCAGGAATGAGGGGGTGCTTACTGAGATGACTCAGCAGCCCCACTCCTGCCCAGGGTCTTGTAAGTGCCCACAGCCTGAGCAGCAGGGCCAGTCTCCAATACACGTCCAGGATCAGCTGGAGGTTAAGGGCACCCTGCCCTCCGGCCAGCACAGCCGGCAGCTGACTGGTACCCGTGGAGAGATGGAGTCTCCCTGGGCCCACAGCAGGGGGGTCTCCTGGTGGGGCTGGGACTTATCCCAACCTCCTGCAGTGGGCACAGAACTGTACCAGCTGGAAGCACTTCCACAGCCACTGTGGCCCCACCAGGGATGCTCAGGGCAGAGGTAACTGACCCCGATGCCGTCCCCAATCCAGGCACCAGGTGGGGGTGGTCAAGAGAACCCCTTCCTCAGATGTGGAAAATGGAAATCAGCAACAGGCAGGGGCCTCTCCCATCACTGCTGCCCTTGGGGGGCCTGGAACAGATGAGTTCACATCTGTGCTTCACTGCTAACTCACTTGTGCTCAGAACATTTCCCCTTCTCGTAAGTGGGGAGAGTGACAGTACTTGTCTGCCTAAAGCGCCCACCTCCCCAGCACCCATGCTCCCTCAGGACCCTGCCTCAGGAGCCCCTGCCCCAGCACAGGTGAACTGTGTGCCCTACCGGCGGCAGACTCTGTACCGTGTTTAGTGCTTATCCGCCCCTAGCGGCCGGGAGCTCTGGGAGGCAGAGCCCACACACCCTGGGACTCTCCAGCCCAGGTGCCACAAAGGGCCAGTGAGTAGCCTGACTTGCTGGATCCTGGGAGGCCTAGGATGATGGTGGTAGGGACCCTGTCCCCCTGGGCCACCCAGAGCTCCTCTGCTCTGCTCCCCAGCATGCGCAGGGCACAGATGTGCTGCTCTCCTATTCCTAGAGGGTGCTTGCCTGGCCCTTCGAGCCCTTTTGTGCGTTTGGTGCCATCAGTTCCCCTTTCTCACTCTAAGGCTCTCCCTGTACTCCTGGGGCAGCACCCCCCATGGGCTCGTGCACCATCTGCCCTGTGACTCTACCTGACCCTGCCTCCTGCTCCCAGAGACCTCCCCACACCCACAGGGCCCCAACTCCGAATCCAGCCTGACCCCGTGTCCCACCCAGGTCACTTCCATTTCCAGGGAGGTCACAGGGTGGGGAATCTGCACCTGCTGGGTGACTCGGGGCAAGAAGTGGAGGCAGGAAGCCAGTGCTGCCACTCATTTGAAGAACCCTGGCCTCCTGGTCCACCCCCTCCTGGCCTGAATGTCGAGGACAGTGATCCCCCGAGAGGCCATAGAGGGGGCTGCTGAGCGCCCTGTGGGACAGCAGGCAGAGCACAGGGTCGGTGAGTGATGGGAGGCCAGCAAGCAGCTGGGGGAGAGCTGACTTGCAGCAGAATCTGGGTGTCTCTTGGGGCCAAGGTCCCCAAATTTCCCACAATGAGGGTAACACCGAGCGAAGGAGCCCCAGGCTTGGGGTTGGGGACAGTGGACAGGAAAGAGCAGCAGGCAGGAGCTAGGGGTCTGGGTGGCCTGAGTGTGGCCTTGCCCCTATGCCAGCTGCCTAAGGGACCCTGGGTGAGCGACCCTGTCCTCCCCGGGCCTTGGTTTCCTCCACCATACAGTGGGGACAGCCTCACCAAGCCCATCAGGCTATCACAGGGGGAGTCTGGGGGTGCCAGCCCATGTGCCGGGACTGAGCCCCCACATGGCTAGACTTCTCAGTACCATACCCATCTCTGTCCTACCATCCCCCCCACCTCGGTACTGACAGGGCCCCTCCTCAGTGTCCCCCTTCCAGGGAGCAGCACTGCCTCTCACCCCCATGGTGAGCACGGGCCTGGGCCCAGTAGCACTTCGAGTGCTCATGGACACGGAATGAATGCGCTGTCCCGGTCCCACCTTCCAGGCCCCGCTGGGGTTGGACACGCTGGCACACACAGGTAGACACTCCCACACCTGGTGACCCATCCCTGCCCCAAGCCGCCCTGGGCCTCCATGGAGCGACCTGGAAGTGTGGAGGTGCTGGACAGAATGGGCATGGGGCAGGGTGGGGCAGGGCTGGGGAAGAGGGAGGGGGTGGGGCAAGCGGTCACTGAGGCTCAGTAGCCTTGGGACTGGTAGCCCTGTGGCTCTGTGTCAAAGGCGGTGGCCGGCTGCTGGTAGGTGCCGCCCATGCTGGCGGGGTCCGGCCCTGTGCTGGGCTCCACGTAGGGGGCGTAAGGCATGCTGGAGTCCTGGCTGGGATCCATGTAGTCCTGGGAGAAGAGGGCCGAGTCGGCGCCAATCTGGTACCGCTGGAAGGCCAGCACGGCCTGGCCCGCCTGGGGACGGGCCACGGGGACAAGGATGGGAGGAAGGGGGTGGTTAGGGGAGAGACAGACAAGAGCACTGGGTTAGTAGTTGTTAGTCAACAGGACACAGGGTTAAAGATCCTCAAAGCACCAGATGCAAAGCCAAGCTGTCCCAGCTGCTACCACCAGCCATCCAGAGGCCAGAACCACAACATCCAGCCCCATGTGGCCCAGGTCACTGGAAATGTTCATCTCCACTGTGGAAGGTTAAGGGGGCCCAAAAATCTCCAGTCTTCTCCAACTGTGTCTTTAGGGATATTAATGCAGAATGGGGAAAAATGTTTTTTAATAGCACAGAGATCTCTTGGCATTTCCTAAACGCTATCCTTCTAGATCTGACAGCTAGACATAGTCATATGACTGAGTTTTGACCAAGGAGCTATCTCCATGCTCTCTGTCCTTCCCTCTGACCTGATGCCTGGAATGCATATACAATGGCTAGAGCTCTAATTACCAAAATAGAGCATGAGAGTGGCAGAGGCTTGGGTCACTGAAGATGCCTGAGTCACTATGCTAGTCCCTCCCAGACTTATCTTTAAGTCACTGTCATTTAGGAGTTCCATCACTGTTGCTGAGCCTGAAACACCTGGTCAAACAAAGATAGGGAACTGAGGAAAACAGAAAGAAGTTTCGGGGTGACCTGGCCTTGACTGCCAGAGCCTTGACTATTCGGGGAACTCTGACAAGCACCCCTGCCAGTCTCGCCTGAGCGCCAAAGCCCTTCTCACATAGCGCAGTGACTGCAGCACATATCCCTGTCAGACACCTTTTTCAGTAAAGCTATTGTTTTAAGAACAGTGACACTGACCATGACAAACTACAGAGTTAAACTGTCATTCAAACCAGCCTTGAGCAGGTAAGACAGCAGTGCACGCCCGTAATCCCACCACTCTGGAAAGCTGAGACAGGAGAACTGCAAAGCCTGAGCTCAGGCTGGGCAACCTAGCGAGACTGTTTCAAACCAAAACCAAACCAAAACACAGCTGGGGATGTTCTGGGTTCAACCTCCAGTACTACAAACAAGAAGAGCCTCAAGGTTTATGGCGAAGGCTTCTCCACCACACCTTTGCAGCTGGCCACCAGCTGGCAGTGCGAAGTGCTATGCTGCTCATTCCCGCTGGGGACTGGGGAGAATGAGGCCTAGAGAAGGCGTTAGAGCTGGAGCCCAGCCCTAAACACAGGGGTCTTGCTTCTTCCCAGGCCAGGACCCATCACTTCTTCCCCTCTGGTCAGTCTCCTGCAGAGCACTAAATTAACCAGGAACCCAAAACGGCCAACTGAACAGACGGGGCAGAGAGTCTATTTGGTACTGTCCCAGAGGGTTCTGGAAGCCCAGGTCAGGCATTACCCGGAGGACTCTAGGGTAGCCCTTCCTGGGAAGAAAAGCATAGGGGCCTGGGACATGGGGCAGAGGAGTGCACCTCGGGTCATCACAGGGCCACAGGGGGCTTGGCGCTGGAGCCTCAAGAGGTAGAGGGGTGAACCTGAGTGCTGGTGAGCCTGTGGGAGCCCAAACAAATGGATGACTCTCTGAGAGCAGGTCCACAGGCCTGGTCCCTTGAGCTCCCAGCCCCATTGTCGGAGGGTGGGGCTGGAGCGCCCTCTGCGGACTCTCCCAGGGAGCAGCTCTGGCCCAGGCACCAAGGATGGTCTGGGTATTGCTCAAGGCTGGGTAGCCAAGTTCACAGGACGGGGACAAAGGAGAGGCCTAGGACCACGCTAGACCCGGCTGCAGCGGGGGGCCTCAGAGTCCCGCTCAGGGCCCAGGGACCTCGGTCCACTGGTGTTCTTCCTGGCACACTCAGCAGCATCCCCCAGGCAGCAGGCAGTGTGCACTTATATGGCTCCTGTGCCAGGACACTCACTCCCTGTGCACTTGGCTCTGGCAAGGCTTGGGAGCTGCTCCTCACCTCTTGTGCCCAGGCAGCTGGGCCCAGGGAGGGAAACTGTACAGGCCCAAGGCCCAAGTCCTCCAGCAGAGTGCGGGTTAGGCTCACAAAGACCACCACTAAAACAGCTCACAGAGGAACCCAGCTCCCCAGGGAATGAATGAATCAGTGACTGCCTGAGCGAGCAAGTACGAGAGCTTATGTTTATGGAGCATCCCTGTGCCAAGCCCTGGGTCAGCCTGTCCCCTCTGCACAGCCAGCCCGAGAGGCTGGTCTGTCATCAGCTGTCAGCCCAAGGAGGAGGACTGAGGCCCTCAGTCCACCAGCACAGGAAGCCAGGACCAGGCCAAGAATCCCCCAGCACCCCAGGCTACATCCCTTTGGCTCCTATCTGGGGTGGGAGTGGGGACAAGATCACCCTTCACACCCCAGCTGTGGACAGGCCATCACACTGTGGCCACAGCTCAGCACCTTGGGCCATTGGTACCTCCCAGCAAGCAGAGTCGCCCGCCCCCCGCCACACACACACACTAACAGCCTGGGCAGCTCTGATGTGTCTGTCTCCCTGGCCTCAGCCTGGGGGCTCCTGGGGCCAAGGACTCTAACTCTTCATAGGCACAAAACAGCTGCTCAATAAATGTTTACTGAATGAATGAACACACAACAATGAAAGAGAAGGCACTGAAGGAAGGAAGTGGTAAGGGGTGCATCTTAAGTGCCCTGGGGTCCCCCACACTTCTGGCATCAGGCTGAGGGAGTGGCTAAGGCTGTGCAGAGGCAGGGAACAGCGTGCTGTACTCCTCCTGGAAGGTAAGGTCGTTGAATCTGCGCACGGCCAGGGCTGCGGTCAGACTCTGCCAGAGAGAGCAGGGTGAGGCCGCTGGGGGGACTGGACAGAGCAGGGGGCCGGCCGAGGCCCCTGTGAACCAGAGCGTTGGCTCCGCCCCCAGAAAGCCTGTATCCAATCACTCACTCCTCCCTTGAGCCCCGCCCAATCTCGGGGCTCAGCTTCCAGTCTCTTCCCTGGAGGCTGCCTGCTGGTCCGCAGTTCTCAGGTGCTTTCTTTGGACTGGGATCCCCTGGGGTGACCTTGTTGTTCCTGGCCAGGGTTGAAGACATCAAGAGCCACAGTGACCACAGCTAGCCTACAGAGACCTGGACTGCAGGTCTGTACCTGCTGATACTGTGTTGGGAGGCTGGATGTTGCAGAAGAAAGGGGATATCCAGGGGCCTCCAGCAAGAGAAAGAAATGTGTGCGGTGGGCCACAGCTGCAATCCCAGCTTCTCAGGAGGCTGAGGCAGGAGACTCAGCTTGGTGAGGCCCTGTCTCAAAATAATAAAAGGCTGCGAGTGTAGCTCGAGGCAGAGTGCCCTTGGGTTTGATCTTCAGTAGGGGCAGGAGAGTCACCCCGGAGAGGCGAGGGACTGGGGAGGGCTGGCTACCAGTCTACCAGCCCTGAGGTTTCCTTGTGAGGGGCTTGTGGGGGACAGAGCTGTGGACAGGGGAAGAGGAGCCCTGGGGATGGGACTTGGAGCTGAAAGGACCCTGGATCTGGCAGGAGGAAGAGAAGGACAGAAGAAAGGGGGTGGCTCAGACTCAGGGAGAGAGGGGCCAGCATTTTGAGGAGCTGCAGGGCGTCTACCACCTGGCTGATGCCTGCACTGAACTGGTCTCAGGGCTGCTGGGCCCAGGGATGTGCTTTGACTCACAGGTTTTTTTAAAACTTGAATAAACTACCAATACATAGAGGTCAGAGTTCATACCAAAACTCCAATTTCTGGCTTTTTGGGGAAAACCAGAAGGGCTGGCTTCTGCAGGGCCCCATCCCTGCTTGGCAACAGGAGCCAAGCGGAAAGGATTCTCTTAGGATGGGCAGGCAGGGGTCACCCAGCCCAAGCACCCAGGTTTGTGAGCCCCCCCACTCCTTCCCATCATTTTCCAGATGGAAGACAGGAGCCAGGACAGTAGGGACTGTTCTAGGCTATAAGACGGTCTCCTGGTTCCTCCCAGCCTCAAATCCTGGAGCCCCGCCTTCCTGTCTGGGCCTCTGCTTTCTTGGCCCTTAAAGGGGTGCTGGGTGCCATCCAGAGTACTAGTGGGGTCTGTGACCCCACAAACAGCTGGGAGGGCGCGGAGCTGCCCACCAGGGCCTGGGGTGTGGATTCGCAGTGCTGTACTCACCCAAGTAAAGATGGAGAAGAAGGAGAAGGCGATGGCGGCCCGGGCTGCGTCCGTCCCTTCGTTCAGCGGGTTGTCCTTGGGCTTGGACACTTGCCACTGGTTGGCCAGGAAGCAGAATCCCACGAACCAGAGGAAGGCCCAGAAGGCTGGGCGTTCCCAGAGCCAGGTACAACAGACGGGGTGACATGCAGGGTGAAGAGAGGAACGGGGCAGTTCAAAAGCAGGTCTCCCGTGCTCCCCCACCCACAGGTGACGCCAGGGGATGGGGTGGGGTGGGGTGGGGGGGTGAGAAGGTGCAGGTGAGAGGCAGAGGCAGCAGGGACCACAGGGGAGGGGCAGACAGGGAGGGCCAGGAGCAGACGGCAGGAGACAGCAGCGAGGGGCAGGGGGAGAGAGCAGGCCATCAGTCAGGCGCCTTCTCCCGCCCGTGTGGACACCCAGTCCCAGCACAGCCTGGCCTCGGCTCCACAGCCCACCCCTGGGTCTGGCAGCCATCAGGGCAGAGGATCACTGCCTTCCACCTTGCTCAGGCGTCCAGAGATCTAGGAATCTCAGCCAAGAAGCACCTTGCAGCCTCACAAAGCCCCTTGGAGAGCAGTGACCTGGGCACTTAGCGGGGAGACACTGTAGTGACCAGGGTCACTCAGAGATGCCCCATGCTGCCCAGGATAAAGTATATGCTACGCACAGAGGCACTGCTGGGGCCCTGGGGCTCTGTGGAAGTCTGAGAACCTTAAATTTAGTCCTGGTTCCTTCCAGAAGGAGTAAGGGGCCCAGGTCCGGAAGAAGGGGAGATCCTTCCCCAGACACCCGAGTCCCCAGTCTGGGGGTAGGGTGGCTGACATATGGCTCTGACACTTGACAGAGCATCCACCAAGCTGACTCCTGGGACTCCAGGGACAGCAGGGAGGGAGCCAATGGCAGCGGCCACTTCTGAAGGTCAGAGGGTAGCAGGTCACAACCTGCCCAGCCCTGGGCAAAGGGGAAACTGAGGCTCCCAGGTACTGCCTGTGTGCTGGGTGTCCGGCCACCCCTCATTCGTTCTCCTGAGGCTCTGCCGGGGAGGGTGCTGAAGGAAGACCTGACCCAGCCCCGTCGTGTCCCCGACCTGGAGGGCCCTCTTCTGTCCTGAGGTCACAGACTCTGCCGTGGCCTCATCCTGCCCTTGCTGCCAGTCTGTCTCTTTGTCTGTCTGCTCCTCAGTCACCCCGGTGGGAGGTTGGGAGGGGGTGCTGACCACACCCCACCGCCAGGGCTCACCCGAGACACCGATGTCAGACAGGACGGCCTTTTTGCGGTCCTTGACGCTGCTGATCTGGGGGAAGTAGACGTCCAGGGCCAGGTAGAGCAGGCAGGTGAGGAAGGTCAGCACGCCCACCGCCACACCGTAGCTGCAGGCGTTGGGGTTTCGGTTGTAGATGCAAAACTCCTCGCCTTCTGAGGGGCTATTGAGGTAGCCCTCGTTCACGATGGAGCCAAACACCACGATGGAGAACACCTGAGGGCAGACGTGGGTGTAGCAGGGACAGGTGTGAGCTCCAGTGCCAGCCCCGAGGACAGGGTGGATGCCACCTCCCTGTGCGCCTGGCAGCTGCCCCTCTGTGAGCTGCAAGGCAGGTGCTGACTAGGCATTTCAGAGGGAACCCAGAGAGGCAGGGCAACTTGCCTGGGGTCACTCAGCCAGGGTGGTGTCACCTGAGGACCCCTCTTACCAGCCATGCAGCGTCCCAACTATGGAAGCCCTCCCTGGTCCTGGCACCAAGGTTCCCTCAGGACCAGCCTGGCCTCGAAGAGCAAGTATCTCCGGGGTCATGGCCCAGCCCCCACCCAAAGCAGACTCCTCCAGAGGCCACGCTGCGTGGCCCCACCCATGTGTCCCTCTGTGCAGCAGTGGCTATCTGGGGACTCAGGCCTTGTCCTGGCTCCACATTTCCCAGTTTCCAGGGCAACCAAGGCCCTGACAAGCAAATAGGTGACAAAGAAAAAAATCACAGTTGGACAGCAGTCCCAACTCTGCTACCTCCTTCAAGACCTCAATATCCCCTGCGACAGGTACAACAGCAACAGCTCAGTAGGCAGCCAGTGAGATGGCCCTGACGACCCAGCCCCTGCATCCACGCCCTGTGTAGTCTATGTCTCACGAGGGCTCTGGACTAGGAACTTGCTTCTAAATATAGCAAAAAATGACAGGCTATCACTTTTGAGTACAGGTCACAAAAACCATGGCCAGCAGCTGTGCACAGGGGCTCATGCCTATAATCCCCACACTCTGGGAGGCCGAGGCAGGAGGGTGGCAAGCTGGAGCCCAGCGTGGGCCATTTAGCAAGACCCTGTCTTAAAAAAAAAAAAAAAAGGTTGGGGATGTAGCTCAGTACAAAGGCCTTGGATTTAATCCCTGGTACTCCCCTCCACCCAGAGAAAAGAAGGGTGGGACACAGCTACAATGCCAGCACTTGGGAGTGAGCTCAAGGCCAGCCTGGGCTACACAGTGAGTTAAAGGCCAGCCTGAAGTACAAAGCAAGACCCTGCCTCAAGAAAAGGAAAACAGAAAGCGAAAAAGGACGAGGCTCCCACCTGGGTCACTCCTCGCGTGCTGCCCCTGCTGCTGTGATGGAAGCCTGCTGCTCTGCGTTTGCTTCTCTTTTCACTGCTGGGGCTAGAGCTCGCAGGGCCTGGGGCATGACAGCCACTTACTCCACCGCTAGCTGCACCCTGGCCCTGTCTGCCTTCCCACATTGCCAAGACCTGAAGAAGTCCCTGATCGATAGCCAGCAACCATCTCCCTCAGGGGAGCTGACAGGTGAGACTGTAGCCCTGGGTGTAGCTTTGTGACACAGACACCCAGTTAAACTTTGAGATAACATGTTTGATGTTTTAAGCCACAAGTTTTGGTGCAGTTTGTTATGTGGCAACAGCTAAATAATACACTAGCTTTTTGCAGATGAAGTGGTTAAGACACAGGTGAGTTTTTTTTTGTTATCTGTTTTGTAGTCCTAGGAGATGAATCCAGGATGTTGAACCACTGAGCTTTATCCTCAACGCGTTTTTACTTTTATTTTGAAACAGAGCCTCACTTGGTTGCCCAGGATGGGCTCAGACTTGCAATCTTTCTGCTTCAGCCTCCTGAGTGGCTGGGATTACAAGTGTGTGTCACCGTCCCCAGCACAAGGCACATGTGCTGTGAATATGCCCAAGTCACACAACTGGAACACAACAGAGCTGGGCTCTAAGCCCAGAAACCTGACTTAAGTTCCCAGTTTCTCCTTGGGCTTCTTGATGCCTGTGAAACCATGTAGGACAAGGAGGCCCAGGCCCCAGGGACACATGCTTGAGAAGTGACAGCCCATGTAATAGGCTGGAGCTGGAGCCCAGAAGAGACTGCTAGTGGCTCGTGTCTGCCTGTCTTTACTTGCCATTGGTTTTGTGTGGGGTTTTGTGTGTGTGTGTCTTTTTGAGACAGTGTCTCACTATGCAGTTCAGGCTGGCCTTGAGCTCACCCTGTAGCCCAGGCTGGTCTTGAATTCACAGCAATCCTCCTGCCTCAGCCTCATGGGTGCTGGGATTACAGGTGTGTGCCATTACGCCCAGCTACACTCTCCATTTTTTTCTACAACAAAAAATCCTATAGTTAGGATGAGCCAGGTGCATTTCCTGCCACAGCAGACACCCAGGAGGGTCCCGTGGGTGTGGGGAAAACACATGTGAAGCGTTGTTTTCCTCATCTTATCTACTGAAGATGTCTAGACAGTCACGTGTCACAGAGGCTGCTTCGGTCAATGACGGGCGGTGATGATGGTGGCCTCATGTGACCGGGATCTAATGACGCTGGAGGCGTCCTAGTTTGTGTGAGCAACTCTGCCTGCGTAGTGACAGAATGGCCTATCACACGCTCAGGCTGTGTCCCCATTGCTAAGCAATGCACGACTGTCCTTTTCCTGATTTTATCAGGCCCGGGACATACAGGTACAGTAGGACACATAAAACAAGCACGTCTATGTTTCATGGGAAAATGGGCAAACATATTTCTTGAAAAGAAGGCAAACTCTGGAACCAAAGTTTAGAGACCACCAGTTCAGGACACTATGTTAAGGATTTAGATACTGGGGGTTTAGCTCAGCGGTGTAAGTGCCTGCCCGGCAAGCACAAGGTGGTGAGTTCAATCTGGTACCAAAAAAAAGGAAGGATTTGGACTCAAATGGGCACCAGGAATAACGAGTTAAGAAACTATGCCTCCTCCACCCAACGGATTATTATTCAGCCCTCAAAAAGGAACGGTGCACTAGTACAGCTACACAAGGCTGGATGACGAGTGAGAGAAAACCGCACTAGCAGCCAGGGACAAGGCGCCGAGGAGTGGCATGGGGGTGCGGCGTGTGCCTAGCACGGACTAGGAGCTCCTTGTGGTCCCCAGCACTGCAAACAGAAATCAGACATGAGGGGTCAGCAACTGTGTGTCTCTTCTCTGTGCTGCATTCTCAGGCAGAAACCCAGAGAGAAAGCAGGCCAGCGGGTACCCGGGGGCGGGGACAGCGATCATATGATGAGCCCGGGGGGGGCGGGGTTTATGGTTATGAACCCCAGAGAGGAGGGGGTCGCACAGCACTGGGAACACCCCAAACACTCCTGAGTCACACATTTGCCAACAGTTAACTGCCTAGTGAGCGACGCTGGCCAGGTCTCCTTCCCACCTGCGCAGCTGACGATGGTGGCGGTGAGTGAGTGGCTCGGCCAGAGACGTGGGGACCCGGCACCGGGACCAGCAGGGACGCAGGCTGGAGCGCAGCATGAGTGTGCCAGACCAAACCTCGAGTGCAGTCCGGTGCTCAGGGGCGCAGGACAGGAGGGACACGAAGCCAGGACTGGAGAAGAAGGCAAGGCAGAGTCCGGACGCCGGCGGGCAGAGGCAGCTCCTCACCAGCTGCCTGTGCCATCTGCCCTGCACCCCTGTGCATTGTGAACCTGAACCCTGGCACCATGACAAGTCCAAGGCTCCTACCAACAAACTGCCAGGTCAGGTTCCTGAGGCCCCATTCACGTCATCAGATGCACTAAGCCACCAGAATAGGAAAGCCTTTTGAGTAATGATTTCAGACAATGAAGAGTGAGACGGACCTCTCGGATTCAAATCAGAGACCTGCTGCTCCTCCTGTGTGGCCCTGGGCAAGTGACTTAATCTCTCTGAGTCTCACATCGGTCCTCTATAAAAATGGACCTCTTGGCTGGGGTGTAGCTCAATACAGACCACACACTTGGTTTGTACAAGTCCTGGGCCCACCACACACACCAGAGAGCGAGGGAAAGGGAGAGGGAGGGAGGGCGGGTGGGCCTTCTTTAGAATAACTCTATGGAGAGCCATGTGCCAGTACCCAGAGCAGAGCAGGGCCTCAAAGGAGCTTCACGGGGGCCTCTCATTCTCCAGGGGAGGGATAAGCCCAGTGGGCCCCTTCTGAGCAATACCTCCTAATGGTCACCTGCTGCTGGGCTGAGAAATGACAGTAAGAGGAGACCCCTTCCCAAAGAAGGAAGACTCAGGGTCCCCACAGGCTGGGAGGCGGAAGCCTGGGCCTCAGGGACAGCAGAGGAGGAACCATTACAACTGGTCCTCTTGGGAAAATGAAGCAGGAAGTCCCTGGAGAGGCTAGGAGGAAACACTGGAGATGATGTGTCCCCAGGAGGGAGAGGAGCAACATCACAACACGCTGGAGGGACCAGGCAGACTAGGCACTCTTGGCAGTGCCAGCAAATGCTGGCTGTGGCCATTCACCCTGGCCACAAGAATCTCAGTGCCCAGCACGGCGCCAGGAGGAGCGCTGAGGGTAGCTGGATCCCGATGCCCTCCGGTGCACACCTGGCTGACTGTCCAACAGGTGGTCTGGGGTGTGTGACAACCTCCCCGAGCCCTAGCCCCTACAAACGCAAGTGATGAGCACAGCGGCTGGTGACACACTGAGGCATGAGGGAGGAGGTGCAGGTGAGGAACACGGGGGACCCTGCTGAGCCAGCGGAGAGGGGGCAATGGTGAGCAGGGGGAACAGAAGTGTGAAGGCTGCAGTGGGCAGTGGCCTCATGTGGTGGGAGGGGAGGGCGGAACGACGGCACAGGGACAGGCCCATGGGACAGGCCATAGGGCTGTGGCGAGGACTGTGGCTGTAGTGTTCAGAAGTTGAGGGTGACAGGCTGGGTGGCTCTCAGGGCCCCTGATGCAGCGGCCTTTGAGCGGATGCCTGCCTGCAGTGAGCAGCCCAAGACACAGAGGCCCAGGGTGCAGCGAGCCGGAGAAGCCGCACGGAGGCCAGCAGTGGCTGGCGCAGAGACAGCGAGGGGGGACACCTGGGAAGTAAGGTCGCCAAGGGAGGCCGGAGCTGGTCCCCAGGGCCTGGAAGGGCAAGGTGAGCTCAGGAGCCCTGCACACGTCAGAGCAACCAGTGCAGCTGCCGGGTCTGACTTCGGAAGGGACAGGATTACTCAGGCGGCCTGGAGAGAAAAGATGACCGGGAAGCCACGGGGCCTGGGCCAGGAAGGTGAGGGCTTGGGGTCAGCGCAGGCAGCAGGGATGGGGGAAAGGAAGAGCTGCTGAGCACCTGCCGAAGACAGAGCCCCCCAAATCTGCCAAGAGGTCCCCAATGGGACGAAAGGAAGAGTAAAGAGCTGGCCGGGTCTGGGCTCAATGGGAGCCTGCTCTGCCCTGAGCTGCTGTCTCCCCTGCCCCCCCCCCGACTGGAAGCCCCCCCAAGAACAGCGCTCAGCCTCTCCACTCCCCCAGGCTGATGCTCCCACTCTTGTCTTACAGTGGTGTCCAGGACACCTGCCCAGTCGCGCAGCTGTCAGGTGTGGACTTGGCCCCTGACCCCGAGTCTCAATCTGGTCTGGGTTCCTTGGACCAGGCAGCCTCCCTGGAGGACCTGTGAAGGCTGGATCTGCAGGGACCACAAGGGACACACAGAGTGTGACACTGGAGGACTAGAAATTCAACCAGAATGAAATTCCACCTTGGCCAGGGGGAAATTCTCTAAACAAATAGATCTGCCTTGAGCAGCGAGCAGGTGTGCAGAGGCCGAGGGTGACAGCTGGGGGAACGCTGAAGGCTGCGGGAAGGGCGGCCACAGGAAAAGCCACCTTCCCTGAGCTGAAGGAACGCTGGGAAAACGCACCAGGCAAACAGGCCAGACCTCCCAGTTTCCCACCCCTTATGAACACCACCTTGAGCATTTTTAGAAACAGCCTCCAGATGGTGCTTAGAAAAACAAATCGGAAAAAAGGAAACTCAGAATCACACAAATTCAGAATCTTCTTCAAAGGCACAGAGAATCAGAGACCCCAGTACTGAGCTCTCCACAGTCCCAGCCCGATTCTCCTCCCTGACCCAGCGGGAGAATGGCGCAGCCATGGCGACCTGGAAGCTCTGCGCTGTGCACCTGTGCACTATCCCCACCCTTCTCCTCCATGTCTTCCTCCTTTCCTTCCGGCCGGGACTGGACACAGGATCTTTGCACTTAGCTACATTCCCAGACCTTTCCTATTTTTCATTTTGAGACAGGGTTTGCTAAATTGCTCACCTGCCTCAGCCTCCTGATTGGCTGGGATCACAGGCACACGCCACCACATCCAGCTTCGCTCCCACCTTTGTCATCGGTCAGACATAAACAGCCCTGTCACCCTTGTAAACTGTGCTGGGATGCGCTGACCCCCAGCCACCTTCCCAGCCTCTTCCCCTCTCCAGCCTTCCTGGTGGGACTCATTTATAGGCCTGCCTCCCCCAGGAGACCCTGAGCCAGCCTGCAGTCCCCTGGGGCTGGCACCTGTGGGAAGCACCTTATGAAAACTGTCCCATCAGTCCTCTAACCACAGAAGGAAAAACAAATCTGACCGCATGCCCGCAGGGCAGTCCCTGCAGTCCAATTCCAGACCCCAAGCCCTGGGGCAGCACAAGGCCACTGAGTCCTATCCCTCCCACAGATGGCAGATGGAGCCAGCACGGCTGTGCCCAGGCTTGCTGCAGGGCACTGCAGAGGGAAAGCCACGCCCAGCCAGTGTGAGGACAGAGGCTGGCTGGCAACATCTTAGACAAGCTCTGGGTTTCCCTAGGTGAGCCGCAGCCGTGACACCCGGAGCACGGACAGCGCCATCTCCCCAGCCCAGGGCATCTGTCTGCTCTCAGCCCTCTGCCTCTTGGCCTCAGCCACCATCCATGTGTGGGAAGGCAACAGTCAAGGACACTGCAGCCTCCTCTCCTGCCTCCCCAGCCGACCCCAGTGGGTCCTCGCTGAGGATAAGGTTTATGACCCTAGGACGGCTCTGCAGTCCCTCTGGGGAGCCCGCTCTCCCCTCCAGCCTCCCCTGGCTTCCTGGTGCCCTGAAGCCACCTCTCATCCATGCACCAGCTGGCATCCTGCCGCCCAACCCCATCCAGTCGAGCAGTGAGACTGTCACTTCAGCCCCCCATATAATTCTGAGCCATCCCATGTCCCCACCTGGCCTAGGCCAGTATCACCATTCTGGCAATGACAGCATTCTGGATCCCCTCGTAGCAGCCAGTCTCTTCAATCCTAAGTCACACATGTGCCTTTCACACTAGGGCTCAACCACTTCTGACATGAAATCCCCTCCTCACTGCAAGCCGCACCTCCCTGTCTTCCCCCTTAAACTCTACCAGGCTCCTCTGCAACCTTCCCATGCTCACTCCTGCCTCAGGGCCTTTGCACATGGCAGCCACTCTGCTTGGGATGCCTAACTTCCCTAGGTCTTCCCAGGGTCGGCTTCTCAATGTCCACTCCTCAGTGGGAGTGATGCCTCCTCAGAGAAAGCCCCATCAGAGTCCGGGGCCATAATGTTCTCTCACCGTGGTCAGCAACCATGATAACATCCTTACATAGCTCCTCCCTCTCAGATCCAGAGGGAGCTCAGGTCTGTGGGGCCTGAGAGCAGTGACAGTGAATCCAATGCACAAAGCATCCCTGAATCCCTGCCTTGGGCCTCTGCCTGCGTAACTCTGACCACAGGGAGCTCCCTTCTGCCCAAGGGGCTGCAGTGTGCCCTCTGGAATGGGTTCTGCCTCCCTGCCAGGACCGACCATGGGGCAGGCACCCAGGTGAGCAGAGAGAAGGGGGTGAAGCCAGTGTGGGGCGCAGGATGGCACAGGCAGCCCCTGGGCTTCCTGAAGAGCTTGCTCTCCTTTCCACCCCACAGCTCCAGAAGTGGCCTTGGGGATTAGGCAGTAATCTGCCCCAGGCTGTCCCCGTGGTGCCGGTGTGGGGGCAGGGTGGGCTGGGCTGGGGAGGGACTGGGTCAGAGACCTGAGTGGCCAGCCCAGAGGTGTGCCCAAGACTGTCGCCTTCCTCACGCTCCTATGGCTGGGGAAGCACAGTGGCCTCAGCTTCATCAAACAGGGGGAAATTGAGACCCAGAGGGGCTTGCTTGACTGTCCCAGCACCCCTGCTTGGTGGGAGAAGCGTTTGACCTGTCCCCAAAACTGCTGCCAGCCCAGGCCCTGCTGCCTGTGCCCTTTCCAAAGCTGGGAGCGGGCAAGGGATGATGTCCCACCTGGCAGAAAGGTTACCAATGCCAACCACATGGCGCTACCCAAGGAACACTAGGGATCCAACCCCAAGCATTCACCCCGAGTTACATCCCTAGTCCCTTTTTAAATTTATTTTTCTATTTTGTGACAGGGTCTCCCTAAGTTGTACAGGTTGGGTTTGAATTTGTGACCGTCTTACCTCAGCCGCCCAGAGTGCTGGGGCTGCAGGTGTGTACCGCCACACCCGGTTGGTGGATCCGTTTCACAGACAGGGCCACAGCGCTGGGAAACAGGGCTGACCAAGCAGGCGGCCATCAACCCCGACACGGCCAGCACACTGTCTCTCCGAGGATCATGAGTAGCAGTGGCAGTCCCTGCCCTCTAGCACTTACCACCTGACTGGGGCGCTGGCCACTGCCCTGCTTCACCCCCTCACTCTCCAGTTTTGTCCCTTCCTGCCCAAGGCTGAGCAGGGTCCCTCAGGGTCTGTGTCACCTCCATTTGTTGTGGGAGGCGGTGAGACAAGCTCTCACTATGTATTCTCACTATGTATTCAAGGCTGGCCTTGAACCCACTATGTAGTCCGAGCTGACTTGAACTTGCAGTGATCCTCCTGCCTCAGCCTCCTGAGTGCTGGGATCGCAGGCATGTACTGCTACTGCATCCTCAAGCTACTGACAGGGCCAGTACCCAGCGGCCTGGGATGCTGCAAAGGGAGATGGCCTACGGCGTGACATGAGGGACCCAGGCTGCAGAGGACACAGGGAGGACAGGGGTGACAGTCAGACACTGGCAAGGGCCAGGACTCAAGAGGCCCAAAGCTAAGGAGCACAGAAGACCAAGTCAGTGTGGGAGCCTGGGACAGGAGATGAGGAGGGCCGGACCTGGGGACAGGGGAGTGAGCAGCCTGCAGGTGGCAGGGACAGTGCTGAGGCAGGTGAGAACCCAGCGGTGAGCGTGGGGGCCAGAGTGTGCAAAGGCCTTGGGAACAGGCGCAACAGTGGCCAGGACGGAAGGCAGGGGTGGCGCTAGAGAAAGGGGACTGAGGCTGGGGACAGCACTGACCCGGGCTGGAAGACAGCAGTCCCCAGCAAAGGCAGGCTGTGGTAGAAAACTGTCCCCCTGGACAACAGGGTAGCGGACAGACCAGGCTACAGTGCAACTTACACAAAAAAGCCATAGACCTTAGGACATTCGAGGGGACAATGAAGGTCACGTCCTCCTCGCTGGGACTGAGCTGCCTGAGAGGCCTGAATTGCTGGGGTCCCTGCCTAGCTGCATATTGCGAATGGGTCCCTGCAGCTTGGGGCTGTCCCTGCCAAATAGCCGCCCCTTCCCTTGGCTCCCGGGAGAGGACAGTGGACACAGCTCCATTCCTGCAAGAGAAAGCGTCCCTTCCGTGAAACACCAGCGACGTTCTAGTCTCCCTACATTCATGGACCTGGGGTCCCCTCTGCTGCAGCTCCCACAGAACACGGGGTGGTATTCTTTTGCAGTATACGGACTGAACACAGGACCTTCGAGCTGTTTCCTCAACCTGTTTTATCTTTTATTTGAGACAGTTTCACTAAATTCCCCAGGTGGGACTTGAACTTGCAGCCCTCCTGCCCAGCTTCCCAGCGTTCAGGGATTACAGGCGCACAGCACCCTGCCTGGCTAGACTGTAGCTCCTGACACTGCTTCTTCAGACAGTCAAATTCAAAAGCCCCCACCTGAAGCCACTAGGAACACACATGGGGTCCCTGAAGGTGGAAGGGTTGGGAGCCACCAGCTCAATCCAGTTATGCCTTTCCCTGACAGATGGGGAAACTGAGGCCCAGCTGGCACCACCATTTTGCTCAAGACACATGGGCAAGCAGGACTGCAGGGGACTGCCACAAGGCACTCACCATGACCTGCTCTCACGTCCTGCCTGCCCTGCGTGCCTCCCCTCCCACTAGACAGCTGGTTCTTCCGGTCTGGGTGCCAAAAGTCTGGGCGCCAAGCAGCCAAGCACTAGTCCTCCAACACCCCGCCATCTGCCTCTCCCTGGCTCCAGCCCCTCCTCAGGGCTTTTCCTCCTCCCGCCTTTGTTCCTTCTCCCCCACCCCTGGGCAGGCCTAAGAGCTCTGCTCAGCAGGTCAGGCGGCCTCCCCACCCCACGCAGTCGGGGCCTCGCTTCCTCAGTCTGAGCTGTGGCGCCAGCCATCCCAGCAGCTCTTGGGCCTCCTCAGGCCTCTGTGTCCAGCTAAATGGGGATCACAGAACTGTTGAGGAAGAGCTTCCAACCTGCAAGGCCTCCTAAGACAAGCAACAACCCCATGGCACTGGTGAGGAAACAGACTGGGAGAGGCAGGGCTCCAAGATCCCCCACAGAGATCCCTGCCCTCCACGCTAAACCCAGGAACTGCCCAAGACACACATCCGAAACCCAGGCCGACACCGCCCGCAGGCCTCTTGGCAGCTGACCCGGGCCCAGACGTGAGGGAGCGGCCGAGCAGACGGCTCTTGCAGGCAGAGAGGCCAGAGGGTTCCAAGATAGTCAGTGGCAAATGCCAAATGGGACGACCACACACCTTCAGCCAGGACACCTGCTGAGGGCCCAGTGAGCTTCACAGGGCCGTGGGTGCCCTGCAGACAAGGTTCCAACTGTGCCCCTGCCAGTCTCAGGCCTTGGGCTGGTGGCAGTCACCTCTCCAGGCTAGGTCTTGCTTCTGTCATTTGGAAGATGGGTGCAAAGATACTTGGCCACTTACAGAACCCCGAAGAGACCAACCCTGGGGTCTGGGGGTACAGCATGTACAAGGTCTGCACATCAAAACAATGTCAATCATGCTAATAAATTCTGATGGTGGTGAAATGCCTAATGCTCTAGCATGTTACTTTGCCAGAACAGATTTTTGAAAACCCTCTTATGTCTCAGCACTGATCTCTCCACAGGTCATCAGCCCACAAAACGAGAATGCAAACCCCAAATAAAGTCTTTTCTACTCAACCAGTGCAGTTCCTGCTGTAAACGCATCATCCCCTCTGGCTCCAGGCCAAAGCGGGTCACTACTGACAGGCCACAGTCGTGCAGCAGATAGATAGCCTAGCGTCCTGTTCAGAGGGGAGACCAACGAACAGGGGTGAGGGGGTGACACGTGTTGAAGGTCACAGCCACTGCCTGGGAACGGAGGAGGCAGGAGTAGCAGCCAATCTCCCAGCCCCCAGCCAGGACATCCCCATCTCCCTCAAAACTTAGGTCAAGGGAGCCTGGTCTGGCCAGTGTCCCAATTCAGCCACTCCAACATGGCTCAGGTCTGACCTGAGATGGCTGAGATGGCCTCAGCCAAGGGACATGCGGGGCTGGAAGGTCCTGTTCCTGCCGGCCAGGCTCAGGGGCTTGGGACTCGGGGCCTCTGGTGGGTCCAGGTCTATCGAGGCCCTGCCACTTTATTTCTTTCCTTTTTTTTTTTTTTGTCCTTTTCCTTTTTATCGGTACCAGGGATCGAACTCACGACTGCCTGCTTACAAGGCAGGCGCTTATGCCGCTGAGCTAAATCCCCAGCCCCATATTTCTTTTCTTTTTTTGGTCTTCTCTGAGACAGAGTCTTGCTATGCAGTTCAGGCTGGCCTTGGGCTCACTTTGTAGTCCAAGCTGGTCTCAAACTTGCAACAATCCTCCTACTTCAGCCTTCTGAGTACTGGGATTACAAGGGTGTGCCATCACACCCAGCAGCCCATCTGCGTTTACAAAAACAGAAAAAGATCTTTCTTGCACAAATTTTACAAAGTCATAAATTCATATGCACAAGTTAGTGGCGCCCCTCCAGGGGGTAGAGAGGGTACCTAGTTCTGGTCTGTCCGGGACTGAGGGGCTCACACTGGATTTTCAGTGCTAAAGCCAGGAAAGTTCCAGCACACTCTGGTGATTTAGTTACCCGCATCTGGAATTCAGGCTTCATGAAGCCCACGTGTGTGTGTGTGTGTGTGTGTGTGTGTGTGTGTGTTTGTGTCTGTGTGGGGGCTTTTGTACATCCTCAGCTTTCTTTATTTTTCAAGACAGGGTCTCACTAACTTGCTAAGTAGTCCAGGCTGGGTTCTAATTTTGGATCCTCCTGCTCCAGCCTCCCAGAGTGTGGGGACTGTCACTGTCACTGTGCCAGCTCTAAGTTTTATTTAAAAAGACCTGAAGAGACACAGTATTGTATTAACTTCAGCTTTCCCTAAATGGCGCAAACTTTCTCTGTTACGATAAAACACATATAGCATGAAACTTGCCTTTGCGGTTGATCTTCCTCATTACCACAGTTTTAAGGGCACAGTTTGGCAGAATTAAGCAAGTTCACATTGTCACACAGCCACTGCATGTGATATATTTTCCAGTAATCAGAGGTATTGCCTTAATGAGATTTTATGAAAAGCTCACTTGTTTTCTAAGGTATCTGTGCGCTGCGTCAGATGCTTCTGCTTAGACAAAGGTAGCGAGCACCAGCGCGCAGGTGTGCACAGGGCTGCGAGGGCTGGGGGCATGGGCATTAGATGCAGCCAGCTCCACAACCCTTCTGTCCTTTCCAATCCTGAAATCTCAGGATTCTGCACTCTCCCTGCTTTAGGGACAGAAGACCTGATTTCCACTGCTTTGTGACAGTTATGCTCAGTTATACACAGCTAGTTACTAGGTCTTTGGAAGAAGCCTCAGATTCTTCAGTGCAAGCTTGGGGACCTCAGGGGGGGTGTGCATGCTCTTTTCCCTGCTTGCCGTGTCCTCCATTGACCCCCCTGTGCATAAGCACAGCTCCTCGCCCCCCACCATCCTGCCAGGCCTAATGGATCTCTCCCTGCTCCATGAAGTTCCTGCCATTCCCGGCCGGAAGACCCCTCCTGACTCTCATGGCTTCTACTCAGGGGCCACCTGGCTGCCCTTCCCACCAGGGCTGTGCCTGAGTCATGCCGCTTCCCTCAGGGCCTGGCATACTCAATACAGCTCTGTTAAATTGCAGGCAGCACTGACCGGAGCAGATGGTTCCCACACCCCCTCATAAGCCCGCGGCTTCACCTCTCAGGCCGGGGAGTGTCCAGGAGGGCTAACCTGAGCAGCTACACAGCACCCCCTTCCACAACAGGGCAGGTGTTCCAGGGACTCTAGGAGCTGGACACCACACCGTCACTGATGAACAAGTTCATTGCTACAATGAACTTGGATGGATGTGCCTGGGGTACAGGGACACAAACATTAACAGAACCAGGCTTTTCTGTATCCCCAGTACTGAAAAGTGCTGTCCATCTGGTGAGCATTTAAAGCTGGTCACCTTTCCTGCAGTCTCAGGAAGGTCTCTAACTTTTTCAGACAATGAAAGTATAGCTCAAGCCAGGCATGATGGTACAAGCCTGTAATCCCAGCACTTGGGAGGCTGAGGCAGGAGGATCACTGCAAAGTTTAAGGCCAACCTGGGCTACACAGTGAGTTCAAAGCCAGTCTACACTACATACCAGACTCTGCCTCAAAAACCAAAACAATAACAAGAAGCCATCCCGCCCCTCCGCCAAATACACACAAAAAAGAAAAAGGTAGCTCCCTTCTGTTCTGGGAGGCCAGAGTTAAATACCCAAGCTGGCCTGATGGATTCCCAGACTCTGTGAGGCTGAGGCAGGAGGATAAAAAGTTTAAGCCCAGCCTGAGGAACTTAATGTTTTAGCAAGAATCTGCCTAAAAATAGAAAACAGGGCAGGGGAAGGCCCTGAGTTGAACCCCCGACCCCAGTACTGCAAACGACTACAGAAAACAAACACCACAAGCTGTCCCATCCAGCCACCAAGCTGGCTGCAGGTATAGCTACCAAGGGCTCCTGACTGTCCCTGCCCAGTGTCCCAGTCCAGATCCTTCCAGTCTGGGCCCATCAGGAAGAGGTGCAAGCCTCCTGGGACAAGACTCACCACCCAACCCCTGGCAACCCCTGGATGGCGGGGGGTGGGGGGGGGGGAGCAGGATTTCTTAGCGCAGGTGCTGCCCAAGCCACCTGAACGCACCCTCTCTGCTTACTCTGTCCCAGTCCCCAGCCCAGACTCAGTACTGGGCACATTGGGCTTCTTGCAGGTCCTGTAAGGCCCTCAGCGGCTTCTGTGCTCTTGGCCTGGGGAGGGAACCTGCCTGGGGAAAGGACCTTCCTTCGGACACCCGCCCACTGGCATCCAGGTCCCTGCTGGGGGAGGGGTTATTCCGGATTCAGGAAATGTCGGAGCCCAAGGGGCCTCAAGAGGCTCCTCCCACCCTCATTATAAATCGGGAAACTGAGGCAAGACAGAAGAGGTGGCGCTCTCCACCTCGGCAATGAATTCCTCGCTCCCGGAGAATGTTTCTCGGGTGGTTCCCAGCCCAAGGTCACGCGGCGAAGGGGCTGCAGCTGCCGGAGGAAGCCAGGTCTCGCGCTTCGGCTCCTCGCTGCCACCTTCGGGGCTCAACCACACAGACCGAGCCCCCTGCCCTGTCCTCTCCAGCGTCCGCGGCGTGCGATGATCCACGCCCTGATCTGCGCTCCCCCACCAAGGCTACCTGAACCGGGGCTGCGTCCCCACAGCCACGCGCAACGCAGCCGTTAGCTGCACAGTCGCGGCCTGGAGGTCACGGCGATGGGGGTGGGAGACGCGCGAACGGGGGCCTCCGGGGAAATGGGGTGTCGGAGCGGGCACCCCCGCTGGCGCCCGGAAAGGGGGGCAGTCCACGCGCGCCTGCGAACCGAGAACCTCCCAGCCGGTTGCTGCGCCCCTGGGGTCGAGGCGTCAGGGTGACAGGGTGTCGGGGTGTTGGGGTGCACCGCTCTAGCCCACACCCCACCGCGGCCGCCCGCCCGTACTTACCCAGGACACGACGCGCAGGATGGTGTGCGGCTGCCGGATCAGGGTGTAGGGGTCAAAGGCGCCCCCGGCTTTCCCAGCTCCGTACGCACCCCCTTCCATCGTGGCTGCACCGCGCGGCGCCCCCCGCTCGGCGCGCGCCGCCGGCTTGTGCGCGTGCGCGTGCGCGGCGCCTCCTCCCCCTTCCTCGCGCGCGGCTTGCGCTGCCCCGAACTCCCGCCAGGGGGCGCCGCGCACGGGCGGGGGCGGGGCTGGGGCTGCGCGGTGCGCGTCCCGGCTCGCGAGGACGCGCTCGTCACTAGCGCGGTGACCTCTTGGCACAGTACAGGGGAGGCGGTGGCAGCAAGTGCAGACGCGTCCCCGCCCCCAGGCGCCCTTGATATCTATTTGTCCGTTTCCTGTGGCTCCGTCTGCCTCAAATATACGGAGAAGGAAAGGGCTGCGTTGGCGTCCTCACCGAGGGCAGGACATTCACGGGGCGCCGCAGGTGCCCTCACGGAATGAACGAATAACCCTCTCCCTGAGCCCCCCCAAAGCAGCTGCACCTGCTGGGACCGTCTTTCGACCTGGCTTTCTCCATGACATCAGGTGTCGTCGCGGGGTCTCTGCATCCCCGCCTGACCTGGGGGCTCCCAATGCCCAGCTTTTGTCTACCTTATTTATTGCTGTATCCAAGAGCCTGGAATACAGTAGGTGCTCAATAAACAGGATCTAGTCCCCATGGCCTCATCACATCTTGGCGAGAGCCCAGGTTTTGTGGAAGTACAGGCTGCAGAGCGGCACTCACATCCCAGGACACCCCTCTACTGAGCTGCAGCCCTTGGGGGCTCTCCATGAGGCACCTCAGTTTCACTGGGTCCCAGAGCAGATGGGACAAGAAGATCTGCAGAGGCCTTTGCCACCCCCGGGATCCTGATTTTCTGTGCTGAAGACACCAGATCTGCGCAGAAATGTGTCAGGCCAGAGGGCACCGCTTACAGCAGCCAACACGCGCCGTCCTTGTCAGATTCAGCTTCTGGAGGCTTCACTCCCTGGCAGGTTTTAAGGTAAGGGCTTTCCCTCGTCGTGGCTCTCGATCCAGCAAATGTATGAGATAGCAGTTGCCATAATGATATAAACTAGAAAAAAATCTGAGACAGGGTCTCACTATGTAGCCCAGGCCGGGCTCTAGCTCACAGTGACCCTCCTGCCTCAGCCTCCCAGGGACTAGGATTACAGGCATGTGCATTCTGTCTCAAAATTAAAAAAAAAAAATGTAAATGACTGAAATGTAGCTCAGTGAGCACATACTGGGTTAAAGTCTCAGACTGGAAGGAAAAAAAAAATGATTGAATTGGGGGCTGGGGACTTAGCTCAGCGGCATAAGCGCCTGCCTTGCAAGCAGGCAGTCGCGAGTTTGATCCCTGGTACCGATAAAAAAGAAAAAGACAAAAAAAATTTTTTTAAATGATTAAATGTTTGAGTTCCTGGATGTGGTGGCACACCCCTACCATCTCACCACTCTACAGACTGAGGCACCAGGATTGTGAGTTTGAATCCCACCTGGGCACCATATTAAATTCAAGGCAAGCATTAATGTAGCAAAATGTGGTTTCAATAGAATCAGAAAAGCAAAATATTTATGAAAGATGTATAGGATCTGAAGGAAACCAGAGTATTCAAATAATTTTTTAAAAATTTGAAAGTTAAACAACTTTTATTATTTATTTATTTATTTTGGGGTTTTTGAGACAGGATCTCACTATGTAATTCAGGCTGGCCTTGAATCCACTGTGCAACCCAGGATGGCCTCAAACTCTTGGTGATCCTCCTGCCTTGGCCTCCTGAGTGCTGGGATTACAGATTTACACCGCCACACCCAGGTTAGAAATTAACCAGTTTTTTTTTCTTTGAAATTAAACAGTTTTATGAAGATAGCGATGTCATCCAACCCCACAACAGAGCAAATCTTTGTGTATCAGATATCTGACGATTTTTGTTTTTTGAGGCTAAGCCTTGCTATGGATCCCAGACTGGCCTGGAAGTTGCTCTGTAGCTCAAACTAGCCTCAAACTCCAGATCCTCATGCCTCAGCCTCCCAGTGCTGGGAGCATGGGTTCCGGCCACTGCACTTTGACTGTCGCTGATTTAACTATTCCTAACCCAGGTGGCCCTGTCAGGGAGGAAAGGAGACCCCGTGAAGATGGACTCATCCTCAAGCCTCGAGTCGGAGGCATCAGACCGGAACCAGAGTGAGGAGGTGGGGCTGGGTCTGAGGGCTTGGCCTCCGCATGGGACTCAGTGACCTGCGACAACCGACAACCGACCACTCTGGGATTTTCAGAAAAGACCAAGGGGAAAGTGTGAGACCATCACCAGGACAGAGTTTAGAAATTAAAATGTATGGTAGTGCATACTGTAGTCCTGGCACTCAGGAAGCTGAGGCAGGAGGACTGACACAAGGTAGAAGCCAGCATGGGCTACACAGTGAGACTGCCTCAACCGACCAACCAAAATAATCTCTTTTTTTTTAATGGGAAGAGCCACCAAATAGATAGTGACAATTCTGCCACAGGGACAGTTGTCCTTACAGGCAAGGAAGGACTTTGGGCTTCACTTGGCCCCAGAAGGTTGTTTCAGAAGGGATCAGCTCAGCAAATTTTAAAGGGAATCCTCTGCTTACTGTGTGTGTGTGTGTGTGTGTGTGTGTGTGTGTGTGTCTCCAGGTTACTATGTCTGCCTACAGGGGGCAAAATCCCTTACTGCTTCAGTTGGCTGTATAAGAGGAAGATTGTTCAGCCAGGGATTTCTCACTAAAAACTGCTTTGTTAATCGATGTACAGAAAGACCCCAGCGCCAGGTGCGGTGGCGCGCACCTGTAATCCTAGCACTCAGGAGGCTGTGGTAGGAAGATACCTTTGAGTTCTTGGTCAGCCTGGGCTACAAAGTGAGTTCAAGGCCAGCCTGAACTGCAGAATGAAACCTGTCTCAAAAAGAAAAAGAAAAATGACCCAGGGGATTATGTTGTCTTGGACTAGAGACACCCTCAGCAAGACAAAATGACAGACGTAAGGGCGGGATAGTTCAGGTCCTTTACTTCAACCATGTGTTCTTTGTTTGTTTGTTTATTTCTGGTTTTAAGATGGTTCGGGCTGGCCTCAGACTCACAGTGATCTTCTTGCCTCAGCCTCCCAGAGCTGGGATTGCAGCTGCCTGCTAGCACGACAGGCTCAGGTGTGCTTTTACCATAAATTACATTAACACAGGAGAGGAATATTATCCCTCTTTGGAGACCTTTTCCTCTCCCCCCCCCCTTTCCTTCCCCCCCTCCCCTCTCCCCCTCCTCTCTCTCTCTCTCTCTCTCTCTTTCTCTCCCTCTCTGGGCTCTTGCTGTGTCTCAGGAGTCATGGGACCGGAACCTCAGGAGGCCCAGGGCGATTCCCACAGTTACAAGTTTTCCAGACATTTAAACTAGAATCTGGGCTTGCAGGCCATGGAAGCCAAGGAGGCTGGGTGTGCAGTGTCCCTTCATTTCTCATCATTTCCTCCAAACACCCAGCCAGAGACCTCAGGAGAATGACCACTTCTATAAATGCAGGTTTGTGCTCCAGGGTACAGTCCCCCAGCCCCTCACCCCCACATTATGGGCCTTTTCCTAAATGCTTTGAGTGGGGATGGAAAGCCGCACACATGTTTTCTGTTCCCAGATGAGACCGATATGCCCCGGCTGTCACCTCCAGGTGCCCAGAAGAAAGCAGGAGACATTGGCGCTTAACTAGCTCTGTGCCCAGCAGCACACAGAGAGGACTGTGGGTCCCAGGGGAGTTGGTAGCCGGACACTGGGCAGAGATCGGCTGATGTGCCCATCTGCAGCTGCCTTGTAGCCCTCAGGGAACCCAGGAGCCCAGCACAAACCCGGGCCCATGTCCCCAGTGGCTTCCGCCCGTGTCCTCATAGCTCTCTGCAAGGGCTGGAGACAGCTCCGGACCTCAGTGGCTCAGGCTGGCAGTGTGGCCTGCAGGTTCCCCCAGAAGCTGGAAACTGAGTTCCCGGGAGCTGATGAGGCCAGCAAGCAGTGGCACTGAGCTGGGCATCCTCGATGTAACAGTTCCAGGTGTCTAGGGCCATCAGGGTGGCCGAAGCAGTCTCCAGTAGAACTCAGAGTGGCTCAGAACTAAAGCTATTGTGACCCCACGCAGAGCCAGGGTGGGGATGATGTGGGCCCAAGGCCGCTGTGACACCCCAATGCTGGGCATTGATGCTGTTGATCAGGATACCCTCTTGTTGACTGAGCCCTGTCACCATACTCATGTGTCTGACGCAGTCCCCAGTCCGCACAGTGCCCCTTCCTCACTGCTGAGCAGAAAAGCACAGGTCTGGCCCGGTGACGGTGACTCCTCCATGCCTGGCTTCCTGCCATGGTGGCTGTTTGCAGACCAGCTGCCCTAAGCCAGCTCTACCTCTCCCAGAGTCACGCTAGCCTTGTCGTAGGGACACAGCAGAAACAAAATGCCTCTTAAGTCTGTAGTGCGTTCATCACTCCGGTGCTCCCTGGGTGCCACGTACGGAGCAGGGGCTTTGCTAGTGCAGCCCACGTCCACTGTCCGGAGGCCAGGACGCCCTACCACCGAGAGGGCATCACCCCATCGCAGCTGTTCCAGCGCGGGGCTCCAAACCTTGTCTCAGCTGCGCCCCTGAAGGAGGCCACCGGGGAAAGCGCACCTCGTTCCTGAAAAGGGGTGCTTCTCCGGGGCTGGGTGATTCTCCTCGTGGCCTCTGGGGGGCAGCACCGAGCGGGGTTCCAGGCCACGCCTCCTTGAAGATCAGGTGCCCCGTGCAAATCCTGGGTTTGAGCTCCTGCGTGAGGTGGGCTGGAGAGGAAGGCGTCTCACGGCTTTCCTCCTGCGTGTGTGTTCCACGTCCCCCACATCAGCAACCCTCTTCTCTACTTCTCTCCCTGCCTTTTTGCTTTTCTTTTCTTTCCTTTCCTTCCTTTCTTCTTTGTATGTTTGTTTATTTGGAGACAGGGTCTCACTTTGTAGCCCAGGCTGGCCTCAAGCTCGCAATGATTCTCCTGCCTCAGCCTCCTGAATGCTGGGATTACAGGTGTGTGCCACCATGCTCGGCTTTCTTTTTTTTTCTTTCATGCTCATAGTTGAAGCCCATGCCTCTTGCTCTCTGGGTCAGTGCTTTGAATGTCTTTCCCACCCTCTGTCTTCCTGTCCTTTCCTTCCCCTCAGTTCGCCTTGGTACCCCCTTCCAGGGTCTGAGTGATAGGAGGCATCCGTTAAAAGCCATCAGCGTGGGGCCAAAATGATGGCCAGGAGACTCTAGTCCTTATCAATGGCACCAGTCTTCTGTTCTGCTACTCACCCTCGTCTCCAGGAATCTCTGCTGTCCCTCCCTGGACACCCAGTGTCCTCTCTCCAGGATACCTGAGTCACCCCCATCCTCAGCTGGACTTGCTGGCAGTGAGTGGGTTGTGGTGCCAACGCAGGTAATCTTAGCACCCAGGAGGCTGAGGCAGGAGGATCACTGTGAGTTGGAGATCAGCCTGGGCTACATAGTGAGACCAAGAGCAGCTTGAACTACATAGCAAGATTCTGTCTCAAAAACCAAAGAAATACCCTCCTCAAAAAATAATTAAGTGAAGGCAAGGATAACAGGTCAGAGCCACAGGGTGTTAGGGTGTGACCCATGTCACCTCCTCTCCAACTTCCCCAAAAAGCCTGGGAAAATTGATGCCCTGAGTGTGCATGTAAGAGCTGCTCCTGGGGGAAGCACTGGGTTTTCAGTGTCACTACTGCCCCAGGTGTGGTGCCACATGCTGTCAACCAGCTCCTAGAAGGCTGAGGCAGGAGGATCACCAGTGTGAAGCTAGGGTGACCAAATAGTGAGACCTTGTGTCAAAATAAAATGAAAGAGGCTGGCGATGTAGCTTTTTTGAGTAGCAGTCCCTGGTTTTGGTCACCAGTCCTGGGAAAAAACAAGTGACCTTTGTCCCTTTGTAACAACTGCCATCTAGTTTCTTAGCCTCAGACAAAGGCCTTCCTATCCTTACACCTGATGCCTCAGTAACAGGCCAATTGATTGACTGACTGACTGACTGATTGATGGAGCAGGGTCTTGCTGTGTAGTTTGGGCTAGCCTTGAATTTACTATGGAGCCCAGGCTGTCCTGGAATTCTTAGCAATCCTACCTCAGTCTCCCACGAATGAACTAAGCTGAGAGAAACCAACTGGAAATGCAATCCCGGTGCTATAATCAGAACAGATAAAATCTCAGTGCCGAAGCTGGAACCCGCACCTCTGGAAGCTGCGATTTGAATTTCCTGCCACTGCATCTGAATCAGCACAGCAGGGACAGAGACACGAAAGCTCTGAGAGTGGGAATCAGCGAACCAAGTTGAGAGCAGGACTGGTGAGGAGCCCTGCATTGACCTGTGGTGAGTGAGAGGAATGGGGACCCTTCCATAGACTAGGAGGCTCCAACAGAGGACATTCTGGGACCAGGCAGACTAGCTGGAACAGGACGCTGCAGTGACTTTAGTCACATATTCCCCTCTCAAGCAGGATTGGTGGGGAGCACTTGGCCTGGGTGACGCCTCGGACTAAGACCCAGTACGCTAGCCCAAACCAGGTCCCAGCGCCTGGTGGTGTATCCTAGCAGTGAAGCCTTCAGTAGGTTGACCTGGAGGGGCGGGCCCAGCAGAGGCTGCCCAGGTCTGTGACTCCCTAGTACACTAGAGTGGGTGGGACCACCTAGCCGGCATGATTCAAACAAACTGTAACTGACAAAGAAAGAAACTGGGCCTCCTATATATGCCTGTATGGAAGGAACAAAAAATATGAGAAGAGGAGGCAAGAAGAAAGGGTCCTTGGCCCTCAATCCTGAGAACACTGATCCGGGAAAGGTAAATGCAAAGGAGAATGAGGCAGAAAACATGCAATATCAGACACGGCACCAATAGACATAAAGTGATATCTCCAGAGCCTCATAGACAAGTTCAAAAGTGAAGTATTTAATGAAGTAAAGCAAGATATAAGTAGAATAGTTAGAGAAATGCTAAGCATCACCCAAGAAAAAGCAGATGGTGGAATGGAAGAACAGAAAAAAAAGGGGAGAATTGTTTGATGGAGAAAATGGAGAAAACATAGAATATGTGAGGCAGGTTCAAAGAGATTACCAGAAAACTAAAAACCATTGAAAGCTGGCATAACAGCTCGAAAGAAACTAAGGATAGATTATCTGAACTGGAGGACAGATTTGTAATGTGGAAGCATGAAATGAAAAACTTCTTAAAAATAACAAGGAAACTAACAGCAATAATACAAAGGCTAGAAGATGATAAGAAGATCTATAACTTAAGAATTAAGAACATAAAAGAAGAAGTAGGGACACAAACAAATGAACTACAAAGTCTATTCACAGAAATAATCCAAGAGAATTTCCCTAACTTAGCAAAAGGTAAAGATACTCAGATGTATGAGGCATACAGGGCTCCGGCCACCTACAACCCAAACAGAGCTACACCCAGGCATATAATAATCAAAATTCCAGAAATCCAATATAAGAACAGAATATTAAAAGCCATCAGAGACAAGAAACAGATCACTTACAAGGAAACACCCATCAGAATTACAGCAGACTTCTCGGCACAAACCCTGAAATCACAAAGAGCGTGGGGAGAAATAATTCAAGCTTTGAAAGATAATAACCTCCAGCCAAGATTGATATATCCTGCACAACTGTCCCTAGAAATTGATGGAAAAACAAGGTGCTTCCAGGATAAAGAGGAACTAGGGGAATTTGCAACCACCAATTCAACTCTACAGAGAATACTGCAGGATATTCTAAAAATGAAAAATACCAAGATTCCAGAAACAGTGGCAGAGAGGCCACAATGAATGGAGCAGAAAGCGACATGAAGAGGACAAACTGACAACTGATGACAGAAAAAGAGCTCAACAGAAATGAGGCAGAGAAGGTTGGATGGTAGGAACAGCTATTTTGGAGAAAACAAGACATCATAATAGCTAGTGCTGATTCAATATCATCTTGTTCTGAAGTTCCATCAAGCTTTTGTTCTTCTGTCTCCATTGGTCTTAGCATATTGTATCTTATTGGATTTTATTATATGTGATAATATAAACAAAAACTTTTATAGACAAGGAGATTATACAGAAACCATTGTTCATTTTCTGTTAGTTGATTCTAAATACCATGTAATACTGTCATTCTCTTGAATGGTTTTACATTGTCTTGATATGTTTGATGTTACAATATATGAAGTTATACTCAAAGATTTCAAGGAAAGAGACACTGTGGTAACTACTTTTATGTCGGGATATCTTGTGGTCAAACACTATTTTGCTTAAATGGTTATGCTTTGACCTGTGCTGTTGTTATGTTCTCTTTTATCTCAATCTCCTTTTTTTATTATTTACTTTTTTATTTTGGTCTTTTTGTTTCTATCGGTACCAGGGATCGAACTCATGACTGCCTGCTTGCAAGGCAGGCGCTTATGTGGCTGAGCTAAATCCCAGCCCCTATTTTTATCTTTTTAATTAAGGGAAAATAAATAAAAATAGCAGCATATATTATAGTAACCCACTTTGATTTCCTATTAACTTGATTTGAAACCCTGTATTGCTCTCACCATCTTGTTTTGACTGATTTTCCTCTATTCTGTTTTGCTTGATAGTACCAAGGTCAAGAGTATAGGCAACAACTGTGAAGACAGTAAGATTCATTATGATGCCCATTCTGGTTTGACTATTATCTTCTTTTGAAGTCCTGTAATGTCTCCAATGTTTTGGTTTTATTCTTTACTGTTTTGTTCAATTTTATTATAACTGATGATATAGGCAATTCTTTTTAAGATAGCAAGAAGCATTATGGTAACCATTGTTGATCACTTTGTGTTTTGTTTTTACATTATGTACTATGTCCATCCTTTTGACTTGACTGACTCTGTTTTGTTATGTCACATTTGGTTTTATTCTCTTCAAAAACGTAATAAGAACTGTGGGAGTAATAAAACCCAAAATGTGTAATTGTTATTGTACAAAAGAGAGGAAAAGAAAGTGCTCTAAAGGATATACTGCATGTATATTTAAGTGTATAAGATAGATAACCATATTACTGAGTTTTGTTGGATCATTGAATAGAACTGTTTGCAGTCTCACTGATTGAATGTCCACTTTCTAGGCTTTAATTTTGTAATTTGAACAACTAGTTCTAAGATGACCATATGCAATCTATTAAATAGTGATTTCCTACCGGTTTTTTTTTTTTTCTGAAATTCTGTATAACTGTACCCTTTTTCTGTTTTTTTTTTTCTTTTTCTCCTTAAATAAAATTTAATAAATAAATAAATAAATGAATGAATAAAAATTTCCTAACCCAGCATGCCAGTGCATGCCTATAGTCTCGGCTACTCAGGAGGCTGAAGCAGGATTGCAAATTGTGGCATTAGCAAAACCTAGTCTCAAAATAGAATTTTAAAACCGTGCATGTTGCTGGGTGATAGAACGGCCCTAGATTCCATCCCAATACTGTAAATCCGTACAGTCTTCCATACTGTAATGCAGAGCGCCCGCAGTGCACCAGTTCACTGCTGGCTTCGTCCCCTGCCGGCCTCCTCTTTGACACCCGGCAAGACTGGTAATTCGGACGCCTCGGCGCTTTACGTGCATTCTGTAGGCAGCGGAGACCCAGGGCCGGCCTGGCCCACCGGAAACACGCTTCCTCCTGCGCCGCCAACAGGAGGCAGCGCAGGGACTCTGCAGGGCCGCGCCCCAGCCTGCCCTCCGCGGCCCCAGGTGCTCCGTGCTGCAGCAGCCGGCGGGCTGGGAGGCGGGGACGCGGATTCCCCGCGGGACGGGCGCCCTCTGCCGGTGGTCAGGCCAGATGGGCGCGGTCTTCACAAGGCCGCTGGGTGCGGTTCCGAGGCGGGGAGGGCGGCCCCCGTGACATCTGCGACGTCTTAAAACTACAAAGGAGGCCGGACGTGGTGGGACCCCTCTGCGATAAAATGGTCTGTGATTTACAGCCCAGTTTGGGCAAATTTAAGAGAACTGCCCTCAAAATTAAAAAGAAATTCAGTCGGGTGTGCTAGCATGTGCCTGTAATCCCAGCCCTTGGAGGCTGAGGCAGGGGGATCTCTGGGTGAGTTCAAGGCCAGCCTGAGTTACGTAGTGAGTTGAAGACGAATTTGAACTACATAGTGAGACCCTGTCACATACACACACACACACACACATACACACACACACAAATAAATAAATAAGCTTCAATTTCTAATCCTCTTGCCTTAGATTCCCAGAATGCTGGGGTTACAGTATATGTCACCATGCCCTGCCTTTCTCAAATATTAAAACAAATTTGCATTCCAGTTTGTCTTTTCTTTCTGGAGACAGGGTCCCTGGCCTTGAACTCATGGTAATCCTGCCTCTGCCTCCTTACTGCTGGGATTACAGGCATGCCCCAGCACACCTGGCGTGTTTAATTTTCAATTGTTAATCCAATCTTGCATTCTTGATAGATTTTCAATCCTGACCAGGTCTGGTGGCGCACATCTGTAATTCCAGCACTTAGGAGGCTGAGGCAAGAGGATCACCTTGAGTTTCAGGCCAGCCTGGGCTACATAGTGAGTTTTTTTTTTCAAAAAAATTTTTTTTTAGTCCCTAAACTAATCTTGCCTCCCTCTTGGTCTCCAGACCTGAGCAGGAGTTTCCTATGAACCTAAAGTCAAGAAAGAAATTGAAGGGCCAGGGTTATATTTCAGCAGTACAGCATCTGCCTGGCGAGCATGAGGTCCTGAGTTTGATTCCTGGTACAAAAAAAAAAGAGAGAAAAATGAAGCACCTCTGCCAGTTCTCAGTATCTAACTTTGTGTGTAGCCAGAAAAGCAGACCTGCAGCAGAATCACCGCTTTCCAAAGAACGAGGATCAGAGGCTGAATCTCAGCTTTCTTCTTTAGGGATTAATGATCACAGCCAGGCAAGGTGGTACACGCCTACAACTCCAGTGCAGAGGAGGCTGAGCAGGGATGGAAAATGGGGGTCAGTGAGGCCCTGACCAAGAAATAAGTACCAGTCATCACAGAGTAAAAAACAAAAAGATCCTTATAATACACACTAAGAATAATTTGTGCATCTATTTTGTTTGTTTTGTTTTTGAGATGGCGTCTCTCTGTGTGGCCCAGGCTGCCCTCAAACTGGTGGCAATCCTCCTGTCTCAGCCTCCCAACTTCTGGGATTATGGGCATCCAACCATACCCAGATCCAAGGTGATTTCTTTGGTGCACTCGCACTACAAGCAGTATCCAGGGATACAGAGTTCCCGAGCTTCAACTCCAGCCCCAAAACATCTTTGTGATATGCTGGATTATGTTCTAGAACTGCAGTGTGTGATGGGGAGATTGGATTTACTGCTCCTCCAAAATAGAAGCATTCCTACCATACAGAGTGGTGCATGCCTGTGATCCCAGCACTCGGGAGGCTGAGGTAGAGGGATTGTTGTACATTCAAGACCAGCCTGGGCTACAAAGTGAGCTCAAGACCAGCCTGAACTGCAGAGCAAGACCCTGTCTCAAGATAAATAAACACATACATACAGACAGACAGACAGTGTGGTGCTTTGTATAGACACCAGGAGGTGTGTGTGCATATGTGTGTGTGTCTCAGTGTTGATGACTGAAGCCAGATTTGCTTTATTTTGCTTTGGTACCAGGAATTGAACTCAGAGCCTCACCCTTGCCAGGTAGGCATTGTATTGCTGAGCTATATCCCTGGCCTCAGCCAGAGTTTTTGAACTGAGTTACATCCCTGGCCCTTTTCTTTTCTTTTTTTTCTTTTCTTTTCTTTTCGGTACCAGGGATCAAGCTCACAACTGCCTGCTTGCAAGGCAGGCGCTTATCCTGCTGAGCTAAATCCCCAGCCCTTTTCTTCTTTTCCACCACTTGTTTCTTTTTTGAGACAGGGTCTCACTGTGCAGGTCAGGCTGGACTTGAACTCATGGTGAGCCTCTTGTCTCAGCCTCCCGAGTGCTGAGATTGCATGTGTGTCACCACACCTAGCGTTTATTTTAAATTTTTGAGGGGCTTGTTTCCTTGTTAGATTGCCCAGCTGCCTCTGAACTTGTGATCATCCTGCCTCTGCTTGTCGGGTGCTCAGATGACAGCATGGTTCATAAAGACCCTGCTCCTTTTTTTTTTTTCTTTGAGGTGGTATTTTTGTTTGTACCACAGGCCAGACCCAAGCTCCTGTGTTCAAGTGACATTTCTGCCTCAGCTTCTTAGGCTTCAGGCCACTGCACCCCGACATAGTGGGTTTTATCGTATTCTATTTTCAGATCACCTTCTTTGTTAGTATGTTTACGGAGGACACTGTTGAGCCCCGAAGGGAGTGGGTGTGTGTCCGTAGACATCTTCACCCTTTCCTTCCCTTCCCTCTGGATACACTAGTTTAAGCTCAGGATCACAATCAAAATTTGGATGTGCCTGAAAATCTCCCGTCCCGATCCCTCCTTATTTTTAGAGCCGGGGTCTCCCTGTATAGTTCACGCTGTCCTCGAACGCACTGTGTGGCCCAGGCTGGCCTCAAACTCCCCAGCCTTCCTGCCTCAGCTTCCCCAGCGCTGGGATTTTAGGCATGCACTCAGCTAGAGGCCCCTTTGCTAGGCTCCTCCCTGTCTCTGTCAGGAGGGATTCTCTTGCATTTGTAGAGTAAATCAATGACTGAATGCTTAATTTGAACTCTTTCCTGAATCCCTCCCTGTTCCAGCAAAGATCTGCTAAACCAATCGAGCTAGAGAGCCACATCAGTGCTAAGAGGGTGGGGACTGAAGCATCCAATCAGGCATCAGGGCGTGGTGGGTGGGAGGAGCTGGGAAGAGAAGGTGTGGCTCACAGAGGGTAAAGGCCAGAGTGCCCAAAAAGTGGAGGCACAGTCCTGAGCCTCCAGTCCTCACCTACTCCTGCTGCGATCCTAGCCCTGCACTTGCTTTTGCACCTGATAGGTTTCTGCTTGAATGAGGGCCCCATCTGCCAGCATTCACTGGGGTTCTCTGAGGACAGGGGTCTGGGAACACTGAAGGTTTTACGATTTCTCTCTTTTCTGATGAACACGTGTTTTCAGTTTTTGTTTGTCCCTTTTATAGTGTATAAATAGTTTTTGTTTTGCTTTGATTTATTGAGACAGGGTCTCACTACATAATTTAGGCTGGCCTTGAACTCACTATATGATCCCGGCTAGCCTGGAATTTGCAACGACTTACAATGTTTTTTAAGATTTTAGTTTCATTGTTGATTACCTATTCGGATTTTTTTTTTAAATTTTAAGTTATTTTATTTTTGGTGGTACTAGGGATTGAACTCAGAACTTCACGCATGCTAGGCAAGCACTCCACCACTGAGCTACATTCTCAGCCCCATACGAGGAATACGAGGTAGCACATTCAGCCAGGGACAATATTTTAAAGGCAGAGACTTTGTTTGCATCGCAGAGTTATCATTTTCCGTCTCTGTTCCATAAAAATGTTACGCGACTTTTATCACTGCTTGCTAAGGAAGACCACAGCGTCCCACCTAAGCTGTCCCCATCAGGCTCAGGGCTGAGGTGTAGATGGGATGGGCGGAAGGCCTGTCCAGCGCTGTGGTGCCAGGGCCTTGGACTCATGAGCAGAAACCTTTCCCACAAGTGGGGCGGGCATGCGGCAACCCTTGAACCCCACTTTCCCACGGGCCTGGGCTCCTGAGGATTGTTGGTTGAAAGTGGGTGGGAGCGGGGCATCCCACTGCCCATGGGGGTGGGAGCAGGGCATGGCCTTGCGGCCTCCTAGGTCAGAGAAAGCAGAGATGCCCTTGCACTAGCAGGCTGCTATGAAGATGAGGAGCCTGGAGACCTCAAAAGCTTGGCTGGGGGAAAGGCAGCTGCAGGAGAGGAACCCGCAGACCTTCAGGGCCGTGCTGGGTGGGCTGCATATACCACTGGCCCAGAAGGATCCGCCCAGGGGAGGGGAACGTGGGAGCCTGCAGGGGGCGCTGCCCTGGGGACGAGTCAGGCTCGGGGTGCCACAGCAGGGGCAGCTGCTGAGGCTGTGAGCCAGGAGAATCCCAGGGCCTTGGCTGTCGCTCAGCAAGAAAAAGTAGGGAGGCTGGGGATACAGCTCAGCCGCACAAGCGCCTGCCTGGCAAGAATAAGGTTCTGAGTTCGAGTCCCAGTACTAACAAAGAAAAAAGTAGGGGAGCAGCTGACACCCCGAAAGGGGAAGAGACAGCATAGGCAGGAAGCTGGGTCTCCACCTCCAGCGCCGGGCATCTGGATTCGGTCCGCGAGGTGGCCGTGGCATAGCGATGGCACGAGTATTTCTTCCGACCGAGTTCACAAAGATCCCAGCCTGCGCACTTCAGCAGTCGAGTCCAAAGATCCGCAGGTGGGTGGGATCTGGGCCAGAGGGCAGGGCCGACAGGAAATACTGGAGCAAGGCTGTCTGCCCCAGGTAGCCATGGCAACGTGGGGGACATTAAGAAGGTTCAAAGAGTCACTAGGCAGGGCCCACGTGTGGCCAGACTGTAAAGTGCCGGTTAGAGGAGGTCACTCTCCTCTCCTGTCCCTCCAGGAGCCGCAACCCGCTGGAGTCCCTGTCCTTCAGCTCCAGCCCGTGGATGATGACCCAGGGGTATTACTGCATCTGACCTTTAAGCCCACCACCAGCCAGCTGAAGGGCCTGATTCTGAGGAAATTCTCCATGAAACCCTTCAGCCATGAAATCTTCCCAGAGCTGCTCAGACAGGTGGCCTGCACCCTGGGGACCCAGTGAGCCCAAAGATGCCTCCCAAACTCCTTGTCATGCTGCCCACCCTGAGCCTCCTGCTCCCGGCTCCAGATTTTCAGTTGCTATGGCAACCAGCAGTTCCTGAGCATCCTACAAGTGCTGCTGCTTCGTGACCCAAGGCCTCAGCCGAGTCACCCAGGGCCTGCACCCCACCCCTCACGAGAGCTGTGAGGCCAGGTGTGTGAGCTGGTTCCTGGACCCTGAGCAATCTTCCTGGGTTCCTGAGAGACTGACACTGCTGCTGGGGGAGAGCAGGCCATCGCCGAGGGTCCGCATCTGACCTCAGATTCCTGCGGCCTGGAGCCCAAGGGGAGCTGGGAAGTCCCTCAGCAGTGTCACTATTGAGGTCATGTTCAGTGTGTGCCTCGAGTTTGGTGCCTGTGACTGAGGTTAGTCTTCCATGGATGATTATCAAGACCTGCACCAAATAAAAGGAAGAGCCTAGGATTTAGCTCAGCAGCCTAAGCACCTGCCCTGCAAGGTCATGAGTTTGATCCCTGCTACCAAAACAATAAATAAAGGGAATGTTGGTGGAAAGTCTGTCCTTTTACTTTGTTATTTTAAGATAATACAATTAAGTATTGATGAAGAAAATGTACAAAAGCCCTCCTCTTATTTCCACAAAAAAATAAAACTTTTATAACAAAATAAGCACAGAATAACAAGTTAGTACACAGTAAGGGCCAAATGTTTCTCAGAGCCCAAGTGGTAGATAAACAAGTCTTCTTACAAAAAGCTAACTGATAACCATATAAAACTTTTTCTTCAATGAACAAAGAGAAAGTAGTATTATAAATGAAACAAATTAGCCTATGTACTAAAACATTTTTGAAACAGACTCAGTAACAGAAGACTTTTATATATGTTTGCTTTTATTAGAGACACCATCTGATACTTAGGATTGTGTCCAAGTTATTTTTACATTATATTCTCTTCTGTTTCATGACCAAAAAAAAAAAAAAAGTTTGTTTTTTATTTTGAGACAGAGTCTCACTAAGGAGCTCAGGTGGCCCAGGAGTACTCAAAATTTGCCATCCTCCTGCCTGGGCCTCTCCAGAGAGTGGAGATTACAGCCATGTGCCACCAGGCCCAGCTGGTTTGCCAGTGCTAACTCAGAAATTTCCTGTATATGGAGGAAAGCAGACATTGGGCTGTATGTTGTCTCTAGGGATTGGCCGCAGGATCTTGTAACATCAAAATGTGACAATGCCCTTCTCCCAGGACCTCTGTCACCTCCATTCTTATTTCTGGGGCCATTTCCAGATCGGCTTCCTTCACTAGGTGATGGCACTGAGATGCCCATGTCACCTCATGGCGTGACAACACTCTGCTGCAAGAAGCACAGCTGAGTTCTCAGCATCCCTGAAGGACACCAGCTCCACCCCACACAGGCAGTGATGCAAGAGCGGCTGCACACATGGGGTGGAGGTCTCCTCACATGCACCCAGGAGCCATTGCTGGTCACTGTCCCCTTGACAACCTTGCCTGGTACAGCTGCCCAGTGAAGGGCATGGCCTGGATCTCCGTTACTCTGTGTTCCAAAGCTGAGCCTGGCACGGAGCAGTAGCTACTGCTTGACCATAGGGGCATGGAGCTCCCTGACATCACTCAGTAGCTACAGACAGGCAAACTGATGAGTCAACATTAGTAAGCAAAAAATGAAGCCAAGTGTGGTAGTGCACATCTGTAATCCTAGCACCCAGGAGGCTGAGGCAGGAGAATCACCAACAGCCTGGGTTACTAGTGAGTGTTAAACCTCTACATAGTGAGATTCTCTCAAAAACAAACAGACAAACAGACACAAGAGTAAACAGAATTTAAAAAATAAAAAAAAAATTAAAATGATGTGACTAGGGCTGGGAAATAGTTCAGCAACACAGCACCTGCCTGGTAAATGCAAGGTCCTAAGTTTGCGTTCCAGTACCAAAAAAAAAGAAATACAATAGAAAATGATGTGACTGGCCAGGGATTTAGCTCAGTGGCCTAAGTGCCTGCCTGGCAAGCATGAGATTGTAAGTTTGATCCCTGGTACAAAAAAAAAAAAAGTTGGTGGTTCAACTCAGTGGTATAAGCGCCAATCTAGCAAGTGCAAGGTCATGAGTTTGATCCCCAGTACCCCCCCCCAAAAAAAAAGAAAGAAAGAAAGAAAGAAAGAAAGAAAATGATGTGACTAAGATGGATAGAGAAAATGGAAGCGTTCTGTGAGGCTGAGGCAGGATTATTACGAATTGCAACCTAGATGGGTGTGGTGGCACACATCTGTAATTTCAGTACTCAGGAGGCTGAAGCAGCAGGATTGTTCCAAATTTGAGACCATCCTGTGCTACAAAGTGAGCTCAAGGCTAGCCTGAACTACATACACAGTGAAACCCTGTCTCAAAAAGACAAAAAACAAAACAAAACAAAATCAAGCTCAGCCTGGGCAACTGAGTTACTGAATGAGACTCTACCTTAAAGTAAAAAACAAAAGAACAACAGCAAAACAAACAAACAAAAGTCCCAGAAAGTTCTGGAGAAGTAGCTCAGTGCAAAGGGCCTGGGTTCAACTCTCAACACTGAAGAAAAAAAAATGTGACAATGTTGGCAGATTTTGGAATAAGGAAAAGAGATTACTGGCTTTGCTTTCAGCGACAGGCTAGAGCTCCAGGATTACCGAGTTCTGCGTGTGGATTAAAGGCTCTGCTCTGTCCTCAGCGTTCTTTACAACGCTGTACGTTGAGGATAAAGACAGCACAGCGAGGAATCTATCTACATACATGCAAACACATTCCTTCCTGCGCAGGGCCAGGTTTACACTCATCAGAGAAACATCTAGTTCTTTGTCTTAATTAATGAGCTAAATATAACCTTTGACATATATTTACTTTATGTCAGGATGAGAGTAAAAAAATTTTTTTCTTTTTCTTTCTTTTTTTATTTTATGAGACAGGGTTTCGCCGTGCAGTTCAGGCTGGATTCGTTACATAGCTCAGGCTGGCCTGGAACTTCCAGGAAATCCTGTCTCAGCCTCCCAAGTGCTGGGATTACAGGCATGCACCACCACACCCAATTGAGAGTCAAATTTAACTTCTCCTTGGGGCTGGGGATTTAGCTCAGTGGCATAAGCACCTGCATTACAAGCAGGCGGTCGTGAGTTCGATCCCCGGTACTGATTAAAAGTTAAAAAATTTATCTTCTTCTCTGTTTCCTTCCCTCCCTTCCTCGGCCAGTACTGGGGTTGGAACTCAGGACCTTCAAACTGAGCTACATTCCCGGTCCCATTTTATTTTTTGAGACAGAGCCTTGCTAAATCACTATATTGCCCAGGCTAGGTTTGAATTTGTGATCCTCAGGCCTTAGCAGTGAGTTCAAGGCTGCTCTGGGCTACATGGTGAGTTTGAGGCCAGTTTGAACTACAAGGGGAGGGGCTAGGGAATTTAGCTCAGCGGCATAAGGACCTGCCTTGCAAGCACGCGGTCGTGAGTTCAATCCCCGGTACCGATAAAAAAGAAAAAGACAAAAAAAAAAAAAAAAACAACCAACTATACAAGGGGAGGTCCTGTCTCAAAACAAAATCACCACTCAACTTCTCCCTTTCTCTTACAAAGCTCCCCGGCCTACACTGGGCTGCTTTCAATTATGCAGAGGTTGAAGAGGTGCAGAAGCCTCCAATTGGACAGAGCTGTTTAGAGACCCAAAGGCCATCTTGCTTGGCCTGCTGTTCCACACTTCTGGCTTTACCTGGCCATAGCCAGCTCTGTCCTTCAGGTATTTGAGCAAAACCTTGCACTTTTCCCACTGCTTCTAATACCATAAGTTCTGTTTTGAAAATCAGGATTGATGAGGGGCTGGAGATTTAGTTCAGCGGTATAAGCGCTTGCCTTGCAAGCCTGGGGTCGTAAGTTTGATCCTGAGTACCGATTAAAACAAAACAAAAAAAAAAAAACCAAGGTGCTGGGGATTTAGCTCAGTGGCATAAGCACCTGCCTTACAAGCAGGCGGTCATGAGTTTGATCCCTGGTACCGATAAAAATGAAAAAGACCAAAAAAAAAAAAAAAAATCGGAATTCATGGATGACCATGATAAATAAAGTCTTCCCATTTCTTCCCAGACTAGGTGTATACTTTTTGTATTCTTTCTGCCAAGATATTAACCTCTTGGCCTCAAGCTTAGTTTTCTCTGCAAAGAGGGGTAATACAGGTCATAATCCTTTGTTTCATTCTTTTAAAAAAATACTTAAATTATTTGGCAGCAAGAGCCAGCATGTTAGACAAGTGCTCTACTACTGAGCTACACCTCCAGCCCCTAATCCACTTTATTTTTTGCTTTTTGAGATAGGGTCTCACTTTGTAGTTCAGCCTTGAGTTCACAGTATAGCCCAGGCTGGCCTTGAACTCAGGGCAATCCTTCTGTCTCAGCCTCCCAAGTACTGGGATTACAGGTGTGCAGTGCTATATAATATGCTGGCCCCATGTTCCTGGTTTTTTTTTTTTTTTTTTTTGGTCTTTCATTTTTATTGGTACCAGGGATCAAACTCAGGACTGCCTGCTTGCAAGGCAGGTGCTTATGCCGCTGAACTAAACCCCAACTCCAAGGAATCACTTTCTTGGTTCCAGGTCTTGATGTCCCTGGCGGAAGAATTTAGTCAAGACATACATAGCTGTGCAAAAGTACAGGTAGAAATTATTGTAAAGTAGGGGCTGGGGATTTAGCTCAGCGGCATAAGCGCCTGCCTTGCAAGCAGGCAGTCGTGAGTTCAATCCCTGGTACCGATAGAAAAAGACAAAAAAAAAAAAAAAAAAAAAAAAAAAGAAAAGAAATTATTGTAAAGTAGATACAGTCACACCTTCAAGGAAAAACATACACAAAACCTGGGCGTGGTGGTACATGCTTGTTCCAGCGCTCAGGAGACTGAGGCAGGAGGATCACAGTGAGTTTGAGGCCAGCCTGAACTATATATGAGAACTTTGTCTAAAAACAACAAAACCCCCGCAAACAACAATAACAACACACACACACACAAACACACACACGTTAATCCTGGGGTTCAGGGAATTAGGATAATGATGATGCTTATCAACATTTTACTTAGAATCGATTTGCGGGTTACAAATTGTTTCTGTCTTTTTTAGATGGAAGAATTAATAGTTTGTTTTTTTTTTTTTTTTGTTTTTTTTTTTGGTCTTTATCATTTTTATCGGTACTAGGGATTGAACTCACGACTGCCTGCTTGCAAGACAGGTGCTTATGCCGCTGAGCTAAATCCCCAGCCCCAGAATTAATAGTTTTAATCATGGAAAAAACTTTGGAACGGTAAGTTCTTAATTCAAACCAGGTCCCAGTCCAACAAAGGAGAGTTTTTTTAAAAAGTAGTTCCTTCCCTGATTTCATTGGGCTGCAGGTTATAGGAGCCAGGAATGCTGTATGCCTGGTTTGGAACCTAGCTGTTCAGGTATCAGGAATGTACATATGTAATCTTAAAATGCCATTGTGCTCTATGAGATAGCTTTTTGAGACCTAACAAAAGATTATATTAGACACTGAGATGTTTCCTAACATACAACACATACTATTTTAGACCCCAGCCCCCTCCCCTTCAAATTTACCAGTGTCCAAGTACCTGCCAAACAATAGATTCGTATTTCCATTCAAAAATATTAATGTGCCTAATTAGAAGGTACGTAATGTACAATATGTGCGTGCTGTTGCTCCATTTTAACTTTACATAAGCACAAACGATGCTGAATTCTGAAGCACGTCGGGTGCCAAAGATTTCCAGTAACAGGCTGAGGACGTAACAATGCTGCCCCTTGGGATGCTGTGAGGATTAAAGAAGAGCATTAAAAAAAACCCAAAAAAACAGAAATAGAAGCTAAGGCCAGGCCCAGAATGGCGATGACAGGGTGGAATGAAGGACACAGCCAGGTCAGGAGTCAGTGCCTAATACCTAGGAAACAGAGAAGCGCCAAGGGAAGCAAGCACATGATACTTGATTCTTACAAAGTTTTGCTGGGCTAGGTCATGACACAGATTTGGGAGACCCTGAAAATGAAGCGCGGGGCACTGCAGCTGGGCACTGCAATGGCCAAATGAGGCTTGATAGAGGCGTGGCCCAAATCGAGTTAACAAGCTGATTTGAGTCTTTTCACCCTACAGCTCGCTAGTATCTTCAATGGCGCTGCAAAATGGCAGCAACGCTTGGTATGTGTGTGTGTGTGTGTGTGTGTGTGAGTGGCTAAAATGGACCACCATATGTAAAAGAACCGTGGAAACGAAGCCCGCAAGAGTCCAAGCAAAAAGGCGACTGCGATCCCCACGAAGAGACGCAACGCAGCTATTTGATTTCATCAGATTTGACCGCTGCCGAACGCCGTACGTTGATCGCACTCCAAATCCTTACGCAGTATCCCCGCGGCTTTCACTAAGTTTGAACCCGACAACCCACCGTACGGTCTCTAACTCATTATCAGCAAAGAGGGCGTCGATTTGGGAATAATTTGGGCAAAGGACGGCGTGCGCGGAAGTGACGCGCGGAACCTGCCCTCTGACCTGACGTTGGTTGCGGGCGCGCGCTCGCACGCCGGAAGGGGCGGGGCTATCCATAACCTTATATAGTGAGAACCACGCTGCGCTCGGCCTCTACAGGCAGGACGAGACGACGAGATGGTATGTGGTGTATGGCGTTTTTGCTCTTGTTCCTGGAACCGCCATGGCGGAATCAGTAGTTTATCGTCGTCATCTCGGTTTGTCCTGCTCCAAAACCTTGATTAAGAAGTTCTGGGGACACAGCAGAGTCAGTGATTAGGGCTATTTTCTAGAAACTCTCAAGGTCTACGGAGAAGGGTGCGTGGATTAGTTTGCGGCCTACAGGTCGGCCAGAGAAAGGCCTCGGGGTGGGAGCAGGCCTCGAGGCTTTACATTTAATAAAACTGTCTTTCTCACCGGATTTAGTGATGAGGGCCCATGAATTCGCCTCGTCACGCGGCTTTCAGTGGGCTTACTGGATGTTTAGGATGGCGGGGCAGGCGGAAAGGGGAGATTGTGCTAGAATTGTGGACCCCGTGTTTTGAAATGCCTTGTTGCAAATCGTAAGCCCCCTGCAATTCCCAGAAACCACAAATGATGAACTTATTGACGGGCGGACAGAGACTGTGTGCTGATTGTCAAGTTCTGATTTGGCTCTGGGTTCTAGAGGCGCCTGTTGCTAGAACTGCAGGGTTCTGTAGAAAATAACACCCGCCACCGATTGTCATCGGGGTCATTCTTCCGAGATTCACACATAAATAAAGCCATTTGTTAAGTGGTTTATTGCCAGTATCTGGTGCTGTTTTGTGTTAGGGAAAATTACCTGGTTTATTTTCTTGTAAAACAGTTTCGTGTTCAGGTGTGGTGTTAGGCCAGGCTGCTTTTCGGGATTCAACATTGATGAGAACACCTAAAACTACAGAAGCCAGAGCTCAATTTGGTTATTTTCTTTCCCCCAGTCTCACAGGAAGTTCTCTGCTCCCAGGCATGGGTCTTTGGGCTTCTTGCCTCGGAAGCGCAGCAGCAGGCATCGAGGGAAGGTGAAGAGCTTCCCTAAGGATGACCCTTCCAAGCCCATCCACCTCACAGCCTTTCTGGGCTACAAGGCTGGCATGACCCACATTGTGAGGGAAGTTGATAGGCCAGGATCCAGTAAGTACACGTTGCATTGTCCTTAGGAGGATGGGAATGTTAAGCTTTAGGGCAGATTGGCCCTCCAAGGCTGCCTGTAGAGCCCTAGAACCTGCTGTGAGTAAATGTACTGACAGCCACAATAGTGTTTAAAAAAATAAAGTGCTTTGAGTTGCTGAGGCTGCAATAGAAACTGCCTTTCTGATAGGTTAACCTCAGCAGAACACAGCATTGTCTACTGAGCAAGTTAGGCACTTAATGCTGTTCTGATCCGAAATGAACTGTGTGTGACACCCTGCCTGTTGAGAGTTTTAAGTGCAGGCTCACGCAGAATGGGAGATTCACAAGGAGGGCAGTCCCCAGGGTGGCCCCACTTCTGTCAACTCTGAGTTGAAGCAAATTGTTGGCCTGGCCTAAATGGAGATTTGACTATTTTCTGCAGAACTCCTTGTGGGCATTTTTTGCCAGCTCGCTCAAGTCTGACTACTTTCTCTGCAGAGGTGAATAAGAAGGAAGTTGTAGAGGCCGTGACCATTGTGGAAACACCACCTATGGTGGTTGTAGGCATTGTGGGCTATGTGGAAACGCCCCGAGGCCTCCGGAGTTTCAAGACCGTCTTTGCAGAGCATATTAGTGATGAATGCAAAAGGCGCTTCTATAAGAACTGGTAGGTGGGGCTGGAGAACAGAGAGTGCCCAAGGAGGGCTCAGTTCTAGATGGGAGGAGCTGCTCCGTTTCCCAGCTTAGTTGCCCTCTAAACAGGCTAGCAACCTGGAGCAGCCAGCATCAGTGTGCAGACACTTGTCATGTGTGCAGGCTAGCTAGTGGGTGTTGGTTAGCAGAGAACCCAGTCACCCTGGGTTGCTGGGAAGTCCTGCATGGAGACAGCAGGTGTGGGATGATTGCACCACTGTGCTCATGGCAAGAGTGCGTGACCTTGGGTTGATAGCCCTTTTTCTGTGAGACTGCACCCACCCCCCAGATAGAAAAGGGAGCTTTCTCTGGTATCATGGAGCGAGAATTGTGTTGTGAATGTTTGTGGCTTATATTAACCTTGTGGCCCTCTGCTCAGCTCCGCTCAGCTTTGCCTGATGAGCTCCATCCAGGCTCCGCTTGCCGGTGGAAAAGGCTCCTTAGAAGCCGGCAATGAGCCCCATCCCCACGTGGTGCCAGTGTACCTTCCGCTGCCCCCGCAGAGGGGTGATGAAGGCCTGCACCCGCCCCCTTTCCCAACTCTGCTCTGCTCCTGAAGGCATAAATCTAAGAAGAAGGCCTTCACCAAGTACTGCAAGAAATGGCAGGATGACATGGGCAAGAAGCAGCTGGACAAGGACTTCAGCAGCATGAAGAAGTACTGTCAGGTCATCCGCATTATCGCCCACACCCAGGTAAGGGCCTGGCGTCCTGCCTAGTGCTGTGTGGGGTTCTCCTCTGCTGTGCAGGAACCAGAATCTTTTGGGAACTAAGGCTCACCTATATGGATGAACCAGCTAGGAACCTGACTGTGAGGTTGGAAGCTGCCTTGTGCCCTGGGGCCCTGCACTGGATGAGCTTTTCCACCAGCAGAGTGTGCTGTGTACTCAGATTCTCTGAAAGGGCAGCTGTAACCTACTTAACAAAGTGGAACTTGACCACCTGAAAGTCGGTCTGCAGTGGGCACGTGCTGGCCAGCCACTGTCACTTGAGTCAGACTTGATAAGAGCTATTTTTCTGTCCCTGTCCTGGCTGCGCATCCCTGGTTGCAGGGGTTCACTGGCTGTGTGTTGAGGGACAGATCCTGTAGTGGGTGCATTGCCCTTGCTGAGGGCCCCAAAAGTTCGAACCCCAGAATTTAAAGGGGAACCGGGGGGGGGGTATCACAGTCTAACTCTGGACCTTGTGCTTGTCAGCCAGGTGCTACACTGCTGAGCTATATCCCCAGCCCCTTGATGGGGAATTTTTCCTGTGAGCAAAAATGAAGGTGGTCCCTGTCCTTCAGAGAGGTGCAGAGTGACTGTGATGTCTTTGATACTTGACTGCTTCACCCAGTGTCAGTTCCTCCCCCAGAGGAGCCTTCGAAGCTGAGCTAAGCTGCATCTGCTCCTGTCTTCCAGATGCGCCTGCTTCCGCTGCGGCAGAAGAAGGCCCACCTCATGGAGATCCAGGTGAACGGAGGCACCGTGGCTGAGAAGCTGGACTGGGCCCGGGAGAAGCTGGAGCAGCAGATCCCTGTGAGCCAGGTGTTCGGGCAGGACGAGATGATCGATGTCATCGGGGTGACCAAGGGCAAAGGCTACAAAGGTGAGCTTTGCTGTGGGTCTGGGGCAGGGTGGGCCTGGCTGTTCTGTGATGAGGTCCTGGGATGTGTGCTGGGCATAGCACCCGAGTCAGACTGAGGAGCCTTTCCTTGTTGCCTTCCTTCTGAGAACAGCCCTGCCCTGCAAAGGTGACATCCTGCGGTGCCCTGGGGCTCTGGTAGCCCACTGCAGAAAGCAAACCTGAGCTCAGGCTGTGCTCCAGGGTGTGGGGTAATGTGGACAGGCAGAGCCAGAAGGACCAGGCCTCTGATGGCATAGTGATGACATGTGTCCTCTCCAGGGGTCACCAGTCGCTGGCACACCAAGAAGCTGCCCCGCAAGACCCACCGAGGTCTACGCAAGGTTGCCTGTATTGGAGCGTGGCACCCTGCCCGTGTGGCCTTCTCTGTGGCCCGTGCGGGGCAGAAGGGCTATCATCACCGCACGGAGATCAACAAGAAGGTGAGCGCCCTCCTGGGAAGGGGGAGTGATGTGTTGGGGTGGGTGTGGGGTCTGGTCCCTGACACTGCTCATTTTGTCAGCCAGTTTGGGTCGCTGGGTGTGATAAATGTAGAGATGCATCCTTGCTGTGACTTGGAAATAAAGAGACCAGTGAGAGGTTTGGAGAGCCAGCCCTGCCTTCACTGCCTCTTAGTCAGCAACAGCGTCTGCCCAGCACCCCAGGCATTTCCAGGGAACAGGTCCAGGGCTCCTGTCCATACACATGGTCAGGCTGGTGCAATAGGAGGTGCTTTAATTTTGGGGTGCTGGGGAATCAAACTTTATTACGGAAGAAGGCATTTAACAATAGGAACCGAGGAGCAGCCGGTGTGGTTTAAATGAAAGTTTTCCAGGGCCTTAACAGTTCTGTGACTTGGGTAGCGGCGGCTGTGTGGTATTAGGACACAAAGGCCCCAGCATTTATGTCCTGTTTGTGTGGTACTAGGCATTGGTCCTGCATTGCATTCTAGGCCTTTTTTCTCCCCTTGAGAGACTGTCTTGCTCGGTCACTAAGTTGCCCCCTTTGGGCTCAAATTCGATTCTCCTGCCTCAGCTTCATGTGCCACCACACCTAGCTCCTAGTGGTGTAGTGCTTGCTTTGGACCTTCTAGACTGCCTGGCCTCCTCTTTCCTTCCCCATGCTGATCATGGTTTTTCTTGTCAGATCTACAAGATTGGCCAGGGCTACCTTATCAAGGACGGCAAGCTGATCAAGAACAACGCCTCCACTGACTACGACCTGTCTGACAAGAGCATCAACCCTCTGGTGAGTGCTGGGAGCATCCCGGGCCTGTGGAGGGTCCTAGGCGTGTGTCCTGCTTTGGCCAGGCTGGCTGTGGTCGCAGACCAGTCCCTGTGCAGTACCCAGCTCCTGCAGAAGGGTCTCAGGCAGCTGTTCCGTGATGAGGCCTTGGAATGCGCGCTGGGCACAGCGCCCGAGTCAGACTGAGGAACCATTCCCTGTTGCCTTCCTTCTGAGAACAGCCCTGTTGTCCTGTCCACTGGAGACAGTCTGCATCTGGGTGTTGTCTCCATTCTTCTGTGCTGACTCATGGCCTTGCTTTTTCCTGCAGGGTGGCTTTGTCCACTACGGTGAAGTGACCAACGACTTTGTCATGCTGAAAGGCTGTGTGGTGGGAACCAAGAAGCGGGTACTCACCCTCCGCAAGGTGAGTGGCTCTCAGCCGCCTGCCGTGGAGGCTCCCAGGGCCGAGTAGGCTGGAAGGGGCTAGGGTGACGTCCCCAGCTGACACAGGCTTTGGAGTTCAGGCTGAGGAAGTGCACTGTCTGGCTTGTGCAGCCTCCACTGCTTAATTCTGCTCATTAGCCTGTGGGACAGGGTGGGCAGAGCTGGGCTGTGTCCTGTGATGGGGTTGGAGCAGCTGCCCTGGGAGCCACAGCTGACCGCCCTCCTCGGCCCGCAGTCCTTGCTGGTGCAGACCAAACGGCGGGCTCTGGAAAAGATTGACCTCAAATTCATCGACACCACCTCCAAGTTCGGCCACGGCCGCTTCCAGACCATGGAGGAGAAGAAGGCGTTCATGGTGAGTGTCCCCACCTGCTGCTGTGCCAGCAGAGACTGGTCCCCTGGCTGTGGGTATTCAACCCCGCTGCTGTTCTTCCCGACTTCTAACCTTTTCCACCCATGTTTCTGCAGGGACCACTCAAGAAAGACCGCATTGCCAAGGAAGAAGGCGCTTAGCAGGAGCACCCTGGGCACCTGGTGGGCTCTCAATGAACAATGTTGTTTCCAATGACTCCTGTGTGTTCTGTGAGGGCTGGGATGGAGCTGTGCTGAGAGATAGACCCAGGTGGGGTGGCCAGTGTGGATGCCAGGACATCCCTGTGTGCATATCACCAGGGCGAGACAGACACGGACAGTTTGCTCTACACAGTTTGGGAGACAGCCCTGGGGCTGTGGAGTGGGATTTGGCGTTCTTCGTGCCTTTGTGGCACTGACGCATGTGGACACAGCTGGCCCTAGAGCTGCCTGGTGTGCACAGAGGTTATTGATCCCCCCAAGCCAGTTCCCATGTGACTTTAAGGTTTTTTGTTGTTGTTTTGTTTTGTTTTTTCTTTTTTTTCCTCTGTACCGGGGAGTGAACTCACGACTGCCTGCTTGCAAGGCAGGTGCTTATGCCACTGAGCTAAATCCCCAGCCCCTGACTTTAAGGTTTTTTAGCCCAGCTGCCGGCTCAGGCCCTGGGCAAGGGAGTGACTCGCTGGAAATGAGCTGGTTTGCCTTGAGAAAAGCCCTGGTAGGCTCTGTCTTCCAGGCACAGCTGGGTCACCTGTCCAGGCCTTCATGGCTGGGGTGGGGTAGCCCATGTTATCACTCAGGAGCTCACACAACAGAAATGACCTCTGCATGTAGAGGACATAATTGGTCCCTTGTGACTGCAACCCCTGATTGCCTTTCTCAGCGCCACAGGGCAGCTCTCCTTGTCACCTGGGTACTTAAGGTTAGTGTACTGGTGGCAAGACATCTGCCTGTGGAGTGAACCTTCACACATGAGTGCCTGAGGTCCTGGAGTGTCCGAGGGACAGGTGTCTTGAGTAGGTGAGGAGGGCAGGTCTGGGCCTTGCCAGGCTCCATGTGTGTACTTTGAGACAGTGTCACTGCAGCCCAGGCTGCTGCCACCCGGCTGGGCTCCATGTGTATTTGTTTTGGGGAGACCATTGCCCTATGTCCTGATTACTGCACTTGAAGGCTGTGGCCACCAGGGGGTGAAAGTGCAGCATTCAGCCAGACTGCCCCTTCCCTAGCCCATGTCACCCTTGCAGGGAGCCGGGCCTGGGCTGTGCCTCCAGACCCAGTCCTGAATTAGGGAGCCCTGTTCAAACCCTTGACCCTCAGCCTGTGGCCTCCCATCTTTAGGATGGTCCTGGAACCCTGCTGTCCACCCATAACTGAGGAAGAAATGCTTTACCCAGAGTGCTACCGAGCTGGTGGCCTGGACAAGGAGGATATGGGTGCCAGAGTCCAGGCCCAGGGCGGTCTCCCCAGGCTGGGTGCAGCACCAGCCTAGTGCCCCAAGACTCATGGCCATCCATCCCTTCTCAGGCTTGCCTGCTCTGAAGACCCGTGTGGGGACTGGGTTACAGAGGGGTCAGTTAAAGCTGCCACCATGGCACCAGTGAACATCTCAACCTTGAGGTCCCAGTTGAAGAGAAGATGGCTTTAGGAGTAAATAGGTCACTGCGTGAAGGCCTGTCTGCAAAGGCCCTGGGGCCAGGTAAGGCTCCAGGGGTTTTATGACTGCAGAGCCCCTGACTTGGCAGCACTAAAACTGGTAGCTATTCTGGGAAAGTAAATAGAACCCTGCAACCCCGGGGGATCTATGGGGTCCTGGCAGGGGATGCGATGCTGGTCACTGTCACTTGCCACACTACCCAGTGCATGTGTGCACTTTCCGTGACACCAGCTTTGCAAGAAACCCCAGGTGGGCCTCAGGGAAGTAAGTCTTCAGGTGACAACATAGAACCTCATTCCAATCCTAAAAAGAAAATACCTGCTGGGAATTTGAGCAAGTGGGGACAGGGTCGCGGCAGCACGGGAGCTGCCATTACCTTAAAAGGTGCGAGGGAGCTAGTGTCCTGGTGCTCACCTGGAAATGGCCCAGTGCAGGCGGCAGGCCAGGCCGGCTGTCTGCCAGCTCAAGGGGTCCTGAGGCCCTGCCCTCTGTCCCTTCCCTAGGGCCCCAGCACCCCTCCAGTGGTTTGCTGCAGGCCGCTGCTTGCCTGAAGCTTCCCGAGTTTCTCTGCACCGTGTCCTGATGTCTGGGCTGGCCACTTTTGGTTCAGCCTCTGCTCAAGTGGCTCCTTCCCTTTGGCCAGGCCCAGGAGCCCAGGCTGTACCACAGAGGGAGAAGGGACTGGATCAAGCCCCTGGGAGTCCAGAAAGTGATGGGCTGAGTCCCAAAATGTGGGACGGAGGAAGAATCCAGAACCTTCCAGCACCCACCCTCCCCTTCCCTCCCATGAGAACCAGGTTCTTACTCGGTGGTGCCAGCTGCAGGTGGTCAGGATTGTGACTGCCTTGATCCCTGTCAGGCACTGAGTACCCTACGCAAAATTGAGGTTTCCAGGGCACTGCTGGAGATGGGTCCCACCATCACCCCATTTTATAGATGAGAAACAGGCACATCTATAATCCGTACTGTCAAGGCCAGTCTGGGCTATATAGTTGCAGAAGAGAACCTGAGGCTGGGGACAGGTAATGTGCTCGGGGCACACAGGTCTGGGCCCAGGTGTCCCTATCCAGGACTGGTGAGGCCTAGCAGGGGCATGGAAAATGGAGAAAGCACACTGCCTCAAGGGAGGAGAGTGCTCATCGTGTGCCCTGAGTTCTTAGTCGCTGTAGCCACCATTCCATTCCCAGAAAATGAGGCTGTTTGGGTCCGAGGCCTCTCTCAGTTCACATGCTGAAAACGCCCCAGCCAGGCCCCAAGGATGATGCTCCAGCCTGCAAGGAGGGAACAGGTACAGACGGCCAAGAGCAGCAAAGCAGGGATTCGGACTCTGGAACAAAGTGCTTACCTGCTGTCCCACTCTACCCTCACCGGGCAGTGCCACCAAGGCTGGTGATGAATGAGAGGCCGTGCTTCCCGGCAGCCCCTGTGGCCCAAGACTGATCCCCTTACTCCTGCCCAGCTCAGCTCCAGCTGTGACCTGTTAGCTTCCTGATGCCAGTGGCAGGGACTGGTGCCCCAGGTACCACAGCAGCCCCACCCTCCTGGGGCAGTGGCTGACACCACCAGACAGGAGAGAGGGCCCTCCCTGCCCTCTGCTCAGCCAGTGGTGTGGGGGCCACTGACCCGGCTCCCCATCCTCACTGGCCACCACCTGGCACTGGTGGTCTCCTCCGGCATGTCTGCCCGCCACTCCTGAGTCATCACTCAGCACAGGAGAAGAGACGGGGAGGTGGTCACAAATAGTGACAATGACAGCCAGGATGGCTGAAGTTTCTCCCCAGCCATGGGCCAGGCAGGATGTGCTGGAGACCCCGCCACAGGAAAAAGGACATTACCACCACCACCCCACAGCTCCCAGGAAGGCGCCAGTCCCCATGGACACCTCCGGACATGGGCACGACCCCATCCTGGCCCAGCCCCTGTGACCATGTCCATGATGGGGACCCCCATGTCCATGGGGTCCCACAGGCCGTTCATAGATGGATGTCATCATCTGGAAGCATCACCGCAGATCAGGAACTTCCAGCACTGGGTGAGAAGACTTCAGCGCACTGCTGGCCACCCTGACCAGAAGGGGTCAGCAGCCAGGCTGATGTCCCTAGAGGTCAGCGTCCTGGGTTCAGGGCTGGGGGAAGGGTGGTCTGAGGCTGTGGAGGGGCAGACAGGAAGCCTAAAGCCCCCCTCTAAGTGCTTTATGGATATGAACAGTTCTGTGGTTCCACGCAGCACCTGCATTCCCACACCGACAGAATTTATGAGGCACCCAGTGTGTGCCAGGAAGTCAGGGCTTCTCACAGGCTCACCCCAATCTATCACTCTCGGGGGTGTAGCAAAAGTTCATTCATTATTGTTACCATGTTTGCAGTGCTGGGGATCAAACCTAGGCTACAGTGAAAATTAAATGAATTTATATTTATTATTTTTTAATACTTTTTTTTTCCCTGGTTCTGGAGATTGAACTCACAACCTTGTGCATGCCAGGCAGGTGCTTATGCCACTGAGCTAAATCCCTGGCTATTAATATTTTTTTTTTTGAGACAAGTTCTTCCTATGTAGTTCAAGCTAGCTTTAAATTCACTATGTAGACTGAACTGGCTTTGAACTCAGTGATCCTTCTGCCTCAGCTTCCGGGTGCTATGATTATAGGTCTGCACCATCATGCCCAGCATTTTTGGGTGTGAGACAATCTTGCTATGTACTGTAGGCTGGCCTTGAATTTGCTTATGGAACCCAGGCCGGATGCCAACTCAGGGCAATTCTTCTGCTTCAGCCTCCCTAGTGCTGGGATTATAGGCATTCGCCACCACACTTGGTTTACTTTGTGTCTGAGACAGTGTTGGTTGTGTAATATCACCTGGCCTTGAATTTGCTCTGTAGCCCAGCTGGCCTTGAACCCACAGTGATCCCTGCTCATCAGCCTCCCAAGTGCTGGGATTACAGCTCTGTGTCGCCAGACCTCATCCAAGCGAAAGTCGGAGTATCCCTTGGGACTCTGGTCCCACACTTCTGGGTGGCTTCAGAGTTTAGAGAATTTCAGATTTTGGAATATCTTGCATAGGCTTTACCACTGAGCACTCTTAACCCAAAGTAGTAGCTTTCAAAAAGCTTTGGATTTGGGGCAGTTGGGGTTCAGGGTTTGGACTGGGGTGCTCAGCCTGGCGAGCATCACGTGCCCAGTGCAGGTCCAGGCAGGGACTCACCGCTCACTGTATGACCCCTTTGGGGCCGCTAAGGGCTTGGCGGGCATCGGGACTGCCCTCTGGGGTGAGGACATCGCCCCACCAGATACGCAGCTGGCAGATAGTTCTGCTTGGCCCCTTGCTCCTGAGCCCTTGATTTTATCTGAGAAGCCAGTGGCAGCAAATGAGTCCAAGGGTCAGCCCGGCCCACAGCCGTGTCTGGTGCAGCCTCAGTGTCACAAAATAAAACCGCCGGAGCTGATTTTGAAAGTACAAGAGCTCTCACTTTGAACTGGGATAGCTGGGATTTTTTCTTCACTGGGAAATGGACATTCTGGCTTTTTCTTATTTTTTAGAGAGTCTTGCTATGCAGCCCAGGCTGGCCTTGAACTCGTGATCTTCCTGCTTCAGCCTCCCGTGTGCAGGGATGACAGGTGTGCCATGCCTGGCTAATGTTTCAAAGTTTCCTTATTCCTGAGGACAAGCCAAGTTAATTAACCAGAGCTGTGATTTTTTTTTTTTTTTTTTGTCTTTTTCGTTTTTATCGGTACCAGGGATCGAACTCACGACTGCCTGCTTGCAAGGCAGGCGCTTATGCTGCTGAGCTAAATCCCCAGCCCCCCAGAGCTGTGATTTTTAAAAAGTATGTTTCCCCGGGGCCGGGGAGCCTTGGCGTGCTGTGAAGAGCTAGAGCTAGAGCTGCAGGAGGGGCCTCCCTGTGTCACTGCAAAAGAGCAAGTCCCAGGAAAATGCCCAAGTTAGGGCTACTTTCTCATTTCTTTTCCGTACATGTGAAATATTTTGGCTCATTTAAAACATGCAAGTGTTAAGCCGGGAGCAGTGGTGCATGTCTGTAATCTGAGTTGCTCAGTAGGCTGAGGCAGGAGGATCACTGCAAGTTTGAGGGCCAGCCTGGGGTACATAGTGAGATCCTGTCTCAAAAAACAAAACAGAAACAATTAGAAGACCCTATTCAGGTGGGTCCTTCCTCTGCTCTCAGCCCAAGTCCCCACAGCGGCCCTGACCCTGCTGCTGCCTGATCTTACCTCCTGCCCTCGCTCATGGTCTCACTGGCCTCCTTTCTGCTGCTCTAAGCGGGCAAACTGTTCCTGCCTCAGGACCTTTGCATTGGCAGTCCCTCTTCCTGGCCCGTTAGCCCCCTAAAAACACTCACAGCCGCCTTGTCTTCTGCTGCCCACACCCCGTCCCTCCTGGCCTGTGTCCCTTGCTGTAGCAGCTGCTGGTCAGGCTGGTAAGGACAGGGAGCTTTCAATTGGTCACTGTTGCCCAGGCTTCCAGAGAAGTAGGGGGCAGGCGGGATGTGGTCTGGAGTGCGTGAGAGAGACAAGAACCTCCAGGCAGCAGCGGATTCCTCAGTACAGATTTAGGAAAAGCAGAAGTGAAAGAGGCTCGGGCAGTGGAGGGCTTCCTGCGGCCGGGCTGGGCGAAGGCAGTGTCTGTGTCCCCGAGAGGCTGTGTGTGGCAGTGTGGTCTGCACATGACTGGCAGTGGCGGTGGGGGTGGGGTAGCTTCTGGGACAGGGCACATCTCAGGGCCTTGGAGGTTGAGCTAGGGGCCCCCTGCCCAGCCACCCCCAGTTCCCTGTCCATCCCCTCCCCAGGTGTGGGCCCTGAAGGGACTCTGGACTGGGCCTCCAGGATCCCCATCCCAGCTCTGTGCCTTACTGCATGCTGTGGAGGAAGTGAGTCAACCACACCATGCCTCAGTCTCCCAATCTAAAAAATGGGGAGAAGATTAGTTCCACTTCCTATTATTGCTCAGATGTGATGAACCAACGCAGGATGCCCCAGTGCTGGAGTGAGGGCTCCTAGGAAGTTGTCCCCTAAACACTCAGGCATGAGGTGACCAGTCCAGCAGAGGTGTGGAGGGAAAGTGCTGCAGGGCAGAGGGGGCCATGCCAGGCAGGATAGGCTCGAGTCCCAGGCTGTTTGGACTTTGCTTCGGGCAGTGGGGAGCCACAAGAGGTTTCAACAGAGGCCCAGAGGCTACTGCCCTCGGCTTCTGGGTCCAAGCAGATGGGGAGACAGTGGTGTCAGACAGAGCACAGACAGGAAGGAGACAGTGTCACAGGAACCGGTGAGAGGTGCTGCTGTGGGGGCTTGGGAAAGACCCAGAGGGCTTCCTAGAGGGGGACTCTGGCATGAGCCACAGTGAGGCCACAGGAACAGGAGGCTGAGACAGTAGGATCACAAGTTCAAGGCTAGTCTGAGCTACACAGCAAGATCCTGTCTCAAAAAACAGAACAAAAGAGTATCAGTGTGGGCTGATTTTGGGGAAACCACTGCCTCTGTGGTCTCGGTCCCCCTCCCTGCCCGACCTGGCTGGCTCTGCCTTTGTCTCTCTGCCCTGCCATTCTGCCGTCAGGGATGGGGACAAATGAGATTCACCAGGGCCCAACTCAGATGGGCCAAGACCCAGCTGCCTCAGTTTCCCCTCTGCACCAGGCTGGAGGTAGGGCAGAGAGCTCATAATGGTTGATTGTCAAAGGCCATGCACGCCTCAGGGGCCAGATGCCAAGGATTGTTCTCCAGTCCAAGGAGGGTGGGCCCTTCCTGCCAGGAGAAAATTCCAAGCTCCCGATGCCCCACGGGAGGGGAGAGATCCCGCCACCCCCGGTGACCACACACCCTCCGCGCCCAGCCGAGCCTTGGCATCCGCATTCTTTCTCTTGGCTTCTCTCCGCGGTGCAGGGGCCTCCTGGGTGGGAGGAGAGGCCCTGCACATCTCTGGTTGTGCTCGAAGCGCCTCTCTCCCCTCCAGATCCTCCTGGGGGCCTTGTTCAACAGCGCTCCTGGACGTGCTTGGCCTGGTCTGGGGAGTGTCCCATCCCCTGGAACGATGGGTTGTTACCCAGGAACTGGGGTTCTAAGAGCCCCTCAGGCTTCCCCCATCCAAGCTCCTGGTTTCTGGAAGATGCTGTGTCCCTGAAATTATCTGGTTCTAACCATTCTTGGGCCTGGGGCAGACAATACTCCCTGGTCCTGGGATTTTTCTGATGGTCAGAATGTGTGGTTTTAGAGTTTTTCTAGTTAGGGGTGGTAGGTGGGCATGGTGGCACACAGCTGTGATCCCAGCACCAGGGAGGCAGAGGCAGGGGACCGCAGTAAGGTTGAGGCCAACCTGGGCTACACAGTGAATTCAAGGCCAGTCTGAGGTACATGGCAAGACCCTGTCTCACTCCCCACCCCCCAACAAAAAAGTGCTTTGTTTCAGAAGTTGGTCCTGGTTGTCTGCGTTTGTGACACTGCCACGCTGTGGGTTGGGAGCATGGAGGTGCGGGGGGCCGGGGAGGGGCAGTGCGGGTGGGGGTGTGTGTGAAGGCCAGGTGCACTGGTGTGGGCGTTGGCAGCAGCTCTGTGCCAACAGCTGGGCAGGGGCCGCTGCCTGAGCCTATCACACCTGGCTGTGACCCAGGAAGGGGAGGGGACAAGGATAGAGGGGGCTCCAGGGGGCCACTGGTTCTGCCCTCCTGATGACCCCTTCCATTGCCTGTGAGCACACAGGGCTGAGCGGACCAGCCCGGGGCGGGGGCAGGGTTCAGACTCAGGGGCCAGGGACAGCCCAGGGCACACTCTGCCTCCTGGCTGTTGGTCTCCGGTTGCAGACTGACACCCGCTTCATCCCTGGTCTTGCTCCCAAAGCATCCCTGGCCATCTGGGATGAGTCAGGGGCTGATTTGGCCCCTGAAGGCCTCAATCTCCCCATCTGGGCATCTGCCATCCTCTGCCACCTGCCCAGGCTCCCCTGTTCCTTCCTGGCTTCCGTGATGGGGTGCCCACCTCTCCCAGCCCCACTTGGCGGCTGCCCAGCGGGCCGTGGGAGCTGGAATTCGGAGCGGTCCCTGGCGCATGCTGCTGCTCCCTCCTGCCTGCTGGGGCACCTCCTCTGGCTGGGGCCAGGAATTCCTCCTGCCTGCTCCCTGCAAGCCCCTGGGGGTGGGAAGGGTGCTGTGGGATGAGCCAGAGCACAGGCTGGAAGTGGGGAGTGGAGGGGAGGGAGCCATGGCCTGGGGACACCTGGCTGGCAGAGTGGAGGGCGAGGGGAGAGCCTTTCCCTGTGCTCAGGTGACTGGCTTGACTTCTTCTGTGCCCTTCTATGGGTTCATTCACAGACTCCATGCTTTTTTTGGAGGCAGGGTCTCTCTCTAGCCCAAGCTGGCCTTAAATTTACAATAATCCTCCTGCCTTAGCTTCCAAAGTTCTGACATTACAGATGTGTGCTATCTTAGTTACTTTTCTCTCATTGCTGAGACAAAATATCCAATGCCCAGAGTTAAGAGAAGAGAGATGTATTTAGCTCACAGTCTGTAGAGGTTTCAGTCTGCCATTGGCTGGCTGCAGGGCAGGGTGGCACATGCCAGAGGGGCAACCGTTGTTCGTGGCTGTGGAAGACAGCAAAAGCAACAAGGGGGAGGAGGGATAAGCCTCTTCCCGTCCCCTCTGTTACGTACCTTAGGGCAGGCGCAGCACTCACACGCTCCGTCCAGCATTGGACCCTGAGTCAGTCACAGACTCCAGATTCAGCCGCCTCTGATTAGCCTGCCCCACAAAGACATGAGGCTTTGGGGGGACATCCAGACACAAACCATAATGGCTGCTATGTCTGGTTCGACATGCATTTATTGAGCACCTATTATGTGCCAGGTATTACATTAGCTGCTGGAATACAGCTAGGGTGGGACAGGGAGAGTCACATTCTTGGTCAAAGACAGACATCTGGGGCCCCTTCTGCAGCAATGGGATCGGGAGCGTCTCTCAGAGGAGACGAGAGATAGGGACAGGCATGGATGACAAGAGGCTTTGAGAAGGGAGAGGCCAAAGATTCTGCAGGGCTGTGGGGAGGCAGGGAGGTCCAGGAAGGGGCGCAGTGGGCCCGGGAGTAGCAGCTCCCTCTCCTCGGGTCAGAGCTGGACTCCCAGGAGGGTCCAGGTCCGCAGCAGTGTTTGCTGAGGTCCAGGCTGTAATGTCCCTGCTGTTCCCAGGTGAAGTCCCTGGCGGGGAGCACAGGAGCCCATCGGTCTCCCGGGTAACCCAGGAGTGGAGTGCAGATTCCAGCGCAGCCTGGTGAAGGAGTGAGGAGGCGATGAGTAGGACGGGTTTCTGCGAATTTAAATACTTTAATAATGACTGGGTATAGCAGCCGGCTTGTAAAATTCCTGGAAATTCAGTAGCAGCTGAAGGAGATAAGGCTGCGGCCGGGTGGGGAGGAGGGCTCTGAGTGGCGTTCCTGGTCCTCTCACTCCAAGTCCTGGGTCCCCCTGGGGCGCAGTCCCTGCTGTCCGCTAGCCTTTGTGCTCACTAGCTGCCACCCAGCTGAGTGGGGTACAAGAGACCCCAAGACGTCCCAGGAACCTGGCCAGAGGGCAGAGTCTGGTTCTGGAGGATGGGCTGGTTTTGCTCCCAAATCTGTCATTTGCTGAGTCACCTCCACAGAGCCACCGCCCCCTCCTGGCCTCAGTTTCCCCATCTGTCAAGTCAGGCACCGTCCCAACCTCTGGCCTCTTAGTCTGGTTTCTAAGACACCCAGGTCTTTGGTTGTAGACTGCATTTGGGCTGGGGAAACTGATGCATTTCTAGCCCTGTTCCTCCCCTCGCCCTTTCCTGCTTCCAGACACTCACCGGGTCCTGCCTCAGCTCGCCCTGTCCTCCAGCTGTGCAGCCCCAGAGCAGTCTGGCTGGCCCGTGATGTCACTCCTGGGGAGACGTGACTTCAGGCGGGGTTTACCCTACCTCGGGCTCCTGCTCAGTGCCAGGACTTGCTCCCTCTGGGGAGCCCCCCACCCTGCTCACCTGCACCTTACCCGAGGTCCCAGGGCAGAGTGAGGAGCCCTCGCCAGCTGTGTGACCTTGGGCATGTCACTTTCCTGTGCCTGGCCTCAACTCTTCTGAAATAGGGGTCCATTCCTGTGCTGTGACCTTTAGGGTCCTTGTATTGGAGAGGAGGCAGGAGCCTGTGGGCAAGAGAAAATTGCACCAGCCATATGGATAATTCCTGTGACCCAACTGTCATGGTCTTAAACGCCACTGCTGCAGTGCTGCGACTGGTCACCTCCAGCCCTATCCTGGGCCCAAATGCCTCCTCCCATCTCCCATGCAGCTCAGCCCTGAGGCACAACTTGGGCCACCAACTTCCACCCTTTTCTTAAGTCAAAAGTCCTCTGTCACCTGGCACTGGCCACAGCCCAGTGACGTCCCAGGTGCAGAAGGCAGAGGACCACACTCCGCCCCTTCACACAAGGGTCAGGGCAGCTGGGCTCCTGGGAGTGCAGCCTCCCTGTACTCTGGGAGGCTGAGGCAGGAGTATTGTGTACCTGAACTCAGCCAGGACAGTTTAGTGACTTAGAGAAACCTTGTCACAGAATAAAAAATAAAAAAGGATGTCATGCACGGTGGCCCATGCCCATAATCCCAGCACTCTGGAGGTTGAGGCAGGAGGATTGCTGTAAATTCAAGGCCAGCCTGGACTATATACGGAGACCCTGTCTCAAAAAAATAAAATAAAATAAAATAAAAATAAAAGAATAAAAAGGGCCAATGATGCAGCTTAGTGTGAAAGGCCTGGGTTCAGTTCCCAGGATCACCCAGAAAAAGAGAGAAGAGAAAATACAAATCAGATAGCGAGGAGGAGGAGAGGGTGACAGCTGGGGTGCGGGGTGCTGGGGCCAAGGTGGCTCTGCCTGGACAGGGCCGTGAAGGAGGCCAGGGAGGAGCCGGCTCCCAGGGACGGTGCGGGGGGCGACGACAGTGTGGGTAGCGAGGGCCACTCAAGGGCCCTTAGCAGGCCTGCCGCAGGGAGGGCCTGGGGTGCCCGAGGAGAGGAGGGGGCTGCGGGACAGGGCAGCGGGGGAGGGGAAGGGAAGCGGCTTTCGGACGCTGTAGGTGGAGTCATCTTTATTAGCCGTGGGCACCCGGTCTCCTAAACCCCGAGGGCAGGGTGAGCCTGACCTGGCCTGGACCCCAGCTCGGAGTGAACACCTGTCCACACCCCAGCCCGGCCCGGGATCCACGCACTTGTGGACGGGAACGTGCCTGCCCGCCTCGGCTCTGCATCTCCACGGGCTGCTCCCGGTTGCTCCCTCCCTGCCCACACTGCTGAGCTGTTCCCCGCAGGGGCTGGAAAGCGCGTGGGCCGGACTCCGGATGACCCGGGCTGGCTGTCAGCTCAGCTGCCGCCTGCTGGGTGGCCTTGGCAAGCGGCTTCCCTCTCTCCATGTCAGCCTGCTGGTCGAGAAAATGGGGCAATGCAGGGGACCAGGTTGAGGGGGAGCCAGGTGAGCGGGCATAGGGCTGGGAGATGGCTGTGTCCCTAGGGAAGAGCGATTAATCCATTAACTGATTAATTAATCGGGGCTCCAGGGCCCTGGTATCAGATGGCAGTGTGACCTGGAGCACTTCCCTGCTGTGACCCCTGCTTGATTCCCATGTGCCTGGCACACTGCCCTTTGGGGCTGGGGACCCAGAGGGGTGTTTGGGGCCCCACCTGGGAAGGGGAGGCGTGGCAGGTGTTATGGGCTGGAGGCAGCGGCAGCTCAAAGTGTCTGGGGCAGACAATGGGCACTGTGTGTGGGGTCCGGGTGGGATGGGCAGGGTGGCACCCCAGCAGGAATGTGCCCAGCCTGTCTGGGAATGCGAGGGCACTGCTCCCCTCGCGGCTGGCTCCCTGGTGCTGGCTCCTGCCTGGCAGCCTGCCTGCCTAGAGGCACTGGGGTTTGGGTCAGAGCCTGGGACAGCAGGTGGCTGGGGAGGGTCTGGTGGGCCAGGACTCCCCCGGGTCCACCTGCTTGCCAGCCTGAGCGGCCTCTCTGGATCCTGGAAGGACAGCGGTGGGCCCCAGCTCTCCATGCCTCCGGCTTCTGGGGGAACGCCTGCTGGGCCTCAGTTTCCCCACAGGTGTAAATGGTCTCTGATCACACTGAGGGGCTTCTCCTGGGCCAACTCATCTCGCTCCTTCATGGAGCAGGACTTGTATGGTCATCACTCTACCCCTGGCCCGGGCCGGACCTGGCTGCCTGGGCTTCTGTCGTAACTACGATCATCTTTTGCCTGCTGTTTCTAGGTCCGTTAGCCCACGCAGCGGGGCCCCTGGGCAGCAGGCTCAGCCCTTGGCCTCAGTGGTCCCTGAGAGGCAGAGGGGAGGGTGCAGTTTTTCCCCTGCCCCCACCCACCCGGGACTCCCAGGACCCTGCCGAAGCTCTGCAGACCCCGGCCACTCCCAAGGGCTTCCCCTTCTCCCCGGACTTGGTTTCCTGCCAGGCACCGGTGCACAGCTCTGTCCTTACAGCCACAGCTCTATAGACAGGAACCCAAGGCCTGGGAGATGATTCCCACGGCTGCAGGCTCTGAACTTGGAGTTTCAGGGTATGAACCTGGTCTCTGTCACCCACCAGCACGGGCAGTGAGCAATCTGATCATCCCAGCCTGAAAGCTGAGATGCTCAGGCTGGGCAGCAGCCCTGTCCTGACCTCACTCACTCTGTCCAGCCCCAACCGGCGCCAGCCCCGCCTGCCTTCCTCCTTCCAGGACACAAGGCCTGCATTTCAGGCCCAGGGTTGAGGTCTCCACCCTGCAGCCCAGGAAGCCGGGAATCCCCAGATCAGCAGTACAGGGTCCTGGCCCAGACAGCTCAGGAGCTCCGAGGTGGTCCAGGCCGTGGATGACCTCATGGGTCTTTCCCATGCCTGAGTCACTGCAGCTCACCGACTGACCCTGAGGACACCAGGGGAGGAGGGGACGTGGCAGCTCCGCTCGGTGGTTGGTGGTTGTCCGGGGCAGGCCAGGCCTGGCCTCTGCTGCCCACTCTGCAGGGGAGATGGGAAGGAGGCGGAGCTACCTTGGGGTGCTCTTGGATGGAGGTGCCCCTACCTCTCTGGGCTGTGTCACTCTCTCTACACGTGGCCTGTGGATGTGGCTGTCCTCTCTGTCCCTTCTCCTTGTACAGGTGAGAATAAACCCAGCAAGCAAGCTGACTCACCCTCCCACACACACACACTTTCTCTTGAATTGAATTTGAACTTGACTGTTACTCTCAGAAGACAGTGTCTCAAGCCAGGCATGGGGGCACCTACCAGTGATCCAGCATTTGGGAGGCTGAGGCAGGAGGATAGCCACGAGTTCCAGACCAACCTGGGCCATGGAATGAGTTAAGGCCAGCCTGAGTTACACAGCAAGACCCTGCTCTCAAACCAAAACCACCAAAAAGGACAGTGGTTCAGCTATGGGGGATCAGTGTTGGGTCCCTAAAATGACCATATTACTGAGCACCTACTAAGCACCTGGCACAGGGCATCCACTTGCCAGACCTTACCCCGCTGATCCTCACTCCTTGTCTGTGCTCTCGTTTTGCAGATGGAGAAACTGAGGTACAGAGAGGAGCAGGGATTCACTGAAGATCACAAAGTCCTGGTGGATCAAGGTCTGAGCCAAGTCCTGGATTCTTGTTGTCTGAGGACTTTTTTGTCTTTTGAGATGCGGGGTCTTGGTATATATTCCAGACTGGCCTTGAACTTGCTTTGATCCTCCTGCCTCAGCCTCCTGAGTGCTGGAATCACAGGCTTGTGTACACACCCAGCAAGAGGAACTTGCCTGCCCATTTTCCGCCTCCTGGCCGGCACTGTGAGCCCAGCCCTGCTTCCTGGGGACCAGGAAGAGCTGGGGCAGGGCAGGGAGGACAGGGGCAGCAGGTGAACCCTTTCACACCCCTGCTGGGTGGCGGGACCCCTGCCTCCTCTGGTGGGGTTTGCCTGTGAGAACACAGCTGCCACAGTTAATCTTTAAACAGCCGGGTGAAGAATTAATTACCCAGGAACCACGTGCACTTGGAGATTGTGACCCAGCAGGCAGGAGATACATGAAGCGGCCTCCAGGCACACAGACACTGGCAGGGTCACGGTCAGCACTGTCAGCAAATCACTGGTCTCAGCACAGCCCACAGGGGACTGGGAGGGGGTGAAGGGCTGGCAGAGCCATCAGAGGGAGGGGGCAGAACCCTGTGGGGCCACATGTGAGCCGGGTGCTTCCCTGTATCCTCAGCGTGTAGGTCAGAGCCCCTCTGCCTCTCCCCTAGTTGGAGCCTCAGTTTCCCTCATCTGCCAGGAAGGTTGATTTGCCTTTCTGCTTTTCTGCTGGGTATGGGGAGAATGACTCTGTCTGGCCCAGGACACGTGGCTCCTTAATGGGAGGAGTAACCTTGGCCAAACCCCTCTTTCCTCTAGACTCGGTTTCCCCATTTCCCCATCTGTGAAACGGGGGACCACGAATGCCCAGAACCCTCTCTAGGAGCCTGACCGGGCTCTGAGTCACCTGCGCCCCTCCTCCCTGGCCCTCAAGCAGGGCTGGGCTGTGACTGCCACTGGTCATCTGGAGCCCCAGGGAGCCCACCACAGTGACTCCCGGCCTGGTCACCAGGGCGAGAGGGGCAGAGGAGAAACCCAGGCACCAGGCTGAGGCTGGAGCCATGCGGCCTGCAGCCAGGGAGTGAGTCACAGCTACCAAAAGCTGTGACTCCAGCAACTCTGGGAGACCGAGGCAGGAAGATCTCAGGCTTGATTCCAGCCTGGGCAATAGAGCGACTGTGAGACACTGTCTCAAAAAGGAAAAATAAAAGATTTACCAGGTGCGTAGAGGGGCTGAGGATATAACTGAGTGACACAAGTGCCTGCCTGCAAGAACAAGGTCCTAAATTCGATTTTTAGTACCAAAAAAAAAAAGTGGTATTTACCAGGCACGTACCCTGTTTTGTCAGTGGCTCTGTCAGTCAGTCCCTTGTCTCACCTAATACCTGGGAGGTGCTCCATGTTCATAACCCCAAAGCTGACCCTGACCTCTCTGTCAGGGGGCCCTGAGTCCATCATGTGGCTCTGCTGTTCCTCACTTAACGGGCCCTCTGTGAGGCACAGCGGACACCTTCACACGGCTTCTTTGCAAAGGTTCGATGGTGTCAGAGGCTCTGAGGTGGCTCAGAAGGAGAATCTCCGGGTGAGAAGAGCCAGGGCCTCTGTACCTTGCTGAGTGTGGTCCGGGTGAATCAAACATGTTAGAAAGATGTGATTAAGAAGACTAGAAATAGGCTTCTGCTTTCAGAGTGTCAGACTTTTCCAACCTTATATCACTGATTTGTAGGCAACAGGAAGAACAGAGCTTAGAAAGACATCTGTGCTAGGGGCCCAGCCAAACTGGAGGCAATCCTCCTGCCTCAGCCTCCTGAGTACTGAGATTTTGGACAGGCATCAGCCACCACACTCAGCTTAGGAAACTCTGCCTGGGCTTTTATGTCCCCTGGGAGTGGATAAGGAAAAAGAGGAGACAGATAGGGGCCCTGGAACTGGGGGCTTCCTCTGGAGCTCTGGCAGGTGCTCAGGGAGGCCCCCCTCCCAGGACTTGTCATCTAGATTCTGTCCCAGGGCTGTTGTCCCCTTTAGGTTAAGGTGCCAGGTGAAGTGCTAGGTGAACACACTCACAGAAATGTGAATGGAAAGTATGGGGGTGGTGCGGGGAGGGGAATGATGCCCCTGCCCCGTAATGACCTTCAGGCCTGGCTGGAGAGCTGAGGCCTGGGACTAGGTAGGAGGCTCTGGAGGATTCAGACCATGGCCTCCTCCTCTTCTGCTGACAGATGAGGGGCTCCGTACCTTCCCTGGAATTTGGGCTCTGCAGATGTCTGGTGAGTATGATGGCATGATGCCAAGGAAACATCTGGACCCAGGCTGGAAGAACTCAAGGCTCCATGCGCACCTCCAGAAGGCTTCTGCTGGGAAGCTGGCCTCCATGTTATAAGGAAGCTCAATAGCCCCACGAAAAGGACCGGCAAGAATGACTCTCCACTGCAGCAGGCGGCCCCACTGATGCTGCGTGGAGCATTTCTTCGGTGATATGAGTGATCGATCGCATTTGTTTGAAGCCACTAATTTTTCTTTGGTTTTTTGAGACAGAGTCTCGCTAAATTGGCTGAGCTGGCTTTGAACTCACTATGTAGTTTAGCTAGTCTCAAACTCCAGCTGGGGTTGTGGCTCAGTGGCAGAGCTTTTACCTTGCATGCACAAGGCCTTGGGTTCAGACCCCACCACTACCCACTCAAACCTGCAGTGACGCCCCAGCAGGGTGGTCTGGGGGTTCAAAAGGAGGCTGCCAAGGTGATCACGTAGGCCTTAGAATGTCATGTGCCCATGTTTGTCACATGTGCACACCTGTGAGTGTACGCATGAGCACCCTGGTGCGGAGCACACATCTGTGTACATATTACTGTGCATGTCACATACACAATCCCATACGAGGCCATGCAACTGTGTGAGTGCTGTGTGAACAGCGTGTCCTTATGCTGTGCCCTCCTGCTGGGCGTGTGCCCTGGTGGCCAGCAAAGTACAGCACAGTAGCAGCTGCTTCATCTGGCCCTGCTACTCTGCATTTGGGAACTAAATATAGCTGGTGTCCAGCCCTGTTCCAGCCCCACAGGACACCCTGGCTGGGCCTTGGGCTCCCATGAGCTTATGCAGGCCAGGCCCAGCCAGGGCACAGGGAGGCCAAGGCCCTGCCCACGGTCCCACAGTGGACACAGCCAAGCCTGATAAGGTCAAGCAGGGAGTAGGGGCTGCCCCTCCCTCAGCCAGGGCCAGCTGGGCGGATGTGAGTCAGCACAGGGGGCACAGACAGCCAGGCCTGACCAAGGCTTGGTGATAGGGAAGCCTAGTGCAGGGCTGCCTTCCTGGGCAGGCTTGGCATCGATGGGAGGAACCACCTGCCAGGTTGGCCAGGCTCTAACCTCATTCTCCACCTTGAGGAACCCCATGTCCTCTTCTGCCCAGAAAACCCCTGGCCGAGGCCCTAGCTACTTCCTGCTGGGTCTGGCCGGACCCTGGGCCTCTGGAGGGCTGTTCCCAGCCTTCCACTCTGCATGGGTCGCCCCCAGGGCTTCCCTGACCCCTTCCTCAGGAAGCCCCCTGACTTCAGCTCCTGGCTCCTTCTGGGGGAGTCCCTTCCAGGCCCAGATCTGAACTTCTGAAGGCTCTGTATGTTTTCTTGTCTCTGTTCCCCTGGTGCTCCATCTGGGGTCCCTGTCACCATGCAGGAGGCCCTTTGGACACTAGTAGAGGCCCCAGGTGGACACGGGAAACTGCGGTGAGGTAGGCATCATCAGGGCCTCTAGGGCTTTTGCACTGTGCTGCTAGTCCAGTTGTTTAGAGAAATAAAAGAAATTTTTTTGAGACTGAGTCTCTCTATGTTGCTAAATTGTCCAGGCCGGGCTTGAATTTGCAATCCACCTGCCTCAGCCTCCCAGCAGATGCTTCACTTAACAGATGAGGACCCTGAGGCTTAGAGAGGGGGTGTGACCAGCCCGAGGTCACACAGTGCAGAGCAGCCCAGGCAGATCTTGAGAAATGCTCCTCACGTGTTTCCGAGCAGCCTCGTGGCTCTGTGGTGACAGTGAAAGAGGAAAAGACACCGGTCTGTCCTCTACATGGAGGGCGGCATGAAAGGCTCCACCTGCAGGCACCAGATGGCACCATGTCCAATGAAGAAGTACTTTTTGCTGGGCTGGACGGCACCTGTAATCTTTAGCATTCAGAAGGCTGGGACAGGAGGGTCACAAGTTTGAGCCCAGCCTGGTCAACTCAATGACTTACTGAGATCTTGTCATAAAATAAAATAGGGCTGGGGGCATAACTCAGTGCAAAGTCCCTGGGTTCAATCCCTTGTACTGCGAATAAAAATTCATGAGTGATGCACACAGCTTTTTTTTAGCAAATATAAATTCAGGGCCAGAGGTGTAGCTCAGCGTCAGAGCGCTGGCCCTGCTTTTCACTCCCAGGACATTAAAAAAAAAGGAAATTCAGAAAAACTCATTCCTGATGGGGTCACACTGTCACGCATTAGTTTCCTATTGCTGCTGTAGCGAGTGACACAAACTTGCTGCTTCAAATGACACGACAGAATCCTTCCTGGTCCCGGAAGTCAGGAATGGGAGAAGGATCTCAGGGCCTGCGACACGGCAGCCGCAGCAGCAGCAGGACTGGTCCCTTCTATCTGCCTTCTTCCCGATGCCAACTGGTGCCCTGACCCCTGTGACATCTCTGTCTCCGCCCCTGGCTCCTTTGCCCCCACTTCCACAGCTACATTGGGGACCCCGGGAAGCATGGCTGGGGAGGAATTGAACAAAGGGGTCGGGGGCTTCCTCCTCATAGCTCGACAGGTGAGCGGTGTCTGCACATTTCTCCTGTAACCAGCACAGCTCTGAACGACTGAATCACAGCAGTTTATCTTCCTGCCCTTTTGCTGTGTGACTTCAGGCAAATGGCCTAACCTCTCTAGGCTCTTCATTGGAAGGAGGTCATGGATATAGCCCGAGAGGACAGCAGGAATCCCCTGGGTATGGCTCCTGCCCGTCTGACCTTTCTCAGGAAGCACTGGGAGAACCAGGCACATGATTTGTTGGGGCTGCTGCAGCCTCCAGCTGGACCAGCGGCAAGCCATTTGGGGAAGGCGGGCAGGAGTGCAGGAGTGCGGTGGCTGGAACAGGAAGGACCCTGAGGCTGAGTCGTGGGCCAGAGCTGGGCTGTCACAGACCCTTGGCTTTTAATCTTCAGCGGGGAAAGGGGAAGGGCCTGGGGAGGACCTGCCCTTGGCCTCTGCTCTGGCTAGCAGCCAGCTTCCCTAACTTCTAGCGTGTGACTCAGTTTCCCCTTGTGCGAAATACTGTCTGCAGCGACCTCAAATGCAAGTCACGGCGAGACTGAAGGTGCTGGAGCCCAGGGAGGAGGTGGCTGGCACGCGGTAGCCCCCTCCACGAAGAGCTCCTCATCCTCTGGTTCCCAGGGAAGGGGCCCCCAGATCCCCCAGATCCCCCAGGTCCCCCAGATCCCCGGAACACCTGCAAGGGGAAGAGGGAACAATGAAAACATGCAAAGGGAACAACCGCAGCGTCCAGCAACCAAACTACGTCACAGCGTGCGCAGGGGAAGCTGCCCCGCCCCCACTTGTTCCCCAGAAGTCTGCAGGGAGTCAGGAGGATCTGCTGTCCTGTCTCTGCCTGGGACACCCGCCTGCAGGCGGGCAGCCTCTTCCAGGCCGAGATCCGGATTCTGATCCGGATCCGGATCCGGAGAAAGCGCTTCCCGCCTACTGGTATCGAGGTGGACCGATGCGTCCTTGTTACTTAGGCAAACTTTTAAAATCACTTTTCCAAAGTCCGGAGATTTCCCATTAAAAGCCAGGCTAAGATAGTTACACTGCTGATTTCCTTTAGTTCATTGAAAAGAAAACGTTTTGTGCTTGTATTGTTTGATCAATTATGCACGCCTGTATTTTGTAATCTGAGCAACTACTTTGAAGATAATAACACGCAGTATAGTAACCATGATTGACTTCCTGTTATCTTGTTTTGAAATTCTCTATCATTGTTTTTGTTGGTTTATGTTCTCGTTTTAAAAAACTCTAGAATTTTGACTTTTTTTGAACACAGAGTCTTTCCGTGTATTCCAGGCTGGCCTTGACTTCCCTTTGATCCTCCTGAGTGCTGGGATTACAGGCCTGCACTGCCCCACCCGGCTGGATTTCTGGTTTCTCATAAAATTTAAAAGCGGAGGTCTAGCGCCAGCTAGCTGAGGTCAAGGTGCAGCCGCCCCTCTGGACGGACAAAGGTGGGGTCATCTGGCCTCAGGACCCTTGGCTCCTGATTGCTCACTTTCCCAGCTGACCCTATAAATCCCCAGCCTAGGGTTGTCAAGGCAGGGCTCTGCAGGGGGTTATTATGCAGATCTAGTAACTGTGTCCCCACACCCAGCTCAGGCCCAGTTTCCCCCTCTTGGAGAGTCTGGGTGACCAGAACATCAGCGAATCCAGCTCCAGTCCCAGGCCTCAGCAAGAGGCCCCAGGGCGTTTCCCCTGCCCACAAGGGAAGCGGAAGTGCCAGCGCTGGGTCCAGGAAGGGCTGTGGGCTCCCAGCCAGGCGGCCCAGCTTCTTCCCTAGGCTGGAGCCGGAAGCTGGATCACCAGCACCTGGAATCCCCATCTCCTGGTCCCCAGGATGTGGATTCCAGTGCACCCCACCCCCACGCCTTCCTCTTCCCTACCTATGTTTGGCAGCCACATCCTGCCTCCGAGGGGTGGGCCAGGCGTGAGAGGGAGACAGGGACATGGGTGGAGCCCGGGGACCTTGGAGACATCCTTTCTCCAAGGTGGTTGACATGTTTTCTTGGTCCCAAGGTGCCTGGGAGCACAGTTTGAAAACCACTGATGAAGCCCATTCTATGGGAGGGCAGAGGCCTGGCCTCTGGTACAGGAGGCCTGGCTGTTAGGGAGCCTGAGGAGGGGCTCTGCTTTTCATGGTCCTGCTGTCTGTACTGGCCGGGCCAGTGCTGGACCCCTGGCTTGGGATGCTGGGTATTTTTGTTTTTGGTCCTGGAGATCGAACTCACGACCTCATGCTTGCCAGGCAGGTGCTTACACAGCTGAGCTGAATCCCCGGCTGGGATGCTATTTTTTAAGGGCTCTCTTGAGAGATAATTTACATACCATAAAAGCACATCCATTTAAAATCTACATATGATAAAATCAATATATGAGTCAATGGTTGTAGTGCTTACCGAGTTGTACAACTGTCATCACAAGCTAATTTTAGAATTTTTTTTTTTTTTGAGATAAGGTTGGTTCTGCAGTCCAGGCTGGCCTTGGACCCAATATGAAGCCCAGGTTGGCCTCGAACTCCTGGGAATCCTACTGCCTCAGCCTCCTGAGCACTGGGATGACAGGCATGTGCCGCCACGTCTGGCCATTTTAGAACATTTTTATCACGCCCCCTAGGGAAACCACATACTCTCCAGCAGTCAGTCTCCACACAGCTTCTCCCACAGCTCTGGAAAACTTGAATTATATTCTATCTCTGGATTTGCCTGTTTTGAAGATTGCAGATAAATGGAATTGTGCACTTCATGATGGCTTCTTTTTTTTTTGTCTTTTTCTTTTTTATCGGTACCAGGGATCAAACTCACGACTGCACACTTGCAAAGCAGGCACTTACACCACTGAGCTGAATCCCCAGCCCCGATGGCTTCTGTCTTTAAAACAGTGTTCTCATTCCTTTTTATGGCTGAATAATATTCCATGGATACCACAGTGTGGCTCTGCTGTGTTTTCTTGTGTGCCCCTGTTATCAGCTGACAGACATGTGGGATTTTCCCAGCTTGTGTCTGTGAAGACTAACATTACTGTGAGTGTTTGTGGACAAGTCTGTGTGTGCACAAGCTTTCGTTTCCCTCTTGAACATGTCTAGCAAGGGAAGCACTCTATTATGTGGCAACCCTGCATTTCCCATTCTGTATTTTCCTAAGACGAAGTCTTGATAATTGCCCAGGCTTGTCTCCAAAGCCTAGGTTTGAGCGATTCTCCTGCCTCAGCTTCCTAAATAGGCTAGAGCTGTGTGTCTCCATGCCTGGCTCTTAGGGATAATATTTTAAATATTGTTTTTTGGGGAAAAAAGTAATGTTATTTTTGTACTAAAACAAACACAGGGATACTAAGGATTTGAGGACAGAATTTACCCAGTCAAAATAAATAAACATTTAACATTTTGATGAGCTGCTCAGTGTTTTCCCAAAGCAGCCGCAGATCAGGACTGGGGTGTCTCCCCATCTCTCCTGCTGCTTATTGCTGTCCTTTCGGGGGTGCTGGGGTCTGAACCCCGGGCCTTGCAGACGCTCTGCCTGTCAGCCAGGACTGAGCTCCGCATCACTGTTAACACTGCTCATTTCCATGTCTACACTGGCTCCCCTGCTGGCTCTGGGCTTCGAATAACACAGCAGAGTTGCTCATCCACTGGCCTGTTCTCCTGTAACCACTGAGGGAAGAGTAACAGCCGGGCAGGGGCGCGGCAGGCGGGCGAGGCTGTCATTGTGGTTTGTGTCGCCGCTGCTGCTTCCCTGGACGTCAGTCAGTCCGGCGGGGCATCCTGCATGCATCTGTCGGGGAGAAAAGTCCATCCAGGCGACAGCCTCTCATTTAATCCTCCAACCGCCCATGAGACCAAACTGTTATCAGCAACACCCACAGTGAGGAAATTGAGGTTCCCTGGCTTGGTGAAGCTGGGGACACAGGTCCTCTAACTTGACAGGGCCCTGGAGTGGAGGGTGTCAGGGGCATGAAGTGTAAGGAGACCCCACCCCACCCCTGCACTGGAGCTTAGACCTGGAGCTCTTTCACGTGCAGGCCCCCCTCTCCGTGTTTGATCAGTGTTTTCTGGCGTGCTGAAGAGAATCACTGGGGGTCTGAGTTCAAGTCCTCGTGCTGCTATCAAAATGTCACAAGCATCCAGGTAGGGTGGCACGTACCCATAATGCCAGTGCTCTGGGAGGCCGAGGCAGGAGGATCGCATCAAGCCTACCTGGGAAACTCAGTGACTTAGAAGGGCTGGGGAGGTAACTCAGTATGAAGGTGCTGGGTTTAAGCCTGGTACTGAAAGAAAATGCTGTGTGATTTTCTTTAAGCCCCCAAACTCCTTGTTTTCGGCTTCTTCACTGGTCAGTGAAGGCACTGGGTGGTATCGGCTGCAGGAGATGTAGGGTGAGGGTAGATGGGGCACCAAGCTTGGGGAAGGGACAGCTGCTACCTGGAAGCCATTGTCCAAGGGATGCTGGAGGGGGCTCCTCAGCCCTGCCTGGCTTATCACCTGCCTGTCTCGGCCGCTCTTCCGCGCAGCTCCTTGGGTTTCAGGCCAGAGTCTGTGATAGCGTGGTCGTGGGAGACCTGGGGGCAGGTGGGTGGCCGTGCTGAGAGCAGACCGGGCCTGGCTCCTCCTGGGTTATCTGTGCTAGGGACAGCGGGAACGTGAGAGGTTGTTATCACCCACTTCCCTCCAGAGATAGGCGCCTCAAAGCCCTCTTGTTCTGCCCATGTCTGCCCCTGGCCCCCCAGGAGAACCGGGGCACCACCTGAGGACTGGGTGCCTTTCCTCCTGAGGCGCAGCGAGGACGAGGAGTGGGCGAGGGCTCAGAGGCAGGGAGGGCCCCAGGACTGTCACTTGCTACCTCCACATCCTTACTGGAGCATCTACAACGCACCAGTACATAGGGAGATTTCAAAGCCGTCACACCCCGTGTGCCCTGGCACAGGCAGTGACCCCCTCCTAGGTCCAGGGCTGGGGTGGGAGCATTTGGGGCCTGGAGCAGGCAGTGTGGCCAGGTGGAGCTGCTGTGTTTCAGGATTTCAGGGTTTTTTTTGGTCTTTTTCATTTTTATCGGTACCAGGAATCGAACTCACGACTGCCTGCTTGCAAGGCAGGCGCTTATGCCGCTGAGCTAAATCCCCAGCCCGTTTCAGGAGTTCAGCAACCTGCAGTGACTTCCACAGTCCCCAGTGCCCCAATGTCCTGGCGAGGAACTGGGGGCGAGATACCTGTGTGTGAACATGGGCCTGCACACGTGGGCACCTCAGGTCCTCAGCTGAGAAATGGGCCTGAGAGTGGCTCTCACTGCAGGCAGCAGGACAGAAAAGCTGTGCACAGGGCCACCACAGGGGAGGGGAATGGAAGACAGTGCTGGACTGGCCATTTCCCCAGCAGCGGCTGCTTCGTGTGTCGGGGTTAGAGTGTGCACCGGCGCGTGTGGGGACTCAGTGTCCTGGGCCTTGTTCTAGGGGCTGGGGCTGCAGCCTTGAGCAGGGATGGCTGGGCCCTGCATTCAGGCAGCCCGCGGACACTGGCAATCCTGGGCATGAGAGTCTGGTGGCTGGGTCAGTGTCTGAGGGCTTATTCTACCAACCTACAGGGATTGAGCAGGTGTGGTTAAGGGCTTGAGATGAGAGGTAGCCCTGGACCACCCTGGGGGCCCCCAGTAAATATGAGGTCATTAAAGAGGGAGGCAGACTGAGCTGCACACCTACAAGATCTTATGCACCCACTACCACTATTAAAAATCAATAATGGAGCTGGGGGCTGGGGATTTAGCTAAGCACCCTAAGCTAAGCGCCTGCTTGACTAGCATGAGGTCATGAGTTTGATTCCCGATACAAAAAAAAAAAAAAAAAAAAAATGGAGTTGAGCTTGGTGGTACAAATCTGTAACCCCAGCATTCTGGGAGGCTGAAGCAGGAGGATCAAAATTTCAAACCCATCCTGGACAATTTGTAATTTAGAACCTGTCTTAAAATAAAAATAGAAGGGCTGGGGTATAGCTCAGTGGGGTTCAATTCCCAGTACTACAGTCAATCAATCAATCAATAAACAAGAATAAATCCAATCTTACTGAACCATAGATTTTAAATGGGTGAATTGTATAGCATACAAATTGTATCTCAATATGGCTGTTTAAAAAATGCAAATGGAACCAGGCATGGTGACACACGCCTCTAATCCCAGCACTCTGGAGGCTGAGGCAGGGGGGTCGCTGCAAATTCTAGGTCAGCCTGGGCTACATAGTGAGTTCAAGGCCTGCCTGAACCACATAAGGAGACCAAAAAAATAACAAACAAGTAAACAAACAAAATCCCAAAACCCAAAAGGAGGACATTCTACAAAATACACAGCCAGTGTGCCTTGAAAAGTGCTGAGATCATCACACATACAGGGGACCAAGGAGACTCAGTGACCAAAGTCACAGGGTCCTGGAAGAGGAAAGAATGTTGGGGGGGGTCAGAATGGGGTCTTTGTTTTATAGGGTCAAATCAGTGCTGCTACACACACCAAGGTTATGCAAGCAGCTAACACCAGGAAAGTTGGGCAAAAGGTGTCGGGGAGCCCTCTGCGCCAGCCTCACTGCTCTTCCTTAAATCCAAGGGCTTCAAAATGCAAAGTTCAACAGAATACAGGGAGGGGAGCGCTTCAAAGCTGGAGAAGAGATGTGACCACAGGGAGAAGGCAGACAGTGCGTTTGAAGATGCTTGGCTGTGGACTGGGAAACTGGAGGAAGTGGTCACAATGTAAGCAATCCAGGAGGCCTCCAGAGGCTGAGAAGGTGAAGGGAGGATTCTCTTCCAACCCTGCACGGGGATCACAGCTCTGCTGGCACCCAGGCTGTCAGAACCATAAAAATGTGTAAGTCAGATTAGCACGGTGGCACATGCTTGGAATCCCAGCACTCAGGAGGCTGAGGCAGGAGGATCATTGCAAGTTTGAGTCCAGCCTGGGTTACAAAGTGAGCTCAAGGCCAGCCTGAACTGCATAGTGAGAACTTGTCTCAAAAAAACAAAAAACAAAAACAAACAAAAAAAGAAGTTCAAACTCAGCCTGGGCAACTAGTGAGATCCTGTCTTAAAAAAAAAAAAAAAAAAAAAAAAAATATATATATATATATATATATATATATATAAAGGGCTGGGGATGTAGCTCAGTGCAAGGAGCCTAGGTTCAATTCCCATTATTGAAGAAAAAAAAAAAGGTGTAAGTCGTCATGATCAGCTGCTATAATAGAACACGGGACAGTGGGTAGTTTACAAGAAGGTTGTTTGGCTCACAGTTCTGGAGGCCAGGAAGTCCCAGGGCACAGTACTGGCCCTTGCTCGGTCCCTGGGAGGTGTCTCAAGATGCCAGCCTCATGCTGGCCCTGCCCCGAGGAGACACAGAAGGGCAAGGAAGGGCAAGCCGATGTGGGTGGGAGTGAGAACCCAAGGGGCAGCCTTGCTTGGTGAGAACCTGTTCTCAGGGCAGCTGGTCCAGTTCTGCAAGAGCAGAACTCCTTGCTCCTGAACGAATCCAGTTCTGTGAAAAGGCATTAATCCTTCCTGGTGACTGAATCACATCAGGGATCAAGCCCTAGCATGAGTTTTCGTGGGGACAGACTGTCTTCAAACCATAGCGCCCAGGCTGTGGTCAGCAGCGATGGGAAGGAACCTCATCCCAGACACCTGGTGACGCTGGGGAGGGACCGTGTTCTCCAGGCTCCTCGCCTGTGTCGGCTCTGCGCATGCTGGGATGGCCTTTGCAGAAGGACTACTGTTCTGTCCTCACAGATGAGGAAAAAGGCACAGAGATATTAAGTAAATTGTCCAAGGCCACCCAGCTGCCAACAGCAGTGAGAGTCTCCCCCAGGCAGGTGGTGGCTAACTCTTGTGTGTGACCCCTTGCTGCCTGTCCTCACGAGGCCTGGCCAATCTCACACCCCTGTGTGAGCGGATGTTCTGTCACTCTCCACTTTACAGAAGGAAAAACCGAGGCCCAGTAAAGTACACCCTGACTCTTGCTCAGGCTCCCGAAGCCTGGAGCGTTCCCAATCTATTTCTGCTCTGCCTCTCTACTGCCCTCATCTTCTGTGCTCTCTGACTAGCAGTGTCTTTGCCAGACGTTCTCTGTACACCAGAGGCGGAGGGACATCCTGGTTCCATTGTTCAGGTTAGGACGCTGCCTTCCCTCCTGGGTCTTAACCAGGAAGGCTGGGGCCCTGCCCGAGGCTGGGTGCAAAGCAGAAGACCCACGCTGGCCCTTTAAGGGGGAAGGGAGCAGGCCGAATGGGCGGGGCCAGTGAGCCCTTTATTTAGGAGGCGTGGCCTCAGACCAAGGGCAGAGGGTGCACAGCCAGTAACCGGGAAGCTTGGGGTATGCACGGGGTTGGGGTTCCCTGGTCCGCAGCTCTTCTCCCCTTATCTCCTACCCACACAGAGCCAAGGGGGGCCGGGTGGGGAGCTGGGGGTGGGAGTGGGGACAGCAGGATGTGCTTCTCCCTGGTGGCCCAGGCTTCCTCTCCCAGCCAGTCTGTGCCCTCACAGCTGGGCCAGGGCTCAGAGCCAGCTGTGAGGGCTCCTTGGAGGAGGTGACAGCTCAGCAGAGCAGAGGAGGGGAGGAGCGAGGGTGTTGTGGCAGAGGACACCCTTGTCAGAGAGCAGAAGTCTCCAGCCAACATTTAAGTTCCAGCTCCAGCCTGTTATCTCAGTGGGGACCATCTGAATGTCCCCTGCCTGCGGCAGGCCCCATACCTGGTCCCTTTCCCCTGGGACAGCTGGCCGCGTGCAGCTGGGACCTTGGCTGGCCCTCTTCAGATTCTGCCTCTGCCTCTTGAAGTTCGGTCACCTCGGCTTCACCTTCTTGTCACCTGTCCCTCCAGCTGGTTCATATCAGCCAAGCCCATGGACTGCACCCATGTCCTCAAGAAGGACACTAAGGGGCTGAGCACAAGGTGCAGGAGGTGGCAGGATGGGGTCTGGGCAGAGGGATGTAGGTCCACAAGGACCTCTGGGAATGGGGCTGGGGTGGCCAGGTCTGCAGTGGCCAGGAGAACCAGGCAATACAGGCTCTGGGGACATCTCTGGGTTTGTAAGGGAAGGTCTGATGTTGGAGAACAGTCCTGACCACAGAAAATCTGGCCTCTTGCCCTGGAAGCTGCCAAAGTCACCTTGACCCTCTGGTTTCTCCCTGGGTGACATGCAAATAAGATGTTATGCAAATGAGCACCCAGATTTGCATATAGCCAAAGGTCAGAGGTGTGAGGATGCACTTGACCTCCTTCCTGTTTGCTTCCTCCCTTGGTACCTTGTAGGTGTGAGCGCTTGAGGACAGGGTTTGCTGTTGCTCTGCAGCATCTTGGCCTCGTCTCTCTTATTGGTTGCATTAAACCCAATAAAGGAATGAGTGAGTAATGAGGAAGGGGATGGGCACTGCTGATGGCCATCCCCTCTGGAGTGGCTCTGCTCATCTGTAGCATGGGTGTGGCTCAAGCCCTCCCAGGACCATTGGACCCAAAGCTCGGACTCTTCCCCCCTCCCCCAACTGCTGTGTGACCTTGGACAAGTCACCTAACCTTCCTGGATCTCAGGGTCCTCTGTGCAACAGGGCAGAGCTGGCTCACCGGTCCTGTAATTCCATCCCAGCCAAAGAGCTCTCCCTACACACGGAAAACACAGCACTTTCTGCCCAAAGATACAGTCAGACTCTATTATTTATAGCTTCAAAAAACTGGAAATAACCGAGATGAGATGTCCAACAATAAGGGGACGGCTACATAAACTATGGAACTTCTACTTGACAAAATATTAGGCAACCAATAAAAGTGAGGTTTGGAGAAAGGAAAATGCCAGCGGGTTCAGGGAGGAAAGGCCGTGATATAATGGCAGGGCAGAAAAAAAAGCAGGCCGTGGCCGCTTTGCCTTTTTCATTTAATATTCAGTATGATCTCAGCTGTGTTTTTACAAAAGTCCTCCAACAAAAAACTATGGGAGGAAATACATCAAACCTCAACAATGATTGTCTCTGGGTGCTGGGGCCGTGGGTGGTGATTTTTCTTCCTTATTTTGACTTTACTGCATTTTTTTCAGATTTTCATGAGTAAGATGCATTGTCCCTTTTATAGTAAAGACACTAAAAATGGGGAAAAAAACATTCAGATTTTGGGCGTGGGGGGTCAGTGCTAGGATCTGTCCAGGTGCAGGGAGGCTCTGGCCTTGGGAGAGGGCGGCCCAGTGTAGGAACCAGGGCCGCCCACATGATCCTGGTGAATCCTTTGGGCCCTAGGAGCACTTGCTGTTAACGCAAGCTTAGTCACCTGTGTGGCAGGGGTAACAAGACTAGGACCTGGCTTAAAATGTCATGGTGCCTATGAATTCCCAAGATGCCGAGTGCTGCTTTTGGACAGCCTAGAAAGATGTCAGCTTCCTTGCCTGGGAGTCCCTGAGAATATTTTTGGCCCTGGAGGTACAAATGTTCTTGACTCATTTTGGAAAGTAGAAGTGGGGTGATTTCCAGAAACGCATCACTGCGGAGGAGGGGCGCGGCCAGCCACGGTCAGCGTCCTGCATTCAGGGCGGTCTCCTCCCGACCGACCGCGTGACCTTGGGCCTCTGCTTTGCTGCAGGCTCAGCGCAGTCATCCCTCCGAACCCTAAACTCTGATTCCAGGAGGCCATCTCCCCAGACCCTCAGGGGCAGGGCCCCAGGATCCTGAGAAGCGGCCCCTTCCTGGCTCCAGTCCCAGAAAGTCTGGCCTGGGGCCTATTTCCAGCATGGTTCCCCGGGGAGTGCCTGTGTAGGAGTGGGCGTTTCCCGGGAGGGGTCCCTGGAAGCTCAGCACATCCCGATGGGGTTGCCTCAGTTTGCCTCAGTCCTCTTTGGGGCAATCTTGGCCTCGGATCCACCAGCAGTGGGGAAGACAAGGCTGCTTGAGTGGTAGTTTGCACCCCAGCTCCAAGCCTGGGATGACTGGCACCGTGCGCATGCGCACACGTTTCCTGTTGCTGGGTTTCGGAGTGACCCTGTCCTGGATGTCTCCTGGAACCTCAGAACCTCAGAACCTCAGTCCAGGTGCTCTGAGGCTCCTGCTCCAACACACGTAGTAGATGTGTGCGCACAAACACGTCCCGACCCTGCAGACGCACAGCAAGGACCGCAGAACTGTTAATGAGTCATGTGTGCCCAGTACTTTCCATGGGCCGCTCCTGCCCAGCGCCACCTGGGTGAATATTCGGAAGGATTCTGTGAGCCAGGCGCTGAAGCTCTTCACGGTCAGGGATGGGGACTCTGAGCTCAGAGACCACCCAAGGTCACACAGGCAGCGAGGTCAGGATTTGAACCCAGGCCACCTGGCTCGAGTTCACCTTCCGACTTGTACCCTGAGAACAGGTGGACGCTCCCAGCTGCTGCTGTGGGAAGGAGAACTCAGCATAGATCAGCGGCTTCTGCAGGTCACATAGCAGGTGATCTCCGGACCCACATCTGGTCCCAAACCCTAGGCTCTTGGCACCTGCGTGTGAGTGGGGCCCTGCTGTGCGGAGCACACAAGCCTGATTGGATCTGACCGACTTCCCCATTCGTTCATTCGCTCATTCACTTTCCATCTGTCTGTGCTGGGCCATGGACCAGCCCAGGATATAGAGGTGACCAAGCCTCAAAGCTGGGGATACAGCTCAGTGGCACAGCAAGCCTGAGGTTGTGAGTTCGATCCCCAGTACTAAAAACAAACAAACAAACAAACAACAAAAACAGATGACCAAGCCTCAGTTTCAACTCTTAACCCAGGGACATTCAGGAGGAGGCAGCAGCTGCGTTCTGGTCAGCTAGAGAAGGGCAGGAAGGGCGTTCCAGGCTCAGAGAATGTCTGATGCCTTGGGGACGGCCAGGCTCTTGCAAGGATCGCAAAGGGGAAGGGGAAGGAGTATCTGGGTCTGGTGCTGCTGGGGGCCAGCTGTTGGGCCCACTCCATCTCTGGAGGGATGCAGCCGCCCCTGTGAGGGAGTCCAGGGAGGGGGAAGTGCAGTCTAGGAAAGGATGTGGCCGCTGCCTTCTTGGGTCATCACCCAGAAGGGGAAGTGAGTGCTGGGGGTTGGGCTGGTGGGATGAGGTCATAAGGCAGGAGAGGGTGGCCCAACAGCACCCCACTAGTCCCAAAGTGGGGAAGGTGCGAGGGAGGCAAACCAGCTCCCTGGTTTTCTGACAGCACCTCTTGCCATGCCCCTCCTCCCTCCCTTTCTCCCTGGCCTTGTTGCTGTTTCTCTAGTGAATGTGCTTATACCTACCACAGGGTCTTGGCACTTGCCACCCAAAATGGTTCTTTTCTTTTAACTATTCATCTTTCCCAGTGCCACCTCCACAGAGGGTCTCCTGGTTCTTCTGAGCTTCGCTGCCCAAACCTGCAGCCCTCACTCTCCCCAACACCACCCATTCCTCACTGCCCAGTGGCTGCCTGCCCATCTGCTTCACATGTACGTCATCTGTCCCCTTCCTGGGACCTGAGCTCCCTGGGGACAGGGCTTGGTCTCTTCTTCTCACTGCTGAGTCCCAGCACCAAGTGTGGCATGCGGCGGGGGACGGGGGAGCCTCAGCAGCATAGCACTGAGCACTCCCTAGGTGCCAGGCACCACCTGAGCCCACTCTGCGAGGGTCAACCCAGTTAATTGGCCAGTGTGGTGGTTATGCCCAAGTTAGAGTTGTGGAAACTGAGGCACAGAGAGCAAAGTAGCTCACAGGTGGCAGCCCTGGACGTTCAGAGATCCTGGAAGGTTTAGATACTCACTGTTGGTGGGAATGGAAACTGGTACAATCAGTGTGGGGATTCCTCAAAAAACCCAAACTAGAAACTCCATTCAACCCAGCTGTTCCTCTTCTAGGTATCTCCCTGCAAAAGCTGAAAATACCATATTACTATAGTTCTTGCATACCCACATTTATAGCAGCACAATTCAAGGTAGCTAAGTCCTTGAAGAATCCTCTGCGCCCATCGGTAGATAAAGAAAATACAGCTTTTACTCTATTTCTGATGGTGCTGGGCAAGTGCTCTACCCCTGAGCTACGCTCCTGGCCTGGGTGCTTGGCTCCTGTATCCGGCACTGCATGAAGACAACGGTGCCGCTGGCTCTTGGACCTGTTGAGTTCCTTCCTTGGGCGCGCACCCTGGCCTGGGCTGGGCTGAGCTGGCTGGACCACAGCGAAGTTCTCGCAGTCTTTCTGAGCAACGGCCATGCTGTTTCCACGATGGCCATGTCCACCAACAGTGTGCAGAGGTGCTCCTTTCTCCACATCCCGGCCAACGTTTGTTCGTTTTTGTTTTTGATGATGGCCACCCTGCAGGGTTAGATGACCCTGGTGGTTTCGATTTGCATTTCCCTGTTGATGAGCATAAGGGATGTTTTTTGTGCCTCCTGGCCATTCACTTGTCTTCAGAGAAACGTGATTTGGATCCTTTGCCTGCTTTTTAATTGGATTATTATTATTATTATCTTTCTGACAGCAGTCTGTCTTAAAGGTTCAGTACCCTTTTTTTACCCTCTCCCCCAGGGGTTTCCCTTGAGTGGAGGTTGTAGAATCATCCATCCATCCATTTGTCCATCCATTCACAGCTGTGCCCTGTGCCAGGCCCCACTCTGGGCATTAAGGGTAAAAAAATATAAAGTTTTCCCCTCGCAAGATGCTCAGGTAATGAGGGAGGAAGACGGCGGGGGGGGGGGGGAGAATTGGTTGGAGGTGGGCAGAGGAGGAGGCCTCAGTGGTTTTGAGCAGCACCCCAGATCTGCAGTGGGGCAGCACCAGGCAGCCCTCAAAGTAGATTCTCCGAGCAGTGAGGACCACCTCATCCCTTTTTACCCCTTCATTCTGAGCTCAGGGCTCTGGGAAGGGCTCACAAGGTGGCCTGGCTTGGATCTCCGTGGCTGCAGCTGGACGGAGGGTGGCAGCAGCTGTCTCCGTGTGGTCGGACAGCTTCCTTCCAGTCTACCGGGCTCGAGGGGAGGAGGCTTCCACCCCGTAGAAGGCGGCAGGGCGTTGTGAGGTGAGTTGTCACCTGTGGACCACACACCTGCTGCCCAGGTCAGCTCCATGAACCTGGGCTTTCCCTTGTTGTGCAGACTGTGGAAGGCTCGGCCATGTACATGTGTGTGTGTGCATGCATGTGCACACATGTATTCACACTTGCATACACATGTTCCCCATGCGCACCTCTCTCCCCCAACCCAGCTAGAATGGCTTCCTCTCCAAGTCCCGTACAGCCGCGGGAGTGGGCTCTGCAGAGGCAGTGGGGATCTACTCACTCCCAGGCTTAGGAAGAATTCTAGGAAAGGCAAAATTACAGTGCCAGAAGGCAGGAGGTGGGTGGCTGCTACAGGTGAAGGGGAGAGGGGCCATCAAGAAGACACACTAAAGAAGCTTTTTCGGGGGGCAGTACTGGGAATTAAACCCAGGTCTCTGGCACTGTGCTTCACCCCATTCCTTTTATTTTTCAAGACAGGTTCTTACTGAATTGTCCAGGCTGGGCTCAAACTTGCAATCCTCCTGCTTCAGCTTCCCAGAGTGCTGGGATAACAGGCATGTGCAATCCAGTTATATCCAGCTACAAAGGGACATTCAGGGTCAAGCAGAGTGTGCTACATTCTGATGCAGGCAGTGGTTTTGCGACTGTAGCCATCGAGCTCGGATCATCATTGGCGAGTTTTGTTGTGTGCAATTCCGCCGCAGTAAACCCCACACCCCACCTCACCTTCCGGTCTCCTCATTCACCCAAGTGCTTGTTCAGCATCTACCGTGTGCCTCGTACCAACTGGGCAGGGCCAGCAGCGGCCAAAACATCAGTCTCATGGCCAGGAGATAGCCCGGAAGGTGATCCCTAGGAGTAGCACGGGTGGGGTGGGGACATAATGAGGGCGCTGAGGGGAAGTGAGAGAGGCCTGGGGAGCCAGAGTGACCAGGGGCTGCCTGGAGGCCTCTGTGACCTGCCCCCTTCCCATCTCCTCCGTCCAGAAGGCTTCCTCTGAGTCGGGCCCACAGTGGCCTGGGGTAGGGCCAAGCTGGGGAAGGAGGGGTGCTGGTGATCTGTTCTAGCAGAAGGATGGCACTGAGGAGGGGATCCATCTCACTCAAAGTCAAGGGCACCTACACCCAGGGCCTGGGCACGGGTTCCTACTGGGATACAGTGCACACGCACTGACACCGGGCTCCTTTGCATACAAATTCACAGCTCCAAGTTGGTGCCCGTGACTTCTGTGTGCCTCCAATGGCTTCTATGCCCTGGGACCGCGGTCTCTGGCACAAACACAGTGGATGGTGCACACTCACACACCTGCTTGCACACATGGTGAGAACTAATGCGCACGTCCTTTTTTTTTTTTTTTTGGTGGTCCTGGGGGTGGAGCCCAAGGCCTCCTAGCCTGCACTGTCCAGTGAAGGATAAGAGCTATGGAGGGCTTTCTCTTTAGCAGTGGTTTCGCTAGCTCGCCCGGAGCTCTGTGGGGCAGGATGGGCCTGCATCTGTGGAACAGATACCTAGGATGGGCCTGTTTTGTAGGTGAGAACACAGAGATCCTGCCCAGGTTCTAAGATGGTCAGTGGTGGCCCTGGGAAGAGAAGTTAGGCTTCCAGTCTGGGGCGCGCTGTCTGCAGTCACCATAGAGACCCTCGGATGCTAGGGACCCCCCCTTTATTGTCTTTCCTGCCCACTGGGAAACCCCGTGCCTATCTGTGTTTAGTGCTGATGGTATACAAAGCCCTCCTCCCACCCCATGGCATAGAAGAGAATTTGAGGGACAAAGGGGTGGACCTTTGTCAAATGGGGGTGGACGCCTCGATGACTCCTATCTTGCTCTTGGGTGGAGTGGTCTCAAGTGGGGCGCCCTCCCACTGGCCACAGCAAGGGAAGTTTTGAGGGGTGAGAGTGTCTCAGATGCCCCTGGGCAAAGCAGGAGCCTCCTCAGGAGTAAGAAAGCTTTGTCTAGCTTTTGGGGGGCTGGAAGGGGTACAAAGCACAGCAGGTATGACTCAGCTATGCTGTCTGGGGGGTGGCAGTCAAGCCAGAGCACAGCGATGACTGAGGATTCTGGGCCCCGGAGGGTAAGAAGGGCTGGCATGGTGAGTGGCACCACAGCAGGCTCCGAGCAGTGTTCCCTGGCACCTGTCTGGGGTGCAGAATTCGGGCCTGGAGTGTGGCTCCCTCCCTCCCTCCTAGCTCTGCTGTCCTCTGCAGGAGGCCATGCCCTGCCAGCCATTGTTCCAAGGTTTAAAAATAAAGGCTTCTTGGCCTGGGCTCTGCAGGCAGAGGGGAGGGGGCACCGCCAGCCTAGGCCTGAAGGGCATCTGGCTGGCAAACGAGGCCTCACCCACCCCACAATCGGTGTGGCCAGGGGTCCCCGGTCAGCAGCACGTTCCTCCTCCTGCCAAGGAAGGCATGAGCTGGCAGGGTCAGGGTGCTCCTCTCCTCACCAAGAGCCCCCAGCACCCTGGGGCCAATGAGGGGGGCATGAGCTCCCCAGTCCTCTCTTTCGCCCATCACCCATTCACCCAGGAGTAACAATGTCCCAGTATCCCCAGTGGGTTAGACACCAGCATTAGGTGAAAATCAAGACTCAGAGAGGGTTAGTGACACATGGCTGGCCAGGGGAGGTCTGCTGAGCCAGGGTCCCGAGCTCCCTCCTGCCCTTGAGCTCAGGCAAGGCTCCACTTTTCTGGCTTCCGTTCCAGGGCCTGCCTCTGGCCAGCAGTCAGACAGCTTTCTACTTCCCCTGTGTGGCCAGGGACAGGGAACACCAAGGGGGACGTGGAGGAAGGCAGGGAAGTGATGGATCTGGGGCCTGGAGTGTGCCGGGGCCTGGGGTGGGGTCTGCACTCACTCCAACCTGAGGCAGGGGTAGAGGAGGACCTGAGGTCCAGAGGGGGGCGGTCACTGTGAGGTGGGGTTCAAATCCAGAGCATCCTCCATCCACGGCTTTCTCCTGCCAGTGTCCTCCAGCGCACACAGGAACCACCAACACGGGAGCCTACCTGTCCTCCCACAGGAGTCAAGGGTAAACTGAGGCACCAAAGGGTAGATGGGGGGAGTGTTGCTGGGCACTAGCGCCTCACCCTGGAGGAGGGGGAAAGCAGGCAAGGGGTGCAGAGTGCTGCAGCAGCTCCCATGGGGGTCCCCCCTCTGCAGGCGAGAGCTGGCATTCCAGAGCACCCCATCCCCACCCCCTGCCAAGCCTGGATTCTTGACAGAGCAGGAGAGCAGGGACTCTGGGGCAATGCTCAAGGTGGAAGTGTGGGGAGGATTTCAGGAGTGACCAGGCAGGACCCTGCTCTTTCTCCCTTGGGATGGGGACTCTGGAGCAGACAGGGACAGAGCTGGGCCAAAGGCAGGTGATGAACACCTCTCACTCCTGTCAAAGGTGTTCAGGGACAGTTCTGACTGTGTGTGACCTTGGGCAAGACACCTGGCCGCTCTGGGCCTCAGCGACTCATAAAAGGTCACCCACTGAAGCAGGTGACTCCTGAAGGTGTCTTCTAGCAAACCGTGTGGGATGCTCAGGTTTTATCGGTGCAAGCTTCTGAGACTTCAGCCCTCTGGCTTCCGCCCGCCCATCCTCAGCAGCAGCTAACTTGTCCTTCTAAAACTGTGAGTCAGGCTCCCCCGCTGGGCACTGGTGGGACATGGGGCTGCCACACAAAGGCAAGGCTGTGGCCTCCTCCCCTCCGGCCCTGGCTCTCTGCTGACCCACAAGCGCCTGTCCCAGTCACCTCCCTGCAGCCGCACGGGCCTCCTGGGGATGCCTGGATCTGGCCAAGTCTCTCCTCTGCCCTAGAGGGCTTAGCCCCACCCAGGTCTTCGAATAGTTCTTTCTGGTGATCCCAGCCGCAGCTCAAATGTCACCCATCTGAGTGGCCTTCTCTGACCCCTTCACCCACTCGGCGTCTCCATCGCACTTGTGATTTGTCTTCTTTGGGCCACTTTCTCATGACTGAAACCGTCTTGCTCCTTTATGGTTTACTGGCTGTTCCTCTTCTGGACTGTCACCTCTGGGAGGACAGGGACACCTTGCCAAGGCTGACCCAGCTCACTGCAGGCTGTCCAGAAGACACTTTGGTGACATTCAGGGAGGAGGGAGGAAGGAAGATTCACAACCTGTGAGCCCCATGAGGCTTGGAGCCCCAAGAGTGCCATAGCCCCAGACCCGGAAACCCCCAGATCTGACCACTGGCCTGGTTCTGGGGTGACTTCATCGCTGCAAAAAGAGGGCACAGGGGCAGGAAGCGGAGGACGCATCAGATGGGCTAAATTTAGAGTGTTTGATTCAGCCCAGGCGGGACAGTATTCCTGGAGCCCCCATTGTTTGTGAGGGGCCAGAGGGCAGGCTGGCCATTGAATGGGGGCCTGGCCATGCCAAGGCGCCTGGGCATGCGGGCTGGGGCAGGGGCGTGGCTGCTCCCACTGGAGAAGCAGACAGACCAAGGGTCAGGCAGAGCGGGTGGGGGATGGGCTGCCCCTCAGATGCAGGCTAAAGGTGGGAAGGGGTGCTGCTCTGGTGAGGAGGGGTTCAGGTGGTCCTGGTCACCGGCCAGAAGCTGCGTGACCGCCTGGCAATCATTAGTCTGCACCCCACCATGCCACTCTCCTGGCTGTGACAGGAATGGAGCTGTCAAAGGCCACACCAGGGCCCCGACTCACAGCCTAGGACAGCAGCACCAGCTGTGCCCCCTGCCCACACCCTCCCACCCTGACAGGTGCCATGAGCTCCTTCCGTGACACAGCCCTGCTGTCCCTACCGGGCCAGGCAGCTGCAGGTGACAGGAGCCTCAGCCTGCACAGGCTCTAGTGCCCATTACCATGGCAGCCAGGGGTCTGGGCCTGTGAGAGGAGCCTGGAGAGAGGGCCTGGGGCCGGCTGGCTTCTGACCCCTGGCCTGCCAGAACTGGGCCTGGCCGAGCTGGCTGGCTAATCCCGCTGGCCCTCTCGGTGTCCTGTTTCTGCGCCCACTCGTAACCAGGCAGCTCAGGGAAGGTGGTGATGGGATTGTCCTTGATTCAGGGCCACCTGGTGGGTGAAGGATCAGCAGGCCAAATGCCTGGGACCTTCCGGCCGCTGTCCAACTCCCCTGTTCCTCTCCGGCATGTCCCACTGAGGCTCAGGAATCCCTCAGGCCACTTGCCCTGGAAGTGAGGGGGAGGGGAGCAGAGGTCCCATGGACTTGCTCTGCACCCTGATATGTGACAGGCATCAAGAGAGAAGACTCACGATGCTCAGAGCAGGGTCCCTGCCTGCCCTCTTTCCTCCTCCTGTCTCAGGGGGTCTTGGAAACGACCCATGCTCCAGATGAGTAAACTGAGGTGCAAGCCAGGTTCCCCAGACCGTTCTCTGCTCCACAGCTCTGTCTGACCGTCAGGCCTGCCCAGCCCGGGTCTGCAGGAACTGCGTCTCCCTCCCAGGCCCCTGCCCTGCCCTCCTCTTGATTTCACATCATGACTCATGTTATCATGTTCTTGGGGCTGAGTAACCACCTGAGTTATTTATACTCTGGCTTAGCAGGCTTCCTTCCCTCCTCCTGGCTGGCCGAGCCCAGGAGGACGAGGTGGGGGTGGCGAGGAGCCTGGGAGAGGGGGATGCAGCTGAGCACCCCCCACATCCCCTCCCCTGGGGCACCACCCCCGTAAAAGCACCCAAAATAACCATGACTGGCCCAGCACAACAGGATGGGCTTGGATCTATGGCATCGATACCTAGGATCAGGATAGTTTGGGGAGGGGGGAATTCCTTTCCAGAGCGAGTCACCCGTCTGGAAAAATAAAGAAGGAAAAAGCTGAAAAATTTCCTTCCATCAAAACAGGAAGGAGCTGGGGCGGTGGGGGCGGGCAGGAGAGTCGGGGTGGAGGCTGCGATGCGTCCTCTGTAGTGAGGTGGTCTTCAGGGCGGGGGCTACCGTTGTCTGAGCATAGAACTCACGGGCTGTGCCCTGGGTAGCTCCCTCTCTGGTCATCGGGGTCACCTGGGGGCGTTTCCATCCCGGCTCCCAGGCTGTGTGGTGTGCAAGTCTCACTCACACCCAAGTCACAGACACGCTCACGCTCCCTACACGGGAGTGTCTCGCTCACCCGGACGGCCACACAGGGCCTCTGTCTCCCCGACTTGTTCTCCTTCCTCCCCCAGCCCTGTCCTGGGAGTCCTGGGGGAGGAAGTCCAAGTCCACTGCCATCTCTATCAGCAGAGTGGTCCTGGGGAGGTCACTGTCCCCCTCTGAGCCTGTTTCTTCCCTGTGGTCACAGCGGTGTGGTCGCCGCCAGGCTGCTCCCTGAAGCCAATCGTGAGGACTGAGTGAAATCTGCAGCCCACAGCCACAGTCGGGCCAGGGAAACGTGCCCGTGGCTTCCCTTTCCTGAATGATCGTAGGCAGCAGCCCATTCATTCATTCATCCATTCGATCAACCCCACCTCCAGATGTGGCAGGTTTTAGAACCCCACTCCCCCAGGCCACGCGGCGGGATGGCCGGACGAAGAGAGCGCTGTTCTCACCCAAGGGAGAATGAAGGAGGCCACCTCAGGGCCTCAGATGGAAGCAGTGGCCCATTTTCCCTGCGCTTTGCAGCTGGGACACTGGTGATGATCTGGAGGCTTCTGCAGGGATGCGCCAGAGACTGCGGGTGTGTGCACTCCAGAAGCCTGGCCGGCCATGGCAGTCACCACGGAGGCCAGCAGTCACTCCCTGGGCTGCCCTCCCTTATGTAACTGTGCCTCAGGGCGTCTGTGCAACTGTCTGCATCTTCCCATCTGTCTTCACACCTGCCTGCCTCGGCCTGTAGCACCACCTCCAGGGCAGGGGGCTCTGCCATGGGGAGCTGGCACTGCTATGCCCAGTTCTTCATGAGGACAACCTTATGGGCACCATGCCCATCTGTACAGTTCCCTCCCCAGAGGGGGTCTGGAACCCCCATTCCACAGGTGAGGCCTGGACTCCGCTTCTCTAAGCTCTGGCTCAGCTTCCTCCACTAAAAAATGGGAAGAATAATATATTCTTCCTAGATTGTAGGGGGTTGATGCATCAGTCGTAACCCCCAGAAACTAGCATTTGACTTTAATAAAAGACGTTTGGGCTGGGAATTTAGTTCAGTGGCTCAAGTGTGAGGAGGTCATGAGTTCAATCCAAGGTACCAAAAAAAAAGAAAGAAAAAGAAAAAAAAGACCTTTTATCTATTAAAGGAAAACGCTGCAATCTTAAAAATAAACAAATAAAAGACTTTCCTTCTTTATTGGTTCACAGTAAAAGCAAGAGATACAGAAATACCCCATAGCAGCCTGTGGGTTGGGCACTGGGCAGTTGTGTCCCCTCTGCCTGGGGATGGGTAGAGAGGCCACCAGGTGATGATATTGGCACATGCTGCATGGGTTCGAATCATAGCCCTGCCCCGGGCAGAGCTGCTGGAGGCCTTGGTTTCTCTGCCTATGAACGACACCAGGACTCAGCTCCCCAGGCGAGTCACACAGCGAATGGGACTGCGTGCACCCCAGACCCCGGAGCAACTGCCTGACACACCAAGTGCCACCCAGCGCCTGCGCTTATGAATATTGATGGAGGATTTGTGACTTTTACGCTGTGGCTGGCTTCCCATTCTTCTGACAGGCCTGCCACATTCTCGTTCCCGCAGTTACAAATAGTTCCCTCTGGCAAGCTGGTTCCCCACCAGGAGGGGCTGCCTGCTATCTGCCGCCACTCCCTTTCGGGACCCTCGGACCCCCAGGAAGCACATCCTAACCCACCCTGGCCCCCCACCTGGGGGCAGCAACTGGCCTCCTACCCTGGGGTGATAGGTGAGTCCTAAGCCTACCCCCAGCCCTGCACAGCCTCCCCCTCACCTGCTGTACAAATCTTGACGAACCGAAGGCCAGGCAGCCCTGATTCAGGCCATGGTGGGGGCATCACGAATCAGGGAGAAGGTGGTATGTGGGCTCTGGTGCCACCGTCTTGGGCCCAAGGCTGGCAGTGACTCTTTTTGCTGGGTGATGCTGAGCAAGCTAGAACACCACCCTGAACCTGAGTCTCCTCCCCTCCAAATGTGAATGGGATTAGAGTGCCAGCCGGCAGGCCATGTGGGGAAGACTCCGCAGGCCTCTCCTGGCCTTGCTGGCAAAGGGCAATAATGTCCTACCTCCACTGGGGACTGGGATTCAGGAAGAGGCGCTGGCTCTGCCAGGGAGGCCAATGGTTATTACAGTGCCGGAAGCTGGAGGCGCCTCTGGGTTGGCCTAGGCCTGGGCTCCAGCTAGGTAGGATCTGGCTGGGCCTCTACCTTGCACCTGGGACCACTGGTGTCAATCTGGTGGCTTCTACAGGGATGTGCTAGTGGCTGTGGTGTGTGCATCCTCCGAGCACTTTGCCTGACCGTAAGAGTGAACTTAGGATGGGCCTTAGAGAGCAGCTCAGCGATAGCCCCTCACTTCCCAGCCCACCTGGCCGGGCTCCCTCACTCCAGGAAGGCTGGACTCCAACTCCAGCTGCTTTCCAGGCAGGTAGACATAGCTGCCCGTCCAAACACCCACATCCTCTTCCTCGTCTGGAGCCTGGAGGAGCTAAAAATTCACTGGCTTGGCCCTAGGAAAACAAACAAAGCTTCCCTACCCTTTGTACACAGCCCAGGCCCGAGGATGCTCTGACAGGGCTCGGGCTGGGGTCTGTCTGCCTGCCTTCCTGGGGTCTCCCTGCAACTCACCGTGTGGCAGCCGGAGACTCACCAGGTGGGGACCCTGTGTGGACACAACTGGCCGGGATAAAGGTGGCAGCTTTTCCAGCCTTGAGCCCTTTTCTTAGCCCTGGCTCTGGAGCTCAAAGACTAGGGAGTGTGTAAGGCTGCACACATGTGTTCATGCACACAAAGCTTGGGGTGGTAACAAGGACCACCGCCACTTTCGGCACTAAGTATTGACTAATCTAACCCAATGAGGTGGGTGCTATTGGTCCTGTGCTTTACAGATAAGGAAACCAAAGCTCCGAAAGATTACAGAATTTGCCCAAGGTCACACAGCTAGCCAATGGGTAAAGCAGGGCTTTTGCTCAGGTCGAAGACTCTTGCACCCTCTTTGAGCTTCACTTTGCCTAGCTGTAAAATGGGTACATATGATGGCAACAGCTTCCTGCCCAGGAGACTGTGGGTGACCCAGTGCAAAAGGCCAGGAAGTGCTTTATCCATTGGGAAGGCCTCCTGAGCAGGGAGGAGACACCAAGGGCTTAGGACAGCCAGTGGTCCCCAGATAATGTAGCAGTGGAGCCCGGCCTCTGCTGTCACACAGGGCCCTGGCTGGAAGATGCCAGACCGCCCTGCCATGGCCTTGGCAGCCCTGCTCCCCCTCTACCAGGTGGACAAAGGAAACCCGCCTGGGTCAGTCAGGGCCAGCACTTCAGTACAGAGGGGGATGCAGCACAGAGCTTTGCTACCCTGCTGGACTTGCGGGCCTGGGACCGGAGTCGCCTTTCACAGCATCTCCTTGCCTGCCCCTGGCGCAGTCCAGCGCCCACTCTGGGGTTAGGATGATCTTTCTGGAGGGAGCCTTGGATGTGACTGAACCCATTTAAAAAGCCTGGGCCCTGGCAGGCCCACCCTGTACCTACTCAGGGTGCACAGCCTGCTGCTTTTCCTGCTTGGTTCAGAACCCTCAGGGCAGGGAGGGGGTGTGCGAGGGTGCTAACCCACCCCAGGGCCTCCAGAACACAATTCCTCAGCAATGGGCTCTGAAACTCCAGGTTCTTCTTTGGGTTGTTGGAAGTGGGGTGGAGTGGGGGGAATGCCCCGAAGCCCCTGTGCTGCTCCAGTTTAAAGTCTCATGCTGCAAACCCCTTCCTACCTCCTGCCACCTTTTAGGAAGGGCCTGGCATCTCTGTGCCACCTGACCATGATTCAGAGGGAAAAACAGGCAAGGTGTTTTCCTCACTTATTTGTTCTTTCAGGGAGTATTTATTGAGCACCGACTGTACACAAGGGCTACATCCTTTGCTCACCAAGAGCTCAGTCTAGGATGAGCAACTTTGAGACAGTACCATGGAGCACGTGCTATGGGGCCCAGAGTGAGCGCCAGGCCTGTGGGCTTCCTGGAGGTGGTGCCAGCTACAAACTCAGCAGAAGTAAGAGATGGAGAGTTTGGGAGAGGTCCCATCTGCAAGGTAGGGTGCAGGGCAGTGTTCCCCTCGGCACGGCATTTGAGCCAAGGTACCAGGTGGCCCCGGCTGCTTCTGCTGGTCTCTGTCAGGCCGCCTCTATCTGCTCAGACATCTGCATTCATCACGATGATTTGTGACCCTGAGTGCCAGGACTGGGTCATTTCATTCTGCAGTGCTTCACACGGGGCCTGCACACAGCAGATGCTCAATGCTGCTGCTCAGCATGGCCTCGCCCACCCTCACTACATCCCTGAGCCGTGCTGCGTGCCCCTGTAGTGCTCCAGACAGAAGGCAGAATCCTGCTGCGCCAGTGATGTTGGGGGAAGAGAGGGAGTGCGTTCACATGTATTAATGCACTCATGCTCACCGAAGCCCTCGGGAACGTGTGTCACTGTTGAGCCAGGGGTGGTGGTGCACACTTGTAATCCCAGCTACTCTGAGGCTGAGGCAGGTGGATGCTAGTTCCAAGCCAGCCTGTGCAACTTAGTGAGACCTGGTTTGAAAGTGAAATTTTAAAAAAGGGGTAGGGATATAGCTTAGCTGCTGGTTGAATGTGCTTGCTCAGCATGTATGAGACCTGGGGTTTAACACCCAGCACTACTACCAAAAAACAAAACAAAACCAAAAAAAACCCTCAAGTTGTCATGCCTGTCACAACACCTGCCAGGAAACAGCACATCTCAGCAGTCAAAGCACGTGATTCTGTAGCTGGACCACCTTGGTTCAGGTCACGGCTCTAGCACTCTGACCTTGAACAAATTGCTTGGCCTTTCTGTGCTCAATTCCCTGCCTGTGAGACCCGACTAACACAGCACACAAAAGCACTGCCCCACTGCTCAGAGAAAGAACGCGCCCGCTCGGGGTCAGCCCAGTGGTAATGGTAGCTATGATTCCTCCACTTGGAGTCAAGGATGCAGGTCAAGGTCAGTATTACCTGGCTGTCTGATGGGACAGGGTTTTTTAACCTCTAAATCTTTAGACATACAGTGTGTCCATGATCCTTCCCTGATCTTGTTTGTCACTTTGTCTCCTGGTGTATCTGTTTACTCAGTTCTATCCAGGGCAGGGCCAGAATTAGCATGGACTGTGTCTCATCTGAGCTCGGAAAGTGGGCAAAATTCTTTTGCAACTGTACTGAGAGGTACAACTCACAGCACGAATCTGTCCTGATATGTGGGTACGCCCATGAAGCCTCTGCCACAAAGACAGCAAACATTTCCACCACCCTAAAAATTTCCCATGCCTCTCTGAAATCCTTCCCCGCCCCTGATAGCTACATCCCCAACTCACTGAGGGGAAAAGCAAGGTACCGAGAGGTTAAATGGTTCTCCGGGAATCACTCGGGTATTGGAACCAAGGCCACCTATGCCCAGGGTGCCTCCCAGCCAAGGAGCCGTGGCACTTGGTGGGGAGGAGGAGCGTGGGTGCCTGCAGCTGCTGGTAGAAGAGGCCACCTGGGAAGTCTTCCCTGGCCGGCTCCGCCCGAACAGGACCATGAAGAGGCTTGGGTGCTACTCAGGGTGTGCCTGTGTGAGGAAGGGCTGGCACTCCAAAGGGACGCATGTGGCGACAAAAGGCAGGTGACAGAGACAGTGTAAATGGATGAGATCAAGATGCCCTGAAGCCAGGAGACTGGGCGACGCAGTCTCCTGCGGGTCCCGTGGTGGGTGCTGGGCTTGGCGTGCCTGCGTGTGACTGTGTCACTGTGACAGTGTGACTGCTGGAGGCTGGGACACAGCAGCTCCCTGAGCTGGGAGTGGAAGGCGTTAACTGTGAGAATGCTGGTGTGGGTGGGCAGGCCCTGGGTCTGCAGCAGGGGGCTGAGGGAGGTAGTAAACATCAGGGAAAGGCAAGATCATGCTGCCAACCCTGCCAGGATGCTGCAGGGTTGTGGGGGTTTGTGTGACTTTGCAGTTCCACAAATCCCAATTCAGCCTATGCTGGCAGAGTCTGTTGTGTGCCAGGCAACCAGCTAGGAGGAGGAGACAAGGACCGGCTTGCAGCTGAATGGTACGGCTGCGGGGTTTGGAGCATTCACCTTGTGGTTGGCTCCTGCTGGATGCTTTTTGATCTTTCTGACGTTTCATGCACACAATGAGCAGCTCCCACTTTGAGGCTAGATGGAGGAGCACAGAAGGAAAGTGACTTGCCCAAGGTGACCCAGCTACTCGAGCCAGACAGGCTCTGATTGAAGCGGTCAGGCTGCAGAGGCTGAGTCCTTCCTGAGTGAGTCTTGGCCTCCAGGCCTGGTCCTGAGACCCCCCCCCCCCGCAACCACGTGGGCACCTAACCTGTGGAGATCACTGTGTTGACGTGAGGCTGTGGGTCGCTCCCAGTTCTTTCCCAGGGGCGGGATTCGCTGACAGCGGGACTAACCAGGGCTGTCAGAGACCCCCTATGTGCCCCGCCCTCGCCCCAGGCCCTCCTCCAGCTCTGCCCCCCCCTCCTGGCTCTGACTCCCGGCCAGAAGAGGAAAGGCTGTCTCCACCCACCTCTCGCACTCTCCCTTCTCCTTTATAAAGGCCGGAACAGCTGAAAGGGTGGCAACTTCTGCAGTCGGGAGCGGCCCGCCTGCCTCCCTGCGCGCCCGAGCCCCCAACCCCCGCTGCTTCCCTGAAGGTTTCCCTCCGGCCGCCAGCGCCCATCTTTCATTCGAGAGAAGGAGAGATACTTTGCGCGCACACATACACGCGCAAAAGAGGGGGGAAAAAAGCCCACCCTCCAACCTAGTTGCAACGGGAAAGCCGGAGCAGCCGCAGCCCGCAGCCCGCAGAGGACGCCCAGAGCGGCAAGCCCGCGGGCAGACTGACAGACCGACTCGCGCCGCGTCCACCTGTCAGCCCGGCAGTGCGCGCAACGGGAACGCAGCGCGCGCCGAGCAGCCGTGCCCGCCGCCCGGGCCCCGCGCCAGGGCGCACACGCTCCTGCCCCCCCACCCGGCCCGGGCGGGAGTTTGCACCTCTCCCTGCCCGGGTGCTCCTGCCGCCGCTGCAAAGACAACTTTGGAAAAAGTTTTTTGGGGAAGATTTGGGCTTTGAGGTGCCAAGCCCTGAGCTTTTTGATTTGGGGGACCTCTTCAGAAAATGTTGCAAAAAAGCTAAGCCAGCGGGCAGAGGAAAACGCCTGCAGCCGGCGAGTGAAGACGAACCATCGCCTGCCTGGCGTGTTCCTTTTCCTCTTGGAGGTTGGAGTACCCTGCGCGCCCCCACACGGCTAGACGCCTTGGCTGGTTCGCGACGCAGCCCCCCGGCCGTGGATGCTCACGCGGGCTCGGGATCCGCCCAGGTAGCAGTCTCGGACCCTGGTCATCCCCAGCCCCCCAGCGACGGAGCCGGGGCCGGGGGCGGCGGCGCCCAGGGGCCATGCGGGTGAGCCGCGGCGGCGGCTGCAGCGGCCTGAGCTCCTGATCGCCGCGGACCCGAGCGGAGCCCACCCTCCTTCCCAGCCCCCCACCCTGGCCGCGGGGGCGGCGCGCTCGGTCTACGCGTCCGGGGCCCCGCGGGGCCGGGCCCGGAGTCGGCATGAATCGCTGCTGGGCGCTCTTGCTGTCTCTCTGCTGCTACCTGCGTCTGGTCAGCGCCGAGGTGAGTCGCGACGGCGGCGGGGGCGCTGGTTCCCTGCGTTCACCCACCCCCACTCCTGGCCGCCCCCTCTTCTCCTGCTGTGAACTTTGGACCTCTGCAGCTCGTGAGCTGGGCGCCCGGTGACCCAGAGGGCTGGGAGGCAAGGTCCGGAGGAGCCAGATTCTAAGGGGAAGGGGCAGCGGCGGCTTTCTTGCCAAGGGGCGAACCCAGATCCTGCAGCTCCCTAGCGTCTGGACAGGGTGTGTGTGTGGAGCCCTGCCCCCTCCCTCAGGAACCCGAGAGTCAGCTCCATCCCTGGTGGGGGAGAAGAGGTGGGGTGGAGCCCAGGGCAGAAGACGGCGGCGAGTCCTCCCAAACCCAGGTCGGCTCCAAGGTGGCCTTCGCGTTTGTCCAGGACCCACACTGCTGGGGAGGCGTGAGCTCGCACGCCTGTGACATCCATGCCGACCTTTGGCGAAGGTTCGGGTCTCGCCCTGGCTTCTGCTCTAGGTTGGGTTGGGCACCTCGGGGCCACGCAGAGCATGCCCGACACTCGCCCCAGGAGCTGTTTGTGGCCTGAGCGCGGGGGTCCCAAAGAGAAACAGGCAAGCAGCCAGGCGCGGGTGGGCTTCGGGCGCCTGGAGGGATAGGAGGACCGGGGCTCTTCAGAAATCCAGCCGTCAGGGGGAGTGCGCCTAAGGCCCGCCAGACCTGCGCTCGCGCCCCCGAGGGGAAGCGCCCCTCTCCCCCCCGCGTGGAGGGTGCAGAGGGAGCGCGCCGCCTGCCAAAAGCTCGCTGACAGCGAGGTGGGGCGCGGGGACGTCTGCGGAGCGATCGGGTCGGATCGGCGCCGCCACCCCTCCCGGCCTCACGTAGCAGTGAGTTGGCAAGTCCACCCGGAACCCAGGTGGGAAGGGGCGGAGCCGGGCGGCGCGAGGTGCGGGCTGCGAGGGCGGCGGAGCGCGGCGCGCCCGGGTCCCGTCCCGCCTCGGCCCGCAGCCCGCGCCAGGCCGGTCCCGGGAGGGCCACCGCTCTCGGCCTGCGGCGAGGCGCAGGAGGCGGGCGGCGGCGGCGAAGGGGTTAAGGCGCTGAGCTGTGAGGCCGCGGCCCGGCCTTGGGCCGCCGCCAGCGCAGGTTGTTTTGACCACGGAGGAGCCGTCGCCGTCTCCTTTTGTTCTCGGGGCTCCTCGAGGGCCGCCGACCGCCGGTCCCGGGGCCCCGCCCTTCCGCGGCCGTCCCCGCGGCCCGCACCCGGGAGGGAGGACGCGGGGCTTGGCCGGATCGCCTGCAGGCCCCTCGCGACGCGTCCTCCCCGCCTCTCCCGCAGCCACCCGGGTCGCCGCCAGCTGTTGGGGAAGGGGACGCCGGCCGGCTCCAGCTGCCGCCTCGCCGCGGGACCTGGGCTGGCCCAGCGCCAGGGCGTCCTGGGAACGGAGGCGCCCGCGGCTGCTCTCCGCAGCCCATCCCGCCCGGCCCCCCGACTCGCTCACTCACCCCACGCATGCACACTCCTGGCCGGAGGCGATGGTGCGCTCCGGCGGGCGGGCGCGCAGAGCGACGGGCACGCACTACCGTGGCCAGGTCGCGCGCCCGACGCCGCCGCCACGCCCGTGCACAAGCGGGCCAGACGCGCGCGCATCGCACACGAACGCACGCATGGCCGCTGCACACGCGGCTCGAGTACACGTGCGCGCACACCCACGCACGGACACAGGCACGTAGAGTCCCAGTACACTCGGCACCAGGTGACCGCCCCCGCGCAACAGGTGGGCCCTGGCACCTCGCCGCCTCTGTAACGACCCCGTTTCCTTCCTGGGGCTCTAGGACGGAATAGAGCTCTCCTGTTAGGTCATGGAACCGGGGCAGTTTTCTTATTATTTTTGTTTTTGCCCGGTCAGGCTAGCTTCGCACCCCTCAAATCTTAGTCCTCAGAGATTGCTTTTATTTTCTTTAAAAATGCTCCCCTGTGGCAGAAAATGGCGTGGATTTGACTGAAGGGCACGGGGCTGTCCCGAGCGTTTCTCTTTTCAAGGTGCCCTCATGGGGATCTCCGGGACAGCAGGGATGCTTCGCGCCACTGTGGAGGTCGCTCCCACCCCGAGTGGTTCCCTCTTGGCTGATCCCTGGTGCTTGGGACAGCCCCTCCCATCCCCCTTGCACCTCTCCTCTCCTACACCTCCTCCTGTGTGCATTTGGGGTGGAGGCCTGGGAGTGCAGAAACTCAGCTTTTCAGCTCCCTTGAGTTCCAGCAGCCTGGACCACACCCCTGCAGGGCCTGGCCATTGTACTTGCAGCTTTGCTGTTTGTGAGGCACTTTTAAAAAATAAATCCTGCACAAGCTCTGTGGCCCGGGGCGAAGGGGCCTACTTGGTAGTGTGAGAAGCTACCTCCTGGTTGCCTTTGCAGGGAAACTCAGGGAAGGTTGCCGCAGGGGGGTGGGTCTGAAGCTGCCCATGCCCTTGGGCATTCTTGCGCTGAATCTTCTGAAGGCCTCCGTAGCCGCGAAGGAAGGTGGGAGCCGTGAGGTGGGGTCAGCCGGGGGTCTGCAGAGCGCTGAGGTCCCGTCCGCATCAGCTGAGCTGGCTTCCCGGAAGGTGACTCCCACTGTCATGTGATGGTCTTCTGCCCCAGCACCCTTCTGCCGGGAAGCAGAGTGGGGGCCCATAGCTTCAAAATACCCAGCTTTTCCTGGTTTTCCGATGGCCTGAGGGGATAGGAAACCAACTTGCTGGAATCCCCCAGCCCTGGAGGTGTGCAAGGTCAAGGTCAAACAGAATTTGAGTCTTTGGTGCTAGAGCCAGGAAGTGTGCCTGAGAGGTTAACTCAAGGTGTTTACTGTAAGTGGCTGGCAGCCTTCTCTTCCCCTCTTCCAGATGTTCTTTCTGTGGCAACTCTGCATTTTCTGGTTGATTCTGTTGTTTACTGTCTTTCTCCATGGGACTGTAGACTGCACCTGAGTGCTTTGCTCTGAGTCCCAGCACAGTGCCTGGAGATTGAACAGTAAATGTGGCCAGGACAGTGAATGAAGCCAACCATGTGTTTCTCCTCCCTGTCTTGGGTCCTGGACTGTCAGGATTGGAAAGGACAGAGAACACACAAAAGGAAGAATCAGACTGTCTCTTTCTAGCTGGGCCTTGGTTTCTGCCACCTAACACACACAGGAGCAGTCTGGGTCAGCTGAGAGTTTCATGGACAGCAGTTACTTGCCTGGGAGCTGGGATGCTGATTGCTATGGGCTGCCAGGATTGTGGGCTGCTCCTGAGTTCTTCTTGATCTGGCATTTTTTTTCTTGCTTCAGCAAGAGGTGGGCAGGTCAGTGGGCTGGGCTGCTGGAGGAAGGGAGGCTGAGCAGGAGGCGGTGTCCCAGGAGCCATGAGGAAGGGAACTGCTTTTGGGAAAAGCTGGTGCAAAACTGTTTCTGTGGTCTGCTTGGAGAGGGCTTCTCCAAGGGCTTGGCTTTGGTATCCGATCTAAATAAGGCCTGAGAGTCCTAGGCAGGCAGGCAGGCAGGCAGGCAGGCTGGAGGAGGCCTTGTCAACTCCTCTCTGCCAGCTGCAGACACCACCCTTGGTTGCTGAGGAGTGTGGTGTGTGTGTGTGTGTGTGTGTGTGTGTCTGTGTGTGCACGCTCTTGTGTGTGTTCTCCTGTGTGTGCTGGGGCCCAGGTGGAGGGTGGGGCTCGAGCCCCTTTGATCTGCAGCCTGCTTGGGAGCAGGTAACTCACCTGGCCTCACACATGCTGGTGCCCTTCCTGCCTCCTGCAGCTGGCGTTGGGGGCGGGGTGGGGAGCAGGCTGTTTGCCTTGGCTCCCAGGGCTGGCTTTGCCCCAGCTGTTTGCTTGCCCTCACCCTGCCAGCAGCCCCAGACCTGAGATCTAGGGCAGCTTCTTCAGGGTCTTCAGCTCTTATGTCTGTGGTGCCCACCTGGAGGCCTCCAGAACCTGGAGGTGACCAGGAAAACCAGGCTCAGAGCTGCTCACCCACCTACGCTCAGTGGGGGGTTCTGACACTCAACAGGTGTCCTGCAAGGGTCCCCCAGGGCATTGCTTCCCAGAGTTGAGCACAGGCTGGCTGTTACCGCCCCCAGTCCTGCCCGGAAGGGACCCTTCAACCCACACAGGGCCAGCTGGTGTCAGTGGGACCAGGGTGCCACTTCCTGTGGCCCGGCACAGGGGAACAGCGCAGTCACGTGCCCTCCCATAAGCACGGGACTCTTCACCTACCCACTGACCTCCTTAAAAATGTCTCAGGGCATCTGTGCCACTTGCTGCTGTCCTCAAAGGTGCCATGATGAAAGAAGGAATCATGGTGACAATGAAATTCTTAAAGCACTTGTCATTTGGTGGATTCTCTGCTGCATGCAATTGTGCCTTGCAGTGACCTACCTGGTCGAGGTGTTTCTAGCTCAGTTTCTAAGATGAAGAAGGTGAGATTTGCGATGGTTAAAAAGAAAGGATCTGCCCTGAGGGCCCAGGTTCCCCTGGCATCCGAAGCCCTTGCCCTCTGACCCCTGTGCTCCTAGTGTTTGGACCAGTGATGTTTTATTTTGCAGCATTGTCCTGGGCCTGCTAGATGTCAGTATTCGCCTTAGTTGTGGCCTCTGAAAATGTCTTCAGACCCTTCCAGGGTCTTACCACTGCGCCTGGGAGTAAAGAGCCTGACAAGGGCCTTAATGGTGCCAGGGCTACTGGTGTCGGAATGGAGGAGCAACCCCCCCATAGGGGGCAGAAAAGTGGGCGGGTTCCGGGGCCTGGGAAGCACCCAGTTGGTCATCTACACCTGTGGCTGCTTATTTAATTTCTCAAAGCCTCAGTTGTCTCATCTGCAAGATGGGAATAAAAATAATGCCAGCCAGGCTGGTTGTGGTAGCATACACCTGTAATCTCGGGAGGCTGAGACAAGAGGATCGCTGTGAGTTTGAGGTCAACCTGGGCTACAAATCGAATTCAAGGCCAGCCTGGACTGCATAGTGAGACCCTGTCTCAAAAAGACAAGAAAAAAAAGATACTGCCAGCCTTTGAAGATTGGCAGTTTGTCCTGCATTTTGCTCAGCCAGTGCCTGGCTGTGGTCACCGGTTGGTGATATGAGTTGTGGTGGTGTCTGGGGGTTTGGAGTGAATGTTGGGCATCTAGTGACCTGGTCACCAGCAGGAGGCATAGCAATGGCCTCCCTGCTTGGAGGAGAGGATTTTCCTGAGGTGAGGGAAGAACTTCCCAGCTGGCCCTCGTGTGTGTGTGTGTGTGTGTGTGTGTGTGTGTGTGTGTGTGTGAGAAGCATGCGGAGAGGACCAGGGACAATGCGGTGATTTTGCCAGCATCCATGTGTGCATCCCCCACCTCTATGCTCTCTAACCCGGACCTTTCTCCATTCCGTCTCCTAAGCCCTGAGTGGGTTCCAACAAGTCAGCTCCTCTACATCATAGGTCAGGGCCTGGGGCCCCCAGGGGTCCTGTTGGGGGTCTCCTTGTTTTGCCCCAGCTCTCTAGTGGGCAAGCAGAACTTGGCACAAGCTCCAAATGTCATCTTGGTGGGGCCTGTTGAATCATTACTCCACAAACACTCCTTACCCCCCTTCTGGGGGTGACCCAGGGTGGCCAGCCTGGGCATCCTCACTTTGTTGTTCCTCTGCTGTTGCTTCCACCCTGAGGCAGTGTTAGAATCAAATGAAATACTTTTCAACCTTCTTGATCGACTAGTGAGAGTGAGGATCAGAGAGGGACAGTGACTAACCTGAGGTCACACAGCAGCTGGTAACAGAGCTCTGTGGACTGGCATTTCTGTGTGTCTGACAAAAGTCGGGGCAGTGGCCTTCTCTGATCTTCACTGGACACCAGCTGCCAGCCTTCTGTCCCATGGGTTGGGTGCTTGATCAACAATCAGAGGGCACCAAAGACATGGTCTCTTCCCCTGGATTAGGGAGCATGGGTAGGATGGGAAGGAGGGACCCTGATCTCAGCCCAGCCCCACCTCTCTTCCCCAGCCTCACAGCAACCTGAGGCACAGAGGGGCTGCCAGCTGCTCGGTGGAGGAGGGGTTTCAGGAAGGAGATTTCCAAGGGGCCTCGTCCACCCTGGTCCTGGCTCTTACAGCTCCCAGCCCACAGTGTGGGTCAGAGCCACACAGCTGCATCCTGCGTAGCTTTGGGGGGCTGAGATGCTCCCTTCGGCCCCAGGCAGTGCGAGAGCCACAGGAGCTCAGTTTCCAGACTGTAGTCCCAGGGGTGCTCAGTGAACAGAGGCGGGCAGGGCTTTCTCTTGGCCTAGGGAAACTGAGGCACAGTGTGGTGTGCCCCAGTGTTAGGCCGCGTGGCCCTGCACACTTTGCCTGAATGTGTGCGGCTGTGTTGGGGCAGAGCCTCCGGGTGTGTGGCTGTCCACGGTGGCTGCCGATGGGACTGTGTGTCTTGGTTCTCTGTGCCCTCTTCTTCCTCTTGGGACTGTTGGCCCCAGGCCATTGGGTCTCCCAGGCTCCCGGGGGATGCAGCAGCGACCTTCCTATCAGGCCTGTCTCATGTTATTGCAGGACCTGCGGTTTCCCTGGAGGAAGCCTGGCTCCGAGCAAGGCCTGTTAAAGTGCTTATTAAGTTTCAAGTGTGTTTGGTGACAGGCCAGAGGGGCTCTAAAAATAGGGGTTGGCCGGGCATGGGCATGGGTAAGCTTTCAGGTTTCCCGGCTGGGAAGGATTCCCTCCTCTCTTTTGGGTGCGAGTCTGAATAGGCATGGCTGGAACATGTGGCCTCCTAAGACCGTAGGACTCTGCGGAATCGCTCGCACCTCTTATTCCCCGGAGGCTGGGGTGCAGGCTCTTGTCACAAAGGCTACAGCTCTGGTGAGCTTTCGTGATAATAGGCTGTTGGATTCCGGGCAGAGGGTGTTCACTAATTGAGCCTCTGTTTTTTATCTACAGAATGGGGTACTTAGATCACCTGTGATACATGTCAGTTGTCCTTAGCTATCAGATTCGGCAGAAGCAGATAGGAACTGGGTTGTCGGCGCCTCCCTGGGCCTGGTAGTCTGATGGGGAGACGATGTTGACAGGCAGGTCTAGCTGGCAGCAGGCTGGGGCTCCCGGCTGTAGGGTGGCGCCAGGGTAGTTTCAGAGCTAGGTCTTGGAGGTTCAAGTCCCCAGGGTTGTCAGCCCAGGTCCTGCCTGCCCCAGCCTGAAGGGGCCCAGAGGAAGTTTCCATAGAGAAAGTCAGTGACTGGGGAGAGGGCCACCCCTGCCAGCTCACTCAGCACCCCCTGGTATCTGCCTGGCAGGGGGACCCCATTCCCGAGGAACTCTATGAGATGCTGAGTGACCAGTCCATCCGATCCTTCGATGACCTCCAGCGCCTGCTGCACGGAGACTCCGTAGGTAAATGAAATCTTCTAGCACTCTGATCTCTACCGGGCCTTAGGCAATCTGGGGGTTGGGAGAAGGCAAGGCCACCCCTCCATGGACGTCTAGGGGCCCACCGTTGCCCCTCTGCAGTGCAAAGAGGGTTGACTACACCCACCCAGGGTGGGCATAGGAGGCAGATGGATCAGTACCTGGGACCTAGGGTGTGGCAGGAGAAGCACCCATGTGTCTCTGGCATGGTTCTGGGGCAGAGCGGGCAGGGGGAAGGTGCCCAGGACCTCCACCGAGTGTCTCTGCAGGTGTGGGCACAGCCGGGCAGGGCGGTGCCTCAGGAGCCGTCTCCCTGCCCCTCTGGCCCTGGGCCCAATCTGCGAGGTCTCTTGGGGACACCTGGCCCGGACCAGCCCGCAGCCCTGCCCATGCCCAAGAGCGAGCCCAGCGAGTGGGCACGTGCTCGGTGGCACACACGTGGCGGGGCCGGCCGGCGGGCTGGGCTGGGAATGTATTTATAAACGCTGTCTTCAGAGCAAATTCCATTCTATTCTAACCTCTGGCCTGGTCCCTGGAGCCTCAGTCAGCACCCCCCTGCACCCCCGGGTCCCCTTCCCTCTGGGGTTCTGTCTCTTTGTCACTTTGTAATCCTTGCCCAGACGCTATCTACGGGGGAACAGCATTTCCTGCCTTTGTCTCCTCTCCCTGTTGGGCCCCTGGCTCCTTCTCAAAAGCATTCCCGGGCCCTTTCAATCCTGCTTGCACTGGGAGGCGGTGAGGCAGGCAGGAGGGGGCCCCAGCTGGGCCCACCTATTGTTTACCAGGGCCCCCACCCAGTGTCTCCCACCACCCCCAGCCCTGTGCCCGACTAGCCAACCCTGGCCACACAATGGGGCAACTTCCAAATTTAGCTTTTCTGCCATTTTTTCCAAGGTCCCCGCCACCCTTGCCGGCCCTCCACACCCCTGGTGGGGGTCAGGATCTTGGACGTGAGGTTTTCAATAGCCGGCCTGTTTCGAGGCAGCCATGTGGCTATTTTTTCCTAATCGACTTAACCTTTCCACAAAGCCCATCTTTCCCCATCTCCTCCCCACCAGGGACATTCCAGAGATGGCAGGGAGAAAGGAAGGGAGAGGGACAGACAGACGCAGACGTGGGAGCCGTCCTGCGGAAGTCGACCAGTCACAGGCTATACTGCAGGACGGTCTTCTCCAAACAGGATCCCCTGAGATCCTGGACAATGGACAGCAGCCTGCAGGGGCCTTTGTCTTTGACAAGGACATGGGCTGGGGCAGGGTGTGAGCTATTGGTGCCAGGGGAGGTGGCCTGGGCTTGTCTGTCCCCAGGAGGCTTGAATTGGCTTGGGGGCTCTGGCCCCATCAGAGTGACACAGGGGCCCTCCCCCTTCAAGTTCAAGCTCAAAGCCTCCTCCCCAGCCTCACTTCCCAGTGGGCAGCTCTGGCTACCCTTTCTAGAGGAAGGTGATGTCCCCGAGGAGTGCTGGTGGCACTGAGGTGAGAGTTGGCCAGACTGGAGAGCTTAAAGAAGGAGGCTGAGAACGAGGGGGCAACCCAGGCCTAGCGGGGCACGTGGCACCGAGTCACCAGCCTCTTCTCCGCCTTCGGCCACCACCTCTGTCCCCTCCGCCCCCTCTCTGGCCTGCAAGGCCATTGTCCAGGCTCCAGAGGGGCTGTGATCAGGGCCTGCTGCCCCCCTGGGGATTCTGGGAATTTCTCCATTCAGCACTTCCTATGGGAATGCTGGGCGGAGGGGCACTGGGAACCGGCCTGCGCGCAGGCCTGCGTGGTGCTGGGGCCTTGCCCCCCCCCCCCAGGCTGAGGAGGGTTCGCTTACAGTAGCAAAGGGGAAGGTTATTTTTAACTCCGTGGATACGGGTTATGGCCAGAAAACGTGTTTGAAGAACCCAGAGTGGGGGTGGGGGCACCCTGAAGATGCAGCCAGGCCCCACCACCCCCGAGCTTGGCCACCTGGAGTTTCCTGGGCAGCTTTGCCCAGGGCCAGGAGCCCCGAGTACCAAGCTGTCCTGGGGTTCGAAGAGCAGGCCACCCGGAGTCCCGTGGGAACCCCGCACAGCGTCACCATCAGCCCTGCAGAGTGAGACCCAATGCTTTCTCCCGCAGATGAAGATGGGGCCGAGCTGGACCTGAATGTGACCCGGGCCCACTCAGGACGCGAGGCAGGAGGCTCATCTCGCGGGAGGAGGAGCCTGGGTAAGACCCAGGGTCCCAGTCGTGGCCCTCAAAGTTTGGGAGCCCGAGGAGGAGAAGGCGGGGGCAGTATGACTCCAGGACTGCCCCAGACTCCCTTCCCCACACTCAGGACACTGTGACAGCCTCAGCGTGAGCCAGTACAGCCCCTGTGCTCCTGATAGCGCTTCTTAAATAGAGAGCTTCTCCTGTGTGTTCCATACCGTACCCCTGGAGGTAAACCGCACCAGACAGTTTCCCAGAGCTGCAAACAAGAGCCCAGAGAGGGTAAAGAAGTAGGTGAGGTCACACAGCTTAGAATTGGTAGAGCTGGGGAGCCCCTAGATCTTTAGGCCTCAGAGAAGCTCGCTGGGGCCTCCTCTTCTTCGCCCACCTGAGGTCTCCAAAACCCTGCAGATGTGGCCAGGGGAACCTACAGGGAAGAGTCAGGAAGGTCCCTTAGCTCCATCTGTGACATTGGTGGGCTCTTGGAGCCTCGGTTTCCCTGAGTGTCAGTGACAGGAGCCCCAGCAGGTGAGGATGGGCATTGGCCATAGGAGGGGGGGAGGAACTCGCAGAGCTCTCTGGCCATGAGATGCTGACCAGCCCCTCCTGCAGGTTCCCTGACGGTGGCCGAGCCAGCCATGATCGCCGAGTGCAAGACGCGCACGGAGGTGTTCCAGATCTCCAGGAACCTCATCGACCGCACCAACGCCAACTTCCTGGTGTGGCCGCCCTGCGTGGAGGTACAGCGCTGCTCCGGCTGCTGTAACAACCGCAATGTGCAGTGCCGGCCCACGCAGGTGCAGCTGCGGCCTGTGCAGGTGCGAGGTCCCGTCCCCTGCCTTGGTGAAGTGCGTGTGCGTGAAGGTCCCATCCCCTGCTGTGTGCGTGAAGGGGGATCCTGCGGTGTCCTGAGCTCTGCACCATTCGTTCTCCAAGGTGGCTGAAAGCCACAGCAAGAGCTTTTCCAGCTCGGGCTGGGTGTGGGCACCACCATGCTCTTTCCCAGGGGTGAAGTCCCGCGATGCCCCTCAAAGAGTCTGCCAGTATCTGCCACCTCAGATGCCCTGGAGAGCTCCTCAATATTTGGATCTCTCAGAGAAAGATTCAGGCAGGGCCCCTGCACACTGTCACCTGCTCATGTCACCTTGGCAATCTGTGCTGTGTCACTTCTTTTCTGGAGGTAGTGGGCACATGGGCGTGGGTGTCAAGGCTGTTTGTGCCAGGGAACCCCAGGAACGTGTCTTCTGATCACGTGGACAGGCTTCTGCACCCGAGGACCCCTGCACCCATGTGGGTTGGCTGCACTGCCAGGTCCATGCTGGGGGCTCAGCACTGTCCCTGGCTGAATGCTGTCACCTGCTTGGCCACACACAGCTGGTGGCCTATTCCCTGCTCCCTGCCTACCTTCCATCCCTGGCCTGGGCCCTGTGCTTGAAATTACAAATGTCCCTCTCCGGCTGGCCACCGACTGTCATGGTGTCTCCTGTCCCAAAGGCTTCCAGTTCCATGCAGGGACACCTGACCTCCCTTTCCCGCCGCCCTCCTAGATAAAGCTCCCCCTTCCTTTCAGACCGCCAGTGGCTTCTGCCGCAGCCCCTGGCCTTGGCCACTGGCGTTCCAGGAATGAGCACACTGCAGCTCCATGCACAACCCGGAAATGCCTTTCGTGCTCTCTGGGGGCCCCTGGGGGCTGCAGCAAAGCCACAGGCCAGGTTGGAGGGCTTGTTTTGATGGAAAAGCTCTGAGAAGGGCAGAGGGCAAGGCCTTGCTATTGTTTGGGCCGCAGCAGAGGCGAGCAGGCCAGCGCAGGGCTTTCGAGGAAAGTTCTGCCTTGGGCAGGCACAAGCCTGGGTCTCTACAGAGCGGTTTGGTGTCCTGTCCTCCAGGTGAGGAAGATCGAGATCGTGCGGGGGAAGCCAACCTTTAAGAAGGCCACGGTGACCTTGGAAGACCACCTGGCCTGCAAGTGTGAGACGGTGGTGTCTGCTCGGCCTGTGACCCGAAGCCAGGGGGGTTCCCAGGAGCAGCGAGGTAACCTCCTTCCCAGGGGTTACTCTGAATGTTTGACCACAGCCTCCTTTTCCTGCAGCAGCTGGGGTCCCCGGAGGCCTGAAGGCCCTATACTGAGAAGTAGCCCTCAGCTGGCCTTCTGGCCTGGACAGCAAGCAGTCCCATTCATTCATGCCACCCTGGCGGGGCTGTATCCTTGGGCCAAGCCTTTGCACGTGCAGGCCTCGGGATCACATTTCCCCCAGCTCTTCATGAGCCGGGCTCCTCCTAGAGGTCTGCCTTGGCTACAGATGCTCTGCAGATGATTGGACAACTCACTCTCAGGATAAGGACTCCAATTAATTGCTTGTGGCCTTACATCAGGAAACTAAGACCAGTGAGTAAAACCACTGGAGAATCTTAGCTCCAGATATGGAAAGGCTGGTGACCAGTCCAGGCTCCCCAGTGGATTTGGCTGCCTTGGGAGGCAGTGAGCTCCCCATCCGTGGAGGTGTGCAAGGGAAGGCCAGACGCCCGTGTAGCTGGAATGTGACTGATGGGGTTCACACATTCAACAGATGGATGAGTGGCATTAGAGTGGTGTCCGTGCCCGTGGATTGCATGAGTTTATAGCTGGCATGGATCCGGCCCTGCACATTTTACAGAGCAGGTTCCTGAGGCCCAGATGTGATGATCTCTTGCCCAAGGCCACACAGCCTGTCCCAGGCAGGGATGTGGCTGGAACCAGGTGTCCCAAAGTTCTGTTCTTGGCTTTCACCTGTCTTCTCATAAATTTCTTTTCCTGTGGCCTTTGTAATCTGCCCTTTGCACTGAGCTACATTCCCAGCCCTTTTTAAATTTTTTTTGGGACAGGGCCTCACTGAGGCACTCAGTTGCCAGGCTGGACTCTAATCTTGCAGCCTCCTGTTTCAGCCTCCCAGAGTGCTGGGGTTTTTATATTCTGCACTGTGCCTTGCAGTCCCGTGTGGTAATCGAGGCTGCTGGAGCAGATGGTAAGGGCCTAGCTGAGAACCCCGGGTTTGTAATGACAAGATTCAGGTTCTTTGAACCTTTTCTTCCTTAAGCACATCCAATAAGGATCAAATTATTAAGTGAATACAATTATATGAACATTTTTTAAAAAATCAGAGCAGTGACAATTTTGATTGCCAGCACTTTTTTTATTGTTAGGGAGGTTATTTGTTTATTTATTTTTGTGCCAGGGATCAAATTGACAACCTCGCACTTGCCAGGCAGGCGCTTGTGCCACTGAGCTCTATCTCCACCCTGGTCAGGGTCCTTCTTGCCCTGACCTTTTATTAATGAGCATGAGGCTAGGGCTGCTTGTCTGTCTCTGTGCTAAGGGGCTGTGACCAAGGGGCTGGTCAGGGACAGCTTCAGATGGGCGCGCTGTAAATGAACCATTGACTTCACGCTGTAACTGGGGAGTCACGTTCAACCAGTAGGTGTAGGTGACTGGAAGTCCAGCCAGCTTAGTGGTAGCACTTCTGACAACAATGGCAGCCGCTTGGGACACTGTCCCTGGCTGGGCTGAGGCTCAATCATGTGTTCCACACTGTGCTGGTCAGTGTCAGACCTCCTGAGACCCACTGGGTCTTCCAAAGGTTCCTGCCCTGAGTGCATGTGGCCATGCATCTGCCTCCTTCTGTCACAGCTCGAATGCAGGCCAGATTTAAGGGGCAGGAAGTGAACCCCACCTGTCCGTGTGTCACAACAACAAACTGGAAGCCATGTTAAACCCACCCTGTCAAGCACTGCCCAAAGAACTTCACCAGCATGCTTGTTTCTCTCACCAGCCTTGTGATGCTGGATTGCTACCCATTTGACAGATGGAGAAACTGAGGCATAGAGGGATTCAGTCATTCTTCTTAGACATACAGAGCTGGTGAACAGTGGAGCTGGGATTGGAGCCCCAGTGACCTGGTCCCCAACTCCTCTGCTGTCCCTTGCTTAAGCTCAGGGACAGCCTCGGTGAAGAGAGACAGAGCCCATGGTTGTCTGAATTCTGCTGATAAGCTCTCTTTTTCTCAAGCAGCCAGGACGCCCCAAATTCGGACGGCCATCCGGGTGGTGCGAGTCCGCAGGCCCCCTAAGGGGAAGCACCGCAAGTTCAAGCACACGCATGACAAGGAGGCCCTGAAAGAGACGCTTGGAGCATAAGGGCGGCAGGAGGAGAATGTGGGCAGGTGAGACCTGGTGGGGAAACTGAGGCCCGGGCCCTGCGATTCCTTTCCCTTAACCTGTGCCCTGGGCCGTGGGGCTGGTGGGGTCAGGGGCTCTGGAGACCCGGGCGGCTGCGTCCCAGCCCACTCCGAGAGACCAGTCTAGCCGTCACATTACCGTGTCCGAGCGCTCGGCGGTCTTCGCCGGCTCCCTGGCCTGGCCCAGGAGCCAGCTCTGACCTGGTGTCCCTCTGCTCCGTCCACAGGGTTATTTAATATGGTATTCGCTGTATTGCCCCCATGGGGTCCTTGGAGTGATAGTGTCGCCCCCTCGTCCGTCTCGATGCCTGATTCGGACGGCCAATGGTGCTCCCCCCGCCCTCCACGCGTGGGTCCGTCCCCTCCACACGGTCGGTCGTCAGTCCTGCCGGCAGCCCTGCCCTGCGGCTGGAGGAAGAAACAGGACTCCATCACTCCTGCCTCCCTCAACCCGGGGAGAGCTCGGGGCAAGAGCAGACAGACTGGTGGGGACGGGGCTCCCCGCACAGCTGGCCCCAGGAGCGCTGCACCTCCAGGCAGACTGTCGCCCGTCCTGAGACTGAGACCATGTGGGGAGCACAGACTGGGGGAGCCCCTCCCGGTGCCCAGATGGCCGTTGCCCTCCGTCAGCTCTGCCCACTCAGCGGCTTCCTCCATCTCCTCTGCATGAGATCCTCGGAGACCGACTCACCCTGCCGGGGTGGGTGTCCGTGCGCCCCCTCCAGCAGATGAAGTTTACAGATGAAGTTTGCTGTTCTGGTGAAAGCTGATGGCGACCGGGGGACCCCGTGCTAACCCCCCAGTTCATTTCTTCCTCTGTTTCCTTTCATTTCTCTACCTCCACCCTGCAGCTTCCACTTCTGGCCCTTCAGTCTGTATGTTCTACCAATGGCTCTTGGACCCTGGATTGAGACCCCAGTCATTCTTCTGTAGGACAGAAGGCCAGGGGCCAGGGCGGTAGGAGACCTGCCTATCATATTCTAACCTAGCCGAGACTGCCGTGCAAGGTTGTGCAGGGTGTGGACTGCACAAGGGCGCTGCATGCAGGGAGCTCTCTCATACCCTACATCCGACCCGTTTGTCTATTTATTCTGACAGTTTCTGGCAGATGGAGGTCAGGTGTCTGAGGCAAGGGATCCTCTTCCTAATTCACACAAAGGCTCCATGGGCACCGGCTTGTGTCCCTGCCCCAGCCTTCTGCCTGGGGTAGCCGGACAGGAGTGAACCAGTGGTGTGTGGGCCGTCACCTCCATTCCCCAGGCCTCAGCGCCAGCTGTTTCCTTGTGGGCAGATGTGAGAAGCCCAGGCCAAGGTCTGGGACAGGGGAGCCCCTCTACCCGCAGCCCCCTCTCCCCACTTTGGGTTCTTGGAGCCCCACCTGGTGGCTCCACCCAGGACCACAGCGGGTAGGTGTGGGGCGGAGAAAAGGGAGAGGAGCCTGGCAGCCCCTCGGTGCGGATCTGAGCTCACTGTCCCGCTGTGCTTGCCCTCTCCCCACCGAGATCTGCTTCCTTCAGTTTGTAAAGTTGGTGATTATATTTTTGGGGGCTTTCCTTTTATTTTTTAAATGTAAAATTTATTTATATTCCGTATTTAAAGTTGTAAAAAAAAAATAACCACAAAACCAAACCAAATGAATCCGCCTGAGGTCTGTCTGTTGGCATCGCGCGTGACAATTAACCTTTCCGCCTTGGCAGGCTCTGCCAACAGCTTGCAACGTGGTTCTTCTCGCTCGGGCGCGAGCACACACGCATGCGCAGATGCACTCACACACACATGCGCACACGGCCTCGTCGCCAAAGGAGGCTTCTGTGTGGCGGGAGGGTGACCACTTAGCAACTCTGCCACCCCAAGGCCTGCACTGTACCTGTCCCAGACATTGATGGACCCTGGCTTCAGTGTGGCAGGTGGAGTAGGAGGATCCCCAGGGACTGCGGGTTCCCAGGCAACAGCAGAACGTTGGGCCTGGGCTCTTGTTCAGCCCCGGCCTCTGTGTGGCCTCTGGAGTTTTGTGCTTTCTCTGGGAACCGAACCCTGGGCCCCACGCATGCTTTGCGTGCTCGGTCAGTGAGCTAAGCCTCAGTCCCACCACGCTTTCTCTTGCTCACAAACACTTGGGTACCAGCCATAACAAAGGTGCCAAATGTGTTCTCGGTCACGCCTGTAGTGTAGACTGCTGTCGGGGAGCCCAGGGGGTGGGGGATCTGGGCCTTAAAAGCTAATGTGCCCTGTCCCTGGAAGTGTAGGAGAGAGCTGGGGTGCCACGTGGCTGAGGGTAGACTGCGTAACATTGGGCTCCTGGTGCCTGACAGATCGATTGCCCATTCACTCACCGTCCTGGGGCCCTACCAATGTGCCCGTCACTGTCAGACTTCCATGGCGACTTGCTGTAAATCCATCCTCGATTCCCAGCCTGCACTGGAGGAAGTGGCATCCACCCTGGTGGTGGACAGTGCAGATCGGAGAGGGGTTCCCACAAGTGCCCACCTGCCTGCCTCCTGGATCCATCCTGTCTTGCAGGACCCTTCCCTCATCCGGGGGCCCAATACTCGGGGTTCCCAGGGTCCAGAGAAACCTTTGGTGGGGTGAGGAGGCGGGGGTGTGTGGGAGCCCAGCACATGTGGCATTTTGGCAGCTGCTAACAGCTGGACTGTTTCACAGACAGCTGCAGGAATCTCCCAGCGCAGCCGTGGCCTCTGCCCGTACCCCCAGGCAGCAGCACTGCGGAGTCCTGATGGGAACTCCTCTCAACCAGACAGCGTGACTGTGACCTCCGGAGGCCCAGCATGGGCTGCCTCCCTAGCGAGACAGCATGATGGACACTTTCTGCTAATGAAGTCAAATAGCCATGAACTCAGCACTCGTAAACTTGTTTTAAGGGACGAGTACAGAAGACAAAGGCCAAGGGACTGGGGCGTGCTTAGCACACACAGGTGCGGAGTGTGTCCCATCCTTTCTGACACCGTCCCTGGTGTCTCCACTGCTGTTTACCCAGATCCCAGCATCTGTGTGCAGACTCAGGTTATGGTCCTAATCCAGCCTGGGATTCTGGGAAGTTTGCTGTGCTGTGTGACATGGTCTAGTGCACCTGCAGGGACGCTGCCCCGGACTCCAGCTCCTTTCCCTGATGGCTGGGAGGGGTGTGGTTGGGCGGACAGCTGTGAACATCTCACCCCTGCTTGCCCTAACTCCCCTCCCCCTCCCCTAAGGATAGACTGGGACAGCTTCCCACACTCAGTGTCCTCCTGAGTTACTGATTGTCAGCCACGGTGTCCTCCCCCCACTTTAGATGCTGCCATCTCTGAAGCACAGGAAAACTCACCCTAATGTGAGAGCTCGGGAAGGGATGTGGTCTCATTGTTAATGACCCCAACCATTTCAAACCCCAATAAGCTGTGTTTAAACAGCTAGTGCTGAGATTCCTAGCTACTTTTTGACTCTATACTTTTTAAGAAGATGCAACAGCTGTCAAACAGCTTCTGGATACCAGGTACACACAGGTGCGGAGTGGTGTCAGAAAGGATGGGACACACTCTGCACCTGTGTGTGTAGCTGCCTGGGTGACAGCTACAATTATCCAGGAGGCCCCATACCTGTTCCGGTAGATGTTTGCCCTCAGTCAGCTTGCATTTTAACTAAGCAGAATTTGAGCCAATCAGAAGTCTTGCACTTAGACCAATTTGGACCAATCAGCAGGCTCAATTTTGGATCAATCAGAGGCTTGAATGTGGACCAATCTCTGGCCCACTGCTGCTATATAAGCAACACTCTTGGCTGGGATTTTTTTTTTTTTTTTTTTTTTTTGACCTGCTGAAGTTTTGTGCTGGAGCACAGATCATTGATTTCTTGCATGGTGTGGGCTTGGAAGATTCTAGAAATCTATAATAGTACTTAGGGTGCTTGTCCTGCATAGTGTGGACAGAGTAGTTGCTTTCAAAAGAGCTACAAACTCTTTGGGCAGCTGATTCCTGAAAAGCTCCAGAGACCAGTGGTCAATAAAGATCCAAGATGGAGACCAGTAGTGGGTATGGCCAGCACACTGCCCACTGCTTCAAAGACTAGCTACTGGCAGAGTCAGATACTTGCGACGGCCGCAGTGGCAGTGACCGTGGCACCTGCACTGACTGGTCTTGACTTGCGGCATGAGGTACCAGAGATATAACACTAAGGGCTGAGGGCCCTTGGCGGGCAAAGCCCAGAGATGCTAGCAGAGCTGTGCTTTGCTGACTCAGGATTTCTATGTGAATGGAGCAGGCGAAACCTCAGCAGACTGATGACAGTGCCCTTCCTTCAGGCCCCGAGTGCAGCCCCCACCCAGATCTCTGCTTTACCGTCTCCATAGCTCATGCCCTCACTCGGCTTTGTCTGCAAGCAGTGTGCCTTGTCTACCCAGCCTCCCCACTGGGACACTCCTGATGGGCTTATTTTGTTTCCTGTTCTGTTCCCAGAGCCCAGGAAGTACCTGGTACGTAGTAGGTGCTCAACAAACTCATTGGATGAGTGAACGAAAAGAGCTGTAGAGTGTCTGCCACAGTGTCTGCTTGTCTGGCTGATTGTCACATATTCTGTATGTGGTTGGGAAGCTGCAGACTCTGAGTTCACCACTAACTATAGATACTTCAACTTCTCAGCTAATTCATGGCATCTTCCTTGATTGAAAGCATCTCAAGGTTTGGGATTATGTTGAATCTGTCTTTGACATATTCAGACATCTCTCTCCAAGTCTGTACTTCTCTATCCATTGGCTGTATGTCATCCATCCATCCATCCATCCATCCATCCATCTATCCACCAACCATCCAACTATCGATGCATCCATCCAAATACCTTTGCATTTATCCATCCATCCACCCATCCATCCATCTACCCATCCATCCATCCATCTATCCAACCACTCATCCATCTATCCATCCGCCCAACCATCTATGCATTCCTGCATGCGTGCATCCATCCATATATAATCCATCCATCCACCCATTCAATTACCCCTGCATTCATTTATCTGTGCACCATTCATCCTGTTATCAATCCAGTACCCATAAACCCATCACACACAGCACTTTGTCTTCTCCATAGTTAGTGTGACCACTGCTTTGCCCCTGTGTCCACTAGATCTGGTGAGGAAACAGAATCACCCAACTAATAAGGCCAGCGACCGGAATCCAGAGCCACTGCTAGGCACAGTTGCATGAATACCTTCAGCCTGATCGAACACTATGTCCATTTTCCTGGTGTGAATCCTCCCAGCCTACTCACAGTTGTCCCGGATTTCTGATGACATGAATAGGAAACCTCTGCGCAGACTTGGATGGATAGCCGGGCCTGCAGGCCTCTGGGGAGTGTGGGACCTGACTGCGGCCTGAGGGCACTGCCGGCTCTGGGGACGTGTGGATGTCAGTGCAGGTCCCAGTTATGGCAGCCCAGTCCCACACACAGTAGGAAGGGGACTCGGTTTAGCATGTCCAGAATCACCCAGAGTCTCCCCAAGAGCTGGGGAGGCCACAGCATCTGTTCACGATGTTATTTGCGGTTCTGCACTCTTGAGTTTTGAGTTTCATCTTTGGCTCTCAGCCTGGTGGTTGCAAGATTGAAGTGACACATCCAGGACACTAGAGGGTCCTCAGTGTTTCTGGTTTTTTGTTGTACAGTGTTTTTGTGTGTGCCGTTGTGTGCTGTTATGCTTTTTCCCTGTGGTCCTGTGCTGGGCTCCATGCAGTCCCAAGCAAGTGCTTCACCGAGGAGTTATACCCACCCAAGCTCTCGGAGTCCCGAGCCAGAGTTTGGGGGTTTAGGAGGTTGCCTTTGGATCCTTCTGCTCCCCGGCCCACCAGGGCCACACCACCCACTCCCTCCCTCTGTCGAAAGCCTGAGCCTCTTCCTCCAGGCTCTGCCCTCAGTGTTTCTCGGTTTCCCTGATTGCAGGCTACGGTGCTGCCATCCTGCGTCCACCGCAGGCTGCAGGCCTCTGTCACCACTCTGTGCTGGTGCTCACTGACTCAGCCCCAAGCGGCCTGCCCGACCCATTCCAGCTTCTCCCAGTTTCTCCTGGTGGACTTCGCTTGGAGCCACTCTTGCCACCAGTGTGGATATTAGACGATGTTCTTTGTGGCAGACAATAGAAACCAGCTCTGGTTAATGTCCTGGGAAAGGCTGCTTGGAGACTGGGTATTCAGAGGTCCTAGGCTGGAGCCCGTGAGTGGCTGCGTACCTGATCCCCGGGGCCTGGCCCAGTTTGGGGTGCATCATGGGCACATGGGCCATAGTGTTGGGTGACTGTCCTGTGGGGCTAGGATGAAGGCCAGGCGAGGGGGGTGCTTAATTTGGGTGCCAAGGGTCAGGGGAACCAGGAGCTCGGCAGTCCAGGTGAGCCACTGTTTGGGGCAGTATTTTAAGAAATCAAAATGATTGCAAAAAACTTATCATGAACTGAATATCAAAATCTCCATGAGAGGACTGGGGGTTTAGCTTAGCGGCATAAGTGGCTGCCTTACAAGCGTGGAGTCTTGAGTTCGATCCCCAGTACTGGGAAAAAAAAAATAGTAACACAAAATCCTTTAAAAAAAACCTCCATGAGGGGGCCAGCCCTGTACTTGCATGATGCTCCTTCCATGGCCATGATTTCCTGAGTGTCCTTTCCCTGTCCCCAGAATATTCTTCTGCAGCCCACCATGCTCTTAGTTGTGCCCTGAGGCTTCCTGGGGACAGACCAGTGGTCACTCCCTTGCTCCACATCTGCCCCAGCCCCTGTCCCCAGATGAGGTCACAGCCCTCTGTGGTCTGCCTGGATGTTTGCTCCAAGATGCCTGCACGGGACCTGGCATCTCCTCTATGTTCAACTGCACCCTCCCCTGCATGCCCCCATCTGGAGGCCTTTCCTACTGAAACCCCACCAAGCGTCTTCAAGGTCAACCTCAAGTTCACTGAATGACTATGCCAGAGGAATGCAAAATGGAACAGCATCTGTGAAAAACAGTAGAGCAATTCCTCAAAAAATAAGCACAAAATAATTTGATCCCAAAAGATTTACATCCAAGAACATCCAAGGGGCCGGGGATTTAGCTCAGCGGCATAAGCGCCTGCCTTGCAAGCAGGCAGTCGTGAGTTTGATCCCTGGTACCGATAAAAATGAAAAAGACAAAAAAAAAAAAAATCCAAGAAAAGTGAAAGATGGGTCTCCAAGGAGATACCTGCATGGATGCATTCAGATTAGCAGGATTCCCAGTAGTACAGAGGAGGGAACAATCTATGCATTCTCTGATAAATCTGGGTAGACCAAAGATGGTCCAGCTGTACAACAGACTACTATGCAGCCGTGAAAAGGAAGGGAATTCTGACACATGTGTCCACACAATGAGCCCCAGGGGTACAATGCTGAGTGAAAGAAGCCAGACACAAAAGAACAAATGCTGGCTGGTTCCCCTTTCTCGAGGTTCCCAGAGCAGTCACAGTCACGGAGATGGATAGTGGGGTGATAGTTGCCAGTGCTGGGGGAGGGGAAAATAGTGTTTAATGAGCACAAAGAGTTTCAGTTTTTCAAGATGAAAAGAATTCCAGAGATGCATGGCGGGATGGTTGCACAATACTATGAATGTACTTAATACCCCTGAGCTAGCTGTGCACCTACAGGGACAAAGATGGCAAATTTTATGCTATGTGCATTTTACCACAATTTTAAAAAGGGGAGGAGAAGAAACAGAAAAGCTCCCGAGGCTTTCCTGGCCAGACGGTGCCTTTTCTCCTCCGAACTCGTCCAAATGTTCTACCCGAGTTCCCCGAATCAGGAAGGGCTGGGGGCAAAGTCGCAGTTTGAAGCCAGCATCTGTACCTGGGCCCCGAGGCCTGGCACGGCGCCCAGCCTGGCTGCAGAGGGTGGAATGGCTGCTCCTTCCCAGGCCCTGGTACAGCCACCTGTCAAGCCCTGGGCACCTCGGGGCAGCCCCAGTCCGCTCAGGGCCATGGGGGAGAGGGGACCAGAGGGTGGCATGAGGGGGCGGCCCAGGCCCTGAGAGGCTCCCCTGACCTCCGAACCTCCTGTGACCTGGCAGTGGGCAGCATGATTAAGGTTTGGGTTTCGATGCTGCCTCTGCCAATAGCCAGGTCTCTCCCCTGTGCCAGAGCGGCACAGAACAGCCCTGACTCTGGACCTGTTGGCCCTCCCAGGAGCCCACTTTCTGTTCTCGCTAAGCAGAACCTTTATCTGCTTGTTGAACCAGCAGAAACGCTGCAGTCTCAGTGCCAGAGGATGAGCTGGGACTGGCCTGACCCAGTGACAGGCATCCGAGTGCCCCAGCGGTTGGTCACAGTGTGGCCACGGGACTCCACCGTGCCTACTGAGGTGGAAGAGGAAGTCTGCCGGGTGTTTGGGGAAGGCGATCATGGGAGCTAGTTTTCAGCAAAGAGGCTTCCGGGGAGACAGCACTTTCTCCTCCAGCCCTAAATGCAGATGTGATACCTGAAGGGTGGGCAGCCATTTTGCAGGAAAGAGGCAATAAAAATGATAACAAGATCAAGAGAAGAGCAGGAACGTGGTCCTGAATTATTGCTATTGAAGAAGAAATGAGTCAGAGTCTTTCTCCCACGAGCCGTTGTGTGTTGGACTTTTTATTTGCTTACTGCTGAATATCTTCACGTGGAATAGGCAGTCACATAGCCTCTGGACGCTTAGCTCTCAGCTCCCTTCACATTCTTTTCCATTCTTGGGCTCCTGAGCACCCCGTCATCCTTAAGGCAGAGGTGGAGTGGCCCAGCACCCCCTGAGGATGAGCGGGGGAGGCGCAGAACGTGAGCTCACCCCGGGGGCCTGTGAGGGCTGCTGGTCTCCCGGGGTGAGGAGGCTGGGGGTGTCCAGGCTTCCTCGGTGAGGGCTGAGTCAACGCTGCAAGGGAGAGAGCAAGAAAACAGACTCCTCTGGGCAGAGTCTGCCACTGGGAGGGACCCCTGCTCTCCCCAGCTCCCGGGAAAAGAGATTTGGGTACAAGGCCTGTGTTTGCACGTGGAAGCCCACGCTCCAGGACCTCTGCTGTGTGGCACACAGCGGGTACTGGACCAGCAAGAGATCACCACGCAGCCACTGCAGGGATAAGGGAAGATGCCATTGCCCTGCCCAGCCTGAGAACACGACATCTGACATTGACTCAAGACTTCCATGTACTGGGCCTGACCAGCCCAGGGGACATGAGACAACATGACAGCAGCCCTGCCTTTGGGACAGCCATGGGTCATCGGGGATGCAGGCAGCTCAGTGAGACTTTGGAGAGCCACTTTGCCAAGGGAGGAGGATAGGAGGAACCCTGGGGTGGGTGGAGGAGGGGATGGGGCCGCATGTGCAAAGGCCCTGAGAATGAGGGAAAGAGAAGGACAAGAGAGGGAGTGGGGTGATGTGGAGTTTCTGCAGGTGATGCTGAGGTCAGGAGGGAAAGAGCAGGGACACCTGTGACAGGCAGGCACCGGGCAGGGCTCAGTGGGGATGTCCTTGGGGAGAGCTGTCTCTCCTCCCGGGGGCCCCTACAATCACACACGTGCCTCACCATGGCACTGGTGTTGTCACTGCCTGTTTGTGCTGGGCTCTCTGAGACCAGGACCAAAGGCATCTTGTTCTCAAGCTCGTGCTACACAGGTGAACTTGACTTCAGGTGGACATGGGCCACGGGGGGTCAGGCCTGCAGGGACAGGAGGGGACCAGGCAGGACTGAGACCTGGCAGAGGGGTGGAGTACGGTGCGGGGGAGAAGGGACCAGGCACCAGCTTCCTGGGGACACACGGTCACGTCTGCTCTCCTGAGGAGTCAGGGAGCTGCTCAGGGTCCCAGGTTGGAATGATTGTGGTGAGGGCAGCATGGTGGGCAGGGGGGGCTGCCAGTCACGCACCCCCCCCAGGGCCTGTGCCCTGTGCTCCTGCAAAGGGCTACATGCTGTGCTGGCCCTGGGGACACTGCGTCATGTGCTGGGGAGTGTGGCAGTGGGTGACAGAGATACACAGGTCACCCTGGAGGTTGAAGAGATCCTACTGTGTGCTGGGCACCAGGCAGCCAGATCTCTGCCGGAAGCAGCTTGGTTCATCTGGGGTGTCCCTGAGTGTGTGCAAATGCACCCATCTTTCGGGCGAGTGGGGAGTGGCGTGTGTGTGTGTGTGTGTGTGTGTGTGTGTGTGTGTACCCATGCATGTAGAGAGTGCAGTCAGGCTGGGTGGGCACTGAGATGGCTCTTCCTGGTGGCAGCAGCTGTGACCTGGGGGCTCCTGTCTGCCCTGCCCTGGGGAGGGGCCCGGCCCAGCTGTGGCCTGTCTGTCCTTCCCTGCTGTCTTCCCATGACCGATGCAGGAATGTCTCCCTAATCAAGGCGGAAAGCACAGGCGTGGGCCTCCCCAGCTCTGTGCTGCAGCCACCTGTCAGGGCCTGGGAAGTCCCCGCCCCAGCCTCCCAGCCCCTGGGGGGGGAGGACACTGGGGGTAGGATGTCTTGGTCCAGAGAAGCTGGGGAGGGGCTCAGCATGGGAAGCAAGAGGCAGGTGGCTCTCCCTGGCCCTCTTCCCGAGGTCCTCCCATAGCCAGCCCTGCCAGGAACAGGTGATGTCCTGAGTCCCAGCGTAGCCAGCAATAGCATGAAGTGACCTCAATGGGGAAACTGAGGCAGAGGTGGGGTGCTGATTGGTCCACGTCTCTCAGTAAGGAGATGACAAAGTTGTCCACTTCCAGTGGGATTTTTTTTTTTCCAGTTCTGGAAGTTGTAAGTCTGAGACATGGGTGGCAGCATGATTAGTTCTTTTTCATGTTGTTTCTTTTCTTTTTTTTGTACTGGGGCTCAAACTCACGTTTATGTTGTTTCATGTTCCATTTAAAAATTTATTTTAAAAACTTTAGCGTGTGTTTGCTGCAGTGGTCTTGATCCCGTTCTGGACTGCCCCACCCCATCTGCCACCCTCGCCTGGTCCAGTCACTCCCTGCAGTGTACATCCTGGGTGGGACCAGGGGTGACAGGTAATAGAACCACCCAAGCCAGGGTGGTGTCACCAGCTGAGGCCTCACCTAGACCTTCTGGAAGCTCCTGAGAATCCCTAGCTCCTCCCTGGGTTTAAGTCCAGCCCATCAAGCTTCAGACTGTGAGGCCAGTGACTGTCCCCGCCTTGTCCTTTGTGTCCCAGTGGCTGTAGGTAAAGGCCCTGGGTGTTTGGGCTTTATGCCTGAAGTTGGGGTGCAGTCAGGGGCTGTGCAGTGATTGGCGATTATTGCCTGGGGCTTGAATGGCCGCTGCCCATGGGAGGTTGTGGGTGATGAACAGTTTGTTGCTCAGGGTACGACACACTGGGCTGTGTTCCTGCAGAGATGTCACTGTCCTCCACTGCATCCTGGACGTTTCCTCCACCCAGATGCTGCAGGGTGAAGCCAGACCTTGGCAGAACCTTTAAAGGAAGGACGACTTGGGCAGCCCCGGGCTTGTTTTCTAGGGAGCACAGATGGGATCCCCTGGACTAAGACCCCACCTGTCCCTCGTCATTTTCTTAGGTCTAGTTTTGAGACATCTGGTCTTCCTCGCCCTCTCTTTGTCTCTCCTTGGAAGATGAGGGCAGGGGGAGGTGCCTATGAGTCACCGCATGAGTCATGGAGGACACGGAGAACACAGGCAGGCCTGGGGATGGGAGGTGCTTGGCCTGCTTGTCTGTGTGTGTGTGTGTGTGTGTGTGTGTGTGTGTGTGTGTGTGTTTGCATGCACTTGGGTGAGCGTACCTTGTAGGAGTCCTGAGTGCAATGGACAAGTGTGCATTAGATCATATGAGCGTGCACCAGAGCAAGTGTGCACAGATGGGTTGCACATGGTGTGGAAAAGGCTGAGGTGGGGACAGAGGAGGGAACATGCTTTGGCCTCTCGCTTTATTTATTTATTTTGGTACCAGGAATCAAACTCAGAACTTTGCACTTGCTAGGCAAACTTTGCTGCTGAACTATGTCCTTGGCCCCTGGCCTCTCATTTTTAAAGCAGACAAGCTCACCAAAGCTGGGCCACTTGGTCCCTACAAGGACAGGGCAGTCACCTGGGCACAGGGACCCTCCTGAGCAGGTGTCCAAGTTAACAGGTGGGGGCTGACCCTGTGTCTGCTGGAGTCCCGTGGCTGCTTGGATTGTGGCCCTCGGGAGCGGCAGATTCATCCCCCAAGTGGACTCAACGTGAAAAGTGCTAGAATTCATCTAAGATATATTTCATCCATGAATTCGTTGGGCAAATATGTTTGGCTCACAGGGGATCCCAGAAGACAGAACACGGGATAGACTGTGCAGAGGGGAAGGGACTGGGGAAGGGCAGGAGGGCAGAGCAGGTGGGTGTGGAGTAAAGATGATCCAGATTGGCCTGGGTGCCCACCGACAGTCCGGGACCAGGGCAAGCATTTCGTGTCGCAGACCTTTACAGCAAGCCCAGACTTGAGTCCTGTTGCAGGAGGACTGTTCGTAAGTCAGACTCCTACAGAAGCCGACAGGTGAGTCTTAGCCTGTGAAGGTTCGATGCTCGAGTGTTCACTGGGGACTCCCTGTACTAGTAAACTGACACAGCAAATGCACCCCACCATCCAACTGTGTGACTCTGGGTCCACTCCCCGGTGCTCCTAGCCCTGGGAGCAGGAATGGAAGAGTGGGCCGATGAGTGGGGATCCCAAGGGGCCAGCGACCCAGCGGCCCCTTCATGTCCCCGGAGCCATGGGATGGGGTTGCCCGCCTATGTCCGGGTTCCTTGGCCCTGAATTACCTGAGAAAATCAGCTCGTTCTATGACTGGGCCCTGCCGGAAGTATCATGTCCTCTACTCATTCCCTGAAGACCTACTGTGTGCGCCCGAGGGACACATTGAAGGGGAGTCACAGCCTGTCCTTGTCAGTAGGTGAGATTGCAGAGGTGTCAAAAGAGACCTTTGAGTATACCAATTTGCTCCCTGTTTACAGATGGGGAAACTGAGGCACAAAGGGGAGATAATGGACACAAAATAATTCACAAAACCTGACTCAAGCCCTGGTCCTCTTGCTCTGGGCTGGGAATCTTTCCCTCCTCATCCAGGAGAGAGCGCATGGAGAGACACAGGTGCCATGATTAGGGGAGGCTGGGCAACTCGGACAGACTGAGAAACAGGGTAGAGAGGAGGGAGGAAGCTCAGGGTTCTGTGTGAGCTCCAGGGGTGCCGGGATACATGGACGGAGTGTGTCCACCGATTTCCCCTTGAGTCTAGAACCGTGCTGGGTGCGCAGTCAGCCGTCAGCACCGCTGTGGGGCGCAGAATCACAGAGCAGGCCCTGGCCAGAGCAGGAGACTGGCTCTGGGGCCTCAGTTACCCCGTTAATGTCTCCTCTTGGGGTAGGTGGGGCGGGAGCTCCTCACCCTGAGCTCCGAAGCAGGCAGGGGTTGAACCAGGGGCTTTGCACTGAGCGACATCCTTTTTGAGACAGGGTCTCGCTGACTGGCTAAACTGCCCAGGCAGGGCTGGAGCTGGAGATCCTACTGCTTCAGCCTCCCATGGTGCTGGGATCACAGGCGTGCGCCACCACGTTACTTATGGCTCCGGGTTTTATCTCAGCCATAGGGTGCCTGACTCGGAGGTCCAGTGTGGCCCAGCTCTCCCTGGTTCCCCAGCCAGCTGGCCCTGCAGAACCCAGGCCGTGACAGCCAAGCTGCTTCTCAGAGGTCCCCCGCAGGCCCCTGGTGAGGTACCGACCCCCACCAACTCGGCCGGCACCCTGGTCCTCACCTGCCCCGGAAGTCAGCCAGGGTAATGCAGACTCAGCACGTTAGCTTTCTGATGCCAGCCACCCTCCTTTCTTGGCATATTGCCTTCCCCGGCCCATGCTACACCTTCCCAGCCTTCGGAACAACACTGGCTCCTTCTGGCCCCTTCTCTAAGTTTCCTCAAAGACAGTGCCATCCTGCACATAGCTGGACCCTCTTGGTGGCAGTTTGGTGTCCAAAGCTGGGCATCAACCCCAGCTTTCATGGAGTACTGAGTGAGGACAGAGGAGGGGAGGGACTCGGCTACAGTTTTCAAAAACTTGCTCTGTAGCCCAAACTGGCCTCAAACTTGCAGCCTTCCTGCTTGTGTGAACAATCACCAGCTGAGACTACAGATGTGTGCCACCATACCCAGATTTTTGTTTTTTGGTACCAGGAGTCAAATTCAGGACCTTGAGCTTGCCAGGCAGGAACTATGCCCCTGAGCTACATCCCCAGGCCCCACACTCAGCTTGTAATTAAGTCTTTTACTCTGAGACAGTTACAGATTCATACACATTTGTAAGAAATTACACCAAGCCAAGCATGATGGTCCATACCTGTAATCCCAGCAGCCCTGAAGGCTGAGGCAGGAGGATCACAAATTCAAGGTTAGTTTGAGTATCTCATTGACACACTGTCTCAAAAACAAAGTCTCCTGGTGGTAACGTTTTGCAAAACTCACAAATGAGATCCCAGCCTGGATATGGCCATCAACACAGTCATGACCCAGCACACTTCCACCAGCTGGACCCCTCCTGTGCCGTCTCATACCACACGTCTGCCCTCGGGTCCCCACCCCCTGCTTTACCCCTGGCAGCCACTATTCTGTTTTTCATTTCTGTAACTCTGTCATTTCAAGAATGTCGTATAAATAGGATCACATGGTGCAAACCTCTCAGGATTGGCTTTCCTCACTCGGGCTGACTCTGGAGAGACAGGGAGGGCGGTGTGCACCGCAGCTCGGGCCTTTTTATTGCAGAGTAGTTTTCCATGGTGCTGATGTTCCATGGTTTGTTTAATTCTGCCTCTGTTGAAGGACGTCTGGGCTGTTTCCAGGTTTGGGCTGTTATGAATAAAGCTGCTATAAACATTCCTGTACAGGTTCGCGCGTGTATGTGTGTGTGTGTGTGTGTGTGTGTGTGTGTGTGAACACAAGTTTGCATTTCTCTGAGAGAAATGCCCAGGAGTGCAATTGCTGGGTTGTATGGTACTTGCACGTTTGGCTGGTAAAGAGATTGCCGAACTGTTTCCAGAGAGGCTACACCACTCCTCACTGCCACAGCACCTTTCCAGAGCCCCTGTCTCGCTGTGTCCCCACCAACATTTGCTGTGGCCACTGCTTTTGATTTCAGCCATGCTGACAGTGATGGCTCACCGTGTTTTATGTGTGTATTTCATAAATAGCTAATGACACCACACATATTCTCACGTGCTTATCTGCCATCTGTATACCCGCCTGGATGAAATAAAAGTCTCTTTGTGTGTTTTACCCATTTTCTAATTGGGTATCTTTTTTAAATTGTTGCATGTTGGGAGTTCTTTATATGTTCTAGATACCGGTCCTCTGTTGGGGGAATGGCTGCAAATATTTTCTTTTGGTCTGTAGTTTCTCTTTTCCATCTTTGTAACAGAGATTCACAGAGCAAATATAAAGAAATTGTTTTTGTTTTTGTTTTTGTTTTTGAGACAGGTCTCAAGCTGCCCGTGAATTCACTATACAGCCCAGACTGGCCTCAAGATGACAACAATCCTCCTGCCTCAGCCTCCGGAGTGTAGGAATTATAGGCATGTACCAAAATGCCCAGCAAATTAGGAATATAAATTTTAATGAAGTTAAACTTCCCAATCTTTTCTTTTATGGCTAATGTTTTGGTGTCAACTGTGGGACCTGCTGACATGGCCCTAGATTGCAAAAATGTTCCCTATTTTCTAAAAATTTTGTATTTTTACATTTATATTTAAGATCATGATCTATTTTGAGTTCTGTTTTGTATAAAATGTGAGAATTGGTTTAAGGTTCATTTTCTTTAGGTCTGTCTTTCCTCCTTTGAATTACTTTTGCATTCTGATAAACACATCAGCCGGGCATATTTCTGTGGCCTGTGTCTGAGTTGTTTTTCTGTTCCAGTGATCTGTGTCACCCACGATTCCACAATCCTGAGCACAATCAGTATTTAACAAAAAATCAGGTAGTCAGACTCTTCATACATTGTGCTTTTCAAAATTGTTTCAAAGAGCCTAGTTCCTTTGGTTTTCCATATAATTATGGAATAATCTTTTCTAGATCTATAAGACATCCTGCTGAGATTTTTATAAGAATCACATTAAATCTGCATGCCAATTTGGGAAGAGAAGACATAATTTTTTTTTTACATCTTTATTATGCTGCCTCTTCTAATTCAGTAATATAGTGAGTCTCTCCATTTATTTATATTCTTGATTTTGTATAAGTGTTTTAAAGTTTTCAGCACCCACTCAAATTTAGTATCTTTGGTTTTTAAAAATTTATACCTAAATAGTTTGAGTAATTGTAAATGATATTTTAAATTTTGGTGAGCATGCTACAGTATAGAAATAGGGCTCAGGATAGCTGTAGGTGTAGGGTTCTTTTTTTTTTTTCTGGTTACTAGGGCTTGAACTCGGTACTTATGCTGCTGAGCTAAGTCCTCAGCCTTTTGTCTTGACTCTATGAAACTGAAGCTTCCCCTGTAGATCTCTCCCGCCTACCAGGAGAGTTTTATCATGAACAGGGGTGTTTGGTGTAGAGTGGATATTCATTCTTTATTAAATGCTTGCAAGAATTGTTTGGTGAAATCACTGGGGCCCAAAGAATTCTTTTGGAAGTGTTTTTAAATTACAATCACCTTACTCATGATTATAGAGCTCATCAAATGATTTCCTATTGGGTGTGCTGTGGTAGTTTACATTTTTCTAGGATTTGGTACATTTAATCTAAAGTCGTCAAATTTAAATATGATTAACAGTTCATAGTATTCTTTTATTATCCTTTTGATGTCTGTTATGCTTGTGGCGACGTGCCACGGCTCATGCTGGATACTGGTGATTTCTTTTCTGTTTTCTTCATCAGTCTTGCTAGAGGTTTGGCAGTTTTTGAAACTCTTTTCAAAGCAGCAGCTCTCCAGTGCACTGGTATTTTTCTATTGCTTCCCCACTTGCAGTTTCATGGACTTCTGCTCTGATTCCTCCCGGCGTCATGCTGCATCTGTTGGGCTGGTTCTGCTCGTTCATCCCTCGGCCTTTACACGGAACACTTACTTCTCTTTCACGGTCTGCATTCAGGGCTCGCCACTTCCCTGTAGTTACTATTTTAGCTGCAGCCTGCAAATTTTGCTGTGTTGTGGTTTCATTTTCGGAGGACTCAATGTATCCTTGGGTTTCCTTCAAGAAATTCCCCCTTGATCAGTGAAATATTCGACTTGGAAGTACTTTGCTTAGTTTCCAAATGTTTGGAGATGTCACCTTACCTTTCTGTCGTTGATTTCTTATTTGATTCTGTTGTGGTCAGAGAACCCCCGCGGCCTGATTTGCATTATGTTAAATTTACTGAGGTTCGTTTTATTGGTCAGGTCTCTCTTGGTCCATATTTAAAGACCCCTGAAAATAGGAAGCACTGCGCTGTTGGGTGGAGTGTCCTGTAGTGACCAGAGTCTCCAGATGATGTGGAATTCTTCTCTGTCCTCGCTGATTCTCTGCTTCGAATTCTATCAGTTACTGAAAGGAGGTGCTGAAGTCCGAGGGTGTGTTTATTTCTCTTTTCAATTTTCTCAATCTTTGCTTTGTCCATTTTACATTCTTGTTGCTTGTTGCGTACATGTTAGAATTGCAACGTCCTTGACACTGATTGACCCCTCTGCCATGTTTGTTTCTCTGACTCTGGTAATTATCTTTCCTTTAAGGTCTGCTTTGATGTGATAGTCGCCTCTCCTTTTTTGGTTAATATATATTTGCACAATATATATCTTTCCACACTTTTTAATTTCAACCTGCCTGTATTGTTACAGGTTTTTTTGGCACTGTGAATTGAACTCATGACCTCGGGCTAACAGGCAGGTGCTTATACCGCTGAGCTAAATCCCCGGCCTTATGTTGTTACACTTGAAGTCAGTTTCTCATAGACAACATATGGTTGAGATGTTTTTAAACTCATTCTGCCAATTTCTTTCTTTAGTGAATGTATTTAGATCATTAACATTTAATGTAGCTATTGCTATATTGGGGTTTAAATTCTGTCTTTTTTTTGTTTTTGTACTTCTGTTTGTTCTCTGCCCCCCCCCCCTCTCTTTGGTTTGTTTGGTTATTTTGAGACAGGGTCTCACTATGTACTCCAGGCTGGCCTCAAACTCTCTATGGAGCTCAGGCTGGCCTCAGCTTTGCAGATGTGCAGTGATCTTCCTGCCTCTGCTGGGATCACAGGCGTGCCCTGTTTTTCTCTTTTCTTTCTCTTGCCTTCCACTGCATTACTTGGACATTCTTAGGAATTCCATTGTTATTTATCTATAGTGTTTTTAAGTGTACAGCTTTTTGAGTGGTAGTTTCTCTGGGTACTGCATTACATAACACACCATACTGGTACTTTTATTTGATCAGTTTCAGTAAAGCATTTAAACTTATGTTCAAATCCTTCACTCTTTCATTTCTAATACAAATGCCTTAGTGATTTCCTCCATGTACACTGAGAACCGCGTCAGACAGTGCTGCAGTGTGGTCCTGGGGATTGAGCCCAGGGCCTTCACGCTAAGCAGCATCCTCCGTCCTTTGTTTTGTTTTGTTTTAAAATTTATTTTGAGGTAGCCTGGGTATGGTGGCACTCCTGTAACCCCAGCACTTGGGAGACTGAGGCAGAAAGATCACTGGAAGTTTCAGGCCAGCCTGCACTACATAGTGAGACCCTGCCTTAAAAAAAAAAAAAAAAAAAAAAGACAAACATATTTTGAGACAGGTCTTGCTAATCTACGTTGCCCAAATTGGGCTCAAATGTGTGATCCTCCTGCTTCAGCCTCCCAGAGCACCGGGATTAGAGGCCAGAACCACCACACCCAGCTCAGTGCTATAATTTTTGCTCTAACTGTCAAACACAGAAACAGAAGGAAGCCCGCGGGGTTCGGCCACATCTCCACACGTTGCCTCCTGCCTTCCTTCCTTGTGCTCCGGGCTCCGTCTTTCACCGCTTCCTGTCTGAGGAGAGAACTTCCTTTAGAGCCCGTTTGCTGGTGTCAAGCTGTCTGCACCTTCCTTCGCCCCAGAAAGGCTCCGAGCTGACAGGTCTTTTCTTACCCGCCCTTCTGGGTACTTCTGCTGCTCCTGAAGAACCCCTGTCTTTCTGAGCTGCCATTTCTCTCTCACTCCTTTCAAGATTTTTTCCTCATTTTCAGTTTTCAGGAGGTTTGAGACGAGGTGGATTTCCTCCAGCTTCTCTCCTTCGGGTTTCCACGGCCTCTCTGTGCACCAGCTGCTCTGTGGCCCGCTCCCACACAGAGGCTCAGCCCTTATTTCTCCCCCGTGCTTTCTCCTCCCTGACTCCAGCGACACCCGCCTTAGATCTTTTGTTATTGTTCCTCGGCTCCCCGCGGCTCTATTCAATTATTTCAGTGGATTTTCCTCTCTCCTCTCTCCGGTTCAGGGGAAGTGATGTCTATTGTTATTTTCTCTCAGCTCACTCTTTCATCTGGCCCACGTTTGAGGTCCTTCCTTACATCTTCTGCTGCTTTTCTGAGCCTTTAAGTCTTTCCTCGTCTCAGGTGTTAGTAACGTTTTGATTATTTTGGAGCTGGCACACATCGACGGCCTTTTTCATTCAGTGTGAGATCTGCCTGGTTCTCAGCATAGTGCATGACACCAGAGCCTGGCCTGTTAAGCTAGGGGACACCGAATTGTAGTAAATGCCCTGCTTTTGTTGCTTCCCGGTGCTGGCGTGGGTGGGGCCACAGAGTCTCCTGAGGTGTCTGACTGGTGTCATAGGCTGTTTTCTGTTGCTATAATAAAGTCCCTGAGGCTGGGAACTTTATAAAGGAAAGAGGTTTATTTTGGCTCATGTGTTTGGAGTTGGAGCAGTTCAAGAGCAGGTGCCTGCATCGACTTGGCCTCTGATGACAGCCTAATGCTGCGTTGCAACTGGAGCAGAAGTGGAAGGAAAGCCAGCATGTGCAAAGAGGAGATGAGAGTGTGAGTGAGGCTGACACGTGTAATGGTCCCCTCTGGGCAACTAACCGACTTTCTCGGAATGCCAAGAAGGAGATTCCTGAGGACTCCAAACTGCTCCTAACGTCCCCCAACTCAAACCTTCAGTGATCCTCCCGCCTCAGCCTCCCAAGTGTTGGGATCACAGGTGTGCACCACTATGCCTAGGAATTTATATGAAACCGGGTGTAAAGAATTCCCTTTGTCTCTGAACCCAAACTCTTACTGCCCTCCCCACAAAGCCGTCCAGTGTAATTGATAAATGCACTTAAATACACACGAGTCCTCAAAAAGTAGGCTTTGTGTGTACCTGTTGTAAGTTTCCATGTACGGTATTGTGTCAGTAATTCTGCTTTTATTTATTATTATTATTATTTATTTATTTATTATTATTTATTATTTTTTTTCTCTTTTTACTCAAAACTAGTCCTTTTGGTGCATGTGGCCATTCAGATGTGACATCAAGCATGTGCCATTTTTTGCTCTGCCCTTCATCTTGGTGGCCTGCAGCTCTCAGCTGCCACAGGAACCCCAAGACACACACACACACACACACACACCCTGGCTGCACCAGGCTGGGCTGCTGGGCTACAGGCCCAGGCGCTCATGACGGCTGTGAGTTCCGGCTTTTGGCTTTTTGAGGCAGCCCCTGTTTATGCTCCTGCTGGCAGTAAGTGGGAAATCCTGTTAGGAAGACTAATTAATGTCACCTTAGGGATCCTCTGGTTGGGCTGAGATTATTTTGGCCAAGTGAACAGCTGCCCCCTTGGTTGGTGTTTGGGCTTGTGAATAATTCGGTCCCCCTGGACTCCTCTGGGTGATCAGGAGAGCATCCCCAATGGAGGAAGACAAGGGCCTGGGGTGGAGAAGCATCCAGAAGCAGGGAAAGACTGGATCTGCAGAGATGCAGAAGCAAAATAGCCTGCCGGGTTGCAGCAGGAAGGGGAGGAGAGAGAGGCAGCCTGGGCGCAGCAGAGCACATAGGCTCTGGGTATTTGTCAACTCAGTGGGCAGAGGGAGGCAGGCAGGCACGGCCCAGGGCTCTGGACACTTGCTGCAGAAGTGGACACGGTCCTGGGATACGTGTTCAGTTTGAGCAGCGAAAGCTGGACGGTTTTCCAGAGTGGCTGTCACAATTTCTACTCCCCTCTGCGGCAGCACCCTAAGAGCTCCAGTTACCCCATGTCCCCACCAGCACTTGGGATTAGTTATGATTTTCATATTAGCAATTTCAGTGGGTTGGCGGTGGTCTCTTGCAGTGGCTGTCATCTGCATAATAACAATGTTTTCATATATTTAGGCAGGATCCCTTGGGAGGAGCTTGTGTGTGAAGATTCTGCTCTGGGTCGCTTGCCTCTTTTCTACTGATTGCTTCTTTTCCTTTGGGTTTGAAGGTGTTCTCCGTATCTTCTGGTTAGGGGTACTTCATCAGTTACACGTTTTGCAAATGCAGTTGTCTCTCAGTGTCAGCGGGGCTTTGGCTGAGGAACCCTGGGGACACCAAAATCTGTGATGTTTGAATTTCTTATGAAAATAGTGTAGCATCTGCATACAACCTGTGCCCCTCCTCCCAAGGGACCCTGCATACGTCCTCTCTAGATTGCTTATCGAACCTAACGCAGTGTGAATAGTACAGTAATAATAGTACAGTAATAACTAGTTCTTATATTGCAATTTTTAGGGACTATTGACAAGAAAAAAGCCTGTCCATGTTCAGTGCAAATGCAAATGCCACACACTGGGACGTGGACCTGAGGACACACAGCCTGTGGGACCCACGAAGGATTCTAAGCCTGGGAGGAAGGTGGTGGAATTGTTTCTCAAAGCTCCCTCTAGCTGCAGCGTGCAGGACAGACAGACCGAGAGACAGGAGGAGGGGTGGAGTGGAGAGGTGGCCAGGACAAGGGCCTTGGGATGGAGGTCTTAAAGATACTTCAGGAGAAGAATGGACAAAAAAACGCCTGCCGCATCAGGTCATGACAAGAAACGAGATGTGCGTGGAGACACAGCCGGGGGCACCGAGGCTGGCGTCCAGGTCTCGGGCCAGCTGACGAGCTGACGCACTCGCTGCCACTCGTCGCCTGCAGCCAAAGGCAGCTTTGTCTTCCAATTCTTCCCAGGCCTGCTGGCCAGAGATGCGCTGGGGTCACCGTCAGGACACTGCAGAGAGTGGCTAGTGTGGAATCGAAGGCTTCCATGGCAACCCGGACACAAATGTCCCCCACACTCTAGGCTGATCCCAAGAAGACCCTGTGCCCCGGGTGATTTGGCAGTTGCAGATTCTGGGCCCAAAGGGGAAAGACAATGTCCTCCCTGTCTGCAGCCTCCCAGGCCCGGTGAGCCCAGGCTTGGGGACATGAGCCTCCCTCAGACCCCGAGGGAAATGTAGGGACAGATCAGCCCTGGCAACGACCACACGGGCATCGGAGCTGAGTTCCTTCCAGGGAGCAAGGCCCCCGCATGGGCACCCCAGTTAACCTCCTGCAGCCCCTGACCCTGGTCTCCAGTGTTTACTTGGAGTCCCCAGCTCTCACCATCCTCACAGCTTGGTGCAGATGGGCCTGAGAGCCCTGGGGCTTTCACGCAGTCACAGATTCTTCTGATGGCTGCTGGCCACAGAATGAGGAAAACAGTCACCGCCCCAGTGACCTCCAGCACAAACGCGGCTTCCTTCACTTCACAGATGAGGCTGCCGACTCGTCCAGGTTTACACAGAGTGTCAGGGGCAGGATTTGAACCCGGGCTGGCTGAGCTCAGCAGCCCCCTTCCTTTCTGCCTCTTGGATAGTGGTGACTGTGGAGATTTGGATGTCTTGCCCATGGTGATGACTGAGGCTTTGCCGTCACATAGCTCCATGTGGGATTGGTGTGGCTCTGCTGGGTATGGGGAAGGAAAGTCTTGAAAGAGCCTAGGTGTATACCCTGGGGTTGCCCCACCTCCCTGGGTGACCCTGGGCAAGTCATTTTTTGCTAGGGTCTCAGTTTTCCCAACTGAGCAATGGGATGATCTCTGTCCAGAGGTGCTGCTGGGAGTCTTGGGGAGCACTATGACAAAGTATGGCATAACTGAAGCGGGGCTTATCTGCTGTTGGCCTGTGCGACTTCTGCAGATTCCTGCTGGCACCTAAGCTGACCTTTCCTGTCCCTCTCTGGTATTGGGAAGAATTAGTACACTTTTCCACTCTGGTCCTTTCTAGTCTGCACTTTTTCCAACTTAGTCAGTCTCCAGCTGCTCAAGTCGCCAGGCAGGCCCTGGGTTCTAGCCAAGGGTGCTGTACCCACCCAAGACTGCAGACTAGGCCAGATGGGCAGCTGGTACTGATGACCAGAAATAGCCCTGATGGGAGATTCTGCCTTTCCTGTGCTCAACCACTTCCTGTCTGTCACAGCACAGTCTCTAGAAGGTTCTCCTTGGAGCCCAAGGACGCCCATTGAGCCTTTCTCTGTTGTTTTCTGGGTGTCCTTAGTAGAAGACATGAGAGATGGGCTGTCTGGTTGGCGTCCACTCCTTTTCCACTCTCCTAGCAGGACCCCATCATGGCTGCCTAAGGTAGATACCATCCAGTTTCAAGGTGGGCCCTGATTGGTTGAAGTCAATCTCATCTTTCAGGCACTGTGATCGTAATTGGCTCAGATATGGACATATGACCCAAGTAAGGCCAATCAGAGCAGAGATCTCTGTGAGCTCGCTGAGAGGCAGAATCTCCCTATGTCCACGGAATGATGGAGAGCGACCATAGGCCTAGACCCAACTGGGAGCCCTCAGCCTGGGGAGGAGCAAGTGTGAGAACATGAGGCCAAGAGGTGAAAGCATAGAAAACAGCTCCTGTTTCCCTGTTTACATGGCTGGATCAAGCTTCACGCAGAACTTCAGATACCCCTGTGCTTTTTGCTTGCTGCTAAGCTCCAACATTTCCGCTTTTAAAGCCACTATGAGTTGAGTGTTCTGTTCATTGGAACCTGCATAGGGCTTATCACACAATTCGCACCAGGCTGCAGGTCCTCTTCCTGCGTCTCCAGCATGTATTCCTGACCACTGGCAATGCTTGTGGGGAAATAAGGGCCACAGATGTGCCTTTCTTGTCCTTAGCCTCAGAGCCAGAGGACTACTGGGAGGCCTAAGCCCCACATTCCCATTTTGCAGATGGGAACAGCGAGGCTCCTCCCAACCCCTCTTCCAGGACATTGGCAGTGTCCCTGGAGAAGGGGCAGAGGATCCAGCTTGCTCTGAGTCCCCGGGCTCAGACCTGTGGCCAGGCTTTCTGACCCCTGTCCTCCCTACACCCCAGTTCACCTGAGAATGAAGCTGGTCTATGTCTTGCTAAACCTGGAGGAGGCCTCTCATGGCTATGCTCTCACTGAGTGAAGCTCCATAGGCCCTGCTGCCGACAGGGTGCAGAGGGAAAATCTCTAGTGACACTGTAGGCCCCATCCCGTCATCCCTCAAACTCTTTCTTCCCCCTGTGGCAATGGGGAGAGCCAGGGCCTGCAGAAACCTTCAGCAGTGTCTCCTTCCTTCCAGCCCCTCTGGGTATCCTGAGGGCGGGCAGGAGCTCTGCAGCCTGACTTGGGAAGACTCAGGTCACTTTTGCCACTTTGCTCGGCCTCTTGCTGGCCTGTGAAGGCCCCGCTCCCCTGGGAGCTGCTGGCCCCCTCATTTCATTCAGCAGAGCTGGAGGCCTGGCAGGTGTGCAGTGTTTGCCCAGCTGAATTAAACTTCTGGTTCAGTTTTTTGTTTAATGTTTTCTCTTAGGGCTGGGGATACAGCTCAGCGGCAAAGCACCTGCCTGGCAAGTGCAAGGTCCTGAGTTCCATTCCAGATACAAAAACAAAAATGTTTTCTACTAATACCTTAATTTATTGTATGTTTCCTGGCTTGTCTTTCATTTGCTTGTATTATGTTTATTCTATTTTTCTACCCTTTTTCATTGGCTATACAAACTGATTGGTTTTTTGTAGCCCAGGCTGGTTTCAGATTTGCAACAATCCTCCTGCCTCAGCCTCCTGAGTGCTGGGATTACAGGTGTGAGCCACCAGGCCCGGCTCTCTTGTTTTGGTTTTGTTTTTTGAGACAGGGTCTTGATATACCGTTTAGGATGGTCTTGAACTCACAGTGATCCTCCTGCCTCAGCCTCCCAAGTGCTGGGATTACAGGGCTGTGCCACCCTAACCTCATTTTGGCAGGTTCTTACACACACATTAACATACACAATCATTTTCATCCTGTCACCTCCCGTGTCCCACCCTTCCCCTGATTTCACATTTTTGGGGGGCAATGCATGTGCTTGCTTCGAGCCCCATGACCTGTCTTCATGTCTTCCTTCTCCTTGTGTAGCAAAGGCCTCCCTTTTACTTTCTCGTCGTCCTCTTTAGATTCCACACACTAGGGAGGACGCGCGCGATGTGTCTTTGAGTCTGACCCGTTTCACGCCAGGTCACGGTCTCCACATCTACCCATTTTCCTGCCAGTGATGACATGCTTCCCTTCTTTACAGCTGAAAAATACTCCCTTGTATGGAGTAAATAAAATGGACCCCTTTATTCCTTCCTCTATCGACAGTACCTGAGCTGGTTCCTTAACTGCTGCAAACTTGCCAGCATAACCGAGGGGAAGCAGGTCTCCCGGGGTGCACTGACTTTGATTTCTTTGCATATGTGCCAAAGCCTGGGGTCACGGGGAGCATGTGGTCCCATACCTCTATTCTAAGCCTTCTGAGGAACCTCTGTGCTGGATCCCTTAGTGGTGGTGCTGATTTACATTCCCACCGGCCGTGCAGAAGGACTCATGCACCCATGCTGCATTGTGACTAGCATTTATTGTCATATGTGTGTGTGTGTGTGTGTGTGTGTGTGTGTGTGTGTGTGTGTATGTATATATATATGCACTTTTTTTTTGGTGGTACCAGGGATCAAACTCTCAACCTTGCACTTGCCAGGCAGGTGCTTGTGCCACTGAGCTAAATCCCCCACTCTGTTTTTTATACTCTTGAGGGCAGCCATGCTGATTGGAGTGAGACAGGCTCTCAATGAAGTTTTGATTTTTCATTTCCCCATTTCTCTTTTTATTTTTGGTGCTGGGCACTGCGCTCCATTTCCAGCACCCCCACAGGCCCTCATGCAGTGGCCCAGGCTCACCTTGAATTTGCACTTATGCTGCCTCAGCTTCCTGAGTAACTGGAATTACAGGTGTGCATCAGGGCACCCAGCTGGTGCTTTTCTTATTATAAACCCAGCACGTGGTTATTGTCAAAAACATTGAAACACACACACAAAAACTGAAAATACCACAGAGGAAAGACAAGATCACTTATGACTTAGCAATTTTGATGGTTTCACCTCAACTTTTTCCTGGAGGGGTGTATTCTTTTTCTTACTAAATCTTAAACTGGTGCCGTGGCCAGAGCCTGTAATCCTAGTGCTCCCAGTGAGTCAGGGGACTCACTCTGAGATCAAAGCCAGCCTGAACTACACAGCAAGACTCAAAAAACTGAAACAAAACAAAGCAAAACAACACAGTCTTATCCTTGGCCGTTTCTTATGTCAGCACTGTTCTTCAAAGCCATCGTATTTAATGGGTGCATAATATTCTGTCCAGTCACTTTACTACTCAGATGGTCACAACATCCTGCAGCCCCATTACACACACACACACACACACACACACACACACACACACACACAGATGCACGCACACACGCACATCCTCCAGCCCTCACACATGCCTGGCACCCAGGGCCGGAGGCTCCACAATAGGGGGATTTCCCAGGGGACAGTGAACAGTGCGCTACACACGTGCGCCCCGCAGGGTGGGGTTCCAGCCTTTTCCTCCTACTGTCCCTTAGACAGACAGACAGATGGCCAGACAGACAAGACAGGCAGATGAGAGGCACTGGGTGAAGGTGGAGGCAATGGCTGCTCTGGGGTGTGGGCCTTTCCAGGGGAGGTTGGAGGGCGAAGGGGGGGTTGTTGAGAGCTTGTTCAAGGTGCAGTTGGGACCATGCGGAGCTGACCCAGGGGTGACACCTTGGTCCACCTCTCTGACGATCAAGGGGGTGCTGAAGTCCAGTGGCTGGGCCTTTCTCTCCACATGGCCTGGCCAGGCTGCCTGGGCTCTGTCCCCAAGCCACGTGAGCTGCTGAAGCAGGGAATGCACCTCTGGTCCCCAGGTGGAACAGAGGGGCTAGGGACAGGACAGGGAACCTGGAGACTGTGCCCAGGCCTGGCCCCAGGGTGAAGCCTGGCCTCCTCCCTCTTGTGGCTCCCCACACGCAGAGAGCATCAGAAGGGAGAGGCTGAGGTGCCACACCTGGCCCCCTGCCCAGCAGGCTTGTGTGTGTGTGGAGGTTCCATGAGTCTGACTCCAGGGGGAGATGCAGGGTCCCAGCTCCTTTCCAGATACCTGTGACTTTCAGGGCTCTGAAACCAGGGTCTTCTGCATAGCAACACAGGGAAGGATGATCCCCAAGTCCAGGCAGCTTTGCACAGGGAACAACTCTGGGCTCCAAAGCAGCTCCCAGGTAGGGCTCAGGCCTGGCTTCTGCTTTCTGGGCTGCAAGGCATCCGGCCCTACTCATGGAGCACTGGGTTCTGCGGGCTGGAGTTGACTCTCCAGAACCAGAGTGTAGAGAAGGACTGGCTCCCTGTCCTTTCTTGGGACAGAGGCTCTGCAAAGAGGCCACTGTGGTGTTACCACGTGCGATGCCAGGGTCAAACGGAGATAGAATCCTGGAGCCACACACTGACTGTCCCCAGCACTGGACCCTAGAAGCCAGGAGCCTCTGTCCTTCCAATCCTGCCTGTGGCCACTGTCCAGAGCTTTTTCGGGTGACAGTGGGTGGGCTTGGGAGCCCACAAGCAGAGCCGAAAGCAGAAACCCCTGTAGACTGGCTGTATCTAGACCTCTGGATTTCTGCTTCCTGGTTAGGATTTTTTTTTTTTCCTGCAATAGACAGGGGTGGGTGGGTCCAACACAAGGTGGTGGTCTCCTGTCACCCCAAATCCAAAGGACACCCCAACTGGAATGTCCCAAAGGACACCCCACACAACCAGGCCGCACAGAGCAGCACCAAGCCAATGCCCCCAGCGCCCGCCAAGGCAGCTGGAGGCGGCTGCTGCCAAGAATGCGCGGAATGCAGAGCGGCCGTGCGCTTCCCGCTCCTCTTCCTCCCCCTCCGGAGAACAGGATATTCCCTGTCCAGGGAAACCCAAGTCCGGTCCCTTTATGGGAAAACTGCGGGGCATCTGGTGGCGCCGCTCCTGCCCTGGGGGTGGGCCCTTGGCATGGGGCCCCGGGGGCTCGGCCTTGCTGGGAGGAGGTGAGGGTGGTGAGTGGCAGGGGGTTCAGCACCATTGAGGCCCTACTGTGTGCTGCAGGCTTGCTGTGATAACTCACTGAATCTCTGTCTGCTCAGGCTCTGGCAGGGAGGCCCCAGGAGGCTACAGAACTTGCTGAAAGGCACCAGGTTGCAAGTGGCAAAAGCCATGCTTGACCCCAGGCCAGTCTGACTCGCCACTGGTGCCTGTGCTCAGCGGGTCGGCCAGGTGCCCTCTGCTCAACTGTGACCACTGGGCCTTCGCCTGGCACCCCACGCAGAGGTAGAGAAGCTGGTGGAGAAGCAGCCCCCACCCTGCTGACAGCTGGTCCCTTTTGAAGCTGACAAAAGGTCACTGAGGGACACTGGAGTCTGGGATGGGGTTGTGATGCCCAGCTCCAGTCCCCTTGGGGGGCCCAGAGCCTCCTAAGCCCAGACTTCCTGGGAACAGGGTGAAGGGGCTTCTCTAGGCCCCGTCTGATGTCCAGGGAGGTTGTCACTTTGGGCCAGGTGGGCTTCACCGAGCCCTGGCCTTGTGATTGTAGGGGTGCTGGACCCCAACACTTACTCCTGAAGCGGTCTCCCCAGCCCTAGCCCGGCTCACTGTCCTCTTCCTGTTGCTGGGCAAAGGACAGAAAGGCAGAGAGCCCTGGGCTGTGTTGCAGAGGTCCCCAAACCAACCCCAAGTTGCTACTGAATGAGGGGCCATCTGCATGGGAAGTCATCCCCATTCAGGGGTAGGGGAAACTGAGGCTCCAGGAGTCCACAGGCCTCTCACCAAGCAGTGCTGAGGTTTTAATCCCGATCTCTGTCTCTGGCACCCATCGGCTGTCACCAGCCCCTGCCTCCCCCTCCTGCCTTGCCCAGGTCCTGGGCTCCTGGGCCCCTTGGCAGTTTGCTTCCAGCATTTTTTGTCCTGACCAGGTCCCAAGGGGGGTCCAGGGTCAGGTAAACAGGATCCCGGCGCATTCCCTGACCCTGTTTACCTCCAGCAGGAATGCCAGGGCATTCTTCCCCTTCCCAGCTGTGACTCAGCCCTCAGCAATGCGCCGCCGCCCGCCAGCCAACCCCCTCGCCCCCAGCCCCTGGCCTTCTCACCTGGTGATGTCACCGCTGTCCCCCATCCCACTGCCTCCCACCACCACCCCTGGCCCACCCGGCTCTGGGGTTGCCATGGCGACGGCTCACAACAGGAAGCAAGCCCCGGTGGAGGCCTGAGCTTGGGCAGAAACACAGGAAGTGCGGCGAGCACTGGGCAGCATTGTCAGCTGTAAAAAACAAAACAGGACAAAAAGATTTAATGAGAACAATTAGCCCAAAGAAAAAGGAAAAAAAAAAAAAGGCCAAAATAACAAACAAAGCCAAACAGCTTGAAGGCAGGAGCTGGCTGAGCTCCAAGGCCTGAGTTTCTCTCTCAACACAATGTAGGTGAAATAATGCCTTCTTGGCAGAAGAGGCTCAGGGTGACAGGGACTGTGGCCGGGCACAGGGAAGGTGCTTGGAGACCACATGGGCTGTCTGGTCCCTGCCTCCAGGGCCCAGTTCTGAGGCGCTCAGGAGTGAGAGGTCTCACTCGGGCTGCACCGACCTGCAGTGCGGCAGCCTGGGGCCAGACCGAGAAGCCCGGCTGGGAGAGAGGGAAGGGGGACCCCAGCAAGAGACCGAGGAGCCACCGTGGGGCGTGCTTCAGGAGAAAAGGCCGGGTGTGCTGGGGAAGCAGAGGCGCCACTCTGAGGGGCAGCAGCAGGTGTGGTCAGGCTGCGAGGGAATGAATCCCAGGCCAGCCCCGCCTCGGGTCTCCAGTACAGGCCGATGTGGCACAGGCTCCTCCGCGGGAACCCAGGAAGGACACGTCCGCCCACCCCCGGCCCCCTGCCCCTTCATTCCCGAGGTCCCTGCTGCCCCTTCCCACCCTGGGTGGGAAGAATGGGAAATCCTCTTAAGGCTGGAGCTTGGTCCCGGTGGCTTGGGTCTGGGGTGGGGGGCCCAGGCAGCATGGGGCCACGGAGGCCAGGCCAGGCCGAGGATCCCCTTCTCTAGCCCACACGGCACCTCCTCTCACCCCTCTTGCGCCTCCCCCTACCATCCTGGTCCCAGAGGCCTTCCTGAGGTCTCTGCCTCCACTTTTCCTCGCCTTCGGCCCAATCACACTGGCTGGGCTCTCCCGAATTGTGTGACCTTTAGAAAGCTTTGCACCCTCTCTGTGCCTCAAGCTCCCTCCCCTGGGGAATGGAGCTGGCAGTGGTTCCTGCATCCCAGGGCAGTGTGGAGCCTTGGGCCGAGGTCCCCTGGTTCCAGTTCACTTCTCATGTCGCACGCTCATGCTCATTCAAGGGCCCATCCCTGGGGGACAGGCGAACCTTACAGCAGGCGTCACATGCCCGAGGGCTGAAGGCTGCGGAGGACAAGACACTTGTGAGCCTGTTGCCACCTGGTGTTCAGAGTGAGTACTGCAGCTCCGAGGGCACAAAACGGAGCTGTCCCTCTCCATTTCTTCCCAATCCGAAATCGATCCTTTCATAGTCACCCAGCCCTTGTAACAAAGCCTCACGTTCCATCTCCTGCCCTCCCATGCCATGATGGGTCCAGAATCTCATTGGGCATTTATTTATGCGCTCAACAAACAGAGCCCCATTGTGCCCCAGCCCTAGGCAGAGTGTGAGTGTGGACCAGGCGTGCCTCCCCCAGGCTGATGGGGGCGAAGGCACAGCACGCTGAGCTGTGACCAGGGGCGTCTGGAGGTTCCTCTGGGGTAGCAGGGCAGGCCGCTGGAGGCTTCATTTGGAAAGATGGGGGCAGCAGTGAGGGAGGGGGACAGGGCCAGTAAGGGGACAGCGCGGCCAAGAGGGAGGCTGGTGAGGGGGACTGAGGCTCTCGGGTGCTGATGGCTGTAAGTGACCGAGAGAGAGTGTGGTGGTGGGGAGTAAAGGGCAGACGTGACAGGTGGCCGGAGGAGCCACAAGCCTCTGAAAGCCCAGGGTGGCTCAGTTCCCAGGAGGCAGCACCAAGGTCAGGGCAAGGATGGGGGGAGAAGCGATGGCCTGCAGAAGAGGAGGGTGCTGGATCCACCTGGGAATCCCGGGGTTCATCGGGGGACACAGACAGGACTTGAGATGAGGCGTTGCTGGGGTGGGGTCACAAGATTGGTGATCCGTTGGTGGGGAAGCGGAGGGTTGAGGCAGAGATATTCTGGGGCGTGGAGCGTGGCTGGTCACATCATTTGGGGTCCAGTCAAGACAGGGCCCCCTCTTCCAAACCTCAGCATCCGACATGACCTTCCCCCATGCCTCCCAGCCCAGGAGCCCCTCCTCCCTCTCACATCTGATCACCTCTTTCTGGCCACAGCTGGCTCTGGGCTAGACCGTGCCTCTCTCCTCCCTGGGTGACTGCTGCCACCGCCAGCCACACCTGCCCGGCTGTCCACACTTCTCTGTAACACACAGGCTTGTGCTGGGTAATTGCATTGTTCATGTATGCACAGGTGTACTGTTCTAAAAGGTCCAATGAACAAATAACAGGCCACACACACCGCCGACCCAGTACCCCTCCCCAGAGGCCCCACCTCGGTTTTTTAACTGACTCTGGGGGTGTGGACGCTCTGTGCCCATCCAGATGGTTCCAAGCTGACTTGCTTTGTGCAGCAGGGAGGATCCGGCTCTCTCCCTCCCTAGACCGCCCCTCATGGCTGGCTGCCGTGGGGTCAGCAATGTGTCCTCAGCACCAGGCCCGCGCTCTTCAGCACTGAGCTCTCTGAGGGCTCTTGGTGTAACGTGATTGTTTGCACTTTGTTTTCTGTTTTTCTCGGAGTTTTCACTTGCCTTTCATTGTGTTGCATTTTTAAGAATCTATTTTGTACCAGTTCAACCCCAGGCACATCCGGACAGTTGCCTGACCTGTCTCAACCCCATGGGCACATCAGCACCCTGCCCTATCCTCCCCTTGCAGAGACACCCCTTGTGGTGCCTCAGAGACTGCTCAGACTGCCCCACCCTGACCCTCTGTGCTAGGGCTGCCCGTTGCCATGGAAATCTCCTTCTGCCTGACTCTCCGGGGCTTCCTCCTGTTCATTCTGCTCCCTCCTTTTTTGGTGGTAAACAGCTTTCCACAGCTTCCTGAGAAAAGGGGTGTAAGAAATAAACTATTGGAGACCCCTGATGTCCACGGCTTTTCCTCCCTGCCTCACTTGATGCCTCGTTGAGCTGGGTATAGAACCATGGGTTGAACAGTCATCTCAAGATTCAGCATTTGCCAACATTGTTCTATTGTCATCTTGCTTCTACTGTGGCTACAAAGAAGTCTGGACCTGTTCCCATTCACCATTTATGCCTACATCCCAACTTTATCTTTCTGGAAGGTCATAAGAATTCAGTGTTTGGGCTGGGGATTTAGCTCAGCAGCAAAAGCGCCTGCCTGGGAAGCTCAAGGTCACGAGTTTGATTCCCTGGTATCAAAATAAATAAAAATAAATAATACAACAAAATTAGGGGGCCAGGGATAGGTGCAGCACCTCCCTGGCAAGCGGAGGTGCCAGGTTCAATTCCTAGTACCCATCCCCTCCCAAAATCAAATGTGAGAGCCTAAAAAAATCACCAGGCAGTTTACATCCTCCAACTTTCTTCGTCTTCATTTTAAAGCTTATTTTGACTTTCTAGACCTTTGCGTTGCCATACAAAATTTAGAATCAGCTTGTCAGTTCTCCCTCGTCCCCCTAAAAAAATAGGCCGGGATTTTTTTTTTTTTTAGACAGGGTCTCACTATGCAGTGTAGGCTGGCCTTGAACTCATAGTGACCCTCCTGCCTCAGCCTCCTGTGTATACATTTAATTTTTTTTTCTTTTTCCTTTTTATCGGTACCGGGGATCAAACTCACGACCGCCTGCTTGCAAGGCAGGCCCTTATGCCGCTGAGCTAAATCCCCAGCCCCTATACATTTAATTTTTGCACTGTGAAACGTAACATGAAAATGTGTAAAACATTCGCACCTTTAAAGAAAAAAAATAATTCCAGAGCCCATGCAATCAACTCCCAAATTAAGAAAGGGCAGTTTAGCAGGATGGATCCCAGGTGCCTCTCTGCTCATGAGGAAATCGTTCTTCGGGTCTCCGCCTCTGTGTCCTTGCTTTCTCTTTGTCCTTTCCACCATGCGGGGTGTGCTGTTCTCTCCTTTGCCCAGCATTATTTTGAAAGGTTCACTCAGTTTGGCATGCATCTCTGCAGTACCTTAATCTCAGCTCTGCACAGCAGCCGTGTGTGTGTGTGAATGTTCTGGGCTTTCACTCGCCCCGCTGCTGCACTGGGGCCCATTTCCGGCTTCAGGTTTTACCTGCAGTGTTGCTATGATCATTTTAAAATGTGTTTCCATCACATACTTGTAAGGCATCGTTGTGAATCCCCACCAAAAGTCCTCCCGCTTGGGGCTGGGGATTTAGCTCAGCGGCATAAGCGCCTGCATTGCAACACTGCAAGTGCGCAGTCCTCAGTTCGATCCCTGGTACCGGTAAAAAAAAAAAAAAAAAGAAAAAATCCTCCCCTTTGTTTGAATACGCTTACCCCATCAATCTTGCCACGCTCCGCAGCAGTGCTGGAAGTCACGGCTGCCTCTGTGTTCTGAATCGATTCACAATGTTTATCTCTTATGGTCGTTTTGACTTTGGGGATGAGCCAGAACTCACACGACACTAAGACGAGTGAGGACAGGGCGTAAGGTTTTTACGAGCCTGCTTCTGTCAGAGGGCCCTTGACAGCAGCAGCATTCACCATGTTTTTGATCACACCTCATACAGATACATTTTTTTTGTTTGGTACCAAGAATCGAACTCAGGGCCTTGCACTTGCCAGGCTTATGCTGCTGAGCTACATCCCAGCAATGACACATTAAAAAAAAAATTAAATGCATACTGTATCTTTTGATCAGCTTTTATATTTGCTTATTTTGCAATACAAGGGAATGAACCCAAGCCCCACACACACCAGGGAAGCTCGTGTCACCGCCCTCCCTCCCCAGACTGCTTTATTTTGAGACAGGGTCTTGCTACATTGGCCAGGCTGGCCTCAGACTTGGGATCCTCCTGCCTCAGTGTCTCCAGTAGTAGGGTTACTGCTGGTATGTGCTGCCACAGCTGGCTACTTTTTCAATGTGTGACAGTTTAAAATATTTTGCTTTTCAATGTACCGTATAGACTTTTTATTTATTTATTTTTTTTTGTCTTTTTCCTTTTTATCGGTACCGGGGATTGAACTCATGACCGCCTGCTTCCAAGGCAGGTGCTCATGCCGCTGAGCTAAATCCCCAGCCCCCTAGTTTATAGTTTTAAGGTAGTCAAAATTATCATTTCCTGTACAACTCTTTGTCTCTTGAGAATTTATTCTTTTCTCTCTCTCTCTCTCTCTCTCTCTCTCTCTCTCTCTGTCTGTCTCTCTTTTTCTTTTGGTACTGCTAGGCAGACACTGAGCTAAATCCTCCGTACTCCCTCCTCGCAAATTATTCTTTACTTTATGGTCATAAAGGGATTTTTTAATATTCTCTACAAGTTCCAAAATTTTGCCTTTTACATTATAAGGTTTTTAGATCTTATGGAATCAATTCTTGAGAGACAGGAGGCCCAAATTAATTTTTTTATATTTAGATATTAATGATCCTAGGGGCTGGAGATTTAGCTCAGCAGCATAAGCTCCTGCCTTGCAAGCAGGCAGTCGTGAGTTCGATCCCTGGTACCGATAAAAAGGAAAAAGACAAAAAAAAAAAAAAAAAAAAAAAAAAAAGATATTTAGTGATCCTAATACCATTTAAAGAAAACTTCATCCTTTACCCACACCGATCACACTTTAGTCTCTCTGTCTGCTCTTTATATTTGTGTGCATGTATGTATGTCTCTGGATAGTGTCTATGTACAGCTTCTCTCTATGTGGTCTTCCATGAGTCCATGTATAGTCTATATAATCTATATATGGGTATGAATTTCTATATGGCCTCTCTAGCTTTTAGTCTCTATACACTTTCTGTAGTCTATAGATAGTTTGTATGTAGTCCTTTTTTGCATACATGAGGCCCTGTGTACTGTCTTTTTGTGTATAGTCTGTTCATACACGGTCTGTGTATTCTCTTCCACTATGTCTAGATACAATCTTTCTCTACATAAACCTTATTTAGAGTTTTTGTATACACACAGTCTTTATATAGTCTTTTTCCCTATCTATGGGCTCACGAGGGTCTCTCTTTCTGTCTCTTTTCTGTCTGTCCACATACATCCTGGAGGGAGGGCTCTCAATTTTGTTTTGCTGTCCTATTTCTTCTTGTGTCAACAGAATGCTGTCTGGTTCCCTCTGTCTGCGTGTCTGCCAGCGACAGTTCCATCACCACCATCTTCTTCTCTTTCTGCTTTAAAAGGTCTTGGTTGGACTCCACTGTTTCAATTCCATGTAAATTTTAAATTTAGCTTATCAGGGTCCAAAAGTGTGAAATGTGTGTAGTTACTTAGCTTCGTTCCACTTCTGAGTCTTCAATCCCACACACATGGATCAACTTGCTATTTATAGGTCTTTACTGTCGCTCTATAAAACTGCATGACTTTATTCTTTTTTTTTTATCGGTACCAGGGATCGAACTCACAACCATGTGCTTGCAAGGCAGGCGCTTATGCGGCTGAGCTAAATCCCCAGCCCTATGATTTTATTCTATAAGGGCCTGACACATTTTACTAATTTATTATTCCTAAAAAATAAAAATAAAAAAATTTATTATTCCTATTTTATATGTTTTACATAGTATCTAATTTTATTTTACTTTAAGATTGTTTATTGTTAACATAAAGCACAATAAATTTTTATATATTAGTTTTAGCCAACACTTACTAAAATTCTCTCATCAATACTAATGAGTAATCTAAAATAACTTTAAAATTTTGTGAAAACACCGAGAATCTTGTTTATTCATCTTAATGCTCTTACTTTTCTTTCATTTTGTTATTTTGCTGTGCAAGATAGTACCACTGAAGAGGAGTCTTATGGGAGCCTTTAAGCCACACGTTTAACTTCAAACTTTTTTTTTTTTTTTGGTGGTACCAGGGATCAAACTCACGACCTCGCACTTGCCAGGCAGGCACTTATGCCACTGAGCTAAATCCCCAGCCCCTAACTTCAAACTTTTGAACAGCTGCATATAAAAAAAATTTTTTGTTTTCATACAAAATTTGAAAGGAACAGATTAAATTCATTTTAAAAATACATTTGTCTACTGTATCAATAATATTACCAGTTCAATGTGTTATTGATATCAACATAAAACTGAGACTTTTACAGTGACTTTTTGAGTGAGAAGACTGAACTCTGGCGGGTATTTAACTTTTCTGTCCTGTCTCATTTGGATTAGTGGGTCACACTTCAGATGCTCAGTGGCCACCGTGGCCACCGGGGTTGGGAACAGACCTCCAGTATTACAGGATGTGTTACAGAAGTGGGGACTGCAGCCCGTTTTGCTCGCCCCATCCCCAGGAGATGCCTGGAACATTCCACCATCAAGTGGGATACTCTTAGAGGTTGTGTTTTACTTTTGCAAATGCCAGGATAAAGACCTTCCCTGTATTCCTAACTTGCTGTGATTTTAAAGAAGATAACAGATGTTGACTTTTTCCTGAAACTGTGGAGATGAAGATAGCCTTTCACCTCTAATCTCCTAATGTGCTGATCACACCGGTTGAGCTAGTTTACCAACTTTTTCTCCTCTCTCTCTCCCTCATTCCCTCTCTTTCTTGCTCCCTTATCTCCTAATGTTGGGGATGAAACTCAAGGGTGCTTTACCAGTGAGCTGCATCCCCAACTACCTTCCTCCCCCTTCTTTTCTGTCTCGAGGTAGAGCTTTTATAAGTTGCCCACGCTGACCTTGAACTTGCAGTCTTCCTGCCTCAGCCTCCCAAGTCACTGAGAATATAGGCTTGAGCCGCTGCTCCTGTTTAAATGGACTGATTTTCAAATGTCAACCCTGCCCAATTTTATCACAGTGTATTACCATTTTCATATACTGCCAGGTTTGACTGGCTAATGCTTCATTTTGGATTTTTTTGTGTCTTTATTTACAAGTGACACTGGTCTGTATTTTCCTTTTATGGTACTTGTCATACAAGGATTTAGGAATAATTTCTTTTCCTATTGTGTGAGGATGTTGGGGTTAAGACTGAAATGATTTCTTTAGCCTGCAGGTGAAGCCTGCTGGGTCTGGGTTTTTGTGGGGACCCTCACTGACAACCAATCCCTTCCTTTAATGATACAGGGAGTTATGAGGTTTAGCTTACACAAAAGACTTCAGGTCAGGGAAATACCTGACCGTTCATACCAGAACACAGCGAGCTGCCAGTCCCCTGAGCAAACTGTCCCAGATGCACCAGTCCTTCCGATGACACATAAATCAGTCAGTGCGGGGCACGGGCGTTGCCTCCTGGTGTCTGCTCAGGGCAGGGGCAGGTTACTACACACTTGGGTACCTCCATCAGGGTCAGAGCATTAATTGTACCTTTTCTCTGTTCTCTTGGTCAGTTTCACCAAAGGGCTAGCAACGCTATTAGTCTTGTCCTAGAAGAAACTGTTTTCTGATTCTATTTCATTATTTTCTGTTGTTACCCTCTTCTTCCCTTCCATGTGATTTCTTTGGTTTACTTTGCTAGTTCATTTTCTAGCTTTTTGGAATAGGTGCTTGGCTGTTGTTTTCATATTTTTCTCTTTTCTAAAGTAAGTGCTGAATATTCTAAGTACTGTACTGCTTTAATAATAGCCCATGATTTTAATATGTATTTCTATTCTCATTCCGTTAAAATATTTTACGATTTCAATTATGACTTTTTATGTTCCATCAATTACTTAGAAAGATACTTCTTAATTTCCAAGTTTATGGGGTTTTTGAATGTCTGTTCCAAAATATAGTTTGTGTTTCAGGCTCTTGAAATTTCTTTTGCAAACTGTTTTGGTAAATGTTCCATACGTTTTAAAAAAGGAAAGTGTGTTGCCACCGTAGACCCCTTGTTATAGAAAAGTCCCTCAGTCGAATTTATTAATGACATTGTTCAAATATAACTTCAGGAACATTTGGTCTGCTTGTCCTACTGATTACAGAGGGATGTGTTTTAAAATCTTGTAATTTTGAGCCGCCACTTGTATTGTGGGTCTGTCTATTTCTAAAAGTTCTATTCTTCATGTTCCCTGTAAGACTGTAGTGTTTGGATACAAATTGGAAATTGTCCTACCCTCCTGGTGAACTGTACCCTTTTCTTTAGGAAGTAACCCTCTTTGTTTCTGGTGAGGTCTCCCCCATATTAAAATAACTGCACCCACTTTATTTTCGTTAGCATTTTGATGCCATTACCTCCCGGCACTAACTTTCAACCATTTCATAGGTATCTGGGTGCTGGGGAAATGTCACCGATACCAATGCCATCCAGCTGGAGTTCATGCAGCCTGCTAAACTTGTATATTAACCACAACATTTAGTTCACTTGTATTTACTCAATTACAGAATCTTTGAGTGTCTACCTATCACCTATCTGTCCCACCAGCTGGATTTATTTATTTTTCTCCATTCCTACCTGCCTCAGGATTGCTGAGGCTGATTTTCTTAGTCCGGTAATTTAGATCAACATCACCGACTGTATTCCCTTTGTTTGACTGTTTAACTTAGCGATTTTCATTTATCCTTCTTCACTTTTTTCCTGAAGGATGTCAAGTTTTAGGACGCTGTATCTCCACCCAGCCATGACTATTGTGTATGTTAATTCTATTTTTACCCGAAAGACAGTTACTATTTTACATCATCAATGTTCCTCATTGTTCTTTCTTCCTTATTGCAACAGACCTCAGTCTGATTATCTTCCTCCAGCCCGAAATTCCTCCGTTGGAATTCCCCTTAGGGAGAGACAAAGTCTTAGTGTTTGTGTTTGTGAATATCATTATTTCATTCTCGTTCTACAAAGATATTTTCCCTGGGTACACGATTCGTGAAAGATGTTTTTACTGTATACATAATTCTAGGATGATGGTTATTTTCTCTCCGGGCATTTGATACTGTCTTTTGGCTCCTCTTGCTAAAAATATCAGGTGTAAATCTAACATTCTTTTTTCCTGCGCGCCAGATTTCACCCTAGGGGCAATGGGGAGCTACGGGATTTTTCTGAACACAAGTGACCCAGTCACACGCGCACTTCACATAGCGCACTCGGACGCGGCAAGGGCAGCAGGATCGGTGGTGGGGACCAGCACTCCGTGAGAAGGATGTGGCCGCGGATCACGGCGATAGTGTGGGGATGACCGCGACGCCCGCCTCGGGGTCAACGCAGGAATCTACAACGGGGCGGGAGGGGTCAGGCAGGGTCTCGCTATGTAGGTCAGGCTGTTCCTGAACTGTGTAGCCTGGAACTCGCGGCGATCTTCTCGCCTCAGCCTCCCAAGGGCTGGGACTGCAGGCGTGGGCCAATACACCGGGCAGACTCCGGGTTCTTGGAGGGGATGAATGGAAGCGCTGTCGGGACGAGATGGGTGGAGATAATGAGTTCGCCTTGGAACTCGAGATCCATTCATTAGCTGGGCAGAAGGCGTGCCAGGAAAAAGGCCCCGTGCACCTCTTCTCCGCTGTGGCGAGCCGCCGTCGGTCTGCGGACTCTGCGGGCTGCGAGGCCGCGGAAGGAACCGGCCCGGACGCTCCGCTCCGGAGGGAGCAGGGTACCGCGACTCCAGGGACTCCTCCGTCCCCGCGCTCCAGCAGCGTGGGTCGGTGCCCCGCTGGCCTCGGGCACAGCGGAAGGTGGGACAGTGTCCCCCGCTCTGCGCCCGACTCCTAACTGCCCGAGGGGAGCCACGCCGCTCACGTCTCCGGGAGTCTTCGGGAGGGTCGGGGACTCGCACCTCGGTGTTAAAGAGCGCGTCCCGCCAGGCGCCCAGCAGCGAGAAGGGCCGCGCACGCCCGCGGCGCACGGACCGCGCCGCACCAAATAAGTCCCGCCGCGGCGCGCCAGGCGGGGGAGCAGCGCGTGGCCGGCGGGGGCGGGGCTCCGGCGGCGGGGGCGGGGCTGACCCTCAGGGCGCGAGCCTCGCCTGGCTGCCGGCGGGCTCGCGCGCCCTTCGCCCCGCCCCCGCCCCGCCCCTCCCCGCCCCCGCCCCGCGCGCGCCCGCCCGCCCGCCGCTCCCTCTCTGGCGCCGAGGAAAACGTTGCGCAGGTTCAAAAATGGAACGTCGGCGGCGTGAGGGAGCGCGAGGGGGTGTGCGCGCGTGCGCGTGCGCGTGCGCGCCCGGCCGAGGGTGACGGGGACCCCGCCGGCCCGAGCATCGCGCGCAGCAGCCGCGGCCCCGCAGCTCCGCCCCCGGCCCGGCCCGGCCCGGCTCTGGGCCCGCTCGCCCGCCGCCCCGCATGGAGCTGTCAGCCATTGGAGAGCAGGTGTTCGCGGTGGAGAGCATCCGGAAGAAGCGCGTGCGGAAGGTGAGGCTGCCCGGGGCTGCTCCCGGGACCTCGGAGGGGTCGCCTGCGGTCCCCAGCACCGCCCCCTCCTGGCTGGGGACTGGGGAAAGTGAGACGGGGGCACAGGCAGGCCCGGGACGCTGGCCGTTCTCCCCAGCCCGTGCCTCAGTTTCGTTGCCACAGTGTAGGGCGAGTAGAATCAAAGTTGTGGTCTCTAGATGCTGGGGCCCGCTGGGCGCCCCCTGTGCTCAAGATAAGGATGGGCCTGGGGAGGGGGGTCCTGAGTGGCATCCTGCCTTATCCCTTTTTCATGCTAAATATGGGGAGACTGAGTCGGGAGTTCAGGAAACAACGTGCCTCGTGCTTTAGTGTCGGGGGTGGGTCTCGAACGCGGGCAAATCCGCACTTAGTGCTAAGCCCTTGGAAGTTGGAGGAGCTTTGGAAAAGTGTCCCACAGTTTCTGAAATTTTCACGTTGGACTTTGACCTTTTCAATCCCAACCCCCCCACGCACACCCCTCTTCTCCACCCCTCACCCCACCCCGCCCCCAACTCCCAGCCCCGCCTGCTGCTCTGAAGCCGTGTTGGGGCACCCTCGGTGCTCCTCCCCCTTTGCTTCTGCCTTCAAAACACACACCCTACAATTTAAAAGGTGGACGTCCCGGCTGGGTCGTCTGCACTTGCGGTACCCCAGCAGTCGCATCCTAGGCTGCGGCTTGCGAACTGGGGCCTCCAGGAAAAGTTCCTCCTCCACGATCCTTTTACCGCCTCTCTTTCCAGTAACGGCTTGGGGGCTCTCGGAGCTTACCTCCTCCCATTTGTCAGAGGCAAACACTGAGGCCCAGGCAGGCGGTGATCCCCTCAAGGGTCCACAGCAGGCTAGAGGCGGAGGCGGAGCGTGTGCTCAGGTTGGCTGATCTAGACCCCACCTTTCTACGGAGAGAACCCAGCCCTAGCCTCTTGGGCCAGTGGTTAGCCTTTTTCCTTCCCTTTACTCCACTTGGGGTTCCGGTCTTTTCTGGTCGAAGCTACCTCAGCTGCTCCCTTCCTAGGTTTCTCAGCTTAGAAGAAGATTAATTCTCTATAGCTTAATGTTTCCCACGAAGTGTAGCCTGAAACAGGTACATCGATGGTTCCTTTTAAGGCGGGCGGGGAAGGTGGTGGGAGTGTGGGTTTCAGCCTTTGCCTGGGCATTCCAAACCTTACTGGGGTTAGGAGAAACCCCATCTGCTGCGCCCAGGCAGCACTGTAAGGCCAGGGCTGCCTTCCCTCCTGGAGCTGGCATTCAGGCAGGAAGGTGCAGGAAGTAAACACAGATGCCTTTGGATGGGCTGTGCGCTTTGCCGTAAGAACTGTCAGGAGCCAGGCAGGAGTAGCGTGGGAGGATGGCGGGGGCGGGGGGAGGGCTCTCTGAGAAGGTGCTTTGTCTTGGGCCTAAACTTTTGGAGAAGCTTCACCCACTAAAAGTGCTGGGGCACACTTAGGCTCCCCTATCCCTGGGGCTGGGGATATAGCCTGGCAGCACAGCACCTGCCAGTTAAGCACGTAGTCTTTTGAGTTTGATTCCTGGTGCCAAAACAAAAACAAAAACCTCCATCTCTTGGGAAGCAGGAGATGATGGCTTTATTTCCTAACAGTTGGAGGTTGATTGGCTCTCCTGAAAGTGGAGATTCTGTCAGTCTTCTCTAGGGTTCTGCCAGGATCTTTTGCAGCACAAGTCCTAACAGCAGTTGCTTCTGGGCTAGAGGCAGCTGGCTGATAGGGCTAGAGCTGCTCGGGGAACACCTTGGGGAGGAATGAGCTGTGATTTGGAATCTTCTGGTTTAGAAAGGAGAAGGAGGAGGCACGGTGCTGGCACTGACTCTAATCACTGTGAGTCTCTTATCTTGCACACATGTTCCCATGTGGCCTCAGTTTCTCCATGTGTGATGGGAGCTCATGAGCATGGGCCCCAGGAATTTTTGCCATCCGACGCACTCTTGTGCTGTGGTGGAAAGGGGGAACCTGGGTGGTCAGGCAGCCGCCAGTGTTAGCCAGTGTTCGGGCTTTCTGGATCTTTGGGGATCTGGCAGGGGTGTGGGGCGTCCCTGCCTTTGTTTTCAAGTCAGGGACTCCCATTTGCAGGGGGACTTGGGGCTGAGGTCCTGTCAGCCTTTTTGTTCTGGGAGTGGCTGTGGGGGGAGTGCAGGTCTCACCTTATATGTTTGTTTCTCTTCCAGGGCAAGGTTGAGTACCTGGTGAAGTGGAAAGGATGGCCCCCCAAGTAAGCTCTTTTGTGTCTGTCCACCCATCTGTCTGTCTGTCCATCCCTTCACCTGTTTTTTGCCCCTGTCCGTGCCTAGCTTTCAGCTCCATCTGTACTTGTGACTAGACAGACAGCTCTTAAGTCATCTTAAGTCAGCTTCTTGGGCCTGTTTCTCTTCTGTTAGAGGAGGGGCTGGCACACAGTGGGTCAAGGCAGGTGTCCAGCATCTCCCCTCCCCTGGCCCTCAGTGTTGAGCTCTGTGGCCTCCTGTCTGCTCCCTGCTCTCTGGTTTCCCCAGGAAGCTGGCAGTGAGGACTCAGCACCGGACTGCAGAGATGCTTGTTAGGCTCAGGAGTTCCAGGTTCTGCACAGGAGGGGCAGAGCTAGAGACCTCTGGATGGCATTTGACAAAGAAGCTTCCTAGGCCTGGTGAGATGGGCCATGATCCTGAGTTCACAAGATGAGGAAACCTGCTCAGAGAGGGTGGGGAGCTTGCCTTAGGTCACAGACCAAGTGGAAGCAGTGTTGGCACTTGAACTAGACCTTCCCATTTTCAGTTCTCTCCAGTTTTCCACCAACCTCCCATCAAGGGGCTGGAGACCAAAAGCTGGGTCTAAGACCCTAGCCAGCTGCCTGGCTGTCCTGCCTAAGGCCAGTCAGGAGGCCTCCCATCAGCCAATCACCTCCCAGCACGGAGTTGTTAGAGATGGGAAGAGCTAGTCACAGCCTCCTAATTGGTCTCTGGGTGCCCTCCCCTGGCTCTCAGAAAGACTGACTTCCAGAAGTTCTTTCACCCCAGGGGATGTGATATGCTTTCTCCTCTGCTGGGCCATAGAGTGGACCTGGGTCTTGGGAAAGGGGATAAGCACAGGAGCAGATTGGCCATAGTACCTTAGGTTCCCTCTCTGCTAAATGGGTTCAGTGGCCTAGATCTACTGCTCACCTCAGCACATACTCTGGGTGTCCCACACCATCCTAGTTGGTGGCAGCAGACAGGTAGTGCTTGTCCCTCCCCTCACCTGGAGAGCGGAGGAGGACGCCTCCTCACTGGTCACAGGTGCACTTCTGGCCTGGTGAGGGGGGACAGGCAGAGCCCAGGTGTGCCTGGTGGGCATCACAGTGGCCACTGCAACCCACCTGGTTGGCATTCAGCACTGCCTCCTATTTCTCTCCCTCTGGAGACTGCATCTTTTGAAAGCATTTCTTCTCTGAGCAGAGAGGCCCCTATTGGTAAAAGGTTCCTTGTCCCACTTTATCCTGGGGTGGAGCGTCAGCCCGGAAGGGGGAGACCACCCTGAGAGCAGGGGCCCCAGCCTGCTTGTTTCTTTTGGCCAGGGTGGGGGTGGGGTAGGGGATTGGTGCTCAGACTGGAACCCTAGGCCTCCCGCATACTAGGCAAGCACTGAATCTAGCTACACCCCATCCCCTGCTTGTTTCTTTTTTTCTTTCTGTTTTAGTACCAGAGATCAAGCTCACAACCTTGCGCTTGCTAGGCAGGTGCCTGTGCCGCAAATCTAAATTCCCAGCCCCTCTGCTTGTTTCCTAACTGCTGAGCACACCTCATCCACCCTCCCCCTAATTGCTTCTTGTGCCCCCTGTGGGGTTCTGGAATCTGGAAGCCCCGCTTACTAGGATGACCTGGGGACACTTTCTTTTCTTTTCCTTTTTTTTTTTTTTTTTTTTGACACTTTCTTCCTGCCTTCTACTGCCATTTGGTCTTGGATTCCAGGCCTTGCTGGCCATTAGCAGCTGTGATGAGCCTTTGAATAGCCCCCCAGCCTGGCTGGTCTCTGCTTCCTGCCTTTAGATTGCAATTGTAAGGCCTCCCTTCCTGGGTTGTTCCAAGGATTAGAGGATGGATATGCATTGCAGACCCTGTGCTGGAGTGAACTATTCAAAGGGAGCACAGTTAGGCACCGCGAAGAGTTGTGTTGCTTCCATTTGTTCCACCCAGGAAAGGAACCAAGGGGATTTCATTCTGAACAGGAGCTCAAAATATCATTAGACTAAAACCTTTATTTAGATCAGTCATCTCACTTTTCAGATGGGAAAACTGAGGTCCACAAGTAGGAAGTCATTCAAAAAATGTAACTGCAGGCTGGGTGTAGTGGCCCAAGCCTATAATTCCAGCCAGCAGGAGGCTGAGGCAGGAGGATTGCCATGAGTTCCTGGCTAGCCTGTGCTACAATATCAAGAACCTTCTTTCCAGAAAAGAACAAAACAAAACAAAATATTGTAGCAGGATGTGGTGGCAGGTGACTGTAATCTGAACAGTCTGGGAGGCAGAGGCAGAAGGGTAGCAGATTTAAGCCTACCCAGAGAATTTAGTGAGACCCTGACACCAAATGAGAACTGTAAAAGAGCTGTAGATGTAGGTCTGTGCATAAGCAAACCTGCAAGGCCACGCGTTTCTGGCTACTCTGTGTGAGGCAGGAGAGCCTCAGGCCCTGTGGCCCCCTCCCCACTGCAGTCGCCCTCCTTGGGGGAGGGGAGGCTGAGCAGGGGTAGTGGGGGGTGGACAGGCTATTTCCTCGGGCTGGGGCCCTTGGGTAGGCAGATCCTGGCTTGCATGGGGGATTCTCCTTTCAGGCACCCCTTCCTCACCCATGGGCTGGGAGGCTTCTGTTACTAGTTACTAATGGTCAGTGATTTAAATGCACATCACTCTCGGCTAGGCCCCTGTGGAGCCTTTCTGTTTTCTTTCCCCAACAACAGTCAGGTGACTGTCCTTGCCCTCAGCGGGGTGGCTCAGGGACTCCTGCTGGAAGGAAGGCACCACAGGTGGGGCAGAGGATGTGAACTGTCAAGAACAGGTGTTTTCTTCACCCCATTACCCAACAGCCATTTCAGCCTTCCCAGGGACTTGCTCCTCCCATATTGGGGATGACTTTCTTTCTCACCGGGGAAGCATTGGCCCCATGGAACTTAATGATACTCTTGCAAAAAGCAGTACCCACAATGTCAGTCAATAAGTCCCCATTTTGAAGCAGGCATGGGCCCATAATTGCTGCATAGTGACCCATTTCACAGATTGGGAGACAGAAGCCCAAGGCAGAGTCCTTGCCCAGGGTCATACTGCTGGGAAGAGCTGACAGGCAGGCTGCCTGACTTCGGGGCTGTGCTTCGTAATGCACAGCCAGCTGCACCAAAGGTGACCAGGAGTCTCTTGCCTGTTGACCTTTTGGCTAGGTCACTAGGATGGGCTCAGGCTTTGGGGACAACTTTGCCTTTAATTATGTAGCTGTCTCAGCTCTGTAACCGAAGGCAAAACCTTAACCTCTTTGTGCCTCCATTTCCTCTTCTATAAAATGAAGCCCCACCAGGTGCTGGTGAAGGCTGCCTGATGCCTGCCAGTGACAGGGGAGAAATGTTTTCCTTCTCCAAGACTGGGCGTGGGCAGTGCAGACAGACCCCTGGGTTCCAGCCCCTGGAGGCTTTTGCTCACTCTAGGTTTCTGAAATTAGATTTTATTGACACTTACTTGCTTTCATCAGGTACGACCTTGATCAAAGTGTTATGCGACTTAACACATCTACTTTTCAGCCCCACCCTAAACGGAAGGATTAATGGGAGTCCCGCATTAGCCCTGCCCAAAGCTGAACCCCGCTAGTCTGAGCCCAGGCCCAGCACTGTACTAATCATTTGGAGCAGTTTATATGGGATGGGGTGCCTGGATTGTCTCTGGATCCACTTGCCCAGGGACGCCTGCGTCACAGTTGGCAGTTTACCTATCCCCCCAGAGAAAGGCTGGCTTAGGCTTTTGCCTGCCTGGCTGGCGTGCCCCACACTCCAATTCCAGTCCCCACCACCTTCCGCGTCCCCAGCCCCCAGCTCCTGGACCTGGAGTTGCGCAGCCCAGCGGGTGCGGTGGCCCGGGCTTGTTTATCGTGCTGGGGGCGGGGCGGGCGGTCACGTGGCCGTGTTTATCTCAGAGCCGGTGCGCACAGTCTGTCTCGCCCTCCATTGGCTGGCCGGGTGTCACGGGCGTGTACTCACCCCGCCCCCTTACGTGCGCGTGCACGTGACCGCCTGTTCCGGGGGTGGGGTGACTGAGGCTTTTCGCCCTTCTACCAGCATGGGGCGCTCGCTCCCGCGCATCTGCGTCCTTGTCTTGCTACCGACCCTGCTGTCCCCAGTGTACCAGAGGGTCTCTGGCTCACCCCGGGAACAACTGCGCCCCGCTGTTGGCCAAGTGTGTTTATCTCACTGCAGTCCAGACGCCAGCATTGCGGAGCGCGGCTCTGTCACCATTGTATCCTGGGGCCTGGAGGGTTGGGGAAGTCTGGACCTTTGTGCCAAGCCTGCCGCACCCAGCAGGACTTGGTGAGGCTTCTGTTGCCGACCCAGGCCAGAAACAATCCCACCTCTTCTGTGTATGCACTGTTTGCCAGACACTGAGAATCGAGTCACATAAGCCGTGCCCTTGTCCCACGGATGTCACAGCCAGCGAGGAGCTGGCTCTGAGGGCCCAGAAAGTAGAGAGTGGCCGAGAGTAGAACTGAATTCGGACTGCAGACCGGCTGCTTAACCAGCTCAGTGACCTTGGGCAAGCTGTTTCACACTGTGCTTAAGTTTTTTTGTCTGTGAAATGGGCAAAGTTTAAGAGCCTACCTGAGGAGAGCATTATAAAGGAGGAGGGATTCCTAGAGGTAGGCAGAACGGCCTGCTGTTACCGGGATCTGGTGGTTATTAAAATGAAGAAGTGAAGGTCCAGGGACAGGAAGGGACTTACCTGGAATCACAGCAGCTCCATCAGCAAGGCAAGTGCCGGTAGTGGGGGACAGGGGAAGGCAGGTAGGGCAGGGAGGACCACACAGCCAAGTTGGCTCAACAGCTAGAGGCACTGCTGATTCCCTGCAGAGACAGACTGAGGCCAGCCAGCTTTTATCTGGGGGAAGAGGGCTGAGTTGGGGCCACCAGTGGTAGATGTGATGGTTGGGCATTTTTGGCTTCGCGGTAAGCGGAACTGAGGGTCAGGTTGCCCCACTGCTGAGCACCTGGGTGGGGCCTGCACGCGCACTGGGGAGAGGTCCCTGGGCCAGGGACCATGGATTCATAGATAGCTAGGATTCAGTCCTGCTGGGAGGATGCCAATTTGAAAGGATGTCAGGTAAAGCTGCTGGGACCTGGCTGTTAAAGCGTGGCCTAGAGCTTGCTGCAGAGAGAGGGCCCCTAGCCAGAGAGCCCAGGGCAGGCAGAGGGCAGGTGCCCTTGGCATACCCTATGGGAGGGGTGCCAGGGCAGTATGTTCAGGGTAGTCTGGTATCAGACGGGAGCTGAATGTTAGTGTGGAAGGGGAAGAAAGCCCGCCTGGTGTGGTTCGCATGCCTGTAATTCCAGCACTCTAGGAGGCTGAGGCAGGAGGATGGCAAGCTGGAGCCCAGCCTAGAGGATTTAGCAATTTATTGAGACCGTGTCTCAGGGCTGGTGGGGATGTGTAGGGGGATTGGGATGTAGCCAAGTGTGACGAAGGCCCTGGGTTCAGTCCCCAGACAAAAAAAGGTGGTGGGAGCATTCTGTGCTTAGGCAGCTTGCTGCTGGGCCCTGATCTGGTGTAAATATCACAATGGTGTCTCAGGAGGCTAACTGGAGCAGTCTTTGCTCAACTGACTGGGGGCAGCCCCAGCCTGGCCTCTTTCTGCCTTCTGACCCCTCTGTAACACCAGTCACCTGGCCTCTCACCCAGCAGACTCCAGCCAGGATTGTAGGGCATGGCTTTGTTGTGCTTTATATCCATATGCGCTGTGTGTGCCTGTGTACATTTGTATGTTGCGTGCATAATTTATACCTTCATATGTATGTGCATATGTTTTAAATTTAAAAAGTGTTAACACTTGCATCTGTTTGTGGTGAGTGATACTGGTTTTCCGTTCATGGAACTTGTAAGCGCGCTTGGGTAATGAAATCGTTTAAAACAGAAAAACTGAGCTGCTTTTTTTTTTTTTTTTTTTTTTTGGTAATTTCTAATTTTCCATTTATTATTGCTATTTAGTCACAAAAAAGATAACACTTCTGAGCTGCTGCTCTAAGGAGGAAGTTGCTGGTAAAAGGTGTCAGTGGCACAGCTCTGCACCTGCTGCCAGGCCAGCCCCACCTCCCTGGGGTGCTGTGTGGTCTGGGTGTCACTTGCTGTGGAATTACTGTATCCCTGGACCAACAGAGGTCTAGGCTCTGGAGCTCAGATGCACCCAGGTGGGAAAGACCAGGTCCGAAGGGAAGTCCTAAAGGAGCTGCAGGATTAGCGGGGAGGGGCCTGCCTGGCAGACTGCAGGAAATAGTGGCAGAAATTTACCCAGCACCAGAGTCTCTACAGATGGGGACACTGAGCAGAGAGCTGTTGAGTAAATGGTTTAAGGTTACCCAGTCAGCTAGGGGCAGAGCTGGGATTTGAACCTGGGCAGTGTGGTTCCAGTGTCCCTGCTGTGTCATAGGAAGCGTGTTGCTCATAGACTTGCTCTCTCCGGCGCTCTGAGGGCCCCAGGTGAACATGGAGACTACGTGGGAGTAGGATGGGATTAGAGTGTAGCATGAATAAGGGGAGGTCTCCGGTCCCCAGAAGACCCAGGTCAGGTCAGCTCTCTGGTAGATGAGTCCCACCTTGCAGCTCAGGTGGAGGACAGCAGCGCTCACCTCTCTCCTCTCCCTAGGTACAGCACATGGGAGCCAGAAGAGCACATCCTGGACCCCCGCCTTGTCCTGGCCTACGAGGAAAAGTAAGGTGTCTGAGTTCCAAGTTGTAGAAGACTGGCCACTGGCTTGCCCAGGGCAGGGCCTGTGGGGACCACAGGGGTATGTCATAAGCAGTCTGGGTTGGAGCTGAGCAACGAGTGGGCACTGAAGATCCAGGTCCCTTACCTACTCCCATTGGCCTCTTCTCCCTGCCTAGCCCCATCTCTGCTGTACCCCCAGGCCCCAGGCAGGGTTCAGTTCCCCCGAGGGCTAGTGAAGGTGGTTTGCAGAGTACCCTGTGTGTGCGAGTGGCAGTGGGGCCAGAGACTGTCCCACTGGAGGAGGAAAGTGATGCAGTCACCAGGCGCCAGGGCTGGGGTTAGGCCTTGGGCTAGACTCTGAGCTCTGGGCTGTCCCCTTAAACTGCCATCGGGTGGCCAGGCCAGAGTCAATCCCATCCTGCCAGCACACCGCCCCTTCTGCCCATCCTCACCGCCCCTGGTTGGCAGCCCAAATCCTGCCTCTGCCTGGCCAGTACCCCATGCAGTGTGGGCCGTGTCATGGAATAGTTTCTGTTTGGTCCTTTCTGAGGGTCTCGTTTGATGGACGAGGACACAAGGGCCCAGGGTTGTTGAGCCTCACAGCAGTGGGAGGCAGCTGGACTTGGGCTCTCACTGGTGCTCTCACTGGTCGTCTCCGGAAGGTCCCACCCCCGCTGACCCCGGGCAGCTTTTCTTTGTTCTTTCCCTTAACGCATTCATGATGGGCCATGATTCATGTTTCCCGGCCCAGCTGCTTGAATAGGTGCATGACCAGCTGTTCCATTGGGTGGCTCTATTAATTTATTGTAAGAAGACTGGTAAGGAGTGATCAGACTCATTCATTCTGCCAGTGGTACCAGCATCTCACAGGGACAATCACACTTGTAGCACAGTGGTTTAAACTGGGAACACATTAAGAATCAGGGTGTTGGGGCTGGGGATTTAGCTCCGCGGCATAAGCACCTGGCTTGCAAGCAGGCAGTCGTGAGTTCGATCCCCAGTACCGATAAAAAAGAAAAGACAAAAAAAAAAAGAAAAGAAAAAAAGAAGAATCAGGGTGTTGTGTTGGGGATGTAGGTCAGCAGCATAAGCGCCTGCCTGGAAAGCACAAGGTCATGAGTTTGATCCCCAGAATCAAAAAAAAAAAAAAAAAAAGAAAGAAGAATGGGGGATATCACTGCTCCATAGCTCCTCCTGCTTCCCAGGGGTTGTGAGGAGGCCTTGGTCCTTAGCAGCGTTGAGGCACTCAAGAGAATCGTGTGGACTCTTGCATGTGGTGAGAAAGGTGGCAGGGCTGGGCTAGAATCCTCCACGAGGTGCCCTTCCTACCACCCAGGACTTGACTCCCCGCAGGGCGTGGCAGCTCTTGCCTAGAGGTCAGACATTTAAAATAGAGGCTGTGGGATTGACTGCTTTATGAGGGCCGAGGTCACCCAATCAGGAAGGGGCAGAGTGACCTCCGGGCCCCTCGTACTTTCCTTTGGCTTCTGCAGTGTGAGCTGAAGCAGGAGGCGGAGCTCCTGTGCCACGCAGCTCCATAGTGTGGAGTTGTGATGTGTTGTGTGTCTCGGGCGCTGGAAGCATCCTCCCTTGCAGTGTGCCAGCCATGTGAGTTTGTTTGCTCATGTGACAGAGACACCCAGCTGAGATTGAGCATCTGAGGGTGCTTGGTGTGGTGTCTCCTTCCTCCCCCACCTGCCTGGTCCAGAGAGGACAGGAGTGTTCCTCTCTCCAGGTTCCTGGAGTCCTCAGTCAGGGGAGCTAGCTGAGGTTCCCCATCTTCATCAGCTCTCTGGGGACATTCAAGGCACACTGGGTTAACATGCTTCTCTGTACAGCTCTTCTGAGTACAAAGTAGAGCTTCATGTTTGGGGGTCCCCAGCAGCAAGTTGAGCAGAGGCCTTGTGTGGCCCTAGAGTTCAGTGGGGACCCACACATTTCTGGTCTGTGAGTCCCATTTGCCAGATGGGAAGTCCAAGTCCTGGAGTTGAACACCTGCCCCATTGTTCCACCCCAAAGGCAAGGATAAGGGATGGCTGGTGGGGGTGTCCCCATTCTGGCAGCAGAGGAGGGTGAAGTGGACACCTTGGTCCCCTTAGATGTCACCAGTGTTTCCTTTTCTTCTGCCACCTGCTTTGCACCCAGGGAGGAGAAAGACCGAGCATCGGGGTATAGGAAGCGAGGCCCGAAACCCAAGCGGCTTCTGCTGCAGGTAACTGCTGCCTTAGGGCTCCTGCCTCTCCCTGCACTGCCCTGGGCCGTGTGCTTGTACCCTGGCTGCTTGACTCTACCTGCTGTCTCTACCTGCCCTCTTCTAGCACTGCCACAATGCTGGGGGGGGGGGTCCTGGGGGTGGTGCTGGGGGGGTACTTCATGGATGGGATTGGGAAGGTTAGAATGGGGCACATAGCCTGGGGAGGGTGACCTACTGGGAGGGAGGGCAGGCGCACGGCCAGCACAGTCCTGGGATTTCTGTAGAGTCTTGTGTATAATCTTGCCTTTTTGATATACGGAATCCCCAAACACAAAATTGTAATGTTTGAGAATCTTAGAGATACAAAATTCAGAACTGAGGGTGCATGGTTGACTGGAATTTTAGGAGCCAGGTTCAGAGGCACTTGGTCTCCTGGGACAGCTTTGTGGTAGCACAGCCCTAGAAGTGTAGCAATTTTTGAGTCAGGAAAAGCCTCCAGGCCTTCTTTCCCAATCCTTGGTGAGGTGGAAAAGTCTGTGACTTCTGGGGACCTGTGTCGTACGTCTTTGGAGTTTGCAGTGGTGATGTGAGTAACATGATTCTGGGCTTGTGTCTGGAATGTTCTCACCTAAGAGGCACCTTAATTTAGTAAGACCCCACTGGGTTGTTGGTCCAGATGCAGGGTGGCCACTGCCAGTCCTAGGTCACCTCCACCTTTCCTAGCTTCCCCCCAGGTGGGTGGGATCCACTGGGTGGCGTGAACTGGGTCCTAGGGAGGATGTAACATGTTCGAGGCATCTGCCTGCTGGACACATTTCATGCACACCCCAAACCTGCTCGGTAGGTGGTATTAGTTACCTGCTGCTGTGTTGCCCCCGACTCAGCAATTTAAAGCTGTGAATGTTTTATTGTATGACATGGTTTCAGTGGGTCAGGACCTGAGAAGGACTTTCACTGATTCTTTAGTGGTCTAGTTCCAGTTGCAGGTAAGATGTTGAGGGGCTGCTGTCATCTGAAGCTTGGGCTGAAGCTTGGCTGCCCAAGTGGCCCATCACATGCCCACCAGGTCAGTGTTGGTTGTTCCAGGCAAGGTCCTGACATCTGGACCTCTCCATGGGGTGACACGAGTGCCTTTGGAGTGTGGCCATTTACTTCCCCATGTGGCTCACCAGAGAGGATGTGAGAAAGCAGTGTCCTTAGTACCTGGCCTGAGAGGCTACATCCTGAGTGTCCCCTGTGGGAAGAGGCTGCCCGGGGGCCGTGTGCACCCTCTTTCCACATAGCTGATGAAGTAGCCGAGGATCAGAGAGGCCGGAGTCTCTCTCCCCGGGTTAGACTGTGGGGCTGATGAGGTGGGAAGGACGGAGTACGCCTGGTGGGGAGTAGGAGTCCCTGGCTGCAGGACCAGTAGGGCCGCCTCAGCTTCGGGTGTGCAGCCTCACGGGGCCATCTCAGAGCCTGCCATCGCACAGTCGGCTCTGGTGACAGGCGGCGGTGGCAGTAGTCACAGTGATCTGGATCTCCCCAGGCCGTGGCACGGTGGATTTTCCTCAGAGTGCTGCTGGTTCTCCCCAGAGTCGGTGAGATGCGTGCAGAGTCCTGCACCTGCATGTGCCCCTGAGGGCAAGCTCGGTGGGCAGCAGCCAGGCTGGGCTGGACAGGGCCATTCCTGCAGAGGTGCTGTGCAGCGGGGAACTTTAGTGCCAGCTTTGCCCTCCATGGGCAGCTGCTGTTTGGAGGTCCCTTGGGAGGCAGTCCTTTCCTCTGGGGTGAGGGACTCCTACTTTAAAGGCTCAGACCTTTTTCTTTCCTTTTTTGTTGTTTTCCTCCTTCACTGTGGTCTCGGGGCTGGAACCCTGGTACTTGCTCGTGAGGCTAGGGCTCTACCACTGAGCCACACCCCAGCCCTGGGTCAGTTTTCAGTTGGAAAACTGCTGTGCTCCTCTGCTGTGTATCTGAGGAACGAGCCCTGGAGCTGCCACCTGACCCTTGGGAGAAGACTGGCCCAGAGGAGGCCGGGTCTGGCCTGGCCTGAGTAGGCTGGGGCGTGGCCCGGGTGAGTGAAGGTGCCAGGGCAGGCAGGCGGGCTGACCCGCAGTGGCCTGGCTTCCCCGCAGCGGCTGTACAGCACGGACCTGCGCAGCTCCCGCAAGGCCAAGGCCAAGGGGAAGCTCCGCTTCTCCCTGACGCGCCCACCCGGCAGCGGGAGCCCCAAGGGGGTGGTCAAGGCGGGGACACCTGAGTTGGCGGACAAGGGCCCCTTGGTGCCCGCTCTGCCCTTCCCGCTCTGCAAGCCGCACAAGGCCCACAAGTACCTGCGGCTCTCGCTCAAGAAGTTCCCGCCCTGCGGGCCCCACCTGGAGAGTCACAGCCATCGACGGGAGCTCTCCCTGCAGGAGCCACCGGCCGCAGAGGTCCTGCAGGCAGCTGGCGAGTGGGAGTCCACGGAGCAGCCCCCCGAGGAGGAGGGTAAGGTGGCCCAGCCCTGAGGCCTCAGAGCCATGAAGGGCCGTGGGGGTTCCCAGGCCCACTGATCTATGTTCAGGGGGCCTGGGAGGCCACACAGCTGGGGAATGGTGAGAACCAACCTGGACCTGACCCCTGGCCCAGAGCTGCCCACAGCTGGGGAAGGTTTGCATGGTCCCTCCTCCTGGTGTCCGCCTTGAGCCAGGTCCTGAGCTGACCGGGGACCTTAGCAGAGGACTCAGGTTGGGGTGGGAGGGTTCTGCATGCTGCCACCCCTCCTACCTGTCTACCGGTTGTCAACTTGTCCCCACCCCTGTCTTTGTCCTGTGGCTGCAGCAGACACTGACTTGGCTGATGGTCCCCCTCCATGGACACCCACGCTCCCCTCAAGTGAGGTGACCGTGACAGACATCACCGCCAACTCCATCACCGTCACCTTCCGTGAGGCCCAGGCAGCTGAGGGCTTCTTCCGAGACCGCAGCGGAAAGCTCTGAGCCTCCGTGGTCCTTAAACTGTTTTCTTTGGGGCTTGGGTTGGGCAGCTCCAGAGATGGGGATGGGTTGGGGTGAGGTCCCTATTTTATTTTTTAAAAACTTCTGAGCAGAAGGAGGGAAGACCCCACCACCCTCCTGTCACCCCACCTTGCTCTTCGAGGGACATTTATAGCAGGCCATCTGGGCAGGGCTGGGAGGCCAGCGCTGCTGTGCGGGCCCGTTGTCTCCTCATGGATGGGACAGGGATACCTGCCTGGGACGATTGTCTCAAAGCAGCTGATTCTAGGGGTCTAGGGGAGCCAGAGTTCTGCCTCAAGCAGCAACACAGGCTGCTCCCACCCCTACTTTTTGAATATTTTTGGCTTGGATCTTTATTTTGAACTTTCTACTCCAGCTTTGCTGTGGGACCGAAGGCTGATGTTGACCACTGGGGGCTGGGTTTGTGGACAGTGGGAGGGGGGAAGGGTTTGAGGTGGCTGGAACCTCCAGAGAGGTGGCCACCTTTCCCGGCCCATCACCTGGAAACACTAGCCACCTCGTGTGCACTCACACCTACCTGCGTGTCTACACTGAGCCCATGTGGGCCTTGCACACCTCCCTGGGAACCCCTGACCAGATGAGCATGGGGCAATTCATAGCACAAAAGAACTCGCCACGGCAGCCCCCGCAGCCTCCTTTTATGCACGCCTCTCCACAGGACCTGTCTCAGCTCCCTGGCTCACAGCCATCTGCAGGGGGAGGGGCGTGGGCATCTGGCACTCCAGCCGTGCAGCTGTGGCTTTGTGGTTGTACCTGGCCAGGCTGCAGGTGGGCAGATGTCTGCTGAGCTGTGCCAGTGCGTCTGCGCAGGCTCTGAGACACTGGAGACCTGTCCTTCCACAGGGGTTCTTGTCCTCTCTGACTCAGGTGATTTCAGCCCTTCCAGCTACTCTTTTCTGCTCTCCTCTCCAGCTCCGCCAGCAGGGCGTGGGCAGTGGAGGGAGTGTCCCGCCGCTTTTCTCAGGGCAGTCCTCGTCTCCTGTACCCCTGTGCCCTTGCATTCTGTGTTCCTCTCCCACCCAACCTGAATGTCACAGCTGGGGCGGACCTTGTTCCGTTGCAGGTCAGGCTGTGCACAAGCCCCATCCCTGGCAAGGGCCCACATCTGCCAGGACGGGGCTCGTTTTCTAGTTTGCAGAGATGTCCCGTGGGCCGACTTCTCCCCCATCCCAACCTTGTGAGGGGGAAAGGCAAAGCGGGTGGGGGCCCCAGGGGAGCATGGAATGTGGCTCCTCCCCTGCCATCTGCCACTATTAGCCTGACTCAACTATAGAACCAGTGTGTGGGAGCTCAGCACTGTCCCTGACTGCTGTGTCCTTGGGAGGTCAGTGGATCTCTGTAGGGACCAGGGTAGGTGACTTCCCTGTTCCCAAACCAAAGACAGCCTGCACCCCATTTCTCTTTGGGATGCTCTGTTAGAACCTCCAATCCCATCCTCCTTTATTCCTAGTTGTCCAGGGTTAATTCAGTGCTTCCACAGGGGAACAGGCCCTTGAAGGTGACCTGCTTCACCCCCAGCCCTGGTTGCTTCTAGAAAAATGTGGAGATGAGGCTCAGGGAGGAAGGGGCAGCAGGAATTGCCACTGATCAGCTGCAGGACCCTGGGGAGGGGAGACCTAGAATTGGGGGTTCTTTGGGGCAGGGCAGGGGCTCCCAACAGAGAGAGTGGTGGGTGGGGGTTTCTTTCCAGCTGAGGGTGTTGGGACCTGCAGCAGCTTCTGGTCATAACCACGCTGTCCACCCCCAGCGGACTTGAAACTGCTTTCTGCATCCCATGCACTCCCATGGAGCTGCCCTCAGCTTGCGAGTCTGGACCAGGGTCTGGTCTTGTGGGTGAGGTAGCAGTTCTCAGGCTACAGCAAAAGAACCCGCTGTCCTCTTCCGCAGCCCTTTATGGCTCTCAGGATCCTGCAGAGCGAGGTTGGAAGGTGGGGTAGGTGGCCCTGAGATCCCCTGCTCAGATAGCCACATGGCTCAGGACTGCTGTAGCTGGCTCCCTGGGGAGCCAAGCTGTGGGCTGTAGGTCTTTTTTCCAGCCAGGACAGGTGACCTCCCAGCCCGAGTATCCCAGGTGGACAGTGAGCTCCCACCCCATTGCCCCCCAGAAGGCCAGTACTCTTGGGGTAGGAGAGGGCTCTGAAAGCCACCTGCCTCCCTTTCCCCTGTCCTTGCTGTTTGAATGTAGAAGCTGGCTGGTACTTCTTTTCGGGGTTGAGAACGTGCCTCTCTCCTTGGTCTGGCCACTTGCAGTGTGGGGACAAGGTGCTCCGGGCTGCAAGGCTGTCATCCTCTTGGGATGGTGATCCCTTTGCCAATTTCTTTCCACCTCTTAGGTCAGGGGAAGGCGCTGGGTGTCTATCAGATGGTGTCGCTTTTGCTTTATAAGTGGCCGCATGTGGCCGCCAGGTCTCAGCACAAGAACGCTTCCTTTGCACAGAATGAGCTCCGAGCTTTGTTCAGACTACATGAATGTACTGGGGGGTGGAGGGCGAGTGTGCGCCTTCCTGGGTGAGTGTGTGCGGGGACTCCGTGGGTGCAGAGTGCGGTTTTATTTTTGTACTGATATTGGTAAGAGACTATAGCATCTATTTATTTAGATGATTTATCTGGTAAATGAGGCAAAAGAAATATTAAAAATGATTTTAAAAAAGATTCCTAAGCATTTGACCATTGCTTCTAGTGTCACTGCTGCGCCCAGGGAAAGAATTCTGGGTCCAGGCCCCAGGTCTGCTGGTTGCTGTCAGTTTGCTTTGTCCCCTAGAAATGCACTGAAGATTCCCTGAGGGGATAGGAACTGGGCCCTGTGGGGGTCACCTGGGAAGTGCCCACCACCCTGGGCTGAGCAGTGTGCCCCAGAGGCCTGGAAAGGCTTCAGACCATCATTTACTTTCTCTCTGCGTTCTCCTGAATGTTCTGTTGAATGGCAGGGAGGGCAGAACCACAGGATTCCATGGTCATAGGTCCTGGAACCCAGGGTCAGCCTAGCTCGCCTAGCTCAGCACACCTGTCTGAACCCCGAGCGCCAGCAAGAGGGCTTTTCCTGTAGGCACCTCTGGCAGGTAGGCGCAGGCAGGCGGCTGTTACAGCTGTCCAGCAGGGGTGGAGGTGGCCAGCATACACAGGAGACTGGAGATGGCAGTCGTGAGGTCAGCTGGTGCATGGCTGGGACACCATAGTGCACAGACCCGCTCTGGACCCATCTGTCCTATTGTATTGACCCTGGGCTGGAAATAACACGTACTAGGTAGGCCCTGTGCTGCACATACATAGTCTCAGCTACTCAGGAGGCTGAGGAAGGAAAGTCTGAGGTCAACTGGGCAGTTTATCAAGATACTGTCTCAAAGGGCCCTCAGGGTGTCACTCAGTGGTAGTGTTTGCCTAGAACGTGCAAGATCTGAGTTCAATCCCTGTGACTGCAAAGAAGAAGGGAGAGAAGAGACACATGCTGGCCTTAACCCGACAGGGAACTGTCCACCTGTCTGCAGCCAAGATGAGAGAGGAGGCCAAGGGGTGAGTGCTGACAGCGCCCCTGGGCCAGTCCGCTTTGCTTATTCTCCGCACTGAACCTGGCGCCTTCAAAGAGGTGGCCTGGGCAGTCCCCGTAAGAGACTCCATGCGTGGTTGGTGGATGACCATCCATCCTCAGGGCTCATCTGTCTTTGTCACCCCAGCTCCCGCCAGCATTCCCACTCATCCAGGTTGCTTGCTAGCTGGAGTGCCCCTGACACATCCACAAATAGCTCAGGCCCTTGTTGGGTATTTGTGGGCATAAGGACAGGAAGCTGTGCCCCGAGGACTACCCCAGGTCCCGATGAACTCTGCCCACAGAAAGTAGCAGTAGCCTGGCATCTCAGGGTGATCAAGGTCAATTAACCTCATTGATTTCACAACTACTTTTTTCCGTTTGCTTGCCAACCCACTGGTCCTAGGAGTTTAGAGTGACCAGGTAGTGTCTGTGGCTTCAGATGCCAAGGAGTCCCTTACACTGTTCCCTGGAAGATGCCCCTTCCCTTGGCTTTTTTGGTTTTGTTTTTTTGGTGCCGGGGATTAAACTCAGGATCTCTTACACTTGTCAAGCAGGCATTTAAGCCGCTGAGCTAAACCCCCAGCCCCCGCTCCTTCCCTTGGAAAACAGGCTCTCTGATTCACCAAATTCATCACAGAGATGCACAGCACAGGTTCTGCAAGTTGGTGGGGAGGTATGCTGTGGCCTTTGGTCAAGTTGTGAATTGCTGACTTCACTGCAAGGAAGGAGCCCGCTGTAAGCAATGTGCCCTGGTGGCCAGCTGGTCCTGCAGGCCTGGCACCCTTGGAGGCGCCATTACCCATGCGGAGTAGCTGTATTAGTTTTCCACTGTTGAGACAGAAAATGTGTCACACAATTTCAAGGCTGAGTATATTTTGGCACAGTCCTTGGCTGGCTCTGAGGTGGAAACACCACAGCATGAGAGCACTGTGGAGGAGACTGCTCACCTTTTGATGCCCAGAAAGCAGAAAACGGGGAAGAGCCCAAAAGAAAGCAGCCAGTAGCCAGATCCTGACTTCAGGGTCCTGTTCCCAAAACCTACCAGACACACCTAGAAGTGAGCCTCCCCAATCTCCCAGGCATCTCATGCTAATCATGCTGACAAATAAGATGAACCACTGCAAGCCCATCCCCTGTCAATTTGGCACATAAACACATAGCTAAACCACACTTAATCCCCAAATGCAGACAATACCATGGTCACAATTCCCAGTGCCCTGCAGCGCTAACCCTTTCCCCAAATGTCAGCAGTCTCAGCATCGCTCCAGAGACTGAATCCAAAGTCCCCTCTGAGACTCAAGGCCAACTCTAAACTGCTCCCTGTGAAATTCACAAAGCAAGTTAATGCTCCCGAGATCCAGCGGTTCCTCCCATCCCAAAGGGAGTAATGGGGAACAGAAAAGAGCAAGACTCAAACTTGGCAGGACAAACATTAAGCCGTATACCTCTACATCCAGGACCCTGGGCCATGGCAGCACAATGTGAGCCCCAGAGCGCTTGGGCAGCCCTGCCCCTGTGTCCTTGCCAGTTGCAGCCCACATGGCCTCTCTCCTAGGCCGGCTCTGCATGCTGTAGCTTTCCTCGGAGACACTCCATGCCTGGCATCTCCAGCTCCCGACGTCTCCTTTGCAGCTCCAGCAGCCTCACACGCTGTCCTCTTAGGGGCTCCCGGCAGGGACTCTGATCCTGGCCCACAATGTCTGGCTTCCCCAGCCTGCCGCTGAATGTTGTGGAATCTTCTGTGACCCCAAAGCCCGCATCATAGGGATGCTGTCAGAGGCCAGGGACCCAAGGTCCTGCTTCCAGGACTCACCTAGATGGGAGCTTTACTAGACTATCAGTCTGTCACACCAATCAAGTTGACAATTAAGATTAACCATTACAACTGAGTGTAGTCGCTCACGCCTATAATCCCAGCACTCAGAAGGCTGAGAGTTCGAGGCCAGCCTGAACTACATAGCAAGACCCTATCACAAAAACAAAAACAAAACAAGATTAACCATTATAGCTGCTCAGATTACATCTCAGGCACTTGAGGCTGCGTACTGAAAACGCTGACCTCCCTTAGGCCTGCAGACAGCCAGTTTGTGGCAGGAACAGCTGAAAAGATTTGGCATCTCTGTTTTCATATTGTGTTTGTCCCCTTTGACTGCGGACTTCACCTTTGACTACAGACACCTCCCGGCCACCATGACCAGCCACACAGGACCAGGAAAGGAGCAGAAAGAGGTGGCACCCAGGTCTTGGAAGATCTCCGCCGATTTCAAGAAAAGACACGAACAGTCTTTCCTTTCGTTAGCCTGTCTCTCTCCACCACCCCGTCCTGGGCCTAGGATTCCTCAATTCCTTTAGCGTTGAGAGGCTGATTTGAGAGCAGAAACTCTATTCCTTGGTGACTCAATAAACCTTATTTTTTTTTTTTGTCACTGTGCCTTGAGTTGTTGGCTTTGTCAAGTGAATTCCAAATCAGACCTTCCCTCCTTAAAGTGTCCCTTTATGCACTGAGCTACAAAACATGGTCATTTCCAGGTTTTAGACATTTCTGTATCTTAGAAGCAAAGAGTAAACAGCACTGGTTCCTTTATTCTCTGTGTGGGCATGGAGCAGCCTATAGACACTCTGCGTGTTTATGTGAGAGAAAGCAGGCAGATCCAGGGTTTCCCAATAATCAAGATGTCTCACGGCATCAGACCAAAGATCACCAAACCTTACATACGTAAGAAGAAAAACAAGAACAACAAAAACAGGATTTTTATTTGTTTATGAATATCTTTTGTACTGCAAGTCAGCTTTATAACTGGATATAATGTCAAGAGCGTCCAGGCATGATTCTGAGCTTATGGCGTGGTGGCTCATAGCTGTAACCCCAGCACTCTGGGAGGCTGAGGCAGGGGATCACAGGTTCAAGGCCAAGCTAGACAACTGGGAGACGCAGTGAAAACCTGTCTCAAAATAAAACACTCGGTCTGGGTATAGCTCAGTGCAAAGGCCCTGATTTAAAAAAAAAAAATCTCTCTCTCTCTCTCTCTCTCTCTCTCTATATATATATATATATATATATATATGTATATATTTAATTCCTAAGGCATAATCATACATTTCATATGTGTTCGTGAAATAAGATAAACATTATACTTAATCTCATAGGAGTCAGGATTAAAGGTTTTCTAAATATTGTATGAAGCATTACAAATCCTTGCTGTATCAACTCAGTCTCAGTATTAAGCTACTGACCTCTGTATGAAATACACATGGTGGTACAAACCTATAATTTCAGCACTCAAGAGGCTGAGGCAGGAGGATTGCTGTAGAGTTCAAACAAACCATAATGAAGTATAAACATTCCTGAAAATCAATATAAAAATTTGTCCCATGAAACAGCAGAATAGAAATACACAATTTTCTTGATTTAAGTGGTCAAAAGTCAAACAAGTATGCTGATTCTCTCTCTTTTTGAGACGGGGTCTCGCTGTGCAGGGCAGGCTGGCCTTGAGCTCACTTTGTAGCCCAGGCTGGTCTCGAACTCGCAACGATCCTCCCGCCTCAGCCTCCCGAGTGCTTACAGGTGTGAGCCACCACGCCCGGCTCTGATTCTCTCCTAAAATTAGGGGTGCACGTCTTCAGCAGTCTACATGAGGAAGAAACCGAAAAAGGCACTTACCAAAGATCCTTCCGATCAGGAAGGACTATATTCTAAGAAGTACTTCAGAAGAACAGGTAATTCTAGGATTATAGACAAGAAGTACTAGAAGACTTCAGGAGATGTTTCAGCTTTTAGATCTGGGATGTTGACTAAACCACTGAAGTGTGATATCCTTATTATCTTTTCCTTTGCAAGACATTGAATAGCCCCAAATTTCTCTATCCTGAATAGCAGATTCATTTTCCCCAACTAGTTGTTTGTCATCTGAGGTGACTGAAAGATCCTTCTTGTTTCCAAGCATGTGCCCTCAGATTATGAATGATCAGAGTCATTCTAGAAGATTATGTAGTTCATTTGAGGGTGCTTCTGTCTTTTCATGGTCTCTGGTGTCCACCATGTCAGTGGTAGGGTTGCCCTCCCATATCCCAGGTCTTTACTGTGACCATAACTTTAGTAACTTTCCTCCTGTCGAAGCCCACTGTGGGTATCCTGTCTTTGCTGAATGCTCCTAATCCAGTAACACAGACCAAGGGAGTCTTGACCAAGCAGACCCAGGCCAGCAGGTGGCAGAGCCCAGAAGGGAGCCCAGAAAGCTGACAACTTCCATAGGAGCAGCCTCAGCTGCGACCCCTCCCCATAATAGCTCTTGGCCTTGTACAACCCAATGGCGAGGATGAACTCTTTATGTAATAACCCTAGCCAGGTTTGTGATTTACAGTGATCTGTCACATTCTGTTCGCTCTTGTTTACTCTGCTACACAGAATTTTTAAGTTTGAGGCTGTCCCATTTTTCTGCGCTGTCTTTTGGTGATCCCTCTGCCTTGGGTGTCATTTCCAAGGACTCACTGCCAGTTCTACTGGGATGATGCTTTTCCCTGATGGTTTCTTCCATCGGTTTCATATCTTTTGGGTCATATGATTGGATCTCTCATCTATCTGAGTTCATTGCTGTGTATAATGCAAGACCCTTGTCTGACTCCATTGTTTGGCCCAATATTCCCAACACCATTTGTGGAAGAGACTTTCCTTCCCCCTGTTGCTGAAGACCCTTTTGTTGTGGAAAATGGGACCAAAGCAAATGGGAGACACTCAGCACTGAGGAACTTGGAAGGCAGACAACTGTTTCTACCACCGGCCTGATGGTAATCTCAGTTCCGAATCATTACCCTATCTTGGGGTTAAGAAAAGGTTCCGACGTGTTGGTAACAGGAAACGTAACAGACTGGCAGGAAGCACTAAGCAGGCTGCTAACAAGACTTCCTATAGTTGGTTACATATTGTCTTGTCACTTGTTGTTAGGCAGATTTAGTTCCAGAAAGTTGGTTGGGAATTTTCTATTCTGTAGTAGGAGGAGGGTCAGGGCTAGGGCGAGGGTCAGGGCTCCCTTCCCAGGAAGGGAAGGTCTGACTGTGTTAGACCAAGCCCAGCTGTCTCTAGATCAGCCAACCTGATTGCCTTGAAACTTCAGAGTGGGTTAGTGCAAGACATACTTCTGGGGTCAGGGGTTTAGCTCAGTGGTGTAAGTGCCTGCTTGGCAAATGTGAGGTTGTGAGTTCGATCCCTGGCACCAAAAGAAAAAAAAAAAAGATGCACCCTTGTCTGAGTTACACTTATCTTACATGCCACAGCTGGCACTGGACTGCAAGGCTGGTGGAGTTTTACCACTTTCTAATTATGGGTACGGGCTGTGTCTGCCTTTTTATGACCTTCAATAAGTGGCAGACTTACCTTTTCCTTTACCATTTGCTTTACACTTTAGCCATACTCTGAACATTTATTTCTGGATTCTGTCAGCCTGTTTAGTTTCAGTGTCTGTCTTTATGCCAGTACCACACCCTTTTGATTACTGTAGTCTGTAACATGTTTTGAAATCGGAAAGTGAAAGTGTCCATCTTTGTTCTTTCCCCAAACCCGTTTTGACAATTTAGGTTTCCTTTAGATTCCCTTAGAATTTTAGGATGCTTTTTTTTTCTGTTTCTGAAAAACAAAAGTGCTACCATTGGAATTTTGATAAGAAATCTTAAAAATATGTAAACTGCTTTGGGAAGTGCTGGTATTTTATGGCTTTTCCTTTGTGTCTTTTCAATTTCAGCAGTTTTCTGTATCGAGGTCTTTTTATCTGTGTTTTTCATCTCCATAGTGAAATTTACTTCTAAGTGTTTTACTTATTTTATTTTTGTTTTTAGTTTTTGAGTCGGGGTCTTGGTGCAGAGTTCAGAGTGGCCTTCAACTCATGGCAATCTTCCTGTCTCGGCCTTCAAAGTGCTGGGATAAGAGGCATGCACCACCATAACATGTGGCTTTCTTCCTAATTTCCTTGGAGCCTGAGCTTTGGCTCAGCCACGTAAGTGCCTACCTGGCAAGTGTCAGGTTGGGAGTTCAATCCCCGCTACCAAGAAAAACAAAAAGGAGTACTTTCCTAATTTCTTGGAAATGGAATTCTTTTATTTCCTTCTCAGATTGCTCCCCTCTAAGTGTGTAGAAATGTAACCAGTTTTGTTGCCGGAGTTTTGCATCTGCCTGGTGGGCCAGTGACCTGTGTTGTACTTGCTCTGCGTAGCAGCGTGTCAACGCTGGGATCCTCCAGGGGAAGATTTTCCAGGTATTTACCGAAGGGACTCCCTTACGTGCGCATGCGTGGATCTACGCGTGCGTGACTGTGCGTGACTGTGCGTGAGCGGGCTCCGCCCCCCCCCCCCCCGAAGCTGCGACCTCCCGCCTGCCGGGCCTCTCCCTCTCCCCAGCCCCGCGCGGGCCTAGCCGACTGCGTACTAACAGTTCGCGAGTGCTGACTGCATTTCATCACTTTTGTTGTTATTTTAAGTGTGATGTCGCTCCCCCTTCCGAAAAGTATAAAATGGTCAACAATGAAAACCACAGAAGAAACTTCAGGGATCGAACTCACAACCTCACACTTGCCAGGCAGGTGCTTATGCCACTGAGCTAAGTCCCCGGCCCAGAAGAAACTTTTTAGTCATCTTTTCTCATATACTAATTATGAAATTTCATTGTTTGTTACACTCATTAGAGCGCTAGGACACCCACCCCCAAAAGAACTCTGTGACAATCTTGAGTAAACATTGGCAGGTGACATCCCTGGCACTTTCTTAATTTAATTCAAATGATTTTAATGTTTTTCCATTTATAATATTTACTGCTATCTTTCTCGTAAAAATATTTTCTGTTTCCTTATTTTTTACTGCCATTTTGCTTAATGTTTTAATAATGACTGATTCCTGTCAAGATCTTTTTAGCCTTTATTGATATGATTGTATAGCTTTTCTTCTTTATTATGTTGTAGAATGCATTATATTAGTTTCTTGACAGAAGAAATTCATATTTTTAGAATAAACTGAATCATACTATATCATTCGGTAGTACTTTAACTATTTTTAAATATTTATGTTTGCATCATAAGTAAAATTTAATCATGAAATTTCTTTTTTTTTTTTGCTGTCTTTAGAGGGCTTTTTAAAATTAAGGTATCTCTTCATGGCCAGGGACTTAGCTTAGTGGCACAAGAGCCTGCCTATCAAGCGCAAGGTTGTGAGTTCAGTCAGTCCTACCAAAAAAAAAGTATCTTCACACTTTAAATTGGGAGAATTTTCCATATTTTTCTATAATTTGTAATCATTTGCTAACACTAAAATTATATATTTAAAGCTTGATTGATTGTGAATAGATTTATTTGGTCATAGTGTTTTTACTTTTTTTTAAAGTGTTGTACTTTATAGATTCCTCCATGGTACTAGATCTACACATGTCTTCTGTTTCTTCTTAGGTCAGCTGGTGTTAATTAGGGACTTGCTCATTTTCTCCAAGTTTTCAGATTTGTTTCCTTAAGTAGACCTGTAATATTCTTCTTTTTTTTTTTTTATCGGTACCAGGGCTCGAACTCATGACCGCCTGCTTGCAAGGCAGGTGCTATGCCACTGACCTAATTTCGCAGCCCCATGTAATATTCTTCTAATTCTTTCAGTATTTACTTTATCAGGGTTATATTTATTTTTTCATATCTTGTATGTTTTTGCTGTCAGTTTTTTCTTTTATTAGATCTGTTCTGTGCTTATCTACTTTACTGTTATTTTGGGGGGGGGCACATTTTTAATTTTTTTTTTTTTTGGTACTGGGGATCGAACTTGGGAGCAACCTCACATTTGCCAGGCAGGCATTTATGCTGCTGAGTTAAATCCCCAGCCCTATCATGCTTTTTATATATTTTTTTCTAACTTTTCCTACCACTTAATTTTTTTCTGATTGTTATTATTATTTACTATTTTAAGCCAAATCTTGCTGTGTAGTTCAAGGCTCTGGCAGTGATCCTCCTGCCTCAGTCTTCCCGTTACTGAGATTATGGGTGTGTGTTGCCACGCCCAGCTCTGATTAATTCTGGATTTCTGGTTTATTTGCCCCTTATTTTTGAGTAAAAAATACCTTTTTTTTTTTTTCTTGTATAGCTTTTGCCATGTCCATTTCATGGGCTTGAAATTATATTAGGAAGGGGCTGGGCATTTAGCTCAGCGGCATAAGTGCCTGCCTTGCAAGCGTGCAGTCGTGAGTTCGATCCCCGGTACCGGTAAAAAGGAAAAAGACCAAAAAAAAAAAAAAAAAAAAAAAAAAAAATTATATTAGGACACATTTGGCTACAAATAGTAGAACACCTATTTGCTTTCTTGTTGGAACAAAATACCTAGCATCTGCAACCTTTAAAGAGGAAACTTTTTTTTGTCCCAGATCAAACTCACAACCTTGTGCTTACCAGGCAGAGGTTCAGGCCCAAGAGGGAACTTTTAAATTTGGCTCCTGGTTTCAGAGGATTCAGTCACTGATGAGTGAAGCTGCTTATCCCACTGCAGCCAGGAAGCAGAGAGGAAGGGGCCAGGGGCTATGTGAACACCCAAGGTCACTCCTCCATGAGCCACTCAGACACACCCAGAACTGAACTTCCTCAAGCCAGTCAAGTTAACAGAGAAGATCCACCATCCCAATGGCCATCTAACAGTAAGTTGGATGATGCAGACATTTGTTATTCATTTAACAAGCCTGAGAGTAGCTATTTCTAGGGTAGATGTTTCCATGGCTTAACACTGTCCTCAGGGACTTACACTTTTTCTAGCATTTTGCCTCATCAGCAGTAGCACCTTGGCTTTTTTTTTTTTTTAAACTTTTTTTTTTTTTTTTTTTTTGTCTTTTTCCTTTTTATTGGTACCGGGGATCGAACTCACAACTGCCTACTTGCAAGGCAGGCGCTTATGCCGCTGAGCTAAATCCCCAGCCCCAGCACCTTGGCTTTTTGTCTGTCCTCATGCTCATCACTGCAGGAAAGCTGCAACAGTTCCAGACATCACATGCTCTATCCCACTTATACACAGGAAAAACAAAGGAGGGGAAAATGAGATTCAGTTCTCCCTGCCTCAAATGTCTCTTAAAAAATCAGAAGGCTCTCTTAACATTTTCTTACACTGATTGTTTATAATTGGGCCACATGGCCTCACCTGTCTTTGAGAAGATAAGAAATGTCTGACAGCTGGGTGTGATGGCACATGCCTGTCACCCCAGCACTCAGGAGGCTGAGCCAGGGTGGTCACCACAAGTTGGAGGCCAGCCTGGGCTAAAGTGAGTTCATGGCCAGCCTGAACTTCAAATCAGGACTTTGTCTCAAAAGAAAAAAGTGTGACAGGGGATAGGGTTACATGACCCAGGCAATCATGACTCACACCCTGGGCTACCAACAATGGCATTCTGTCTAAACTAGATTCCAGATAGTTTTTCCTCTTCGAGTTTAACTGCAACGGCTTTGATGCATACCAATTTGTGATTAGTTTATTCTTCAGTTTATCCCTTACGTCACTACATTAAATTCCTATTTGTTGCTCATGATGGGGTCGCCATGAATAGTTTGGGATGGCCTTGCATTTACCATGTAGTGCAGGCTGACCTTAAACTCTTGGCAACCTTTTTTTTAGCCTCGGGCCCCTGAATGCCGGGGTGATATAGATGTGTGCCATGGTGCCTGGCTGTGTTAAATCCCTCTTTAATTTGCTTTAAACTCAACCTTGTGTCATATTTCTTTCTTTTTCTTTCAGACAAAATTACTGTTGCTACTTTGCCCACACTGGGCTCAAACTATTTTTTCTCTCTTTTTTTTCTTTTGAGACAGGGTTTTGCTTTGAAGTTGAGGCTGGCCCTGAAGTCTCTATGTAGCCCAGGCTGGCCTCAAACTCACGGTGATCCTCCTGCCTCAGCTGGGATCACAGGTGTGTGCCACCGTGCCTGGCTCAGGCTCAAACTTTTTTTTTATCTTTTTTTTTTTCTTTTTCTTTTTTCCAGTACCGGGGATCGAACTCAGAACCACCTGCTTGCAAGGCAGGTGCTTATGCCGCTGAGCTAAATTCCCAGCCTGAGGCTCAAACTTTTAATGCTTCTTCCTGCTTCAGCCTCTCAGAGTCCTGGGGTACAGGTTTTGTGCCACCACAACCCACTTAATGCTCCGCTCCTGCTTCTTAAATTTGAGGGTTTCGTGCCATCTCTTTGTTCATGGTTTCTCTTCCTCGCCCCCTCTTTCTCACTGTTTCTTGTCAGCGCTGCGGCAGGATTTTTTCTGTTCACATTTAGTGTGATACCCTTTACTGTGACATTTTCCTTCCTGCTTCGTTTTTCTTCACTCTGGTGGCACCCAGTACAGTGGCAGCAGCCGAGACAGAGGTTCTGGGTCAGCACCCAGGTCCAGGTGTGGGTGGCGGGGCTTGACCAGCGAGGTTGCTTGTTCCAGGTGTTAATCAGAACTCTGAATAATGCCATTTCAAGTTTGTCGGTATTTTGGCTGTTTATTTTTCAATCAATTCTACAGGGCCTCTCTGCTCAGTCAAGTTTTATGTGGACAATGAAAATATTTTTCATGGCAGACAGTGGGACAGTGGAAACATTTCCTGCCTGTGGGGGTCCAGGTGTACAGCTGGCAGCCAACGCCTTCAGGTGTCAGAACAGACCTCCCCAGGGACACAAGCACGCTCGGCCCCTTTGCCCTTCACAGCCAAGAATGAGCCGCCGCAGGTCAGCGTCAGACCCAACCGGTCCCTTCCGTAATGAGCTCCCCCTGGGCTCCAGCGGTGCCCGCTCCTGCACCCCGAGGACGCTCGGTGCATTTCCCCCTGCGCGCGCTCTAGTCTGGGTACCCTCTGACTGCCCTCCAAAGGCCACCGGCGCGGCACTCCCTACAGAAGGGACAGAGGACAGCAGGAGTGCCAGATGCTCCAGGGCATTCTCCCAACAAATGTCTTTCTTGGTTCCACAAGAGCCTTTTATTCTCCTTTTTATGAGAGGACCTGATTCCTCCCTTAGACAGTAAGCCAGGTTCTGTGGACTTTGAAGTTATCGTGACTTTTTTTTTAAATTAGAAAAGTACAAACCCAATTATAAAAAATAAACAAAAGATGGAGGAGGGAGGGAAGGCTTTCTGGACATGGATGAAGGCCAGGCTTGGGATGGCGGGGAGGCAGATGTGCGTGTGATGCCTGGGGCGGTCATCAGGGGTCCCTTCCCGCCACTGGGGGGGAGGTGGGTCCAAGCTGCAAAGTTCTGAGGTTAGCCGTTAAGTCATCCACACCCCAGGACTGGAGAGAGAGAGGGAGAGAGAGATCAGGTCTGTGCATGGGAGAGAGAGACACTGCGGGGAGGAGCCAGGGAGAGGCCCAGGGGGTCTGGCCAGAGACGGGACCCAGCACGGAAGCAGGGCGAGAGGAGGAGGACTTGGGGGTTGCGGGTGGAAGAGAAAAGGTGGGAGCTGGGACAAGGTGGGAGGGGGCGGGAGGGCGCCCAGGCGGTGACAGGGACTCACCTTCAGGATCTGCAGAAGGCGCCTTTCTATGCTGTTGCTGTACTGCTCCAGCTTGTCCCAGGACTTAAAGGGCTCTGACTGGTGGTCCACAAAGTTGTCCCAGCAGTCAGCGAACTCTGAGAGGGAGGAGGAAGCCGGGAAGTGCTGCGCCCGGCGCAGGGCCCCCTTCCTGCCACTTTCCTTTCCTGGGGCCTCGCTCGCTGCCCTGATTATGCCTTCCAGGGGGTGCCAGCCCCTGGGCCTCAGCTGGGCCACCATCCTTTATTCCCACCCACCTCTCCTCTGTCCACCCGTGGCTTGTGTCTCCTTGTCCCTCCTTCCTACCTGGGAGGCCCATGACAGTGACTGGGACCTGGGATGTGCACAGCCGGTGCAGCGCCTCCTGGTAGGTCCTCTTCCAGTGAAAGTACAGGCGGGAGACGAAGACCTTCAGTTGCACGCGTGGGTGAGAGTGTTTAAACTGAGCCAGTTCCTGGGCGCAGAGTGGGCAGGGGCTCCACGTGAGGTAACAGGTGATTTGGTAGCTCTGGGCTTGGTCCAGTTTCATGGAACTGATCCTCTTAATAAAGCGACGTTCTGCGTGGAGACCTTTCTGGAGGGGTCCCAGAAGGCAAAAAGAAAGGGTGAGAAGGCAGCAGGCACGGGTCCTGTAGCTGGGGCTGGGGCGTGGGACCCTCGCCCAGCACAGGAGGAAACCGCTCCCCCTCCAGCCCCTGACTCTGTATCCCCAAAGCTCCCATGGCTTTGTTGGTTCTGTTTTGTTGCTTTCTGAGACAGGGTCTCACTTTGTACCTCAGGATGGTTTTGAACTCATTATGCAGTCCAATTTGTCCCAAGGCTTTGGACAAGGATTCTAGTGCACACAGAGTGGGGCCAGCCAGACCACATCTCCAGGGTGCAGGCCCAAAAGTTCTGTGACCATGATATGGGACACTTGCCCGAAGGCTGTCCAAAGATGTTTGAGCCAGCTGGGCCTAGTGGTGCATGCCTGTAATCCCAGCGGCCAGGAGGCTGAGGCAGGAGGATCGCCACCAGTTTAAGGTGACTGAGAGCCTCTAGGACACATGGGAAGGAGAAGGGACATGAGGTTGGCAGACATTTAACTTCCCCAGGAGGGGCAAGAAGAGGGCTGGGCAGGAGGAGGACACAGCCTCTGCTAGGTCTGAGAGGGGCAGGCTGGAGCCCAGCAGGGGTCAGGAAGACGGAGGCCTTCAAGTGGCAATCAAGGACTCCTACTTGCACGACACCTACTGTCCTTGTACACCCCGTAGGTGGCCGAGCCCCGCCTGCCGCACACCCAGGGCCTGTCTGCACCTTGTTCCGAAAGCAGCCTTTGGTCAGGTTGCCGTTGGCCTCTTGCAGCTGGTAGCACAGGTATGTCACCCTGCGGCGGTAGGGCTTCTGGGCCTTGTGCGCGTTGTTAAACTGGACACGGAACGTTTCTTCTTTTAGCATCTTCCCCCTCCTGTGCAACAAGGAGGAAACTCAGATGTACTCGGGCCTCCCGAGGTGCCCCGGGGTCGGGTCTGCGCAACCTACCCTGGTGTGTATCTCTGCACCGCAGAGGGGAAGAGAGGCTCCGTGGAGAGCAGAGAGGAGCCGGGCCGCTGGGAGCTGCAGGAGGGGAGAGTTCTCTCCCACCCTCCACGCTGCCTCCTGGGCACCCAGCTGCCCAGCAACCCTGCAGCTCAGGCGCCAGCGCTCTGCACGGGGACACACTGCCCACGTCACCCTTATGCCTGGGCTCGGGGAGGGCCCCTCTCTGAGAACTGGGTGCATCCTCGTCCTGCACAACCCTCTGTCCCTTGGCTTCGTGACACTCGCACGTCTGTGGCCTGAGTCCCATCACTTCTCTTGCTCCTCTGTGGCTCCTCTGTAAGGCAGGCGAGGCAAGGACAGGTGGCCTGGGCTGGCATTTTTGCTTTCTAGTTTTCAAGACTGATTATTTTCTGACTAGGTCTTATTTTGGGGGAAACAGTGTCTATGGCAAACCTGGAGATGGGGCTGCCCATCATGTGGGGGCCGAGCTTGTGTAGCCTCTAAAATGAGGATTTTTAAATTGACCAAGAGTGGGTGTGCCTGGAGGGCTGACTTAGGTGTCTCGTTGGGGACGTTTGTCAATTTGGGTAAACATTCTGCTTTTGTGGTTTTGTCAGGCCTGTGAGAGATCTGCTGTCACCTCCCCAGGGGCTGAGGAAAGTACCTCAGTGGAGCAGTTGACTGTGCCCTGAGGCCTGTTCTGTCACTCTGCCTTTCTGTCCTGCCACTGTCTGGCCATGGTGGGTCCTCCTGTCTCAGCCCTGAAGAGCTACACTGGTAGGTATGCTAGAAACCACTTATAATAATTATTTTAAAAACAATTTAATTTTTGTTTCACATGAGTGGTATCTTCTTTTTTCCCATGGGGCATAATGTAGCTTCCTATCTTATATGGACTTTTCCCTCTACAGTGCACAGATTATACAATTATGCACATCTTTATGATGAAATTTACAGGGCTGCTTTCCATGTCTCAATCATCTCTTAGCCTCAACTGGAAAGCTGAGTTTGGGAATCCCTGAGAAGCCCCCATGGCCGCACCGTGATCTGTCCAGGGGCCTGGAGACACAGGACTTGGGTTTGGGGGAGCCCCCAGCAGGAGGCTGCGCCTGGGGCTCAGCGGGCTGGGGACAAGAGCCACAGAGTACCTGTCCTGGCTGCCTTCCATCTGGCCTGGCTGAGCACCTCCTTGATCTGCGCTCTTTGGTTTCCTTTTCCTCTCACAAGGCTGTCTGCAGCCATGGGAAAGTCCCTTGTCTGTGACTGTCCTCCTGCCGCCTCCTCTTCCTGTCACCCAGGGAGCAGTGGCCCTGTGGCTTCACCTCCCGCAGCTCTGCTCACCTTCTCTCCTGTCGGCCCGGGTACCAGCTCTGTGGGCCCAGCTGATCCGCCTCGGCTCACTTGGCCCTTGTCCCAGGCCTGCTGGGTTCAGTACTGGGGTTCCACTTCCTGCTCACAGAGCCCTTGCTTTGGGAGGCCAGATCTGAGTGAGGACCCCAGGACATCTGCCTGCAGGCCCCACCCTCTTCCTGCCTCCGCCGCAGTGGGCGGGCTGCAGTGGTTCAGCGGCCTGATGCTGAAACTGCACCTTCTCCCCTCCATCCCGGCTTGCCACAGTGGGGTCTGTGTTGGCACAGCCCCGCCCCCAGCCCTGGTACACAGGACACGGGGTTGCAAAGGGAGTCAATGGTGCCAGTGGCAGGGAAGTGGGTCTGGACCCCACCAGTCACCAGGCACTGCAAGCTGGGGGCACTGCCACCCTCCGCCAGTCCTTTATAGATCAGGAGGGAGGATCAAGGCCCTGACATCTTGGAGGCAATCTCATGCACAGAAAGACCAAGACGTGCAGATACAGCCAGGGATGGTCATTCCGACTTCGATTCGGCCCTGTACCAGAATCTTGTACTCTCTTTTTGAATGAGCTGTTCCTGAAATCTACAGCAAAAGTCATTAACATTCCTCCAAACAACAAGCATGACCATTACATCACCCCATAACCCGGATGCCAAATCCCGTGGTAAAGATAACATACGAAGGCCTTCAAGGACGCAAAAACATATGGCCCGACCGGTCCCTCCTAACTGTCCTTTCTTGTGTCCATGGTCACATCTGTAACTTCCTAGGATGCAGAGACTCACACAGGTTCCCCTGGCTCTCCCCAGGTGTGCAGCTCTCTCTGGGAAGTCCAGGTCAGCTCCCCTTCGGGGTGCCCAGTGCATCTCTTTCTTGTCCAGCCTTGGTAAATTATTTTATTACCTGGCTCACCCGCCCTCCACTTCACGATTTTGAACAGCAAGACTCTCTCCAAGGCACACAGCAAGTAAAAGGCAGAGCTCCAGCTGGCCACTTTTGAGTCCCTCCTTGCTCCCCAGAAGAGATGGGGGAGGTAGCACAAGTGGAGGGGACCTGCTGACCCGCAGGCCTCCCGAGCCTGGGACTCAAGGATCTGGACCTCAAGTGTGCGTTCCACTAGCCGTCGGCCTGCCTGAGTGCCAGTCAGCCAAAGGCCTTGAGATTCAGAAACAAAGAGCGCACTGTGAAAGTTGAATCCGGAGGGAGGACGAGGGCAGCCAGCACTGGGCACCTCTAAACAAGGCTGGACTCGTCAGTCATGTTTCTTGATTCACAACTAAGTGCGCTACGTGAGCTGGATTTTGCTCTTATTAGTTTTCTTTTATAATTTCCTTATAAGGCTTTATAACTGTTGTCTGCTAACATTCTGTAAGTCAGTGACTTCCAGAAAATAACTTCTAACAGTATGGGAAGATGACAGCCTGCCACCTACAGAACAGATGGACGCGACGCAATCTCCTACTATTAATACTGCTATTAAATAAAGGGGTCCTCCTGTCACATTTTATATTTCAAAGGGTCCCAACCTCCAAAGAGTCACGCAATTTAGATTAAGACCTACTGTTCCCGCTTTAGAACTAGTGGAACTGACCTCCTGGGTGTCCAACGAGTGAGGCTTCCAGTCAGAGTTTAAGAAGCCCGGAGAGGGAAGAGAATATTTTGATCTTTGCCCCCCATAGTCAGCCAGAACTCAGGAAGTGACAGGACCCCTCTAAGATGATCGGGCAATTCTGGGGAGTCACCCAGTCTCCCAAGCAGGGGTACTGTTGGAGTCCAGGGGACAGGAGTCAACTGGTGTACATGCTACAAAACAGAGAGTTACTGTAGAGGAGACTGTCCGTGTGCATCTAAGACAAGCCACAAGGTGAAGGGACACCGTGACCCACCCCAACTGCAGAGGGAGAACTGGAGGAGGCACAGGAGGCGCCTGACACGGCCCCATGAGGAACCCTGACAAATACATCTACTTTGACTAACACGGTACTCGTTTTGACTTGGTATTAAACATGGAGCCTGAAAGATTAACCAAACAGTAGCATAATTAATAGTTAGATAAAAACAGAGAGCTAAGCTGTAGCCATAAAGGGACTCCAAACCTTGTATCAACTGTCGCTCACTGCCAGTCCCCAACCCCGCCTGGGGCATCTTAACCTACTGCCATGAGAGGGCCACATGCTCAGTGTCACCAGCTTCTCCAAATACCTGTCCTTCAGCCTCTCAGTTTATTGCTATTATATTATTTTGATATACATTCAAGTGTCTCTATGGTAAAATTTGGGCTGCTTGTATAGGGCTCACTCTGAGATAAAATGCCATTATGAATAGTCTGGTTACTAAAGATTATTATGTCCACTGAAGGTTTTCTATTATTTATGCTATCTTAAGTCAGTCACTGTTTAGTGAGAGGCCAGAGCTCAGTTCTGAGCCCATGTAACAGCCAATGTTCACATAAAGACAGCGGTATCGCTGTTTAGTTTATTATTTGGCTATATTGTAATTAAAGCAAAAGAGTTACATTTCCTGCTCATATATAAAATGACAGCACAAAGACCGATGGAAAATACAGCACCGCTGGACCTGGAATTGAAACACCTGGAAAACAACTTAGTCAAGGAAAAAGCAGAACTCTGGGAATCAAGGAAAGGCCGACAGGAAACACGGAAACTATAGAGACTCTGAAGAAAAAGCAGGGAAGAGAAGAAGCGGTCTGGAGCACTAAACCAGGCCCCAGGTTCTGGCTCCAAAAACACAAGACAAACCTGGCGGGGGGTCGACAGCCCCAGGGAGACGCAATGAGCCGACAAGGCTGCCCCAGAACGGCCATCAGACTGTGAGTTCACGCGCAAGTGAGAGTCGGAGAAGAAATTCTCTGCAGTGTCCACCGTACCTGGGAGTGATACAGTCAAAAGGTATCGTGGAAAGAGGTTTCTTGCTTAAGACTGAGCTCCTCTTAGAGTCAGAAGTCACAGAACAACACTACTCCAGGCTCTCTGGGGTTTCTCTGCCACAGGGTGGAGACAGAGGAGTGGGCTGATTTCAGATCCCCTCAGCAGCTTGACCAGGTGAGAGGTATGGCGGTCGCAGCCTGTCCTAAGAAGTCAGGCCAGCCGTGGGGTTTTTGGGGGGTGAGTGTGCAAGGGCTGACGTTATTAAGCCCAGCCGACTGGGCCCGCTTGCTGCCTGCTTCCAGCACAGAGCTCAGTGTCTGTTGGCTTTTCCTGTCTGACAACAGGATGAGGTATTTGCTTTGGCTTGAATAATTGCCACATCCTGGGTGTACGGACAGAGAGAAAAATCTCATGCGCCCATAAGCCACAAAGATGACACAGAGCAGTGACTTGAGGAACACAGAGCAGCACCGACCCGGGGAGCCGTCACGAGGAGGCAGCACAGCTCACCAGCTGACCAACCCCAGCAAGAACAGCTGGGCAGTCGTGAGCAGAGTGGGTGTGGAGATAAAACAGGACCTGGTTGTGACTCACTGACCCCCACCCACACTGGGCGGGTTCCAGGGCTACAGGCTCTGGAGGGAAACCACGCATCCAAACCCGTGGAAGGATTTTTTTTTTTTTGTGACAGCGTCTTGTTATTTAATTCATTCTGGCCTTGACCTCACTATACAGCCCAGGCTGGCCTTCAACTCAAGTGATCCTCCTGCCTCAGCCTCTCAAGTGCCAAGATCTCAGATGTATGCCACCATAGTGGCGGAATTTTTTGGACTTGTTTCTGTGTCTTCATTTGTGTTGTATGTATTGCTGTGTGCTTTTTTTTTTCATCCTTTTCTGTTACTTTTGCTTCATTCTATTAACTTTCTTTTATGCTTTTTTGTTGTTGTTTTGGTGTTTGAGACAGCGTCTCACTATGTAGTTCAGGCTGGCCTTGAACTCACTGTGTAGCCCAGGCTGGCCTTGAACTTGCAGTGACCCTCCTGCTTCAGCCTCCTGAATTCTGAGGTTATGGGATGTGCCAGCATGCCTAGCTTCTCTTTTCTTTTTCAAACTTTACTTCTTTCATTTTTCTCTTCTTCCACATTCTTATTATTTTTTATCCTCCATCATTATTATTATTACTATCAATCTTTATTAATTTTTAGCTATTGAGTTGATTATGCTATTATCGCTGCATTCTTTTTTATTTTTTTTTTCTTCTCTATTGTTAATGGTAGGAAATTTGTTGCTTTCAATATTTGCTTTATGTCAGTATTTGGTTTGTATTTGTGTCTAACTTGCTATTGCATATCTCTTTCCTATTTTTTTTTTTTTAACTTTTTATTGGTACTGGGGATTGAACTCATGACCGCCTGCTTGGAAGGCAGGTGCTTATGCCGCTGAGCTAAATCACCAGGCCTTTCTTTCCTATTGTTAAGGGAGCTATAGTTGTAGCTATTATTGGCTCTTATGTCAATATGAGTTAGTCTTTGTTTTTCTTATTACTGCTGATTTCTATTTTTGATGGAAGTATAGTTATTGATTCTCACTAGTTTCCACTGTATGCCAATGTCTGGGTTGTCTTTGTGCTGTCAATGCACCTGTGGCTCATTTTCTCTTCTCTTTGTGGTGCTGGGGCTCAAACCCTCAGAAGAGAGCTGGGCTCTAAGAATATCCTCAAATATTACACTGAATAGGCTGAAGAGGGAACCAAACACCAAAACATAACCAAACCCCAGGACACAGCAGAGGGAGGCACAGCCTGACTAAAGAGACATCCACAGAAGTGACAGAGTCTCTCATCGTACCTGTAACCCACAACACAAAACAATAGAAACATAAGAAAGCACGGAAAAAGATGCCCTTCCCTTAAACCACTAACTTCTCAAAAGCTGACTTCCTGGACACCAACGTAGACAAAACTATAGGGAAAGAACTCAAAACCCAAACGCTCAAATGTTTGAAGAGATGAAAAAAAAAAAACCCAAGCAAATGCAGAAGACATTTAAATAGATAAAAGATTTTATTAATACAGTATTTGACAATCTTGAAACAAACAATAAAGTAATTAATGGGTTAAGCAAGACACAAATGACCACTTTGGAAAAGAATTTGAAAGTATGAAAAGAAAGCAGCAAGATAAATGATAGGAAACAAAAATCAATGGATAGCAGACTTGACCAGTATGAGGACAGAGTGTCAGGAACAGAATACAAAGTGGATAGAGCAGATCATAAATGACATGATGTCATGAAGCTGAGTCCCGTGGTTGCTAGATGACTTTTTAAAAAAATCCAAAACATGGGCTGGAGATTTAGCTCAGCTGCATAAGCACCGCCTGGCAGGTGTGAGGTCGTTGAGTTCAATCCCTGCTACAAAGAAAAACAAAACAAAAACCAAACACTCAGAACTATAAAAATGAAGAAAAATTAGAAAGGTATAATTTTTCCTGAAATCATAGCAAAAATTTCTCTAAGTCTAGAGAAAACATTCAGTATTCAAATGAAGAAGCATACTGAACCTCAAATATCTACAATGGGAGAAGAACTTTCCCAGGGCACATCATAATCAAAATTTCAGAAATTCAACAAAGAGAGAATACCAAAAGCTATTAGAGAAAAACAGCAAGTAGTCTATAAAAGGTAACCATTAGAATAAGTGTGGATTTCTAGTGCAAATCTGAAAGGCAGAAGATTCTACAGTGATGTCTTCAAGCCCTAAATGAAAACAATCATCAACCCAGGCTTTTCTATCCTGAAAAACCAGCGTTCAAAATTGACAGAAAAGTAAAAACTCCATGAAAAGAAATCCTAACGAATTACATGACCACTAAACCAGCACTGCAGAATATACTTAGAGAGATCCTAGATAGAGACAGGGAGGTCACCAGCAGCAAAAATCCCAAAGGGAAGTGCATATCTAATTGGGAAGTCATTTTAAAAAATGGAAAAAAAAAATAAAGGAATCAGCACTGGACAAAAAATAAACATTTTACAATAATAAATTTCAATGTCAGTGTTCTCAGCTACCCAGTCAAAAGACACAGCGTGGCAGACAGGATCAAAAACCAAAATGCAACCATATACTGACTACAAAGACACACCTCATCCAGAAACAGTAGACTACAGATGAAAGATTAAAAGTCACACTGTACTCAACAGGAGCCTGAAAATCACCACAAAGATCTATCTTATTTTCAGACATAGTAGACTTCAAGTCCTGATCAGAAGAGACAAAGATGGCCAGTACATACTTGGAAAGAGAACAAATCAACAGGAAGAGATAACAATTATAAATATATATGCAGTGAATGTTGCCACATTCAGTTTCATAAGACAAAAACTACTGGACTGAAAAGGACAGATGGACACTAGCACAACCATATGGAAGACTTTACTCTCACACTTAGGTCAACCAGACAAAGAAGCATCAGAGTCAAACCACACCATTGAGTGGATGGATTTAACAGATATCTACAGAGTTTCATCCAACAACAACAGAGTATACATTTTTCTCCACATCACATGGAACTTTCCCCCAAATACATTGTATCTTAGGTCATAACTAGGGGATGGGAATTTAGCTCAGTGTCACAAGCACCTGCCTCGCTGGCACAAGGTCATGAGTTTCACCCCCAGTACAAAAAAACAAAAAAACAAAAAACAAAAAACAAAAAAAAACCTTAAATAAATAAAACTGAACTGAGATAATCTCGTATTGTATCACATCATAGTGAAACAAGGCTAGAAGTCAACAGCAAAAGAAGCCACAGAAATTGCAAACACATGAAGATTAAATAGCACACTAAGGAACAGTCAAGAAATCACAGAAGAAATAAAGTTCCTAGAATCAAATGGCAACAGAAGCGCAACATGAAAAACAACGAGACACAATGAAAGCAGTCTTTCAGGGATGATTATAAAAAGAATAGAGCAGTCCCTAATAAATAACTGAGTGATGTGCTTCAATATCCTAGAAAAACAAGAATAATCCAAGTAAGAAATTAATAGAAGGAAAGAAATTAGAAGCATGAAAGAAGTTAATGAAATTGAGACTAACCACATGTTTTTCCAAAAGGATGGGAAGGGTGTCTGGGGACAGGGAACACAGGAAGGAGCAAAAGGGGAAGTAAAAGAGATCAAGATGTGATACATCTGTGGACCAATTCCCCCACGAGTGTGCTTACTGTGAATCGCAAAAATACTCCAAAAGTAATCTGATAAAAATAATTAGAGTTTGGATTCACAAAGCTGGGAGCAATCGGCCTGCTCTTAAATGTCACCTGTTATACTGGGGTAAACACCTCAAAACACACACTGCAGAGGTTAGTATTCAGGATGAAAATCTACTCCCAAACACTAACTAATTTTGTCTGGCATCTACCATTTACCATTATTTAACCTTGCCTGCTTAACACGCCTGTAGAATGTGTATCTTCTAGCTTACTCTCGATCCAAGTGAAAGCTGAAGGTCACCTGTACTATTATCAAAGCAAAATAGCAGGTGTATGTTCCTGACAGCTCTGAGTTGTGGCTTCTGTATTCCCAGGCTGACACTCACAAAGCAGTGCACTTCAGACCCTGCTGTAAGCTGCACTGCCCTGCTGCTGATGTGCTGCTTTCCCGAAACAGACTGACCATCAAAAGATGATGGTCCTTAAAAAAAACAACTCAATCTTCCCATATTTCCTTTACATCAGGCAGAAGGACAATTTCCATCCTTGCCCTCTCTCAGCCCAAAGCAACTGTAAGAAGATAGAGCTTTGGCCCTCGGCATCCTTTAAGAGTAAGAAATCAAAAGTCCTCATACAAAATCAAAAGTCCTGTGCAGGGAAGAATTAGATAGGATAAAGGACTTAAAATTAGGTAGAGACAAGGAAACTGTAATTTTTAAACTGTACTTTTGATAAACACTGCCACTTCGGGACACAAAGGATCCTGAAGGACGTTTCTTTTTACAGAAACTCCATCCAAAAACTTTTCCTAGGGGCCTGAAAGTTGCAGGAAACTTATAAATTGTGGCCCATGCTTTTCACCTGGAAATTGCTCTCCCTGTCAGACCTCTACCCTCAGCAATGAGTGGGCGGCAGATCTCAACCTCGCACACATGGAAAATGGTTTGTATCCTAACCGAGCCAGCAGGTGGGAATCTGACGGGCAATAGGAAAACACCAAGATCACCCATCCTGGTGACACCCAGCATCACACAGTAACTCCCAACTCAGAACAAACACTCGCTCTACTGTTTCTGAGTGTGTACAGTTAGAATCCTGCCTAATAACTGTCTGGTGCGCCTCACAGACATATCCTGAAAATCCTTTTCTGTGAACCTACCCTGTGAACCTAGGGTGAGTTTCTGTGAACTCACCCTATGGGGTGAGTTGAGGGCCCCCTTCTGTTTGGGTGGCCTCCTCAGACTCTATCCAGTGACAATGGGACAGCAGGGCCAAGTGTCCCTGGCCACCATGCTGGACCCTCCCCTGGGCTTCCTCCCAAATACTTTCAGCTCATGGCTTGCTCCTGGCTCCGGACACCCCGCTCACTTCCTGTGTCACCTGCAGCCCCCAGAGGCTCCTCTATCGGAAGGGCTGGGGGACAGCACAGGGTGGGAGTGGTGACAGGAACAAAGGCTCCAGGGTGCAGCAAGAGCTGGGTGGAGGCAGTGTCAGGTCAGGAACCCCCTTGGAGACAGGCACACAGAAAGGACAGGAGCCTTGTGATCCCCACCCACAGGCAGTCCAATTAGGACCTGGGTCCTTGCCGTGGGCCTGAGTCCAGATGCCGAGGCCCCGACCCCGGAAGTCGTGTGCACTGTATCTGGATGCGCGCCCTCTGCAGGGGCGATGATGCTGGGAGGGAGGCCCTAGGGTGTGGCCTGATGCAGTGCTCCTGGTGGCTTTGTCAGAGGGACACAGGACACAGGGACATTGGGGATACATGTGTGGTGGGGAAAGACCATGTAGGGGCACGTTGAGAAGTGGACATTAAAGCCAGGGACAGGAACCACAGCAGAAACAATGCCACCAGCCCCTCAGTCATGGCCGGCATGGCTCCAGCCCATGTGGGAGCTGCCCTGGGGTCTCTGTGCCTGGACGATGGCATTGTCATTGGATGGCCTTGGGACCTCACAGTGACTGCACCAGGGAGTTCCCTGAGAGCTCAAGTCTGCCTGGAGGGACGTTTCTCATATTGTCACCGGGTAGCACGGGTCCTTGCTTTAGTGTCAACGGAAATTAAAACCAAAGCACCAAGAGGATCTACAGGCTAAGGCTTTAACTGCAAAGTCCGAGAGCATCGCAGAAGGGCTCTAGCTTGAGTCCCACCTGATGGAGCACAGTTGAAGCTGCTCAGACTGACCTGTCTGCAGAACAGAGACCAGCTTTTTGCAGGTGCTGTGTGGGCTGGGGCCGGCTCCAAAGAAAACTGCGGAACTGAGAGGCAGCCATTCAGTTCCTACAGGCAGAATCCTCAGGACTGGGGCAGCCTCAGTCATGTGAGTCTGTGCTGGAACCCAAGGTGACCCTAGATTTAGAGCGAGGGAGATTCTGGCATGGTCAAATGTCCCTGTAAATCTCAGCCTGGTAGCCTCAGTCTTGAAGGGTAACGAGACAGGTTTGGGTAAATTTAGGGTTAGTAAGGCTTGTTTTGTTAACTTTTAGACAGGTGCTCCATGTTGCAGAGCTGAGGATTTGACCTGGAGTTTTACAGAACTAAGATCAAGCTTTGCTCTGCTTTCAGTTACCTACTAGGAATTTCTAGGTCCAAGTGAAGAGTAACAATTTTTAACTGAAAACACTATGAAGTCCCTGACTGTCTCAGACGTAAAGGCAAATCACACGTTTAATGGTAACAGGCGAAGGGCCCAGAAGGTTGTCCTCTGTCTCTACAGTGGTGACTGTGTCATGAATACAGATAATATTCCAATGTTCATATACTGATTTATGGTCAGTTCAATTTTTTTAAATTTTGTTTTGATTTCTTGAGACAGGGTCTTACTATGTAGCCCAGCTGGCCCTAAAACTCACAGCGATCGTCCTGCCTCAGCCTCCCGAGTGCTAAGATTACAGGCATGCACCACCATGCCTGACTACAGTTGGTTTAATACCAAGGTTTACTTATTATGGTGGGGGTAGCAGTGTGGTCGGTGGATGTGAATCTGGGGGTCTTTAGGACTAGGAGAGGAGAAAGGATGTTTTGTGAGGACCAGGAGCCAAAGGGAGGTGAGGGGCATAGCGGGAAGAGGTGAGTAGGTACAGCCAGGGAGGGATCCCTGTGACCTCAACCGGAAGGCCAGAGCAGGATGGGCAGAAGGGGGAGGGGAGGGGGAGAGAAGCAGGAAGAGCCAGTCACCTGAGAATCTTCTGCAGGGTTTTGTCCTGGAGCGAACAACATTTATGGAAATTCTCCCAAGGTCTGAATGTTTCATTGCACACAAAGAGACTCCAACAGTCTTCAAATTCTGCAATGAGAGAGGGAAGAGAACATCAGAGCCCAGAGCTCCCCCACCCCTGCGCCCCGACCCTCCATCTCAGCGGTCCCCGCACCCCACCTCTCACCTGGGAAAGCCATGGTGTATAGCCGGGTCCCTCCCTGCACCAGTGCTCGCAGCCCCTCCTTGTATGTGGGGTTCCAATGGTAGTATAGGCGGGCGACATAGATAGTCAGGGTCACGTTGTGATGATTGTCCAGGAATGTTACAATCTCCTTCGCACATTCCGGGCAAGGGCTCCAGGACATGTACCAAGTGACCTTGTAGTTCTCATCAAAGGACAGTTCAGTGTCATGGAACCAAGACAGGAAGCTGAGCTCTGCGTGGAGTCTGAAGGGGCTGGGCTGGGAGAGGAGGAGGAGAAGGGGGACCCTTGGTTGGAGGAGCACGCAGCACAGGGAGGGGACGAGGCACAGGGTGGGGGACCAGCATCTCATTCCCGGACTCCCTCCTCTCCAGCCCTCCCTGTCCTGGCCATAGGGGTCGCCCCTCCCACACACGTGGACTCCCACATCCACTCAGCACCCCTCCTGGGCAGCAAGTACTCTGAGCCCCGGCTCCGCTCATGTCTTCCCCCTGCTGCCCTGGGAAGGGACACAGCTCTGCTGTCCCACACACAGGTGAAATCAGGCTTGTCTGACTTGAGACAGCACTCCCGCCCTGTGGGGCACGGGAAGACAGTATGGCAGGTATCCTGGACTCCGTCATTCAAATGAATTCCATTCGTATCTAGTGACTATTTAAACTGTGGGCACCAGAGAAATGGGTTCCAACTTTGATCTGTGGATAGCTCTGTTCTAGGGTGGGGTGGAGCCTGTCCACCCAGAGGGCCCAGGCCCAAAGCACTGGAAAAGCCAAGGTCTAGGAGACAGGCAGGTGTGTGTTGACACATGTGCAGGTGGCAGGTGGAGGTGGTACTGGGCTTGCAGGTGCTGGCCACCTGGGAGCCCCTGTACTGTAACCCGTATCTGGCTGTCGTATGGTCATAGGGAGTTTAGATGGTAGCTGGATTAGAGTACATAAATGTAGACTAAGGGTGTGATGACAGGATGAAGCGTGTGGATAACGGAAGGGCCACTCTGCAGAGAGGTGGCACCAGTCAACAAGTTTGCACCCTGGAGGGAATGCAGACAGGGAAGGAAGGCAGACGGCTGCCGCTGCTGCTTGTTGCCCCGTCTGCTGCCTACCATGCCCTGGACCGTTTCTCCTGTCATCTCTTCCTGCCTTTGAGCCAGTGGAGTATGGACTGAACCTCTACAAACTGGGAGATAAACCTTTCCTCCCTTAATTTGTGGGTGTCAGGTATTGTGTCTCAACAATGAGAAAAGTAACTGAGACACCCCCGGAAGGCTTGAGCAGCTGGGGCAGAGGGAGGTGGGGCCCTGTGCTGTAAGACAGCAGATGGGGGCCGCGGAGGCTCAGGGTTGTGGCAGGACAGAACTGAGCACCCCAGCAGTCACAGGACAGATAAGCGTGCCCGGGGTGCCTGACCATCGGGGTGCCCCGACCTCGGGAGTAAGCGCCGGTAGAGTGGAACAACACCTCTCAAATGAGGCCTCTTGTGAGAAGTCACAGGGTGTCATTCAGAGTTGGGACAGTCAGGCCGGACAGCAGGTCGGAGGACTCCGCCACGTGGCTTTTACTGATCATTGGTTCTGCATTCTCACCTGGCCTAGCTTCTGCCTGTCCCAGAGAAGAGACTGGAGGGTACCTGGTTTAGAAAGACCCCCTTGTGAAGGACTTCGTTGTTCTGTTCTCTTATTACTTGGAAGCACAGGAAGGTATTATTCCGGCCATAGGCGTAGCGTAGGTTTCGAAAGTAGAACCTGAATGCTTTTTTATATATTTGCTCTATCAGTTTTCTGTGGGCACAGGAGAGAAAGAGGAACTGCAGAAACCGTAGTCGCGCCAGGCGGCTGCCCACTAAACACAGGTCCCCAGAGCCCGGGACGGGCGCCTCCCACAGCCCCCCAGGCCCCGCGGCCTCTGCAGGTGAGAGAGAAGGCAGCCGAGGGGCAGAGAGGGCAAGGGCCAGAGGGCGCCCTTCTCGGCCCGGGGTCCAGCTCTGGTCCTTCCAATGGGGCGCCCTGCCTCCCTGTTTTGCTGCCCAGTCATCCCCAAGCAGGGAGAAAATGTCAAAGACACAAAACTCCCGCACCCCCAAAGAATAACGTCTAACCTTTCACTTCATTCATTTCTGACTTTCCACCTCTGCAGGCTGCGTTTTTGCAAAAGTTAGGGACGCCCCGTGTTCGCACACAGCCCGGCTGCTAGACAGGGAGCGGCGCCCGCACAGTCCCAGGGCCGGCGGCTCCCGCGCCCGGACCCCACCTCCAGCTCGTCTCCCCCCCCCCCCCCACCCCGGCGCCTTCGCGCGGCAGGCTTTCCTAATGTGAAACTACTCGCTCTCCGCCCAAGCGTTCTGAGGTCTCCTCCTGCTGCGGCCCCCGAGTGGCCCCGGGTCTGCGGGCGAAGCGCGGGTGCCGAGGCTCGGCTGCGCGGACCCTGGCCGCGCGCCGTCCCCATCCCCGCGGGGACACCCCAGAGGGCCGCCCTCCGCGCCAGCTGCGGGCCAGCGCGGGATCGCGGGTGGGCACCGAGCGCCCACGGTCCGCTCGGGCTCCCGCTGCAGCCCGGGATGACGGAGTCCAGGGCCGGGGCCAGCAGGGGCGGCCCCGCCAGTGCGCGGCCACAGGCGGCGGGGAGGGCGGAACCGGGAAGGGCGCGCAGGGCGGGCGCGCGGGCGGGCGGCGGCGCCGGTACCTGTAGTGCGCGGTCCATCGGCAGCCCCGTGGGCAGACCTCCTCCAGCGAGTCTCTTCCACTCCAGTCCGAGCGCTCCATTTTCTGAGCACAGACAGGGCCCCGCTCTGGAGGCCCCGACCTGCTCCCGCTGCCCCTGCCCCAAGTGGACGGGCCAGCGCGGGTCAGCTGCCTGCTGCTCAGACCCCGTCTCCTCCTCTGCGTTGCTGGCGTGGGCGCCCTGGGGACCTGCGGTAGCAGCTGGGCCCTGGTGCAGGACCTCAGGATCCCAAAGTGAAAGAGAAACTCAGTGAGGCCCAAGGTTGGTGGGGACTGGGTGGAGGCGGAGCCCCGAGAGAGCAGGGGGCGGACCCCGCTGGGCAGCAGCGGTGCAGGCTGAGGGGACTTCCTGGCCTGCGCTCCCAGGGAGACTCAGTGTGACACGCAGAGGATTGGAGGGCAGGGCACAAGGTTTCCTGTCCCACCACGCAGAAGGCAGGTGGCCCATCCACCTCAGTCCCGCAAGAGCATCAGGAGGGAGAGCCGATGGTCTGAACCTGTGGCAGGCGGTCTCCAGGACACAGAGGCTGAGATTCTCTCTGGAGTCACATTGCAAAGGCAGAACTGGGTGCTGGCCGGCGTGCCGTGGCCACCCGTCCACAGTGTCTACTTCTGGGTTCTTCCCTGTTCCCAGGAACAATGGGAGAGGTGGCACGGGGGAGGGGACTGGCTCTCCCCCTCATCCCCACAGGCCTCCCAGGCCTGGAATTCAAGGAGCTGGACCTTAAGTGTGCATTCCACAAGCCATCTGCCCGCCTGGGCACCAGTCAGCCAAAGACCTTGGGATTCAGAAACAAAGACTCGTTGTGAGTGATGGGTCCTGAGTGGGGGCAGCCGGCCTGGCACCTCTGCATCTCTCCCATGCTGATAGAAGACCCCAGTGGCCTTCGCTGGCCCCCACCCCACAGCTTCCCACTCTTCTCACACCCTATCCTGTCTCCAGGCCTGCGCTAGTCCCTGGGATAACAGGAGCATCCTCTCCCCTCTACCTGACCTGATGCCCCAAAGCCAGAATAGGCCCGAGGAAGGTTCCAGAAGAGCTGGGGCCTTTACAGGAAAAGAGGTCAGACCTGTGTGCCAGGCTTTGTCAAAAAGCTGAGTCGTCCCACAGACTGGAGAGGAGGGAGGACAGATGGGAAGTGGGAAGCCTCTGCTGGCACAGAAGCTTCTTCCTGTCACCTGGTTCAGGTCCCCACTGCCTATCAGGCCCCTGGAGGACAATGTTTGGGGAAAGGAAAAGGTTTATTCAAAGCTGGCTGTGAAGGAGACACAGAGGCCTCTGCCTCAGACCTCTGTCCTCCCCTGGCTCAGAGCATGAGGGCTTCGATTGCGGGGAGCAGAGAAATTCAGGGAGCCAGCCTGTTATCCCCTGGGAAGGAGGCCCTTGACCTTGGGCGGTGCTGCAGGTTCCTTTCCAAGGCTGCACTGGTTCGTGTGCTCCCTTCCTGTCGGAGACACAACCTTTCTGTCCATCCATCCGGACTGAGGAGCAGAGCAGGGGGCCAGGGGCTCAGCTCCCAGCATGGCGATGTCGGAGAAGAAATCCGTGCTAAAAGGAAAACTCCTCATTTTTCAAGGTCTTTTTTGCCACAGACTCGGGAATTCCTGGGGACCAACAGAGAAATCTGCCCCATTGCGTGCATGGCCAGGTGAGGATAGAAATTAATTACTATAGACAGCTAAGTGTGATAGAAATGAACATGCCTGCGGAGAGAGACTGGGCCATCAAGGTCCTCCGTGAGGAGGAAGAGACAGCACACTTGCAGCTGGAGGCAAATTGGAAGCCAGCCAGGCCCGAAGGCCCAAAGGGTTCCCTGAGATAAACTGCAGCTTGAGACTGTGTTGTAATCAGCACCCCCGGTCCAGGGGATGGGGCAAAAGTGACTCCACTGTGCTTTAGGACTCCGTTTTTTTTTTTTTTTTTTAGGGAACATGTAGATGACCTCACCCCCTGAGACCCCCTTCCAGTTAACCATAAAACCCACAAGGGCAGAACAAACAGTTACAGCAAACAAGAGCCAGGCTGACCATGTCCTTAGTCTGCATCCTGTTTGACTAACAAACCTAGATGTTTGAAAAAGCCTTCCACATTCTTGCAGAATTGCAAGTGAAGGGTTGACGATACAGTCCAGCAGCACAGTGTCTGCTGGCAAGCGCGAGGCTGTAAGTTCAATTCTCTTCTCAGTATGAAAAGGAAAAAAAAAAAAGCCATTAAAGAATAAAAAAGAAGGGCCAGGGACATAGCTCAGTGACATAAGCACCTGCCTGGCAAGTATGAGATCCTGAGATCCCCATACCAAAGAAAGAGTTGCAAGTGAAGCCATGTGGTTGCTATGGTTACTGGGGAACTTGGTAAAAGTGTAAAAACCCCTGAGCACAAAGCTTTGTGGTCAGTCAGTGTCTTGGCTGTTTGCTGACCACTGTCCGGCAGCTAATAGAGCTTGCTTCCATTTGTTCTGAGCCTCTGTTCTCAGCGGGCGGCAGATACACAGATTGGTCACTAGAGCAGCTTCACCCATACCCTCTCCTCCTCCTGTCAGTGCCTTTGTTCTTTCTATAGTAGAAGCTGCAGAAAAGCAAGCATTTGTTTGGTTTGTTTGGTGTTTGAGACAGGGTCTCACTCTGTTAAGGTTAAAGGTGCTCACCTGTGTCCCTCGCTCTGCGCCTTGCTTCCCTTTGCATCAATATTAGCTAAGCGACTGTACTTGTAATCCTGTAGGGTGGTTGAAGTTTGACCCCTGGCCACCCACCTTGGGATACTGCTCTATAAAACACCCTTGGACAAAAAGTCTCAGCGCCGCACCCTTCCGGGACCCTCCTGCCTCTCGGGAGCTTTTCTTTGTGCGCCTTTCCTAGTTTTAACCTCCTTTGCTCTTCAGCCCATTCTTGGGTATCGCAGAGACACGAACTCAGCACTTCTGACACCCAACAGGTTGGGGAGAAGTTGTGGGTATGGGGGGACCCTCGCCACCTCTGTGTCCCGAGGTCCCCTCACGTCCCACATGGCTGCTCCTTTCCTGGAGTCGCTCTCTGTGTCTCTTGCTGGGGTTGCATCCTGTGAGCCTGGGCTCTGGCTTCCTCGTCCCTATGTCACGGGATGGCCGGGGCTGGCGTCCCTGCCCATGATGCCTGGACCGTCTATCACTGGGCAGGGTCCGAGGAAGTCCCGAAGGCAGGGCTGGGGACCTTTGTGTCACCTGATCTATGAGACAGGATATAGGTTTGCTGACCTCTGTCACAGACAAAGAATTTTTAGGATGCATCAGTGGGAGGTGGAAAGGATTTATTAGACTTTTTAAAACACACCAAGAAAGAGAACACAGGGTCTTAGAGAGCGTCGTGTTAGCTTGCAGAGCTGGGAACACTTGTGACTCTAGATCTGGTGGAAACCTGCGGGATTTGTGAGTCAACGGGAAGTTGGGCCCTGCTTCTGGGAAAAAGAAGAAAGCATCATCCATCCCCCAAGCTAATGGACCCCTACTACTCAACTAAGCTAATTTCTGAAACTGCAGTTTCCTTAAGGAATTTTGGGTGCAATGCATCTGAGCAGAGTAAATTACCCTAAGGGGTACAAATGTGGGTCCCCCCCCCAGCTTTGACTGTGTCCCTGAGGTTGCAGTCCTCCTCTCCCCTCCCGCTACCCCCCTCCCGCTACTCCCCTCCCCTCCTCCTCCTCCTCCTCCTCCTTCTTGTTTTCCCTTTTGGAGCCAATGTTCCCCCTCTGCAGTACAGGCTGGCCTTGTACTCTCAGTGACCCTCCTGCCCAGGCCTCCTGAGTGCCGGGATTACAGGTATGCTCTGCCCCCCCAGGCAAGCGGTCTTCTTGAAAGTAGTTTTTTGTGTGTGTGTGTCTTTTTCCTTTTTATCGGTACCAGGGATCGAACTTAGGACTGCCTGCTTGCAAGGCAGGCGCTTATCCTACTGAGCTAAATATCTAGCCCCATTAAAAGTAGTTTTTAAATGAAGATTTTCTGAGTCTCCTTTCTATTTGTCTTTCTTTTTTCCTACCTCGTTTCCACTGAGCTCCCTGCCAAAAACCTGAGGTAGGATGGTAAATACAAGGGACGTAGGAAGGAGACAGAGAAAACCACCCTTGAAAAATTGTATGTTTAAGAAAACCTGGAGCTAGCTGGGTGTGGTGATGCACGCCTGTAATCCCGGCACTCAGGAGGCTGAGGCAGGAGGATCGGGAGAGTTTGAGGGCAGCCTGGGCTACACAGTGAGTGCAAACCCAGCATGCACTACATAGCAAGACCTTGTCTCAAAAAAGAAAAGAAAAAAACAAAGAAACAAAAGAAAAGCTGCAGCTCCCAAAGGTACTCAGGGTTACAGTTGCCAGGAAAAAGGAAAAGAAACAGAGGTAAGAGCTCACAGGGCAAGTTTATTTCAGAACAAACCTGACAGGGACCGTCCTGGCACTTTGACCAAAGGGAATACCCTCATAGTAGGTCATGGGCATTAATGGGGGCTGGTCAGAAACAGGACTTTCTAGTGGTGAGTTCAGTGGACATGAGTTGTCCGCCAGGGACGGGCTGGCGAATGTGCAGGGAGTTGCAAGTGTTGGGAGTTGTGCCCGTGGCCTTGTCCACCCAGAATTATACATTTGTAGCAGGTGTGTGAGTGAAGGGTGGGGGGGAGGTTTGTGACCGCTGTTCAGCCTGGAATGTTGGATTCCTTCAACAATGCTTTTTCCCCTGCAGCTCACTCAGAAGAAAACACTTTCTAAGTGTAGGAATTGTGGTTATATTTTTTAAAGCCACACTACCACTGAGTGATGAGTTCATTGTAGAATATTAACTTGGGACCTTGTAAGCTATAAGAACTAAGCACATCGCTTGCTGGTGCACCCCTGTAGTCCCAGCTCTTGGGAGGCTGAGGCAGGAGGACTGCCTTGAGTTGGAGAACAGTCTGGGCTACAAAGTGAGTTCAAGGCCAGCTTGGACTGCATACGGAAACCCTGTCTCAAAAAAAGAGTAAGAAGGAAGAGGAGGAGGAGCAGAACGAGGAGGTAGCCATCACCCTATGCCCTAAGCATGTGTCATGTGTTAAAGCATCCTATTTCCTACTCCCCAAGGAAGGCTCACAAGTTCCTTCCAACTACAAAACATAAATATATAATTTTGACCCTTTGATCACTAACCCCAATCAGTGTACTACACTGATTAATTAGTTAATTCATTAATTAACTCTAGTGGGAAGCGCTTTTTTTTTTTTAAACAACACCAGGATCACTGAACTCTGTGGAACAAAACAACACCCTGCCTCCCAACAGCACTTGGCTGTCCCAGAACTGAGATGAGTGGACAGTGGAGTCCTGTGACCCAATAAGAGTGTTCCCGGCACCTCCACACGTGCAAATCAAATACTGCACCTCTCCTGGTCAGTCCTGTCTTCTGCTGGAATTTGCCCATTGCTCTCCAGCAGGTAATCTTTTTAACTTTGTTATATTTCTATATTTTTTTCCAGTTTTTGGAGACAGGATCTTGGTATGTAATTCAGGCTGGCCTTAAACTTACTATGTAGCCCAGGCCAGCCTTGAGTGCTGGGATTATAGGTGTGTACCCTATACCTGGATTTTTTCTATATTCTTTGACTACTGATAAATTCTCTTTACCACTCACAGCACTGACCTCGCACACCACACCTTGGGCTGCACTAAGAGTTTTCACAATATGCTGAGGTGGCCAGGAGTGGTGCTGCATGCCTATAATCTTAGCCTTTAGGAGGCTGAGTCAGGAGAGTCACCAGAAGTCTGAAGCCAGCATAGGCTACATTGTGAGTTCAAAGCCAGCCTGAACCACACAGTGAGACTGTGACCCTGCCTAAACACGAAACAAAGATCAAATGAGCCTGTGAACTGGGGGTCTGTGCTTTGCACCTGTAACTTGCTCTTCCTCCCACAGATATCCAACCAGAGGGAGGAAGGACTTAAGTGAGCAGCGCTCTATACTTCAAAGCCCACCTGGCAGAGAGCAGGATCCACACCCTGCCTCAACTGTCTATGTGGACACTTCTGTGACTGCATAAAACCTAGCCCAGACCGTACTGTGCCTCCCTCTCAGGGCCGAGCTCTGAGCTCTCTGAGTGTGTACTGTTGAGATTTTACCAGATAACGCTCCCTAGGCCTCTCACTGGTACAGAGTGAAAATCCTTCTTCTGTGATGGAAAAGAGCACGCCTATAATCCACTCCAAGGCATGAGGTCCCTGTCTGCTCTAGGATGACCCCCTTGGGCCTGGTTCAGTGGCCATCTTTTGATGAGCTACCAGGAGATAAACTGAGGCACTGACGTAGGTGAGCTCAGCCGAATGCTTTTTTTTCCAACTTAATTTTACTTAATTGTTAAGGACCCTGTGTGTAAGATCCTTTTTAATAAACCCGTAAATTCTAAAGACAGGACAGAAAAGGACCCAGTGAAGCTCACTGAAGGGTTTGCACGTTGCTGATGGCGGGGTCTTGGGACCTGAAACAGCCACTGTTTGTGACAAGACCCATGGAAGAGAAACTTCCCTGCCACCTAACAAAGAGGGCTAAAGACAAAAGCGCTTGGGTTTTCTGGGTACTGAGCCGCTCCTCTCTCTCACAGGGTAGCTTTCTGTCTCCTTCTTTCCTCTTCTACAAATCAAGTGTCTGTTATCGCTTTTTAAAAATTTTGTGTCTTCAATCCGTTGCTGATACTGATTTACGATCCCAGCGAGCTGCTCGCCCAGCAGAACAGCAGAGCCGCAGTGCCCCCAGACGCCACCCATCTGTGTCCCCCTTCCTGCTCCTCCACTCTGCTTTCCATCTGTTTAACCCGGAAACTTCCATCCTGCAACTTTTGGTGCTCATCAGTGGAGACAGAGTCAAGCAAGGAGGAGGAGTAGATGGCTCAGTTTGGGCTGTGAGACCCCCCTCCCCCTCCCCCTCCCTTCCTCCCCCTCCCCCCTCCCCTCCACCCCTCCCCTCCAACCCTTCCCCTCCATCCACCTGAATGTGGGCAACACCCCAGTCCCAGTGTCCTAGGAGAAGCAGAACTAAGAATAGCAAAGACCCGGAAAATCCCTGAAGCTCCAGGCCAGAGTACGTGTGTTAGACTCAGCGTGCGTCTACGCGGGCTTCATTAACGGTTCATACCATGTCATTCGTGCAATTAAAACAAAGTGACCTGTGGGAGAATCCTACGCACTAGATGCCCCCAAGGTGACCCGGCACACTTTCTGTTAATTGTATCCGCAGAGATCTAACGAGAGGCACCCAGTGCAGAGTGCGAATCTTTCGAAACTCAAAAACTTGCCTTATCTTCTCTCTCCCTACCCCCGTGGTCCTGCCAACACTTATTTCCATTTGTGCCACCTTTCTGTTTTGCTGCTCCAAACTTGCACTGCCCAAGCACACCCTCCTCCTTAACTTCAATAAGTGGGGCTACTTTTTCTTTTGCCATTGGGAGCCCCCTTGCAGTTCTTTGCTTGTGGTACACGAGAATCTGGAATTTATCTGTCAGACCTGCCCCACAGTGTATCAGGAACACCGGTTTCCTCAGGGCCCCAGGGCCCCATGACGTCTCCTCTGCAAGTGGAGGAAGAGGGCACACTCACCATGTGTGCCGGAAAGAGGGCAGAGGAGGCACTTTCCCCGCCAAGCAGAAGAAGTGAGTCACCATCCACAATGAAGACCCAAACCCAGCCAGTGCCACCAAGGCGCAGCCAGCAGCGACACACAGATGTGGGAGTAGGGTGTAAACACAACTCTGTGTCTTCAATACTTCTTTAATTGCTGGGACACATACCCGAACCCCAGAATAAAAGGAGAAGAGGCTTACTTTAGCTCAGCGTGTAGAAATTTCAGCCCACAGTTGGCTGGCTCCGAGGCAGCTCAGCTTGGCCGAGGGGAAACAGCACGTGGCAGTGCAGGCAGGAGGCAGCCTGACTGCTTCCTTCCCCTTTTTATTCCCCCCAGGCTACAAGCCTATTGGTTGATGCCCCCACACTGGGGTAGGTCTTTCCTTGTCAGTAAATCTATCATCCACACCAGAACTATGCTAAACCAAACCAGTCCTTGTACTAACCCAACATCACATACACCAGTATCCACGCCCATGAACCAGTCGCCTCCAGAAAGCTCCACCTAGAGCAAATGAGGCATTGGGAAGACGGCTAGACGTGAGCCATAACACCGTGTCCTGAAGGGCTGTTGCTAAGGTCCGAGGTGTACATGGAGCCCCACCCTGGGGGTGCAGCCCTCCCATCACTGCATGGCGGGGTTGAGTCTTCCTCAGCCCCCGCACTGCCTGTTCTGTCAGGGAAGCTTCCCACAGGATCCTTCTGGGGTCTCTCTGGACAGTTTTGTTTTGTTTGTTTGTTTTTGATCCAATTTACTCTTTGATTTCTTGTAATCATCTCAGCCTTCTCCTTGTCTCCCACCTAAACCAGCATGTGCTTTCTAGTTACACAGACAGAGACACCTAGAGCTTTGGTAACTTTGCATGAGGTCTTCACTCAGGTTCCAAGTTCCCAGACAGAAGGATGGGATGACTTTTTGAGTAAAACTGAGCTCTTGCACATAATCTTTTTCTAGTTTTCTGGTTCACGTAGAGAAAAAGAGCAAGCTCGTATACTTTGTGAAGCTTTGAGAATGCCTGGAGGCAAAGAGATTTTTGCATAATTGGCTGGGACACCTGCGCTCTAGTCACGACACAAAAATTGAGCCTGAAAATTGGCCAGTGATGTCCATTAGCAGAACAGAACATGGTGATAACCTGACTGAAAAATTTTAAAGTGTGCTAGCTTCAGCTGTACATATACTAAAAAACTAAGGAATCCATTGTTTCCTTTAAAAATCTGTTTTCAAAATTATGAAAGAGAGATCTTAAAAGATATGCACAGTTTTAAAGATTATAGATAGTTTGATGTCTATGCCCAAAACATCACCCTTCATATATATTTTACAAAATTTGGACTGTTTTAAAACAGAGGATTGAGAAAAGTTGATTTTTCTCTGCATGTGAGTTTGTTGCAGAAACCTGGTACTGAGCCGAAAGGAAGGTGCCTTTCACCAAGGAGGCGGAAGACAAACTGTTCATTACACTGGCAGGCAGGTGAGAAGACCAGTTCCAAATCACCAGCCCTGAGTCAGCTTTGGGTTTTTGTTACATACGGTTTCCAAGCAGGAGGTAGAAAAGCCAATAGAAAATCAGTTCTAGACTACGTCATATGTTGTTAGGCAAATTGGGCAGATTCAGGGAGAGGGATTATCATAAAGTAGGGGAGTCTTGGGGTGAGCTGGGGTGAGGAGGTGAATGAAATCGTATATGTCCCTATCCTTGACAAGGTTTACTAACCCTGGACGGGTTAGTAAAACGAGATACATTTTTAGGTAGGAAAACAGGAACACTGGGCTTCCGGTAAAGATGGCGGCTAGATAAGAGCAGAGTACAGAGGCTCCCTGAGACGACTCAGACGCCGAAATAACACATCGTGGGGAGTCCCAGGCAGGGGGAGGTGGATCCTCTCGGCCCAGGAAGAAACTACAGCGAAAAGAAGCAGTCAGACATGCAGTCCCGGGGCTGCTGTGGAGGCAGCTAAGATTCCGTGCTCTCTCTGCCCGAATTCCTGCCGCTTCAACTCACTGGACCCACAGTGGCACTGAAGTAGGGGGTCGGGGAGCCCAACGGAGAACGGAGCCGGCGAGGGACCTGCACTGACCTGCAGCCAGCGCCGGGAATAAGACCCTTCCACGGGAAAGGGGCACCAGCGGGACATTTTGGAATCTGGCAGGACTGGCAAGAACAAGGAACAGCAGTGACTTTAGTCAGTTGTTCCCTTTCCAGACGGGATTGGTGGGGTGTGCTTGGCCTGGGTCATGCCCCTGGATGAGACCCAATAAGTGGTCCCAAACCAATTCCCTACATGGCGCAGTGCACACTGATGCAGTGAAGGCCTCACCAGGGTGACTGACCCAGAGGAGAGGAGCCAGCATACACCATCCCTGTTTGCACCTCAATAACACACTGGAGTGGGCAGGACCACCTAGCCAGCACACTTCAGAAGAACTGTAACCAACAAGGAAAGGGACTGGGACCTCCTCTATATGCCTGTATGGAAGAACCCAAAAACATGAGAAGAGGAAGCAACAAGAATAAGTCCCCAGCCACCAACCCTGAGAACACTGACCCAGGAGAGGTAAATACAAAAGAGATTGAGGGCAACAAACATGCAACATCAGACATGGCATCAGTGGACATAAAGGATATCTTTAGGACCTCGTAGACGAGTTCAGAGTGAAATATTGAACCAAGTAAAGCAAGATATAAGTAGATTAATAAAAGAAATGTTAAGCAACTCTCAAGAAGACACAGAAGAATGGAGGAGCACAAAAAAAGGAGAGAAATGTTTGATGAATATAAAGAAAACAGAATACATGAAGCGAGTTCAAAGAGATTACCAGGAAATAATAAACTTCATTGAAAGCTGGCAAAACTGCTTGAAAGAAAGTAAGAATGGATTATCCAAACTGGAAGACAGATTTGTGTGATCACGAAAGGAAAAATTTCTTAAAAATAACAAGAAAACAGGCAGTAACAATACAAAGGCTAGAAGATGACAAGAGGGTCTATAACTTAAGAATAAAGAATGTGAATGAAGAAGCAGGGGTACAAACAAAGGAACTACAAAGGCTATTTACAGAAATAATTAAGGAAAATTTCCCAAGTATGGGAAAAGGAAATGATATTCAGATGTATGAGGCATACAGAACTCCAGCCACCTACAACCAAAACAGAGCTATACCCAGGCATATAATAATCAAGATCCCAGAAATTCAATATAAGAAAAGAATATTAAAAGCCATAGGAGAAAAGAAACAGATCACCTATAAAGGAAAACCCATGAAAATCACAGCAAAGGGGCTGGGGATTTAGCTCAGCAGCATAAGTGCCTGCCTTGCAAGCAGGTAGTTGTGAGTTTGATCTCTGGTACCGAAAAAAAAAATACGTTCCGAAAATCACGGCAAACTTCTCAGCACAGACCATCAAATCAAGAAGAGCTTGGAGCGAAGTATTCCAAACCCTGAAAGAAAATAATCTCGGGCCCAGATTGATGTACCCTGAAAAACTGTCTCTAGAAATTAATGGAGAAACAAGATGCTTCCAAGATAAAGAGGAACTGGGGGAATTCTCGACCACCAATCCAACTCTACAGAGAATACTGAAGGACATTCTAAAAAGAGAGAAAAGTATCAGGATTTCGGGAACAGTGGCAGAGAGGCCTCAATGAATTGAGCAGAAAGTGTAATGAAGAAGAAAAGCAGACAACTAATGGCAGAAAAAGAGCACAACAGAAATGAGGCAGATTGTTGGCTACAATCTCTAATATAGATGGCCTTCATACACTAAAAAAAAAAAAAAAAAAAAAAAAAAGGAAAAAGAAAAAAAAAAGAAACACAGGCAGAGTATATCAGGAGGTAGGGTCCACCAAGATGCTCTTTATATGAAATATAATTAGCCTGAAAAAGGGTTTATGGACTGAAAACCAAATATGAGAAAACAATGCTCTATGTGACAGGGAACCAGAGAGTAATAGGGGCAACTAGACCAGTATTTGAGGATTGGTGGGAAAGAGAGGCTTGCATAGGTAAAGGAATACAATTAGAGATCAAGTCCAGGAAAGAGAAGGTTCAGAACCACTTAGGGAAATAGCAGGTTGCCCCCTCAATCTAAAAACCTAGTGTCGGGGCTGGGGATTTAGCTCAGCAGCATAAGTGTCTGCCTTGCAAGCAGGCAGTCGTGAGTTCGATCCCTGGTACTGATAAAAACAAAAAAGACAAAAGACAAGAAAAAAACCTAGTGTCTAGGTGAGACCTAAAAATGCACAGTGCACCCTGGGGGAGTAAAAGGGGAGGAATAGTGTTAAAAAAGATGGCAGAGGATATTGTTAATAGTGTATCAGGATTTAAAACCCACATTACTCACACTGCTCTGCTTAGATAGATTTTATTCTGTTCCAGTTTGTCTACTTGCACTAGATCTGAGGGCACAGACAGCTATCCCCAAAATAACAGGATATAGTACAGTAATCATCTTTAATTTCCTATTAACTTAATCTGGAGCCCTGTATAACTTATACTGTTTTATCATGATTGATCTTAGTTAAATCTGGTTTGTTTGATTGCTGTTTGGTATTGACAGATTTTATTCAAAACTGTTATGATTGATAGTATCAAGTCTGTGAGTACAGGCAACTATACTGAAGATGACAAGATTCATTATGATACCCATTCTGGTTTGATTACTGCCTGTTTTTGAAGTTTTAGACTATCTACAAAGTTGTGTCTTTATTAATATTGTTATGTACCGATATATTCAATTATACTATATCTAATGATATAGCCAATTCTATTGAAGATAACAAGAGACAACACAATAACCATCGTAGAACTCCTTGTACGTTGGTTTTATGTCTTTTTCATGTATTTATAGGAATATGTTTTGTTTTGTCTTGTTTTGTTTTGTTTCTCCCTCTAATATAGAAAGGATAGAAATACATGTTAAGATTCATGCATGCGTAGAACCTATAAACAGTTTATGAGAACTGATATAATGCATGATGAAATGAACAACTACTTTGAAGAAAAAGAGACACTACAGTACCCAGTGCTGATCCCATAGTGTCATGATGTGAAATCTGGCAATACTGTTATTCTTTGTTCAGAGTGATTTTAGCCTGCTTTGGTTTGTTTAATCTCAACATAAATGAAGGTATGGATAACTGCATGTAAGTGTGAAGGATCGGTAACCTTATACTAAGTTTGTTGGATAGTTGAACAGAGCTGTTTGCAGTGTCACTGTTTGAGTCCCCACTTTGTATGCTTCACTTTTGTAACTTGAACAACTATTTGTAAGAGGACAATATGTAATCATCAGCTAGTGCTTTCTTACTGTTTATTTTTTCTTTGAAAGTATGTATTATTTCTACCCTTTTTCTGTTTTGTTTAGTCTTTCTTTAAATAAAAATTTAAAAAATTAAAAAAAAAGAAAAGAAAACAGGGACACTGTGGCTGGACTGGGCTGAGCCGACGTGGGCAAGATGATCTGCAGACTGCAGCAGAGTGCTGTCAGTCAAGGCCGATGGGTTTGGGGACCTCGTTACAGGGCGGGGCCAAAAGAACACATCCTGTCTGGGGAGGCATTAAGCTGCTAGTTAGTTTTTAAATTTTTGAACGTCTTGTTGCCAGGCGTGGTGGCTCACTCCTGTAATCCCAGCACTCTGTAGGCTGAGGCGGGAGGATCGTTGCGAGTTTGAGACCAGCCTGGGCTGCAAAGTGAGCTCAAGCCAGCCTGAACTGCACAGTGAGACCCTGTCTCAAAAAGACAAAAAAAAAAAAAAAAAAAAAAAAAAAAAAAGAGAAAGTTCTGTTACAAGTGAAGGAGTGAAGAGATGGAAATTTGGTTTAAAAAAAAGTGGGCAAAATCCTAACCCTGCAATCTACAACCCTGCTCACTCTTTCCTCTTTCTTTTCTTTTTTGTCTTTTTGAGACGGGGTCTCGCTATGCAGTGCAGGCTGGCCTTGAGCCCACTTTGTAGCCCAGGCTGGTCTCGAACTTGCAAGGATCCTCCCACCTCAGCCTCCTGAGTGCTGGGATCGAGCACCACCCCCGGTTTACTCTTTCCCCTTTCTGACCCTTTTTAGCTATTATGGTGTTAGTGTAACTAGAATATTACACCCAAAATTCCTGGGGGAGCTGCATAAAAGGTGAAAGGTACCTTAGGGATCATTCGGACTGGTCTTCATTATAAGCCTATATTCTCAGGTTTTCTTTTCATTATAAGCCTAAATCAAAATAAATTATAATCCAACCTGACCAATAAATCTAAAAGTACACTCTGATCTAAAGTAATTGTTTTGTGTCATACGTCATAATATATCACATGCATTTTTTTGTCTGTCTGTCCATCTGCTAATCTATGTATACTACACGCCTGTAATTCCTGCAGATGCTCTGTCATATTTACATTTTTGTGCTCATACTCTTTTGTTTTTCTGTTTATGACTCTTACACACCTCTGGCTAGCCTCTAGTTTAGCCTTTGGCTTCATCGCCAGTTCTACAGATAGTCAAGGTCACCAAACTCACTTGGAACATTAAAGAAAGCATTTGTTAAAAAAAACTACCTGCTTCCATGGGGACTGAGAGGCAAAAGACTGACATAAAACTTGCCAATAGGAACTTTAAACTTAGCTAACGTGAAGGTTACATGGTTTCGGTTAGGCGCTTATATCTATAGAATAGAATCTTCCTGAAAGTTCTGTTTAAATTAGCTCATAGATAAACTCGTGCTCCTGTAATTAGTCCAGGTGTCTGTCATGCACATGATTTAAGTAAATCTTTAACAAATGAGTTAATTTAAATTGATTGGTTAAAGAAAATTTGTTAAATTGTTAATACACATTTTGCCTAAGCAATTAGCTAATCAAATGTAATATTTAACTTTATTAAAAAGTGGAGATACAATGTCTATTGCTTTTTGTTTCCTTTTCCTCTTACTGTTCTTTCTTTTTTTTCCCCCTGTGGTGCTGGGGATTGAACCCAGGGAGTTCACACTTTCTATTTTTTAAGTTTTTAAGAAAGTTCAGCCCTGGGCTGGGCATTTAGCTCAGCGGCATAAGCGCCTACCTTGCAAGCACGTGGTCGTGAGTTCAATCCCCAGTACCGATAAAAAAAAGAGAAAGTTCAGTCCTTTCTATTTTTTATTTTAAGACACAATCTCATTAGTTGTTCAAGCTGGGCTGAAACATGTGATCTTCCTGCATCAGCCTCCCAGAGTCCTGGGATTTCTTTATTTATTATTTTGGTACTGGAAATCAAACTCAGGACCTTGCCCTTGCCAGGCAGGTGCTGAGCTGAATCCCCCAGCCACCTCCCTTTTTTTGTTTTTGTTTTCCCCAGTATCTAACTGGGCCCCACTCCAACAAATGTTACTAGAAGAAATTATTACAAGGAATCTTATGGGCTGTAATGAAAAGATTATGCAGTTTTCAAAACTGAAAATTTAATATACTTATGTAAAACTCAAATCTCATTATTTCTCTAGACTTAAGGTTCTCAGAAGATGTTGACCTGCTCTTGGTAAAACTTTTAAAAAAACTGGGTGGAAGAAAGAAATGTTTTATACTTTAAAATTAGGCTTTTAAAAAAGTTAAGATTGATTTAAGTATTGGTTTGTTATGAAATCTTTTGAATAATCAGTTCATAGTGCTGATTAAATAAACCACTATCTCTGTAGGTTATTGTAGTTTATCTTATAACAGAAGTCCTCAAACCTTTCAGCAGAGGGACCAGTTTTGTGGAAGATTCTTTTTACAGAGATAATGCGGGAGATGGCTTTGGGGTGATTCAAATGCAACACGCATATTGTGCACAGTATTTGTATTATTATTACACTGTAATATATAATGAATAATTATGCAACTCTCTGTAATGCAAAATCAGTCTGAACCCTGCACTATTTTTCTCTCAACCAAGTGGCCCCCGTGGGGCTGCTAAGGGACAGTGCCTAAAGTGTGGTGCTTACATCTACTCTGCTCTGCAATCTTGTTTGGGTGCTGTCATTGCAGAAAACCCTGCCTCATAAAAATAGGAGCGTGGAAATGGAGTCAGGCTTTCCAGCACTTTTGTGGCAATCTCAGAATAATCCCCAGGACTTTAATCCAGAACATGTGGAGATTTGAAATTGTCTCAAACATACCTTTAAGGCCATGGTCTTTTGTGATCTCAAGCAATTAATCCTCTTCTAACACCAAGTCGATTCACTTAGCTTATTCACGAATGTATTTGGAATCCGTTCCTTCCGTGTTAGCGGGGTTCTCTTGTGGATGGGAGGTAATGCTCAAACTCTTTGGAAGCTGCGGTAACTGATCATAACCAGCTGGTAGAAAGAAAGTCCTGGCATGGTCTCTTTCAAAAATCTCTGCCAATGCTTGAAACATGTCAAAATTCCAATGTTTATTTTAGCTCCCATAATTCAAGTTTGGCTTTGAATGCAGCCGCTTTTTCTGCCAACTGGAATACAGTTGTTCTCTCCTGAAGTGACAGATTCAGTTCCCTGATCATTTTGAATATGTCACATGAGTAAGTGAGTTTTATGATTCATTCTGTGTCAGTGAAATGTACTGCCATTGATGACCGTTTCTTTTGTTTTCTTCTGGTATTGGGAATCAAACTCGTGAACTTGAACTTGCCAGGCGGGTGCTGTGCCACTGAGTTATATCCTTGGCCTGTGATTGTTTTTCTAAAAGAAATCTCTGGAACACCTCTCAAAACCCAGAAATGTGCTCTATCTTTTAGAAAGCAATCTCACTTCTGTGTACAAGAGGAGACGCGTATGCTCCCCAAACAAATGTTATAGAGACCCCTTCCAGGTCCTCAGCTCAGTCCAGGAAGTTTATATTTGTAATCTCATGGAAATTTTGTTGTGATTACAGTGAGTTAATTCCAATCCACCACTTCCAGGGCAACCCACAGTGAGAATAAAGACACTAAGACATATTTATATTATGGGTAACCAAAGGGGTCATAAGTCTGGCCAGGACGCAGGTTCATTGGAACAAAGGCCCTGACCCAGGGTCCAACCAAGATTTTATGAATTCGTGAAGAAGGGAGTGTCTTGAGTATGAGTGACTGTAAGCAGGGCAGGAGATAAGTGGGCGCTGTGAGCCGGGCTGGGCAGGAGGGCTGAAAGCACCTCTGCAGTATGCAGAGAGAGGAATCTGCATAATACAACTGAGGTAGCATTCAATGTCTAGGGGGCCTGGGATGCGCAAACCTTTCTGGCCTGGGAAGTCACAGCCTCTTATCTCAAGGCTCCATCTCAGCTGACAGCTGTGGAGCCACAACCTTCATCTTGCCTGGCTCAACCATGTTTTGTGGGAGACATGGGATGGGGAAACAGTGACTGTCACCTAGCTTCCAATATTATTCATCAGCACCTCAGCTTGTTTTCTTAAAATATATTTTAGTTTATTTTTTTAAAAAAGAAAAAGTTTGAAAACCTAACAATTAGGGGGTAACAATAGTACAGACATTATACATTGTTGTCCTTAAATCTGAGTACATCTGCATTTTATTACCTGAACAATACTAGCATAAAACTTTCTCTTCCATAAGCTCAGAGAAATCAGTAGTAAAACTACCTTAACTACCTTTTATGTGTATAGTTTCTCTCAGTTTCTCACTCTAGTGACACAATACAGTGTTTACACATGCATGTCCGACTTACTTCACTAAGGAGTACGGTCTCAAGTTGCATCCATTTACCTATAAAATTCCCAAATTTATCCTTTTTATCCTGTACTGAGTAGTACTCCATTGCATAAAATTACCACATTTTTAAATGCATTTCTCAGTAGATGGACATTTAGGTTGTTTCTAAGAATTGGCTATTACAAATTGTGGTGCTATAAACTAGGTGCACATATATTGCTATAGTACGATGTTTTTAATTCTTATGGGAAGGGGAATAGCTGGGTCAAATGGAATCTCCAAATCTAGTTTTTTTTTTAAATTTTTTTTTAACTTTTTATCAGTACCAGGGATCGAATTCACGACCGCCTGCTTGCAAGGCAGGTGCTTATGCCACTGAGCTAAGTCCCCAGCCCCTCCAAATCTAGTTTTTTGAGGACTCTCCACACTGATTTCCACCGTGGTTGCACCAGTCTGCATTCCCACCAGTAGTGGAGAATTAGTCTTTTTTTTGCCACAGCTCACCCAGCACTTGTCATTGCTTGATTTCTTACTGGCCATTCTTTTCAGGGTGAAGAGGAATCTCAGTGTTGATTTAATTTGCATCTCTCAAATGACTAATGATGCTGAACATTTTTTCATGTATGTATTTGCCATTCGTATTTCTTCACTTGAGAAGTGTACTTTATTCAGATGCCCATTTTTGGATTGGGTCTTTAAATTTGGGACGACTGATTTTTTTGAGTTCTTTCTGTGTTTTTGATAGTAATCTGTTGTCTGAGGAACAGCTGGCAAATATTCTCTCCCACGTTGTGGGCTGTCTTTTCACCCTGTTGGTGGTTTCTTTTGCTGTGCAAAATCTTTTTTTTTTTTTTTTGTCTTTTTCCTTTTTATCGGTAGGCGCTTATGCCACTGAGCTAAGTCTCCAGCCCCCACAAAATCTTTTTAATAAGATGAGATCTCAGTTGTCGACTTTTTGTGACAATTCTGTGCAAATCAGGATTTTGTTCATAGGTTTTGCCTACACCAGTGTCCCCAGCAGTTTTATATACTCTTACAACAGATTTATTGTTTCTGTTTTAATATTTAGACCTTTGATGCATTCAGAATTTAGCTTAGTGCATGGTGAAAGATTTGGGTCCATCTTTAATCTTCAGCATGTGCAGAGCCAGTTTTTCTAGCACCATTTATTAAAGAGACTGTCTTCCTCCCAGTGAATGTGTTTGGCATCTTTGTCAAAGATAAGGTGGTTTAGTGTATCTAAAGTTGTTTTTGCATCTTCTAATCTGTAGCATTGGTCTTCAGGAATTTTTTTTTGCCAGTTCCACACTGTTTTTATCACAGTAGCTTTATAATATAATTTCAAGACAGGAACTGTGACACCCTGTCTTTTTTTTTTTTTTTTTTGTACTGGGGATCAAACACAACCTTGCCCTTACCAGGTGAACACTTAGCTGCTGAGCTAAATCCTCAGCCCCTCCTGTCTTGCTTTTGTTGTCCAGGATTGCCTTCGCTATTCTAGGGCTCTTCTGGTTCCAGATGAATTTTAGGACTGTTTTCTCTCATTGTGTGAGACATGCTATTGGAATTCTGATTGGGACTGCACTGAATCTGTATAGCGGTTTTGGAAGTATGGCCATTTTCACTGTATTGGGTCTTCCTCCCCAAGAGCACGGGCTATCTCTCCGTTTTCTAATATCCTCCTCAATCTCCTTTTTCAGAGTACTGTAGTTTTCAGCATAGAGATCTTTTACCTCCTTCGTTAGATTGATTACTAGGTGCTTCAATTTTGGGGGGTGCTATTGTCCCATTTCTTTCTTTTCTTTTCTTTTTATAACGACCATGCACTTGCAAGGCAGACGTTTATGCCACTGAGCTAAATCCCCAGCCCGGGGGTGCTATTGTCAAAAGTGCGGTTTGCCTGATTTCTCTCTCAGTGAGTTCGTTATTGGTGTACAGGAAGGCTACTGATTCTTCAGTGCTGACTTTGTATCCAGCTATGTTACTGAATTTGCTTATTAAGTCTAGTAGTCTTTTGGTGGAGTTTATGGGGTCTTCTTGTTATAACCTAAGCCCCCCTAACTATCCTAAGGTCTGTTCTAAGGTATAAGCCCACCTGCTGCTTCCCCTCCCCTTCTCCCTTCAAATTTAACTAGGTTAAGTGTTAACTTCCTAAAGGCCATAAAACAAAGGCCTGAGGTAATAGCTCCTCTTCCCTACCCGGTAGCCCGTCACAAATTGTGTTAATTGCATTAGATTGTATTCCTCTGGGCAAAGGATTTGTATGTTAATCAATGCTCTCCTCAGTAAAGAATTGTAAAATCTTACCTAATTGATATGTTAACCATTGTTGCCCTCTACAAATAGAACAGTTGTGGTGCTAAAGTAAGGTAACTAAGGTTGTTAATTGCTGTTAGACCTCTCTATTCTTTGCTAAGGAAAACAAGATTTCTTCTTATCTAAACTTGCTAGTATGCAGGGAGACTTGCAATTGCCGTTTCTGCTTTGTAGTGCGTCACACCCCCATCCCTCTCCTTACATTGTGACCAGCAGCTGTTTGTGGATTTACAAGATAAAAAGTCCTGACTTTTAGCTGTGAGGTGCGCAGTCTCCAAATTGGCTCCTGGAGACTCGTCACCAGGCCTGGATTTTACCTAATAAAGCCTTTGATTCCCAAATTTTAATTTCTTGCTTTCTTGGATTTTATACCAGGGTCCGAGTTATCACATTTGGGGGCTCGGTCCGGGATGGAAGCAAGACTCCAGACCCATTTCTGAACATCTGAAAGTGAGTACTCTGGAGGGTTTGTTTGGGCCATGGTCAATTTGTAATTTGGAGGGGACGCCCTCAATTTGGCAGTGGGAACTTCTCGAGGACAGAGTCAATTTGTCTGTGACTCTGCCCTGGGTAGGGAACTGCTCCGTTAGGAAGGGGACGCCCTTAATTGGGGAGTGAACCGCTCCCCCAGGACAGAGTCAATTGGTTTTTCCCATTTGTGACTCTGCCCTGGGTGGGGAAGCGCTCCTTTAGTTAAATTTGTTAATTCCTCCAGATCCCAAAATTTGACTAATTTTTGAGCAAAGGCTATTTTTGCTGCAGCTTGTCTTGTGTGTCTGTTTGTGTGTCCATCTGTTCTAATTGTTCTCCTTTTGGTTACCCCAAATCTAACAGAACATTCTCTCTTAGGAACCCCTTCTCTGAGCCCAAAACGGACAAAGGGATTGAGATACTTATGTTCAGAGTTTTTGTACTTTAGAATTGGTTGTCTGTTTAAATTTGTTACTAACTTAGGGGCTTGTTGCCCATTTCTGTTGCAGGATCCATATGGCTTATTAGATTCAAGGTTCATAATAAGAAAAATTACTTCCTTTAGCTCACCAAACTGTGCAAGAAGCACCCTTTGTTTGTGTCTTTAATGTTGTGGTGCCTTGTTTAATATGTAAGACTTCAATTGATTACTTGCAACCTCAGCATGCCTTTTAAAAGGAGTATTTTTCTTTCTGGTTAAAATGTAAACATGTGTGCACATATATATGTATATTTATGGTTATTAAGAATCATATCAACTTTACCAAGTAAAAACCAGGTCGTACTATATTTGAGCCAGTTAAAGGGTTACAGTTTTATTTTTAAAATACAGCATTTTTATGTGGTAAAAGGACATAAAATAAGTATGTTTTAGACTACTAAAAGGTGACTTCAAAGGTTTTGTTAAGAGTTTTGATGTTGTCTGAGAAGTGAGAAAAAAGGTAATTGACTGGTAATAGTAAAAGAGGGACAAAGAGAGTGGTCTTCAAGTAAAAATGTCTGGCTGTGCCAGAATGTGAAAAAAGATAAAAGCTTAACTTGGGAGGTATATTATAAGTTGTAGAAGGCTCAAGAGGATGTAAATTTTATTTGTCTTGATTTATAGTACTGAAAATAACAGGTTTGACAAGAAGTAAATGTGTTCAGAATTTGACAGTATTAGATCAGTTTTGATAAAAGTACTCATAAGATTGTACTTTGCTGCAAAATGTTTCCATTAAAATGAGATTATAGGTGATACTAGAGATAAGATACAAGTTCTTGCATGTGCTGTAAACATCTGGGAGATTATGCAGCACAATTTTGTTACCTATGAAAAAGCCTTTTTTGTTAAGAATATAATTTCAGTAAAATGATGGCCTGCCACGTGACACCCTTGGACAAAAGGCGGTGTGCCATCCAGATGAAGCCGGCTCTCTGATCCGGAATGCCAAAACCATGTTCTCCTTTTGTCCCACCCTGACTGGACATCCAGAGGTAAGGAGGTTTCCCCCAGTATTGCCAATTGTTCTCTTTGCAACTCAGTCAGCCCCACATGTTAGACAAAAAAATTGCAAAGGTTTGAGAGATCTGAGGGAATGCCCCTCAGCCAGTTAATAGAGATACCACAAAAGGTCCTTGAGAACTAGAAAATTTACAAAAAGATAACCAAGGTGTTAGAATTGCTCTATGAGAGAAAATTTTTAAAAAACAGATGAGAGTTTCTGGGGATGGTTGGATACTGTACGCTAAATTTTACTGAAAAGCTTGCCTCTATATGACTCCCATAAGGGAGAAACTCAAAACTCACTGAACTGGACTGATGAATGTGAATAGGCCTTCCAGCAGCTCAAGCGGGCCTTGACCAGAGGCCCCAGCCCTGGGACTCCCTGATGTTACCAAGCCGTTCACCTTGTTCATAGATAAACTCAGGGGCATTGCCAAAGGAGTCCTAACTCAGGACATTGGCCCTTGGAAGAGGCCTATAATCTACCTCTCCAAAAGACTTGATCCAGTGACAGAGTATGGCCCCCCTGCCTAAGAATGCTAGCTGCTGTGACAATGTTACTTAAGGAGGTGAAGAAACTCACTTTGGGCAAGTGATTTTTGTGGTAACCTCACAGTTTAGAGATTCTTATCAAAACCCCTCCTGAAAAAAGGCTCTCGAACGCCAGAATTCTACTGTCAAGCCCTGCTTCTAGACCCAGAGTCAATGATATTCAAGACTTCTTCAGCTTTGAACCCAGCCACCCTTATGCCTGATGATGATCCGGGAGGAACAAAGGACACCTCTCCATGAGTGTGCTGACATCCTTGAACTGCAGCAGAACCTACGGGCTGATCTTACCGACCAGCTTTTGGGAAATGCCAACAACTATTTTCATCACAAACGAGTGGCCGGGGCAGCAGTGACCACCGAAAAGGAGGTACTCTGGGTTAAGCGGATAGAGCCTGGCACCTCTGCCCAAAAAGCGGAGCTTGTTGCTTTGACTGAGAGGCTAAAACTAGCCCATGGGAAAGAGGGTAAACATTTTTTTACTGACAGTAGATATGCCTTTGCTACTATACATGTACATGGAGCCATCTATCAGGAGCGAGGTCTCTTAACCTCGGCTAGGACTAAGATTAAAAATGCTCCACAGATTCTAGACTTGCTGGCAGCTGTCTGGCTGCCTCAACGGGTTGCTATTCATTACAAGGCTCACCAGACAGGAGATGACACTGTCACCTTAGGAAACAGTTTGGCAGATCAAGCCACTTGAAAAATAGCAACCACATCACAGGGGTCAACCAAGAAAGTAACTGCTCTGATGCTAGTCCCTCCGACCTTGTCAGAACCAGTCTACACAAAGAAAAACCTACAGTTAGCATGTCAACTTGGAGTAAAGTCCCCCACCCCAGGGAGCTGGTACCAGTTACCTGATAAACAAGTACTGTTACTAGAGGCACTAGGGCGGGAGCTGTTACACCTTGCAGAATTGTTCAGAACTCAGTATTTTATTCCAAAACTCTGCAAACTGACCACCTCTTCGAGCTCCAGATGCCCACAGTGCTTGTTAGTCAACTCAGCCAAGAGCTCTGCGCTGGAGACCACCCAACATCAAGGAATTGTTCCAGGAGAACATTGGGAAGTAGACTTCATGGACATGGTAAAACTTAATTTACAGGGACACCGCTATTTCTTGGTATTAATAGACACTTTTACTGGCTGGGTAGAGGCTTTCCCTACTAAGTCTAAGTCAGCCTTAGTGGTAGTTAAAAGGCTATTGCATGAGATCATACCTTGATTTGGCCTCCCACTATCAATGGGGTCCAATAATAACCTGGCTTTCATATGCCGAGTCACCCAAAAGTTAGCCCAGGCATTAAAGATTAATTAAAACTCCACTGTGCCTATCGGCCACAAAGCTTAGGGCAAATAGAATATATGAACCAAAGTGTCAAGGGCATTTTAGCTAAGCTGTCTTCAAAAACTGGTGATAATGGGTGAGCCTTCTTCCCTTTGCACTGTTAAGAGCTAAATGTACCTCATATGTTTCTAGAATTTCCCCCTTTGAAGCCATGTTTGGGAGGCCCCTGCCATTGGTTCCAAGATTGTCAGAAGACAAATTAGCTAAAATTACTAATCGAGATCTTAAGTCCCTGCAGACACTCCAACCTGTGTTGGCCTGGATCCACCAGCTGTTTAGACAAAAACACTTGGACCCGCCTTCAGAGACCAAGGCCCCAAGGACTCCAGTCTTGGTTCCACCCTGACTCCTTCGAACCCCGCTGGGAAGGACTTTTCACCTTGGTGCTCAGCACCCCCACTGCCATCAAGGTAGCAGGAAAAACTGCGCGGATTCACTACACTCATGTAAAGCCACTGGAAACAGCAGACAATGAGGGACATACTCAGTGGACTACACAGCAGACTGGTAACCCTTAAAGTTAAAAATTGACTAAAGCATAGTTTATGCTGGTCATGAACTGTTTTAGCTTGTTTGCTTTGATTTTAATAACATTGATGCCCACCTTGCACGGCGGCTTTGGTCCCCCTGTAAGCAAAGAACAATTGTTAAAGATTTTTGTATGGGAGCCCCTGTGATTGTGGAGGGGGCTATATTACTAAAGGTAGGGGTTATATTACTAAAGGTAAAGACACTAACTGGGGGAATTATACATACAATAAGAAACAAGGATCGAGATCCTTCCCGCACAAATGATAAATTGTATACATACAGTCTTGGGACAGATTGTGGGGACAAGTTAACATTCCTTGTTGCTATATCCTCAGTTACAGGGGGTTTGACTAAAAGGTAGATGTAAATGATAAAGCCCCATGTGATACCTAACAAAGGCAGCCAGCCAGGGCCATGCCCTCAGAATTGTTCTTAGTATTCAGAAATGCATTCCTCCTGCTATGACTCTGTACTAGAATGTATAGGCATAGATAGCAAAACTTCATTGTTGAGCTTATGAGGACAAGGGCTAAAAGAGTTAAAGGCGATTGGTCAACAAATCTGACAGTGATAGGAAGTTCAAAGTATGCCCAAGCCTCATGTCTCAGCATGGTTGATAAATCAGTGTGCTGGAGCAGGGTGGCCCCTATACATGTGTCTGATAGGAGCAGGCCGCAAGATAAGATCAGAAAACTCTGGTGGTTGAGGAATGAGTCAAGCTGCAAATAAAAATAAGCTGCCTAAATCGTAGGGAGTTGGTCTGGATGCTCAAACTTCTGATATTCTAGAGGCCACTCATAAAGCCTTAAATGCTTCCAACCCAACTTTGGCTAAAGAATTGCTGGTTATGCATGGCACAGGGCTCCCCCATGCCCCTGCCATCCCCAGCAGTGTTTCTCTGGCTACACTGGAGAAACAAGATTACTTAAATTGTAGTGCTGGTCCCCCCTCTTTAGAGTACAACCAGTAGGCTTCAAGGACTCTCTCTGTCTCCAAGGAGGTTTTCATAACGATACCTCCAACATTGACGTGGAGTTAGTTACATTTACTAGTAGTTCCATAGTTAAGCAGACTACCTACTTTATCCCGCCAAAGGACAAGTATTTATTTGTGGAGGAAATATGGCCTATACTTTCCTCCCAACTAACTGGACAGAGATATATGTAACAGCTGTCCTGTTGCCTGATATAGCGATCTTACCTGGGATGAGCCTGTCCCCATTCCTAGTTTAGATTACATCATAGGCCACTCAAAGAGGGCAATTCAATTTATTCCTTAGTGGTAGGCCTAGAGATATCAGGAGCCTTAAGTATGGGGGCAACAGGAGTAGGGGTTTCTGTCCAACCTTCCAGCCAGATTGTTAGTGATGTGCAGGCATTATCTAGTACCATTCAGGTCATTCAAGACCAAGTAGACTTGTTGGCTGAAGTAGTTCTCCAAAACAGAAGGGGACTAGATCTCCTAACAGCAGAACAAGTAGAGAGATCTGTGTGGCACTGCAGGAACGATGCTGCTTTTAATTGACTCCTTAGCTAAAGTAGCTCTCCAAAATAACAGAGGGCTAGACCTCCTGTTAGCCGAAAAAGGAGGACTGTGCTTGGCTTTAGGAGAGCAATGCTGCCTGTATGCTAATAGGTCTGGGGCGGTAAAACAAAATTTAGCCTAATTCCAAAAAGACTCTGGGATGGGCAGAACAAATGTTCTCCTTCCCATCATGGATGACAAACATAATAACGACTGTAGCCGGTCCTCTTGTTATGATTCTACTGTTAGTACTTTAGGTCTCTGCATAGTACATAGGCTAACTGCATATATCAGGCGTTAGATGCAGAGCATAAAATTAATGATGGTTAAACAAGTGTATAAACTTGTCCCCTGAGATCTTTAGGTCAAAGATTTGACCTCAGTCACAACATCAGAGGGGAACGTTATAACCTAAGCCCCCCTAACTATCCTAAGGTCTGTTCTAAGGTATAAGCCCACCTGCTGCTTCCCCTCCCCTTCTCCCTTCAAATTTAACTAGGTTAAGTGTTAACTTCCTAAAGGCCATAAAACAAAGGCCTGAGTTAATAGCTCCTCTTCCCTACCCGGTAGCCCGTCACAAATTGTGTTAATTGCATTAGATTGTATTAGATTGTACATTCTTCACAAAAATAGCTTCGTTTGTATCACAGGCTAAAGTAAGGTAACTAAGGTTGTTAATTGCTGTTAGACCTCTCTATTCTTTGCTAAGGAAAACAAGATTTCTTCTTATCTAAACTTGCTAGTATGCAGGGAGACTTGCAATTGCCGTTTCTGCTTTGTAGTGAGTCACACCCCCATCCCTCTCCTTACATTGTGTGACCAGCAGCTGTTTGTGGATTTACAAGATAAAAAGTCCTGACTTTTAGCTGTGAGGTGCGCAGTCTCCAAATTGGCTCCCGGAGACTCGTCATAACCCAGGAGGAACTCCATTAGCCCAAGAATGTTTTTAATTATGTTTGTTTTTTCTAGTCACCTGAAGGTCGGCCACTTCCTACTAGCTCTGTAAACACAGCCTAGTCACACATCATGAGAAAAGAGGGGAGAACCTTTTCTCCTCTTGGGCAGGCTTTCCTACCCAGTCTCTGTTCTCATGTAAGACCGGTGTCGCGAAGGAGACTCCAAGAGCCTGGCTCTCATGTAAGAACAAAGGGGTTTTTATTATTCCGTGTACACGGGGTCCTCCAAACAGGTGGAAACGGAGAACCCTGAGTTGGGGCAAGGCTGGTGTTTTTAAGGGGGAAAAACTGCAATGTAAGCCTTTATTACAGAAGCCAATCATTACAGTTAGTGCGGAGCGGTGGGCATCTTATCTATCTGCTATTGGTCAGTTCATAAGGGGTGACCAGCGGGTCAGAGTTAATTAACTGTCTTTGTTCTGCACAACTTGTCTTTAAGACACCTGGTTTCTGTAGGCTCGAGTCTGACATATTTTACAACCCTGATTAGCGTAATGGCAGGCTCTATCTCTGAGTTCCCTGGCACAGCACAGCCCTAGCATATCACAGCCACAGAGGTTGTTTTTATTTCTGCAGGGCTGAGTTAGGACTGAGTCACGAGGCCCAGTGCTGTTTCTAGCTGAGAAACAGCATCTTGTTTTTAACCTTTAAATTTCTGGTTCTTCACTCATGCCGGGGCTGATGTTATCACAGACTATGAGGGGGCCAGACTCCTTAGGCGACACCACAGATGTAAATATTCATAAAGATAATATTTAAAAGCTCTTCTTTTATGACAAAATAAAACAAAGTTTCCTAAAAGGATGGTCACAATGTTACTCAGAGTAGAAAGCAGAGACAAAAAAGATTCTGTCTTACCGGAAAGAAACAAACAGATAATAGCACAAAACTACCTTTCCAATGAACTAGGAGAAACTAGTAGTGTCCGTGAAACCAATCAGTACGTGTCTTAAAATAATTATAAAACAGTGCAACAGGGAACTTGGGGAATGATTTCAACTTCTCCCTTCCTCCTCCTCCATCTTGCTCTCTATGGACACGTATGCATATTCTTGAGTTTCTCATATAAGAGAAGCCATGCAAAATTCAAGCCATGTGTCTGACTCGTTCCCCCGAACACTATTTCTCATAAGCCAGTTTCGACCACAGGAAGCCACCCAGTTACGCCAGCCTGTTCACAGGTGCATATGCCAGCCCAAAATAACCAGCCCAGGGTTCTCACCATGTAATCACTCAGAAACTCAGTACTTCTGCAGCCATGCCGTTGGCAGGCAGTTAAAAGTGCACATGTTGTGTCCTCATGCGTGGCCTCCCGAGAAATCAATCACAGAACAGTAGGCACTGCTGCCTTGCCATGAACCTCAGTACACTTATCAACCCGGATTTTATAGGTGGTGGCTGGTTAATGGGCTCTACAGCGGTGCCGCAGATCAATTCATTGTATTCTGGCACCAGCAAAAAGCGGTACATGCATCGCCTTTGAATTGCAGCTTCTCCTACAACATCATGACAAATTCAGCAGCAGCAGCCAAGATCAACTCCTTACTGCCTATGAGGGTCTTTCCCTTAACCATGCAGTTACATGGTAAGAACGAGCCCCTCGGTGCAGACACACAGATGAATTGGTGGTCTTTAATAACTGCTTCTGTTATGCTCACTTTCTTGTCTTTTGAAAGCCTCAAAAGGTGTCCCTTTTAAGGCAGGATGGTGGCCTCTGTGTGGGGAAGCCTTTTTGCCGTAGCTTCACTGGAGAGCTGGTCACCATGTACACGAAGCAGCCCTGAAGACCGAGAATCAGCTTTGCAATGAGCCCATAGTTTTAGTAGGATTCTTGGGGTTTTCTTGGAAATGCAGTTAATCTTTTGTTGGCAGTATTAGGGTCTTCTGCTGTTTCACCACGGGGTGTTTCCCCCTTTACAGAAAGCAGCTTTCTGGTGACCTTGTTCTTAACTCATTTGGCCTGGGTGTCCGATGAGGCAGGCTCCAGACCAAAGTTTAAGACCAGAAGGGGTAAAGCACAGCCCATATTTTGACCTTTGCCCCGTACAGTCAGCCAGGACTCTGGAAATGACAGGACCCCTCTAAGAGGACCCTGCTATTCTGAGGAGTCACTCAACTTCCCAAGCTGGGGGACTTGTGGAGCCCAGAGGATAGGGGTCCACTCATGTGCATTCTACAAAACAGAGAGCTACTAAAGAGGAGAATGTCCCTGTGTCTCTAAGGAAAGCCACAAGGTGAAGGGACACGGTGATTATTCCAGAAGACAACACAACTGGAGAGAAAAAATTAGAGGCATAAGAACCACCTGACACAGCCCCATAAAGAACCCGACAAACACATTCACTTTGATTAACACGGGTTTTATTTTGAACCTCCCCTCCCCCAGTGCTGGGATGTAAACTTGGCCTTGGGCATGTTGGCAAGCGCTTTACTACGGAGATACATTCCCAGGCCTTGGCTTGGTCTTAAACTCCTAGCAGAAAAGGTAAGACGAAAAATAAAATGACTACTAGTAATATAAAAAGAGAGCTAACCTGGATCTTGAAAGCTGCTCCCAACCCTGCACCAGCTGTCGCTGGCAGTCTCCAAGTGCACCTGTGACACTTTAAGCTGCTGCCACACGGGGACTACACTCTGGCTGCACTGCGTTCCACAGTTTGGCACACCTGCGGAATTCCTCTTCCATGCGTCTCCAGATCCAAGTCCAGCTGATGCTCACCTGTACCATTCCCAAAATATCACAGCTTGGAGACAAATCTAAATGACAACATCTCCGAGACCTGCATTCACAGCTCAGTGCAGTGCCACTGTGCTTGCCGGTGTCCTGATTTTTTGAAAACAGCCTAACGATCAGAGGATGATGATTCTTCAAAAAACAAATCCCAATCTTCTAGCCAGATGTGGTGGCTCAGGCCAGGAATCCCAGCGGTCGGGAGGCTGAGATAGGCAGATGGTCATGAGTTTGAGGCTGGCCTGAGTTATGTAGTGAGACCTCGTCTCATAAAAATCAAGCAACCCAACCTCCTCGAGTCTCCAGTAGATCATTTGGAGTGGGGCTCTGATCATTATCGAGGCAGGGTCAACGCCCTGTTGAAATTCTGCCTGATAATCCTCTATTGCCTCTCACAGATGTGTCTTGAAAATTCTTTTTGTGTGATGAAAGTCAATGAGCCTTCCCCATGGGTGAGGTCAGTCGAGCTAGGGCCCCCTTTCTGTTTGGGTGGCCTCCTCAGACTCTATCCAGTGACAATGGGACAGCAGGGCCAAGTGTCCCTGGCCACCATGCTGGACCCTCCCCTGGGCTTCCTCCCAAATACTTTCAGCTCATGGCTTGCTCCTGGCTCCGGACACCCCGCTCACTTCCTGTGTCACCTGCAGCCCCCAGAGGCTCCTATCTGGGAAGGGCTGGGGGACAGCACAGGGTGGGAGTGGTGACAGGTGAACCAGGGGGAGAGTTTCAGGGTGCAGCAAGAGCTGCGTGGAGGCGGTGTCGGGTCAGGAACCCCTTTGGAGACAGGCACACAGAAAGGACAGGAGCCTTGTGATCCCCACCCACAGGCAGTCCAATTAGGACCTGGGTCCTTGCCGTGGGCCTGAGTCCAGATACCGAGGCCCCGACCCCGGAAGTCGTGTGCACTGTATCTGGACGCGCGCCCTCTGCAGGGGCGATGATGCTGGGAGGGAGGCCCTAGGGTGTGGCCTGATGCAGTGCTCCTGGTGGCTTTGTCAGAGGGACACAGGACACAGGGACACTGGGGATACATGTGTGGTGGGGAAAGACCATGTAGGGGCACGTTGAGAAGTGGACATTAAAGCCAGGGACAGGAACCACAGCAGAAACAATGCCGCCAGCCCCTCAGTCATGACCGGCATGGTTCCATCCCATGTGGGAGCTGCCCTGGGGTCTCTGTGCCTGGACGGTGGCATTGTCATTGGATGGCCTTGGGACCTCACAGTGACTGCACCAGGGAGTTCCCTGAGAGCTCAAGTCTGCCTGGAGGGACGTTTCTCATATTGTCACCGGGTAGCACGGGTCCTTGCTTTAGTGTCAACGGAAATTAAAACCAAAGCACCAAGAGGATCTACAGGCTAAGGCTTTAATTGCAAAGTATGAGAGCACAGGAGAACGCATTTCTGCCTTGAGGGCTGTTCCTCAAATCTTCCTGCTTACACATTTATGTTCAGTGTAAGAACAAGATTCAGGTCCGGTGGAGGCCAGGGCTGAGGGTGGTGTTAGAAATACATGCATAATAGTCTTGTGTGATCACAGGACGGGTGAGCTTGCCTTGCAGCTGGAGACGCCTGATTCTCCTTAGGGAGATGCGAGTTAGATGAGGATGGAGAATGCTGAGGGGAAGTGGGAGCAAAGGGAAGGCAGGAGAGAGGGGCTCGGAGCAGCCTCCAACCTCAGCGGGTAAGACAGAGGACGTCGGGCGCCCCAGGAGAAAGCTGATGGGGTCTCCTCACTCGAGAATATGCTGCAGGGTCTTATAGTAGTGGAGGGAATTTTTATGGAGATTGGGCCAGTCGTAGAAGCGCTTGAAGTCGTTGTACACAAAACGTCTCCAGCAGTATAAAAAATCTGTTAAAGAAGAAGACGACATTAGAGCCCCCTTGGCCATCCACCCCACCCCTGCTCACCATCCCCTCCCTGTCCCTCACAGGATGGGCACTGATCCCAGTCCCCTGCACCCCCTGAAGCCTTCAAGCCCCCATTTCTCACCTCGAAAAAACATGACTTTCACAGTGGCCCCTTTCTTAATCAGTGCTTGAAGCCTGTTCTTATACACGGGGAACTGGTGGTAGTACAGGCGGGCGACATAGATAGTCAGGGTTACGTTGCGGTGACCAGCCAGGAATGTTGTCAACTCTTCTGCACATTCCACGCAGGGGCTCCAGGACATGTACCAGGTGACCTGGTAGTACTCATAAGGGCACAGACAGGTGTCGTGCAACCAAGACAGGAAGCGGAGCTCTGCGTGGAGTCTGAAGGGGCTGGGCTGGGAGAGGAGGAGGAGAAGGGGGACCCCTGGTTGGAGGAGCACGCAGCACAGGGAGGGGACGAGGCACAGGGTGGGGGACCAGCATCTCATTCCCGGACTCCCTCCTCTCCAGCCCTCCCTGTCCTGGCCGTAGGGGTCGCCCCTCCCACACACGTGGACTCCCACATCCACTCAGCACCCCTCCTGGGCAGCAAGTACTCTGAGCCCCGGCTCCGCTCATGTCTTCCCCCTGCTCCCCCAGGAAGGGACACAGCTCTGCTGTCCCACACACAGGTGAAATCAGACTTGTCTGACTCGAGACAGCACTCACGCCCTGTGGGGCACAGGAAGACAGTATGGCAGGTATCCTGGACTCCGTCATTCAAATGAATTCCATTCGTATCTAGTGACTATTTAAACTGTGGGCACCAGAGAAATGGGTTCCAACTTTGATCTGGGATAGCTCTGTTCTAGGGTGGGTGGAGCCTGTCCACCCAGAGGTCCCAGGCCCAAAGCACTGGAAAAGCCAAGGTCTGGGAGACAGAGGGGCAGGTGTGTGGCGACACATTTGCAGGTGGCAGGTGGAGGTGGTCCTGGGCCTGCAGGTGCTGGCCACCTGGGAGTCCCGTGAGGGTAGAGCAGCTGGGGCAGAGGGAGGTGGGGCCCTGTGCTGTAAGACAGCAGATGGGGGCCGCGGAGGCTCAGGGTTGTGGCAGGACAGAACTGAGCACCCCAGCAGTCACAGGACAGATAAGCGTGCCCAGGGTGCCTGACCATCGGGGTGCCCCGACCTCGGGAGTAAGCGCTGGTAGAGTGGAACAACACCTCTCAAATGAGGCCTCTTGTGAGAAGTCACAGGGTGTCATTCAGAGTTGGGACAGTCAGGCCGGACAGCAGGTCGGAGGACTCCGCCACGCGGCTTTTACTGATCATTGGTTTTACATTCTCACCTGGCCTAGCTTCTGCCCGTCCCAGAGAAGAGACTGGAGGGTACCTGGTTTAGAAAGAACCCCTTGTGAAGGACTTCGTTTCTATTCTTTACTTCAAAGCACAGGAAGGTCTTGTGTCGACCATCAGCATTGGGCAGGTTTTCAAAGTGGAAGTAGAATGTACTTTGATATAGACAGTCCATCGGTTCTCTGTGGGCACAGGTGAGAAAGCGGAAACTGCAGAGCTGGTCCTGCAGCACTCCAAACCACTGTCCACTAAACACAGGTCCCCAGAGCCCTGGGACCAACACCTCCCATAACCCTCCAGGCCCTTCAACCTCTCCAGGTGAGAGAGAAGACAGCCGAGGGGCAGAGAGGACAAGGGCCAGAGGGCACCCTTCCAATTGGACGCCCTGCCTCCCTGTTTTGCTGCCCAGTCATTCCCAAGCCAGGAGAAAAAGTCAAAGACACAAAAACGCTGCGCCCCCAAAGAACAACTCGTAACCTTTCACTTCATGGATTCCTGTCTTTCTACCTATGCAGGCTACTATCAGGGCCTGGCCTAGCACGTCATCTCCTGCTATAACAGAATAATACACATCAAGATACACATATACAGGGGCTGGGGATTTAGCTTAGCGGCATAAACACCTGCATTGCAAGCAGGTAGTCTGTACTGATTTAAAAAAAAAAAAAGATGCACCTATACAAGGGTCACCAGAGAGTCAAAGCCCCAAAAGAGGTGTCCTTGGCATTGATGAGGTACACAGAATGTTTGAGGGGTGCACTGGTGGGCTGCAGGAAGTGGTGGGGGTGAACTGTTCATATGGTCAAGGTTCAAGAATCGAGGAACAATACATTTTTGGAAAAGCACACAGGATCGGGTCATGGTTAACCACAACCACTGAGAGAGCCAGGAAATCTGCACCAGTGAAGTTCTCAGCTGCCCTTTAAGGCCTCAGGACTTCAGAGGACATGTGTTAGTCTCAGCTCAAGCCATTGGCTTAAAAGTTAACTCTCGCCACAAGTCGTGTAGTACTAGTTGTACTCATTTATTAATATTAATTATTGCTGGCTCTGTACTATGTCAAGTGGGTCCTCAGCAGGGTACAGTTGTTCAAAAGTTAAAACTTTGGGGCTGGGGATTTAGCTCAGTGGCATAAGCACCTGCCTTGCAAGCAGGCAGCCGTGAGTTCGATCCCCTGTACCGATAAAAAAATGAAAAAGGCAAAAAAAAAAAAAAAAAAGTCAAAACTTTTTAATAAGCACATCTTGTGCTCTAACAAAAGATGACAAGATGCAGTGTATTCACTGTTGTTATTCTCCTACTGCTTGGTGATGAAATTTTATGTTAGAAAAAAGAGTACAAGCCACGCTATCAGTTCATACACAGCGAACAACTGGGGTCGGAACACAGGGCATCACGTCAGGTTAATAGATGGGGAGCACGGTCACACAGCAGGCAGAGGATGGGGCTGGGTCCGCCACCTTGGCCAACCCACCCCTCTTCCGGCCCAGCTGGTCCCGCGGTGGGGCCCTTGTGCAAGGAATGTGGAAAAGATCTTATGGCAAAGGAAGACCACGGGACCTAATTAACTCCTTTGAGCCTTTAAGTGGCTCTGTATCTTGAACAAAAAATATACACTTCCCGCCGCGTAGCAGCTCGGCCTTTCTAGTATTAGTCCATGGAGAATGAGAGGGAGGAATAAAGCTGATTCGGAGAAAAAACAGCTTCCTTGTCCGACTCTGCATGTGAGGCTCCGGGCCGCAGTCCCGCGTGTCACCCAGGAATCTGCTTTCCCGAAGCAAGTCTCTGGAGGAGACCAGACAACAGAGAGGCAACACGGCTGGCGCTGCTTGTTTACCTGAGCACGTACTACGGAGACGGATGAGTATGGGCTACTACCCTGGCTGCTCGCCCCGGAGCTGGGTGAATAAAAGCAGGGTGAGCCCCCGGCTCCCGGCTCCCGGTGCAGAAGCGGCCCCTGGCTCCCACATGCACAACTATCTCTGTGTCTTGTGGGTCAGCCTCGTGGGGAACAAAGTCATGAGCAATCCAAGCAGGACCTGGAGTCCCACAAGGCTTTCCTAATGTGAAGCTACTCGCTCTCCGCCCAAGCGTTCTGAGGTCTCCTCCCTGCTGCGGCCCCCGAGTGGCCCCGGGTCTGCGGGCGAAGCGCGGGTGCCGAGGCTCGGCTGCGCGGACCCTGGCCGCGCGCCGTCCCCATCCCCGCGGGGACACCCCAGAGGGCCGCCCTCCGCGCCAGCTGCGGGCCAGCGCGGGATCGCGGGTGGGCACCGAGCGCCCACGGTCCGCTCGGGCTCCCGCTGCAGCCCGGGATGACGGAGTCCAGGGCCGGGGCCAGCAGGGGCGGCCCCGCCAGCGCGCGGCCACAGGCGGCGGGGAGGGCGGAACCGGGAAGGGCGCGCAGGGCGGGCGCGCGGGCGGGCGGCGGCGCCGGTACCTGTAGTGCGCGGTCCATCGGCAGCCCCGTGGGCAGACCTCCTCCAGCGAGTCTCTTCCACTCCAGTCCGAGCGCTCCATTTTCTGAGCACAGACAGGGCCCCGCTCTGGAGGCCCCGACCTGCTCCCGCTGCCCCTGCCCCAAGTGGACGGGCCAGCGCGGGTCAGCTGCCTGCTGCTCAGACCCCGTCTCCTCCTCTGCGTTGCTGGCGTGGGCGCCCTGGGGACCTGCGGTAGCAGCTGGGCCCTGGTGCAGGACCTCAGGATCCCAAAGTGAAAGAGAAACTCAGTGAGGCCCAAGGTTGGTGGGGACTGGGTGGAGGCGGAGCCCCGAGGGGGCGGGGGCGGACCCCACTTGGCAAGGGCAGCGCCGGCAGGAGGGACTTCCCGCCTTCCGCTCCTTGCGACACTTCTATAGTGGCTTCTGAGCACTCACTAAGTAGTTCAGGCTGGCCTCCTACTCGCAGAGATCCTCTTGCTTCAGCCTCCCAAGTTTCGGCGTTAGATTGTGCTTCGCCACACTCAGGTGCACCAACAGAGGGCTTCAAGAGATACGCAAACCCTGAGCTGCTTGCTTTTGGGGGGCGCAGGGGGGTTTGCTGCTTTATGCTTGCTTGTTCGCCTTTATCCTCACCCCACGTCGACAGATGTCCCAGGTCTGCAGAAGACCGGGTCCCGCGGGGCACAGGCTCAGAGGTGGGGATGGGTTACTCGGGGAAGAGACAGCTACAGGTGCCAGAAAGTCTTGCTCCGGATCCCAGTTGCGTCCCCAGTTTCTCGCTGCAAAGTCACCCGCTCTGAGGTGGCGGCGTGGCGCAAGAAAACGTGGAGCGCCGCACCCACAGCTTTCCACTTAAATGCATTTAGGGCGAAAAGCCCGGAGGAACTAGCGCGCTGTGTCCTCCGAATAATCTTCCCGAAGAATCTGTCCTCCCACTGCCCTCGGCCTCAGGTGCTTGAGCTCTCGGCGGAGGTCCGGACTCCCCAACAGGAGGAGCCTGGCGCGCGCCCTTGGGGTGCACCAGAGCGCCCCCGCCTGGTGGAAAGCGGTCCCGCCCTGCGCAAAGGGGAGCGAGCCGACAGGTCGAAAGGCTACTGCCCTAGGAGACACATGCAGGAGCACAGCACTGGTGACAAAAGAATACTTTCACTAACCAGAAGCGCACGGATCTCAGTGTCGGGGACCACAAATTCACAGTGACTGGTTTTGCATATTTCCCTGTGGGATCAAAGGGAGGATCGGGATTATTGGCACCACTGGCCTGGGATTTCCCGTTGACTCTCCTAAACCTTAAAATCGTCCACGCCTTCCTGAGTCATCTCAGGGTTATACTCAAGGTCAGGACACTTCTAAGGGTAGGATTCTGCCCTCTTCTTGAGTTTGAGTTTGGGGAAGAATTGGGATGCTTTACTAGCCCCACCTATCACAGGATCCAGGGGATGAAGGGTAGCTGCTTTGCGGGTGAGGAAATCGGACCCGGAGATCCTGACTTCCCAGCCGTCCTTCCAATACTGTATTTGTCTCTGTTTTTTCTTTTTCTCGCGACAGTTTTAAGATTGACAATCGGAACTCTTGGCCGGGTTCCCGATATTTTAGAAGCAAATCTAGGAAGAATGCAGACCCGGAAGGGATCCAGCTCTGAGGTGGTGGAGACCAGGGGCCAAGCTGCCAGCTTTGCGCCAGGCGGGGCTGAGCCCTGTGCCTTTCTTCCTGGGTGGCCTCGGGCGGTTTACTGAATGTCTCTGTGCCTCGCTTATTCCTCATCTATAAATGGGCAGAAATGATACCTACCTTATAGGGCTTGGGGAAGGTAGAAGGTGGTGATTCATGTAAAGAACTTAGTACTTAGCACAGGTAAAGGGGACCCAGGTAATGATAGTTATTATACTCAGCCGCGCAGCAGCTGTCTACCTGGATATGTGCCTCCTGTCTGTCATCTCTGCAGGGACTGAACCCAGGGCTTCATTCCTGTGCACGTGCTCTACCACTGAGCTCCCCCCAGCTCTGTTTATTTATTAAATCTTTTCTTTCTGCGTAGTTTTATTTCAAGAATGTTAAATGTACAGAACCATCAGTATATGATGTTTTCTGATTCCTTTATTTTCTCAATATAAACCACTCCCTCAGGTCCATCTAAATTATTGCAAGTATTAATTAATAAGAGCTGCGGGGCTATTTCTGCAGAGCAGCATTGAGTGCTGTTGGGCACGTAGGTTGGTTGCAGTCCTCAGCTGCAGTGAGTAACACGCTATGGATATCGGCTTCTACAGGAACAGAAGTTCGCATTTTCGTGGTACTAGAGTGTGGTTGCTGGGCTTCGGTTAACTGTGTGTTTAGTTTTATAAGAAATGATTAAATTGTTTCCTAGAATAGTACCATTTTATATTCTCGACAGCAACCTATCTGCATTCCTTGCTGTGAGTTCAAGGCCAGCCTAAGCTACATAGGGAGTTCGAGACCAGCCTGGACTACAGAGCAAGACAAAAACAAACCCCAATATCTGTCATCCTGCCCAGTGATAGAATTATTTCCAAAAGATGAAAAATATTTCCAAAAGATGGGAAGTATAAAATAAAAAGCGGCCTTTATTCTGAAAACACGGAGAGAGATGACCAGCACCTCCCACCGCTGGTGACCAGCGATCTCTCTGGTGGACACGTGGCGTGGGGGTATGTAAGTAGCCTCGGTTTGGGGTGGAACCTAAGGCGGGCATTAGGGATGCACAGGTAGCCCATTGGTCCTAGGTTTGGCGCCATATGTAAATTTCCAGGGCGGGAAGATGGCGTCACAGGTAAATTCCTAGGGGTGGGGGAGATAGGGGTTTCCTGTATCTGGCTGAGGCTTTCCTGGCTACAGAGTCCTGTCTGGGCCAAAACCCTTTCATATCCTGTTTTAGGATTATTATTATGAAAAGGAGTGAAGATTTCTCTCTTTAACTACTTCCTGCTGGCAGGGGGCACTGTACTGGAGCCTAGGGGAGTTAACGGGATGAAGGTTGATGCCCAGGTAGACGCTGGTGCCAGGTGTTTTGGCCAGGACAACTTCACTGGTGAATGCACGTATGTTAGACTGGAAAAACAAAGAGACAAGATATTATGAGGAGGCATGGCACTGTCATATTTAAGGACCCAGATGAGATAGAGGGAAAGGTGCCTTTGATTTAGACATGTTCCACCGTAAGGCAGAATTCTGAAAATTAAACGTGGGGTTAGGGGAAATGATGTTATGAGTGGTGATTACTCCCCGACCTGAAAGCATAAAAGTTAAGAGGGTAGGTGTATAAAACTTGTCTCCGGTCCAGGAGTTGAACTGGAAAAAATAGGGGGAGCAGGGAAGGTGGCTGTACCAGTATAGGGAAGGTAAGGGCTTAGGCTTTCAGGGATGTCACGTTTAACCAGACAGCTGAGGGTAGAAAGAACTGCGACTGTTATCATATAGAACATTATGAAGATTATCTTACGCATGATGTGGGAGTCTTTAGGAAAGACTGTCAAGAGTTCTGCTGTAAAAATGATCATTAATAGAATGTAAGAAATTAGGAACCAAAGTGGATAACAAAACATGACTTAGGGACTGGGGATTTAGCTCAGCGGCATAAGCGCCTGCCTTGCAAGCAGGTAGTCGTGAGTTCAATCCCTGGTACCAATGAAAAGGAAAAAGACAAAAACAAAAAACAAAACAAAACAAAACATGACTTAGCCTGTAACTGTGGCTGTGAGGCCTTTGTGAGACAGAGAAGGGTAGGCGACAGAAGATGAGATGACCACTCAGAACGATCAGATTTAGGACTGGGAGGGTACCTCTTAGCCTGAGTGGTGTGAAACCAGGATGGGAGTCCAGCAACTTTGACTGCTGTAGGGGTAGCCAAGTAGACCAGATGGGGGCCACTCCACCTTGGTGGTAGTCCTGTGGATTTAGAACATTTAAGATAAATTAGATCTCCTGGGGATATGGGAGGATCTGGTTTGTTTTCTCCAGAGGGTTGTGGAAGGCAGAGATCAGCATTTTGTCGCAACAGGTGCCGGAGGAAGGAGAGGACTGGGACATAGTCAGCCAGGGGAGGGAGATTTTGGGGAACAGGAAGATTGTGGAGTAAGAATGGCCTGCCGTACATAATTTCAAAAGGACTTAAGAAAGTAGGAGCCCGGGGAAGTGCCCTAAGCTTGGCTAAGGCTAAGGGCAAAAGTTGAGGCCAAGGTTGGTGTAGTTCTAAAGTGAGTTTTGTAAGGTGTGTCTTTATGAGGCCATTTGCCTTTTCTACTTTTCCTGAGGATTGTGGATGGTATGGGATGTGTAGGCACAGGTAATGTGTAAGCTTGAGGATACCTGTTGAGTGATCTGAGAAATAAAGGCGGGACCATTATCTGACTGAATACTCTGAGGTAGACCAAACCTTGGAATGATTTCTTGTGATATGACTTTGGTAACTACATCAGCAGTTTCCCTGGTTGTGGGAAAGGCTTCTATCCATCCTGAAAAAGTACAAACAAAGGTGAGAAGATATTTGAGAGTGTTGTGGTGGGGCACGTGTGTAAAATCTATCTGCCAGTCCTGACCAGGGGTGTGTCCTCAAAACTGATGGGTAGGAAAGGAAGGGGGTGCCATGCATCCCTGAGGAGAGGTCCTGGCACAGAGATCACAGGTGTGAGTAATCTTAAGAATGATAGTTTTTAGAGAAGGGTGTGTGACTATTGGGCTTAAGAGTTTGTATAGGGCCTGTGATCCTATATGAAAACAGTTGTGTAGGTCAGCAATGATGTCTAAGGCCTGTTGATGTGGGAGAACAAGTTTAGATCCCTGAAAAATCCATCCCTGAGTATTTTGTGTGTAACCTGGTTTATGAAGTAGCTGTAACTGCTCTGGTGAGTAATTAGGCTGAGGTAGACTGTTTGGGACTAACGGGAGAAGATGAGAAGGGCAGGGCCCTTGTGCAGCTAGCTTGGCTTGTGAATCTGCAAAGGCATTGCTTTGAGCAATAGGATCTGTAGAGTTTTGGTGTCCTCTGCAATGAATAACTGCTGCCTGCTTTGGAAGTTGGGCTGCCTCTAGAAGTTTAAGGATAAGGGGAGCATTAATGATGGGGGTTCCCTGAGTGGTAATAAAACCCCATTCTTGCCAGATAGAGGCATGAGAGTGTAAAATGCTAAATGTATACTTTGAGTCAGTGTATATATTTATAATCTTGCCTTTTGCTAGTGTAAGAGCCCTTGTAATGGCAATAAGTTCTGCCTTCTGGGAAGAGGTCCCAGGTGGCAGTGGATTTGCCTCTGTAACTTTTGAATGGTTAACTATTGCGTATCCTGCCTTCTTTTGGTTGTCTGTGTTTGTTGAACTGCCATCTATGAACCATGTGTCAAAGGCCAAAGAGAGACATGTGCTACTGATGTGAGGGAAAGGGGTGGGTGTCATCTGTAAAAACTCAATACAGTCATGGTGAGGATGGCCCTCTGAGGTGGGAAGTAAGGTGGCTATATTAAGAGGACTACTAGTTGCCAAAGAGATGCAAGGGTCTTGAGAGAGAGCTAAGTGTACCTGTTGAAGGTGAGAAGGGGTCATTAGGGCAGGGAGCACCTTATGTGAGATAGGTCACGTAGGTGATGAGGTGAGTGTACTGTAATAGATTGCCCTAATGTAAACTTTTTAGCTTCCTGTGTCAAGAGGGCTGCAGCTGCAAGAGCTCAGAGACAAGGAGCCCATCCTTTTACTGTGTGATCTAACTGTTTTGACATGTAAGCTGCTGCTTGAAAAGAAGGTCCCTTTTTGTGTCCTAGTACACCAATAGCGTTGTGACCCTGAAAGGTAGTGTATAGGATGAAAGGTTGGGTGGGATCAGGAAGGGTAACAGCTGGAGCTTTTAGGAGAGCCTCTTTTAATTTATGAAAGGAGGCATGTATGGGCCTAGTAGGGTCCAGGGGTTCTGATAAGGGATCCTTAGCGGTCTTGTAGAGGGGTTGAGCTAGGGCTGCAAAGTTAGGAATCCAGAGACGAAAGAAATTAGCTAAACCTAGGAAAGATGTAACCTGCTGTTTAGTTGTGGGTACCTGGAGATCACGAAGAATTGCCTTACGATCTGAGGTGATGGAGTGAGTAGTGGGGGTGAGAGCGAGACCGAGGTATTTGACTTTTGGGGAAGCTATCTGAGCTTTAGCAGGAGAGACCCTGAATCCATGACTAGCAAGGAAATTAAGAAGACTGGCTGAGTGGTGTATGGCTAACATATGGGATGGAGAACATAATAGAAGGCCGTCTATGTATTGAAGGAGAACACTAGGTTTGAGATCAAGTTCTGTGAGGTCAGTAGCGAGAGCTGGACTAAAGAAGTGGGGACTATCTCTGAACCCCTGGGGGAGCACTGTCCAAGTAAGTTGTTGAGACCTGAGAGTGTCTGGGTCAGTCCATGTAAACGCAAAGAGGTTTTGGCAATCAGGGTGTAGGGGGATAGTGAAGAAGACATCTTTAAGATCTATAACTGTAAAGTGAGTGGTGGAGGGAGGGATATGAGAGAGCATGGTATAAGGATTTGGCACCACTGGGTGAGTCAGGGGTAAAAGCACTGTTAATTACCCTAAGGTCCTATACCAGGAGATAGGACCCATCAGGCTTGAGTACCGGGAGAATGGGAGTATTCTGGGGTGAATGGGTAGGTTTAAGAAAACCTTGTCTAAAAGCCGCTTAATTATGGGGTTAAGTCCTCTTAAATGTTGGGGAGCTATGGGGTATTGGGGAATACAGGGAAAAGTTGAGGGATCCCTGAGACGGATTAAAATAGGCGTGGCATGTGTAGCCAGAGAGTGGGATTGGATGTGTCCCAAACCATGGGGTCAACCAGAGAAGGAGGAAGATGGGGGAATGGCTTTGCGATGCCTTGTGAGGCTGTTTGGAGAATTAGGGCTGTGGGGAAAGAGAAAGTGAAGGAAAAATTAAGCTTTTGAAGAAGGTCTCTACCTAAAAGGGGTGTGGGACATGTTGGGATTACTAGGAAGCTATGGGTAAAAAAAGAGTCTGGAATCTACACGGGATAGGCCCAGTCTGCAAAGGTTGATTCGGCTAGCCATCAACGCCCACAACAGAAATCAAGGATTTACTACAAGGTCCTGAAAACTCAGGAAGTACACTATAAGTCGCCCCTGTATCCACAAGCAGAGATACTGTCTTACCTGAGACCTCCAGTGAGACTCGGGGCTCCAACAAGGTTACTGGAGTGGGGGCTGTGAGCCCCGAGCCCCATCAGTCTTCTGCAGCAAGTCCGAGCAGGTCAGTCAGCGATGAATCTGGCATTGACGAAGTCTCCTGTGAGGGCGAGGGATTAGAGGATGGCTTACCCGCTCGTTGGCGGCTAGGACAGTCACTCTTCCAATGCCCCTTAACGTTGCAGTATGGACATGGTCCTGGAGGAATGCCAGGGTTAGGGCAGTCTTTTGCCCAGTGTCCTTGTTTGCTGCACTTGAAGCACGGTCCGGGCGGGACTCGGGCAGCCACACCTTGTTGCGGATTTCTTGTCTTGTCCGAGTGCCACTGCTAAGAGGTCAGACTGATATTTAGCAAACTTTAATTTTTGAGCTTGCCTTTTCTCCTTTTGAACCTTATCTCTATTGTTGAAGACACGGAAGGCTAATTTAAGTAGATCCCCTTGTGGAGTTTAAGGGCCATGTTCAACCTTTTGTAATTTTGCATGAATATCAGGAGCAGACTGTGAAATAAAATAAGAGTTAACAACAATCATCCCTTCATGAGAGTCTGGGTTTACATTAGTATATTGATTAAGGTTTCCTGAAGCCAATTTAAAAACACAGCCAGGTTTTCGTTAGCCTCCTGGACCTGTTCTAGAAGCTTGTTGTAGTTAGTATGCTTGTGAGCGATCTTATTAAGGCCCACAATCAGACACTCAATCATCTTATGTAATTTTTTTGAACCTTGTCCATTCTGATAGTTCCAGTCAAGTTCTTGGTCTGGCACAGCTACAGGCCCAGGGTCATTTTCAGTGGTGTTTGCCCTATACCTGCAATCGGCTTCTTCTCGAGCTGCCTGTCACAGCTGATTTCGCTCTTGTGAGCTAAGGGTGGTATTTAAAATCACATAAACATCCTTAAAATGTAAATCACAACAATTAGTAATGAATTCCAATTGCCTGATATAATTCTGTGGGTCAACAGAGAAGCTACCTAATTTATGGGCAGTCTGGGATAGATCAGAAAGGGAAAAAGGCACATGGATGTTAACAAGTCCCTCGGGGCCAGCTTGCTCCCGAAGTGGTAGCAGAGCCTGAGGAGAAGATTCCGGAGCAGAGGGCCATTGGGCAGCCATCCGTCCAGTAGATGCGTGTGAGCAATCATCTGTAGAGCAGCTACAAGCTGTTGCAGGTCACCCTGGGATGAAGAAACACAGGCAGATGGCGTCTCACTGTGTGCCTTGCAGCGAGAGGAATGCTGTCGGCAGCACAATGAAGCGTCATGTGCACTGCAACAGGGTGGCTGTTGCAGTTCACAAGAGGAGCCACAAGGGGGCACCTGTTGACAGTGAGGGTTCTGGGAACATGGCAGCACCCTGTTATGTGGCCCCAAACATGGCGGTGCCCTGCCACGTGGCAGAAGGTTGCAACATGGCGACTATTCCTGGCGCAAGCTGGAACAATCATGCGGCCGGCTGGAAGGACATAGCAACGGAGACCTAGTATGGTGGGCGGGCCGTGAGAATGCTGTAGGGGTTAGAGAATTCTCAGGAGAACAAGAAATCGAAGACTTTGAGGAAGCGCTAACAGAGTGACTAGAGTTGCTGGGAGAGTTATGGGTCCCGGAAGGTGGAGAGGGAGACGATCGTACAGCGGGAGGTATCTGTGACACACTGGGACCAGGACTGCTGAGAAAATCAGGCATAGGGGGAGGGGAGAGTGATCCGGTGGGAGGTAACGGGAGGGAATGAGTTTGGTGGTAGGCAGGTGACAGCCGGGAAAACACTGGAGGAACGTCCTCAAGCAAATCCTGAGGGCAGGATGGAAAAGTTTGCGGCACGGTAGAGTTAGCTAAAGGTATCTCAGTGGGAGCACAAGACTTAATGAGAGACTGGCGTGTTCTCCGAATAAGAAAGGCCTGAATATAAGGGAGTTCTAGTAACTTGTCGCCGGTCTGACAGAAATCATACAGGTTTCTGAGAATACAGGGGTCAAATGTTCCTTCCTTGGGCCAACGCTTGCCGATAAGCAGGTAGGTTGGCCAGACCTCCTGGCAGTAAAAAGTTAATTGTTTAGTTTTTATGGTACTTTTAATTTTTAGAGTACATAAATTGGAAATTAGGCATTGTAAAGGCATCTTTTGGGAGTTAGAAAATACGTTTCCCATGACTGATTCAGGCAAGAAATAAGCCGTGGTCCAGAACAAGCCGTCACTCGTTTGTGACACCACACAGCAGCTAAGGTTCCAAAAACTCGTATATTCCAGTCGTCACTGAGAGATTTACGAGTGGAGCCCACGTGGGGTCAGTAACAGTTTTGCCCGTGAAAGTGCAAGGCTTTAAGGGAAGTGAGGGCCTTTCAGTGTGGGTGGTCCAAAAATCTCTGCTTTGGGCTATCCGAACCCAAAGAACGTGAGAGATTTTATAGAGTGTGGACACAGGTTTGCCCAGAAAGAACCCTGCCCTGGGCTTGTCCTAAGGACGTGAAAATGCACAGACCCATGTGAACGGGGGGAACAGTCAACTGGGGCTGCCCAGTGCCAAGAGTTCCCAGAGAGTGCTCACCTGAAATCAATCTGGCCAATGGTGAGTGTAGGCGGCTGGCGACAAGGACGTCTTGGGAGAGGAAAAAGCTCGGAATTAATCCAGGATGTTATCTGGTTTGTGAATCAGCCAGGGGACTCAACTGGGTGTGTCCCAGGAGTCAATTGCCTGCCAATCGAGTCACAGCACCAAATGATAGGATTATTTCCCAAAGATGAAAAATATTTCCAAAAGATGAGAAGTATAAAACAAAAAGCGGCCTTAATTCTGAGAACACGGAGAGAAATGACTGGCACCCCCCACCGCTGGTGACCGGTGATCTCTCTGGTGGACACGTGGTGTGGGGATATGTAAATAGCCTCCATTTGGGGTGGAACCTAAGGAGGGTATTAGGGATGCACAGGTAGCCCATTTGTCCTAGGTTTGGCACTATATGTGAATTTCCAGGGGCGGGAAGATGGCGTCACAGGTAAATTCCTTGGGGTGGGGGAGATAGGGGCTTCCTGCTTTGGCTGAGGCTTTCCTGGCTACAGTGTCCTGTCTGGGCCAAAACCCTTTCACCCAGCATCTGACCCTATCACTCGTTTTTTTTTTTTTTTTTTTTTTTTTTTGTCTTTTTCCTTTTTATTGGTACCAGGGATTGAACTCACGACTGCCTGCTTGCAAGGCAGGCGCTTATGCAACTAAGCTAAACCCCAGCCCCGACCCTATCACTCTTTTTTATTTTAGGCACCTAAAATAAATAGTAAGACTATGCCTTTAATGTGCATTTCCCTTAGAGGTAATGATAGAGAATAGCTTTTTAAGGTATTTAGTTGGCATCTGTATATCTTCTTTAATACAATCTTTAACCATGGGTTCCCCCTGTTGTACCTCAAAAAGGCCCTGAGATGAAAAAACAGGCAAGGTGATGTCTTTTTTTTTTTTTTTTTTTTTTTTTTTAAGAAGCGCTTTTATTTTAGCTGGCACCAGCAACAGTGCAGATGGAATTTGCAAAGCTGTGCAACTGGGTTAGAATTTTGACTGATTTTTATAGTTCATTTATGATTAGCTCATTGACCATTAAGTACATAGTGATGAGAAACAGAAACAAGGTGCGCCTTTGTTCCCCTTTGCTTGAGGTCAGAGGGATTTCACAGTGGATGAATAGCCAATACATAGCCCTTGGTCTGCCAATTCCAGGAACATTTGTCTCTCACAGAGGGAACAAAAGTTTGACACAGCAAACAGGTTACTGGGGGGAGGGGGATAATGATGCATAGAGAACAGCATGATGATGCGGTTGGTTAATCTATAACTATGTGGTTGGTGTGTGGTTACTAGGGCAATGAGCACAGAATGACAATACTGCTAGTAACTATCCTTTAACTATTTTTGCTAATAACTATCTTTTAACTATTTTAATTTTTTAGCATTTTAGTATAACACCCCCCCCAGTTTTTTTGTATTGCAGTGAAATATACATAACAAAATTTACCTTCTTAACCAGTTTATGTTTTTAAATTATACTCATAATGTTGTGCAGGATCAACACCATCCATCTCTGTAAATCTTTCCATCTTGTGAAACTGAAAATCCATGCATGCAGTTCCAAGCAAGAACACTCCTGTCCCCCACCCAGCTCCTGGTAATCACTTTCTGTCTTTCTGAGTATGCATGTGCTGCCTCCCTCCAATAAGTGGAATCCGCCTCCAGTAAGTGGAACTGTGGTGCATTTGTATTTTCATACCTGGCTTGCTTTGCTGGGCACGGCCTCCTCAAGGAGCACTGGTGTTGTGGCAAGTACAGCATTTCCTTTTCTGTAAGGCTGGCCACTGACCACTTCTACTGTGTGCATGAACCATGTTTAGCATCTCCATTCATCCAGGGTGGAAATTTGGATTGCATCCATATTTTAGCTACTGTGAACCGTGCTGCCATGACCATGGATGTACAAAGCTGGCTTGGAGCCCTTGCTTCCAATTCCTTGGGTACAGACGCACACCTACACTTGGAGGGCTGAGGAGGCAGGATCCTCATGAATTCAAGGCCAGTCTGGGCTCCATATTGAGTTACTGTCATTGTGTTTTTGAGTAACTGGTGGTGTTCAAACCCAGGTCTCACACATCCTAGCAAGTGCTTTACCACTACAGTGTATTCCCAGCTCCTACATTTTATTTTCAGTCATTTGAGATGTGAGCCAATCTACAAAATCTGCCACATGCTGTAGAGTGGTATCCTAATTAAATTCCTGATAGTTAAATTCCTATTTATTAACAAGGCTACTTTGCTTTTCATATTTGACTATTTTGTCTTGTATTAATTGTCTGTCTACATTACTTGCCTGTGCCCTTTTGGCAGGCAGAACCCTCAGGCCCAGTGCTGACCAGGAGGGCAGTAGCCAGCGTTTTTTCTTCTTACCTTTGCCTTTGCTATCTGGTAAGTCTGTTATAGATAAACCTTTTATCTAAGAAACCTTTTCTCAGGTGCAGAAGAAAGCTTACTAAGTGCCTTGTCTCCTTTAATTAGAAATGCTTTCTTTGCATTCTGAATGTGTTTCTAAGCTCTTAAATAGCTTTCAAACTATCAGGGCATTTTTCAGATGCTATGTGAGAACCAAATACTTACTAGTTTTTGATCATTGAGATGATTGTACAGCTTTTCTCCTTTAATCTGTTTGTACAGTTGCAGTATCACCCTTAGACAAGTCATAGTGGTTTAAGGTTAGGATTTGCATAAAGCTCACCAGACTCGACGACTTCGCCCATCACCTATTTCCTTGGCTTTGAGAGAAGATGCAGGAGGTGTGAGATGATGCATCTGTCTGGCGGCCAGAGCTGGGTCCCAGGATATACGTGAATATGGATTTCAGTGGCTTTGCTCACACTTCCCACTGGCTTATTACTGGAGACCTGGCCAAGATTCCCAATCTCCCAAATAGGTGTACAGCAAAGGTTTAAAATAAATGAGGCAAGTAGTATGATTTTAGAGCTCCAGGAGGATCAAAACCCTCTGCAGTGTTTGAGATTCTGGGGACTGAGACAAGGGATGTCTCTGGGTGGCCCATATTTATTTAGTTTTTAAACAAGAAAGGGGTTAGAGCAGAAAACACAGGAAACTGAACAGACCTTGGAAGTGGTTCAAGGACTTTGACAAGAAACACATTATGTTTACTTTAGAAGAACTATCTTATGCTAGTTTAGGAGAAGTATCTTAGGAGAAGATCTCCATGTTGCATTTAAACACAGGAGTGAAATGCCTCAAGTACTCTTCCTGATTAGCATGTGCTTACCCCATCTTCCTGCCACTTTCTGAAGCAATTCTGCAAATCCTCTTTCATTAGTCACCTCTTTGTGGCTGTTTCAACATCCTGAGTCAACTGGAAATGTTTAACTTTTGTGGTCATTTTGACTTTGATGCATGTGTTTCTAGATCCAGAGGAGGAGGTGGGTGAGAACATGCTATCCTGTGGATACAGAAGAATAAAACTCCTGAGGTACTATGTCTGCAAGTTCGTGTTCTCTAAAACCGAAATGAATTTTAGGAACAACGGAGGTGAAGAGTAGAATATATTTATTAAGGGAAAGAAAGCTTCTGTCTGAGGAGAGACAGAAAGGGTCCCAAGCAGGTTGCCCAAGACTCTGTCTTTTCCAGAGTTTTTTATAGAGTAAGACCATGGTTCCAAGGTGGGACATAACTATAGTTAGCCAATAAGATCAATAGTTTAGATAAAATTAAATTGGGGACAAATGGGAAAGCAGGTCACACAGGAAGTGGGCATGCCTAGAGATCAGTGACTCTTCCTACAGAGGGTTGGGATGGTGACTCCTGGCTTCTCAAGGGTGATCCAGATTTAATCCTTAAGGATTATACGTAAGGGTGTGGTTGCATTTGTTTTGCCTTCTGTGTTGAGATCTGGCCCATAGTAAGAGATGTGTGTCCCCTCCAAGGTCACTAGACATCTGGTCCTCTGTGCCAGCTTCCTCGAGCCCTGTCTGACTGCCTATAATATTTCTAACTAGCTCAGCTGCCTGCAACAATGTTTTTAGTGGACAGGAATTGTCATACCAGAAGCCAGGTGTGCCAGGAGCCTCGGGATGGAGGATGGAACTGCTTGCCCCAGAGGACTCCACAACTGCTTGGGGAAGTGGTAATGGGATTAGTGGGAATGAGTTTTTCAGTGTAGTAAGTTTCTTAAAATATTAAACACATCATATTTCTAGATCATTCTGCGTATATGTGAAAAGTTGGAAGTAGTATATTTTTGTCCATGTGTGTGCGTGTGGATGCCCTATAGCAAGAAAACAATTTTTCTGGGTGTGGTGGTACATACCTGTAATCCCAGCATTTGGAGGCTGAGGCAGGAGGATAACAAAGAGTTCCAGGCCAGCCTGGGCTGCATAGTTAAGTTCTAGCCTGAATTGATAGCGACTCTGTCTCAGAAACAAAAACAACACACACACACACAAACACAACCTAATTTTAATAATTTTCCAGTGGGTTTCTGCAGGAGGGGTTTTCTAAGATGCTGAGATGATCAGACTCATCCTCCCAACCTGACGGAAGGGGCAAATGCTGTCTCTTCCAGATTTTACTTTGCATTCTCTTGATTTCTGGTAACATCAAGTGTCTTTTCATACTTTCCTGTCCCTTCAGTTTTCTTTAAAATTGCTGGCTGAATCCTTTGTGTATTTTTCTATTAGGTAGCAAAATATCTTTTCTTATTACTTTATGAGAATTTTTAGACTTTCTGGATATTAATCATTCACAGTCGTATGTGTCACAAAACTTTCTCCCAGTCTGTACTAGACTTTTCGTTTTTGATCTTTCTTTTCTTTTCGATGTAGATATTTTCTTTTCGTTGGTACCGGAGATTGAACTCACGACTTCATGCTTGCCAGGAGATACTTATGCCACTTAGCTAAATCTGGCAGATATTTTCATTTTTAATACTTTTGAATGTGTCTGTTTTTTAACGCTGTCGAATATGTTACAACATAGATATCTAATTTTTAATTTGCTTATGTGTAATCAGTATAAGAATAATTTAGGGGAGGAGCAAAGATGACAGATAGATAACAGCAGGCTACAGAGGCTCCCTGAGATAGTCAACTTAGAATTCAACATAATACAGAGTGGGGAACCACAAACAGAGGGAGATGAATTCTCTCATCCAAAGAAGAAATTAAAGTGAGAAGAACCAACCAAACATACAGTCCCGGTGCTATTATTGGAACAGTTAAAGGTTCAATGTACAGCAGACAACTTGCCAACCATCCAAGATCCCATCTTGGTGACTTGCCTACCATCTGAGGTCCCACCGTGACTTGCTGAGCCATCCGAGGTCCTGCTGCTTCGACTCACTGGAGGTGCAGTTATACTGAGTTCAGGGAATGGTGAGCTGAACGGAGAGCTGAGTTGGCAGGGTGCCTACATCGACCTGTGGTGAGTGATGGGAGTGGATCCATTCCATAAATAGGGGGGCTCCGGCAGAAGACATTCTGGGACCGGGCAGGACTGGCAAGTACAAGGGGCAGCCGTGACTTCAGTCATTTGTTCCCTTCCCAAATGGGATTGGTGGAGTGAGCAAGGCCTGGGTCACATGACCTGGCTGAGCCCCAATAGGTTATCCAAAATCAAGTCCCTACAGCGGTGGCACACACTAACCACAGTAACCCAGTGAAGCCTCAGAAGTTTGACTGACCCGGAGGAAAGGCAGCAACAGTAATACAGTGCAGGTCACAGCAGCTTGACTGATCTGGAGGGAAGGGGCCAGCATATGCTGTCCCTGTTTGCAACTCACTAGCACATGGCAGTGAGAATGTCATCTAGCCAGCATGCTTCAAAAGAATTGTAACCAACAAAGAAAGAAACTGGGGCCGCATGGAAGAAGCAAAAGAGATGGGAAGAGGAAGCAACAACAAAAAGTCCCCAGGTCCCAACCCTGAGAACACTGACCCAGGACAGGTAAATACAAAGGAGAATGAGAACAGCAAAAATGCAATATCAGACATGGCACCAGTGGACATAAAGAGATATCTTTGGGATCTCATAAATGAGTCCAAAAGTAAAATATTTAGCCAAGAAAAGCAAGATAGAAGAAGATTAATAAAAGAGATACTAAGCATCCCTCAAGCAGACACAGACGGAAGAAGGGAGGAACTTGAACAAAGGAGAGAACCATTTGATGAGGAATATAAAAAAATATAGAATACATGAAGCAGATAAAAAGAGATCACCAGGAAATTAAAACTCTATGGAAAGATGGCAAATCAGCTTGAAAGAAACTAAGGATAGATTATCCAAACTGGAGGACAATTTTGCAATGTGGGACTATGAAAGGGAAAACTTTTTAAAAATAACAAAGAAACAAGCCGTAACAATACAAAGGCTAGAAGAGAACAAGAGGATCTATAATGTGAGAATAAAGAATGTGAAAGAAAAAAAAAAGAATGTGAATGAAGAAGCAGGGGTACAAACAAAGGAACTATAAAGGTTATTCACAGAAATAATTAAGGAAAACTTCCCAAGCATAGGAAAAGGAAATGATATTCTGATGTATGAGGTATACAGAACTCCAGCCACCTACAACCAAAACAGAGCTACACCCAGACATATAATAATCAAGATCCCAGAAATTCAGTATAAGAACAGAATATTAAAAGCTGTTAGAGACAAGAAAGAGATCACCTATAAAGGAAGGCCCATCAGAATAATGGCAGACTTCTCGACAAACCATCAAGTCAAGAAGAGCCTGGAGCGAAATAGTCCAAGCCCTGAAAGAAAATAATCTCCAGCCCAGATTGATATACTCTGCTAAACTGTCTCTAGAAACTAATGGAGAAACAAGATGCTTCCAAGACAAAGAGGAACTGGGGAAATTCGCAACCACCAATCCAACTCTACAGAGAATACTGCAGGACATTCTAGAGAGAGAGAACAGTACCAGGATTCCAGGAACAGTGGCAGAGAGGCCTCAATGGAGCAGAAAACAGAATGAAGAAGATAAGCAGACCACTGACGGCAAAAGAGAGCATAACAGAAATGAGGCAGAGAAAGCTGGTTATAATCTCTAATACAGATGGCCTTGATACACTAAATTGAAAAAGAAGAACCACACGTGGAGTAGATCAGGAGGTAGGGTACACCAAGATACTATTTATAGGAAATATAATTAACATGAAAAAGAGTACATGGACTGAAAATCAAATATGAGAAAACAATGCTCTATGTGACAGAGAACCAGAGAGTAATAGGGGCAACTAGACCAGTGTTTGTGGATAGGTTGGAAAGACAGGCTTTAGTAGGTAAAGGAATACAACTAGAGATCAAGTCCAGGAGAGAGAAGGTTTGGAAACACTTAGGTAAATAGCAGGTTGCTCCCCCACCTAATTTAAAACCAAGGGTCTTGGTCAGACCCAAAAATGCACATGGTACCCTGGGGAAGTGAAAGGGGAGGGAGAGTCTTAAAAATGATGGCAGAAGACGTTGTTAATAGTGTATCAGGATTTAAAACCCACCTTACTCCCACCACTCTGCTTAGATAGATTTTATTCTATTTTTTTTCTGATAGATTTTATTCTGTCCCACTTTGTCTACTTGCATTAGATTTGAGGGCACAGACAGCTATCCCAAAAATATCAGGATATAGCACAGTAATCACCTTTAATTTCCTATTATCTTAATCTGGAGCACTGTATGACTAATACTGTTTTATCATGACTGATCTTAATTAAATCTGGTTTGTTTGATTGCTGTTTGATATCGACAGATTTTATTCAAAACTGAAATGATTGATAGTATCAAGTCTGAGAGTACAGGCAACTACACTGAAGATGACAAGACTCTACGATGCACATTCTGGTTTGATAACTGCCGGTTTTTCAGTTTCTATGCTATATACAAAGTTGTGTTCTTATTAATACTGTTATGTACTGATATATTCAATTATACTAAGTCTGATGATATAGCCAATTCTATTGGAGATAACAAGAGACAACACAGGAACCATGGTAGAATTCTTTGTACAGTGTTCTTGTATGTTTCTTTCATTTCATGTGTTTATAGGAATATGTTTTGTTTTGTCTTGCTTTGTTTTGTTTCTCCCTGTAAAATAGAAAGGAAAGAAATACAAATATAGAAAAACTCATGCATGTGTAGAATCTATAAACATTTTATGAGAACTGATCTTATGACACATGATGAAATGAATAGATACTTTGAAGAAAAAAAGACACTAAGGTACCCAGTGCGGATCCTGGAGCGTCATAATGTGAAATCCAGCAATAGTATTATTCTTTGTTCAGAGTGATATTAGCCTGCTTGGGTTTATTCAATCTCAACATAATTGAAGAGATGGATAACTGCATGTATGTTTAAGTGTATAGGATTGGGGCTGGGGATTTAGCTCAGCAGCATAAGCACCTGCCTTGCAAGCAGACAGTCTTGAGTTCAACCCCTGGCACCGATAAAAAGGAAAAAGAAGAAAGAAAGTGTGTAGGATTGATAACCATATTTCTAAGTTTTTGTTGCAGAGTTGAACAGAACTAGTTGCAATCTCACTGTTTGAATCCCCACTTTATATGCTCCACTTTAGTATCTTGAATAACTATTTGTAAGAAGTCAGTCTGAAATCGTCAACTAGTGATTTTTTACTGTTTATTTTTTTCTTTGAAATTATGTATTATTTCTATCCATTTTCTGTTTTGTTTAGCCTTTCTTTAAATTAAATTTAAAAAAGACACTAATCAGCTCTTCAAGATCGATGAGGACCAAGATCATAAGAATACCTTTGCTGTCACTGCTGTAACTCTGTGAGTCCCTGATCCTCTGACCAAGGAGACTGTGGGACCTCAGAGGAGAGTGATCATTGGTGTGTGGTGTGGCTGAGGAGAGTCACCAGGAAAGAAAAATCTCCTAAGCTTTCACAGAAAGCAACTTGGTCAAGCAATGGCTGTGACTCATCCAGGTGGCTGACACTGAGCGGTACTGAGAGGTGCTTGCTGTGCACAGTTCCAAGGCAGCTCCTGAGGAGACCTAACCAACCTTGATGGATAGCCAGAGACTGACCGTAATTAATATAGGTCTCGCTTTAACTGGGTCTTGGGCATCCAAAGGAAAGTATAACCACAAAACACATAAAACAATGCTATAGTAATGTTATAAAAACAAAACTCTGTTATAAAAACAAATCACTAACACCTTCTGACAATTGCCAGCTTCACTGATGACTGACTAGTGTTAAGGACTGTACAGGGCTAAATTACTAAACACAGGAACTTAAAATCTTTGGACTAAAAACCTTTAACATAAGTAAGTTCACTTAAAATAAAAAGGGTTCAAGAATAAAAAGGCCTTCTACAGAGTTCTCCAAACACAGCTCCTCCAACTTCAACTGACCATGCATCATTTGCAACTACAAAATAGAAAAGGGGGAGATGCAGGGAGTGCTGACGCTGGAAATTGCTGGCAACCTGGAGAGCACAAAGCGAGCCACATAAACAAGCTCAAGAAGGCAGAGTGCCCAGGCCAGCCAGGAAAATGAGTTTCGAGGAGAAGAGTTGGATTTGACATCTTCTTCCTGAGTGTATAAGTAAACGTGCGAGGGTGGTTGAGCAGTTCCTTTTCCCCATCAGGAGAGAGGGCTTCACCTGCCCTCGGTTTTCGTCTTTTCTTTATTTCCCATCCTCTCGCTGCCCCTGGGAACACGTGGCAGCTAAGGAGTCTCATGGTTTTGCAAAAAAGCCTACTGTAAGCTAGTGCTGCTGAGGTTCTGCGGAAGACACAGTAAGAACCCGGAGGATTTGCCTTCACAATGGGGGAAACAAAGCTACCACCTGGACATGTGGTCAGTGATAGCGCCCTCCTAGCATGTAGTGGGTTCAGTCCTTAGCACTGCAGAAACAAAAACTGAATGAAACAAAAACAACTATCACTTCACTATAGTAACCATAGTAACCAGGGAAATACAAATTAGAACCCATACAATCCGTCCAATGTGCCCAGTACAGTGCAATAACCCACTCCCGCATCAGAGACTGCCAGGAGGTGCACGTGGGTGTGGCTTGGAGAAAGAACACAATTTTGGTGAAGCCAGTTCCAGTGCCCCCCATTCCCATCCCTTTGCATCCACATTGACCCTACCAGGGTTTCCATGCCTGCGCCCAGCGCTCATCAACAGAACTGATGAGAAAGTCTGAGTTCCCGGGTGGGATATTACACAGCCATGACTGGTGACCCACAGCTGTAAGAAATATACAGTAGCTGAGTCTTGCCAGCAGGGTGAATGACAGAAGCCGGGACTCTCTGTGCTGTGTGCTCCTATTATGGAAAATGCAGGAGAAAGTGAAACTAACTTGCGGTAGAAATCTGGAGAGGGCCAGGGGTTTAGCTCAGCGGTATAAGTACCTGTCTGGCAAGTGTGAGGTCATGAGTTCAATTCCCAGTACCAAAACAAAGAAAAAAATCTGGACAGTGACTGTCCCAGGAAGGTGGCAAGGGGACCATTGATGCTGGGAATTTTCTGTATTTCTGTCCCAGATGCCAGCAACTCGAGAAATGCATTGTGGGAGAATTCGTACATTTAGCTGGGCATAGTTTCCCAGCACATAGGAGGCTGAGGCAGGAGCAGGTTCATGTGAGTTTAAGGCCAGCCTGGGCTACATAGCGAGTTCAAGTTCAGTCTAAACTATACAGTAAGACCTTGCCCCCCCCTTGCCAAAAAAAAGTGGTATGTGTGTGTATGTGAACTTTACACATTTATCTCTATGTACATTATATTTCAACACATTTCTTTAAAAAATAGCACATTTCAGATTGTAATGCATAAGAAGAAGTTAATTGCATGAAATATCCCTGCAGAATCGCTTGCATCCACATCTGTACACATTTAATGCATAGAACAGGTCTGGCCAGACATAATCACATACAGGGGACACTGCTGCAGAAGGCTGGGCTGGAGGCAAATAGGATGAGGTGACAGATTTCCTTCCTGGCTGCACTGATTATAAATTGCCTGAACATTTTTCTAGAAACCTATAGTTCGGTTCATCTATATAATATACTATTTAAAACATACCCAAGAATGGATTCCCAGTGAATTTCACAGTTCTGGTAACTTACATGCCTCAGTCCTCTCTTGTCTGCAGCTTCACTGTGTTAGAGATCCAGAGAGTGACTCTCCCAGGAAGATGATGAGGAAGAAGAAGACAGAGCAGAGGGTTCCACAGTTGCTGGGGTTATTCTGTCTTTGTATCCTAGATGCCAATCACTAGAGACAGACAGCTTCATTTCCCAAGGCAACTGTGGCCAACCAAATATTAATAGGAATGTCCAGAAATAAAAATAAACAATTCATAAGTTTTAAGAAATGTGATGAAATCTCTCATCAATCATCCCTTTGTCCAGGGTATCCATGTTGTATACATTACCTCCTCTGTTATGGTTTCTATCAAGATGTCCCCTTAAAGCCTCATGTGCTTGTAAGTGGGGATTTGGGGAAGACACTGGATCGTGGGAGCATGGTACTGATTGATGAGTACCACACCCCCATGATCCAGATGTGGTGAGAGGTGCAGCCTGGTGGAAGAGGTGGGTCACTGGGCACGTGGGCTGGAAGAGCTGACCTCCCATCGTCCTCCTTTGACTGCTCCCTGCTTCCTGCTGCCATGCTATGAGCTGTTTCTTCTCTGTCGTGCCTTTTGTCATGGCCCTCTGCCATGCTGCCCTGCCTTAGAGCCAAGCTCAAGGGCCATGGGGCTTACCCATCCATACCTCTGGCCCTGAAGGATGGAGCCTGGGCCTCTCCTCCTCGAGAAGGGCCAACATGAGGCCCTGTGCCTGCGTGAGTCCAGTGAGCCTAGGATGAAGGTGGAGCCCCACTGGCAGGGAGCTAACACGGTGACCAGGAGGGACTTCGTCCAGGACGGCAGATGGGGCATGGTTTGGACGGAGCTCCTCCAAGCCCCTGGCTGGCTCTGTCTTCACCAGGGACACTTGAGATGCAGAGGGGATTGGCTGGCAGGGGATTCCCACATTGACTGTTGTGCCCCTTTTGAGGTGTACTGATGGGATTTTTAAGACTTGGACAACTGTGAGGGGAGGCACAGGACTCGAGTTGTGGGCCCTTGTATGGTCACACGTGTAAGGTGGTTTATGGCCCGCTGTCCAGGGCTGTGCCTGTGGACATCCACTTAGCCCTTCATCTGCCCCAGCAGGCTCAGTTCCAAGGCCCTGGAGAAGGTTTGTCACTTGTACAAGGAGTGATCAAACTATAGAGCCAACGTTTAAACTTTTAAACACTTATTACAGCAAGAGACACATCGCTGTTCACCCCCCGCCCTCAGAACTCTCCCCCTGCTTCACGCACACTCACCCACTGCTCTTGTCACTTTCTGAAGCAGCTCTGAAAGTCTTCTTTCATGAGCGTCTTTATGAAACGTGATTTAAAAAAATAGAGTGAACGCTGCGGCTGTCTACCATCCTGCGGGAAGGTGGACTTGTCACTGTGTGTCCTCATCTGTCCTATGTGCCAGAGCTGGCACCGGGTGACCTCTGGATCTTCCTCAAAGTCGGAATGACCATGACAGGTAAACGTTTTCAACTGATTCAAGAAATCAAGGCAGGTGTGACAGCGCAATTAGATACCCACAAAAGAGGATTTGCAGAACTGCTTCAGAAAGTGGTCAGAATGACGGGAAGTGGGGGATGGGTATGGGGGGGATTCGTGCCAGTGTGTTTTTTACTGTAATAACTTTGTTTAAAAATTTAAACATTCATCATACTTTTCTTTTAGGTGCTGGGGATTAAATTCGTGTTTGCCAGCCAGGCGCTTACACCACTGAGCTAAATCCACAGCCCCCACCATACTTCTCAATCAGCCCACAAAAGAGGCCTCACGGGTAGGAAGAGAAGGAGCTGGGAGTTAAAGCCAGGAGCTCTGTCCCTACAGCCACGCCTTTAACTTTGTCTTTTATCATCTTTGCTGGAAAAAATTGGACAGAAAAAAAATACAAAACCAGGTCAGTGGTGCACAAGAATGCTCACAGGTTGACTTCCGGTGTTTAAATTCCTTAAATTAAGGTTGGGCATTTTGGGGTTCCTGTGTTGTCATATTTCAATCTTAGATATTTTAGGAAATATTTTTATGTTGGATGTCTACTGAATCCTTTAAAAAAACTGTCATTTTAATCAGAAACAATTTAGATTTCAGATATTGGAAAACCTCTCTGGTGACTCTGTCACTTCCTCTGGAGGGAGCAATTTTTCAACACTGAATCTGCAGTAAGGATATGGTTTGTAAAACTGGGTAACTTTTTATACTTAAAGAAAAAAATCTTAGCAACTGATTTCAAGGCTTGTTTCCATCAGTCGGCAGTGTGATTTTTTTTTTTTTTTTTTTTTTTTTTTTTTTGCTTTTTCCTTTTTATCGGTACTGGGGATCAAACTCACGACTGCCTGCTTGCAAGGCAGGTGCTTATGCCACTGAGCTAAATCCCCAGCCCCAGCAGTGTGATTGATTTCCCAGCCGATGCCTGCCTGGGGCTCAGCTCTCAGCTCTGCCTGGTGACCTCTCACTCCAGTGGTCCCTGTCCCCGCTCCGGGCAGCAAAGGTGACAGTGGTGGCTGCTTACACTGGGCTGGGCAGGCGTCATGGCCTTGGGGAACCATCACCTTGCTCGGCACAGGGGGAGGGTGGTCATTGCCCAGCAGATGTTGCTTAGGTTCGCTGATTTTGGCCACAGTCTTAGTCCCTAGGGACACGTTGGGGTCAGCTGTGCACACTCCAGGGCCAGTGGGGCCCCGGGGGGAACACAGCTGTGGCCTGAGACTCTTACCAAAAACAGACACAGCAGGATTTTGAGAGGAAGAGAGACGCAGGAGAGAAGGGTGGCTGCAGAGCCCAGGGCTGGGACTGTGGGGGTCTCACAGAGAAACAGACTGGGGCCATGGGTAGTGGGAGCGATGCTGGAGTCCAGCGCGACACGGCCTTGAAAGGGGACAGCCAGGCAGAGGAGCCTGCCAGGCCGTGACCAAGGGGGAGGCAGCGCCCCCTAGCGGGAGACGGTTGCTCACCGTCTCAGACTTTGCAACCGGCTGGCCACCCTGGCCTTTCCTTTCCGCCGGTTCCGCTTATCTTTGCAGATCGCTGCAGACCTCCTCAGAGTTCTGCCTACAAAGCGCCCTCCCGGGGCCTGAGGGGATGAGATGGCTCCCCCTCTTTCCTGACTTGGGGAATACTAGAAGTGCTGAGCAGGGATTCTGAGCCCTCTAGCTGGATCTCCCAGAAGGGTAACGGCCCACCCAAGCGACAGGTGACAAACAGCTTCGTAGGCCTGAGGTGACAGGTCTGCTCCCCTGGCACCTGGGTCTTTGCACCCAGCCCAGACCCCTTTCCGCTGCCAGCCACGGTCCCAGCAAGACTGCACCGGGACCCACCACCTCCGCCGTGTGTGCTGCTTCAGTCTCAAGGCACTGTACCCCTCTACCGAGCCCCAACCTGAGCCTCCTGCCCGGCTCGGGCCCGTCCTCCTCCTGCTGGGGGTCCCTGTCCCCAGGGAGAACAGCCTGGACTCGGGCAACTGTCAGATTCGGAGGCCTTTCAGGCCAGGTAGCGGTGGAGGTGAGTGAGCCGGGCAGAATGGGGGCTTCCAGTGGGGGCTGGCCAGGCAGGACAGGAGGGCAAGAGACCGGGCAAGGCTGGAAAGAGGGTAGCCCGTGTTTTATAGTAGCAGGAAAATTACCTGTAGTGACATGGAAGATAAGCAATGTACCTTATTAAGCTCCTGGCTTTCACAAAGATTTCCTAGCCCAATATAGAACATGCCAAACTGTGTGCACATGTGTGTGGGTGCATGCGTATGTGGATACACGTGTGTGTGCACATGTGTGTGTGCGCGCACTTGTGTGTGTGCACATGTTGCTGGTGATCAAACCCAGGCCCTCGTACATGCTATTAAAGTTGTGCGTGATGCAGTATGGAAAAAAGAAACTAATCTAGGAAGAGTCTTAGCACAGGAAAGACCCCAGTTTCAAAAATAATTGAAACAGAGTTGGTCCCTCTTTGACTGCAGAAGGTATGATCCAAGATTCCAGAGCTGCCTTTTCCTATACATCAGTTTCTATGATAAAATTTAATTTATAAATTAGGCATAGTAGCAGATTAACAGTAACCATTGTAAAAAAGAACAATTACAGCAATATTCTATATTGAAAGTGAAATGAATGGGGTTTTTCTGTGTCTGTCTGTCTGTCTGTCTGTCTGTCTCTTATTAAGACAGATCAAGTGCAGGGTGTCCCCAGTCCAGTGTGATGTTAGCTTATAGATTAAAGGATGCAATTAGACTTTTTGTTTGTTTGTTTGTGTTTTGTAAAGATTTCTGAAAGGTTTAGGGCTTTATCTAGTAGACCTTTTCTGGTAGGGAAAAATTTAAAACAAAACAAAACCAAAAAAAAGATTTCTAAGAGTGTGGAGATCTTTGTACCCGTTCATGGTAGAAAACGGTCTCCCTCAAAGGTCACTTGCGTGACCCAGAAACAGGGGCTGAGCCACAGCTCGAGTGTGGAAGACTCACAAAGTCTTTAGGAAAATCATGGTGACCGAGTATCACAACAGTGATCTAAAACAGACCCAGACAGTTAGGAGAGAAAGGTGAGTTCCAGGTCCCCTGCCCGGTGGGCTCAGAAGTGGGGTGTGACAGCTGCCCCTGGAAACAGAAGGACACAGAACCCCAAACCTGAGGGTGAAGCTGAGCTTAGGGAACCATTCCAAAGGTGGAGAAGCCGCTCTCAACCAACCGCCTCCCCCGGGCCGTGTCCCTGGTCAGTTACCCAGGACAGGTGGCTGACGCAGCTCCCACAGCTCCCGTGTGCCCCACCTGCGAAAGCAGCATCTTGGTGTCCCGTCGCTGTGTCCTTGTCCTTGCTGTGGAGCGTGTGCCTGGAGATCGTGTCAGGAAGCAGAACTCGGAGGGAAACTCAGCCTGAGGTGACGGGAATGGTGTCAGGAATCCTGTGGCAGGGGCAGCCACCCTGAAGGGGACAGTCCTGTGACAGGCTGATGACACATCTGTAGGGAGCAGGTGCGGGGAGAGGAGCTGGGAGTGACCAGAGGATAAGCAGACCGTGGGGACAGAGGTGGAGCCGACAGCCAGGGAGGGCCTGATCCTGAGGATGTCAGGTGTGGAGGGGACAAAGGAGCCAGGTGGGCGCATCTCTGCTGGAGATTTCTGGTCCCCCAAGAAAGTCCCTGCTCAGAGGCATAGATCTGTGGCCGTGCGGTTTTGTTCCTGAGTGCTGTCCCAGTTCTCTGGGGACTGAGTCCAGACACCTGTTCCCCTGGGCTGAGGGAGGAGGCCATGGCGCAAACTCACTCTGTTCACTGAAACAGATCCTGCTGTGATTATTATTATTGTTTGTTGTCGTCGTCTTTTTGAGACAGGGTCTCACTATGCAGTTCAGGCTGGCCTTGAACTCACTTTGTGGCCCAGGCTGGCCTTGAACTCCCAGCAATCCTCCTGCCTCCTGTCCCAGTGAGCCACCACGCCCAGCTGTTGCAATTATTTCTTCCGTACCTGGCACCTTTGCACCGAGCTTCCTCCCCAGCCAGCTCTTTGCTGCCACCTGTGGCTGTTGGGAAGAGGAGCACAGGACGAGGAGGCTCAGGTGGCCCGGAATGTCCCCTCCCTGGCAATGTGTCTCTGCCTTCCCAGAAAGGCACAGTTCTGAGCCCTGGCCCCACCGCAGGCGGGATCACCACAGATCCCAGAATGTTTCCAATTTCCAATTTACAAACATCTTCGATATTCGGGAAGGATCAATCTGATTTCCTAGAAATTTTCAAGAAATCTAGAAATCATAAATTACTTTGCATTCCTGTAGGCTCCAGATTTCATTTTCATAAGATAATCATATTTTTCCCTATTTTCCTGATTCCCACGCCCCAGGACTCAGATCTCAGAAAAAGATGTGAATTCTCCCAAGGAGCACCAGGAAGGAATTCATGCGTGGAAACGTGATTTGCCAGTGGAGGTTCCACAATACCAGCCCCAACGGTTCCCTAGGTGACAGCAACCACACGCCATGGGGTAGCACAGGTGACATCAGCCCCGGGGGCCTCGGCCCCAGGATGGAGCTTGAAGTTGGGTTTCCCAGCAGCCACAGTGACCCAGCCCATCTGAAAGGCTTCCGCCCTCTTTGGGGACTCCCTCAGGGGACTGAGCCGGTCACAGTGGCTCACTGCCCTCCCTCTGCAGTGCCCTTTGTCTCCTCCATCTTGGAAACCACCCGAGTCCCCTCCAGCAGAAGTCTGGGGGCGCTGTGTAAACATGTGGCACCGTTACCCTTTCACCCTGCTGGCTGCAGGCCTGCTCTAGCAAGGACAGGGTGACAGCAGTTGTCACTTTCCCAGCCGAGGGGGAGCAGGGGGACAAGATTAGCAGACCAGGGCAAGGCTGGTAACACCCACTACACTGAGGCCTCCCCAGATGGTCAGCCCCGCCCCACCTTTCAACCAAGGGGCAGCCTGGTTTGGGGAAGGGGAGGGTAGGAAAGCGCCCTCGGGAACCCCTTCTGCTCCCTAAGAAAGCCTGTACCGAAGAAACTGTAAGTTGCAGCCTAGTACCCAGGTGTGGTAACGCACATCTGTAATCACAGCACTCTGGAAGGCTGAGGCAGGAGGATCACAAATTTGAGCCCAGCCTTGGCAACTTCACAAAACCTTGTATCAAAATAAAAAAACACGAAGGCCCAGGGGCATAGCTCAGTGTGAAGGTCTTGGTTCAGTCTCCAGGACTGAAAAAGTCTAATTTAGGCTATGGCTTTGGAGTCAATGGAAATTCTAGAAGCAAGGCTTCCCTGCCCTCTGTTGCTCTGAGCTGTCGGATTTTGGTGTAACTTCAGCATCCCCACAGCCCACAGAGGCTGCTCTCAGAACCTGAGCCGCAGAAGAATTCCGGGCCTGGAAACTGGGTCCTCGGGTCCGTCCTACCTCACCCCTGAGGGGCCACCATGGCAGTATTTTGGTGGTCTGGTGTTGGGCTCAGGCTGAGCAGCTTGGTAATAAATTTACACCCCGTTAGAGCCCCTCCTGGAACTCAACTCTGCGGAGTGAACAGTGCCCCTAAGTCGTGCAAGACCATGGGTGCCTGGCATAAAATACCCAGAAAGGTTTTGCTTTGTATTGTTTTCTGTCTTTTTGACACAGGATCTCGCTATGCAGTTCAGGCTGGCCTTGAGCTCACTTTGTAGCCCAAGCTGGCCTCGAACTCACATCGATCCTCTGCCTCAGCCTTCAGAGTGCTGGGATTACAGGTGTGCACCAGCATGCCTGGCTGAAAGTTATTTTTTCCCCCTAGAACTTCTCATCTTCCCTACCGTTATCTGCTAATAATCTTTCTAGATTTTGAGGGTTCACACATTACCCCACAGGAGTTGTCAGGAGAGAAATGCGGGGCTCCCACCTTTCTGAGTGCTGTGGGATAGATTGAATTCTGACCTGTAGGCTTCTGTGATACGGAGGCGGGGGCTTTGGGGGGCTCCCCCTCTCTTTTTTGTACCTAGAACATGAATTACTCAGTGCGAATGGGCCCTTCACTTAGGTGCCCCTCAACTTACACAGCAGGAATGGCAGGAACTGGGGTGTCACTGTCCCTGTGCTATAGGCGAGTTAACAAGGCTCAGAAAGGTGAGGTCACTTATGCAAACACAGCCAGGAAGAGGAGAACCAAGGCCCAAGTTCAGGTCTATCTGACGCCAAGCCTTCCCTCAAGAGAGACGAATATGACGGGGGAGCGGGGGATCAAAGGTCCCAAACGCTTTAGTCTGTTTTCTGCCCTTGAGGGTCATAGTCACAGCCCATGATTGAAAAGATTAAGGGGGGAATCAAAGACAAAACCCCAAATTCCATACCAAGATGCTTTTTAAGCAGGCTTGACGTAGGGCACCTGGTAGTAACCAAGGGCGGCCGGGACCGAACTTGCTGGGACACACACACCTATAGGATGGGGATATAAACCATAAATATCGAGGCCTAGGATTTAAATTCAGTCTATAAAGCTGGGCATGGTGGTGCATGCGTGTAATCCCAGCAGTTAAGAGGCTGAGGCAGGAGGATGGCAGAGAGTTCAAGACCAGCCTGAACTACACAGTGAGGAAAAAAATTCAATCATAGATAAATAACACAAGGGAGGCTGAGATGCGATCTCAGCCTTCATAATGCAAAGGCAAAGGGAAGGCTGTCCCAGCCTGGAAATGAGGTCTGTACCACACGTATCTGACAACAGGCTTCCTGCCTAAATACATAAGGAGGGTCAACAAAGCAGGAAGCTATGGAGACCCTGGCTGCCAGGGATCAAGAGAGAGGGGTGAATATATAGAACACAGGGTTTTTAGAAGTGCAGATCCTCTCTATGATACCATAAAGGTGTATACATTTCTCTCACGATTCCCAGACCCACAAGGTAAACTACAGGGAAAAGGAGCTCTATACTCTTTTTTTGAGACAGGGTCTTGCTATGTAGTTCTGGCTGGCCTTGAACTCACGGGGATCCACCTGCTCAGCTCCCCAAGTGCTAGGATTACAGATGTACCCGACACGCCTGGCCACACTCTGATGTAAACCATAAACTTGGGGTCCTGATGAAGCATCCATGCAGGGGTCTCAGTTACAACAAATATATGCATGTGTGGGATGGGCATTATGTGGGAAATATCTACCTTCCTCTTGATTTTTCTGTGAACATAAAACCACTCAAAACAATAATAAACTGTTTAACTAAAAAATCTGAGGCTTAGGCCAGGGATTTAGCTTAGTGGTGTAAGCGCCTGCCTGGCAAGAGCGAGGTCATGAGTTCGATTCCCAGTACCAAAAAAAAAAATCTGTTGGGGGAAATTACACACAAATAAGTGGATCTGAATTGTAGAAGCTTCCCAATTAATAAAAATACCGTAGACTGATGTCCAATAGACAAAAAAAAAAAAAAAAAAAAAAAAGAATGCTATAAAGAAATTACAACCAAGGGCCAATGGTTTAGCTCAGCCACGTAAGTGTCTGCTTGACAAATGCAAAGTCATGAGTTCAATCCCCGGTACAAAAAAAAAGAACAGAAAGCTGAAAGCGTAAAGGGAGGGGCCCCCAGCAAGGCACCTAAAAAATGGCTTTTGGCTTCTACTGTTTAAAAAAATTTTTCAAAACATTTAGAAAGGGCCGGGGATTTAGCTCAGTGGCATAAGCACCTGCCTTGCAAGCACGCAGCGAGTTTGATACCCGGTACCAAAAAATAAAAAATAAATCTGGATAAAGTGCAAAGTGTTTGCAAAACCCAGAATGGCAAACATGGTGAGAACGCCTCCTTGGACAGTGGCCACAAGGGCTGCCTGGCCACGCAGGTAGGGGTGGCTTTGCATTGCTGGGGAAACAACCCAGCCGGTGTTTTCCTGACACTGCGGGCACAGGTGTGTGACGCTGGAGAACTTGGCACCTTCCGTGGGGAATCATGGTCTCTTTCTCCCAGTCACAGAATCTTCCCAAATAGTTCAAGGACTGTAGAAACAAGATGTGTCCTCCCTGAACAAAAGCAGAGCGCTCCGCACTGTGTCTCTGAGATGCCCTCTTGTGTTCCCAAGACTCCTACCAAGTCAAGGGGACACTGGAAATGTGCCTTGGACCAGACAGAGTGGGTCAGCGGTATTAGCTCACCCTCGGAAAACTCTTGCTGCAGAGAACCTGCCTGTCTTCCTCCCTTGCCCCAAAGCAGCTGTCCTTGGAATGCTGGCCACGCAGTGGAACAGGAAAGATAACCACGCCATCGGTTATGCTGTGTCGTGTATCAAGTCCTTCTCCCTGAAGTGACCTGCGGCGGAACAGAGCACCACAGAGACGATAAACTGGCACCACTGGACTTTTTAGAAAGGCACCATAAGGGGCAGAGGTGCTACTTGTCCAACCTGTCGCCACTGGACATTCCAAGTAATCTGACCTTGGCGTGCTTCTCAAGGACCTTTCCCTGCTAGTAAGACTCAGTAACCCTTTTCTTGCACAGATGTTTGGGTAATTTCTTTGATCTCCCACAACCTACTCCACTGCCCTGGGACGGCTGGACTGTGGACAGAACACACGAACATAAAGCTCCCCCTTTCCAGCTTGGCCCTGCTGCCCCGTGCCCAGGAGTCTCCTTCTGCTTCCTCGTCTCCAGCTGCTCCACAAGTGTCCCTCTCACAGCTGGGGGGTGAGAACGGCTGCTGCAGCTCCACCCGCTCCAGCTGGGCAGTTGCAGGCCTGGCTCCCCACGGCTGATCCCCTGTCTGTTCCCACCAAACTCAGCTCTGACTTAGGTTCTTGTTACACCGCTGCTGCAGCTGCTGCGGCCTGCGGGGGGTGCTCTGGAAGAGATGGAGCTGCTGCCGTTCCCAGGTTCCCATCCACCAGCCCGGGTCCCCACTCACATCCCTACAGGCCCCGACGCCAGATACAGTGACACTGGAAACCTCCGAACAGTAAATCAATCTTTACATTCTAATTACCGCCGCAGACCTTAGACCCAAGGCCAGCTTTAGCTTTGAAAGAATGCAGTTGGGAGTATTTTTGCTTCTTGGAAATCCACAGCATACGAAGACTATTCTTAAGTTTGGATGTGTTATTAGCAAAGAGAAAACAAAAGTCTGGCACTTAGAGGAATAAAAGCTTGGGGAGTCAGTACATAGATGCCTGGGAAAGAGGATTTTAGGAAGAGGAAGAGCAGGAGAGGAGGGTGGGATGCTGCTGGGTGCCCAGGGGTGCAGGCTTTCAGGAAGGAAATCTAGCAGATAGGCAGAGTTCCTTTCTGATCTGCATACCCAGCAGAAGAGAATAAATTACACTGCAAAACAAAGAACCAAGATATCAGGGGTGCAAATCAATGAGCCTTTTTTTTTTTTTTTTGCTTATGTTTAACACCCCTGGGTGGTGGGGAGGGAGGGTCTGTCCCTTAGCCTTGCTAGGGGATGCAACTCCACTCAGAGCCTCCACCTGGAATGGTGGGCACTGTTCAGCATCATGCAGGGGTACAGCATCTTCTGGCTCTTAAAGCTTCTGCCAGGAAGTGACGTCACTTTGCTCACATCTCACTGACCAAAGCAAGTCACATGTTCACACCTCTTTGCAAGGATGTAGGAAGATGAGGTTCCACCATGTCTGTGCCCAAAGAAGGTGAACCAGAAAGATGGCAGGCAACCCTGAGCGCCAGCACATCCTGCCGCCAACAAGCTCAGTCAACTTCTTTGTGAAGGTTTGAGCTATTAAACAAGCTACAGGAAAAAAGAGGCAATTACTGGAAAGAAGCCATATTTATGATCATGTCTAGGTTATATTTCTGTCCCAACTCCACCTAAAGAGATGCAGGAGTTGGCATCTGGGTCCCAGCTCAGCACAGATGTGGGGATAAGCACGGAGGACACAGCTGCCTGGTGTGTGCCCTGCCTACCAGCCACGGCCTGGCCAGAGCAAAAGCAGAAAGCTTCTAGAAGGTTGAGAGTTGAGACTTTAGACAGAGTATTCACAGTTTGGAGTCCTGTTGCATTTTTCAAAGACTTGCCTGCTTTTACATCTGCTTCTCCCCCCCACCCCGCCCCCCTCGAAGCTCTCTAAAATACCACCTCAGTCTCAGAACACCATGAGTAAAATCAAATCATAAGAGCTGCCAGTTAGAAGAGAAAGGAACAAGAATCAGACGGACATAGTGCTTCCCACAAGCAAGTCATTGCTTATATTTTCTATTTGAAATTTTGTGGCTATTATTATTAATGTTTCTTTCTTTTTGAGACATGGTCTTGCTGTGTGGTTCAGGCTGGCCACTAACTCTCTGAGTAGTTAGGTTGCCCTTGAACTCACAGCAATCCTCCTGCTTCTGCCTCCCAAGTGCTGGAGTTACAGGCCTGCCCCCACACCTGGCCTTTTGTGGCTATTGTTACATCGTATCATAGCTCTAATTCACAAAAATGAACCAGTGGCTCCAAAGAGGTTCTACTAAATGTAAAGATGAAAATGGCCACATAAATCTTCAGAAGAGCACTGTAAACTTAAAGAATAAATAGTCCTCCAGGGAAACCACGAAATACGAACCTGTATATTCTAAGACAAACAAATCCTTGGGTAATGATTTTACACATGCAGCCATAAAAATTGTAAGTTCAATGAGCAATGTTACATTTTTAATTTATTGGACCAGCAATCCATTTGCCCCTGGTCAATATGTTGCTGTTAAAATTAAAACCTTGATAAACAGTCTGCAGCCATAAAAACATTTTCTATTATCTCCAAAGAAGCAGCCAATCTGGTTTTCTCAGCGCATGCACAAAATACGGCTTTCTAATATAAGATTGATTATGCTTGCAACGAAAAGGGCAGAGGTGAGGAAAGCTACATAACTCGTTTTCCTCTTAGCAAATGCGTATGAAAGTCTGTCTGATCGTTGCCAAGATGCTGGTGAACGAGCTGCAAAGATGATGATAAAGACCGTGCTTGGAAAGGGAGCCAAGGAGATACGGACAAAGCGTCCTTATCAGATTACGCTGCTGGACGCTGCGCATTATCAAGAGCACATAAAGCAGAAAAGCAATTACCAGCGCGCGTGCTCACGCCAAGGCTTTGCTTTTGAGCAAGGCAAAATTGCCATGTGCCGAGCAGAAAGCAGCCTTAGTGCATGTGACGTTCAAACAAGAAGGAAACGCCGCCTGCCCTGCTGTCTTGTTTTTTTCTGCCAAACAGCGATAAGAGTCTTTTCACTTATATTTACTGTGTGAGTCACGGGCTAGAAATGGTGCCTTGGATCTGAGCCAGAGTCAAAACTGCCGTGACTTCGTGAGACAGGGCTTCGCTCTGTGGATAAAAGGAGGTTGTTCCCCATGTGGCTGGATTCACAGAAAAGAGGTAAAAAGGTCAGCAAAATGCACTGGGACCTTGATTTAGGGAAATAATAATAATAATAAGAGCGATGTCTAACGCTGGCTGAGTTTAATGCACATCTCTGCATGCCGTGAGAAAAACCCAGGTAGCATGCAGGTCAATGTATATTCAGTCAGCAGTGATAGGAAGCCAGTTCCAAATGGGTTACACAGTAAATGGAACTAATTAGGGCATTCATGATGTCAGCTCTGGCACTGGCTCCTTGCAGGTGCCTTGGCTCTGTCGTCCTCCTTGTGTTGGCTGCTTTTCAAACCAGCTTCTCTTGTGGTAGAAAAATGCTAACAGTAGCGTCAAACAGCACAGCACAGCCTTTCCCACCATCCAGACCAAAGGAGAGGCGCTGAGTCCCAGGATTCCTAGGAAAAGCTTCACAGTGATTGGGCTGGCTTAGGTCATGTGTCCACTTGGAGCCAATCACAGCCTATCTGAGGGTGGGACCTTCTAATTGCCCCACCCCTATTCTAGGAATTAAGGAAGGAAGGAAGGAAGGAAGGAAGGAAGGAAGGAAGGAAAGAAAAAAAAGGGAGGGAAAAGGGAGTGGTCTTCTAACTGATATGAGACAACTATCAATGTTTAAAAGTATCATCTTTGAACTTAAAATTATTATTATTGTTATTATTATTGTTATTTGGTACCAAGGATCACTAACTCACAACCTTGCACTTGTCAGGCAGGTGCTTACACCACTAAGCTAAATCCCTGGCCCCCTTAACTTAACATTATTGATGGGCTAGGTGTGGTGGCTCCTGCCTGTAATCCCAGCACCCAGCAGACTCAGACAAGAGAATCACTGTGAGCTTGAGGCCAGCCTAGGCTACAAAGTGAATTCAAGTCCAACCTGAACTGCATAATGAAATCCTGTCTCAAAAAAGACCAGAAAAATTTGTTGATGGAACTTTCTTTTTTATACCACAAATTATTAATCTATGAGTGTCCTAAATGTCCGTGACATGATCATCAGTATAGCTGGCATCAAGGGATCCACTTCTGGTCCAATGAGCACGGAAGCCAGCAGGAGAATTGGAGAGAATGGACCCTGGATCATACACACTTTAAAGCCTGCTTACAAATTCTTTGGAAGACATCCACTAAATGTCCCTACAAGAACAGTGGATGAAGAATGACACCCAGGCAGGCCAGGTAAAATCAGAAAGAGCTCCATGCTCTGTTGTCATAAGGAGACAGCTGGCCTGACCTGGCCCCGGACCTGGGCTGCACCTTTGGGTCCTAATCAAAGTCTGGGTGGCTGCCAAGCTGAGTCACCCAGGAGCCGAAGAAAACACCCACCTGTATCTCCCGGCACAGTACCTGAGCTCTTTCCTGCCAGATCGGGTATATCTTTATTGGCTTCCTTAATGATTTCTCCTGTTGCTTGAAATCATTCATTATTTTTGCTGTCAGAACCTCGACCATGAAGGAGGCCTGTGACAGAAGGACCGTGGGTCCTGCTGAGGTTTGACCCCACCTTCTTCCACCTCCCCAGCCTCAGATCTAAGCTTCTGGCTCCACATCCTGACCAGCAAGTGTTACTGATACAACATCCACTTTCCTAACCCTTTGTGGTGATCTTCAGACATTAACCAAGGTGTCTGGACTCTAGATCCACTTTCTCCTTGTGGGATTTGTGCCTCTCTCGCTGCATGGAAGGAAGTGCCCAGGGATGCAGTGAGATCATGAGAAAAACCATGGCCTTTGGGATCATCGCAGGCCTGGATTGGAGCCTCAGAATCACCACACGGAGCCACGGAGTCCCACTCAGGAGACTCTTGTCTAGGAGCCTGATTCTTGATTGGAAAATGTATGATTAATCTCCCATGAGAGTTAAATTAAAAAGCCTAACAGTAAATCTCTGACATGTAGCTGGATTGCATGGCTTAACCCTTTGGCCCTCCTTACACAGAGGTGAAAACAAAACCTACACGCAACATCTCATCAGTTCCGACAGCACCCTTGACCCCCTACCAAATACACCAGCCAGGGGAGCTCAAGGCGAGCCGTGCAGTGCAGGAATTCCCAGGCCTGGGTCTCAGTCCCCTTCCACAAACTTCCCAGATGGAAATGGTGTGTGTGTGTGGGGGGGGTCACATGCCTCCCAACTCTCAGAGGCCTTGGCAGCTGTAAAACTTTGAAATGGTGACCCAAAGCGAAGTCCCACTTTCTTCTCGCTGGAAATGTCTCAGCAGCAGATTCTCCAAAGGACTCACCCTGCTTTCCCTCTCCTCTCTGTTTTGCACTCCCTTGCTCACTTGACTTTCTAATGCCTGGGAAGGGTGAGAGAGGAGTCCCTGTTGCCCCCAGTGCTGCTGAGTAGAGCAGTCGTTCAGGACCACGGACAGCAGCCCCCCCCCCCCCCCCGCCCCCCATGGACCAGGGAGGTGGAAAATCCTACTCATCCAGGGACTACAGCCCTGAGCAAAGGCCATTCCGTGGCCGGAGGCCCCTACTTCTCTTAGGATTGGATTGACGCCCACTGCTGGAGCAACTGGGTTTTCATCACAGTTCACGCTGTGAACTGCTACAATCCCTCCACCACCCACACCCAGTCAGGTGTGGAGGATGCCTTAGAGAACCGGAAGTGCCCAGGAACACATTCTGTTTTGTCCCATAAGTGGAGAAAGGAGAGATCCAACTGCTGGTTTCTGAGGACAGCAGAGAGAAATGGAAACCCAAGGCACACTGTGCCTTTATGCTCTGAGCTCAGGCAGCCTTGACATTCAGGAGCAGGGCTCACAGGGGAAGAAACGCCCTAGCGAAGTGAGTCTAGACTCAGAGCCAAAGTAGCGCTGACCCTGTCTGTGGCCCTGGAAGTGCTGACATTTCCTCCTTGAGCTTTGATTTTGGAGCAACGCACAGTCCTCTGCCCTACTTCTAGTAAAACTCCTCAAGGGACATTTCTTCTCCCTCCTTCCCCTTCACTCAAGGTCATGGACATCAAAAAGTCTGGGCCACCCTCCTTTCTCCCCCCAGTCCTTTCCATCTCATAGCCTCAGGTCTCACCTCTCTGTCTTTGTCTCCAAACCCCACCTGAGCATCCCAGATCCCTGCTAAGATGCATGACTTCTATGGAGAGCACCTTCCGGGATTCCATGCAGAAAGAACTGCAAAGGATGGATGTCCACTGTGCGGGATGAGGTTTGTGGTTTGGGTTACAAACCAATACATAGTGATCTCTCTCCTGCCACTAGAATATGACAGTCCAGATGACAGGCGATGGAAGGAAGGTGGCTCCTTGTTTATGGCACCTACCAGCCCGTGTACAGCTAACTGCTCCCTGGCTCTGATCTCTGTTGGTTTGGAGGTCGTGGTTTCTAGGATAGAAATGCTTCCCTCAGGGGTCACAACCTCCACTCCCTGATGGGAGGTTGGGGGATTCTAAAAGGCCATGAGGTCTTCAGGCTTCTGAACCAAGAGGACGAGAAAAGGGAGGATGGCCTTGGTTAGAAGGAGAGACAGGGTTTTGCTACAAAGTGGAGCCCTGTGGCACCTGCACGTCTGGCCCTAAAAATGAATGGAAAACCACAGCCATCAAAAATGCCAGGGCCACTGAGCAGTCAGAGAATTGAGCAACGAAGATTCAGGTCACCACTCAGCTAAAGAGCCCTGAGCAGAAGAGAGCAAAAGATGTGGGGAAGGAGGAGTGGAGGAGGAATTAACAATGTGTCTGCGGCCACGTGATCAGTTACAGAGCCGCAGCGGGCCACGGGAATTCAATAAGGGCGTCGGGACACAGCTGGCTGCAAAGTTACTGCTGCTTCTTTAGCTCAGCAGGTAACAAACGGTTAGGGTGCTCTATGATGTGCCTCCGAATGGCTAGAAGGGCACAAAACTCCCAAAACAAAGATGACTAAGGTTTGAAGAGACTCAGGGGTTTATGGTCTGGACTTGATCACTGCGCCTTGTATAGACGTACTGGATTATCATGATGTACCTCATAAAGCGTTTACACATTACGTCTGAATTTAAAAATTGAGAAACACTTCTGAATTCTTCCTTCCTTGCTTTGCTGTATTGTGTGGCATTTTCTTCTCTGTCCCTTTCCTCTTATGATTGGTAGGTTTTGTTGGAAGTTAGCGTTCCATTTTATTATTATTATTATTATTATTATTATTATTATTATTATTCTTGGTACTGGGGATCGAACTCACGATCTTGTGCTTACCAGACAAGCACTTGAGCCACTGAGCTAAATTCCCAACCCCTAGCTTTCCATTTCAGCATTTGGGTAACAGAACATTCGGGTGCACCATGATGGGTCTGAGCAGTTATTAACATTGACCCCCGATGACGCCACCAGCTCGGATTCCACATCTTCTCGGTTTGCAAACCTCTACGTTTGCAGGAAGCGCAGTTGGCCGTCCGCCGTGAAGGACCAGCCTGCAGCTACTGTCTCCTGAGTTGGACGTGTGTGTGCGGGATGCTGAGAAGTCGCTGAGGCGGACTCCATCTCTTACTAAGCTGCTGTCTCTGCAGCCCCAACTCGCACACTCTTCTGCGCTCTGCCGGGTGACCCTGGGGCCGGGACACCGAATCCTATGCAGGCCTTCCTGCAGGTGCCGCGGAGACTGGGCCATCAGAGGTTATTAGGGGACCCAAAGTGGGGAGGATGGAAGGGCCGGCTGCTGTTCACCTGCTTCGCATTGATTCCTGTCTCTAGCATTTCCCGCAGGAGGCACCAAGCCTTTCCACCCCTGCAGCAGCAGGTGGGGCCAGTCTGTGGTCTGTCCCCTCCACATGCAAACCTGGCCTCTCCGTGACCAGCTCACTGGGGACAGCAGGCCGAGCCGGGCTGCACTGCCTCTCCAGGATTGAGGTTCCAGCCTCATTCCTCGCTGCCCTCCAAAGTGAGGCCACCTCCCTAGCCCGCCCGTGTCCCCTCTTGGGGTGGGGGGCTCCTCCTCTGTTGTGGTAAATCTAACTTCTCCTCTGCACCCCCAGCGCTAGGACTGGGAGCCACATCCAGAAGGCACCGCCCTCAGATCTCAGGTTGTTTTTCCCCCTGGCTCACCTGGCTGATGCGCCCACACACAGGGATCAGTTCCTGCTATCAGATTCTCTCGGCTCAAATGACTGCTGTGGTTTTCATTTCCGGACCAGACCCCGCCCATTCCATGCACTTCATGGCTATGGGATTGGTCACGTTTTCTACATTTTCTCCAATTGCTACCAACGAATCATCTCATTGGCCATTTGCACTTTCCTTTTGAAAAGTATCTGTTCAGCTGATTGGCCCATTTACTGATGGAATCATTTGTGTTGTTTTTGTTTTCTTGAGGTTTATTTTTTTTTTAGGTTTTAAAATGTATTCTAGGTATTAGTTCACTATCAGAAGAACAGCTAGCAAAAATATCCTCCCGCTCTGCTGGCTGTCTCTTCACTGTTAGCTGTTTCCTTGCTGCGCAGAAGCTTTTTAAGTCGAGGTGATCCCATCTGTTGATTCTCCATAGCATTTCCGGGCGGTCGCCGTTCTGTTCAGGGTGTCCTTGCCTCTAGCCATGGCTTCAAGTGTTTCCCCTGTGTTATCTCTCAGCAGTTTCAAAGTCACTTTTTATATCGAGGTCTTTGATTTGATTTTAGTACAAGGGGAAAGACAGAGATCTAGTTTTCACCTTCAAGAGGACATTTAGTTTTCCCAGTATCATGTGTTAAAGAGGCTGTTTTTTGTTTTTTTGCTAACACATTTTTGGTGCCTTTGTCAAAAAATAGATGGCTCTAGATGCATGACTTTGATTCTATGTCTTTTGCTTTATTCCATTGGTCTGTATGTCTGATCTGTGCCAATGCCATACTGCTTTTGTTACTAGGGCTTTGCAGGGTAATTTGAAATCTGGTGATGTGATGCCTTTAGGTTTGTTCCTTTTGCTCAGAATTGCTTTGATTATTCTGAGTTTATTTTGAATTTTTTTTCACTACTGGGGATTGAACTCAGGGCCCTTGCTGTATTAAATCTGTAATCATTTTGGTAATATGATCAATTTCACCATAGTCATTCTTCCAACCTAAGAACAAAGGATGTCTCTCCATTTTCTAATGTCTTTTTCAATTTTTTTCAGAGTTCGATAATTTTTATTGTAGTGGTTTTTCTCCTCATTGGTTAGGTTGATTCCTGGCCATTTAATCTTTTAAATTATTGTGAATGGAATTATTTTCCTGCTTTTTCCTTTCTTGGTGAATACATTATTGGTATACAAGAACACCATTAATTTTTGTGTGTTGATTATGTGTCCTGGTGAGTAGACAGACCTTTCTCAAATGTTAATTCCAACACTTCAGAGGCTGAAGTAGGAGGATCACTGTGAGTTCAAGACCAGCCTGGGCTACACAGTGAGTTCAAGGCCAGCCTGAATCACACAGTCTCAAAACAAACAAGCAAGAACAAACAATGAAATGTATAACTTTTAAGCCAATGAAGTGGGAAAAAAAGATGAGAGGAAAATTTTGTATTCAAAACAATCCGAAAAGAGCAAATTTTAGAAATAAAAAATAAGACCTAGTCATAAACCCATATATATGTGTCTTAGTTACTCTTCTTGTTGCTGAGACAAAATATCCAACACCCAGAGTTAAAGGGACAGCAGTTCATTTTGGTTCCCAGTTTGTAGAGGTTTCAGTCCACAATCAGCTGGCTCTAAGGCAGGGTGGTGTAGCAGAGGCACATCCCCGTGGAGCAGCTGTCCATGGCAAGCAGGCCAGTGAGGAGGGCGACAGGAGTCACGTGACCCTAGAAGCTTCTTTCTGCTCGGCTTATACTGTGTCTGGGCTGCTGGGTTTAGAGCAGGGGTCAAACAAATCAGTGGGCTGATTTGGTAACCACACACCCTTCATTCCAGCATCATGCACTCTAGATCCAGCCACCTCTGAGAAAGCCCACTATGATTCCAAGAGCTTTGGGGGGACATCCAGATACAAGCCAAATTAATATGCATGCACAGCCTTAGTAACTGAGATTGATTAAGCTTTGCTCTTGAAACACAAGTATTTAACAGCATGCAGCAAAAGCTGTGCTCAAAGGGAAGTTTATAGCTATAAACGCCCATATTTAAAAGAAAGGTCTCAAATTAATAACGATGTATTTTTTTATTTTTTAACAATGTATTTATTAAGCAATTGGAATCAGAAAGACAAAACAAACGTGTGGTTAATATGTGGAAGAAACAAATAAAGATAGAATATAAGCATATAGGATATTAGATAAATAATAGAACAAACAAAATTAAAAGCTAGCTTTTTTTGGAATAAAAGATAAATAAAATTGACCTATCTTTAGTTAGACTAAGGGAAACACAGAAAGCGCAAATAATTGAAATCACAAATGAAAGAAGGGACACAATTGCTGACCAGGCAGAAATAAAAAGAATCATAAGGGAATAATAAGAACAATTGTATACCAACAAATTAAATTTCTAGATGAAATGGGCTAGTTCCCACTTGTTTTTTTTTTTAATATTTTTTTGTCTTTTTCCTTTTTATCGGTACCAGGGATCGAACTCACGACTGCCTGCTTGCAAGGCAGGCGCTTATGCCGCTGAGCTAAATCCCCAGCCCCCCTAACTCCCACTTGTACCAAGCCATTATGTACTGCAAACATGCACTAAAAAAATGAAAAGTTTTTTAAAAAACTGACAAATTCTTAGAAATACACAAATTGCCAAAATTATTTTTAAAAAGAATAGAAAACCCAAGCATAAGTATAAAAAGCAAAGAGATTGTGTCAATAATAAAAGCTCAACTAATAAATAAAATTTAAAATGTCCAGAATGAGTAACTGCTTGATTACTTGTGAATTCTAACAATCATTTAAAGAAGAATTAATAATAATGTTTTCTAACTTCCAAAACCAGGAGGGAATGTTTTCTACCTCATTGTACAAAACTTTATTACCGTGGTACTAAAGCCAGAGAAGCCACAAAAAAAGAAAACATTAGATTGATATCCCTTATGAATATTAATACAAAGACCTCAGCAAAATACTAGCAAATGGAATCTACAGCATATTAGAAAGATTATACACCATGACAAATTGGGCTTATACCAGGAATGCAAAAGTGGTTCAACATAAGAACATTTTAAAATGTAATGTAGTATGTTAACTGAGTAGGGGAATGTATCGCATGATCTCAGTTGACACAGAGAAAAACAGATACAATCTTCAACCTTTCATAACTTAAAAGAAACTCAAAGCCAGGAATAGAATGGAACTTCCTCATAAAAAGCATTTATGACAAACCCACAGCTGACATCATTCTCAAAGGTAAAAGGTCAAAAGTTTTTCCTCGAAAATGAAGAAAAAATAAGCATGTTCTTTTTTTCCTACTGAAACTCAACATTGTGTGGAAATTCTTGCTAGAGCAGTTGGCCAAGAAGAACAACCAAAAAACATACAAGCTGGAAAGAAAGAAGTCAAGATAACTCCTCCACAGAATAAATACGTCACCCCAAATATATAAAATCTCAGAATTCACAAAAAATTACTTACACTAACAAATAGATTCAGCAAAATTGCAGGATATAAGATTAATATATTAAAACCAGTGGTGTTTCTATATACCAGACACAAACAATCTGAAAAGAAAATTTAAAAGTAATTCCATAACTGTAGCATCCAAAACATAAAGTTTCTAGGGATAAATTTAACCAAGGAGATAGGAGGTTGGTACAGTGCAAAGTATAAAATATTACTGAAGGAAATTAAAGAAATGGAAGAAATCCATATTCATGAGTTGCAATATTTAATATTGTTATCATGGCAGTATTACTCAAAGTGATCTATGCAGTCAATGTGACATCTATCAAAATTCCAATGACCTGTTCTTGAGACATAGAAAATCTTACTTTTTTTTTGTCTTTTTAATTTTTATCGGTACTGGGGATCGAACTCACCTACTTGCAAGGCAGGTGCTTATGTTGCTGAGCTAAATCCCCAGCCCCTAGAAAATTTTATTTTGAAATTTGTACAAAATTTCAGGACATTTCAAATAGTCCAAGCAATATGGAAAAACCAATTTGATGATCTCACATAACCCAATTTCAATACTACAACTCTAATAATCAAAGTAATGTGGTACTAACTAACCATAAGCATGTAGACCAATAAAATAGAATGAGAGTCTAATAAAAAACTCATACATCTATGATTAATTAATATCCAGCAAAGATACTGTTATGGTTTGTGACTGGATGTCACCCCAAAGCCTCATACAATCACGGGGGCAGGCTTCCAGAATTTGTGATTGATTCACGGTCAATGCTGGGATTATGTGTGTGAGCGCTGCACCCACCCTAGAGTGCATGCCTATAAAATACAGAGGAGAGGAAGGGTCTTCTCTCCACACTCCTCCCCTTCCGCTCTTGCTTTTCTATCTTAACATCACCAAAACCTGTTGCTCCTCTGTTAGCCACCCTGCCTTGGAGTCAGCTAATTACGGACTGAAACCTCCACAAACTGTGAGCTAAATAAACCTTTCTCTTCTTCATTTTGGACATCAAGTATTTTGTTTCAGCAATGAGAGAAATGTAACCAAGGCAGATACCAAAGTTATTCAATGAGGAAAAGAACAGTCTGTTCAACAAATGCTGCTGGGAACAATGGACAGCTACAGAGAAATGCGGCAGGACAGCTGTCTCATGCTGCATAAAAAATTAACACAATGTATTAACAACTTGGACAGAAGTTAAAGCCACAAAACTCTTAGAAGAAAAGATGGATAAACCTTTATGACTCTGAATTGGGCAGAGGATTCCCAGATATGGAACAAAAAAGTAACAAAATAAAAAAGAAGATCCCCATAAAATTAAAAACTTTCGTATATCAAAGAATATTATCAAGAGAGCCTGCCTACATGAACCCAGCTACTTGGCAGGCTGAGGGAAGAGGATCACAAGTTAGAGCCCAGCCTGGGGAACTTAGTGACTTAGCAAGACCCTGCCTCAGAGTGAAAAATAGGCCGAGTTGGGGCTGTAGCTCAGTGTGAGACCCCGGGTTCATCCCCTAGTGCCAAAAGGAAAAAGTTAAAAATAAAAGAAGGAAAAAAAGAAAGGAAGAAGGAAAGAAGAGAGGGAGGGAGAGGGGGAAGGAAGAGAAAAGACAACCTGTAATAAAATAAAATATTTGTAAATTACAAGTCAACAAAAGACAATTAGATTTAATAATAGACAAAGACCCTGAATATTTCTCAGAAAAAAAGATATGCAAATGGCCAACTAGCATACTGAAAGATGCTTACCCTTCTCAGTCACTAAGGAAAATGCAAATCAAAACCACAAGAAAATAATACTTCCCAGACACTGAGATGGCTGTAATAAAAAACAGAAAAAATACAAAGTATCATTTCCTCAAAAAGTTAAACATACAATGACCCAGCAGTTCCATCTAAAGTGCAGTATATGCCCCCAGGGAAACAGGTGTTCAAATACACATATGTGCACTCTTTATGATAACTAAAAAGGTGTAAACCGCTCAGGTGCCTGCTGGCAGGTGAACTGTATACACACGCAGTGGAATATTATTCGGCCCAATGAAAAGTGAAGTGCAGAATGGACACATGTGGCAACGGGGACAAACCTTCTTGAAAAGACCTGATACAAAAAGCCATATACTATATGAATACATTTGTATGAAATATCCAACCTGGTAAACCATAGAGACAGAATACAGACTGACCCGGTGATAGGGTGGATAAAAGTCACTACTAAATGGATGTTGGAGTCTCTGTCGTGCCTGTGTCTAGATGTCCCCCAAAGCTTCCTGCAGCCATAGTGGGGCTTTTTCAGAGGCAGCTGGACTTGGAGTGGGTGATGCTGGGATTGATTCACAGTGCAGTGCCAGGATCACGGGCACTAGGAATAAGGGTGTGAGTGCCACCTGCCCTGAGTAAGGATGAGATGTAAAGGGCAGACAGAGCGGTGGTCGCCCCTCGTTGCTTCGCTGCCTTCTGCCTGCCATGGACTGTTTCTCCTCTGAGATGCCCGTCACGCGGCCCTGCCTTGGAGCCAGTTGATTATGCACTGAAACCTCTACAAACTGTGAGCTAAATAAATATTTCCTCTCCTAACTTTGGGCATCAAGTATTTTGTTTCAGTAATGAGAAAGGTCACTAAGACAGTCTCCTTTTGGGGTGATAAAAGTTCTGGAGATAGAAATGGTTAGACGCACAACATTGTGAATGTACCAAACGAATGTCACAGAACCGTCTACTTTACATGGCTGTGTTTTGTTTTTGTTTTGGATTGCTTGTTGTTTGCAGTACTGGGATTGAACCCAGGACCTTCACACTAAGCTGCATCTCCACACCTTTGTTTTTTATTTTGAGACCAGGTCTTGCTGAGTTGCCCAAGCTGGTCTTGAACTTTTAATCCTCCTGCCTCAGTCTCCAAGAAAGCTGGAATTACAGGCGTGTTCCACCACGCCAAGCGCAGGGCTCTAATTTTATGCTATATGAACTTCAGACCAATGCGAGAAGAGACGATTTAGCAGGTTAGTTATTAAGCTAAGTTTGAAAGTAAAAGGATAGCAGATGCGAACCAGGAAAATACTAACCCAAAGAAAGAAGATGTACATATTTTAGTATTCCAAGGTGGGAAAAGAGACATCAGGGGAAAATAAATAAATAAAAACACACAAATAAAGTAAGCCATAATACCACAACACAGTGATAAGAGTTTTGCCAGGAAGATATAAAAATTCTAACCTTGAGGGTCAGTATTGCTTCAAAATGTGTAACACAAAATCAGAAAGGATTACAAACAGACAAATGCTCCGAAAGACTGGATTATTTCAACACACTTTTTTGCACTCAGTCATCCACTCATGTACTCAACAGATTTTTTTGAAAGCCTCCTGTGTGTCCAACACCACCCTAAGCAGCATCTCCAGAGGCAAGAATAATCACACTGGCTGCAGAGTAGGTTTTTTTTTAATCGGTACCAGGGATCGAGCTCACAACCACCTGCTTGCAAGGCAGGTGCTTATGCCTCTGAGCTAAATCCCCAGCCTCCTGAGTAGGGTTTTTTGTTGTTTGTTTGTTTGGTCTTTTTAACTCAAGGTTTTGCTGTACTGTTCAGGCTGGCCTTGAACTCACTTTGTAGCCCCGGCTGGCCTCGGACTCACAGTGATCCTCCTGCTCAGCCTCCCGAGTGCTAGGACTGCAGGCGTGAGTCAGCACGCCTGCCCTAACACTGCAGTTTTAGCTCGTCTGTGCCAGGTGTCCTCCATTTATTCCTTCTGGCCCTGCTATCACCCAGTGTTGACACAAATGAGGAGTAGCTTCCTTCTTATCAATCCTAGTATTTCAGCATTCACAGAGTGTCCACTGTAGGTTAAAAAAAAAAAAAAGGTTTTCCTTTATTAGATTAAGAGAGTTTTAAATATTCTTAGTTTGTTTCAAGTTTTTAATCTTTTCTCTTTGAAACAAGGTCTCACTATGTTGCCTAGGCTGGCCTCAAAGTCCTGGGCCAAGCAATCCTCTTGCCTCAGCCTCCCCAGTAGCTGGGATCACAGCACACAGCACCACACCTGGTTTAGATGCACCTCGAATCCCCCACCTCAGCCCCTTACTGGGGATTGAAGTCAGAAACACCGAGCAACATCCCCAGTGTTTTGTTTTGTTCTGTTTGTTTGCTTGTTTGTCTTTTTGAAACAGGGTCTTGCTACGCAGTTCAGACTGACCTTGAGCTCATTTTGTAGCCCAGGCTGGTTTTGCATGTGTAACGATCCTCCTGCCTCAGCTTCCTGAGTGCTGGGATTACAGGTGCGCGCCACCACAGCTGGCTGTCTAGTCCTTTATTTAATTTTATTTTGAGACAGGGGCTGACTAAATTACACAAAATGGCCTTAGAATTATGATCTTCCTGCCTCAGTATTTTAAGCAGCCAAGACTTCAGGCATGAGAACTTTTGCCTGGGTAGAAGTTTTTAAACATGAAGTTTTATCAGAAAGAGATGAATACACGGTTCTCTCTTCTTGTCTGTTAATATGGTAAGTTATATTACTTGATTTTCTAATGCATTTTAAAGCAACTTGACCATACGCTATCTTTTGAGCATATTGTTAGATTCAGTTTACTTTCATTTTGTCTGTGGGAAAAATTACTCAATATTTTTCATTCTTCAAAGAGTTTTTGGTTTGAATATAAAGATTAAGGCAACTTCATGGAGTAATTAGGAGACGGTGATATTTTTCTACTCGCTGGAAGAATTTGTGTTTGACTGAAAGTGTTCATTTGGTAAACGCCCCTGACTTTTCTTTTTAAAGTCTGGTCCTGATGTTTCTTTGCTGTGATGATCTTTGAGCATCAATTTAATTTTTTAAATGGTTAGAAGGTTGTTGGTATTTTTCTGTTTCTCCTGAAGCCAAATGTTGCTGCTTGGAAATGTAAAACGCATGCCTCTGAGTTACACTTTCAGGGTTCTGGACACAAAGCTAGTCACACTCTCCTGAGTGTGCTGTTTTTTTCCCGCTACAATTTATACATCCTGTCGCCCTGCTTTAACCTTGTTAAAAAGCAGAATTTGACCTTAAGTCACCTACTGATGGCTGTTTTCTATTTCACTTATTTCTGCGTTTATCAATAACATGCCCTCCTCCTCATTCTTCGAGTTTACTCAGCCCTTCTCTGCTGATGTCTGTGCCGTGTGTTTGGCTTATTGATTTTCAGCACTTTGAAGCTTCTCATACTTTCTAATACATGGAATTTTAATTATCATTTACTTCTAAGCATATCCTGAAGCACCCACACAGTGCATTCGTTACCCATGTGTTATTTTTAAAGTGTTTAAAAATCTTTTTGTTACTGATTTCCTCTTGAAGTACAGAGTGTCAGAAAACATTTTTTTGTTTAAGCTTTGACTTTACAATTGTTTTGTTAAGAAAAAACTGGCCAGCGTCTGTGAAGATTCCAGGTGTACTTGAAAAGTCTGTGACGGCCACAGTTACTTCGTGCTAGAAAGTCCCACGAAGTGACATCAGAAGTCTTCCTATCAAACAAACATCAGAGCTGACTCAGAAAAAAAGTCAGGAAGTTTACCAAACGTGTTGGGGATAAACGCTTGCAAATGAATATAAATTCTTCAGAGAAAAAGTAATGTAACTTCCACCTTCTCTGCCCTGACTGTGGTTTGTTTCTTTGTTCACTGGCCACTTTGTTCATGTGCATTACTGACCACGGCACGTTAGACACAGGAGGCCAAAGGCCAGCGAAACTCAGAGGACGAAGCCACCCTCTAAAAGCCAGGCGGCAGAACATTCTGCAGCACGGGAGATCTCGGATTCCTATTATGAAAATAGGACTGATATCAATTAAAACAGATTTAGGATTATAAACAGATTGGATCTGGAATCCTGACTTAGACAGATGGACAGGGCATTTTGGGGGCTCATTCATTTGGGGTTGGCTAACACGCAGGACCCTATGTGCCCAGGGCCAAGGGCTTCCTAGTGCCCACCTGTTCCAGATGGCAAAGCGCTGGTCCTGCCACAGGAAGGTTGGCATCATCGTATCCGCCTACCAGGGCTAACATAAGCTCCACTTCCTCTGATAACACACGTAGGCTCCCAACACCCAGAAGCGTATCTGGAAAATAACAAACTCAAAAAAAAACAATTCTGTTTCACGTGGGCCTTAAAGTCAGTGTGGCTGGTTTCGCTGGGCAAACATCTCTGAGGCCAGTGATGACTCAGTGGCCTCTCCCTGGTCCCAAGCCCCCAGGACGGGCCTTTCCTAAAGATTCAGGATCCACTCAGAATGACCGGCACACGTCAGCGAGCAGCTGCTGAGGCCTGGGAATGGGTGTTTGTGAGGTCACGACTCAGTGATCTGACCCAGCCTTAGAGAGCCAGGATGAAGTCAGGGAAGTGGGTCTCCTTCTTTCTTTCCAATCAAGGTCCCAGGGAAGGGCATGAGCTCTGGATAGGAGACCTTGGACAAGGTACCTAATCTGTCTATGCTTCAGTTTGTCTGTCTGCAAAATAGGAAAGTAACAGTACCTACTTCGAGGGTTGTCAGTGGTGAGTGAATTAATAAACGAAGAGCACTTAAACTATGCCTGGAACACAGTAAGCCATCCATAAATATTAGCTATTAATAATATTCCTTCAGACATTTTTGTATCTTAAGAGGCAAAGAAAGCCACGCATGGTGGTACCCACCTGTAATCCCAGCCCTGGGAAGGCCGAGGCAGGAGGATCTCCATAAGTTGGAGGCCAGCCTGGGGTACATAGTGAGTTCAAAGCCAGCCTGGACATTGTGAGACCCTGTCCTAAAATGAAAAAGAAGAAAAAGAAAAACAGTTCTACCGAAGCTCTAATCCTTGCTTCTTATGAGCCTTCTCTTCAGTGCTTTTGTTTTGGTTGGGTTCTGGGGATTGAACTCACGACCTCGTGCTTACTAGACAAACGCTTGAGCTGCTGAGCTAAATCCCTGACTCTCTTTGGTGTTTTACATTAGCGAGCACGGAGGAAAGGGAGGGAAGGAGAACAAAAAGAATTAAGCTATTTAGTATCTGCTCCCCACAATGTAATCAGTGTGTACTACAAACATGTACTAATAAAAACATCTTTTAAAAAAGAGTCCTCCCCCGCTAAGGCGCTTAGATGCTCCTGCAGCTCAAACCACTGTGTCTTCAGCAGGTGCTGGACAGGATGATCACTTCATTCCTGAGTTGGTACCTTCTACCCCGAGAAGATCAGGTTTCAGTAGAAAACGTAAGAGAAGGAGAACTGAAGCACTAATGTTTTTATGGTGAGACAGCTTTCCTATATTACACATTCACATAATGTTTCAGAGAACTCAGTCCATTAGAATAATAGATTAGCTCATGACTCCTACTGTAAGTCCGTAATTGAGTAATTGATCCGGACTTGGGATTTAGTCCTTGATACATGGCACTGGGACGGCTAATCAGAATTCCAGTTCCCCATTATTTATGCGCTGTATATTAGATTTATAAGAATTCCTCGAGTATTTGAGGTTTGTCAGACAATTATGCTTAGGAAATTAAGCAAATATATGTGATGGATCATGCTATATGAAGTGTTTAATGGGGTTTAAGTTTGTAAATGAGATCAAAATGAATCAGACCTTGAAAAATGATTGCTGACATTTCTATACCTATAATTAAAATGAGTCACTTAAGCTGAAATTAAAAACTTAAGGAAAAATTAAAAACCTAAGCAAAGCCCTGGGTGATCTTTCCAGCACACACACAAAAATACCCTTACAGGCAATGCCCACCCCCCAGAAAATTCACCTTAGCCAGGCGTGGTGACACAACAGGTGATCCCAGCCGTCAGGAGGCTGAGGCAAGAGAATCTCTGCAAGTTCAAGGCCAGCCTGAGTTACACAGTGAGTTCAGTGCTGGCCTGGGCTACACAGCAAGACTCTGTCTCAAAAAAGCAACAAACAAACAAACAATTCACTCTAACACACATGTGTGTGCACTAATAAGATAACGGGTCTGGTTTAGGTTAGCCTTGATACCTCCTGTTTCTGCACGTGTGGGGTGAAGAACAGGACAAATTCTCACCAGGGAATTCACCTGGGAACCAGGCGTTTTTCACAGCTCTGCACTCTGGTCATCAACAGGTGACACACAATGCAGAAGACAGAGTGGTCCCTGCTCACATGGGGTCGGGGCTCTGGTGCACACGGTCCCCTTGGAGGATGCTCAGTGTCCCAGTGAGGGGCCCTGGGCTCAAAGCTGTCCTCAGGTCTGAGGCTTCGTGCACCCAGAGCTCAGGGCATGGGCACTGGAATGCAGTTCCCTTGGGCAGAGTCCCCTTGGGAGCTCCTCCAAGTGCAGGCCAGCTCCGGATAGCAGCTTCCAACATGGTGAGGACAGGCCTCCTGAGGAAGCCACCGTCATGGGAAAAACATTAGAGTCGATCATCAAACACCAGGGACGTTCTCTGATGGCCGTAGAGAATCAGTGATGCACAAAGGTAGTGACAAATGCCAGGGCGGTCTCCTGGAGCAGGGCGCTGACCGTACCACAGCAGTTGTGTGCAAACCATCTGCAGAGTCAGGCGACACCTCCTACTGTCCAACCTACTGAAGAAGACGGCTGCAAACACCCTCAAGGAGCGTCTGGGAGGCCCCTTGTATGTGCAGGCTCAGGGCTCAGGCTGCCCAGCTGTGTGTGTGGGGAGGCAGTGCTCACTGTCAGCCTCCTTTAACCCTTAGAGCCGGGCCACAGCCGGGCCACCCAACTTCCTGTTGGTTCTTCTCATTAGTAGGCTTTTGATGCTGTCACGAACCCCAAGATCCCCCCACCAGGCGCCACGAAAGAAGGTAGGCAAGAAAAGATAAGGGAGCGGCCCACAGCACAAGGTCTCCTGCGGTGCCCACTGAGGCCAGGCGGCAGGGGACAGCAGGTGGTCAGCAGCCCAGGGCGGCCATAGCCCTGGTCCTCACACCGGCCTGTGTGAGGGCAAGGCTCCTGTTGGACCCTGTCTGTGGTTGGAACCCAAGGGCGCCCCAGCCCTCCACAGCCCTGCGAAGCCGCATCTGGAGGAACAGCATTCCCCCAAACCACTGAAAAGGAACTGGGGGGAAGAGGTTTCCCAGCAAAACAGGAAGAGCAGGGAGAGGACAAGTTTGTGCAGAGCCTCGAGATGAAAGGGAACAGACGGGGACTTTGTGATTTTTTTTTTTTTTCATCTGTTCACATTGTCTGGCAAGGGAAGGGCGGCTCATGGGCGCAGGGGCTTGGGAGCCAGTGTCTGTGGATGACATCTGTAGTCGCCCGGCCAGGGCTCCCCAAACCGTGGCCTTGTCCCCCTCCGCCACTCCTGCTGGCCTTGCTGGACGCCTCCAGGGTCCACGGCCAGACCACTGCAGTGAGATGGAAGGGAGTGGCCCCAGCTTGGAACCTTTACAGACAGCCCTTTCTGTCACTGTGTTTGACTTTCTGCCTCCTGAACACAAGCAGAGAGGCCAGGTTACAGCAGCTATGAGAGGCAGCCAGCCCTGGACACTCAGAACCTCTCCGGCATACCCAAGGCCATTGCTCTGAGTCAAGCTCCTACTCTGGGCCCCTTTCCTCTTACAGCGAGTTCCCTCCCAGAGCCTCCTCACTGCACTTGGAGCAAGGCCCAGGCTCTCCTCCCTGCCACAAGGCTCTGCACATGAGGCCCTGCCTCCCTCGCTCAGCTCAGTCTCCTTGTCCAAACTCTCCAGAGGCTCAGATATAGCAAGTGTGCCCCTGCCCCTGGGCCTTTGCACTTGCTGCTCCTTCCACTTGGGAAGCACTGCTCTAGACAGTGTGGCTGCTTCCTTTGCCTCTTGTGGGTCTCATCTCAGCTGGGGCTCCTCCAAAGGCCTGCCTAAACCCTAGTTTAGCATCTCCCACTCACTTGTCTTGTTCTCTGCTGAATCCTTAGCACCTAGAATTGTGTACAACACACTGTTGGAGCCCAGTAAATCTGAGTTGCTGGGGAATCAGGGTTCCTGGCTCAGTGGAGGAGGGGACAAGTAACGAGAACTCTGCCATGTTCTCAGAACTCTGCAAAAAGCCAAACAGAGCAAAGGAAGCCCTGTCAGCTCCACCCGGGAGGGCCGGATATGATGTCCAGCAGACATGAGCTCAGCAGTGAGCTTCAGAAGATGCCCAGCTCAGTGGTCAGGGCCAGCCTTGAGGACCTCATGTGAACTGAGACCTACAGGAGGGACAGGGTGCAGCTGCAGGCATCTGGGATGTGCCAAGGCCCTGAGGCAGGGGTCACTAGGAAGCAGCAAGTGTTTCCACAAGAGCCAGAAAAGAAAATACAGAAGATGGGGATGTGGGTAAGAGCTTGGCCTCGGGGAGGCTTCGTCATTGGTGGGATCTTGGCTCCTTCTGTGATGAAATCTTACACACTGGAGCGGCTGCATCTGAACTGCGTTTCCCAGTGACCCCCGTGCCAGCGCTAACAATGCCCAGTTATGAGTCTACTCGGGCATATTTCCAGATGATTCCACTGCCCTCTTTCTAAAAATAGTGGCCATTTTTTAGAAGCACAGAATTTAATAGCCTGATGTTCTGGGAGGTTGCCACATTTCGATTCTTTGCAGCTCTGTCACCAGAGCCCCTGCCTTTGCTTTTCTGTCCCTCGCTTCCTAGGTCAGACTACGTCACTGCAGGTCCCACAGCGTCAGGAGCTGACAGAGTGCACAGCTCAAGCCTCTCCGTCTCCGTGTCTTCCACCTGTGAGCGGAAATCCAGCAGCCCCGCGGGGACAGGGAGGAATAACCTGCTGGTGCTTTTCACTGATGCAGTTCAGTTTCTGGAATGGAACTCACACACTTTTGTAGCAGAAAGGCCCAGAAGCGCCTCCCTTTAGAGTGCACACGTGTGTGTGCCTTCCTGTTGGAGAGTGAGTGCTTTGGGCTCGTACACACACACACTTGCCCCTCTGCAGAGCTCCACTGTGCCCAACAGAGGCCCAGGGCTGTACATGCTGCCATTTTGGACATTGTCCTCCTCACGCCAATGGAACCAGAGAGGAACGAATATCTCTGCATCACACATGAGGAAACTGGGATCTCTCCAGAGGTTTAGGACAGCTCAGGCTGCGTCTGCTCACCTCTCCATGCCCCTCGTCCTTGAGAGCATGAATCTCATCTTCAGAGTGTGTTTCTACAGCCCAGCACCGAGAGGGAGGAGGGAGTTCAGCTATGTTTTGCTGGGTCTGAATCTGTATTTGTGAGCAGTCCTTTCAATGCCCCATGCATGCATCCAACCAATATTAACTGAGCACCTGCTGCATTCAGGGCCCTGTGCTAGCTATGGAGACATGGTGGGAGCGGGGTGGGCTAAGTCCCTGCCCCTGTACAGTTTGGCTTCTTATGAGGGAGTCAGGTGTTAAACCAATAGTTAACGCTAAATCTGGGTGTGATCCCAGTCAGAACTGAGGTGCCAAGAAGGGAAACTGAGATGTCAGAGAGACAGACAGACAGAGGGAGAGATTCTTTAAATGGAAGTTAGAAGAAACCTTTCTGAAGAGGGGACATTTGAATGGACTGAGAACTGAGGGAGTGAGCCACACAATCATAAGGAGAAAAGGTGGGTCTTCCAGCAGGGGTGGTAGCACATGCCAAGGGCCTGGGGTAGGAACAGGCTCCATACACAAGGCGCTGTGTCTCCACCTGCACAGCAATGTTGGCTCTCTACCCACAGCTCCCTAAGATCCCTTCCTATGCTCCCACCTACCCATGTGCTTTGACTCCCATCAGCCAGGTCCTGTGGCTCTTTTTCCAAGTCACTTTGCACACCCAGGCAGAAGGAGGGAGCACTGGGAATGGCAGTCCTCCCACTACCGCCCTCCTATGCATCCTTGAACAAGCCCCCCTGGATGGGGACAATTATTGAGAGGAGCTCGAGCTCCAGGTCCCCTGCAGAACCCACTACAGAATGCCCAAACACACGCTGGGCAACGTCGCAGCAACCCATGAGACAGTAACATGCATCAGCACAATGTCACCTCGCACTATTGAAACGATGGAGACACACACTCCATCACGTCCTGGTACACATCCCAGCCCTCCGGGCCCTCAAACTGGAACAGAGCAGAGTTCCGTGTCCTGCAGGTCCAAGCTCAAGGCGCCGCCTTTTGTCATTAAGAGGACACAGGTCCGCGGTGGGACAGGAGGAACTGCGGCGACTCTTGCTTTTCCAATTCTCCCGCTGCACAAATCTCAGGGGCCAGGCTGACACTGTAAAGTTGGCCAAAGCCACCTCCCCTCCCCACCCGTCCTGGGCGCAGGACAGCAACCCCCACGCCCCCTCCTGCGAGGCCCAGGTCGACTTCCGGGCACTGAAAGTGGCTGCGCTAACCAATTAGCTGGCGCCCTCATCAAAGTGAGATCCCTAGAATTTTGCAGGTGTCTGTCTTTGTCACTTTCTCAATGCTGGGGCACAATATCTGACACCCACCACTTAAAGGAGAGGTTTATTTTGGCTTACAGTTCAATCCACAGTTGACTGAGTCCAAGGTAGAAAGGGGAAGCGAGAGAGTCCTGCAGAGGAAAGCTGTTCACATCCCAAAGGTCAGAAAGCAGAGCAAAGGGAGGCACAAGGGAGCGAGAGAAACCCTTGGGAGGCAGGGACCTGCCTCCTCCAACCAGGCCCCTCCTCCTCCAACCAGGCCCCACCTCCTCTAACCAGGCCCCTCCTCCTCCAACCAGGCCCCTCCTCCTCCAACCAGGCCCCACCTCCTCCAACCAGGCCTCTCCTCCTCCAGCCAGGCCTCTCCTCCTCCAACCAGGCCCCACCTCCTCCAACCAGGCCCCTCCTCCTCCAACCAGGCCCCACCTCCTCCAACCAGGCCCCACCTCCTCCAACCAGGCCCCACCTCCTCCAACCAGGCCCCTCCTCCTCCAACCAGGCCCCTCCTCCTCCAACCAGGCCCCACCTCCTCTAACCAGGCCCCTCCTCCTCCAACCAGGCCCCTCCTCCTCCAACCAGGCCCCACCTCCTCCAACCAGGCCCCACCTCCTCCAACCAGGCCCCACCTCCTCCAACCAGGCCCCACCTCCTCCAACCAGGCCCCACCTCCTCCAACCAGGCCCCTCCTCCTCCAACCAAGCCCCTCCTCCTCCAACCAGGCCCCACCTCCTCTAACCAGGCCCCTCCTCCTCCAGCCAGGCCCCTTCTCCTCCAACCAGGCCCCACCTCCTCCAACCAGGCCCCACCTCCTCCAACCAGGCCCCACCTCCTCTAACCAGGCCCCTCCTCCTCCAACCAGGCCCCTCCTCCTCCAACCAGGCCCCACCTCCTCCAACCAGGCCCCTCCTCCAACCAGGCCTCTCCTCCTCCAGCCAGGCCTCTCCTCCTCCAGCCAGGCCCCTCCTCCTTCAACCAGGCCCCTCCTCCTCCAACCAGGCCCCTCCTCCTGCAACCAGGCCCCTCTTCCTGCAACCAGGCTTTGCATCCTTCAATCAGGTTCCACCTCTTAACAGCACTTTCTGCTCCAGACTCTTCAGTGCATAATCCATTGATGAGCAAAATCACCTAAAAGCCCACCTGTGAACACTTGTGACTTTTGGAGGCATTCTAGATCTAAACTATAACAGTGTCATTGGGGAAAAAGCATCTGACCTCAGGGACCTCAGCTTTAAGCATGAGCTGTGTCCTGAATAGGTGGGTAAGTTACTGTGATAGCCCTGAGTCCTCTTGTCCCTCCTCCTACCAGGGAGTGGCGGGGTGGAGTCTGCCCACCCTCTTGAATTTAAGCTGGCCTTGTAGGTTAGTTTTCTAATGCTGGAAACACCACCAACTTAAAGGCTTGACGAAAGACCCATTACTTCAGTGCCAGTAGGGGAGGTGTCTAGGAACAGCTGACTAGATTCTGCTCAGGTCCCCAGATTGCAAGCAAGGTGTCCACTCTCGTCAGAATCCACTCTCGTCAGAAAGCTCAGCCCCTGCTCCAAATGTGTAGGTCCTTGACAAAATAAGACCCTGGCCTTGTAGGACAGGCGCTTGGCTCCTGGAAGGCACCCATCATTCCTGCCTTACAAACTCCACAGTGGGGAAGTTGGCCTCTTCAAGGTTGGGATGAGAGCTGTTCGCTGCTCTGAATCTCTCTTTGGGCAAAGCCTTGGCCCCTCTTTCCAAGAGCTCCCCTAATGCCAGGCGTGGTGGCTCATCCCTGTAATCCCAGCACTAGGGAGGCTGAGGCAGGAGGATGGTTGCAAGTTTGAGAACAGCCTGTGCTAGAAAGAGCTCACGGCCAGCCTGAACTGCATGGTGAGACCCTATCTCAAAAAGACCAAAAATAAATACATACATACATACATAAATAAGCTCCCCTCACTAGAGCAAACCAAGGTAGACTCACTTTTGAGCAGTTCAAAGTCAACTGATTGAGGGCCTGGGGGGTAGGGGGGGTCAAAAAATACAAAAAAGAAAAGTCAAATGCTGTGGACCCTTAATTCCATCTGCAATCATGGAGGTAAAATCCCAGCCCTTCCCTAAGCCTCACCCACTCTTGGGGGGTGGGGATCATGCCAGACAAGCACCAGACAAGGCCGGAGGGGACAGGAACCTTGTATTCGTTCAGCTCCCCATACCTTGTGACTTGCCGTGGCCAGCAGGATGTGCAGGGAGCAGTGCTGCATGACTTCCAAGGCTGGGCGTTAAGAGACCTTGTGACATTTCTACCTTGTGTGGTTCCCATAGCCATATAAGGAAGCCTGAGACAGACTATAAAATGCTGAGAGCTCAGGATCAAGAGGGCCAGCCAGCAACCAGCTCTAAGGCCCCACAGGAAGATTACCCCTCGGCCTTATCTCTGATGTGGTCGTCTAAGTGACCTTCATCAAACAGGAAACAGAAAAGGCCAGCCGAGCCCAGCCAACTGGATGGTCAGCACAGATGATAAATCCTTGTGTTTTAGATTACTACATTCTGGTGCCTCCTGCCACAGGCTTGTTCCCTAGCACACAGTAACTGAGAGGCCTCTTTGGGCGGCTCAATGTCTCCCTCGCAGTGATGGACCCAACGTCAGAACTGTAGGCGGTCAGAGGTGAAGGGACTTTGTTTCACAGAACAAAGATGATCTCCCGGGAAGAGTTATAAATCTCTTAAAACCTTGCAGTGAACTGGGATTTAATGAGTCATCAACTCAAAAATGCTGTGAACCACGAAAAATGACCAGTGCACCTCGCCATGCTGAGGTTGGGAAATGAAGACCCAGTGGGGGACAAAGGACTTTTACAACATCGCCCACTGCCAAAAGAGAAGGGACAAAGGCCCTAGTACCCACAGTCCCCTGGCATCTCGTCTTGGGACCCCTCATGAGTCCCTGCGGGCTCCACTGCCTGGGACAAAGTCAGAGCTCAACTGGTACTCAAGGTGCTGTCCGTCTTGTAGTGCCACCACTTGCCGTGTCCCTCAACCCAAGCCTCAGCAAGTGACTCACCAATTCCCGAAGCACGAAGCACAGGGGTACTGGAGCACTGGGACAGTAGCCCACACTACTCTCTCTCCTAGAGACGCCCTTTGGCTCTTTGCTAGCCGGCCAATGCCCGTCCCGCCCTGGCCTCTGCTCCCCTAGGCTCACCTGTCCTATACATGTCTTTTGCAGAGGGCTGCATAATCCCCCTAAAATACCCACTACCTACTCTCTAGAACCTTCAAATATGATTCCGCATGTACCGTGTGAATTACCCTATAGAAAGGCATTCTGCAGGTACTGTTGAGTTAGCAGGGTCGCACAGGGGAGATTCTCTCCAGTGAGCTCAGGGGACCCAGGGTCATCTCGGGGTCAGCCAGTGGAAGGCACCGCGGTGGGGCGAGCAAAGCTCGGAGGGCCACGGCTATGTGCCGAGGAACAGCAGCAGCTTCTAGAAGCTGTGCAAAGCAAGAACAGACTCCCCTGGAGCCTCCAGAAGAAGCCAGATGGACAACACCTCAGCTCAGCTCAGTGACACTGATTTGGGACTTCTGACCCCCACTTGTGATCATTTGTTACAGCAGCAACAGGAAACTCCTACACTGTTGCAGTAGCAGTCACAAGGTACAGCAGGTCCCTGTGGACCTGAGTGAGCTCTGCTCCCCCTCCCCGTTTTTCCTCCCCCTCCTGCCCTCTCCCTCCTTCCTCCTCCTCCACCCCTCCATCCCTCTCCTAGCTCAGGAGCAGCTTTGCCTCCTGATGGCTTAACCCAAGGTGGACATAACAAAGGTTCAGAAATACTGCTGAATGGGCCAAGTGGGTTAGTGCTTACCACTTCCTCCTGCCACCTTCTCCCAGCCTGCACACACACACACACACACACACACACACACACACACACACACACAGTCATGTCTGCACAACTCACCTCCAGGCAGGCAGCTGTGTCTGACGCCAAGCTCACCTCAGTGTGCCAGCTAACAGTTGTCTCTCAGAAGCTGTGAGATTTTAAAGGGGGATGGCATTCTCTCAAGGTAATCCTTGGACAAACCCAGTGATGCAAAGCTGAAATCTTGCTGTGGTTAATTTAAAACTGCAAGAGCGGGTGTCGCACTGGGCATGGTGCCTCATACCTATAATTCTAGCACTTGGGAGGCTGAGGCAGGAGGATTGCAGTGAGTTTGAGGCCTGGGCTACACAGTGAGCTCAAGGCCAGCCTGAACTACATAGTGAAACCCTGTCTTTCCAAACAACAAAAACAAAACACCAGACGTTGCAGTACAAAAATGTAAAAAAAAAAAAAAAAAAAAAAATTCTCCCAAAAAAGAGGTGATGGAAGAAAAGAATCCTGGTCCTTACCCATCCACAGCCATTCCTCTCTATCCCATCTCAGTCCCCCACAGTCACAGAAATTTGGTGAAATCTGTGATCACTGACACTCATACTGGAAGATGTCCAATTTCTATCATTAAGCGTGCAAAGGGGATTCTAGAACAGTGTGTATAGTGTGATTCTATTTGTTCTAAAAATTGGGGATTTAGCTCAGTGGCATAAGCGCCTGCCTTGTAAGCAGGCAGTCGTGAGTTCGATCCCCGGTACCGATAAAAAAGAAAAAGACAAAAAAAAAATTGCAATATAGTGATGTGTACATATTCACATACAGGTGTGTTTATACAGACGTTGAACAGGAACTAGAAGACTTCCGAAGATGTTAACAAAGCTTTCGTGGAAGTTATGGGCACAGGGCCTTTTGTTGGTTTGCTTTGCTTTGCTCCGGTTTTTGAGATCGGGCCTCCTATGAGGCTGACCTCGAATGTACCATGTAGCGCAGGCAGGTGATCTGCCTGCCTCAGTGCTGTTTTTATTTTTCTTACAATGTTTTTTAAAGATTTGTTTTGCATAGAACAAGACCATCGGCATAGCAGAAAATAAAGTTTAAATTATTTCAAAATCAACGGCACGGAAGGGCTTGGGAAGGGTTCGTGTGGCAGGGCAGCCCAGGCCCGGCAACCCCTCCCCCAATCTCCCCTGCGCAATGGCGGGGACAGAGGAGCTACAGCTGCAGACCAGAGACGTGGCGAGGGGCCTGAGAACCAGAACACGTACCCACGAGCACGAGGGCGGTTCTGTGGAGTGACCCACGGATGACCCTCTTGGACCAAGTCTGGGCGCCAGGCGTTGTCGCCCGCCTCGCGGCCTCTCCCGCCCCACTGGCTGCCACAAGCCAGCCCGTCAGTGGTGGGCCCGGCCTCCAGGGCCTCCAGGGCGAGGCAGGTGCCTTCGGACCGCGGCCGGAGCCAGAACTCCCCGGCTCACCTCAGCCTCCCGGACCTGATTTACCACACACACACACACACACACACACACACCCTACTTTCCTGCGGTGGCGTTTTTGTTTTAATTCATCTGAACTGGTTACAAAACCATACTCCCACGAATACATAAATAATGGATAAGGGTGTGTGTGGGGGACGATGTCTTAAAGAAATTCCCGCAAGGCCTGGCAAGGCAACAGCGAATGCATTTCTGCTGTATCATATTTAACTGTTTGCAAACTTCCACATGAGGATGCGCAAGACTGCAGACACTCGGGCTCCAAGCGCACTTCCCCATCTGGGCCTAGGGGGGTCGCGAGTAGGGGAGAGGGCGGCGGCGACTAGGAGCCCGCAAGACGATGGGGAGCAGTGTAACACCGCACTGCGCCTCACCCGGCTCTGCGCAAGCCAGCCCCCCTGTCCACCGGTCTCCACTCCTGGTCCCCAACTCCAAGCAGGGCCCCTTTAAGAGGCAGCGCACGCCCCCGCCCCGCCAGTGCTCACTTTCCCTAGCAACCGCCCCGGGGGAGGGGGAGGTCCTGGCAACGGCGCGCTGGCCGGGCGGGTCACGTGACGGCCCGCCGCTGGAACGCGAACGCGCGCCCCGGCGGGGCCTGTGCGCTGCGCGCGTGCGCGAGCGGTGCAGCACCAGCCGCGGGAGCAGGGAGTATTATGGGCTGTGGGTGCCGCTGAGCAAGATGGAGCTGTCTGCAGTGGGCGAGCGGGTCTTCGCGGCCGAATCCATCATCAAGCGGCGGATCCGCAAGGTGAGCCTCCGCCCGGGCTGGTGTCAAGTCCGCGGGACCCGGGGCGAGGCGGTCCCGCTAGCCCGGCGCCCTCGGTCGCCCCCGCGCCGCCGCCTGCAAGCGTCCCGCATCTTCCCCGCCCCCACCCCCCCTTTTTTCCCCGTTCTGTTTTTCAGGGACGCATCGAGTACCTGGTGAAATGGAAGGGGTGGGCCATCAAGTGAGTGTCGCGGGGCCCAGGGCCGTGGGGGAGGGGCGGCAGCGGCTCCGGGCCGTGGGGAGGGGGTGCGCGTGAGCTCCCGGGTTTTTACGTCGGTTTGTGCACGCGTGGCCCTGCAGGTACAGTACTTGGGAGCCCGAGGAGAACATCCTGGACTCGCGGCTCATCGCCGCCTTCGAGCAGAAGTGAGTCGGGCCAGTTGGCAGGGCGCGGGCGGGAGCCGGGAGCCGGGAGGGCCGCGCGTGGGCCGGGGCCGGGGTCGGAAAGGGGCTCCCCGTAACCTCTGGTGTTTCTCGGCCGCAGGGAGAGGGAGCGTGAGCTGTATGGGCCCAAGAAGAGGGGACCCAAACCCAAAACTTTCCTGCTGAAGGTAACCTGGCGCGGCCCCAGCAGCCCCTTCTCGGGCCCCCAGCCCTGCGCTGCGCGGGGCCTGGAAGGGAGGGACAGCTCCGCGGCCGCCAGGCGGGCGGGCTTTGCAGAGGCCCCAGCTGGGCAGGGGGTGATGAGGAGCCCCCAGCACCCCTTGGCAGCAAGCCGCGGCAGGCTCAGCACACGGGGCCTGGGAGTGGGCATAATCCTCGAGGAGGGAACCAGGCTCGGTGTGCACAGGGCTCCAGGACGGGGATGGCGGAGGCCTGGGGAGGATGCCCATGGGAGGGTTTCTGCGCTGTGTTCCCTCACCTGCCCCAGCCTTGAGCGCTGGGGTTGTGCCAGGAGTGGAGCGTGAGGAGCGCGCAGGGAGGCGCTTAGGAGACCACCTGCTCCCGCCCCTGGCTTCCCGCCTGTCTCAGGGTTCGACTTGCACCCCTCCCCATCTCACTCCGGGCCCAGTTTGATTTAGATGTTAAACCACTTCGACCTGAGTTTATCAGTCAGCCTGAGCCGCAGATATCGGGCCCTGAGCCTCTCTCTCTAATCCTGGTTGGTCTGGAGGTTTAGTGAGGATGGGGTGGGGAAAGTACAGCCTGTTTACATTGGCAAGGGAGGGAAGAACTTCCAGAGGAAGCCATCTTAGGGTCTTGGGGATGTTGGTGAGGAATTGCAGAGTCTAGGAAAGAGAACAAGATGACAGGCAAGGCCTACGGAAGGACCCCCTGGGCCAGCTCAGCCTCCCTGGAGGACTAAGGTGCATCCAGGCCCAGACCACCCAGCAGCTAGTAATTTTGTGGCTTTCCCCACCCAACCGGGAGAGCTTTTTTTGGAGAAGAGACTGCAGCGTGCAGAACCTGTAAATCTCCAGTTTGTCCAAAAGGCTCAAAGCCCATCCAGAGTGTGGGGTGGGCCTGTCCTCCTGCCCACTGTGCCGCCGCCCCCAGCCATAGGACCGTGTGTGTAGGGTTTGCTTTGGCCTTAATGCAGAAGTGGGAAAATGTTGGCTTTCCAGAATTTCATATTTCTACGTCCCCCGCCCCAGTCACTGCACATCTTGGGGGATCTGCTGAGCTACCTTAACTCTGGTGCTTCGCAGCAGGAGGGATGGGGCGGAGCAGCTGGAAGGCTATGACAGCCTCTCAACGCATCTGGAGCGCCCTCTAGTGGCGATGCGAGTGATGCTCGGGCCTAAAAATCACAAAACACCTTTTAAAAAACATCTTTTCTTGATGGTTCATTCCTGAGCTGATTTATGGACCCATTACCGTGCTGAGCCCTCTGCATGAATCCTTTAATTCTCACAACCCTATGAAGTGAGGAATGGTCACCCATTTCATAAATTAAAAACCGAGGCCCATCCAGCTGTGGTAGTGCACACCTGTACCCCCAGCACTCGGGAGGCTGTGGCAGGACGATCCCCTGAGTTCAAGGCCACCCTAAATTACATAGTGAGATCTCATCTCAAGAAAGAAAAAAAAAATCAAGGCCCAAGAGCAGACATAATTTACTTGAGATCCTGCCGCCGAGCTTCCTGGCTCCATCTTTTTCTTCTCCTGGTCCCTCAAGGAGTCAGGTTAAGGGGCAAAGGTGAAGACACACAGAAGAAATGTGGGGGTGCAGACATAGCGGGCAGGGGGTGTGGAGATCCCAAGAATGACCGTATCTTGACCTAGACCTTGAGAGCTATAGCTTGATATTTGCAAGCGGGGGAGGAGACAGCTTGGGCTGAACATTGTCTGTGACCACAAGTCAGCAGGTTACACCCAGACAGCACTTTCTGCTGGGAGCCAGGAAGGACACAGGAGCCTGTAGGATCGTTCCCATGCTTCCCATTCCACACCAGGAGAAAATGGCCAGCAAGGTTTTGTAATTTGTCAGTGGTCACAGTCACCAAGAGGCCAGGTGCTTAAACTTTTCTTGCTGTTTGCAGTGCACAGCAGCTCTCGGGGACATGCTTGTCCCCCAACTGGAGTGCTACAGTAAAGATGTTGGCTGCGATTCTTTTTAGTTCACCAGACAAATCCAGGTCTTGCTTTGAATGAATGATCAACCCCATGGAGAATGATGGCTCTTACATATTATAAAAATGATGTTATAAAAGAAAAAAATTACAAAAGTATTTCTTGTAGAAAGTTTGGGAAGCACACACTGGAAAGGGATGATTTCCCAGCCCTCTGGCGCACACCAGGTGTGAACTGAGTGCGGTGTCCAGGCAGGTACTAAGCAGGTGTCACCTGCCATCTGATTGCCACAAATGTGTGGCCGGAGGCCAGGAGGTTTATCCTGTGTTTCTGTCCACACTCACCACTGAATGCTTATAGACCTTAGTTACAGAGGCAGTGTGCAAAAGGAGTAAACAGCAATCCGGAGGCTTAGGAAGAGGGGGTCCCCTGAGTGACCAGGGGGATGCGCCTGCAATAAGCCTGGGCTTTCCCCTGCCTTTGTCTAGGAAGTGCTGTGAGGGGCTCAGTCCCTGGGGAATAGTGGGAACCCTGAGCATCCTTCCTGTGTGCTGCCACCTAGTGGCCAGAGGAATTGTAACCCAAGCAGTCCTGGGTGATGCCAACCGGTACCCAGAGGAGGCTAGCATTAAAGTGTCCCCCCTCCCTCTGTGGCCCCGCCCCAGGGGAGTAAGGACCACATTCTAAATGAAGATTTCCCTGCTTTGTTGGAAAGACAGCAAACATTCTCCCGGTGTCACTTGAGGGTCCTGCTGTCCCCCGGGTCTCCCACAAGGAAGCAGGTGAGCTCAGCCCTGGAAAGAACCTGGGACTGTTAGCAAGGCTGCCCACAATCCTTGCCTCAGTGCTGCCTACTGCCATCTGGGTATAGCGACACAAGAGTGGTTGACCTACTTGCAGGCCTGTCTCCACCAGACTGGTGCCTGGCCAGCTTGGGTTTCTGCTTGGGCTTTGGAATACATTAACCACAGCTCATTGTGAGCCAGGGCCGGGCCACGGGTGAAGCAGGCTCAGAAGGACAGGCAGAGGCGCAGGGAGCATGGAGCTGGGGCTGAGGGCCAAGAGGAAACCTAGAGGTGAGCTTTGCCAGGAGGCAGGTTGGAGCCGGAGGTCAGCCAAGACAGAGGTGGAGAGACATGGCATCAGGGACTCGCCTTTTCTGTCACCAAGAATTGGTCCCTGGAGGTATCCCGGGCTGGGCTGGGATATTCGTCAGTTTTGCTGAGCAAGGGCTGTCCTCAGGTGTCACATCCTGATTACTGACCCTGGGCAGGCCAAGGCTGACTAGAGTCTCCCCAGCCCACTCGTGGGATAGGAAAAGACAGGCTGGGGCTTGGGCCTGGCCCCACCTTAAGCAAGCAGCATCACCTCCCTGGGCCAGTGTCCTCTTCTAAGTTGGGGCCCTGTGTACCCTGTCACTCGCTTTGCATCCTCTAGATCGATGAGAAATGCCAGTGTAGGTCAAGGTCAGGGCAGCGGGAAGCCCTGAGGTCCCACCCACGCCCCTCTGCCCGCAGGCCCGGGCCCAGGCAGAGGCCCTCCGCATCAGTGATGTGCATTTCTCTGTCAAGCCGAGTGCCAGCGCTTCCTCGCCCAAGTTACACTCCAGCGCGGCCGTGCACAGGCTCAAGAAGGACATCCGCCGCTGCCACCGCATGTCCCGCCGCCCCCTGCCCCGCCCGGACCCCCAGGGCAGCAGCCCAGGCCTGCGCCCGCCCATCTCGCCCTTCTCCGAGACCGTTCGCATCATCAACCGCAAGGTGAAGCCGCGGGAGCCCAAGCGGAACCGCATCATCCTCAACCTGAAGGTGATAGACAAGGGCCCGGGCTCCGGGGGCGCCGGGCAGGGGGCCGGGGCGCTCGCCCGCCCCAAGGTCCCCTCCAGGAACCGCGTCATCGGCAAGAGCAAGAAGTTCAGCGAGAGCATCCTGCGCACGCAGATCCGCCACATGAAGTTCGGCGCCTTCGCGCTCTACAAGCCCCCGCCAGCCCCGCTGGCGCCCCCACCGGCCGGCAAGGCCGACCCGGCCGCCTCCCCGGGCCCCGGGCTGCTCCTGGCCCCGCCCGCGGCCCCCTACGACGCCCGCAGCTCCGGCTCCTCGGGCTGCCCCTCCCCCGCGCCGCAGTCCTCCTCTGACCCCGACGACACGCCCCCCAAGCTGCTCCCCGAGACCGTGAGCCCCTCCGCTCCCGAGTGGCGGGAGCCCGAGGTGCTCGACCTGTCCATCCCTCCGGAGGCCGCAGCCAGCAGCAAGCGGGCGCCTCCCTCCGATGTCGCGCCAGCCGCCGTCCAGGCACTTCCTGCGGCCCCCGAGCCCACCGGTGCCTCCTCTGAGCCCGAGGCTGGGGACTGGCGCCCGGAGATGTCGCCTTGCTCCAATGTGGTCGTCACCGATGTCACCAGCAACCTCCTGACGGTCACTATCAAGGAATTCTGCAACCCCGAGGATTTCGAGAAGGTGGCTGCCGGGGTAGCAGGTGCTGCTGGGGGCATTGGTAGCAGTGGGGTGAGCAAGTGAGGGGCGTCCCCCTCGGGAGGGGGGGTGTGGGGGGGCCCTTCCATCCGAAATCACTCTTGTGCTCCCATCCCACCTCTGCCCTTAGACCTGCCTGCCTGTGCTTCGCTTGTCTCAAATGGCTAGGTGCTGACCCAGGGATGGGGCCGGGCAGTTGGCCCCCACGAAGGCCAGTAGGTGGGGTTGGGGCCGGGCACTGAGGAAGGCTCCCTCCTGTCTCTTGGCACCGTCCCTGCCCATGCACAGTGGGGCCTTCTGTGTGGTTTCTGGGAAGACCCGGACCTGGGGTTCACCTGCCCCGCCGCACGGCCACATCCCGCCCCGGCGTCTCTCCCAGCTTGCTTCTTGCTCTCGTGTACAGCGTCTGATCTCGGTGCTAACTCGGCAGCTGAGGGGCCTTTAGGAGACCCCACCTAGGGCGGGCACAGCCCCTTTCCTCTGCCCATCTGGCAAAGCCCTGGAGTGAAAGATGAGGCCAGGTGGGTTCCTCTGCACACCAGCGAGCTTGGCAGCCACTTCGGGACCAGGCCCATACGGGCCCCTGGTGCCCACCCCTGCCGTTCTGAACCCAGAACGCATCCTGCCACCACCTCTGGGCATCTAAGGGACCTTGCAATTCTTGACCAAACGTTCTGCAAGCTCCTGCTGTAGAGACTCCAGCTGTGTGTGTGTGCCTACCCTGGGCAAGTGTATACGTGGGTCTGTGTGTGCATTGGGTGCTGGGTGCCAGCCTTTCCTGATGGCACCTTTACTACACCTCGGAACAGGGTCTTAAAGTCCTGGCCCCGGCCTGCCTTGGCAAAGTCTGGCATGGTTGGGTCTGGGCAGTTTGCTGTGGGAGCCCCAGGCCTCCTTCCAGCCCAGTGCACTGGGGGCAGTGAGCCCTGGGCCCTACTACGGAAGTGGTCAGCCTGGCTAGTTGGGCCTGGCTTGCGGTCATGGCCTGGTAGGGATTGTGGCAGAGCCAGAGTCCACACCAGCCTCCGTCCACCCAGTGGTTGGGGAGCAAGGAGGAGACCATGGAGACTTCCTAAGCATCTCTGCCTTCTCCCATTCCCTCGCTTAGGCTTCTGACCATGAGGCTTTTTCAGAGCCCAGCCTGCTCGAAGCCACGGGATGCCAGGTGCCCGGGCAGCTTCCATTGCTCTGTGCTGCCTGGGCACCAAGGTCCCCATGCCAGCAGCAGTGACCAAAGCCCTACTTTTAGGTTGGGCACTGGGAGGTAGGCCAAAGGGGAGAGACCCCATGTTCAGGGTGGCAAGGGGATTAGTTGCCGGGGGACTGGCCTACTTTTGACTACTGCCTGGGACGCAGTTGAGTGTGGCTGGCACGTTCCTGCATGTGGCTGGAGCTGGTTTCCGGGTGTGTGCAGCAGTGGGTACCTCGTTCAGAAGCAGGACAGCAAGAGGCGGGCGGGACGGGGACCTGATGAGATGGGCAGCACCTTGGTCCTTAGAGGAGGATACTTCTGCGTCTCCTGGCCGGGCTGCTGCACGGCCCCCCCTCTGCATTGCTTTGCTTGCAGGGTATAGAACAGGGGCCCTCACAGGGCTTGAGGGGTGGCCCTCCGGCCTCCCCCACCACGCCACCCTTTGTGCAGACCCTGTGACCATCCAAGTGCCAATTGGCTTTTCCTCCAAATAAGGGCTGGTATTTCTCCTCTGTCCTCAGAGGTGATTTCCCCCAACCCCTTCCCAGGTGCCACTCACCTGGGTACCCGTTACAGGTGTTTCCAGAGACCATAGAAATGTGTTTTCCTGAGAGTCTGTGTCATTGGTGACTTTTTTTGTAAAGAAGTTGTGTTTTCAGAGGTGATTTTATGACAGGAAAGTGAAAGAATTAGTTTTGCAAAAAAAAAAAAAAAAAAAGGGAAAAAGCAAAAAAAAAAAAAAAAGGAAAAAAAGAAATAGAAAAAACTATTGTGGGGTTCCTAAGGGAGTGGGGTGGGGGGAGAAAGAGATATTTAACGAGAACCTAGTAGCGTGGCATTGCACAGCCGAGGTGGCGAGGTTAGGGGGGCTGGGCCGGGCGGGGGCTGCTGGCAGTGTGGACCCAGCCTGGCCTCCGGCCACCTCCCCTCTTTAGCTCCAGGTGGGTGAGACTTCCTTGCCCAGCTGGGCCCAGACTTCCACACCCGTCCTTGTCCTTGCTTGAAGGGAAGGCAACAGCCTGTCCCAGGGGAGCTGGCCTGAAGCTGGGGTGCCAGGCAGACAGAGGCCAAGGGCTCCGAGACTCGGCAACCGCGGGGGTCTGCAGGGACCTCCACCAGCCTGTGGTTGGTGATTTTCTCCAGGAAGCCTGGTGAGTAGGCAGTTTGGTTCTTGCTGTCCTTCCTTTGCCAGCTTGTTGGGCCATCTGGTCCCTACCACTGCCATTCCATGGGAGGACAGTCCCTCCCGTCACCCCAAAGACCCTGACATCCCTGAGCTTCCCTAGCAGGAGAGGGATGCAGGCTGCACGGAGCTGTGGGCCCCTGGAGACTGTGTCGGGGTGGTGGAGAGACGGCGGTGCCATCCCTCTCCCAGGCTCTCCCAGGGGCAGCGCCTGGTGCCCACTGCCTGGAGGCAGATGCCTTCCAAGGGGCTGAGTGGGCACTGGATCCACAGCAAGCCAAGCCCCCCGCCCCCATCTCCCAGGGGGCGCAGTGCAGGCCCTGACCACACTCCTGCACGCAGCTCGGCCTCCTGCGGGCCCTCCTCTGCCCCGTGCTGCTTTCCCATTTGCCTAATTACCAAGCAGAAGTTGCAATCTGGTTTGCTTTATTTTTGTATGTGAAATAACCCCCAAAGCCCAATCTCCCACGTCCAGTATTTCGTGGGCATCAGTTATCTCCTCTTAAACGCACCCCTGCCCACCCATGTGTCACAGGAAACAGGTGGAGTCTGGTGCCTCTGGGTTGAGTAGGAAAGTGGGGACCCACCCGTCTTGTTTCTCCTCTCCCCTTGGTCTGCACTTCCACAAAGCCGTGTCGGGACGGCAAGACCTTGGCTGAGGCACTGCTGGCATCTAAGGCCCAGCGTTGCTCTGAGCACCCACAGACGCCTTTATTCTCAACTCTGGAAAGAGTAAGGTCAGAGTGAGCCTCCTGCCTCTGATTGGGGAGAGGCGGCCATTGATCAGTGGAGTAGGGCAGGAGGGATTGCACCCTACTTGAGAGGCAGCACAGCTGCTTTCCTGGGGGACGTGGCAGGCCTGTAGCCTAGGCTGCCCTGGCCTTTGGGGAACAGCCCTTTTAAGGATGGGGAACCCCAGGCCAGCACAAGGTAGTAGGCAGATGCTCGAGCCGGGCAGCTTACGGCTGGAGGGTCAGCCCAGAGCAGGAGCTTGGTCAGTCCTGGGTGTGGGGGTTACCTTCTCTGGGCACCCAAGAAGATGGCTCCCCTTCTTCTGTTTTCTGTGGTTTGGTTTTGGGGTTTTGTTTTGTTTTGTTTTTCTTTTTGCACTTCGCCCACGCTGGACAGTGGAGCCCTGGCTGGTCAGTTCTGCTCCCGGGCTCCCATGCACTAACCCAAGGCTGCCTCTTTGGGGCTTGTATGGTTTGAGGAATCACTTTTTAAAAGAAAAAAGAAGTTTAAGGGTTTTACTTTTTTGCTCTGTTTGCATCTCCTCTCAATTCAGAAAGCCCAGGATGAGGGGCTAGAGCCCCAGGAGAGGGCTCTCCGGCCCCCTTTCTTACTAACATCAGGATAGGGAGGTGGGGAGCTGGTTGGGTAGGGGTCCAGGACCGCACCTCCCAGCCCGCACATCCCCTCAAGCCTTGAAGAAGTGAGCACTCGGCTCCACCAGTGGGTGAGCACCTACTGTATGCAGAGCATCAGCTAGGCTGCGGGGGCTGCTGGTCTAGTGGGGAACCCACTCCCGCGGGGCCAGGTAGGAGGCTGCTGCCCGCCCTTGCTGGCTGTTGGGTGCAGGGCAGATGGAGATGACTTCCGTTGGTTTTAATTTAAAAACACAAAGGCCTGAAGAAATAATGTATCTTATAATTTTTTTAATTTTTGAGAAGCTCATTTAATGAATTGTGCACGAATGGATTCTATATATATAAAAATATACGTATATAGCTCTATATTTGGGGAGGGGCACTGTCTCTTTTTCTCGCGCGCATTTTTAAGATAAAGTGTCGTTGCCTTTGTCTGTGGTTCAACCATCCAGCGCCCAGCTGGCTAAACTTTGCCTCCAGTGGTCAGAGGTGGGAATGTAGTAGGCTGGCAGGAGGGGAGCGGGGAGGGTCCCCTGCCCACCCTGCCCCTCCCGGGGAGGACTTCCGTGGAAACGGAGGGTTTCTTTTGGGTGTGGGTTCGGTTCTCTTGTTTCGGGTTCAGTGAATTCTGGGCCGGGGGAGGGCAGGTTCGTGCTGATTACTCTGTCTTGTACGTTTTGTTCTGCTGCTCTTCAATATTGTATGCCAGGAAAGGGGAGTGAAAAGCCTTTTACCCCCCAAATAAATTGTCACATTCCAAAACTGTTGCCCAGGTCCCAGAGCAGGACTTGTCTGCCTCGTTTCTTGTGCTGCGACTGTGATCATGAAAAAGCATCAAGCCCCACTGAACCCCGCCTGCCACAAGCTGCAGACCAGCCCTCTGTCCCTCCCAAGGCCTCCCCCAGATGACCTGACCCAGGGGTCCAGGACACAAGGGCGGGTAACAGGCTTCCTGCAGCCTTGAGACTGCCTGGTAGGCCAGCACAGGGCGAGTAGAAGGCAGAGCCCCCCACCCCACCCCAGTTGGAATAGCAGCACTCTCAGAAGGGGCCATGGGGCTGGCACAGGCCAGGAAGGGCACAGCAGTCATTGCCAGTGGTCCCCAGTTTGATGCCATGCATTCTTGTAACAAGCAGCTCTTCACAGCTCTGAAGGGGAGAACTCTGTGCCCTCCTCGGTGAGCTGGTGACATGAGGAGCACTGTCCCCACCTGTAACAGCTGCTTCTGTGCCTTCCCGCTCCATGTTGCCTCCCAGCTGGCCACCACATTGGCACCATGAGCACCTGCCTCCTCTGTGTTCTGTTCCCAGAAAGCCCTCATTCGGTACTTTCTGAAAACCCTGCGTTTCCAGTGCACCTGCTGCACGCAGCCTCAGTGAGCCCCACACCTACGTGGCCCAGGTCCCTGGCCTGTGCAAGAGGAGGTCGGGTGGAGCAAGGGTTGGCTCATCTGCTCCGTGGCTCATCTGTCACCTTGCCCCATCTCTCCCGACCTCTGTGCTTTCAGGAATCAAGGACCTGGGTCCCCTTGGGGGGCAGCTGTATCCTGAAACTGGTCAGGGCTGTCTCTTACTGCCCCTGCTAAGCTGCTAAGTCTGCTTAATGGTTGAAGGTTAATGAGCGTGACCATGGCAACTCTTGGAGAAGTGGAGGCTTTGTGATGAGAACAAGAGCACTGATTGGCTGAAAATACGCAGTGCTTAGCGAGCTGACACACCCCATCCCACTGGGGAGGAGGCAGGTGGAGGGAGGATCAGGGGTCTGGGGCAAGAACACTGCCCTCACCCCATGCTGGGAACTGAGCCCAGGCAAGCACCATACTGACCCACATCTCTGGCCTGAGGATGACTGTTTTGCAAAACTATTGTGTGATGTTTTTTGCTTTGTTTTGTTTTGTTTTGTTTTATTTTGTTTTGGTACCAGGGGTCGAACTCAGGACCTTGCACTTGCCAGGCAGGCGCTTACGTCACTGAGCTAGATCCCCAGCTCTGCCATGTTTTTGAAATTGAAACTTGAATGGTTTCATTGGTCCTTGTCAAGCTGTGCCCAGAGTGAGAGAGGAGGCAGATGTCATCAAAATGTCAAGGCCCCCTCCCAGGCCAGAAAGGAGCCTGTGGACTGAGTCACTGCCCTGTTTTGTTGCAGCTGCTGGCTTCTGAAGGAAGACATTTCAAAGGGCTGTGCAGCCCGCAGAGGCCGGGCACCGGGGCACCTGGCCCACAGCAGTGGGTAGCAAAGAAAGCGACAGCAGTGGCCTGGCCTCCATCCTCCGAGTGCTCTGAGTGACTTCACAGGAAGCTGTGAGCTTAGGACAGTGCTATATCAGAACAGAGGCCCCCGGGTGTGACAGGAAATGACCCTCTCAAAAGATAATGAGGCATGGGAGCTGGCTGAGCAGCAGGCACAGTGAGATGTGGCCAGTGGCAAGGAACATGTGGAATATTTGGGATTTAGTAATTGGTCACCTTTAGAATGTTCTAGAAGGAACTTCTAGAAAGGTAGCTGGGTATCAACTGTAGACAAAGAAGCTGGCTGAGATGCAGCAGAAACGGGTGTTGCTTCCTTCTCAGGGAACTTGGCAAGGAGGTGGCGTGAGGACAAGGTCAGTTTGGTTTGGGACACACTGGGAGTGAATCAGGCAGAGGGCCCGCAGGATCTTCACACATGAATTCAAGGCCCAGAGCAGGTTCCTGCCCACCGCAGGGAAAGCTGGAGGAGGCTGGTCCTGGCTGTACCTCAGCTCTGCGGTGCCAGTCACTGGCCACCCTTTAAGACAACTAGAGACTTGGGTGCTTGGCTCTGGGGACCACTGGGAAACTTCAGTGTGCCACCCCTACCCCCAGCCTCATGCCTTTCATCTCAGTGTACAGCTGGGTAAAATGAGGCGTGGGGCTGAGGGATGATCAACTGCATCTACAGGTGAGGACGTGGGGTCTGGGAGGTTTAGGAGGGGGCAGTTCCTCAAGGTCTGCAGATAGAGGAATTGGATAGAGTCTGTCACACCTCACAACATTAGAGACAAATATCTGAGTTTCCAAGATACTAAAAAAATAAAAATAAAGAAAAATAAAGCTCTTCAGGGACCTGAAACAAAAAGCCAGAAATCAGAACGGCAAGCAGGTGTTAATCCCTTGGGTGCCGTGCAAGGTGGGGGGCCTGGGGGCCAGAGTGCAGGAAGGGGTGAGGTGGCCTTTGCTGATCTCGGGGACCAAGGATTTTACATCTCTGTAACAACAAGAGACAAGGCCTAGGACCTTGCCAGCAGCGACGCCAAATGAAAATGACCGAATCAAAGTGGACCCACGTCCTCCGTGAAAACGCAAACGTGGGGCAGAGAGAATCGCTGTCCTGCCAAGGCACTGTCAGAGATGTTGGCTGTCACTTTCCTGGCACTTTTGAAACATAAAAAAGAAATCTCTCGAGAAATGAGAGGTCTAGGCCTGCCCTAACACAAGTGTGAATTTGGGTTTCTCACGTGGCCTCGGGACTCCCGAAGCTTGAAATTAATATAAGAAAACAAGCCCAGGTGGCAACTCACTGGAGGCCGGCCGCAATGCCACTGCCACGTGGGAGTCTCCCAGATGCAGCCTTTGGGAAGGTGAGCTCATTGTAAAATGACAGAAGCAAGCTGCATCTGGCGGGAAAACAATCCATACACAATTCTGCACCCAACACACTTTTCACATGTGCACTGAAGATTTCAAACAATTATCATGTGTCCCAGAGCACAAACATAGAGCAAACCTCAGTAAATTTCAAGAAACTGACAGCAGGGTTCATGTGAATTAGGTAAAAAAAAAAAAAAAAAAAAAAAAAAGCAATAGCACACAGTAATTAATATCATACTGGCCTAAAGACAGCCAGGTAGCCCAAGGGAATGCAACAGGCCAGATGCCGCCCTCCTCTACCCATGGTCATGCGGTCTTCGCTAAGAATTGCAAAGGTATTCAACGGAGAGAGACACTCTTAACAAATTGTGCCAGGAAAACTGGATATCCTTATGCAAAAGAGCTAAGTGTGTCCTTTTTAAACACCCTGTAAGGTTGGTCATTGCTCAGGGTCCATGGGGATGACGCCAGGCCCCCTCACTATACTAAAACCCATGGATGTTCAAGTCCCCTGTGTAAAAAAGCATAGTATTCCCATGTAACCTGGGTACATGCTCCTAAAGACTTCAGATCACTTCTAGATTACTTACAATGTCTAATACTATGTAGGGCTATAGAATACTATTATCTACTGTGTCGTTTAGAGCATAATATAAAGGAGGTTGTTTGTATGTGTTCAGTACAAATGCTCTCCCTCCTTCCTTCCCTCCCTCCTTCCTTCCCTCCCTCCTTCCTTCTTTTCTTGATTAGTATTTTTGATCAGTGATTGGCTGAATCCATGGATATGGAACCCACAGGTATGAAGGGTAGGTACAACTATACAACACTGAACTCAAAATGGATCAAAAACCTGAACAGAAGGCCTAAGACTATAAAACTTAGAATAAAATACAGCTCAAAGGCTTCATGACATGGTGCACGCCTGTAATCCCAGAACTCGGGAGGCTGAGGCAGGAGGCTCATTGCAAATTTGAGACCGGCCTGGGCTACACGGTGAGCTAAAGGCAGCCTGAACTGCTAGTGAGACTCAAAAAGACCAAGAAAAAAGAGACTTCATGACATTAGATTTGGCAGTGATTTCTTAGGTATAACTGTACTTTCTCTAGTAAGTTGGTGCTTACTAGAGAAACACTTAATGCAACATATACAAATATATGTAAGAATTTACAAGGTTAGCTCACAGTGCCCGCTCCCAGAGTCCGAGGTGGAAGGGTGCAGAGGGTCTGTATGCACACTAGAAATCCGGAGGGTCCAGTCCAAGGTGTGGTGTCCCTGCAGGTGCAAATCAGGAGGCTGCAGGGTCTGGACTGGAAGCAGGAGATGGTGTCCAAGTTGAAGGCAAAGCCTGGAGCCTCCAAGGAGGCAGCAGCAGCCTTCCTTGTTCCACCTTGTTCCACCTTTCTGGTGACAGTCCTCCCTCGGGGGACTCTCCCACAGCCAGAACTATGCTAAGCCAGCTTTCTCGGGCATTTCTTGCTCAAGTTGATACAGTTAACTAACACAAACACCCAAGGCACAGGCAACACAAGCTAACCTAAAAGGGGCTGGAGATTTAGCTCAGCAGCATAAGTGCCTGCTTGGCAAAAGCGAGTTTGTGAGTTCGACCCTCAGTACAAACAAATAAACTAAATTGATCTGTGTTGTGATATTTTTAAAATTTTGTGTATCAAAAGCACTACCCACTGTAAATGGCAACACAGACTGGGAGAAGATGCTTCCAAATCATACACTGGATAAGAGATTAACATCCACAATACAAAGGAAGCCTACAACCCAAGGACACAAAAGTCAATGTAAAAATGGTCAAAGAACATTATGGTAGCCACCGTTGATCTCCTGTTGTCTTGCTTTAAGATCCTGTGTCACTTAACATTGTTTTCTTCTGACCTGCTTTGTTTTGTTTTGTTATGTTTTACCCTCTTTAAAAAAAGGTCAAAGAACTCAAAAGGCATGTTTCAAAAAAGAAAATGATACACAGGTGGTCAATAAACACTTGGGAAGATATTCACTGATCATTAGGGAAATGTAACTAAAATCCACAATGAGATAGTGCTTCAGATCTCCCCAAGTAAAAAGCCAGACCAAAATAAAACATGATCATAAATTAAATAGATCAATCACAAAAAGACAAAAACCGTCTCTGCTTACACGAGATACTTACAATCGCTAAAGTCAGACAACAGGGTGAGGGGGCCAGGGGCTGGGGGGCGGGTTGGAGTTGGGAGTTAAGTGTTCAATGGGGGCAGAGTTTGAATTCTACAAGGTGAAGGTGGTGGTGGTGCTGGTTGTACCTTAGCAAAGTGTTTAATATCACAGATCTGCTTCCAAAAAGACGGCAAATTTTATGTTGCATATTTAACCTTGATAAAAAAATGGGGGGGGGCCACATAACAAGACCATAAGAAAAAGATAGCTAAACAACAAAACTTCATATGTGACCATGAGCTCTCATTGTTGCTGTGCATGGGCTCAGGCTTCTGACATCTGTGCAGGACAGTGACTTCTGAGGATGCATGTGACGGTGCCTGATTGGAAAGAGACACACAGGAGGTGCTCAGCCAATCTGCGGGACTGGATGGGAACAGGACCCTCTGATCCTGCCACGGTATGTGGCCTTCATTAGAGCATCTTGGGACTGGAGTCTTTTCTACCATTTACAAAGGCTGAGCGCGCTCGGAACATGGCCATGATCAGCGCTTCCAGTGAAATGCCAGCCCGCAGCAGCCAGCCTTTGTGAGTAAGCTGGAGGCGGGTGGGCCGTGCAGAGGGAACAAGAACAAAGCCAGGTGGAGGGTTTCTGGGTCCTGTGAGCCCCTGCCGCCTGCCCTGCCCTGCCCTTCCTGCCTCTTGCTCTAAACCCCACCTCCAACAGCCAGCTCTTGGGATGGAGCTGGAGGCCCAAGAGGCCTCCCCTGAGGCTCAGAGACTCACAGCTGGGAGCAAGGAAATGGGAAGAGTTTTACAAAAGGTAAATGTGGACTCTGTCCCCCGAAGGGGTTCATATGCGTTTGCCACCTCCCCGGCTCCCTCGGGGTCCGTGGGCTGCAGGCCTGGACTCCCATGACAGTGCATCCAGATGACATGCTGCTCTGGTCACCTCCGAGTTCCCCTCCAGAGCTGGTCCACCTGCCTGCCCTTCAAACCCAGGCACCATAGAGACTCCTGCCTGGGCCACAGGCAGCCTGGTTGAGGCCACTTGGCCACATCTCTCCAGGCCTCAGTGCTGCTCAGCTGGAAGGAGGACAGGATGTCCCACCTCGAAGTTATTTGGAGACTTAGGGGGACTGCTGGGTTAGAAGAGACTCCGTCTAGATCTGTGCGCCCAGATTCCACTGCTCCTCTACTTCCCAGCTGCTGGCCCACCAGCTCTGCAGGTCCCCTTGCTGCGTAACAGGCCAAGGAGAGCAGAAAATCAGCAGCTGTGTCTGGGCTTGCTAGTTACCCGCTCCTACTTTAATGGGAAATAAGACACGCTGACTTCACAAGGACTGACTTGTTAAACAGCTACAAACTTCAAAGCACAGTTCAAAATAAACAAAGAAACCATAGCTCCCCCTCCCCACGGGCAGATGAGGAAACCCAGGCCCAGAGGGGGCGGGGGTAACTGCTCAGAGGAGGGAAATGGTGGAGCAGGAGTTTGACCCCACATGGCCAGGCTTACCCACTACGCCACACATTGCTCACAGTCACAGGAGTGGGACTGCCTGGCCTGCTGTGATCCTGGGCATGCAGGGAACCTGTTCTGTGCCTTGATTTCCCCTTCTCCAAAACAACTGCGTGCTCCATGAGCCAGGCTGCGAACTGCTTTCCAGGGTCACTGTCGCATGAAATCTCCCATGGTGCAGCTGGAGACAATGCAGACTGAGGTTGAGTCACTAGCTGCAGGGCACACATTTGAGATTGAAACCCAAAGGCCAAACTTTCAACCACTCTGCCTTAGCTCAGTGTGACCTCCATGAAATGCCACTCTCAGAACCGTCTCCCAGCTGCAGATGTCCCCCTGGCTGCCTGACTCACCCGGCCCGATGGGAGCCAGGACCCAGTGCTGTGTGAGTCACTCCTTTCCAGCCGGCCACCAGTGTTTGTGACTAACTGACCCCTGATGGCAATGTCGCTTTGATCTGTCCCTGCTGTTCCCATCCAGCCCAGACCCCGGAGGCTGAGGACAGTGGATATTACGTACCTGCTTCCAAGTGCAGAAGGGGAAAAAATGTTCTCTCAACCCTGACTAAGGCCAGAGGTGCAGCAGGAGGCTGGAGGCGGAGGTGTATTTGGACACAGTTGGTGGCATTGCTTCTGCCACCTCAAGGCAAGAGAGGGGCTGCAGGGCCTCAGACAGCACGGGACAGAAAGATGGGACAGAAAGCTGGTTATGGTGCCCTGCTTTTACAAGGCAGGGACCTGGCTGCTTTGGGATGAGCCTGCTACCCTGGCAGGTGACATTATCAGGATAGATTGATCCTGTTAGATGGACCCTCCCAAAACAGGCGTTGAAGGGAGGTCTCAAGCAGCCAGCCAGACAGAGGAGACTTTGCCCAGGTAGAATGTAGGTAGGGTTGCCTAGTGACAGGGTCTCTACAGACCCTGAGCAGTGCCCCTAATGAGAAGGAGCCAGGCACCTGAGAGCATCCATCCTCCCGACACCCCCTCATCTCCCTCTTTGGAGAAGCCAGACTCCACCCACAGGGGAAGAAGACGGGGTCAGCAGAACAGGGTGACAAGGTGACCCCTTGGGAGAGACTCAAGCACTGCTCCTCCAGCCATGAGCTGATCCCCCTAACGGCCCTCCTGACGCCCATCTGAGTGACCTGAAGGGAGCACCAGCTTCTCCAGTTCAGCATCATCATCAGCGACCTGGGGATGTGACGGCCATGCTCTTGTTGCAGCAGGGTTTGTGAGGCGGAAGTGCAGGGGCATTCCTCTCGGTCACGATCTCCTCCTCCCTGTATAATCCTGGGAAGTTCCCTTTGCCTCCCCACTTTGCACTTTCTATGCCTGGAAGCCACATCACGTGTGGGTACAATTTGCCAGTGGCTATGTTACTGCTGATGGCTGACAAACATCAGAGACTGTACCCTGGGGTACAGTCATGGAGCTCAGGGGTCAGCATCAGGGAGGGGCCCGGCCTGCAGGCCCTCCCAACGCCCTTGGACCCAAGCACCATCCCTTCTTCCAGCCTGAGAGTGTCCCCAATCTGCCCCCACCCACTTCTCCAGCTCACTTGGGTACTCCAAGCAGACCAGGGAACAGATGGCATCTGAGGAGTCACTGCCAGGCCACCAGGCAAAGTCCCAGGACCCTGACTTTGCTGTCAGCAGCTCAAGGTGTAACAGGGTAGGAAACCCTAAGAGCAGTGTCTGAGGAATCCTAGGGCCACGGGAACACTGAAGACAGCACCAACAGCCCCTGCATTCCATGGTGCCTGCGCGCTCCCTGGATCCCAGTGACCCATGTGTGGGAAGCGAGGTGGTGGCCTCAGGAAGTCCATGGACTCGCTGGGGAAACACAAGCTGTAGGTCAGTGCAGGAGAACCTGGCATGAGAACCCTGGGTGAGAGGAAACGGGGCTGCAGTGGCAGGTGGGGTTCCGGGAGGGTCCCTGGAGAGGGGGGATGCTTCTCAGCTTGTCTTGGATGCTTCCTCTTCAGGTGGGGTCAGACCAGCTCGCTGAGGGAGATAGTGAGCCCGGGAGATGTGAGGTCTGAACCTCTAGGTGTCATGCCAGCTGTGCAGCCCTGGCCTGGGTCTCCGGGCTGAAAATGAACCTTTCTGAGCTTCAGTTTTCTCATCTGTGAAATGGAAACAATTGCAACGGTGCCGAGGCTTGGCACTGGTGGGAAAGAATCCAGAGGAGGGAGAGACCAGCTCTGGGGCCATCAGCTGCCCAGGAGTGCCCCAAGCCCCAGCCTGGCTCCTGGCTCCTCCTGGCCCGTCTCTCCTAAGCCTGGACCCAGGTGCACCATCTCCAGCCAACTCCCGCAAGGAGGACATGAGTTTCCTCCTGTTCTCAGCCCTCCCGAGCGCGTGCAGGAGCAGATGTCCTGCTTCCTGCCCAAGCCCGAGAGCTGAGTTGGCTCCTTCTGCTGCTTGCAGGGAGGCAGAGACTCTGGATGGAAATCTCTGGGCTTCCCTGGGGAAGAAAACCCTCTGCCCTGGCTTCCATCCTCATCCCAGCATCCACCACGAACCCGCAAACATTTCTGGACCCTCGTGAGCCGTGCTCCCTTGTGGGAGGCCCCAGACTGGAGTGTGTTAACTGAATACATGTCTGTGCCTTAGTCTAAATGATTTTCTACCCTGCTCACAACGCATCCAGGAGGGGAACCAGGAAAGGGTAGTTTAATGGAGTCAGGCATGGAGCCTCTTGGAGAATGAAAGGCAAGGAAGAAAAGAAGGAAAATCACTGAGCACCTAATTTAGAGGAATGAACCAGGAAACGGGTAGGATGTCCTGGGCACTCACTAAGTGCCTGGCACTGGGTTATGACAGCTGCAGGGAACAGTGGCCCATGCTGGCATCCTGGGGCGTCTACACACAGCCTCTTACCTGGCCGTATTCAATTCCCAGCCCATCTCTCCGGGTGGGCACCTGTGCCTCCACCTGCTGATGAGGAGTCTGAGGCAGCCGCGGGCCACACACCAGACCTGCTGGAGTCTGAACCGGGAGCTTGGGGATGGAGATGCTCAGAGCAGACACAGGTGGCTCCCTGACCCCAGATGCTGCTTCTCCATCTTCTGGGGAAAAGAAACAAGAGACCCTGAAGGTCTGAGCATCCAAAAGTACCAGGCCTGCAACAGGGAGGAGGTGTCACTGCTGGTCCCTGTCCCCCAGGAGCAGCTGGTCTGCAGGGGAAGGCAGGAAGGAGGTACTACTGTAGGAACAGCCCGAGGGGCCAAAGGGACAGACACAAAGACACGAGTGGCCAGCATCTGTTCCACACCAGCATCAAGTCAGGCTTTGGGGGATCACAAGGGTGGCCCACGGTGATGGTCTGCCAAAGACAAAGAGGTTTCCTGGGATGCAGGACTCTGCCCCAAACTGGGAAAATTCACCCGGCTCCGGTAGGTCACCCTGTGTTCCTGTTCCCCCTGGCCAGCCAAGAGCTTGTAGCAGGAACTGCCATTTACTGCACAAAGAGCCAACCTCCCACCCTTCAGGGGCGACTGGGTTACATCTGCCCACCTCCACTTCCGCTCCACCCCTCTTTAAAAATTCATCTCAGCTCAACAGACGCTCATTGAGAAGCCGAGCTGCACCAAGGGTTTTAGTGGCTCTGGAGAGTGAAAGAACATTCTTCCTGGCTATCAGCAGGGACAGTGACTAAGGGGCAGCCAGAGGGAGGGAGAGGAGGAGACAGAGGGTGGATTCCTCCCCACCCTGCAGCCAGCGGCCAGGGCCACAGCTCACCCCCCTGCCCTCTGCTGAGAGGCCTTGCGCTGCTGCTCTCTGATGCCAAGGGCAGAGGAGGATCTTGACCATGCAGGGGACACTGTGGGTGGCTCCGTCCAGCTTCACAGTACACCCCAACTTCTGAGCTAAGCCCATGCTCTTTGGGGCTGCTCCCAGCCTGGATCAACTTGATCCAGGAGCTCGCTATCGTTGGCCAAGACTCAGCTGTACCTGCAATGAAGCTCCGAGGTACTCCCTGCCCGTTTCTGCCTCCTCCCATTTTTCTTTTGACTTTTTTCCCCCTTGGTGGAAGGGATGGTACCCAGGGCATTAGCACTGACCCGCACACATCCCAGCCTTTTTTACTGGGAGTGGGACAGGGTCTCCTTGAGTCACTAAGCTGCCCAGGCTGTGATCAAACTTGTGATCATCTGATTCAGCCTCCCAGAGTGCTGGGGCTACAGTCAATAAGCCACCATTCTGCTTGGTCTTCCTTCTTCTAGAACACACTGCCCTCATCATGTTGCCTCAGGGCCTTTGCACTATCTGTTCTTTCTACTTAAAACAATCCATTGCCCCGATTTCTGCACAGCTGGTTTCTCAGGTAATTTGGGTCCCAGCTCAAACACGGGCCCTTTCTGATGACCCTGTAAACCTCTCAACTCCCCTGTATTTATAGTGCCCTTTAACTTCCTTTCATATCACTTTAAAATTGTGCTTTGTGATCTTCATTACAGTCATAAATTGACTTTTATTTAATTATTCATTTCCTCTCCGCCTGCCTCCCCATTAGAATATAAACTCTGAGCTCATCTCATCCCCTCCTCAGTGCCTGGCACTCTGCCTGTCACAAAGATGGTCTAAGAACATTTTTAAATGAATGGCTATATTCGTTATTTACTCCAAAATTCCCTTGCCCGGAAAATGGAATGAAAGTGAACAAACAAAACCACACCAGGAGATGTGAGATGCAAGATGGAAAATGTGAGGGCTTTTGTGAAGGTCCCCTGATGAATCCTAAGTTAGATTCAACGGGGTCCACCCCAGAGCCCGGGAGAGAAGGGTGCAGAGACCTCTGCGTCCTCGGCTCCCTGTTCTGCGCCCCAGCAGCACCACCTGTGGGGAATGAGTCCCCAAAACTCTCCAGCATCCTACCTGGGGCTTCATGCTGCAGGCTGGAGTTAGGGAAGGGGGGAATGGCATTGCATGTGAAGAAAGACAGAGAGGTGACACTGCATGCTGCGGTCCTGAGCTCATTCGCACCTCGAATTTGGGGTTTTTGGGCTGGGGGTATAGCTCAGCTCAGCGGCACAGCACTGCCTGGCAAGCTGAGGTCATGAGTTGATCTCCGGTACAAACCAACCAACCATCTGGGGTTGCTGCAGGCGATGAGGGATCGGATGAGCCTAGAATGAGTGGCATTTAGATCAAGCCCAGGAAAGCTGACATAAGACTTGAAGTTTAGTTTAGGGCTGGGATTTAGCTCAGCGGCATAAGCGCCTGCCTTGCAAGTGCGTAGTTGTGAGTTCGATCCCCGGTACCAAAAAAAAAAAGACCCGAAGTTTATTGCGGTTTTCCACATCCTCCTCCGACCCCTCACTCAGCAAACTGAGGCAGCATCCTGACCCCTAAAACGCCCAAGAGTTGCCTACTTGCAAATTCACAAGGGAGCCTTGTGCTCACGGGTGCTGGCAGGAGGCTCAGGCCTGGGGACAGCTAAAGGGCACCGGACAGTGTGAACATCATGAGTTCCCACACAGGGAGGGGTAGTCAGGTGCCGCTTGTGGATTTGGCACACACAGCAGGTGGCATCACACAGACACAGCAGGGTGGCATTACAGCCCTGAAACCTCGGCTCAGGCTTTCCCTGCCTCACAGCTGCAAGCTGCCCTGCTGGGCTTGTGTCCCAGAGACACGGGTTCTATAGCTCCGATCAGAGAACAAGCCCGCCCTCTGGACCCGAGAATCACTCCTCCCTCTTGCAAAGCAGTTCAGCATACTCAGCAGACGTCTTGGACAAGATGGGGCCATGTGTCACTCATCCACAGGGGAGTAACATGCTCCTGTCACAGGTTTTAAAGTCAGGCCAGGGGATACACAGACAGATGGGCACAGGATTCGACTCCAGCCCCTGGACACCTTTATCCTCCGACTTTCACGGAGCAGCTCAGGGAAAGCCAAGACCATCTGATGCCCAAGTGACAGTGGCTCTTCTGTCCCTGGCACAACTCCCTCCCTCTCACAGCCTCTCCTAGTGACAATCTCCTGGGGATGCTCCCTGGGTGCTGCTGTCTCCACAGGACACAGGAGTTGTACCGAGAGCCCCAGAACTTCATCCAGGACATCAGGGCCTACACTTTTTTCCAAGACACTTTCTCCAAGCTGTGCTGCTGGGCTAGGTTTTGGGTCCCTGCTTCAGTGAGTCCTAAGTTGCATCCCCCTGCCCAAGGCTCACTGTACACAGAACTCACGCTTGCTGTGCTCCTATGTCATGGCTTAGAACTGGATGAAAACCCCTGACACCCACAGATGGTGGACAGCATCCCCATGGGCTTGAAGCACATGTCTAGGGACCACTGGACAGTGTCCCAGTGGCTCGACAGGGTCCTTCCCTGCCAGTTGTTGCCTCTTCAGAAATGTTCTAGTGTTGCCATGACTGCCACCAGCACTCTGCAAAGACCATTCAAGACCACCATAGTGGCCATGGTGGGCCACAGATTCAGACTGGAGCTTCCCTGAAGGTCAAGAATGCAGGCGTGCAAGAAGAGGCCTGGGTTAGCAACTCCCATGGGCACAGGCCACAGCAGGACACCCACGGCCCTCCCCAAGCCCTTCCAGCCCTGGGAATCCACGCTGGCCAGGGACAGCCCTGTGGGAAAGTGGAATGGAACGGCACTGTGCAGTAGGATTTTTCTTCCTAATGCTTTTAATTATTAAGTTAATTTTCAACAAAATACACAAAGGCAGTTTTGACACCCTCCCTTCCTGCCCACCCTTCTCCCCGCAATGGCCCTGCTCCCACCTGCTCCTCCTGCCCACCAGGGCTCCTCCTACCTGTCACCCTCATGCAGAGGACAAGGAGGTGGCAGGGGCCTCTCCCAGACCTCTGATGTCTGCGTGCCCTAAGGTAGGGTTTCTGCTCCTCCCTGGAGCCACAGAAAGGTTTTCTGTGATGATGAAAGTGGAGGGGGGTGAACCATTGCCCCTTGGGGAGGCAGGTGGCAGGCAGGTGGCCGGAGAATAAACCGAATTAAAGGTCAGATATCCCCTCTGCAATGCCCCATCCTCAACGGCTCCATCCAGGAGCCTGGGCCCAGCCAACGCTGCTCGCATGGCTACCAGGTGTGTGACCTTGGCAGCAACGCGACCTCAGCGGGCCTCAGTTTCCTCATTTGCATCGTGAACAACAATTTATTACCACGCACGCAGCACAGAGCCCCAAGCAGAGGGAAACGCTCCCCAAGGCAGCCGTTGGCACCCCCTTTGCCAGGAGGAAGGAGCCCGGAGCACAGCAGGGGAGGGTCCTGGCTGCACCCCCAGTCCGGCAGGGAAGGGGTGCGGGGCTGGGCCAGGGCCGGCCGGGTGGGGGAGCGAGTGGGGCGGGGCCGCCGCGCCCGCCGCCTTCTCCTCCTCCGCCGCGCGCCCGCCCGGGCTCAGAGCGGCGGCAGCAGCGGCCGCGGAGGCAGCTCCGGCTCGGCTCCCGCTCCGGCTCCCGCGCTCCCGGGCCCCGCGCCCCGACCCCTCCGCCGCGCCTGCCGGGGCCTCGCGCGCCCCGCCGCAGCCTCACGCTGAAGTTCCTGGCCGTGCTGCTGGCCGCGGGCATGCTGGCGTTCCTGGGTGCCGTCATCTGCATCATCGCCAGCGTGCCCCTGGCGGCCAGCCCGGCGCGGGCGCTGCCCGGCGGCGGCGGCGACAACGCCTCGGCCGCCTCGGGCGCCGGCGCGTCCCCGGGCCCGCAGCGCAGCCTGAGCGCGCTGCACGGCTTGGGCGGCTCGGCCGGGCCCTCCGCGCTGCCCGGGGCGCCGGCCTCCAGCGCGCACCCGCTGCCCCCCGGGCCGCTCTTCAGCCGCTTCCTGTGCACGCCGCTGGCGGCCGCCTGCCCGTCGGGGACCGAGCAGGGCGACGCGGCGGCGGCGGCGGCGGGCGAGCGCGAGGAGCTGCTGCTGCTGCAGAGCACGGCCGAGCAGCTGCGCCAGACGGCGCTGCAGCAGGAGGCGCGCATCCGCGCCGACCAGGACACCATCCGCGAGCTCACCGGCAAGCTGGGCCGCTGCGAGAGCGGCCTGCCGCGCGGCCTGCAGGACCCCGGGCCCCGCCGCGACACCATGGCCGACGGCGCCTGGGACTCGCCCGCGCTCGTGCTGGAGCTGGAGGACGCCGTGCGCGCCCTGCGGGACCGCATCGACCGCATCGAGGTGAGCCGCGCGCCCCGCGCCCGCGCCGTCGGGGAGCCGCCGGTGGGAGGGGCGCGGCCCCCGGGGACGTCGGGGGCCCCGCGGTCGCCTCGGGCCCGCGTGGCCGTGGCCGTGGCCCTGCCCCGGAGGGCGGGGATCGGGAGGGCACCGGCCTGGGACGCAGGCGAGCGTCGTCTGTCATCCTGACCGCAGCTCCCGGAGTGCGCCAGGAGGAAGGATTGGTGTTGAGCCCGTTTCCTCTCCAGGCTCCGCTCCCAGCCTCAGTCTCTGCAGTTGTGAAGTGGGTCCTCCTGATGGCAATCGATTGAAACACAGGAGTGTGGAAATGCTTGGCAGATATTAGGATCTAATTAAAGATCCCCCAAAACTGCGCCAGCCCACGCTAAGGTCCGCAGATAGGAGGCGCTGTCTGAGGAACCCAGGGTCTTCCTTTTGCATTGAGAACAGGCTGCCCCTCACCACCTCCCATCCTTGACTGAATGGGCTTAGACAGCTGACCCCTCCTCAGAAGCTCGGGTAGGGGGAGGGCCAGCCTCCGACCCCTGAAACCGGGCTCCTGGGATGGGGTGCGGTGGAGAACAGGGCCTCACCCGCTCCTTCTGCATTGCATAGGTGATCCCTGCTGAGACGTTTCTCCTTGAAGTCCCTGGGCCGCCTTACTCCTTGTAGAGAAGTGCCCAGAAGTGCAGGTTAGACCATCAGGCTGGATGCTACAAACAGCTGTGGACAGCCCTGCTGGGGGCTGATTTCTAGGCCACGAGAAAGAGCGTTAGATCTGAGGAAGAAGGGACAAAGTGCCAAGTCCTCCCTTGTTACCTGGTCCCAGACTGAATGTGGCTAGCAAGCCAGAGGGAGGAAACTCAGGGGACCCCCATCCTGAGTTAAAGTCCTGGGCAAGCAGAACAGACTGGTCCCTGTGGAAGGGTGGGGAATGAGGGTGGGGGTCCTAGAGCTAAGAACAGGAAAAAGCTCCAACTCCAAGGTTAAGGGAGGATCAGTTTTCTCACCTGTAAAGTGGGTATAAGAGCAACATGGACTTTACTGGAGCAGCAGAGGGCAAGGAGCCAGTTTCCGTAAAAGGCCAGAACAGTGCCTGGCACAGTCCTGATCAATCAATTTGAGCGGTTGCTATTTGCTCTACTTTCTAAAATACAACCAAAAATAAAAACGGGAATGCAGTCACTTTTCAGGAAACAGATTTTAGTAACGTAGAAATAATTTCACTTCTGGTCCACCTCTCTCTTCTGGCCTGCCGTGGCCCTGCCCCCCACACCCAGATGGCACAGGAGGCTCCTCCCATGTCTGGGGCTGGCAGGGCCACGCCGGCCCTGGACCCATTCCCTGGCATCTGCAGCACTTGGCAGGGTGGGCTCCCCTCCTGGGAGCCTGCTGGGGCTGGGGGGATCCTGGGATTTGGCAGCAGGTCAGGCTTCCAGACGGGTGGGGGGGCCCCGGCTTCCCCACATGCACCCTCTCCTGCTTTCCTGCGTTCTGCGTTCAGCAGACGTGGAGAAAAAAGGCAGAGGCTGCCTGGCCACTGTCCCCTTCCCAGCCTGGCCGTCCTGGGGGGCATTAGGCAGGGGTTTTGGTCTGGAGCCATCAGACTCTTGGTCTCTGCTGGATTCCTTTTGGCCACTTCTGATCTCTCCCACTGTTCTCATCCATGATCCTCTGAAGCCTCCGGACGCCCCTGCCCCGAGAGTGCTCTGGCTGAGGTCCCCAGATTGAAGAAGCAGCGAATGAAGGCTTTTCAGTCCCTCTCTTGCTGGGTCCCCTCTTTCCTCTGACCGTCCTCATTCTGTCCCACGGACCTCAGGCCACATATCCCTCTGCCCTTCTGCCTGCTCTCCCTTCTGGTCCTGTGAGGTTTGCCCGCCCCTGGGTGCCCCTCTCTTTTTCCCGGGGTGAACTCAGCCGCACCCTGAGCTTCCAGCACCCACTCCATGGTGAGCCTCGACCAGATCTGTTTCCAGACCCCCAGAGCCCACTGCCTGTGACCACCTGCCTCTGGCCGTCCCCGGCTCCCAACCACACTCTGTTCCACGCCTACTCAAAGCCAGGACCCTGCCAACATGCTTCTCGGGTGCTCTGCGGAGCTGTGCTGGGTCCTCCTGCCTCCTAGCTCAGGTCAGCTGGCCTCTGTGCTGGTCAGTCCCCTCCTCCTCTTTCTCTTCCTCTTCCAGGCAGCTCCAAGGGTCTAGGGTACAAAGTCCCCGGCCGCCCTTTGGGATCTGGCCGCCTGTCCTGCTTCTCAGTTCTCTGCCTCTGCCCAGATCTCCCCAGCGCGACCCTGCTCCTCCTGTAAGAGTCTGCACTGGGACCACCCCTCCCAGAGGTCTCCCCTGAACTCGCTGTGTCCCCTTCTCCCCCTGCCCGTGCTCCCATGATCCTCACCCAGCCGTGGCCACCACACAACTCTGATTCACCTTATCCCCTACCAGACCTGACTACAAAGGTGGGGAAGGTCAGGCTGGCCAGGGCCTCCCTATGGACTTGGGCGAAATTGGTTGTCTTGTTTATGTCTTGTTGTGATTGGAAAAAGTCGGAAGGTTTGAAGCTTCTCCCTTTTGCAGCCCCCTCCCCACCCATGTGCAGCCATCTCGCGAGCTGCTGGGTCACTACCATCTTGGTGACGTGGGGCCCTGTCCCTGTGATGTGAGCTCCTGCCTGATCTGCTCCGAGCAGAGGGCAGTGTTCTGCTTCCCTCCCGTCTGTTGCATTAGTTCTTTAGGCAGAATTCCCAGGGGTGCTATTCCTGGGTCAGAGGAGATTGACTTTTGATGATTGTGGCCAAGAACTGTCTTCCAAGAGAGCTGGACCATTTAAGTGGCAATGGGCCACGGATGCCCGACCCAGTGTCCCATTTTGGGCTAATTTGTTTATACAATAAAACTCCAAGATGGACTTAGCATTTTTTAAAACATGAACTCTGGCCTTCACCCCACCTGGCAAGCTGATTGGCTCCCCTCAACCTGGGGTGGGGGCCACGGCAGGGACATCCTGATGGGTCCCAGGGGAGCCAGGAATTTTGTGGGAACAGCGACTGTAGCTCAGAGTCACTGGGTGCCTAACGTGCACCAGACACTGCACAGATCTCATGTAACCCTCGTGCAGTCCCTTGGGGGAGGTGATATTCAGGGCACCTTTTTCAGAGAAACCAAAGTTTTGAGAGGTCAAAAAAGGGCCCCAGGTCCAGTGGTAGAATTTGTCCTTTCTGACTCCAAAGCCCTTGTTTTTCTTGTTAACTCTCGACTCCTCCGCAGGGGTGGGGCCTCACACACCTGCAAGCAGAGAGGGACAAGTGAGGGCAGTGCCGAGGCTGGGTGCTCCAAGGGGACAGCTGCGGGCTGATCCACAAAGGCTGGTCCTACTGCCTCCCGAGGTAACCCAGAGGCTGCCTGCGGGATCTTCGCTGCCACACTAACAGCAGGCCATGTTTCATAGGCACCCAGTGGCTACCTGTTAGCTAGGCAGTCTTCTGTCCTGGGAAATGGGCTCAGTGCTTGTTTGATTCTCCTTTTCTCAGCCTCAGTGTTTTTTGGCAATGGAGATTGACCCCAGGGCCTTTGCACTAAGCTACATCCCCAATCTGTTTTAGTTTTTTTTTTTTGTTTTGTTTTGTTTTTTTTGTTTTGTTTTGTTTTGTCTTTTTTTTTTTTTTTTTTTTTTTTTTTTTTTTTTTTTTTATCGGTACTGGGGATCGAACTCACAACTGCCTGCTTACAAGGCAGGTGCTTATGCCACTGAGCTAAATCCCCAGCCCCCCTGTTTTAGTTTTTATTTAGAGACAATCTCATTAAATCACTGAGTTGCCCAGGCTGGACTTGAACTTAAAAATCCTCCTTCCTTGGCCTCCCAGAGTGCCAGATTACTGCATGCAGTACCACATCCAGCTTGGCGTTAGTATTCTTATCTGTAAAGCAGCAGGATGGATGAGGTGAGGCCGCCCTGTGGATCCTTTGTCTCCTGCTCCCATCAGCAGTGGCCCCTTCATTCAGGCAAGGGACCCAGCCTTTTAAACACTACTGCCACCTACTTGCTGTTACCTCTGACAACCCCTTCTCATCTCTGACCCTCAGTTTTTCCATCTGTCAAATGGGAATTGTCGTCCTGTATTCTTTTCAACCCTTGCCCCTGGCAGGGGAAGCCCTCAAAGGGGAGACCCCCAGCTGGAAGGCACTGATTGGGCAGAAGGCTGAGCCCACCCTGAGGTCTGTTACATCCAAGATGTGCAAACATATGCATACCATACTTGCAAAGGACCCGAAGCCAGTGTGGACAGCTCCATGCTGATGTGTGCATGCACCCCAGATCAAGAGTACCAGGGATACAGCCTCCCCAGAAGGCTCAGTCATGCCTGTCTCCCCCCCACCTCCCCTGAGTCAGGGCCTTCCGCAAGGCTTCTCTGACCAGGGATCACCCTGCCCTGCCTCTGAGCTTCGGGTGCTCCTTCAAGTCTGGCTCCTGGAACAGTGGCCTGCCATTTGTCACTGGTGTTACTGTCCCATTGCACTGGACCTGTTCGCTCTGCCCCCTTCTGTGGTGGACACCCCAGCTGTGGCTGATGTCACACTGGCAGTGCCAGGGCCCCTCTGGCTGCCGTCAGCCCTCCCTTCCTCCGAATCTGTCCCCAGGATGGGCAGGCCTGGGTGGCGGAGGGCGTATATTTAGCATTAGTAGGTAGGTCCGGCTGTGCGTCTTCCCAAGTTAGCTGTGAGCGTTTGTACACCCACCTGCATGTAAACCTGGCCAGCCTGGGCTTGGGGATTTTATAGCATCGCTGGGCCCAGTGGGCGTGCGGTGGACCTGTAACTCTCCTTTGCACTGCTCCAATAATGCCTTCCCGTGTTGAAGTCTCTGCCAATGGGAACTGCAGTGAAGCCAGAGGTTAAGGGTCAGAGGTTAAGGGTCAGCCTCCTTATCAAGGGACGTACACAATGGGGTCTCCCCAGGACAGTCTTGGATGCATTGCTCCCATGGAACTCTGGGGCCAGAGACTGAGGCAACCAACCCGAAGTGGAAGCTTGTAGGTGTCCCCACAGCCCTTGTCTTACTCCAAAAGAAACGGACTCAGAGAGGCCAAGGGACTCACCCAAGGCTGAGATGCCCACCAGGATTTCTGGTCGAAGTGGGCTAGGGGTGAGTGTGCTGAGGGTTTTTAACTAGGGACCGGAGGGTGTACGGGTGGCAGATTCTCTGGCCTTCTGGAGAGGTGAGGGGATCCACCTCCAGGACCTCGAGGCCCATGAGGGTGCCCATGATGCTGCACCCCTGCTGGTCCCAGAGGGAGCCTCCTCTCCCCCCTGGCCCATTTGTCTTCTCACGAAAGCTCCAGATTGGCTGTGGAGACCAGGATGGTCCAGCTCTGCCCCTTGCGCCCTCTTCCCTGTCTGGATTGCTCCTAGGGAGGAAAGTGGGGCACAGCACAGGGCTTCCTGGCACCCCCTCTTCCCACCCTGGGCAGAGGCCTGCACAGCTGTGCTGTGGCAGGCACAAGACTCCCCGGCTCTGGGTGCTGGTGCCTGGCACTCAGCGTGAGGCAGCAGGTGCGCCCTCCTGTCAAGGGGCCTTACGAGTGATCCCAGGAGCACCCTGCCACTATCACTGTCCCCCTCTCTGGGTTCTGAGAGCTCAGATGCCTGCCCGAGTGGCTCAGCTGGTGATCGGCTCAAGCGCTGCAGCTCCCAGAAGTGCTCTGCTGGTCTCAGTAGTCACAGAGGCTAAGAATGCTCCCCACCTCGTACCAGACTTGGGTGCCAGACTTGACGTAGATTCTTTCGTGTTTTCATGACTTATATCTCAATCATTATTACCCACATCTTCCGAAGGAGGAAGCTGAGGGACAGGGTTTTAGCAGCTTGCAAAAGGCCAAGATATGATGAGTGAGCACGGACGTTGGTGATCGGGACATGGTGTCACCATACCACACGCTGGTGGAGGAATACTGAGCCTGGCCCTGGTTGCACCTGAGGGTTCTGCAGCCCTGCAGAGGAGCCCTCATGGCCTCTCCCCCTCTCCTGGATATCTGGAGGGGGAGCAGGCAGCAGGCAGAGGAGACCAGGGGGCGGGAAGAGTGTTCTGGTCAGAAGGAACAGCATGTGTGGAGGCCTGAGGGTCAGAGGAGCTCAGGGCCACTGGGGTGCTGGGAGTCCCGTAGATATGCTCCTGTAGTGAGACTAGAGGGCTGGGGGGTCTGTGTTGGAGCTGGGGGGCCACAGGGAGAGTAGTGTGGGGAGTGGAGAGATCTAGGTGTCAGCTTCTGGTGCTGTGTGGAGAAGCTCCCAAACCAGAGCAAGGACACAGCCTTGGGGGCGTCACCTGCACCCTGATGTCATCTAGCTGAGCAGGGTCACATACACAGCAGCCAGCTGCTCTGTGGGTGCCTTACTCCCCACTTAACCCCACAACGGGAAGATTTTGGGGTGGAGATGGGCAACAGCAGCCACTGCAAGAGGTGTTTAGTTGTTTCTGTCCTGAGCACGATGAAGGACATCATGCAGTGCTTGGAGACGGTGTTGTCCTTGTGGCCTGTTTTACCGATGGGGAAACTAAGGCACAGCACTTCCTTAGCTGGTGGAGCCTGGTGGGAGCTGAGCAGGACTCATGGGACGTGGAGTGACTGCACGGTTGTGACCTTGCTGCTGCCCCTGGGGCCAGGCCCTGGGCTGTCTGTCAGGCAGGGAGATGGGGCCTAACGTCCAGCCTGAAGCACACAGGGCACCCTCCCCCACTGCCCACCTGGCAGATCAGCAAACAGAGGCCCAGCCCACTGGGGAGGACTGAGAGGTGGGCACAGGCTGACATCCTCGGCTATGTGTCCTCAGGCAGGCGGCCCCTGGCTCTGAGGCTCGGTTCTCCGCTGTATAACAGGGCTCCTTCCTCCCCAGCCGGTGAGTGCTGCTGAGAAGCATCTGCCCAGCCTCCTGGGGAGCAGAGCATGGTGGTCCTGAGTGCAAAGGAGCCCAGCACATTAGCAGCTGAGCTGGAAGGAGAACCCAGTGGGAGTCCAAGCTCCCCCTTCCCCTCCCCAGCATCTTAGGCCAGGGGCCTGCTTGGCACCAGCCCAGGAACCCACGCGCCACAGCCTGCGCCCACAGCAGATGGCCAGGGGGTGGGGGAGTTTTGCTTCTGTGATTCACATGCGGGGGGCTGTGTAGATCTAGAGCCCACCTCCTCCCTGCCCTTCCTGACCACACGGCACGGGGAGGGTGCTGTGACGGGGGACAGCTTGTGCACCTCCGCCAGCTGGCGCATGTTCTATGTTCTCCTCAAAGGAAATAGTGTGTTGTAAATATCCTTCACATTCTGTCCTCCTGGCAGGCTCTTTCCCTGAGCTGGAGAAGAGATATGCTCCAGGGATACTGCGGACAGTTCAGAAAGACATCTGCCTCAGTTTCCCCAGTACTTGAATGAGAGACTGTGAAGTTTCACGTGAAGTGCCAAGGACAGGCCTGGCACTCAGGACATGGCCCTCCTGCCGAGCCTGGCACAGAGGAGTGTGGGCACGGAGACAAAACACTGCTTGGAGCCAGGGAGAGGGCAGTCCCAGGCTTCCTGCAAGTCCCTCGAGCTCCGATGCAGTTGGGAGCTGGCCCTGTCGGCCCACTGGCCCATGATGGTCAGGCAGAGGCTCGGGGTAGGGAGCTCCCCACAGCTCTTGTGGTCAGGTCTAACACTTTTCATGATGCTTCTTTTTCATCCTTCCACTTTTCCACTCATCCTTCCATCTGTCCTGGGATTGAACAAAGAGACGCTTTTGTGCCTCCATTGTCCAGGAGGGGAAACTGAGACTTTGGGGGTGGTCTGCACCAGAGCCAAGATTTTCAGGTGTGTCGAAGTGAGCTGAGCCTTCAGGATAGCAAGGATCAGTGTAGGGGGGGGGGGTTGGGTGTGCTAAGTGGCTTCTCCATGGATTCCCTGCCCCTCCTCCCTCGGCTCCGCATCTCGGGGGAGAGGACAGGCAGGCATCTGGAAGGGTGGGCAGCTGGGACCTCTCACACGGCATGTGGTGGGGGATAAAGGTGGCTTGAATCCTTCTCCTCACTTCTTCAAGGAGCCCCTTCCTGGAGCCAGGCTCAGTGACTCTATCCTGGTGACCCATTTCACGGGGCAGAGAGAGGAGGCTCTCCTCAGTCCCCACCACCAGCATTGCCATCCGATGGAGAAGGGGGTCGCCGGTACCAGAGCCCTGGCTGTTTGAGGAAACCTCACCTCTCCTGTGGGAGCTGTGAAGCTCAGCCACCACTGGAATCCTCTCTGCTGCCGACTCCTGTGACCATTTCCTGTGACTTTCACCCCAGTTTCCCTGCCCATGAAATGGGACACTGGGGACCTATATTACCAGTATGTCAAAAGACCCAGTGAGTGTCCAGCTGCAGCTGGGGTGGCAGCAGAGTGTCCCACTCAGGACTTCCCACCTCACCTGTGCTCCTGGAGCCATCTGTGGATGCTACTGAGCCAGGCGGGGAGCTGGGCCCTTCCCTGCATGCCGTCCCTCATCCCACCCAGGACCTGCAGGCTGGGAGTTCTGGGGCCCCACTTTATGGTTGAGGAACAGTGAAACCATATGCTCTTGGGGTGCAGTGGTACAGCTGGGTGTCACTCTCTGACTCTGTTGTTGGTCTCAACACTTTCCCTTCTCTCATGGCTAGAAAACAGGCTAAGAAAGAATAGGGGATGTGGTCTGTGCAACCCAGTAAAGGACCTTCAAGGCCAGAGCTGGCTCATCTGAGGCTAAGATGGTCTTCTGTACCTGTCCCAAGCTGCAGCCCCGCCCACACTGCTCCGGAAGTGCTGGGCTCTTGACTTCCTGCTCTGCCTTCGGCTTTATCATCAGCACCATGGACAGCGCCCGGCACACAGGACTTGCTCCAGGGAGAATGAACTGGGAGGATGGGGCAGGGCGCTGGGCCAGGCTGATCAGGAACTGCCCAGGCCCCTCGGGGAGAGTGGCTCATCCGTGGGGACTTCAGAGCAGGGAGAAAGCAGGATGGTGGATGCTTATAATTTGACTCCCAGACGCTTATTGAATTACTAATCTACTGATGCTTCCGTGACATACCCACCAGGGACGGGCTTTTCCAAAAGTCGAACCTGTGGTCTCATCTGCCTTCTTGTACTGGAAGGCTGGGCCCCTAGTTCCTGTCTCAGAACTCCTGACTGCTGGGTTCTTAAAACAGGACAAGGAGAGACACCATGACCTCAGCCTGGGTTGGGGTGTCAGAGTGCAACCTGGACCACGCTGCCCTAGACAGTACTTGCAATGAGCAAGCTCTGTTTACTGGCATTTGCCACTTAATCTGCCCCACAGCCCTTCCAGATAGGTGCGGTTGTCTCACAAGGAAGTAAGGTCAGAGAAATCAAGGGATTTTTCCTAGGGTCTTGCAGCAGATTGATGCCCACACTGGACCTGAGCTGGAGCTGTCTGACTCCAGAGTGTGGGTCTTTATCACATGTCTCCCTGGAAAGGCTCTGACACCTGAGACCCTGGCTTGTGCCTGTGAGTCTGTCTGGGATACCTACCGAGACCAACCACAGCCACAGAAGTGTCCCCTGAGGCCACAAACCCACAGCAACTCTTTTGCAGAGGCTGGAGATCATGGCAACAAAGCTGGCCCTGTCCTCCAGAATGTCCTGGGCTAGGTGGGGGAATGGGGTGGCAGGTGGCAGTGGAGGAGTGGAAAGGTTCCTGGTGGCTCTGGTGGGGGCTGCTGTCCATGCTGTTGGTGCTGGAAGGCCGCGTACTGATGGGCCGGTAAAAGGGGCGACCATCTTGCTTCTGCTGCTTCGTTTCCTGCAGCTCTCTCGCCAATGCCAGGCCTGGTTGCCTGCAGTTGTGTTTCTGTCCCCATTTTGCCTATGAGGACTCTGAGGCTAACCGCAGTTACCCGGCAGGGTGGTGGCACGTCAGTGCCCGGTGCCTGTCCTCGCTCATCCGTGACCCCACGCATCCTTCCTTCTCTGTGAGCAGCAGGAGCTCCCAGCTCGGGTGAACCTCTCCGCAGCCCCTGCTCCTGCGCCTGCGGTACCCACCGCCCTGCACTCCAAGATGGATGAGCTGGAGGGGCAGCTGCTGGCCAAGGTGCTGGCCCTGGAGAAGGAGCGTGCGGCCCTCAGTCACAGCAGCCACCAGCAGCGCCAGGAGATGGAGCAGGAGCTGGATGCCCTGCAGGGCCGTGTAGCCGAGCTGGAACATGGTGGGTCCCGCGGAGAGGGCAGCGCGGATCAGGCCTTGGTCGGGGGGGGGGGTCCTGAGGTGACAGGGCTGCTTGACAACATGTTGTGCTCTCCAGAGGCCAAAACTGGGCGGGAACACAAGAGAAAGACATAATATTATCATCCTCAAAGTGATCATTGGTGATCTCTGACACTACCGTGCCATAGAGTGAGCTGTGTGCTGGACACACCTGCTGACTTCTTCACTAGCTGTGCAGGGATTTTCACAGGCAAGAAACCGAAGTTCAGAGAGGCCATGTGATATCCCCAAAGTCACAGTGGCCAAGGACCTAGACCTCAAACCAGGTCTAGACTCCATAGTCACAAATTTAACCACCCACAAACACAACCTTCAACGAGTTGGGATTTTGTCATTTGTTTAACACCTAGACCTGGCACTGCCAGGGGGACAGAGAAGCATAATGGTCAGTGTGCAGATGTGGGCATCAGGAGCCCAGGCTCCAGGTTCCAGATCTGCAGATTGTTTTGTTCAAATCTCAGCTCTAGCTGTGTGACCTAGAGAGAATAACCTAATTTCTCTGTGTCAAATGTTCTCATAGGGCTGGGGATTTAGCTCAGCGGCATAAGCACCTGCCTTGCAAGCGCAAGGTTGTGAGTTTGATCCCTGGTACCGATAAAAAAAAAAAAGATGTGTAAAGAAGGGTAATAATAGTCGGAGGCTTGTTACAAGAGATGAAATAATGTATGTAAAAATGCCGAGGACAGGCTGGGAATGTAGCTTAAGGACACAAGCACCTGCCTGGTAAGACAAAGTCTTGAGTTCCATTCCTGATACCAAAAAAAACAAAAAAATTAAAATTAAACATAAAGTCAACAAAACATTTTTTAAAAATGCTTAAGATAATGCCCACCACATAAAAAGCAGTTCAGAAAGTCTAAATAGCAAGAACACTAAATAATAATATAGCTAACATTTGGTCAGCATTTCCTATGACCCAGACCCCTTATATTCTGGCCCACCCAATCTTCACACAACCCCGGGAGGGAGGAAATATTACCCCCACTTTAATGATAAAACTAAGGCTAGAGAGGATAAACTTAATTTTTTGAAAGTCCTATGGCCAGAAAATGGCACGGGAGGGATCTGAACTCGGGGCATGGCAAATTTAGAGCCCTTGGGCTCTAGCCAGTTCCCTGAGCACAGAGGCCGCACCAAAAGGGGGTGAAGGCACCTGACACACATCAGGTGGCCAGGGACTGTTAGCCCTCCTGGGCAGTGCCCCCTGACTGCACCATGTCCACCCCCAGGGTCCTCGGCCTACAAACCCCCGGACGCCTTCAAGGTCAGCATCCCCATCCGGAACAACTACATGTACGCGCGCGTGCGCAAGGCGCTGCCGGAGCTCTACGCCTTCACTGCCTGCATGTGGCTGCGGTCCAGGTCGGGCGGCACAGGCCAGGGCACCCCCTTCTCCTACTCGGTGCCCGGACAGGCCAACGAGATCGTGCTGCTGGAGGCAGGCCACGAGCCCATGGAGCTGCTCATCAACGACAAGGTGGGCGGGGCCGGTGGGTGGGGGTGGGGTGGGACCTTCTGCACCGCCAGGGTCCCCACGTGGCCCGGCGCTTTCGTCCTACCACTCGGGAACATGAAGTGTCTCCTGTGTGTGAGACACACAGGGGTCTGGGGATGCAGAGACAAGCCAGACTCGGGGCAGACTGAAGAGGGGCTTGTGCTCGGCAGAGGCAGGCAGTGTTGTCACCATTGTACAGCGGTGGTCAGTGAGATGCCTCAAGGTCTTCCCGATGGACTTCCCAAGGGCCCAGCTTCGGGGGCAGGGCTGCGGATGCACGAGCCAGTGCCCTGCTCATTCTCCTGGACAGAGACAAGGAAGGAAGGGAAGGGTGAGGGCTCCTGGGGAGGAGGGGGGAATGCTGGTGCGTGCCTCACCCCTGCACCCCAAAACCAGCCTCCCTACCCCTCCCACCTGTGGAGAGAATAGTACCAAGTCCAGAATGCCAGGTTCAAGTCCTGTGTGACACAGTCATTTACCCACTCTGTGCCTCAGTTTCTTCATCTGTGGAACAGGAGTGATAACAGCCCTTACCTCTTAGGGCTGGGTTAGAAATATGACCCTTAAATGCAGGTGGAGGATTCTGAGCAGAGCCTAGCGGTTAGATGCAAGCTGTGTTACTGTGTCAGGCACTGTGCTGAGGAGCCCTTGATCCTCTCTTACCCTCAGCCTTCCCAGCAGCGGTGAAGGGAGGCAGGTGCCTGCCTGCATTGGTCCCATTTTGCAGATGGAGAAGTGAGGCTCAGAGAGAGGCAGCACTCCCTGGACACACAGCAGGTGAAGGGTTGAGGGTGTGATTCCGGGTCTGGACCCCAGAAAACCTCTCACCCCCTCCTACTTCCTCACACCCTGGCCTCCCACCCCCTCAGCCCTCCTCTGACCAGGCTGGCTGGCAGGCCAAGGACAAAACTAGAGTCTGGTAACAGTTGGCAGCAACACAGCGATTGAGGGGGGAAGAAGGAAAGCGTCTGATTGCCCCCTTCTCCTGCTGAGTTCCTCCCCTGCCTGCCATGGTGCTTAGACCTTGCAGGCATGGTGGTCCTGTGAGACCCCTGCAGACAGCGCCTGTCACCCCATTAGGGAGCAGCCAGCAGGCACACAGGGCCAGGAGGCACCTTTCCTGGGGGTCCTGGGCAGTAAATGGGCCAGAGCAGTGAGTTTCTCCGGTGGCCCCATAAACTCTAAGGTTAAGGTAGCTGGTAGCAGAGCCTGTGCCCTGCTACAGCCCTGGCTGCTGTCCTTTGTCCTAGGCTTAAGGGACAGCTCTTCCAGAGAAGGATTTCAGCACCGTGGACAGAGCACGGGCGTAGGCAGCCTGCTGATCTTGCCGATCTAGCCACGCAGTGGCTGGATTCCCGTGTCCTTCTGGGTGGTTTTGTGTCATGTCCCCTTCCTCTCGGCCTTCACACCTCCTGGGCCTTCACGGTGGCCCTGTGCTGTTTCACCTGACAGTGTTGTCTCTGAAGTCCTCCCTCCTTGCAGCATAGTTCAACTCAAGGCCAGAATCAGACCCAGACCCTGTATCCAGAATAGGCCTTGAACCAAGGAGGTCTCAGAAAATGTTTGTTAAATCGTGATCTCAGAGAGCACATTCCACAAAGGAGCCCTCCGGAAACATCAGATGCACAGCCAGCAAGTTCCTTTCATCTCACAGGCAACTCCGATCCATTAGCATAAGCTTCCAGAGCACTGTGATGAGAACGGGACTGGGCTGAATCAGGCTCAGGGTTGATTGGCCATGTCTGCCTTGGGTGGAGGAATAGGCAGTGGCTGCATGTCTGCTTCCCCTCGTCTGAGCCCTGCACTTTACTGATAGGGAAATGAGGCCCAGAGAGGGAAGAACAGCCTCCCCCACGGTCACACAGGAGGTTGATGGTAGAATCAAGGTTAGAGACTAGTGTCCAGGCTCTGTCTGAGGCCTTGTGTCACTGCCAGTGCTTCCTGAGCCCCAGGTGGGCACTGAGACCTATGGATAGTGTATGGACACTGCTGCCAGCCTCAGGACCTTGCCTGGTTGGAGAACAGGGCAGTTTCAGTGCCCTAGGGAAGCTGCGCAGGCAGGTGGTGAGGGCAGAGGAGCGAGGGGTCAGGGAAGAACTGGCTGGGAAAAAGGAGGGTCAGGACTTGGGTTGGCCCCTGGATGGATGTCTTGCCACCCTCCCAATCCCCTGCTCCAGGCTTGAGCCTGTGCCCCTTTAACCTGGGGTTTGGGCACCTTTGTCCAGGTGGCCCAGCTGCCAATGAGCCTGAAGGACAACAGCTGGCACCATATCTGCATCGCCTGGACCACAAGGGATGGCCTGTGGTCTGCTTACCAGGACGGGGAGCTGCAGGGCTCCGGGGAGAATCTGGCAGCCTGGCACCCCATCAAGCCTCATGGCATCCTTATTCTGGGCCAGGAGCAGGTAAGGCTCAGACCAGGGTTGGCTGGAGGCTCAAATGTTATCCTGCCCTGGCAGGGAGCAGGGAGAGAGAGGGGAAGGGGTTGGAGAGAGAGACCCCGAGAACACAGTAGTGACCCTGAGTTTGACCCGCCATTCAACAGATGGACATACTGAAGGGCACTGTGAGCAGAGGGCTTAGAACCTTGGGGGTGGAGTCAGGATCTGGGGGCGTGGCTAGAACTTTGAGGGTGTGGCCAGAATTTTGGGCGGGGATTTGAACCTTGGGGGTGGAGCTAGAGCCGTGGCTGAACTGGAATCTGGGAGGTGGGGCAGAGCCGGGCAGGGGCAGACACCTGATGCTGAGGCTGTTCTTTTAGGCTTCCTCACTCCATGTCTCTCCTTTCTCTGCTGTTTTCTTGGCCCAGGATACCCTGGGAGGCCGATTTGATGCCACCCAGGCCTTTGTTGGTGACATTGCCCAGTTTAACCTGTGGGACCACGTGCTGACGCCTGCCCAGGTCCTGGGCATTGCCAACTGTACTGCGCCGCTGCTAGGCAACGTCCTCCCCTGGGAAGACAAGCTGGTGGAGACCTTCGGGGGTGCCACAAAGGCCGCCTTTGATGTCTGCAAGGGGAGGGCCAAGGCATGAGGGCCACCTCGTCCAGGGTCCTTCCCATGCCTGCTGCTTTGGGGACCTTAAAGGGGCTGTTTCCCCCTCAGTCTGTCCACTACTGTCCTTCCTTCCTGCCCACTCCAGACTATGCCTCTCCTTTTCCCTCTCCTGTAACCGCTTCTCCAGAATCCCCTGCCCTGTGATGGGAGTCCCCTAGGTCACCTGGGTGGAGACAAGCATCTCAAGTCCACAGGTGGAGCCTAGGCTGAGTGCTGGCTCTAGCCCTCCTGGTACTACACAGGAGTGGTCTCCTGCCCACTTGACTCTGCCCTGTCCATCACTCTGACTCCACTAATCACAGTGGCACCCCCACGGGGTTGTTGCGGGGTGGCCTCCCCGCCTTGTAGGCATGCTACAGGCCTGGCCCTGTCCTCTCCAGGGCTGCAGGAGGCTGGAGAAAGGGATGACAGAGACTTGGGAGATCCCACTCTTCCTCCTCCACCTTCATGCCAGCTGCCCATTGGGGAGCCAGCCCCCCGCCCTCAGCCCCTCCTTCATTGCTTTGTGTGCGGTGGTTTGAATGTTGGTTCCATGCCTGGTATAGCCCCTCTCAGTTTCCAGGACATTCCCTTCCCAACTCCAGCTTGGAGGGCTGAGGGACCAAGACCCCCCCACCCCAAAGCCAAAGGGCTGTAGTAATCCCTTTGTGCCCCCTGGAAGCTGTGTCCACTGCCATGGTCACCCCTCCTCTCCAGGCCCAGGTCAGGTCTGGGACCCCTACAGCATGAGCGAGGAGAAGCTTCAGACAGACACAGCAGCCCGGCAGCCTCCCAGAAGCAGAGCTACATTACCAAGCTGTGTGTGGCCTCCTCCTGTGCCTGCCCTCCCAGGGCCTGGCTGTCCTCCCTGTGTGGTCATTTCTGGAGCCAATGTAAGATGACCCATGGTGCTGGGCAGGCAAGAGCAGGCAAGCCTAGAGACCCAGGGGCTGGCAGGAGGGGTCCTGGGGCTGGGCAGCAAAGAGGGTCAGGCTGGGCATGGGTTAGGTTAGCAGCTGGCTCCAGGTCACAGATAAGGGCAAGGCCCTGGCCAAATATATGATCTAAAAACATCAGCTCTCTCTGGATCTCCTGTCCCACATGGTGTTCCACCCTGACTAGGATTTTCTCATATAGCTGGTTCTTATCCTTGAGTCTGTCGCTACCAGATCCCCTACAAGAATAGAAGAATATCAGAGTTGAGAAAAACCATCCGCTCTGACCCCTTGCTTTATGACAGATGGAGAAGAGCTCAGAGAGGGCAAGAGACTTACACAGAGTCATACAGCAAAAGGGCCAGAACCACAACCCAAGGCTTCAGTATTCTCCCCTCTGTTCCATCCTCTGGAACATCCTTTATGCAAAGCCTGGACACTTTGGTAACAAGAGGCTAGAGGAGGAGGGCGTGATCCCTGGTGGCAGAAGGGACAGCTGAGGGTGCAGGTGTCCCTCCCCTGCCCGTCCCTCCCAGGCATCTGAACAGTGACAAGCCACCTGCCTCAAGTGGGCTCCTGGGCCTCTTGTCCCCGCTTTCTGTCCCCTCCCTCTGCTCCCCACGGCCACTCAGCCTGAGATGTGATGCAGGCCGTGGGTCCCCGTGCTGTGGACGCCTGCCCAGCACGTGCTGCCTCCAGCCCCCAAATTCTTGCTTCCATTTCAACAGCGCAGGCGTACGGTCCAGCTCCCCCACCACCACCGGAAGCCAGAACCAAGGCGGCCTCAGCCAGGACCCGCTGAGATGGGGTTGCCCCGGTAACAGCCAATGACATCAGCTGGGTCAAGAGTCTCATCATCATGACACACACTATTGCTGGGGTGACGGCAGAATTTGGCTCTTAGATTTGGGGGACACTGAGCTTGACAAGCTCCTGCAGTTGTTTTGGAAGAAATAGCTTTCATGGAGGTCTCCAGAGGATGGGTCACCTCCAGAGGGTGGTGACAGGGCCTGCTTGGTCACTTGAGCCCACCCAGACTTGAATGTCACCACAAATCCTTTATGCTTTGTCACAGTGATGATGAGACATTTGACATCTGAGCCTCATTCCCGTGCCAAGTCACCTGGGTCATCCCTCAGGGAATGTAACCAATTGGGGGTGTCATCCTTGGGGGAGGGCCTGGCACCCCGTTTCCACAGTTCCCATCCCTCCCTAGGTGTGTGTTGGGTTTGAGGGACTTCTGCCGCTCCCGGGGAGACAGAAGGGAGAAGGGAAGAAAGACCCGGCTTGGCATTTGGCTGCATCCCTGAGCCGCCTGCCTCTCTAAGAGGACAGGGGCCCTGCTTGTCCGGTCCTTCTCAGGTGGCTGATGCTTTGCAGGAGTCCTGGTTTACTGCATGCAGCTATGCATCAGGGCTGTGCTGAGCCCCAACAAACAGGGGACGAAGCTGGTGCTCCCAGAGGACAGTGGACGGGTATGCGGGTGTCATCCAGAGCTGGTCCAGTCCCAGGGGACGAGTGTTCCCTTTCCCCTGCAGGGTGGGGTTTGGTGCATTGCTCCTGATGTGTTTCAGCAGCATTCAGAGTGGCAGAGGGAACTTAGGTGCAAGATAGGTGGGCCCCAGGGCCAGGGGCCCTTCAGAGAGCCCTTGGAGAGCCATAGGAGGAGTCCGCCTCTCCAGAAACATGTCCTGTGTCCCACCTGCCTGCACATGGACTCAGCCCCAGCTGCCTCTAAGGAGCCGCCATGTCCAGGAGAGCTGGAGGAGGCAGGACGTCTCGAGTCCCAGGCGGGGGACGGGGAGGGGGCAGGTGCTTCCCAGCTGTTCTCTGCCAGATTTCCCACCTTGTGGCATGCAGTGCTCCCACTCCAGAGCCCAAGGCAGTGACCCCCTGCAGTTGTGCATGGCCTAAGACCACAGGTTTAGGTGGGACATCTCCTTCTCTTAGAAGACCCAGGCTCCCTCGCTTTCCAGGCAGCTGAGGCCTGAAGCGGGCTCATGAGGTCGCCCCTCTGAAACGTGGCACCCCTAAACCCAGCATTCTGACCTTACACAGTGACCCTGCCCCCAAGAACCAGGTTCCTCCTCTGTCCCAGAGTGGGAGCCCTGTTCATCCCTGTATGCCAGCTGCCTACCGCCCATGCCCCACCTTCTTCCGGCCTCCTGACCGTGCTGGTGGGGCAGGGGCGCTCATGGCCGGGCTGAGCTGCCAGTATGCACATCACATCGTCGATACGGAAATCAGTGCCCTCCACCACGCTTCCTGGCCCCTCGTTCCTTTTTTGTACATAAAGTGACATGAGATGCAACGTGTGTACGTGTGTGTGTGAGTGCGCGTGGCCTATGTCATGGTTTTTGTTATCTTTTTGTTTTTGTAAATTTGAGTGTTCAAAATAAACACACAGTTTACTCAGAGGTTCTTTTTTTTAGTGGGGAGAGGGAGGTGCTGTACTAAGGGGACTGGATATGGCAGCACCTGTCTGCCCCAAAGCTTTACCTGTCCCACATAGGCCCCCCAACCTGCCCAGTGCTGCCAGGCCCCAGGCTCAGATGCACGCCGGTGGCAAGGAACACAAGTCCCACATGGAAAGTGGCCCAGTTCTGATAACTGGCCTCGTTCCGAACACCCCTTTCCTGCCTTGTGGCCCAGTTCTGGGATCTGGGTCCTTCCCTTGTTCCTAAGACCCAGTCTATCTGAGTCACTTGCCTGGCCCCCCCGCCACAGTGTTGTACCCCTTTAGATCCCACAGAGATGGGATGGGGGCAGGAAAGGACCCTGTATTTCAGCCCCTCCCCATGACCTGCCTGGACTCCCCTAGACTGGACTCACACACACCAGCCATGGACTCCGCTGCCCCACGCAGCGGTCTAACACCCTCCCCGTCTCTGCAGGGGGCTCCGTCCAGACCCTGGGCCTCCCTGCCCACTTAGAGACACTTTCCCAGTGTTATCAGTGCTCCTGGCTGGACCTTGTTCTCAGATGACCTCCGTGAAAAGTGAGAGGGCCAGGCAGGAAGGGGTCAGGGGACCATGTCAGCAGGACAGATTTCCCAGCCTCTTCCCAAGCTTCCCACAAGAGTGAAGTCAGCCCTGAGGCCCAGGAGGTAACAGAAAGCGGCCCCGTCAAACCGAAAAGCCACACTGGAAGTGTGCGAAGGGACCTGGAAAATCCTTGTACTCTGCGTATCCTACTCCAGAATGAGTCCAGATTTGTTTTGAAAAGAAAATGTTGTTAATGACTTCCCACTGAGACACACCTTGGATGCTGAGCGCGAGGCAGGCACAGCAGGTTTATCCTCTCCTGCACCCATGTACTTGCCAACAACTTCCCTCCCTCTGTCCCTCGGAGCTGGTGATGGCCAACCCTGGGGAAATCCTGCCTCCACCTGCTCCGCACCAGCACCTGATCACAGGCAAGAGAGCACTAGATTCTGACTCAGTGGCTTCCCATTTGAAATTCATGGCCTGGGAGCTCCAAGATGTGGCTCTGCCAGCTCTGAAATCTGCATGCAGTTTGCTTGTTTGAAGTCTTGTTCCCCAAATGCTACGTCATGTCCACTCCATCCTTCAACCTGCAGTCCTCACCCCCAGCCCTACCTACACAAGGGATACGCTCCTCGGCCTGGTTCTTTTCTTCTTCCTTTGTCCCTGCATCCTCCAGGACCTTCTCACTGAACAACATCTTAAGTCTTTTTTCTTCTTTAAAAAACAAAAACAGAAAAACACAAGAGTTTGCTAAGTTGCTCAAGCTGGGCTCACATCTATGATCCTCTGCCTCAGCCTCTTAGAGAGTTGGGGACTACAGGTGGGCACCACCATGTGGCTCTCCTCACCAAGTCTGCCCATGAACCTTCACTGCCTCACCTTTCTGGTTGCCTTCGGTCATCTTGATGAATACTCCCCACCCCTTCTGCTCGGACAATGCCTCCTGAGTTACCAGCTCCTCTCAGGCTTCTTTGCCATTCCTAGGGGCACACGGGTTGCCACCTGTGTGTCTCCTCCTCACAGCCCCTGCCATGAGACAGACAGTGCCCATCTCTCTCCCCCAGGTCTTTCCTCCTTTCTCTGCAAAACTTCTTAAGCAATCGCTGTGTCACAGGCTGCAGGGCCACCCTCAGGTCTGAGGATTCACTAGAAGGACTCAGAACTCAGAAGAGCTGGTAAACTCAGTTCTGGTTTGTTTCACCAGAAAGACACAGATGAAAATCCACCAAGGGAGAGGAGCACAGAGCAGAGCCTAGGAGAGACCAGGGCAAGTGGGTTCGGCCACCCACTTCTAGAGGCCTAGTACCCCTAGGCACTTCCTTGTGCCAGCACTGACAGGTGCCACAGACAGGGAATGTCACCAGGAGGCTCCCGCACTGGTGGCCAGGGCTTGCATTCATGTAGCCACAGGACTCTCACCTGACCTCGACTAGTCAGTGTTCAGTCCTTGTGCCAGAGTCAAATGGATACAGTGACCTGTGACAAGTAGAGACAGGCATTTGTCATCAATGGCTTTACCAGCACGAACCATCTGGTGTGGCCCAAGGAAAACAAGGACACTGTCATCCGGCACAAGGGACACCTCCTGGATGCAGGCCAAGGCCCTGTCCTCATGTTGGCCTGTGCAGGGCTTGAATGGCCCAAGCCTGTCCTGTTAGCCCCATACTGGCAGGCGGGGTGCTTAGTCTCTGTTGCTTCTCTCACTCCCACCTTGGCAGGTCCCCTCCACTCGCTCCACCCACCCCACCCATGTCACTCACATCCAGGCCAAGAACAACCTTTATGCTACAGAATCCAAGGGTCAGGCAGCGCCTATTGCTGGCCTCACCCCCAGAGCACCCGAGGCAACAGGCTTGGTGCAGGGCCTGACATCCTTCATCTCTAGTAAGTACCAGGGTGCTAGGACTGCTGGTCCCCTGCCGCCGTTGAGAACCATGGGTCTGTTTCCCCATCCCTGTCTTCAATTCCCTCTGGTCCCTCCTCATCCCCAGACCTCTAAATGCCGCACCGTCCCAGGCACAGCCTCGGGCTCCTAAGTCTTCCTCCACTTATTCCTCCACAGTCTCACCCAGGCCCATGACTTTAACTGTCATCTGACAACTTTCAAAACGAGGACTCTTGCGGGTGTCAGGGTACATGCCTGCAACCACTACTTTGGGAGGCCGAGGCAGGAAGAGTGTAAATTTGAGCCCAGCCTTGAAAACTTAACAAGACCCTGTTTCAAAATTTAAAAAAAAAAAAAAATAGTGCTTGCTTCAGCAGGCCAAAACTAAAATTGGAACAATACAGAGAAGATTAGTGTGGCCTCTGCACAAGGATGACACGCAGACTTGTGAGGCATTCCATAGTTTTCCTTGAGACCATGTTAAGTGAAATAAATCAGACACACAGGCTTAAATATTGCATGGTGTCTCTTCTAGAATAAACCATCTCCTAGTTTATTCCTAAACTGGGGATTTAGCTCAGCAGCATAAATGCCTGCCTGGCAAGCACAAGGTCGTGAGTTCAATCCCAGTACTTCCCAAAAAAAGTATAAATAAAGAGCAGACAGATAACAGGGTGCAGGGAGACAGTGCACTCTCAAATGGGGAGGGCTCCAAGAGATGCAAGGAAGGGAACCGAGGGGAAGGAAAGGGGAGGAAAGGTGTTTTGTACACTCACCAACTCTCCACAAAGAAAGTAAATGTTATACACTGCAAACACGGACTAATAAAAAATAAAAATGGAAAAGAAATTTAAAAGTTAAAACAAGAAGCGTCGGGGAAAACCCTCGGTTCAATTTCCAGCATTGCCAAAAAAGACTCCCCTCTCGGCCTTTCCCCCACCTCCACACTTGCACCCAGGTTACCTGATGGAGTCTCAAAGTCACATACCCAAAACTAAACTCCTGATGCCCCTCCACCCCGCCCCAGGCCTCCCTTTCCCAGTACCAGGGCCCCTGGGCTGGTGGACTCTCTCGTGCCCAATCCGCTCCAGCCATCACCACCTGCCCACTCCGCCCACCTGTCCACTCCTCCCTCATCTACAGAGACCTCCTCGTGTATTTCTCCATCACCCTTTGCAAGGCCTTAACACTCATTCCTCACACGACACCGAAGTGATCATACAGCTCCCAGAGCACGCTCTTCCCGGCACTTCGGAAGGAAATCCAGGCCTTCACCCTGGGAGCCCGGCCCGGCCACCGCTCCCGTCCCAGGCCTCCTTCCCTGTGCCAGGTGCAGAAACCCACACGGGTAGTTCCCTTGGCCCTGAAGGTTTCTGACCGGAGCCGCGGAAGACAGGAGGCCAAACTCGAGCAGGATCAGCTCTCAAACTTTATTACGTACAGCGAACCGGACCTAACAAGGTCCGCCACCCTCAACGTTGGTTCCTCTTCCGCCGTTGGGGGCAGGAACAACCTCTTATAAGGGGAAGCAGTATCCAATCACAGAGAAGCGCGCCTAACAAGCTGATAGGCTAGCGTCACGGGTAACTGGGCAGATATGACAATTTGGCGGGCTTGTTCAGGCCGGGAAGAACCCGGAAGCAGGAAATGGGCGCCATTCATAGGCGGCTTCCCACATCTCCCCCTTTTTTATTTATTAAAATAGGATGGTCTGTGGGTCCCTCCAAGGTGTCTATGACCTTGTTGCTGTTAGACACCTAGGAGTGGGCCTACCTTGTAGGCCGAGGCATGAGAGAATGTAGAGGTCTATACCCTGCTGTGCATCACCCTGTTTTGTGCATATCCTTGCGCCAGGACCATGCTCAAGGTGAGTGGTTCATTTTTTCGCAGGGCCAGGCTTTTGTGAACCGAACCTGGATGCATATAGACATTCATTCCTGCCTTCCCCCCAACCTTTGGGGCGGATGGCACTGCAGTACCCTTGGTCTCGCATCTCAATGCCAATAATTTGGCTCCAGGAGGGACCCCTGGCCTTACAGGCCATGTATATCTGAGTGGAGCCTGTCTTAGGTTGACCGGGAGGGCTTTTCCCGTCTTACCCGTCATTGGCTTGCCCACTCAGCTCTTATAGCTGATGTTCTGCAATGTGAAGGAGATATGCGGCGGCCTGCTGGCCTGATGGGCCACCTGCTGCCATTTGCATGGCTGCCATAGCTGTGATCTTAACCTGCTGCTGAGTTTGTATGAGGCGATCTAACAAGCATTTAATAACCACAAGCCCTACTAGGATAGCCATGGCAATTAGCATAATCAAGGACTGTTTGATTGATGGTGTAAACCCTGGGTGAGGTGGGCGAGGCCGCCGAAAAAGGTGCCAATGTGGGCGGGTGGTGCCAAGGACCCCAAAGATATTGTGGTGGTTCTGTGGAATCTGAGCATATCACAGGGGTGATTAATAGGAACCCACAGAATAGAAAAAGCTCCAAACCAGACATTTTAGTTTGTAGATGGTCTCGGGCGCTGAGCGTCGGTCCCAGAAGGGTCGAGTTGACTTGTGTCCGCGGGCTTATCCTCCTGTGCTTTATCAGGAACTGGTGGGGAGTTTACTGCTCGCGTCAATCTTTCCGGGACCCACAGCGGTTCGCAGCCTGGTTCCTGTGGGAAGACACAAACCGCACCTCGGGTCCAACTAACCACTGGATCCGGGCCCATCCATTGTCCTGTAAGGACATCTTTCCATCTCACCAGCCCTTTGTCGGCCGGGGACGGGTTATTGTGCTCCATGGCAGGGGAATGATTATTGTGATTAAGGTTTAAAAAATTTATGGTAAAGAGTGCCAATGATATTCTTCCTTTGGGCGTTAGGCCGTGGCCACCCAATTCACGGCACAGGCGTGTCCACTCTTCTAAGGACCTATTTTTGTTAGTTCTTAGGACATCACGGCACTCCTTAGTGCACTGTTCAAAAATCAATTGTTTTATGAGAGGGTGAGCCGCCTCAGCATCTGGAAAAATCCTGTTAGCGGCCTCAAGCATGCGGGCCACAAAGTCTGAAAATGGCTCTCCCTGCCCTTGTATAATTTTTGTAAGGTGACCCGTATGTTCTCCCTTTCCAGCCAGCCGTCTCCAGGCCTGGAGGCCACAGCGGCTAATTTGTTCATAAACCTGGCGAGGGTATTGAGTTTGATCTTCCTCAAAGGCTCCTCGCCCTAATAGCATATCCCTGTTCCATTTTTTCTGGTTATTTTCCCTGTTGGCTGCCGCCTGCTCTACACAGAATCCGGGGGAGAGGCAGGCGCGTGCCAGTTGGGTCCAATCTCCAGGAGTTAAAAGCAGACCTGCCAATGCCTCTAAAAGCGCCATGGTAAATGGCGCATTGGGCCCATAAGCTGAAACTGTGTCCTTGATAGCTTTAAGTTGTTTAATTTCTAAGGGCTCATAATATCCTCCTCCTCCCCTGCCTCCTACTTGTACCGGGAATGCATGGAGACCGGAACACTCAAAGGGAAGCCGCGACCATACCCTCTGGTGGAAGGAACGTCCTCCTCCCTCCCCAGATGGGGGCGCAGAAGGCAACCCAGGAAGTAGCTCTCCCTCTAACCAGGGCGGTGCCATAGGTTGTGGTGGCAGCCCAGGGAGCAACTCCTCTTCCGGCCACGGCGGTGCAGTGGGGCCTGGCGCCCTGAAGGGAGCGACCATGGGTCGCGAACTTGCCAAAGGGCGGAAGGGCTTAGTGGGGCCTGGCGCCCTGAAGGGGGTGATCGTGGGTGTTTGGTTCCCCTTTTTATCTTCCCGAGCCCTGAATTCCTCTTTAAGCTGTGCAGGAGGGTCCTGTTTAGCGAAGACAACCTCCTCTTCTGAACCTTCCGAATCAGAATCAGAATTAGAGCCCTGAGGGTCCTCCGGAGACCCACAATCGGCAGTGGCTCCGGGCTCCTCTGAGCATTCCGATCGAGCTCTATCAAAAGCCTGTCGGGCTGTATTAGCGAAGCGAAAGCAAAACAGATGCAAAGGGAAAAGAAAAGAAAAAAAAAAACCGGCGTCCACTCGTGTGGCGCTCAAAATCTGTTAGGTGCGTCCACCCAACCCAGGTGACCCAGTACTCACCTGTCCCGGGAACCGCTGTATCTCACGTAGCTGATCAGGGTGAAGAGAAGAGGCGCTCGTGGCCTTCCGTTGTTATTGGGCCAGGTCCTCCGTCGTACCGCAGGCGACAGCAATCGCACCTCCCGGCCGAAGAGGCACGTCGCTGAGTCTTTTATTCCCCGTACGGGGGCCACCAGATGACCGGAGCCGCGGAAGACAGGAGGCCAAACTCGAGCAGGATCAGCTCTCAAACTTTATTACGTACAGCGAACCGGACCTAACAAGGTCCGCCACCCTCAACGTTGGTTCCTCTTCCGCCGTTGGGGGCAGGAACAACCTCTTATAAGGGGAAGCAGTATCCAATCACAGAGAAGCGCGCCTAACAAGCTGATAGGCTAGCGTCACGGGTAACTGGGCAGATATGACAATTTGGCGGGCTTGTTCAGGCCGGGAAGAACCCGGAAGCAGGAAATGGGCGCCATTCATAGGCGGCTTCCCACAGGTTTCTTCCCCTTGTTTGCAGATTTGCTTGTTATTGTTCAGGTCTCTCTGTCAGGCAGCAATCCCAGAAGGTTTGCTGACCACCTGGCCTCAAGCCAAAGCCTCACCCTCTCGCTGCGGGATCTCCATTGTAGAAAGATGGGACATCTAGGTCTTTTCCTGGGAAACAGCTTTATCTGCTCCCGCACTGACTCAGTGGATTCATATCCAGAAGCTGAGCGCTGAGCGCACGTAGTTGCACGCTTTTATACAGCCGTTGTGTCTTTGTCTCCCTTCTGTGGGTGAACACTAGCACTCTGCAGACTGGCTGGGCATGATTTGTGTTGCGGAGTCACATCAGAGCCACACGTGTGGACTCAGAGGCTGACATTGCAACAGTGGGAAAAGTTCCATGGATGAGCGTCCCTACCACATTCTCTGCCCTCGGCCCCGTCCTCTGCCTGTACTCCAGCCCTTCCCACCCAGCCTGGGCCTGAACCCGCACCTCTCTACCATCTTCCCTCATCCTCACCCTACTGTGATCCTCCTGCCTCAGCTTCCTGAATGCTGGGGTCACAGGTGGTCACATACCGCCAGGCCTGGCACAAACTAGGCACATACTGATTTCCTTAATCCAATGAGGAAAGTGCTATGATCAAACGGAAGCCCAGAGAAGGGACTTTCAGGCTGGGGGCTGGCAACTCTGGGATTTTAATCTAGTCTGACTCCAGAACAAACAAGCTGTGTTACTCAGAGTCTTGTCACTATAATGCAATGCCTGATATAATTAGCTTAGAAAGAGAAGAGGTTAGCTAGAGTTGGTGGTGCACACCTACAATGCCAGCACCTTGGGAGGCTAAGGTAGGTGAATCACAAATTGGAGTGCCTGGGCAATATAGTGAGAAGCTGTCTCAAAACAAGAAATAAAGAAAGACCAGGGTTGTAGCTCAGCATGAAAGCCTTCAGCTCAATCCCCAGTACTGGAGGAGGGTGGAGTTTATTCTGGCTCACAGTTTGGAGGTTCCAGTCTGTGGTCCATTAGCCCCATTGTTTGGGGCCCGTGGCTGGAGCACACGGTGGAGAACACCTACTCACCTCATGGCCAGGAAGAATGAGGAAGAAGCTGGGGACCCACAGTGCCCTCCGAGGCCCTGCTCCCGGTGACACAAGCACCTCCCGTCTGGCCCAGTTACCAAAGCTGTCACCACCTACAATCGCCCCACACTGGGGACCAAACCTTTAACTTTGCAGAGCACCCAACTGCCAAACTACAGCATCCACAAATGCTGCAGGGAATCTGTAATCTGGGGTTCCCTTCCCTCAGGTACCAAAACACTAAGGCTGTCATCGGAAGCCTCTGCTGCAGACCACCTTGCCCTCGAGATCGGCCAGGAAAATTAGGGATCATCTAGGGAAGGCATTAGAGGGAAACGGAGGCAGGCAGGATGGCAGGGGCACAAAGACCCCAGAGAGAAGAGACATGCAGAGAAGGGGGCCCATTTACACGGGGAGGCCCAGGGCAACAGTGGACAATGTGGCAAGAAAAGAGATGGCTAATCCCGTGGAAAACTGGAGTTCAGGGTGAGGTCCCCTGGTAACTGACACAGGTCTAGAGGGGACCCCAAAAGGTTATACTCTTGGAACTATTCGGACCACCAACCACCACTGCCACAGGTGAACACCAGTTTCTGACCCTCTTATTCACTGCCTGAGTCAGTTGTTGCCAGGCATAGGTTTTTGTTTTTGGTTTTTTTTTTTTTTTTTTTTTTTTTTGGTGGTACCAGGGATCGAACTCAGGACCTCTAACTTCCCAGAGGGCACTTATGCCGCTGAGCTAATTCCCAGCCATTGGGATAGATGCTATTTTTGTTGTTGTTGCCAGGCATATCTGGAAATAAAACTAAGTAGAAGAAAATCCAGAGAAGAGAAACAAGGTGTAAAGGTCAACAGATCTACACGTCCCGTAAAACTGCATAGAACAAAACACTTGCACACGCACACGCACGTACACACACCCGCAGGCTACTGCAAGTAGACCAACTGCATGTGAACAGGGTTGTTTCTGTGTTGACATCATGATGATGCTGTAGTCTAATTTTTCCAGGAGTTATTGTTGGGAGAAACCACGTAAGGAACACATGGGTTCTCTTCATGTTACATATTACAGTTGAATGGGAACCTACGATTACCTCAAAGTAAAAAAAATGTAATTTAGTAATGAGATAGGCCGAGGGTTTAGCTCAGCAGCGTAAGTGCCTGCTTGGCATACTCGAGGTAGTGAGTTCAATCCCCGGCACAAAGAGAGAGAGAGAGAGAGAGAGAGAGAGAGAGAGACAGAGAGAGAGAGAGAGAGAGAGAGAGAGAGAGAGAGAGAGAGAGAGATCCAAGTGGTGGAGTTTTAAGTTACACTCAAAAGTAATTATGGCTACCATATTTAGGATGCTTAAATGACAAATGGGAAAATTTCAAAAGAATTGTAAACTGTAAACAAGAATCAAATGGGAATTCTAGGACTGAAAAAAATACATTCACTGAATTTGTGAAGTTAATAAATAGGTTTAGCAACAGACTGGATACAACTGAAAGAGATCAAAAGAAATAATCCAGAATAAAGACTAAGGGAAAAGAATGGAAACTATTTTTAAAAAAAGATTAGAAGGCTAATATAGCACAAGGGAAAAGGTCCAATAGAGAAGAATCCTGGAAAAAAAAGTAGAAAGTGCAATTAGGATAGAAATGCTGTTTGGATAGATAATACCTGAGAATGTCCTAAACTGTTGAAAGACATGAAGCCACAGATTCGGGAGTCTCTGGGAACTCCATACACGGAAATTGACCTGGAAGTAAAAAAAAATTAATTTTATCTTAAACTTTCATATTTCTAGGATCAATGTTACATTTTCCTGGGCTGATCAGGAAAAGACTGAGCCAGGTGACACAAGCCTGTAATCCCAGCACTCGAGAGGCTGAGGCAGGAAGATGGCCATGAGTTCAAGGCCAGCCTGAACTACATAGCAAGACCCTGTCTCAAAAAACCAGGGGGAGAGAGAGAGAGAGAGAGAGAGAGAGAGAGAGAATTACAAATTTAGATTTGGCAGCACACACCTGTAATCCCAATTTCTCAGGGCGCTGGGACAGGTTTGAGCCTAGTCTGGGCAACTTAGTAAGATCCTCTCTCAAAATTAAGAACAATAATAGTACTAATAAAAGATGGAGGATATAGTTCAATGGCAGAGTGACTGCCCAGCATGTCAGGTCCCAAAGCTCAATCTTCAGTTTGGAAAATAACCCCCCAAAAGAACATATAACTAACAAACTACAACTACAAAAGAAAAAGTTACATAGTAAAAATAATGCAAAGAAGACCAAATCGGGCGCAGTGGTACATGTCTATAGCACTCCAGGAGGCTGAGGCAGGAGGGTCACAATCTGGAACCCAATCTTGGCAAGTCAGTGATTTGACAAAATCCTGTCTCACAGTGAGGGACTGGGATTTAGCTCAGTGGCATAAGTGCCTTCCTGGCAAACACGAGGTCATGAGTTTGATCCCCGGTACCAAAAACAAAACAAAACCCAATAAACCAAATTATGTTTTGTCTCACAGTGAGAGAGGGAGAATGAGTAGGAGCGGGGGTGGCTGGGGATATAGCATAGTATGAAGGCCCTGAGTGCGATCTCCAGTACCAAAGAAGGATGAGGAGGCCAAAAAGTGAGAGATAAACCAACATAGAAAGTGTCGAACAAATAGAATATAAATAGTAAATTTTCTGATCTAAATCTAATTTTAATGCACATGAGTAATTATTATAAATATATAAAGATAAATGTCCCAAATGAAAGATAAATATCATTAAACTAGGTTAAGGGGGGTTTTATAGAAAAGTTGAAATTAAAAAGATATAAAATATACTATACAAATTCTAATTGATTTGAGGCTGCAGCCCCTCCAGGGGGAGAACCACTAGCATCTCCTGAGATCCGTGCTATGTTGGAACTTAGGGCTCCAGGAAACCAAGCAATCAGCTTGCCTGCTTGGTAAGTGGCTGTGATCTGGCAGGCTGCGGCCGCCCCTGGGGAAGAACCACCAGTGTCTCCTGAGATCCACGCCAAGTTGGAGTTTAGGATGCTGGGAAACCAAGCAACCAGCCTGCCTCCCTGCTAAGCAATAGTGAGCCTACTGGTGCACGCCCTAGAGTCAAACATCCCACGTTCCCTACCCCCCTTCTCCTGTCCCCCCTGTTAGCAAATGGGAACCAGAAATCTGAGCATCTCCTGGGAGGTGGACCATAGCAAATAAGGAGGATTTCCTTCTACCATCTCTTTGAAGGCAAATATTTTTATTACTGTTTTGCTTTGTTCTGATTAATGGTACTGCTCTATTCAATATTCTGTTTTGATAAGTTCTATAATGTTCTATATTTCATTTTAGTTTAATATACATGATTGAAAGAACAATTATTGTGAAGATGATGAGATATAGTGTGATACCTATTATTGTTATCCTGGTACCTGCTGTGAAGTTCTGTACCAATCTCACTACACTGTCTCAGTTGGCTTTATTCTGTCTTGTTCTGTTGTATTTTACTACCTTCAAAATAAAAAAAAAAATTTCATCCAAAAAAATTCTAATTGATTTTTTCCATTTTATTTCAAGGAGAAAAAGAAAAAAAGAAGCAAAGAAACTAAAACTAAATTTCAAAACACATTAATCAGGGGACAACAGTGGAATATACATTGCACATTGTCATCCCAAAGAAATTCTAATTCAAATAAAGTTAGTATACCTATGCTTAATTCAAAGTAGATTTTAAGATAAAAAGCATTGCAAGAGATAAAAAGAAACATTTTGGGGACCTCTCGGAAGATGGCGGAGTGGTGACCAGCTGAGAAAGAGCCTTTCCAAGATGTAATGTCCAGCCACTGGAATATAGCAACATGAGGAAAAGAAAAAGGAGGGAAATGAGTCCCCTGGATCCAGGAAAGATCTAAAGTGAGACTTGAAGTCCATAGAGAGAGATAACCCAGGAATCCAGCAAAAATAAGAAAACCAGATTTGGCAGCCAAAGAGAAGCCACGCCCCCTAGTGAACCAGAGGCCACAGGCCCGCAGAGGAAGCCACGCCCCCGGAGAGCCCACCTCCCTGGGTTTGAGAAGCCACGCCCAAGGCAAGCCCCACCCAAAACAAGTCCAAGAACACAGGCACCAAAGAAATTGGAAGTCGCACAGCCAAAATTTTTGCAGTGATAGCAACAACTTAGGACTTACGTTGTTTGATTAACTTTGCATGCCTGGATTCAGTAGTCTGAGCAACTATTTGGAGGATAACAGTGTGCAGTGTACTATTGTTGATTTCCTGTCTTGCTTTTGAAATCCAAGGTCCTTCTCATTGTATTGTATTGTTTTGTTTTATTCTCTTTAAAATAAAAAAGAACTTTTCATTTTTTTCAAGACCAGTAGGAGTCAACTTATTGTTCACTTTGCTACATTTTTCAAATAGGCCAGCATCTCAATGCATTCTTAAATTTTGTAAAATTGTATCCATTTATATTTGTTTGTTTTTTTGAGTATGTTTTCAGTGTGTAGCAATTACAATCTCTGTGAGGAGTTGGTACTCATACATAACACAGCTTAATTGGTTTTTGTTTTTGTTTTTGTTTTTACCTCTTTCCCCTCCCCTCCCCTCCTCTCTAGCCCATCTCTCCACCTTTTGGTCTAAAGGGGTTTTTCACAATGATGAAAAGTCAATCTCTTCAGAAGATATAACAATTATAAATTTGTATCTACATGTTAATACAGTTTCATAAATTTTTATTTTTTGGTTTTTTGAGACAAGGTTTCTCTATGTAGTTCAATCTGGCCTTGAACTCATTATGTAGCCTGGAGTGGCCTTGAACTCATTGATCTTCCTGTCTCAGCCTCCTGAGTGCTGGGATTATAGCCATGTACGCCACACCTGGCCATGGTGAGATATTTTTGACACTCTTAAGAATTTATGAAATCAGGCCTGGGGATGATTTAGGTCAGTGACGTAAGCACCTGCTAGCAAGTATAAGGTCATGAGCTCAATCCTCGGGTACAAAAAAATAGAATTTAGGGGACTGGGGATTTAGCTCAGCAGCATGAGCGCCTGTCTTGCAAGGAGGCAGTCGTGAGTTCGATCCCTGGTACCGATAAAAAATGAAAAAGACAAAAAAAATAGAATTTATGAAATAAGCAAACATCTAAGTGTGGGTAGAGAGAATGTGAACAAATGATTAACAAATTTGACCTCGCAGAGCAACTGTAGAATATTCTTTTCAATGCACATAAAATATATTGATTATGGTAGATCAAAGTAATGCCACCCCCTGTAATTTTGTCTACATCCTACTCCAGGGCACCCAGAAATATGTCACACAGCAAATGGAAACAAGGGTGAAGATGGAATTGAGGGTGCTCATCAGAAGATCGTGAGATAAGAAGATGATCCAGGATTATCCTGGTGTAATCTTGAGGTGCTCAGATCTGGAGGAGGAGAACAAACAGCATGAAAGTCAACCATCCACTGCTGGCTCTAAAGGTGGCGGGATCCATGAGCCAAGGAATTCTGGAAATTTCCACAGGCTGGGGAAGGAAAGCAAATAGTCTCCCTGGAGCCTCAGAAAGCATTAGAGCCCTGGGGACAGCCCTGATGTTAGCCCAAAGAGACCTGTTTCAGGGTTCTGGTAAATTTGTGTAGCTCTAAGTCACTAACTTGATCACAGTTAGTTTTGACATCATAGGACACTGAAACAATAACCATTTTCTTGGGTTAAAAAGCAAGTCTCCACACAGTCTAGAGAATGGGAGCATACTGAATAAAAACCTAAAAATGAGTGGTAAAAAGAAGAAACTAGATAATACCTGAATGTTCACAAAATAAGCAATATGCTTCTAAATAATTCATGGATCAAGCCAAAAATATTTTATTGTAAAACCATTTGAACTAAAAGATAATGACAACACAGAATACCAAAACATGTGCGATGCAGTTTAAGGTCTGCAGAGAGGGAAAGTTTTTTTGTTTTGTTTTTTATCGATACCGGGGATTGAACTCATGACCGAGTGCTTGCAAGGCAGGCGCTTATGCCTGCTGAGCTAAACCCCCAGTCCCTAAAGAAGGAAAGTTTTAGCCTTAGTAGCCATTAAAAAAGAGGGAAGACTGATAATCAAATTTCCATCTCCAGTAGTCAGTAAATCAAGCAGAAATAAATAAATAGAAGACAAAAATGGTATAGAGAGAGTCAATAAAATTTAATTCAGAACGGTTACATTTCGGGGAAGATGACAGAGGGGAAAAGGCAGGGGAGTATTCTGGGAGCTATGGAGCAGAGTCCTTGAGGGCCTGAGCAGGGTGGGGAGCCCCAGTGTGACACAGACACTATCATACCCTGAAGTCAGCTCTGCCCTAAGAAAGGATGCGAGCTTGTGAGCGGAGCCATACTCCACACCACTGGGACATCTGTACCTAGCATAGAGACCTCCAAGCACCTGCTCTCTGTTGGTTCCCGGGGGAGGTCTGGGATGGAAAGACAAGCAGGACAAGGCCCTTGCCCCGAAGGAACTCATGGAAGACAGAATGAAGCCACAGGAAACAGGGGAGATGGGTGGTGGTGGTAACACGTACCAGGCAGGATGTGAACACAAAGCACTCTTCCAGGGCCACGTGTAGGGCCCCGATGTGTGCATGCGGGCCCACAAGCTTGTGGACTCAGATAACTGAGAGGAGGGAAGAAACGGTGGCAAGAATATGAGCGGGAAGGACAGGCGAGCAGAGGCAGGGAGGTGAGAAACATCCCAGTGAAGCAGGGAGCCGTGAAGTCTTGGCACAGAGGGAATGGCACATCGAGGAGCCCACAGCAACACAGAGAACTTTGAATGCTGCGTCACGGCATGTGGAAGCCCCTGGGCAGATGAGGGAACTGTGGAGGGAAGGAAATGCAGTGGGGAGATGGGGGCTTTAGAAAGTCCACCCTGACCGTGGTCTGGAGGGTGATTAGGGAACAGCAGGCCCGTGTCGAAGCCCCACTGAGGAGTTTTTGGGGTGATGCAAAAGGATCTTGCTGCTGTGCCTAGGGGGAGCTATATGAGGAACTGGTTAGGAGTCAGAACTGGGAGACTTCCGATGAACTGGAGGTGGGTGATTGCAGGGCTGCTTCCTGTTTCTGGTGGAGGCAACTGGGTGGCTGGTGATGGCATATTAGAGAAATGTGAGGAGAGCAGGTGGGTAGAGGGAGATGATGGATTCAGTTTGGAACACACTGAGTTTGAAGCCCTTGCAGGACATCTTGGTGGGGATGGCCAGGAGGCATTTGGATATTTGGATCTGGGGAAAGAAAGACAGGGGCCATTAGAATCTAGAAAGACACTGACATTGGAAACCACAGGAATGGATGAGAGCCCCAAGGTCAGTCCTTAAGATAGCAATTCTCAAGAAGGGTGAGAGGGTGGTATTACTCCCTGGGAATACTCGGGCACTCCAGGGGGGCTTTTCCAGAACACACTCCTCCCACCATTCTAATAAGCACTGTGATCAAGGAAAAAACCGATACTGACAAGGAGGTGACCTAAGGTAGCAAGAAATTCACAATCATACTGAGAAGAAGAGATGGTCAAGTTAGACACAGAGGTAAAAGAAAGGGGAGACCACGGAGGTGAAAATGGAGACAGGAAAGGCAGGAAATTGAGGTACCCTGATATTAGGATCGAGTACCCACAGAGTGTTGGGAAAAATCACATTCCAGTCCCTCACCATACTGGCCCTGAAACCTGAATTGTAAAGCATTCTCCAGGTGCTGCCTCTGGGGTAGAGAACTTCTCTGGGGTAGAGAACTTCGTGAGAGGGGTGCAGTCAGCAGGCTCAGCAACCAGAGAGCATGGCTCCCTTAAAATAAAGACCGCAGTGAGGGGGCTGAGGTCTCGCTCAGTGGTGCAGTGTTTGCCTAACAAGCATGCAGCAAAAAAGACTCAAAAGATTCTGTCGAATGTCCGCTCCTCAAGAGGTCACTAGTAACCACGAAATAGAGAATTTTGGTGGCTTTGTGGGAGGGAAGCCAGATTGTAGTGGGCTTCGAAATGAAAGGGAGATGAGTAAAAGGAGACAGCAAGCGTGGACCCGGCGGGGAGAAGCCTGGGTGAGAGGCGGAAGTGAGAGCATCAGCCCCCTCAAAGGCCACCTTCATTCCTGGGGAAAGCTGGTGAAGGGGATGAAGGAATCTGGAGGCCCTCTGAGCGTGCAGGGGAGGCAAGCTGAGACTCGGCAAGGGCCTAACACCCTCCGCGCTGCCAAGTCTCTGAACGAAAACCCACTGTGCCTGCCTCCTGCTTACTCCAAATCCTGTCTGCTGTCTCCACTAAGAGACTGATCCATATGCCAAACTGACCCTGTTACTGCCTTTCCAATTACTGCCCGGCAGCTACTCTCCCTGGTTCTCGCTTCACATGAGGAAGCACCAAGCCACTATCACCCTTCAGACCACCCCCTTCCCTCCTTCAGCGATCACAAGCACCCAGCCGGAGCTAAGCTCCCTGTAAATGCAGCAATGGGGTTCACTATGGAATATCCCACTGAGTCTGCTCCAGCCAACGGAGTCTGTTAGCTCTTCCGCTTCCCTTTCTCTCCAGCCGTGCCAGCTCATTTGGGTAACCGACCTCCGAGAGGAATCAAAGGCAGGCTCTGGACAACAGTGTCTTTCTGTTAGATGGCACAGGTGTCTCCTAGCGACTAGGTGACCCTGGGAGATGAGGTGCGGTGGAAAGAGAGCGCCCCGGGTTCCTTCTCCAGGAGACATCATCTTGATTTTTCCTTTATTCGCTTAAATTCCGTGCGCTTTAGTTCAGATGGGGTTGCGGGTAGCGCTAATCTAAAAAGTACTGTGGTGAGAATCAAGTGAGAAATTAACTGAATCGTAAAGCCCTACATAAGTGCTAGTTATTAGGTTTTTGAGGTCCTAATAAAGTAGCAGCTCGGTGTCACGAAACCAACAAATTACATCTACTATTTCAAATGACGAAAAACTCCACGTCAATACTACTTTTCGAAGTTTTTCTTTTTCTCGCAAAGAACTTCAGTCTGCCCGCGGCTCTTCTGGCACACGCAAGACGACTATAAGCGAAGCCCCGCCTCCCTAGCTTCTAGGCCACGCCTCTTTCTGGGCAAACCCCTACGTCGTAGGGCCTTTGGACACTGATCGACACCTTTATCCACCAATAAAAAGTAAACTTCTGGTCAACGTCCGGTGAGGGGCAGGACTTCCTCGCTGTTGCTAAGACACTCTTGTTTGCTCCTTGACAACCCAGGCGGGGGTGCGCTGGCTGTGGCCCCGGCTCCGGCCCCCGCGGGAACAGGTGAGGCCCCGGGGCGCGGCGGGCAGCCAGGCGGGGAGGGCTAGTCTGAAGGGAGGGCGGGAGGCTACGCGGGGAGGACGAGGCCTCGCCCACCTTCGAGGCCCCACCTCAGTCTCCAGTCTGCTGTTCCCGTCCCAGGACCTCCCCCCACCCACCGTACTTGGGGACCTTCGAGGTGATAGATCCCCGTTGCAACTCTGCAGGCTGCCCCTCCTCTTCCCCGCAAGGCCCTGTCCAGTTTTGTGCTCCCACATCTTTCCTGATCCGACACCCCCCAGCACCCTACACCCCAACCTTCGCACAGTAAGCCCCGCTGTCTCCGCTTGACCAGTGGTCGTCATCGCCTCCGCCCAGACCACTTGGCTTGGAGAGTTGACGATGGGAACATCGGATTGGTCGTTTCCCTTTTGGGGCTTCAGTGTTCCCATCTGTAAAGGAGAAGTTAGGTTGAATGATGTCCAAGGCCTCTCTGACTCTGACCTTCTAAGACGTTATTCTTTGACCAAATCGTAGACTTTCCGGAGATTGTGCTCTCTGTGTGGGAATCTAATTTGGATTTCCATTTGCAGGCCTTCGCAAGTGTGGGGTCAGGATTTGTTACTTCCCTTCCTTTGTCTCTCTTCCCCACAATATCCCGCTCTGGGAAGCATTAAATAACCCCTTTTAATCTTCAGCTGTCATTTCTTCACTCCTCCCTGAGATCCGTATCTCTAGCTTTGATCTGGCCTGTATTTTGTGGTTAGGGACTCTCAGAGTGGAGGTTTGGGGGCCGGCAGTGACTAATAGGGGGATGTGATCATCGGACTTCTGCCTCTGTCGTCTACGATCAGTGATTTCCTACTTCTGACTAAATACCTCCGTTTGCGCATCTCGACGGCAACTAACACTCAGTAGTTCTAAAGTCAGACTGGCATGCTTCTCTACCTATGCATCTATTCTGCCTGGGTTCCCTGCCTCTGTCATGACATCACCATCCCCCTGGGGCCTCAAACACCACTCTGTTGTGCCCATGCCACTTGGGAAATACTGAGGTTGTTTTGCTTCTGCCTCTGTGAGGATCCTACATCCTCTTCTTCCCAAGGGTGCCACCTCGGTTCATGTATTCAGGTCCATAACTGTAGCTCCCTAACTGCTGTCTCTGTCTTGTCTCTTTATTGACTCAGTCTACCAGAATGTGCCACTGTGCCACCAACCCCCAAGAAAGCTCCAAAGGCTTCCCATTCCCCACCAAAAATAATCCACACTTCTTAATCTTGGGCTTCCAGGTCCTTCTGCACATCTACAACCCAGACCCAGCCTTGTATCCACTTTTCTTTGCCCTTTCTTGGCCAAATTCTATCCTCCAGCCAAACTGGATTGTTGGACATTTCATGAAGATGCCTTGAGCTTTCTGCCTTAGGAGCCCGGCGCTCTTTCCTATCTGGAATGTCACCTTACCTGACCACCTGCCAGAATTCACTCTCATTTTTTAAGCCCTAATTCTGTGCTGCCCCTGCCACCAAGCTTCTCTTCCCATTTTGTCTACCTCTGACACTTCTGATGCCAGCTAGCACAGCTCATGTCTCTGTGTTGGTCTTTATTTCAGTTGTAAGTTCGTTAGGACAGAGATTGTCCCTTAGCACTGAGTAGCTGAAAAGCATCATTTTCGAAGTCATAGATACTTGGGATTGAATCCTGCCTAGCTCTTTATCAGAGTTGTGTTTACCTGGAGAATGGAAAGTCGCTTTCCTCTTCTCAGCCCATCTGCCCATCAGTAAAATAAGGATAATAGAGGATAATAGAGCTCAGGGCAGTAAACGAGACCTGTGTATAAAATACCCCACCTGGTGCCTAGCTCACGATCAGTGCTTAGTAAGTATTGCATAACTGTACTAGGTCCTCTTCTTTGCTAGGAGACAAATAAAATATAATTTAATTCTAGTTTGGATTTTTATTTTTGGCTTTCTGCCATGTGCCAGACCCTGGACTCTGTGCCCTGGGCCAAGTAGAGGAGATGAGACCAAGTTCCTCAGTCCCAGAGAATTCCCTAGACTCATGACTCAGGGTGACATCGTGATCGGTTGTGAGATGTCTCTGGCAGTTAGCAATGGTGAATGAGTCTTTAAGAAATAAATCAGCGCTAAGTCCAGCCTGTGTCTGTGCTAATGTCACCTGTGGTCCCATCTGTCCAAGTCTGCTCTGTCCAAGAAGCAGGTGAAGGCCGTATAACTCACTGTCTGTCTAAGCAGCTGTTGGTGCAGAGCCGACGGCCGCCACAGCTGTGCCTGTTAGGCGTGTGTCTCAACAAAAGCCTTTGGTACTTCCTCCACACTCAGTGTGTTGGTGAGGGTACACCACGTGGGTCAGCGTTTATCACGTGGCGCTGAACAAAGAGAATGTCAAAACTGCTGATCTAGACGAGTCTGCCAGTGTGTCTTCCCTCTCCCTCCTTGCTTCTCCCTTTGCTTCTGTTCCTGCCTTTGTGTCTCTTCCCCAGTCTGAGGCACGGCAGGTTTTTCCCTGGACCTCAGTTGAAATCACAAACAATAAGGATTATGTTCAAAACAGAACAAAGCAACCTTTGTGTGCTGCATGGGAACGGCCGCTGTCTTTCCCTGAGAATGTCTGGCCTTTATTCAGCAATTCCATCCTTGTTACTTTTTCACTTACCTCTTTTGTAGGAGATGACATGTCCCGAATGTTCGGATTTAGTGAAACTGGTTCACGGTCACCCTGTGTTTGCTGTCCCCTCTAACCTAGTCTGGGAAAGCCGGCTTCTGAGTACCTGGTCTTCCCATCGTCACTTGACTCCACTACTGACATCTGATGACTGTCCCAAAGACCTTGGGCACTCTTTCCCCTCACCTTTCCAGCTGTTTGGTAGAAGGCTCAGGGTAGATGTGTCAGGAAAAGCAGCGATGACCAAGGGACACAGATGTGTGTCCCTGACACATTTCCCTGGTGGAAGCAGGAAGACCTAGCTGGCTGGCTGGTGGGTGGGTGCTGACAGAATCAATTTGGGTTCCTCCCTTCTTCCAGGAGAGAAGGCTCAGAAGGTAAAGTTAGGAGAGCAGATCAAGGCTCAGGTCTTGGCTCTGCCACGGCTTGCTGTGCACTCTCAAGCCAGCCTCCAAACCTCTCTGAGCTCAGGCACCTTGGCTGAGAGCTGAGAGCCGACCCTTCCCTCCAAGGTTGAAATGGGACCCTGAGTGTGTAAGCCCATGTCATTACTGCCACCCTTGCGTGGCCCAGGCAGGGCTTTGCCCAAGGTCCTTGTGACTCCCCTGCTTCTGCATTAACACTGTGCTTTGCAGTAGCAGGATGCAGGAAATGTTGGTTCGTTGGGCTGATCTGTGAGAGGCTACAGAAGTTCCCCCATTTCTGCTGCCCAGTGCCAAGAGCTGATACCAGCAGGTAGAGCCTGTGCCTGTTCCCAGTTTCCCATTGACAGACTGAGGCAGAGAGAGGCAGGCGTGTGTCTGAAATAGCCAAGCTGAGCTTGCAGACGTGCCTGGAGCCCGAGTCGGAATCCCCCAACACGTGTCCTACCAGCTGCCCAGTGGGCTTCTTGAGTGAATGTGACCTAAGAACTAGGAATGGCCCAGGCTTTGAGTCTCAGGGAAGGCAGATCCTTTCAGCTTGATTTCCCATCCCTCCCACATCCCCAGCCTCTGAAGGCTTCTCCTCAGCCACTTCTAGAGCAAAATAGCAAATGGTAACAGAGGTCAGCCCCATAGACACGCAAGACAGGGGCGCTGGCTTTGACAAGGCGATGAGGGACAGCGACATCTGTGCACCCTTGGAGCACACAGAGGGCCCTGGGAGAGTGGGAGAATAAAGGGGGACAGGAGACAGCGAGGCTGCCCCGGGCTGGGGTGCCACCAAGGGCCGGATGCCATGGGCTCGAGCTCCAGTGCCTGGCAGGTTCGAGTACCCTGGCCGAGCACACTTGTATTATTAGAAGGCTCTTTCCAGCCTGACACAGCTTCTTTGAGGCACATGCTCATTCACAGGGGAGATTGATAAGGTTATTAAAGCTCCGAGCTCTGCTATTTTTGGTAGCACCCTTTCAGCAGGACTTTTAATCATGGCCGAACGACTGTACTGTACTTTAATGATGAAACGTCATAAAAAATTCCCCTACCTTTCTATAAATGGAAGCATCTCTACAACTCTTCCTTTTTATTTGCTAAATCTCGTCCCTTTTGGGTCCCCAGAAGCATACGTAGTAGTTAGGAAAAGCTATTAATAAAGACATCATGCTCCTTAGTAATGAGTAATGTTAATAATTGAGTGATGTTGACCAAGCCCTGGCCAATATGCTGGCAGAAGTAGGGGCAGGCGGGGGTGCCCAGAAGAGAGCTTTAACATTTCCAAATGCCCATGAGCAGAGGCTGGGCCACGGGGATGGGGTGTAGCCTTCTGTCTGCACCTTCAGGGGTGTAGCAAGGCCTGGCCTAGATGACCTGCCCCAGGCGACAAAGCAGGAAAGTGGGCAGAGCTCGGCTCCTTTTCAGAACTGACACCAGACCCAAAGATTCCAGGCCTGGGCCTCTCTGTTCTCAGCTGCCCCGTAACTGCCAGGGCTGGTGGCATCCCCTGCTTTGCTCCAAGAAGAATGGGCTTTGGTGCACCTGCACCACCCCGAGGTCTGCTGATTGTCCAGCAGAATTCTCTAGCGGGGAGGCAGCTGCCACGGCCCTCGACCACCCCAGGACAGCGCTGCACAGTTGTGACTTCTCTCCTGCCTCCTGCCTGCCAGCACATTTCAGCTCTGAGAGTGAACTGAATCAAGCTGAAATCTTTAGGCGGAAATTGCCCAAGCAGCTATTTCACGACTTAAGTTGTTCCCACTTCAAACTCTCAGAGGTAGACAAAGCAGAAGGCCCCAGTACTCTCCTCTCGGCCCGGCAGCCACCAGCTTCGCTCACGCCTCCGAGGTGGAGGACAAAGCAGTTAAGAGGCCAACACTGAAGCCAGGAGACGAAGCCTGGCCTTAACGTTCCTGAGGACAGACAGTTGGCTGCGTGCTGTGAAGTAAGAAGCCTGACCAGCAAGTAGAAAGAGATTGAGCTTGGTAATCTGCCAACTCATATGTAGAGACAAACAAAAACTGCTAATATCTGGGTGGTACAAATGCCCAGAATGATGAGATAAGAGGAACCATCTGTCCCCGGGGAAATCAAAAAATAGCAGTGAACAGTAAGGTCTGCAGGGTGGCAGCCTCGCTCGAGGGAGCTGACTGAATGGGGTGACACAGGTGGCTTCAGAAGCTTCAGAGAGAGGGAGGCAAGTGAGAGCCAGGAGGGGGGCCCAGGACCCAACCAGGCCACGGTCACAGGAGGAAGCAGACACTGAAACAAGGGACAGTCAGACATTCCCGTCACTGTCAGGCTCACGGGGGCACCGTAGTGGTCAGGGCTACCCGCGCGTGGTGTGCGCACCGTGTGTTTGCAGTGAGAGGCGGAGGAGCCTCACCAGCCCTGCTGCTCCTACCGAGTGACCTCGGACCAGCGCCATCGTCCCCCGCCTCTGTTCACACGGCCCTGACTTCCAGGGCCATTGCAGTGATGCGCCATAAATACATGTCACGGGCTGCAACAGTGGCTGGCCCAGCACCCTAATACACGGCACCTGTCACTACTTACCTGTAGTCCCAGCTGCTAAGACGAAGAGGCAGGCGCATCTTTTGAGCCCTGGAACTTGGAGTCAGCGTGGGTAACAGTAAAAAACCATCCCTTAAAAGACTTGGAAATAACATGTATATATAAATTACATACATGTGTGTGTGGAGAGTACCTACCTGTCCTTACTGCTTGGCATCTTGCAGTTCAGAATAACATTAGAGTAACATTACTAACTTGCTTGTTCAATGTAGATTGTTTTTAAAAATTACCAATGTGGTGATTTGTGTGCATGCACTTTTTCTGGGATAAAAAGCCCTTGGGGGGCTGTGGATTTAGCTCAATGGCATAAGCGCCTGTCTGGCAAGCAAAAAGTTATGAGTCCAATACCCAATACCAAAAGAAAAAAAAAAAAAAAACCTTGGAATTATAGGATAAATTGCATTGCAGGATGACAGACACCCAGGCCCGCACAGTGGCTCACAGGTGTGTTCCCAGCACGGAGAGAGATTGTCCCAGGAGGATCACAGTTTCAAGTTCTGCCTGGACAGTTAACAAGACTCCATCACAACATAAAAAACCGAAAGGACTTAGATGTAGCTCAGTGCTAAGAGGACCTTTGAATCTGATCCCTTGCAAAAAAGAAAGCGAAGGAAAAAAAAAGGCGACACCAGACTTCAGAGCCCTGTCTGTTATTAGATAACTAGATCTGGTGAGGTGACGCTCATGTCCATATAAAGTTGACTTTTGGCATGAGGAGTTGTTTGTTTTTTGTTTCTGTTTTTTGAGACAGGGTCTCGCTATGTAGTCCAGGCTGGTTTGAACTTTCGATCCTCCTGCCTCAGCCTCCCATTGCTGGGATTCCAAGTGTGTGCCACCACGCCCGGCTATCTTTTTAGTTTATGTGTAAGGCATCCTCATTTCACTGTCAGACCCACATGCAGCCTCTCATTTGATTCCCTGGGAACCAGAGAGAGGGCACAGCCACTTGTCAGGTAAAATACCCAGTGCCTGGCACTGTGCTTGTTGCTGTCCGCGCCCTCTTCCCGTGTTCTCAGGACAGCCGTCACTCATGAGGCTCAGAGACCTCATGCTGTCCTGCTGATCAGTACCAGTGCACAGTCCACCCAAGCACCAGGCCAACCAGCCAGGCCTGGTAGCCTGAGAGGGGACAGTCAGGGAGCCTGGTGTGCCAGGCAGGGCACTGAGCATCTAGCCCCCTTCCCACTCCCTGCGCGTCAGGCCCTGCGGAGGTGGTCTCTCTTGGTGATAAGCTCAGCTTGTCCCAGGTCCCTGAGCACGTGACCCCCAGTCACGACTCCAGGAGGAAGGCCGGCCTGTCTCGAGCTTTTGTTCATCGCCAGCTCATGGCTGTCGCAGGCTTGGCGCGTAGTCAGTCTCTGCCCTGATGGTGACAGTGTGTTCTTACAGCCCCGCGCCTTGACTCACTCGCTCACTCGTCTGCAGACGCGCTGGCCATTTGGGAAGGGATGCGGAGGAGTGGAGACGGGAGGTGTCAAACTGTTGCGGAGACGTTTCTAATTTGTGATGTGTGGTGTTCAAGCCAGCTCTTCTGCTCCTGGTTTTCCTGTTTTCTGCAGCACCCCCTGGGGAAAGACTCTCTCCGCTCCTACCCACTTGGCAGGGCCCGCTTCCTGACTCTTGGGGCGTCTTGGTTGCCAGCCCCAGCACCTCCTGAGAGCCCCCTCCTCCAGTGGTCACGGTGGAAGGATCATGGGGGAGACGGAAGGGAAGAAAGACGAGGCTGACTATAAGCGCCTGCAGACCTTCCCGCTGGTCAGGGTAAGCCCCAAGGCGGGGAGCCCGCGAGAGGAAGTGCTGTGCATCCCCTGCAGGACAGCATCGAGGGAGGGGAAGGGCTCTGCCCACTCACATCTGAATATCAAGGAGGCGACAGTGATTCATCTTCTCATCCATCCATTCATCCACCACATATGTGTTCTGGCCACCTGCCCCGTGCAGAGCCCAGTCCTAGACCCTGTGGAGAGAGTGGCAAACAAAGCAGGTGACAGCCTGGCCCACGTGAAAGGATGCTTAGAGGACACAGCGGCAGGCCACAAGTGCTAGAAAGAAAGCTAGAGCAGGTGATGGGGCAGGAGAGAGCACTGGCTTCCAGAGAGGCCGCTCAGATCGGAGACCCGAATCCAGCTGGGGGCAGCTGGCAAAAGTGGGAAGGGCATTCTCAGGGCACACAGCAGGCACGGGAAGCCAGGCTGAGCCTGGCACTGCAGAGGGGCAGAGAGGAGGCCGTGGGGTGCCGGGAGGGCAGCAGGATGAAGATCATAGTGACGGGGGGGGCTGGTCTCTGCAGGCCTAGCTGGTGGCCACGGCGAGGACTCCTGTGGGCACTGTGGGATCTGTCCTGAGGCCGGAGGGCATCTGTAGGCAGCTTTTGGGAAGTGGATGGGTACCAGAGTGGCAGTGGGGATACAGAGGGGACGCTTCTGCAGAGTCCAGATGCAGGGTGAGTGGGGCGTGACCAGAGTCAGGACCACCTCTGCAGGCAGAGAAGTGGCTCGCTGTGGACGGGCTTGAGTTTGTTCTTTCCCAAACAATGGGGAGAAAAAAGGGCGTCAGTTACCAAGAAAGGGAAGACGTAGGAAGAGTGCGTTTGGGGGAAAATCACGTTGTTTTTCAGACACTGAAGTGAGGTTGCCAAGTGGGAAGTTGGACGTGGGAGTCCACAGCCCAAGGAAAAGATCAGAGCTGGGGATGGAAATGTAGGGCGTGTCTGTCCCTTGGCGAAGACCTAGGTGTGTGGAAAGGGACAGAACCCCAAAGGACCGTGGCTGGAGAAGGAAGAGGGCAGAGCCGGGCCCGGGAGGAGGGGGAGAACCGGGATTGGAAAGGAGCAGCTGGTGAGACAGCAGGAAACCAGGAGCACTCACGAGTGGCCGGTGTCTCTCGGACACTCCCACAGCCCAGTGTCCTGCGTCCCGCCACCCTTCCTGCTGTGTCCACTGCCTGGAACGCCGTCCCTTGCAGGGGGCCCTGGACACCAGGGCTCAGCTCCCTCCCATGCACCTTTGTCCTCAGTCAGATGAGTCACCTGCCAGGGCTGCACCAGGGGAACTACCTGGTGTCCATGCCTTAAGCATGGACCTGTAGGCCAGCCAGGAAGGCCAGGTCGTGGGCTGAGCCTCTCTCTGTTTGTCTCCCCACCTTGTCTCTAGCATTCGGACATGCCAGAGGAGATGCGAGTGGAAACCATGGAGCTGTGTGTCACAGCCTGTGAGAAATTCTCCAACAACAATGAGGTACTCATTAGGGCAGGTGGCCCTTGGAACTGGGGTCCCTGGGGGTGAACACAGTGGCCCCAGACCCCCTTAGCCAGAGCCCTGCTGGAAGTGTCACAGGCTGGGGAGGTGGGGAGAGAGGAGGCTAATGGTGATGACAGGAAGGCCGGTGGGGTCTCTATACCCCCCTGTCCCCGGCCCCCACAAGCAGGCCACCAACTAGGGCTCCTTCCAGGCTCCATCCACCCAGGCGTTCATCTGTACATCCATCCATCCATCCGTCCGTCCGTCCAGAAAGCTCCTTGCCAGGCACTGCTTGGGGCTGAGGCGGAAGCTGTTGGCCTTGGCCCCCAGTGTCATCCATCTGGTGGCAGTAAGAAAGAAGGCAGTGACCAGCAGCCCTGGCCAGTGCGAGCTCAGGCTACGCCCAAGTTCAGAGCCTGCTCCAGCCTCGCCTCGGCGCAGGGGCCTGCTCTCCGCCCTCCTTACCGGGCCAGTCTCAAGGATTTAGTTACTGAGACAAAGGGACCCAAGTGCTCTCTTCGTGTGGTGCCTGGCGTGATGGTGGGTGCATAGCGGGTACCTGAGCCTCTGTCCTCCCCAGGCCGCCTCTGCATGCTGGGGGGGCTTTGGAGGAAGCCAGCATGGGAAGCAGTGGGCTGTCACCACACCTGGGACAAGCAGTCTGTCTGTCCCTGGAGCCCACTAAACCTGTGAGGCAAAAGCCTTTCAGCAGGCACCCTGCCAGGATGATGGTGACCCCACGCTCCAATGCTCTCACGTCTCGCAGGTGCCACTTCTGTGGCCCTGAGGACAGGCAGCCTGGGGGGTCCCAGCTCACTTCCCGTCCCTGTGCAACAACCTGGCCTGGACGCCCTCTCTGATGGTTCTGTGCAGAGCAGCAGGAACAGGGCTGCAGGTCTGCCACTTGCCAGAAGCTCGAGCTGGGTTTCTCCCTCCCTCTGACACGCGGCCTCTCCCTTGCAGAGTGCCGCCAAGATGATCAAGGAGACGATGGATAAGAAGTTCGGCTCCTCGTGGCACGTGGTGATCGGTGAAGGCTTTGGCTTTGAGATCACGCATGAGGTGAAGAACCTCCTGTACCTGTACTTCGGGGGGACCCTGGCCGTGTGTGTCTGGAAGTGCTCCTGACACTCTGTCCCTGCAGGGCCTGTTCCTGCCTCTCCTCCGGGATAGGCGGGGGCAGGTCCTGGCCTTTCTAAGGAGAGTTTGGGGTCTTTTCTTTTGTCCTTGTGTGCCCGTTTCCTGAGCCATGCCCAGTGTGTGAATCTGTGGACATCTCTACCCCCAGGCTCCCAGCCATCTCCCGATGAATCCTGAGTGGTAGCCAGGGCAAGGGCAGCGTCTCTGCAGGGGCGGGGAGGGGACATGTGACAGGGTAAAAGGGTGGGGAGCTGGGGTTTTTCCCAGAGGGACACGCCAGTCCCGCCTTTCCCCAGAGCTGCTGTCCTTTAGCATCTGGGGAGCCCAACTGTCCTTCTGTCCCCAGTACTGCTAAGAGGTGCCAGTGTCCTTGTTGTTCGTGGTCATATGGATGTGGCCCCAAAAAGGAGCCTCTCTCAAAGGACACAGGCAGCTTCTCCTTGTCCTCCCGGGACACAGTGACCACCCACACCCATAGCCCTTTCCCCAGCTTGATCCTGGGCTGAGCCAGCAAACACCACGTCTCATGGGACCCGTGGCGCCACAGCCGGGGTTTGGCAGGAGGACCAAGCAGGCTTCTGGCCTCGGGCGCTTGAACCTTCAGTAGAGCCGCGACCTTGCGAGGCCAAGCGCACATGCGCAGTTGAGAGGCAGGTGCTGGGGCGCGTGCACGGCCCCCACGCACGCTCAAGTGTCACTGAGCTCCGGTGAGGCGCGGCCAGGAGGGCTCTCGCGCGGCCGCTTCAGCAGGGAACCTGGCCGCCAGTGACTTAGCATCAGGGACCGCGTGCCGATTTGTACTCCGTATCTCTGCCGGGTTTTCTAGATTCTTTTTGAGTGTGGGGAGAAGGGTTTTAGTAGAAGGGTGAATCCTATTTTACACAGCGGTCTTATTTATATAAATGTCTTGGTTTTTACAATTAAAATTACCAAAAACTGACCTCCATCTCCAGCCTCTTGAGACCGGGGGAGGCTGCTTCTGGCTAACGAGCCACCAGGAAGCCCACTCAGCGCTCCCCCGGGCCAGTGCTGACCAAACCCCTGGATAGTGGTGTGCACACCCGCACCCTGTAACCGCGCTCAGCATGTGTCTATGGAACTGCTGTGGGGTGCCAGGGCCCAAGGGCTGGGCACAAAGAGGGGAAAGCAGTGGGTGGTCTTGCCCTCCGTGAGTGCGGACTGCTGCAGGGGACCACTCAGGTGTGAGGAGAGGTTTGACAGAGGGAGTCTAGGGCCTTCCAGGAGGAGGGGACAGCCCCAGGTGCAGGCTCAGAGTGAGGTCCCCGGCCTGGCGGAGGCCGGGAGCCTGCATGTGAAGGAAACTCAGCCTTTTGCCAAAGGGGGAACAGCTCAGGTCCCAGGGGAGCAGAGCAGCACAGAGGTGAGAAGGGCGTGCGTGGGGCAGGCACATTTTGGGACATGAAGCCCCGTTCAGCTTGGCCCTAGTCCTAGTCTCAGACCAGGGCACACTGGGTACCGTAGATGGCCAGGGTACCCAAGGGCCCAGCCCAGCTGCTCCCTAAGGAGCGCGTCCAGGAGTGGCTCACACCTGCTCCTGGACCATGATCACCTGTCACCGCCCCAGGCCAACCACAGCCAGCTGGCTCGAGGGCCAGTGTGCCCCCAGGTCTCGGAAAGGGCAGCTCCCTGAGCCCTGGCCTGCTCTGGCTGAGTCTGTGCCATGCTGTGCCACACCAGATGCTGCCAGGGAGGTGGGCGACAGCGCAGATGGGAGTGGAAGGAGTTCAGGGTGGGGGTGGCACGGGAGGCAGAGAGGCGGCGCCAGGCCCGGAATAGCTGCGGCTGATGAACCGCCTGCTGGCATCTGTTCTCTATCTGCAGCAAGTGGGAGCCAGCACACGCAGTGGGCGCCACCTGTAGCCAAGTGGCGAGCTGGTGGCCAGGAGTGTGGCCCCAAGGTGCAGGGATCTGGCTCAGGTCACCCCGTTCTTCAGAACACGCTGCCTCAGCTGCCTTGTCTGTAAAGTGGGGACAGAAAGCACCTCCCTCTCAAGTGCCAGGAGGCACGGGACAGTGTGGAGCTACTAGCACCCTGCCAGCCTGTGCTGTCACCACTGGGCACCTCTCTTCTACCTCTGGATGTGGGGTGCCAGCAGCCAGCTCCCTGGGACCGGTGCAAACTCACCAGGATTGGGGCCTGGGCAGGGGCCAGCCCTCGAAGGCATGCAGGATAGCAGAGCCTCTGGCAGCGAGCACCTTACCACCTGGTCACAGTGTCACCCCACGGACCCCTCCTGCATGCAGAGTAGCCTGGCCATGGTGAGCCAGGTCGGGCAGGCCCACGGCAGGCCTGTCTCCAATGGCTCTCCTCCCTCTGCCCCCCAATCCCTTGCCAATGCGGTCCCCTGGCCTTCACTGGGGGCTGCTTGATGGGCTGGTCCTGCCTCTGTGGCCAATGGCTCACAGCTGAGAGTGGGACGGGGATTGGAGTGGAAAGCAGCGCATAGTGAAGTCACTGTTGGTGGGGAAAAGTGGGGTTCAGGGAACCGGGGTTCAGAGAAGGGAGCAGCTCTTGCTGACTGGCGTGCTGGCGAAGGCTGCAGGCGGAGGAGGCATTGGGCTAGGCCTGGGCATCCCGACGACAGGGCGAGGGTGGGCCGAGGGAAGAGGTGCCCACTGCTGGAGGCAGCGGCAGGGGCAGAGCAGAGCTCAGGAACCTCGAGGTGGCCGGCAGTTGGCAGATCTCGGTGCGAGGGAGGGAAGGGCGAAGTGGGCAGTTTTTAGCTAGGAAGCAGCCCCGGCAGGCCCTGAGTGCCAGCCTCACAGCCCCTGCTCTCCCGGTGCCGACAGCCTCAGCGGGTCTCTGTTCACCTGTGTGGTGCTCCGGGCCAGGTCCCCATGCCCGTGGACACCATGGTCCCTTTCCAGTTCCGCCACCTTCTGACCCCCCACCCCGCAGCAGAGGCTCCAGTGTGTTCTTAAAGGAGTCAGCGGCCACAGGCCCACTGCGAGAGACCATTCAGATCCCTGAGCCACAGGCCTCACAGGGTGCAGGATGGGAGTGGGGGGCCCTGACTGCTAGTGTGAGCAGATGAGGCATGAGGGCAGGGCAGGGAGACCCCAAGTGCCCAGAGAAAGCCTTGAGGTGGGCGTGCTGCAGGCCTTTGAAGCTGGCAGTGGGGCTTCGAGAATCTTATGGGGAATATTTAATATCACCTTGCAAAGGTGCATGGGAACTCCAGCGGCTCACTGAACTGACTTTCTGTTCCTCAGTGACTGACCCTGCAGGTAGGGGATGTCTGGGAGTGAGGTCTCAGCCTAAGCCAGTGTCCCCCACCCTGGCCACTAAGCGTAGGCAGCATGACAGAGCTCTGTCCTGCGTGGAAGCCGGAAGCGGCCACACCCCTGTCCCCCACACTCCCCCAGGTTGGGAGGGGGCGGGAGTTTCCTTTTGTCCTCATCCCGTATTTAAAGCAACCACCTCCCACTGCCAGCTGCCGGCTTCAATCCTTAGAAAGGCAGTGTATGGGGCGGGGGCGGGGGGGGGGGGCTGAGCCTGGGACGCACATGATTGGAATTATTATTAATAATAGCCCAACTTGTCAGCACTCCAAGTGTGCCAGGTGCTGTCCTAGCGTGCTGCATGCTGGGTCTGGGGTTGCTCCGCCCAGGGCGGCTCCTGTGCCTCTTACAGGTGCATTGAGGATTGTAGCAGAGCCAGGATCTGCCCTGGGCCTGTGACCCCAGAGCCCCAGCTCCGGTGGCTGCTGCCAGCAGGGACAGCAGCTTGCTCCTCTGATGCCAAGATCCCCTACCTGCAAAGTAGGACCCACAGTGCCTGCCCTGCCTCCAGGGTCAGCCATGGCGTCTGTGGCCATGAGTGGGCAAGTGTTTGTGTCGTGTTGTGTTTTTGAGACAAGGTCTAACTGTATAGTCAAGGTTGGCTGAAAACCCATGAAGATCCTCCTGCCACAGCCTCCAACTGCTAATTACAAGGATGCATCCCATGTCTGACTTGCACAAGTGCTTTGAACTTACCAGGGCTGGGGGGAAGATTTGGATCAGGCCCAGTGTGGGTGCTGCCCCACTGTGACCTCCACTCTGGTAAATTTGGGGATCTGGAAGACTGGGCCCCTGAAAGCACCTGGGGCCCACAGAGCCAAAGCCAGGGAGACAGGGTGACCATAAACAACACCCTGTCTGGTGACTGAGGCCCCACATGGTGGGGACCAGACCCTGCCACTTCATACTGGGCCAGAAAAGACAGTGCACATGAAGACCAAGCAATGTCCCCACCCTGTGGGTCGGAGATTCTGTGAGGTCCTCCTTCCCTCCCTATGGGAAAGGTTCGCAGGTCACCTGACAGGCTAGAGTGGAGCTGGCTGGGCCCAGGTGCACCAGTGGTTAGGGGAGGCAGCAAGAGTGACGCCTGCCCCTCTGGGCCTCCTTCCCCTCTGCACCCTGGACACCAATCCAGGCCGTCACTTTGCGTCCTCCCCATGCCATGTCTTCTGGCATGGTGTCTGCACCTGCGCACTGCTCCGTGGCCAGGACTGTCCTTTCTGTGTCTGCAGTGCCTGGCCAGGACATGACAGAAATGTGGCCAGCAAGAAAGTGGATAACATGGGGCTGGAGATTTAGCTCAGCAGCATAAGCACCTACCTTGCAAGCAGGTGGTCGTGAGTTCGATCCCCGGTACCGATAACAATGAAAAAGACAAAAAAAAAGAAAAAGAAAAAGAAAGTGGATAACAGGAGGGATGGCTGGGTGGATGGACAGATAGGGGTGAGACGGTGGAAAAGATGGAAGAAACTCCCCAGGAGGCTGCCAGGCTCATGAGATGAGGCACACTGGACCACTGCCTGACCTGTGTCCTTTGATTTCTGATACCTTCTGCCCAGTTTCTAGCCTGTCACAAAAGGGCTCAGGTTTGTTTGGGGCTCACTCGGTCATTCCCCTCTGACCTGGTTCCTAAGAGAAGGTGAAATCCACGCAGCACAGCTGGGGTGGAGTTGGCTTTGCAGTGAGCCCTGCCACTTGCCAGCCATGTGGCCTTTTAAGTCCCTTTGTCCCCGAGCAGAAACTGTGGAGAAGTCCTTGCACTCCGAGCCCAGAGGGAAATTGTAATAACAAGGGCTAGGACAGCAGTTGCACGGTGGGACCTGCTCCTTGGGTTGACTGTGTGACAGCTCTCAGCCTCACCTGCACTTGGGGACCGATTGCTGCCCTACTGTCCTGGTGGCCTGTGTCACTTAGCACCTACTTCATGACATCCAGCAAGTCCTGGGCCCTGGGCAGGGGATACCAGAGCCCCTCGAGGTCTGGGGGATGCAGACTCTGAAGGGCTCTGTGGAGGAGGGCAGGATGCAGGCTCACCAGGAGCCCAGCTGAAGCATGGAGCCTCCCACTTTGCACTGTCCAAGCCCACAGCACTTGTGGAGCCACAGAGCCTGTGTCACGTGTGGCCTGCACGGGGCTGAGCACTGCTGTGCACTTGGTGTTCAGGGCAGGGTTGTGAGGTGAATGCCCTGTCCTCCCGCCCCTCACCAGGACTTCCCATCCATTCTTTGTACCAGGTTCCATTGGGAACAGGGGACAGTGTGACATCATTGCCACCCTTGAGTCCCAGCAGTTAGGCAGCCATGGGAGCCAACAGGGACGACTGTCTGCTAGTGGCATCATGGGGGGTTGCGCGAGTGGCCAGGAGGGGGCAGGTGCCAGAGGAGGGTCGTGGATCTGGACCCTCTGCAGGGCTTGGAGTCAGACACAAGCAGGGAGCCAGGGGTGTGCGTCATATAAATAACAAGGAGAGCGGGAGGTTTCCCCAGATCAAGGCCTTTTGGGATGGCCAGAGCAAGGACATCAGGAGTGGTGAGAGATGGCCCTGGAGAGGCTGCTGGGACCCAGACATTTGTGGGCCTCATGCACCAAGGTAAGAAGTAGACACGATGGTGTTAAAGGAGGTGACAGCATTCATGTGACAGGTTCAGCTGCCGGCGGGGTGGGGGAGGCAGTACTGCAAACCAGAGCTGGGCGCTAGATTCAGGGAGGTGACTGCACAGTGATCCATGGGTGCTGGAAGTCAGGTTCGGAGGAGGGTGTTAAGGATGCGAAGCAGGGGCTCCCGATCAGGTCTCCCCAAACCCTGGCTCAGGGCCCCTGGCGGCAGTGAGACCAGGCCCAGGGTGATGTCATGCGTGCCAGGCAGACATTCATCCCCTCCGGCTTGCTGGGGGCCTTTCTCCCTCGTGCTCCACCCCTGGCTAAAGGCTGGATGAAGCCGCTCCTGCCCTCAGGCAACATCCCTGCCTGCCGGGGCCTCGACCACAACCCCAGCAGTGAGCTTTCGTGGGCTGCAAGTCCAGGGAGCCCAGGAGGGGCGCCCTTGACACAGGACTAGGCCTGGGGAAGGAAGGAGGGATTTGGGGGATGCCACCCAAGGGCTAAAGGGGCGGGGCCAAGAAGATGCGGGCAGAGCTGAAGGCTCCCAGTGGTAATCGAGTGCCTGTGAGGCTGAGCTCATGAACTCCTGGGGCTGCACTCCCAGCCCGAAAGCTTCCCCGCTACCCCAGTGACATTCAGCCCCTTTTGTTTTCAGTGCCAGAACCCAGGGCCTCCTGCATGCTAAGCAAGCACTCGCCTACCGAGCCACACTTCCAGCCCTCTTCATGCATTCAATGACAAGGTCTCCCTGAGCTGTCCATGCAGGCCTTGAACCTGCAGTCCTCCTGCCTCAGCCTCCTGAGTAGCTTGGGTTACAGGCATGATCTGTCACACCTGGCTGTCACCAGCTCTTCACCTGGCTTGCAAGACCTGGCCTGACCTGGTCCCACTGCCGTTCAGCAGGGCCAGGGTCTTATGCCCCAGAATCAGCAGGTTCCGAGATGACCCCAGGACACTGCCCACTCGGCTCTACCTGCCCATCCACGGAGATGGGCTTTTCCCAGCCTGACCTGCTGTGCCCCCCAGCAGGGAGGGAAGCTTGTGACCCCAAACCCTGCTCTCTCCAACCTCATCTTTAACTTACTGTCCAGAAGTATGGTAGTGCAACCTGTAAGCCCAGCCTGCAGGAGGCTGAGGCAGGAGGGTCACCACAAGCTCAAAGTAAGCCTTCCCTTCATAGTGAGTTCAGGGCCACCCTGCCTATATAGTGATACCCTGCCTCAAAAAATCAAAAAAGGAGTAGGCAGAGGAGGATTGGCTGTAGTCACCTGGGACAACGTAGCCCAAGCTAATCATGTGGTGCCCCAGCCACCAGCAGGCCCTTCCCAAGCCGGAGAGATGAGGGCCTGGGTGGGTGACCAGCTCAGCTCTGCTGCTGTGAAGCTGTGCGTCCTCAGGGCCAGCCACGCCACTCCGGGCACACCTCACTTCGTGTTCCAGGAACACTGTGTGCTGTTGAACTGGTCCCCTGCCTCAGGCTCCCTGCAGCCTTGACCTCTGCATGGTAAATTCTCCAACCATTCCATCCAGTTCTTCCTCCCAAAGAAGCGCTTTCCTCTGCGGCCCTGAGCCCAGGGACGGCCCCTGCCCAGCTGGCGGTCCAGGGCGACCTCTGGTGGCTGTTTGTGGGTATCACATGTATCACGGAGCCTGCGCTGGCTGGGCACTGGGAGCATTAGGATTGCAGGGACTGGGAGGCCTGGCTGGAGGGCGCGCCCCGCCCTTTGAGGCCCAGTGGGCCACAGGCGGCATCTTTGGGTTCTTCAGGCCCAAATGAAAAAAGATGTGGTGGCTTCAAATTAGTCAGACCCAACTTCTTTCTGCTTTCCGTTTGCAGACATTTTATTGAGCGCCTAGTGCATACCCTGCTCCATAGGTACTGAGGCAGCCAAGTGCTGTAGGCCAGCCGGGCCCGGCACCCCTTTCCCACACGGGGCCCACTCCACGTGCTCTTGCCCCTGAGCGAGCAGGGAACTGAGGACAGTACCAGGCACACATCTCCCTCCGCCCACACTCTACCCCTTCTTACTCAGGGCTCCCTCCTGCGCCCCAAATCCCATATGCTGGCGCCTCCCTCAGGGGCCCAGGAAACTCGGCCCGGACAGGTGGCACTTGGTAACTCAGGTCCAAGCAGGGCCACCCAGCATCTCCTCTCCAGGCTCCCGCTGACTCGCTTGCAGGAAAGTTTTGCACAATTTTCCTGGAAGCACGGCTGCCCTGAGCTGCCCGGAGCCACCCGGAGTGGCTGGGTACAGGAAGGCCACTCTAAGCTGAGGGGATCCTACAGGGCCGCCTCTTGATCCCCAACCCCAGATCTCTTGAAAACCAAGAGACACCCTGGACCTTTATCCTGCAACTGACTTTCAGAAAGAGACCAGAAAAACCACAAATCTGCACTGGGGGTGGTGGCGCATGCTTGTAATCCCAGCACTCAGGAGGCTGAGGCAGGAGGGTTACTGTGAATTTGAGGCCAGCCTGGGCTACATAGTGAGAGCCTGTCTCAAAGAACAAAAAACACAACAAAAACACCCACTACAAACCTGCAACCCCTACACACACACTCCCAGGAATGCCCCCCTTTACAACTGCCCTTGTCTGTGAGCACCTCTGCTGGGACAGGGTGAGGAACTAAAGCCCAGAGAGGTTAAGTGTCCTGCCCAGGGTCACACAGCCAATGGGGGTTCTCAGAGCAGTGAATCAGAGCAGACTGAAAGCACAGTATTGTTTTTGCTTTTGTTTTGAACCCCAGGCCTGCACACTGAGCTACATCCCCAGCCCTTTTAAAATTTTTTCTTTTAATGTAATACATGTAAATATTAATGAAAAAGTATTTAAAAAGCACTTTTTTCTATGAAAAATATAACAAAGTAGAGAATAACAAGTTAATATATAGTGTACTATAATCTTTTTTTCCCCCTTTTTTTTTGGTACCAAGAATTAAACTCATGACCTTGCGCTTGCCAGGCAGGTGCTATGTGATTGAACTATATCCTGGACTGTGTACCATAATCTTTTTTATTTTTTGGTACCAAGGATCAAACTCATGACCTCATGCTTACCAGGCAGGCACTTGAGCTGCTGAGTTAAACTCTCAGCCCCTGTGTACCACAATGGCCAAAATATTTCTCAGAGTACAAGTCATAGATGGGAAAATCTTCTTTATCTTTTTGAGACAAGGTTTCAGTAAGCCACTAAATTGTCTGGGTTGGGCTCGAACTTGCAATCTGCCTGCCTCAGCCTTCCAGACTGCTAGGATCATAGACCTGTACCACCACACCCAGCCAAAGCGCAGGGTTCTTGAGAATCCCCGGGCTGTTTTTCCTGGGCCATCTTCCCATAGAGCAGCCTGCCTGCGGCCTGTCCTCTGGATGGGTGAGGCGGGGATCCATTTGCATGCAAGACCCCATGCAACACCCTCATTTTGTCCTTCCCAAAGTCCCTCAAGACAGACGTCTTCTCCAGGGTTCCCTGACTGGCCCAAGGGCCCTGGTTGGGGACCTCTGCCTGACTCCCCAGGGGCAGGGAGGAAAGCAATGATGGCAGGCACTGCAACGTCCCTCCTGGGCATCGGCAGGAGCCCTGTGGAGCTGGGGCGGTGGCAGGTGACACTCCATCCACACTACAACCTGGCATCCTGGGCTTTCACATGGCCATGTGAGAGCTGCCAGGCCCCTGGCCTTCCGCAAGTACATCCAGCCCATCTGCCTCCTGCTGGCCTCCAGTGGGTCCACGTCTCCTGAGTGCCAGGCTGAGCCACTCTGCTGCTCAGATGGTCCATGATGGGGGTGTGGCAGTGCCTGAAGACAGGCACCCTGCTGGGCTTTATCTTATGGGGGAGCCCCCAGACTGTGAGGAGACTCCAGGCAGGCATTGGGAGCTGTGGCATCAGTTAGGCCCAGGCCAAGAAGGCTGGCATGTTCGTCCACACCATGAGACTGACAGGCTAGGTCTTGGACATCACATCCCTGGGGACCCTCCCCATGTTGCCCCCCTCAGCCATGATGCTGGCCATCCCCTGTTGGCACCTCAAGGCCCTAAGGGCACCAGCAGCAGATCCTCCACCAAAGGAGCCACTAGCCACTAGTCAGGTGGCCATTCCATCCACCACCACTGTGTCTGCTGTACCACCACTTGGGCAGAGGCCACTTGAAGGGGTCCTAGAGATCACCATGCGCACCCAGCTGCCTGGTGCCATGAGAAACGGGGGCACAAGGGAGGGTAGCGTGGACCTATGAGGGCCACCAGAAGAAATTCCACAGCCAGGGCGGCTGAGACATTTGTTCTTCACAACTCTGGAGGCCACGAGTCCAGCACTGAGGCGTTGCAGGGCTGGTTTCTTCTGAGGCCTCTCTGCTTGGTTTACAGATGGCGTCTTCTCCATGTGTCCTCACACAGTTCTCTCAGGCTGGCTTAGAACCCTTGATCCTCCTGTCTCAGCCTCCCAGGATTACAGGTGTGCACAGCTACACTGAGACCAGAACTCCTCTTTTTATAAGGATGCCAGAGCCAGGAATGGTCACATTTTGAGGTCCTGATCCTGGGGCTTTGGGCTTCAACATCCTCCAAATAAATGCCTTATCCTGCCACCTACCTACAGGGAGCTGGATGCGCTGAGCTGTGTGGCAGGGAGGGCAGGCATCTGCATCTCGGGATTCCTGTCATGTAGCTCATTCTTGGTGGTGGGAGCTCAGTCTAGTGACTCAGGGCAGGTGCTCAGGGGAAAAGGAGCCATGGACTGACTGTGCCTGAGTGCTCTTTCCAAGCACAGGCTGGGAGCTACTGTTTGGGTACTCAGGACAGAACCCAGTGCCTTCATACTGAGCTACATGCCTGGCTGTTTTTATTTTGAGACAGGCTTTGGCTAAGTTGCTAAATTTCCTAGGCTAGGCCGGATCTTCCAGGAGTAACCACTACGTGGCTTCCCAGGCCTAGGACAGGAGCAACCGGTCACCCTGTGCACCCAGCGGAGTCTAGACTGGGAGCAGGCAGTAGGGGGCTGCAAGAATGGTGTGCAGTTTCCCTATTTTGTTCCTGTAAACAGCCCCTTGCTATAAGGGGGCTGGCTCAGTACCTCCATGTCACAGCAGTCCTGTCCCTGGCAGTGGGGGAAGTGAGGAAACAAGGCAGGCCCCCAAGGGAGACGTTACTCCTGGCTCTTGGTACAGCGATAGTCTCAGCCCCATTCCCAAGTGTCTCCCCAGCCCACTTTTATCAGTAGGGGGACCGAACCCAGGGCCTTCCCACTGAACTGCATCACCAGCCCCTTTCTGAGATAGGGTCTCAGTAAGTTGCTCAGACTGAACTCAAACTTGAGATGCTCCTTCCTCAGCCTCCCACAGTGCTAGGATGACAAGCTTTGCTCAAGGCTCCCTTCTGTGCTGCCCACACATTCTCTGTGAACCAACAGCCCCCAGACACGAAGAGGTAAATGGATGCCACAGAGAAGGCTGGGGCCCTGTCTGGGCTCCTGCCAAAAGATGAGTGGCACCTCCTTCCAGACCCCCGCCCTCACCAGGGAAAATGCAAGGGGTTTCTTTGGTCCTGGTTCAGCAATTTATTGGTTCACCCTTAGGAGGCCACACCTCTACCCCAACAAGGGCAAAACAAAGGTCCTCAGTTCCGGGCAGGAGGCCAACCTGAGCACATTAGGGGAAGGGCCAGGGACTCCCAGGCCCACAGGAAGTCCACTGAGCTGCCAGGAAAGCACAGGTTCCCCCAACCCAAGCTGCAGTGGTTGGCAAGGAACATGGTCCCAACGGTTCCTTCATAATAGTGTCATTCTTGGATGCCATGGGCAGGCAGAGTGACCATGCTCGTCCTGCCTCACATTTACAGAGATGGGCCCAGCGGTGGGGGTGACGGAGGGTAGTTCCTGGTTACATGTTGGCTCGTTCCCGTTGCAATCGTGAATTATAGGCGCGGGACACGGTGTTCCAGGCGTCCATGTAGCGGTCCATACACATGGCGATGCATTTCTAGGTGCAAGAAAGCAGGGAATGTATGGCTCAGTTTGAACTCTTGAACAGGGTGTCGGAACCACGTGCCCTGGTTTGGGGTTAGAATTGTGCAAACCTCCCAATGGCAGGGTACCTTGAGCTCGCGCAGGCGCAAAAGCTTAACCACTCTAACCAGCGCCCGCGTAGAACCCGCGTCGCGTAGCCTGCGCACGCGCAGATGCATCCCCATGCAGGGTGAGACCCTCTCAACCCCCCCCCAATCCGTACCCACCCCTCGAGAGATCCCACCTGTTCCGAATTGTCCAAGGATCCCCCTGGCTTCCCAATGCACTTCCGGAAACACTTGTCGGTCATCCTCTGTGGACACATGGGAAATCTCGACCGTGATGCCCACTCCCCGGGTTACCCTCTCTGTCTCATCCGCATTCCCGTGCGCTCAGTTACCTGCAGTAGCTCCTGCGCGTTGGCCACGGCAATCTGTACTTTGACCTGCTCCATGATAAGCCCCGGATCCAGTTTCCCACCGCCAGATCCCCCGGAATCCGAGCCAAAGCCACCCTCCATGGCTCCGTTAAGTCAACCCGGCCTCGGCCACGGGCCTCGAACCCACTGCCATCAGAAACTGAGTCTCCCGAAGCACCATGGGAAGTGTAGTCTGGGCTACAACTCCCACAAGGCCGCGCGCGACACACCACAGCTGTGCAGCAAGCCAGGCCTTAGTAGGTACCAAGGGAAACAGAGTCCGTAGTGTAACACCCACAAGGCCGCGCGGGGCTCTTGGCGCATGCGTCACTAGATCTCCGGCTCACTCCTCCGCAGAGAGAAAGCAGCCGGCTCGGCTCTTAGGACGCGCATGCGCACAGGGCACCCAAGAATTTGTCCCTGGTTGGCTGTATCAGGGCAGACACTAGGACAGCCTGCTTGGCCTCCTTAGGCCCCGCCCCCCAGGCCTGCAGTTCAACTCAGACACTGCAGTTAAAATCTGAGTGTATATTAGAGTATTGTACGAAAGTTTCCAGCCCTAAAATATATGTCACGAATCACTAAGGAAGACACATCTGTCTGGAACTTAAAAACCCCAACAGAACTCCAAAAGGAGCCACTCAGCCCAGCGTGGTCGGTGCCCCGTGTGCCTTACAGGCCAGGCGGGGCTCATCCATTCGGGAACGTTCACCTGATTCAGATCCTTAAAGTGTAAAAGGAGCAGTAGCTATGTTGGGGTGGGCTAAAACGACGTACAGAGGCTGGTACAGGGTCAGGACCCGGACATCCTGCAGGCCTGGCCTCAGCGCTGGCTGCTGGCTGTGTGGATCTCTCTCCACGAAGGGCGTTATAAGAAGTAATAAAGCTAAGCACATCTGGGACAGCAGTGCACGTGGTTCCACAGGCCACAGTCCACTTGTACAAACTAACACCCTCAAGTGTCCAGATGCGTGGTTACTAATGACCATCAAACTCCAATCACCAAGGGCTGCCCGGTCGAACCCCATTCCCTCTGCAGCAAGGGCACCAGGGTCCCGGCTGACTCCTGGCAGCACCCAGGACACACATAGGTGGGGGGTAGAGGGCTGGTGGGATGCATGAGGGACTGTCTCTGGCATTTGGGATCCTGCTGCCTGCAGCGGTTCAACAACATACAGCTCCAACTCCAGGGCATTGCCTGAACCCACACGTGGCAAGATGTGTGAGGGCTCCCTAGGTCTGGGGAGTCCTTACCTGAAAGGCCACATGGCAGGCCCCACAGGCTTTCTGTGAAGGTGGGGCAGAGCTTCCACAGCACAGGGCTTCAGGGATCCCAAAGCGGTGACAGGTCAGGGTGGAGACGACAGACCTGATGCCAGGACAGGCCAAGCGCTCCAGGAGCCGAACTGCTAGAGCAGTTCAGCCTGCCTGGGTCTTCTGCGAGGCACTGTCTGGGTAAGACATGAGGATGGGGCAGGGAGCCTGGACAGCAGAGAAGGGGTGACAAAGGACAGACAGTCTGGGGACAGAAAAGCACCACAGAGATCCCCTTCCAAACCCTCACTGGCAGTCTCCTTAAGCATTGTCTAGAAATGTACCCAGGTCTAATGAAGGACAGGGTAGGGACAGTTCGTGTTCACATTGGGTGGCAGCCCCTTGAGGTGGTCCACTGGGCTCCCTCTAAAGCAGGAAGGAGAGGATGGGAGCTGTCAAACCAGTAGAGGCTCAGCTCCCGACACGGCACAGACTCACCACAGCCCCTGTACCCAGACAGAATGTTCCACGCCTTCCTCGTCCTGACCCAACCTGTGAAGAGCTCGGAGGAATTTTACAGTTTGCATTTAATACAGAGTGATTCCTCAACTCCGTCTTCCCCTCAGCCACTGTGTCAGCACCCAGCACCTCCCCCGAAGGTGACATGCCAGCTGACAGGAGTGTGGGAGCTGTGATCAGCTTTCCCAACCTCACCTCCTTGGGTGTAGGGGCTCTACTTTGCCAAACTCAGCCTCCTCCACCTCCTCCTGCCTGCTTAGGCACATGTCACCACTCTCACAGACAGTTCCTGTGCCAGATGAGGGCCACCCACACTCAGGAACACTGTGGGCCCCTGCCACCTGGGAGCAGGCCAGAGCTGCCCACAGGGGCTCCACTGGCCCCCTCTTCACCCAAAGACCCTTGCACCCAGAAGGCAGGTGCTAGAGACACAGGACCTGAGTCCTGAGTCCCCGATGGGCATTAATCAGCACAATATGGAAGCTCTTGCTGGTGCCAGATGCTTGGGCCTTTCACACGTGTGGACGGACACTTGCTGCCCACACCTGGTGACCCAGGAATGTGTGGCCCCCTCCGTTGCCCTGGGCTCCACCTTTTCGGGCTTATCCACAGATGGTGGTTCAAAACCATTCAAGCCTGCAGCCAAGTCCAGCACTGGGGCCTCCCTGCACTGCCCTCTCCCTTCCTCTCCCATCCGCCCTCCTGCTCCCTCCTGCTGACAGTGTGAACTTTTCTGCATCACCCTCAGGTCCTGCATCTGGACCCTCCAGTACCCGAGGACTGACCCTCAGCCTGCTAGGCCCACTGCATGGGGCAGTGAATCTCTTCACCTGAGTCCTTCATGGGTTCAGGATTCCTCACGGGTCTCTTTGCAGGTCTCTTGATTACTTTTGACTCCCTCCTGGGTCTCTGTATTCCTTCTTAGGTTTTAGTTTTCTCATGGGTCATTCATGGTTTTCTCAAAAGATCTTCCTTGCCTGCTAGGACTCTCCACAGATTCTGTCACCAGATCAGGTTCCATTGTGGGCTTCTCTGTAGGTTCCTTTGTGGACCTGGGCTCGCCCATGGGTCTCTTCACAGGTTCTGTAATGACTTCATATCCTTCATGGGTGTGTTCCTGGCTCCCCTGACAGGTCTCCTCCTGGATTCCCTCACAGGTCTCCTGGCTGTTGCCCTGGTGGCCTCCTGGGCTCCCTTGGCAGTGCACCCTCTCCCTCGGCCTCTTGAGAGCCAGGCACAGCTCCATACCTGCACTGGCATCCTTCCAGCTGGGAGCCATCCTGTGTATAATGGGCTGAGGTGGCCCCATGATGGATTCTAATGGGCAGGGTTCAACCAGAGGACCCCATGAGCCCTCTCACAGCCCAATCCCAGAAAGCACAGAGACCTGAAGCTAGACTTGAACCATCCCAACTGTCCCACATGGCGACAGGCCTAGAGACTAGGGTTGTGGGGAGGGACAGTGTTGCTGAAATGGGATAGAGGGGCATCCAGAATGCAGCGGGGAACAGATGGCCTCTCTCTTCCTTCCAGGGAGCCCCCCAAACTGTCCACAGCCTGATCTCTAGAATCATGAGTGAAATTTATTTTGCCAAGTAGGGTGTTTGCAGATGTGAGGATTTTGAGAGGAGATTTGTGGATTAGTCATGTGGACACTAAATCCAATGACAAATGTCCTTAAAGAGATACACAGAAGGGCCAGGGATTTAGCTCAGTGGCACAGTGGCTGCCTGGCAAGTGCAAGGTCATGAGTTTGATTCCCAGTACCAAAAAGCACCAAACAAACAAAAAGAGATACATGGGAGGATTGTGTGGAGGAGACCAGCATGGCAGAGCAGTAAGCAACGGACACTTTCTGAAAGCCGCCATCCAGACACTGGAATACAGCATCGTGAGGAAGACAGGAAGGAGGAAAGTGGGGCCACCAGGCCCAGGAAGACCCTGAAGCCCACAGAGACAGTGAAAAGAAAACCTGCAATGAAAAAGGAGGAATGTGGCACCGCCTTCTCCCTTGGACGAGACTCACTGCGTGAAAGGAGACAGTGACAGCTGCTGACCCCAGAGGCCTCTTCAAAGAGACACAGTGGTGGGGAGCAGCAGGCGTGAGGGGCTGCACTGACTGGCGCTGTTGGTCCTGGTTTTCCATGACTGAGACTGACGATGGGTCTCAGAAAATACTGTAGCACAGGGCCTCAGCCAAACAAGCAACAACTTCTCAACTCCAACAAACTGAAGAGATAAGATCTTCCAACAGACTTGAACTCAAAAACCAGCTACACCTCAAAGATACCTCAGAGAAGCAGTCATTATCTAAAGATCCTAAATATTAGCAATAAAACAATCTACAATAGGCAATTTATGAGCATCACCCCAGGAATTAAACTAGAAAAATACATTAAAAATGAAAAAAGACACTTAAACGAAATGCAGCCCCAGACATCAAGTTCGCCAAAGGCAAACCCAGCGCAGTGAGGCGGGACGATCCGAAGGCCCCACCAGGCCTCTCTGAAGTGGTAACAACAAGGCAATTGAATGAGGCTCTGGGAAAAGTGAAATCAGAATAACCTCTCAAATAACTACAGAGATTACCAAAATACATAGCATGCTCCGTGATATTAGAGCTGACACAGACAAATAGACGAGCTTAAGCAAATTATAAGTGAGCATAGAAAAGAAATAGAGTCCATGCGGCAGATTCAAGCAGAGATCCAGGAGAATAAAGACTCCCCTGAACTGGGAAACTAAGAAATGTAGAGAGAGAGAGAGAGAGAGAGAGAGAAAAAAAAAGACTCCACTGAATGTATTCAAAGCAGATCAGGCCAATGTGAGTACAGGATTTCAGATATTGAAAACAGACTTGCAGTTAGAAATCAGGAAAAATAAAGATTTCTCAGAACTTAGCAAGGGACTATGAGAAATCAGTCCAGCAGCTTGAGACTAAGAATAATTTAAGATTGATTGGAGTCCATGAAAAAGCAGGAGATACCACAAATTATAAAAAAAAAAAGTTCAGACATCATGGCAGAAAACTTTCTTGTTAGAGTAAAAGAATTTGACATACAAATAAGTGAGGCATGGGGCTGGGGATTTAGCTCAGCAGCAAAAGTGCCTGCCTGGCAAGTGCAAGGTTGTGAGTTCAATCCTCAGTACCACACACACACACACACACACACACACACACACACACACGCGCGCGCGCACACACACACACACAAATAAGTGAGGCATATAGAACTCCAATTAGCCATGATCAAAAAAAAAAAAAATCTACAGCCAGGCATATCATAGTCAACATCGCGGAAATTCAGCACAAGAATAGAATCGTAGAAGCTGTTAGAGGAAAAGAAACAAATCACCTCTAAAGGAAAGCCCATCAGAATCACCACAGACTTCTCAGCACAAACTCTCAAGTCAAGGAGAGCTTGGAATGACGTACTCCAGGTTCTGAAGGAAAACAGCTTTCAACCCAGATTGATACATCCCACAAAACTACCTTTCAAAATTGATGAAGTAAGATACTTTTTTTTTTTTTTGTCTTTTTTCATTTTTACCAGTACCGGGGATTGAACTCATGACTGCCTGCTTGCAAGGCAGGTGCTTATGCCGCTGAGCTAAATCCCCAGCCCCATAAGATACTTTCATAACAAAGAACATTCGAGAAAATTTATGATCACCAAATCAACACTCCAAAATATTCTAGAAAGAAGACATTCTAGAAAGAGATAATAAGGACTACACCTCAATACACCCCAGCAGAAGGAATCCACCAGGGAAGGCAAACAATTAGAAAGAAGGAAAAGCCGTGGATTTAGCTCAGCAGCATAAGCGCCTGTCTGGTAAGCGCAAGGTCATGAATTCAATCTCCAGTGCCAAAAAAAAAAAAGAAGGAAAAAAAAAAGCAGGGAACCAACAAAAGAAAATAACATGACAAAGATAAGTCAATACATAGTAAATCAAAAGATTTATATGATATGAAGAGAAGCCAGAGTATGATAAGTCAAAACACAGCAGTTATAACTATCAATGTTAATGGTCTCCGTTCACCAGTCTAGAGACACAGACTGGCAGAATGGATAAGAATCAAGGCCCAACAATATGCTGCATTCAAGAAACACATTTAATTAAAAAATTCATAAGTTGAGAGTCAAAGGATAGGAAACAATACTCCACACTACAGGAACCCAGAAAAAAGCAGGGGTAGCTATTCTATTTGCAGACAAAGTGAATTTCAAGCCAATACTGATTAAGAGAGGAAAAGAAGGTCACTACATTCTTGTAAAGGGAACAATCTAAGAGGAAGAGACAACAATCATAAATATATATCCAACAAATACCACTGCACCCAACTACATAAAACAATTACTAGCAGACAGGATACATCAAATAAGCCCTAATACAATTATATTGGGAGACCTCAATACCCCACTGTCACAAAAAGACAGATCAACTCGACAAAAAAATCAATGATGAAATATTAAAAATAAGTCAAACTAAAAAAATGGGGGAGTGGGCTTGGGATTTGGCTCAGCGGCATAAGCACCTGCTTTGCAAGCAGGCGGTCGTGAGTTCGATCCCCTGTACCGATAAAAAGAAAAAAAAAAACTAAGTCAAACTTTTGAGCAAATGGACTTAGTAGATGTATATAGAGTGTTCCACCCCACATCATCAGAATATGTATTCTTCTCAGATTCACACAGAACATTCTCCAAAACAGACCCCACACTAGCTCACAGAACATGCTTAAGCAAATGCAAAGGAACTGAAATTGTCCCGTGTATACTGTCAAACCACAGGGCAATGAAATTGGAAATCCATGCCAAAGGAAACTAGAAAAGCTTCATAAACCATGGAAATTAAATAACATCTACTAAACAATCAATAGCTTACAGATGAAATTAAAGAAGAAATCGGTTTTTACAGTTGAATGATGACAATACAACTTTGCGGAACTTGGACACAATGAAAGCAGTCTGAAGAGGGAAGTTTATAGCAGTGAATAACTATATCAGGAAAACAAAGCAAGCGCATACAGACAACTTAATGCTGAACCTCAAACTTCTAGAAAAAAAAGAGCAGACTAAACCAAAAGCTCATGTAAGGGAGGCAATTATAAAGATCAGAGCAGAAACTAACACGCTGGAGACTAAAAAACGATACAAAGAATCAATGAATTGAAGTGTTGGTAGTTTGAAAGATCAAATAAAATTAACAAACCCTTAGCCAACCTTATCAAAAAAATGAAAAAAAGACTTAAATCCATGCAATTAGTAATGGACCCTGCAGAAATCCAGTGTCTCTTCTTCAGCATAGTCCTGGAAACTTTGGCTGGAGCAACCAGACAAGAGAAAGAAATAAAAGGATAAAGATAGGAAAGGAAGAAGTTAAACTATGGTTATTTACAGATGACAAGATACTCTATTTAGAAGACCCTCAAAACTCCACTAAAAGACTTCTAGATCTAATAAGCAAATTCAGTAACATAGCTGATTACAGAGTCAGCACTTGGGCTGGGATTTAGCTCTACCGTATAAGTGCCTGCCTGGCAAGCGCAAGGTCCTGAGTTCAATTCCTGGTATCAAAAAAAAAAAAGTCAGCACTCAAAAATCAATGGTCTTCCTGTACATGAATAACAAATGCACTAAGAGAGAAGTCAGGGCAACAATACCTTTTACAATAGCATCCAAAAAAATGAAATGCCTAGGAATCAGTGTAATGAAGGATGTAAAAGACCTCTACATTGAAAACGACAGACTGAAAAAGGAGACTGAAGAGGAAATTAGAAAATGGAGAGATATCCTGTGCTCTTGAATAGGAAGAACAGTCTAGTGAAAATGGCCATACTTCCAAAACTGCTATACGGATTGAATGCAACCCTAACCAAAATTCCAACAGCAAATGTCACAGAATTAGATAAAACAATTCTAAAATTTATCCAAACACATTCACTGGAAGAAAGATAGCCTCTTAATAAATGGTGCTGGAAAAACTGGCTCTGCACAGGCTGAAAATTAAGTTGGACCCAAATCTTTCAAATTTGGAATGGATCAAAGATCTAAATATTAAAACAGGGACTTTAAATCTGCTGGGAAATAGAGTAGATAAACTCTTGAAGACGTTGGTGTAGGCAAAGACACTATGTTTGTTTTGTTTCGTGTCTTTTTGAGACAGAGTTTCACTATGTGGTTCAGGCTGGCCTTGGCCTCACTTTGTAGCCCAGGCTGGTCTCAAACTTGCAACGGATCTGCCTGCCTCAGCCTCCCAAGTGCTGGGATTACAGGAGTGCACCACCACACCCAGCTCAGCAAAGGCTTCATAAACAAAACTCTGATTGCACAGGAACTGTCACAACTGGGATCTCATCTTACTAAAACCTTTTGCACAGCAAGAGAAATCACCAGCAGAGTGAACAGGCGATGTACAATGTGGAGAAAATGTTCATCAGCTATTCCTCAGACAAAAGGTTACCATCAAAAACATATTAAGAGGGGCTGGGGATTTAGCTCAGTGACATAAGCGCCTGCCTTGCAAGCAGGCAGCCATGAGTTCGATCCCTGGTACCGATAAAAAGGAAAAAGACGACCAAAAAAAAAAAAAAAAAAAAAAAAAATATATATATATATATATATATATATATAAAGAGCTCAAAAAAATCAGTCCTCCCAGATTTAAAAATCCAATAAAAAATGGGCATCTGAGATGAATACACAGTTCTAAGATAAAGAAATACAAACAGCAATTAAATATATGAAAAAATGTTCAACATCACTGGTCATTTGAAAGATTCAAATTAAAACAACACAGATTCCACCTCACCCCAAAAAGAATGGCCACTATCAAGATATCAAACAATAAAAAATGCTGGAGAGGCTGTGGGAAGAAAGGAACCCTTCTCACTGTTGATGGGAATGCAGACTGGTGCAACCACTGTGGAAATCAGTATGGAGATTCCTCAAAACACTAGGATTGGAGGTCCCATTCAACCCAGCTATTCCTTTTCTGGATGTCTTTCCAAAAGAATTAAAAACATCATACCACAGTGATATATGTACACCTATGTTTGTAGCATCACAATTTGTAATAGCTGGATCTTGGAAACAATCTAACTGCCCATCAACCGAGGAATGGATAAAAAAGGATGTGGCACTTTTATGCAATGGAGTACTACTCAGTCACAAAGAAGGGCAAACTGAAATTGTTATAGGTAAATGGATGCAACTGAGACAATATTCACAAGTGAAATAAATCAGACATGCATGTAAACATCATATTGTGTCACTAGTATGAAAAGCTGAAAGAAACAATGTATTATATAGTTATACTACTGATTTCTGTAAGTTCACTGAAGAGAAAGGTTTGTGCTGGTATTGTTTGGACAATTGAATGCAGATGTCTTACACTCTGGGTGACTGATTTGGGGATGGCAATGCACAATGTATGTACCATTGCTGCCCCCTGATTGAGTTTTTTTAATTATTTTTTTCTCTTTGAAATAAAATGGATTTTTAAAAAACAGCTACAAGGAAGAGACACACAGAGCAGAAGAGGCCATGTGGAAACACAGGAAGAGCCTGGAACCACAGGCCCCAGGGCTTGTGGAGCTCCAGACACTGGGAGAGCTTGGGAAAACCCTCCCTGGAACCTTGCAGGGTCCAGGCCCTAGAGTTTGAGGACCATAGAGGTCAGACCTGAGTCATCTCCAGCCAGTGACCACAGTGGCCCAGGACGCAGTCAGGTCTTTGCAGCCAATGGTGGGCAAACGTGTGCGTGCGCACACACACACACACACACACACACCCCTCCTCAAACACGCTCTCCTGGAGGCCCAGCTCCTTGTGCAGACTCTGCCAGTGGTTCTCTAGGTCCACACACATCTCCAGCTGCTCTTGGCCTGGGAGACACAGGACAGTGGGCTGCAGGTGTCCTCACATGCACTTCAAGATGACCCGCAGCGGCCCCCCTTGCCTACCTTGGTCACCTGGGACCTGAGCTCCATCACATCGCTTTCCAGTTACTCTTGTCACTAAGGCAGGGCCAGCTCCACCTCGCTCCAGTGGAGCAGGCCCTGTGAGTCCTTCCCATGGGCCACCATGAACTCACCTTCCTGCTTCTTGGCACTGAAGAATCAAGAGGCCAAGTCAACCAGAAAGGGGAAAGAGGCCACTTGGCCTCAGGGGTCCCTCTGGCCACACCAAAGATGCCAGGAAGACCAAGTATGAGGTCACTGGGGCCTTGAGCCTGGGGCCCATCAGTTTCAAGGAGCTGCACCCCTCCATCCCATGGGTCAGAGTCAGGCTGGCCAAGGGGAAGGTGCACACACTCTTTGAAGCTGCCCCGTGCCCCTGGGAACCTGTCCACAGTGTGCAAAAACCGTTTCAGGTCCTTTCATGCAGGGTTTGGACACAGGCTTAGTATTTGAGGTATAATCATCCCCATCTGTTATATGATATGCGGGGAGTGGCCTAAGCTGGAGACGGATCACACCTGCAGGGTTGAAACAAGGCCAGCCAGGGCGAGCCACGTGCCCAAGCTGCGCCAGCCCCGAGAATCCGGCTTTCTGCATCTTCACGCTTGGCTTCCTCCCTGCACCCTCCACCGACCTCCTCCTGGGAATTTCTAGAGCTGCACCGGACACAGCAACAGCTATTTTTAAAAGTATTTTTTACAGTCAAAGACACTGCCAGGAATCCTCCTCAGAATACCCCTGCTCGCTTCAAACACGCTTCTCTGATGATTCTTTTCTTTGTAGTCCGTGTCCACAGTGCACAATAATTAAATTCATCACGGGCAGTTGGTACAGGCACACGACACGTCTTAACTCTTTTTACATCCCTTCGCCTGCCTCTCTGATCATTCTTGCCTCTTGCTGAAGCAGTTTCCTTCCTGTCTTTAGCTGTGCCGCCGCCGTGGCTGCCTCCATGTCCTGACTGAATTCTAAATGTTTACCTTTCATCATCATTTTGACTTCGGGGAGCCTGTCTTTCCATCAGATGGCACACGGTGGTGACATTCATCACGCTGTGATTGCTCCTAGGTTGTTCTTTGTTTTTTTGTGTTGGTACTGGAAATTGAACTCATGACCTGACGCTTGCCAGGCAGGCGCTTAAGCCACTGAGCTAAATCCCCGGCCCTTGATTGCTCCTAGGAAAGACACGAAATGGGACTTTCAGAACGGCTTCAGAAAGTGGCAGGAAGCCAGGTGTGGCGGTGCATGCCTGTGGTCACTCTGAGACCCAGTCCCAGGAATGCTGTGCACTGCCTCAGCCTCCTGGGATCACGGGCGCCCCACCCAGCCAGCAAGGCACTTTTCACTGTAACATGTTTTTAAAATTTAAACATTAACCATATATTTGGATCACTCCTCAAACACTTGACAAAAATTACATATGGAAGCCCTGTCCCTGGAGGTGACCTTGTTTGTAGACGAGCTATTTTAGGCAGAGTCCCCTGGTATTTCTACCAAACATGAAATACTCAAGACAGTGAATACATTTTAAACAAATATTAACCACGTGGATTTTAGGCTGTTGCACATAACAGGCTTGTAAACCTTAGAGCTGAATGTTTGCTGTCTTCTCTCAAGGAACTGTGTCCTCTCAAGCAACAAAGCGACAGCCAAGCACTCACCACCGGGATGGTTCTCAGAGTGAGTCCTGAGTTTTGAGCAGCTTCCCTGGGTTCTATTCACTCGAGGCTGGCACCGCCAGTCCTGGTAATCACAGATGTCCCCAAGAACAGGATCACCCTGGGTGTGGATGCCTTGGTGACACTGTATCAGGTTTTGTGTGTAAAGACCAATGGTATTGGTCATAAAGCTGATTATCCTCTAGTGTTCCAGGGACACCAAGCTCAGTGTCTAGCAGGGTCTCAGTCTCTGCGGAGGGTCTCAGGATAGCCATGCTCTTGAGCTGATGCTGTGTGGCCCTGCTGCCTCTGTCCGAGGGGCTGCACCCAAGCCCCTAAAGTGGGCCTACTTTGGGAGGATCAGAGTCAACTGTCATAAATCCCAGTGAAGGCCAAGCTATGGAGAAAGCAACTTCTCAGGCTAGCAAGACACTGAGAAGCCACCTGCACTGCCCTCACGAGGTGTACCATGCTTGTGGGTGTTGTCAGAGCCCAGGTGGGGAGGAGATAGGGATCTTGGGGCACTGTGGAGGTGCACTGGACAGACCATCAGGAAGGGAGAATGGGGACCAGGCCTGGGAGGCACAGCCACACAGGATCAAGGTCAGCAAAGAGGCCAGGGTGGCAGGAGCAGAGGCTTGGGGGCCCTCACCCCATGTTAGGGTTCTGCAGGATGTGGAGAGCAAGGATCTGGTGCCTATGCCTAAGGATCTTCATGCCATCCCTAAGGGCATCAGGGTGCCCAGGCAGATTCCTCACAGGCTACCGAGAACTCCTGAGGACCCCGCAGGAGCACCTGGCTCACTCCTTAGGTCCCCACACGGCTGCCTCCTGTCTGCCACTGTGGGGCTCTGCTGATTCATTCGTTAAGAGGAAAGCAATACATGGAACCGTCAGGCAGGTGGCTGTGTTTGAAGTCAGTGGCCCAGATGAAGTGGACAAAGTCAGCCGGGCTGTGGAACACCAGGCCCAGGGCTGCTCAGACCTGCGTGTCAGGAGCCCGAGCACCAGGGTCAGGCCCAGCCTCCTTAGTATTTTAGAAAATTTTATTTAATTTATTTATTCTTGCAATTCTGGGCATGGGACCCAGGAGCCCTCTTCCCTGAGCTACATGCCCAGCCTTTTTTTATTCTTTGTTTTGAGACAGGGTCTCTCAAAGTGGCGAGGCTGGCCCAAGAATTTTTTTAAAATTGAGGTGACATTCACCCAATGTGTTACAGCTGTCTCTTTGGTGGTACTGAGCGTGGAGCCAGGGCCTCACATACGCTGGGCTGGGGTTTGCCTCCGAGCCACAGCTGGGTCCCCAACTCAAGGTACTCAAGTGGACTGTGTGGGACAGTGTGGCGGCACTGGCATTCCCAGACTGCCAGCATCACCCCAGGCAGCTCTGATCTTTTACAGTTCCCATCCCCACCGCCTCTAGTCACCACAGCCATGCAGAAACCTGCCCGGACTGGGGAGTTACCTCACTCACCAGGGCCTCTGGGTCCCCCAGTGGGTGGCCACTGTGACAGCTCCCATTCCCGAGCACACTAGGAGGGAACTGAGATGGAAGGTGATCCCACCTAGCAAAGAAAAGCCTCTAGGGTTGGGGTCCCTCCAGTCACTCACAGGGGGCCCCAGACACTGCTGGAAATGTGGCCCCAGGTCACTACTCTGGCTATATTCCATGAGGATGATATGGACCTCCGGGTCACTGGGGCAGTGCTTTCTTTAGGCCACTGGCTGCCCCACACTACCATAGCAGGTGGCCAAAACACCACCAGCTGCAGGGCACCCTACTCCCAGCCAGGCACTCCCAGCCAGGAAGGCCCCGTGTCTCTCTTACCAGCAGGGGGCAGCTGGTGGCCATAGGGGCTGGACTGAAGGCTGGAGGAGCAGCCTGAGCCCTGTGGAGGAATCGAGGGACACTCCTGCCCCTCCCTGTCAGAGACCACCAGCCCTCTGCAGGCTGAGCTCCAGGTCCAGTGTATGGGTCTGCTGCCCCTGGCCTGGCAACACCATGCACCACATCTGGCAGGCCCCTAGAGACTGAGGAAGATGATGGTCTCTGATGCTTGGTACCCCAAGGGACTGTCACAGAAAATCAGGGGAGCAGCTGATTACAATGGTTAAATGCACTGAAAACCACGGAGCACCTGCTGACAAGAACACACCCAAGAAAGTGCCAAGGGTCTCAGCGTTGCCCCTGGGTGTGTCAGCTGCAGCTTGAGGGCCTCGGTTTCCAGTTTTAACCATTGTGGTGCCACCCACTGGCCTATACCCCTAGACCTGCCCAAGTCTCTATAGGGAGCCACCTAGCGCGAGCCCCTCTTCAGCTCAGCTCGAAGTCTCCCCATCTCCATCTGCAGCTGGCCATGCTTCTGAGGCTGCCTGGTCCGGGATCCTCTGGGCGTTGGCCAGCTCTGGCCCAGATGCCCACTGACCTGGGGTCACAGGCTGGTGAAGGAAGGAGACTGGCTGAGGGCAGCTGCTCTAGAGGCTGGTCCCACACAGACTCAGCACCCAGAGCAAGAAGGACACAGGGCACCCTCTGTGGCCTGGTTCAGCCAGAGAAGAGTGCTCCTGCAGGGAGGCAGTGCAAGGCAGGCGCCTGAGAAGGAAGCAGACAGCCCAGGTAGCCCTTTCTGGAATGACCTGTTCCTTCTCCGAGGGCCAGCTCAGAGCACAGGGCAGGACCTGAGATTGGAGCCCCCAGCCTCCCACCCATCCACACAGCCATGCATGGGCCCACCCTCCAAGGCTGCGTTCGAAGCCCAGGGGACAATCAGTACCAGACCCCACACACCCACCCCTAGCAGCAGGCTCCCCAGTCCACCGCCTGCCTGGCCCTGCAGCCATGCACGGCCCCAGGGAACTCAGATCTCCCGGCAGCCTCGTGGCTCTGCACTTATTGCATTTAAAAATATGCGCAAACCACAACGACTTGCCACGTCACATCTGCTGGGCCACTAACCAGAAACAGAGACGGCCAGGCATGCATGTGGACGTGGGCTGGAGGAATCCGAATCCTGTACATAACACAGGATGTGAAATATGGCTGTCATGGAAAAGGCCAGCGGCTCCTCCAAAGGGTAAACAGAGTCACCACCTGACCCAGCACCTCTGCTCGTAAGAGTGAACCTGGGAGACGCAGAAACATCCAGAAACCTAGGCATGAACGTCCACAGCAGGACTGGTCACATAGCTATGGAGTGGGGACAGCTGAGTGTCCACGCATGGATGCCAGCCTTCCATTCCTCCAATAGCGGTGTTTGTGGGGTGTATGTTGCTGGTCTCTCTAGGATTTGAGGGTGTCCTTTCACATGGAGGGTCACTAGCTAACCACACTCAGTGAATCTCTTTTCAATCCTGAAGTCCAGTCATGAGATGGGCTGTTCTCCAAAGCCGGGTGGCTTCAGAGATCTTAACAGCTGCTCGGGATGCAACCTGTGCCACGATTAAGACCGAGCACTGCGTTTACGCCCCTGGCAGCTGACAGTGTTTCATTGCCTCCAAGATCTCTGCCAAGAAGCACGTGCTGTGTCCAGTTTGGGAAACCTTCGTAGGGAATGCTTTTACCACCGCACACTGAGAAAACCCCGGCGATTCCCGGAGAGTTCCGTTAGCGCTGCTGTCAGGACCTGGCATCTTTCTCTGTGTGGTAGACCCTGGCTCTTCCAGACTCAAAGCCTACTAGTAAGGGTGATGCCTGGCATCTATAGGCCCTCCGGAGAGCGCCCCTGCCGGCAGGAAACATTACTGCAACCTTCCCCGCGGAAGGGAAGTCAGATTTGTCACCACCTGCTCACCCCCAGTGGTAGTTATGCAGGACACCTTTTCAGAGCAGGAATCTTACAGGCAGGCAAGTCAGGCAGCTAGAAAGGCGCTCTCCCAAGGTAGAGCCAGGGTGACCAGGCCTTGGTCAGACACTCGGGAGCCTGAGGTCAGGCTAACAAGAACCAGGTGGGACATTAAGTCCAGGGATGTGACAGCAAGATGACCGATGGCCGCTTGACAGCTGCTGCTCCCACCTATCCGGAAAGCGTGTTTTTTTTTTGTTTGTTTGTTTGTTTTTTGTTTTTGTCTTTTTCATTTTTATCGGTACCAGGAATTGAACTCCCGACTGCCTGCTTGCAAGGCAGGCACTTATGCCGCTGAGCTAAATCCCCAGCCCCAAGTGTGTGTTCTTGTCACTTGGTTCTCGGGGAGGACAGAGGCACAGAGGCGCCTGCAGACACAGCTGGCTACTGCCTAACCTTCGTGGGCCCATTCCTGGCTTCAGCAGCGGGATTTAGTCCTCAGCTGGTCTTCATTTGACTCAGGGTGGCCTGAGCCCCGGTCATGTTTGGTATGAAAACTCTTAGCCAAAGAGTCCCACGGCCACCCACTTTCCAGTCCCCTCCTGGCATTGGGAGCTATTTCTCTATCCCTAATAAATACTCCTCCTGTCTGTTGTAGCTTGGCATAACTGATGCCATCTTGTGCCCTGTATTTGACCCAGTAGAGTAAAAAATTACTCAGGGTACAAATCCCATGAGAAAAAGCAGAATGAGCTGCACCTATAAGAAAAAAATGAACCTGCTCAACAAAGAAGCAGGATACAGGTGTCAACCAAAATTAATGTAAGAGTCTAGCTAAACTGTTTCCAACAGGATGTCTTGCTTTGAAGTTTTCTGCTTTAAATGCCCTGTAACCCTCCAGTTCAGGGCCACTTGATTGGCCTCTGAAACAGGGGTCTACACAAGTGGTCACTGAGCTCAGCTAATATCCTAAAATTTATCAATTCGGCTGCTCGGATTCCTATATTATGTACGAACTCACTTCACTGTCTACCTCCTTCATTTTTCAAGTTTGGGAAACAGAGGCCCAAGATTATGCCATTATAGCACGACTGCCCACGGCTGCCAAAGGGACAGACAGAGGCTTGGGACGATCTTTCAAAAACTTGCCTTAAAAAATTATATATATTTCCAGCTGATATAGTTGCGTATCCTTGTCATCCCAGCAACCTAAAAGGCTGAGGCAGAAGGATCACAAGTTCAAGAAGAGCTTCAGCAATTTCGTGAGAACTTGTCTCGAAAAATAAAAAGCCATTAAAAGAAGGATGTGCAGGTGTAGCTCAAGGTCAGCACTGGCCTAGTGTTACGGTCTGTGTCTATATGGACCCCCTGAGCCCCATGCAGGGGGGGGGGGCTTTTGAAGACAGCTGAATCTGAAGCTTGCGATTGGTTTGTTGTCTAATGATTGCCGGGCTTGTGATTGGTTCGTTGTCTAACGATTGCCGGGATTGGTGGTGAGAAGGCGGCATCCACACTGGGGCAGGTATCCTGCATACAACGCAAGGGAGGAAAAACATCTTGCTCCTCCCTTTTGCCCCGTTTGCTTTTGTTGCTTTGTTGTCTTCTGCCACAGTCACCATCAGCTGCCCCTCAGCCACACCACCCTGCCTTGGAGCCAGCTGAGTATGGGCTGAAACCTCCACAAACTGTGAGCTAAATAAACCTTTCTTTCCTTCATTTTGGGCATCTGGCATTCTGTCTCAGTGGCTGTCCTTGAACTCCATGTGCAGCCAGGTTGGTCTCGAACTTGCAGCAAGCCTCCTGCCTCAGCCTCCTGAAGACTGTAATTACCGGTGTGCACCACACACCCTGTGTGTCTGGGTCTTAATTGTAATAACTTTTACCAATTTGTGGAACGTGGTGTAGCCTGATATGTTTGACTGATGCCCCCTAGTGGCAGTGGGTGTCAAGTGCACTAATATTTGGCTGTGTGTTGGGGTGTGGCACATGTGCTAATAAGTGTGTGACTGTGTGTTTGCACTAATGAGGAGGGGCTGAATTTAATGCCTGCATTCTAGAAACACAGCTACTTTGTGGAAACAAGTAAATACAATTCCCAGCAGGTCCCCCTCTGGATCCACAGGAAGACAGGAAGTATTTAAAATAAAATTTTAGATATTTTTGTAGGAAGTGGTGGTGTACACCTGTCATCCTGGCCACTTTGGAGGCTGAGGCAGAAAGATCTCAAGTTCCAGCCCAGCCTGGGCAACTTTGCAACTTAGCAAGTTGGCTTAGCTAGAACCTCCCTTAGCAAGACCAAGAGTCTCAGGTGGTAAATGGATAGATACGATCTGTGTCACCTGTGTTTGCCTGTCCTGTTGTTTTCTTTCCCCACTGTGTGTCCTTCTGTGTCTGATATCTCTCAATGACATGGCATCCTCCAGGTCTCTCCATGCTGTGGTGACCATCAGAGCTTTGCTCCTTTTCCTGGCTGAGTAATATTCCAGCATGGGGTGGACATAATTGTCCATTTTTCCATCTGTGGACGCCAGGCTGTTCCTTCACTTTGAGTTGCTGTGGACATGGGTCTGTACCTGAGACTTTACTTTCAATTCTTTGGGGTATATAACCAAGAGTGGGATTCATTCTTCTTCATAGCGCAGTAATATGTTATTGCATTCACAGTAAGTTCATCCATCTATTGATGGAGAATTTTTTTCATTTTAAGACAGGGTTTAATCACTAAGTTATCCAGTGTGCTGGGATAGCAGACTTGCATCACCATGCCTGGCTAGAGCAATATTTTTGTACTAATAACTTTGAAAAGCCCCTTTCCGTCCTCTTCATGGCTCTGTGAATACACTACATTTTAAAAATGAGTTTTAAAAACTGATGCTTTCCTATAGAATCTAATCTGTATCCAGATCTCTCAAGCACAGGACAGGCCTCTGCTATCATGGCAGGAGCCCACACTGTGGGGCTCAGTATTTGCTGATGTTCTCTTTGTAGTTTATAAGTAGCTTCCTGAAGACAGAGTTAGAAGCAAGATGATTGGGCTGCACAGTGGTCCATTACAGGTGAACTGAGGCTTCTGTGCAGGTGAAACTTGGTAGCCATCCGAGAGATTACAGAAGATTCCAGAAGATTCTGGAAGATTCCAGAAGATGGCTGGGACAGTAATAATCTCCCTAGGGAGTTGAGGGCAGGGCTGTGTTCTGCCTCCCAGGCTTGCCCCAAGAGCTCAGCCAGCTCTCTGCCAACTCCACAAGAGTATAATAGGGAAGGAGCATCCCTATCTCTGTCACACAGAAAGTGTTACCATCCAGACATAGGGAAAACCAGGTTTCTTGCCAGCTGTCACCAGCTTGACCCTCAGACTCACCCCACTTCACAGACACGAAGACAAATCTGTGCCAAAGTGAACTTTTCATTTTCAGCACCCTGGAGAGGCCTGGTACCGAACTCACGGGAAGGGTCTCACCTTGCTGCTGCAGGCAGGCAAGAGGCCCTGAGAAAAGAACGGTCACCCCAGAATATGTGGGGGTTACCCCGGGACACAGCACAGCAGGGTGGGCACTGCCAGCTGAGGCGTGGGACTGGGAGGGGCCAGGGGAGGGGCAAGGAACCTGGCTTTCCCTATGTCTGGATGGTAACACTTTCATTTTGTAGTGGAGCTCCCAGCTGTGAGCTTGTAGCCAAAGACTCCAGGGCCCAGCTACCACAAGACTGAGGCTCGCAGAGGAGCCCAGGCTCAGGCCTCGAGGACCTGCTCCCAATCCCCTCCCCCAGCCCAGGTTTACATCTTGTAGTAACTGTTTCAATGACACAGGAAATGCCATCTGCCAGGGATGCTCAGTGGAGACTCGGCACCCGGGTTGTCCCGGAGCTGGTCACACAGGCACTGTCTCCTCGACACGCACCCAATTCCCAGACTCCCAGAGGGAAGCACATCCGATGGGTTAGCTAGATGAGCTGTCCTGTACATGCCAGCCCAGTGCCTCCCTGGCACACCTTCCCCATGCTCCAGGGTGGAGCATGAGGAGGGGAATGAAGGCCACAGAGCTGGAGGGACGGACAGACAGACAGATACTGCATCAAAGCAAGTCATGACTTGGTGGAACCATGGACAGGCAATGAACTGGGGACTCCAGAGGCTGCCTGTGCTCCAGGAAGGCCCCTGGCAGCTTTGTGGAGGTGGCAGCAGACATAGGGGGGCAGCCAGGGAGAACCCCTAGGGTCTTGGGGGTGAGGACAGCATAACAAGGGCCCCAGAGGAGAGGGAAGAAGAGGGGGTATCATGCTGAGGTCCCCCAAGGAGAACCGTTGGCGCCTAGGGAGGCCAAAGGGAGCCAGGACTCAGGCAGCAAACACCGTGAGGGCAGGCAGGCGGACCGGCGTGGGGTCAGGACCTGGTGCTGGATGGCCTGGGAGGGGGTGCAGTCTGGGAAGAAGCCAGAAGCTGCCTGAATTATGACAGCAGCCTGGCAGCAAGGCTGCTGAGACGCCAGCGGAGGAGGGTGACAGGGAACAGAAGTGGGGCTTGGAATGGTACGGGACAGAAGAGGAGGAGGAAGCGGCAGAGTCCGGAGCTCTGTGGCCTAAAGGAAAGCAAGGTGACGATCGTGGGATCATCAGAGCTCAGGGAGTAGCAGGAACACAGAGTGACAGCCCGACACATGCACGACACACACAGACGCACTGTGAACGCACTTGTGCATTTCCCAGCCGGACCCCCCAACCTGTCAGCATGGAGAAGTCTGCCTTCCCCAGCCCGAAGCTCCTGGCCACGGAGCCCCGCAGCTGAGCCACCAGCTGGCCCCTGTAGGCCTGCGCTCGCCTAACAGATCACACTGGCCCTGGAGGTGCCGCTCAAGGAGCCCAACTGGCCAGTGGGCTGAACTGTGAAGAAGGCCCACTTTAGCCTCTGCCGTCCAGCACAGCCCAGTTGCCACCTCTGGGGGACTTTGGTCAGCAGGAAGCGTGTGTGATCCTTGAGGAAACAGGACCTTAGAGAAGGGAAGCTGGGAACATGAAGCTGAGTGCACTGCAGTCCAGACCAAGAGACCCTTGGCCTGGCCAGCAGGACACAGCTGGGTGCTCGGGGAGGTGCCCTCCCCACACGGACAGTATTTGGGCCACACACGCCCATCGATGGGGCCTCTGTGCGCCCTTCTCCCTAGGCCTGTCTCTGCAGCCACCTGAAGGAGAGGGACCCTATTAGCTCAAGTGAGGGGGCCTGCTGTCTCGGAGCAGGAGATGGGAGGGATGGAAGTTTGCATTGTGTGGGGACCTGGGGTTGCCCTGAGGCCTCCCTGCCAGAGGTAACCAGAGTGGCTCTCAGGCTGTCTCCTTGAAGGGAGGGTGGTCCATCGGGCAATTGAATTGCCCATGAGCTGAGTGCTTTCCTTGCTGTCCCCTGTTTTGTTTTGGTTTTTTTCAGGGGGAAGGGATTAGGGACCAAACCCAGGCCTTCACTCGTATGAGGCAATTACCCTACCACTCAACTATATCCCTGGCTTTCTGTTTCTATTTTATTTTTATGTTTTAGATTTATCGACACAGTCTTACCAGATAGCTTTTGTTTTTATTTTTTGGCTTTTTAAAAATTTTATTTTGAGACAGGTTTCACTAAATTGCCTAGGGCAGCTGCCATCTTGCCAGCTTCCTGCCTCAGCCTCCCGAGTAGCCAGGATTACAGGCCTTCACCGACGGGCCCACCTTGCTGCTGTCCCCTCTTCCCCAGCTATTTCTCCTGCCCCCAAGTCACTTTCTATGGCAGCTGCCCAACTCTCCGAGTCTGGTGATTACAGCCACGGGCAGGCTGACTCTCCACCAGGCAGAGTGCTGTGCCAGGATGGATGGAATGTTGTAATTATTTTTTTTATCAGAAGAAAAAATATTAATATAGTCAAGCTGGATTATCTTCACCCTTATACCAACACAGTCACAACTTACAATTTTTAATATTTTTATAGATGGAGGAATTTTGGGGGGTTTTTTGGTACCAGGGATCGAACTTACGACCTCACATTTACCAGGCAGGCACTTATGCCACTGAGCTAAATCCCCAGCTCAGAAATTTTTTTAAAAAGTATTTTTTATGCCACAAAAGTCATACAGAAGCCCTGATCACAGGGGATCCTTAGAGCCCAGTGATCTTCCTGGGGTGTGTGTGTCATGGTGTTGTAGTGACCTGCACCAGCCAGCAGCCCTTGGACAGTGGCATCATATGTCCTGCTGTCAGAACACGCCTGCAAGGAGCAGGAGGGGAATGAATCACTGCTTGTTGAGAGAAAGAAATAAAGAAGGAAAGAAAGAAAGAAAGAAAGAAAGAAAGAAAGAAAGAAAGAAAGAAAGAAAGAAAGAAAAAGAGAAACAACCAGCACTGAGAGCAAATGTCCCCAGCCCATACCATGTACCAAGCCCCTGATCATCCCAATTTCACAGACAAGGACGGAGGCCAGGGAAGGCCAAATAACGTGCCCGAGGTATGGCTCACTGGGGAGGTCCGAGCCTAAATACTGACTCTGAACCCCGGCCCCGCAGTGTCCCCACAGAGGTGAAGCAATGGTTGATGTCCCCAGAAGCCAAGTCCATTTCTAGGATGGACAGACCACCTCCCTGGGCATCAGGCAAGCCCTGTGACACCAGCCCTGAGCTCTGGCCCTAGAGCCCTGCCCTCAGAGGCCCCAGATCCAGCACCTTCCTCTTGAGTATTCGGCCATCTAGGCCATTCGTCCCTGTGGGCAGCACTGTGCCACGTGGCAGCGGTTGTGAGTGACAATGGTCACAGCCTTGGGCAGTAGCCCACAGAATCCTCCCAAGATTCCTTGGTGCCAGAGAGGACTCTTCACCACCACCAGCAGCATGCAAAGGTGGGCAAGCCCCAGCTGGGCAGAAGAGCCGTGGGAGCTCATCCCTGATGGCCGGCAGGACGCCCTCAGGCAGAGGACAGGAAAGGTCACACCAGGCCACCACATGGGCTGAGCCAGGGTTCACCAGAGAGCAAGGCTTTGTGGGTGCAGGACAGGCCTTGGAGCCCACACCAGGGAAAGCCTTTGTGGCTGGCGACTGGGGAGCTGCACGTTTATTGAGCATTTATTAGGAGCTGGGCTCTGTAATGGGCATGGCGGACAGAGATGACTAAGGCACAGTCACCCACCAGAGTCTGAGCCAACCTTCATGTGGCTGGGGGTGTCCAGCTCCATCAGGGACCTGTGTTCTTTCCCCGGCACTAGCTGACCAGCTGTAACCTGAATCCACAGGAACCTTTTCTTCCTGGAGTGGACTCTTCCATAAAACGAGCTTAACTGCGCTGCCGCCTGGTAACTGGCCTTTGAGCTCCCTGGATGAAAGCCTGCAGATACAGAGCTCTATCCCAGAGCAGGCCTGGGCAGGCGCGGCAGCCCACATCAGAGCCCTGGGAGGCAGAGAAACAGCGCCTGGGAGTCAGGGGCACCATGCTCCTCTGAGGTTACCACCTTGAAAGTCAACACCCCACCAAGGGCTGCCTGTGATAGTTAATGACAGACGCCACTGTCACCCTGGCTGCTGACTGATGCTGACGATGGGGCTAGGGGCCAGGAGAGGAGGCCATGGGCAGGGACAGAGCAGGACACAGCTCATTCTATAGTTATGTGGGTGGAAAAGGAATCCTGGTCTCTTGAAGCAGAGGCGCCGTCCGACATTTCCTATCAGTACAGGACAGACCTGGTGTCCACTTCTCTGTCCTCCCCCAAAGCCCACAGGTGTGGGTGGGTAGTGCTGGGAGGCTATCCACATTTTCATCTTCCCTTGACCTCACATGCAGGGAAAGACAGCCAGAGTGCCTCACTGACTTTCCCAAGGCAGACAGGACAGTTGGGGCCATTAGTTCCATTTATGGATAAGGAAAACAGCTCAGAGAAGTTAAGTGACTTGCCTGGGGTCAACAGTGCCAGGCAAGGGAGACAGTCACTGTTGGGAGCCACTGAGGCCTGTAGGAAAGAGCGAAGCCTGAGCTAAATTACCCCTCCCATCGAGTGAGCCAAGTTGGCGCCTGCTTCTTGCCCCGATTGCCCTGGCGACTTAAACAACCCGCTCTGTAAGATAGTCTGCCTAGCAACAACTGATGTTAGCCAGTCAGCCCGCATCGCGTGCTTTGAACTGATTGGCCACTGTTACCCTATAAAAGTGAGTGCCTCTCCCGCCACGAGAGAGAAGCACGAGAGAGATAGAGAAAGTCCACCGGTGAGAAAGGACTGGTGGCAGAGCAGAGGCCTCGCGGGGCCCACGCGGAGACAAATAAAGACAAGGTTGCACACCGTCAGAATCTGTCGTGTGTTTTTCCTGCCGGCCGGGAGCGACACCGACAAGTCACAACATGCCCCAGTCTGATGGCCACAGGTGTCAGCCACTGAGATCCAGCCTGGCTGGGGAAATCCACCCCCTGCCCTTACCATTCACAGAAAAAGCTGAGCCAGGAAGGGGCAGCAGAGAGCCAAGAGGCAGCGGGGCAAAGAGTGGCCCACTGCAGGGCTGCAGGGCAGAAAGGAGCCCAGAAGGGGAGAGACACTGAATGGGCAGGCAAGGCGGGGCAAATGGCAGAAGAGATGGGCAGAAGGATCTGTGCATCACCTGGCAAGTCCTATGTGGGTGTCAGTGAGGACAATCAGAAGAGAGAAAGTCCTGACACAATCACAAGAGCCTTGGATGCCGAGGCTAAAGTTTTCCCAGGGCCATTTGTGAGCTCCTTGTGGCATTTGTAACAACTTATCATGAACTTGGTAACTTCAAGCAACAAAACTGTATTTTCTCACAATTCTGAGACCAGAAATCTGAAATCAGAGGCACAGGGCCATCATCAAGGTGCAAGGAGCAGGGCCGTGCTTCTCTGGCGGATCCAATGGGAAAGTCTAAGCCGAGGCTCTGCCAGCTCCTGGTGGCTGTCAGCCGGACTTGGCTTGTGGTCATGTCACTCAGTGTCTCCTTCTGGAGTCACAGTGCCCCCTCCTCTGTGCCTCTTTGCAGAGGATGTCTAGGATAACAGCGTGAACCCCCTGATTCTCTACTTTGGGATCTTTAATCTCCCCTGCTTGGTCTTTCTATCTTGGTAATGCTCTGTTGCAGAACCTGAATCTGGTATCTTTGGGAACCACTGCTCAGCCTCCTACAGGGCCACAAATCAGGACAGTTTAAGGGGGCCTCCAACCAGCCTGTGGGCATGAGTCATGCTGGGCCCCTCTGAGTGGGTGAAGCCGTCTCTGGACTGCTTCTGCTAAGGCAGGGTGTAGACACTCCACTGGAATTGGCCAAGACAGAATGGGGAGCAACCTGGGGTTGAAAACCCTATCCTCAGGAAGCCTGGGCAAGGTTGTCCTAAGATACTCTAAGGGCAAGGGACACCCCCATCTCAGGTAGGACAGTGGAGGTCTGGAATGGGGGACTCAGCAGGTGAGCTTGGTGGTTCCTCAGTCCCCCACCCCACAGCTTCCTGTTGCCTGCCTCTGTCATTTTGTCACTTCTCGTCTCATTTCCTCTCGGCACTGTACTTCAAAAGTGAAATAAAGCCCTTGGTTTCCTCATTGCTTAGAAGGCCTTGCACCGGAAGTACCTTCTCCCCAACCCTGCACCTGTAGGTCACTGGCTGGGAGTGAAGGGACAGGACCCCCGTATCGAAGCACTGGGTTCAGCTCAGGAGTAGGCAGAATAGGCAGCCATCCCTCACCTCTCTGGTATCAATGGTGGCAAAACACCTCTTCAAACGGAAAAGCTGTTGTGAAACTTGGGGGTTCTTGGAACTTGGGGTATCTCTTGCTATTACCTGAAATCCTAAAATCAACCCCAAAATGGAAAAACAACACCAATGAAAATCACAGGTTTGGATTCCATAGGGAACTTTCTTCCTTTCTTTCTTTCTTTCTTTCTTTCTTTCTTTCTTTCTTTCTTTCTTGGGGCTGGGGACAGAATCTTACAATGCAGTTCAGGCTGGCTTTGTGCTCACTTTGTAGCCCAAGCTGGCATCCTCCTTCCTCAACCTCTCCAGTGCTGGGATTACAGGTGTAAACCACCACGCCCGGTTCCATAGGGAATCTTCTAATCAATGCTGTTTCTTCCTGTGTGGTGCAATGAAAAGAATTAAAAACCTCTCCAAACTTAGTGTTTTCTGGTCAATAAAATGGTGCAAGAATGTCAAAAACGGGGCTTGTGCAAGTGCCCAGCGTTTTGCAAGTCTACTCTGGGTTTAACAGAACACTATTCCCTGCCAAGTCGTGGGTCTGGATCACCTGCCTCCCCTTCGGGCCGCCCTTGGCTACTCGGTGTTCCCTTGGGGCCCTGGCACAGCGCGCAGGGCAGCGCGCGAGGGGAAGCTGCACCAGAGCTTACTTGCAGCATCTCAAAAGTGTTTTGGTACAAAAGACTCCGAGTCCTGTGTGTGGAGGACCAGCTGAGCCCCAGACATAAATCCGATCGTGCTGTGTCCTCCCGAGACTCAGGCGTCGCAGCGCGCCACGAGCCTCCCACGCGAGAACTGGAGGTTGCTCTCTCTGAGCGGCTGGGCCCACGCGGCAGGCGGGGCCAGTCGGGGGCCTTTGTGTTCAAACCGACCAATGGGCGACGACTGTGGGCGGGGACTGGAGGAGGGGCCTGACCAATGGGCCGCGGCCTGTCAGCCTTGACTGACAGGCACATACATACACACTCGGCCACGCGCGCGCAGCCCGGCCCCACTCGCGCCGCGCGGGTCTCCTCCGGCCGCATTGTCCGCCGACCGCCGGCCCGCGTCGTCCCGCGCCGCCGCCCTCTACGTGCGGGAGCCCCGGGCCCCGCCGCCGCCTCGGCCCCGCAGGGGGCGCCGCCCGCAGAAACCGGACGCGCGAAGGGGGCGAGTCCCGGCGGCGCGATCACCCGGACGCCCCCGGCTCCGCGAGGAGCAGCCGCAGCCGCAGGTAACTAGGGGAGCGGGCGGGCGGGCGGCCTGGTCCTGGTCCCGTCAGGCCGCCCCGGCCCGGCCTGGGCAGCGGGGCCTGCACCTCCCTGCCTGCCTGCCTGCCTGCCTGCCTGCCGGGCCGGCCGGGCTGGGCTCCAGCCCCCGCCTGGCTCACGCCCCTGGCCGGCGCCTGACTCATCCCGCCCGGCCTGGCCGCGCACTGGTCAGGCTGGAGGGCGGGGCCGGGCGACCGTCCCGGGCAGCCCAGCTCCGGCCAGGGGCCGCCGTGCCAGGCGGGCGGGTTCCGGGACTGGCAGCTCCCTGCCGGCGGCGCCTGTCAGGACTCGGGCTGCTTTCGCTCAGTTCTAAAACAAAACAAAACAAGACAACGAGTGGGGGGCGGGGTGTGACTTAGTTGCATCTTCTTGGGCCATTTCTGGGGTTGCAGTCTGTGGGGACGGAGAAAGGCGGGAGTGAGCGGTCTCACAGGGAAGAAACAGAGTGCCAGTGTGCTGGATGGGGGGAGGGCGTCATGTGCAAGATGCCCAGAATCTAGGTTGCATTTGACGCCGGGGGATCTGAGGAAAGGATGCAGTTCAGCTCTGAAGTGGAGAAAGGACTTTCTGAGGGTTTCTTAATTGATGGTGTGTGTGCGTTTCTGTGTGTGTGTTTGTGTGCTGATATGCAAATGATTTGAAATCCTAGAGGTTCGCCTGGGCCTTGACCTTTTCTGTCTCGTGAGTGAAACCTGGACTTAACTGTAAACTGTTCTGTGATACCAAGATGCTCCAGGCAGCTCCAGGGCTCTGGGAGCTCTAGAGGCGGAGGCAGGCTGGTGGCAGCTCCCAGCACACCCCCCCTCACCCCCCACTCCTCCATTAGAATGTTTAGCTTTTTGCCAGCTGCAGCGTGGTACTGGGTAAACATGTTGCTTTATTTCTGGCCCTGGGCAAAGGCTCCCTCTGCTTCAGTAGGGCAGGGGTTAAGAGGAGGAGCTGTGTGTGGGCATGGGGAGTTGTCAGGTTGGGGAGGCCAGTATGGGGTGGAACTACCTTATAAGGAGTGGAAGACAGCCCAGGACCTAAGCCAACTTCCTGCTTTGGCTACTACCAATTGGTCCTTTACCAACACCAGCTACAGTCAGGGAAAGATGCCAGATGGGCATCCCACCTGGAAAGATGCCAACTAGCCCTGACAGGAGGCTACTTGTTTTGTAAAAGAGGATGTTCTAGCTGGAGGAACCTGACCTTCTGGTTTGCATGGTTGGAGATAGATGTGTTAGTGTACACTCCCTGCAGGGTCAGGAGAATCAGCAATATTTCAGTGTGGGCCAGAAGCATCAAAAGTGATGAACAGTGACAAGCGTTGGGAACTCTTTAATCCAAGCTGGACTTGAACTCACTGTGTCCCAGGCTGGCCTCCAACTCAGAGATCCTCCTGTCTCAGCCTCCTGAGGGCTAGGATGGCAGTCATGTCCCACCATACCCAGCTACAAGCACCATGTAGGAACTCTTGAGGGGGTTTAAGATGGAACAATGACTCTGTAGTCCAGACTGGTCACAGTACTAACTTGAGATTTCTCACATCGGTAATCTGAGATTTGGAATTTGGGTTTGTAAAACCGGAAGGTTTATAAATCCTCCTCATGTGGTGGAACAGTGCCTTTGGCCAGGTTTTTTTCACTTTGATCTCCTCTGCTGCATTATCAGTTTCTGCCGAGAAAACTAGCCAGCCTGTAAGGCCACACCTCCACACCATCTCCCCGCCTCCTCAGTTTGTTAACAGATATTTATTATGTAACCACACAGTGCACAGCCTTGCTCTGAGCACATGTGGTGTCTGTAAGAATATAGCTGGGACCTACAACTCATTTCTGAAGTGACTTGCAAACTTTTTGGGTGGAGTCAAAAGACCCAAGCCCTGCGACCCGTTAGGTCTGAACTCAGATCTGCCTGTCACTCAGGCTGGGTGGTGGCAGACAAGTTACACACCTCCCAGGTTCCGGTGCTGTAGATGGGAGGGGTGACACTCACCAAGCCTGCTCGAAACACATACTGGGGTGTAAGGAGCCATGCGCCTATTAAGTGTTTACCACGGCATCTTACTGTTATCATACCAAGATGTGGCAGCGCACTGATAAGGGGGTACAGAATACAAGATGATCACAGTATGAATGGGTTCCTGAGGAAAAGGTTCTGGAGTCAGGTGTGACTGGGACCCTGGACCAGTGAATCGGTCAGGAGGAGGAAGAAACAAGGTCATCCGGGGAACTGGTGAGTGTAGGCTAGGCAGCTTGGAGAGGGCAGAATGGTGGACTTAAAACGTTTGCCTGGTACCTTGCAAGTGCCTGCTGTGTACCAGGCTCTCTGCTCATGTCAGGAAGGTCCAGTTCAGTTCAGGAATGGAGTTTCCAGGGTGGCCAGGTGAGCCCCGGGCAGGGTACGGACAGAAGCCAGGTGTCAGCTCGCACAGGGGTCTGCACTTCCTCCTGCAAGGAGGACCTGGAACAGCCCCAAGCCTCACGTGTCATCCTTTCTTCAGGGAAAGGGTCCACATCCCACCTCAGCATGTCTCGACGAAGCCAGCGCCTCACACGTTACTCCCAGGTTGATGACGATGGCGGGAGCAGCAGCAGCGGAGGGAGCTCGGTGGCCGGGAGCCAGAGCACCCTGTTTAAGGACAGTCCCCTGAGGTAGGGACTTGAGGGGGCACCACCAGCCCTGTCTATCCCGCTGCAGCCTGTGTGGTCGCAGATGCCTAAGGGGGTTTGTCTTAGGAGGTGCTGTGCCTTCTTTACCCACTGAGGTGCTGCCACCCTCACAGTTAAAGAACAGGAAGTGGGGAGAGGCAGCTGCAAGCGCACACCAGGCCGGAAAGCCCCAACTACAGGCTGGGCTCGAAGGAACCCTTTCTGCTCTGGATGGGTGCGGCTGTCCTTTCTGGCCACAGCCGTGCCTGGTCTTAGCACCTGAACACCTGGGTGTCCTGCCCCATCTTGAAGATGTGAGTCCGAGGCATTGGCTAGCTCTAGGAGGCCAGGCCAGCTTGATCTGGGTTTTCCATGGATTGTTAATTCATTAAAAAGCATGGGAAAACCTTTGGCTTTCAAGTCAGAGACCTAGGTTTGAAGGCTGGCTAACTGATGAGCTTGCCTGTGAAATTTAGAGATAACAAGAGCAGAAAAAACACCCAGGGCAAGGGTGTCACTCGGTGGTGGTAGTGTGCTTGGCAACACCATGGGGAGAAAAAAATCCTCATTGGTAGACCTGGTTATTGGTTGCCTAGCAACAAGGCCAGCCCACACTATCAATCATAGGGTGTCAGGGCCCTGCTTCCCAGCTGGGCTCACCTCCTTGCTCCCTGCTCCCCCTTCGTGACTTTCCCGCAGGACCCTGAAGAGAAAATCCAGCAACATGAAGCACTTGTCCCCAGTGCCGCAGCTGGGCCCCTCCTCTGACCCGCACACCTCCTACTACAGCGAGTCCATGGTGCGGGAGTCCTACATAGGCAGCCCTCAGGCCGTATCCCTGGCCAGGAGTGCCCTCCTGGACGACCGCCTGCACAGTGAGCCCTACTGGAGTAAGTGTCCTGAACCCCCCACTGGAGCCTGGAATCCTCCGGTGCCCTCCTCAGTGTCCTCCGATAGGACACTCCCTCTGCCCAGGCCAGCAATGCCCGAGCTCTGCGAGGCCTAGCTGTGACCCTTGTTCTTGCCTAGCAGGCGAGGACCTGCACGTGCGGAGGAGAAGGGGCACGGGTGGCACCGAGAGCAGCAAGGCCAATGGACTGGCAGAGAGCAAAGCCACTGAGGACTTTCTGGGCTCCTCCTCTGGCTACTCTTCCGAGGACGACTTTGCAGGTAGGGGGCCCCTCCCCTTGCCAGCTCATTCCAGACAGTGTGGGGGTCTGGGGGTCTGGGCAGGGAGCATCCCAGCAGCAGAAGGGAGCACAGTTTGTGGCAAACATCTCGCAGCCTGGCAGGGGCGCCCCTCTTGCACCCAGCCCTCCCTGAAGCTGGACTGTGGCTGCCGAGTACTTGTCTGACTGCCCCACCTCTACCCGGCCAACGCCTCTGGGTGCTGCTCCTTGAAGCAGTTTAACACGGGGCCCTAAACATAGGAGGTGCTTAGTAATTGTTCATAAGACACCTGAGCTTTCCCCTTTGTCTGCTGCCAATCAATGCATTTGTCAGTGAGGGGAATTTCTGGTAGGAAATAAAACGCTGGGCTGGGGATTTAGCTCAGTGGCCGAAGAGCCTGCCTGGCAAGCGTAAGGTTGTGAGTTCAATCCCTGGTACAAAAAAAATTTTTTCAGGAAATAAAATGTCAGATACCTCCCATTTCATTCTTTCCTGACCTACTGTGTGTTGGGCCCACGTGATGCTCTGAGGACACAAAGCAGAGGTGTGTGGTCTCAGCTCACTAACAGTCAGGCTTTGTGTCCCCAATGCTCTTAAAAACGGCCCCAAGATGACGGGTTTCTTCTCACCCTTTCCTGTAGGTTATGCTGACATCGAACAGCATAGTTCGGGGTCACGGTTAGGCAGCGTGGTCTCTCGGGCAGGCTCCTTTGTCTGGACAGTGGTCACTTTTCCAGGTAGGTGCAGGCGGGGTGTGCTCAGTTACTTCCTCTCTGCATAGTAACTTCTTACCCATCTCTGCTATTGGGCTTCTAGAATAGGCACCTGGCTGGGGCGGGCAGCTGTGGACAGCCCCGAGGGTGTGGGCAGTGTGGCCAGGTGGGATTGGAACCGGGCCACTGTAGGATGGGACAGAGGTGCTGGCACATGGGTGCTGTGGGTGGGACAAGGAGGACCACGGTGGGGAGTGCGTGGCTTGCCCAACGTGACCTCCAGTCTTAGACTCTAGGACCACTTTTGCAGGCCGGCTCTTCGGGCTTCTCTATTGGTGGCTTGGCACCAGCTGGTACCGCCTGACCACGGCAGCCTCGCTCCTGGATGTCTTTGTTTTAACCAGGTGAGTGAGACTGCAGCCCCGACAATGACTCAGAAGCCCGGGGACCAATAAAGCATCTAACCTCTGTGGGGTTATTTTTTCAAAGGTTCTCCCAGTTCCCATGTAGCTTTTATCAGTGAACAGGGAGGGGATCCCCAGGCCAGTCCTGCCTGACAGAGGGGGTCCCAGCGGCAGGTTTTGTTCCCAAATCCATAGCCCTGCAGGGCAGGACTCAGGAATGCAGCCTCTTATTTCTGCCTGGACACTTCCTACCAAGCATGGCCCAGCCCGACCACTTCTGAGTTTCAGAGAAAGGTGGCCTTATCTCTGCGCTCAGCCCTGAGGCTCAGCCCTGCAGTGGGTGGGATCCCAGAAAGTCCAGCTTCCTTCCTGGGCCTGGGACAGGCCAGACCCCAGAGTGTTCCTTCTTTTTCCTCTCCCAAGTTCCCAAACCACAGGACCAGGATTTGGGAACTCGCCCCTTGGGCAGAGGGAAGATTGTTCCCAGTTCGCTGCAACCAGCTCTGCTGAGAAGCAAAGGGCTCCTGGCTCTGAAAGCCGACATTGTTTAGGAGTTGCAAAGTTTTTCTGGTTTTTTCTGTATTTGTTTTATATTTATGGAGGCAGTCTGTACTAAAAGGTTGGGGTATTTTTGTTTGGTGAGGAGGATTGAACTCCTGATCTTGTGCTTGCCAGGCAGGGATGTGCTGCTGAGCTAAACTCCCAGCACCCTACTAAAAGGTTTAGGTCTGATAAAGACCGCACCATTTACTGTGAATTGTATCAGCAAAATCCATAGTCGAGGAAGCTGAGGAGTTAGTCCGGTGCCTTAGTACTGGCCTGGCAAGTGTGAGGTCCTGAGCTCAGTTCCCCAAAACAAATAAACAACAACAAAAAATTCACAGTCAAAATTGTCCCTGTCACCCCATGCCCTGCAGAGGAAACCATGGCGTTCATTCTGGCCCTGGTCCCATGAGAGGTTCAGTGTCCCCCCAACTCTAGTTCAGGGCACAGGAGAAAGTCTGAGGGACTTGTGGAGGGGGACACAGAGCCCCGAGCTTCCCCCTCATGTCTGCACCCCTGTGTGTCCTCCAATCCAGGCGCTTCTCGTCCCTCAAGACCTTCTTCTGGTTCCTCCTGCTGCTGCTGCTCCTGACAGGCCTGACCTACGGTGAGTTGAGGCAGGAAGAGTGTGGCTGCGGATCTAGGCGCCAGGCACAAGGCAGAGGCCTGCACCCCAGGCCTTCCCGTCTGCCACCCCACGGGGTCCTCCCATCTGATGTTGCCGAGCTCTCAGGGCATCCCAGGGACAAATGTAACATGCCCCAACCCACTGACCTGGCCACCGGCTGGGCCGTCCGTGATATCCTCCAGGCCATGTAGGGCAGAAACACACACCTGAAACCGTGTGGGTAATAAGCAGGAACCTGGATGCTATTATTAGTAGCAGTGAGGACATAGCCTGTGTGGGCGAATTGTTTTCACAAGATTAAGTGAAATCTTCAGCTGTCTTTAAGTGAAAAACAATGACGTAGTAAAGGGAAACATATATCCCTTTTCCACACCGACCCACAGTCACTTGCCAGCTACTTGTCATTGTCCTGGTCTAGGGGAGCGTCTTGTTCCTATTCGTGTTTTCTGGGATTCTTCCACCCATGGGTATGGGGGATTGAAGCCAGGGCCTTGCATGTGCAAGGCAAATGCCCTGCGCCCACGCTACATCAGCAGCCCCATGCCCCTCTTACTTCTAGAGGCGGGGTCTTGCTTGGCCTAAGCTAGCCTTGAAATGCAACCCTCCTGCCTCAGCCTCTCAAGCAGCTGGGTTTACAGACAAGCGCCACCACACCCTGCCAATATTTATTTATGTTTTATGTTCTTTTTGACAACTTCCAGTTTCACACAAGCTGCCTACGTAGCCCTCAGGCTCACTTTTAATAATTGTACCAATTTATAATTAAAGGCCGCGCTTTATCATTTTTTAGAGCTGTTTTTATAGGTTCCACAGCTGTTCGACTTGTATTTCTTCTACTAATGACAGGGTAGGACATTTTCCCAGATGTTGGTTTCCTCTTTGTTTCCTGGTCCTACCCAGTGGAAACTGGGCATCGCCTTTAAATAATAATGGTCCTTTGTAACTGCACGGCAGTTTATCCAAAAAGCACTTTCCCAGGCTTATCTCGAGCCATTCACCTTGTGTGTCTGGTCGTCCCCTGGGGGTGTGGTGCATGGGACTTCAAGCACAGTGGTCATATCCTTCCCTGCCACCTGCTCCCAGGCCACCACTGAGCCACCAGCGCAGCTTACCAGATGGAGATCGCTCAGCCAACTTGGTTTCCCCCCCACAGCCCTTAGGAGTAAACATCGCAAATAGGTGTCCCCCAAAGCAAGAAATGTGTCCCTGTCTGGCTGCAACTTTGTGCCCAGGTGCTGTGCCAGGCAGGGGAGTGGGGGACGACACTCAGCCCTGGCAGCCCATACGACTCCCTGGAGAGCTTCTGAAAATCACCACACAGGACCCAAGCCCAGGGCAGTCAACTCTGGGGCACACTCAGATGCTTACTGATGTTTTAAAAGCTCCCCCCGGTGACTGCGTTATAAGGCCAGGCCTGAGAGCTCGATCCAGGCTGGGGGTTCAGCCCCTGGATCACCCCTAACTTATTACCGCTGTCTTCCCTGAGCTTTGTCATCTATAGACTTGCTGAAGGGGAATGAGAGACTGGGTGACTTCTGTGGCCATCAACCAGAAGTGCCACCTCTAGCAGAGCAGGGCTCCTGGGTAACACGGGCCATGGTAATCGATAACCGGGGAGAGTCTGCTTGGTGTGACAGCTTGTCTCTGTGCACAGGTGCCTGGTACTTCTACCCCTTTGGGCTGCAGACATTGCACCCTGCTGTGGTCTCCTGGTGGGCGGCGAAGGACAGCAGGAAGCAGCCCGAGGTGTGGAGCTCCGGAGACTCGGCCCTGCATTTGCAGGTGAGCACCCAAGGTGGGGACAGACCCTGGCTCTGCTGCCCAGCAACTGGCATCCCTGCCCTATACCTCCCACAACTGGAGGAGATGCTGTCCCATCATGACATCCCTTTTCCTGCTTTTTAGGGTGCAGATTCTGGGGAGAAGGGGTGCTATTCTTTTCTTTTAGTTTATTTTATTTGGTACCAGGGATTAAACTCATGACCTTGTGCTTGCCAGGCAGGCGCTTAGGCCACTGAGTTAACCCCCTGGCCCCCAGGGCCCTGCTCTTAAATGACTTAAAATGGTGCCTGAAAGTTAGCTGCATCTTAAGGTCAGAAAACAGAGGCCGGGGCTGGGGGTTTAGCTCAGCGGCATAAGCGCCTGCCTTGCAAGCAGGCAGTCGTGAGTTCGATCCCTGGTACCAATAAAAACCACAAAAAGACAAAAAAAAAAAAAAAAGAAAGAAAGAAAGAAAAGAAAACAGAGGCCAAGGACTAGTTATTGATTACTTCGCTCCTTTTTTTCCTTTAATACAGTCTCACAAAGAAACCACCCTGAGCTTCTCTGCCAGAAACTAAGCATTTAATTGACTCAAGGGTCTGGGTCGGGCTGGCCCTTCTTGGGCAAGGACAAGTCATCCTGGTGGCTATGTATGTGTTGCACACAAGTAGTTGACTGGCTGGCCTGGGCCCGTGCAGGGACAGCTGCCCTCCAGGGACCCCTAGGTCACCCCCAGGCTTGCCCAGCCTTGCTGTCACGAAAGCTGGGTAGGATTCTAAGGCAGAGGAGGTGGCCACACAGCTGCAGAAGGTGTAGGCATGGGGAGGAGTTTAAAGTCTGCCAGTGTCTAAAGAAGGCTCAAGCTCTGGCGGGGCCCTCAAGAAGCCTGCAGTCCCATGGGGATGACAGTGACAAGTAGACACAGCCAGAGTATGGTATGAGCTCAGGTCACTTCATCCCCTAGTTGAGTTAGGGTTACTTGAATGATGCTTGCATTCAGCTGGGTTGGAGACAGGGTCTCGCTATGCAGTTCAGGCTGGCCTTGAGCTCACTTTGTAGCCCAGGCTGACCTCGAACTCACAGTGATCCTCCTGCTTCAGCCTCCCAAGTGCTGGGATTGTAGTCGTGAGCCACCACGCCCTATCTTGATACCACATTTTTAGCCACTTATTTTTGTGGCTATTTTCTGAGAATGATCTTATTAACTCATAAAATAATGATGAATTCTGTCATCTCCATCTTCCCTTTTTCATCATTTTATTCAATACTGGGCCATCTTTTTCTTAAGAAGAGGAAGTGAAGCATGGGCTGCCCTGTGTCTCGCTGACATTTACATAAAGAGACCAACCTGGAGCTGGAGGAGGATGGTGGCAAGGGCACTGTGTGAGGCTGCTTAAAATGGGGAACTTCTGCCAGGTGTGGTGGCACATGCCTGTAATTTCATGGGAGGCTGAGGCAGGAGGACCGCTGGGAGTTCAAGGCCAGCCTGGGCTACATAGTGAGACCCCACTTCAGACAAACCAAAGAGACTTCTAAAAATCAGGACCTCTGCCACTCAGCCCTTTAACTTGACTCAATAGTTAACAGATTGTGTTTTATAATTTCCCTTGGGGAAGATTTTGGTTTTTATGCCAACAATGTCCTGGAATGACACACTATCAGATGCCACCCTGGGTCCAAACGACTGTTCCTTCACCTGGGGCATCCAGATGAAGAGAAAAAGAAAGCACTTTCAAATCATTGTCCCCTGCTGTGGAGGGAGTGGCTGCACTCGGGAGACCCCCTGGCCGTCCTGCGGGGTCTCCTTTCTGCAGGCAGTCCCTGGCTCGCACCTCTGCCCTGGCTACCTTCCCTCCTCCTTTGGGATACAGCCCTCACAGCTAGTCCCCCACAGCTTGTCCTGGGGCTCCTTCTCCGGGCACTCTGTGCTCTGCTGACCAGCACAGCCGATGGGAGCTCTGTGTCTCCCCGCTCGGTGCTGGGCATTCCTGGCCTCTTCTTCTCTCTGCCTCAGTGATGGGGTGCCCTGTCCCCAAATGTGTCTCCTCCTCTCCACCCCGTAGGCCGAGCAGCGTGTCCTGTCTCAAGTGCACATCCTGGAGCGGCGCCTGGAGGCTCTGGCTACTGAGTTTTCTTCCAAATGGCAGAGGGAATCCATTCGGCTAGATCGTCTGGAGCTGCAGCAGGGGACTGCTGGCCAGGGGGGTGGTAGTGGCCTCAGCTATGAGGATACCCTGGCGCTCCTGGAGGGGCTGGTGAGCCGCCGGGAGGCCGCCCTGAAGGAGGACTTCCGCAGGGACACAGCCGCTCGCATCCAGGTGAGGGGGCCGAGCCCCCTGGGGAGAGAGAAAGCCATGTGTCACTTACCGGTGAGCTCGTGTGAGATTGTGACTGTGGATGTGTGGCCTCAAGGGGCCCCCACACAGTGCAGAGGAGACCAGAGGGTCATTTAAAGTCAGGCAGCTCTGCTGCTTGGCACTTAGGTCAGCTGGGCCTCAGTCGCCTCCTCTGAAATGGAGTCGGTCCTGTCTCCCTCCTGGTGTGGGACTGGAGCCCACGGCCTGGGGCTGACACCATTGTGCCCAGAGATCGAGCTGGGCTCTCACACATGTCACAGCTCTGTGGCCTGAAGCCAAGAGCAGAAGCCTGGGAACCAGCAGACCCCAGTTCAAATCCCAGTTAGGCCCTGCCTCGTCGCAAGCATCCCTCCAGGCACAGCTGTCCCGTCTTCAGTCCTGTCCTCCATGTCCGACAGGAAGAACTGGCCACCGTGAGGGCGGAACATCACCAGGACTCGGAGGACCTCTTCAAGAAGATCGTCCAGGCCTCCCAGGTCAGTGGGCTGGGCACTCTTCTGTAATAGGTGCTGGCCCATTTCCTCATCTGTCCATGGACTGTGAGAGCCCTGGGCCTTTGGTCCTTGTAGAAGCGGAGAGCTGCAAGCGGCAGGGCTGTGCCTCTGCGAGAGCTCAGCTCCCTGTCGGTGCTCTGCAGGGCGGGGACGGTTGTCATGCCCCATGTGTGTGTCACATGTGGGGGGAGACTTTCAAGGACTTCGGCCCAGCAGTCAGTTTGAGGCCTGCCACAGGGGCCAGCTGACCTGTGCCAGGCGTGTGGTTAAGCAGAGAGCCCAGTGGAGGGCAGGTCCTCCTCTGGAGACCATGTTCTCTGAGCTCAGCTTGTCCTATACTCATCCCTTTCTGTCCCAGGAGTCCGAGGCTCACATCCAGCAATTCAAGTCAGAGTGGCAGAGGTAAGCACCCCACCATCTGACCTGGGCCACCCCACACCCTACCCCAGGCAGATCAGGGAGCAGAACCCTGAGTGGGTTCTGACTATCCAGCCCAGCGGGGAAGGTGGCCGAGGTGGTCAGTCTGAGGCCAGCGGAGGGCAGCATGGAAGGTTAGAGGCTAGAGGCAGGCACTGCGGTGAGATGCAGGACTCGGTGACAGACACCAGTGGCCTTCTTCGGCCCCGAGCTAGCAACATGGCCTCCTCACATGTCCATACTTGGGGAGTAAACGGAATTACAGACCCTGGACACGGAGGGAATCAAATCAGAATTAGCTCTGGGCCAGGGAAGCCAGGGACCAGGCTCCCGGAAGAGCTAGACCCGCCGAGGGCGGGGCCTGCCCCTCACAATCACGGTGGGCACTTGCTATGTGACAGGGGCCAGCCAAGGTGTCCTCCTCCTTCCTCAGCTGAGCCTCACTCTGTCTCCTTACTCCTCTCCCTCTGGGACCAGGACGATGCAGGAGGCCATCCGAGAGAACTCTGCGCAGGAGCTGGGGCGGTTGGAGACCCAGCTGGCTGGCCTGCAGCAGGACCTGGCAGCTCTGACCCTGAAGCAGAGCACAGTGGAGGACGAAGTGGGGCTGCTGCCCCAGAAGATCCAGGCCGTGCGGGAGGAAGTGAGTGGGAAGCACCTGAGGCCCCGACAAACACCCACTGTCCAAGACCCTGGGCGTCTGCACAGCAGGGGCCTCTTATCCCTGCCTGTTATTCCCAGGAGGCTGCTGCAGAGCTGGACATGAAACAGGCACCGGCTCTGTGACAGGAGTGCTTCCTGTTTCTCATGAGTTCCCAGGGAGAGCTCTTGGGCCTCACCCTCAGACCCTGCTCCCCAAATGAGCACCACACACTCAGCTGGCCTGGCCAGAGCAGCCCTGGGATTCCCATAAGCCTCCCAGTGACACTGTGTCTTACCCCTAGGTGGAATCTCAGTTCCCTGCCTGGGTCGGTCACTTCCTTCTCCAAGGTGGGGGCACCCGAGCTGGGCTCCTCCAGCGAGAAGAGGTGCAAGCCCAGCTGCAGGAACTGGAGAGCAAGATCCTTGCCCACGTGACCAAGATGCAGGGCAGGTCAGCTCAGGAAGCTGCAGCCTTGCTGGGACAGACGCTGCAGAAGGAAGGCGTGGTCGGGGTGACGGAGGAGGTGAGGAGCAAGTGTGCCCCATAGACGCACTGCTGCCCTACCCTGGGGCTCTAGACCTGGACAGAATGTTCTAAGGCACGAGTGACACACAGGAGGCTCTTTTGTGCACTTTGAGCCACTGTGGGCGGTGGTGTGCTATTACCTGCCCTATGGGGTCCCACTGAGACTGTCTCCTGGGCCGGTTTTAGCAGGTGCACCGGATTGTAAAGCAGGCCCTCCAGCGCTACAGCGAGGACCGCATCGGGATGGTAGACTATGCCCTGGAATCAGGAGGTTTGTGCGGAACCTTCCTTGCTCGCCTTGTCCTGGTCACCCAGTGGCTGGGCCTCTGGCATTTGCCAGGTAGCCATGCAGCTAAGCACGAAAAGCTTAGAGTCAATACAGATTGCCCAACCTAGACTAAGCCACATCCCGGGCAGGAAGAGGCTGGCGTCCTCGGGTCGGGGTCTGGGGCAGCTGCCCCTGCTCACCGAGCACCCAGGCAGTGGTGGGCCCTCGTCTACTGCTGCAGCCCTTTGTGCTGGGTTCCGTGGCTGGCACCCTGACTGGCCAGCTATGAGTGCTCACGCTGCGTTCCTTACTCATCTCAGGGGCCAGTGTGATCAGTACCCGATGTTCAGAGACCTACGAGACCAAAACTGCCCTCCTCAGCCTCTTTGGCATCCCGCTGTGGTACCACTCCCAGTCACCCCGGGTCATTCTCCAGGTAGGCACCACTGGGGACCCCACTCGGCTCTGGGGACCTTGGGGATGACCCTGCAGGGTCAGCCGGAGCTGGACTCAGGCCCTGACCTGCCTTGCTTTTGTCTCCTCCAGCCAGATGTGCACCCGGGCAACTGCTGGGCCTTCCAGGGGCCCCAGGGGTTCGCTGTGGTCCGACTGTCAGCCCGCATCCGGCCCACAGCTGTCACCTTAGAACACGTCCCCAAAGCCCTGTCACCCAACAGCACCATCTCCAGTGCCCCCAAGGACTTTTCCATCTTTGTGAGTATCCATCCTGTGTGGGGCGGAAAGGGCCGCAGGAAGGTCCTGTTGGTCTGCTGGGATCAAGTTGGGGTCACTCAGGTGCGAAGGAGGGGTGCAGATTAGAGAGAGGGAGGGCCAGAGTGTGAGAGGGTCAAGTTCATTCCAGTTGTCTCAGGCTACCAGGAAGAGACTGAGGCACGAGAGTAAGCGATCCTCAGAGGCACAGGGCAGCGCCTCGGAGGCCAGGCAGTTCTGCTGAGCCGGGCCCGGCCTGAGTCGGTGCCACGTGCTCAGCCTCCTCTCCCTCCTCCCCTTCCGCTGTTCTGCAGGGCTTTGATGAAGACCTGCAGCAGGAGGGCTCACTCCTTGGCACATTCACCTATGACCAGGACGGGGAGCCCATTCAGACCTTCTACTTCCAGGTATGTGACAGCTGCGCCAGCGAGGTGGCACCTTGCTTTCCCTCCTGGGCACCAGATGTTTCCCGGGGACCCATTCTGCCGGGCACAGGTTTCAGAGAGAGAGGGAGAGATGCGGGCCCTCCTGCCTTCGGGGTACTACCCCATAGATGGTCCCCCAGGAGGCCCTTCCCAGAAGCACGGTGTTGGGAGCTTCCTGAGGCAGGGCGCCCCAAGGAGACCTTTAGGAAAGAAGGGTTGGGGGTCCCAGGAAACAGTTGCAAAGGGTGTTCTGGGAAGAGAGCCCAGGGCTTGGCCAGTTGGGGGCTCAGGCAGTGGCTGTGGCTTAAGTTTGAGTGGGCCTCGGGTCTCCAGGTCCTGAGAATGAGTCCTCAGGGCTGACGGCACCCAGGAACCTGCATTCAACTGAACCATCCAGATGAAAGGAGGCGAGGGAGGAAGGGGGAAAGGTGAGAGATGGGGAGGAGATGGTGGCAGGGAGAAACTCGAGGCAGGAGTCTTAGGTCTCGGGGCTAGGGAAATGACACTGCATGTCTTAGGTGACAGGACCATATGGGTGTTACTAAGGTTAAACGTGAACAGCGAAGGGGACGAATCTGGAGCTTGTATGCAGGGTCCAGAAGCGGGGTGCAGAAGTGGTGGCAGGAAGGTGGCCCAGAATAGCCGAGGTCAGAGAGGATGTGGGGAGCGAGGAGGGGACAGCTGGGAGGCTGTGAATGTCAGGCTGGGGGAACAGGAGGAGCAGGGGACGGCTCGCAGGCTACCAGCGTCAGAAGGCAGGCTTCCCAGGCCGTCTGCAGACTGAGCATGAAGGGAGGGTGCAGGAAGGGCCCAGGGAAAGGGCCCGGAGGGCTCCACGCTTGTGACGTCAGCAGGGTGCGATGTGATGTAACTGCTGGCTCTAAGCACAGAGGACAAAACCGGGGGGCCCTTGAGGAGGAGAAGAACCATATCAACATAGCCAGGTTCCCTCTGAAGGAACTTCTGTCCGCTCCAAGCGAAATTATCTCTGCCTTAGATGCCTTGTGCTGGGCCTTGGCACCAAAGCCATTTGCAAGTGGTCTGAGGGCCAGGCCTCCCAGTGCAGGCCCGTGGGGTTAGTGGTCCTCAGGCTGGCCACCGCTCTGAGAGCCTGAAGAGAGGAGCCTCTGATACCCAGTTCCCTTCAGAACCATCTCCCCAGCCCCCTTCTCCACCAGTGAGGTCTCAAACTTGGACACTCTGACACTCCGAACCCTTCTCTCTATCCAGACCCCTAAAATGGCCACGTACCAGGTGGTGGAGCTGCGGATCCTGACCAACTGGGGCCACCCTGAGTACACCTGCATCTACCGCTTCAGGGTACATGGGGAGCCGGCCCCCCATCCCTGAGTCTCTGCACCTGCTGTCAGCCAGGGCCACACCCCACCACGCAGACACCCTGCTCCGGTGTGGGTGTGCAGCACCCCGCCACTGTCCCCACACGCTTCATCAGCGCTCTGACTTCTGGGAGCAAGAAAGAAGAACCCTGCTTCCAGGGAGAAGAGGAAGAAAGCACTGGGGTCCCCTTCATCCCTCATCCTCTGAGCTGGGCCACCGAGTGTATATATGTAGCATACTGTGGGGAGCCGGGCAGGAGGAGGTGAGGGCCCTGGCCTGGTCCAGGTGGAATTGTGTGGATAGAGCAGGTGCCAAGCTCAGGTGAGCAGAGCTAGGGCCTAGGAGGTGCCCGGTGCCCAGCTCAGTCAGGGAAGCACTGTCTTGGAGGAGCCCACTCAGCACCTGCAGGATGAGACTGTCCCGGGCATGAGGCTGCCTGCAAGGCTGATGCCAGTGACCTGGGGAAGCTGGGCCCTCAGGCCCCCCAAGGGTCTCTAGAAACTGTATTTGTCCAGGGTATCAGAGGGCTGCTGCTTGTGCCAGCCTGCTAGACTCCCTGTGCTGGGATGGCCTTTTGCTTTTTCTCTTTCGATGCCAGGGCAAGGGCTTCCCTGTAACCTGTTCCTGCAGTGGGGCCGCCTGTGCCCCGGTGCAAGCTTCACACATTCCTGGGGCTGCAGAGTGCCTAGGCCTGTCTAGGGGCCATTAGCTAGAATGGGGGGAGCAGGGGTCTTCCTGGGCTCTCCTGGATGATGACGGTGCCATTCAGGGTGTCTGGTGGAGGGAGGGTGTCTGTTGGCCCACTGCCTCCTAAGTGGGCCTAGGGAGGCCTCTTTCTCAGGCCCCCTTGGGCTCTTGGCCCCCTCAGACTGTTTCCTTTCTGGCTTCTCTGCAGGGGCAGTGGGGTGGGGGCTGGGAGGGAGGTGGATGAAAAGGGGCTTTTAGACCCACAGGCCTTGCTGTATTATGTATATATTTTTCCAGGTGTGTTTTTTAACTGAAAAGCTAAGGGCTTGATTCTTAGCCCCGTTCTGTGGGGCACTGGGTGGTTCTCAGTTCCTTGGTCCCAGCCTGTGGGGAGCGGGCACTAGGGACTGGGCAGGCGGGTGCCCTGCACCTTACTGGGCCCCCACTTAGCCCTGCCCCTGCCCTTGCCCTGAGACAACCAGGTCTTATTCTGCGCTGTCCTGTCACAAATGCTGCACTGTTGGTTCTTAATTTTTTTTTTAATCTCCAGATTCTAATTTATGCCTATGCAAAAAATAAAGGATGCCCAGGATCAGTGGACTGGTTTTTATGTGGGCATTGCACAGGGCAGCTGCTCTTGGGGAGATGAGAGAATGGATTTGCGGCCAAACCCACATTCCAAGGGCTACAGTAGAAGATCCTAGTTGTCCTGGGGTTGGAACCACTGTTGCAGGGCCCAAGGCTGGGAGGAAGTGCGATGGCTTTATGAGCTGTCACTAAGGCCCCACAGAGAGGAGGCCCTTCCCGTCCTGTGCAGTGTGTAGAGGCAGAGAGTCATGCCAGCCACGGGCCCTGTCTACCTTACACATCACTCCTCCACGGGCCTCGACCGTAGCAGGAAGGGGACAAGTGAATCCTGAGGCACCAGGACCTGCCTGCTCAGAAGGAACAGGTCCTCAGCCTCCCTGAAGACAGCCGTCCAGACTAGTTTAGGGACAGCTCCCTAGTCCTCACTAATCAAGGCACCTTACCCAGGGCTGGGCCTCGCCACAGGTCAGAAAATAGAGACAGAGGCCAGCAGCAGGGATGGGTGAGCAGCCAGCCAGTGGCAGGTGGGGACTAGGGGAGGCCAAGTCCAGTGGAACCTTTGGGTCTGGAGTGCTGGGACAGAGCCAGACCGGCACTCACTCCAGGCTCTGCCTCTTCCTGCAACCATTTACCAGCAAAGGAGACATCGTCCTGGAGCAGAAAAGGCCGATGATAAAGGTCCCCAGAACTTGTTCACCAAGATGCAGATCCTGCTGTCTCTCAGGGGACTTCCCCAGCCTCAGCCAGCATCCGGATCCCTGCACGGGGCCCACTCCTGTCACTCCCATCTCCCTCCATTCTAGGCACAAGGGAGCCAGGCAGCCTGCAAAGCGGATCTGGTCCCCCCACCCCACCCCATCCCATCCGGGGCCTCCTCCCGGCTGGATGCCAAAGCGCTGCTCTGCTACACGTTCAGGCCAGGCCAGGCCGGGCAGGCCCAGCCATCGGGAGCAACACTATTCTGTCAGCCACAATGGGCTGGGGTTTTGTTCCAGTGCATGGTGAAGGCTGGGACCTCGGCAGTCTGTGTGACCCACACTGCACTGAATTCACTCAGCCTTGAGTATCTGAGGCCAGAGGCCAGGGCAGTAGCCGGGATCCTGGAAACAAACCACTGCTCAGAGGGGCAGTGCTCAAGCCAGAGCCACGGCTCAGCCAGACCCCTGGTGCTCCAGGCTCTGCCAAAGCCTCAGCCAGCCGGAGCCACAGGGCAGTGCAGATGGGAAGCTGACAGGTGCGGGGGCTGGAGTCACAGGGCCGCCTGAAGAGCCTGCTGGTCGAAGCCACCCAACAGCCCCATCAGTGCCACGCCACTCCTCTCCAGCCCTCCAGTGCCGGGCCTCCCTTTTGCTGTTACCGGGAAGCAGGGCAAGCTGTCTTGCTATGGTTTGTGTCTGGCTGTCTTTTCAGAGGTGGCTGAATTAGTGTGTGATGAATTCACAGTGCAAAGCTGGCACTCAGGGTGGGTGACTGCCCCATCAGTCCACTGACTGGACCAGCACCGCCCTAATCCCATAGACTGGATACAGCATGAAGGACGGAGAAGCCTGTCTTGCCATCTCTTGCTTTTGTGATCTCCGGCTGCCAGGAATGGCTGCCCCTCTGCCATGTGCACCCTGCCCTGGAGTCCGCTGAGGGACTGAAACCTCTACAGACGGGTATTCTGTCCCAGCTCCAGCTGAGGACTTGCACAGGCACCCAAGGGTGGGCCTGCCGCGTCCCTGTGGTAGCACCTCCACCTGGAGGGCTGGGCAGGGAACACCACACTGTCAACTTGGAACAAACTTTTATTGTGAATGCTGGTCTGGTCAGTCCATGGCCGCGGGGCAGTGGTAACTAGAACAGCTGAAAGGAGGGGACAGGGGACCAGCAGTCAGGAGCAGAGAACGGGAGGATGGTGGGGACGGGAAGGAGGCCAGGCTGAGGGGGGACCCAGCCAGCTGGGTGTCTGCCCTGGTAGGAGAAGGAAGCTGTGCTGCCAGCTGCCCTACAGAGACTGCGGGGCAGAGCCGTGTCGCCACCACAGCCCTGCCCCAGGCAGCAGTGCTTCTCAGCACTAAGTGCTCTGCATTGGGCCTGCACCCACCCAGGCATCCCACCACACCGCCAGTGGGGCCTTCAGACCTGGCCCGGGGTGTGAACAGTTGTGCTCCTGCAGCAGCTGGGCTGGCCTGTGGTGGGCAAGGCGGGGACCGAAGAAGGGCCCCTCTACCAACCAGAGGTGCTAGAAGACCCAGCTATCAGCAGCCCAGACCCAGTCTAATCAACTGGTGCCCCGGGGCCCAAGAAAAGGCCCAGGCCCCGGCAGAAGGGGCGGTAAGGAACCAGGCTCGAAGCTGGGAAGATGGGCAGGTGCAGGAACAGCCAGGGCCAGCCCAGGCAAACACAGGATTGTCTCCAGGGGAGGCCTGGCAGGTGCCCAGCCCGGGGCGTAGCTCTGACACCATCCCGCACACTCACAGGTACGACTGAGGGGCTTTTGGCATCACCCGTTTGAGGGCTTGAGGGGAAAAGGAGAAAGAGACAAGAGGAAGCCACCACGTCCCCCTGTGCACATCCCCAAATCCTGGCCTGCAGCAGGCATGGAATCCCAGGTGCCCAGAGAAGCCCAGGCCAGCACTGCAGAGGGCCTGCAGTGGCGCGAGAGCAGGGAGAAAGGAAAGTGGCCTCTTAGCTCCTGATGCCCCCAACAGCCACCGAGGGCCTCACCCGGACAGACACACAGACAGATGGACGGATGGGTGGACGGATGGGAAGGCCAACCACGGAGGACCAAAGGACAGGGCCCTGGCCACTGCCATTCCTGGGCCTCACACACACACAGCACGCTGAACAGAGAGACAGAGATATATAATAAAAAGAATAAAAACTAAGGGCCCAGATATACAAAAGGTGTGTGAGGAAGAAGGCAGGGAAGAGGGCAGGAGGCGGTCAGTCCTCTTTTATAAATTACAAAGCCCCCTGGAAAACAGGGGTGGAGCAATGGGAGGCTCTGGCTGTGGCCTGGGAGTGGGCGGCTGCAGTCGGCACCGCTCCGCCCAGCTGGTGAGAGGTGGCCAGAGTGAGGATCCCTGGGCGCAGTGCTGGGCTGGGGAAGATTTAGCAGCCGCTGGCAGGAGTCACGCAGGCCCCCTGGGACTTCACTTTGTGGCGCTGGCCCCCTCGTCGTCGGCCTCCACTGCTGGGCTTGGGCTGGAAGAGAGGAGAAGCTTGAGGAGTGCTGCTCCCGGGGAGCAGGGTGAGGCAGGCTGAGGGCAGGCGGCAGGGCCTGCAGCCTGTGAGGTGACCCTGCGCACCGCCTGTCTGTGAAACACAGCCTTCCTTGCGGGAAGAGGAAAGACACACGTGTGCATACGCACGCACACACAATACTGGTGCAGGGCCCTACAGAGGAGCACAAAGTCAAGAATGAGTCAAAATTTGCCACTGCTGACTGGGAAGAGCAGAAGTCATGGAACCAGAGGAGGCGATGCTAGGGTGGGGGTGACACACACATCCAGAAGCCTCACTCTCCACAGAGGGGACTGAGGAGAAGGGGGGGGGGTGTGCGCACAAGACGCATCCCCCCTTTGCCAGGCCAGGCCAGGCCAGGCCAAAGCCCTGGGGAGACAGCCACACTGCGACTGCCAAGGCCACTTCCCTGGATGCCAAGAGGGGACACAGGAGGAGCTGTAAGGCAGCACCTTCAGCCCTGGACTATGGCGCACACACAAGCTGCTCTCAATGCCGTTATCTCCTCTTGCTGTCAAAGGGAAACCTGATGTCCTCTATTTGCTTTCATTAAAACTAAGTGGCAGGCAGGGGCAAGGACACTGATGTGACGTGGGCCACATCTCAGCAGACTGGCTTAGTGAGAGACACTGCAAGAGCAGCTGCCGGGAGCACTTCATGCCCACCCGGCTCCCCCGGGCCACGCCCTCTCACCCTTGCCCACTACCCACCCTAGGCCCTCACTCACCTGGGGCTGCAGACCACTGGACTGCCCAGGGCCTAGAGACGAAACTTCATCCCCGGGCGGGGCTGCCGCTGCCGCTGCCCCACTGGATGGCCCCCCCTCTTCTCGTTTGGACAGCGGACCCTTTTTCGTTGACTGCATCTTTATCTGCTGGGGCTTGGAGTTCATCGGGGAGTTGTTAGTGGTCTGGAGCAGCTGCAGGGGCCAAGGAAGTGAGAGTGAGGTATCAGCAGCCTTGTCGGGTCCCTGTCTCCCTCCTTTGGGGGACTTCTTTCCCTGGCCTGGCTGCATGGGGACCAGGGCACACAGGGAGCATGGCAGGATGGCTATGCCAGAGAGCAGCCAGGCACGTCTGCTCCCCGCAGCCTGGGACGAGGATGCAGAGCCCCGAGGCGGCCTCCTCCCTTCTCGCCTCCCTCAGCCAGACCCACCGCCTTCCCATTCCCTGGCCTTGAGGCCACCAATGGAGACTTCCCTGGACCTCTCTGCTGCCTCCCAGCCCAGCTCCCAGGCTGGCATCCAACCTGCCACACACTGCTGCTCTGGGCCCACTTTAACTTCAGGTCTCCTGAAGAGACCAAAAGAGCTAAAAACACATGGAGTTTGTGAGAGATCTTAAAAAGCTACCACCCAGGCAAGGTGTGGTAGCATATGCCCGTAATCCCAGCACTCAGGAGGCTGAGGCAGGCAGGTTACCATCAATATGAGGTCAGCCTGGGCTACATAGTGAATTATTCAAGACCAGTGTGAACTACACAGCATGACTCTGTCTCAAAAACAGCAATAAAAATAGTTACCTCTTGAACAACTCCCTTGGAATCTGTTGAAATTTAAATTCAAGAGGAGCCCCAGCCAAGTCCCTGAAAATGCTACAGTGTGTGCTGAGCCTCTCCGACCTCCTGGCCAGTCCCCGAGTCTGGTTCCAAGATCTCAGACACCTGCAGACCACATCTTCCTCCATCACAGCAGGGGCCAAAGCCTCTGCTGAATGCCCCACCCACACCAGGGGCAAGGTCTACAGAGGGCACAGTGGGCAGAGAGGACAGACAGCTCGGGCCCTAAGGAATCCACACCCATGGCCCTGCGCCACCCAGCACTCACTCGGCCAAACCTGCTGCACTGCAGGGACAGGAGCCAGAGTAGGCACCTTGGAGGAGGACCCTGCCTCCTGTAGCAGGAAAGAAGTGGTACAGAGAAGCCCCATCTTGGGGCTGATCCAGCCCTGCCTGGGGAGGGGGTAGGGGAAGAGGGACTCTCCAGGGTTCTCAGGAGGAACTCAAGGTGCTCGCAGGGACCCTGCTGGATGGGTCCTGCCCTGGGGTGGGTGACGCAGGTTGGGGCCATACCTTGGTGATGGTGCCGACAGCCTTGGTGCGGCCTTCTCGGAACACCAGCCGCTGGTCTATGTGCAGGTACTCTGGGGTCTTGATGAAGCGGAAGTGGACAGTGGCCTTGTCCCCAGTACGAAGACAGTCCTTGTCCATGCTCAGAATGGTGGCCGTTTGCCTGATGCTCCCACAATGCACTGCCAAGGGAGCAGGAGATCAGGACAGGTTTGGGGCACTCTGTGGCGTCAGGACAAGGGGACAGTGAGTGAAAGCACAAAATACCCTTGAGCTGCAGCATGAGGAGCTCATCCCTGGAACTGAAGCCTCGAGGGGCCGCAGGGCGTAAGCTGGGGGCCTGTGCTCAGCCTGCTCCTGCCTCAGCTCTGCCCCTCCTCCTGCTGGGCCTGTGTGCCAACCACACCCTAGTTTGGGGATTACAGGGCGCTGTATCTGCACACGCACCTCCTAACTAGATGATACGCCACCATGTCATCTTTGTCCTGGCACCTCAGCGACACTGCTAGGCACACAGCAGTGCTTAGCTGTCATGCACTGAAGCTCGGTCTGCGGGTTGGAACCCTCAGTGACCACTGATAAGACCAACTCAACACTGCAGCACGTGGGCAGAACCCAGGGAATGGCTTCAAGGACCCCGACAGAGATGCGGACCTGATCTTGTCTGAAGCTAGATCACTTTTTGGCAGAAGCAAGAGTGGGGGCCCCTGGGATGTAAGGCCGCAAACACATACCCATGGCCTGATAGCGTGGGCTAATCGTGGTGGGGTGGTGGAGGACAAGAATCTCAGCTTCAAATTCCCAGGATGCTTGGGGATTCAAACGAGGAGAAACCATCACCATGCCCTTCCGGATGGATGAGCGCTTGATCTGAGAGAGGGAATACACCACTCAGACACAATGATGTCTTCTGCTTTTGCCCCTGGACCTGGAGTACCAGGACTCTTTCTAGGAATAGGGACAGTCCACCTCAGCCCTGCCCTCATCACCTCTGGGGCAGCCTGGAAAGGCAGGCTTTGCACTACACGGGAAGCTATCTATTGCCACAGGGGCACAAAAAAGTCTTCAAGCAGAACTGGCATTTCAGCTGCTGGGCTTGAGGGACAGGTGAGGAGCCAAGGCAGATAAGCATTCAGCTGGAAGGAACAGGGTGAGCATGATGTGACCACTACAGGGAACACATCAAGTTCCACTTTTCCTGGGTGATCTGGTTGTCAGGAAGGCAGGTGACTCCAGCACTAGCAGGGACTACAAAGCCCAGGAAAGAGAAGATTGGACGGGTCCTGTGCCCAGCAGGGGGGGCTCAGGAGGCTGTGTGGTGGGCGGGTTCCAGGTCTCCTTGCCCATAAAAATGAGCTCTGTAATTCCACCCAGCAGAGAAGCCTCAAGAACTGGAGAGGGCAAAAAGTTGCCAGCCAGAGCCTCACATGATGAAGCCCAGGGGACTCTGGTGCTGCCCCATACGCACCTTCTTCAGAGCAAAGGAGGCCGTCTGGCCCCCACGCACCTCCTTGACAGGCATGCGCTTGCGATGAATGGACTTGACAGCGATGGACAGGAAGTTCCCCAAAGGGTCGGGGCCCAGCAGCAGTGTGTCATTCAGCTTGATCAGGCCCCGCAGTGTTGTCCCCGACACCACTGTCCCCACACCCTGCCAAGAAGATGCTAGCCTAGTAAGTCCACCCCCACCACAGAAGGGATTCCTGATGCCCACCAGCCACCCATCCTGCTCAGCCACACCCAAAACCACTCACTGGGACAGAGTAGGTGTCATCAATCTGGAACTCTGCTGGCTCTTCCTCCCTGTAGCTGGTGCGGGGGGACAGAAGGTTGAGGAACATCTTCAGCAGATCTAGGTTCTCGCCTGTAACGTTAGAGATCTGGAATATTGGGCACATCCTAAGTGGAGGGGAAGAGAAGGAAGAAAGGAGAGAGGAGCTCAGGTGGCCAGCTCCTGCCCTCATCTGCCAGCAACCCCACCTCTGACACCCTGACCTCTGCCCTGGCCAGCTTCTCCCAGTCAGCCCTGCCTCATGGCCTCTAACTCAGTTTCGTCCCTGAAACCCATTACCTCCTCCCCTTCCCCTGCTGCGGCCCTCAGGCCCACTGCTTCCTCAGGCTTGCGCATGCCAGCCAGCCAGGTCCCCCTCCTCTACTCACGGCCCTTTGAATCAGGGCTGTGGCCTGCTCCTCGGCCTGGTACCCCAGCCTACCACACGCTGCCCCTTCCCGAGAGCTGCGGGCTGCCCCAGCCCCACACACAGGTACGCTCACACTGACCTTCCTTCCCAAACCCCTTTCCTCTTAGCCAGCTCCAACCCTTCTCACCCTCCACAGTCCGTCTCAACCACCACCTCTTCCACGAAACCGTCCTGCGTCCTCCCAATTTCTCAGGCACAGGGGACAGCTTTTGTGTCTGTTGCTGTGCTACATCTGACTTCTACCACAGCTATGTAAGTGGCCTCTGTCCTCTCACCGCAGTGAAAGAAACCCCCGAGGTCAGAACTACACACTCCCTGTAACTGCTACAGCAACGCCTGCACTAGGGACTCAGCAAAAGCCCTGCGCCAGCGCAGGCCTGGCTGATACATGCCCCCTCTGCTGGCCTACTGTGGTACTGAGGGCGGCCAGGCTAGAGGCACATGGGAAGAGCCAGGCTGCACTGGCACCTTCTGGGCAGTGGACCAAGGCAGCAGGCAGATGGCTGCCAAGGAGGCCACGCTCTGGACAAAGGCTTTGACCAAGGTCAGCGCAAACAGCAGCATTCCCAACCAAGCTGAATCCCTGGAGGACTATGTTCAATTCAGCTCTGGATGAAGAACAACATCTAATAAATATTTATGGAAATGAAAAGATACATTCACAGGTCGAAAATGACCTGTCATTAGACAGCTTTCGAGAAACAGAAAATTAATAATCATGCAAATGGCTGTATATCTGTCAGCCAGGCACAATGCTAAGCACTGTACACACAGAATTTCAAATGCTCACAACATGGTCTCATTCCCACTTGGGACAGTGACATCTCAGCTGGAATCTCTAGCTCCGAGGCTGCACCTCAGATTAGGGGACTTGATATGGCTTCTGGCAATACTGCTGGCCTGGGGACCCTTGGCCTTCTGTTCCCTCCAAGCCCTGACTAGGAAGATGTGGCCATGAGCCCTGAATGACAGCCATTCTAGGTCTATCACTGGCCAGAAACCCAAGGGCCAGGGCGCCTGGCTGGAACACATGCTGTCCACCCATTACCTCTCAGAGCTGAAGTTGGAGGCCGTAACAATCACATCATCTTTGTTCTGCACCAGCACAGGGATTTTTCGGCAGCCCGGAGACTTCAGCAGGCGCTGTAATAGCTTCAGAGTTTCTTAAAGGGCAAAATGGACAGAATTAGGGGCACAGCTTTCTCTTTGGCCAGGCTTCCAGCATAGGACAGGCCCACTCATTATGATGCAAGAAGGGGAGATACATGAACCAGTATTAAATGCCACAAAGCCCAAAAAAGTGAAAGTGGGGCGCAATGCTCTGGGTGGGTATGTGCCACTGGAGTAGAAAAAGCACAGGTGAGGCCTCTTTGCCAAGGCTGCACTTGAAAGCTGGCAGATTTCTCCAGCGTCTCTAGGAGACCCATATCCCGCAGACAACTAATTTGGGGGTCCCTGAGAGGAGCCAATGGTCTTCCCCAAATACTCTGCTTCTGGAGGGAGTGTCTCCTCTGACAAAAAGATCTCCTGAATGCTGAGAAGTCTGCAGAACCCCTTGCTGTGAGGCCTCCTAGCAGGACAATCTGCAACACTTAAGCGAGAGGGCCACACAGGCCTACTGCTGCGACCCTGGGTGGGTGGCAAAAGGTCATCAGATAGCTGTCCAGAGGCCTGTGTGTATATCTGGTTTGGATGCCCAATGCCTGCTGCTAGGGTCATCTGAAAAGTTACCAGCTCAGGGAATCTCAAGGCACTACACCGGGGACCAGAAAGACAAAAGAACAGAGGAAACTTCTACATTATGCTTAGATCAAGAACTTAACAGGAGAGGAAGAGGCAGAAGATTCTGGGTTGAGAGAAATTCAGGGCAAGGTCTGAGCACAAGACATGGAAACAGAAGCTCTTGGGCTGAAGTCCTGGCAGCAGATTGCCCTGGAGATGCACTAGGAGATGAGGGAGGCTGCTACCCACTGCAGGCAGCACTTACCTTGCAGGATGTTGGCGGGACACATGTCAATCTTGGTGACCACCACAAAGACGGGTACATTGAGTGCCAACGCCAAGCCCAGGTGCTCCTTGGTCATCCCCACAATTCCAGCATTGCTGCCCACCTGTCCCAATACAGAAAGCAACTGTCAAGTTGGGCGAGGACAGAGACTGCTGTTAGATGGACCCGGGGGTTCAAAGTCAGCCACCCACAGAAGCGGGGCTGGGCACAGACCACTTTGACCCACACTCAGCAATGCGGGCCACCAAAACATGAGGAGACTTGTAAACGAGAGAGAAGATAAAATCAGACAGTCTGGCCAGGCATGGCAGCGCATGCCTGCAGCCCCAACACTTGGAAGACTAAGGCAGGAAGATTACTTGAGTTCAAGGCCAGCCTGAACTACAAAGCCAGAGGCAGTCTCATAAACCCAAAAACCAAAACCAGACAGTCTGGGGGAACAACTGTTTACAGTCCTCTAGGTGGATTAAGCTTAATATCCCTGGCCCTCCGTTTCCCATCTGTGAGAGAGGAAACAATCTATTTTACATAATCTGCATCAAAAATACCAACGGCATTCCTCACAGATCTAGAGAAAACAATCCTAAAATTCATCTGGAACCAGGAGAGACCCACAATAGCAAAGGCAATCTGGGTAACAAAAGCAAAGAAGGAGGCAACTCAATCCCAAATCCGAAGTTGTATTACAAAGCTACAGCAATAAAAAGCACGGTACTGGCACAAAAACAGATACGTGGCCAGCTATGGCAGCCTACGCCTGCATCCCAGCACTTGGGACGCCGAGTCAGATCACTGTGAGTTTGAGACTAGCTTAAACTACAAATGACTTATGGCCAGCCTGAACTATACAGCAAGATCCTGTCTCAAAAATAAAACAACAGGCCCGGCGTAGTGGTGCATGCCTGTAATCCCTGCACTCAGGAGGCTGAGGCAGGAGGACTGCCTTGAGTTTGAGACCAGCCTGGGCTACACAGCGTTCAAGAGGTGAAGGCCAGCTTGGCTTTCATAGGGAGACCCTGTCTCAAAAAGACGTGACAACTGGGGATTTAGCTCACTGGCCTAAGCCCCTGGCTGGCAAGCTCAAGGTTGTGAGTTCAACCCTGGGTACCAAAAAAAATGATAAAAAATAAAAAATCAGACATGAAAACACTCTAGAGTGTCTTCTCTGTAATAAACAGTGTTGGGAAAAAGAGTTCTCAAGGCCAGCCTGACCTACAAACTGAGTTCAAGGCTAGTCTGAATGGTATTGTGAGACTCTGTCTTGAAAACAACAACAAAATTAATACTGAGAATAAACAAATAGGGTCATATCAAATTACAAAGTTCCGTGTAGCAAACCAAACAACCAACAGAGTGAAGAGACAACCTACAGAATGGGTTGTCTGCCAGCTATACCTTAGACCGAGGACTAAAATCTAAAATATACAAAGAACTCAAAATAAATTAGACCTCCCCTCAAAATGAAAAGCCCAATCAAAAAAATGGGCAACCAAAATGAACAGACACTTCTCAGAAGTACAAATGGCCACAAATACATGAAGAAATGTGCAACATCACTGGCCACTAGAGAAATGAAAATCAAAACAATACTGAGATTCCATCTCAGTCCAGAAAGAACAACTATCATTAAGAAGTAAATAACAACAAATGCTGGAGAGGCTGCAGAGAAAAAGGAACCCTTCTACCTTGTTGGTGGGAATGTAAACTAGTGTAACCACTTTGGAAATCAGGTGGAGACTTCCTTTTTTTGTCTTTTTCCTTTTTATCGGTACCGGGGATTGAACTTACAACTGCCTGCTTACAAGGCAGGCACTTATGCCGCTGAGCTAAATCCCCAGCCCCAAGGTGGAGACTTCCAAAAAACTAAAAATGGGAATTCCATCTGACCCTGCTATTGCCCTTTTCTTTTCCCAAAAGAGTTAAAAGCCATCATACTGCAAGGATATATCCATGTTTATAACAGCACAATTTATAAAAGCTAAATCTTAGAAATGATCTTTATAGCCATCAATGGACAAACACATAAGGATAACGTGGTATTTACAGAGAATGGAGTACTACTCTGCCATAAAAAGACACTTAAGGCATTTGTAGATAAGTGAATGAAATTTGCGCCATAAAACTGCACAAAAATCAGACACACAAGCTTAAATATCACATGGCTTCTATGTGAAACCTAAACTATAAAGAGCAAAATAAAAGATAAATCATAGGAAGTAGACAGACCTTTCTCAAATGCTAATTCCAGCACTTCACAGGCTGAGGTAGGAGGCTCACTGTGAGTTCAAGACCAGCCTGGGCTACCTAAGTGAGTACAAGGCCAGCTTGAACCAGAGTAAGAGCCTGTCTCAAAAAAACCAAACCAAACAAATGATAAGGGAAACAAAAGATGGAGGGAGAAGAGGTGGAAAGGCAAGGGGAAAAGAGAATTGAAGAGCAAAACATGGAAACAGAACTCTTGAAAATGAGAGGGACCAATAATTGGAGGGAGCATGCTCCAACTCCCTACAAGAGATGTAATCGTTACGCACTGCAGACATATGATAAAAATAAATACATCTCTGTACTTCAGAAGATCACTAGAGGTTTAGCTGTCTTACTATACATGAAAAGTCCCACACACAATTAGCGTGAACTAGGTGTTCTCACGCTCGCAGCTGTTACTGGTCCTATTCCTTCTAGTGACATTAAATGTCTTCAGTATCACTGTGAAGCCTGGTTACAAAAATTAAGGCATGTGAACAAAATACACTGTACAGAAAAGAAACTTCTGATTCTCTTTTGGTACTGGAGATTAAACCCAGGCCTTCACAATGTTTGATTTTTCCATTTTTAGACAGCCTCACTAGCCACTAGGTTGCCCATGCTGGGCTTGAGTTTGAGTTTGCAATCTGCCTGCCTCAGCTTGCCGGAGTGCTGGGATGACTATGTCTGCCTGAAATGTTCTTCTGATACGGGCTATGTATGCATGCATGTATATGTATGTGTATCTGTGTATGTATGTTTCAGACAGTGTCTCTCTTTGTAGTCTAGGCCCGCCTAGAACTCTCGGCAGTCCTCCTGTCTCAGTCTCCTGAGTGCTAGGATGAATGGTATGTGTCACCCTGCCCAGGAAGGGTTAGTCTTTAAAATGTTTCTAAGGGAAAAAAAAAAAAAAAAAAACGGCAAAGTGTACACAGTGTACTACTATAAAAAGAGGCGGGCAGATAATAGCTCGGTGGTGGAGCCTAGATGTGCAGGTCCAGGTTCCACCTCAGCACCAATGCTGCTGAATTACTAGCAGAAAAAGCAGTTATACTGTAAGACACTTGGGGAATATCTGAGATGATCTATAGCTTAAACCCTGGAGGAAGGACGCACAGGAATTATCACTCTTCATTTTCTTGGCTGTAGTAACAGAAGACAATCTTTACTTTCAGTTGTGTGCTGAATTTTTTGATAGGAAGAGTCACAATGTTCACAATGCATTTGCAAATGATTCAATCAAAAAAGCAACACACACATACACACATCCTGTTAATTATTCTTGAATCTAAATATCAGGGGGTTGGTGACATTCATTATGCCATTCTTTCCATTTTTCTGCATGTTTTGAAATCAGAGGGAGACAACATGCACACCTTTGCTGGTTGAGCACAGGCTTCGGGGCACACACACAAGAACTACAAACACTGGCCACTTCAGCCAGAAAAAGACAGAGACTTTTCGCTAAAAGCCTTCTGGTGCCTTTTATCTTTGTATCATGTGAACACGTTACTTACTACAATAAAATTAAGTCATAAAAGAACTTGCTTTTCTTTAAAAAGTCTATTTTATTTCAAAGAGAGAAAAAAGGTTTATTAGGAATCAAGCAGAATACTGCGTACGTGAACAGGAAGTAGCATTCTGGCTTGACATGCGTGGGCATATTGAAGGGATTGGCTGGCATACAGTTGTCCGGGTCTCCCAGAAGGTCGGGTGAAAAGAGGATAAAGTTAGGAGAGTTAACATTATGAATATTAAACCTAAAATAGCTTTAATTGTATAATATGGGATGAAATGGAATTTTGTCCAGATCTGCATTAAGTTTTGATGGATTGTTTTTGCCCTGGTTTTGTGGAGAAATAAAAGGTGAACTATACTAGGGCTGCAATAATAAATGGAAGGATAAAGTAGAAAGCAGAAAATTATGTGGGGGTTTGCTTTGCCCACTGAGAATCTGCCTCAGATTCACTCAACTGAAGCTGCACCCATGTAGAGGAACGCAGATAAGAGAACTTGCTCCACCATCCCAGGTCACGGTCACACTGCAAGAAGCTCAGCCCCATGACAGCAAAGTTCACACCGTGTCCAGTCAGCTGCATCTGTCTCTCCCCTCACCAGGACACCCATCTGCCCGATGCAGTTTCCCTTCTAACTCTTCCCCCCTGGCCACCCGGCTCACACTAGCTTCTGTTCTTCCCAAATGCACAGGAGAGGGCCCTACTGCTCTGCTGGGCACATTATGGTGGGGGGCGGGGGGCTTTTCCTGGAAATTGACCACCAAGGAACAATAATAAATATTTCACTATTTTCTATACAACTTTTGATGTTTGGATAGTGGTCTATAAATGAAACATGAACACTGTGTCTGGGGTGAAAGTAATTCTTTTCATAGGTCTTACCTTAGCTCGATTAGAAAACTACTTGTTTTATGAAGAACTAGAGGACAGGAATTTTATATCGTAATTTTCCACACTGTATTAAAAATTGATCGCACACGTCTGCAGTGCAGTTACACTTACCGTGGGGAGCTGGAGCGCCCACATCGCACCTTCGACTTCTGTTCCATCCCTACCCCTCCCGCTCCCTCCAACTCTCAGTCTCCTCACCAGCTGCAAAAGCTCCATTTCCATCACCATTCTCCTTGCCTGTCAGCATTTTTCCCCATCCCTTTTCCCCTCTCCTCCCTCCCATCACCATTTCTTGTTCCCCTATTTGGAAAAGATCTATTTATCTATCTTATATTTTACACTCCATCTCTCTCTCTCTCTGATATAAAATCTATTTTATTTCAAGGAGAAAAAAACTAAAACTTTCAAAGCATATCATATATACGTATTTAAGTTGCTCATATAAAAGAAACCATGCGAAGTTTAAGCCTGTGTCTGATTTAGTTCATGCAGCTGTATCCATTTACCCACGAACACTTCAAGTTAATCTTTCTTTTTCTTTTTTTTATCAGTACCGGGGATCGAACTCATGACCACCTGCTTTTGCAAGGCAGGTGCTTATGCCGCTGAGCTAAATCCCCAGCCCCAAGTTAACCTTTCTTTATGGCAGACTAGTGCTCCAGTGTTTACAATTTTCTTCATCCATTCAGCTGTTAATGGGCATAGAGCTGTTTCCAAGCCTAATGGTTGACACACTGTGTCAAGCTGAGAAGTCCAGCAGCTAACTCATAATTCAGCAGTGCTCTGTCCTGGTGTGCAGAGGAGATACCTTAGGCTCTAGGATATTGTTCACTGTGTCAACCTGAGAACCCTAGATGACTCAGCAGGGGCCAGGGTCCTCACTGGAAAACGTAAGAGCACGCACAGAGAAGGTATGAGTGCTACACCCGCCCTAGGAGGGGCCAGTGCACTTCTGCTCACTTGCTCTTGCTGTCTTCTCCTGCCTTGACTGCTGCCCTCACCACCCTGCCCCGGAGCCACCTGATTACAGACTGCACCCTCCACAAACTGTCAGCTAAATAACCCTTTCCTTCTTCCATTTTGAATGTGGGGTATTTTGTCTCACAAACAAGAAAAAAGTAACCAACACACCACACTAAGGTCTGGCCATTGTGAAAGGTGCTGCTGTAAACATGGGTATACATGTACCATTATAACGTGGTAACTTTTAACTCTTTTGGGAAGATACTAGAAGTAGAATAGCTGGGTCAAATGGAAATTTCTACCTTAGGTTGTTTTCTGCTATTTTGGGGGTACCAGGACCTTGCACTTGCCAGGCTGGCACTTATGCCACTGAGCTGTATGCCTGGCACTACCTTTAGGTCTTTGAGGGCTCTCCATATGGATCTCCATCATGACTGCACTAGTTTACATTCCCACCAACAGTGCAGAAGAGTTCCTTTCTCCCCATATCCTCATCAGCATTTGTACGATTATTACGTGTTAATTCAAACAAAAATAAAGAAGAAAACCATTATTTTATTTATTTTTGCCTTTGTGGTTGAATCCAGGGCCCCACGCATACCAGGTAAGTGCTCTACCCTGAGCTACAACTTGAGCCCTAACACCTTTCATTCTGTGGTTCAGAATGAACCCATCGGGTGTTGAGCTACATCCCCAGTTTTTTTTTTCTGATACTACGGATTAAACTCATGACCTCACGTTAACTAGGCAAGTGTTTTGAGCCACTGAGCTAAATCCCCTGCCCTCTTTTTTTTTTAATTTAAAAAGCAAAACAAACAAACAAAAAAGGATAGAAATTACACAGAACTTTAAGAAAAAAAAAAAAGAAATTAACACCAGCTAATATATTACCCATTGTTATCTTAGAAGCAGTGCTCAGGCTATATGATCTAGGCTCCCAGTCCTTCTTTTCATTGTATTTTGAGACAGGGTTTCATTAAGTTGTCCAGGCTGGCCTCAAACTTGTGATCTTCCTGCCTTACCTTCTTGAGAAGCTAGGGTTACAGGACCCTAATGCTTACTTTGAAATGGTTTCTATAACCTTCTTAAAACAACCGCCCCAGGACTCCTGGTCTCACTCTACTGGTCTCACTGCTGCACAGCACTCTCCGGCCTCAGTCTAGAAAGCTAGCAAAAGGGGAGAAGGAACCGTGCTCAGAGCCCGAGAACCCAACCCCAGCAGAGTGATGAGCCTGCACCCCACATTCTGTCTCCCTCTCCTCTCCGTGCGGGGAGCTGGCCTAAGCACTCGTGTTTGTGGGGCAACTCGAGCCAGTCTGCTAGGAACAGATGCTTGTGTTTACCACACTTATTAACACGAGCAGCTGAAGAACTGGGAACGGGAAAGGCCCTGGGAAGGACTTGCCAAACCCAAGTGTGCTTGCTCGCTGCTGCCTGTACGCATCCCTCTTTCCACCTCTCCCTTCCTGAGAAGGCGAGGAAGCTGGGTACATGGTCAGAGGCTCACTATCCCTACTGTCCAGGGAGGAAGTTCAGCAGGACACACACGAACACAGCAACAGGAAATAAGCAGAGCCCTCTGCTCCCTCGCCTTTGCGGCGAATTGAATGATAAATCGAACTGTAACACACTGTAAGCTCTCTGGGAGCCCAGAATGCCTGGTTCTGCTGTGCCATCAGAGGAGCAGGGCACCAGGCACACAGGAGCCAGCCAGCAGGGGCCTGTGCCCCAGCTGACACTGCCCCCTTCCGGACTCTGAAGATGCCACCTCTCGGGCCTTCTGACTAATGCCTGAGCCTGCTGACGTGAGGTGCTCCCCTCGTCTTTCCAAAGCCTCCTCCCTGCTTCCCCACTGCTCTGGAGAAACACTGCTGAAACCAGGAAGTCAATTCCAGGAGAGACTTTTCTCTATGCCTCTCTGAGAAACAAGAGAAATCTGCAAATGATACTTTGGTCTTAACAAGACAACCCCTCCCTGGCCCAGGATTGGGGAGAGATCAAGCCCATCCCTCAGAAGGACACAGTGCTCAGACAACCAGGCACCAAGATCGCTAACTTGTCATCCTTCCCTGTGTACAGCTTCAAAGCAAGAGGCTACAATTTAGACCAGTCCCAGACCCCTACATGTGACACCCCTCCCCAGAATCAAGATCGCCTCACACTTACCATGAGCATGCAGAAGTCAGGCAGGTGGCCGGTCATGCCAAAGACAGTGGTCTTCAGGTACTTCTCGTGGCCGGCCAGGTCGATGAAGGTAATCACCTTAGTGGATTTCTCACAGATCTTCGTCCACTCCAGGCTGCCACCGTGGCTGTCAGGCTTGTTTACCACATTGCCTTCGCTGTCGAAGCCCAGAATGTCATTGCCCACACTGCTGGTACGACCAGATTCAATCTCATGTTTGTGGCGGAAGAGCTTCTGGCGGGCAAAGCCGCGGCCATTGTCCAGCTCCCCATGCGTCAGGACCCCCAGAAGTGTGCTTTTGCCAGCATCCACGTTGCCCACAACTGCTACCCTGTGTGCACATGGACCCAAACACCAGCGTGAGATTAGTGCTGAAGAGACAACTCGGAGCCCAGAGACTGGAACTCAGCTCGCTACTCCTGCTACTCTTGGCGTAAGCTCTGAGAGTGTTCCTAGCGTTGCAGGGGCAGGAGGCTGTTCTATGGTTCCAAGCTCCCTCAACACCTGTCTTACTCCCCCAGGTCCTGGGCTTCAGGCCTCGAAGGCTGATGGAGCAAATGCAACCCACACGGTGGCCACAGAACACATGGCTGGGCCTCTCCCACTCTTCCCACATGGAACTATTCAGAAGTACAAAGTGCAGACAACCGAGCGGTCACGACCCTGGGCACACTTTCCCCATCTCAGGAAGGAGTGCGGCTGACACACCAAGTGTCACAGGCTTTATCACAGGTGTCTATGAAGACACAGCCCCCAAGGTCATGCATCAGGGACCCCTCAACAGTCCTGAGCCTCCTCACCTGACCTCCAGGAAGTCATTGTCTCCTACTCGTTTCCGGACCAGGTAATCACGCACTCGGCCACCGGCTTCTTGGCGCTCCCTCAGGAGGATGACGTCAGCCTCTATCTGTTCGGCCATGCTCTTCACTGTGGCGTAGGAGGCCTCCATGTCAGCTTCACTCAGCCCATACTCAGTCCCATCTGGTGACAAGAGCCCACACATCAGCAGGAGAGAGGGTCCTGAACAACTGGCCTGCCAACATGCCAGCCAGTACCACTCGCCTAACAAGGTGAGTGGTGCTGGAGAAGAACACACACTCTCGCCTGACAGCAGAGAAAGACAATGTCACCACCTCCACCTGAGCAGGACATTGGGCAATTCATTCAGCAACTTTCTTGGGTCTCATGCCAAGTGTCATGCCAGGTGCTGGCAATACAGGGGCCCTGACCAAGCCCACAGCCCGGAGGGAGGGTCAGGCAGAAAATTAATTAACTGCAGTAATGGAGAGAAGACAAAGCACAGCCTGGGGAATCCAAGGGAGCTTTGCAGGTCCTGACCCCAGGCTGGCTGAAAAATGAGCCCACAAGAAAGGAGGAAGGACATCTGCCTGAGGAGCAGAGCTCAAAGCATGGAGATGATGGCATATTAAGGAGCCAGGAAGTGGCACTGAGGAGCAGGACAGGAAACATGGAGTGACAGGAAGGCACACAAGAGATGGAAGCCGGTATAGCAGACGACGTGAGACAGAAGCAAGAGTACTTCTGTGCTAGGTGGGGAAGCTTGGGGTCAGGTCAGGTGCAGGAGTAGCATGGGACAGAGGTGGACCAGAAAGGTCTCCCAGGAAGTAAGCAGGAGGCTGGAAGGGGGAAGCCAGGGAGAGAGTCATTCTAATAGTTCAAACAAGTGATGAGCACGAGGGACGCAGGGGTGGAAAGGACCTTCGGGTTATTTTACAGAGACTCTGGCCTGAGCCAGCAGAGGTGAAATGTCTGGCAAGTTGCTAGAAAAAGGAGTCTGAGCCTAGCCTGAGGGGGGCAGACAAAGGACAGGCTGTGCCACCCTTGGTCACTGAGGACTGAGACAGTACTGGTGCGGAGGTGTTTCGATTCCCGCTGTCACTCCCTGCGCCCTTCCCAGACCTCTTTGGCTGTGGCAGCAAGGCGCCTTCATTCACCCCCACGGTGCATGCTCTGTTTCCGCTCCTCCCCCAAAACCCAGAAAATGAAACACACTCTCTTCCCCTGCCCATTTACCTCCTTGCTTCTTCCTTTGACCACTGAACATCTCCACAGAGCAGAGGACCCTTATGTTGACTATGCACCCACCTGCTCTGAACTGACCACTCCTGAAGACACTGCAGTTTTCAGATGTCAGCAGTGACCTTCCGGCCACTGTCTCATGCCCTTCCCTCCACCCCTGCAGCACTCCACTGAAAGCCACCCTGCCCTGCCTTCGCCCACCCTGCTGCCTGTCCCCCAAGCTCTCCAGATGTGCCTCGGCCCTCTGCCCTGTCCATCTTTTCCAGTTATCCGAGGACCAGCCTTCTCTTTCTCCTAAGCCGTGCCTGAGCTGGACACCACCGCACATTCCATAATCCAGATACAGGGGAAATAGGAGGATCGCAAGTTTGGGCCCAACCTTAGCAACTTGACTCTTATCTCAAAAAAGAAAAATAAAATAAATAAATGCCCTACTTAGCCATTCTGTTCTGTAGCTTCATTTTGCTGACTGGCTTGTTCATCTGTTTTGAGACAGTATATCACTGTGTATTTTGGGCTGGCCTCAAACTTGCTGTGATTCCCCTGCCCCAGCCTCCGGTGTGCTCGGATTAGAAGTGTGCACCACCACACTCTGCTTCACCTGTCACTTTGGAAACTACAGAAGCATTCACTTCCAGCACCATCCTCTTCCCTGAGCTCCATACTAAACGTCTGAGGGCTTAGAAGATAACTCCCGAAGTCTGACATCCAAACTCCCTTGCCAGCATAAAAAGACTGACATCAGTAAAGCACTGGAGTCCTCACTATCCCCAGTGGGACAGGCATTACTGCTCCTTTTCAATGGCGGGGTAAACAGAAACCAGAGGGGAGCAGAGGGGCCATGCAAACCATGACTTGCAGTGCCAGACCTAGAGTCTTTTCTTCTTACCAGGGTTCCTCTCCCGGCCTGACCAGCTCCTTCGCCCGCCCACCCCTGTTCTGACAGGCACACTGCTAGCCTTCCAGTTGCCCACACTTAACACTCACCAGTCCAGTCCTGCTGACTCGACTCTTTAGCTTCCCCCTTTCTCTGCTGTCTACTCACTGCCACCAGCCGGACACCTTATTCAACCCAAATAGGGCAGACTATTCGCTGGACTCTTGCTATGCAGTTAGACTGGCCTTGACCTCACTTTGTACCCCCAGAACTTGCAACAATCCTTCTGCCTCAGCCTCCCAAGTACTGGGATAACAGGAATGTACCACCACACTGGCTCACAATAGACTCTTAACTGGTCTTCACAAATTCAGCCTCTGTTGCTGAAGCCCCTAAATAAACACAGCTCTGATATGGACACTTCTACACTAAAACTTCTGAATGGCTTTCCAGACCCAGGGCAATTCTAGCGTCTCAAAGGGCCTCCCCAAACTGAGGCTAAAGGGACCTCCTCTTTAATCTCCTTCTGTGAGCTCTGCCCCAGTGCCAGAGGCCTTATCTCCCCACCCCTAGGCTCCCGGCACGGTTCCAGTTCTACATCTCTGCTCTGGGTTTCCTATCCGTGTCCCTCCTCCTGGCACAGTCCTACCACTGCTCAGAGGCCACCGAAATCTTTGCCTCCCTTAGAGCACTTGCCACATCCTGCCTCAGGCAATAATAGTGTTCTGGCCGGTGGCCTCCTCCCAGGCAGCAGCTTGAGGGTGGGGGCCATATTGTAACCATTTCTCGATGCCCCACACAGGATGGTTTTCCTATGTTGTGCACTCAAATGTCGGTAAAGTGTAAAACAAATCAGTCAAGGAGTGGCTGGGCTGAGTGATTTCTAAATGCACAACCAAATGCACTCTGAGCACCTCCTCAATTAGAAAAGGGCTTCAGAAAGTGTTTCCAAGGGGAAGCTGGGGAGGCTGCCATTCTCACCACACTCTTGATTCTATCCATCCTCCTCTGCCACCTTCTGTGTAACAAAAAGCAGTGTTTTCAGATCCTGCTTCACACCAGAAGCCATCACCAATGTCACCTTGTCCACCTGGACTCTCACTGGGTCACATTACTCTTCTTTAGCATGCATCAAATTCCTCATTCTAAGAATGGAGGCAAAAGCCAAGAAGAAAAGCCACAGCGCTCCAATTACTGAAGTACTGAAGGCCTACTATCAGCCACGTCTAGCCTCAATCAAGTTCCCATCCTGCCAGCTCATTTACCTTTCCTATAAGTATTCTTCTGCTCAATGTGCTGCAAGAGCAGCCCACATTAGGGATAAAAATCTAACCTCTTTAGCACAACATTGAAGGACCGCCATCCTTCCTGTCACCCCTCCTGTCACCGCCACCTTTCCAGATCTCTCTGGATCACTAGGTCCTCCAGGCTCCACCACCTCCATGCCTCTATGCATGTGGCTTCCGCTGCCTGCTGGCCACTGACTCCACTAATCAGTAAAACTTTTGCTCATTCCTTAGGATCAAAACCAGGGCAGCTCCTCTGGGTGGCCTCTCCTACTCCCCTACTGGCTTAAGCCACCTCCTAGGGGCCAGCACTTTCAGTACATCACCTGGCTCTTCTTAGAAAGTCATGACCGAGCATTTGAGAAAACAAAAAAGTTCTTTCTGAAAAAAAAAAGAAAAAACACAATAAAGACACTACAACCTGGGATCCTAAAGAAATTATTATAGTAACTACCAACACTCACAAACATTTATCTACCATTCATATGTGATTTCCTTGAATTCTTACTACTTAATCTTCACTACTAGGCTACGGACTAAGTTCTATTATCAGCCACATTTTCAGACGAAGAGAAAAGTCAGCAGGCAAACAGATCTGCCAGGCTCCAGACTCCCGGGCTCTAATGCTGTGCTGCCTTCTTAATGCCCACCCTAAATTAAAAACACACACAGGCACACATTCCTCTGTAATGCTCACAATTTGTTAATGTTTAATTTATCCACTCAAAATTGCTCTGAGGTAGGCAGGAGAGGTATCATTATCCCTGTTTTACAGAAGGTCATGATAAACAGAGGTGACATACCAAAGACATACAGGCCATCAATGAAGAAGCCACCCCCTGGAGTCCTCTGTCTCATGCTTAACTTGTTTAACTGGTTCTGATCTTTCTGTCTCTAAAGAATTCCAGCAAGAAGGAGTCACGGTGAGTCTAATAGCATCCAACAGATAGATGTGAGGATAATGCTCGGGTGGGTGCGCAGGAGACGGCTAATGAGTGTCTGACATCTTCTTACACTTTGCTACAGAAGGGTTAATTAGCTGCGAGTTGCCCAGGCATGGTAAAATGCAGAGTTCACAATAAAGGACAAGGAGAATGACAGGTCTAAAGAATCTAGGTCTTGCTGGGTGTGGTGGCACATTCCTGTAATCCCAGTACTTGGCAGGCAACAGAATTGTTTGCAAGTTCGAGGCCAGCCTGTACTACAAAGTGAGCCCAAGGCCAGTCTGAACTGCATAGTGAGATCTCTCATCTCAAACAGCAAAAAACAAACAAACAAAAAAGAATTCAGGTCTTTAAAGACCAGCCCCAACAGCAGTCAAAACTGACCTTCATATGGTTTCTGCAATTCTACAACTACAAAGTGATCTTTGAGCGGTTCATCTCATTAGAGTGGGCAAATGTGTACCTGACAAGCTTTTGAAAGGCTGTCAATGATTTCTCAGACCCCAAGCTGAACACCCTTTTCCGAATTTGACATTGTTATGTGCAGCCCATCTGCCCCCTGCATCCTTGGCACTCCCTGCCTTTCCTGCTATGCAGCCTCTCAGTCTGCCTATCTCTCTGCCCATGCCTTCTTTCAGCTGATAAGACTCATAACTGGAGAAGTGGCAGCCAGGATGGGAAAGAAAAGAGATAGGAAGAACAGTTCAAAGGACAGGACAACTGTATTTGGAGCGCAAACGCTTTCTTTCTGTCACGCTTGTAAGCATTTCTAAAGATTATTTTCTCCTGAGGTTATCAGTGTTGTTACACGCTATCTTTCCTTTTTGGGGTATGAACCAGACCTTTTTTTCAGGGGGGAGGGGTGCTAGGGATTGAGCCCATGGCCTTGTACATGCCAGGCAAGTGCTCTACCACACAGCTACACCCCAGATTTTAAGTATCCAAAAGAACTTTATACCAGTATCAAGCTGTGTAAGCTTGATCTAAGTCAAATTGTTAAAGAATAATTTTGAGATCTCAACCTTAAACTAAACTACAAAGAATTATAACCTGCCTTTGAGGGCCTACACTAAGCAAAGGAAACTGTTCCCCTAATGATGCATCCAGGCCCATCCTGGCCTCCCACAAAGATGACAAAGACAAGTGCTGCTACAGGCTGAACTCATAATTGTTAACAATCTCAGCTGTCATGTCAGCAAAGACAAAGTATAGTGAAGAGGAAGGTAAGCAGACCTTGTACTGGAGGGTGTGAACTGGGCGGGGGTCATGATATAATCTGGGATTCTGTCACAGGGACTGCAATCCTCTGAAACAGGAGGCCCCATTACAATGAATAAGCAGGTTGGAGGACAATAACCAGAACAGTCGAGCTTCCATGACTAAAGGCCCCAGTGGGAAGAGGAGGGGACTGCTGTTATCACAGCAGATGGAATGGTCAGTGTGGTCTGGGCTAAGGTGGCCTGACGGAAGACAGATTCTGGGCATCTTTTCCTTGCTGTCATCAAGAAGAATCACAGAGAGTCTCTGCTGGGCAGGAGATGATAGCAATGGGACCCATAAACAGGACTTGGAGGGGAGGTGCCGGCTTAATTGTAGACCCAGGCCTTGTTCTGTCACCTTAGACAAGAAGTTTCCTTGCTTTGTGCTTCATTTCCTTTTAGGTACATAGGGTGCACTGAGATAGCAAGGAAGCATCTGTAAAACTGCTCAGAAAGGGATTCTTTAAGTCCAAACACATCGTGTCGTGATTACTAGGGAAGGAACTGACATTTTCTCTGCTCATTATGTCCTCCAAATAGTTCCATAGATGCTAAAGCATAGCTACAACTCAGACACATGAGCAGAAAGTTGACACAGAGATAAAATGTGCTCTACATAATTTTTAAAAATAAATGAAAGGAAAACTATGCTCACCTGATCCCTGCCCAATGACATATATGGTCTCTCCGCATCCCTCGTCCATCCTCTCCCACATCTGCCGAAGTAGGCTGTCATACTGCTCTGATGTAGGGCTCACTAGAACCAGCTAGAAGAGAAACCAACAGCCTTAGGACCACACTTACTACAGAGACCACAGCCTGACCAAAATGCACACAGAACCCCACAGCACCTGACTGAAGAGAACTACTCTGCATCTCTCTCAGTAGACATAAGGGATGAAGGAGTGTCTTAGCTACCACCTACAGCAGAGAAGGTCAGACCCAACTGACTGAGCATCCAGCACAGTGGGAAGAAACTGACGAGCAGTGCTTCACACCTACATGCCAGTCTCCTACCTGCAGTTTGTATCTGGAAATTCAAGGACAAAGATCTCATCTACAGCCATGCCCTCCACCCAGAGGCCAACAGCTCCCACAATAACAAAAGAATTGTGTTCCACCTCATCTCTCCTCTTCTGACTAAACAGTGGTGGAAACTGCCTGCAAGACTCATCTTCAGCTAAACATCAATACCACTAAAGTGAGTATTGACACCATCACTGCACAGATTTCTGTTAATAACATTACAGTATCAACCATTTATTTGCACAGGCCACTCACCAATAAATAGGCCTGTCAGACTTCATTCTCCTGTGTGACCTTGGACAAAGAATTTAACCTGTCAGAAAATAAGGATAATACTACACTGAATCCTACAACAACTGTAAATACCAAATATCATGCAAAGCACCTAGTCCATGCTTCAAAAAATGGTCATTACACAGTTCTCTTCATCCAATCATATCTAAAACACCTCCTTGCATAAAACTTGCCAACTCCATTCATTAATTGTTTCTCCCTTTGGAAGCACTTAGAGCCTTAGGTCCCCATATTTAATTATAGTAAGGTTAGAAATGTGTATCATCGAGCTGGGGATTTAGCTCAGGGGCATAAGCACCTGTCTGGCAAGCATGAGGTCGTGAGTTCGATTCCCAGTACAAAAAATTAAAAATGTAAAAAAAAAAGAGAGAAATGTCTATCATCTAATCTTTTCAGGATTTAATCTCTTCAACCCATCCTCACCTCCACACAATTAAGTTTTCTTTTCAATATCATCTATCCAGCTATCTCTATACGCAAATTCATACATTTCACACTATTTCAAAACAGTGAAGATTTCCTCAGCTACCTGATAAAGCAACACTTCCCTCACCATGAACATTAAATAAGCTGACTCTGCCACTCCCCACTGTGTTTTCAGGTTTCTTCAGCACCTTGACCTCATACAGACAATCAGCGGGTCCATTCCAGCCAGACCTCTACCTCCAACTTCCCAAGTTGACTCATCAAAGCTTTTAATTGTAACCTGATGCTGCCTGGGCCATACAGCCTCATCCTTCTTTCCTGACTGTGTCTCTAACCCCTACTCCCACTATTATACCATTAGAGGCACCAAATAGGATCACTGTGACAAACAGGACCGAGTTGATTTCCAAGGGCTCAGCTGAGACTAGAAGGAGAAAGAACAGTTGAAAAGTGCTTACTTAGTTTGCAAGGGAACGTTCTCTCCACTTTAGGACCAACTTTCATACAGTTTTGCCATCATGAGCTACGAAGTCACAATCTTTATCAAAGTTTTGATAAAAACTCTATTGTATCTATCCCACAACAGATACGAAGTGGCACTGGTGGTCTGTCTTCCATCAGTTGCTATTTAATCCGCACAGGGAATTACTGTATCAGCTAGCCAGTTCACTTCAAATATTTACTGAGTCTCCAGAATGGACCAGCCACTTAGTAACTGTCTCAACATACATTCTGAATTTTTGCAATGAATCTGTACTTAAAAGGAGTAGCTGGAGAGCTGAGGGTTTAACAAATTGTCTCTAGGTCAGGAAGTCTTTAAATGGCAGAGCAGGAAAAGGAAGCCATCCCTGTCTGACTCCCAAACTGGTATTCATCCCCTTAGCGATGTTGCAAACACCAGGCACAGCTTATACTTTTTTGCTTCTTCACAATTGCAAGCAGATGGGTGAGCCCTTAATTCCTGTCTACTTTCTCAAAAGCTCCGAAGAAACTATTTAAAATGTCCTTTCTTACTCCATTCATACGAGACGAGGTTCCACTCCCAGATGGTTGGGTTGTGGGTCGTGCCCATCTTTCCATTTTGTTTTGGGTGGACTCGCAAAGTGGACGTCTGGCATACACATCATTCTCCCGGCTGAATGACCACTTTCTGTTTCCTTTCCCAAGACCAGGAAGGAACGCGTCGGCCACCCCAGCCTCCACTCCGACGTCTTCCAGAGCATCCGGCCCCCACGACCCCACGCCTCCCGCCCAAGCCACCTCGACGCCCCCAGCCGTCCGGGACGCCCCGGAGAGAAAGCCACTCTCCCGGAGGGGACCCGAGGGCGGAGGCAGCGACAAGGCGCGCGTCGGGGGACACCACGCAGCTGCTGCCGCCGTCTGCGTCCTGTTCCACGTGGCGGAGCCGAAGGGCTGAGATCTCCGCGCGAGCGGGGAGCGCGGGAGGCCAGGTCCGCGCCGCCGGGCACCCCAGGTGGCTACTCGGGGCGGCGGGGGGGGGGACGCGGCCCGGGCACTCGCTCGTCCCAGTGCCTGACCCTTCCCCGCGCCCTGGCTTCCCTGCGCCCCGACAGTCCGCGACCCCAGCCTTCGTCCCACAGACGGCTCGGCCCGTCCTGGTCCCCTCAGAGCCCGCCGCCACCGCCCGGGCCTACCTTGCTGGTGAGGTCCAGCTCCGGTTCGCCGTTGAGCGCCTCGCCGTCCTCACTGCAGTCCGAGTCGAAGCCATCGTGGAGTCGGGCGGCGGCCGCTGCGGCCTTGGCCGCCCCAGGGGAGCTGGGCTCCGGGGCGAACATAGAGGCCGGCACCGGCGAGTCCATCGGTGAGCGACTCCGCTCCGCCGCCATCTTTAATAACTTAGGCTAATTCGCAGCCGGCTGCCCTCCCTCTCGTCTCATTTGACTAATCTATGCGTGACCACGCCCCCGTCCTCATTGGAATAATTTATGCAGAGTTTCTCTCGCAGAGTGGACAGTGACATGTATCTCTAGCTAAAACACAATCGACCAGCCCTCTTAACCACCAATGGCTGCAGTCTGTTCAAAGTACCTAATGAATAATTAACGAAGTCAAAACCCCAACAACAAGTATTTGAGACGTCACGTGCCCTGGTCGCAGATCTGGAGCTGGCAGCAGGGTGTCCACGCTACCTACCTGGAATCTTCCCACCAACCCGAGCCGATTACAGTATGACTGACACGGCGAACGTCCAATGAGAAGAGAAGTCGTACCACGTGTCATTTCCCCCTCCCTCCGCACCAAGCCTTTCACACTCCTGCCTTCCAGGGGCGGGGCGCAGCTCCCAAATCTTACTGCAAAACAGTAGGCACCAATAGCCTCCCGTTGATGGACGGGGACGCGGTCCAATCTAGTTCTCCATAGGTCCCGCGCCTGGGCCCGCAGCTCCTGGAGATAGTAAACTGCAAAACGAACCGCCCACTAAATTCAATGACTGAGGCTGTCGCTGGAACACGATGTCTGCTGTGCTGGCATACTCCAGGCAAATATGATAGTAGAATCGATGGTGTATATTCCAAGAGTTGTAATACTATAACAGCCAAACCGAGACAATTAATTAAAACGCTGACCTTAGGGAGATTTCTCCATTCATTGCCTCTGCGGAGACAGCAATTTCATAAACAAAAAACTGAGGCAAGCAGCGAAAATGCAAGCCAAAAGTACCTCACCACATTTCTATTGAAACAGCTATGCCACACTCCATGTTCTATTAAGGTAGTTTCCTTTGGGTTATTTTTCCACGATATCGTCTGTTGTGAAAAGCCCCAAGCCAAAACGTCACTTGTGCAACCTCAAATCCCTGTTTCAAACATCAGATCTAGACCTTCAATGAATTTAGATGTTGACTAAGGTCTAATAACGCTAAAGTTTGCCACTTCCGGACAGTAAACAAAAAAGAGCAGCCATTTGAAAAGGTAACCAAGGATTCAAAATGGCTTTCACTAAGTTTAGGAATCTCTAGAGGAAAGAGACTGTCTCTTCTCTATTTTCAACAAGGTACCACCAAGTTTTTTGTGTATATTTAAAAAAGCAAATAAAACAACTCTATGAATTTCATGAAGGACTAAGTGTGGCACTTGTACCTGCTAGTGATAACCCCATGATGGCAACAGACAATCCATTCAACAGCTGATTGGTTTTTATTGTTTTTAAATACTAAGGCATCATTAAAGGCAAAGCTGTGTGAACCTGTAACAAAAACAAATGGTTACAGGAGTCATACTATCAATAAAATGGTAAGTAAACAAACCTTTTTCCGGAAGGGCAGGGGAAAATATCACTGCATGCTTCACCCCACCAGACAAATTTCCCTACAAAGAATCTGGTGAAAATAGCTGTGATCATGGGAGTGAGGGAAGAGGGCTAATGGCATCTCTTTTTTCTTTTGGGGGCGGGTACCAGGAATCAAACTCATGACCTTGTATTTGCTAAATAGACCTTATGCCGCTGAGCTATATCCCTAGCCCCTAGCACTTTTGAAGGACACAGCTGAGGTTCAGCTGGGCTTATCTAAATGTGTTACTTTTCTAAGCTTTAAGCCACCATGTTGGTTTTCTTCTGATAGTGTATCATTTCTCTCTGAAGTCTTTTCTATTCTTCAGTAGCTTCCTGCAGTTTGCGTGTGAATCCATCTTGTTTAGATATATTAAGTGAAATAGCTTTCCTAGGTCCCCTATCATTCATTTATCTTTTTCATTTGAGATTTCAAATATACATCTCAGTTTAAAACCCATTATTTCACCAGGGCTGCATCTTTCCATACAGCTTCCTTTTCTGAAATGTTTGGCGGATCACAAGTTGTACCATGCCATGAACTTATTGTGTTTACTCTTCTTACTTGGTTCATAGTTAAAAGGGCCATTCCATTACTGTCACAGCTGACCCTGAGTCAGTAATTTCACAATTGGGCTTTACCAGTACTGGTGAGATGCTGTACTTTTCACTTTGAAACACACTTTTCTAGCTGATGAATTTCACAATTTTAGATCTGTAATAACAGGACTGGGGATATAGCTCAGTGGCACAGCACTTGCCCGGCAAGCACAAGGTTGTAAGTTTGAACCCTAGTACCCCTCCCCCTAAAAAAAAATCTGTAGTGACTACAACTGTGAGAGGACTTTGAATTTGAGGTCTGTGGGTGGGTAAAAGTTATGCTTCACCTTGGCTCTGGAGGTGGACACCATCAGACACAGCTTAGAGTGGTGGTGTAAGCCAGGACCTTGATGCCTGCTGCTTTGTCCAGGTTCATGAGATTCATGGGTCACTGCAGGGTCACAACTGACCGAACCACAAAAGCCACCACAGCTACCCACAATCTTTATATGTAAGAACATAGCTGACAATTTGAGACAAGAAGCCATGCAATTTCAGTGGTCTTGCTAGTTTTGCTGATGTGCTTTTTTTCCCCTACTGCTCAACATCATCCCATGTGCTCCTCTGGTCTCTTAGGTAGTTAAAATATTAAAATCTTGGTTTGTTAGAAAAGTCAAATATTGGGCCAGGGGTTTAGCTCACTGGCACAATCGCCTGCCTGGCAAGCGCAAGGTCGTAAGTTGATCCCTGGTACCAAAAAAAAAAAAAAAAAAAGTCAAATATCAAGGTATTGTATTCCATAATAACTGACTGTGAAATGTGGAATTGATTGTCCCACTTCTGGTTACATAGTTCATAAAATTGTTGGAATCTCCTGAGTAAAAAAATTTCTGTATGCTAGTAAACAGACTGGTAGATAGATGGGGGCTGGTCACTGGAAAGACCAAGGCAAAGTTAAAGGGCTGGGAGTTCAGCCCAACTTCTGGAAGAGGTCTGAAGCTTAAATTGATACTCAAAGTATTCACTCAGTCATGCTTATGTAATGAAGCTTCCATGAAAAAACCAGAAAGGACCAATTTGGGTGAGTTCCAGGTTAAACACAGAGGTTTCTGGAAAGTGTCATACTGACTGAGATGGGGCACAGAAGCTCCATGTCCCTTCCCATTTACCTTGCTGTTTTCTCTCTTCCATTGGATGTTCAACTGCATCCTTTGCAGTATCCTTTATAATAAACTGGTACATATAAGTGTTTCCCTGAGTTCTGTGAGCCCCTTGAGCAGTTTAATTGGATAAAGGAGGGGGTCACAGGTACCCTGCTTCATAGAACTTGTTCACAGAGGTTCTGAAGGCTTGGACTTGCACCTGAGATGAGCAGCAGTCTTGTGGCCGTGATTCCTTAGTCTGCTGTCTTCAGGTAGTGTCAGAATTGAACTGGAAGATGCCCACCTGGTGTATGCTGCAAAGTCGATTGGTTTCTGGGAAGAGAGAAATCCATGATTTGACGACCAGAAGGCTGTGCTATATTCACTCTGTGATCCAGACATATTTAGCATGTCTTTCTGGATTTTCCAGACAGAGTTCAATTCAAAATGTATGACCTGACACCCAATAAAACTAAAAGTCTAAAAAACATATCCTTCGCACTATAGGACTTTGCCCCAAAAAGATATTCTCAGAGTAGAATATATATATGGCACCAGAGTAGGTGCTTTTTGAATTGAATGGAGAAGTCCTACATTTCAGGGGTAATTCCCTGCCTGTCTTTATATCCTCTTTTGGAAGACATTAACTTAGGTTCAAATCCTGTATCCATTAGAGGTATGTGACCTTGAACAACTTGATTAACTTCAAGTTTTTTTCTCTAAAAACTGCTTGATAGCTGGTGGTAAATGACTTAATATATGTAAAGCTTAATAGTGCTTGTTGCACAGGAAGCCCTCAAAAACTAACCTTATGTAAGAATACCATAACCTTAGGTGATTTACAAATTACAAAAATCTAAAATAATTCAACATGATCTGCAGAGCCATGAACTCTACCAACACGGCAATCGCTCCAGCATGTTAAATACCACTGTGGAATGGTCTTTGCAAGTCGTGCTCAAACAGGATCAAAATGACTCAAGGAAGTGCGATTTCTTCTTTTTAATGTTTTACCTATTTTCTAAACAAAGATTCAAAAGGAGGGCAGTGATGGGGGTTAATTGATGACTTCCACCTGCCCTAGGAGTAAAAAGAAAAATATACACGTAAACCTGCTTGTCTGCCTCCTCACACACACACACAGTCAGCCACGGTTTGAGAAAACCAAGAAAAGCCCTGTCACAGTCACTATGGGGGGTGGGGTGTGGGGCAAAGAGGGCAGCGGTTTGTGTGGGTTGAACCGAAACACGACACTAAGAACTGAAATAGGACTCTCTGCCACTGGCGAGGCGCTAACCCGCGGCGCTCCGGAGGGTGAGGCAGCCAGGATCGCTAACCAAAACAGTTTGTGCCTGACCTGTTTGGAAACCACCGGGTGGATGGGGGGTGCCCAGACAGAAAAGAGTCAGGGCAGGACCGCAGTCCAGGTTCAAGGAAGCACTGTGCCCAGCGAGGCGGTGTGGGGCGTGCAGCGAACGACAGCCCCAGGCTGGGTCACGCCCCGGCACTACGCCACCACCCAGAGAAGCGGCGAGAGGCCAGGCGGGTCTCCCTGCCTCGGGGCGGGGTCGCCGACCGGCCAGACACCCACACCGGCCGCAGCTGTCCAGCAACCGGCCACGTCTCGCTGGTTCCATAGCCTTCGGCGATGCCCACACTCGCTGTACAAGTTCGGGGCTACAGTGGCTCGGAAGTCCGCGCCGCTGGCGTCACACTGACGTCACGCGTGACGCCTCGGCGGGGAGGGCGGGGCTGGCGCGGAGGGCGTTTCCGGAGCGCGCGCCGGGAGACGGCGGCTGACGTCGAGCTCAGGTGCGCGCGCCCGCCCGCCCGCGCGCGCGCGGCCCAGGTGGTGGCCCGCAGGTTCTAGGCGGCGGTGAGGTGCGACTGAACGTACCGCGGAGAACTGTCACCGCAGGTACGGGGTACGGGGATGGCGCCGGGGTACAGGGAGCAGCGGGAGGGCGCCTGGGTTTGAGCTCACGTGAAGCACGGGGAGGCTGGCGTGGGGCGAGGAGCGGGTGGGCCCAGGCCCAGAGGGCGCGGCAAATGCCCGGCCCCACCCCTCCGGGCCGGCGGGGCGCGGCGCTACGCTGCGCTGCGCTGTGCGGCGCAGGACACGACCCTCCAGTTCGCAGGGACCCGGCCCCCGTACCCTGTCCCGGGCCCGTGTCCCGGGCCCGTCCGGAGCTAGTGGCGGCCTGCCGGGGCTGACCAGTTATCTTCTCCGCAGGGCCGCGGCGAGAGGATCAGAGTCCGCGCTTCGCTGGCAGCCGTGCCCGCTGCGCCCGAGGGGATGGAGGGCCGCCCTGGAGGCCGCAGCGCGGCTCGTGACCCCACGCTGGCTGGCCGCCTCTAGCTGCTTGGGTTGTGCGTTTTATCCACCACCGCCTAGGCCTTCTCTGTTGATTCGGTGGCGTCGTGATTGGGAAAAAAAATGGAAGAAAAGGAGCGATGTGACCTATTCTGATCGGTCCTCCTGCATTGAGGCCTGGTTGGCATTTGCTGAGAGAAAGACACAGCCAGGAAATCGTGTCTTTCAGGAGGAGGGTGAAGAGCAACAAAGTCTTATGCTTTACATGATTTTTTAAAAACCCTGCACTTTTAACGGTGATGGTGATATAAACTAGTCCAAAAGTTATTTTCCTATTGACAAGAGAAAAGAGTTGGATTTTTCTTTTTCCTTTTTCAATTCCAGCCTTTTTTCCCAGTGACAAAGCGTCAATCATGGACACCAGAGAATAAGGTGAATCTCAGGAATCCTGAAAAGACTGAGAAGCTTCTGTCTTCCTCAGGAAGGAAGAGTGGGGTGTTTTCAGCCCTCTCTGGAACCTAAAACAAAAAAACATGAGTTGTGTGCCATGGAAAGGAGACAAAGCCAAATCTGAATCCTTGGAGCTGCCCCAGGCAGCGCCCCCACAAATCTACCATGAGAAACAGCGCAGGGAACTGTGCGCCCTCCACGCCCTCAATAATGTCTTCCAGGACAGCAATGCCTTCACACGGGAAACGCTGCAAGAGATTTTCCAGAGGTAGGACACTCCTTGGCATCCTGATGCCTACTTCTTGGTATTTCTGAGTTTGTGTGGGTGGGACAATGTCTCTAGTGTACATAAATCTTCAAACCTTTAGGTATTAACTAGATGTGGTCAGCAGGTATAGAGGATGCAGGAATAGGAAAGAGAATCACTTTCATTTGTGACTTTGGGTTTTGTTTTGCTTTGTTTTTGAGACAGAGTCTTGTTATGCAGTTCAGGCTGGCCTCAAACTCACAACAATCCTCCTGCCTCGGCCTCCCAAGTGCCGGGATTACAGGCCTGCGCCACCATGTCTGGCCACTTCCATTTATGGACCATTTCCTGAGGCCCTACTTGTGTTATTTCAAGAGATCTGTTTGATAGCTTCATGGAATCCATTATATACACACATGCACACACGCACAGGCACGCTCACACGTCGTGATTTCCATTTTCTGGATGAAGACAGTACTCAGCAAAGGGCAGTAATGTGGCCACAGTAGTATAACAAGCATTGGAGGCACGGTTGCGATCAGATTTGTGTGTCTGCTGTTGACCTTTATGTTGTAACATTGCTCTCTCAAATCCAGCCACCAAGAAGGGAAACAAGATCATGTCCACGGTTGCCTGTCACTAAAGGTTGGAATGTGGTAGATAACACAAGATAAATGAACACACAGTACCCAGTTTTTCTGTGAAGCCACATGTGTGCTTTAGTGCTTTGTGTACATTGTTTTGTGTGACCCTTTCTTAACAGTCCTTTGACTGATACGGAGCCGGGCAGAAAGGTCATAATTTATCCAAGTAGCTCCTAGAGAGCAAAGCTGGGCTGTGAAACTAACTCCAGATCCCTCCCCCATGCCCTGTCTACTTTATTTTAGATTGCTTTTCGTATTCACTTAAATGCTACTTCACATGTGGATAGAAGTTCAACTCTTTGCTCTTTGCTTTAATTTTCTAGATTTCTTTTACAAGAGAGTTTGAGACTTCGTTCAACAGTGTTTGGATGGGCCCAGAGCATATCTGCAGCCCACAGCAACCTTGGCCATGAGCCTATCTGATCACTCCAGCTAGCAAGGGTTAGGCTTGCCCAGTCCTCAGGGCAGGGAAAGCTTGGAAAATAAGCAAAGCATATTGACACTTCAGACACTTTTTTTTTTAATTCCTTTACCTAGAGATGAATACTGCAATACAGGAACCTGAGTCACAGCCAGAATCAGTCACAACATGATATGTGAAGAATAGGTGTGGACCACTTTCCCGCAAGAATCATAGGCTTTCTTTTAAAAGAAAGTTATTTCGAGCATGCGGACAGAACTATAATGAGAGTAGTTGTTTCCTAATGCCAGTAATACCTGGAGTAGAGCCTCTGTTATAGCTGAGCTGGTGTGTCATTTGCGTCATGCCCATTATTGGGCAGCAAGTAGAGTGCACTCTTCAGGAAATGGGGCTCTGGCAGGTAAGATAATGTGTCTCAGATCACCAAATCATGTGCCAGGATGACCAAGTCCCTTGTACTGCCTTTTTTGTTTTTTGGGGGTACTGGAACTCGAACTCACAACTACACTTGGCAGGCAGGTGCTATGCCATTGAGCTATGTCCCCGGCTGAACTTCTTTTTAGCTAGCCATTAATTTTTCTTCGACACCTACTTAGATATTTGCAGATTATTTCTGAATCCCAAACTAAGAAGAAAAGAATTCACAGGGTATATTTGAGTGTGCTTGATACTTCACAATATATATTGATAATCCTGGGACAACCTTGGGAAATGGGACTCAGTTTAAGTGATTTGCACAGTTTCACCTGCTAGTAAATAAATATCAGGCACAACCATTCTGTGAACAGTCACACTGAGGAGGAAAAGTCTGAATTTGGCCCCTGATCTAACAAGGGGAATAATCATGAGATGATTAACACAGGAGCACTTAGTGCAAAACACTGTTCTGAGTGCATCCCTTGTGCTAATTCAGTCCTCACAACAGGGTGTGTGTGTGTGTGTGTGTGTGTGTGTGTGTGTGTGTGTTGTTTCCTTTTCTTCCAGATGAGGAAGTCGTGGCACAGAGGGTGCACAGAGCTGCTCATGGCAGGATTTAGACTCAGGGTTTATGGCTGCAGGGCCTGTCTCTTGGTGGATGCAAACTGGAAAGGCTTGTCTGAGCTGTTGTATCACCAGTAACTGCTCACACTGCTAGTACCTGCAACCTGGGCTGAAGATGTGGACTGTGATTATTATTGAATGTTTGTGGATAATAGCAGGAGTTTTCAGCTGCGGTTTCCCTGAGTGAAAGATTACTTAATATCTGCTAAGCATCCACATGGAACCAGGGCATGTTTCTTTTAAAGCTTTTGTTTCTTTGTTTTTTGAGACAGTCTTGTATACTTCAGACTGGCCTCAAATTCAGCAGTCCTTCTGCCTCCGCTTCCCAGGTGCCCTTTAAAGTCTCTGCAAATAATGCACTACTCCATTCCTATTCAGCACTGTATAAAGATCTACCTGAGAATAACAACAGACCAGTACATAAAAGAGAATTCCAGGGAGCTGAGGATTAACTCAGTGCAACAAGTGCATGCCTGGTAAGCCCGAGATCATAAATTCAATCCCCAATACAAAAAAAAAGAGAATTCCACAAGTAAATTTTTTTGTGTGGGGGGGATCTTTTTGAGACAAGGTCTCACTGTGCAGTTCAGGCTGGCCTTGAGCTCACTTTGTAGAGCAGGCTGGTCTTGAACTTGCAATGATCCTCCTGCCTTAGCCTCCCAAGTGCTGTGATTACAGGCATGTATCACCATTCTTGGCTTCCAGAAGTAAAAGATTCTCTATGTAAAGTAGGAAAAAAAAAGCATGGAAGAAATACAGAGGAAAAGGCAAAGGGAGAATAGATGAAGGAGAGAAGATGGAATTTTTTAAACAAACACTGAGCAGCTGCTTGCAGTATGCCAGGCCCCACAAGGCACTGTAGAGAAAAGGAGCTGAGCAGGACATCTCCTAGTTATGCCCTGAGCAGGCCTTAGAACAGATTTAGGTGAAGAGAAAGCTATGGAATTGGGAGCCATTTAGAAGTAGAAAAGGGGGTCTCTCTTGAGATCTTGATGGAAAGAAAAGTAAAGCTGTCAAGTGTAAGAACTAGAACTTCTCTGCAGTTTTGAAGGCATGGCTAATGAGTGGTAGAAATGGGAAGAAAATGTAGGTAAGTGCTATTTTGTAGGGAGAAAGTGCATCTTAGCTGTTGAATTTTTAGCCAGCTTAGAAGAGGAGAAATCTCACCCAGCCAGCAGGGTGGAGTTTCAGTAAAGTTGTGGATATGCGATGACTCACTTGGAGTAGAAACGAGTAGGCATTTAGAACTGAACTGTTGATCACGGGCCAGCAATAGGGGACAAGGAAGAGAGAAGTCTGTTGTGATAAAGGCTTGGCTTAGAGACCAGTGCCAGTGTCATCAGCGAGTGTTTACTGCAGACAGTTTACCGTGTATGCGCCTAAGCTTTGAAAAAAGAGGGTGGGAGAAAGGATACAGCCGCAGCTTGGCTAAGGAGTTCTGAAAATGCTGAGGGCTCAAACATTTTGCAGGACCCACCCCAGTGAGTGATGAGACTTTCTTGCAGCTAGTCAGCACTCTTCTCCCCAAGAGACTGTTACAATCTAATGAGTTGCAAACTAGCTTGGTATGGGTAGGGGCGGGAATAATAGCAGGAATTTTCAGCCAGGTTTCCTTGCGGGAAAGAGTGCTTAGTACCTGCCAAACACCCAGATGGAACCAGGGACTAATGACAGGTGAAAGGAGCACAGAGATCAGGGATACTGTGGTGCCATAAAGCGTATGCACTTCAGCTTCTCCGTGAGAGGTCTCTGAGCAGGTAGAGGAGACCACATTTAAATGATTGGTAGTTATAAGTTGAGAAAAGGATTTTAATATTTTGTCCAAGAGCCAGGCAAACATAGTAATAGCAGTTAACGCACAGTACTTACATGGCTGGCTCTAGAATGTGTGCTTTATTTAGAATCATCAGGATGCCAGGTGTGCTGGTGCGTGCTTGTCATCCCAGCTACTCAGGAGGCAACAGGATTGCAAGTTTGAGGCTAATCTGGCAATTTAGTGAGCAAAAAAAAAATATTTGCATATAAGAAATAACATTTTTTTTGTGTTATTTTTAATAAGAAGGTTGGGCTGTAACTCAGTGGTAGAGCACTTGCGTAGCATATGCCAGACCATAGTTCAATCCCCAGTACTGGGGAGAAAAAAGTCAGGAAATTTTGAGCCCTATTTTCTCCCTTCTTTTCCTTCCCCTCACCCTTTGCAGTGCTGGGGATTTCTTTTTGCAGTGCCGGGGATTGAATCCAGGGCCTTTGCACCGAGCTGTACTCCAGCCTCTTTTTTTTATTTTGTGGCACTGCTTGTGCTCAGTTGCCTAGGCTGGGCTCAAACCTGCATTCCTTCTGCCTCAGATTCCCAGAACATTGAGCCACATTTTCTAACATCACATCTCTTAGACCCAAAAAGAAGGAAATCGGGGAGGAGATGAACTTGTGAGATGCCTCCCTGTCTCCTTTTCATAAAAAGTCACAATCGTCATGGCCTCATGCAGTAGTAGTGAGAGAGTTCGGGACCAAAGCTGAGGGTGTGGACTGGAACCTTCGGTGATGGGTGATGGCTTCAGATCTTCTGGTTCTGACCTGTGTGATGACAGACATGAGAGGCTTGCTTTGGAGCCCAAAGTTTATATGGAAATCAGTAAGGTAAATGGAATAAGTAAGACAGTCTTGGACAGGCATTTGCAAAAAACCCCCAAACAAACAAAAAAACTGCCCATGGGAAAGAGAATTGGATCTTGTGGAAGTTGCTGGAACCAGAGAACTGTTCAGTGTTTTCCTGGATTTGGAGGTTAAACCCTAGCTCTGCCACCCACCAACTGTGCATGACTGTGCAAGTCACAGTAACCTTTGTACCTCAACTTCCTTATTACAGCATATCAAGATTGCTGGGAGGATTAAGCGACAGAGTCCATGCAGGCAGCTAACACAGTGGGCATCTGATTAGTAAAGTGTAAGCAAGTACATGTGTGGTGCGCAGGGGCCCCCCACCAAGGACCACCCTCAAGGCTGGGATGGAAACTATTCTCAGCCTTCCATGTCTTGAAAGGTTTCAACATGTTTCATCAGGTGCCAATGTGTAAAGGAGGGATACAGAGTAAAAGAGTTTCAGGGACTTATTCTTTGGTTATATGCACATAAAATGAATTCTTCAGCACTCCGGTAAAGTAGGAATCATTCCCATTTTTATGGTTCATTCACAGCAAATGTCTGGGTGGTCGGAAAGGTTTGGGAACTGAAACATATTGTGTAACAGGCTTGCAGATTAACTTTTTGTTTTGAGTTGGAGGCTCTCACTGTTGCCCAGGCTGGCCTCAGCTCCCAGTAGCTGGGACTTCAGGTGTGCACCACCACACCCAGCTTAGCCTTAGAGATTAAATCTCACAGTTAACTGTGAATGCAGATGTGCTACTCCTCTCAGCCTCCCCTCCTTTTTCACAGAAGAGCCAGGAAAGACTGCACAGAAGAGACAGGATATGAGGTTGAGTTTAAAGAAGCTGTGGGATTTGGCTTGGAACCAGACAGGATAAAAGAGCAGAGGCCACGTGGTCATGGAGCGTGAAGGGCACTAAGCCCCACGAGAGCAAAACAGCAGGCCCAGAAGGGCTGAGGGGTTTGGAGTTGGTCAGGCTGGCAGGTGTGTGACTGTCAATTCTTATGTAAGGGAGTGAGGTGACACAGTGGTGGCTGTGGCAAGCAAGATCATATAGGCTGAGTTAGTGGGGGGAGAGTTTGGAAGGAAGGAGATGCGTTTAAGAACCTGTTTTATAAATCCAGGTATGGGGCTAGAAGGGCCTCCAGTTAGGAACAGACAGGGAAGGATTTCAAGCTGAGACAGAAGATGAAGGCCAAAGAAGAGAGACCCTTGGAGCACTAGTCCTGACAGGCGACTTCAGAAACCTCTGGGACTGGAGCACGTTATGTAACTCAGCGGCCTGGAGACACAAGTGAAGATTAGCAGAGTAGGGACTCCCAGATTTCCTGCAGGAAACCTTTTGTGCTTGCTTGGTTCATTCAGTTATTACGGCATTGGAATACTGGGTTTCTTCCGATTTCTCTCAGTATTAAGCCAGGAGCTAGGATCACTGGGAATGTGGCAGGTCTGCTCTAAAGCATGTGCCTGCAGGGAGGTTGATGGTGAGAGATACGACCCGCAATGTTGTCCCTGTTGGAATTTTCTTCCTTGTACTGGTCAGTGACATCACAGAAAAGAATTAGATGCTACCATACGTAAATTGGCAAAAGGAGCCTATGGGATCTGGAGCTTAGCCTTCCTTTCCTGAGCTTTCCCAGGAGTGTCTTAGGACATCAAGGAGAGCCTCTGTCCTGCTAAGCAGTGTTTCAGCCCCAGGCCTTCGGGATTTGCTGACCTGTTCCCGCTCCCTACTGTCTGGAAGTGTTCCTCTCTGAGAGCTTTGCACCTTGTCATTTGGGTCTTAAATGTTACTGTCACAGAAAAGCTGATGAGTGTCCTATCTCTGCTGCCACCTCCCACTCTCTTGGTCTCTGTGTAAGACAGCAAGTGTAAAGTGAGCTTCTGATGGACCTACGTTTGAATTCTACTTATGTCCTTTGTATGGACAAAGTCAGATACAATCACCAAACCTTAGGTTTCTGATTTTATAAAATAGAAGTACTGTGAGGAGTAATGAGACACATTAAAGAACTTGTGTAGCACTTAGCACAGGTTTTCAGTAATCAGTAGATATTACAGGTGAATAAAATTCAGTTGCAGAGTGCAGTTTAGTGTCTTCTGATTCTCCCATTTTTACCAGCTCTCAGATGAACAGGTAAACCTTTTTACTTGTAAGAATCAGCCATATTGGGGCTGGGGATTTAGCTTAGTGGCAATAAGAACCTGCCTTGCAAGCAGGCGGTTGTAAGTTCGATCCCCAGTACTGATTAAAAAAAAAAAAAAAAAAGAATCAGCCATATGGCACATGCCTGTAATCCCAGCACTTCGGAGGCTGAGGTAGGAGGATCGTTGCAAATTCAAGACCAGCCTGGGCTACACAGTGGGCTCAAGGCCAGCCTGAACTGCACGGTGAGACCCTGTCCTGGCCTCCCACCCCCACCCCAAGTCAGCTGTGTGTGGAGCCAGAGTTCAGCAGCACAGAACCTGCCTGGTAAGTGTGAGGTGTTACCAGAGAGAGAAAGAGAGAGAGAGAGAGAGAGAGAGAGAGAGAGAGAGAGGGAGAGAGGGAGAGAGAGAGAGTGAGTGAGTATGTCAGCTATGTATGTCTGTAATCCCAGCATTTAGGAGGCTGAGGTATGGAAAGCATGAGTTCGCGGTCAGCCTGAATTACATAGGAAGACTTTGTGTCAAAAAGCAAGAAAAGGGCTGGGGATTTAGCTTAGCAGCATAAGCGCCTGCCTTGCAAGTATGAGGTCGTGAGTTTGATCCCAGGTACCACCAAAAGAAAACAAACAAACAAAAAAAGAAAAGCAAGAAAAAAGTCTACTAATATTTAGCAAGGAAGAGATAGAATAACAAAGTTAAACAGAGAGCATTTTAAGAAACATTCCTTGAATACTTGGTATATGCTGCAGGCTCATTAGCCCCTAGCAGATGATATTCAGTAACTGAACAGTCAGAGCCCAGGTGTCTCTCTACTGTGGTAAACCAGGCACAGGAGGAAGAGTGTCTGGTGTGACAGAAGGCTGTAATTAAACCAAAGCAGATGGGCAGGGAAGCAGAAGAGGAAGTGACAGGGATAAACTAAAGTTGGGTGGTCAGAGAAGGTTTGTCTGTGGCAGTAACATTTGAGACCCAAGTGACAAGGTGCAAAGCTCTCAGAGAGGAACATTCCCAGACAGTGGGGAGTGGGAACAGCCAGGGGTCCCAAGGGGGTGTGAGGTTTATGTATTCCAAGAACAGGAAGACGGTCCTGTGTAAGAGGAAGGAGCAGAGATCAGCAGATGAAAGCGTTTAGCTTGCATGTATGTGTATCTGTATTTTTATTAATTTTTGGTTTTTTGAGTCAGGGTCTCACTAGGTAGTATAGGATCTCATTGTGTAGCTCAGACTGGCCTTAAACTTACCATCCTCCTGACTCAGCCTCCCAAGTGCTGGGGTTACAGGCATCCACCACTGTGCCTGGCTAGATTGCAATTAAATTCTATATGTGTAACTGGAGGGTTTTAAGCAGTGGCAGGAGTATGTTTTATGTGCAGTATGTTTTAAAAATACCAGTATTGGGGCTGGGGATTTAGCTCAGCGGCATAAGCGCCTGCCTTGCAAGCAGGCAGTTGTGAGTTCACTCCCCGGTACCAATAAAAAAGACCAAAAAAAAAAAAAAAAAAGAAAAAGAAAAATACCAGTATGGTGGTAAGGATGTAGCTTAGTGGTAAAACACTACCTACTTAGCATATGCAGGGGCCCTGGGTTGCATCTCCAGCACAGGAACAGCAAGAAAGAAACAAAAAGAATCAGTATGGAGAAGTAAGAGGCATGCTAAGTGTTTAGAGTTTATGTGCTTCAAGTTTGAGTTCCTGCTGGAGATGGCACATCATGACCTGCCCTCTGCTTCTGCCCTGAGCAACTTGCCACATTTGCCTTCCTCCCCTTCACAGCCAGGTCAGAGGCCTGCCAAGCGTAGCTTTAGGAGACCTTGCTTCAGCTCCTGGCCTGACAGATCTCTGAAAGCAAAATAATAGGACTGGAAATGCCTCACTACAGGCCTTGTCTTGAAACGGACCTGCTAGTGTCCTGGCAAAAAGTGGCTGGAAGCTGGGTGGGCCGGCCAGCACCACAGCTAAACATTTTTTTGTCTGGCACAAAATTTTTCTCAATTAGCTGGCCATGGTGCATTTTATAATCTCAGCCGCTTGGCAGGCTGAGGCAGGAGGATCACAAGTTCCAGACCAGCCCAGCAACTTAGCAAGACCTTGTCTCAAAACCAAAAAGGGCTGGGTGCAGTTCAGGGGTAGAGCGTTTGCCCAGTGATGGGTCCGCATTACCACACACACATGCACGTGTGGACACACACGCACACACACATACACACAGATGTTTTTCAATTGATTCTTTGTGTCTTAATTACAATTTTTCTCCAAGTACCCCACAGACATTGGAATGCCTGCAGGTGGGTCGTGTGTTCCAGGTTAACACAAGGCCTCACTTTTACTGCCTTATATTTGGCTCCACTTCGTGCATCTGTTACCTGTCTAGGCCTCTTGCGTGTTTTGAGTATTTAATGATTACCAAGTGTACAAGCTTTAAATAGAAAATACTTAAAATGTAAAAGAAAAACCAACTAAAATAGCAATAACCAGTTACTACCCATGGAAGTACAAATACCATGTAGTATTTCCCACTGTTTAATGACAGGCCTGCAACGAGGCATTCTGGCAATAGGAAGACTGCAGAGAGGCAGGAATTTTGTGAGAGACTCCTCGGAACATTCTTGGTGTTCAGTGACTTACTGTAGAAATGCTCTGTGAGTGGCAGGGAGTTGTTTTGTATAGAGAGGGGAAGCCAGAACCCTGAGGTCCCCATAACTTAGGTGACCTGGAGAAACCAGCTTGCAGCGCAGCATTATAAACTGCTTTTCTAGTAGTGTAGGCTGAGGAGGGGGAGTTGGCAGCGGCAGATTCAGCAGCCCTCTTTTTGAATTGTAGGTTGTCTCCAAACACCATGGTGACGCCACACAAGAAGAGCATGCTGGGAAATGGGAACTACGATGTGAATGTCATTATGGCAGCACTTCAGACCAAAGGCTACGAAGCTGTTTGGTGGGACAAGCGCAGGTAAGATGAACCAGGCTTGACCCGATGGAGAACAGTGGGTCAAGGCACAGGCCTTTAGTCTGGGACTCTTAATGGGAATGAGGAGGAGGCCACCTGTGGAGGTAAGCCAGGTGGCCTCGGAAGAGGTAGGGTCTCAGAGGCTGAGGCCATGTCTCTTTCACAGGGATGTTGGTGTCATTGCTCTCACTAATGTCATGGGCTTCATCATGAATCTGCCCTCCAGCCTGTGCTGGGGACCACTCAAGCTGCCTCTCAAAAGGCAGCATTGGATCTGCGTCCGAGAGGTGGGCGGAGCCTACTACAACCTTGACTCCAAACTCAAGATACCCGAGTGGATTGGAGGCGAGAGCGAGCTCAGGTAATGCTTTTGTGGCTAAGCGGCTGGGCTCCCACGTTTGGTGTTCCAGGAAAGACGGGCTCACCTGTGGTCATTTGACAAAGGAAATGAAATTCTTGTGTACTAGGGTCCTCTCCCTGGCTTACTTGGAATCAGAGTCTCAGCTGTGAAAGACCTTTTTGGTCATGTGGGGGTCGAGATAGGATCTTGCTGTGTAGTTCAGGCTGGCCTCAAACTCACAATGATCATTCAGCCTCAGCCTGACAGGGGCTGGAGTTACAGGTGTGCACCACCATGGCCTGATGGACCTTAATCAGGGCTTTCTGCCCTTCAGTAGGCAAGTTCCACAGCCTGGAATCCTGGCCTTCTGGGAGCTGGCATTGTAACATTCTCTCCACTGAGACAACCAGGGTCATTTTTTTGATGTTCAGAGAAAGAAAGATAAACATTCAACTAGACAGGGACCAAAGAAAAAATTTTTTCCTTTTTGTAACAGGGTCTTGCTATGCAGTTCAGGCTGGCCTTCAGCTCACTCTGTAGCCCAGGCTGGTCTCAAACTTGCAGCAGTCCTCCTGCTTCAGCCTCCCTAGTGCTGGGATTACAGGTGTGCACCACCATGCCTGGCTAAGAAATCTTTAAGAAGTTGTTTTTAAGCCAAGTGGGAGCCCTTTTTTTTGTCTTCCTCATAGCACCAGCTCCAGCAGCAGTCTATGAGCGTGAGGGATCTTCAGGTTGGGATTCTAACTGGACAGGTAGAAGGGCTTCCGCAGACAGGCCGCCACTAGTGCTCATCGTGAGGTTTCTGCTGAACATGTGGCCCTGGGACTGGAATTTAGTTCACCTACATTTCAATTTCTCTCACCTATTGCTTTCTCTGTAGGAAATTTCTAAAACATCATTTGCGAGGAAAGAACTGTGAACTCCTGCTGGTGGTACCAGAAGAGGTGGAAGCCCATCAGAGCTGGAGGGCTGATGTGTAACAGTTCTGCCCCGTGTGCCCCTTGCCCCGCCCTCCAGGCCTCTGTCATATGCTGTGGCCTCTACAGTGGATCTGCCCTGGCCACTTCCCCAAACATCTCATTGGGTTCCCCTCATGATCTGCCAGTGCAGTAGGACAGATGTGTGGACTGACACAAGAACCACCCGCTGTCTATGCCTGGGGCAGAAAGGGAGGGACCGACACCAAGGGCCAGCCGATGTGAGCCTTGCTTGTTAGAGAAGGTGGGTCCCAGATGTGTGCCCCTCTCTGAGGACCTGACAGGTTCTGCTGGAGTCACTGCTGCTGCTCCAGGCTCCCAGAGATGCTATCCCCACCTCCTTCTGCTGTGGCACCAGGTCTAAGAACACAGTACCTGCAAAACCCAGCGACTGCCTCCAAGGACACAGTGTCTCTCAGGAAATCGTCTCCCAGACCCCAGCAGTGGTACCATGTGCCGGGCTGTCTGTAACCCTTACCACCCCACTTTTACAGGAGGTTTATGGCCAGGCTTGAGCTTTATAATGAAAAGTTCTTTAATACTCCAAGCCAGGTGGCTAAATCCCACAATCTTCTAGCAAGACAAGGGTGAGATAATTGCTAAGAGGATACAGTAGAAACCAAACTGGGACGGCCATGAGGTGACATTCTTCACTCGTTTTGTCCCTATCATTTCGCTACATTGATTTAGGAAGTTCTGGGACAAATGTCAAGGAAAATCCTCAAGTCCAGTGGTTACATGCACTGTTACAGGACCTAGGTCTGTCATCTCCCTGTAGTTCCCCTTACAGATCACCAGACTGACCCATCCCCTACCTCTCAAAATAGTTGTAGGCTATGTTTCTCCTGTAACTTTGGAAAACAAAAGAGGAGAAAAAGTCAGTTACACCACATGTATCACCAAAGCGGCTGTAGTTGTTTCGGGACAGGTAGGTGGGCAGGGTAACCCAGCCAGCCCTTCCAGATCCATGGTCTTGGTGGGTCTGAGGGCAGCCTCGCTGGCTGGACTCTTTTCCAGCAGCAGAGCCAGCCTGGGGCTTGCATGTCAATCCTCAGCAAGCTTCACAGAGGAGCCAAGGTCTGCTCCCCACTCTGACTGGAGTGCATGTTTACACCAGCACTTTTTCTGCACATGTATCTTTAACAAGGCCGTTTTTTACACCGAGTAACAAGAGCCCCCAAGTGGCGACTGCATTATGCCCTCTTAGCAACTGGCCATGGTCTCTTCTGCACCATTTTCTACACCAGACCGGCTTGGCACCACAGGGAGCTCTCTACCCCTGCACAATGACATTCCAGTTACACCAGCCAGGAAGTTACAGCAAACTCTGCTAATTGTCACAAGCAGGACCATGGGTCCATTGGCACTGTCGGTGATAGTAAGCCATTTCCAGGGAGGACACTCCTCCCCACAAACTGCTTGGGGCTGTGCAGATGGCACTTGAGTGGAGTCCATGCACATGTGGTACACAGGTCGATGGAGTATGCAGAGATGTTTCAGCATTTCAGGGCTGGTTTCTCTGTTCACATCCGATTCTGGTGCTTAGGAACAGGGACCCGTGCTGATGCCCAAGGGCAGAGAGCCCACTCCTTTGAGGAAGGGAGCAGGCCTGACCCTGATGCCCACTAAAGGGCAACCCCAGGCTTTTTCTTGCTTTTGTTCCTTTTGTTGTTGTTGGCCTTGTGCTGGGTTTGTTTACAAAAGATGTATTTTGTTTAACCAAATATTAAAATGGAAAACTCCATACCTGAATTCCCTTTTCTGCCTGACTTCTATAATTGTATAAAAAATTAGTATGATGCCATTTTTAAAGGGAATTCATTACTGTCATGTCACCTTTGAGTTACATTAAGCTCTGATCAAACTTCTCACCTGAAAAATCCAAACAATATTTACTTGGTTCAGAAAGTGCCCAAAGTCTTTTCCTCCAAGACAGGGTCTCACTAGGTAGGGTGGCATCAAGCTCTTGATGCTTCTGCTCCAGCCCCGAGTGCTAGAACTACAGGTACGTGCCATATACCCAAAGGGTTTTGCGTTTACCTTCATGTTAAGAACAAGGCCTGGCAATTTGAAGAAAACGTGAGGTAGATAAAAGTTTGTACCTGCTGACTGGGATCAGGACTTGTCCTTAGTTAAAAGGTGAAAGGCCATGCACTGGCCAGGCTGCCTGCATCCAGAGCACAGCAGGGTCTGTACTTAGAAGGCTGAATCTGGGTAGGCAATGTAGCTCAGCAAAGCAGCACCTGCCAGGTAAGCGCAAGGTCCTGAGTTTGATTCCCAGTATCAAAAAACCCCAAAAGACTGAATTCAAATCCAGCTCTTATTATGAGGCCTTGTATACATTGTTTAACCTTTTTGTGGCCATTTCCTTCTCTTAAAAAACTACCACCTCCTAAATGGCACAGTACTCTGATAAATGATCTACATACATGGTATGTTTGATGCTCATTAAAAATTTATGGTAAATGGAAAAACTGCAAAGTTCAAAGCCTGGGCTGCACTGGTTTCATCATCACTGATTTAGCACTAATTTTTTTAAGAACTAGGTCACAAAAAGTTCTATTTGCAAACTTATCCTTATCACTGGGATTAGAAATTAGTACTTCCTGTAATAGTTTATAACTGTATGATGTTACTAAAGACTACAAGTACACAGAACTAGTCTTTTGCTTTAGGTGGTAGATATGAAACTGATTACTTGAATCAAGTCAAATACTGTTATTAAGAGGGTCATGGCCAAAAATGAAATTTTTTTTGTTTTTGGAAACTCAGGATTATGAGATGGATTTGTACAGACAGAGGTGCTGGATTAGATGAGGAAATCTGGGGTACTGTGTGTCTTGCCCTCTAAAATGTTTGTAATTCTGAAGTACTTGTACAAGCACGTGCATAACACTTTGAGTTGGAATAATTTTTAATTTTAAATACAAAAAGTGAGCACTGACCTTTTTTACACACAGGTCTGGTAGCCAAAATGTGCAGAGGAGATGAGCCCCTGCTCTGTCCCCCGAATCTCCCAATGTCCTCATCTCGTGGCTGAAGCTACAGCAAGCCTCCCTCTCCGATGCACACGGGTTCCCACTGCCTTACACTACGACTGTACTGTACTGCACTGTGTCAGTTTTATAATTGTGTGCTCATCCCTCCCCATCACTGCCATTCTTGGAAAGAAAAAATAACCAAAACCAGTCATTAATGGTCAGGGGGTCTGTCCCTCCCACTGGCGTCAGTTTCTACCCCATCATGGGATAGCTAGGAGCAGCTGACTAAAAAGGATTGGGTGGCCAGAGCTGAAGTAACCGTCTGAATAGCTGCACTCAAGTATCAGCAAGGACAGTGAGGACAGCATGGAGGGCACAGCTGCAGACTGGGATTCTCCATGAAACGTCAAAGGGAGAATTCGCCCAAGTTTAGATCAATGTGCCAAAGTTTAAAAAAAAAATTACAAATAATCAGCAGTTCAAACACAACTGGGTTTGAACTTCTCTACCAAGACTGCTCAAGTGTTAATTAACAATCTAGATCTTTCCCGGAAGCGAAGGTAGAGCCCCTGGCATTCCTCCTGAGAGTCCTGTGTTAGGCCCTAGAAGTATCTGGAAAAGAAAAAAGAGGAACAAGGCATTGTACAGGCCTAAGGTGTCACTTTTACCATGCCCGATGGGACAAATGCTGCTGAGCATGGGCCCAGTCCCAACCCCCACATTAACAGCCAGACTACCGAGGTGCTGGAGAAATAAGTAACTCTAGTCTCCTACTAGAAAAAACCCCACGTCCGGGCTCACCTGCCGCTGCTGCAGCTGCTGCTGTTGCTCCATTTGCAACTTCTCAGTCTCAAAGACCACAGGAAGAACCAGGATCATAAAGGAAGTGGTCCCGATCCACAAGGCTGCCCTGGAAAACCTGTCCAGGGAGGGTGAGCACAGAGAGATGCAAACAAAAACAATTCTGACCAAAAATGAGCAAAATGAGCAAACCTATAAAAACTTATAAAAGCAAACTTATAAAAACCAGTGTTTTTATAAGTGTATTCTCCCTCTTTGCAACACACTCATGCAAGAGACACAAGCAGCAGTTCTGGGAGCTGTACTTAGTTACAGCAATTTAACATTCTCCTGAGCTCTTATTAAAGCTGCTGAAACATTAACCTGAAATGATGCCCACAACGATCTTGCTAAGTAAGAATCCCCACTTCATAGGAAAAGATACTGGGACTCAGAAGGGTTATGGAACATTCAGTCCAAGGTCACTCGAACCCAGGTCTGCTGCTTCCAAAGCCCGTGTGTTTTCACAGCACCAGTCGCCCCCTGCATATCCAGTATCTTTGCCCTAGCCACTTACCTGTACATTTTTTGAGCCACAAAGAGGGAGAGATCGAAAGTGGCTCCGGCCGCTGACCGGACCCTCTCGGGGAACATCTCCGTCAGACCCCACAGTCTCTCGGCCAGGGTCTCGTCCAGCTGTGGGAGAGGAGGTGTGGGTCTTGGCCAACGCACTCCCAGCCTTGCTGCGTCTCCAGGAGGCGCCGAACCCCCCGGAGCTAGGGCCCCCGCGGCCCAGCTGGGTCCCTAACCCCGCCTCCCGGCGAAGCCGCCTCGGTCCAGAGCCACTGCACGCGGAGCCCACACCCCCGGGCCAGCCGGCTCCCAGCCCCGCGCCTCGCCCGGCCCCAGTACCTCGTCATCGTCGTCCTCTTCCAGCTCTTCTTCAGTCTTCTCCGCGTCACCTTTCGGGAGCAACTCGTCTGGGGACATGGGCTCGCCGGTACCGGCGGCAGCGGGTGCGGCGGCCATGACTTTTGGGGACACCGGACGCGGAAGGGAGCGATCGAGCGCTGCGCAGCGGCGGACAGAGCGCCCTTCCGGCAGCGAGACGCGCGGGCCTGGAGAGAGTGGCGCCCTCTAGCCCTCAGGTCCTCCAGCTCCGTTCAGCGGGTCTCGCCCCAGGTTTACCTGGAGGTTCTGACTTCTGCAGGTGGAAAAACAGCTGGAAACTTGCTCAGGAGAGCACTCCTGGGTGCTTCTGCAGTATTTTTGTGCAGTGAGTTTGGAGTGGGGCTAAAAAATCTAGATTTTTAACAAGCCTCTGCGGGATCGCACCATGTCCAGTTTTATTTTCCTGAGGGGTATGATGGTTGGTAGGGATGTTTGTTGGTTTATTGGTCTTTGAGAAAGCAGCAAGTTAACAGGCCCAAGATATCAATATAACAGGAACCTAGAACTTGGACCATTAGGTGCCCAATGGGTAACTCAGAGTAGGGTGAAGCTTGGCATCTGTCCTTCAGTTTCCTTCATTTATTTCTTTAATGCTTTGAGTAAGATCCCTGCTCAGCCCTGCACACAGGCATGGTAATCACTTGAGGGTCTGTGATACAAGTTTGATTAACTCTAACTTTACCAGTCTGTCTCAGTCCCTGCAAGACTGACAACACCAAGATAAGAGTTATTAATTTTCAGGGTTTGCAGGAATATCCAATGGTCAGATTCGTCAACATCCAGTTCCAGATCTGGTTATTGTCCTAAACCTGCAGTCACCTCGGATTCCAGGAAAAATTGGAAAACCAGAGCCTGGCACCGCCTCCCCTCCCATGAGATCCTTACCCCCAGCAGGTAGTGAGGACAGGAAGTGAAGCTGCCCCCAGATCAAGAGCTGCCCCTCAAGAGATGATGGCTGAACCAGGCCCAAGGTACCAATCACACAACTTGACCGGGATCACCTACTGTGCCGGCTGTGCACACTCCCAGCTGTGCAAGTCCTAGCACTTGCCTTTGTTCCCCTTTTCTATAAAACCCCAGAGGTTCTGCCATCCTTCACTGGTAGATCAGGAAGCTCTTTATCTGTGATTCCCAGCATTGCTATGCTGATTAAAGCTTCTTGCCTGCCCTTCAGTGTTGCTCATCTCCTTGACTGGTGTCATGGAGAGGTGGCTGAGCCTTGTTTACTATGACCCGTGGATCACAGGCTTTTGCCTTAAAACTCCAGTGACACAAAAATCAAACCAAAGGTAAGAGACGTGAAGGATGAGGTGTGCTGTGTACTTTTTGAGACAGGATCTTGCTAAAATGTCCAGGATGGCTTCAAACCTGTGATCAATCTCAAACCTACTTCCACCTTCCAAGCAAGATTACAGTTTTGTTACTGTTTTTGTTGTTTATTTGGCTTGGTTTTTTTTTTTTTTTTTCTTTTTCTTTTTTTTTAAGATAGGGTCTCATTGGGGCTGGGGATTTAGCTCAGCAAGCATAAGCGCCTGCCTGGCAAGCGTGAGGTCATGAGTTCGATCCCCAGTACCGCCCCCCCAAAAAGATAGGGTCTCATTAGGAACCCCAGGCTGGCCTCAAACTCGCTCTGTGATCTCAGCCTCTGCCTCACAGTTACCCCAATCAGGGAAACAGCTGGGTGTGGTGGTAATCTCAGCACTTGGGAGGCTGAGGCAAGGGGCCACCATGAGTAGGTGGCTAGTTTGGGCTAAGTAGTGACTTAAGGTCCATTCTGGAATTCATAGTGGGGACTCTGTGTTAAAAAAAAAAGACATGGGAAAATTGAGGCACAGTGCAGGGTAACTGTAGGTATTTCTAGAGGGCAGATTTCTAGAAGCAGCCTTGCTAGCCAGAAAGTGTGAACATTTAAAATTCTACTAGGGTCCTGGGTGTGTGGCTCAGTGGTAGACTGCTCACCTAGCATGCTCTAGGCCTAGCATCTCCAAATCAGATTAAATTTTGCTAGGTATTAGAAAATTGTCTCCAAATATCTATATCATGTACTTTCAGAATAGCAAATAGAAGCATCCTTTCCTCTAGCCCTCCTCATTAGATGTTAATCCACATTTTAAAAATAATTTGGAGAGAAGATCTTATTATGTAGTTCAGGCTGCTGTCAAACGCACAGCAATCCTCCTGCCTCAGTCTCGAGTGCTAGGATTATAGGCGTGTGCCACTATGTCTGGCCATATTTTAATTTTCAACCATATAATGGATGTAAATGCTTATTTGTTCAAATTTTGTTGTTGCTATACGTGCTTTTTACAGGTGCCCCTTAAGTTATTAAAGATAATTTGTTATATGCCTTCAGCTAATTGACCATGGCATGAGGCCCATGGAATCCAAATTCCTTTTTTTTTTTTTTTTTTTGTCTTTTTCGTTTTTATTGGTACCAGGGATCGAACTCACGACTGCCTGCTTGCAAGGCAGGCGCTTATGCCGCTGAGCTAAATCCCCAGCCCTGGGAATCCAAATTCTTACCTGATTCATAACAGTCCTGCGCTTACACACTGCAGTGGGCTCGGTGGCCAGCAGGTCCTCTGATACAGCGCTTAGGCCTTCAGTGTTCCGGCAGGGCTGTTGTAGAATTTTCAAGTTACAATGGTGAAAAGCCAGGATGGTGATTCTTTGGAGGAGGAGAGGAAATATTTGGAAAGGGGCAGGAATGTAGTTTCTGGGGTGCTGGGAAGGTTCTGTTCTTGACCATTGTGGTGAGTATGTGAGATACTGATTTGGGATAAACCATCAAGTTGTATACTTAAGAATTATGCTTATTTTTCTGTTAAAAAGTTATTACTTAAAAAAATTTAAAGAATTTTTTTTTTATTCAGAGTCTTCCAATGTAGTGCAGGCTGGCCTCGAACGCATGGCAATCTTTCTGCCTCAGGCTCTCAAGTGCTGGGATTACAGGCATGGGGTACCACACCCAGAGATTTCATTTTTAAACTGATTTCATTTGTGTGTGTGTAGTGCTGGGGATGGAACCCAGGGCCTTGCATATGTGAGGCAAGTGCGTAATCACTGAGCTACATCCTTAACCCTTTATATTTTTGAGACATGGTCTTTCTAAATTCTCAGATAAGGCTCAAACTTGAAATCCTCCTCCCTCAGCTTTCTCAGTAGCTGGGATTATAAGCGTGTGCTCAGTGCTAGAGGCCAATTTTTGATAGAAAGCACACATCAGTGACTGTCCCGTGGAAAGTAATTAACACTGCAAAGAAGTTTCTTGGGAAGCCAATTGATTTTGTTTATATTGACAAGGGATGCATGATTATTTTTCCTCTGTACTGGGGACAGAACCCAGGGCCTTGCCCATGCTAGTCTATCACTGAGCGACATACAGTCTTTTTTATTTTACTTTTTTTTTTTTTTTTTTTTGAGACAAGGTCTCACTATGTTCCAAAGAGGATTTGAACTTGTGATCCTCCTGCCTCAGTCTTCCAGACAGCTGAGAATTACAAGTGTGTGCCACACCACACCTGGCCAATACATGGTTTTAAAAAAACATTCTGGGGCTGAGGCAGGAAGATTACTGGGAGTTCAAAGTCAGCCTGGGCTATAAAGTGAGTTCAAGGTCAGCCTGAACTACAGGGTAAGAGTCTGTCTCAGACAGAAAAGAAAAAAAAAGTTCTGTTTAAGCCTAACATAGCTCTTCTAGTAATTATAAAATTGCCAAGGGAATTTTAAGAAAACACTGGAAATCATACAGTATAAAGTGCCCCAAACTCCAGGAATAGATGAGATGACCTGGAGAAGGGACAGCAGTGGGCAGGGACAGAGGCCTGGGGAAGGAGACGATGAACAGCTCGGGACCAGGAAGAAAACCAGACCAATGCAGCATCCCTGAAGGTTTCAAGGACCAGTGCTCAGCTGCAAAGGCAACGAGATAAACCTGACGCCAGGGCGGAGGTCGCATGCCTGCACAAAGGACAGGGACGGGGCAGTGACACTGTGTGCTACAGCCACTGACCCTGATGCTGCGGGGGCAGGCGATTCTGGGACCCTGGGCTCCTGCTCCTCGCCCCTCGTCACTCAAGCCCACCACTGCCACCTTGGCTCTTTCTGTCCGGTCAGAATCCGAGACAGGAGAGGTAGGATATAACAGGGCTTCAGTTTGGTTTCGTGGTGGTGCTGGGGATTGAACCCATGGCTTTTGCACTAAGCTACCACCCCAGCCCTTTTACATTCTTTTCTTTTGAGACAAGGTCTCACTAACTTTGTGTAGGTTGGGCTCTAATTTGATAGTCTCCTGTCTCATCCTCCCGGAGCTGTAGGATTACAGGCATATACCACCATACCTGGTGAGGATATTAATAGTTCTTAAATGGAATGAGGTCAGACAGATCCCTTTGAGAATCTTAAAAAAGCTCAAAGGCTTTCCCCTCCAAAAATGCACATCTGAACCAGCGGCAGTGGCACATGCCTGTATAATCCCAGCATCTGGGAAGCTGAGGCAGGAGAATGGAAAGTTCAAACCCAGCCTGGGCAATTCAATGACTTAGCAAGTCTCTGTCTGTTCTGTGGGATGTAAACCAGCAGGCTCCAGCGTCCTGCTGTGTGATCCCATGACAGCTCCTGATCTGGTCATCTGACTCCTTGTCTGGTTTCAGCCATCGTGCTGCACAGGCCTATGTTGAGGACAGGAGATAGTGTGTGCAAAGGACTTCGGTACCAGGTGCACGACGTAGCTACAGAAACCTGCAGTTCTCAGTTTAACTCCCTGCTCTGTGCCGGCACTCTCACGACCACTAGGTTCCCCCTCACAGAGACCTGGTGCCAGCTGACTCATCTAGGCACACAGAGATACTTTCACTTCCGGGTCACCTCCTGGGGTTGACAGGAAAGCTGCACCATCCCTTGCAAGGCTGCCCTTTCATTTCCCCACACCTGGAAAGTCTGGTCTTTTTGAGACAGGGTCTCGCCATGCAGTTCAGGCTGGCCTGTAGCCCAGGCTGCTCTCCAATTTGCAGTGATCCTCCTGCCTCAGCCTCCTGAGTGGTATGGTTACAGGTGTGTGCCACGCTCCACTAAAAGTTTGGTCTTTTCCTGGTACTTCTTTATGAACCCATGTTTTTTTGCAGTCATTTTGGCCACAGAGAGATCGTTCAATATCATTTAATACAAAGGAAAGAGTATAAACAGGAAAGTAGCACAAAAATAGTGTTGCTGTGGAAGAAAGGCTGGCGCTTGTTGCTGGGAAGCCGAAGCCAGAGCAGCTGTGGATCTGGAGTGGAGCATTCTTCACAGGCCGGGACAGGCGGCCTGGTGGGGAGGAGGGCGCAGAGACCCAAGAGAGTCAGTCACTTATTCCAGACCCCTAAATGTGGGCTCTGTGGAGCTACTGCCATCCCCCAAATCCAGCATAAGCAGGGAGACGATGAGTCATGGAGTCCAGCTCTGGCCCCTATAGGTGGGTGGGGACATGGGCATTTGCACCTAAAGGTTAGCCCCTCCCCCAGACCTCTTGGGATCTGCTTGCAGGTTGGCATCCCAACCACTGTCCTGCCCTGGCTTCCTCCATCCTGTGCCACCTTCCTTCTGGCAACAAAGGATGGCAGTGCCTGTTGTCACTTGTCCTGGGGACCAAATCCACTAGTTTTGCTAAAAGCAAGGCCTCACCCAGGCCCCCGACGGATGCAGTCTCCCTGCTCCTAACCCGCATCGGAGCTCTTATTTCCTCCTCCGGCTGATGCTTTTCAGTTCATCCAATTCCTTCTCCATTAAGTGGCATTCGGCAGTGGTCTCGGAGAGCTGGGAGGGAAGCGGCAAGCATTATAAAGAAGGTCATTTCTGGGCTCTGTGTGGGCACTCATGGAAAGCCCTGCTAGATTCCGCTGGCCCTGCGGCCTCTGCGATGGGAAAGCCGAGGTGGCCTGGCGGGGTAGCCGCCTGAGGACCCCAGGGCACAGGGACTCTAAGAATGTTCGCCATCTACTCTGCCCACCTTGGATGAGCAGTGCTTCATGGCACACCCGGCGTGAGGACAGCAGGCCTCAGAGGCTGAAAAGATACAGTGGTGACCCTAAGGCTGTGATTAGAATTTAAATTGCTTCCGAGCGGCGGCTCACATAACCATAGTGGGGAGGGGGATGTGCTTTACAAAGAAGATGCCTTGGTTCATCAGGATCTTTCACCAGGTGTCAGAGGTGGAAGAAAACATCAGGACAGAGACGGCAGGACACTGACTCTGTAGGGAGCTTGGTTTACTAGCAAACAAGGTCCATGCTTCCTGAGCAACTGAGCAACGAGCAACGAGCAGTGCCAAGCGTTGGGCTAGATTAGCTCACTGTGAGGCCAGCGACAGCACTGTGATGCCTGTTTTCTTGCTGAAGAAACTGTCACAGAGCAGTGACACCAGGCTCCAGGACACCTGCTCCAGCACGACAGTGCCCCTGGATCCAGGTTTCCCAGGTCATCTAAGGAGTGAGTGCCCCCCTCCAGGACTGATGCCTGCCTGGTGTGGACAGCTTCGAGCCAAAGCAGCCCATTCCCTGCTTCTCCTCCATCCTGCCAGTGTCCTGCGGCTCTCAGCTCAGATATCCCTTTCTCCGTGCAGTCTCCTGAGTTGGCAAAACTAACGCCAGGCCCTGTACAGACTTGACTGTTGCTCCTACCAAAAGGGACTGTAACAACGGGTCCTGTCCAGACCGCCGCAAAGATGGGGCTGTACCGTAGCTGTCTCACTGTGTAGTCCAGGCTGGCCTCGAACTCATGACCCCCTGCCTCGGCCTCCCAAGGGCGGGGATTACAGGCATGCACCACCACACCGGGGCTTGTTTTTGTTTTTGATACAAAGCAATGTATCTGGACAGACAGAGAGTGTGAAGTGTCAGTAGTATGAAATGACTCGAGAGACAAGCCAAGCATCCCCTCCCAGTCCCCTCCTCACCATGTCTAGCAGGATGTCCACTTTCAGCCGCAAGAGATTGTTCTCTTCCTCCAGCTGCTGGTTCCGCCTGCGGAGGCGCTGCATCTCTCTCTGCTCCACGCCCCCACTGATCCCAGCCTCTGTTGGAAGGACAGAGAGAGCTGCAGTGACCTCGGGGATTTCCTTCTGCAGCCTCATTCAGCAGGACGGCAGGAGATGCAGCCCACCTGCTATCCACTGGCCCTTTTCAAACTTCAGGCTCTGCCCCGCCAAGTTCATCGTGGGGGTTCCATAGTTGAGACCCAGCTCCACATCCCGGATTGAACGATCCAACTGTGGGCGAGAGGCTGCATGACAGCTTCAGGAGGCTGCGGAATAGGAGCTTCTCATCTGCTACCTCCAGGCTCCAACAACTCATTTCGGTTCTCTAGCACTCTACGTGTGTGTGAGTGTGTGTGTGTGTGTCTGTGTGTGTGTGTGTGTGTTGCTGGGGATTGAATCCAGAGCCTCACGTATGCTAGGTAAGTGATCTGCCACTGGGCTACACCCTAGTCCCACCCCCTTTTTTACTTTATTTGGAGATAAGCTCACTAAATCCCTAGGGTAGCCTCAAACTTGCAATCCTTCTGCCTCAGCCTCTTGTAATGCGCTGCAATTACAAGCGTGCGCCACCAGACTAGCTTCAAAAAAATCCTTTTAAAATATATGGTAATTTATTTGCTTACTATGGAGCTACATACATCAAGGAAAAGAAAGACTTTCCAACACCCAGTTCATAGCAGTAGTAGTTTTTAATGTGGGACAATTCAGTTTCCGGATTCATTTATACAACTCACTGAGCATGCAGCCTGAGCCAGGACTAGATACTGACCAACTCTGCCCTGGGAAAGCTTTCACTTGTACTTGAGACCCCAGCAGAGCAACAGACGCAGCCAGGCTGGGCGTGTAGCTCAGTGAAGACAGTGTTTGCCTGGCATGTGCAGGGACCTGGATGGATTCCCAGTGCTGGGGGAAAAACAAAGATGGATGATGGTTGGTGGGGACCTGTCAAGTGACTCATTTTTTCCTTAAGTCTCCTTGACCATCCGACCACTTAAAAGTGACAACTCCTCTGCTACCGTGTCCTACCCCAGCCCCTGCTTCATTCCAAGGCACCTAGCGTCATCTGATATAAACCTAATTATTTTCTGTACCCTTCCCAATTTAAAACATGTGCTTCATGAAGGCAGGGATATGATTTTTTTCTTCTTCTTAATCCATTTTATTATGCCCAGTGCCTAGGAGAGTGGCTGGCACATAGAAAGTTATCAATTATCGGCTCTGGAACCAATCAATAGGGAAGAAGACGCCAGGCATAGGCAGGGAATACCATGCACAGAGGCGGCTCTTGCCTGAAGTATAAGGGTGTCGAGGCCGGGCATGGTGGCACACACCTACAATCCCAGACTCTAGGAGGCTCAGGCAGGAGGATTGCAAGTTCAAGCCCATCCTGAATGATTTAGAGAGATTTTATCTCAAAATAAAAAAATGAAAAAAGGGCCAAGGGTTATAGTTCAGTGCAAAGAAGACAATGGACTCAAGGCCCCAAAAGCTGGGGTTCACTCTCAGCCATAACACCTTTTGAAGGTCTGGCTGATCTGCACAACCAGCCCTGCAGAAAAGCAGCCGAGCAATCAGGGCGCGTCCCTCCACGACGTCTGAGAGCCAGGACTGGTGCACACAGCCAGGCTGGTGACGCACAGGATTATGGGGGATGAAGACCCTGCCAACTGGCCCTGGATGCTCAAAAGGTTTCAGCAGATGCTCGGCATGGTGGTGCACACCTGTAATCCCAGCACTCGGGAAGCCGAAGCAGGAGGATAGGTAAGTTCAAGGCCAACCTGGGCTACACAACAAAACTTTATCTCAAACAACAACAGCAACAATAACAAAAAGATTTCAGCAGAAAAGGACAGTGCTATTATGTAGCCATGATGGCGAACCTTTAGAGTTTTAGGTGCTACACTCAGCCCACTATGGCACACGTGCCTTAGGTTCACCTGCACTGCTACATGGGGTCAGTGTGTATCTATGTGCAGAAGATGGAGAGACATTTCACAGCTGGGAACAGAAAATGATTTCCACGTGGTGAGTATGTAAGTATGTGCATATGTGTGTGTAAGTGCGGCACTGGGATGAACCCAGTGCCTCACACTAGCTGCTAGGCAAGTGCTCTACTGTTGAGCTGCGTCCCCAGCCCTGTCACTGTTTGCTTTGTTTTGTTTTGTTTTGTTTGAGGCAGAGACTCACAATGTAGTTCAGGCAGTCCTTAAAGTCACTAAAGTCACTATGTAGCCCAGGCTGGCCCCAGACTTGCAGTGATCCCAGCTTCCTAAGTGCTGGGATTACAGGCATGAGCCACGACACCTGGCAAATGTCACCTAATGTTTGAAACCCAGGGCTCATACATTCAAAGGAGAAGCTATCATTTATCCCAATGCTATTGTGATGGCTTCCAGACATCCTTGGAAACCACATTACCCTTCTGAATGCCATTAATGGTGGCCAGTCACTATCCTTTTGAGAATGAATTTGATTCTCAAGTATGACTAAAATTAGTCCCCGGCCATGTCTTGGGAATAAAGTGAAAGTCAAATTCAATAATATTGTTTGAGACCAAACAGTGTAATGAAATTGACTATCTCTTTTGGTTCTTTTCTTTCTTTCTTTTTTTTTTTTTTTTTTTTGTCTTTTTTTGAGATAGGGTCTCACTATGTAGTTCAGGCTAGCCTTGAGCTCACTTTGTAGCCCAGGCTGGTCTCGAACTCACAAAGATCCTCCTACCTCAGCTTCCTGAGTGTGGGGACTACAGGCGTGAGCACCACGCCCAGCCTCTTTTGGTTCTTGAATCAACTCTGACAACAGTTCTGAAATAGGGGTTAGAGACAGTCCTTCAGCAACAGCAGTTAGTGAGCTAAGAGGACGTCCCCTTGGGCAATGCACGCTGCCCTTGGTGCCCAATCCCACCGCGCCAGGCTGCTCCGCCCCACTCACAGTCTGCAGGTTGGACAGGGAGGCCGACTTCCGAGGAGGCGTCTTCTTCGGACTGAAGATATTCCCAAAGAGAGGCATCTCGCCTGCTGGGGGCAAGGCCGAGCTCCTAGCCTAGCGTTAGGAAACGTCAAACAGTCAAGTGACCTTACGAAAACTTTGTAGCCCAGGCTGGCCATAAACCTTCCTGCCTCAGCCTTCTGAGTGCTGGGATCACAGGGCAGCATGCCCAGCTACACTCTTCTTTAAAGGCATGAAGTTCTCCTTGCATTTCTAACGTCCCCACTGTACAATGGCTTTCAGCCTGCTACAGGTGCAAAGGCCCAGGGAAGCAGACTCATCAATATCACCCAGGGTTCTAGGCAGAAAAGGCATTTAGAAGCATATTTAGTTTTTTGTTTTTTTTTTAATCCTTTTGAGACAGGGTCTTACTGTGTAGTTCAGGCTGGCTTTAAGCTCACTTAGTAGCCCAGGCTGGTCTCGAACTCACAACGATCCCCCTGCCTCAGCCTCTCAAGTGCTGGGATTACGGGTGTGAGCCACCACGTCTGGCTCTAGAAGCATATTTATAACACAGATGTGGAAAGGTCCACGAATCCTATGCAAGGCTTCATGAGTTTTTGCTATACACACATGTGCGTGTGCACGTGCACACACACACTCCTTCCTTCCAGATCAGGGCAGAGAACATTGCAGAACCCACGAGCCTTGCCTATTGACTTTACATCCATGGATACGTACAGGCCTTTTTTTTTTCCACATGGCATCTTACACCTAGGATCATGTTTGAGATTTAATCATTTTGTTCTGTGTAGTAGTTTGTTCATTTGCATTGCCAAATATATATATATATTTAAATCTATCCAATTTTTTTGAGGGTCTCACCATGTAGTTTAGGCTGACCTGGAACTTGTGGTGCTCCTCCTGCCTCAGCCTCCCAAGTGCTTGGAGAACAGGACTGTACCACTACATCCATTTGCACTGCTATGTAATATTCTACCACATGATCCTACCAAAAGTTGGCTGTGTACTCTACAGGTAATGGATGGGATAAGGACTGTATTTAGTTTGTGACTATCAAAAACGGTGCTACTAAGAACACACTCGGATATGTACTTCTATGTTGCTATGTATACTGTATGTCCTTAGGGGTGGAATTGTTGATTTGTAGAGCAGTCATAGCTTTAGCTTTAATAGATACTGCTAAATAAGTTTCCAAAGTGACTGTAAGAATTTACACTCCTACCTGCAATGTATAAGAAATCCTTTGGCATCTTTTGCCTTTTTCATTTTATCCACTCTGGTAGGTACGGGGAGGTACTGTGTTAATTTGCTCTTTCTTGATGTCTAACTAAATGGTACACCTTTTCATATACTCATTGGACCTAGGGCACTCTCTTTAGTGAATCTTTTTTTTTTCTTTTGGTATCAAGACTCACACTCAGGACCTTGTGCTTGCCAGGCAGGCGTTGGGCCATTGAGGGATGTTCCATTGAGGGTGGGAACTCTCTTTCGTGACAGTGCCTGTTAAAGTCTTTTTTTTTTTGGCTATTTTTCTACAGAATTTGTCATTTTCTTACTAGTAAAGGCTCTTTATATATGGTAGTACTAATCCTTTGCTATATACAGAGTTCACCAGGAAAAAAAATGTGTACACACTGCAGCTCACTATACTAATAAGTGTCTGGAAGCTACTGGTCACCACTGTGAGCACTGCTTGTAATTGTAGAGGCCAAAGGTTACTTGTATTATTTTTATGATGCCTCAATAAATTTAGTATTTTTTTCCTGTGGCAGGAATTGAACTCAGGACTTTGTGCTTGCCATGCAGGTGCTGTGCCACTGAGCTATATCTCTGGCCCCTTAAATTTAGTGTTAAAATATTTACAATTTTTTCTTTTCCTGATGTATATGTATTTTGGCAGACTCTGTATGTATATAGTGCCAAACATATCCCACCTTGTGACTTGTCTTTTTGCTCTTGTTTCTTTGGGAAGGGATACTGGGGCACAAACCTACTAAGCTACATCCCCAGCCCTTTTTACTTTTTTGAGACAGTCTCACTAAGTTGCCCGGGCTGGCCTCAAACTTGCCTCCTGCCTTAGCCTCCCAACAACATAAGATCCCATTTTGCTTCTTTATTGGGTTCTTTTAATTAAATAGGTTCTTAATTTTTAATGAAAACCAATTTATTCCTTTTGAATGCTTAGCGTTTTAGGACCTGTTTAAAAACTCTGCATATTCCAAAGTCAAGTGTTGTGTTTTTGTTTTGAGACAGGTCTTGCTAAGGTGTTGCATTGCTCAGGCTTGGCTCCAACTTCTTCCTCGGCGTCCCAGTATGTTGGGCTCACAGGTGTCCTTCGGCACAACCATCTCTATTTTTTAAGGTATTTCCTAAAATTTTATGGTTTTGCGGTTTACATTTAGGACTATCATTCATCTGGAATTGGGATTCAATTTTAACTTATTAACACACAAGTAGCCAAAAAGATTCCTTCAAAGAAACCATGGACAGATGGTAACAATGAAGGCACAGCAAGCAAAAAGTAAACGGCAGAGCTCCTCCCTTTCTCCCTACTCCTGGGTGCAAAGTCTTCCTTTGTCATATTACCTGATGAAAGCAATCACAAGCTCACCATATCCTAGAAGAAACTGGCCCAAAGAAGGAGGGGTCATTTTTAGAGTTGTTTTGTTTTTTACACAGGGTCTCGCCATGCAGTTCAGGCTAATGTTGGACTCACAAAGTAACCCAGACTAGTCTCAAACGCATGGCAATCCTCCTGCCTCAGCCTCCCGAGTGCCAGGATCATAGGCGTGTGCTACCTTGCCCACTGTTCAAGATTAAAACAAAGCTTTTTAGACTGTTATAAATTTGAGGCCAGCCTGGGCTACATGTCCAGTTGAAGGCCAGCCTGAACTATAGTGGGGTCTGTCTCAAAAAAATAAGATACAATAAAATAAAATAAAACAAAGTTTTTCTTAAACTGTATTAAAAGATAATTCATAGTATGAAGCCATCTGATTAACAAAACTTGTATCCAATGAGAACATGAAGATGTTTTCACTGAGGTAGAAATCAGTTTCACTAATGTTAATTATAGCTTCTTTGGAAGTTTTATAGTACAGAGTACAAAAGTATATGTGTATGTAGTATATGATTAAAAAGGCTACAGATGGAGCTTGGTAATAAAACACATGCCAATATGTATGAGCCCCTGAGCGATATCCCCAGTACTACAAAAAAAAGTTATAAAAAATATCCAGGAGTGGTGGGATACATCTATAATCCCAGCACTCAGGAGGGAGAAGCAGGGCAAGGGCAGTGAGTTCAAGGGCAACCTAGACTATATATTGAGATCCTGTCTCAAACAAAAACAAAAAGCAACAAAATTATAAATAAATAAGCTGGGTGTGGTGGAGCAGGCCTGTAATTCCCGAACACCAGAGGCTGAGGCAGGAGGATTGTTGCAAATTTGAGACCAGCCTGGGCTACAAAGTGAGCCCAAGGCCAGCCTGAATTGTATAGTGAGATCCTATCTCAAAAAAAAAGATATAAAATAAAACAAATAAGCCAACAAAAATCAAGCCATTAGAAGATGAGCTCATGACAGTTTCACTGGCAGGCACGTGTCTATAACTGTAAGCCAACAACACAGGGCAGTGGTGGCCAAGCTGTGGCATGGGAGCTGCGGTGGACCATTTGTATCACTGAAAGCTCTCAAATGTTCGCCATCACTGACCTAGGGGCTGGCATTTGTCCCTGAGCACAATGTTTAGCAGTTAGTTTCGATTTGGTGGTGAAGGGGACAGGGGTGGGGACCAAGATGCTGAGGAGGTCTGAAGCTTTGTCATCATCTAAAACACACTGGAAGACCTGGTATTATGTCTCCTGGAGAAAAGCGGGTGGCAGAGGGGAAAAGACTGATCCATGTCTGTAGAGCGCAGAACAGGGATAAAGCCGAAAGTTGTTACAAAAAGCGCACGATAACAACAACTAATATCACTCCCTACCTATAATTATGGGTCAACCTCAGGGCTGGGCACACCAGATATTTCTTTCATTCTTCACAATTATCCCGAGAAGCAGTATTTTCTTATCTGTATTAGAAATGAGAAAACCAGAGAAATTAGCCAATGCTCCCAAAGCAGAGAGCTGGCTAAAGGTATATAAACAATTTTCCTCATATTAGTAACTTGGGAGGTACACTTTTTTGATTTTTTTTATGTTTTTTTCAGGCAGGCTCTCACTAAGTAGTTCAAGCTGGCTTGAACTGACTATATGACCTGATCTGGCTTTGACATTGCGGCAGTCCTCCTGCTTCAGCCTCCAGAGTACAGGGATTACAAGCATGTGTCACCATACCTGGCAGGAGGCACATCTTAAAAGAAGCATTTTCATCTACTATATTGGCAAAAAAAATCCACTATTGGTGAGAGTGTAAACAAAAAGATAATTTACTATCAGCAGAAATATAAGTTGTTATAATTCTTTAAAGGACAATTAGGTACAAATTAACTGTTTTTAATGTGCATACTTTTTCTTTGTTTGTTTGAGACAGGGTCTTGATATGTAGCTCAGGCTGGAACTCATGACGATTTTCCTTCCTCAGCTTCCTGAGTGCATGAGCCACCATGTACAGCAATGTACACACTTTTTGGATAGCAAAGCTATTTCTAGGATTTGATCCTCTGAAAAAACTTGTACATGCGCATATGTCCTCTATTACTTGTAACAATGGAAAAATAAGAAATGTTCCAAAATGTCTGCCAAGAGCTGATAGAGTCAAACATACTGCGGCACATTCTTACTCAGGAATAGCAAACAGCAACTCCTACAGTGAGACGGCTGTATGTGGGCCGAGCAGAAAAACCTCCAAAGCACGTCTGAGCACGAAGAAGCAAGTTGCAGAAAAAGCATATGACACAGGCCCTTATGAGATGACACACACAATATAGGATGTGGCTAAACCTCAAAAGGGGAGGAGCTGACTACCTTGGGTGAAAGTGCCATTTTATAGGTTAAAAGATGGTCCAATTCAGCAATTTCATCTGATACAACACGAGCTGGGTGTTATGGCGCACACTTATATTTCCAGCCCCTGGGAAGCTGAGGCAGGAGGATCACTGTGAGTTTGAGGCCAGTTTGGGCTAGATAGCAAGTTCAAGGCCAGTCTGAACTACATATGGAGATGCTGTATCAAAAAGGAGAAAAATTATGAAATCAGATTAAAGAAATATGCTTCTAGATTTAATCGATTCTCACATGCTAATATACTCATGTATCAGTTATCAACAAAACAAAAAACAAATAGTTAGAAGGCAGCCCTGTCCCTCCCAGCATCTGGAGACATCTGAGGAAGGAAATGCCAGTCAAGCGGTTCTCGCCAATCTTCCCAACTGCACCAAGAGCACTACGCCTAAGGCCATTACCTGGATGCCACAGACCAGGGTTCAGGCCTAGCTCTGGCCACAGATGATTGCTAAACCTCCACTGAGTTGCTCAATTTCTTGTGGTTTTAACTGGGGCCTCTCACGCACGGCTCACTAATTGTCATGGACCAAAAACTGCTGACCACTGAGGCATGCATCATGTAACAAAGTTTTGATCAACAAAAAAAATCACATAGACAACAGTGGCCCTGTAAGATTACAATGGGGCTGAAAAATTCCTATCATTTACTGACACTGTGGCCCGAGGTTGGAGAAAACACACTGCCTGCACGTTTATGCTGAGGTTGGCATAAACAAACCTATGGCATGGTCTGTCAGATACGGTACAGTGGGTACAACTGCACACAGCACGTAATACTCAGTAATTAAAGGCCATGCTACTGACCTGTGTTTTACTACGCTCTACTTTTATTATTAGTGTACTCCTTCTACTTATAAAAAAGTTTAGGACAGCATCACAGCCCCCTCAGATGTGTCACCTACATCTTATCAAATGCATCATTTTCTCCTGTGCTTCATTTAATTGCATGAGTTTTTGTTCACTGTGGCCCTAGAAGCAATAGACCAATACAAACACACACACACACACACACACACAATCTCCAATGTGTGTGCCAGGCCACTATGCCATTTGGTTTATGGCAGCACACCATACAACCTTTGTGCAAATGGCATCTTCCCCCTACCCCCAACATGCTCTTATCAGGTGCCCCTGGGACTCAGTGACACAGAAGTGCTGTGGGTGAGGGGAAGGAACGGCCTGGACGCAATGCCTTTTAAGTCAGATTTACTAATTCAGAAACAACTTGGGCTGAGAGCCTGAGAGCCTGAGACCCTGGGAACCTGGAGCAGTATTGTGGGCCACAATACTCGCTGACCCTTCCGCTCAAGGTCCTTTTTCTTTCTTTCTTTTTCTTTTTCTTTTTTTTTTTTTGTCTTTTTCCTTTTCATCGGTACCAGGGATCGAACTCACGACTGTCTACTTGCAAGGCAGGCGCGTATGCCGCTGAGCTAAATCCCCAGCCCCAAGGTGGCCTTTTTCTAGCAAAACTCTTTAGGAAAGGGTAAAGGAAGGCAGAGCACCTGACTCAACCATCACTCTCAGGAGTCACTCTCAGGGGAGCCCTGCATTTATTCCCTCCGGGGTGGCTTCTTTATTTGTAATCAGGACGAATAACAGCATCCAACTCACAAGTTGGTGGAGCGCTTTGGTGCTCATGCGGCGTGGCATGTGGCCTTCGCAACAACCCCGAGAGGTAAAATCAGGCCCCATCTATAGATAAAGATACTAATCGTTAAGCGCCGTGCAAAATTTTAGCTTGCAAAAGGCCATAAAATACATTGATCAGCTCTGAGAAGGTAAGGAAGGAATCTCTGACTTTCCTCAGATTCTCAAAGGGAAAAGCATCCCCTTGAAGGGTTAAGAGCCAACCAAGTTCATTTCTCACAGGTCGGGCCACAGGGCTCACGGACTCAACTAACGGTTGTGAACACAAGTTGACACGTATGATCTTACTTAATCACCTTCAAGCCTATTTATGGGCCAACTCCCATTCCAGCTCACACCGGAAGGCACAATTTTGTTGAGGTGGACACTACCTGGGGCGACCCTCGCCGATCTTCTCCAGGGGCACCCGGGTCGTCCCGCTGCCCTCAGATGACCCCAGGGCTCGTTGCTTGCCGCGTTCAGAGACTTACCCGTCGCGTCCTAGAAGCTCGGACCAAAGTCAACCCCTAGACGCCAGCAAGGACCGGTCCGGATCCCTAGCAACCCGGATCATATACTTACTGGCCGCGCGCATGCGCGGGCCCGCCCTGGACTCTACTATTAGGGATGGGGGGGGCGGCGCGGGGCCAGCGCGAGCGCCCCCGGGAAGCGCCGGAGAGGCTTGCGGGCTCCGTCCAAGATACTAACTATATTATACAAATGAAATATTTTATGGAGTTCTTCGTATCTCCGTCTTATAGAATGGGACGAGAAGCTACACTGTCCCCCAGCAAACACGCGTTGGTTTGGTCCCCAAGCCACTAGCGGCCGTCACCTCGGTAACGGCGTCTACGGACACAGCTGCAGCAAGCGAAGGTTCCGTTGTCGTCGGAAAAGTGAAACTAGTGAGAGCGCACGGCGTGGCCTAGAGAACACAGAAGTAAAATGGGCCCCTCCGCAACTCCTCTCCTACCCTGCCCCGCCCACAAAGCAAAGGCCACTCCTTCCTGGTGGATGGGGTGCAGCGGATGCCGGTTGCTATCCAGAACTTCATGTGGTACCCTGAAGGGCCTGTGACGCCATCCGCCACCAGTTCTTAGGATTCTGCCGATGCTTGCAAGCTGACAGATGGACGGTGATCCCATTTCGACACGCACAAAGGCGGGGGAGGTTCGGGGCAGCTCTGTCCCCTCCCCATGCCCTGACCCTTCTCAGCTTCCACAAGCTAGGGAAACTGAGGCCCCAGAATCACTTCGAAGTCGCCCAGTGAGCCAGGGGCAGAGAACTCAGTGAATCCACCTCAGATCTGTTGTTGGCACCATTTGGTAAATGAAGAAATTCAAGTCATTCAAGAGATATTTGGGTAACCTAGATAATTCTCGCAATGAGGAACAATATCCCTGGTCTCTGTCTCCAAGCTCAGTTCTCCTCCAGCTACACCAGACTGCATTACAGAGCGGGACAGTTCTGTGTCCTGGATCCAAAGTCCACACTGTCTAGGCCAGCACTGTTCCACAGAAACATAAAGCAAACCACGAGATCGTACTTTTCTAGTAGCTACATTTTAAAAAGTGGAAACAAAACAAGTAAAATCAATTAGAATGTTTCACATCATGCAGTATTCTTTTTTCAAGTTCAATCACTATTTTAAATTTTATACTGCTTCAGTTTTTAAATTTAAACCAAGCAAAATAAAATTTGTCAGTCACACTAACCAGTTCAAGGGGTGGGTTGTCACATGTATCTGGTGGTCCTCAGTGATGCTTGTCTAGCTTCTGAATCACATTCCAGCATCAAGGAACCCCATCTCTGCAGGCTCCCCCAGCTCCCTCAGCAAACAGCCCTTTCAGGTTATAAATAACTGGGGACAGTTCCCATCACATTATCAGTCACAAGGCCAACCTCTGAATCCCTGGCCAAAAATGTTTGAACAATTATATCTTACTAGGTAACATGAACTGTTTTTTTTTTTTTTTTTTTTTGGAACTAGGAATCAAACTTGTAACCTGGCACTTGCCAGGCAGGCGCTTATGTCACTGAGCTAAATCTCTAGTCCCTCCTCTTGCTTCTTAATCCCAGGCTTATCTCAGCCTCATGGATGAATTTCCTTTTCTCTTCTCTGTCACGGCCCTTCTCGGCGTCCTGTTTTTCAAGTGTCCTCTGATGGGTGAGGCCACTTGAGGGTAATAGACGGGAGAGTGAAGCCTGCTCTCTGAGAAGATTGAGGAGAGAGAGGATTATGGGGCCTTTACGAAGGCTGTATCCTAAATCAGCTGAGGCTCAGACAGAAATGCAGAAGTCCAGAGGGCACGGGGTAGAGAGACAATGAAATTGTTGCAGGCAGCTGTGTTACTTAGGAATATTATAGGCAGTGAGACAGGCCTTGGTCCTCAATGGAGTCAGTACAGGTGCCTGGCAACTCAGGGGAGACTGACACCTCCTTCTGTGGGCCAGGCCTCAAGACAAAAGACCAAACAAATGCACCCATATCCTGGGATACCCTAAATAGTTCCCATCTCCCTAGGAAAGAGTCACAGCTCTGTAAGAATGCCCACTTTTCTAGGTGACTTGCTTCCCCATTTGTTCCTAATGTAATCAATTTCACCTGAACTATTGATCTCATTGGCTAACTATAGTTATGTCCTACCTTATGCCCATCTGCCTTGTGAGTTCCCAGTCTCCCCCCACCTCGAACCCATGGTTTTACTCTGTAAAAGCCCCTGAAAAAGACAGTCCTTAGCAAACCGCTCTGGACTCCTTCTGTCTGTCTTCAGACAGAAGCTTTCTTTCTCTCAATAAATATATTCTACTCTGTCTCCATTCTTCCTAAAATTCATTCTTTGATTTTAGAGAACACGAGCTCACCAACATAGTAGGTTGGGAGTTTCATTCCCCTATATCAAAATGAGTGTGTTTAATTTTACCTGTGATAAACAGGCCCATGATACCCTCTAGCCCAGCCATCCCTCACCTGAAAATCACTCTTAAAGAAATTCTAGTGTGAAAATAAACCAGACCCAAGCTTCAGTACCATATGGTGTCTCTCATTTGAGTGAGGCAAAGTATAAACAAAGAGAATAACAAAGGATGTGAGGAGGGGACAAAGGGATGGATCCCTGGCCATAGAGAAGGGGCCCAAGGGAAGGAGCAGGGGGTGAGGAGGGGGGAAGGGAAATAAGAAGAACAAAGGTATGCCACATGCAAAACCTAACGATCCTGAACATTCCACGCCATAACCGGAGCTAAGATGAATAACATCACCAAGAATGATGATCAGGACGGGGGATTTGGAGGAGGAGGGAGGGAAGAGGAAAAGAATAAAAGTAAAGAAACAAAGGCCAGGGATATAGCTGGGTGGCACAGCGCCTGCCTGGCAAGTGCAAGGTCGTAAGTTTGATCCCCAGTACCAAAAAAGAAAAGAAAAGCAACAAGCTGTATGGCGTACATGCACCACTCCCCAAGAGGACTGTAAGCTGCACCTCCTGCAAACATGTACTTATAAAACATTTTTTTAAGAGAAAAAAACGGAAATGTTCCAAAATACAGAGACGGCTCTCTGCGTGACCCTGTGCATCCAAGCATTACTAGGAGTTGTGAGAAGCTGTGGACAGTTTAATGCTCAGCAGCCAAGGGGGAGGTGAGTGTCCTGAGGTCCATCCTTTCAATGGATTTGTATCATCCTGTTGAAAATAATAATTATTAGGATTACTCGGTCACTTGGAAAATGCTCGCAACTATGTGGAAGTCAGGGCAGTAAAGCAGGCATCTGGTGAGGTTAGAATTCTGTTGGAGAGAGGGGGAAGGAGGCGAGGAAGAGGGGAGAGAGAGAGTGAAGGTGAATTATGTGCACGTACCAAGTCCCCACGATGGATGTGACCGCTGTGTACTCCAGATGTGTACTAATAAAAATTCACAAAAGAAGGCAGCAAGAATGATGGGACAAGGGTGTTCTGTGTGTTGAGGGGGATTCATGACAATGTGTCTTTTACAGTGATAGAATTTTCAGTGCGGCTAAAAAGATAGAAATATGAAATAAAGTGGCCTTTATTTTAAGAATGTGGAGAGAGAACCCCCCACCACCACCACTGAGGTCTGGCTTTTCTCTCTGCCAGGCACGTGTTGTGGTGGGCATGCATGTAGCTTAGGTTTGGGGTGGTGCCTAAGGGGCATTACTGATGCACAGGTAGCCCACTGGAATTCATTTCACACCACAGGTAAATTGCCTAGGGGTGGGGAAGGTGACCTCAAGATAGAGCCCCTGGGTTCCACCTCCCAGACTCCCACCACTGCAGTGTCCCATTTAGGGCAAAATCCTTTCATTCTCATCTTTTCATTATTAGGAAAAAGGGCAAAGTTTTTCTTTCTTTTACTACTTCCTGCTGAAAAGGAGGTGCTGTATTGGGGTTTAGCAGGGTCGATGGGATGATGGTTGATGCCCAGGCAGAAGCTGGTGCCAGGTGTTTTTTTTTTGTTTTGTTTTTTTGTTTTTTGTCTTTTTCATTTTTATCGGTACCGGGGATCGAACTCATGACTGCCTGCTTGCAAGGCAGGCACTTATGCAGTTGAGCTAAATCCCCAGCCCCTGGTGCCAGGTGTTTTAACCAGGACAACTTTATCATTGGTGAGTGCTTGCATGTTAGACTGGAAAAACAAAGAGACAAGATGTTATGAGGAGGTGGACCACTATCATATTTAAGGACCCAGGTGAGGTAGAAGGATAAAGTGCCTTTGATTTACATATGTCATTTTATCAGGACCATGGTGAGGTAGAATCATTGCCATGGTGAGGTAGAATTCTGAAAAGTAAGTGTGGGGTTAGGAGGAGTGAAGTTATGAGAGGTGATTATTCCCCCATCTGGAAGGGTAAAAGTTAAGAGGGTAGGTAGGTAACGCTTGTCTCTGGTCCAGGAACTGAGCTGGAAAGAACAGGGGGTGGGGGTGAGGAAGGCCGTGGCTGTCCACTATCGGGAAGGTAAGAGCCTAGGCCTTCAGGGATGTCTCCTTTGACCAAACAGCTGAGAGCAGAGAGAACTAAGACAGTTGTCACGTAGAACAACATGAAGACAATCTTACGCATGATGTGGGAGTCTTTAGGAAAGACTGTTGAAAATCCTGCTGTAAAAAGGATAATTAATAGAATGTAAGGGATCAGGAACCAAATTGGATAACAAAACATGACTTAGCCTGAGAGTCGTGGCTGTGAGGCCTTGGTGAGGTGGAGATGAGTGGGCAAAAGGATGGTTGGATCTAGGGCTGGGAGGGCACCGCTTAGCCTGAGTGATGTGAAACCAGGATGGCAGTCTAGCAACTTTGACCGCTGTTTGCCAAGAAGACCAGGTATGGGCCGTTCCGCCTTGGTTGTAGTCCTTGCGATGATTTCATGTAACAGGACTTTAGTAAGTATATCAGCAGTCTCCCTGGTTGTGGGAAAGGCTTTTATGTATCCTGAAAAAGTACAAAGGTGAGAAGATATTTGAGAGTTTTGTGGCAAAGCATGTGTGTAAGATGTATCTGTCAGTCTTGACCAGGGTTGTGTTTGAGAAATTGATGAACAAGTAAGGAAAGGGGTGCTATGTATCTCTGAGGAGAGGTTTTACTAGAGATAACAGGTGTGAGCTGTTGAGACCTGAGTGTCTGGGTCGGTCTGCATAAACACAAAGGAAGAAAAAGGCATTTTAAGATCTAGGAATGTAAAGTGAGTGGTGGAGGGAGGGATATGAGAGAGCATGGTGTAAGGGTCTGGCACCACTGGGTGGATTGGGATTGTAACAGCACTACTGAGTATCTCAAGGTCTTGTATTAGAGGGTAAGATCCATCCCACTTGAGTACCAGGAGAATGGTAGTATTATCAGGTAAATGGGTAGGTTTAAGAAAACCATTGTCTAAAAGGTACTTAATTATAGGTTTAAGTCCCTGTAAATGTTTGGAAGCTATAGGATATTGGGGAACACAAGGAAAAATTGAAGGATCCCTGAGACGAATTAAAATAGGCATGGCAAGGGCCTATTTTGGGATTGGAGTTATCTCAAACTATGGGATGGACCAGAGAAGAAGCAATCTGGAACCTGCATGAAATAGGCCCTGTCTGTAAAGGCTGCATGGGTTGGCTGTCAATACTCCCTATAGAGACTGAGGACTTAATATAGCAGCCTGAAAACTCAGGAAGAACCCTATACATGGCCTCTATGTGCACAGGTACAAAGAATGTCTTACCTGAGACCTCTAGTGGGACTTGGGGCTCTGAGAAGGACATCTTAATGGGCCTGTGGGCCCTGAGCACCGTCAGTCTTCAGCAGCAAGTCCAAGCAGATCTGTCAGTGATGAATCTGGCGGTGATGGCATTTCCTGTGAGGGCAAGGAATTGGAGGATGGCTTACCCGCTCTCTTGCGGCTAGGACAGTTGCTCCAGTGGCCCTGGGGCAAGGCCCCAAAGGAATGCCAGGATTGGGGCATTCTCTTGCCCAATGTGTTCCTGCTGCATTCGAAGTATGGTCCAGGAGGGGCTCAGGCAGCTCCACTTTGTCTCAGTTTACCTGTCTCAGAGCTCCAAGTGTCACTGCTAAAAGATCAGATTGTTATTTTTTATCTCTGTTGTTGAAAACATGAAAAGCCATATTAAAAAGGTCTCCCTGTAGGGTTTGAGGGCCAAGTTTAGCCTTTTGTCTTGAGATATGGCCCATGGTGGAAGGTATCTGTAGAATCAATTAAGTATGCAGGAGTCAAATAATACAATCAACAGGGTATTTATGATTATAACTTTAGTAATGGCTTCCTATAAGGAGGACAAGGTCCAGGGAATTTTAGGAACCGACATGTCATTTATTTGTCATATATAAGTTTCTCTTTATGCTGTTAGAATGTCTAATGCCATCTGATTTTTGGAGGATGGCTTGTTTATTAATTTTACCTTTTTATTTAGGAGAGAGATCAGCTATGGTGTCCTTTAATGCCAGTTGAGTACAGTTAATTATGGCTCCACAGAGGACAGGCTGGGAAAGGCTCAAACCTGGCCCCAGTGCTGGTCTTGTTGTTCTGCATGCATCGTATAACCTTTTTTCTGGAAAAGATCTGGTGGATTCCAGCAAAAAGAATCCAAAAGGAATTTATAATTATCTCTTAATTTCAGTTGTTGAACATCCAGAAGATTGATAACAGTACAGTACAGTATAGGCAGTAAGCTTAACATAGAACGTTAAATGGCTATTAACCATGAGTGTTTTAACATTTGAGTGCTGAAGAAATCTGTGAAGCATCTCTAAGCATGTCTGGATCTGAAAGAAAACACTTTTCATTATATATTACATAAACTTTTGTTTAAAAATCATTGACTGGGGACCTCATGTTGGTCTGACTTGAATCTCTTGGCTGGAACACAAGAAAAAGGCAGCAGAAACAATTTCAATTTTATATTTGAAGGCATGAATACACCATCAGATCAGCAACAATGAACTGTCTTGTTATCTGAACTTTAGTTGAGGTGTCTCCCGTAAGGCTATGGAGACTGGCGGCTTCAATTGATAAACAAGAGCTGGTAAAATTACCAGGTGGCCACTTCTCCAGTTTATCAATTAAAGTCTTGTCCAGTGTCTCCTCACCCCAAGAAAGTTTATTTAACCAGTTTTAGCACCATTTTGACCAGCTAGCAAAAGGAAAAAAAAAAAAAAGATTGTTGAGCTCAAATAGAAGGAGCAGCTGTTTACAGAGCAGGCACATGGACAAACATGGACAGATGATCTGTACATTATAAACGGACTGAACAAGCAACAGATATATCTTATAAAATCAGACTGCACTCAAATATATTTGGCCAATTTGAAGTATAATAAATAAGACTGATGGGAACCTTTTTGTAGATTAATTGAGATCTCTTGAAATAAGAATACCAGAAAAGGAACCTGGTTAGCTCAGAGAGTTAAGAAGGATTGGCCAGGTGGCCCCGCCTCGCTGGGCAGCCATTGGTCCCTTTTCCTCCAGAGGCACCCCGTGGTGCGCTGCTGCCCAAAGCTGTGCTTGGGTCTAGCCTAAGCCAAGCTGCGCTAGGGGGATGGGACTCGGGGAATGGGCCTGCGCAAGAGGCGTGGTTCCTGCAGGGGGACTGCAGAGCCGGTGCACAGGCCTGAGAGCAACACAGCAGCCGGGTTGGTGCGCACCGTGCTGCCCGGTCTGCGTCTGCGTGCAGCCTAACACTGTCCGCACCTCCCCCATCCTGGCCTCCTGCACTCAGGGAGAGGGGGGCTGCAGTACAGGGGGGAGGGGCTGAGAAATGGGTGAAGCCAGGAGGGAAGGGCGACCCTGAGATACAGGGGAAAAGCTATGAAGAAAGGAGCCGCCTCCTAAGTGTGGGCAGGAGAGGGATCCTGGAGGAGCAGAGGGAGACAAGGACACATTCTTAAAACAAAGGCCTAAATATGGAGAGTTTTTGTCAACTTGACGCCATTGTGATAAGCATAAATAAAAGATCAGCCTTTTTGGTTTTTGCTAGCCTTTTGAACCAGGCACCCCAGAGGTGTGGTTTTTCCCAAGATCGAATCACAGTAAAGTGAGCCAACGGACCGTGATGTAAAGCAGACCAGGCTGTCACCTGGCCTTTTAGACCGACGGTAATTGGTTCCAAAATCCATGCTTTTTAATTGTCACCAAAAGGCACGAGTGGATTCCCAGTGCATTATAGTAGGCTATGCCTGGGGCTGCCCAAGGAACGTGAGAACTGCTACCGCAGTCCAGGGACGGAAAGATCCGGCGTGGGGCCTGGCCCAGCACTGATAATCTTCGGACAGAAATTGGCTCACCTTGCGGTAAATTAACTAGACCAGTGTTGTTTGCAAACCAGCAGTGACAAGATGAGCAGCTCCCTCGTGTTGAGACGGTCCAGTCCACAATCAGCAGCGGACTCAAACTGGGACAACCCCAGGAGTCACTTGCCTGCTGTTCCCCGTTAGGGAACCAACTGTGGTTAAAAAGATAGAAATATGAAATAAAGTGGCCTTTATTTTAAGAATATGGAGAGAGAATCCCCTGACTACTGAGGTCTGGCTTTTCTCTCTACCAGGCACGTGCTGTGGGGGTCATACATACAGCTTAGGTTTGGGGTGGTGCCTAAGGGGCATTACTGATGTACAAGTAGCCCATTGGAATTCATTTTGCACTACAGGTAAATTGCTGAGGGGCAGGGAAGGTGACCTCAATATAGAGCCCCTGGGTTCCACCTCCCAGCTGCAGCATCCCATTTAGGGCAAAATCCTTTCATACAGTAGTAAAATTTTTTAAATTAAAAAAAGGACATTGGAAGGCAATTTCACCAGGTCCTAATTAAATTGTTAGCATGAATGGTTCTTTTTTCTTTTTATGTTTTCCAAAGTGTCTGCAATGTGGTCAGTTGCATTTATACTTTTTAAAGCATCTTACTCACTTTTGTTTTTGACAGGCTCTTGCAGGCTGGTCTTGAACTCACTGTGTACCCCAGCTGGTTTTGGACTCAAGGCGATCAACCCTCCTGCCTCAGTCCTCTGAATGCTGGAATTACAGGCATGTGCCACCATGCCCAGCTGAAAGCAGTTCACAAGGGGAGGTGTAGTCAGGCGTGCTGGGTATTCCTGTAATGCCAGCTTCTGGGGGCTGAGGCTTGAAGATTGTGAATTAGAGGCCTGAATGTACTCTAGAGCAAAACCCTGTCTCCAAAACAAAAACAAAAGCTCACAAAGGTAAGCGTGAGGGGGCGGGGTCCAAGCCCCACTCAGCTCTCAGCTCAGTGATAGGTGCTTGCTTAGTAGGCTCAAGGCTTTGGGTTCAGTCTTCAGCTCCATTTAAAAAAAAAAAATGTGTGGATGTTTACAGGCAAAATAATGCAGAGAGGGACTTAGCATGTAACCCTGCCCTGAGAGCTTCTTTAGCAGGCCCCTCCCAGCGTGCCTCATCGGGTCCATTCCCCAGGTGAACCGGAAGATTGCCGAGATGGACCCGAATCCCGACCCCATGGCCAACAGCCTGGCGAGTCACAAGGCTAGGACTGAGATCAGCTTCCGGGAAGGAGGGGCCCCTGACCATCAGGGTGCCACAGCACTTGGCGGGTCCAGTGTCCGTCCATTTGTAGGTTCACATGCATGAGTGAGGTTTCAAAGGTGTTTTTGTGTGTGTGTGTGTGTGTGAACAGAGTTATTATTATTATTATTATTGATACTGGGGATCAAACTTATGACCTCACACTTGCCAGGTAGGTGCTGGCCACTGACCTATGTCCACTAAATCCCCCGCCTTCCACTTTCCTTCTGACCAGCAGTGAATGAGAGCTCCTTTTGTTCCCTGACCTCACTGGCATTTGGTGTTGGTTTTATGGATTTTGGCTGCGTATAGAGTGCAATCTCATTAATTTAATTCACATTGTTCTGAGGCCGTGTGGTTCAGAGCATCTATTTACATGCTTGTTTGGTAAGGTGTCAGTTAAGGTTTTGGATTTTTTTTTTTTTAAACAGGTCTCACTTTGTAGTGCAGGCTGGCCTTGAACTCAGGTAGACCAGGCTGCCCTCAAATTTATGGTGATCCTCCTGCCTCAGCCTCCCAACTGCTGGGATCATAGGCATGGGTCACCATGCCTGGTTCTCCTTTTTTAAATTGGATTCATTTTCTTACTGCTGAGTTGTAAGAATTCTTTCTGTATTTTGGATAACATCTTTACTGGTGATACCTTCTGCAATTTTTTCTCTCATTTTGTTGGTTGTTGCATCAACTGCCTTGACAGTGACTTGGCATAGTGGAAATGTTTTATGTTCATGAAATGCAGCTTTTCAAGTCCTCTCATGGACTGTGTTTCCGTGTCATATCTAAAAAGTCATCACCAATGCCAAGGTCATCTAGGTTTTCCCCTGTGCTGTTTTCTAGGGCTTTTATAATTAAGCATTTTACTTTTTTGTTTTGTTTTGGGACAGGGTCTCATTGTGTAGTTCAGACTGCCCTTATATTCACTATGAACCCTTAGATGGCCGCAAACTCGTGGTAATCCTCCTGCCTCAACCTTCTGAGCCCTGCGATCACAGGTGTGCATCACCACGCCAGGCCCCCATCTTACATTTAGGGCTGTAATCCATTTTGGTTCAATTTTTTGACCCCTGAGCCTCCAACAATTCATCAATGATAGTTTAGTTTTTCCTGCTGGTTCCTGTGGAGGTGTCAGTTCCAGTGAGTTGTGATTTTCTGTATCTGCCTGTCTCTGCCATTTGGGGGCAGTAGTTCGCTATATGACTTTAGTTCTCCAAAAGATCTAAGGAGTGATTTTAGTTTGTTCAGCTATTTGTTAGGACAGAGTTCTGGCTTCTGAATTTTTTTTTTTATACATTTTACTGTAAACTAGAAGTCGAAAGGTTAAGTTTGATTCACTATTTGGGGCCAATATTGGAAATTTTGTGTGTGTACGAATGTGTATGTGTGTCCGTGTGTGTTTGAGACAAGGTCACTTTAGCAGTGCAGGCTGGCCTTGAGCTCATTTTTGTAACCCAGGTTGATCTTGAATTCACAACAATCCTCCTGCTTCAGCCTTACTCTGCCTCCTCCTTCTCTTTCTCCTTCTCCCTCTCTCTTTCTCTTAATACAGCCAGAGTCATGCTGTAAATATTATTTTGTAACATACATTTTTTTCTTATTCACTCATTCATTTTTAGCCTAACTACCTCGGAGATATTTTCAGAATTGGTACTACTGATCTGCCCTATTCTTCCCATGCCTGCCTAAAATTCTACAGCTTGCATGTGGCACACATTAAGTATTCCTACATGATACATGCTTCAGTGACATTTAGAACATGGTGAACATGTGAATATTTTGCTGCATGTACCTTAGGGTTCATTTGCAAGAGTTTCTGCTCCACACAGACCTAGATATAAGATTTTTAATTTTGAGACATGTGCTGTAATCAAATAGCTTTTCATTCAGGTGCAGCTGTTCTTCAGGGCTGCAAGAGAGACCGACAGCCTCAGTCTCCCCACCCTGCCATGGAGTACAGCTTGGAATGCAGTTGTGGGTGAAAGCCAAGGGCCCGTGAACACTATTAGGGTGGCTCCACATAGGTTAAAAAGCACTTGTCTGTGTGTTTATCTGTGGAAAGAGGGCAGGCTCTGGGGTGAGGCTGGGGAGTTTAAATTCCTGCTGTAGAGTCTTTTCACATCATGACGCTGAGCAGGTGATTCAGCCCTGATGTCCTGTGAAAGGTGGGACAGTTAAGTGTCTACCTGTGAGGGCTGCTGCTGTGTCAGATGAGTCAGAGCTCATGCAGCCCTTAGCTTAGGGCCCAGAGGAACATCTGGTTCACAGCTGGACTCTGCTCTGTGCCTTCATGCATGGGGAGTCAGGGTCAGCTCTGGAAAGTACAATGGGACGCTAGGTGAGGAAAGTTTCCAGCCCATATTACAGACTCCTCTGTGTTTGGATATTGTAAATCAGTAACATATATGTCAGTCACATCTGTGTTTTTTGCATCAGAGGATTTTTTTTTAAACCAGGAAAAAGAATGATGCTACCCTCCCAGAAGCAGGACCTGGCAGGAGATGCCCAGCATGGACAGAGGTCCTTGGGTGATTTTGTTTGTGGTTTTGAGATGAGGTCTTGCTGTGCTGCCAACCGACCTCAAATTTATTGTCCTCTCACCCCAACCTCCCAGCGGCTGGGTTACAGGCACGCACCACCGTACCTGGCTCTTAGGTTCTTGATCACCAGTCAGTACCAGAGCTGTTGGGAGCCTCTGCCAAGTCCCACCGTGAGCTGGAGGAAGGACTCCTTGCTTGGCCTTTTTATTCTTCTGCCCAGGCAGTTGGCCAGATCTGCCGATACCTACACCCCATGGAGCCCATCTCTGGGCCACCCTGTCCACCCTCTTTGGACCAGAGTTTTCTCTTCCCTTTGTATACCAGGCCTCCACTGGGCGCCCCCTTCTCCTGCCTCAGTGCCACACTGGTTTCTCATCACCCATTCCGTGCTGGCAGTTGGCATCCAGCATCTGGCACATAGATAACTCTGTCATCTGAGCACGGTGTGGGACTCTTAGTTGAGATCAATACAACACTATGGATCATGATGTTCATTTTTCTTCCTTTTCTTCTTTAAGAGAGAGAGGGGGTGAGGGGTAAAGGGAATCGGAGATCCAGGGACTCTCTTGATGGTTAATAACTTCATAGCAACCCTATCTGATAACTTCTGTGTCAGAGTTTTACGTGCATCACATGTATCTGTGGTCATTAAAGAGCCTGGAAAGTGGATGTCCTGGTGACACTGGGGGTGGATTTCAGTGATACCAGTACCTATGGGCCATAGGAGGAAGGCAGGAGGTACTGGGTGTGCCTGATAGCAGAAAGAGGCATTGTAGGATTCTGGGTTTAGATAACCTAATATATGAGTTAATATAGACCTGTTACTAGTTTTCTAATTTAAGACAGGGTCTCACTATGTAGTGCAGGCTGGCTTTGAACTCACTTATGAAGCACTGGCTGGCCTTGAACTCATGGTCATTCTCATGCCTCAGCCTCCCAAGTGCTAGGACTCATCATTTCCCTTTTCAATTAGAAAAAAAAGAGGTCTTCTAAGAAGCAAAATGTGTGCCACACTCTAAAAAAAGTCTGTAATGACAAGACAGTACGGTAATGACTGCTATATAGTGTCATGGGAATTGTTTGGCTGTCAAACTGAAAATATATTTTTTACAAATTGCAATATTCACTGAAGTTTTTCAAGTCAGATTTCCAGTTTGACTGTTGAGCAAAGTTATGAACACCAAGCAGATTTTTCCAAACTTTGCTGTTTGAGTTGTGCAAAGTTTGTCCTTGGAGCCACTTGACAACCAAGGCATCACTGTGTTGTTACTTTCAGAATTAAGAATGATTTGTTGTTTTAGCTTTTTGCTGTTATTTTATATTAATCCCAAGACAGTGGCTATCAAGTACACTTTCTATGCAGTATGTGAGTTATATTTTTGTTATAGGCCCTGAAAGAAGAAGTATAGAAATTGATAACAAACACAAAAACCATTACAGCCTACCATGAATGTGGTCATACTATCATTGCATATTACCCAAAAGATGCGGAATCTATCAACAAGGCTACAGTCATGCCTTGAGGGCCAACTCTTGGACATGTAAGATTCTCATAGTTTCTTTTTTTTGCCAACAGAGCTTTCCAGAAGATTATAGAAGAAATTGCTGATTAGTTACAGTGAAGCTACTTTTAAAAAAGTGATAGTTTCTCTTAATTCATGAACCTTTTTGAAATCAGAGACCTTTGTGAAATTTTTCTGTTAATAAAGAATATTTCATAATCTATTTCAGGATGTTTTATGTTTATATTATGAAATTTAAGAGTTGATCACAAGCTCTGATTCTTAAATAACAGTGTTCCACTAGTTAGAAATATTTCACAATAACGAGTTCCATAGTTTTTCTAAGATTTTTTTCATTTAGGACAAATTTTGTTTGCATCTTTAAAACGTTTAACCATGAAAACATTAAAATGTTTAAGACATTTTAAAGTTTTTTTTTTTTTTTTTTCCTGTCTTTTCTGAGGCAGGATTTCACTGTGTGGTTCAGGCTGGCCTTGAGCTCACTTTGTAGCCCAGGCTGGCCTCGAACTCGCCGCAGTCCTCTTGCCTCAGCATCAGGCAGTGCGCCACTGTGTCCTGCTTTACATTATAAACATTTTTATGTAATTGAGAATAAAACAGTTCTCTTGTAGCATTATCTACCTATTGCTTTTAAAAAGCACTTAGACTTAATTTTTCTTCCTGTCTACATTGCTGCTTTTGCTGCTCGTGGAGACCCGTGCTTGTAATCCTAACACTCGGGAGGCTGAGGAAAGAGGATCACGGTGAGTTTGACCCCAGCCTGGCCTACTTGGTGAGCTGAAGCTCTGCTGAGCTAGGTAGGGAGACCCTGTCCTGGCCACGCCCCCTCACTGCTAATCTCACAGGCAGGCCCCGCCCACCTGCCAGATTGCCTCGGGAACCTCTGCAAATGGCCCGGGTCTGAGAGCATAGCCACGCCCCCGAGCAAGCCACGCCCCTAGGCAACCGGCGTGCCGTGAGTGCTGCGGTCCGTTTTTTCCCAGTCCGCTGCGAGGACCGACGACACAGTCCTGGTCTGAGGCCCGCGAGCGCGGAGCAGCGCTGTGTAAGGGCCGCCGGACTAACGTGCTGACGGCGCCCGCGCCCCCGACAGGCTTCTGGTCGTCCTCGCTCCGTGCGTGGCCGGGTGAACGCAGCGGGGGCGGGGTTGGGAGACGGAGCGGGGCGACAGTCCGTCGAGTCTCTGTTCCTGCGTGGGGCCGGCCTCCTCCGCTGTCACCCTTCATGGCAGGGGCGGCGGCTCTTGGAGTTGGGGGTGCGGTGCGGCTGAAGGCTCCTCGGTCACCCCTCGTGGCAGGGGCAGGGGCTTTTAAGCTTTGAGTATCGTAGTCTTTTGTCTTTGGGGCATTGATTTGGACCGTTTGAAAAATCTTACATTTAATTCCTAGAGTGCTATGACATTCTCTCCTAGCTTCTTAATGTATGGCTCCTGTGTTCCATGGGGTTCTCGGGTTTCTTTCCCTTTCTGCTTTTCAGTGTTTCAGTTTCCCCTTTTTCTCATGTCACCGTCCCTGCTAAGTATTCTAGCTCAAATGAAGATATCCTTACTCTTTGTAAAGAAATCTAATCAGTGAATGGCTTTTTTTTTTTTTTTTTTTTTGTCTTTTTATCAGTACCAGGGATCGAACTCACGACTGCCTGCTTCAAGGCAGGCGCTTACGCCGCTGAGCTAAATCCCCAGCCCCCAGTGAATGGCTTTTCAGTGTATTCTTTGATCCATAGATACTTTGTTTCCTTTTTTGATCTATAAGAGCAGATTCAAATTATAGGTCCTCATCCATTTTCTGCTTCCTAGCCTGGTTTTTCTTCTGATCAAGAGAGGCAGCATTCTCCAGCAACTTTGTCTTTAGAGACCCTGATGGGATATGTGAAACTAATTTCTACTACACAGTTACCTAGAATTCTTCCTTCAGCTGCCCTCGGAGCTTTGCTTGGGCTGTCCAATTTGAATGCTGACTTCATTACTAAAATGTTGCTTCCTGCTGAATCCCTACACTTTTCTGCAAGGGTGGGAAATACTGGTGGATGAGGGGACTGTGAGTGTGAGAATAACAGTGGAAAAATAATACAGAGTCAACCATGCAGCGTAGCACCTGTAACTAGGCAGGTACAATGTTAGATTTCCTGGTGGAGGACTCTGTTAGAAAGCTGAGTATTGGTACAGGTGGAAAAGATCTGAAGCTTGTCCAGGTGGGCTTCATTTTATTATTCAAGAGGGATCACCAATTAACTTCTCTCTTGTTTGATCATGGTATTTATCCCTTCTAAGAGTGTTCTGTATGTTACTAGTTTGGGAAGCAGGACTCTGTGTGTGCTGTTTAAATCTCTCAGACTATTTAATGATAAGTTCTGATCATTGTTGGAGCCGTTGAGGCTGTGGCATGGCCTGGGCATGGTTGAACTGAGGGCAAGGAGATGCTTAGGGAGCAAGGTAGGCCACCGCTGAGGACACCTGGAGGCCTTTTCCTAGGCTAGTTCTCCTTAATTAGTGTTTGTCTGTTGCTTGGAGAGGTCCTTGAACTGCTCCCAAGATCCTGCTCAGGTTTCCTGCATTTTCTCCTTCAACCCCTTCCTTGCTTTGAATGCATAAAGGCCGCCCAGAGACTGTCTGTGATAGCCACCAGAGTTAGGCACTCTGCAGAGGATTTTGGTCCTCCTGGAGCTCTAAAGATCATACTACTTGTCTCATTCATTTGGGCCTTCACCGTGCGCTTGTTTAGGAGATTGGGGATCCAGGCAGAGAGAAGTGTCTTGGAGAAAAATAATTTATTCACCCTCCCTGGTTAACATATTCTGGACTAATGTAGAAAGACACTCAGATGAAATTATTAATTCGGTGGGGTTTTTTTTTTTGTCTTTTTCGGTTTTTTTACTGGTACTGGGGATCGAACTCATGACTGCCTGCTTGCAAGGCAGGCACTTGTGCCGCTGAGCTAAATCCCCAGCCCCTTAATTTGGTGTTTTAAAATTGTTCAATTTGCTAGCACACAGTTTGATTTAGTTCTAGGGTCTCTCTTTAAATATAAACAAAGTATGAATTCCAAGAGTTTTATTCACTTAGATTATCCCAGCTGGTCTTCTGTTTTTGCTTTACCAACTCCCAAGTAGTTCCAAGTCTTTTAGAGTTTGTAAACTCTAAAGACTTTGTCTCACACAGTTAGAAACATTCTTTTTAGCACTGTGTGATATCCTGTAGGAAATTGATCCTTATTGATTGGTTCTTAAGCCATCTCCTTAAAATAGCAGAATTCGTTATTTGATTTTGATTATTCTAATGCTATCTAAAGAGTTGCATATATATTAAGACATAGGTAGTAAGGTGTTTTATTAGTAAGCACAGATTTAGTACTGAGTTTGAAAGTGTTTTAGGGAATCTAATCAAATATTTGTAGAATTATTTATTAAAATGGTTTACAAAACACTAAAAGATGGTTGGAATTTAAAGATCTTTACCAAGGATGTAGAACAATTTCAGTGAAATGAAAATAAGATTATTTTGTATTTCATTAAGGAGGAGCCAAGGACATTCAGGTGATAAAATACTGTTATAGTGTTGAACTTCTCAAAATTAAATAAAATAAGTAAAACTGAAAAATTCCTTGATAGCTCTTCCCTTTTGACTTCCTGAAAATGAGCAGCTCAAAAATGTGAGCAATATGAATGCTGTTAAGGGTTTTCTGATGGCATTTTAAGTAGTGGGATCTTTACATGGTGAAAAAGCAAATAGATACAACTCAGAATATTTTTAAATCTTTCTTTGGTACTGGGGATCAAATTCACGATTTTGTGCTTGCCAGGCAAGCACTTTATAAGGCTGAGCTAAATCCCCAGCCCTACAACTCAGAATTTTAAGCTGCTTAAATTGCTCCTTGATTTGTTTCCCATTTTATATATTTATCTTATTTAATTTGTTTAGCTGAAGTTATTTCCTAATACAACTTATTGAAATGGACAAGCCTCAACTTTATTTTGTACAGGTAGAAAATTATTTTCTGGGCTTGAGATGGACCCATAATTTCATTTCTTGAGAGGAATTGAAGAAATGTGTCTAGTCTTGTTAGATGTTTGATATGTGGTAGAATTTTCTGCCGAAACCAACATACTTGGCAGAAGCTCTACAGCTAGAGTCCCTGGACTGTGATCTGCACAAAAGCTTCAGCTGTAAATTGGGAATTCAAAGGGACATAGAAGTAGCTGAAGAGCTTTTTAGAACATCCCAAGGGAAAACACTGTATGAGTTTTTTTTCAGTTGTTGCATAGGATATTACCATAAGCTTCGTAACTGTAAATAACACATGTATTATGTCAGAGTTGGTGTGAATAGTAGATTGCTGGAGTGAAGCTGGGTCCTTTGCCCACGGTCTCCTTAAGAGGCTGCTTTTTGTAAGCGGGATGAGCTCCCTTCCCATGTGGAAGCTTGGTTGGAAGAGTCTTCATCAAAGTCAACCCAGTTCATCGGCAGAATGCAGTCTCTAGCATTTGTCAGATGGAAGGTCCTGCTGCTTCAGGCTTTCAGCTGGTGACCACCCCCAGCATTCTCAGGTCTGCCATATGGATTTTCCCATAGGGCCTGCTAACTCCTTAAATCCAGCTAGGGAAAAGGGATTTTTTTTTGTCTGCTAACCAAGTAAGAGTCATGTACTGTCAAACACTGACAATAGAGCAAGCCCGTCTTTACCCTGTTGATTAGAAACAAGCTTGAAGTCCTACTCATATTCAAGGTGGGAGGACTACACAAAGATAGATAGGGAACATCAAGAAGTAAAGATTATGTCTGTTGCCGTGTTCTCTTTTAAGGAGATATCAAAGGGAAAGCTTTGCAAGCTGTTGACCTCTGATAAGTCCAGGAATGGGCTTCAGGGTGATATTATAAGGAATGAAAGATAGTGGTGATTGTCAAGATTTTGCAGTGGTTGTATTAGTGCTTACAATTGGCCTTCCTTATAAAAGGCCCCAAACTGAACTTTCTATTTGTCAAGTAATTCCCAGAAAGAAAGAATAAGTTCTTTTGGGGGGCATGAACAGAGACTGTCACTAAATTGAACAATTCCTTGCATATGACAGGTTGTATTAATAATTTACCAATCAGTTGATTTTCTTGGATGTAGATGTACATATTTACTTTGGATAAATGTGAAATCTGGCTGAGCATGGTGACACTTGTAATCCCAACACTTGGGAGGCTGAGGCAGGAGGATCACCTTCTGTTCAAGGCCAGTCTGGGCTACATAAGCGAGTTGAAGGCCAGCCTGCACTACAAGGCAAGACCCTGTCTCAAAGGAAAAAAGAGATCTGATCCAAATTTTAATTCTATTTGGTTAGGAAAGAATTACAGCCTTGTGAAATTAGTCGAAATATTATAGGAATATTGCAAAAGTATATATTTTTGACTTTTATTAGCACATGTTTGCCATGGTGAATGGGGACACTCACTGTAGGGAGTTGGTACTTGTATACAACATATTTCAATTCTTCTCCTTCTTTCAAGAATATTGCTATAAACTGTGATCAATTTATTAGTGTCCCCTTCAGAACCACTCTAAACTTGCCATCTTGTTACTTCATTGAGTATGTTCTTGGATCATGCCCTGCAAACCTCTTGAATTCCTTCTTCAAAACTGTAAAGTACTTCACATTATCACAGTAGGGCACAGTAGGCACTGGGTAAGGGCCGTGGGACTACCATTCTGACAGTGCCTGCGCCCCCAGATAGGCTTCTCATCATCACCCCTTGGTGGCCGGGTGTGTGTGGCAAGGGCAAGATTGGCGGAGGGGTGGGGACAGCAGCCGCCTCTCCTCCATGACCCTCTGGGTGGAGGTGGGTGGCAGGCCACCAAGCTGCGGTTACAGAGTGTGGTGGCTGCCTTCTCTGCCATGCCCCCTCGGGGTGGGGGCAGCAGGCCACCGAGGTGCTATTCCTGTGCAGCCACTGCACAGGGTTTTAGGATGGAAGCGAAATATTACTACACCTGATGTAAGTAAAAGAGTGAATAGTGCTCCTGTAGGTCAAGGGCTTGGACTGACTATATGATAGGCTTGTGTTGGTGGTCAGTATGTATTACCAAGTAAGTACAGACTTATTAGTAAAGTGAACGCATAGGCTACATCAAATTCAAGAATTGTTAATAAGATTATAGAATAATGAATGTAATTAAAGCTATTGAAGGGCCAATGGAAGTTAATACTAGTGTAGCTCATCCGATTAGGTGTATGAGTGGGCTCCTGGCGGTAATATTAGCCGTTAATCAAGCTGCCAGAGCTGGGTTGGGGATTTTGGTGTCAGTGCCTGCCTGGCAAGAGCAAGGTCATGAGTTCAATCCCTGGTACCAAAAACAAAAAACTGCCAGAGCAATAGGCTGGATAAATAAGCTAATTGTTTCAATAATTGCAAGTGTTAAGTGGGATTGGTGTGCCCTGTGGAAGGAAATGTGCTAAGGATAATATTTCTCAAATCTTTAACTTAAAAGATTAACGCTAATACAGCTTCATAATGCTTATAATATTGAAGAAGACCAGTTTTTGAATTTTTTAGTGGAAGTATTTCAAGAACAATGGGTATAAAACTATGGTTTGAACCACACATTTCTGAGCATTGGCCATAATGTAATCTTGGGTGTAATGATACAAGGGTTGCTTGGTGTAGACGACCTGGAATAGCATCTGTTTTAAGTCCTAGGGGTGGAACTGCTCATGAATGGAGAACATCTGCTGGTGAAATTAGTATATGGATTGGTATTTCTATTGGGAGAACAATTTGATTGCCTACTTCAAGCATTCAAAATTCTCTGGGTTTTAGTTCAATTGTGGGAACTATGTAGGAGTCAAAGTTAAGTTCTTTATAATCTGTATATTCATAGCTTCGGTATCATTAATGTCCTGTAGTTTATAATGTTAATAATTAATGTTAATATTAATTATGTTAATAATGAGTTGTTAATCTCATCTATTATATATAAAATTCGAAGGGATGGAAGAACAATAAGGATAATAATACCTGGTAGGATGGTTCAGATTGTTCTGATTTCTTGAGCATCTATAGTGCTTGTGTGGGTAAGTGGTAAGTGTAGGAGAAATGAGGTATAATACTAAAGTGCTGATCAGGAATACAATTATTAGTGTATGGTCATGAGAATGTAAGCATTCTGCTACAGTAGGTGAGGCAGCGTGTTGGAAGCCTAGCTCATAAGGGTAGGCCATAAAGATACATAGGGCTCTAACCATAATTTAACTTTCACAAAGTTATATAATATTTTTTTTTGTCTTTTTCCTTTCTATCGGTACCAGGGATCGAACTCACGACTGCCTGCTTGTAAGGCAGGCACTTATGCCGCTGAGCTAAATCCCCAGCCCCAATATTTTTACTAATATCTTTCTAGTTAAGAAAGACTTAGAGGTTATAGGGCTAGCTTGAAGCCAGTTTTAGTGGATTCAATTCCTTCCTTTCTTGTTTTTTAGGATTTGATGAATGTAGGTTCTTCAAATGTATGGTATGGTGGCTGGCAGCTGTGAAGTCATTCTAAATTAATTGGAGTAAGTTCCATGTTGTATAACCTCTCATTTTGAAGCAATGCCTCTCAGATTATGAAAATTATTGCTATAATAGCTGTTAAAGATGATAAAGGAGCCTACTGATGAGATGGTATTTCACAGCATATATGCATCTGGATAGTCAGAGTATAGACGAGGTATACCAGAAAGCCCTAGGAAGTGTTGAGAAAGTTAGATTGACTCCAATGAATATAATGCTCATGTTGAATTTAGGGTATAATCTGAAAATAGTGGAAATCAATGAGAAAATCTGCGTATAATTGCGAATACAGCCCCTATAGATAAGACATAGTGGAAACGTTGGCCTCCAATTCATATAAGGATAAATAAGCTTGCTACTAGTATTCATAGGAAACATTAGCTGAGGGGGAAAAATGATATACTACGTTGATTGATGTAAAATTGGAAATAAGGCTAGGACTCAAATTGAGAATACAAGTGCTAAAACTCCTCAGAGTTTATTAGGAACGGAGCAGAGAATTGTGTATGTGAAGAGAAAATATCATTCTGGGTTAATATGTGGGGTGTGTTTAGAGATTTCGCTGGTGTATAGTTGTCTGGGTCACCAAGGAGGTCGGGCGAGAATAGGACCAAAGATAGGAGGGCTAACGCTATGAACATGAATCCTATAACATCTTTGATTATGTAGTTGGAATGGAACAGGATTTTGTCAGAGTGAGAGCTAAGTCCTGACACTCTGAATCTGGATAAACCGGTGCAGGCGGCTGACAAATTTTGAAAGCTCCCACCAAGTTAAGAATTGCTGTCCTACAAGAAGGCAGGGGTGAAGTGCCTAGCCAGCCCTGCCCCAGTGAGGAGGCTCCTGCTGGAATTGGAGGGCAGTGAGTCTGGGGCTTGAACTGGAACAGCTGATGCCATGTGCCAGGCAAGGCCAGGTGAAGGCAGGCGACCACAGATGGGACACCTGGGGCTAGTGAGTCCTCACGAAGGCCCGACAAGGGTGGGAAGTGCCTGGGCCTTGCTGACCTGCAGCGACTGGGGTGGGGCTCCATGGCTTTGTGGTGGGGACATTGCCAGCCCTGGTCCAGGACCAGGACTAGGCTCACAGGACTGCACTCCTCCGGGACCCAGAGTGAGGGCATGGAGAATGGAGTGCCAGGTTCCTCAGTGGGCGCTGGGTTTGCTCCAGAGGCGGGGCATCCTGGGAGTGTGCACCACAGTCTAGGCTAGTTGGTGCCGCTGGATTGGCCAGTGGCGAGGCCCCAAATGGCAGTGTGGTTGGAGCACCTGATGCTATGGGCCAGGTGAGGGCAGGGGAGGGTGTTCATTTCTCGCTGCCCTCACTCTGGGTCCTGGTCAAGTCCAGGACCAAATAAAGGCCCAAAGTCAGTTCCTCCCCTTGGCCAGGGCCGCACGGTCCGTATCACAGAGCCGTAGCCACCTCCCTCGCTGGGCCTCCTGAGGCCTCACCTGTCCCACCTGTGTTTGAGGCAGAAATGGTGGAGGAAAGCTGCTCAGGTTTCAATGGCCAGGAAGCAGAGAAGGGAGGAGCTAGAGTGGAAGATAAACCCTCCCGCCTCATGGCCCCCAGGGACCCGCCTTCACCAGGCCCCAGCTCCTAGCAGCCAGTGGCTGAACTCATTAGTGGAAGAATACACCGAGGAGTCCAGCACCCGGGTGATCCAGTCACCTTCCATCTGCGCATATGAAGGTGGGGAGGCTCTAGGTGTACCCTATAATACTACATAGTGTTTAAATATTTTCAATCAGGTAGTTGGGACACTTGAGTGTCATTCTTACAGAGCTCATTAATTGGGAGTGAAGTCTTGAACACCTCAGGTCTGGCTGTCCACAGAAGGCTCTCCCTGAAGTCCTGGCCCACCAGCACACACAAGGCCCCTGTCAGCCTGCTTTATGGCAAAAGTTAGAAATGCAAAGTGCTCGTTTTCTGTGAGGACTTCCATAGAGTGCATGAACATGAACTCCTTGCAGGCAGGCTTTGCAGTTAATTCTTATTCAGCACTGAATCACAGTCGCTGTCTCAGCCTAGGTGGAATGGCATTTAGAAGTTGAAGGAAGGGTTGGGGTTATAGCTCAGCGGCACAGTGCCTGCCTGGATAGCGTGAGGTCCTGAGTTCAATTCCTGGTATCAAAAAAAAAAAAAAAAAAAGAAAGAAAGAAAGAAAGGAAGGTAGATTATAACGTAATCAAATAAATTTCTTTTTAAAAGTCTAGGGACTATTTAATGACAGTGACTGAATTTAAGAGTAACAATGTCTAATAGAAAATTCTTTGCCTTATTTGTTGGACCAGCTGAACACCAACCGTGTGCTGGTCCCTAATACTGATTACACCGCCTCCCTGACTCACGGGACCAGGCTCATTCTCTGCGGAAGCCTCTTCACTCATCTCATTCAGGATACTGCGACGTCTTCACCCAGAAAGATTAAAAAAGACTTTTGGGAGACGTGGGAACAGGAGCTGGAGCAGTGCCTCTCAGGCTCCTGCGAGGGGAGGGACACCTAGGATTGAGGAATTTTGCGTCTGTGTTCATTTCAGAGACTGGTGTTTATTTTTCTTTTTTTAGTTGAGTCATTTGATTTTGGAATCAAGGTAATTGTAGCTTCTAGGAATGAGTTTGGCAGTATGTCTTCTCTTTCAATTTTATTAAAGAGTTTAAACAGTATTGCATTAGATTTTTCCTGAAGTACTTGTAGATTTCAGTGGTGAATTTCGGATTCTGGACTTTTCTCATTTTGTAGATTTTTATTACTGCTTCTATTTTGTTGCCTGTGATTGGATTAGTCAGGGTTTTATATTTTCTTAGTTCAGCTTTTATATCATGTATCTATAAATCTATCCATTTCTTCTGAACTGTCCAATTTATTGGAGTGCAGGTTTTCAAAGCAGTTACTAATAATACGCATTTTGGTGCTATTTCTTATGAGTTCATCTTTTTCCTTTCTAATTGCATCGATGTGGGTCTTGTCTTTCTTTTTTGCTAAGAATCACCAAGGATTTGTCTACGTGCAGTAGTGTTTGTTATATGGCATTGAGTATGACAGTGTACAGTGATCACTCTCTGTTGAATTGTCTCCTTTGCCTATTCTGATCAGTTTGGACTAAAGTCTACTTTGTCAAGCGACTCCTACTTGGATTGGAATTCCCAGTGCACAGAATATTACTTTTCATCCTTTGATGAATTTCTTTTTGGATTCTGTATGTTACATTATGTATGTTCGTTTCTCTCTTTTTTTGTATCTTTTTTTTTTTCTTCGTCTTTTTCTTTTTTATAGGTAGCAGGGATCAAACTCACGACCACACACTTGCAAGGCAGGCACTTACGCCGCTGAGCTAAGTCCCCAGCCCTGTTGCTGCTTTCTTTCTCCTCCCCTCTGCTCGGTTCCTCGCCCCACCTCATGTATACATTCAGCTACATACATTGTTTGGCTTTGTCGTCTTCACTGTTTCTTCATTGACTCTCTCTGGGCTCACCTGTGTTAGTGGCGACAGATTGACTTCCCCAGGGCTGGGGCTAGCTTTTGGCTTACAGTTCTTTTTTCTGTGTGGTGCTCAGGTTCCCCAGCTTCTCTGTATGTGGTCTCCAGCTTTCCTGTCAGCTCCCTCGTGACTCCTGAAGGTCTTTATTTATCTACTTTATTCTTTATTCTTCTATCTATCTTTATCTACTTTATTCTTCTCCCAGTGGTTCTGCATGTGTTAGCTTCCAGGTCCTGGACAGGCTACATTTTGTTGCTGGTCTTGACTCTGCCATTTTCATCTCCAAGTCTGACTGTTTTAGATTCCCTGTGTAACTGAGATAAGCAGTATTTGTCTGTGTCTGGCTTACTTCACTTATGGTAATGTTCTCTAGGTCCATCCATCTTGTCAAGGATGGCAGTTTCATTCTGAGTATGGACTGAAACCTCCAAAAACTGTAAGAAATAAACCTTTCCTTTCCCAACTTTGGGTTTCAGGTATTTTGTCTCAGCGACAAGTAAAAAGTAACTAAGACAATATTCAAACAGATGTGTGGTGATATCTCATTGTGCTTCTGATTTTCATTTCTCTGATGAAATGAAATGAGGCCGAGCACTTCTTACAGACCTGGTGGCCGCTGTGTGTCTTCTTTGAGCAATGTCTTCTCAGGTAAATGGCTTGCAACTATTTCTTCCCATTATGTAGATTTTCTTTTTATTCTTTTGTTTCCTTGCTGCATGGAAGCTGTTTAGTTGGATGCAATCCCAGTTTTGTTTTTGCTTTTGCTTTTGTTCTTTGTGCTTTTGTTGTATCCAAAGAATCCTTACCCTGGCTAACTCCAAGCAACTTTTCTTTTTTCCTTCTAGTATTTTTACACTTTTACTTCTCATATTAAGCTTCAACTTGATTTTTGCTTATGATGTGAGATAAGTGTTTAGACTCATTTCTCTGCATGTGGACATCCAGTTTTCCCAGTGACATTTGTTAGAGACACTGCTTTCTTTATTCCTGGCCTCTCTTTTCTGTTGTTTGTCTCCATGTGTGTTTTTGTGCCAGTGCTTACTGTTGTCATTACCGTAGCTATGCAAAAGCATATGTAATACTTCCAGCTTTGTTCTCATGTAAGGCTGCCGCGAGCATTCAGGGTCTGCTGTGGTTCCCGTGGTAGAGATGTGGGGCAGGCGTCCCCTGATCTCTGACCCCAGAAGTCTTTCTAGGCCTCTTACACTCTGAAGGACCAGGAAGCAGCCTTGTTTTTCACTGCGATATTTCTTTTCTTTTTTTTTTTTTTTTTTTGTCTTTTTCCTTTTTATCGGTACCAGGGATCGAACTCACGACTGCGTGCTTACAAGGCAAGGGCTTATGCCGCTGAGCTAAATCCCCAGCCCCCACTGCGATATTTCTTGCCATAGCACATATGGTATTCCCATTTTTTCCTTCCCTTATCGACCTTGTAATCACCACATGTTGATAATTACAACTTTTATTCTTGGAATTATTTTAAAATGCAAATTCCTGTTTCCATTGAGATTTTCTGTTTTCACTATTTTTATAATTTCTCTTTGAAGAAATTTATTTTCATAAATTGTTATTTTTATTAACATTTTATTATCCTCTTAATGTTTTTAGGCCTTATAGAGATGTCTGTCTTCTTTTACCTGCCTGCCAAGCAATGCATGAAGTTCATTTTACTTTGATACGCTTTGTCCACTCGAACAACTGACATTCCATGTATGTATCCTGCTTTAATTTCATGCACTTGTCATCATTGCTATCATTATTTCAGACAGTAGTTTGACACATTTATCACTTTTCCTCTGCCTTTTCACATCTTTGGCCCTTCATGTGACATTTTCTTCCTTCAGTTTCCTTCAGTATTTTAGTGCAGATCTGCTATGTATAAATTGTCAGTTTTGATAGGTCTTCAAATACATGCACATGCTTGCTGGCGTGCACACACACTTACTCACATTATACAGGGACACCTTGGCTTCCTGCTGTCCCCATCCCCACCCAGAGGGGTGACAGAGAAGCCCTCAGCAACACCATAAGACTAACACCACAGACCTACCGCCTCCGCCCCCATGCCCACCCAGAGGGGTGACAGCAGAGAAGGCTGGCCACACACATCAGACACACACCAGCTGACCATCGTCCATCCGTACCCCTCCTGCAACCCCGCCCCGCCACACTCACCCGACCACTCAAGGAGCAGGCACGACCAGAAGCCTGCTGGGGTACAGGCGCCGACAGGACGGTAGCCCTGCACAGCGCTGCTCAGTGATGGCAGGTCCCAGACCAGGGCTGCGTCTTCCGTCCTGGGCTGCCTGCCAAACAATGCATGGTCTTCTTGACTCATTTTTCTTTTATACTTTCAACTTCTAACCAGGAAATCCTATTGTATCTACCTAAGATCTAACTATGTCTCACCAACTCCACCTTCATGTTTGTCTAAGAAAACATCGTTTCTTGCCTGGATGATTGCACCAAGCTGTCATCTACCTTTGTGCTGCTTTAAAGACTCTAGAGAGGATGAACACAGCAACCAGACTGTTAAACCATAGCATCTTTCTGTTCAGACTTCTTCAATGGAACCAGTTTGCACAGAGTATAAGGCTGTGTTTATATAAAGGCTTCCTAAGACACTATCTAAAGTACTCCTATATAACTCCATATCTCCTACTATTTTTTACCTATTTAGTTCCATAATCAAACCTGAAAAACCTTATTTAAGGGCAGCCCACTCAGGACTCCTTCTCTCTCCCCCAGACAGAAGCGTTCTTTCTCTCAATAAATATATTCTGCTCTAAACAAAACAAAACAAAACAAAACAAAACAAAACCTTATTTAAGGCTGGCTGTGGTGCACATGCCTGTAACATAACTCCAGCACTTGGGAGGCTGAGGCAGGAAGATCACTGCAAGTTCAAGGCCAGTTTGAGCTACAAAGTGAGTTCAAGGCCAGTCTAAAATGCATAGTGAAACCTTGTCTTGAAAAGACCAAAAAAGGGGAAACAAAAACCCTTATTTAAAAATTTAGCCCCTCTCCCAGGACTCCTTATCCTCTTTACCCTGTTCCTCATAAAGATTCTAAAGTTCCTAATTTTTAAAATTTAATTTACCTACTCCAGAACAGCCTTTAGATTCAATGCTGGCCTTACATAGAGTATCAATTATATAATTTATAAAGAAATCTTAACTTACTCCTTTGATATGCTCAAAAGTGACATTTTTCATCTGAATAAGATCTGCAGAATCAACCCTTGTACTAGTCTGGAAGCAGACTAAATGGAAGAAAACAGATGTTAATAACCAGCAGATTAATAAAAGTCCCAAGCATAGAGACTTCCAGGAGAACATGGTGGATAGATAGCAGCAGCTACAGAGGCTCTCTGAGATACCCCACTTACAATCCAGGAATGTTGTGGTGTGAGGAGTCCTCAGCAAGGGGAGATATACCCTGCCGGCCCAGAAATGAACTAAGCTGAGAGAAACCAACTGGAAATGCAATCCTGATGCTATAACCAGAACAGATAAAATCTCAGCGCCGAAGCTGGAACCTGTGCCACTGCCGTGATTTGAATTTCCTGCTGCTGCTGCTACATCCAAATCTGCACAGCAGGGAGAGAGATGCGCAAAAACTCTGAGAGTGGGAATCGGCGAACAGAGCTGAGAGTAGGACTGGCAGGGAGCTCTGCATCGACCTGCAGTGAGTGAGCAGAATGGGGACCCTTCCATAGAGTAAGAGGCTTCAGCAAAGGACATACTGAGACCAGGCAGACTTGCCGGAACAAGACGCTGCAGTGACTTTAGTCGCATATTCCCCTCTCAAGGGGGATTGGTGGGGAGTGCCTGGCCTAGGTGATGCTGCTGACTAAGACTCAGCAGGCTAGCCCAAACCAGGTCCCAGCGCCTGGCGGTGCACCCTAGCAGTGAAGCCTTCAGTAGGTTGATTGACCTGGAGGGGCAGGCCCAGCAGAGGCTGCCCAGGTCTCTGTCTCCCTAGTATACTGCAGTGGGCGGGAACACCTAGCAGGTGCAATTCAAACAAACTGTAACAGACAAAGAGAAAAAAACTGGGCCCCTATATTCACTTATATGGAAGGAACAAAAAGTATAGGAAGACGAAGCAACAAGAAAGGGTCCTCAGTCCCCAATCCTGAGAACACTGATCCAGGAAAGGGAAATGCAAAGGAGAATGAGGAAAGAAAACATGCAATATCAGACATGGCACCAATAGACATAAAGTGATATCTCCGGAGCCTCGTAGATGAGTTCAAAAGAGAAGTATTTAATGAAATAAAGCAAGATATAAGTAGAATAGTTAGAGAAATGCTAAGCACTGCCCAAGAAAAAACAGATGGTGGAATGGAAGAACAGAAAAAAAGGGGAGAACTGTTTGATGGAGAAAATATAGAAAACATAGATTATGTGAAGCAGGTTCAAAGAGATTACCAGGAAACTAAAAACTCTATCGAAAGCTGGCATAACAGCTTGAAAGAAATCAAGGATAGATTATCTGAACTGGAGGGCAGATTTGTAATATGGGAGCATGAAATGAAAAACTTCTTAAAAATAACAAAAAACCAAACAGCAACAATACAAAAGCTAGAAGAAGATAAGAGGATCTATAACTTAAGAATTAAGAACATAAGAGAAGAAGTGGGGACACAAACAAATGAACTACAAAAGCTATTCACAGAAATAATCCAAGAGAATTTCCCTAATTTAGCAAATAGTAAAGATACTCAGATATATGAGGCATACAGGACTCCAGCCATCTACAACCCAAACAGAGCTATACTCAGGCATATAATAATCAAAATTCCAGAAATCCAATATAAGAACAGAATATTAAAAGCTGTCCAAGAAAAGAAACAGATCACTTTCAAGGGAACACCCATCAGAATTACAGCAGATTTCTCGCCACAAACTATCAAATCACGAAGAGCATGGGGGGAAATAAGCTTTGAAAGATAATAACCTGCTGCCAAGATTGATATATCCTGCAGAACTGTCCCTAGAAATTGATGGAAGAACAACGTGCTTCCAGGATAAAGAGGAACTAGGGGAATTTGCAACCACCAATTCAACTCTACAGAGAATACTGCAGGATATTCTTTTTTTTTTTTTTTTGTCTTTTTCATTTTTATTGGTACCAGGGATCGAACTCATGACTGCCTGCTTGCAACACAGGCGCTTATGCCGCTGAGCTAAATCCCCAGCCCCACTGCAGGATATTCTAAAAAAGGAAAATACCAAGATTCCAGAAACAGCGGCAGAGAGGCCACAATGAATGGAGCAGAAAGCGAAATGAAGAAGACAAACTGACAACAAACAACAGAAAACCATCTCAACAGAAATGAGGCAGAGAAGATTGGATGGTAGGAACAGCTATTTTGGAGAAAACAAGACATAATAGCTAGTGCTGATTTAGTATCATCTTGTTTTGAAGTCCCATCAAGCTTTTATTCTTCTGTCTCCATCAGTCTTAACAGGTTGTATCTTATTGGATTTTATTATATGTGATAATATAAGCAAAAACTTTTATAGACAAGGAGATTATACAGAAACCACTGTTCATTTTCTGATAGTTGGTTCTAAATACCCCATAATACTGTCATTCTCTTGAATGGTTTTACATTGTCTTGATAGTTTGGTGCTACAGTATATGAAGTTGTTCTCAAAGGTTTCAAGGAAAGAGATACTATGGTAACTACTTTTATGTCAGGATATCTTGTGGTGAAACGTTATTTTGCTTAAATGGTTTTGCTTTGACCTGCACTGTTTTGTTGTTATGCCCTCTTTTATCTCAATCTCCTTTTTTAAATTATTTACTTTTTTTATTTTTATCTTTTTAATTAAGGGAAAAATAAATAAAGTATAGCAGGATACATTATAGTAACCCACTTTGACTTCCTATTAAGTTGATTTGAAACCCTGTATTGCCCTCATCATCTTGTTTTGACTGATTTTTCCCTGTTCTGCTTTGCTTGATAATACCAAGTTCAAAAGTGTAGGCAACAACTGTAAAGACAATAAGATTCATTATGATGTCCATTCTGTTTGACTATTATCTTCTTTTAAAGTCCTGTAATGTCGCCAATGTTTTGGTTTTATTCTTTACTGTTTTGTTCAATTTTATTATAACTGATGATATTAGGCAATTCTTTTTAAGATAGCAAGAGGCATTATGGTAACCATTGTTGATCACCTTGCATTTTGTTTTTACATTATGTATTATGTCCATCCTTTTGATTTGACTGACTCTGTTCTGCTATGTCACATTTGGTTTTACTCTTTTCAAAAAAAAGTAATATGAACTGTGGGAGTAATAAAACCCAAAACGTATAATTGTCATTGTACAAAGGAAAGGAAAAGAAAGTGCTCTGAAGGATATAACTGCATATAAATTTAGTGTATAAAATAGATAACCATATTACTGAGGTTTTTTGTTTGTTTGTTTGTTTTGGTTTTTTTTTTTTTTTTGTCTTTTTCGTTTTTATCGGTACCGGGGATCGAACTCACGACTGCCTGCTTGCAAGGCAGGCGCTTATGCCGCTGAGCTAAACCTCCAGCCCCCATATTACTGAGTTTTGTTGGATCATTGAACAGAACTGTTTGCACTCTCACTGTTTGAAGGTCCACTTTATATGCTTTAATTTTGTAACTTGAACAAATATTTCTAAGATAACAATATGTAATCTATTAACTAGTGATTTCCTACTGTTTATTCTTTCTGAAATTCTGTATAACTTGTACCCTTTTTCTGTAAAAAGAGTCCCAAGCATCTTAGTTTTTTGATGCAAGAAAGTGTATAAATATTGAACATCTGAGAAATCTCAGTTCAAATACACTGAATCAAAGTACAGAACAGAAACTAGGTCTTCTGAATTTCTAGATCATGTTCACATGCAAGTGATTCATATTAAAGACATATACTTTTATACTTTCATGTAAAACCAAGAATTATTGTCCTCTTTTTGTAATACTTAATAGAAACCTTAAATCAATGATTATCAGATTTCAGTATGAATTTTAAAAAATCATGTGAAAACTGTTAAAATGCAAGTCTTTAAAACCATGTTACACATTAATGGTTTGCAGAGTTGAGAAAGAGCCCAAAAAGTTGCATTTTTAATGAGCACCTTTAATTATTCTGATATAACTGGTTACAGATCTATGTTGTAAAATATACTGCCTTAAACACAGCATAAAAACTGGTCCATTCATTTAATAAAATGAAAACTTAAATTATTTCACTTTTCAAGTATTCTTCAGTAATGACATTTTTAAGTGTCTGAGAGGAAGAGCTTGGTAAGATACCATACTTAAGAGTTACTCTGATCAGACATTATAAGGCTTTTTAAACTGCTCCTCAGGTCCAAGTTCTCAAGCAAAGCAGTTACAAATGAGTAATGAGTGATTTCTAATAACTTCATGAGGCTGAATTAATGCCATTAAGATACAGTGAAATTTAAAGGCAAAAAGTAAGGCAAAAGAAAGAAATGCTTGCTGGCACATGTCTGTATTCCCAACGTTCTGGGAGGCCTTTGAGCAGGGGCAGTGCTTAGGGTGGGCATTGATGACACTGGAGGCCCGATTGGAATTTTCTTCCTGCATAGACCAGAAGGGAGGGGAGTTGCAATTAAGGCTGAGGAAGCAGCAGGAAGTGGTGAGTGTTCCTGCTGTGGCCTTCCGCCATGTTAGACCACTGCCATAACCGTACAGTAATTTATTCTAGGGCAAAACTCATTCATTCCCGACTTTTTATTGTTAGGAAAAGGGCTAAGTCTCTCTCTTACCACTTCCTGCTGAAAGAGGGCACTGTATTGGGGTTCAGGAAGGTTGATAGGATGAAGGTTGATGCCCATGTAGAAGCTGGTACCAGATGTTTCAACCAGGACAAGGAATTAATAATCATTGGTGAATGCTCACATCCTAGATTAGAAAAACAAAGAGATAAGGTGCTATGAGGAGGCAGGCCACTATCATATTTAAGGATCCAGGAGAGATAGAAGGAAAGGTGTCTTTGACTTAAATATGGCATTCCATCAGGGCCACAGTGAGATAGAATCTGAAAAAATAAGTGTGGGGTTGGAAGGAGTGAAGTTATAAGAGGTGATTATTTTCCCCATCTGAAAGGATAAAAATTAAAAGTGTAGGTAGGTAGGTCTCGTCTTTGGTCCAGGATTTGAGCTAGAAAGAATAAGAAGCATGAGAAATACAAGGTCTGATGATTGAATCATATTTGGCAAATTACAGAGTAGGCGGGGAGGCCATGGCTGTGTCACTATAAGGGAAATAAGAGCCTAGACCCACAGGGATCTTATGTTTAAATAGCTAAGGGTAGAGAGAACATGAAGACAATTTTATGCATGATGTGGGAGTCTTTAGGAAAGACTGTCAAGAGTCCTGCTGTAAAAAAAAATTAATAGAATGTAAGGGATCAGGAACCAAATTGGATAACAAAACATGACTTAGCCTGAGAGTTGTGGCTGTGAGGCCTTGGTGAGGTGGAGATGAGTGGGTAAAAGGATGGTTGGATCTAGGGCTGGGAGGGCACCGCTTAGCCTGAGTGATGTGAAACCAGGATGGCAGTCTAGCAACTTTGACCGCTGTTTGCCAAGAAGACCAGGTATGGGCCGTTCCGCCTTGGTTGTAGTCCTTGCGATGATTTCATGTAACAGGACTTTAGTAAGTATATCAGCAGTCTCCCTGGTTGTGGGAAAGGCTTTTATGTATCCTGAAAAAGTACAAAGGTGAGAAGATATTTGAGAGTTTTGTGGCAGAGCATGTGTATAAAAATCTACCTGCCAGTCCTGACCAGGGGTGTGTCCATGAAATTGATGAATAGGAAAGGAAGGGGAGGAGTGCTATGTGTCCCTGGAGAGAGGTTATACTATAGCGATGACAGGTGTAAGTTGTTGAGACCTCAGTGTCTGGGTGAATCTACATAAACATAAAGGAATCCTGGCAATTAGGGTGTGGGAGGGTGGTAAAAAAGGCATCTTTAAGATTTCTGACTGTGAATTGAGTGGTGGAGGGAAGGATATGAGAGAGCATGGTATAAGGATTTGGCACCATTGGGTGGATTGGGGGTAACAGCGTTATTGATTACCCTAAGGTCCTGCACTAGACAATAAGACCCATCAGGCTTGTGTACCAGGAGAATGGGAGTATTATGTGGTGAATGGGTAGGTTTAAGAAAACCATTGTCTAAAAGGTGCTTGATGTTTGGGAGCCATGGGATTTTGGGGAATTCAAGGAAAAGTTGAAGGGTCCCTGAGACAAGTTAAAATAGGCATGGCATGGGCAGCGCAGGTGGGATTGAGGTATCTCAAACTATGGGATTGACTGGAAAAGAAGGGAGGGGAGGGAATGGCTTTTGGCACACTGTGAGAGTGTCTGGAGCACTGGAGCTGTGGGGAGGAAGAAGGTAAAGAAGTTAAGCTTTTGAAGAAGATTTCTACCTAAAAGGGATGTGGGACATGTTGGAATTGCTAGGAAGCTATGGGTAATGATGAGAGTCTGGAACCTGCTTGGAATAGGCCCTGTCTGCAATGGCTGCATAGGTTAGTCATCTACACCCACTACAGAGACTGATTACAAGGGCCTGAAAACTCACGAAGAAACACTATATATGGCCTCTATGTCCACAAGTACAGCTAATGTCTTACCTGAGACTTCCAGTGGGACTTGGGCTCTGAGAAGGACATCTTAATGGAGGACTGTGAACCCCCAGCCCCATAAGTCTTCAGCAGCAAGTCTGAGTAGACAAGTCAGCGATGAATCTGGTGGTCATGAGATCTCCTATGAGGGCAAGGAGTAAGAGGATGGCTTACCTACTCCCTGGTGGTTAGGACAGCAGCTCTTCCAATGGCCCTTGAGATTGCAGTAGAGGCAAGGCCCCAGAGGAATGCCAGGTTGGGGAACTTTCTTGCTCAATGTCCTCCTTTGTTGCACTTGAAGCATGGCCTAGGAGGGGCTCAGGCAGCTCCATCTCATCTTGGTTTACCTGTGTCAGAGCTCCAAGTGTCACTGCTAAAAGATCAGATTGTAATTTTTTCTTTTGATTTCTATCTCTGTTTTTGAAAACACGAAAAGCCGTTAAAAACACATTATTAAGAAGGTCTCCCTATGGGGTGTGAGGGCCAAGTTTAGCCTTTTGTCTTAGGATTTGGCCCACAGTGGAAGGGATCTGTCTCCTCCATGGTCACAAGACATCTGGTTTTCTGTGCTGGCTATTTTGAGGCCCTAGCCCTGTCTGGCTGCCCATAACATTTTTAACTGACCTAGCTGCCCGTAGCATTTTTCTCTGAAGAAGTAACCCAAACTGCCATGAGGGTTAATGGGCAGAGACTGATCTGGCTTTTTCAGGCTGAAGGGAGTTGAAGTTGTCAAATGGTAGTCAGCGGTACTCTGCAGAGCTTTTAAGTAGTGGCCCTCAGTAGACAGCAGGCATTTTCACCTTGGGTAGGTGCACAGCTTTAAGTCTAAAGGAGACAAAGGCAAAGAATCAAGTATGCAGGAGTCAAATAATAGAATCAAAAGGGTATTTATGAGTATAGTTTTAGTAATGGCTTCCCATACGGAGGATAAGAATAAGGTCCAGGGAATTTTAGAAACTGAGATGTCATTCACTTGTCATGCACACATTTAGGTTTTACAGTTTTATAAGTACCTCCTGTGCTGTTAGAATATCTAATGCCATCTGATTTTTGGAGAGTGGCCCATTTTATTAATTTTAGAGAGTTGAGCTGCGGTGTCATTTAATGCTTGTTGGGTATAGTTAATTATGGCCCCAGTATGTGTCATATAACCTACTTCTGGAAAAGATCTAGTGGATCTCAGTAAAAAGAATCTAAATATACATTACATAAGTTTTTGTTTAAAAATTATCATTTGACTGGTGATCTCGTGTTGGTCTGACCTGAATCTCCTGGCTGGAGCACAAAAAAAGGCAGATGTCTGGATCTGAAAGAAAATACTGGTCATCATAAACAATCCCAGTTTTATATTTGAAAGCATGAATATACCATCAGATCAGCAACAATAAATTGTCCCCACCATAGGAACTTTAGTTGGAGTATCTCCCATAAGGCTATGGAGATTATTGGGACTTCCGATTAATGAACAAGAGCTGATTAAATTTACCAGGTGGCCACTTTCTTATTCATCATTGAAGTCCTGTCCAGTGTCTCCTCACCCCAAGGGATTTTGTTTAACCAATTTTATCATCATTTATGCCATCTGGCAACCTAGGTGGAAGCATGCTTTTTAAATCTATAACCCAAGTAAACCTTGATTAAATGATCTGAAAATGTAAAAGAGGAGGAAAAAAGATTGTTGAGCTCAATTAAAAAGGAACAGCTGTTTCTGGAGCAGGCAAATGGACAAACATGGACAGATGATCTGTACAGTATAGAGTGCACTCATATATTTGGCCAATTTGAACTGTAATAAATGGACTAGTGTGAACCTTTTTGTAAATTAATTAATAGAAATCTCTTGAAATAAGAATACCAGAAAAGGAAGCTAATTTATGACTAATCTGAGATAGCTCAGAGAGGGAAAAAGGAACATGAATATGAACTTGTTGGGAGCCGCAGCCCCGAGCCCGGTCGCCTCACTTGGCGGACGTGAGGCCTGTAGTAAAGAGTAAAGCCTGAGGTAGATTACCCCTCCCATCGAGCACGTTAGTTTCCTGCTTACTGCGTAAGCAACCCGCTCAACAATATAGTCTGCCTGGCAACTGATGATGTTAGCCAATCAGCTTGCCTTGCTCACTTTAACATGATTGGACACTGTATCCGTATATATACTGGTGCCACCCCTGGGGGGGAAGAAGAAGCCCAAAAGTAAAAGCCCAGAAGGAGCCGCGGGGAGCGGACCAAAGGAGGCTTCGGCTGGGAGCGATCCCAGGGCAGGCTGTACGGAGAAGGAAAATAAAAGAAAAGGTTGTCCACTGCCAGACTTTGTCATGTGTCCTTCCTGCCGGCCGGGAGCGGACATCGACATTTGGAGGCCTGCACGGGGACTGATCACCCCCGAGACGTGACAGCGGACAACGCTCCAGTACAGAGCTGCGAGACAGGTGAGTTGGGGATAAGCCTGGGCTCTGGGTGGCGCGCACCTACAGGGCTTTTAGACTCCCCTCAGGCTCACGCGTAAGTGGCGGATTCTTTGGGCCTCACGCGGTGAGTAACATATTAAAAGATGGGAAACATGCTAGGTAGCAACACTAAGAGCGAGGGTGGTTGTGGAGAAAGCTCTCAAGAGCTTACAAAAGTACGCAGGGTATTTGAGCAGGCCCAGTCGGGGAGCTCCCGAGAGGGGCCCGTCAAGGGGAACAAAGATGCTAAGGAGAAGGACGGGGCTCTAGCCTCGGAGTCGTCTGACTCCGAGGACGAGGGAAAGTTGAATGGCAAGGAGGCCAAAGAGACCAGCTGTCAGGAGCCTAAGTCGCTCGATAAGGAGTCGCAGGGTTCTTTCCCAGTAATTCAGGGTACCACAGAGCCATTTGTTGACTTTGTGGCCCGAATGCAAGATGCTGCCGATAAGATATTTTCTGATCCGGGAGTGGCTCGACCGCTGGTAAGGCAGCTGATTTTTGAGCAATGTACAAAGGAGTGCAAGGCAGCGATAGCTCCTCATAAGAACAAGGACCTCAACGCCTGGATTAGGATATGTAGAGAGATAGGGGGGCCGCTCTCCAACTCGGGAGTGGCTGCTCTCCTGGCCGCGGCTGTACAGCAGAGGGGACCTCGCGGGTTAGAAGGGGAATGTAAGGCTAAAGGGTGTTTTGCCTGCGGGGAGCCAGGACACATTAAACGTCATTGCCCAAACAATGCAGATGCTAGGCCTCGCCCTAGGAATGAAGAACCATATGTTTGTGGGCGATGCAAGAGGGGATCACACAAAGCTGAGGAGTGTAGGTCGGTCTTTGATGCTCAGGGCAACCGTATTTGTGGACGAGATGCTAGAGGGCCAAAAAACGGCCAGAGGGGGCCCCCTTCACAGGCGGGCCCCCGCCCCAGAGACAGGACAGCTCAGGATGGCAGCCTTCAACAAGGGCCACCCCTGGGTCAGCAGGTGTGGACCTCAGTGTCGCCTCCAGACTTATATTAGTGCCTGATATGGGTGTTCGAGTGCTACAGACTAGTCTACAGCCCACAGCGGTGATTTGGCAGAAAGGACCATTACTGTGGATACACCCTAAGGTCTCACCTGCAAAAGTCATAGAGCATTACCCGGAGGCAGTCGCTTCATTGGCCCTTGAAGCGCATGATAGAGCTGTCCAACATTTTGGCTCAGGACCACAAGCCATCCGAGTACCCTATACCGCCAGCCAGATCAAGACCCTGGCTGCCTGCATAGATACATGGGCCATTCTGAGATGTGTTTTCCATGGGGATATAAACAATCAATACCCTAAAGACCCTATCTTGTCATTTGTCACTCAGCACCCTATAATTTTCCCAAAGGTTACTGCCTCTGAGCCATTAGTCCCAGCAACTACAATATACACAGATGGCTCCAAGACGGGGATAGGCGCCTATGTGATCCTAGGCAAGCCCCCAGTTACCATACAATTTGAACCTGATCAGCCTCAGGTGGTGGAACTGCAGATCGTTAAAATGATTCTTGAACGGTTCTCAGAAGCCATTAATATTGTCTCCGATTCTAGGTATGTGGTCAATGCTATGCAAGTGCTTGAGACTGCCGGTTTAATTAGATCCACTTCCACAGTGGCTGGGCTGTTCCTGTCTATCCAGACATTGCTTCAGAACAGACACCATAAGGTCTTCACCACCCACATAAGAGCACATACATCCCTGCCGGGGCCTATGGCACAGGGGAATGCGGCTGCTGACACTGCCACTCGCCCGTTATGGATTTTTACCTTACTAACACCAATCGAGCGAGCCCGTGCCTTCCATGATAAGTTTCATGTCAATGCCAGGACACTAGCAAACCATTTCCATGTTTCCAGAGCAGATGCACGAGATATCGTGCGACTATGTGACTCCTGTGCCACATACAAACCTGCCATACCGATGGGAGTAAACCCTCGAGGTTTGATCCCTGGTGATGTTTGGCAGATGGACATCACACATATACAGGAGTTTGGGACTCTTAAATATGTTCATGTTTCCACAGACACCTGTTCTCACGTCATATTCGCAACAGCAGAAACAGGTGAAAAAGTGTCTAATGTGATCAATCATTGCGTGGCGGCTTGGGCCGCATGGGGCAAACCAAAAATATTAAAAACTGATAATGGACCAGCCTATATAGGCAAAGCCTTCAATGAGTTCTGCAAAATGATGGAGGTTCAATTAAAACATGGTATCCCATACAATCCCCAAGGTCAAGAAATCATTGAGAGGGCTCATAGAAGCCTCAAAAAAATTTTACAAAAACAAAAAGGGGGAGTAGGCCAAGGCCTGGCCCCAAAGGCACGATTATCCATGGCACTATTCACATACAATTTTTTAAATTTAAATAATGATAATTGCTCCCCAGCCGTGGAGCACTGCAACCCTTCCCCCAACCATAAAGGGTGGGTGAAGTGGAAAGATGTCCTGACAGGACAATGGATGGGCCCGGATCCGGTAATCAGCTGGAGCCGAGGCGCGGTTTGTGTTTTCCCACAGGAACCGGGACGAGAACCACTGTGGGTACCGGAGAGACTGACACGGGCAACAAAGCCCTCGACTAAAGATCAGACCTGCCCTACTGGAGATCCATCACAGACCAACCAACAAGATGAATAGAAATAGCGGTAGCCCAAAATGGACAAAAAGATCCTCAGGCATATGCATGGCTCGCTCGCCTAGCCTACGACCGAGTCTAGGGGCGGTGAGCTTCCCACACTCCTCCTCTAAAAAATTATGACATAGCTGGGTAGGAGAGTCAATGACGGGTAAGAGCGTACTCCCCCGGTGCGACTCAACCTAAGCCAGGCCCTACCCCATCCTGCACGTAAGCCGCTGGACTGTTAGATGCTGCCCAGGTCTAAATTTCTCTCCGAGGGGATTTCTTTACGGAGAGGAAATGAGTGCAAGCTTGTGTGCATCCAGGTTCCGTCCAGTTTGTGCCTGGCCCTAGAAAAAGGACGAGGGCCTCAGGGCCTTGACGGACCATGGGACGGCCGACCAGGGTCTAAGCCAAGGACCTACGGTGGGCCTACACATAGGGCATAAGCCTCTGCACCCAGTCCAGGAAGGGCTACGATGCGCACATTCATAAAAAATAAAAAAGGGGGAGATGTTGGGAGCCGCAGCCCCGAGCCCGGTCGCCTCACTTGGCGGACGTGAGGCCTGTAGTAAAGAGTAAAGCCTGAGGTAGATTACCCCTCCCATCGAGCACGTTAGTTTCCTGCTTACTGCGTAAGCAACCCGCTCAACAATATAGTCTGCCTGGCAACTGATGATGTTAGCCAATCAGCTTGCCTTGCTCACTTTAACATGATTGGACACTGTATCCGTATATATACTGGTGCCACCCCTGGGGGGGAAGAAGAAGCCCAAAAGTAAAAAAGCCCAGAAGGAGCCGCGGGGAGCGGACCAAAGGAGGCTTCGGCTGGGAGCGATCCCAGGGCAGGCTGTACGGAGAAGAAAAATAAAAGAAAAGGTTGTCCACTGCCAGACTTTGTCGTGTGTCCTTCCTGCTGGCCGGGAGCGGACATCGACATGAACTAATCCCTCTGGACCAGCCTGTAGATGGCTGCTGCTGGTCCCATGATGAGGGACCGCAAGAGGGCGACCTTTGACCCTGCGACCCTTCACAAGATGGCGGCGTGCTGTCATGTGGAGGAGGGCCCCAAGATGGCGGCTGTCCTCCACAGGAGCTGCACAGCAAGATGGCTGCTGAGAACTATGTGGCTTGCTGGAATGCTGGAATGCACGAAACCGAGTATGGTGGGCTAGCGGGGAAAATGGCAACACAGGGGTAGGGGACAAAGAACCGTCTGACAGGAGAGATGGCTCCAGTGGAGGGGACAGAAATTGGAGACTGGGGAGAGGAACTAAGGGGAGGATCGCAGGGAGCACAGTGATGAACCTCCAAGAACCACAAGCTAAAATCAACCTCTTCTCTTTGTAAAGTACTCAGCCTTGGGTGTTGCAGTGTAGCAACACAAAAAGTCTACATCATAAATCTACAAACAGTGAAAAGCAAAAGAATATTTAAAGAAATAAAAAAGTTATGGCAGATAAATAAAAGCATACTTACCAGATAAAAATGGATTTTTTTTTTTGGTCTTTTTCGTTTTTATCGGTACCAGGGATCGAACTCACGACTGCCTGCTTGCAAGGCAGGCGCTTATGCCATTGAGTTAAACACCCAGCCCCCATAAAAATGGATTTTTAAAGAGTCCATAAATGCCAAACAGCAGCAGAACAAGGAGAATTAGACATGTTTGCCTTAAGGGATCTGGAAGAAAAAGAGAAAGACTTAAGTCATATGCCACCAATGAGATACTGCAGCTAAATGAAATGCAAACATCAGGTTACTGACCATCATACTTTATCACGCGCGGTTTTGGAAGCTGGCAGTCTTGTGTACAACTGCGTGGTTTCCTCTCAGCATCCTCTTCCTCAAAACTTTATGGAGCCACATAGGCTTCTGTCCAGTATTCCCACTCAATGCAGCTTAACTTGTAAGGGAATACACACACCCATGCAAAAAGATGGATGATACTTTTGTTTTTTGAGACAGGATCCCACTATGTAGGAGCTGCCCCTGAACTCGGACCATGTAGCCCAGACTGGTCTCAAACTCCTGGTGATTCTCCTGCTTTAGCCTCCTGAATGCTGGGAAACAGGATAGGTGATTTTAGAAAAGTCATTTATAAAAGTTTAAATGTAGGACTACGACATCCTTTCAGTTGTTCTCAAATCAGCTTACCATTTGTTTTTTGTGTTAATGTTTGAGTTTTCAGAAAACCCTCTGCAAAACCAGTTTTAAATGCATCTTGGTGACCTTCAGGTATTTTTTCTGTTTTTGTGAGTCTGTCCAAACTCTCAGTATGTGATCCTCTGTCCCTCAAAAGAAACCTCTAAATGCATTAAATAACACAACAATATTTATTGGTCAACTGTACAGACAGTAATAATCCCCATTTATATCATGACCACCCACTAAAACTTAATTGAAAGTCTAAAATTTCATTTGTATTGCCAATGTGAACAGATAAGATTCAACATCAGATTAATTAATCAACTGACCAGGATACTAATCCTAGACCCTACATGCACACAAATCAATTATTAACATAAAAAAAGTGTCATTACTCTCTGCCCTGCGCTATACTGAAAACACTATGTCACATAATGCTTAGGCCTTTAATGGCCTGATAGTCATCCCAGCCGGCATACATTCATACTATACATCTCTGCAAAGGGAAAAATTTCACTACATTACTAAGATTAAAATACTACCCTGCGTGGCTAGACGTAGTGGCACATGTCTGTAATCCCAACACTCGGGAGGCTGACGTAGGGGGATCATTGTGAGTTCGAGGCTAGCCTGGACTACGAAGTGAGCTCAAGTACAGCCTGAACTGCACAGCCAAATGCTGTCTCAAACAGACAAAAAAAATAAGGGATGGGGATTTAGCTCAGTGGTATAAGTGCCTCCCTAGCAAGTATGAGGTCATGAGTCCAATCTCCAGTACAACAAACAAACACAAAAAACTGCCTTGCACATACCAAGCCTAGTTCTAAAGATGATTAAGTCATTGATGTTAAGGTTTCCAGTCTGCTAGGAAAAAGTACAAAAATATTTTTTAAAAAATGATTTCTGGTATCATTAGAAATACTAGTATGTAGCAAAAGAAATGCTATATATGGAGCACCGCAAAGACCTTATAGAGAATGGATACAGAAACCACACAGAGGAAAAACCTGATAGAGCCAGGAAACAGTACCCAGGAACTGTGTGTAATTTGACCTGTCCTGGAGGTCAAAGGCAGAGGACAGGGAAGAGACTGAGTGGCACACTGGAAATGACACACACAGAAAAGGCCAGTAGAGGCCAAACAACAAAATGCCCTGGTCACCAGCCTGAGCTGTGCCATCCTTTTATTATTGAACTTTGTTTTGTTTTTTCCTTTTTGGAGGTTTACTTTGTTGAACCCGTGGCCCTGTGTACGGCAGAAGCACTGTACCACTGGGCTACATGCCTAGACTCGAGATTATTTAGAGAGACTGATGGGTGAGTCTGGAGGCAAGACAAGCATAGCAAGACTGGAGGGAAGAGGATTAAGTTAATATTAGAGTAAACCAGGCACGAAACGGTTACAGCACATGAAAGGCGTAGAACTAGAAATAAATGCAAAGATTGAAGAAATATTTAAGAGGTTAGATCACAGTGATTAATAAATGTGAAAGGGAGGAAGGACACACAAACTTTGACTGACCGCAGGGTTACTAACTTCATCTACACAAGGTTGCCAGCTGTGTCTATACGAGGTATACACAAGCATGTAGAGGTTGGTAGGAAAAATAAAATCGGCAGCTGTGTAACAAGCAAGCAGAGACAAGCCTGTACTCAGGGAGTTATAACAGGTATGATGATTACATAAGTCATTTGTTTCTTATCAGTAAATACAAAGAGAAAAAATTAATCAGCAAAATCAAATATTGACTGACCTCACTGTATTAATAATTTGAAAATTGCTGCTTTCTGAAATGTACAAAAGTCTAATTATCTTCTCAAAGGATGGTGCTACATTCTGTGTTTCTGCTCATCTTTCAGAGGTGGACTACAGACGTCATGTCCTTGATTTCAAAGTTTTAAAATCCTGAGACTATATAAAAACTAAACAAAACAGTATTGTTTTCTTTGTAAGTTGCTAACAGAAATTAAAATGCTTAATTAGGACTGTATAAAGTCTGACAGCATACGTGAATATCTTAGTTTATCTTGTTTTTTATAGTTTTTTTGGCAAACACTGATACCCTTTACATTTTTTTTCTATCACCCTTTTTTGCAAAAAAGAACTAAATATTTTATTTCATGTTCATAGTGGAAGAGTAAGTAGAGCTATTTCACAGTATAATTTAGAAATCAGGACCATAACTCTGATAAATTTTTTTCTGGTCTTTTATTCTTTTTTCTTTTCTGGCACCAAGAATCATTCTGATAAACTTTGACACTTTTCCCAAAACATGTTAGGTCCTTAAAAGGAAGTAAATCCAGAAGTAATGTGTTATTTTTTTGGTAATTACAAAATATTTTTTAAAAAGTATCAAAAATCAGTGTTTCCTAATTCCTCAAAGCTTAATCCAGCTTGCCCACAGTAACCACTGTTAAAACTTCCATGACTATTTTTCTATGCTTGCAAAACATGTGTATGCTTTCTATAAAAATTATTCAGAAATAAAACAACTTTGAGGCTAGGGATATAGCTCAGTGGCACAGCACCTTCCCAGTATCAGAAAAAGAAAAAAAAGTAACTTCGTACAACTGCCTTCTTTCCTTAATAGTATACCATAGATATATGTCAGAATAGGACAGATAGTACATTCCATTTAAATGCCACTTAAAAGTTTTCTGATTTATCTGACTACCACGTGTTCAAACATTTCTCAGTTATGGACATTATCCTTTTATAATTTTCTTTGGTCTGAAGATTACACCCAGGGCCTCACGTATGCCAAGCACATGCTCTGCCAAGGAGCTGCTATTTCAGCCTCCACGAGCTTTTTATTGCTAAAAATAACATTGCAGTGAACATTCTTTTTTTTATTTAGAGAATACTTTATTAGTTTCTGTAATCAAACTCACGTAGATGAGACCTTACGCATTTAATACAGTGCGTTACCCTGTACAAATGGGAAAAAATTAAGTTTAACGTTTCTAGACTAATATGGCTGTTAATTTCTGTACAATGCCAACTCAACACAGTAAACTGGGATGCCTTTTCCAAAGCTGACAGCACAGTTAAAGTTTCCAAAAATTCAAATTATATATATATGTGTGTATATATATATTTATATAAAAAGACAAATAATAGCAGTAATCAGCTGGAAAGAAAACATTCTAGAGGAACATCATTTAAAATGGCTCTGATAAAGCTCGGTCACTACTACGCATCATAAAGCAGGTAGGAGATATTTTACATTCTGCAGTGAACATTCTTATACATACATCCTTCAACACAGGCAGAAAAAATTACTAGAAGTGACACACTAAGACCTGGCCTTCGAAGAAACTGTTATTTTATGTGCCTACTAATGAGTGAGTGCCTTGTCTTTATACCTTCACCAATACTAAGTAATAAGCCCTTTTTAATTTACACAAATTTGGCAAAAAAAAAATTAGTGTCTTAGAAACTCCAGATTAAAACTCTAGGAAAGTTTTAAAAAGATTCTTTTGTATTTTTACTTACTATTTTTCTTAATTGACCATTTATGTCCTTTGCACACTTCACATTTTTATGTCTTCGTAGACTATAGATGTCACAGATAGTAATCTTTTATTTATACAGGGCATATATTTTATATATACAGCATGTATGTGTGTATATTTAAAGAAGTATACTGTAGAGGCTGGGGATTTAGCTCAGCGGCATAAGCGCCTGCCTTGCAAGCAGGCAGTCGTGAGTTCAATCCCCGGTACCGATAAAAATGAAAAAAGACAAAAAAAAAGAAGTATACTGTAAACACATTTTAATTATGTCCTTGTCTTTCAATTATGTGATATAAGAATGTATATGTTAATGTAACCATACTGTTTTGTTTCGTTTTGGCGACAGGGTCTCGCTATGCAGTTCAGGCTGGCCTTGAACTCACTTTGTAGCCCAGGCTGGTCTCGAACTCACAACTATCCTCCTGCCTCAACCTCCCCAGTGCTGGGATGACAGGCATGAGGCACCACACCCTGCGTAACCATACTTTTTAATATGTAATGTTTTATCCATGTTTGTCTTCATTAACAAGAGTCCCACCCTCAAACTAAGATTTTTATTTATTTATTGCCTTCAGAACTTTATAATTTGGAATTTGTATTTGGCAAAATGTAAAATAAGAACCTGACTAGTTTTTTTCCCAAATGGTTAGCCAGCTAATCTAACACATCTATGATAATGTACACTTGTTCACTGATTCAAATTCTGAATTTTTTTACGTTGACAGAGACCAGCACCAGTTTAAATTCTGTTGTTTTACAGTTATTCATGATACTATCCTACTGATTTACACTGCTAAAAAATACATAACTTCCCAATTTCTGTAAGTCTTTAGAGATGTTACTGGGAGCATGCTAACTTTATAAATTTGGACATAAATGGATTCTGTTATAATGTCATGTCCTTGCAAACATGATTTGACATTCTCTTTGTTTTACTTCTGTTTCTCAGTAAAGCTTCAAATGCACACATGTATATGTGTATAAACATGCATTTCTTGTCAGGATAAACATTGCATTTTAAACAAACTGCTAATAAAATCTGCTAAAAGAAAGCTGTTGTTTTTATGCATTTTATTTTGTTTGAAAACAAAGTGAGCTCACTATTTGAGCAACCTTTGATTTTCTGGTAAACAATTAAACTGCTCTTTCCTTTAATTAAACAATTAAAATCTGCTCCATCCTTTAATTTATATATGACTCAATTCTTTTCTTTTTAACCATTTTATTCAGAATCCTCAAATCCTGCCTAAAAAGAAGGCACTAGACTAGTTTTTCTTACACTGATGGCAACATAACAGATGTTAAGAAATTTTAAAAGGTTTCCCTCCATTTCTAGCTTTTCTAAGTTTTCAAGAAGCATAGCAATTAAAATATATCAGACATTGAAATACTAGCATTTTTTTCCGCAATCAACAAGATGAATTAACAGATTTACCATGTAAAATTGCATCTGTATTCCTTGATTACAATTTTTTTTTTAGCACAGGTCTAGACTTGGTTTTGTCAAATTTTACTTAGGATTTCGATATTTATTAAGAAACTGACATTTGCATTCTTTTTCTCTGCTAATAATGATCAGTTTTAGTAATAGCAGCAACCTTAAAATCTAAATTGGGAAGACTATGAGGTCTTTTCATGTTGTCCCGAGTAACCGTGAACTCATGGACTGAAGTAATTATCTAACTCAGCTTCCATAGGAGCCGGACCAGTGGATGGCACATGCCATCGTGCCCAGCTATCTTTTTAGGGTTGTGTTTATTCAGCACTTGTTCAGCATAGTGTCTTACTATGTACCCCAAGCAGGCTTCAAATATTTCTGCTTTAGCCTGCCGAGCAGCTAGTCATAAACACATGTACCATACCTGGCTTACAAAAACACTCTTTTTTTTTTTTTTATAAAAACAATGTTTTAAACAACAGGAAATTTATCATTCTAGATAAAGAGTGTAACTATAAAATCACCAGAAGCACTCAGGAGGCTGAGGCAGAAGGATCATTGTGAGTTGAGGGCAGCCTGGGCAACACCAGCAAGTTTAAGGCCACCCTGCACTACATAGTGAGACCCTGTCTCAAAAAACAAGCAAAAAAATTAACTGAACTTTGGAGTAAGGAAATTTTTTTAGGTTATTATCCTTTAATCCACAGTTATTATCCTACATGTTCTTGGGTCAATTTTGCTAATTTGCAGCTAATATTTCAATATATTTTTATTGTTCAACATGGCTGGCCCGAGCATTGGTGGCACATGCCTGTGGTCCCAGCATTCAGGAGGCTGAGACAGGCGGATCACCATGAGTCTGAGGCCAGCCTGGGCTACATAAGCAGGCTCCAGGCCAGCCTGCATCACATAGTGAGACCCTGTCTCAATCAAAACAAAACAAAAAAAACCCACCTTGACCCAGCTGCATGCAGTGGTACATGCCCAGAATCCTATTTACTCAGGAGACGAGCAGAAAGACTGAAAGTGTGAAGCCAGCCTGAGCCACCTAACAAAATTCCATCTCAAAACAGGCCAATCCTACAGCAGATGTGGCTCAACTTTTAGGCTCCAGTTAGCAAAAGAGCACACTGGCGTGAGGAGTGGATGTGAGCGTGCGTGTGTTTATGGGAACCTGTCTCGGGAAATTCCTGGGCTGAGCACTGATGCCAAAGACACAAAGAGGTTAAATCATGACACACTTGGAGTGTCACCTTATTCACGGATCTACGATTTGTATCCAAATACATTCACCGCACAGTAATGTTGATTAAGGAAACTCATCTGCTGTGAGCACTGATCACGGCATTCTTGTTTACAAACAGATATGGAGGCCCTTCATGTCCCTATTTTTGGCAATCTTTCAACTGTTCATTATATCAACCAAAGCCCACTCCTACTCAGACTGGAGTTTTTTCTGATTTCCACTGGAATGAGAAGCATGTACCCCTTTCCTGACACACTGTCCTAAATTCCGTGAAGAATGAAACTTGTCTTTTTCATTCACAACTATCAATATCACTTAACAACTGTTACTAGTGCCTGGTAACCAATTAGTGAATAATGAGCATTTCCCGCTTGCGTGTTCTCCACTCATCCAGAATAGCTGTCTGCCTTCTTTTCCCCTCCCCCATCTTCAAATTGTCTTTTATTTTAAAACGATGAACAATGAACGAAAATTTGATTTTACTTTCAATTTGTCGTCACCTATTTTAATTTACTAAAACTCTTCCTGTGTTCCTCTAGACTTTTTTTTTCTCATTTTAATATTTTTTCTTTCATTTCAATGGGCTTTTGATATGAGGGCTCCTAAACAAGCGCACTTAGTCAATTATTTTGAAATAGTTTTAGGTAAATACCCAGGAGCTGGATTGACTATGGTGTTTGTCACTCACAAAGTTTATAGCTCCTATTATATATTTTCCAGATCTAAAGTAACACAACTATCTAAACTGATAAATTCCAAACACTCTTGAGTCCTACTGTTGATTGCAAATGGATGGTCATAATCACTAGCATCATTAAAACAAATCTTAAGATGTTAAGTAACCGATGTTATATTTCTCAAAATGACTACAAGTGTTGCTTCATACCTGGCTAGTACTGAAGATCTGAGCAAATCATCTGAACAGTTCTTGGATGTTGTCAAAACAAGCAAGAGCAACCTGGAGCACCAAACATAGCTAGTGACCTGGACGGAAACTGCTAAAGGCAACGTTCCTGCTTTTCCATACCAAAAAAAAAAAAAAAAAAATCACATGAAGTATTAAGAATTTTTATCAAACATTAAAAGTCACAATATGGGTTTCATAACTTTATTTTGGTCTGTGATATGACCTTGCTTTCATAAAAATATCGAAAGCATTAATTTAATAACTTTAGATCGCAGGACTCTTCATGTTACTGTCACTTGACAGAGTACTTTTTTTTTTTTGCCTTTTTCCTTTTTATCGGTACCAGGGATCGAACTCACGACTGCCTGCTTGCAAGGCAGGTGCTTATGCTGCTGAGCTAAATCCCCAGCCCCGACAGATTACTTTTACATCTGATGTATAGCTGCCAAAACTAAATTCCAATCAACAGAGGTGTAAGGGATGTATGTTTAAGTTAAAATGCCTCGGGAGGCTGAGGCAGGAGGATCACTGCGAGTTCAAGACCAACCTGGCCTACGAAGTGAGTTCAAGCTCAGCCTGAACTCCATAGCAAAACAGTGACTCAAAAAGAAAAAAAAAATTTTTAGCCAGGCATGGTGGTTCACGCCTGTAATCCCAGCACTCGGGAGGCTGAGGCAGGAGGATCGTTTGCGTTCAAGACCAGCCTGGGCTATAAAATGAACTCAAGGCCAGCCTGAACTGCATAGTGAGACCCCGTCTCAAAAAGACAAAAAAAAAAAAAAAATTTTTTTTAAACCCTAGATTAACTCTAGTCAAAGCTTCTGAAAGTTAGAAAATGATGTTTTTACTGTGCTGTCTCCCTTGAGGCTTGGAAGGAAATTGTCATGAGTTATCGTGCGCACAGGTAGTTACAGCCAGCTGACCTTTCATGAAACGTCATTACAATTTACTGCCGCAGAAAGACTTCCTCACACAGCCGGGGTGAAACTACTCACTGCCAGCAGCCTCACGCTCTGGAACCACATCCCGATGCCTGTTTGGAACAACCGATGCACTGACTGAGACAGACATGGGTTTTGGTGCCTGGAAGGCACTGACAAGATACAAGAGGAACTGTAGCCTAAAGAAAGGGAAAAGTTTGAATTGAGTAATATTTATGTTTTAAATCTCCTTTTTCTTGTAGAATGTAGCATATGTTGAAAGTTACAAATGTGCTGAATAGTGAAACCGCATTTTGAGCCTGAGGCCCAGCACTGTGGTAGGGCGTGTGCTGAGTGCGCTGCAGGCCTGTGTCTGACCCCAAAACCGCCCCCCACACACCCACTACATGTTAAAAACAACAAGCACGCACTCACTACCTGCAGATCTGTTATTCTTGATCTACAGATCAAAAGTATTATCGTATACATGAAGTCCAGGCTGGCCTCTCACCTGAGACCCTCTGCCTCCACCTCCCAGGTGCTGGATTACGGGGTGCAGTAGCACATCTGGCTCCTCGAAGCAATTTTTATTCGTACTTTTTAAAGGGGGGATTTCGCGAGGCTGGCTTCAAACTTTTGGAGATCTTCCTGCCTCACCCTCGCAAGTGCTGGGATTACAGACACGCACCACCATGCCCAACCAACACTTTTCACTAGCTGGAGGAATATACCATTAGAAGAATGGCAAAATATATGACACTATCACAGAGTGAAACACTTCCCCAACATTAAAAAATATAAACGCTCTCTGCATTCTACATTGTCCTTCCCTCCTATCACCATTTTGCTCTAAGTCACCACCGTCTCCATGTGAATTTTCACAACAGTTCTGAAGTCCCTGCTTGTGCCCTTACGTGGCTGCTTGTGGTCTAGGATTAAAGAGATCACATTTAAATCAGTCTGTTCGCTTCACTGCTCTGCTCAAAACCCCACAGTGGCTTCTCTTCTACGTTTAGGAGAAGCCAGCCCAACCAGCTGTGGCCTGCAAACTCCCCCACGCTGCTCCCCACATTCTCTGTGCTCCAGCCCCACCGTCCTCCTCCGTGCTCCTCCTGGAGCACCAAGGCTCCCCCAGGCCTCTGCACTGCCATTCAGAACACAGCTCGCTCTCTCTTGCCTTAGGTTCAGGTTCTGAAGTCCTCTTTTCATTGGCTCTTCCTACCCACCCTATATATTTCAACAGTCTTCTCCTGAAAGACATTTCCTACCCCGGTTCTCGGCTCTACTGATCTTCCTGGCACTTTGCAGTAGTACTTTACATATTTACCTAATTAACTGTATGGTTATTCTCTGTCTGTCTGACATCATTAGTTATCTGACTTTAACCACTTGGAGTCAGCACCAAACCCACGCAGGTTAAGAGCTTGGTTCCACAACACTGCCCCCGGTTCAGATGTCAGTGCCGGGTCCCAGGTTAGCCATGTTTCTGACCAACCAGTTACAAACTGGGCGTTCCCACAACCCTTCCCGGTTTGATTACTTGCTAGAATGGCTCACAGAACTCAGGAAAACACTTCAGGTTTACCAGTCTATAATACAAAACAGGAATGAACAGCCAAATGGAGAGCAATGTCAGGCGAACAGTAAAAGGGTCTCAGGTACAAGGCTCCTGCCTCCAGCCCCTCACCATCCCCGCTCCAGCTCCTTGTTAGGACTTGCTAACGAAAGCCGGGCATGGTGGTGCACACACCTGTAATCCCACCACCAGGAGGCTAAGGCAGGAGTGTCATGCTAAATTCAAGGTCAGCCTGGACCACACAGTGAGTTCAAGGTTAGCCTGAACTACACAGAGAGACTTTGTCTCAAAACAAACAAAAATAGACAAGTGGTTTCTAGTACAGCTGCAACTCCAGCGGTGCCCTCCCTGCTCTCGAGGTGTGAGAATGGAAGGTCGCGCTCTCATCACTTGGCTTTTGGTCCCCACTCCCATTCTGAGGCTGTTTAAAGTCAAGCCATCTCATTCGCTCCAACACTGATGTGATCAACAAGAGATTATGAATTAGGAGTAATTCAAGCGACTGCAATGATTTTAGAAGCTCTGTGTCGGGAAGACCACAGAGACTACAGAAATGACTACCCGTCTCCAACTGGAAAGTAAATTCCATGCAGCATAAGAATTTTTCTGTTCTTACTCAGTTTTAATTTTATTTTCAATTTTATTCAATATTAGATCCCAGCAAAACCATGCAACATTTAACAATAAACAATATTTCAGTGCTACACAAATATCTGAGTAGCTGAATAAGCTAAAAACCAAGTCTTCTAATGTTTCACTCATTTCATTCAATCCTCTAGTGACCATAAAAATTAGTCACTATTCCACTTTTCCTGTGATTTAAATATATTAAGAAGATTTTAAGATTTTTTTGTCTTGTCTTTTTGAGAAAGGGCTTTGCTACGCAGTCCAGGCTGGCCTTGAACTCCCAGCAATCCTCCTGCCTCTGCAGAATAGGGTGCTGGAATTATAGGCATGTGCCATCACACCCTGCTTTTAAAACCTTAAAGAGGGGACAACTATTTGGAAGAAAACTAGAGACAATAAGATAGATAGTGAAGATCTCCAGTGGACCTGCTTTAAAATCTGTATTTCTTTAAATTGTTTCTTTATGAACTGTTTTGTTCTGTTTTGATATGTTTAATCTTACCCTCCTTAACTTAAAAAACAAGTGTGTAAGACTGACAACCAGAGTGCTAAGTTTTCGTTGGATCATTGGGCAGAACTGTTGGCAGTGTCATGATTTGAATATCACTTTATATTTCTAAGATGACAATATGTAACTTATCAACTGCTGAATTCTGTTTATTTTTCTGTAATTCAGTATTATTTCTCCCTTTGTTTTCCTCCATATTTTTCTTTGTTTTTTTCTCTTTAAATTAAAAAAAAAAAAAACCTTAAAGAAGAAGAGTTACCACCGAAAAGTTCTCCCTTCCTGCTCTGGTACTGGTCCACCGTGTTGTCAGATGTTGGCACCTTGATAACAGACTTCCCAGCTTCCAAAACTGGGAAGCAATGAATTTCTGCACGTTATCTAAATTGCTGAGGCTAGGGCGTTCTGTTACTGATGCAGTCTAAGCTACTTCTCACTTAACAGAAGATGGCAGCAGGAACGCAGGTACAGTTAGTGGCATGTGCAGGGTCACCCGATAGCACAGGAAAGAATTCTAACCCAGGGCTTATCACTAGGCCTCTTCAAATCCGTATGTTGTTACCTGAGCAAATCAAACTATCAGACAATCTTTTTAAAATTATAACTATGTTAGTACAGAGGAGAAGGAGTATAACATTTATCCTAAAGTATGTATCTTCGGGTGATGAGAGCCAGTTAAGACTGCCAAGTACACAAACTCACCTTGCTGTCTCTATCAGTCTCACGTAGCACTAACTATCCATGCAGCTGACAGAGGAAATGGGGCACTCGATGTGAACAGGCCACGTCACACTTTCCTCAAACAATTGCTAGGACTCCTCCAGACCGTCATCTCTGTATGCAGCACATTCTCCTCCGTATGCCAGCTGATCAAGCCAGAAACATGTGTCTCTCATGAAATTTTCTCTCTATGATCACTGCCAACATGTTAGTGGGGCAGGAGTCTTTTCTGGATTCCTGCAACACCGTCCTTAATTAACACTTCCACGCTTCCCCACTCATATTTTCCACCTAGGAAGCAGTCGGAGTGATCTAGTAAAAATGAAAATCTTGCCTGTAATCCCAGCACAGGGGAGGCCGAGGCAGGAGGATCGTTGCAAGTCTGAGATCAGGTTGGGCTTCAATGTGAACTCAAGGTCAGCCTGAACTGCATAGTGAGACCTTGAATCAAAAAGATCAAAAGAGAAAAGAAAAAGAAGAAAGTCTTACCATGTTTTAAAACCTTCAGTGGTAGCCAGCGGGCTTAAAATGAAATGCAGACTCCCTAACCCTTCTTACAGTCTCATGCCTGACACTGCTGCCTTTAATCACTGCTGCTCTGGTGATACGGTCCTTGGTTTTATTCTTCCAAACTACAAAACTTTTTGCTCTCTGAGGCTCTTCTGACAGTCTGCACTCGGCCTAACTGTGCATTGTTTACTTGGCTGTTACTTATCTTTACTTCATTTCACTGATAAAAGATTCTACTTTGGCTTAGTTCTCCCACTACCCCGTACTAAGGACTCCGTTTTCTATTATCCAAGTGTCGTTGTACATCCTTGTAAAACCAGGATTCTGTCAGACTGAGGAAGAGAATCACAAATTCGAGCCCAACTTGGTCCATTTAGTGACTTAATGAGACTCTGCCATAAAATAAAAAATTTTAAAAGACTGAGGATGTAGCTCAATGCAAGGGTGGTAACTTTGATCTCCAGTACCACTAACAGGAAAACAAAGACTTTCAGTTGATTGAGGGCTGCACACATCATGGAGGATAATCTGCTTTATCAGCTCTACCGCTGTAAATGTTAATCCTTCTAAGGAACACTTTAAGTGGATTAGAAAAATTATGTCTGATCTAAAACCTTTTCTGCTACCTGATGATATCCTTAAGTAAATTTTCAAGTACATTTGGATTGGAATGGCTAGGAACTTTGGAAAATAAAAAGCTGCTTTTGAATGTAACAGTGAACACTTTTTTTTTTCGTTTTCCATCGGGAGTAATTCAGGAAAAATAAGCCTTTTAAAATACAAGCCACAGCCTGGCAAGCGTGAAGTCCTAAGTTCAGTTCCAGAACCAGATAGATCAATCAATCAAGCCACAGTATAAATCAATGCAAATGTGATCATACTATAAAAACTGCAATACTGTTTTTCCTCTTAATGACAACTTCATCCTTAATGACAATATAGAGTTCATTGGTTGTGGATTTTATAATTTGTTTAATAAATATACAAATGATTTGTTTTAGGATTTTTAAAAACTATTGTTCTAAGTTAAAAAAATGTTTTATTGTTCTTCAGTGTGATTTCTATACTTGGATGTGATGGATTCCTTTATGAGAGATGAACTTAGGAACTAAAAGGGAAGGATTTTGGAGTGAGAAATGAATTTGAATTTGAATTCACCTTGCAAGGAAAGTTAAAAAGAGAGCAGGAAACCCCTAGATTCTGAAGATGTATGAGCTAGATACACGCTTTTGGGGGTGACTCACCATTGAGTCAAAAAACGTGTACATACTGGCCGTAACGAAAGGAAGCCCAGCAGCAGCTCCCTTCAGCAGCACGTACACTACAGTCAGAAAAAGACTACCAAATACTCGTAGAATAATTGACTTTGTTTTTTCAGGCCAGTGGTCGCTAACCACTGTGGTCCATGGGCCAACTGTGGCTTTTATGAGCTTAGGATTGTCTTTTGTATTTGCATTTTTTAAAGCTTGGAAAAAACGTATTATTTTGTAATACATGAAAATTAGACAATTTGAATTTCAGTGAGTATTGTTAGAACTTAGCCACATCCTTTGTCTACACGTTATGGCTTTTTTGTGTGACCCAGTGACAGTAATTGGTAATGCAGTCCCACAAAGCCAAAAATACTTACTATGTGGATCTCTATAGAATAAAAAGAAAATATTCTTGAATGTTATTTCCAAAGAGAAAGAGAGTCATTTAATCATTTCATATTTCCTGAGGCCCCTCAATGCCTTTACAGTGCCCTGTTGCACATGAAGTGTGACAACTCCCCTGGCCCCCACCCCAAAAGCCATGATGGTGGCTACAGCATCAGCCTGATGGCAATTACTGGTATCGATTAAGAAACAAAAAGATTATGAACGTGAGTGAACCTGGTACTAATATAGAATGAGTGAAAACAAGAAAATGTGTTTTGTAGCCAGGAATGGTGGTGCATGCTTATCATCTAGCACTCGGGAGGCTGAGGCAAGAGGGTCTTTGCAAGTTGGAGACCAGCCTAGGTTACAAAGTGAGCTCAAGGCCAGCCTGAACTGCATAGCAACACTGACTCAAAAAAGACAAAAAACAAAATAAAAAACGGAAAAAGAAAATGTGTTTTGTCACATAACTACACTAAAAATATGTAACTGTAATGCCCAAATACTGTATTTTTAAGTAAGTATATTTTTATTTCATGCTATTCTTTTTAATAGGTAATGGGTTATCTTGTTGGTGGAGATGTCAAGTCTCTTCCACATATATGTGGTTATTTTGATGAAGAGATGGCTGGGAAATGTATTTGTGAAGTAGCGCTGGCTCTAGACTACCTTCATACACGCAATCATCCACAGGTAAAGACTCACTTTTCTCAAAACTATTACTTACCTGTAGAAATAATCACACTATGTATTAAATGTTTGGATATCAAATATTTACTGTAACCATTTGCCCATATTCCCAGATGAAAGTTTAATAGTAACTTGTGTGAGTATAGAAAGTCCCTTAACTCCTGTTTTGCCTCCCACATTGCTTTGAACATGAACATAATATTTCAGTGTGAAGACTTCAGTCCTTTTCTACTCTTCTGCCCTCATACAAAAGCGCCATACTGTGGAGTCCGAGCTGATTTACACTGCTTGGTTCTGTGCAAAGATAGGTTTGTTAAAGCTTAATCTTATGTTAACAGAAAAGAAATAAACACAATTTTGAACTGACTTGTGGATTGTTTTATTTAATGTGATTTATTTGTTTTAATAGAAAAATCTAACAGTGTCACAAATCATCTTAAATCATTTAACATTTTGTGGAGTCAGATGTACCAAAGAGCTGCTTTTGAAAGTTGTCTTGTTGGGCCAGGAATTTAGCTCAGCAGCCTACACACCTGCATGGCAAGTGTGAGGTCATGAGTTTGATCCCTGGTACCAAAAGAAAGAAAGAAAGAAAGAAAGTTCTCCTGTTCTTTGCAACCCCACCAATAAAAGCATTTATTTTAGAGGAAATAAACAGAATTTGCCTCTTCTGTGACTTTTTTTCCTTAGATATTTTAACATTGAACCTGGATTTTCACTGGGTGCAGTGGTGCATGCTGTCATCCAAGCACTCAAGAGGCTGAGGCAGGAGGATTGTTGTGAGTTCAAGGCCAGCCAGGCAACATAGTAAGCTCTAGGCCAGCCTGAACTACATAGCAAGAGCCTGCTACAGAAAAACAAAAACAAAAACACCCCAAAAAGTTAAAAAATAAAACTAGTCTTTTCTTTAGTTACCTAGTCACCTTTTGTTTTCCATGCAGGGATTTGTAACCAGACAATATGCTGATTTCTAATAAGGATTATATTAAACTGACAGATTTTGGTCTTTCCAAAGTGACTTTGAATAAAGGTGAGAAAAATAGTGAATATGCACCTTTTTAATGATCCTGCAACAACAAACAGCAGCAAAAATTCCTAAAACGTTAGAGGCTACATTGTTTTCTTCGTATATACTAAATGAAATTCTATATTTATTTATGGACTATATATATACAATTGTGTCATTTTCCCAAACCTGAAAAGGCCATTTCTCTGCAACAGTTTCTTAACATTCCTTTTGAGGCAACTGCTTAGTGCAAGGTGAGGAGGAGGGCAGGGTGACTGTGACTGGCCTGCCTGTCATCTGCTGCTCTCTTCCTGCTATTCCTAACCTCATGGGGGGAACTCAAAGACCTGCTGGAAAACACTGAAGACTCAGTGTGGGGGTTTTGGTCCCGCTATGCAGTTCAGGGTGGCCTACAACTCACTTTGTAGCCTAGGCTGGCCTCAAACTCCCAACCATCTTTCTGCTTCAGCCTCCAAGTGCTGGGCTAACACGCATGCACCAGCATGCCCACAAGATCTTTTCGGGCAAATATTTGCAGGTTCATTAATTAGTCTTCCAAGAACACCGGGCTGGCACAGCTGAGCATATGACTGTGAATCGGTCACTGATATCAGACCCCAGAGAGAGAGAAAGGCTCCTTGGACCCAAGGACCATAAAGTCAGGTCACAGAGATGGGCAAGGAGCCCATGACCCGGGAGAAGGCTGAGGTACCCGAGAGCTTTGAAGACAGCCGAGTTCAAGCCGGGCCCTGCCACGTGCTGTGTGACCTCTCCATGCTGCCATACTTGGCATGATGGTAACAGAACTTAGCGCTGTGGCAAGCACTGCATTACGATAGGTCAAGTGTGTCCCACAGTGCCTGGCACCCAGGAAGTGACCCCGAGCAGCTGCTGCCATTACAGGAGAAGGTTCCCAGTGGGGTGTTTGTGAAGCTCGGGGTGCACAATGGGAAAGCCGGATGGGGCGATTTGTCAGGTGGCTCTTGAGATGTGAGAGACATTTCTTCATGAAGAAGCAGGTTAGTGGTATTCAAGACAGACAAAATAGTAAATAATACGTACGACAGTGACTGAAGATGCTGTCATAAACCAGGCATAGTGTCACATGCCTGTGGTCCCAGCTACAGGGGAGGCTGAGGCAGGGGGATCACTAGAATCTGGGGCTTTGAAACCAGCCTGGGCCTGTTTCAAGAAACAAACAGAACCTATGCAGTCATCTACTTCTGTTCCACAGGTAAAATGACCAGTATTAAAGAACAGGCATTGAAGCCAGATATGGTGGCACCACCTGTAATTCTTGCACTGGGGAAGGCTGAAGCAGGAGGATCACAAGTTTGAGCCTTGCCTGGGCTACTTAAGAGATCCTGTCGCAAAAACATTCTTTGAAGGACTGCTGATATACTCAGTGTGAAGACTTTGGATTCAATCCCCAGTACAACAAAAGTCCAAAACAGAACTAAACCCTTAGCATTGGACTTGGACTAAGTCAACTGTGATGGGGTCTGTTCCCAAGTCAAAAGAAGAAACTGTTGAAAAAATAGTCCCACTTTTAGGGTCTCCTGATGCAGCTTCTTTGTAGTGCTTCGGAGCTTGTTTCTATTTGCAGTGGGGTCAAAAAACCAAACCAAAACAACAGAGGCCAGGCATGGTAGATCATACTTCTAATGCCAGTACTAGAGAAGCTGGGGCAGGAAATGGCGAGTTCAAGACCACCCTGGGCAATTTAGCAAGAACCTGTCTCAAAAAAAAAAAAAAAAAAAGTAGAAACTTGTATTTGTTCTTGCTGTGACTGTAGAAAACTAGTATGTGCTGTGATAGGGACAGAGTGAAGAGAGGGAATGAGAATTGTTCACTACTGTGTGTAAGGTTGGCCTGGATTCTAGTGATCCTCCTGCCTCAGCCTCAGCCAGGACTGCAGGCACACACCGCTGCACCTAACTTGTCATATTTTCTGTATTTCACTTCTTGTGATTTGAAGCCTACACAGACTTCAGCTCACATCTTGCACTGCTAAGGAGTCTGTAGCTTCTGTGACAGAGGCAGGTGTGGGACGCCATTGATCGTGGGGTTCTGATCAGTCACGTGCGCTGCACACAGGGCTCTGCAGGAAGCATTTGAATCCTGGCTCCTCTGGCTCAGGCACCCAACGGGCTCCTCCTCCGGCTCCTGTGCGGTGCAGCCCGGTCTCCTCCTGCAGCTGGAGCCCTGCGGGCAGAACATTGCTACCTGAGGACAGGGACTCTGGGGACCTCAGTGACTCCTGGTTGCCCTAGTACAGCATCTGTTAGGGGCGCTGGCCTTGACGCTGGCCAGAGGTTGCTGCTCAGCTGTCTCCCGCTTTCTGTGGGACTCAGGTCCCCTGATCAGCCTGTGTGGGGCACCGCTGGCACCTGCCTCTCGGAGTGCTGAGGGGTCCAAGGAGGCCGCTGGCTTGCACACCCCACTGGTAGGAAGCAGGCAGAAAAGCTGGCTGCTGGCAGGGAGGCAGGGTTCCTGCAGCAGGAGGCGCTGTGGCTGGAAAGCCTGGGGCAGGGAGGCCTGAGCAGCTGGCCCCTTGGAGCAGGCTGGCCTGCAGCCCCTGAGCCATGTGTTCTGCCCGCAGGGCTCCAGCTGCAGGAGGAGACCGGGCTGCACCGCACAGGAGCCGAAGGAGGAGCCCGTTGGGTGCCTTTTTAAAAAAAAAAAAAGATCTGCCCTCCCAGGAGTGTTCATTCTGAGCACAGGAAGCTATCAGGCTGGGCTGCGCCCTCCCCTGTGAAAGCTTAAGGCCACCTCCCCAGCGCCCTCTGTACCTCGGGCAGTGGTCCCGCAGCTCCTTCACGTGACTGTCAAAGTAGGTCCACTCGCTGCAGTGGAGCTGGCTCAGCTCCTCCAGGTTCCTCCTGCGCTTCTTCATGTTGCTCAGGACCAGGCTGATGATGTCGGCGTAGGTCGGAGTGGTCTCAGTGGTTCTCAAGGTCAAGGAGAAGCCAGGCTTGGGGCTGTGTGGACCCTGCCTTATTAGCAGCCTGAGCCTAGCGCAGGGCCTGGGGGTGCAAGGGCAGCGGGGGAAGCGCCTGTCTTTCTGGGCTTCTAGGGATGAGTCCTGCATTCTGAGCAGGCCACAGCCCCATGGCCTGCTTGGGCAGGACGAAGCTGTGGTCTCCTTGCCTGAATACGGCCCTCCCGCTGTGCCCCTGCTGATGGGAGGGGACTGGAAGGCGCCATGGCCCTGTGCCTGGACCTCCAGCTGCAGTGTCACACAGGGGAGCAGGACAGGCCCGGCTCTCCTCCGCTTCACAAGCTCCATCCCAAGCCTGCGTGTTGAAGTCTCCCTCCTGCTCTCTGTCTCTGTCTGTCTGTGGCACCCTGCCTCCACTCCTCCCCCAGGGTGAGAATCACCAGCTAGGGGCCTTCCTGTCATCCTCTGTCTCCAGGTCCTTATCTATAAAACAGGGACACATTTGGCAGGCTGGTGTGTGCCTGTGATCCCAGCACTGCGGAGGCTGAGCAGGAGGGTCATTGAGCCTAGGACCAGCCTAGGCTACATAGTGAGTCTAGCCTCAACTACAAAGGGAGACCCTGCTTCAGAAAACAAACAAACAGGGCCGGGGATACAGCTCAGGGGCACAAGCGCCTACTGGCAAGGACAAGGCCCTGAGTTCAATTCCTGGTACCAAAAACAAATCCAGGAAATTAAAAAAAGAACCAAACCAACAAGGCTATGGGATGAGCGTGGTCCTCTCCCTCCGGGTTATCAGCACATCCTGGCCGCTCTGGCACAGCCTGGAGTAGTTCTGCAGGAAGTGCACGACCAGAGGGCTGTGCCCGTGAATGTTGAAGAGGTGTGAGGTCAGCGGAGGGCTTCTGCAGGCCGGGTGAGACTGGAGGAAAGAGAGGAAAGAGAGTGGGACCAGCGTGTGTTAGGGACTCACAGGTGGGGGGGATTCAGCTCAGCAGCGTGAGCTTGTCTGGCAAGCGCAAGGTCGTGAGTCTGATCCCTGGTACCGAAAAAAAAAAAAAACCCTCAGAGGTGCCCATGTCTTCTGTCCATTAAGTCCTGTTTTAAGCACACACTCTAAAGAAATGATCAAAATAAAGGAAAATTTTAGATGTTTACTACAGGGTGTTTATTAAATGCAGGAAAAGATTTTGAATAAGCTAACATCCAAGGAAAAGATACTGATCCCTTTACCCAAAGGAACAGGAGACCACGATTGCGATATTCACAAGGATGGGCAGGTGGCTCACAGTCAGCGCTTTGCTGGCATGTGTGAGGTCCTGGGTTCGATCTTCAGTACAGAAAAAAAGTGTATGAAGCATTATTAGCATTTTTAAAAAGTTTCAGATAAAAATTGAGATGCCAGTGGTGCACACCTGTAATCCCAGCACTCAGGAGGCTGTGAGGGAGGATTGCCATGGAATTCCATGCTAGCCTGGGCTACAGAGTGAGTGCAAAGTCATCCTGAACTGCCTACTGAGATCCTGTCTCAAAAGGACCAAAAAGAAATTGAGATGCCAAACTGAATAGATTATATATTTGTAATGGTGGCACATGCCTGTAATCCAGGTACTTGGGAGGCTGAGACATGAGGATTGCCACAAATTTAAGGCCAGCATGGACTACAGAGTGAGTCCAAGGCCAGCCTGGACTACAAAGCTAGAGCTTGTCTCAGAAAAACAAAAACCAAAAAACCATATATAGATTTATTTAAATACAAGTATATGAAATAAACCAGTAAATAGACAAGATTGACAGGAGCCTGGAGAGATATTTACTACAGTGTTAACAATTCCCATAGCAAATATTTGCTGAGCGATTATTATGCGTACACATCATTTCAAGCACTGGGGATTCAGGAAGAACAAGGAAAGCAAGAAGCAGATGAACAGATGCAGAATAATGAGGCGCTGTGTGATAACAAGCAGCAAAGTGGGCACGAGATGATGGGCGGAAGAGAGGAGAGGACGGTGTGGAGGGTGGGGAAGGCCGCCTTGCCTTTCAAGGTGACAGCCCAGCAGGTGGGCGAGCCATGGGAGCACTGGACAGAGGGGAAAACAGGTGCAGAAGGTCCTGTGGCAGACATGAGCTCATTGTGGCTCCAGGGACAAAAAGCAAGAACCGCGTGGCTCAGACGGAGCCTGAGAAGCGGGAAGAAAGGCTGAGCTGAGGGGGTGGCTGTGGAGTTAGGATTTTTTTTAAAGAGTGATGGGATCTCCTGGAGAGTTCTAGCAGGGCACCCTCACACGATCTGCTTAACTTCTCGCCGAGGTCTGGGGGGCGGCGTGTGGAGGGGTGACTGTCACCTGGAACTGCTGGGCCTGATCACTCATCTCCTCTGTGCCTACACCAAACCCACCAGCCTTGAGACAGCTCAGAACCAGAATATCGCTGGGCTGCTTTTTCCCCATTTTCTAGAAAGTCAGAAAAGTTAATCGGTACAAGCAGCAGCGCTGGTGAGAAGCAGCTTCAGGATTTGAACCCATGTCTATCCACCATGACCTGCCCCTTCTCAGAAGTTCCCCGCTGAATTCTGAGGAGAAATGGGCAGTGGTAATTGGCGTGCAGAAATGGAGAAGGTTCCAACACTACAGTCCTTGGTATGTGGCCCCAATCCTCCATTAGTTGGTGCTTGCAGACCCCACAACTTTTCGGCATCCTATCCAAGGCGGGAGGTGCCACCGGCAGAAGTGACCACGTGGCGAGTCAGAAAGAGATGAGGGGCTGGGGAGAAGAGCAGACGCCGTCACCTCGCACCTCTCACATGCTGCTGGCGACGCTCTGTGGTTAAGAGCTCAGGGTCAGAGCCAGCCAGGTCTGCATGCAGGCCGTGGCTTAATCCTCGATATATGGGCTTGGCTCAGGTACCTCCTCTGAGCACCCATTTCGTCACCAACAAACCCGAGAACTGTAGTAGTAACTACAGCCAACTGCGGTGGCAAACCGCTGCTTGCCTAAGGTCTAACGGTGCGTGATGTATAACCGAACGGTCGTGGAGTGTGAATGACTGCCGTTACCTCAGGTAAACCCCCTAACGACATCATGAGCAGGCATGATAGACAGTCAGTGCACACTCCTTTCCATTGTGTGTGGGCCCCTGGGTTTCTTTTTTTTATTATTATTTATTTAAAGAAAGACAAAACAGAATAGAAAACAGGCAGAAATAGTACATACTTTCAAAGGATAGAAATAGTAATAAATCACTAGCTGATATATACGTATTGTCCCCCTATAAATTGTTATTCAAGGTACACAAGTGGAACATATAAATGGGATTTCAACCAGGGAGACTGCAAACAGTTCTGTTCAACTATCCAACAAAAACTAAGTATTATGGCTATCGATCCTATACACTTAGACATGTACATGTTTATCCATATCTTCATTTATGTTGAGACCTAACATAGTTTATTAGATTAAAATCCTTCTGAATAAAGATTAATAATATTGCTGGATTTCACATCATAACACTCCGGAATCAGCACTGGGTACTGCAGTGCCCCTTTCTTTCCTTCAAAGTTTTGTTCATTTTGATATCACAGAGTTTTATTGGATCAATGAACAGAACTGTTTGCAGTATCGTTGATGGAATGTCCACTTTACAAGCTTTAATTTTGTGACTTGAACAATTATTTCTAAGATGACAATATGTAATCCATTAACTAGTGATTTCCTACTGTTCATTTTTTTTCTGTAAATCTGTATAACTTGTACCCTTTCCCTGCTTTTTTTTTCTTTTCTTCTTAAATAAAATTAAAAAAAAAAGTTTTGTTCATTTCATCATGTGTCATCAGATCAGTGCTCATAAACTGTTTAAGTAAGCATGCGTCTTAACATGTATTTCTATCCTTTCTATATTAGAGGGAGAAACAGAACAAAGCAGGACAGAACTAAACTTTTTCCTATAGATATATAAAACTAAAAAGACATGGTCACTGTGCTGTTTCTTGTTATCATCAACAGAATTGGCTATATCATCAGATAAAGTATAATTAAGCATATCAGTACATAACAATTAATAGAAATACAACTTTGTAGATAGTGTAGAGCTACAAAGACAGGTAGTAATCAAATCAGAATGGATATCATGGTGAATCACTGTCATTTTCAGTATGGTTGTCTGTACTCCTCAACTTGTTAACCATCAACCTTACAGTTTTGAATAAAATCTGTCAATAATAAGCAGCAATCAAACAAGTCAGATTTAACTAAGATCAGTCATGATACAACAGTATAAGTTATACATGGATGCTGATTGAGTTAATAGGGAATTAAAGATGTCCCCTATGCTATGGAGGGCCGTCCGTGCCCCTCAGATCCAATGCTTGTATACAAACTAGGACAGAACGAGTTCCAGTCAAGCAGAGTGGTGCGAGTAATAGGGGTTTTAATTCCTGATACACTATTAGCTATATCTTCTGCTGGTTTTTTTTTTTTTTTTTTTTTTTTTTTTTGAGGACTATTCCTCCCTTTTACTCCGCCAGAATGAACTGTGTATTTTTGGGTCTCCCCAACACTCACGATTTTGTATGGGGGGGGCAACCTGCTATTTACCTAAGTGTTTCTGAACTTTCTCACTCATTTATTAAAGCATGTCTGTTCAACCTATCCATAAATACTGGTCTAGTTACCCCTATTACTCTCTGGTTCCCTATCACATCGAGTTCCATTTTCTCATGTTTGATTTTGGTCCATATAATCTTCTTCAGGCTAATTATATTTCCTATAAAGAGCCTCTCGGTGGACCCTATCTCTTGATCCACTCTGCCTATTTTTCTCTATTTTTTCCCTTAAGTTAGTATATCTAGGCCATCTATATTAGAAATTATATCCAACCTTCTCTGCCTCATTTCTGTTGAGCTCTTTTTCTGTCATCAGTTGTCAGTTTGTCCTCTTCATTTTGCTTTCTGCTCCATTCATTGTGGCCTCTCTGCCACTGTTTCTGGAATCTTGGTATTTTTCTCTTTTAGAATATCCTGCAGTATTCTCTGTAGAGTTGAATTGATGGTTGCAAATTCCCCTAGTTCCTCTTTATCCTGGAAGCACATTGTTCTTCCATCAATTTCTAGGGACAGTTGTGCAGGATATATCAATCTTGGCTGGAGGTTATTGTCTTTCAAAGATTGAATTATTTTGCCCCATGCTTTTTGTGATTTAATGGTTGGTGCCAAGAAGTCTGCTGTAATTCTGATGGGCGTTCCCTTGTAAGTAATCTGTTTCTTGTCTCTGACAGTTTTTAATATTCTGTTCATATATTGGATTTCTGGAATTTTGATTATTATATGCCTGGGTGTAGTTCTGTTTGGGTTATAGGTGGCTGGGGTCCTGTATGCCTCATACATCTGAGTATCTTTACATTTTCCTATATTAGGGAAATTCTCCTTGATTATTTCTATGAGTAGCCTTTGCAGTTCATTTGTTTGTATCCCTGCTTCTTCCTTTACGTTCTTAATTCTTACGTTATAGATCCTCTTATCATCTTCTAGCCTTAGTATTGTTACTGCTTGTTTCCTTGTTATTTTTAAGAAGTTTTTCATTTCATGCTCCCACGTTACAAATCTGTCCTCCAGTTCAGATAATCTATCCTTAGTTTCTTTCAAGTTGTTATGCCAGCTTTCAATAGAATTTTTAGTTTCCTGGTAATCTCTTTGAACCTGCTTCATGTATTCTATGTTTTCTCTGTTTTCTCCATCAAACAATTCTCTCCTTTTTTTCTGTTCTTCCATTCCACCATCTGTTTTTTTCTTGGGCGGTGCTTAGCATTTCTCTACCTATTCTACTTATATCTTGCTTTACTTGGTTACATACTTCACTTTTGAACTCGTCTATGAGGTCCTGGAGATATCACTTTATGTCTATTGGTGCCATGTCGGATATTGCATGTTTTCTGTCCTCATTCTCCTTTGCATTTACCTTTCCTAGATCAATGTTCTCAGGATTGGGGACCGAGGACCCTTTCTTGTTGCCTCATCTTCTCATATTTTTTGTTCCTTCCATACAGGCGTATATAGGAGGCCCAGTTTCTTTCTTTGTCGGTTACAGTTTGTCTGAATCATGCTGGCTAGGTGTTCCCACCCACTGCAGTGTATTAGGGAGACACAGACCGAGGCAACTTATGCTGGGCCCACCCCTCCAGGTCAGTCAAGCTGCTGAAGGCTTCACTGCATTAGGGTGCACTGCCAGGCACAGGGACCTCGTTTAGGTTAGCCTACTGGGTCTTAGTTTGCGGCGTCACCCAGGTCAAGCACTCTCCACCAATCCCACTTGAGAGTTCTGGCTAGTCTGCCCAGTCCCAGAATGTTTTCTGTTGAAGCCTCCTAGTCTATGGAAGGGTCCCCATTCCTCTCACTCACCACAGGTTGATGCAGGCCTCCCCACCAGCTCTGCTCTCAATTCGGTTCGCCAATTCCCGCTCTCAGAGCTTTTGCGTCTCTGTCCCTGCTGTGCTGATTGAGATGCAGCAGTGGCAGCAGGAAATTCAAGCCACGGTTTCCAGAGGCACGGGTTCCAGCTTCGGTGCTGAGATTTTATCTGATCCAGTCATAACACCGGGATTGCATTTCCAGTTGGTTTCTCTCAGCTTAGTTCGCTCCTAGGTCAGCAGGGTATATCTCCCCCTGCTTAGGACTCCTCACACCACACCATTCCTGGAATCTAAGCTGGCTTTCTCAGAGAGCCTGTGTAGCTGCTGTTATCTATCTACCATGCTCGGTGGAGGCTGCCGGGCCTTTGGGTTTCTAACACTTAACTTGATACTGGAGAATACCAGACAAAATGCTCTCAGTGTGTGTCTACCTCACCCAGAAGTTATTCTCAGGAGACTTTGTGAGCATCACCTGGGTTTCCAGTCAGAAGGACCCCAGTCCTTACCCTGACTTCTTCAGAAAGTTAGGTGGTTTTTTGTTTGTTTGTTTTGGGGATTTTTTGGGGGGGTGTTGTTTTTTTTCTGAGACAGGGTCTCATTCTATACTCCAGGCTGGCTTTGAACTCACTATATAGCCCAGGCTGGCCTTGAACTTGTGGCAACCCTCCTGCCTCAGCCTCCTGAGTGCTGAGATTACAGGTGTGCACCACCACACCTGGCTAGAGAGATAGGCTTTTAAATCATCTCTGTCGCGACTTCCGGGAGAACATGGCGGACAGATAACAGCAACTACCGGAGGCTCTCTGAAAAACTAGGCTCAGAAGCCAGGTATGGTGCGGACTAAAGAGACATAAGCAGGTGGAGTTATGCTCTGCTGACTCAGGAACGACCTCGGCTGAGAGAAACCAACTTGGAATGCAGTCCTGGTGCTAAAACGGGAACAGAAAAGTCTCGCTGCTGAGGCTGGACCCTGCGCCATTGGAAGCCGTGATTTGGGTTTCCCGCCGCCCGGCGGCTGGCTGCCTCTACATCAGCTCGGCAAGGAGAGAGACGCGCGGAAGCTCTGAGAACGGGAGTCTGCGAACGGAGTCGAAAACAGGACGGGCAGGGAGGCATGTTCTGACTTGTGGCGAGGTGAGTGACAGAAACTGACACTCCACCACAGTTTGACTCCAACGGACTTTCTGGGCCAGAGCAGTCCTGCGGGAGCAGGGCGCGCTGGCGACTCCAGCCACACATTCCCCTCTCGGGCGGGATTGGTGAAAAGTGCCTGGCCTACGTGACGCCGCTGCCAGCGGCCCCTTAGGCTGGCCCAAACCAGATCCCAGAGCCTGACGGAGGCCGGGAGGGGCGGGCCCCCGCGTAGGCTGCCTGGTGCACAGCGGTGAGTGGGAACACCTAACCGGCGCAATTCGATCAGGCTGTGGCTGACAGGGAGAGAAGCTGGGCCTCTCATATAAGCTTGCATATATAAGGAACAGAGAATATGGGAAGAGGCAGCAACAAGAAAGGCTCCTCGGCCCCCAATTCTGAGAAACAGGCAATAGTAGACACCGCACCAATACACATAAAGCACCATATAGAGAGCCTCATAGACCAATTCAGGAATGAAGTTATCAACGACCTGAAGCTAGAAGTATGCAAAATAGTTAGGGAAATGCTAAGCCCCACCCAAGAAAAAACAGATGGTGGAATGGAAGAACAGAAAAAGAGGGGAGAATTGTTTGATGGAGAAAACAGGGAAAGCATAGAATACGTGAAGCAGGTTCAAAGGGACTACCAAGAAACTAAGAAGTCTATCGAAGACTGGCATAACAGCTTGAAAGAAACTAAGGACAGACTATCTGAACTGGAGGGCAGAATTGTAATATGGGAGAATGAAATGAAAAACTTCTTAAAAATAACAAAGAAACAAACAGCAATAATACAAAGACAAGAAGATGATAAGAGGATCCATAACTTAAGGATTAAGAACATAAAAGAAGAAGTAGGGACACAAACAAATGAACTACAAAAGCTACTCACAGAAATAATCCAGGAGAATTTTCCTAATTTAGCAAAAGGTAAAGATACTCAGATGTATGAGGCATACAGGACCCCAGCTACCTACAACCCAAACAGAGCAACACCCAGGCATATAATAATAAAAATTCCAGAAATTCAATACAAGAACAGAATATTAAAAGCTGTCAGAGACAAGAAACAGACCACTTACAAGGGAGCACCCATCAGAATTACAGCAGATTTCTCTGCACAAACCATCAAATCACGAAGAGCGTGGGGGGAAATAATTCAAGCTTTGAAAGATAATAATCTCCAGCCAAGATTGAGATATCCTGCACAACTGTCCCTGGAAATTGATGGAAAAACGAGGTGCTTCCAGGATAAAGAGGAACTGGGGGAATTTGCCACCACCAATTCAACTCTACAGAGAGTATTGCAGGATATTCTAAAAAAAGAAAAATACAAAGAATCCAGAAATAGTGGAGGCCACAACTAATGGAGCAGAGAACAAAGTGAAGAAGACAAACTGACAGCTACTGACAGAATAAGAGCTCAACAGAAATGAGGCAGAGAAGATTGGATGATAGGAACAGCTATTTTGGAGAAAATGACATCTTAATAGGTAATACTGATTTAGTATCATCTTGTTTTGAAGTCTCATCTAGCTTTTGTCCTTCTGTCTCCAATGGTCTAAATAGGTTGTATCTTACTGAATTTTATTATGTACGACAGTATAAGCAAAAACCTTTTAAAGACAAGGAGATTATACAGAAACCATTATTCATTTTCTGTTAGTCGACTCTAAATACTCTGTAATGCTGTCATTCTCTTAAATGGTTTTACATTGTTTTGATATACTTAATGCTACAGTATACGAAGTTGTACTCAAGGATTTCAAGGAAAGAGACAATATGGTAACTACTTTTAGGTCAGGATTATCTGGTGGTGAAACACTGTTCTGCTTAAATGGTTATGTTTTGATCTGTGCTGTTTCGTTGTTATGCCCTCTTTTATCTCAATCTCCACTCCATTATTTACTGTTTTAATACTTTTTTTATTTTTATCCTTTTAATTAAAGAAAAAAAAATAACAGGATATGTTATAGTAACCCACTTTGACTTTCCATTACCTCAATTTAAAGCCCTGTATTACTCTCACCATCTGGTTTTTAACTGATGTTCCCCTATTCTGTTTTGCTGGATAGTATCAGGTTCGAAAATTTAGGCATCAGCTGTGAAGATAATGAGATTCATTATAACGCCCATTCTCGTTGACTTTTATCTACTTTTGAAGACCTACAATGTCTCCAATGGTTTGGTTTTGTCGGTTTTGTTCTTTACTGTTTTGTTCAATTGTATTATAACTAATGGTATAGGCAATTCTATTAGAGATAGCGGGAGGCATTATGGTAACCATTGTTGATCACCTTGTATTATGTTTTCACATTATCTATTATGTCCACCCTTTTGACTTGACCGATTCTGTTCTGTTATGTCACATTTGGTTTTACTCTCTTCCAAAAAAGTAATAAGAACCGTGAGAACAATGAAACCCAAAATGTGTAATAGTCATTGTACAAAAGAGAGGAAAAGAAAGTGCTCTAAATTATATAACTGCATGTATGTTTAAGTGTATAAGATAGAATATGATATCACAGAGTTTTATTGGATCATTGAACAGAACTGTTTGCAGTATCATTGATGGAATGTCCACTTTACAAGCTTTAATTTTGTGACTTGAACAATTATTTCTAAGATGACAATATGTAATCCATTAACTAGTAATTTCCTACTGTTCATTTTTTTTCTGCAAATCTGTATAACTTGTACCCTTTCTCTGCTTTTTTTTTCTTTTCTCCTTAAATAAAATAAAAAAAAAAATCATCTCTGTCATTGAATTTCCAGGTATGTGCTCACCTGTTTAAAAAACTTTTCATAGTCTCTCGCTTCTGATATCATCTTGACTTGCTTTGTAGCTTTCCTCAAAACCAGGATCTCACGATGATGATGGTCTGTCACAATGATATAGCAACAAAAAAATAACAACAACAAAAAGAATCCTTGGAGCTTGCTAGCCCTAAAAGGTCACATGGCAGATCTGTCTCCTAGAACCTAGAAGGCATTCCTAAAGTACATGGGTACAGTCATATCATTCTAAGACACTAGAAGATGTAGCTATGATAAATTCAAACATACCCCAATATACACCAGATATATACCTGCAAACCACGTCTGTCCATTTAGTGATCCTTCATCCATCCCACCAGTATTTTCTGAACATCTACTATGTATCAGGCCCTTACTTGGTGCTAGAAAGAGACTGTCTTCAAGGACCTCACCGTTTAACAGGGTAAAGGGACATAACTGTAGTGCTCAGAGGCCATAATGCCGTGGTCTCTAGGATACACTGACAGTCCCAGAAAAAGGCAGGAGAACCCGGAAGTCTTTAAAAATACTAACAGCAACAGGAGGGTAGTGGTGGCTAAGAGAGGAAAAAGTACTACTGTCACACAAAAATATGGTCTTAACAGAGAAAATCTTAAAGACTAGAGAGACTAATCGTCCATAAGTAGATCATTAGGACAGCAGCAGAGTTCTCACTGGGAACAGTGGAACCAGATCACCCCAGCATGGATTGACAATAACTGTTAACCTAGACTACATACCCAGCAAAACCATCCTTCAAGAATAAAAATGAAATAAAGGCATTTGTCCAGAAAGAAGGAAAAAGATCCCATAAGATGGTCTGAACTTCAACGGGATAACAAATAAAATGGCAGTTTATTTATTTATTTATTTACTTATTTTTTGTCTTTTTGAGTCAGGGTCTCGCTATGCAGTTCAGGCTGGGCTTGAGCTCACTTTGTAGCCCAGGCTGGTCTCGAACTTGCAATGATCCTCCTGCCTCAGTCTCCCGAGTGCTGGGATCACAGGTGTGAGTCACCACGCCTGGCCAAAATGGCAATTTAAAACCAAACAAAACTGCCTATAACAATAATAGCAACAGTATCATCTAATTGGTGGGTTTTAACATAGGACAGAATTAAAACCAATGGACAAAAAATATCATTAAATCTGAGGGAGGCTTGGAGCTAAACTGGTCTGCCGTCTTTGTTTTGTTCAGGAAGGCAGAGGATTTAAATATTTAGCTTTAGATAAATGCATATGACAAAGCAGGGTTTCTTAGCCTTGGCACCGACGCTGGAGGCAGATGGCCGTGTCGTGGGCACTGTTTTGTGCAGTGGAGGACATTTAGCTGTACCCTTGACTTCTACCCTTTAAATCCCAGTAGAACTTCCCTGGAGTAGTGGCAGCTAAAAATATAGACAAAACATGTACTTTCTCCCCAAGTAGAGAAACTAGAACAGAGTCACAAAAACAGAACCAGTGGAACCATCTGGGTTCTGGCTCAGCCTAGTTTCCCACTGAATGCAGCTAAGACCCCTGGACAGAAACCAGGGAGCAGCTCTCCGAGGACTCTAGACAATACAGAGTAGCAGGTGAGCTGGCTAATGACATGTGGGCTGCACGTTCCCTTTGTCCCTGCACTCTTATTACAAGAAATAGGGGACTGACACTGGGTGTGGCAGCACACACTTGTAATCCCAGCACTTAGAAGGCTGAGGCAGGAGGATTGCTGTGAGTTCGAGGCCAGCTTGGACTACATAGTGAAACCCTGTCTCAAAAAAAAAAAAAAATGGGCGACACCAGGGTGTCTCCCAGGGTGACAGTGACCCTCTTCCCCCCGGGGCAAAATCCCTTAAACCTGAAGAAAAAGTCTCAGAAATTATCAAACTCATGATGCAGTGGAAACCAACCAGAGCCAGCCCCCCGCAGCGACACCGTGAAAAGTGGGGCTCGGCTTTGTGAACAGGCCAGTCGGCTGCTCCCCGCCGGCACGGTGGCCCTCAGCTTTGCTTGTGCTCAGCAGTCCCTGCCCATTCTCTCCTCCTCCTCCCCCTCCCTCAGAGGTCTCCCTGCACACTCGTGCAGCAAGGTCCCACTCTCGCCCTGTGTCACGTTCACTGTGGAAATGCCAAGAGCTTTAGAAAAGAGCTCTGTGCCAGGAACTGGGACAAAGGGCAAATCGACTTTATTACGAAAGCATGCAACCTGAAAAATGCGCACGGAGAGAGACAGAGAACCCCACGGAGCGTTAAAGACCTTGGGACAGTGTCAAAAGGTCTAACAGTTGTGTCCTCAAAGCCCTAAGAGGAAGGTAGGAAAGTGGCCCCCAATCTGTTTTTAAATGGTTGAAAACTCAAATTTGGAAGGAGACATGAAATTACAGGTTTAAGATGCTCAGCAAACTGCAGACAAGTTAAAGAAATGTGTGCCACACACTTCATCATCAGGCGGCTGGAAGGCAGGCCAAAAGCGGAGTGCAGCCAGAGAGAAGGGAATTATGCAGAAAGGGACAGCGGTTTACACCTGGGCTCCATCAGAAACCTCTGAGACGAAAGCGTTGTGAACCAAAATTTTGGAGTGAGGAGGAAAACAAACCCAAGACCTCACACATGCTAAACACAAGTTCCACCACAGAGCCAACTCCAAGGCCCAGACCAATTAATTTAGGGTATTTTTGAGACAGGGTCTCGCTATGCAGTTCAGGCTAGCCTTGAACTCACAGCAATCCTCCTGCCTCAGCCTCCAAAGTGCTGGGATTACAGGTGTGCAGCATCACATCTGGCTCAGACCATTGATTTTTAAATTTTTTTTTTCCAAATCCATTTTATTTCAAAGAGGAGGAAAAAAAGAAAAAAAATAAAGCCAGACCAATGATCTTAAATGCTGTAAGAAAGAATTGCCAATTCTTAATTATATATCCAGGAGAGAAACCCTTCAAGAATTAAGATGAAATAAAGGCATTTTCACAAGAGAGAAAACGCAGATATTCACTGCAAGCAGGCTTACTAAAGTAGTTTTCTTTTAAATTGCAAATAAGTGACTTTTTTTTTTTTTTTTTGACACAGTGCCTTCCTATGTAGTTCAGGCTGGCCCTGAAATCACTGTGTAGCCCAGGCTGGCTCAAACTCATGGCAATCTTCCTGCCTCAGCCTCCTGAGTGCTGAGATTCCAGGCCTATGCCATCATTCCCAGTTTTAATAGCTTTTTTGAAAAATAATTCTCATACTGACTTCTCTGAGCCTCTATTTCTCCTTCAAGAAGAAGATAGCTTACATCTTTAGAATGCATTGTCTACGGGCACGTGATGAGCCTGCTTCTTTCTCTAACTCTCACATACGATGCCAATGCTTGTCCTGTCCTGAGTCAACCCTGGCAAGGCTGGCCGGCCAAGGAAAGCCCTCTGCCTGCAACCTGAAGGCACACAGGCCCTAGCACGGTGTCAAGCCCATCATCACAAAAGTGGAACTATTGCTATCAAGACCAGATGCCAAGCCCAGGCTAGAACCCAGAAGTTCAGCAAATTATATTCAGGAGGCAATCCCGAGAGTCTAAGGCTCTGGAAATAATTCCCAGGGACCCCACTCAAGTGCGGCCTCAGGCAAGATGCAGCCGCTTGCTGGGGCCTTGCTGATAACTGGGCAGTTACCTCACCTCTCTGATCTCTCAGCCCACCCTGGGGGAAATACTGCCCTAGAAAGATCCACCCAAGACCCGTATGATCAACATGAGCATTGGGTTAGATTTAAGAGAAAATCTAGCAAGCTTACAGCTTCATTAAGGTGCCATTAAATGTGAAGATAGCTAACCTGGAATTCAAAAATTGAAGGCAACTATATGGTTTTTTGTTTCCCACTTTGAAAAAAAAATCCCCACATGTGCACGGTGGTCACTGGGAAAGCAAACTGGGTATAAATGGTTAGAAAATCGGCAGTGACAGTGGCAGCTGTGACAACTTCTAGGCATGGCTTCTGGGCCCTTTGGCTTAGACCAGGTCCCCTGGAACTCACGGACAACAGCTGCCCAGCTTCTCCAGCTCACCTGTGCTGGGGCGAGGCGCTGCCCTTTCAAGTGACTATCACTACACCCTCAAAGTGGGCTTTTTACCAGGCATGGTGGCGCACCCCTATAATCCCACCACTCTGGGAGGCTGAGGCAGGGGGGTCGCAAAGGCAAGCTTAACTTAGCAACTTAGTGAGACCTAATCTCAAAATAAAAAGTAAAAAGGGCCACTGGGTCTTTAGCTCAGCATGAAAGCCCTGGGTTCAGTCCCCAGCACTGAAAAAAAAATTGATCTTGGGGGAATTTGCTCCTTTCAGCCTTGGCATCTGTGACGCAGTACAGTGTGTCCTTCACCGGGCTGTCATGAGGATAAAATACAAAAGAACCTAGCATTGTTGAGAGCATTATGTGGACACCCACCGACAGAAATCTGTTTGAATAAAACCCCGCTCCCTGCCTCCCCGCCTGGGAGGGGTGGACTCCCACAGCGATTCCTAAGCGCTGACGGGTCAGTCATTTTGATGGGGCCGGTGAGACAGACCAGGCTGGCGCACCCACCCACAGCCCTCCTGCCTGCGCACGGGTGGCTGGGGGTGGCCTGGCAGAGGGGACAGAGGGGACAGGAGGCCTCCAGTGGTAGCTCACCCTTTATCGGGGGTCGTCTTTTCTGCGAGATTAGCTCTTCCACCCGGAATCTCTCGGGATCCAGCACAGAGTAGTCCCAGCTGTGGTAGCTCTGCAGGCACGGGTACATCCCTGAGAGAAGTCCAAGGCGACAGTGAGCACCTTTGCAGAGAGAGGCTGGCAGCCACCCAGGACAGCGCAGCACAGACCTCGGGCCCCCTGCTGTCCTGGGACAGTGCCAGCCCCCTCTCCCCGGCCTTGGGCGGTCACATCCTCTACAAAGGCTCAGGGTTTGTTGGTCTTGATGGGGCCATGCTGCCCTCCCTGTTTTGATGAAGGTGCCAGGGGTCAGATCACAAGGTATGTGGCAGCGACCTGCTGTGGTGGTTTTCCACCCATCTCCCCTGTGCCTGCTGGACCCGGGGTCCCCAGGGCGGGCCTCAGCCTGGCCCAGAGTAGACAGGTGCTGAGCAAGGGTTTGCTGAACCCATTGTGGCACCTTTAGTAGCGAGCCAAGAATGGCTTCTCCCTCGCCTTTGGTGGCGAGGCTTGCAAGGGTTATTCGAGAATTTTGAGCCACTGTGCAAGACCTCCATCTATGCTGGATGGGAAGGGGCAGGAGGTCCCACTGGAAAGGCAGTGGATAGGAGGATTATGGCGGGCAGTGGGCTGGGGGAAGGAGGTGCAGCCTTCAAAGAACAGGGGGACCGGAAGAAGGATCAGGAGGAGGCCCAGAGAACAGGAGGCAGGGGCTGCAGCGCTCAGAGCCCTGGCCTTGGGGTGGGCCTGGCATGACCAGGGTCTGACTCCATTTGTTTGTGGTTGGAGGATTAAACAGCTGTGCCAGGAAAAGCAGGCTTGACGCTGGGCCCGTAGAGAGGCCTGTGGGCCTGCCCTTGGGTGACATCTGGGCACTTGAGGGAGGGGGTGGTAAACAGAGCCTTAGCCTGCCTCTAACTTTCTCTGCTGCTGAGTGGGCTCCCTACAACAATCCAGGACAGACAAAGGTGTCTCCACGACGACCCCTGATGGAGACCTTGGCCACTGCATCTCTAGTGGGTCTCCTGGGCACAAACACCACACAGGAGTCTCTGTATTCACTGCGGGAGGGACAGAGAGCCAAGGGGCCACCGAGGGAGCATGTGGCTCCTCTGAGCCACCCTGTGCCCTGTGCCCTGGCCATGCACCTCGAGTTATCACCACCATGATAAACCTCAGCCACGACAGCACCTCTGTACTGAGACCTGTGGGGCCTTCTAGCAAATCGAGTATGAGGGACTCCTGGGGTCCCCCAGCAGAGCAGGAAATGTAAAAATGCTTTCTTAACACAGAATCCAGTTAGTACACAGAAACCTCACAGAAACAGCGTTTTATGACCTCAGGAGCATTTAATGACCTAGGCCAAGCTCCAGAGGAAGCCAGAGGAGGCTGAGGCCTGCTGGGTTCAGGGAGGCAGGGCAGGGAAGGGAGAGGTTATTAAACCAGCAGGCTCCCACCTCCTGCATAAACCAAGGCTCAGGGTTAGCTAACAGGGATGAGCAGAGTCTTCCCTATCTTGTTAAGAAAGGATTCTATGGGGCTGGGGATTTAGCTCAGCGGCATAAGCGCCTGCTTTGCAAGCGCATGGTCGTGAGTTTGATCCCCAGTACCAATAAGAAAAAAAAAGGAAGGACTCTGTGCTCCCTTCAGTTGGAGCCAGGCTTGCGAAGTGGACTAGGAAGGGGTGTCTCACAGCTGTTCTGAGGCAGCAGGAAAACTCATACTCTTTGGGGCAGTTTTGTTTTGTTTGCGATGGATTCTCACTATATAGTTCAGGCTGGCCTTGAACTCACTATGCAGCCCAGGCTGGTCTCAACTCCACTGGGATCCTCCTGCCTCAGCCTTGGGACTGCAGGGACCACAGGCATGCACCACCACGCCCGGCTTCCCTTGGGGCTTTAACCACACATTTTCTCTGTCTCTGTCTCTGTCTGTCTCTCTAATATCTGATTACCTTGCTGGAGGGTGTATGGTAAATAAGAACATACCTCGGCTCCAGGGGTAAATGTTTTCCCAGAATTGCTTCCCTGCGAGGAGGAGGTCGCTTCTCACCTGAGACCCACAGGCTCATGGTGTTGCAGATGTGGGATTTGAATTCGTGAGTGTTGAACCAGGAGTGTGGGAAGCAGCAGCAGAAGCTGGTGTACATAGCTTTGCTCAGCAGAGACGGCAGCCTCTGGGGACAGAGTGGATGGAGTTCAGGCCATGCTTTCTCCAGTTTTGCCCCAAGAGAAAAAATCCTGACTCCAGAAAGGATCTGTGAAAAATCTCTTTGTGAGCCGGAGCTGCCCTTTACCTGCGTCAGCCTCCCAAGTACCGGTGCCAGGCCTGTGGGCGAGCACCGCCGTGCCCTGCTGTATGCTGCTTCCTAACCCCAAGGCTGAGCTCGGGTTACGTATTGATAACTGGCTCAATCCACACCAGAACACAAGTGCTGTACAATCAAGAAATACCCCCGATAGTGATCTTTGCAATATCGTACTGTGTAGATAACATATGGAAATTTAAACATCCTCCTCCAGCAGATGTTACTGAAGGTCAAAACTCTGAGTGAATGAATACATGGATGAAGGCAGCTTCTCTTGCGTGATCTCTCTCTCTCTCTCCTTGTTTTTTTTTAAGACAGTCTTGCTATGTAGTGCAGTCTGGCCTTGAAGTCACCATGCATAGCCCAAGCTGGCTTCAGACTCATGGCAATCCTCCTGCTTCAGCCTTCTATGTGTATGTCACCAAGCTTGACTGAATATTCTGTTACAATTGCCAGAAAATAGTATGATAATAGCCATTACAGCGGCTGGGATATATTGGGAGGCTTGATGTGTACCAGGCAGGAAGTCAGATATCTTACAAATGGCATCTCATTTAATCCTCAGACCAACGCTCAAAGCACTATTGTTATCTCTATTTATAGGTGATGCAGTGAGGCCTAGATATCTTATTTAGCCCACACTAAATTAATATTGTGTCTTCCAGCGTGGGTGTGGGGGTCCACTTCCCATCCACGCTGTTTTCCTTCCTCCTTGACCACCTGGGAATTGTGCTTGCTAATCTAGGCCACCTAACAGGTAAAAGAGATAATGAATTACTAGAGTTTTAATTTGCATTTTTAAATTATTATTAAGGGTGACCCTTTTTTCCCATTTATACTTCTTCTTTAGAGAATTTCTAGATCACATACTTGTCCACAGATCTACAGGATGCCTAATTTTTTACTTATCGATTAATAAGTTCTTTAGGTCATGTAACACATATGTCACTAGTATTTTTGTATAATTTTCATTTGCCTCTTACCTGTGTTCATAGTAATTAATGTCTATGGCAATTAAAAAATATATATCTGTATCTACAAAGTGAAAGGGTTTTGGCCCAGACAGGACACTGTAGCCAGGAAAGCCTCAACCAGAAGCAGGAATCCCCTATCTCCCCCGCCCCTAGGAAGTTACCTGTGACACCATCTTCCCACCCCTGGAAATTTACATATGGTGCCAAACCTAGGACCAATGGGCTGCCTGTGCATCCCTAATGCCCGCCTTAGGTTCCACCCCAAACCAAGGCTATTTACATGCCCTCACGCCATGTGTCTGCAGGAGAGATCACCGGATGCCAGCGCTGGGAGGTGCTGGTCATCTCTCTCCGTGTTCTCAGAATAAAGGCCGCTTTTTTATTTTATACTTCTCATCTTTTGGAAATATTTTTCATCTTTTGGCAATAATCCTAGCACAAAGCAATCAGTATTTTCTTGTATGGCTTATTCCTCTAGGTCATTATTTAGGGTTTTCTTCCTTACCCCAAATCATACAAGATTTCACTATTGACAGCAATCTTTTAGTGCATATAAGTACACACATACATCTAAAAAGTACATTCTAGTACCCACAAACACACTTTTGATTTTACTATTATAAGCTTACTTCAGTACTCCTAAAATAGAAAAAGAAATCTAACTTTACTCTCCTGAGATAATCATTGTTAAGTGTTTAGTAAAATTTTTCCCTGATTGTTTTTGTGCCCCTAGGCAGGAATATATACAGTAGATAGATATCTATCACTTGTCACTTAGCAACAGGAACTTATTCTGAGAAAACTATCACAAGGCGGTTCGTCACTGTGTGACCGTTGTAGTTGTGTGCTGTGGTGTGCTGGGTGATCTCCCGCAGGCCCACTGCACAATGCACCATCTCTTATTGACCAAATCCCTGTCTTACGCGGTGTGTGACTATACATACATACACAGACCTATACAGATTGTCTCACATTCCACTTAGAATGTATCACAGCTTTCCCAGTGGGTACACAGAGCTCGGCCCTATTTCTGTAACCACAGCATTATAGATCAGCATACAGATAACATCCCGATTTACTGCCTGGCGCAGCAGCATAGCCTGGTGTGGTTGTACAGCCGGGTAGGGTGGCACATCCCCGCAGTCCCAGCACTCAAGAGGCTGAGGCAGGAGGAGGCCACGAGTTTGAGGTGAGCCTGGGCTACAAGGGCAGCCCAAAATGCATAGTGAAAAAAATAGAAAAAAAAGAAAGAAGTGATTAGGGCTGGGGATACAGCTCAGAGGCACAGCCCCTGCCTGGCAGGCGTGAGTCATGTGTTTGATTCCCAATACCAAAAAAAAACCCAGCTAAAATAAAATTATTAATTTCTCCTTTATAGGAGAATGTTGAGAGCATTCTCTTGACACTAGAAGTCAATAGAAATCTCACATCCTATTTTTCTAAGCGACAATTGACACTCACTTTAAAGAGCGCCTCTTCATAGTGGGACCTGGGCCGGAGAGACAGCAGGAAGGTGTAATATCGCGCAATCCGGTCAAACAGCTTGTTCTGAGTCTCCCTGTTCGGCTGCCGGGACAGAAAGGGGAAGGAATCACTCTGACACCCTTGCGTTCTCCAAGCACTGCTCTCCTTTCCAGCTACCTTATTCTTTCATTTTTTTTAAAAATTTTATTATTTTTTGGTACCGGGGATCAAACTCCCGACCATGCGCTTGCAAGGCAGGCCCTTATGCCGCTGAGCTAAATCCCCGGCCCCAAGTGACTTTATTCTTAAGCTACTCAGCTTCACATGCTTTATGAACTAGTCCCTCGCCTAACAGGCGGAGCTCTGTTGAAGAAAGGATTTGAACCCTGGGCCAGGAGGTGTTGAGTTTGACTCTCAGCCTCGCCCTTAACCAGCAATGTGACATGGACCTGCTCCTAAAGGATGCTGGGTAACGGCTGGAGCTCGGGGTGAGACCTGAGTAGGGAGTGGAGGTGACAAGGGAGCGGCAGAGGTGCCTCTGAGCTCATGTCAAAGAGGCTGGAATCTCAAGAGGCTGCACAGGAGGATTGGGCCTTCAGGGCCAGCCTGGGCCACCCACTGACACCCTGTCTCCTAAGCGGGGAGAAAAGGGGCTGAAATTTATTCTCTGACAAATAACTGAAGCAAGGAGAGAAAAACAATTAGATGTGCATTTACCTGGTATATATCATGAAATATCCACCAAAAGCTATCCAGCCATATCGCTTTGGTAGCCGGAGAAGAGAGAAACTTCTCCAATTCTGTATTTGAACACAAAGACTTAGGGGGGGAAAAGTTCACATTATTATTGTTGATTTTCTTTTACTCATTCAGGGCCACAGTGAGATTCATAATCGTCTTTGCACAAAGCTGCCTCCCCTCCTGTGTCCTGTCACTGTCGTGTGTGTACCTTGGGAGACCGTGTATTTGGGGGCATTCTCTAAAAAGCCACCTTGGGCCAGGGATTTAGCTCAGTGACACAAGCACCTGCCTGGCAAGCACGAGGTTGTGGGTTCAATCCCCAGTATCCCCAAAAAATAAATAAATAAAAAGCCACCTCGCCTCTCAGGGACTGCCCGCGGTGCCTGGCCAAGTCAGGTGTGTGCCTGTCCTCCCTTCATACTCCAGTCCTCTTAGGAGCACACATGACCTTCACAGAGTGGGACAGCAAGGCTCTCAGAGGACAGTGAGGGCCAAAGGGCTGACAGCATTGGCCTAAGATAACACGACCTGGCGTGCAGAGCAGAGCCGGACCTGTAACTCTAGACAGCTTCCCTGGGCTCTCACCTCCTGGCTTGTTCAACAGTGACCAACACCCACCAGATAGTCTACAAACCCGAATTAGTGCGCTGAACCTGGGTGTGGCTCAAATACCTGTAATCCCAGCACTCAGGAGGCTGAGGCAGGAGGATCACCACAAGTTCCACACTAGCCAGGGCTACATAGTGAGTTCATGACCAGCCTGGATTACCTAGTGAGACCCTGTCTCAAAAGACCAAACACAAAACAGCAACCACAAAATAACTGCAGTGTAAGATGTGGCTGAGTTAGAAATAAGTCTGAGAAGTTCCAACCTTAAACTTACTATGTATGAGTGCAGAGTGGCAGGAAATTTAGCTTTAGTGGGCACATCCAGGTCTAGAACCTTGTCCTAAGCCCAAAGCTCAGGGATATTTACTGAGGGCTTTATTCCTCATTCACTGAAATGGGGCCTCAGACCGAGCTGGGCAGCAGGCAGAAGCCAGGAAGAGGAGGGAGAGGAGAGGAGGGTGGAGGGTGAGGGCCGTGAGACTGGAACATCAGTGAGGACAGGAGGAAGGGACTGAGATGTCTACTCCCGGGAATGGCAGGGCAGCCAGTGGAGGGCAGAGGGGACACTGACTAGAGCTGCTCCCGGGACACGAGAGTTACGCGATTGTGACGGATGAAGAGGCAGAGGGTACAGGGAGTCCTCTCCTGACAGTCACTCCCAACTCCCCGGGGTCCGTCTCCCTGGGGTCCTGCGGTGTGACATTCTGTCTTCCTCGGTCCCCAGTGTGTGCAAGTGCACTGCTCTGAGGCACAGTTCTCTCCCCCAGCCAGGAAGAAAAGATGCAAACTCAGGTGTGACAGAGAAAGGAAGCAAGCCAAGCTCCCCAGTGGGCAGCGGAACAGGGCTGGTGTCCACAGGGCAGCATATGATGGGGCCCACAATCAAACCACCCCGGGGACCACCGCCCAGGGAAAAGCCATCCGGGTTTTCTGTGACCTTGGGCTGGAGTCCCCAGCTCAGCCCTGTCCCCAGAGCGCGTGGCCCCAGGCTGGTGAGCCACCATCCTGTCCTTACCTTGCCAGTCAGCGGGTTTTTCTCAGCACGGACCACATTGCCCACCATGTCACAGAAGTTCACCCCATTGGGGAGCTCATTGGGCCTGCTGTCATTAAATTTGGGGGGCTGGTACAGCTCAGCCAGCAGATTTTTATCTGCAGTTTTCTGAAGCAAAAAAAGAATGTGAAGATGGGTTCTGTCATTTTGACAGTTTAGGACAATAGAATCTCTTCCCCTTGGTATTAGGGAGGCAGTATGACAATGTCACAAACCTTGTAATGAGCAGGCTTCATGGTTCCAGCACACTCACCAGATGTCTGTTCACTTTATTTCTGTTTTCCTTTAAAGGCTTTGAGCCAATATATATATTAAAGACAGGATCTCTCTATGTAGCTCAAGCAGGCCTCGAACTTGCAGTGAGATCCTCCTGCTCCAGCCTCCCAAGTGCTGAGATTACAGGTGTGCACCACCATGCCCAGCATATATATGCAACTTTAATCATTATACACACAGACACAAATATACACTTTTTTTTTTTTTTTTTTTTTTTTTGGTCTTTTTTCCTTTTCATTGGTACCAGGGATCGAACTCACGACTGCCTGCTTGCAAGGCAGGCGCTTATGCCGCTGAGCTAAATCCCCAGCCACACAAATATACACTTTTATGTTCTGCTTTATCTACTTTAGGCTATTCATCCAGTTGCACCGTCTTCAAAATTATCATTTAAAATACTACAATTTAAACTGGGCATGGTGGCGCATGCCTGTAGTCGCAGCACTTGGGAGGCTGAGACAAGAGGACCGATGCAAGTTCAAGGCCAGCCTGGGCTATAGAGAGAGCAAGCCTGTCTCACAAAACAAACAAAACAAAATACTACAGATTACTCATTGATTGTGTCTAATAAATATTAGTCATGAATAACTTGGGAGTATATAGTCCCCCAAACCCCCCTCCCTTTTAAGTCATTTATTTAGCATGATTTTCTCAAAATGGTGACACTGGATCAAAGGATATGACCTTATGATATTTAACAGGTAACATTACATTGGTTTTTAGTAGATGATTTTTATAAGAAAGATAAAAACCCAGAAAAGTAAAAAGACAGAATTCCCATTCCCCCAAGGCACCTCCTGGAAACGCCCTGAGGGACAGAATTGTCTTCTCATGGGCTCTGGTGATTTGCAGTGCAGAGCAGTGTGGTGCTTCCCTGCCTTGACCCGGAGTCACGTGGCAGTGCTGTGCCACCGTGGGCGGGAACCTACATCTGCTCGGCCACCACTGATGATGGAGAGCAAGACAATCTCCATACCACCTCAGGCACCCTTGGGCTCCATACTGTTCTGGAATTTGCCAGGCTAGCAGGTGTACAAGGGTAAAATAACACAGTGCTTCGTGCTGTCCAGCATGCAAAGCTCTGGGGGTGTATGCCCGGGGTTCTTTAAAACCCAGGCAAGAGAAAGTCTCTTTTTAAAGTCAGGGTCTTGCTATGTAGTTCAGGTGGGACTTGAACTCACTCTGTAGCCCAGGCTGGCACTGCACTCATGGCAATTCTTCTGCCTCAGCCTCCAAGTACTAGGAATACAGGTGTGGATTACCATGCCCGGCAAGAGCAACGTCCTTTCAGATTTTTAAAATCTTTTATTTTTGCGGTACTAGGGATCGAACCTGTGGCCGCACACGTGCGAGGCAGGCATCGTAGCACTGAGCTACACCCCCGGCTCACAGGGGAATCTCCCCAGGGTGGATACGAGGGAGAAGGCAGTCAGAGGCACAGCGAATGGCCCCCTCCTTCCTTTGTATTGTTATTAGCGCGTGTGTGCAGTACGCAATGATGGCGTTCATCGCGGGGAACTGGTCCATGGGCAGAAACACCGTCTTTCTTTCCACATCCCCCACCCCCATTGCTTGTCCCCTGCCCATCTGCAAAAGGCCCATCGCCCTCACCCTTTTCATAATTGAGGAGCTGGTCACCCTCAGGGCCACGCCTGTGCAGTACGGTGCTTTTCTCTCTCTCTTGGCTGCAGAAGAATGAAGGAAGAGAAATCAGAAATGAGGAACTCCATGGCCCGCTGCTTGGTGGTAACTGCCCTGTGACTTGTCACTCATCTGAGCTGCCAGGTGACACCAATCAGCCTGCAGGTCTCACTAGCTCCCAGCTGTATCACTCACTTACTAAGATCCCCCTCCCTAGGGACTCGGTGCCGTGGCCCTGGATAGTATGGCCCTCCCTCCGTCCTTGCCCAAGATGAAGAGGTCAGATGTAAGGCTCCTCCAGAAGAGGACAAAAATACCCTCTTGTGGAACTCAGGGCTCCTACTCAATTGGACTTTAAAAATCAAGACTGGGGATGTAGCTCGGTGGTACAGTACTTGTTGCGTAGGTGCAAGGTCCTGAGCTGGCTATCAGCACTGCAAAAACTAATAAAAACAACAACCAAAAAATTTTAAAAACTTGTAAAAATCCCACGAAGACACCTTCAGGGCTATGAGAAAAGACTTTTGCCTCTGTCTCCTGGGCTGCTGCGCCTTTTCTCTCTTAAAGCCTTCTTCTCCATTTCAAATCTCTCAATTGCCTTAAAAACAAAAACAGGAGAAAAAATGGGGTGTTAGAAATTGATGGAAATACTGGAGAATGAGGGGAACCTGCTCTCTTGGTACCCAAAAGGCCTGGGGCGAAGTCTGGACCCGGTACCTCCTGCCTTCCTCCTATGGCCCAGAGGCACTGGTCTCCCTGAAATCCGCCCCAGTGTCACCAGGACATCCACCTTCCAGGGTCCTTTAATGGTCACAGATAAAAGTATGTGATAACACTGACACAGAGGTCATCAGACAGGGTTGCTATGAAATTATTAATCATCAAGAGAGTCCCTGGATCTCTCATTTCCTCTACCCCACCCAACTTCCTTTTAGAAAAGAAAACAAAATGAGCATCATGACCCAGAGTTGTATTGATCTCAACTAAGAGTCCCACACCGTGCTCGGATGACAGAGTTATCTATGTGCCGGATGCTGGATGCCAGCTGCCAGCACAGAATGGGTGATGAGAAACCAGTGTGGCGCTGAGGCAGGAGAAGGGGGCACCCGGTAGAGGCCTGGTATACAAAGGTAAGAGAAAACTCTGGTCCAAAGAGGGTGGACAGGGTGGCCCAGAGATGGGCTCTATGGGGTGTAGGTATCGGCAGATCTGGCCGAGTGCCTGGGCAGAGAATAAAAAGGCCAGGCAAGGAGTCCTTCCTCCAGGTCACGGTGGGACTTGGCAGAGGCAGAGAGAGAGGGAGGAGGAGGCGTAAGACTGAGGCAGGAGGATCACTGAGGGCTTGAGGTTAGCCTGGGCTACAAAGTGCGCTCAAGGCCAGCCTGAACTGCATAGCGACACTGTCTCAAAAAGACAAAAAAAAAAAAAAAAGATTCCCAATATTGCCCCCAAATAGTGAATCAAAATTAATCTTCCGACTTCTAGTTTACAGTCAAACGTATAAAAACTCTCAGGTGGGGACATAGGTCAGCGGCCCAAGCGCCTGCCTGGCAAGCGTGAGGTCATGAGTTTGATCCCCAGTACAAAATTTAAAAAGCTCAAAAGTCAGAACTCTGCCCTAACAAATAAAGAGCAGAAGAAACAGAAACAACTTATTTTAGGTCTTTTGAAGAACTGAAGTCATAGGGCAAACTACTGCCCCCAAATGGCAGAGACAGGCAGATACAGGTAGTCACAACTCACCGGAACTGACTCCTCAGCAAGAACCAGCAGGAAAAACTGAACTATTGCTGGAGGCTCAGGGGTCAAAAAAATCGACTCAAAATGGATTACAGCCCTAAATGTAAGATGGGGGCCTGGTGTGGTGATGCACACCTCTGATCACAGGGCTCAGAAGGCTGGGGCAGGAGGATCATCATGAGTTTGAGGCCATCTGGGGCTACATAGTGAATCCAACAGCAGTCTGAACCACACAGGGAGATCCTGCCCCAAAACAAAACAAACAGATAAAAAAGTAAAATGCTGAACTATAGAAGCCCTAGAAAGCAGCATAGGGGAAAGCCTAGATGACCTTGGGATTCGTGATGACTTTTTAGATATGACATAGAAGCACAGTCCATGAGAGAAGGCCTTGAGAAGCTGCATGTCAGGAACATTAACATTTCCACTATGCCAAGTCACTGTCAGGGCAGTGATGCAACAACCACAAACTGGGAGAAAAATTTGCAGAAGATATCACCAGCAAACAAAGCACTCTTACAACCCATGAGTAAGAAAACGAACAACCCAGTTAAAAAATCAGGAGCTTTTGTTCCCTAGTACCAAAAAAAAGAGTTTCCAGAAAATGAGGAGCTGGGCCTGGTGACACATGCCTGTAATGCCAGAAGGTGGGAGGCTGAGGCAGGAGGATCACCATGAATTTGAGGGCAGCCTAGGCTACATAAGTGACTTCAAGGACAACCTGCACTAGATAGTGAGACTGTCTAAAAAAAAACTGGATCCAAGATCCTAACTGATACCAAAGACCCATTTGAAGGGTAAACAAGCATGTAAACACATGCTCTGAATCACACGGCCTCAGAGCAATGTGAATTAAATTAAGAAGACTGCACTCCTCCATAACAGTAGAGCAGCCAAAATCCATAAAACCAACACCAAGTGCCAGTGAGGTCAGGGAACAAAAGGAGCTCTCATTCACTGCTGGCCAGAAGGAAAGTGGTAGGGCCGGGGATTTAGTGGACATAGGTCAGTGGCCAGCACCTACCTGGCAAGTGTGAGGTCGTAAGTTTGATCCCCAGTATCAATAATAATAATAATAATACTGATAATAATAACACTGTTCATACACACACACACAAAAAATCTTTGAAGCCTCACTTGTGCAAGTACACCTGCAAATGAATGGACACTGGATCCCCCCAAGTGCTGCGGCACCCTGATGGTCAGGGGCCCCTCCTTCCCGGAAGCTGGTCTCAGTCCCAGCCCTGTGACTCACGAGGCTGTTGGCCATGGGGTCGGGATTCGGGTCCATCTCGGCGATCTTCCAGTTCACCTGGGGAATGGACCCGATGAGGCACGCTGGGAGAGGCCGCTAAGGAAGCTCTCAGGACAGGGTTACATGCTAAGTCCCTCCCTGCATTATTTTGCCTGTAAAACATACACACTTTTTTTAAATGGAGCTTCAGCTCCATTGAACCCAAGGCCTTGAGCCTACTAAGCAAGCACCTATCACTGAGCTGAGAGATGAGCGGGGCTTGGACCCCATCTCCTCACACTGCACCCTTGTGAGGTTTGTTTTTGTTTTGGAGACAGGGTTTTGCTCTACAGTACATTCAGGCCTCTAATTCACAACCTTCATGTCTCAGCCCCCAGAAGCTGGCATCACAGGAATACCCAGCACGCCTGACTACACCTCCCCTTGTTTTAAGTGAACTGCTTTCAGCTGGGCGTGGTGGCACATGCCTGTAATTCCAGCATTCAGAGGACTGAGGCAGGAGGATTGATCGCCTTGAGTCCAAAACCAGCTGGGGCTACATAGTGAGTTCAAGACCAGCCTGCAAGAGCCTGTCAAAAACAAAAGTGAGTGAGATGCTTTAAAAATTATAAATGCAACTGACCACATTGCAGACACTTTGGAAAATATAAAAAGAACAAAGAACCATTCATGCTAACAATTTAATTAGGGTCTGGTGACATTGCCTCCAATGTCCTTTTTTTAATTTAAAAAAACCTTCATTATTGTAAAAGACACATTGTCATGAATCCCCCTCAACACACAGAACACCCTTGTCCCATCATTCTTGCTGCCTTCTTTGGTGAATGTTTATTAGTACACATCTGGAGTACACAGCGGTCACATCCATCGTGGGGACTTGGTACGTGCACATAATTCACCTTCACTCTCTCTCTCCCCTCTTCCTCGCCTCCTTCCCCCTCTCTCCATCAGAATTCTAACCTCACCAAATGCCTGCTTTACTGCCCTGACTTCCACATAGCTGTGGGCATTTTCCAAGTGACCGAGTAATCCTAATAATTATTATTTTCAACAGGATGATACAAATCCATTGAAAGGATGGACCTCAGGACACTCACCTCCCCCTTGGCTGCTGAGCATTAAACTGTCCACAGCTTCTCACAACCCCTAGTAATGCTTGGACGCACAGGGTCACGCAGAGAGCCGTCTCTGTATTTTGGAACATTTCAGGTTTTTTTCTCTTAAAAAAAAATGTTTTATAAGTACATGTTTGCAGTAGGTGCAGCTTACAGTCCTCTTGGGGAGTGGTGCATGTACACCATACAGCTTGTTGCTTTTCTTTTCTTTTCTGGTACTGGGGATCAAACGACCTTGCACTTGCCAGGCAGGCGCTGTGCCACCCAGCTATATCCCTGGCCTTTGTTTCTTTACTTTAATTCTTTTCCTCTTCCCTCCCTCCTCCTCCAAATCCCCCGTCCTCATCATCATTCTTGGTGATGTTATTAATCTTAGCTCCGTGTGGAACGTTCAGGATCGTTAGGTTCTGCATGTGACATATCTGGTCTTTTTCTTTTTTTTTTTTAATTGGTACTGGGGATCAAACTCACGACCACACACTTGCAAGGTAGATGCTTATGCCGCTGAGCTAAATCCCCAGCCCGCATGTGGCATACCTTTGTTCTTCTTATTTCCCTTCCCCCCTCCTCCCCCTCTGCTCCTTCCCTTGGGCCCCTTCTCTATGGCCAGGGATCCATCCCTTTGTTGTCCCCTCCTCACATCCTTTGTTATTCTCTTTGTTTAAACTTTGCCTCACTCAAATGAGAGACACCATATGGTACTGAAGCTTGGGTCTGGTTTATTTTCACGCTGAAATTTCTTTAAGAGCGATTTTCAGGTGAGGGATGGCTGGGCCAGAGGGTATCATGAGCCTGTTTAAAGTGAAACACACTCCTTTCGTTGTCCCCTTCCCCGTGCCCTCTGGACTTCTGCATTTCTGTCTGAGCCTCAGCTGGTTTAGGACACAACCTTCGTAAAGGCCCCATAATCCTCTCTCTCCTCAATCTTCTCAGAGAGCAGGCTTCACTCTCCCTTCTATTACCCTCAAGTGGCCTCACCCATCAGAGGACACTTGAAAAACAGGACGCCGAGAAGGGCCGTGACAGAGCAGAGAAAAGGAAATGCGTCCGTCTGTCTGTCCGTGAGGCTGAGATAAGCCTGGGATTAGGAAGCGAGAGGGGGCCCTGGAATGGGCCAGCAAAGGGAGCCCCTGCAGCTGCTTCAGAAGGGATCACCTTGCTGCTCATAGAGGCCAGCAAGGCGGGGCACAGAGAGGTCCGAGCACTTTGCCTGGTGGCCGTGTGACTGATGGGAACAGTCCCGGGTTATTTATAACCTGAGAGGGCTGTTTGCTGGGGGGCTGGCGAGGCCTCCAGAGATGGGGCTCCATGACGCTGGGATGCAACTCAGAAGAGAGAAGGGTCAGTGAGGATGGGGCCAGGGAAGGTGGACATGGGCAGGCCCTGGATGGTACTGGGCGGGACAAACAGCAGGCCTGGACTGAAGGATCAGTGGGCAGAGAGGTGAGGTCAACCAGAGTAAAGACAGAAAGCCGGGTCCCCAACTCACTTTTGCCTTATTCTTTTGGCAAATACCTCCAGGGATTTTTCCTTTTGGACTCTTTCTGATTATATCAGCAATAAAACAAGTCATCCTGGGGATGTAGCTCAGTGGTAGAGCACTCGCCTAACATATGAGGCCCTGGGTTCCATCCCTAGTGCCCCCAAACCAAACCAAAACAAAAACAGCTTAAGTCAATGCTTTGCAGCATCATATTCCTTTAGAGGATAGGTTTAAGTACTCGAAAAAAATTAATGGGTGACTATGGAGTGGGCTAGTAGGTAACTTGCACTATAGACACAAGCACAAATTACACCTCCACAGCCTAACTTGGGTGCATCTGGTCTGGTTTTCAGCCCCGCCTTGAAGGATACTGGACAGCTGCTCCTCTAAGCCCTTCCTCAGAGCACGCTCCATCGCCTTCCAGGCACTGAGTGAGGCCGCCCGCTGCTCCGCCATGGGTATCACCGGTAAGGCGGCGGCGTTGATGATGTCCATCTGTTTGCTGAAGTCCATTGTCTAGCTTTGTGTAAAGCGGCAGACAAAAGTCCCCACGTTCAAAAGCCTCTCATTTCCCCCGCCAGTCTTGTTCTCTGTTTAATCAGCCTCCTGGAAATCATAAATAACATAGAGCCAGCTTAGGAAACACAGAGGGAAAAGTCCAACATGGTCACCGCTCAGCAGGGCTGATGGCCAACGCATGACCTGGCCTCTGTGGGGAAGAAAGGCTTTTCCCTGGGAAGCCCATTCAAAGAATAGGTAGGGACTCATTTTTCAACACGTGGACGCATGTTCTACCCGTGATTAAAAACTGTCCTAGTTTTAAAAATGAAAAGACTACAGGGCTGCCAAGCCCAGGGCTTCCACACTACTCAGCTCCCAAACTAGAGTGAAAGCAAGACCCTGGTCACTGAGCCTCAACTGGCAAGACAGGAGACTCAGAGTAGATGACCCAAGCCTCTTCAGGATCTCCTATGGGATGATTCTAGGTCCTAGGGCCCGATTCCTCAGCATGAAACTCCCGATATATCTGGGGTTTCTGCTTCCTCTCAGGAAACTGGCCTTGTGCCTGTCCTTCCTCCCTGGCTCTGGAACACTCCAGCTTGACTGCTCTCCTGGCTCCTTGCTCAGTGGCCAAGGATCTAACACTACTATTTCTTGGCACCCCCCTGTCCGGAGCCAGTGTTAGTGGCCTGGTCACACAGAAGTCAAAGCTGAGATCCGATCTTCCAGCAATTCATATGTGGGAAGCCGCCTATGAATGGCGCCCATTTCCTGCTTCCGGGTTCTTCCCGGCCTGAACAAGCCCGCCAAATTGTCATATCTGCCCAGTTACCCGTGACGCTAGCCTATCAGCTTGTTAGGCGCGCTTCTCTGTGATTGGATACTGCTTCCCCTTATAAGAGGTTGTTCCTGACCCCAACGGCGGAAGAGGAAGCAACACTGAGGGTGGCGGACCTTGTCAGGTCCGGTTCGCTGTACGTAATAAAGTTTGAGAGCTGATCCTGCTCGAGTTTGGTCTCCTGTCTCCCGCGGCTCCGGTCATTCATACACAGTGGAAGGAGCAAAGAAAAACCCAAGTTTGCTGGGAAAGTTCACCCAGGCGGCCGCTCACTGCTCTCTCCTCATCTCTCCCCTGGGTCAGCTTGTCTCCAGCCGTCTGTGCCTGACCCACTCAACTTCCTCCTGGTCCATATATCTGTAGCATTGATGATGCTGTTCCATCTATTGGACTCAGCCCAGGTGAAACATCTTTTGGAAAAATTCCTAGAATCATTCCAAGCCAGTATCACCACACCTCCTCCACAAAGCCCAGAGTTCTACTTAAAATATTGAACTGCGAAGACTGTTTCTACATCTTTCTCCATTAGGCAATTTACTCCTTGGGGATTAAGTTCATTTCAATATTTGATTTCTTTTGGCTTCACTCACTACACTGCTTTGGAGTCCACAATCAGCTGGATCATAGGAAAGGCTGGCGTTGGCCCAGATCAGTACCATTTCTTGTCCCCTGCTTCTAGACATATAAGCAGAGGGGCAAGGGGTGGAAGGAGGCAAGTGCATTTCAGGGCTTCCCATTTTCCTCCCACCTGTTCCCCAAAATGATTGGAAAACTACAAGATAGTCTCTGAGAAGCCTCGCTTAGGTGACTCTGTCAAAAGGTCTCCTGACTCAGCGATAACATTATTACTCATGCCTAATGGGAGGCTGAATAGCACACTTCTTAAGACAAATGTTTAAAATACATACTCTGTTCCCTGATGAATTTTTCATCAGAACATTTGAGTATTTTTTGAAGCCTGGTAAGTTTCTCTGTCATTATTTGAGTAGGAGAAGGAAGAAAACTAGCTTCATTGAGTAGCTACACTGTTGTAAGCTCTGTGTTATATCCTGGGGCAGAGGAGGGGAAACCCTGCACCCGGAAGGAGCACAGATTCTGGCAGGAGGGATTTCAGTATCCCCTGCTGAAGGCTGGCACATCCCAGCATGTGAGAAGCGTGCTGGCTGTGGAGTCAGGCACACTCCTGCCACTTCACCCTTCAGTCCCATGACTACACTGGACACTCCTCACAAGCCAGCAGCGTGCTGTTCCTGGGGACAGGATGGTGGGATAAACCAGATTCTACTGCTACTCTAGTAATAGTGCATACATCTCCTGGGAAGCACTTGTGAAAGTCAAATAACTTCATAAGGAAGTATAAATTCTAATTCAGGAAGAACAATCATGAATTATAATGGTGGATACCTGTCCCTTGTTTCACAGGGAGGTGCCAGGGGCTGGGATGGAACACTAGACTGGTGTAAGGTAATCCAGAGGGATCCAGGCGCTGAAGGAAGAGGGGTTAATTAGATAAGGTGGAGGGGAAGGAGCTTACAGAGGGCCACAACACTGGAAAGGCTGGAAGGGACTAGACTTGCTCTGCCTGTCACAGAAGCCACTAGATACATGTGACAACTGACCCCTTCAACTGGTTAGCATGATTGACACATTTCATTTTACTTGGTTTAAATTTAAAAACTGAAACTATTACATTTAAAATAGTGATTGAATTTGAAAAAAGAAATACTGCATGATGTGAAAACATTCTAATTCATTTTACTTGTTTTGTTTCCACTTTTTAAAATGTAGCTACTAGAAAAGTCCGGATCTCGTGGTTTACTTTATGTCTCTGAGAAACAGTGCTGGCCTAGACAGTGCGGACTTCGGATCCCGGACACAGAACTGTGCCGCGCTGTAATGCAGTCTGGTGTAGCTGGAGGAGAACTGAGCTTGGAGACAGAGACCAGGGATATTGTCCTTCATTGCACGCATAACCTAGGATACCCAAGTACCTGAGTTTCTTCATTTACCAAATGGTACCAACAATACAGGATGTTAGGACAGCAGGAGATCTGAGATGGATTCACTCAGTTTTCTGCTCGTGGCTCACTAGGCGACTTGGAAGTGGTTCAGGGCCTCAGTTTCCCTGGCTTGTGAGAAGGGTCAGGGCATGGGGAGGGGACAGAGCTGCCCCGAACCCCTCCCCCCCGCCCTCGTGCGTGTCGAAATGGAATCACCGTCCATCTGTCAGCTTGCCCTACCTGAAAGCATCGGCAGAATCCGACGAACTGGTGGCGGATGACGCCACGGGTCCCTCAGGGAACCACATGGAGTTCTGGGTGGGCACCCGGCACCCGCTGCCCACCATCCACCAGGAAGGCGTGGCCTTTGCTTTGTGGGCGGGGCAGGGTAGGAGAGGAGTCGGGAGGGGCCCATTTTGCTTCTGTGACCCTGTCCGGGTGTTCTCTAGGCAACTGTGTGCGCTTTCACTAGTTTCACTTTTCCTACAACCACGGAACCCTGGTTTGCTCAGGCTGTGCGCGCAGGACGCCGTTACCAAGGTAACAGCAGCCAGACGTTTGGGGACCAGACCAACGTATTTGCTGGGGGACGGTGTAGCTTCTCGTTCCATTCTATAACACGGAGATACGAAGGACTATAAAATATTTAATTTGTATAACAGTTAGTATCCGGGACGGAGCCCACAAACCTCTCCGGTGCTTCCCGGGGGCGCTCCCGCTGGCCCCGCGCCGGCCCCCTTCTTTCTGATAGTAGAGTCCAGGGCGGGCCCGCGCATGCGCGCGGGGAGCAGGTGTGTGATTCTTGTTGCTAGGGTTCCGGGCGGGTCGTTCCTGTGGCATCTAGGGGTTGACTTTGATCCCAGCTTCTAGAACGCGATAGGTAAATCTATGAGCTTGGCAGGCAGCGAGCCCTGGGGTCATCCGAGGGCATTGGGACACTCTAGGTCCCCCTGGAGAAGATAGGCGAGGGTCGCCCCAGGTAGACTCCGCCTCTATCCCAATGTTTCTTGGGGTGTGAGCTGGCATGAGAGTTGCTCCCCGTAAATAGACTTGAAGTTGATTAAGATCCAGCGTGTGAATTTGTGTTCACACCCGTTAATTTAGTCCGTGAACCCTGTGGCCCGACCTGTGAGAAGTGAACCTGGTTGGCTCTTAACTCTTTAGGGGGACGAGTTTCCCTTTGAGAATCTGAGGAAAGTCAGAGATTCCTCCCTTACCTTGTTCTCAGAACTGATCAGTGTATTTTATGGCCTTTTGCAAGTTAAAGCTTTGCACAGCGCTTAGTGATTAGTATCTTTATCTATAGATGGGAACACACCTGATCCTACTCCTCGGGGTGCTGCGAAGGCCTCGGCGTGCCACGCCTCATGCGCACCAAAGTGCTCTACCAACTTGTGAGTTGGATGCTATTATTCGTCATGATTACAAATAAAGAAGCCATCCCGGAGGGAATAAATGCAAGACTCCCCTGAGAGTGATGGTTGAGTCAGGTGCTCTGCACCTTGAGCATAAGGGTCAGCTAGTATTGTGGCCCAGAATACTGCTTCAGATCCCCAGAGTCTCAGGCTCTCAGGCTCTCAGCCTCTCAGCCCAAGTTGTTTCTGAATTAGTAGATCTGACTTAAAAGGCAGCGTGTCCAGGCTGTTCCTTCCCCTCACCCACAACACTTCTGTGTCACTGAGTCCCAGGAACACCTGCTAAGAATGTTGTTGGGGGTAGGGGGGAGATGCCATTTGCACAAAGGTTGTATGGTGTACTTCCATAAACCAAATGGCATAATGGCCTGGCACACACATTGGAGATTGTGTGTGTGTGTGTGTGTGTGTGTGTGTGTGTGTGTGTTTGTATTAGTCTATTGCTTCTAGGGCCACAGTGAACGAAAACTCATGCAATTAAATGAAGCACAGGAGAAAATGATGCATTTATAAGATGTAGGTGACACATCTGAGGGGGCTGTGATGCTGTCCTAAACTGTTTTTTATAAGAAGAAGGAGTACACTAATAATAAAAGTAGAGCGTAGTAAAACACAGGTCAGTAGCATGGCCTTTAATTACTGGGTATTACGTGCCGTGTGCAGTTGTACCCACTGTACCGTATCTGACAGACCATGCCATAGATTTGTTTATGCCAACCTCAGCATAAAGGTGCAGGCAGTGTGTTTTCTCCAACCTCGGGCCGCAGTGTCAGGAAATCATAGGAATTTTTCAGCCCCATTGTAATCTTACAGGGCCACTGTTGTGTATGTGATTTTTTTTTGTTGATCAAAACTTTGTTACGTGTTGCATGCCTCAGTGGTCAGCAGTTTTTGGTCCATGACAATTAGTGAGCCATGCGTGAGAGGCCCCAGTTAAAACCACAAGAAACTGAGCAACTCAGTGGAGGTTTAGCAATCATCTGAGGCCAGAGCTAGGCCTGAACCCTGGTCTGTCGCATCCAGGTAATGGCCTTAGGCATAGTGCTCTTGGTGCAGTTGGGAAGATTGGCGAGAACCGCTTGACTGGCATTTCCTTCCTCAGATGTCTCCAGATGCTGGGAGGGACAGGGCTGCCTTCTAACTATTTGTTTTTTGTTTTGTTCATAACTGATACATGAGTATATTAGCATGTGAGGATCGATTAAATCTAGGAGCATATTTCTTTAATCTGATTTCATAATTTTTCTCCTTTTTGATACAGCATCTCCATATGTAGTTCAGACTGGCCTTGAACTTGCTATCTAGCCCAAACTGGCCTCAAACTCACAGTGATCCTCCTGCCTCAGCTTCCCGGGAGCTGGAATTATGTGTGTGTGCCATAACACCCAGTTCGTGTTGCATTGTATCAGATGAAATTGCTGAATTGGACCTATAACCTATAGGTTATTTTAACCTATAAAATGGCACTTTCACCCAAGGTAGTCAGCTCCTCCCCTTTTGAGGTTTAGCCACATCCTATACTGTGTGTGTCATCTCATTAGGGCCTGTGTCATATGCATTTTCTGCAGCTTGCTTCTTCATGCTCAGACGTGCTTTGGAGGTTTTTCTGCTCAGTCCACATCAGCCGTCTCACTGTAGGAGTTGCTGTTTGCTGTTCCTGGGTAAGAATGTGCCACGGTATGTTTGACTCCATCAGCTCTTGGCAGACATTTTGGAGCATTTCTTATTTTTCACTGTTATAAGTAATTGAGAACATGTGTGCATGTACAAATCTTTCTGGAGGATCAAATCCTAGAAATAACTTTGCTATCCAAAAAGGGTGCACATTGCTGTACATGGTGGCTCATGCACTCGGGAAGCTGAGGAAGGAAAATCGCCCTGAGTTCGAGGCCAGCCTGAGCTATGTAGCAAGACCCTGTCTCAAACAAGCAAAGAAAAAGTACGCATATTAAAAACAATTAAGTTGTGCCTAATTGTCCTTAAAAGAATTATAACAATTTATATATTTCTGCTGATAGTAAATTATCTTTTTCTTCACACTCTCACTCTCACCAATAGTGGATTTTTTTTTTTTTTGCCAATAGATAAAAATGTTTCTTTTAAGATGTGCCTCCTGCCAGATATGGTGACACATGCTTGTAATCCTTGCACTCTGGAGGCTGAAGCAGGAGGATTACTGCTAAATCAAGGCCAGTTCAGTGAATTCAAGCCAACCTGAACTACATAGCGAGACCCTGCTGGAAAAAACCACATATAAAAAAATCAAAAATATACCTCTCAAGTTATTAATATGAGGATAACTGGTTATATACCTTTAGCCAGCTATGGCTCTCTGCTTTGGGAGCATTGGCTAATTACTCTGGTTTTCTCATTTCTAATACAGATAAGAAAATACTGCTTCTCAGGATAATTGTGAAGAATGAAAGAAATATCTGGTGTGCCCAGCACTGAGGTTGACCTATAATTACAAGTAGGGAGTGATATTAGTTATTGTTATTGTGTGCTTTTTGTAATAACTTTCGTCTTTATCCCTGATCTGCTCTCTACAGACATCGATCGGTCTTTTCCCCTCTGCCACCCTCTTTTTTTTCTCCAGGAGAAATAATACCAGGTCTTCCAGTGTGTTTTGGATGGTGACAAAGCTTCAGACCTCCTCAGCATCTTGGTCCCCACCCCTGTCCCCTTCACCACCAAGTCGAAACTAACTGCTAAACATTGTGCTCAGGGACAATGCCAGCCCCTATGTCAGTGATGGCGAACATTTGAGAGCTTTCAGTGATACAAACAGCCCACCGCAGCTCGCATGCCAGAGCTTGGCCACCACTGCCCTGTGTCGTTGGCTTACAGTTATAGACACGTGCCTGCCAGTGAAACTGTCATAAGCTCACATCTTCTAATGGCTTGATTTTTATTTGCTTCTTTATTTATAGCTTGGGTTTTTTGCTAGTTTATTTGTTTTTGGTTTGAGGACCTCGATATGTAGTTTAGGTCGCCCTGGAACTCAGGGCGATGCTCTTGCCTCTGCCTCCTGAGTGCTGGGATTACAGATGTGCACCACCATGCCTGGTTATTTACTTATAACTTTTTTTTGCAGTACTGGGGATAAAGCCCAGGGACTCACCCACATTGGACACATGTTCTGCCACCAAGCTGCATTGTAGCCTGTTTAATTATGTACCACCTATACGTCTACTTTCGCATTGCGTACTATAAAACATCGAAAGACGTTTTCTATTTCCTGGATTATTTCATATATGTGTATTTAAATAAACCTGTGCATGCTGTTTTTGTTTTTCTGAGACTGGCTCTAAGCCCTGTAGTCCACCCTGACCTTAAACTTGGGGCAGTCCTCCTCGTTCATTCTCCCAAGCACTTGGATTATAGGCGTGTATCATCATGGCCGGCAGTAAATATATAATATAATCTATTCATTTGGCATCTCAGATTTATTTTTTGAAACAGGCTCTCACTAGGCAGTTCAGGCAAGGTTTGCACTCTTTGTTGCCCAGACTGGCCTCAAACTCACAAAAATCCTCCTGCCTCAGCCTCCCAAGCGATTATAGGTGTTCACCATTGGCATCTCAATTTTTATCTGAAACTTTTTTAAATGCTAATAATGCTTCATATACTTTTTTCTGTACTAAAGATTAAACCCACGACCTCACACATGCCAGGAAAGCGCTGACTGTGAGCCACCTGCCCAGCCTGATGAACATCTCAATCGTAGTCTCCTGTTCCTTTGGGTAAAGGGATCAGTATCTTTTCCTTGGATGTTAGCTTATTCAAAATCTTTTCCTGCATTTAATAAATACCCTGTAGTAAACATCTAAAATTTTTCTTTATTTTGATCATTTCTTTAGAGTGTGTGCTTAAAACGGGACTTAATGGACAGAAGACATGGGCACCTCTGAGGGTTTTTTTTTTTTTTTTGGTACCAGGGATCAGACTTACAACCTTGCACTTGCCAGACGCGCTCACGCCGCTGACCTGAATCCCCGCCAGCTGTGAGTCCCTAACACACGCTGGTCCCACTCTCTTTCCTCTCTTTCCTCCAGTCTCACCCGGCCTGCAGAAGCCCTCCGCTGACCTCACACCTCTTCAACATTCACGGGCACAGCCCTCTGGTCGTGCACTTCCTGCAGAACTACTCCAGGCTGTGCCAGAGCGGCCAGGATGTGCTGATAACCCGGAGGGAGAGGACCACGCTCATCCCATAGCCTTGTTGGTTTGGTTCTTTTTTTAATTTCCTGGATTTGTTTTTGGTACCAGGAATTGAACTCAGGGCCTTGTCCTTGCCAGTAGGCACTTGTGCCCCTGAGCTGTATCCCCGGCCCTGTTTGTTTGTTTTCTGAGGCAGGGTCTCCCTTTGTAATTGAGGCTAGACTCACTATGTGGTCCTGAACCCAGTGATCCTCCTACTCAGCCTCCGCAGTGCTGGGATCACAGGCACACACCAGCCTGCCAAATGTGTCCCTGTTTTACAGATAAGGACCTGGAGACAGAGGATGACAGGAAGGCCCCTAGCTGGTGATTCTCACCCTGGGGGAGGAGTGGAGGCAGGGTGCCACAGACAGACAGAGACAGAGAGCAGGAGGGAGACTTCAACACGCAGGCTTGGGATGGAGCTTGTGAAGCGGAGGAGAGCCGGGCCTGTCCTGCTCCCCTGTGTGACACTGCAGCTGGAGGTCCAGGCACAGGGCCATGGCGCCTTCCAGTCCCCTCCCATCAGCAGGGGCACAGCGGGAGGGCCGTATTCAGGCAAGGAGACCACAGCTTCGTCCTGCCCAAGCAGGCCATGGGGCTGTGGCCTGCTCAGAATGCAGGACTCATCCCTAGAAGCCCAGAAAGACAGGCACTTCCCCCGCTGCCCTTGCACCCCCAGGCCCTGCGCTAGGCTCAGGCTGCTAATAAGGCAGGGTCCACACAGCCCCAAGCCTGGCTTCTCCTTGACCTTGAGAACCACTGAGACCACCCTGACCTATGCCGGCATCATCAGCTATACTAGCTGCCTTCATGTAGAGTTACAATTTTGATAATATATTGAAGGTTATATTTTGGGCTTGTGATGTAGCTCAGCGGCACAAGTGCCTGCCTGGCAAGCACAAAGTCCTTAGTTTGATTCCTGGTACCAGAAAAAGAAAGCTGGTGTTTTGTCTTTTAAATAGCATCCATAAGGAGAACAAAAGGCGACTCATGCAGTGTGGAACATTGCTCACCAGAGGACAGGGCGTCTGGGGACCTCGGGGACTCCTGGTTCCCTAGTACAGCATCTGTTAGGGACACTGGCCTTGACGCTGGCCAGAGGTTGCTGCTCAGCTGTCTCCTGCCTTGTGCGGGACTCAGGTCCACTGATCGGCCTGTGTGGGGCTTGGTTCTTGGTCTGTAAAGCAGTGACACTACTGTCACCTGCCTCGCAGAGTACAGTGGGGTCCAAGGAGGCCGCTGGCTGCTGGCGGGGAGGCAGGGTCCCTGCAGCAGGAGGCGCTGTGGCTGGAAAGCCTGGGGCAGGGAGGCCTGAGCAGCTGGCCCCTCGGAGCTGGCTGTCCTGCAGCCCCTGAGCCATGTGTTCTGCCCGCAGGGCTCCAGCAGCAGGAGGAGACCAGGCTGCACCGCACAGGAGCCAGAGGAGGAGCCCGTTGGGTGCCTGCGCCAGAGGACCCAGGATTCAAATGCTTCCTGTAGAGCCCTGTGTGCCACGCACATGACTGATCAGAACCCCACGGATCAATGGCGTCCCACGCCTGCATTTGTCGTAGATGCTACAGACTCCTTAACAGTGGAAGACGTGAGCTGAAGTCTGTGTAGGCTTCAAAGCCTCTGGTTTTTCTGCCCCCACCCTGCAAATAGAAACAAGCTCCAAAAGAGTACGAAGAAGTTGCATCAGAAGATCCTAAAAGTAGGGCTATTTTTTCAACAGTTTCTTCTTTTGACTTAGGAAAAGACCCCATCATGGTTGATTTAGTCCAAGTCCAATGCTAGGGGTTTTGTTCTGTTTTGCTTTTTTGTTGTACTGGGGATTGAATCCAAAGTCTTCACACTGAGTACATCACCAGTCCTTCAAAGAATTTTTTTTGCGACAGGATCTCTTCAGTAGCCCAGGCAAGGCTCAAACTTGTGATCCTCCTGCTTCAGCCTTCCCCAGTGCAAGAATTACAGGTGGTGCCACCATATCTGGCTTCAATGCTCGTTCTTTAATACTGGTCATTTTACCTGTGGAACAGAAGTAGATGACTGCATAGGTTTTGTTTGTTTCTTGAAATAGGCCCAGGCTGGTTTCAAAGCCCCGGACTCCGGTGATCCCCTGCCTCAGCTTCCTCAGTAGCTGGGACCACAGGCATGTGACACCACGCCTGGTTTATGACAGCATCTTCATTCACTGTCATGTATATTAGTTGCTATTTTGTCTGTCTTGAATACCGCTAACCTGCTTCTTCATGCAGAAATGTCTCTCACATTTCAAGAGCCACCTGACAAGTCGCCCCATCCGGTTTTCCCATTGTGCACCCCGAGCTTCACAAACACCCCACTGGGAACCTTCTCCTGTAATGGCAGCAGCTGCTCGGGGTCACTTCCTGGGTGCCAGGCACTGTGGGACACACTTGACCTATCGTAACGCAGTGCTCACCACAGTGCTAAGTTCCATCACCATGGCGCCAAGTATGGCAGCATGGAGAGGTCACACAGCACGTGGCAGGGCCCGGCTTGAACTCAGCTGTCTTCAAAGCTCTCGGGTACCTCAGCCTTCTCCCGGGTCCCTCAGCCTTCTCCCGGGTCATGGGCTCTTTGCCCATCTCTGTGACCTGACTTTATGGTCCTTGGGTCCAAGGAGCCTTTCTCTCTCTCTCGGGTCTGATGTCAGTGACTGATTCACTGTCATGTGGTCAGCTGTGGCAGCCCGGTGCTAATTTCTGTCCTCTTTTCTAGGAAGTTCCTGCATTTTGTCTTCCAGCTCTTACTTTTAAAAACTGTCCTATAATGTTATTTTCCTAGTTTTAGTTCTCTCTTATATCTTGGTTTTTCCTTTTTCATAGTACCCTCTTGCCATAGATACAAGATTTTCATCCCTTATTGATGATATTCATCCTTAAAAAGAAGTTTCTGCCAGTGTAGTGCCATGTCTGTAATCCCAGCACTAAGGAGGCTGAGGCAGGAGGATTTCTGCAAGGTTGAGGCCAGACTGGGCTACAAAGTGAGTTCAAGGCCAGCCTGAACTGCATAGCAAGACTCTGTCTCAAAAAGACCAAAATAAAGTTTCTCTTTACCCCATACTGATTCTGTTTTATTTGGCTGTTTAGAACTGTTACCAAGTCCATGGATTCTTGAGCCTAGGTATCAGAAAAATCAGACAGCAGCACAATGGAGTGGGAACACGACTTTTATTTCTCATGGTCCAGTATAAGGGGGAAAGCAGTCCAGAACGGAAGTCCAGGCCAAATGAAGCAAAGGACAAGCCTCCGGTGCCCATGGCATCTGTGGCAGAGGCAGGGACTTGGCCTCTGAGGTCATCGCAGGTCGTGCTGGAACTCGCCTGCACATGCGCCCTTCTACGTCACCCTGTGTCCTTACCATCTGGGTCTCCATGCAGGGTGTGATTTTGCTTACTTTAGGGCCTATGCTACACATGCATTTGTCCCTTGCCAGCTGGAATTTGTTCTTACCATATGAGAAAGCCCCAGCTGGATTTTGGAACAGGGCAGATCCCTCCTCTGCCTTGATGGGTTTACCCTAATGACCTGGAGGTTTTGGCTCTGGCTGTGCGGGGTCTGCCTGACCGTGTGGCCTGGGAAGCCTGAGCTGACTCCCAGCTGCCGCCTGCTGATGCGTTACCTTCAGTTCACAGTTTTGAAGACTGGTCCCTTTTCAGCTCTTGATTCCCTGAGCGGGCGTCCCACACTTACTATTCAGATGGCCACTCCATTCGGTTTCCTTCTGGCCTCATAACCCCGAGCCTGTTTATTTCCATTTCTCCAGAAACAAACAAACAAAACCCTCCCAGTTTTCATTTGGGACTTCTGAGAAGTTCATGACAATTCTTTGAGGTAGTGTACAAGTTAGGGTTATCCTTAGTTGTATATGAATGGGAAACTGCCAGCCATGGTGCCAGAAAGTTTGATTCTCACACATAAAAGAAGCCTGGATGGTGTAAGGCTGGCAGGGACTTGAGGGTCTTCAGAGGCCCAGGCTTCATCATCCTCACCCTCAAAGTGCTTCAGGGTGTATGTCGGCTACTTTTCTCTCCTTGCTGGGACAAAATACCTGACATCTAAAATTAGGGAAAGAAGAATTTATTTAACTCACAGTTTGTAGAGGTTTCGGTCCATAATCAGGAGACTCCAAGGTAGGATGGTGTGGTAGAGGGACAACAGTTTATGATAGTTATCAAAAGTAATGAGCAAAAGGGGCAGAAAGAGAGGAGCAGGCCTCTTTCCCTCCCTTCCATTGTATGTAGGCTACCTGCCCCTGGACAGGTACAGCACTCACACCTCCAGTCCCAACACTAGACAATGAACCCATCACAAACACTAGACTCAGAGGGTTTTGAAAGGTACCCCCCCCCATTACTGCATGAGGCTTTGGGGGACATCCAGACACAAACCATAACAGCATGCCTGCGGCCCATCATCATAGCTGCTGGGGTGCCTGTCATTCAGTCTGTATTCCAGGCCTCCCGTTGGAAGAAGGCTAATTTCATTCTTTAAGCAGCCTTCCCAGAAGTCCCAAATGTTTCAGCTTACATCTTGCTAGTATGTAATGTGCTACAGAACCTTCTCCTTTAAAAAATAAAATATACATATATATATAATCTTTAAAGATCTTAAATATTTGTAATTTTTTTTTTTCTTTTTGAGACAGGGTTTCACTATGCAGCTTAGGCAAACCTTGAATTCACTTTGTAGCCCACACTGGCCTTGAACTCACAATGATTCTCCTGCCTCAGCCTCCCTAGTGCTGGGATTACAGGTGTATGCCAACATGCCCAGCTACTTCGTAATTTTGAGTCATTACTTTTTAATAATACTGTCAAAGTACCCTTTACCATAAAATTCACCTATTTTATGTATACAATTCAATGATTTCAGAAAAATCATTGAAATCTGATGACCACTGACATTTCAAGGACTCAACTGAAATCTAAAAATTTGCAAAGTTCACAACCATGATTGCAGTCCAGTTTTAGAACTCCTTGAAGACTTTACAACTCTCCCTCCTGCTCATCTGCTTTCAGTCCCTATTACGTGTCCTTTGGCACCTCCTTGCCTGGAAATATCATATAACACTGCTACTTTATGTCAGGGGCCAGTCAGGGGTGACATGGTACGAGCTGCAGGGAGGCTTGGAAGTGTGACTTGTTTTAAATCAGGACCCACTGCCTAAAGGAAAACCGGCTCCATGGCTAAATGCAAAGGGGAGGGCAGATGATGGCCGGTGACCATCTCTGTCACCGTTTTAGAGGTGAAGCCAAAGCTGAATGGCATTGAAATTTTTGCCCAAAGAAAACTTCCAGTCTTCAACCTTCCGATTTAAACTTTCCACTGAATTGAGAAAAGACCATGTGTTTTTCCTTGTGATACTGGAATTCAAACCCAGGATTTTCACACTGAGCCCTTTTTAAATTAATGTTTTAGCACCAGGTGTGGTGGCTCATGCGGGAGGCTGAGGCAGGAGGATCATTGTTAGTTTGAGACCAGCCTGGGCTACAAAGTGAACTCAAGGCCAGCCTGAATTGCATAGCAAGACCCGTCTCAAAAAGACAAAAAAAAAAAATTAATCTTTTAATTGAGTCCTGCTAAATGACTAAATTGCCCCCAGGCTGTGCTGGAATTTGTGATCCTCCTGCCTCAGCCTCCCAAAGTGCTGGGATTACAAGCATGCGCCACCACACCCAGAGCACATCATTTTTGATGATGGCAGTTTAGCTAGGGCCATGGCATCTTACAGACTTAGCGGACAATCATTAGTAACAGTCTTTGTAACATGCATCTTAAAACCTCAGACGCATCTCAGAGCCAGGCCGTCCACCTCACCAACATGCTCTGCCCGGACTCACTACCCGCCTGTGACCAGCCAGGCTGCCTCCCGCTGGTCCCTGTTCTGCGGTGCCACAGAAGGATGTGCAGGACAGCAAGCAGTGGGAACCAAGCTGGACGTGTGGCTTACTGAAAGAAACAGAAAGGAAAAAGAGGAAAGAGCTCCACTGTCAGGAGGGGCTCCAGGAGCTGGACGCCACAGCCAGGGAGGCCCCAGGACTTCTGTGCTGTCTTCGGTGCAGAAAGGTGCAGGGAAAAATGAGAGGTGGGGGGAGGCAGTGCTTGCCGAGAGGGCTGTATTATTTTTGTTCCCGTATTCCAACCTTCTTAGGCTATAGAAAAAAACAGCATATTTATTTACTTATTTTAGTCTTTTTGAAACAGGATTTCACTATGCAGTTCAGGCTGGCCTTGAGCTCACTTTATAGCTCAGGTTGGTCATGAGTTTGTAGTGATCCTCCTGCCTCAGCCTCCCAAGTGCTGGGATGACAAGCGTGCACCACTGCACCCGGCCTAAAACAGCATATTTTGGAATTTTGCCTCTCTATACTTCTCAAATTAGTCTGAAAACAGTACACTGATCTTTTTAACTTTCATTTCTATTTACTAACTCATTTTTATTTTATTTAAAGTGATACAGATTCATCCTTCAGGAGCAAAGCAGAAAGCCAGCTGTGGAGCAGGACTGCCTGGGTTTCTGTTCCATCTCTGCTACAACCCCTAATTGGTTGCCTTGAACGGTGACTAACTTCCCTGCCTCGGTTTTATTTTAATTTGTAAAAGGGAGGTGATAATAATAGGAATGGAATAGGCTGCTATTGACGGAGTGGAAACTTTGTACTCAATCTTAGCAGCACAGAGCATTAAAGAGAGGAGGCAAGTAGGTAAGAAAAGAGTTTGGGGGCCACGGGGGGAGTCCCCACAGAGAAGGCTGTGGCGGCTCTGCAGACAAAGGGCAGGTTCTGCCTGATGCAGGCTCTGATGAGGGGCGGGCTCTGGGGACTGAAGGGAGCCGATTTATTTTGTGGGAGTACAGGGGTTGGGAAACCTTTACACGCCTGAGCTTGGCAGACTTTTGGGAGGGAGAAGCCACAGGGGCTTCTGGGAAGAAGGAGGTGTGCATTATGGGGCACAGCTTTGAGCCGTTGCCATGATGACTGTGCTGTCTCTCAGCTGGGGATCTAACAGCTGTAAGGGTTCAATTGGCCAGATATTCCTAAAGCGCTCAAAACAAAGTCTGTTGCAAAGTAAACCCAACAGAAGTGCTCCTGAAATGAACTAATTCATGGTTCTACCAAGCTCGGTCCCAAAAACTGTCCTTTCCCAGCAACGACACTGTCCTACCTGTTCCCCTCTGGGTGTCTGAGTGCTGTGCTCCTTTCCTCCTTGATGTTTCAGATTTATTCTGTAATTTTGTTTATCTCATTAATCAGCATTATGATATCAATCCTGTCGTCAGCTGAACCATGAGGCCATGATATATACAATGGTTATTTTCTGTTTCTTTCTTACCCTGTTTCTTTCTGCTTCCTTCCTTCATTGCTCTCTCTCTCTCTCTCTCTCTCTCTCTCTTCCTTTTTTTCTCATTTTTTTCCACTAGAGACCTAACCCTGGGCTTTCTCATTGAGCTACATCCACAGTCATTTTTACATTTTTGTTTGGAGACAGGATCTAGCTAAGTGATCGAGGCTAGATTCAGACTTGCAATCCTCCTGCCTCAGCCTCCTAGGAATTCTGGGATTACAGGCATACTCAGCTTATTTTTCTTATAAAACTTTTGTTATCCTTGGAGCTAAGTCTGTCTATGCAGCTGTCTAAGATCTGTTTTAATTTGCTGGTTTCTTTACTCTGCGTTTTGTTTTGGCTTCTTACCCAGTTCTCACAGCTCACCTCCAAATTCTCCCACTCGGATCAGTCTTCACTCCGGACATGGAGACCCTGTAACTTCCCAGCCCCCGAGCTGCTTCATTCTGACAGGTTTCTCTGCCATTGGCCTAACCCGGGCATTCCTTCCTCATTCTGCTGATCATACTAGGTTTTAACCTGTTTCTGTTTGTGTCTTCAGAGAGACACAGGTCACCAAGAAGCCAAAAGCTCAGCCATAAAAGAAGCCGCTTCTCCTCAGCCCCTTACCACCCCCCTTGCATGGATGACTCTCATTCAAGAACTGGAGAAACTTCAGAGAGGAAGCTTGCACAGGTTGCTGGATTTCATCTAAAACAGAAAGAACAAAACAATCAGAAATAGTGCAAGCATAGATACGTGTGGTCGTTGCCCATCCAAGGGACAAATAACATCACAGTTCACTTCCACTCTGGGCCAAAGACAAGATTTTACTGAAGTTAATGCACTTGGTTATTCTTTCACATATATCATTAAGAAATATAAAAGTAACCACAGGAGACTGCATCACTTCATTGAATATGGATGTGCTGGGTGCCTGGCTGAGTCTTTTATGTTTATAACCACTGTCTCTGCTGACTATTCCCACCCTCCAGGTGGGTGTTGTCACCTCCCTTTTTGCAGGAAGCACTAGGCCTTGCGGAATTATTAGCTTAGTGTGACTATGACAAAATGCCTGGGGAAATCAGGTTAGGGGAGGAAAAGGTTTGGCTCATGGTTTCAGTCCCTGGTCAGCTGGCTTGATGGCTCTTTAGTCCATGGAGGGGCTGAAGCATCACAGCAACACAGGGGCAGTAGAGGACAACTGCTCACCTTACAGACACCAGGAACCAAGGAGAGAGAGAGAGAGCCAGAGAGGAAGGGACCAGAGAGCAAATGTGGCCCCTGAGATCACAGCCCCGTGACCCATTCCTTCAGCCAGGCCCCACTTCCTGTTTCCTCTACCACCTAGGAATGCCATCAGTGCCATCCAGTTAGGGTCTCATTATTGGGTCACTCAGTGTTAAGAGAGAGCCCTCATGATCCAGTTCACAACCCTATAGGCCCATCAGCTGATAAGCAAGTTCTCAGCACATTAGTTTTGGGGACCATTTCATTTCCAAACCTTTGCAATTGCAAATCCTCACAGTCTGCAGGAGAAAGAAGGTGGGAGCCAGTAACTGCACACAGGCTTTGCTAGAAATCTGTGTGGGACTGCAGGGATACTAAGGCAGGTACAACCTGTAATCTGAGCACTTGGGAGGCTGAGGCAGGAGGATCTCTATGAGTTTGAGGCCAGTCCGGGCTGTACAGTGAGTTCAGGGTCAGCCTGACAGCCTGAACTGCATAGTGAGATCCTGTTTCAAAAAAACAAAACAAAAACTTGCTGAAGATCCTTGAAACTATCCACACCTACTGGATCAGTTATTATGCATCTGGGAACCTACCTTTTTTTTTTTTTTTTTTGGTATTGGGGATTGAACTCATGATCTCATGCTCACCACGCAGGAGCTTACATGGCTGAGCTAAATCCCCAGTCCTTGGGTGTAGGGAGCCGTGCGACAGCCCCATTGCTGCCTTCCTGCCTCTCTCTCTCCTATGGACACAATGCATCTGCCTACATTAACCATAATCCTCTCCTACTTACGTCACATACTCGGACGTGACGATGACCCTGTTGTATTCATCCCGTAGCCTCTTCCTGTCCCACCAGCCTGCCCTTGGCCTATAAAAGATGTGATCACCTCCGGAATAAATGGGGCTTGATCAGATTCTCTTGACTTGCCTCAGTCTCTCTCTCTCTGTCTCCCCCATGTGTTTATTTAATCCCCATTCCCCCTCCAGGTACACCCCATGGATTGATTTGTGGGCCAGATCAAGTGGCGCCCAATGTGGGGCTCCTGACATGGGGGAGTCAACAAGTGAGCCGTTTGAGAAAGCTGGCTGAAAGTGAAAGCAAATTGAACGAAAGACCATGGCGAAAGGAAAAACAAACTAAATCAATGACTAAGGCTAAAAGCAAAAGCACATTAAATTAAGGACCGAGGCCTGCGCGGACAACTACCCGACGTACCACCTGAGTCACGGTGAGTGAACGGCGACCCCATTCCCTTTCCTGAACATGGGTCAAGCATTGAGTGAACACAAATTGTTCGTGGGAGGCCTTATAAAGTCAGGAAGGACAAGAGGGGTAAGGATTAGAATAAAAGAATTGTTGCAGTATTTTCAATTTATTCCTAAGGTTTGCCCTTGGTTCCCCCTAGAGGGTTCTATAGATACCAAGAGGTGGAAAAGAGTAAGAGATGCTTTAAAAGATTATTATAGGGTTTTCAGACTGGAAAAGGTTCTGGTGACCACCTTTGCATATTGGAATTTAATTTCTGAGCTGCTTGCCCAGTGGCATGCAGATCCTCAGATTGAGGAGATGGTCGCACAAGGCCCTCCAAGCTACACAGCCTTATAGCGCTCCTAAGATGGCGCCTGCCTCCGGCAGGCCTCGTAACACTCTTAAAATGGCGCTTGCCTCACTTCTGCCACATCAGCATGGGTCCCTCCCCAAAATGGCGTTTCTGGTGACTGAAACAAACGTACCTCCCCAAGATGGCGCTGCACAGCCACAAGACAGCAGGAGCACTGCGCCGCTAGCTCAAGTCATTAGGACTCATACGCCATTCACAGTGGCAGCTTTAAAAGAATTAAAGACAGTGGTTGTCCAACATGGCCTTACAGCTGCTTCACTCTTGCTGTTTTAAATTCTCTGGCTGATGGCTGGCTCACACCGACAAATTGGCAAAGATTGGTCCCAGTGACTTTATCGGGTGGGGATAATCTTTTGTAAAAATCAGAATATACAAAAAATTGCAGCTGGGGATTTAGCTCAGCAGCATAAGCACCTGCCTGGCAAGCACGAGGTTGTGAGTTCAATCCCTGGTACAAAAAAAAAGAAAGAAAGAAAGAAAGAAAGAAAGAAAGAAAGAAAGAAAGAGTTGCCCCTTAATAGGGGCTGGGGATTTAGCTCAGCGGCATAAGTGCCTGCCTTGCAAGCAGGCAGTCGTGAGTTCGATCCCTGGTACCGATAAAAATGAAAAAGACAAAAAAAAATTGCAAAGAGACCGCCAGGCACAATACACAGGCTGGCAAAATGTGGGACCTTAATATATTAATAGTGGAAGATGCCTATGCCAACAGAGAGGCCCAAAAGCAATTTAAGGGCAATATGAGTTCCTCTCTCAGGAGCATTAAGCAGGGGCTGGGAATTTAGCTCAGTGACATAAGTGCCTGCCAGCCAAGCACAAGGTTGTGAGTTCAGTCCCCAGGGCTGGAGATTTAACTCAGTGGCACAGGTGCCTGCCTGACAAATAAAAGGCTGAGTTCCATCCCTGGTACCATTGACATTAAAACTGCTTGTCAGCAAGGCCTTGCTATGGCTGCTTCCTTGCAAGGGTTGACAATTAAACAGTTGTTATCTTAAAAGCATAAACAAAACTGTTTTACCCATAGAGAGACTGGTCATTTTACAAAAAGACTCCAGAGATAGAGATTCCAATGTCAATTACTTTGACTCATTTAACTGATCGGAGTGATATTGGTCTGGTCTCTTAAGTTTAATTTCAGCATATATAAGGATGGGGACAGCTGCTGAGAGGAGAATGAGAGACACTGTGGTAGTTATTATTGTCTTCCCCAATGTCAGATCTTGAAAACCTAAGGAGCCTTCATCATCCTGCAATGATTTGATTAGTTCTATAATATGCAGTGTGTATTTAATGTGCGTGAAGATGGGGACAACTGTTTGGAGGAAACTAGAGACAATTAGATGAACAGTGAAGATTTCCAGTGGACTTGCTTTAAAATCTATATTTCTTTAAATCTTTTTTTAAAAACTGTTTTGCTCTGTTTTGATATGTTTGGTTTTGCCCTCTTTGAGATAAAAAACAAGTGTGTAGGACTGATAACCATATTACTAAGATTTTGTGGGGTCGTTGAGCAAAACTGTTGGCAGTGTCACTATGTGCATGTCACTTTACATACTTTGGTTTTGTAGCCTGGACAGCTATTTCTAGGATGACAATGTGTAACTTATTAACTGTTGATTTCTTACCATTTATTTTTCTGTAATTCTGTATTAAGATCACTAGAAAACAAGCCAGGCAGATAGTAAAAAATTGCCTTTCTTGTGCCATGCACCTCCCAGTTCCACACTTTGGGGTTAATCCTAGAGGACAATCCTCAATGCATTATGGCAAATGGATGTCACCCACATTCCTGAGTTTGGCAATCTTAAAAATGTTCATGTAACTATAGATATCTTTAGTGGTTTCATTTATACCTCTCCCTAGACTGGCAAAGCTACCAAACATTATTAGCCATATGTTAACTACCTTATCAGTTCTGAGATGCCCACAACAATTAAAGACTGATAATGGTCCAGGCTATGCTAGTTCTGCCTTTGCTCGTTTCTGTCAGCATCTTAATATTGATCATATAAAAGGCATACCTTATAACCCTCAAGGTCAAGGCATAGTTAAAGGGCGCATCTCTCCCTAAAACTCACTGTTGATAAAATAAAAAAGGCGGAATGGTACTCTACAAGGGGGGACACCTAATAATATTCTATCTCATGCCTTATTCATCCTTAATTTTTTAAAATTTGGATGCTGCTGGACAGTCAGCAGCCACGCGTTTTTGGCATTCTGAAACACAAAGGCATTTTGCTTCTGTACTATGGAGAGACTGCCTGACTAATTCATGGCATGGCCCTGACCCCGTTCTCATATAGAGACGCGGCTCAGTGTGTGTTTACTCTCAACAAGATAGAGAGGCTAGATGGCTACCTGAGTGCCTCGTAAAACAAATAGTTCTTCAAAGACCCCATGCAACGCCCAGGAATAATGTCATTTCCTGAGGCACAACCCCCTGTGCTCTTTTACAGATGACACAACTTCTCAGAGCCTCACGCTGCCTACTCAGCCTTCTCCTCGGACCCCACCCATGGTGGATTTAGACCCCCGCCAAACAGACTACAAGTGCTGACAGCCATGCACAGAACCCCCTGTGACTGCGGAAGAGGCTCTTTTCGGTCTAGAGGAACACAAACCAGCCAAATAGACTGCGGAAAAATGTTGCTTCTATGTCAATCAGTCTGGTGATATGCGACGCAAGCTCCAAGAAATAGAAGAACGACTTCAACAGCGACAACAACAAATGGCTGCCAACCCCTTCTCCTCGATGTGTGTGGGGGGGGAGCTTTTCCCTTACCTAGCGCCCCTTTTGGGTCCCCTAGCTGCCCTGTTGCTTCTTCTTTCTGTGAGTCCTTGTATTTTTCAGAGGATTATGACGCTCACTAATAACCAGATAGACGCGTTTATGGCAAAGCCCATTCAAGTACATTATCACCAGCTGGAGATGGCAGATCAACAAACCTACCGGGAAGGAATTCCCACGAATGGCCCATATGACGATGCGGCCTAACTGCCCTGGGGCAATGGACAGGCAGTCAGAGACAGGCAACTAGGACATGCATATTCACTCCATTGGCTGCCTAAGACCGGCACAGGACCAACTGCTGTCCTGCAAGCCCGTGACGGGTAAGGCCTGGTTGGGTTCATGTAATGAGGTCCTTGACCTAAGACAGATGCTGTCCTCACCGGGCCTGCCATACTCCTGATTAAATAATATAGAAAGGGAGGAGATGTAGGGAGCCACGTGACAGCCCCATTGCTGCCTCCCTGCCTCTCTCCTATGGGCACAATGCCTCTGCCTACATTAACCATAATCCTCTCCTGCTTACCTCACATACCTGGACGTGATGATGACCCTGTTTGTATTCATCCCCGTAGCCTCTTCCTGTCCCACCAGCCCGCCCTTGGCCTGTAAAAGATGTGATCACTTCCGGAATAAACGGGACTTGATCGGATTCTCTCGACTTGCCTCAGTCTCTCTCTCTGTCTCCCCCATGTGTTTATTTAATCCCCATTCCCCCTCCAGGTACACCCCACGGATTGATCCGCGGGCCAGATCACTTGGGAAGCTACCTTAAAGAAAAGTAATTCTAAGTAGGAAATAAACTATACAAAAAGTTGTTTAATTTGTAATGTCTGCTAATAAAATAAGTTAATATAGATATGCTATGAAATACTGTGCAGCCATTTAAAGTTATGCTTAAGAAATGGAAGAATGATTATAAGTGAAAAAGAAATAAATTATTATGAACTATCATGTGTATATAAAATATATAACAATTTTTAATTTTTGTTAATCAGTGCTTTGAAGAAATTGTTTTGGCTTTCTGGTTTGTATATTTATGAATAATTTTCTATCTCTTCTGTTTTTTTTAGAAACGGAACTCTGCAGGAATCCCCTTTAGGTTAATAGAAATATACACGTGGGTGCGCACACCCACATCCACCCCCACCCACCCCACATCCTGGAGTAATTAGTATCTTTGGGAATAGCTCCCTTGCCTGAGGCAATGAGCACAATTGTAATGTTTATAATAAGCCAGACACATAAGAAAAAAGTGCAAAACAAGATGAATGGAACAATATTAACCAGGGAAAGGAAGGGGCTCCGAGCTGGAGAAAGTAAGGTTGATGCAGCCTTTATTCCGCAGCAAACAGGTCTGAGTCCCCGCTAAGTACTCTCCTGAGTCACGCTTGTTCCCTCCTTAGTGACTAAGCCACGCTGGTGGGTCTCAGCCTGAGTACTGCTGATGGCCCCCGTGCAGGTTTTATCTAGATGACCCCCAAAGGCCATCGCAGGTGGGACCTTTGAAGGGGAGCTTGGATTAGGCACTGATGATGCTTTAGGAGGCAGAGTCTGGTGCCCAGAGGAGCCTCGAGGGGGCGTGGCCGGAAGGGCCTGTCCCCTCCCAGCTCCACCCCTGACTGTGCTTCCTGTTTGCCCTGCGGAGAGCTGGTTTTGCCCACCGCCAAGCCTTTCTCATTCTGAGCCAGCGGACAGCAGACTGAAAGGCGAGCCAAAATAAACCTCTCCTTCCTTCATTTGTGGGATCGGGTATTTTGTCCCAGCAAAGAGGAACGTAGCTAAGACATCTGCTGCCCACCAAAACTAGCTAAGTGGCCCTGCCCTGGGTTCCCACAGCCCTCCGTATGTATGTATTTATTTTAGGTAGGGTCTCGCTATGCAGTTCAGGCTGGCCTTGAGCTCACGGTGTAGCCCAAACTGGCCTCAAACTTGGCGATCTTTCTGCCCGAGCCTCCCAAATGCTGGTATCACAGACGTGCACCACCATACCTGGTTATTTTTTTTTTTATTTTTGTCTATTTAGAGGTGGTCTCACTGTGTAATTTAAGCTGGCCTGGCGTTCGTAATAATCCTCCTGTCTCAGCCTCCTCAGTGCCCCACTTTTGCAATTGAAGGACAAAAAATGAGACCCTAGAGTAAGGATTTAGTTAACCCTTTACAAAATTTCATGTAATGGGGCTGGGGATTTAGCTCAGCGGCATAAGCGCCTGCCTTGCAAGCAGGCAGTCGTGAGTTCAATCCCCGGTACCGATAAAAAGGAAAAAGACCAAAAAAAAAACTTCATGTAAGAGAGCAGTCACTAGGGGCTGGGGATTTAGCTCAGCAGCATAAGCGCCTGCCTTGCAAGCAGGCAGTTGTGAGTTCAATCCCTGGTACTGATAAAAAGGAAAAAGCCAAAAAAAAAAAAAAAAAAAAAAAAAAGAGCAGTCACTTAGAGGCTTAAGGCCTAGTATACACAACAATGTGTTGTTATTTTCCTTCTTTGGTGGTAGGGATCAAACTGGGGCCTCAGGCATGCTGGACGTGTGTCCTACCATTGAATATCTTATGCCCCAGCCCAAGTTGCTTTCTTTTTTTTCTTTCTTCCTCTCTTTCTCCTTCTCTTTTCTTTTTTTGAAGCAGAGTCTAACTATATAAATTAGGCCGGTCTTGGCTCACTATGCAGCCCAGGCTGACCTTGAGCTCAGGGAACTCTTTCTTAGTCTCCTGAGTGCTTGGAGGACACCATGCCTGGCTCCGAGCTCCTCCTTCTTAAAGAGGTCCGATTTGAGATGAGCTAAAGTCATTCAATGTGGTTCCTTATAACTTTGTGATGAGGCTATGAAGAAAAGAGGAAATGAGAAAAACATTTTTTCAAGTGTGTTTGGCCTGTGCCGTCCGGGAAGTAATGCCTGCCTGCAGGAGCCCTGGGGATGGCCTGGCAGGTTCTTGCTGGATGTTTGGTGGAAAATATTTCACACTGGTGGATGATCTCAGAGGGAAACAAACCTGGTGAGCACCAGTTTTCAGGACCAGAGTGAAAATCAGAGCAACAACAGCATCAGGCTGCTGTGCTGGGCTGCTGAGATCCATGAGCAAGCGGGTGAGCGTCCTGCAGAGGCTCCTGGGGGTGCAGCAACTGGCACAAAGTAGGAGCTTAATAAACACTGCATTATTGTTGCAAATGGACTATTGCTTTAGGTAGAATTACTCAGAGCTGTGTAGCATGCACTGGGTCATGCCAAAGACCGTATCCTGGCATCCGCAGCCCAAGCTCGTTTTGAGCATAGTAAGGAGTGATTCACCTGGCCCAGAAAGAAAACCTTTTTTTCTTGAAGAAAGATCATGAGAGCAGACAAGGCCTCCATTTGAAACCACCCCACGAAGCAGGTGTGGTGGCGAACGCCTGTAATCCCAGCACACCAGAGGCTGAGGCAGGAGGATTACTGAGAGTTCCAGGCCAGCCTGGACTGCACAGTAAAACTCGGCCTAAAAAAGAAAGAAACTACTCCATGAAGAATTTAATTTCTTAAAAGAATTTACCCCTTGGACTATGGGGAAATTTACTTTTGGTAAACAATTTAAAATTCTGGCGCACTCAGGAAGTCCTCCTGAAACATACTTGGCCAGAGATTTCACATCTAATCCCTGGATGGAAGATACACTTGTTTGGAAGTAGTAATGTGAAAATATAAACCAGTCTCCTGGAGGCAAATATGAAAGTTCAGAATTTCAGACAGAGATGTTAATGAGATTCTCGTGAGTCAGGAATACTCTGTTTATATTCAAAGTGATTGTATTGGTGAAGAGAATTTGTCAAATGTGAGAAAAAAAGATCTTGTTATTCCCAATTAAATACATAGTTGTCTACTTGACTTTCCTTTTAGTTAAAAGATATAAAATCATTTCACAAAATTATAGAATCTTTATGAGAACTTGCTAGTTACTATACATTAAATTAGTCTTTGTGATTTAAAGACCTTTGAAAGGTTAGCTGATCAGGTTAGGCCACAGAACAAATTCATATATACTGTTAATACTACCTTTTCAATTGTTTGATATAATTTGATTCATTGTAAAGGGGGCCTTTCGTTTAAAGGAGTCTGGTCTGTTGAATTTGAGTTGATTAAAAAAAAGCAAAATTCCTTTAAAAGTAATTTTTAGCTGGGCATTGTGGTACATGCCTCTAATTCCAGCACTTGGGAGGCTGAGGCAAGAGGATTATCATGAGTTTGAGGTGAGCATGGGCTACATAGTGAGTTCAAGGCCAGCTTGAACTAGCAAGACCCTGTCTTAAAAAAAAAAAATTCTTAAAATACATTAGCCAGACATGGTGGCACATGCCTGTAATTCCAGTTACCCTGGAGGCTGGGGCAGAAGAGTCACAACTCAGGCAACCTAGTGAGACCTTTCTAAAAGCAAATTTTACAATGGGAGAAGGGTCTATGTAGAGTGCTCACCTAGCATGTGTGAGGTCCTGGTTTTTTTTTTAAGTCTTAGATTTATAAATAAAATATTATTCGTGATGACATAAGGGAAAATAAATTTAAAATATAACTTTTATAAATTGAACTTTTTTTCTTTTGCTGTACTGGGAAATGAACCCAGAGATTAGCAAAATGCTATTACAGAATATTTTAGCACTCAGAATATCTGCCCCATACCCTATTTCCCACAGGGTGATATGACAAGGGACAGTTGTTTACCTACGCGTGCCACAGGGAGTTGTGTCACGAAGAGGAGATTTGGAGTTTAAACAGAGCAACTGGTGTATCTGCTTCTCTCTCTGGAGGGAGAGGAGGAGGAAGAGGACAGAGGGACTTTTCTTCTGTAATGTAAACAAATCCTCTCCTGGGAGGGAGTTTTATAACCCCAGACTATAAGCAAAGGAGAAGAAAAGGTTTTATTATTTTTAGAATGTGAGCAAATGGCTCCATAGAAGATACATTTCTTTTTTCTTTTTTTTTCCTCCTCCTCCTCTTTTTTTATTTTTTTGACCAGGGTCTGGCTATATAGTTTTGACTGGCCTTGAAGTCACTTTGTAGCCCAAATTGGCCTCAAACTCATAGTGATTCTCCTGCTTCAGCCTCCCCAGAGCTGGGATTACAGGCTTGTTCCACCATGCCTGGCATGTTCCTAAATCTCTCTCCAGAGCAATTCTCTATGATTCCAAAACATATTTGTTATCTATTATAAAACCACAGTATGTAAAAAGGAGAAACTATTTACAGAGAATTATCATTCAACAGGGTAACAAAAAGACTGGGATTATACCTTTATGGGTTAATTCCTAGAACCCTACACAGTGCCTGACATAGTGGGGAATTAATACAGATTTTCTGAATGAATCAAATATGTTTAAGGGGAGATTCACCCAGTGAAATGTTTTGTGGGTTGAGCCTTCTTTCTTTAATTTGTTACCAAAGCAATTTCTAAATTTGAGCTCTTGAAACTCCAAGAACATACATGAATAGACCACGATGCGAAGGCTTGTGCCTGTCACTGGTTATAAAGTGGCTGTCCACAGAGTGGCAGTACAGGGTAATGGTTTAAAATGCAGGTCTCGCTAGTAATCACACTGCTTGTATTATTTCTTAGAGTACAAAAAGGAACACAAAGCTTCAGAATTTGATAGGGAAATTGTGGACCTCCTGAAAGATTTTCTTAAACTTGGACAGTTACATTATCTGGTTACTAGTTGGCATGAAAGTTTTTGCTTTCCATTTCTATGTCTTGGATAGAAAATATAATTTGCCAAGCAGGACTAAATAAAAAAAAAAAAAAATAGGGGCCAGGGATATAGCTCAGCCATGCAGCCTGGCAAGCGTGAGGTCCTCGGTTCAATTCCTGGACCCCCTCAAAATAAATTAATTAAATTTTAAAATATATGTATATGTTCTGTTTAGCTGTCTTTTATGGCTTCTAAAATTTGTTCAAAAGATTTTCCTTATAACTCAGATTTTTATTTTGAAATAATAAATTTCCCTATGTTTTCTTCTAGTGTTTTTCTTATTACATTCTTCACATTTCATTTTTGACCCCTCTGGAATTTATTTTGGTGTAAAGTGTGAAGTACGATCTGTTTTATTTTCCTCCCAGATGGCTACCTAGTCATGAGAAATGCCACCTTCACCGTATTTTTAGAATTTTTGCATGCTTACGAAACACAATATTTTTTGCTCTGCTTTGACTGGTCTTCATATGCACTTTTTAACTCTCCGTGGGTTTGTTGTTAAAGTTGTATCTACCCCTCAACACGTCATCCCAACAAGACTTCATCTTCACTTCATGAATTTGTCTTTACTGTACCAAGCTCATTTCAGTTTAAGTGTACTGTGTGAAGTGCACACAGCCTTCAAATATTATGAACATTTCTCTCTCCCAGCTGTCACTACACCAAACTACATATGCTACATTTCCCTAAATCGTCTTGTTGTGCGCTTTGCCGCTCCGCACACTGTTGATGTCTTCATCTAACAGGTTGCTCAAAAGTTACTATAATTACTTCAGGTGAGGACTCAGAGGGAAAGCCTATGTCCCTATTCTGTTTCTCCCGAAATGGGCATTACCTTCTGTTTAACAAGAAGGACAGGTTGTGTTTCTGGAAAATAACAGATTTTGGAGAGTTATAGCAGTTATTATTTGTTGACCCTTTAAATAATCCCCCCCCCGGGGGGGGGGCCCTACGTGATGCCAGCTTTCATTGTGGGAAGATTTTACTATTTATTCCACCAAAATGATTCAGAAGGAAAAGGCTCACCCTGTACTAGGCCTTGAACCCGAAGAACTGTTTGCACAGATGTTCAGCCAAGATGCATGGCAACCTCCACCTCAACAGACAGACACTTTTGAAAACATTTCCTGGCTCTCTGCAGCAGTCATCACTGAAGGCGGAAGGAGGCCCTCAGAGATGGCTCTGCTGGCAAAGGCGGGCCCAAGATTCCTACTTAAAAGTAGAACCAAGCCGGGGATTTAGCTCAGTGGCATAAGCGCCTGCCTGGCAATCGAGAGGTCATGAGTTTGATCCCCGATACCAAAAAAAAAAAAAAAAAAAAGTTGAACTAGCTGAGCACTGTGGTGCACGCCTGTAATCCCAGCACTTTGAAGGGAAGGCTGAGGCAGGAGGATCTCTGCGAGTTCAAGGCCAGCCTGGGCTACAAAGTGAGTTCAAGGCCAGCCTCAACTGCACAGTGAAAGCCTGTCTCAAAAAGTCAAAATAAAATAAAAAATTAAAAAAATAAAAGCAGAACCAAAATATGTTTGGCCTCTGTTGTCTAAAATGTTAAGTGGGACCAACAACAACAAAAAAATTACTCTCCCTCTTAATGGGCTTTTGGTGTTTCAGTCAGACAGGAGGCGGCAAACATGAAGTTGCCCAGAACAGGGGGAAATCAAGAACATCGAAGTAGGAAATTGGATAGAGAAAGTTTGGAGTGCGGTTAAAAAAAAGGCTCAGGGCAGGGGGTAGAAGGACCCCCATATTTGACCTAACCCGGATTGGGGTAAGCATTCATCTGCACGGTCACCTCTAGCCCAGGTAAGCCACCTCGAGCCCTGCCTCAGAGTCCTCTTCCAGACATCAGCACCTCACTCAGCCCTTGGGGCGCCCCAACGCTCTCTCCCTACTAGACTCCTCTCCCCAGCATCCTTCTCTCACCCCTTCCGTGTTGCTCCCCTAGGTCCTCACTGGCCGGCTCCTCTAGGTTCCCAAAACACGCCCTTCATGTAAGTCCCGCCCCCATCACGCCCTCCATATAAATGAGCGCCCCGCCCCCAGACATGGCCCCGCCCCTCGATCATAGCCTCGCCCCAGCCATAGCCCCGCCCCACTCGGGGCGACCGTAGCCGCATCCCTGTTCCTTTGGCGCCAAACCCTTCGGTCCCCGAAGCGCGCGGGAAGCCGGCCTCGGCGTTCCTGTCAGGGTCAGAGTCCTGAGTGAAAAGCCCTGGCGGGGGTTGGGGCGTGTGGGGGAAGGGACGTGAGGTGCTGGCCTTGAAAACCCCGGGAAAAGTGTGGGTTGCGGGGGCGGCGGGGAGGCTGGCGTAACAGGGAGGGCAGGTGACGAGCCTGAGGTGAAAGAGGCGTGGAGGCCTTGTCGCCGGGTCGCCAGCCTGAGCAGGGCACTTCTTGCATTCCGCCCCTTCCCCCGCCTCCGCGCGGGACGGACTCCCGAGGTCCTGAGGGGTTTCCAGCCACCCGGCCAGCGCCAGCGTGAGCGTTGGGGCCTCTCGGCGTCGCCTGCGTGGCGTCTGAGCGACAGTGGCTCCTCGCTGCCTCAATACCCAGCGGGGCTGCGCTCCAGCCCCTGGCCGGTAGATTAGAGAGGATGTGGAGGGCTGAGCATGGTGGCTCAGCCTGTAATCCCAGCACTCAGGAGGCTGAGGCAGGGCCGTCTTTGCAAGTTCCAGACCAGCCTGGGCTACAAAGTGAGTTTAAGGCCAGCCTGAACCACATAGTGAGACCGTGTCTCAAGTGGAAGAGACCAAGAAGAATGATTGTAATGAATATGTTTTCTTGAGAGTCCTGAGATTTAAAAAGAATTTTTTCTCTGTAATGTTAAAGATTATTTACCCACCAACCCTAACCTCACACTATTGGGTATGCGCTATATTTTTACAAAAGCACAAAACTAGTAAATATGGGTAACAAAGTCTAAATACTATTTCATTGGTTTTGTTTTGATTTTTTTTGAGACAGGGTCTCCTCTTGTAGCTCAGACTGACCTTGAACTCACTATGTAGCCCAGGCTAACTTCCAACTCCTAGCAATCTTCCTGCCTCAGCCTCTGCAATGCTGGAATTACAGGCGCGCACTACCATGCCTGGGACATCATTTATGAAACAAAGATATTGCCATGTACCCAGAGCACTCATTCACAATCAGTAAGCAGGAAAGCATTTGTCACATATACGAAAAATAAAACCCTGACAGTGGACTAAGTTTGAGATGCTATACAGGATACAGGAAGAATAACACAGTCTCAGGATTCTTAGGGTGTTGTTAAACACAAACATAATAACAATAATTAATAGCAATAAGTAATTCTAAATAACATTACAATGAAGCAATAAAGATACTTTCAGAGTCATGATTAACTGCAGCAGAAAATCAGAAGATGTTAAAAATGAGGAAAGAGAAGAAACTAAATAAACCACACACACACACACACACACACACACACACACACACGTTACAAACCCAGCAGAAGGAAGATAGATCAGCTCACTTTTTCTAAGTAATGTTCCACTTATTGTCCTTTTGGTCTTTGGTGACTTCAAAATTAACTCAGAGGCAAAGAAATTTTACTGTGTGAAGGATGACTGTTTTTTAAATATTTCTTATTTTCTCAGAATTGGTTGTTTTTCTGCTGTTGCCCTTCAGTATGAAGGAGGATCAAATGCTGCAAGAGGAATCAGGATTCCAAGATGAAGAGGTAAGACTAGAATGCTGAAAGTTGTGTAGACATTCAGTCATTCCATAAAAATCAAGTTTCTTGTCTGCCAACTCTTATTTTTAGAACTGAAAGTAGAAATAAGGCATAATTTACAAATATGAAACAATTTCTTTGGCAAGGGATGCTAAGATTAGCTATGTAGCAACTGTTTTAAAAAAATTTTTGGAGGACTTCATGAATGCTAGGCCAACACTCCATCACTGAGCTACCCCGGAGCCTGGTAGGAAAGTATTTTAGTAACATAACCGGTGTGGCCATAGTGGTACCTGTGTGCACTGATGCTGAGAAACTGGTGCTGGAATAGAATCAGAATTTGGAGGATAGGGATATTGAGAAAACAATTTAAAAAGGTCAGATGGTGTTCTACTGTTTTGGATAAAGGTTTAAAAGATGTAAGCACCACCTTTTAATGTTGGTGCTTATAAATATTTAACCATGTGAATAGAACATTGTTCCCATCTCAGTCTGCCTGGAGAAGTAGAGTTTGAGGCATGACTTGTCTTGAATTAACTCTTTAAAATTATGAAACATTTGAATACAAAAAACCCAAAACTGACTTTTTTTTTGTTTCGTTTCCCTTAGGAATCTCTGTTCCAAGATATTGACCTATTACAGAAGCATGGAATTGTAAGTAGGTTTTCAATATGTTTTAAATTGTTCAATTCACAAATTTCTCAGTGTCAGTCTTACTTGATATTAATATTGGATAATTCTTTGTTTTGGGACCTGTCCTGTGCATTATAGGGTGCTTAACAGTATTCTTGTGTTCCAGAAAAACCCGTTGTGTGAGAATTTAGCCCCTCCAGGGCCTGAGACTGAAGAAAAGAGGCAGATTCATCCAGGATTTCACAGAGTGTGAACTATTGGGGAACTTACTGATGGAAATCAGGTCCCAAGTGGCAGCAAGACCAAGTGGATTCCCTCAGTCTGGGTCAGAGGGAGGGTCATGTATATTAGGACCAAAGAGACTTCAAGCCAGAATATAACTACTAATTTATTTATTTAATCAGACACAGGGTCTCGCTATGCAGATCAGGCTGGTCTTGAACTCATATGTATTACAGGCTGGCCTCAAATTTGTGGTGATCCTCCTGCCTAAGCCTCCCACATGCTGGATTATAGGCATGCGCCCTCACACCTGGCTATGCCTGATTTATCCTAATGTAACACCAAAGAGCTAGGCACATTCTAGACTCCACTGGTACAGCTCCACGTATCACTCTAGTGGTTTGCTCTACTTACGTTATCGTGGTGCACTGTGTGGGAAATAATTAGTATTACTTTGGGGAAGTCATGATGGTTATGACTTGAGATGGTGGTAGTCATGTCAAACTGTATGCATGCAACTGGCTTCTATTCATTCGTTACCCGCTAGAGGCGCCTTTCCAGCTGAGACAATCAAAAATGTCTCCAGACACTATCAGATGTACCTGGGGTCAAGCTGGTCCCCGATAAGAACCACTGACCCGATTGGAGTAGTTCAGAGGGACCTATGAACTCGTTCCCCATCTTCTTATCTATCTAGATCTGCTGCCTTCATTCACATTCCTGTTTATTGGTGGCTGGAGTGGAGGATGGCAGGAAGTCAGACTTAAGTAACAAGCTAGCCGGCTTTCAGTTGCAACCATTGGTAGTAAGACTCGTCTGACCTCCTCTGAAGCCCTCGTAATTAAACTCTTCCTACTGATTTCAGAAAATAGAAACAAGAGAGAATCCCAGTCTCTTGGTGATGCAGTTCTTTGCATCTTCCAGGAGCAGAAGAAGAAAAAAATCCTTTAAAATTTTAGAACACGCTGGTAAAGAAGTTCTGTAGAAGGAAGGAGCTGAACTGAGGGGGTGAATGTGTGTGATCAGTGTGTTAGCTTTTCCCCCAGCTGGCACATTCCTTGTTACACTGCCATGGTCTCACTAACATTCTTGGGAAATCAGGGCACAGCCAGAACATTTGGCAGCCTGCTGGGTATGTTCTACCCAGCTATTTCAAGAACATTTGGCTTCGTGGTGGGTGGGTTCCACCTGGTTGCTTGTATAAAATTGGCCTCACGATGGATGGAGACGGACATGAAAGCACATGACTTAGTATAGGCGCATTTTGGGTGGAATCTTATCAATCTGCCATGCCTGTTCTTTTACTTCTAGAACGTGGCTGACATTAAGAAACTGAAGTCGGTGGGAATCTGTACTGTGAAAGGGATACAAATGACAACAAGAAGAGCCCTATGCAACATCAAAGGTCTCTCAGAAGCCAAGGTGGATAAGATTAAAGAGGCTGCCAACAAACTTATTGTAAGTAAAATCTATTCTTTGCTGTTTTAGCTTAAAAGGGTTTCTGTGGGTCTCTCATTATGAACATTAGGAACTACTATTAGGACCACAATATACTATACTCTCCGTGCTAACTTTTTATCACTTCACAGTCAAAGTAACCGCAATCAGTTTGTGGGATATTGAGGTAGGGAATAGAGCCCTGGAAGACTGAAGGACTTATTTTTACCAAAACTTTTTATTATTTCATCTGGCTTTCTGTGTCTCTGACTTTTCTTTTGTCTGTTTGTTTTTTACCTTCCTCCTCCTTGCTTTTGTCTTCTGTCCTCAAATAGACCAGTGATTGCTGTAAATCACGTGGTATCAAAGAAGTTGCTCTCTCCTGGCAGAAGCTACTTGATGAGCGAGCATCGAGTTAGAAACAGACTACCAGGGTCGGGTCCACGTGTGTGCAGTTGAGATATACACAACCTCAGATTTGTTCACTGAAGCACTGAGCTAAAGTCACCCCTATCTGGGCCCACAGACTGAGCAACCCATGCAGCTGGCAGGCTGCTAGGCAGAAACATAGGTTTCTTACTTTAGACCTCAGCTTTTAGAGATCCTAGAGTGCCAGTTCTGGAAATGGCAGTGTACACAAAAGTGTCACCAAGTCTCCTGTCTGTGACCAGGTCTCTTCTCCATTTGGATGTGTGGATTTCATTCCCAGTGCATCTGGAAGTTTTCTTGGCCTTTGGTTTCCTTCTTCAAAAATGGTTGCAGAGTGATGCAAGCAGCAGTGTGGTCCTGAACTTGGAGAGGAACCAGCCGACCTGCTCTGAACCCAGCCCCGTGGGTTAGCTTAGTGTATCCACAGGTCAGGTCTCCAACTGTCAGGCTGATTAAGTAGGCCCTGGGGCAGCAGTCAGGGCTTGGCGTTGGGTTTCCTGGGCACTAACGTTTTCTTTGGAAAGCAAATCTTTAAGAAAAGAGCCCTGGCTTTTGCAAGCACCGTTTACTGCACTCAGTCTTACCTTTTCTTAGCTATTGTCAAGCCTGGGCTTGCTCTTTCCTCCCCCAAGTTCCACAGAATTTGAGAACCTCTGTCATGGTATGAAACAACACAGAGGAAAACACGTCCAACTCCGTCAGGGTCCACTTGAGCCAATTCCATCATTTCATCAGCTGTAGCTTATTAACTCACCACATAAATAAGACAATCAGTCATGTGAAATTTTGTTGTGAATAATGAAAACTGGAATTTCTATGCTCCTTAAAATTTCTAGAGCTGGAAAATAGTGGTGTTGAATGGAATCATTGCGCCATAAACAATATATTTCATTGAATGTTCATGGCTACCATTTAAAGAAACACTGTTGTTATCCTCTTTTGACCCAAAAGGGAAAGCTGAAGTACCGCAAGAATTAAGTAGTTTATTCCACCTCATACAACTAACAAGTATTGGAGGTACAGTTTGAATGTGTGTAAGCTGACTCCAAAGTCCCTGTTTTATTTGTTTGTTTCACTTTGTTTTGTTTTCTTTTTCTTTTCCTTTCTTTTTTTTTTTTTTTTTTTTTTTGGTACCAGGTATAGTATCTTGCAGGCAGGTACCATACCACTGAGCTATGTCCCCAGCCCCAAAGTCTCTGTTCTTTATACTAAATGACAACTTTAATAAAGTAGAATATAGCTTTTGGCATTTGAATTCCAGTTATCATCTTCCCTCCTTTTTGATCCTGTGCTTTATCTTTCCCCAGGAACCTGGATTCCTGACTGCATTTGAATACAGTGAAAAGAGGAAGATGGTTTTTCATATCACCACCGGGAGCCAGGAATTTGAGTGCGTATCTCACATTTTCTTTTATAACCACTCAGCACAATTTTGGAATGCCATATTTTCCTTTATCTGGTTGTTCTTTCTACTATAATTGGTAGAAATAGCTGCTTCTTTAAAAATAGTTTGTGATTTTTTTCCCCCAAAATGCAAATTGAAGCAGATTCTATACTGCTGGCAGAAACAGGATCAAATTTCTTCCAAGAAATTCTGACCAAAATACATGTGGTTTCTGGACCAGCCTATATTAATCTAAAAACTTTTATTTTTTTGAGGCAGGGTCTTGTCATGTAGTTCAGGGTGGCCTTAGCTTACTATGTAGCCCAGGCTGGCCTCCAACTCACAGTAATCCTCCTGTCTTACCTCCCAAGTACTGGGATTACAGACATGTGCCACCGCGCCTGACTCTATAAAAAATCAGTTTAGCTTTTCATTTCCTTCCCTTCTCCAGTGATGAAGAAAATTTTAATTTGCCTTTTGGCTTTACTTAAAAATCAGCTGTTAGACTGAATATTTTAGAAAAAATCCAGTATTGGTTTCATTCTTCAGCAGGGACAAGTTTTATTTATTTACTCTCTTAGGATTCTTGAAACACATTATCTTCTCCCCCATGCCAACTGAGCAGAATGCATTTTTCCCCTTGTCTAGACAGGATTAGTCTCTAAGCTAGAATATGACCAAGAAGTATTATAACAAAAGCAGTCTTTTCTAAAAATATTCCTGAAGGCTGAGGATTTAGCTCTTGCTAGCAAGGATTTAGCACTTGCCTAGCAAGTGCGAGGACGTGAGTTTGATCCCTGGTACAAAAAACAAACAAACAAACAAAAAATTGCTGAAAAAATGCATCCATTTGGATTTCTATTGGGCAGATCAGACTTCATAGGTCCAAAATGAAACTTCTGTTCTTTCCCTCAAGTCTGCTCTCTTTGAGGTTCCTCATGTCAGAACTTTTTCCTTAGACATAAAATGCCAGAGTCTTCCTGGGTGTCTTCCTCCCATACACACACACCTTTATTCTAATCCTGCAATTGGACAGTGTACTATATGTTTTTAGAGAATCACATTACACATTGGCCTAAAAAGGCTCTATAAAATCCTGCAGTAAGGAAAAAACATCAGTTGAACCCAGAATTGCTCTAAACTTTTAAAATCACAGAAGCTTTTTTTTGTTTTGTTTTTTGCCATGGAAAATCCTGTCCCAAAACAAATTGATCAAAATCAAGCTGATCAACGAAATATTTGATTCCAACATTTGACATTCTCTAGTTATTCTAATTTACAGTAGTTTAAGAAACTTTGGGCTAGAAAAATTATTACAGTTATGAGTTTTTTGGTGTCCTTCATGTTTGCTTTTGGAAACAAAATAAATTGCTAAGGAGCTAGGTTTTTAAAAACTAATAACTGAGTCATTAAAATGTTATTCGTTTTTCCTTAGGCTTTCAGCGCATTTATAAATCTAGCAGATTTTAAAAGGACTTTTATACTATAGTTAATAAATTCCCTTAAGCATTTTAAATTAAACATTTAGTGTATAATATATTTTATCAACCTAAGAAGAAACCCTCTTGAATTTTCTGTCTGTGTTTTGGGTGCTCCAGAATAAATGAATTTATTTGGAAATAGCAAAGAATTACAGTTTGGGGTATACTCACTACGGCCACTGACATCCAGGGGTCTGGGAAAAAAGGATCATCTTTTGATAGTCTTGTTTTGGCATGGATATGTGGCTTTTTTTCATGGACTCCCTTGACTCCATTATGTAAGAATTTGACATAAGTGACTCCATTTTGACACTGGAAGCTTTCATAATTTCCTTTAAGAACTTTATTTGTCTAATTTCTTAGTTTTTATTTTCATTTTGTTTTGTTTTTGAGACAGGTTCTCACTATGTAATTCAGGCTGACCTTGAACTAGGTAGCCCAGGCTGGCCTCCAACTTGTAGCAATCCTCCTGCCTCAGCTTTCCAAGTACTGGGATTACAAGTATGTGCCACCACATCTATCATATTTGTCTAATTATTAACAGGCACATCTTTACAGTTATCAGAATATTTTCTGCAAATCTAATAAACTTAAAAGTATAGTGAGACTTAGATACTCATAAGTGTTCAGACATGGTTGATAAACTTAGTTATCAATGTAAAAATGACAGATCTTGCTGGGTAAGGTGGTACATATAAGTAGTTTATAACCCCAGCTACTTGAGAAATGCCCCTGGATTTGAAATAAATAGCTATATAAATATATATATGTATACACATACACATATATATGTATACATTTTGTATACATTTCATATAAACATATAATCATCCAGAGGTTATTTTGTTATGATAAAGAATTTGTCTTAGTTACTTTCCTTGTTGCTGAAACAAAATATCCAACATCCCCAAGTTAAGGGAGGAAAGGTTTATTTAGCTCACAGTTTATAGAGGTTTCAGTCCATAATTGGCTGGCTCCAAGGCAGGGTGGCATGGCAGGCATCACAGAGGAGAAACAATTCCTCTCCGTAGGTAGCAAAACAAGCAAGGGACACGGACATCCTTTTTATCTCTTATATTTTATCTAGGGTACTTAGAATAGATAGCACTCATTTATTTATTTTATATATGTATATTTTTTTTGTCTTTTTCCTTTTTATCGATACCGGGGATCGAACTCACGACTGCCTGCTTGCAAGCCAGGTGGTTATGCCGCTGAGCTAAATCCCCAGCCCCCGAATAGATAGCACTCATATCCATAATCAATCACACACTCCAGAGTCAGCCCCCTCTGAAAAAGCTCCACTTATGACTGCATGAGGCTTTGGAGGGACATCTAGGTACAAGTCATAACAGAGGCCAAGTACTCTTACACTTTAAACAAGCTCAGATGTCAAATATGCACAGACTATTGCCAAATTTACTGTGATATTATAATCTGGGTTGGATTTGTATCATCATTTTTAGTCTCCCTAGATTCAAAAATATTACATCTATATCTAATTCTAAATTTTCCTGGGGCTGGGGATTTAGCTCAGTGGCATAAGCGCCTGCCTTGCAAGCAGGCAGTCATGAGTTCGATCCCTGGTACCGATAAAAAGGAAAAATACAAAAAAAAAAAAAAAATTTTCCTGAGTTATACAAAGAAGACTATATTATCCCAAATACTTTGGGGTATCCTTGCAGGCAAATTTGGGGGTTACGTTTTCCAGCTTATTGACATTACATATCACCTATGAATTTTGTCTGGTATTTCCCAGAGCTATAGACTTTCAGGGTGAATTTTCTCAAGATGAGGAGGGACAAATAAAATTCACTAACAGTTGCTTAGCATATTCCTGTCTCTAAGTGTGTGATCTCTCAGCCCATGTCTTTTAGATTCTGCAGGTCAGTATCAAGATTTTCTTTGTTCATTGTAATCTGCAGGCTTCATTAAATATGTGGATAACTTCCAATTTTTCTTCATTTAAATGGCTTTCTTAAACCATGTAAATGTAAATATATTGGGTCATATTTCTATCTGTGTTAAGCCGTGTCCAATCTGTACTTACATCCCCAAAGACATGCTAATAGAAATTACGAAGGTTTTAAAAGTGCTCCTACCATCTCTTAGCACAGTTAACATAATATTTAATACATTTAATGAATGAAAGAGATCATAACTTAAATTTTGTTCTTTTCATATCAAGAATATTGAATGCACTGAAACATTGGGATAGCAATTAAATGTACGCTGTCAAAACCTAGCAGTTACTCTTCTGCTAACATTACCTGTAACATCTTTGAACATTTCAGTTCTGACATGTTATCCATAAAATTTAATATATGTGAGATAAATCACATATGGTGACAACTACTGGATTCTTCTGACATCTCTTTCATATGTCTCAGAATATTAAAAATTGAATATTTAGTTGACTTAGAAACATTATTCTTGCAGGGAGTTTAGCTCAGTGGCACAAGTGTCTGCCTGGCAAGCACAAGATCATGAGTTTGATTCCTGGTACCAGCAAGAAAGAAAGAGAGAGAGAGAGAGAAAGAAAGATTATTCTTGCATAATTTGAAGTACCTAATTAATAACTAAGACCCCTGGTCTGAGGGAATAGCTGTATAGCTGTGCTAGAGCACTTCCCCAGAATTTTACAAGTCTCTGGTGCAACCCCTAGCACTACAAAACAACAAAAACTCGAAGACCATGTATTTTAATTCCAATTCTCTTCAAAAGAATAGTGGCAGGGGCTGGGGATTTAGCTCAGCGGCATAAGCGCCTGCCTTGCAAGCAGGCAGTCGTGAGTTCGATCCCCGGTACCGATAAAAAGGAAAAAGTAAAAAAAAAAAAAGAATAGTGGACAGAAGGTCTTATTAAGCCCTTCATCATTGATACCCAGAAGTAAAAAGAACTGGGCTCCTTAATTGCTTTATTTATCTACCCTATTCAGTAGAACCTGTGATCTGAACAGAGTGAGTGTCAAGAATTCCTGTTCCTGTTGTAGAGATAGATTGATAAGCAGATGAAACAGATAAGTAAATGATAGGTTACTAATTCTATGAGTGCCTTCTCCTTTCTTGATATGTATTTCTATCCCTGTTACTAATGCTTTCTTTCTATTTCCAGTAAGTTGCTAGGAGGTGGAATTGAAAGCATGGCAATCACAGAAGCTTTTGGAGGTAGGCAGAACCTTAATATTTTGTTTTTGAAATTTTATACACACATTTAGTTGAATAATTAACAAATCAGTTCCTGTTTTGGAAGTTAGGATGAAATCTCAGTTATATGATGCAGGATCATTCTGAGACGCCATGCAAATAAGTAATAATTACAGATGGAGGATAGTGATGTTTTATCTTCGCATCTGTGATTGCAATAGAAAGAAATAAATGGTTTTTTCTTATTTTTCCAAAAGGTAACTGAATAACAAGGCTAATCTTATGCCTAAGCAATTCAAATTCCATGGACACAGAGATGAGGTTCTCTTTACTAATTATATCCTCTATATTTTTAAACAATTAATGTATACCGTCTTATGCACCACATCTAACAATTTTGTATTTGAAGTTCTCGGGGAGCTAAATGCTTTGTCATTTCTGTTGATTTGGGGAATTAAATCTGCATTTGGTCTTTTTGTGTGAGTGTGGTGCTGAAGATCAAACCCAGGGCCTGACACATGATAGGCATACGCTACGGCACTGAGCTATACTCCTGCTCTATTTTTCATTATTTCTGTTGACTCAGCTCAGTGCTAGTGACCTACTTTTTCATGTATTTATTGACATTTGCAAGCTTATTCTTAATTTTAATCTATAAACACACAGTGGACTTAACTGGTAGGTGGAGAAGTTTTTCTATAGAAAGAATTTTCTCCTGCTGGTAACCAAGCAATGCTATCAATTTGAGATTGCTTCAGCTCCCCCTTGAGGATCTCATTTCAGAGGTGGAGCCCCAGGCCTGCTCTCTTATGGTGGGGATCCTAAGCTTTCATTTACATGATTATTTCTATGGCAGATTTGCTTAAATTTTTATCTAAAGGACATATTTGTGAAAAATATCTTTTTTTTTTTTTTGTCTTTTTCCTTTTTATCGGTACCAGGGATCGAACTCACGGAGCCTGCTTGCAAGGCAGGTGCTTATGCCGCTGAGCTAAATCCCCAGCCCCTCTTATTTTTTATTATTGATATCAACATATACAGAATCTATCTGTAGATCTAAAAGAGGTATTTTAGGAGTGAGAGTTGACAGTTGGAAAATAGTTGGAAATAGTAAGACTCTGAGGTCATATTTTATTTTTATAAAAATATCTAAACTATGCATTTTTAAAATTACCTTTTCTGTATTTCACAGAATTTCGTACAGGAAAAACTCAGCTCTCTCATACCCTCTGTGGTAAGGACACATGGCAACAACATAATAATAACAGCCATCATAGCTTTCACTCAGCATCTGTGTACCCTATGCCTGACATTTTACCTAATCTCATGTAATCTCAACAAGTTTGCAAGAAAACTCAGAGGTTAAGTAACCTGCTCATGGCCACACAGATTCAAGAACTGGTTTTTGAATGTGTGATGTCCGAAGTGCTATTATGTGTACTATACACCGAACACCTGAGTGAAAATAGAAGGTAAGCAGGTGTACCAGTGTGTGGGCTGGAGAGATGTCCACAGCCTCAGTTTTTCCCATTCCATCTGTTCTATCTTTTTTACAAGAATGACACCTCCATGGAGGCCTAGAACCCTTTACTTTCCATGGAGTAAAGTGGAATCTAAAAGAAACTTAATTTTTTTTTCTAAAACTAAGCAGAGATAGCTCCTTTTTTCACAAAGACATTGCTTTGCATTTATTTGACTTAAGTAGAAGAAATATAGCAAAGTGTGAAATACAAGGTTCTGGAATCAAAATGTCTAACGCCTGTCTTCCCTCTCCTTCAGCTGTGTGACTTTGGGCAAGCAGTCTTTACCCCTTATTTGCTTCAGCCATAAAATAGAAATAATGCGAGTGCCAAATCTTAGGGTGACTTCGAAAAATAATGCAGGTATTCGGTATGAAGTACAGTGCTAAGTGCTGCAACATAAAACAAAAACAAATGCATTAAAAATAACCAACATTAACTGAGGTAACTTAAATGAGTCATATAGCATAAATTATATGTGTGATTCTTTCTCATAAAAATAAAATTAGTAATATTTAAATTCTGCTTTCATTTTTGGGGGAGAACTTACTTCTGTATCTCCCATTGCTAAAGATACTGAAATTTTTGTTGAATTACAACTATTTTGGCAGCACATTTAGTATTTCACCCACAGGTTAATAAGATGAAACTGCAGCATGCTGTTTAGAAACTAAAAGACCATTATTTCTTGCTAAATATACTAAAGAGTTGCAGCCAGCATAAATTCAGTGTTGATTTATATATTCATTTGTACACAATGCACCCACTCTTACGAATTTTTCTCATTACTCCCTAGTAACAGCTCAACTTCCAGGAGCAGGTGGCTACTCAGGAGGAAAAATTATCTTCATTGATACAGAAAATACTTTGTAACCTTTTTATTTAATAAGTTGTTACATAGTGTGACATAGTGATATTACTACAAGATAGTTTGCTTGAAATACATTTTTGTGAATACTCCATAACAGAAGCAATCATGAGAAAAGCCAAGGGGGGGACAATTACTGGTCAGATTCTCGAGTCACTTTTTATTTAATATTTTACTTCCCATGGGTTTGGTGTAAAACTGACAAATACAGAAGAAAAAAATGATCCTTTCTTATTCTGTTTGTTTGTTTGACACAGGGTCTTACTAACCTGAGAGCCTCCCAAGTGCTGGGATTCCAGGCATGTCCTGTCATACCTGGTTATTACTGTGTGTGTGTGTGTGTGTGTGTGTGTGTGTGTGTGTGGTGCTGGGGATTGAACTAAGGACCTTGTGCATGAAAGGTAAGAGCTCTGCCACTGACTATTTTTTTACAATGTGCCTGGGGTTTATTATTTATTTATTCAGGCAGGGTCTTGCTATGTAGCCCAGGCTGGCCTTCAATTCACTATGTGGCCGAGGCTGGTCTCAAATTCACAGCAATCCTTCTGCCTCTGCCTCCAAATGCTGGGAGTACCACTTCTAGCTCTTAATCATTTTTTTTAATAATCATTGATCTTCCTTCCTTTGCCTACTTTTAATCTTCTTGCTTTTGTAAATAGAAAAAGAAAAAGATTATTAATTCAGACTCATGGTTTCAAATAAAGGGAAAAGTATGAAGAGAGCAAAAGTACAGGAAGAAAAGGTCAAAGGCTGTTTGGGTCACAGGAAGACATGCAGTTTGATTAAAATCAAGGTATTCTAGAATACAAGGCTAGATAGATAATTTAGGTCTTCGATATGAAGGACTTTGACATGAGAGTAGGTGTCACTGGACCCTTTTGTAATACTGTAGGCAAGTAATGACAACTTGATCTCAGTTGGAAGCAGCAAGAACAAAAAGAAAAGAACAAGAAATATTAGAGAGAAAAACTGATAGGACTTAATGACTGTATTTGTAGACAAAAGAATGAGAAGCTTGAGGAACCACTGTCAGGGTTTTGGCCTAGATACCAGGAGAATATTAACACTTATGATAGAATTGGAAACATTATATTTCAGAGAAAAGCGATGTTTGCTTTTCGATGTTTCTTTTCATTTGGTGAATGTGAGACTCAGGAAATACAAAGTGATAGCTGCCCAGGAACAGTGGAGCACATCTGTAATCCCAGCACTCAGAAGGCAGGAGGATCACCATGAGTTTGAAGCCAGGCTGGGCTACATAGTGAGTTCAAGGCCAGCATGAACTACCTAACAAGACTCTGTCTCAAAAAACAAATGAAAATGACAGCTGGAAATGTTGGACTCCACTTGAGAAAGGATAGGGGCAGGGATATGAATGAGTTAAGCAAAGGCGAAGAAAGAGTTTAAAAGAGAGAAGAGGAGAACTGGCAGCCTAACTTTGACGTGTGCTGTATTTAAGAGGACTCTCAGGCTGTGGTGGCCCAGGACGGGAGCCAGCGACCGACCTATACTGGGACCCGCGCCATGTTGGGACCTGGAGCGCCAGGAAACCAAGCAACCTCTCCCCACCCATTCCCACCCCCTGCCTGTTTTGTTTTGTTGAACTTCAGTATACATGAAAGTATGGACACAGCTGTTGTGAAGAGAACAAGAGACTCTACGACAGCCATTGATGACTTCCCTGTTGTCTGGTTTTGAAGACCTAAAACGCCTTCCTCATTCTGTTCAGATCAGTTTTATACTATGTTGTTTTGTATGAAATCTCTGTATGTGAAGATATGGACAACTATTTGGAAGAAAACAAGAGACAATATGATAGTGAAGATCTCAGGTCGTCTAGCTTTGAAATTTATATCTCTTACATTGCTTATGTCCTATTTTGTTCTGTTTTGTTGTGTTTAATTTTACCCCCTTTAAAATAAAAATTAAAATTAAAAAAAAAGAGGAGGACCCTACACAGACAAAAGAAGTAGAGGAAATCTGCTTGTGGAAGCCAAGCTAAAGGAAAAGTTGGGGGGAGGAGGTGTTAAAACAGTTTTTATTCTTTTTTTTTTTTTTTTTTTTGTCTTTTCCTTTTTATCAGTACCGGGGATCAAACTCACGACCACCTGCTTGCAAGGCAGGTGCTTATGCCGCTGAGCTAAATCCCCAGCCCCCCAGTTTTTATTCTTAAAAGTTAATATGTGGATTATAGGAAACAAAAACACAAGAAGCGATATTTGCCCCCATAAGCAGCTTAGTTGGATATGTCCTTCTAGGTCTTCATGTACATACACAACACACCAAAAGAAAGCTTTAAGGAGAAAAGAATAGTTGGTAATGAAACTTTGGAAACTACAGACTGAGAAATATCACTAAAATTACAAATTGAGTGTTGAGGGAACATTGTAGTAGGTTAGGTGATGGAGAATTTGTGATTTTTGCAAACACACAGTCAGGGAGTAAGGCAGTATAGACTTGGCCAGGGGATGGAAGAAGAAACGCAGTAGTTGGAGGAGGTACCAGGTTTAGAGGAAATTCTTTCTAGTAGTAGAAAGACCTGCACAAGTTTACAAAGCCATTCACAGTGAAGTCCCAGCCTGCTTCTCTAGGCTTATTTCTCTCTGTTATCACTACTAGAAGAAAAGAGATAAATATATTCTAAAGTAATCTAATTTCCTCTAATTATAGTCATTAAAATTTGAAAACATCACATATCAACAGTTATTTAAACTAATTTTCACCAGGCATGGTGGCGCATGCTTATAATCTCAGCACTTGGGAGGATGAGGCAGGAGGATTGCCACAAGTCTGAGGCCAGCCTGGACTACATAGTGAGTTCAAGGCCAACCTGAACTGTACAGTGAGACCCTGTTTCCAAAAACAAAACAAAATAGGTCCCTCCAGCTGTCAAGACAAATTCTTCAAGGCAGGCGCTTATGCCGCTGAGCTAAATCCCCCAAGACAAATTCTTTCAGGACCTAAAAAATAAACTAATTTTCATTTTCTTTGTACATTAAAAAATTCTTTCTTGTATTTTTGTTTTGCTGTAGAACCTACTTAAGAACTTCTTTCAGAAAATCCAGATTGAATGGGCCTGGTGGCATCCACCTGTAATTACAGCGTTCTGAGAAGTTGAGGCAGGAGGATTGCAAGTTCAAACCCAGCCTGACTCTATTAATTTGAGTAGTCCTAGAGAAATTTGCATGCTGTTTCTATCATAGTGAGTTGTTGTTCCCTTTATCCCCTCTGCAGCCTTTTTGAGTTATATAAACCATTTAAACTTCTCATATCTAATTGTCTCTTAATTACCAAATTCAGAAAAAAAGTCCTTCTTGATCTATTATAGAATTTACTCTCTAAAATATTCATGTAGACCCCAAGCTCAGTTCCTGACACCTGTAACCCCGGCACTGAGGGATGCTAAGGTAGGAGCATTGTAAATTCCAGTCCCTATGGGGATCTTAGTTGCCGTACTCAGCAAGACCCCGTCTCAAAATTGAAAAGTGGAATGCGGATGTAGCTCAGTGGCAGAGTACTGATAAATTTGGCCCTCGGTACTAAAAACAACAACAACAGAACTCCTATAGAAGAAAACCAAAGAGCTCCTTGTAAAGACTTTACTGGGAAGTGCGAGGCTAGCAGACAGGCTGTGACTGCAGGAGGAGGGTGGGACGCACAGAGCTTTTAGCAAGAGGGCTCCAGTAGAGTTAGGCTGCCTTCAAAGAGAGTTGTTAAGGGTAATTTTAAAGAGAGGGATTGTTCTTGCAGATTGACAGCCATGTCTGGGCAATTTGGCTTTTAACAAGGAAAAAAGGGGAAGTTAGAAGCTAAGTTATACGGGGCTGGGGAGGCGCTATGACAAGGCCATAGTGAAACATTCTCATTCTTTCTGTCAGGATCTGTCACACACAGAATTCCGGCTCTTGATATTTCTCCTCTTTAGGTGTTTATATTTTGTCTCTTTATGTGTTAAATTTACCCAGGGAGTAGATAATCTTATTACTCTTTATATCCTCCAGTGTTTTGCATTGCTAAGTGGCTAATATGGTAATCCGTACCACATGGTAATCAGTTAGTAAACATTTATAGATTTGAACTTTTCTATAATTCAGCTTCCACACTCCTGCTCACATAGTATCTAGGTTTTGTAGAAACAGATAAAGTGAAAACATTTTTATTTCCTCTTCTAATTCTAATTTTCTTATCCAGCAAAGCATCTATTGAATATATACTCAGTAGCAATGGAAAATTTTAGTGGGTATCACTGAAGCTCAAACACAAAAACAGGGGCTGAGGATTTAGCTCAGTGGCACAGCACCTGCCCGGCAAGCATGAGGTCCTGAGTTCAATTCCCAATATCCAGCAAAATTAAATGCATACATGACTGGAAAATCCCAAAGTCATTCAATTCAACACTTATCTAACAGGTTGCAAATATCACAAGAGCATAAGGACTGGGGGTGTAGCTCAGTGGTAGAGGATTTGCCTAACATGGGGAAGGCCCTGGATTTGATCCCCAGCACTAGGGAAAAAAAAAAAAAGACTAGACATGGTCTATACTTTACAATCACTTATAGTCAGTGTTACTTAAACAGAGTAAACTAAAGTGAAATGGAATAATAGATACACATTTATATTTCGTTGTTTCACTTTGGGCACACTGTTAAGATCATCAAACACCTAAGAATAAAATGTTCACGGCTCTTTTGTAGTTCATAGATACTACTGACTATTAGCATATTTTAAAGTATCTCCTCAGATATACTGAATTTGCCTCCTTATGAATTTACTCATTTCAGAAATCTAACTCCTTTAGAAGAGTGGTTTAAAACTGTATATAAGCTGGGCGTGGTGGCTCATGCCTGTCATCCCAACACTTGAAAGGCTGAGGTGGGAGGATCCTTGCGAGTTTGAGACCAGCCTGGGCTACAAAGTGAGCTCAAGGCCAGCCTGAACTGCGTAGTGAAACCCTGTCTCAAAAAAAGACAAAAAAAAAAAAAAAAAAAAATGTATATAAGCCAGAAACTGTGGGCTGGTCTTTTTCTCCTAGACCTGGGCTGAGGATTTGGCTCAGTGGCAATAACACCTTCTTGACAAGCAGCAAGTTGTGAGTTCGGTCCCTGGTACTCTCGAGGTTACTTTTTGACCTTTTGGTTCATGTAGTTGAATTTATCCTTTGTTGGCAACACATGATTAATGGTATAGTATGTGACTTGTTCGTTTGTTTGTTTTTTGAGGCAGGGTCTCACTTTGTAGCCCAGGCTGGCCTCAAACTTGTGCCAGTCCTCCTGCCTCAGCCTCCCAATTGCTGGAATTACAGGCGTGCTCCATCAGGCCTGACTCTTAACTATCTCGTTTTCAAAAGATGAGGAGTATGAAGAGTGAACTCTTTTAAAATGACTTGAATTATAATTTAGTGATATTATCTTTCTAGACTAGATCTATTTTTAGATCTGAGAACTGAGAACAAAAGAGATTCACAAACCTTAGCTTCTACTTTTTTCTTTTAACTATTTAATTCATAATCCTGAATCATTTAAAGCCTAATATGTTTATCGGTGTCCTTTTCTGTAAAATGTACTACAGATCTTTTAAGCCTATTTTAAAGATTTTCTTTTTTTTTTTTTTTTGGGGGGGGCAAAAAAAAGTATGAAAAGATTTTCTAATTTACTACTTAAATTTATTACTATCGATTTGTATGACCCTAAGGTAAACTCAGGCACTTAAAAAAATAAAATCTGGTACAGACTTTAAGTAATTACTGGCATCTTTCAGAATACCTTTGCAGACTTTTTGCCTCAGTCCTTAAAGTATTACATTTTGTAGTTCTCTAAACTTTTTTGGATTTGATGTACTGGATCTTTAACCTTGGCACACTCCAGTCGTCCAGATCGCCTTCGGGACATCGCTGATCGTTTCAACGTGGACCATGATGCAGTACTGGACAACGTTCTTTATGCACGTGCATATACCAGTAAGAGCTCTGAGCAAGTGAATGCTTTGGCAACAATGACTTACTCTGAGTGACAACACTTTCAACTGTTTTTCTTCATTTTCTTTTACTTTTCTCCAAGTCAGTCCTCAAATTTTATCGTTTGTTAAGCCCTTAGATGCTAAAATACTATATTCTCAAATTATTCTTTATCTTTGAAATGCTGAGTAGCCGGGCATGGTGGCTCACGCTTGTAATCACAGCATTTAGGAGGCTGAGGCAGGAGGATCATTGTGAGTTTGAGGCTAGCCTGGGCTACAAAGTGAATTAAAGGCTAGCCTGAACTGCATAGGGAGACCCTGTCTCAAAAAGACCAAAAAAAGAAAGAAAGAAAGAAAGAAAGAAATGCTGAGTAATGTTCTGTGTGTGTGTGTGTGTGTGTGTGTGTGTGTGTGTGTGTGTAAGGCAGCAGTCATTGTTAAATAGTAAAGCCGTGAACAATTAAGACAGCCCTTCAAGGGCTTCTTTTCCCCTGACTCCCATGGACATAAATGATCTTAGCCTGTTTATGCAGGCTTTTGTAACATTTTCTTACTGCATTTCCCACGAGGTGAACATCAGATGGAGCTACTTGATTATGTAGCAGCGAAGTTCCACGAAGAAGCTGGCATCTTCAAATTGCTGGTATAGGTTTTTAAATACAGCTCGCTTACAGAGCTATTTAGTAGATTATTCTGTTGATTTCTATCTACATGAACTTATTCCTGCCATTTCTAAATGCATGTTTATTTTTATATTTATTCTATGCAGATCATTGATTCAATAATGGCACTTTTCCGAGTGGATTTCAGTGGTCGTGGGGAGTTGGCTGAACGACAACAAAAACTGGCCCAGATGTTGTCAAGACTCCAAAAAATCTCAGAAGGTAGAGCTTTAAAATAAAATGACACTATTGGAACAGCACCTGTGATTATGCTTGGTTGCAGAGAAGCTTACAATAATGTCAGAAGTTAATGGTTTTTAAAGTTACCTTCAAGGAAATGTATCTCTTTATTTTAAACAAAAATTGATTCTGGCCTAATACTGATAATAATTTTAAATGAATTAATTTACATTATCAATAAAAATAGGAATATGATTTTTATAAAATAATTTTATAATATTCCTAAATACCCAAGCAATGAACTTTATATTTTTATTGCCCATCTCTTAATTTTTTAACTTTATTTCTTGACAGAATACAATGTGGCTGTTTTTGTGACCAATCAGATGACTGCTGACCCAGGAGCAACTATGACGTAAGCCTCAATATTTGCTTTTTCACAGAGGTTAATCTATTTTACAGAGGTTATTACCAACACGGTTAAAGTGTAGAATAAAATAACTTCAAAATAATCAGCCTTGGTAAGGGCACAAATATATATTACAAATCACTGTTGCACGGTGTGTATTACTTCATAAATGCAAGTATCACCTATTTATTATCCAGAATCTATTTTTTATAGTTATTTGTAGAATAAAGCAATAGTTTAATTATTTCAGCAGTACTGTGGGCTATATTTTGCTTTAAGACTCAAAGGATGTTGGAGGATAGTGGGGAAAAGACCCAAGGGAAATAAAAATTATATTCCTGATACACAAGGGGTTTCTATCACACTGATAAGTGGTAGCCTAAAAAACAAAAAGCAGGCTTATTCATGTGATAGCCTTGAAAAAGATACCAGAGAGAAAGTCTTCTGCGTGGAGAAACAGAATTGCAGTCTGCATGAGGCATATTCAGAATTTGCTGAAGTATGCATTCACATACCAGAACTACTGACAGCTCTGTTTGAAAGGTGGCAGGAAAGTAAGTAAAAGGCAAGGAAGGCTCAGACAGGATAGCAAGAACAGAAAGTTCTACGAGACATTAGCTGTCATTCTCCGACACTTTGAGCTTTATGGGTCTGAATAAGCAATCAAAATAACCCTAAGTTAATGCTGCTTCTCAAAATATCCTTTAAATAACTTTTTACTTAGAAAAAAATTTAATCAGAGAAAAGTTGTAAGATTAGGACAGTGAATACATATCATTTACTTAGATTTATCAATTAACATTTTATCACATTATTGTGTGCATGCATATATATGTGTACACACACATATATATCATTGTTTATATAGTTTAGGAGATATTTTCCCCCTAACTGTTCAGAATTATTTGCAGTTACCATGACACTTTATCTCTTAATAGTTTGGTGTATCTCTTCTAAGAACAAGAATAGTCTCCTACATCACCACGATATAATTGCCACATTCAGGGAATTTAACACTGTATCATATGTAGTGTTGTCTAATCTGCAGTTCTATCTGTGTCTCCAATTGTTCCAAAAAGGTGCTTTATAGTTGTTGGCGTTTTTTTGTTTATTTGTTTTGCTTTGTATTTAGGAGTGATTGAGAAGCATGCTTTGCATGTTAATTGATGTTAGTCTCCTTTAATCAGAACATTCTTCAAGCTTTGTTAGACTTTTTGATGCTGACGTTTTAAAGAGCAAACCAACTATTTTACAATATCCTTCAGTTTGAAATCAAGTCTTTTTCTCGTTATTTGAAACTATTTTTTCCTTTTTGGCACAGGGGTTTGCTAGGTAGTTCAGGCTAGCCTTGAGCTATGTAGCCCAGGCTGGCTTTGAATTTGTGGTAATCTTCTTGCCCCAGGCTCCCTAGTGCTGGAACTCCAGACATGTGCTACCACATCCCCTTATTATTTGAATGAAGTCTTAAATCATTTTTTTTTTTTTTGGTAGCAGGGATCAATCTTAAACATTTTTAATAGAAAAAATACATAAAGGATATTATGGTCTCCTCCTTATAGCATGTCAGGAGGCACGTGATGGCAGTTTGTCCTATAAAGATAACTATGATCATGTGGTTAAGACGATTAAAGATTAAGATGATGAAAAAAAGATGGTATTCATGAGATTTCATTGTAGAAGACACAAGAATTCCTTTGGGAAATTAATAATTTGTGGGGTGATACTTTAAGACTGTGAATACCTTGTTCTGTAATAAGCTTCTACCATTTATTTCAATATCCACTGAAGATTCTTGCCTAAGTCAATTATTGCTCTAATGGTTGCGACACAAAGTGATATTACTTTAGAAGCAAGGCAATTCATCCTGTAATGGCAGATAAAATGAGTCACAGAGACAGGTGTTGGAAGACATGTGCCACACTAACATGAATTCTGTAAATTGTGATCAAGCAAATGTGCCTGTCTTTAGGCATTTTCTAAACTTGCCCTCACAGCATTGCTGTATTTTCTGCAGTCTGATACATCTCTCTCTCTCTCTCTCTTCGATGCCTCTTACACGCATCTACTTAAGTATAAGAGATCCCAGTGTGAAAATATTAACTACAAATGGTGTGTAAAAAGTTAAAAAGATTTAGGAGGGGACAAGGGTATAGCTCAGTGCTCAGTGTTGTGTACTTAGCATGCTGTGTGTGCCAAGTCCTGGCTTCAACTCCCAGCACAAAAAAAAAATTGATGAGGAGAAAATCAATCATATCAATCATTCATTAACTCAACAAACACTTATTACAAACCTACTATGTCACTGGGTGTGGTGACGCACACCTGTCATCCCAGCACTCAGGAGGCCAAGACAGGAGGATCGCTGTGAGTTCAAGATCAGCATGGGCCACATAGTGAGACCCTGTCTCAGGGGGGAAAAAACCTACTATGTGACAAGATTCTGGGAATTCACTAATGAACAAGAGATAAAAACCCTTTCCTCCACAGAGAAAAGTAAATGGTGTCCATGTAACTCAACATTTTAAGTCTCGGTGCATTGCATATACTAGTATAGTCCTTGAGCGCTTGAAGGTAGCTTTCTTTTTTGTGGAGTGTCTCATACCCAGGACATGAAGTACTTCACAAAAAGCATAATTTTAAACTGAAGAGAAATGGAAGATTTTTAAGGCTCGCTTTAAAAAGAGAAAATGACTCATTGGCTCAGAGGGAGGAAGTGGGTTGCATACAATAAAAACAGCACAAGTTAAAGAGCAATGTTCTCTCCTCAGGTGCTGGGAGGGAGCAGCGACAAGGCCAAACTGTCACTCTGGAGCTAGAAGGCAGGGGAGGGAATCAGGGAAAATTAGGTCAGATGGGGTTTTTTTCCTTATGTTTGTAGAAAGTTTCAAAAAGAGTAAAACAATTTCAAATTAACTCCTGTGAGACATGAGAGGAGAAATGGAGAGGTGACAGAGAGAAAACGATTGAAGAGGGTGTTAGACAGGGGAGGAGACATGTCATTAAGAGAGCTAGGGGAAAGCCAGCCATGCTAACCTAAGGCAGGCAGGCTTTGCTGAGCGAGGCTGCTGTGAGCCTCTCCTCTACCTAGCCGCGTGGTAAGGAAACGAGGTTCAGCAGTTATAGTATGTTCTAAAGAATATTACATTATAACAGGTCAGATTAAATACCTCTTCATGAAAAGCACCGAAATTACCACATATAAATGGAAAAAATCAGGACAGTTTTAAACCAAAGGATTTCAGATGCTACTAGAAAACCTCCTATAAAGAAAGTATCTTTGTTTCTCAGTGTTGAGGAACTTCAAGCTGCAGCTTGCCTGGGGCCTGTCAGAGAAATATCACTATAATTGGTACGAGTCCCCAAGTACGCTGACAATAATTGAGGCTTATATCCCATGCATTACACTTGATGGCACATCGTATTAAAAAGGAACAAAATTATAGAGGCGAGGAGCTGCCTTATCATACAGCAGAACAGCAGCTCCTCAGTGAGGCTTCCAGACACAGATTTTAGAGCTGAGCAATCCAGCCGATGAAGGCCTGGAGATAAAAGTCAAAGTAGCAGACCAGGAAGCTGTGCACCAAGAACCCTAAATAAGACGTTCTGTTGTCACCTTCTTCCTTGTGTTTGTTTTCCCAAAACAAAAATTCATCTTAGAACATTTGCAGTCTTATAAATTTGGTAGGACGTCACCTACCAGTTTACCTCATTAGCATGAATTAACAGGTCATATGTGTAGAGAAAAAATATTAAGCCAGGGTCAAGATGGGGACCCTGTGCAAGGCCTCTAAACTATCTGAACTGCAGCCTCTCCTGCCCTCAATTCCATGAATTACACCTTATATTATTCTCAGTGGCCCTGATGTAACTTAGCTTCCTGGGGCTTCTCTGTACTTTTTATGAAGCCAGTCTCAATATACAGATGCATTACTTCCTACCTCCAGAAGCCCCCAGAATTCCATTTCAAAATATTGAAAACCATAGATTTCCCCCCCTCCCCATATTTTGGGAGCAGACAGAGGGAAATGTTACTTAACAAAACTTCTTAAACATACTCTTCTTTAAAAAACCATTTCTTCACTCACCCAAAAATTCTTCTTTCTTGGCAGTGCTCCCATCTCCCCACATTCCCCTGTTCTCAAAGCCTCCTCCTCATTCTTGGGCTAGTTCATTCAGCCTTTCTCTCCTCAATGAACCCCTTCTCAAAAATCCCATCTGTAGTCAGAGGCACCAGGAATGCCTATTGTCCCTCTGCCTTGGCCTAACCTGTGCTCCTGAAGGTTCTCATCCAGACCAAAGGTTGAGGTAGGACTTATGAATTTTCCTGATTTATAACAGTGGGAATGAAGGCTCAGAGTACTCACTGCTTGTCCAGCCATACAGTTCAAAAACAAGGAGGCCAGGCCAGGGATGTGGTGGTTCAGTGCCTGCCTGGCAAGTGCAAGGCCATAAGTTCGATTCTGGTACCCAAAAAATAAAAGGAAGCCAGGCCTTGAAACTAGGTACCTTTGATTTCAGAGCTGATGCTCTTTGATTGTTACTGTACTATCCTCCCATTCCACCCCATGCTATAACTTGACACTCTGTGACCTTAGCATTCTAATGTAAAGTTAGGAGGCCAGGGTATCCAGGCTCCTACCCTTGAGGATATACCACTCTGTTCAGCCAGAGAGGGGAAAGGGTTAATCTAGCTCAGTCTCTCTTTACTCCTGATACCCTCCCCGCCCCTTCTCCTCCTCTTCCTCTTTCTCTTCTCCCTTCTCCTCCTCCTCTTCCTCCTCCTCACTGTGCTCCCAGTCTCCTGAGGAAGAAGGAATAGAGAGGAGAATAAAATACAAAAGGAGAGAAAATAAGTGAATAAGCTAACAGAGGGTTGTGGGTGGCTTTCTGATGCTGTTTTAACTTGGTCAGAAATAGAAATAAATTAAAGCCCTCCACAAGAATGTGGAGTGCTATTACACCTTCTTGTATTTCACCTCAAGACGTGGTGAAGTCTGTGAGAATAGTCAGAAAGTTTGAAGACCAAGAAAAGAAAACTTTAAGGTTTTTGGTCTACATTTCACTCAGAGAGTGGTTGTTCAAACTGAAGCATTTAAACCGTGATAGTTTCCATTTATTGAAGAGCTCTTATGTGCCAAGACTGTGATAAAAATAAAGTAGACATGGTTCCTGGCACATAGTAGGCTTCCGATGAATTGCATTAAGCATATCTTGATTCCTCACAACATTTCTAAAAGGTAAAGTCTTTTTTACTCCCATTTTACTGTGAAAATAACAGCAAAAACAAACAAAAATCCTGAGGTTCCATCCCTGGTACCAAAAACAACAACAAAAACAGCTGAGGTTCATAAAAATAAGTAGCCCAAAGTAAATAGATAGTAAGTTTTGAATCAGGATTAAGAAAACAAATAATAATAATTATAATCACTGAGATAATTTGCCTGAATTGTTTTGTCTTGTTCTTACAACCTCCTATCAGTTAGGTACAGCTGTTGTTCCTCATTTAAAGTGAAGAATGGTCAAACAGTTTTCCTGAGGTCACACAGCCGACCAGGCAGAGGTTGAACTCAAGTCTAGGCCCAAAGCCCATCCACCAGAGTGCATCTGACTGGCACACTGTCCCCTGGGGGTGCAGGCATGTGTCTAGTACTTTGGTGAACTGACCACAAGTCATGGTCTCGGCCTCAAAAGCAGAGGTTTGATTTGGTCAGCCTACTGAAAACCAGTCCATTCATCAGGTGCATTAGGATGAATATAAATCCAGAGGGCGAGTGTACTGATAAGAAAAAAATGTAGCTGTAATTGGATTTGGGTGAGCCCTTAAGACCATTCTCACCCTGTAAGTAGATTCTTTCAGGATCCAGAATTTAAACTGTAGCTACTTAAAGTATGGAATCCAAGCAAAGGGAAATAATTGGATGGCTTAAAATAAAGTCTGCCATACAGTGAGGACTCAGTAAATCTTAGGTACTTGTATTAGTATTATTCACATATACCAGCAGGGATTGTGATTAAGAAAACAAATAATTATAATCACTGAGATAATTTACCTGTGCGCAGGGAAGGTCATGAATCTTCTCAAATGTAAACTATTATAACTATTATATATATGTATATGTGCATTTTGCTGGAAGAGAGTCTATATCTTTTATTGAATTATCAAAATATTAAAGGAACATTAAGAGACATATCAAAATTCTACACAAAATTCTGAACATTTTATGGAATAAACAAAATTCGAACTGACTTGAAATTCTCTCAGTTAAAGCTATATGCTATTGCAACTGCAACCAGAAACACTGAAATGATACCCAGATTTGGAGGCAGGTTTATTTACATCGACAGGCACAAATTGGGATCAAACCCAAAATATCAGGCCCTGGTTTCTGGTGGTCTGGGGTTCATCTGAGATAAGCAAGCAGGAAGCACAGAGGCAGGATGGCTTGTCAGTTGGGAATTGGCTTAGGGAATGTGCGCCATTGTGACCAGCTATGTGTCACAGTGAGCAGCCGTTTCTAAGAGACAGGAGCAACCAGAACTGAACAGGAACTATTACCTGGGCAGCTAAGAAACTGAAGTCTACTGGCCTGGCCGGGGGGTTCATTTTCTGTTACACGGTGTCACTATCTTGAGTAAATATAACTTCTTAGTTTATGGGTCACTGTTGAAAACTTTTTGATCCTACAATATCTTTCCTGTAATTCTCGTAACCTTTTTGCAAATCCTATCACTTATTCCTGCATTTGGTTCATCTCCTGTTGGGGATAACATTCTTGACATTCAGGTTCTTCACAGCGTAATCAGTGACAGCAAACTGTCACTCGGAGAATCACTGCACAGTGTTGAGAGATCACCTGTGACAGGCACTAACACAGCTGCTTAAACTTCTCTCTGTCCCTGTAGTGAACCCTGACTGTTCTTTCTAATCTACTCTTGAAGAAATTTCCAACTGGTTTCCATTGTATTTGTGTTTAATTTCTGCGAGAGCATTTATCTTTCTACAATCCAATATTCTCTTTGAAAAATGTTTTCTCCTTGAAATTTTCATAGATTCCTTGTCTTACACCCAGGAAACATGTCTGAGCAAAAACAGTGTAGCTGGTTGCTGCACAGTAAGTTCAGTGCCACTGACTCTGAAGCCGCTTAGTGAAGGGAATAGACTGAGGAAGACAGTAAGGCTGTGAGGGGAGAGTGAGTCAAAGTACCAAAGGCAGATCAGGCAAAGTACATTAGAAAAGCGGAAATAAAATGGATTTGCGGGGGGAAAAGCATAAATCATTGTAGCCTCAGAGTTCACAGCCCAGTTACAAACGCCATCAGGGCCTCAAGTAGCCTGTTGCTACAGGGCAGGTTATTTTAAGATCATGAAGAACCACCCATACTAAGGTAACCTGGAAAATTTAGAGCCACTCTGTTAAAAAGAGCGGCATTGAGCTGTGAGTGTTATCAAAGCAGCTCACCTCTTTAGCTGTTTTATCCCACTGAGATGGCTTTACTGCCTTACTGTACCTTCAATTGCCTGATAAAATGACCCAGCCTGCTGACTATCTCAATTCCTTCTCTTGGTATGTGGTTTAGGCTGACCTTGAACTCACCATATTGCCCAGGATAGATTGAAACTTGGGGCAATCCTCCTATCTCAGCCTCCTGAGTACTGGGATTAGAGGTGTGTCCACTATGCCTGGCTTCCATCTGCTTTTCATTTACATAGCTTCATGGAAAATGAGTGGGTGATTCTTTTGTTTTGTTTTGTTTTGTTTTTTGTACTGAGAATCAAACTTAGGACCTTGTACTTGCCAGTCAGGCACTTGTACCGCTGGGTGATTCTTATTCATTAGATTAGAATAATACCTAATGCATAATAGACCATTAAAAATATTTCTGGTGAATGAATTATTTGTATTTTATAAAGAACATTTTTCTAACTCCAAGAATTATCTTAAGACAATAAATAATATTTTCTGTGTGTTTTTAAACAGTACTTTCTTTGTAAAATGTCACGTAAACATGAACTATTCATCATAAGAATCTTAGAAGTCTAAACTAGGTGGCAGGGGTGTGCAGTGGCTCCCAGCCCCAGCCGCCCTCCAGGGCTCGGGAACAAGCCTCTACTCGTTCAGAACACACACCTATCCCAGGCTCCACCCTCCTCCACAGAAACGGCGCCTTGTCATTACTAATCTTGCTATATATAGTCCATATCATGGAACCCGAAAAGGTGTTTTATTAATTCAGCTTTCAGGCAGACCCGAAAAAACCCATTGGGGGGCACATTCTGGCTCATGCTTCAACAACAAGAATAAGCTTGCGAAAGGGAAGAGGAGAACTGAGAATTGCCAAGATTTACGACAGGTAAATATTTTCTTATTCTTCATCACATTCTTGTGCATGTGGTTGCTCTTGAGAGGCTATAATCACTCCACTGGCAGATGCTATGCGCTTGAATTTCCTTCTCAAAACTCATGCAGTGACCAGAAAGGTCCTACTGAGTGCAGGGGGTTTCAGAGGTTCTGTTGGCACACATGCCTCGTCCCTGACCTTTCAAAGCCCGCAGAGAAGCTAGATAATGAAGTCACATCAATTCTAGTTAAAAGGGAGGCAGGTTCTGAGGAAGTATAGAGTATGGGAATATACGCTCTTTTCTCTTTGCCAGGTTAACAACATATGCTTTTCAGGTTTCAGGGGTTTTGGTATGGTTGGTTAGTTTTGGGTTCTGAGACAGGTTTGTACCACATTGCTCACACTGGCCTTGAACTTGCTATGTAGTCCAGGCTGGCCTCAAATTCATGATCCTCCTTCATTAGCTGACCAAGCACTAAGATTATTGGTGCATGTCACCTTGCTCAGCTACAAGTTTCAATTTAAACATCACTGTCTCAGGGACCCTTTCTCAAACCATTTTTAACAGTAAATTATCAAGGAAGCTAGTTATATTGAGTTTCCATAAACTTGAATCAATATAGCAAAACTGGACTGGAGCTTAAAATATCAAAATCTAGTTTGTCACACAGCATATACCATTTCCTGCTGCTCCCTAATGATTTCTTACACAGACTTTTCCTTGACTTGAGAAAAAAGATTTTACTTATTTTTGTGGTACTAGAGATGGAGCCCAGGGCCTCACACAGGCTGGGCAAGAACGCTACCACTGAGCTACACCCCTGGCTCTATTTCTTTTTTTATTTTGAGATCCGGTCTTGCTAAATTGCCCAGGTTGGCCTTGAACTTTTGATCTTCTTGCTTTGGTGTTCTGAATAGCCTAGATTACATTTGTGCATGACCATGCCCAGCTCGAGAAAATTCTTTTTAGTAGAAAAAGTGGTAATCCTAATAATAATAGCTTCCACTGAGCCACTACTTGGTACTAAGCCTTGCTCCACCTGCTTTATATGTAGTGTTTCATTATCACTAACAACTCCGAGAAAGAAAGGCCGCTAGCTCCACCTTGTACAGGAGGCAAGTGAGGCCCCACACAGTTAGGTAAACAGTGTCCATCTACATTCATTTTAAACCAGAAGCCAGAGTGAACTTTGTAAAAGTAAGGTCACGTCTGTCCTCTGCTTACCCTCTGGTTGCCGTCTCAACCCAGAAGGAAAGGTGCACATGTGTACACAAGGGCCTCCATCCATAAGCAGGCCGGATGCCCCTGCTGGAGTCTTTGCACTTGTGGTCCTCTGCCTGCAGTAGTCTTTCCCGTGTGGCCCTCTGCCCGGTAAGCTCCTGCTTCCAGTCTGGTCAGGTGTCACCTTCTCAACAGTGACTGTCTTGACCCACCGATTTAAAGTTACAACTGACCTCTTCTAAATTCCCGCACATCTAATCTCCCTCACTCAAATATTTTTCTTGCACGTAGCACTCATTTTCTAACATAACACATGGTATATTTATTGTGTCTACTACTCACTGTCTATGTTTCCTCTCCCCAGATGTAAGTTTTCAAGGGCAAGGATCTTTGTCTATTAAAAAAAAATTACAATTCTCAAGTGCCTGCAATAGGTCTATAGCATGTGCTCAATAAATGTTTTCATAACAAATAAATGCATTATGCTACTTCATACAACAAATGAAAGGTGGAACTAGGTTTAGAGTCTGAAAAGAAGGAAAAGTAAACAAAGTGCGACAAGAAGAAAAATCTGAATCTAAAACCTATGTGTTTTAAACATTACACTATTTCCTACTTTAAAGAATGCTCTACTTAGAGGTGTCGTAACTAGTTCATTAGAGTTACTCTCATGGCTACAGTGATATCTTTAAATAAATATAAATGAAATAGATGTTTTGCTAAAAGAAAGCAAAGAATTCTCCGAAAACTGAGCAGAAAAGCATTCTCAGAAGAATTTCCAGGTATGAAGGAGTAACTATAAGAATTAAACCAGAGTTGGGTGTGGTGACACACACCTGTGATCCCAGCACTCAGAAGGCTAAGGCAGGGGGTCACTGCCAGCTCAAGACCAACCTGGGCTACTAAATGAGCTCAAGGCCAGCCTGAACTGTATAATGAAGCCCTGTCTCACCAAAAAAAAAAAAAAAAAAAAAAAAAAAAAAAGAATTAACCCAGTCCTAGGTTGGTATGGTAGCACAGGTCTATAATCCCAGCACTCAGGAGGCTGAGGCAGGAGTATTGCCATGAGTTTGAGGCCAGCCTGGGCTACACAGTGAATTCAAGTGCAGCCTGAACTATATAGCAAAACCCTGTCTCCAAATGTAACAAAGCAACCCAGTCTAGACTGGGTGTAGCTCAGTGGTAGAGCATGCATGAGGGCCAGTTCCCAGTACTACAATAAAAAACAAAATTAACCCAGCCTTTTCATTAAATGTCACATGGTTACTGCTCAGTTGGACACTTCTTTCTCTTTCAGACTTTTAAATGAGCAAATTAAAATCCCACTTATCCTAATCCCCTTAGCGTATCTAAAATCAACAGACATTATAAAAGATTCAAAGAAGAACATTTTAAGTCACTACCAGCAAATAAAAAGACACATAAATAGTTAAGTTTCTGGAGTAATTGCTTCTGAATCTGGGTTAAGGACAAACAGAAAACTACTCTTAGTTCAACTCTACAACAGCTTTCCACGCCTTCTCTCTTTGCAGCTCCAGGCTGCCCCCAGAGAGTTTTCATTCTCCCTTCTGCCCTCTGAAGTGAAATGAATAGTTTCCAACAAGGCCAAAAAATTGTTTTGTAATTCCACGTATGCCTTCTTACTGCAGTTTTAGCCCAGCAAGAGCTGACTATACACAGGCCATTTGCTGTCTTCAGAGGAGTCCCCTCTGCTGTTTCCTAGGGAAACAACCTTCCCCACCGTGCACTCAGAGGCACACTGCCCTTCTCCACCCTTCCAATAAAACAGCCTGCCACACAAAGTCCAAGCAAAAGAACTGACCTGGCATGGTGGTACAAACCTGTAATCCCAGCTTTTCAAGTGGCCAAGGCAAAAGCATAAAGTTCAAGGTCAGCCTGGGCAATTCAGCAAAACCTTGTCTAAAAACTATAGACTAACAAAAAGGACTGGGGATATGGCTGATTGCTTCCTGAGTTCAACCCAAGCACTGCCAAACAAAAGCTTTGAGAAGCAATACGATTAATAACATGAACTGTGGAGTGAAATACCTTGGTCTCTAGTTGTGGTCAATTCATTACTATATGAAAAAACTAATACTGGGTATTAATAAAGAAAAGGGGTCCCGAGAGCCTTGAAGTGAATGGCCTCAGGTAGGGGCCCGTGTGAGGGAAAGAGCACCTCCCCAACCACAAGCCAGAGAGTGGCTGGGGGCCAGGCTCAGGCTTCCGTGATGGCTCGCTCCCTGGGACTGTGCTGGTCCCTTCTGCAGCTACACACCCCGCTGAAGGCTGCGGCTCTTCTCCTGTGTCTGACACCAGACCAAGCTTCTGACCCATGAACCCTTCAGAACCAACCACATCCAAACCATAGCACCTGGCATCTTCACTCACCAGTGTGTGGTCGTAGGCAAAATGATTCACCCTGAACTCTCGTCTTTTCATCTGTAAAATATGGGCAATAACACATACCTAGTGGGGCAGGGGATTTAGCTCAGCGGCATAAGCGCCTGCCTTGCAAGCAGGCAGTCGTGAGTTTGATCCCTGGTACCGATAAAAAGGAAAAAGAAAAAGAAAAAAATACATACCTGGTACAGTTGTCGTAAAGTTCAAGTGAAATAATATAAGGGAATCTGACTCCTAAACATTAGCAAAGTTCTTTTAAAATGGCAGCTGACGGGTCACCATAACATGGATTTAATAACAGCACAAAGTAGCAGTTGGGTCTCTCTCACAGACAGTGGTCTTCAAATTTCTATTTCTAATTTAATCTTTATTCAGGTTTTAAAGGATTATTACAGCTATTTGCAGAATTCCTTTATATGAATGTCCCACAGGTACCTCCAGCACAACACTCCTTAACATAACTTATTTGTCATTCTTCTTGTACACAAAATAAATTGTTCTATTCTTGTATTTTGTTCACATCATTATGTTTTGCTGGAATAGTCTCATTTCTGCCTCCTCATAGGCATTTTTAATTTACCTTGGGTTTTTTGTTTGTTTGTTTGTTTGTTTTGGTACCGGGGATTGAACTCACAACCTTACATTTGCCAAACAGGCACTTATACCGCTGAGCTAAGCCCCTGGCTCTTTAATTACTTTCTCTGAAACCTTTCCTAGTCAACCTCACCAGGCATCATGTCTCCCTTCTTAAAAGTTCTACAATATTTAAACTGATTTTGTGAGACAGTGCTTACTTTGAATTATGGCATAGAATTCGGCATATTTGCATTGCTGTAGCTCTCATATGGACTTAGTGAGAACAAAAACCCTGTCTTATTTTTATGTAGTCAGTAGAGTCTAGTGTATGCTAAGTATGATTTTCAAAAAGTTAAAAACTTTCCTTGCTTGCAAATTAATATAAAGTGAACTTGTATCAAAGATTTTATTCAACTACTTAGTTATTGAGGAAACCACGAATTCAAAGGATAATTTGAGGAACAGAGGTTTATATAATTAGTCAAAGGCATGCTGAAATAAATCTGCTGCATGCAAACCTGGTTAATACCCTATCAGGAAATAAATTGCAACTTTCCGTTTTGCTGAAAAGAAATCTGTTGCTTCTCTGCACAATGAAATTCGTTTCTGTTGCTGAATTCTGGAATCATTTGTCTTGCTTTCAGACAGAATCATCTGCTATTGGTTTTCTACAAATTAACCTTCACTCTACAGTGCTGTAGAATAAATATTAAAATTTATACTTGACCAATACTCTAGTATAAACAGAAAATGTCAAAATTTATTTAACTTATTAGTTACTAAAGAAATCAATAAGATTCTATAACCAAACCAAAAAAAAAAAGTATAAACATTTGACATACATGTTCTAATAAGGAATGCTGAAATGAATTATAAATTGATAAAAAATGAACCAATGTCCGTGGAACAGTCATCAATGCATTCCATTTCACACAATTTACACATTTGTGGGCAAGATTAATTTGCATTACACTTAATTAGCTATAACTTACAAAGTTATGAAATCTACCAGACTCTGGACAGCACAGAGCCTCCTAGAATTGGAGAACCGGAAGGTCACGCTAGACAACGTAGTCTTTCCATCGCAGGCTCTCAATAATCTTTGCTTTCCTTCCAAAGTCATTTACTGTTTCTCCTACATGAGTCTGGTTGGAGAAAGGTACACAGCCCTGCAGAATCAGATAAGCTCCCAGGGTCCACTTGCTTTCTGACACCACACTGAAAGAATATCTGGTTGTCTCTTGTGCCTATTTCCAAGTTTGGGGTAATGTTCCTCTACATTCAGAACCTCACAGAGAGAACTTGTTAAACAACTGTTTGTGGAGGTTAATAATACTTTCAAGTAAACTCTGCAGTTCGCATTTAGCTGTACCAAATCTGAGATGTCTCCGGAGACTCAGACTGATGGGAGCATGATGCCTGTGACATGAATGCAGTATTTATAGAAACGGGGCTTTTTATAAATTTCTGTTCCCTTGTATTCTGTTAGCCCCGAGATGCCTGAAAATGAAGCCACCTTCGCAATAACTGCTGGAGGAATCGGGGATGCCAAGGAGTAGGTGGTGAACTGATGCAAATTGCTTCTCAGTGCTTATTAGGAGCTGAAGAAATGGAAGAACAGGCTTGACTTTCAGATCGTGAAATAAGAGTTTGGTTTGTTTCATGTTATTAAAGGAAAGTTAGCAAAGGCAAGTCAAACCTTACATTTAGCTGCCCTTTTGGAAGGCTAAAGAGGAAGTAACTAGAAAATGCACAGTTTGGGACCTGAGATATTGCTCAGTGGTGAGAGCACTTCCCTAGGCATCCTTGGGCTCAGTCGCCAGCAGTGCACTGCAGGGAGAGAGAGATTATAATTTTGCATTATAAGGTTGGCATGATTTTATATTTTAAGTTTTGGGTAGGTTTATTCAAAATATTTTAAAAATTCAAGTTAATTCAATGTAAAATTTCTGAATACTAATTTTAGAAATGTTTAAAATGATGTTTTTTCTGATTGTTAAAAATAAAATCTAGTTTTCAAAATGTCATATGATGGGCATATTTGCAAATTAAAATATTAGCACTTGAAAGGCTGAGGTAGGAGAATTGCAAATTCAAGGCCAGCCTGGATTACAAAGTGAATTCAAAGGCCAGCCTGAACCACACAGTGAATCCCTGTCTCACAGAGACAATCAATCAATCAATAGTAAATATTAGTGATACAAGCGATGATAATCTGTGTAGTCTTCAAAAAGCTTTGATGTTGTGTTAATTTATACAAAAGCACCGTTTGCACAAAAGGTATTTGAGGCTCGGCTGCTCCCTAGTTGCTCTTGAATGTTAAGTGCTGAAGAATATACAAAGAAAGCCGGTTCCTGCACCACAAAACACACACATTAGTTAAGAGGAAAGACTAGGAATAAGAGGTCAGTGATTATATAACGAATGTTGGCCTCTAAAGAAAAAGCCTGAGAAAGGAGAGCAATGCAGCGGTGTGAAGCCACAGCAGGGACAAAGGAGCGTGCTGACGGCGACACTGTTGTCCACAGTGGCACAGGCTCTGGGGAAAGCCACCGGTTTCCTTCCCTTCCACTTTTTGTAAAGCACAGAAGCTGCTTCTCTGAAAAAAGCAGAGATAAAACCTGAGCAGATTTTCGGTACGCTGCAAAATCTCATAAGTGAATTATGTTAGTATGTAAATATTAAGGCATACTTTTGTCCTGGAAAAGGGAAGATTTTATTACTTAATGCACTGTGTATATTTTCTGCAGATTATATTCTTGACATTTTTAAAAAATCTTCCTAGCCAGGGAGAGACTGCCCCTCCTGGACTTGTCCATTTTAGGGACAGCTGCAAAGGGCCCACCCATGCATGCTTTTCATGTGCAGACTAATCCAGTTACAGCCGGACCACGGCCCCTGTGCACCCAGGCACAGGTCCTCCTCCGGCTTTATCGCCCTGCTGACTGGGGACCCACCTTCTGCCTGGAACTGTCCCAGCGGCCAAGCCTAAACTGATTACCCCAAGTGTCTTGCCCTGCCTTGTTTCTCCCTCAGAAACTCCACTAAAGGATGAAGGTCCGAGGGCTCCCCTTATGCCTGACCACCCTCATGTTGTCCCATGTGACCTTCCAGGCACATGGGGTCCTCTGGTCTAGGAGCTAGACGGGTACTAAAGTTTCCCTCTCTCTAATCCTGTCCTGTGTTCCCTCCTGCAGCCACACCTGACCAAGCAGCCTGCCAACACATAACTTGATACTGCAGTTTTCACACCTCCCGGGATTAAAAACAGCACCTCCTAGAGAGGAGCTGGTACTGTGTGGCCGGATGGGACCTGAGGAGGTCCTCCCAGAGGAGACAGGGCCCTTAGCCCGTCCCACCTCTACCATCCACCCATGGAGTAGGGCTCACTACTCTCAGCACATAAAGGCATTTCAGCATGCATCAGTGTGAGGCGTAGGTAGATTCATTAAACACAATCAGAGAGGAATGCAACCAGAAAGCTGCGGGTGCTGGAGGGCAAGGCAGACCGTGGGCTAGGGCTGGGGTGTTTGCGAGGTCTTGGGGTAGCCTCAGATGGATGATCTAGGGTATATGTTCCCCAGTGTCTGTCAGTTTACTTATTACTGGACTAGGTTAAAACCCAAACTGTTCACATGTTTGTTTGGTTTTGGTACCAGGGATTGAACTCACGATCTCGTGCTTACTAGGCAGGCACTTACACCACTGAGCTAAATCCCCAGCCTCTTCAGATGTTTTTGAAGTTTACAGACAAGGTACCCGATTAACAGTGCTGTTTCCTTGAGGGTGGAAGTGTATGGACTTTGTGGATTTATAGGATCACAAAAAAAACACAAGCCCAGTTTGTAGACTTAATGTATCTTTGACTGGGGTTTAGGCATGAGGAACCTAGAAGAAAAACAGGCCTAGGGATGAAATGACATTGTAACCTTCAGTAACTTTGTCTTGAAGCTGCAGTTGTCTTAAAAGACCATTTTATGTTTTATTTTACTTTATTTTTTAGTATTTTGGTGGTGGTGGTACTGGGGATTGAAGCCAGAGCTTTCTCATTAGATTACATCCCAAACCCTTTTTTTTTTTAAATTTTGAGACAGGTTCTCCCTAAATGGCTAAATTGCCCAGGATAGACCCAAACCTGTGATCCTCCTGCCTCATCCTGTTACAGGCGTGTACCACCATGCCCAGTTTAAAAATATGATTTTTCAATTATAGTTTCCTTGTCTGGCTTTCTTTCTATCTTATCTTTATTTCTTCTAGCCTACCTCAATATCCTAAGCCCTGGAACAGGATCCGGCGTGACTCGGAGCCCAGAGGCCATTGTAGAGAAAGAAAGAAAACTCTCGAGATCTGAAAACCAGAAAGTATTTCTGAAATAAACCGACTATAAGGCAAATTTACCAAGAGGCAGGCAGCAGGGCTGCAAAGGGGGCTCAACATGAAGGCCAACAATTCTGTGGGGCGGGCTGGAAACCTGCCGGCCTGGGCTCTGCTTTGCAGAATGGCAGCTGTGCATGCACATGGCAGTGACAGCTTTGGGAGAATGCTGTGACGTGCATGGTTGTCTGGGCCAGCAAGAGCATCACCCAGTGCCCTGAAGCTTTTCTAGGCCAAGGCTTTGTCACTCATGGCCAAAGCGTCACCTTGTGTAGAAAGCACCCTGCCCCCTTATTCCACAGGGCAGGGGGAAGGCTGCAGCCTCAAAACAGAGAGTTTAGCTGGTGTGTCGTGGTGCACACCTATAGTCCCAGCACTCCAGAGACTGAGGCAGGAGGATCACAAGTTTGAGGCCATCCTGAACTGCATAGTGAGATCCTGTCAGAGACAGAGAGAATTTATTTAAAACTCTCAGTCACAGGCGAAGCCAGGACCTCTAAGGACGTCACTGGAATATGTTCTTGCTGCTGTCCCCATGCTGTGGCCCAGCTGCCACTAACAGCTCGAGGCTGTTCCCACCAAGCCTCAACCCCACCAGGAACAGCAGAGATCATGCATTCTATAGAAATAAACAACCACCACCCAAGTGAGAACACACCGAGCTTTTGTTCAGAGCTTGCTACAGCACAGGCGTCTTTTTGGTAGATGCAGAGCAGACAGGAATGACAGCTTCACAGCATGAAAAGGGAAGGTTTCATGTATTCTCTCCCCAGAGGCTGCGGACAGAGAGCCCCTGGCAGAGACACGGAAAACAGATAAAGGAATAGTCCACTGGCATGGGGTGGTGATAATCGAGAAGACAGAGGATTGGATATTCCAAAGCAAGGCTTAAGACTTGGCACAAGGTAGACTCTGGAGACAGACCAGAAGGCACAGTCACAGGTGACTGGTGATGCCATTCCCTAACCTGGGACAGGTCCAACCATGCCAGGAACAGGAGTGCAGAAGGAGCAAAGATCAGGGCTTCACCCAGACAAGAGTTAGTGTACGAGCTTGCCAAGGTCACCATCCATCAAATGGAGGGATAAACAACATAGAGCTTCGTCTCACCAAAATCCAAAATCAAAGTTGATTCCTTCGGCGGACCGTGAGGCAGAATCAGCTTTATGCTGCTCCCTTAGCTTCTTGTGAGCTCCTTGGCTTGCGGAAGAGGCGCCTTGATCTTTACCTACATCTCCACGTGGTGTCCTCCCTGTGTGTGCGTCTGTGTCCAAATGTCCCCTCCTGATTAGGACATCATGAATGTTCCATCGGGGCCCACCCTGCCCCAGGAATATTAATGACATTGGCAAAGACCCAATTTCTGAGTTTTGGGGATATACAATTAAACCCAAAACAGGAAGAATAAGTTATGGTCAAGGAGCAAACACCAGGCGGTACAAGACATGAACTAACTCAGTACTGCTGGAATCAGAAGCAGAAGTGAAGACTTAGGGGAAACAGTGCCTTTGTTTATGTATTCATTTATTTAGAGACAAGGTCTTGCTATGAGGTCCAGAGTGGCCTTGAACTTACTATGTAGCTCTGGCTGGCCTCAAACTCGCAGTGATCCTCCTGCCTCAACTTCCTGAATGCTGGGATTGTAGGCATGTACCACCATACCTGGCCCTTAGTGCCTTTGTGTAGAAAATGAGATTCAAATAGATGATCTCAGGGCTCAGCAGCATAAGTGCCTGGCAAGCAATAGGTCATGAGTTCGATCCCCGGTATCCAGGAAAAAAAACAAAAATAGGTGATCTCTACTATTTTCTTTCTAAGGAATCTTTGAAGGGAACAGAAAAACCCAACTCAGAATAGTTTAAACAAAACCCCAGTTGGGCACTGTGATGTATGTCTGTACTGGCAGCACTCAGGAGGCTAAGGCAGGAGAATCCCCATGAGCTGCAGGACAGCCTGCGCTACCTAATAAGTGAGTTCAAGACCAGTCTGCACACCACAGCAAGATCCTGTCTCAAAGAAAAGTCCCATCTCATAAAAGTTCAGATGACGACGGTTGGCTTCATGGTTGGGCCCCTAATACCCTTCTACTTTCCCATCCCCAGTGTGCTGGTTTTAGTCTCCAGAATCTCTCCCGTCAGAAGATGGCTGCAGCAGTTTCACTTTCACACCCTAAGACACAGCACTGAGAGAAAGACAGTGAGGACTTTCTTTCAGAAAATGCAGCTGCTTTGGGCCCATGGGCCGTGGGCTGGCCGTGTAACATGGTCTCACCATGCTATTTGGGGCCATGGCAGGGATGGCCGAAAGGATGGGCCCTCTCTCCACACAGTCCCTCACCATGCAGTCATCCAGCCCACAAAGAGTCATCTCTGTGTGGCAGCTGGATACCAACAGGGCAAGCACTTATCAAGCCTCTGCTTGGCTCCCATGGCCAGAGAGGAATTAGGCATAAGCACGGGCCTGGCAAGTGCCAGGTCATGAGTTTGATTCCCAGTACCAAAAAAAAAAAAAAAAAAAAAAAAAAAAGAAAGAGAGAAAGAAAGAAAAGAAAAAATGATCAGGAACATGAAACACAAACTCCTGAAAGATTAAATAGCAGTGAGATTTAAAACTTGAGTAGCATTTTGAAGCTGATGTAAATTTGCAGGCAGGTCTAGGGAGAGGGCTGTCACCTGGGCAGGCAGTGGATTTCTCCCAAAAGGCTCACGGGGCAGGGAATGTCCCATGCTCCAGGGGCAGGCTTCCGTGTTAGTCTTCCACCTCCAGCTGAGCTCAGGAGGGCTGCCGAGGAGCAAGTGACTACCAGAATGCCTAGGACAATGAAGCAAGGGCCCAAGGTCAGGCAGACCAGAGGTGAAGGGTGACCCATCGCCTTCGGGGGGGAGCTCAAGCAGAGCTGTGGAGTTGCTTGCACAAAAAGCGGTCTGCTGAGCTGCTTGGCTGCAACCTTGAATTAATAATAGGCTCTGATGGCCCATTACATATTGGCTGATGGACTGATTGACTGTAGAAATCAGAATGAAACCCAGAGCTTCATCCCCAGCCATTTGTTTATTTATCCATTTATCTGGACACAGAATCTCACTAAGTTACTAAGTTGTCCAAATGGCTTGAATTTAGGATCCTTCTGCTTCAGCCTCCCAAGGTGCTGGGATTATAAGTGTGCTCATGTATGTATCTTAAATGTATGGTGAAAAATTTAAGATGAAAAAGATATAAAATAATGTGATCAGTGCTTTGTAAAATAAAACATTACCAAATGAAATGGAAGATCCCTAAATATCGTCTCAGATTAAATCTTCTCCCCCTCCCAAATTGCTTACTTCTCTGAACTTGTTCTCCAATGTCTCTATGCCCTTCTTAATCATACACCATATATATAAGTAATAAATGCATTGTATCCACCCGGTATCATGATGCTGTATATAGTGGACATGGCAGTGACTAATCCAGACAGTGCCCAGGACATGAAGCTGTAGAAATTGTCACCCACACACCAATGCCAGTTGTCCGTGGACATACCCGATCTCGTCTGCCCTTGGAAGCTGAGCAGATTCGGGCCTGGTTAGCACTCAGATGGGAGACAATCATGGTGATGAGGTACAAAGCACTGGGAGTGCTGGGGTGTAGCTGCCAATGCCCTGGACATCCCCATGGTCCTGATGCGGTGCCCTCCACCAGGTCATTCTTGGTGGTAGACTCTAGTGTCAGCCTCTTCCCCATCCCTTTCACCACCTGGCCTCCCTGCTCCTTGGCAAAGACCAGAGAGCCTGTCCCAAACCCCAAAGTCCTGACTCAGTTTACAGGTCCAGCAGTGCTGCCGGGGTCAGCGGCCTCACTTCCCAGCTGGGGCTCTCTTCATAGTGCTCCCAATGGGCACAGAAGCAAAGCCAGGGGAAGCTGCTTGGTGTGAATGGAGTCATCAGGAAAAGCTGCATCTGCGTTTCTTTAAAGAGCCTGCAGACTGCTTGACCCCTGCCCACTTCTCATCCTGATGGCAGAGATAGGGTGTCTAGGTTGAGATCTAGAACTATCTCAGGTTATCTTAGACTCTTTTTTTTTTTTTGGTCTTTTTCACTTTTATGGGTACCAGGGATCGAACTCACGACTGCCTGCTTGCAAGACAGGCGCTTATGCCGCTGAGCTAAAACCCCAGCCCCTAGACTCTTAACTTTTGCATCTGACCAAACATTTTCCAAAGGAGTCCTCCAGCCCCACTGCCCCTAACGCTAAGAACACGGTAAGGTAACGTCTGGACCCTGTGGAAGGGGCTTCTCTATCTTGCGTGGCCCGCCCACCTTATGCTTCACCATCCCTGGGGAATGTGTGGACTGGTCACCTGCTCATGCTCTGTGATGACAGAAGCATGTAACTTCCCCCCTTGGGAGCATGTCATTTTGGAATAACTTGAATTCGTGTTCCCATGTTCCCATGCCATGGTCACTTGTATTTGGCTCAGGATAAACTATTTCCTTTAAAGCAGAAGCCTTGTTTTAGGTCAGTAACAGTTTCTCAGCACCAGCCACTTCCAAGGGAACCCACAAACCTGCATCCCACACATTGATTCTCAGATGTCCATGTCTGTAGTTACATACTACACAAACGCAAAGTCCTTCCATTGGACTCCACTTTGACTTCCGGTTCAAAGCTGAAGCACCACTCAGAGGTGTGTGTGTGTGTGTGTGTGTGTGTGTGTGTGTGTGTGTGTGTGTGCGCGCGCACACGTGTACCTGTCCATGAGCTGGTGCCTTGGTCAGCTCGAGCCTTCCTTGGAGACAACCCTAAGGCTAGCTGGCTTTCCTCCAACTTCATGTAAACTATATTTTGCCTGTGACCAAGATTATGTAAATATCAATGTTTTACTTTTCATTATGTAATATTTTACAGACACCAGTTTAACTGACATGGCCATATTTTTGTCTTTATGTTCAGATTGTGGATGCCAGAGTATTTTGTCCACATTACAGGAGTCCTCCTATGTAAGGGGAAACCTTTGAGATCCCCAGTGGGTACCAGAAACTACAGATAGTAGTATCAAATCCTACATTTACTGTTTTTTAAAGTATGCATATCTATGATATGATTAGGTATAGTAAGAGATTAGGAACACTAAGAAGAATTATAGCAATATCTGTTACTATATTGTTCTCTTTTATTACCAGCACCAGTAGTGTTTTTGTTTTTTGAGATGGGGTCTTACTATGTAGTTCAGGTTGACCTTGAACTCACTAGGTAGCTCACACTGGCCTCAAACTCATAGTGATCTTCCTGCCTCAGCCTTCCAAATACTGGGATTACAGTCATGCTCCACTACACCCAAGTGCCAGCACCATTACTCTTGTGCACTGACGCTATTATCAAGTAAAATAAGAGTACCTGAATATAAGCACAACAGATGGTCTGGTGACTGCAGTGGCTACTGAAATGAGTAACAGGAGGGTAGGGTATGCAGGGTGGATACACTGGATAAAAGGAGAATACTCCTGGGGTAGGAAAGAGACAGTATGAGCTTTCACCACACTACCCAGAACATTGCAATTTAAAACTTGTTTATTTCTTGATTTTTCCATTTTTACTTTTGAGCTGCAGTTGACTGTGAATAATCGCACCACGGAGAGCAAGGCCTGGAATGCATAGGGACTGCCGTATTAAGTCTACGTGTTTCTTAGGTACAGTCAAGTGATGTCACATAATTGTATAGTTATGTTCAGTTCTTAACTTTCTGTGCCTCAGCAGGAAGCTGCCAACCTTCCAACTGTCTCTACTATGTCTGGTCAACACTCCTCTATCAACCCAGGGAACAAAATCTATCAAAACCCATCATCTGCCTTCCAGCCCCTGCTCAGCTACAGGAATTTGGCTTCAACTTCAGTTTACACCTAGTCCCTCCCCTCTGGCTGATGGAGGAGACTTTTGTTCCTTGCCAAAAGTGGAACAAGAATCTCAGTCACCGTCCTTCAGGAAAGAGGAAGCCCTGCTTGTATTCCACAGGGAGGACCACGCCTCGCTGCAGTCTGAGGGTGCTTGAGCCTCCTTGCAGGCATCAGCAGTCCCAGCAGTGCGATATTTAACCCTGAGTCCCAGCCAAGACCTTGGAGGCTGGAGCTCTGCAGGACAAGCAGATGGTCACAGCCAGGGACCCTGTATTGGCATAGGATAGTTTCAGGGCTTTGCCAAGTCTGAAAAGCTGTCCCTGAAGTGGCCATGGTCACTGCCTTTGGTCAGTCCAAGCCTGTGGACAGCTGTTTCTCTTCTATTAGCCAGCAAGGTCTCTCCACCACCTGTGGACTCCAACTGCTGGGAGTGCAGTGGGTTTGGGGGAGGCATGCAGGAGGGAGGGAAAACCGGGAAACTTGGGAGGCAAGGAACCAACGAAAACTTCACCCTGGAGTTTTGCTCCTTGGACTGAGAATCAGTTACTGGGGGTCAATTGGAACCCATGGTGAAGTGGCCCCCAGGACCCGAGGGCATCTCAGTGAGCCTCCATTAATCAAACACCTTAAAACAAGGAGGGATACGGACTTCATGAAGTTAAAGGCATCTCCTTGGCGGACATGGTCGTGAAGCTGAGACAGAAGACTCATTGTGATTTTGAGGGCAGCCTGAGCTACACAGCAAGTTCACGGCCAGCTTGAACTACATAGTAAGATGTCTCAAAAAAAGAAAAAAAAAATGAGAGGAAGAGGCAATTATGCAAAATTGTGTCACTGTAATAGATTAACTAATGGACAACACAGCATGATGCTGTGTGGGGAAGGCCCACCTGAGGATTATTGACAACCGCCTAAGAGGCGAACCAGAGGGGAGATGGCCTGCTGTTTTCACTGGAGAAGCCTGTCCTGCTGGCTTTCCTCGTGTGAACTCCGCTGTTACTGTCAGAGGAGCTCAGGTCCTCGCTGTTGCCGATGGCGGCTGTGGTTCTCTTCAGGGAAGCTCTGGTCTGTGCTTTGGGTCCCTTCCTGGCTCCAGTGCAGATCCCTCAGCCTGCTGGCATAGATCCCTCATCAGGCTGGCACAGACTTTCTAGCTTCTGCCACTAACCTTTGGACTTTCCCAGTGCAGATCCTCAGTGCAGACTTGCATGAGACATTTCTCTCACTGCTGGGACAAAATAGTCAACACCCAAAATGAAGGAAGGAAAGATTTATTTAGCTGTTTGTGGAGGTTTCAGTCCATATCAGCTGGCTTCAAGGCAGGGTGGCATTGCACTGGGGCAACACTTCAAGGCAGCAGACAGCAAAAGCAGCCTGAGCAAAAGGGGCTGGGAAAGAAGCCTCTTCTCCCTTATATTGTAAGCAGGCTACACCCTCTCTTCCCACCCCACACCCTACCTCAGTCAGGGTAGGTGTAGCATTCATAAAATCTCCTTGCCCTGCTCTTGCACAGGATGTACATATTTACAAAGAATGAAACCTGGCTCCCTGCTGAGTCTCTTAAAACTTCTAAACTGCTCAACTGGACACAGTATATCCACCATAATGAGGCCCAGCCCAGAACTTTTGTCGTCGAGGATCTTCCTGACTTAGAAAGCTAAGTCTGTCATAATAATTTTTTTCTGACAAAACATTTTTTGGTTCACTCTATTTTAAAGAGGCCATTCAGTAAGGCAGAGGGCAGGGTGAATGTATCTGAAAAATATGTCAAGCATCCATATGCGAGTGCAGGACCCCACACACCTTGTTAATTATAATCCCCCTCTCATGCGGCGGGTTAAGACGTGCAAGTCCTGTTCATCTCTAGCCCTCAGTCACTCTGTCTTTCGCTTCGGATCACTAGTGAACTGTGGAGCTGATCCTCTCCTTCCTTGGTTTGCTTGAAGCCTGATTTTGGAAGGCCTTGAATGCCAGATTATGGAGTCACAGCTGACTGTTTGGGTCATGGACTCAAGCAAGGGACTGATACAGACTAGCAAGGTTAAAAACCCCTAGCTAAGCTGGGATTCTGAGTCTGGAGCATGAAAGTCACTTACACACCCTGTTTCCCATCCAGTATCATCACCTCTAGGCCTAACTTCCTATCTAAACTTTTTCATTGTAAACAGAAATCATTTTAGGTTGATACGATATATGAGCTGGTAAATATGGACATTTTTATTTTACACATTATTTATTTGGTTTTTTTGGAGACAGTATTTCACTGGATAGCCTAGGCTAGCCTAGAACTCACAGCACTCCTCCTGCCTCAGCATCCCAAGTGTTGGGATTACAGATGTGTACTACTGTGGCTGGCTTCTTTCCAGAATTTTTTTTTTTGCCTTTTTCTTTTTTATCGGTACCAGGGATCGAACTCATGACTGCCTGCTTGCAAGGCAGGCGCTTATGCCCCTGAGCTAAATCCCCAGCCCCCTTTCCAGAATTTTATCCAAATTGTTTTTTAATTGGTACCAGGGATCGAACTCACGACCGCCCAGGTGCTTATGCCGCTGAGCTAAATCCCCAGTCCCCCAAATTTTTATATTGACTTTTACTGATCATTTAATCTTATTTCTCTGCAACACAAGACTGTGGCACAGAAAATGTTTTTCTTATTTCTAGTGACCCCAAGGCTCTAGGTATTAACATTTCTTCATTAGTATACAATTAATCAAAGCAATATAAATATATTCCAAATATTAATAATAAACATAAAAAATACATTTTTAGTCAGGCATGGTGGTACACATCTGTAATCTCAGCTCTTGGGAGGCTGAGGCAGGAGGATCACTGTGAGTTCCAGGACAATCTCAGGGGTACAGTAGGTTCCAGGTCAGCCTGAACTACAGAGTGAGACTCTGTTTCAAAAGAAAAATTGGAAATTAATTTTTTATAAAATAAAGGGAGATTAATAAACAATTAATCCTGTACTCAGAGTGTTCTTTTTGGCTCTTTTTTTTTTTTTTTTTTTTTTTTTGTCTTTTTCGTTTTTTATCGGTACTGGGGATTGAACTCACGACTGCCTGCTTGCAAGGCAGGAGCTTATGCCTCTGAGCTAAACCTCCAGCCCCTTGGCTCTTCTTCATCTTCCCATTTTTATAGCTGAGTTCTCAGAAATGTTGGTCAAATAATTTAGCAGGTGAAACTGGAATGTTTTCACTTTGTTGTTGTTTTTCAGACAGAGTCTTGGTACATAGTTCAGGCTGGCCTTGAACTCAAAGTGATCCTCCTGCCTCAACCTCCTGAGTGCTGGGATTATGGGCATGTGCCACCACACCTGGTGAGATTGGAAAGTTCTCTTACAGCAGTGTCATTCATCCAATCTTCCAAACTGCATTTCAAAAATCCAGCAGTCTATAAGACCTCCTCCTTCCCCTTGGTTGAAGACAAAGAACTGGAATCCTAACTTCCAAAGGATGCTGCCAACCACTCAGTCATTCGCTTTTGTCACGTCAATGCCATCATTTCTAACTGTCTCTATTTGTCACTTTAGAGAATATCGTTTCCATAACAAAAGCCATTAGTGAGATTCTGGGTACAAGAAGGCAGTTTTTTGTAAAGGAGGATGCGGTTGTGGGCAAATTTCTGGGTTGTATTAATTTCAGAAAAGAATATATATGAAAATTCAAGTTCTAAGTTCTGGAAATGGATTTTTTTTTGGAACTGGGTATCAAACTCATGACCTTGCACTTGCCAGGAAGGCACTTGTACCACTGAGCTAAATCCCAGCCCTGGAAATGGGTTCTTGAAAATTCTGTTCCTCTGAGTCCCTTGGGTAGCACTCTTTCGTGGCTCCTGGTTCAGGTTACTTTGCTGACTGAAGCCCATTATGCTCTTGACCTTTGGCACTGAAAATATAATGGGCCAAACTATTAAAGAAGCAAGATGGGTCCTACTGAGATGGAAAAGAAGGCACTGCATTCTACATGTAGGTGAGTTTACTGACTATGAAACTGCAGTTGGGAAACCTAGATCCAATGCATAAACAGAACTCAGGTGCTTCACGGTAAAAATAAAAAAACTAAAGGCATATGGCCTTAAAATCTACACAAAAGGAGTCATTTTCTTATGGTTGAAAGTTGTCAGTGTCTCGAGTATAAATTTTACTGCCATAATAAACCCGACGACATCGAATGAGTAACTGCGATGGTACTGCTGGCAGAGTTCACAGATGGCAAATGACATCTGTAGAACAATGTGACAGCTGAAAGGACATTAAAACTCTATGCTTCTGCAGGAAGGGAGGACAGCACAGTGGTTCCCAGGCAGACTGGTTCTCAGTGCCCTCTTGGGGACACTGGGCAATGTCTGAAGACTTCTGCTGTCCTGACTTGATGAGGGTGATTCTAGTGGAATCTGGTGTGAGGGGTTAGGATGCTGCTCAAGAAGGCATGGGATGGTCCCCCAAGGAAATTACTCATCCCCAAAGCCAACGGTGCCAGGGCATCTGCATCTGGGTCCTTGTTATGCCATCTGTGTGCTGTGTGACCCCACCCTAGCTACTTAACCTTTCTGAGCCTCAGCTTGCTCATCTGTGTATCGAGCTGGTGACTGCTACTCACACTGCCCAGGCGCCATTCCACATGTTATTTTATTCCCTCCTTCCACTTCTTTGTGAGGTCCTATTACTTCATTTACGGGTGAACATGAACTAAAATAGTGTAATAAGCATTATTTAGAAAGCACAGTGAGGATAATCAATCAACTGTCACTTAGGGCTTTATTTTTTAATAAAGATACATTGAGCTAAGCATATTTTTTTTTTTGTCTTTTTCCTTTTTATCGGTACCGGGGATCGAACTCATGACTGCCTGCTTGCAAGGCAGGAGCTTATGCCGCTGAGCTAAATCTCCAGCCCCAAGCTAAGCATATTTTTTTGATAAAGAATCTGTTTGCCTTTGTTTTTGAACTAGGGATTGAACTACGACCTCATGCTTGTCAGGCAGGCACTTGTGCCACTGAGCTAAATCCCCAGGATCTCACCAGGCTGGCCTCAAACTTCAGGCAATACTCCTGCATCAACCTCCCCTGTGATGGAATTACAGGTGTGGACTACTATACCTGGCTGCATATTTTCATGGATACCAACAGTTTTGGCTGTGACAAGTAATTCTTGGCAGCTGGATTTCGTGCTGCACACCTGTGACCCCAGCACTCTGGGAGGCTGAGGCAGGAGGATTTAAAGTTTGCCCCCAGCCCAGGCAATTTAGCAATATCCTGTGCCACTAAAAGGAAAAAAGTGATGATGGTATACAGGCCTTCACGATGTGGCTTCTTCTGTAGTCATATTCTGCTCCAGAACCTTTTCACTTGCTCTTTTCTCTATGTAGGCAAGGTTAGTTCCCTAGTCAGCCTCATCTCCAAAGTCACGCGATCTGGGACACCTTTCTAGAACATTCAATAAATACCACATACTCCTTTTCACTTGCTCTTTTCTCTATGTAGGCAAGGTTAGTTCCCTAGTCAGCCTCATCTCCAAAGTCACGCGATCTGGGACACCTTTCTAGAACATTCAATAAATACCACATACTCCACTTCATGCTTTCTTCGTTTTTTAAATTTTAGTTAACAACTGCCTGACATAATCATTTAATACCTACCTCTGGTCTGGGATGATGGTAAATGCTTGTAATCCCAGCACTCAGAAGGTTGAGGCAGAAAGATCGCTTTGAGTTCAAGGTCAGTTTGGGCTATACAGTAATTCTGGGCAAGACCCTGTCTTAACCCCCGCCCCTGGTGGGGGGGGGGGGAAACCCCACTATTTCCCAAATAGAGAAAAAACACTGTGAACAAAGAACTCAATTGTTCATCATGTGGCCCCAACACCTAGAACTGTGCTGGCCCGCTGGCCACTTGGCCATCTATTCTCAATGAATTCATAACTGTCTTTGTGTCTCTGACCCAAGTGACAGTGAAGTACAAAAATCACAGATACATAAAATAGAGATGAGGAAAACTATAACTAAAAATACGTACTTAAAAATACTGCAACTTAGGGAGTGGGGATTTAGCTCAGCGGCATAAGCGCCTGCCTTACAAATGTGCGGTCGTGAGTTCGATCCCTGGTACCGATAAAAACGAAAAAGACAAAAAAAATACTGCAACTTCCAGGACAAAGTCACCCAAGGCTACCCACAGAGTTTCCTTCATTGATTTATGCTTCCTTCCTTCCATATCCATCACACCCAAAATTCCTCGAGGTTGTACGCCCCGGAAATTGGCTGTTAAAAAGAGTGGGAACCTGGTCCTCAGGCAAACCAACCGGCTGCGGGGCCTGAAGGAATGCTTAAAATTATCCACCTCAAAACAAAGCAACAAATCCGGGCCGGACCTGTAAAATGGGCCCGGGCCCCATGGAGGGTGTCGGGGACCCCGCTTAACGCCATCTGCGGGTTCCGGGCTCCAGCTCTGCTCCGGGAGCCTCCCGGCCCCCGCCCCGCCACCCCGTGAGGCCGTCCGTCGGGCCAGCGCCATCCTGAAAGGGAACCGCGGAGAACGCGGCCCCGCGGGGCCGAAGCCGCCGCTGCCCAGGCCCAGGACCACGAGGGCCGCCCGTCAATGGCGGCGAAGGGCTAAGGCCCCGGCCCTAAGGAGGGTTCCTGGCAGCTCTGCTTCGGAGTGGGCACAACCGTGCCGCACCAGGCACTGGAAATGCACTTCAGTGTAAACAGTGGGCAACAGAATGCTTTAACATAGCCGCCATGTCGCCAACTGGACAACTCGCTTGAAATAAAAACAGACACGGGGCACCCATCATGGCTGCCAGCGACGGCGCCGCTAGACGCAACCGAAAGGAAATGGCGCCGGGCGCGCGGCCAGTCTCGGCGGCCCCGGAGGGAGGCGAGAGGGCCGCCGAGAAAACCTAGGAGGGCCTAGCCGAGGACCTAATAACTCTCCTGGCTTCTGGCACCTTCCAAACTCTGAAGCTGCAACATGGAGGACTGTTATTGTCTCTGTAAAGAGACTCGCAACCGCAGGCCCAACTTCCGTCCCGCTGCGGAATCCGGCTAAACCTCTATTCTCAGGACTTCATGCGCTACGCATATTGCGCATCTCCGCAATAGTGGGCCGGCTAACGACGTAAAGAATGTTACGTCGCGACGAAGGCGCTTCCCCCGCCCCACCCCATGTTCTAGTTCAGGAGGCGCGAGGGCTTTACGTCTACTCCGTATTTTGTTTTTCTTGTATGAGCAGAAAAGTGCACTGGTCTCCGCAACTGACGTAAAACGCTTCCGAGAATATCCGTAATACCCCGCGGAGCCCTCGGGCGATTCCGAAACCCTGTTTACGTATCGTCTCCGCCGTACGTAGCGTTAAGTTGGAGCAGTCTCAGCGGCGGCCGCCATTTTGTGCAGTCTCTGAGAGGGAAGGAGACGCCTAAACCGCGGCACTGCCGGGTTTGAGCGTAGCCAAACCTACCCACCGTTTTTATAACCCCGATTCTCTGTGTTTTGCTCCCGTCTCCGACGAGAGAGGCGGCGACGGTGGCGTCTGCGACGGGAGACAGCGCGTCGGAGCGAGAAAGCGCCGCGCCTGCCGCCGCCCCAACAGCGGAGGCGCCGCCGCCATCGGTCGTCACCAGACCGGAGCCGCAGGCCCTCCCGAGCCCGGCCATCCGTGCCCCGCTCCCAGATCTCTACCCATTTGGGACCATGCGCGGAGGCGGCTTTGGGGACCGGGACAGGGACCGGGACCGTGGCGGGTAAGGGGAGAGGCGGCCGGACGCGAGGCCGCGCGTGTGCGTGGGGCGGGGGAGGGGGCTCGGCGGCACAATGGCGGCCTCGGGGGAGCGGGCTGGGCCCCGGCCGCCGCAAGCCCGGTCACGGGGCCCCGCGCCGCAGTCACCGTCGGTGCCGCCTCGGGAAGTCCAGCGCCAAATGGCCTCCTTTATGTGACGTCCCCGGAGATCCCTGTTGGCGATCCGTCTGCAGGGCCGTTTCTCGTTTTGTTTTTGTTTTCGGGGCTGCGGATCGAGCCCGAGGCTTTGGCTCCCGCTCGGCGGTCGTCCCTCCTCCTTGTGATTTTGCATTGATTTTAAAAATCGCCTTCCGGCATCTTTTGTGTAACTCAGAAGCCCTCAGAAATGTAATGGAGTCCGTTGTAGTCTACAGTGTTGGAGAAAGGAGAGTTTGGGGAGATAGGCTGTAGTGTAGTTTTTATTAACTTTTTTTTTCACTCCTCTTTTACCCAGTGTTAATTCTTGTTCTGGCCTGGAAAGTTTCGATGTTACAGTGCCGCGGTTGCACTATCAGGAGTGGAAAGTTAACAGGCTTAAACCTGAAACCGTCCCGAATACTGAGATTTCAGGGTGTTGTCTGCTGAATGACTTTCTGCTTAACAGATCTCATTGACGTGTGCTGCCGGGTTTTGTTTTGGGGACGGGATCTCGTGTATGTATCCAGGCCGACCTTGAGCTCGCAGGGATTCTCCTGCCTCAGCCTTCCTAGTGGAGTGTTGAGATTACCGGCATGTCTGTGATTTTGGGCATATCCTTAGTTTTTGTGAGCCCATTTTTTTCAGCTGAGGAGAAGAATAAATACTTCGTTGTGTTCTCGGGAATGAAGGGATAATGTGTGCCATTGTCCTGTAGTTCGAGATACTCTTAACAAAACGTCGATGTTTTAAATGAACAAATATTAGACTTGGCGCAAGCATGTCAGCTATCACTTCAAAGTTACAAAATGAGAACTATTTCCACTTGCCAGTTAGGAGGAAAGTCTCTTGACTTTTTGTTACAGATTTTGAGAGGAGGGCTAAAAGTGAAAGGTTCCTTTAGCGTTTTACAGTTGAGTGAAGTTTAGAAATGAATTTCAACACAGATGCCCAGAAAGTACCTAGTAAACTTGAAAGTAACCCAGTAATTGTTTTACACCCTGTTGTAAACGCTAAAGACTTAGAAAAATCTTTGTACATGTGACCTAGGAGCAGTGTATAAAACCATTTACCCCAACATGGTCGGTGAGAGTAGCTTTTTGGAAACTCCGTGTCCTGATAAAATTGTAGGTGTTTGTATATTTAAATACAATACAGCCATGAAAAAGAAAGAAAACTTAGATCATAGATCATTCTCAGACATGTTGAATTTTTAAAATAGGTTGACCTATTTAAGGGTACAGGCAGATAGCACAGAACTATAAAAACCAGAGAAATGGTTACTACAACTCAAGGTAGTTGTTAATGGTGGAGGCTGTAAATTTGAAAGAGGTACAAGGAGGCTCCCAAAGTATTGGTAGTGGTATTCTATTTCTTTATTGTGGGTGACAGTTCATCATAAATATAATTTGAAAAGAGGAGAAACAGTGAAGTTCAGTCCGTATCCCATAATGACTCATTGAGTATCCGATGACCGTAAAAATGGGAAGCTTTTTTAAATCCCAAGACAAAATTGCACTTTGATAAAGTCTGTGCCCTAATTACTTTCACTTGAGTTTTCGTTTGTGCTTTGAATTGCTGCTGTTTTGCTCTTAAAGTTACAAAGGTGAACTTAATTAGTTGGAAATATACTGGGTGTGGTCTATCTATATCTATATATGTCTTAAAAACTGAATGTGTCAGATAGGCAGATTTAACTGCTACTGGATCACAGTAATGAACAGCAGAATCGGGGCTGTGTGTATGCACACATAATAGCAGAGAAAGTCCAAGAATGTTGTATTTTTACTTGAGTAAGAGCACACAGTATTTCTTTTTTCTTCTTTTTTTTTTTTTTTTTTTTTTTTTTTTTTTTACTTTTTACCGGTACCAGGGATCGAACTCGTGACCTGCCTGCTTGCAAGGCAGGTGCATATGCCGCTGAGCTAAATCCCCAGCCCCGAGCACACAGTATTTCTTGAAGACAACCTATTTAGAGTCTTTTTAACTGGCTTACAAATGGGAATGGCCAATCCATGTGGCCTTTGGTCCATGTACTGGAAGCCTGAGAACATGCTGTAGATACAAGTATATGTACTTTAATGCTATGTGCTGCTTCAGTTTTGTTTTTCTCTTACTGGTTCACTAGCAGTATAGATGGTATCTGTTTACTCTGTTTATTGAGTGTAGATACCATAATGCCCAAAAAAATTTCCTGCTGGTCTTTAAGCCCAGGCGTTCTAATGGTTTGAGTTTCAGGAAATGGAACATCTTTAAGATCTTACTGCTGCAGCACTGTGGAACATGCCTGTAATCATGAGCACTTGGGGCTGGCCGAGGGAGGGAGGCAGGAGGATCAGTTGGAGCCTAGCCTTGGCAACTTGGCAAGACCCTGTCTCAGAAACTAAAGGGCTAGAGATGGAACTCTGTGCAAAGGCTTTGGATTTTTGTCCCAAGCACTGGAAAAGTAAACTTTCTGCAAGATGTTAATGAGTTAAGAGTGGGAAGAGCAAATTCAGTATTGTGTTTTACAAGAAGTGAAGGGAATGAGATGAAAAAATAGCCTACAGTTTGTACAGCAAACAAAGCATTGCCCTTGACAGAGTGATTTAAGGAAATGAAGGCCATCCTTAGTGTTAGGATCCATCCAGCAAAGTAACTTGTAAATGTTTACATTTCAGGTTTGTCTAGTATGGCCATGTTTATATTTTCACTTAGCTTGCTTGTTGTAAGGGGTGTATCAAAAAAATCCGAATTTGAGTTTTAAAAACCTTAAATATGGTTTATTGATGGTATCTCCTATAAATTCTTATGATTTTCCTATAAATTGTTTTCTGGCTGTTTTGTTAGCATAGACTACCAATCTTTTATAGGTCCCAGTAGTTTCATGTTTAGACAGTAGAGCAGCAGAAGTGTTCTCTACAGTCTAAAAGGGGAAGGAATCCGAAAAGCTGTTCAGAGTTTGGAGAACTTACTTGAATTTTCCTCCCATCCACACCAGTGCCCTTTAAACTTTTAATTGCCTTCCTCTGTTGCACAAGATACTTATCTGTTTTATTTTTTAGTATCTATAGCACCACCTAAAACAGTATAGTTGTTGAAGGACTAGATGTGCTGCATCAGATACTGTTTAAAGCACATGCCCATAAAATGGGGGTGGGGAGCTGGGTAGTATCCTAGAAGTTCCCTCTTCGTGCATGTATTCTGGGCACATAAGGTAACGTAGCTTTAAAAATACTAATGAGCTAAAAATTCTTGCTGTTTCTAGATTTGGAGCAAGAGGTGGTGGTGGACTTCCTCCGAAGAAATTTGGTAATCCTGGGGAGCGTTTACGTAAAAAGAAATGGGATTTGAGTGAGCTCCCCAAGTTTGAAAAAAATTTTTATGTGGAACATCCAGAAGTGGCAAGGCTGACTCCAGTAAGTATATGTGCGCACATGGGCGTATGACGCTTTTTATACAGATAAATGAAACAAACAGAAGTGTAGTATAGAATTTACTTGTTGCTGTTTTAGACTTTGTTATAGTACAAGGTTCTTAGACCCTTAAGAGTACTTCATACTCGTAAGAGGGACCACCTTAAATATACATACACTATATTGCTCGGTGCTCCCTTAACTGTTTTTTCAACATTCCTCATATGTGGTTTTCACTGTATATTAGGTCATGTCTTCATATATGAGTTAAGTTTTAATGGTAAATTTTTTTTTAACTTCATGATTGTTTTGGACTCTACCTATGAAGTGGTTATTTATTCAGAAAAGTAATTTAAAAGCACACCTGATCTTACCTTCCACATACTGTCGCACTTCCTACTTCTAACCATAAGTGGAAGTTACTTGCTCCTTCTGTGTATTTCCTTGCATAGAAGGGAATCCCAAGCCCCCTGCCTTGTTAACTCGCACAGGAAAATCTTCACAAAATTTGAAGCGGCATATGCTGTATGAAAACGTAGTATATATTTACCATTGTTACTGTGGCTTAGGTGATAATTAGTTGGCTAATAAGAGCTTAGGATGTGGACAATAACTTTTACTAATTTGTCTTCATTTTTTCTGCCAGTATGAGGTTGATGAGCTACGCCGAAAAAAAGAGATTACAGTGCGAGGGGGAGATGTTTGTCCTAAGCCTGTCTTTGCCTTCCATCATGCTAACTTCCCACGTAAGTGTTCTTCAACCCAGAATCTTGCTGGGTCGGGTATGATGGTCCACGCCTGTAGTCCCAGCATTGGGGAGGCTGAGGCAGGAGGATCTTCTGTCAGTTCAAGGCCAGCCTGGACAAGACTTTGACCCAGCCTTTGGATTTTGTCAAAAAGACAAGTAGAAATCTTTTATAAAGGTAGTGTCTTATGTCATGGTTTTGTCTGTCTTGTTGCTGAGACAAAATGCACCCAAAGTTAAGGAGAAAGTATTTGTTTGGCTGACGGTTCATAAAGGTTTCGGTCCATAGTTGGCTGGCTCCAAGGGAGGGTGGCACATGACAGGGCCTTGAGGAGAAAGTTCTTTGCAGGCAGATGATAGCAAAAGCGAGCAAGGGCGATCACAGCTCTTTGTGTCCCTTATCCCAGGCTACTTAGAGGGGGTAGCACACCCTTGATCCTAGCGTTGTACCGAATCAATTCCAGGTTACACACTCCAGATCCAGCCACTTCTGAAAAAGCCCCCCCCTCCCCACCTACAACCTGAGTCATTGGGGAGACAGCTAGACACAAGGCATAACCGGTTTCAAAAAAATTAACTGCTTAAGGGTTGTGGTAAATATGTTGGTGCGTAAGACTTTTGGTGCTCATCTGGTCTGTAGATGAAGGACTCTTTGTTCATTTGTTCACTCTGTAGTTTGCACTCCCCTGAACAAACAGTAGAATGAAACTGCTTTCTAGCTGAATATAAGAAGAATTTGGCAACAGTGTGACTGTTGTAGCCCTGTGCTCTTAGATGCTGTAAGGTAGTGATTTTGAAGTATAATAAACTGGATGTAAATTCCTTTTTTTTTTAAGGCACTAATACATTTATCTTCTCACAGAATATGTGATGGATGTGTTGATGGATCAACACTTTACAGAACCAACTCCGATTCAGTGCCAGGGATTTCCGTTGGCTCTTAGCGGCCGGGATATGGTGGGCATTGCTCAGACAGGCTCTGGGAAGACATTGGCGGTGAGTTCCAGCAAGTAGAGATATTTGGCATTGTGATAACTTAACTTTTGCTATCCTAATTGTCACAAAAGTATAATTCAGTAGTGTAATGTTAGCTATGGACATTTTGCGTTCAAATGTACATTGCGTAAGAGATGGGAGTATTAGATTGTGCTTTTCACATTGCTATTTGGGCATTATTACTATTTTAAGTTAGAATATTAAGATGATGACTTGGTTTTGGCATAAAATTTTGTGTTTATTCCTCCCCAGTATCTACTGCCTGCAATTGTTCACATTAACCACCAGCCATACTTGGAAAGGGGAGATGGCCCAATCGTAAGTGTGTTTTGTTCCATTTATAGTTTTAAGAATACAAATGAATGATCATTATGTATTAGGCACTGCTTTACTCACATTGTCCAATTTCATTCTTAAGTTCATCTACCTTCCATGTCTGCATGGGTTATAACCCTGTTTTGGGAGTAAATGACCTGCCCATTTTGTGAGAGTTGTGTAGTTTCACTAGGTCAGTGATAGTGAACCCTTTAGAGCTTTTAATAATAACAGAACACTGTGGCACATGTGCCATAGGTTCGTTGCCACAGCACTGGGTAATATAGTACACATCCACTTACTTGTATGTTGGTCACTTGTATGTGTGACCAACAAATGATAACGCCTTAAAGTAAGTCAAGGGATGAGGGAGGGTACCAATATCAGCATATTGGGCAGTGAATGTCACCAGTTTTTACCCACACTGCAGTGTAGTTGTACTTAAGTCTCCAGGCATCCCAACACCCCATCCTGGCACGTTCTTTGAAAAGTATTAAGAAGGGAAGCATTAATTACCTTTTTTTTGTACTTTGTTGTTTTGGGGAAGTTGTTGTGTTTACCTTAGGGCTTTTTTGTTTGGCTTGTTTCAGTGTCTAGTTCTGGCTCCTACCAGAGAGCTTGCTCAGCAAGTACAGCAGGTAGCTGACGACTATGGCAAGTGTTCAAGATTGAAGAGTACTTGCATTTATGGAGGTGCTCCTAAAGGCCCCCAGATTCGAGACTTGGAAAGAGGTAATTTGATAAAAATACTTCATTACATAAGACTCGTTTACCTTTTAGCAATCTCTATATATGAGATTGAAGAAAGAATAAAGGATTCTTGTGAAAAAATCACAGAAGCTTAGAAATTCTTGATTTGGTTGTAAGACACTCACTTTAGCTGGGGACTTTTGTAGGACTGATGGTTACAGCTGAATTTTTTTTTTTTCCGTTATGTTTTGAAGCTACTGCTCTGCAGCTTGTGTGCAAGGTCACCAGAGCTGGTGTTTCTCAGTGCGTGTGCTCAGGTTTAGATAGTAGATAAAGACTTCCTGGTGAGTCAGATCTTTATGCTTTACAGGTGTTGAGATCTGCATAGCTACTCCTGGACGCCTGATAGATTTCCTAGAGTCAGGAAAGACAAACCTGCGCCGCTGTACTTACCTGGTTCTGGATGAGGCTGACAGAATGCTTGATATGGGCTTTGAACCTCAGATCCGTAAAATTGTTGACCAAATCAGGGTGTGTACTTCAGGCCTTTATTACTTGTTGTCTTTGTTTGTTTGTTTTGCCTTTAGACCTTTGGGTGGTTATATAGTTCCTTATCCTGAAAGACTTTTCCTTTTCTGATAGCCTGATAGGCAGACATTGATGTGGAGTGCAACTTGGCCGAAAGAAGTAAGGCAGCTTGCAGAGGATTTCTTGCGTGATTACACTCAGATCAATGTGGGCAATCTGGAGTTGAGTGCCAACCACAACATCCTTCAGATTGTGGATGTCTGCATGGAAAGTGAAAAAGATCACAAGTATGTATGAAAGAGTCCACTTGTTCTCATAATGCTAATGCATTGTCTTAACAATCCTCCAGTATTAGGAGAAGCCAGTGTTTTTTGAGGCCTGAAAAAAATTAGAAACATTGGGACTTTGTAATCATCCATTCTTTATCTCACCAATAGCAGTGTCTTGGATCTGAATAGAACAATATATGTAGGAAGCTTTTTCTGTATGATGACTGTGTTGTTGGTCTTATTCAGATTGATCCAACTGATGGAGGAAATAATGGCTGAAAAGGAAAATAAGACCATAATATTTGTAGAGACAAAGAGACGCTGTGATGACCTTACTCGAAGGATGCGCAGAGATGGGTGAGTATAGCACCAGAATAATTAGCTTTGGGTTTCATAGTTAATGGTTATTTCTAAATTGGTATTGCACACTCCAAAATTTTATGATGACTTAGACAGTATTCTGATACCACCCAACATTCCAAAACAAACCTATACTGTAACTTAAACTTGGGGTTCATACTGAGTAATATGAACTATAATCCCATCCCTTCTTTGGTTTTGTACTTTAAGGTAAGCCCTTGCCTTGAAAGTTATCTAGGCTTGACTCAAAACTTGGGATTGCCTAGCCCTGGCTTCCCAAACCTGTGCCACCATGTCTTCCTTAAGCAGATGCAATTGTCTGTTCATATTTACAAACCTTAACAAAACAATTTAATAAACTTCTTTTTAAAAGAAAGAAAACTTAATTTTTCTCTTTAAATTTAAAATTTTTTTTAACATTTGTCCTTTTTTTTTTTTTTTTTGATAGTTGGCCAGCTATGTGTATTCATGGAGATAAGAGTCAGCCAGAAAGAGATTGGGTACTTAATGGTAAGTCCAAAACTAGGCATTTTTCAATGGGTTTTTGCCTAAAAATCTATAGAAGAGACAGATAGTAAATATCTTGATTTTGCAGACTTAATAGTAGTTTTGTTGCTGCTGCTGCTGGCTTTGTAAGGTCATGGGCTGAGTTTAAGCAAAGCCTATTTGCAGAAATAGATGTTAATTGGATTTGGCCTGCTTTAGTTAATTGAATACTGGAAGTACTTTTTTTTTTAAAATCAATACCAGGGATTGAACTCATGACTACGCTTGCAAAAACAGGCACTTATGCCGCTGAGTTAAATCCCCAGCCCCTGGAAGTACTTTTGACAGGTCTCTAGGGTCCTTTAAAGATAATAAAAGTCACCGTTTTTGTTTTTAGTAAGTTTTTGGCTTTGTGGTTCAAGGAGTAATTATCTTTTGGGGAAAGTTTGGCAGATAAATGTTTTAAAGAAAAATAGTCTTTAGTCATAAGTTTGGGGTGTTTTCTCAGTCCTTGCTTTTCATGAGTGCTGTGTTGGGAGAAGGCCCATTGGGCAAAGCGGAATAGGCCATGTTTAGAAGTAACATGAAAGCCTTTTGAAGAAGTGACTTTTCTCCCTTGATTCCACATCCTTTAATGCTGTCACCTGCCTTGCCTTGATTGTGTGTGTAATTTGGCTGTTTTTTTTTTTTTTTTTTTTTTCTCCCCAGAATTCCGTTCTGGAAAGGCTCCCATTCTCATTGCCACGGATGTAGCCTCCCGTGGGCTAGGTTTGTATAGATAGGTGTCTCTGTTAATGGTTTATGTATCTTTTGGTTTAAAGATTTGTTTGTCATTTGAAATTTAAAGGTGTTTATACATCTGTTTAGTAAAAAGAGAAGGGTATAGTGGTGGTTTTTTGTTTTGTTTTGTTTTTTTGTCTCCTCCCCAAAATTTTTTTCGTCCTTGGTTTTTGGGGTTTTTTCCTCCCCCTTTTATTTTCAAAGTCTCTTCCTGCTCCTAACAAACAGGCTTTGGTCTGCAGCAAGGCCTAGGCATGACTCTTCAGTTAGGGAGAAGAGACACTCAGTTGAATGTTCAGTTTTAACTTCTTTCTGGTTAAGTCTTATTTTCTGGCTGGATAGAAGGAACCTAATTGAACCTAGCTATCATGAGCTAGTTTCTTCTGGTTATTCTTTCTCTCTGTCATCTTGTCTGTCGTACATAAACACATACAGAGACCCGGTTCTGTGAATGCTTATTAAATGAAATTTAATCAGCCTATATTTCATTCAGTTAAAATACACATTGCCCAGTGTTACTTGCTGAAATAAATTAATGATGGGCTCTCAGTTACCCCTTCCTCCCACCCATACTTGTATCAGAGATTTGTTAATTCTGAGAGCTTAATCAAAAGGTGTTCTGGAGGTTTTGGGCCCTTTCAATCAATCGTGCAGTACTTTAACCCATCATTCTGGGCTAAACAGGTCTGACTCAGAACTTTTATATTTCAAAAGAGATGATTTGTATCACTTAGGAAACCTTTAGACTATTGACAGGAATTTCTTGTCTAATAAGGTGAGAAGCACCATGTTCCTATATACCATTTAAAGAAAACAACCATTTACACTGGACTAAAACGTGGTGGAGCCTTTTTATCCATTGGACTTATTCCCTCCTTCAGAGGAGGTGACCTGCAGCCATGACGGAGAGTTGTCTCTGCCCTTTGAGGTCATGTCTGGAGCTGTGCCGTTAGAACTTGGGCCTGTTGGGAGAGAAGGCGGAGGCCTGAAAGCAGTTCTCACAAAAGCTTTCAGTGATCGTGGTTTTTAAACAGGCTTGCTATGTGCTGGTAGCTTCTTTGTGCATCTTGCCTAGACAATTAAAAATATTTGCTCCATGTTCCCCTGTATTTCTAAATCAAATCAATTGGCTACCATTAGAATAACTTAGACTCTTCATCCTGCCCCCTCTCATCCAAGTGAGGGGAGAGGGAAGGTACCTGAGTCTGTTTCTTGTTACTCAACATCAGTGTTTACTTTGGGCCCCTTTATTTGCTGCCTTGTAAAAATCAAAGGAGGGAGAAAACCCACCAAAATGGCAGAATTCTGACCAAGGTCCTACAAGATCCTGGAAAGTGAAGGCTTCTACCTCATAGACAGGGGTGCGATTTTCAGCTGAGTCACCAGGCCTTTTTTCACTTCCTGTCAAGCGATGGTCTCTTAAATGTTCCCTTCAGGTAAGTTCTTTGTTTCCCCTAATTTTATAATAGTCACCCTCAAGCGACCACAGTGCCCTTTCCACTGGGATATTTTTAATTTCTCCTTTTTTGTTTAAGCTACACACTGTTAAACTAAAAGTATTGAATTTAATTTGTTTTGTTTTTTAACAGAAGCTTTGCTATCAGCTGCAGATCACCCAATACATGGCCAAGGCAAATCTACATTGGCCCGAAGCAGCTCTAGATGAGCCTGTCTGGCTAGTCTGAGACCCTCCCAAGTTAGCGATTGGACATTTAGGCCATGTTGTAGGGCTTTGCAGACCACAGGTTCTTATTGCTGGCCAGAAAGTTCACTTTTCTATTTCTTACCCTGCTACAGCATCTTCTATAAAGGCAACAAGATACTATTGTGGCAGTGCATAAGTAACAGCAGGGCAGGCTTGCCTGGAGAAAACCCAAGTCTGCTCTTGCCCTCATGTGCCCTCGGGCAGCCATGGGCACGCACAGGACATCTTCATAGTGTGAAGAACTTGCACTATGTCCACCCCTTTGAGCCCTGCCAGAAGTATCCCCAAAACAAATATTAGTATCTGAACTGTTGGCTGCAGCCCCCGTGCTTTCTGCTAGAGAGTTACTGTGCTTCACCTTGCTCTGCTCTCCGCAGTCACACTCCATGTGTGTGACTTGGCAGCACTGTCCTAGCTCAGAAGATGCAGTCATGGCTCATAATCCTCTGTACCCCCTCACCCCACCCGACACCCCTGCCCTGTACGTTCTTTTTTTCATTATAGCATCTACGACCCTAGCCTGAGACTCACGCTGCCCCCTGTGATAAGTGCCTTCTCGTCTTTCTGGTGTGATTCAGGACTTTAGGGGTCAGTAACGACCGAGGAGCCTTTATTGTAATAAGAAACAGACATAATGCCCTTTCTTCACAAGCCCTACAACAGCTGAATTTTTTTTTTTTTTTTTTTTTTTAAATCATCTCCCCCTTCCCCCTGAAATTATTCCAGTCTGGGCAATAGATGCAGTCTGACCCTTTGGATGTAACTTACATTTTTTTATTAATCATTTTTTTCTACAATCACCCCAATTACCTTGGGGGAGGCGTTGGAGGACCTGAAATTTTTACCCGAACCCAGGTTCTCCGGCGCTTGGCAACCAAATGGGGCTACAGAGAAGCATCTAAGCCAGTTCACAGAGCGAGCGTGTGTGGGGACTTCTCACTGCCACGGACCCTTGATGCATGCTCCCCGCGCTCCAGTGGTCCCGTGTCAGAAGGCGGAGTTTTCGAAAGGAGGCCGCCAAAAATAAAAGGCAAAGAGACGGGATCGGCTGCAGCGGTTTCCCAAAGGAGGAGGGAGTGTGCATCGGTCTGGTAACAAACAGAGAATGTTTTTTAATTATTTCTATCACAAAAATCTGTGTTTTATCTAGGATATTTTCTGAATATTCTTTGTAAAATGCAGATTTTTTTTCCACAAAACATTAGGATTCTGTTTATTTGTTTGTTTTAAGTAGGTAAAAAGGCAAAAGTACATTTAGCTGAAAGCATTACACTAACATTTACATGATTTAAGTATTAGGAGATTACTCAGCCCAATTCCCAGCAGTGGACAGAATGTCAGATTGTGCCTCAAGGTTTCATGGTTTTTCCCACGTTCTTTGGCTATTAATGTCCCAGGTGCAGAGACTGTCTTAATCATTGGAACAAGTATTAAGTCTGAAATAACCTTGAGTTGAGCAAAAATTCATTCAGTAGAAGCTGGGCTTGGTAGTATAGTGAAATTTTAGTGTAATGTGCTCTTTTGGTAATCGAAAAGGGAAAGATAATCTGGATGTTTCTGCAGAGAAAAACCGGTGTGTGCTTTGACCAGATTTTTCTTAAGAGCAAGGAAATTAATGTAAAGTTGTGTTAAGTCGCTCTCTGAAAATGTAGTAATAAAGTATATGAAGCTCCTTTCTCATTTTGCTCTGTGACTGGTTTAAAGGTAAGTTTGTATGTTTTCGGTAGATTTTGCCAGGCTTCTCCCAACAGAGTAGAAGTGATTTGGCCCTGTAACTTAGCAGTGAATACTGCTTTTCTTCTGCACTCCAGCTTTGATAAGATGGCACTAGAATTTGCCAGCCTGAAGGCCAGTCTTGGCCCAACTCCTGTGTGTATGATTAAATACGAAGAGGCAGGAGTTCAGATACTTGGATGGGATTCCCTTAGGGTTTTACAGCCAGTGAAGATGCAGTATCCCATACATACCTCAAGAACCACTAATCCTCTTCTACTCTGTTGGGATGAGTCTTTTTTGTTCCCTTGCAGAGTGGTTACTAACTTCATCTTCTTTCCTCTTGCTGTCATCTGCATTCGTGCTTCCCACCTGTTGTTGGCATGTCCTTTACCTTCTCTTTCCCTGCCACGTCAACCTCCACACTGCCTCATCATCGACTGTGAAGATGTGGAAGATGTCAAGTTTGTCATCAACTATGACTACCCAAACAGCTCAGAGGATTACGTGCACCGAATTGGCCGAACAGCCCGAAGCACCAACAAGGGCACTGCTTACACCTTCTTCACCCCAGGGAACCTAAAGCAGGCCAGAGAGCTGATCAAAGTGCTTGAAGAGGCTAATCAGGCCATCAATCCAAAACTGATGCAGCTGGTGGACCACAGAGGAGGCGGCGGAGGAGGGGGTAAGGGTAAGTCCTGGAGTTCTCCAGGTACTGCCAAGGTATCTTCTTTTTTGTGTGTTGATTGTGCACTGTTTTTAAATCTTGTGACGGCTTTAAGTATGTTGCTTAATAACAAAGGCGAGTAGTTTGTAGTTCTCTTGACTTGTAGAAGAAAGTAATCTACTTTTACACCACAGTTTTTGTAGGTTATAATCTAAAGCTGACCTTTCAGTTTTGAAGTACATGCTGCATATTCATAATTAAGGTAGCCTATAGTTGCTTTATACCTTCAAAGTACTTGGTATATTAGATTTTCAGTTTTCCATGTGACATATCTTTAATTGTACTTTAATTTTAGTAGAAACTGAGGTATTACAATTGATTCTACACAGTTAGGAAATATACTAGGATCCGGACTTGCTAATTCCCTGTTTAGTGTGGTGAATGGAGTTTCTAGGTTAACTTTCACAAAAAAGGCCTAGCTAGATGTGGTGTAATCCAGAATCTTAGGAGGCTGGGGAAGATTGCAAGGAGGGTAGCAAGCTTGAGGCCAGCCTTAACTGTGTTGACCCTGTGTTGAAAAATGAGAAAGGCCTAGGAATACTGCTCAGTGGTGGAGTACTTCCATACACACACGCAGCTCTGGGTTCAACCCTTAGTACCACAAAAGAGGAAAGGGTCCAAAAGGGCAGAAAGTTAGGTCAAGTACTGACTTGGGATAGTTCTAGCAAAAATCAAGAAAACCATGTGGAATATGTCCCCTTTTGAGTTTTTATGTTTGGTTTGTGTACCTCAAATTAAAAAATACTTTTTATGTCCTCCCATCAGGAGGTCGCTCTCGATACCGGACCACTTCTTCAGCCAACAATCCCAATCTGATGTATCAGGATGAGTGTGATCGGAGGCTTCGAGGAGTCAAAGATGGAGGCCGGAGAGACTCTACAAGCTATCGGGATCGTAGTGAGACCGATAGAGCCGGTTATGCTAATGGCAGTGGCTATGGAAGTCCAAATTCCGCCTTTGGAGCACAAGCAGGCCAATACACCTATGGTCAAGGCACCTATGGGGCAGCTGCTTATGGCACCAGTGGCTACACAGCCCAGGAGTATGGTGCTGGCACTTACGGAGCTAGCAGCACCACCTCAACTGGGAGAAGTTCACAGAGCTCTAGCCAGCAGTTTAGTGGGATAGGCCGGTCTGGGCAGCAGCCGCAGCCACTGATGTCACAACAGTTTGCACAGCCTCCAGGAGCTACCAATATGATAGGTTACATGGGGCAGACGGCCTACCAGTACCCCCCTCCACCTCCTCCCCCTCCGCCTTCTAGAAAATGAGTCCACTTGAGGTGGGGTGACTTGTGCAGACTTAATTACATTTAAAGGAACACCATCTTTCTTTTTATTTTCCTTCTTCCCTTTATTTTTTTTATTTTTTTCTCCCAACCATTGTGTTTTGCCCTTTCATGCAGATTAGTTAGAATTCACTGCCAGGTTTCTTCTGCCTGCCAAAATGGTCCAGTCTGTAATAACAGATTTTGTAAAAAGTATATAACCAACTGGAAGAAATTTATTTCTTCCCCCAACTTTGCATGTTGAGGATATTTGAGCTATTTTTCATTTTAAAAGAAAAAGTGAGGTATTAGGCCCTTTCATGGGAGCCAGTTTTTCCTTGTCCTGAGTTGGTGGGGAGGGAAGGGGGCTGAATTGTTCTGCAGAAGAAAATGGCATCTATGCTATATATGCTCTCATCCCTGGGTTAGAAAACCAAGAGGGGTTTCCTCAAGTTAGGTCTGGTTCCTCAGTTTTTAAACAGTGCTTTGCTGTGGTCATTTTGGCTCATGATAGCTGAAGTGCATTTGACAGTTAAAATTTCCTAATTGGTTTTGTGTCCCTTACACACTGCTTTCCCTCTCTCCCCTTCAAGTTACTTGAAAAATAGCCAGTTAATGTCAGTTTAGAAATTGAATTGCTGAGTCTACATGTATCTTTTAAATTAACTGCAAGCATTTCTCACACTGGTTAAACTGTAGCATTCGGCATCTGGGTAAAAGCTACCTATTTTTCTTCCCTATATAACCAAGGACCATCTATGAAATTGATTGTCTAGCCAGACAGCTCCTGTGAGCAAATGAACGTAAATGCTCACTGGAAATTTACTTCATTAAAACAGTTAAGTCTGTATTCGCCAGCAGTGTAAAGTTATTTATAATATACTCAAAATGGGCAGATTTTTATTTTAAACTCAGTATTTGTAGAGGTAGAGTGAAGAGCAGCTCTTTGCCAGCATCTCTACCCCTTTGGCCAAATTTTTGAGCGAAGACTAAAGCCCTCTAGTGTCTTTTGTCCTCTGCAGTGCTGTGTGACAGCCTCTGGATGCACATTGTGCCCTGCATCCTCTGCACTCAGCTCTTCACAGGTAGGTAGTGCTTAGGAGACGATCTGGAGGACGAGGGCCTTAGGGTGTTTTTTGTTGTTTTAATACTTTTCCTATGAATGAAGGTAGGTGAATTTGTCCCCTTAGTAAGACTCTTGCTGAGACTTCATAGTAAGTGGACCTGGAAAGGATTGTTCTTGGTTCACTGTAAATAAGACAGGGTAATCAGACAGTCCCAGAATCCCTTTTCAAGATCCAGTGTGATGGGAGTGTTCATTTTTATTCTGGTACTGGTGTCGTGTGCACACAGTGGAATTAAAGGGGGAATGTACCACTGTGTTCTTTGCAGCCTGAGAGTGCTTGCTAGTTTATAAGGTCTAAATATTGAAATACTTCAGATTTTTGCTTTTGTTTTTGTTTTCCCTTTAAAATCCTTCAGGGAGAGAGAAGGGATGGTTTCAGAGGGGTTCTGACAGTATGATTCAGTGTGCACCATACAGGTAGGTCCTCGGCATAAGCTGATGTGTATGCATGTTAAAGCCTTTGACATCCTTATTTGTTTTTCGCCTCCTTTTTCCTTTCCTTTCCTTTCGTTTCCCTGTCTTAAAGAGGTGGAGGCTTCAAGGGAGGATGGTAGGAATAGAAGAAATGTGGCAAAGTGCTCTTTCAGATTGCAAACCAAAGTACTGTTGCTGCCACCACCACCACCCTCATCCCCCCAAAAAGGTGTCTTAGGTTCTGACAAGGCTGTTGTGGACATTTTCTACAAAATTCCTAAACGTTTTTTTTTAAGCCTAGAGCTTCTACCATAGGAGATGTCTTACTCTATGCAGTTCCTACAAACATCCGTTTCAGGGCAAGGTCTCAGTATGCAAGCAGCAGCAGGAGTGCTTGCTTCCCTTTTCCTGCAGGGACTTTGTTATTAAATAACAAAACAGCAAGTTCCAAGTGCTTCTGTGGTCTGAGCACAGCAGAAATCTAGCAAAATTCTTTCTGTTAACCCTAAGGTAACTTGTACTTAACGTGTTATAATACAGGTTCTGCTCTTGAGAACGTGAGCAAACAAGTCTTCATTTGAAACGTAGGCAGAGGGTTTCAGTATTAAGCTATGGGCTGCTTCTCCCCAGTCCCTCCCTTGCAATTCATTGTGCGGACTTCTTTCATCTAAAAGGTTGGTGGCTTTTGCTTGGGATCAGTGCTTTCTACTCATATCCTTGCTGGTCTCTGAACACATTCCTGTTGCGTTAAGACTTGAAAGATTTGTAGATGTGTGATGTTCAGGCACAGGATGCTAAGAGCTATGTTACTATTCTTAGTTTGTAAATTGTCCTTTTGATACCATCTTGTTTTCTTTTGTAGGTATAAATAAAAATACTGTTGACAATAAGGTGTGAATTTTTTATTGCTCAAAACTTGCTTCAAGACAACAGTTGGATATTAGATGGAGAGATCACCTTATTAGCACCTAAAACAGAAAGTGGGGGAGGGTTGGTTTTAACAGGGTAGGAGACTTGACAGGTCAGCACATCAGAAAAGTGGTGGTAGCAGCAGTGGGGCCACCCAAGCTGGCTTCTGGGATGAGAGCACTGAGGAGCAGGCTCACAGGAACCATGATAAAGAGGCAATCCAGTTTGAAAGGTGAGGCACAAATGGCGTCATGTTTGGCCAAAGCTAGTAAATTTCCTTCACTTACAGCTTGAAAGCAGTGTGGAAGTAAAATAACGTTTCATTTTTCCAGGCTACCACCATTGTATTTTTTTTTTTTTTTTGGTCCTCATTTTTATCGGTACCGGGGATTGAACTCACAACTGCCTGCTTGCATGGCAGGTGCTTATGCCGCTGAGCTAAATCTCCAGCCCCCATCCACCACTGTATCTTGATTACCTCAATTTGGTCTACCTGGAAAATGGAAATTAGCATAAACTGGCCCCCGGTGTTCAGCTGATCTGCAGTTGGGGCATTCTTACTGACATGTCTTTCCAGGTGGTTCTATTGCTTGGCATGAGTCTTGTACTGGGGCTTTGAAGGACCAATGGTTTATTGTTCCATTCATAAGTGAAGCACCTCGCAGGTTTCTCCTTCCAGTTGATGTTGAGGCCCCAACGTGTAGTTTGCCCCCATTTTTCATCACCCCTGTTGAGGGTTTAAGAGGTCCTACCAATAAGGTCTGGGTAGAACAACCAGTTACTTGCTGAGGTTCATACCAAGCATTTTTCTAGCTTTACCATGTTCTCATGGGTAAGTTCACCCATGGTTCCTTTAGTGTCCTTTTTAGGGTATAGGTGTTCTTTGAAGGCCCTCAAATTGGCATTGGAAGACTTAACTTCTTTCCTTTAAGGACTGGAAGAAAGTGGAGACAATGTGTTAGAATTTCCCATACTGACCAAAGGACTGCTTGCTTTGTGCATGGTCTTGGTATCATTTAGTCTCCAGCTCAGTGTCAGGAATAGTCGCATCAAGGGCAGAGTGGGTCTCAGGGTAACCAGGGACACACTGACCCCCAGTGTAAACTTGGCAGTTAACCTGAATTCCTTTATTTCATGCTAGACCGCGCAGTCCCATCAGTTCCTCAGTGTTTTCCTACAGCCTTTTGCCTCTGCTGATTTAATCTGCACAGTTGAAGCTGTCTTACAAGTAGCTGGTGTCCCTGGGACTCAAACTCAGGACCTTGCACTTAGCAGGCAGGTACTTAACGATCCCTGGCCCTATGGCTCAGTTTTTGAGAGCATCTCACCAACCTTCAACTCTACACAGTGAGTTGGCTGGCCTTGGACCTGTGGTCTCCTAAATGCCAGGATTACAGGCCTGTGTCACTACACCCGCCAGTGGGTTGGGTGGTGGTTTTATGACCCCCTCTAGTTGTAACTTGGCAAAAAGGAAGTATAAATCCTTTACCCTGGTTGTGAGGGTCCTGTGAGCTGACCTGGGTGACACCAAGTTTGTGGATTTGACCCCCACCGGACTGTCCCTCGGTCACACCAAACTGGCTGCTTTAGAATGTTTTTGTTTTCCCAACTAGTACATCAGATAATCACCTCCCAGCGCCCTCCCTGTACAGTGCATGCAATACCTTCACGGGTTTTCTATGGCATCTTCATTATTCACCTAAGTAGCGTGGAGGGAAAGCTGTGGACAGTTGTTACTCCAGCACAGCAGAGACAAGAGCCCAAGCCATTCCCCATAAAACTGCTGCTGGGCCAGCACCTACCTTTGGTCACATACAAGTAGAAGAAGTCACAGTAGAAGATGGTTTGCACTACCCCAGACACCACTGCAATCTGGTCATAGAAGTTCTCGGTCTGGTAGCGCCTGATCCAGTTAGCCAGGTAGAGCGCCCGATACAGCCCCAAGAAGAACAGGTAGTGTGTGGTGATGGTCTCGGCCTCTCCGGTCTTGCTGATCATGAAGAGCTGGGGCAGGATAGCCACTGACTCTAGGTATATGGAGAAGGTCCAGAGGATCTGAGGCAGACAGAGCCACAAAGAAGGTTGAGCAAGGTCAAGAAGGGCCTGTCTGCAGGGACCCAAACACTAGACAGTTGCTGGAGAGCGTTTAACAGGGATGGGCAAAACAAAAACTTGAGGTTCTCCAGCGTTTCGGGCAGGAGAGGGGATGCTGGGCATGCAATCCAGGTTCTTGTGACTCCCAGCAAGTGCTTCATGGAGCTGTACCCCAGCTGCCAAGAGCTTTAATGTTTGTTTAATTTGCTTTTTTGTGATGCTGGAACCCAGGCCTTGTGCATGCTGAGCAGCCATTTAACCATTAAGCTACACCCCCCAGCTCCAAACTAATATTTTCTCAAGAATACACTCTCACCTCTGCAAATAACACAGCAAAGAACACAGCACGATGTTTCTATGGGACAATTTTAAGGCTGCAGTTTTGTTGAATAAACTTGCATAACTAAAGACAGTCTCAAAATACAGTCCATAAACAGCCCCAGCAGCGTGGACTGTGCTCCAGGGGTCTGCTCACAATACGCTGGACTGAGGTCTCAGCCAGAAGGACTGGTGTGTGTGGCTGGCGTACACCGCGGCTATTAGACATGTGCAGCGACAACCACAGTTATGACACAAGCCCAGACTCCACTTTGGGCCACAGGGAAGGATGCTGGGGGACCCTTCTGTCGTTGGCATCAGCACTCCATCCCTCTCACCTCCAGCGGCGTGAAACTATAGTTCTCCAGGAAGGAAAGGCCGATGACCGGGACTAGAAGAAACTCCAGGCGGAATGTGTCATTCTCAATGTCAAACGTTTTACGGAATTTCCCATAGATCATGTACACTGTGACGTAGGCACAGAGGAGAAAAACCACCTAAAAAGGGCGACAGACATGGAAATCTGTGATGTCAGCTGCCAGGCTTTGAAGCCCGCCAAACCCACTGGCCGAGTCCTATCACCATGCCATAGTGAAGTTTTGCAGCACCTCTTGGGGCCATGGCCTAGAATCCCAACTTAAAGACACTTGTGAAGTAACTCCATGTTTCTAGCAGGGCCTAACAGTGCTAATGCATTGTCAGTGGTACCCTAGTTGTCCCCTCCATCTGCAGTGCATTGGACAAAAAACAGGACCAACTGGGTGCAGTAGTGCACACTTGTAATCCTGTCCCTCAAGAAGCTGAGGCAGGAGGTCACAAATTCAAACCTATCTTGTACTGGAATAAGACCTTGACTTAAAACACCAAAAATAATGGGGAAAAAAGTCTTTCTTGGGATCCAGCGGTGACAGTCAAGCCCCTAAAAGCCCAACTCCTTGGGCCAGGAATTTAGCTCAGTGTTGCAAGGTCATGAGTTTGATCCTTGGTACCAAGAAAATTTAAAAACTCAATTCCCTACATGTGCATGACTGGCTTGTAAGCATTCCACACATGAATTGCTTGGCTACAGTTCCTTTAGAAAATCTCTGCAGTAGCTGTCCTGTGGTGGGTAGTGGTTCCACTGAGCTATGCCTCTCATCCTCTAGACCAGTGCTTCTCCAACAAGATACACCAAAATGGCACAGATGGCCACCCTCATGGTGGCTTGGTGGGCCGCCTCCTACCCTCACCCGACCTGAAGCCTCACCTTCATTACTGTGTTGTAGACGGAAATGAAGTTGCTGAAGAGGTCCAGGTACCTGGTGGTGAAGACAAGGGCGAAAAGGATCTGGCTCTTCCCCGAGATGCCTGTGCCAGAGAGGACAGGAGGTAATGACAAGAGAGCCCGAGGCCACCCTCAGCCCAGGACCGCAGAGCCTGGAGCCAGGATGGCCTGGAGTCACGCTGTCTTGTCCTGAGGGTCAGGCAACTCAGCTTTCCCTTCCCTCCCTGAAGTCCAGCTCCTTTCATTCTGCTCTACTCTGTCTCCCAAATAAGGACTCCAGCACCAAGTTCCCAGAGTTCCCAGTCCCGCACAGGGGAGGGTGTTGAGGGTTAGCTGCAGTGACAATCCCGGAACACTGTCTCTCCCAGGACAAGGAACACTGACTCCACAGCGCAGATCCATTCACCAGTGAGGCCAAAGCCAGCAGCGGAAGGCAATGGCCACAGGTGCATTCCATTTAATTTTCCAAAATGCAAAGATTTTAAAAACTCTTTCGCTAATTCTAAAAATTATGGCTCCTTTTACTCTGTATAAAACAAAAATCAGTCCTGACGGTGTAACTCAGTAGAGTGCGTACCTCACATGTACAAGGCCCTAGGTTTTATTCCTGGCACCAGAAAAACAGAAAGTATAAAAAGATACGAAGAAAAGTCTCTGCGCCTCGCGGATGGCCGTGTGTGGGCATCACACAGCAGCACCCGTGTGTTGAGCTGACTCGGCTTTTCCTCTGCTCGCTCTCTCTCTCTCTTTTTTTCCTTCCACTTGTTATCAAAGAACTTGAGATTTCAGATTGCACACAAAGCCCCGCATCCCTTCACCCAGCCCCACCAATGTGGACTTTGCCTCTGATGACTGTTTGCCACTCATGCCATCAATTCGAAAGCCAGAGCAAGGTTGGGGCTTCCCACTGACTCTGGGCCACACCTGTCCTCCCAGTTTCCCACCCTGTCCTCTCCCCACTCCAGGAGCCAAACCCGGGGAGTCCCCACCGCTCTTGTCCCCATGCTCCTTGGGTTCCTCCGATCACCAGTGACAAGCCACGGAGGCAGTTCCAGGGCCAGGCACGGACATATCCCCATGCCACAGCGAACCCAGCCCGTCACCTCTGCAAACTACTGCCATCCACAACACCCACGTCTCCACACCCCAAAGCCAACTGCCCTGGCTCCCTCAGTGCCCTGAAGACCCCCACGCTGCTAGCTGCTCCCTCCTGTGGCTGTGTCCTCCATGCCACCTAATCCTTGGCTGCCTGGTCCCCTCCACTGCCCCAGCCACGCCTGCACCTGGTCACCCCCACGGCTAGGCGCCTCCAGCTCCAAGCTCTCCTCTGAGTTTGGCCTGTTTCCACCTGACTGCTCTGTTCCATGGGGTGAGCGGCACAAGACCCAAACTCACCACAGTCCAGCCCAAATTTCTCATCTCCCCGACCCCTAAACCTCCTCCTCCTCTCTTCCTCAAATATGTCCCCACCTTGCCCTTGAGTGAGAAAACCCAGGGCTACCCTTGTCTCCCTCCCTTTCCTTCCTCAACCCACTTTTGAAAACAGGTGATTCCCACCGATGGAAACAGATGGGAAACAGAGCCCCTGGTCCTGCAGTGAGCCGGGCACGGGTGAAAAGAAGCCCACGTCTCCAGCCACCGAGGTCCTGCCAGGCCCAATCGGACCTTTGCACACACAGGCTAGTCCCAGCCACCACACTGCAGCACTTAATGCCCCGAAAAAATGGATCATTTAGTCTGTCACTCAGACTGTCCCTGCCTGGTGGTTCCCACTCTGGATCTGCTCTGCCAAGCAAGCACCCTGGTGGGGCCCAGGTGCCCAGCACGGTGCCACGGAGAGCAGACAGGCAACGGCGCCCCTCCAGGTCCAAAAACAAAGCACAGGGATGATTCCACCACCGCCTGTGTCCCCGGCTACTTTCCCAGGTCCACAGCAACGCTCTCTGAAGCCACCAGCATCTGTGCAGCACAGCCTGGAGCCTGGCAGGTAGCAGCTCCACCCCGCCCTCTCTCCATCCCTCTCTGCTCCAGACAGCCCTGCTTCAGGGCCTCTCCTCAGCCTCCCTCAGCCTTCCACGGCTCCCCAGTCCTAACTTCCCGGACTCCTCTCCCTCCGATGGACCCTCCCTGGGACATGCTCGGTCCAGCTCTGTCACAGTGCTGTGACCTCTGTATCTGTATCTCCTTCTTGGACCAGCACACCCTACCCTCCAGGACCAGCATAGAGCTGGACACTCCTCCACGAAGCTTTCTCAGCCTCACCTGCCTTCGGGGAGCCTGGGCTCACAGTGTCCCCTCACTCCAGAGCAAAACACAGGTGGTACCTGGACCCCAGCACCCGGACCACCCGAAGGAACAAAGACGGCTGCTGAAGGCTGGGGTAGCCCCTGACTGCACTGGCTCTCCGTCGGCCCTCTCCTAACCCTGGAACTCCTTACCACCCTGGGCAGACCCGAAGCCCCCTCCACCCCACCCCGGCCTCTGCCTGGCGGCAGCTCCATACCCACCTAATCAGGCTGGCCAGCTGACGCCACATCACAGGCCCGGGAAGGGATGGGGCCCAGTCTGCGGAGAAGGCTGGGCGGGGCAGGGGAGCAGAGGGAGAAGGACCCTGAGTTTGGGGGCCACTGCCTGAGTGTGCACCCTCTCTTCTCCAACTCCCTCTGTGGGCAGAGGTCAGTGAGAGTCACCGCTGGGATCCAGAGGGCGTCACCTCCGCGTGCAGCTCGCCCAACTCGCCATGGTAATAGGGCCAGCGCGGAGGAGGCCAGGCTGGGGTGTGAGTGGAGGGCGAGCCTGCCCTTCGCCCCGTGCTCTCCGTGGCCGGCCCTCCTGTGACACTGCACAACCTAACTGCTTTTTTGATTTTTGGAAGCTGAGCGCCATTTGAGCGGAAGACCCCACCCCACATGGCCACCCTGCATCGCCCCTCCTGCAAGCAAAGGGCCGGGGCAGGGCCCCCCGCATGCCTTCCGGGGCGCCCCTCACCCTTGCAGCTCTTGGACGTCCAGATCTTCCCCAGGAGCAAGATCATGGCCAGGAGGTGGCTCAGGTCGCCGAGGATTCGGAACACGTTCATGGCCCTGCCCGCCGGTCCTGCGCACGCCCAGCAGCGAACTTTCAGCAAACTTTCTGGCGCGGGGTGGCTGCCACGTTCCCGGCTACCGCCTCGCCTCGAAGCGCCCGTGGCCCGCTCAGCGCCTACCGGTTCCGCGCGCTCCCGGCCGCCGGGCGGTGACGTGGCCAGGCCGGGCACTGGGTGGGGAGCCAGGAAGCTGCGCCGCCGGGAGATCCGCCTCCCGCCGTCCTGCCCTGCGCCGGGCGGGGCGCCACAAGGGTCTCCGCCTTCGCTCCTGGGAAACCAGAGTCATCTGAGGGGACCCTGGGCGGGCCACCTACTCCCAGCCTCCCAGTTCCCCTTTCTGTCCAGGCCCCTTCCCCACCCTTCATTTTCTCTGAGACAGGGTCTCGGAGCCCAGGCTGACCTCAGACTCACTTTGTATCCATGCTGGCCTCAAACTCGCTGGCCTCCTGCCTCGACTTCCTGAGTGCTGGGATTTCAGGCCTTTATGGTTTAACCCGCCTGAAGACAGTGGTGCCTGGGTGAAATGGGGTCCTGCATGCCAGTGTGACCCACTGCTATTGTCCTGCCCTGGACTTGGAACTCGTCATGGGGCAGGGGGCTGGGACCGGGTCCCTCCCTTACCTGTGAATTTGGATATCCAAGATGGCACTGCCCAATCTCATGGGGGGTGGGTGACAGTGATGACAATTTCACAGGGGGAGTCTGGCTGACCATTCCAGCCTCCTTGCTGTGGGCTTTGTTTTTCCATCTAAAGAATGGGACTGCTGCTCGAACCAGGTGACACTTGTTGGGGGTATCCAGTGCCATCGTGCATGCCTCACCTTGGTGTGTGGAGATATTAAAGGGGCGCATAGGCCAGGGGAGCCCCAGAGGCTGAGCAGCAGGAAGGTTGGAGGACCCCTCAGCAGGTCGGCCACCTTCTCTGGGCGTCAGTCTCTGCATGCATAAGAGTGGAGTAGATGAGCCAGGGGCTCTCCCTGTCCTCTCCTTGACCCCGGTCACCACTTCCCAATTCAGGATCCTCATGCTCCCCCCTCACTGGCCTTGTCCCACGCACTCTGTCCTCCTCCTGCCACAGCCAACCCCAGCTATGACTCCAGCACCAGGCATCCTCAGAGGCTCAAAGTGTGACCCAAGGACTCTGAGCTGCTACGGCCTCCTGGGGGCAGGTCTGCCCTCCCCAGACCTCCTGCCTGGGGTGATCAGACTCTGCAGTCCCCCCACTCCCCCAGCTGTTGGAAGTGTGTGTACACGAGAGTGAGAGGCACCGTCTGGGCAGCATGCAACAGGAGGCACTGCGATCCCCATTTATACGCAAGGAAACAGGCACAGATTCGCTTAAGGTCACGGTGCCGCCTTCGCTGGAGCCCTGGAGCCCGGAGCCCGGCACTGCCTGACTGCAGGGTGCATGCGGTTGATTGAGTCATCCCATTACACCGTGGGTGCCTTGGCAGGTGACAGCTCCCTGTCAGAGAGGTGGGTTTCAGGGGGTGGGGCCCATTTGTCCGAGAGGGGCACCAGGCCAGGGCTAGGCACATCCAGGTGGGTCGGGTCGTCTCCATCCCACTCACTGCTCTGCTCCACAGGAGATGGGAGCCACAGAGGGGAGCTGCAGGTCCAAGGCGCCAGCCAGCGCCTCCCTGGGCTGTGGAACAGGACGGGCCTCTGGTCCCTGATCCCCGCAGAACTCTCCCCGATGCCCCATCCAGCCGGCGCCTGGAGGAGGCGGTAGCTATTTGCAGTCCTCAGGTGTGGCTGCATCCTCTCTGCCCAGCCAGCTGGCAGCTCCTGCTCAGCGCCCACCTCCTCCCAAAGCAGGGAAGAGCACGTGCATTTGCCATTTGGCAAAACATCTGTCCTCCTGGGAGATGGTCCCCCCACCCCCACCCCCGATTGTTCAGGGAGGGGGCTGGACGAGGCTGGCATCCTCCTCTTCCCTTTTGTCCCAGGGGACCCCCGGGGACCTGGTCAAGGCTGGGAGGCGGCAAAGGAGAGAGCCCAGCTGAGGCTGAGTGAGCCTCGCTCTGGCCTACACTCTGTGCTGAAAGCCTCGACTTTCCTAGCTGTCCAGTGGGGATGTGGAGGACAGAATGGCTGCTTATGCGTGTTCCTTGCACCCCATCTTCCCACCACCTCCCCACCACAAAACAGATACTCAAGCCTCAGTTTACACAGGAGGAAACTGGGCCTCGAATTTCCCTTCCCTCCCCCAGCACTGCGATCCAAAAGCTCTAGCACTTGGTTCCAGTCCTTCGTGCTTGCTGCCTCCTTCCAGCCATCCTGTATCCCACGTAGGGTGTCTCTCAAAGCTCCCCACGAGGGAAGGGGAATCTTCACTTTTTTGTTCGTTTTCAGCTGGGGTTTAAACACAGGGCCTTGATACTGCATGTTATAGATTAAAAACTGGTGGTCAACTGAACACCAATCAGCACGGTGCTGAGCGTGGATGTTCCACCAGAGCAAAGTCGCCAGCATAAATAGAAAGTGGAGAAGACGAGCGAGGCGTTGTGGGTTCTCTAAGCGTTGCTGTCTGAGCTGTTGGTTCTCCTGGAGAAGCTCTGGTCCTCGCACTGAGCATTGCTTCCTGGCTCCGGAGGGGAAGACGTGTGCCGCTTGGTCTCCAGGATGAACTGATCATGCTGCTTCCCGGCATGTACCCGACTGTGGTTGTCGAAGGAGGAGCTCGGGGCCTCCGTGTCGCTGAGGATGGCTGTGGCACCTTCAGATAGCCCTGGTCTTTGTTGTGAGTGTGACTTCTCGGCTCCAGCATAGAACCCTCATCCCACTAGCACAGCTCCTTCACCCCGCTGGCATGGACTTTCTGGCTTCCACCGCTGAGCTGTGGGCCTTCCTGGCACAGATCTGTAAAAGATACTGGCGTGAGTCCTTGTGGGCTCTGGTCCTCCAGTTGGACTCATGGGAGGCACTGCCATGGGCTCTGGGTCTTCATCTGGACTCATGCTGGACATTGCTGTGGGATCCAGGCCCTTGGCTGAATACTCTGTCTTTGCTGTTGTGGACAGATTTCCTGCACTTTCTTGTGTTTCAACTCTGGGTGCCCATCATAGATAATATTATAAATCCTGTGTCCTGATTCTGATTGTTCTCCGCCCACCCTGACCACAGCACTGCACTACACCTGCAGTGCCCTCCCCTTTTTTATTTCTTATTTTGAGTCAGGGTATCACTAAGTCACTAAATTATCCAGGCTAGGTTTGAAGTTGGGATTCTCCTGCCTCAGCTTCTCAGAGAGCTGGGATCACAGGTGTCTCCTGCCATGCCCAGCCGCCTTGCCCACTTGAAACACTTCACCAGCAGTCCATGCCAGCCCTCCAGCCATCTGAGCCACTGGTCATGCTCTGTCCCCAGTGAAAGGAGATTCTCAGCAAGTTCCTCACTTCTCTGAGTCTTGGTATCCTCAATATCCTGACATCCAAAAATGAACCTCTTGTAGGGAGGGGAGCCAAAAGGGTCAGTTCATTCAGTTCAAAAGGCAAGGACTGTTTTTCTTTTAATTAACAAAAATAAAATTGCAGGCTGGGGATTTAGCTCAGCAGCATAAGCGCCTGCCTTGTAAGTGCATGGTTGCGAGTTCAATCCCTGGTACTGATAAAAAAGAAAAAGACAAAAAAAAAGAAAAGAAAAGAAAAGAAAATTGCATGTTCAAGATCAGAGTTGGGGGGTTTATCTATTGAGGAAAAAAATCTGTCTACATAATCTTTTACTGTGTTGGCTTGAGCTGTCACCACCGGGTGGACCGTCCTGGGTGGAAGGAAATGGGTATGGACAATGAAAATCACACACACCCTGGGGTGAACGCAGATGCAGCCTTGGGGAGCCTTTGGGCATTCTGTGCAGACCACACAAGAGGAGAGAGATTACCCTCGCTTAGGGCAGAGAAGATTGTGGTTAAGGAAGGTATCAGGGCAAGCGATGTGCTAAGGGCATTGAAGGATGAGTAGGAGCTTGCAAGGGCAAAATCTGGAGGAAGACAAGAGTCCTAAGGAGCCATAAATGCATAAGGATAATGGCCTGCTCTTCCGGTGCATTGTATTCGTACTGTTCTTTGAAAGAAACCAAGGAAGGAAGGATGAGAAAATCAGAGTAAATTCAAATCTGAACCTCCACTGAGGGGGGCTCCCCAAGTTTATTCAGTCTCTTGGGGTCACAGTTTTTGCCTCAATAATCTAGGACTAAGCAGTGATCGCATATGGTAATACAGGGCCACAGCTGGCTAAGTACTCTGAGGTTTGCAAGGGGTACACTGAGTCCCAGAGAGGAGCTGTAAAAAAAAAGCTAGAGAAAAACAGAGACAGCGCCCTTAAAAGGCCATTCATTGCTCCCCAGCTGCACTCCCTCCCCCCCCCCAGCTGTAACAATTCGGGGCGCTGGAACCCTTCTGCATCTCCATCCAGGTGGTGGTGGTGACACGGGTTTTATACACCGGCAAAAATTCATAAAACTGCACTACTGTTTGTAAGCTACATCTTAAGAGGGAGGAAAAAAGATACAATAACTTGGGCCACGCTGCCCCGCCCTTGCGCTGGCGACAGGTGTCTTTCGGAGACCCGGGCGCTGCCTTGTCTCTGCCGCCGCCGCCGCCAGCCGGGTACCCGGAATCAGCTGCAGCGCCGGGGCCTGGCCAGGTTCCCACGGCAACGGCAAGCCGCGTTCCGCTTCTCCGGAGTGACAAGGCGCGAGCCAAGACCCGGAGCTCGGATTCTGGAACCGGAGCCAAGAGCCAGGCTGGAGGGAGATCGGGGCCAGCCGGTGAGAGAGACAGAGAGGCCGCCCTTGGGCTAGCGCTGGCGTCCCGAGGGCACCCTGCAAGCACCGCTGCCCAGCCCTGACTGTGGCCCCGAGCTGCCGCGCGCACACCGCTGCCGGGATTCCTTCTCAGCTTCGCAGGTGGGGAGACAGGGCTCGGAGCATCCCCAACATCGCTAGAGAAAGAGGGGCAAAGCCGTTCTGTGACCCCTGTGGCCTGCTCCCGCCCAGGCAGCGGACCAAGGGGAAGGCCCAGGGCCTGGGCCCCCGGCAACTCCCTGGGCTGTGCTAGTAACTTTGCCTGTGGTCTCCCACCCACTCCCCTCTCCCTCCCGGAGATGACACACGATCACCAGTGTCTCCGAGGAGCTGTCAGCGAGTGTGTGAAACGACTGAGTGTAAAAAGCAGCTTGTAAACTGTAAAGTGTCTTGCACATGTCAAGGAGCATCGCTGTTGCCTCTATTGCCATATCCTCTTCGTGACCCCCAGGGCAGCCTGGGTGACACCCAGTTGCACAGGGAGCTCGGTCTCAGAACCCTCCATGCCCAGAGATTCACAGCCTGAGGTGAGTCTGCTCCACCTTGCCCTCCTCACGGAGAGGCCCGAGCGAGGCACGGTGGCTCCCAGAGGCCAGGGACCCTCCGGTCCCCCAGACTTGGAGGGGACCACAGAGGCAGCACCCTCTGCTTTCTGCCCTGTGGCTGGGATGTAGGAGCTCCCCACTAATCGAGAATGTCTGGAGCCCCGGACCTGGCCCCTGGGACACAGGCCCTCGGGTAATGAAATGTCCTTTGGAGGCCTCATGCTGGGCATGTGTTCGGACAGTCTCTGTGAATGTGTGCGTCATGATGGTTGTGACTGGTGTGTGTGCTGGGCGTACACCCATCAGTGTCTGTGTGTGTGTGTACTTGAGCGCGTGTCTGTGACTGCGTGGACGGTGCACGCAGGTGCAGGCTGTGCGCCTGTGGCATATGTGTTTACCACGCACCTCCTCACGTCTTTGCGAGCATGTGCAGATCTAAGCGGGCAGGTGTCGGGCTGCACTCCTGGATGCCTGGCACCATGAGCACTGCGGCAGAGGGGATGGCAGTGTGCTGGGGGTCTTAGGGCAGCACTTCCGTCTTCCCCCTCACCTGGATGACCTTCCCCTGAAGACTGCATATGGGAAGCCCACAGGCATGCCCAGGACCAGCTCCTGTCCTGTCCACACAGCTCTGACAGGGCTCCCAGGGGCCAGGGTAGGTGGGTGGCCTGGAGCTGGGCTAATGTGACTCCCCTCTCTGCCGGGCCTCCTCCCCTCCCCACAGCAGGAGCAGCAGCGGGAAAGGTTGGCGGAGGGGGGCTATTTTGGGAGCGTCTCCTTAGCAACAGCTGCCACGGCCGTCTGTGGCGGTTTTTCTATAGGTGCTAAAATATTCCACCCTGGTGACTACTGAGTGCCGGGGTGGGGGGCGCAGAGGGCGGGAGAGACCCCTACGGTCCTCATCACCAGGACACAGCCTGCCAGGATGGGCCCTGGACCTCTAGACCCCCAAGATCCCTTGTCCCACCTCTGGACCTTGCCCTTTGGAGCTGCCAGGATTTTGGAGTCCAGAGGCAGCCAGCTGTGTCCTGATTTGATTTCTCCCCTACGCAGCTGGGTGGCCTCAGTTTGCCTCATCTGCAGACCAGGCTAGGCTGTAAAACTCTGGACTCCAACTCTGGCATTTCCAAGTGACCCTTTCTCTCTTCCACCCATCTCTGTCACCTGCCTGGCTCCAGTCCCGTAGCCTCTCCCTCTCAGCCCTTTGCATAGCCTCTCCGGGGGGCCCCTATGGGACCCAGGACCCCTGAGCAGGCTCCAGGGCTGGCGGGAGAGCGAGGGCTGTGCTGGCCTGGAATGACCTTTCTCCAGATCCTTGGCATTGAATCCGGTTCAAATCCTTCCTCAGACCTCTGCTCACTCCCTGACCAACCCTGGGCAAGGCGCACCGGCTCTCCGTGTGTTGCTTCTATGAAGAGTTGTAGCCTCGTGGAGCTGTGGGGTCAAACAGGAGACAGAAACTGGGCAGGGAGCTTTGGAAAAGTGGATGAATGCAGGGATGGGTAGATGAAGAATTTCCCATCATTCCCTCTCCAACTTCAGCGTGATCATTACCCTTCTCTTCTGGAGAGTTCTCTAGCCACCCAGGTCACAGTCAAAAAACTACCCATAGCTCAGTTTCCCCATTGGTAACAGTGCCTGCATCACAGAGTTCCGGGGACCAGGAGAGACGGTGGCTGCAGTGGTCTGGACTAGTGGGACCTCCCTCTCCTCGCCCACGGAGGCTGTGCAAACTGGGGCTGCTTGTAGCCAGACAGGTCCCACACCAGAGGAGGTCTCTGAGGTCCAGAGAGGACAGGTGACTTGCTCAGGAACACCCAGGTTCTGGTACCCAAGCCATTCTCCTAGCACCTTATTCACACACACGGATTTGCACACACACTGGTCTCTCCACACGCGTCTCACATCATTCCTCCACACTCCCCTCCTCAGACAGGGACAGAAACTACTCAAGCCCTGGGCTGGACCATGGCAGGTGCCTCCTTTCGTCTTTAATCATCCTCGAAAGCAGCGGCCCAGAGCAGGTGCTCACTTGCCCACCTGCCCGTTGAGACCAGGTGCAGCGTGGAGAGGTGAGCAGCCCAGGGTAGGGACCGTCTTTCTGGGCAACCCAAATCTCTGCCCACCTGGAGGTGCCCTTCCTGCTGCTTCTTACCTCCTCCCCAGCTGCCCTGCTTGCAGGGACAGAGCAGCTGTCCCCAGAAAGCAGCTTAGGCCTAGCCAGGTGACCCCATCCCTGCCACAAAGGTGACCTGGCACTGGGGTACCGATCCTGCTGGAGGAGAGGCTCTGCATCTAACGTCCCTGTCCCCATGCCCCTCCTTCTCCCTGACTTGCACCCGCACTCCCAGGAGACTGCTGGCCCCTTGCTGCACCTGCATCCTGCCACTTCCCACCAGGCACACACTGCTGCCACCTGGGTGCTCGGGCTGCTGGTCCCCCGTCCACCCACATGGGGGAGATTCACATCAGGAGACATCAGTCCTGCTAGCCACCTGAGGGCACGGCAGGGCCCCAGGGGAGACGGGCAGTACCCTGTGGTCCTCTGAAGTCCGAATCAAGAAGGAGCACCGGCACATGGGCCACCACTCCAAGCTGTGCCTTTCTTGTGCATTTACCTAATTGAACCTGTCCCCCGGTGCAGGGGTGCATTGGGGTCCCCACCTCACAGACAGGTTAAATAAACTACTCAGTCAAGGTCACGTAGTCCCCCAGTGCTTTAGAGCTGGATTTACCTGACTCCCAGACTTGCTGGGTAGGAACTGAACCCTGCTCATGCCCACCACAGGGGCCACCAGGTTGACTGGCAGAATGAATGGGTCGGGGGTGAATGATCTGTGCTCAAGCCGTGAGAAGGAAGTGGCACCAAGGCCAGGCTTGGAGAACAGCTGGCGATCTCTGGACAGGAAAGGGAGAAGGGCATTTCAGGCAGAAGGTACAGCACGTACAGGGAGAGAGGTGTGGAGGCATCTGGTGTGTTCTGGAATCCGTAGGAATCTGCGTGTACGTGTGGGTATGTGGTGCGCGGGATAAGGTGGGGCTGAGGAGTTGGCACTGGGTCCCTTTGGGTGGGGAGACTTCACAGGGAAGACAGCAGTCACGGTGGCCCTGTCCTTGGGGTTCAGCCCGGAGGAAGAGGGGAGAAACTTCAAATTCACCCAGCCCTCCACCTGCCTCTCTCTGAATCACTGACAGCCAGGCTCCATGAAAGTTCTAGGGCTAAGCTTTTTCTCCTCCCGCCCCTGGGAGAGAGAGGCTCCATCCCTCTTGTCTGTTTAGCGACTGAAGTGGTACAGTGGCCAGGACCACCACATAGCCTGCTTGCCAGCCATGATCGTAGGGTGCAGGGGGCTGCCTGAAGGCATGACCCAGGCCAGGGCCCAGTGGCACTGCCAGGGGACGGAGCCTTAACCTTCCTTGTGAACACAGCTTAGTGAGACTTAGAAATGGGGGCTGGTGGAGGACAAGAGCCCGGGGTTTCCTCTAGCTGGGCCACCTCCAGGTGACCTTGGGCGGACCCTCGCCGCCTGCGGGTCTGTAAAGCGGGGCGAAGCTGACAGGTGAGCAGAAAGTGTCCTTCGGGCGGGGCCACCTACGTCTCCTGCAGCAGGTGCTTAAGGTACCTTGTGCTGGCCCCTCAAGAGGGAAGAAGGACCCCCAAACGGAGAATCAGGCGCCCCGGGACCGCTCGCTCCCACCCACCCCTCCTGGGATCCCAAGAGCCCTCCCCACTCGCCCTCCCTGGGGGGCAGGAAAACCCGGGAGCGGACGCACGGAGCGGGTTCTGGGAGGAGCGCTCGTGGGGCGCAGAGCAAAACCCGGCCGGGATCTCAGGCGCGGGCGGGGCCACGCAGCCCCCAGCCCGGGCCCCCCATCCCGCCCCGCGCCCCAGGGGAGCCGCTGTGACCCCGGGGCGGCGCAGGGGCCCAGACAGGGCCTGGCCTCGCGGGCCGCCGGGGGCTCCCGGCTGGGGGCGCGCGCGGCTCCGCAGTGGGGCGCGGGTCACGTGTGAGGAGGGGCGAAAGTGTCGCCGCGCGGGGCGGCGTTCGGGAGTTGGGAGTTCTCGGCGCGCCGCGGGCGGCGGGAGCTCGGGCTCCGGGGCAAGCCGGGGTCGGGCAGAGGCGGGGGCCGGGGTCCCAGACAGAGGGGCGCCCCGCGAGGGAGCGGGGACAGGGAAGGACTGAGCAGCAGGGAGACAGGCAGGGACTCGCAGGGCACGGAGGCAGCGCAGAGGCCCGGAGAGGCGCCAGGGACCCGGCTGGGCGACAGCGGCAGAGCCGGGGAGCAGGGCAGCGGAGGGGCGCAGCCAGGGCAGCCAGGAGGGGGCGCGGCGAGGGCGCAGGGGCGGGAGCGGGGAGGCGCCCCCAGGCCAGGTGGCCGCGAGGGTATAGCGCAGCGGGGCGCAGGGTGAGGTGACAGGGACAGCGGCGCGGGCGCGAGCGCGGGCGGCGGGGCGCCCTGGGCCCCGGACCCCGCGCTCCGAGCCCGGGCCGGGCCGACGATGCTGACGCCCCGGCTGCGCCCAGGGTTCGCCGCGGGGCGACGCTGAAAGTTGGGCGCGCGGGGAGCGGCGCGGAGACCGCGGACACACGCGGACCGAGCCGCGCGGCGAGGGGCGCCGGCTCCCCGCTCCCGCAGGACGCCGGGGGATGTAGCGCCGCCCGCGCCTCCGGACACTCGTGGGACTTCTCCGCCCCGCGGTAAGCGTCCGTCCCCGCGCGCGTGTCTGTGCGTCCCGGCCGCCCGCTCCGCCCCTGATACTCGACCCGGGACCGGCTATCCCGCGCGCATTTGGTCCCGTGACTCCCGGAGCCGGTGCGTTGTCCTGTCCAGGTGTCGGTCGGCGGTCGGAGGGTTTTGAGGAGAGCAGAGGAGAGGCGGGGAAGATATCTTGACCTCCTGCCCGGGCCATGACCCTGGGCTGCCTCACCCACCCCCGCGGTCATGCACCAGAGCTTCCAGGCAGCTGACTTGTAGCCGAGTGGAGGGGGGTGGGGGAGGTGGCTCTCTCAGCTCCCCACCTGCAGCTTTTTTGCAAATGGCCCTGGGATTTGACTAAAACATGTTTTCTCGTGTTTTGAGCATCTACTTTGTGCCAGGCAGCCCAGCCAGGGTGGTCAGAGATCCAGCAGACACAGCACCTCTCTTTTTTCACAGGGGTGGAAACAGACTGGAGAGGAAGGGAAGGGCTGCTTTTTTTCTCCCCTTGAAGAGCAGTGTGAGGAGCCCCTGCTTGGTGGGGGAGAACTTGCCGTGCCACCTGCAGAATGTCCCCCACCCGCGCTCGGCCCACCCTGTCCAGACTACCAGAAGGGACAGTGTGGCAGAGGCCAGGGAAGGCAGGTGGCTGGGCTCTGGTGAGGGACAGAGGCCTTAGAGGGACTCACAGGGGGCTGGCCAAAGAACAGAGGGAGGTGTCTGACATCTCTGCTCCCCATCCAGCCCCGTGACCTTCCCGGCTGCAGGCTTCAGGGGTCATTAAGGTCCAGTGTCACGCAGTGGCCCTGGCATGGCCTCTGGTGCCAGGAGCAATGAAGGAATAGGGGAGCTAGGATGGTGATGGTGACAGGGGCTGCTGGCCACTGAGCCAACTGGAGCCCGGAGGCCTCAACCTAGAATGTTCGACTATAGCCTCCACTGGAAGGGAGGACTCTTTCTGGGGTTTTCCACACTGGGCAGCCAGCCTCATGCATCCTCCATGCAGGTGCTCAGAAACATTGCTGGGCAGGTCTTGTTCCTCCCTGAGCCTCAACTTGCACATCTGGGGAATGGGGACATTGCTGTCTGCCCCACTGACCTCCAATGGGCTCTGTGAGCAGGAAGCTGTTCCCAGGATGGGAAAAGCACTGGGCAGATGGGGTGAGGACTCATTTACCTTTAAGGAGATGAATAGCTAAATGGGGTTGGGGGGTAAGGGAAACATGGCTGGGAACAGGGGACTGATCAAAGGCAGGAGGGTCCAGGAGCAGTGATCTGGGACTGGGGGACCATTCCTCATGACTCTTTGGGGTCCCTTGACAAGAGATCTCCTTTCCCTGGGGTGGGGGAACCTTTGAGGTGACCGTGATCACACAGAACTGGCCATGGGTTTCTGCCGAGGTGACCTTGGATAGCTGCTTGGCTTTCCTGAACCTCAGTTTCTTCAGCTAGAGAATGGGGCAGTGACACCGACTCTGTCGAGGTGCTGAGCTGTTTACAGGCTCCGTCTCAGTCCCCGTCGGGGGAGCCCAGAGCACGGCAGGAACGAAGTAGCGCGTAGGGTGCTACGGGAATGAAAGATTCCGGGGCTTTGCATCCGAGGGAAGGAGGAGGAACCGGGCGGGCTCACAGGGCAGGCTGGTTCTTAATGTGGATCTGAGGGAGGCGGGGGCGAATGCTGAGGGGGGTGTGAGGAGGAGGGGGGCCCCCTCTGCGGGGACCACTGAGTCACGAGGACAGGGAAGCAGCATGACAACCAGCAGCCTGGTAACCAGGAAACTAGCGGCAGCGAGCTGGAGCGGTGTGTTGGGGTGGGGGTGGGAGGGCAGCACTGGCAGCCGAGCCTCGGGGGGTCGGGGAGCGGCCAGGCTGAGCCTGGGGGTCCAGCAGGGGAGACTCGGGCCAGGCTGCCCGGAAGCAGCTGGGAGTGCGGCTTGGAAGGAGGGTGGCACCCTGGGGTCTGCAGGGCAGGGGGCTTCTCCGGCACCTCCCCAGACTCCTGTCTTCTCCTCCACATCTCCACTTTTCGTGCCTCTCCCCCTAGGATGCCAAATTTGGCTCACGCAATCTGTCGTCTCTCTTCTGAGATTGGCACTGGGACGCAAGCCGAGCACATTACATCACCGCTCCCCCTGGCGAGGGGAGAGGGAGGGAAGAGGACCAAGGTGGCCGCCAGGGCCAGCGGCCAGCCTGCAACTTTCTTTCCTGTCTTCAGCTTGCCCTTCCCACCTCACTCGCTGGCCCAGAGGCTTCTCAGGTGGCCACGAAAGGCCTAGATGCAGGACAGGGCTCAAGTCCGGGGAGATCCCGGGATCCAGATCTGATGTCAGGCATATGACTGTCCTCCGTCCAGGCTACATGAGGCCTGGGAGGCCGAGGGCCTTGACTTGTCATTGCCTTGCTGAGTGACCTTGGGCAGGTCCCTCCTCCCCCATGCAGAGTTCACAGCTGTCTAGAGAACGCTGGCCACTCAAGGTCTGGGTGACTCCTGCAAAAAGAGGCCTTGAGTGTTCCAGCTCGCCTGGGCCCAGCAGGGGACCCCTGCATTTGGAATCACCCCTTGTGACCTTGAGCGGGTGCAGGGCCCCTCCTTGTGCCTCTGTCTTTTTACCTGTCCAATGGGGATGAGGGGACCCACGCGACAGCCTCTAGTGGGCAGAGAGCAGGGCAAAAAGATGATCACTGGCCCTGAAGCCGCAGACACCTGGAGCCCTCGGCCTCCCAGCAGGCTGGCCAGAGGTGGGTGGGGGACACCCCTGCCATCACCGGGGCTGGGAAGATGGCGTGGGAAGGTGGCTTCATTCAGACAGAGAAGGCCTGGAGCTTCCATCACTGTCTGATGCCTTTATCCTATGGAGGTGAAAAATCATGTCGAGGGGCAAGTGGACCCTCCAGGTCACAGGGATGGTTTAGGGGAGGAGAAGGCAGAGCCAAAGTCCACACCCAGGGTGTCCGGCTCCCAGCTCTGCCTGGACACTTTGTGGGACACTGTGTCGAGCCCTGACAGGGCCTGGAGCTCGAGAGACCGGCTCCGGCTTGACTTCTCCCCCGTCCCCCTGCCCACCGAGGTATAGACCATCGGTTCCACCTCCCTGGGTCTGTTTGAGGAATTCTGAGGCTCCTCTGAGAGCCACTTCAGGCAGTCCCAGCCTGGGGCAGGCTGGATTTGGGGTTAAACTCGAAGGTTAACCCATGCTAGAAAACTCCCCGAGCCAGAGGCAGGGCAGGCTGGGGCGCAGCCCAGGACTATTGAAGTAGAACCAGGGAGCCCTAGCTCTAACCCTTGTGACTCCTACTCTATGTGGGGCTCAATGGTACCCCCACATTCAAAATCCCAGGTGCTTGGGGCTGGGGATTTAGCTTAGCGGCATAAGCGCCTGCCTTGCAAGCAGGCAGTCGTGAGTTCAATCCCCGGTACCGATAAAAAGCGAAAAAAAAAAAAAAAAAAAAAAAAATCCCAGGTGCTCTTGATATTTCCCAAGGAGGCCTTGGGAAGTGGTACCCAGCCTTACCTGCCTGCTTCCCATCTAGGGAACTTGCTTTGCTTTAGCAGGCGCTGGGCCGAGAACTTTCACAAATTTTCATTTAATCCTCCCAGCACCTCTGCAATGTTGGATTAAAACAGCGACCGATTTAAAAAAAAAAAAAAAACAAAAAACAGCGACCAATGGAGACACCAGGGCCCAGACAGTCTGTGTGATTTGTCTGGGGTCACACAGCATGGAAAGGTATCGGGGCTTGGGTTTGAGTTTAGATCAGGCTGACTCTCTTGGGGGCTGTCTTTGGGGCTTCCCTGGGAAAAAGGTGGAAAACATCCCTCCCTTGGGATGGGGCTTGGCTGCCCTCACAGCATGACCCCCTTGAGGATTCTCTGGCCAGGGCCAGGGAGGGACCTGTGAGCTGTCAGTGGCATGGGATGTGGCACTGGGATGGTACGGAAAGCAGAGGGAGTCCTGGCTCAGGGTAGGGCTCAGGAGGAAGCCTGGTTCAAAGAACAGGGAGAAACCACCAGGGAGCCCAGTGGTCACCTCTGTCCTTGCCCTGCTTGGGGACCACCCGCCAATGTCAGTGTCACTTGAAAGACAGTGGGAACTGCCTGGCAAGAGGCAGACTTGGCCGTGGCTCTGTGTGACCCCAGGCAGGCAGTCACCCTCTCTGAGCTTGGTCTGCCCATCCAAGTGCCAGAGAATCTGCACCCAAAGATCGGTTTCCACCAAGGAGCTGCCATTGGGCAGTGATGGGAAAAAGCTCCTCCCACCCTCACGGACCGGGCCGTGGCAAGGGGCGGGCAGGAATCCTGGAGGCTGGCACAACCTTTCCGCCTCCTGGCGGCCTCAGCCCTCCTCGGGGTGGGGGGGGATCTCCAGACTCAGCCCTTCTTCTCCTTTTCGGCTTTATTTTTCTCCTGCTCCCTCTTCCCCTCGCTACGTGGGCTGATCGCTGCTCAAACTTTTAATTCAGATGGTAATTGAAATAATAATATGGGCTGAGGCCCCTCTGCTTGTGACGCTGCAGCTGGTGGAGCTCAGCTATGAATAGCGTTTGAGTCACACACGCGCGCTCCTGCGGGCGCACGCGCGCTGGGCGCAGGGGGCGGTGGGTGGGGTGCGGCGTGGGGGGCAGGGGGCTCACGTTCCGTTAAAATCTAGGTCCTGCCCCAACTTCTCCCCAAGGCCTCAGTCCACGCTGCCCTTGTGGGGACCCTGGAAGACGGGGGGGGGGGGGCCTGGGTGGTTCTTAGTTACAGAAGGGGAAACTGAGGCTCAGCAAGGGGGAGTGGCTGTTGAAGACAGGTGAGAACGTGTCTGGGACTAGATGCGAACAGGTGGGTTTTGCCTAAGTTTAGATCATGCTTCTCTCTCCGGACACACAAGACAGGGAAATGGAGGGGTGCTGGGGTTTGGCTACTTCTGGTCCCCATCCTGAGCCTCCTCTAGAAGTGTGGGCACGCATGCTTCCCACAGACCCATAGGGCTGCGGGTACTATTGCTCGGTGCCTTGGGGGCGTGGCCACGGGAGGGGTGACTAGTTCCTCCGACTGGGGCTCAGTGCTGGCTTTTAGATCATGGTTTTACTTAATCCTCTGCACCGCCCCAGGAGAATAGCACCCCCATTTTTCAGATGAGAAGACTGAGGCTCAGTAAGAAACTAGGGTTTTTTCTGAGGTCCCACAGGTGGAAAAGCCACCTTTCCAGCCCCACAGGCACTCTCTGGAGGGAAGGCCCATCTCTCCCACCTGCGCACCCATTTCTCTTCCTGTGACAACTCATCTGCTCCTCCCTGTGGCTACCTGGTCGCTAGCCAGGGCAGGGGAGGTGGCCCTGAAAGGGATCCTCAGGTCATGGAGTAGATCCCTAGGGGCCGCCAGGAAGATGGTCCTTGGTGTTCCTTTCCTGAGCAGGAGCTCTGCAGAGGAGGCAGGTTGCCATGGTGACCCACAGCTGGGAGCTTTGGTCTGGGCACGGAGGGGGCTAGCGGGAGCCTCTAGTAAGGCAGAGCAGAGCCTTACTAGAGTGTAGGGGTGCAGTGGCCCTAGGAGCTGCCTGGCACTGGAATGAGGGAGAAGACTCCCCAGCATTGGTTGGCAGCCCGGTCCACTCCTGCCTCTGTCTTTTCTCTAACACCTCTCGAAAGAGATGAAGAAACTGAGCCCAGAGACCCCAAGGGATTTGGCCAAAGTAACACAGCAGGGGAGACAGGGTTGAAACTGTACCTGAGGTATTCCTGACTCTGCCTCCTGTTGGCCACCAGGATTGCTGACATGGCTCTCTCTTAAGACACCCTTGTATCTTTGGGGCTTGGGGGACAGGAGGATCTAATTCCTCTGCCGTGGGAAATCTCCAGTGTGAAGAGTGGGGAGGAGAGGCAGCCCCTTGTCACAGCAGCAGGGAGAGGGTGTTCTGACCCGTGTGACCTTGACCAGATCGCCGTCCCCCTGGGAAGCTATGTGCAAGGTGAGTGGGACCACCTGCAGGATGCCTGGATGTGACTGGCTCCTTCCCTCAGTTCCACGTCGGCCCCAGCTCGGCCCCACCAGGCTGCAGGGACAGGTGGGGACCTCAGCTAGAACTGAGTGGCGTGGGGAGCTGATCTCGCCTCCCTAACAGGAGATTCAGTTGTAGGACAGGGGTTTGCCCAGGTTCGAAGTTGGTGGCAGAGTTGGCCCCAGGCTGCCTCTGGCCCGTGAGCGTCAAGGTCCCCTCAGTCAGCCCAGGGGACAGAGGAGATGAGGCTCACGGAGTGGCTCACCTCTGCGAACCCCTCCCTGGCTGTTCTGGCCTCTGGAGTCCCAGCTGAGGTCCACGATGGCAAACTGGTCTGGGTTCAAGTCCAGCTGTGTCCCTGAGCAGCTGCTACCCTGGGCAGCCTTCACCTCTCTGAACCTCCATCCCCTGACCCCTCACGCTGGGTGTGTGCTCTGGGACAGGATTACTCCAGAGATCTGGGAGCCCAGGAATCTGTGACTGTGTCCTGGCTGGTTTTCTTTGGGGCTCAGTCACTGAGTAGTGACAGCAGGCTCCTAGGCCCTGCCACCCTCCGCCCAGCAGCCATCCCCTTCAGCATCCACCCGACACCCCCAGCTCGAGCCAGCCTTGCACCCCAGTCGTTCCCCAGCATCCCCCAGACCTGCTGGTTGGGGGTGGGGCTGTCTGAGTGCAGGCCCCGAGCCATGCAGCTGCAGATCTCGAGGCCACCTGACCTTGGAAGAAACTCTGGCTGGGCTCCCAGGACCTTGCCCCGGACACAGGGCAGCGGGAGGAGGGGACACAGCTTCTGAGACCACGGGCCGGGCGCAGAGAAGAAAGGGCAGCCAGCAGGGAATTAGAGCTCCTCAAGCGTGGATAGCACAGAAGAGCTCACCCATGCCGTCACAGGGTTACCTAGGAAGGGGTGAGCCCCTGTCCTGGGGAGGTATGTGAGCGCCTCCTGGGCGGCACCTGCTGGGTACAGAGTTCTAGCACAGGCCTGGGGGAAGGATCTGTATCCAGAACCCACAGTTTCTGGTCTCCATTGCATAAGTGTGGAGGTGCTGGGAGCCTCGGGTGGGACAGACTGTGGTGATGTCCCCCGGCCTCCACCAGCAGCCTCTACCTTTGTGCTCCAGAGCAGCTCCTAACAAGCCCTAGGTCGCCATTTCAACCCGGTCTGTCTCTTGTGGGCTGTGCATGGATCAAACCACTTCTTGGTGATTCTGGGGAACAAACCCAGGGCCTCTTGCATGCAAGGCAAGTGCTCCACTACTGAGCCACAGCGTCAGCTCTGCACCAGTTACTGTTTAGAACAAATAAAAAGAACATTTCAAAACTATGCATGTGGCGAGGTAGGTATTACTTTGGGATAAGACACAGTAGTAAGAAGTGGTAGCGAACAGTTGCTCGCTTTCATTCTTGGTCCTGTCTGAAGAGCAAAGCTGCCATCCTGTGTAGAAATCCTGTGGGTTCCTTTCTCCTGTCATTGGGTTCTAAGAATACAAGAGCCAAAATCCCTAGAAGATGCTGTCTGCCCCCAAAGCTGCCAGTCTTTCTGGTAGTTCAGCCATCCACCCAGCCAGTCCTGCCCCAAGCTCTGCTAAGGCAGCCAGCCCTCCTGGAGCTGGATCAGATTTCCCGCTCTCTACCCAGCCCAGGTTTGTCTTTTTTTTTTTTTTTTTCCTCTGGCTCACCCCACATCTTTTTGGAGACTTTCTTTCTATGTCCCTAGCTTTGTGGACCCTCTGGCTCTGGTCCTTCCAACCAGACATTGAGTTCAGCAAGGCGAGGCTGTGTCCCATTCACTTGTCTTCCCCCAGCACATAATAGGAGCGCAATAAATATTCATTCATTCAACAGTTATTGGCAGAGCTCCCTCCCAGGAACTGTGCAGTGTTGGAGATACATCAGGAAGGGAGGCAGATGTCATTCCAGTTCAGGACACGTTCGGGGTGGTGAGTGGATGCATAGGTGACTGGGCGGATGGATGGATGGATGGATGGATGGATGGATGGATGGATAGCTGAGTAGATGAATGGATGGATGGATGCTGGATGAGGGGATAGACAGGAAGATGGGTAGATGAATGGATGATGGATGGTGAATGGGTGGGTGGATGGATGAGTGAGCAGATGGATGAATGGGTGCATACATGCATGATTGAGTAGGTGGATGGATAGATAGGTGGGTGGTTGGGTGGATGGATGAATGGATTCATGCATGCATGGGTGAGTAGGCAGATGGATGAATGGATTGATGGATGGATAGATGCATGGTAGATGGATAGATGGATGGGTGGGTAGATGGGTGGATAAGTGAATGATGGATGGGTGGGCGAATGGATGAATGGATGACTGAGTGGATGGATGGATGAATGGATAGGTGGATGGGTGCATGGATGGATGGATAGATGACTGAGTGGATGGATGGATGGATGACTGGATGGATGGATGGGTGCATGGATGGATGGATGGATGAGTGGATGGATGGATGGATGGATGGATGGATAGGTGGATGGGTGCATGGATGGATGGATGGATGGATGGATGGATGGATGGGTGAGTGGCTGGATGGATAAAAGTGGGGGCAGGCTGGAGTCAGAGAATCTCTGACCTTAGGACCCAGCAGGGAGACGGTCTAAGATGCTGAGGAAGCACCAAGTGCTTTGCCAGTGCGTAACAGGCATTCTGTGAGTGTCAGCCCCTTGGCCGTGGTGGAGCAGGAGAATTTGGGCCAGAGCAGGAATGGCCACTCCTGTCACCTTTTCTGCAACCTCCAAAGCCTTGGTCCCGTGTCCATTCTCCTAAGCCCCTAACCCCATCCCTGGAGCTTCTCCCAGGATCCAAGACCCTCGGACCGGGAAGCCCGTCTACCTCAGGACATCTGGGGGACACCTGGGAAGAAGCCAGTGTCCATGGGAGATGAGTCAGAGACAGGATGCCCCAGGTGTCCTGTCCACTGTCCCGTCTGCTCATGGCCACCGTGCCGTGTGCAGTGGCACAGAAGGTCTCCTTCTGGTCTCTGCTCAGGGCCACTTCCACTGAGAGGTGCTCCCTGGCTACGGTGTCAAAAATAGCTTCTCCTTGGTCACATTCTGTGACATCGCCCTGCTCAGGCCCTTCACGGGGATTATGACAGGCTGCAAATGTTTCGTGTCCTTGGGAATCGTCAGATGTTGGTGAAGTGTCTACTACCCGCCAGGCTCCAGGATTCAGGGCGAGCAGAGAGTCAAGGTCCTGGGCCCTACACCCCGTGGATGCCATCAGCAGGATCCACACAGCTGTGAGGAAGAACAGGACAGGACAGAGAGGGCCAGGGCCCGGTGGCGAAGGCAGCCGTTTGAGTCCTGACCCCAGTGGGAGGGAAGAGTGAGCCGTGAGATCTTGGTGAAGAAAACCTGGCCGGAAGGAGGAGCCCACGGCGAGCCCACGGGTAGGGATGAACGCGGTGCGGTGGGAGCAGGAGAGAGGCCTGCGGGGCCGTGGGTGGGTCTCAGGGTAGAGAGGAAGGGCTGAGGCCAGGGGGGACCGGACCACTCAAGGACTGGGAGCTCATCCCAAGAGCTGGGCAGCCCCAGGTGCCAGGAGCTGAGGGGCATCATGTCTCGGCCAGGAAAGAGGCCAGGAGGAGGCTGGGGACTTGTCTGGTCAGCTCTGAGGCCCTGCGGCTCTGTGTGGACCTGAGGTCAGCGTCCAGGGTCTGTCCCGAGGTCATGCTGAAGGCCAGCTCCTGTGCCCCTGTGGGGCGGCCCTGTACTTTGCTGGCATGAGTGGCAAGGATCAAAGCCATGACCGTGCTTGGGCTGACCGGCAGCGGACACTAAGTGTGCTCTCCTGGTTGTGTGTGTGTGGGTGGCGGACAGGTCACAGAGCGAGGAGGGAGGATGAGGACATGAGGCTGGGGCATTGTGTTCTTAGCCGTGTGGCCTTTGACATGCCCCTTGGACGGGCAGGAGCTGCAGTGACAGCAGCCCGGGTCTGTCTGGAGAAGCTCACAGACAGGGAGGACTGTGGGGGAGAAGAGGGAGGTCGAGAGCTGATGGCCGGGCATGGGCTCCACCAGCAGTGTGACACCCAGCTGGGGCTTGGGGAGACCACCAATGGGGCCCCGGAGGACTTGGGGAACAAGATAAGGACCAGGCCTGGTCAAGATCAGAGAGGAGACAGAGGTGAGGAAAGGCAGGTGGTAAGTCGGCCCCTTCAAGGAGGGCGCCGCGCTTTGCAGTCTGTAAACCCCCCTCTCCACTCTGGGTCCTGCAGCCCTCTACCCCGCGGTGCCCCTCTCCCCCATTTTATGGGCGTGACTCACAGAGGTTAAGACATTTCCCTGGAGCCGCACAGCCCAAGGTGTTCTCCAACTTCCTGGGGTCCTGGTCCTTGGGGAGGACTTTATGAATGCCGGGCCTCTTCTCTGAGAAGCACACATATGTACCCGCTAATTTTAAAACTTTTCATGTATATTTTTCCCATAGGTAATACATTCATGTGATTCTAAAATTAAAAAGACACAAACGAAAAAGCAGTGCGAATCCTTCCTCCCACCCCATCCCCAGCCACCTGCTTCCCCTCCCTGGAGGCAGCAGCCACTGTCACCCGTTTCCTGGGTCTCCAGCCAGAGACAAGCAAATATGCGTATCTATAAATTTCTCTGCTCTCCCTTTTCACACAAGCAGCGGCTTCACTACTCACTTTGCATCACTGTGGCCTTTTTTTTTTTAACTTAAAAATACACCCAGGAGCCCCACATGGCTGCATCCCTGAAGAGCTCCCTGCTCGTTTCTGAGGGCTGCGCGCTGAGCGCTCGTGCCCGGGCCTCTGGGCCGCTTCCAGGCCGTGCCAGCCCCTCCGGCTGGGGTCCTGCGCTGCGCTGAGACGCTTGGCTCCCCCACCCACACCCTCACCCCGGAGCCCCCCCCCCCCATGGCCCCGGGAGCTGTCGCTCGGGAACCGGGCCTCTCGGTCTCCCTGCCTCACCTGTCCCCTCCTCAACACCGTCCATCCCAATCAGCCGCCGCCGCCGAGCACCAGGACTCTTGGGGAGTCCCCTTCCTCCCCCCAGCTCTGCTCCCCACCACTGCCTGCTTGCCTGCTTCCTGCATCCGCTGTGTCCCACGGCAGCCACAGAGCCCCCGGCCCTGGACGTGGCAGACCTCCAAGGCCGATGTAGTCAGGTGTCTCTGGGACCCCGCTTAGGGATGTCCAACCTCCTCAACACAGTGGCAGATGCACACGGGTTTATGGTGTTGTGCCTATTTGTCTTTTTTTTTTTTTTTTTTGTCTTTTTATCGGTACCGGGGATCGAACTCACGACTGCCTGCTTGCAAGGCAGGCGCTTATGCCGCTGAGCTAAATCCCCAGCTCCCGTGCCTATTTGTCTTAAAGATTTCACATGCAAGCTGGAAGACTAAACCAGGCGGAGCTCAGCCCTCCCGGCCACCTCCCGACTCTGAGGAGGGGGCTCCAAACCCTCGCGGCCTCTGCCTCTAGTTCCTCATCCCAGGCAGGGGACCGGTTCCCTCCTGCCAGCTTCTCTGCTGCGGCAGCGCCTTGTGTGGATTCTCCCACACTGGAATCCTTCTGGAAAGTTCTATCCCCAATTTTCATGTAGAGGCACAGTTTTCCTGACCACTTCCTGCTTACCATGCAGGTCTGGGCTTGCCTGGGGAGAACCCCCAAACTAGACCCCTAACTTCTCTCTCATAAACCTCGTACTTTTCTCTCAAACCACTTAACTCAATTTATCTCTGCCCTCCTATGCAAAGGTTATTATATAGGATCAAAATATACAGTGCATGTGGGGCTGGGGATTTAGCTCAGCGGCATAAGCACCTGCCTTGCAAACAGGCAGTCGTGAGTTCGATCCCCGGTAGTGATAAAAATGAAAAAGACAAAAAAAAAACCATATATATATATATATATATATATATATATATATATATACAGTGCATAGTTAAATTATTTTAAAAATTATAATAAAAGACACATTGCCATGCATCCCCTCAGAATACTCGCTCTCCCTCTGAGCACAGTCACCCCATTGAGCCCACCTCTTCCTGAAGCAGCTCTGGAAGTCCTCTTTCGACAGCATCTTCATGAGGTGCAATTAAAAACAAATACACAAGCCGGGCGTGGTGGCTCATCCCTGTAACCCCAGGAAGGCTGAGGCAGGAGGATCCTTGTGAGTTCAAGACCAGCCTGGGCTACAAAGTGAGCTCAAGGCCAGCCCGAACTGCATAGAGTGAGACCCCGTCTCAAAAAAGACAAAAAAAAAAAAGTAAAAAAACCCCAAACAAACAAATATACAGTGAATGCTGCTGCCAAGTCGTCCAGCAGAAAGGCAGACTCTGCACCCGATTCACTGCGTCTGGCACTGTGTGACCTTCTGCTCTTCTCCTAAGTCAAAACGACCATGAAAGGGAAACGTTTTGAATGGATCCAGGGTTGGCGGGAAGAGTGTAGCTGAAGTCCCTCAGGGAAGAGGATTTCCAGAACTGCTTCAGAAAAGAGCAAGAGCGACGGGATCAGTGTCTTCAAAGTGAGAGGTCCTTAGGGGCTGGGGTTTAGCTCAGTGGCACAGGCACCTGCCTGGCGAGCGTGAGGTCATGGCACTAAAAAAACAAACCCCCAAAAACAGAAGTGTCTGAGGATGGATAAGTGGCAGTGTGTCTTTTGCTGTGATAAACCTTTATTTCTTCTAATAAAATTTTGAATTTAAACATTTGCCACTTCTTCAATCACACCTTGTATGCAGATGCTGTGTCGAGCATCTGCCAGCTGATCTGTGAGTTGAGTGAGTTCAAGGCCCGTGTCCGACCCCTAGCAGATACGCAGTTAACCGTAACTGAGCCCGTGGTGGCGTTTGCCTGTGATCCCAGCTACTGGGGAGGCTGAGGCAGGAAGATCACGAGTTCCAGCCCAACCTGGGTAACGTAGCAACTTATCAAGACCGTGTCTCAAAATAAAAAGTGCTGAGAACGTAGCTTGGTGGCACAGCACCCTTCGGCTCAGTCCCCAGTACTAAAAAAAGTAACTGAACAAGCAAGTGGAGGGCGAGTGTCAGGCAGGACCTGGAGGCCACAGGAGGTGGGGAGAGGTGTTGAAGGCCACCATCACGGAGTGAGCTGAGCTGGTCTGAGAATCCTGGCTCCTGGCCCAGCAGGTCCGGCCTCCTAGAACCAGTCTATCAGAGGGCTGGACAGTGTTATCTGGTGGAAGAAAATGTGTTCATAGTGTGCCTTCGAGGCGGGAGGAATCAGTGCTTCATCAGTGTGCCCCGGGGCCTACTGCCTGGCTCAGGATGCTTGATCTGCCTGGTAGAAGCTGTGTGACCTTGAGCAGGCTGCTGAACCTCTCTGTGCCTGGGGTTTCTTCTAAAATAGGAATGATGGCCGTGTCCTCCTCTGAGGTCGCTGTGATAGGAATTGATCTGTCTGAAGCACTCAGGGCAGCTCCAGCGGCTTCTCTGGTGGGCAGTAAATGTTCAGCACGGCTTCTGCAGCGTCACAGCGCTGGCCGTGGGGGAGGCTGCTATACAGTGAGACCGCAGGAGCAGGGGAAGGTGTGGGGGAGGGACAGCCTGCGCCGAGCACACACTGCAGCATGCGCTCGGGGGACAAGCGCATCAGACCCTCGGCACCACTGCAGGTAGGCGTCGCTTTTGCAATCGGAGAAACTGAGGCCCAGAAGAGTCTGCCAACTTGTTAAACCCAGGCAGGCCGCAGCCCCGTTCTGTGTCATTTTGAGCCTTGTGTTTGCCTGGTTATCCCTTTGTGCAGCATCAGAGACAATAGCAGGACAAGGCGGGTGGCTGCAAGGGGGTCCAGGGAAGAAAGATTTGGGCCCAGAGTGGGGCCCGCCCCATTGATTCCTGTGTATCCTCCGCATGCTGTAATGCGGTGAGCCCTATTTTTAGCTTCACTTAGGGATGAGGCATGCCGGGATCAGAGAGGTGAAGTAACTCCCCGAAGGTCACACAGGAGGGAAGGGGGCGGGAGACTCTGAAGTTGAAGTCATTACACCTGGGACGGGGAGATACGGGTGCCCCAGTTTCCTAGAGAGGGGGGACCCAGGTCTCCGAGGGTGTGAGGAGCAGGGTGGGAGTCTGCAAAAGGCCACGGGCAGGCGGGAGCAGTTTCCCCTGAGGTCAGCTCTGGCCTTGGCTCACCTTTCTCCTAGTGGGCCCATGAGAGAGGGGGAGTAGGGCTGACTGGACTGGGAACACTTTCCCATACACCCCGGCGACAGCCTTCTGTGGTTGGTGCTGTTACCACCGTGTGCAAAGGAGGAAACTGAGGCCCAGGGCAGCCATGCCCAAGCTGAGGCTGGGGCAGAGGTTGCTGTCCCAAGTACATAGCCACACCCAGTACATTCTGCAGAATCCACCAGAAGCCAAGTGGCACGGGACAGCGAGGGGCGAGGGGCTCAGAGGAAGCTGGGCCAGCACCAACATGTGGACGGGAAACCAGAGAACCCAGGGCTCAGGGGTGGAGGGATGGCCAGGGCACAGGGGACCAGGGTGTGCAGCTCACAGGCTGGGGACCATGGTGAGTGGTGCCTGGAGCCAGCCAGACCTGAAGGAGAGGCCTACTTTGCCTCTTTTTTCTTTTGAGTGTAGAACCCAGGGCCTAGACAAGGACTCAGGCCCTGAGCCACACACCTCAAAGTTTTTTGTGAGACGAGCTCTCCATAGCCCAGGCTGACCTTAAACTCAGGATCCTCCTGCCTCAGTGTCCTAAGTAGCTGTCCTTATAGGAGTGTGTCATTGCATGTACCAGTGTTTTGTGCCGTCTGTACACTACACTCACTAGCTACAGCCTGCAAGCCTGAGGCGGGGGAAGTGCGATTACAACCTGCCTGTGACTTTCGCGGGATGCTTAATAAATACCATATTCTGCGTGGCGTGGAGCTGGGCGTCCAGCGAGCAGATGGCTGCGTGCTGAGTTATGTGATCTTGGGCAAATCTTGCCCCCTCCCCTGTTAGCGGTGGCCTCAACGGCTCAGGAGGACCGGTGCGGGCTGACAGTTCCCCAGTGGGCTCCCGCTCTGTCCTCCCGGGGAAGCCGCCGGCTGTGAGGGGTGCGGCTGCACCTGCAGCTGGCAGGTCACCTCCTCGGGCGTCCACGATTGTGATGTGCCAGGTGTGGGCTCTTACAGCCAGAGCTGTGACCAGATGCAACATTGGATATCACAGAGTCCCCAGGGAAGCCCAGGAGGTGACAGGAACCGGGTCCTTCCTCCTCTGGGCCCTTCTCTGTCTCCCTAACTTCAGGTGGGGGCTGGACAGTGATGGTGCCCACATCGACAGCCCTGTGGGTCACCTTCGTGTCCCCTCAGAGGCTGGAGATCCCTTCAGCAGCTGCTGGACCCCTGTGCCACCTCGGACACTGTCTCCTCTGAGCCTCAGTTTCTCTACTTGTCCAGTGAAGTCTTGTCTTGGGGTTCCCAGGTTTCAGATGTTTGCAGCGTAGGAAAAGAAAAAGAAAATTAAGTCTGGCAGCCGGCGTGGCATTGTCATTTCTCTGTCTTGCCAGGGAAGATATTTAGCTGGCACCTCCTGGCCCCCACTTCCTAGAAACACCTTTGCCTCTGAAAGGACCCCGAGATGCAGCCTTAAAATAAGGATGATCACTGGATAGCCAGGCACGGTAGCAACACTGTAATCCCAGCACCCGAGGAGGCTGAAGCAGGAGGACCCAAAGTCGCTAGCCTGGGCAACTGAGCAAGTTCAGGAGACCTTGTCTCAAAACAGATAAAAGGACAGTGACCCAAGCTCCTTGCTGCCCACTGTGCCCTGGCCAAATGCTGCCTTTGGGGACTCGGGGAAGCCGGGGGTCATCTCACCAGGCCCTCTGTTTCTACTGTTTCATGTCACTTCATGACCCTCAGAAAAAATCCACTTGGGACAAGCCTGGGAAGACCAGCAGGCCTAGTCCTGGAGGGGGTCCCGAGGCTAAGAAGGGTAAGGACTTCTTGGGTTCAGGCCACAGGGCAGTGCAGAGGCCCTGGCCATCCAGCCTCCCTGGCCTGCATCTCTCCATTCTGTTCCATGCAATCAAATGAAGCCAGACGCTGCCTCCCAGAAAGCTTAATGATGGGAAAAACACCGCCACCTGCACCGCTGGCCTCCCACACCAGCCCGGTGCTGAGGACGGAACCCAGGGCCTTGTGCACACGGGGCCACTGAGCTACATCCCGGCCCAACATTTTGTTACAATCAAGGGCTAGGTGTATAGCTCAGCGGCACAGCACCTGCCTGCAAGGCAAGGTCCTGAGTTCAATTCCCGGTACTCCACCACCAAAAAATCAAGTCTCTGTGTTCAGAGGACATGGCACTGAGCTAATACCTCAAGTGCCCTCCTCTCCTCTGTGTCCCTCCTTCTGTACCCTCCTCTGGGCCCCTGTGCCTTCTCCGGGAAGCCCTGTACAGCGCTGCCCTAGAGGGTGTCCAGGCACTGTGTCCCCAGCCCACATGCAGGCAGGTGAGCCTTTCCGTAGTGACAGAAGGGTGGGGTGGGAGTGGGTGCCCATGTCAGAGTGAGTGTGCAGGACTGCGGGCTGCCCTCATCACCAGACTGTCCCTAAAAGGGAGCGGTGGCAGTGCTGGGGAGGGGAGGCCCCGGAGAACACAGCCTTGGGGGATGGGCTGCTCCGCCCTCACCCTCATGGCCCCCCTAGAAGCCACGAAGAGCCCTCTCTGCTGTGCCAGGAGGGCTGCCCAGTGCCAGCCGGTGCTTTCGGGTAGAGGGCTGGGGCCCCAGCACGCTGGGCTTGGCTCTGGCCATGGGCAGGGCCTCACCCAGCAAGGCTGGAGCCACCAGACCTGGTCCTCTGGCCCCCTCTGCTGCAGACATGTGGATGGTGGCCCAGGGCCCATGTCCACTCCAGGAAGGAAATGGATGAGCCCCTTCTATCCCCAGACATCCTGAGCCTCTGATGCGGAGAAAGGGCCTTGAGCCTAGCGACCCCCATTTGTGGGTGGGACATGGAAGGGGACTGGTGACACAGGACATCCCTGGACACTCAGGTTTGACTGGAAGGTGCACCAGGTCTCCAGCCTCCTCGGGTCACCACTTGAAGCCGAAGCTGTGGGGCTCAGGGAGGTGGCAGAGAGGGTGTGGCGCCTAAGTCAGGACCTCCAGGAGTCAAGTCAAGTGTGGCTCGGTGGCAGGACACTTGCTCAGGGTGCACGAGGCCCTGGATTTTATCCCCAACACACAAAGCATAAATGGTGACAAGTCAGGACCTGTAAGGAGCCAGTATCACGTTACAGCCATGCACCACTGAGTTCAATGGTCCCATTCTCCAGATGGGGAAACAGAGGCTTTGCGGGGGGTCAATGACATGCCCAAGTTGCTTGGGAGCCCCTAATCCATCAGAGCAGGGAAGGGGTAAGAAGCAGGGGTCGGGTGGGGTGGCAGGGGGCTGGGATGCCGAGTCTCTGGGAGGAGGCAGGCTCCGGAGCTGTTGATCTCTAAATTATAGCGTTGGCGCACACCGGTTGCTGCGGCAACCGAGTTGTCCTGAAGCGGGAAGTGTATAAACATTGCCACAGATGCACAATTAGATCAGGAAGAAGAATAGCACAGAAAATAGAAACTTCCAGCCTTATGTAATTCTGGGCCAAAATGTCATCAGGAGCCCAGGCCCAGCCCTGGCCCTGGTGGCTCTGAGGGCCGAGGTGGCATGAATGTGTCCTGGAGCCTCGCGGGCAGGGAGGGTGGAGGCAGGGCCTGGCTTCCGTGGGCCAGCTGTGTGCCAGCACCCAGTGGGTGACAGGCCTCCTCCGCTCCAACAGCTGGGACTCTGACAGCCCGGGTCTGGGCGGGAAAGGCAAAGGCAGGCGGGTGGGCGACTGCCTTTATCTCTCTGGTTCTCCCAAGGGAGGGAATTTGTATCCCCATTTTACAGATGAGAAACCTGTGGCCCTGAGAGGTGTACTGGATTCTTACTGGAGGCAGGACAAGACTCTAGGGCTCCGGGGCTGCAAGGAACAATGGGACGGGAGGGTCTGAGACAGGAACTCAGACCCTCATGGGACAGCAGGGCCTATAGCTGGGCGGTGGGCTTCTGTCTATGGTGGAAACAGTTACATCTTGTATGTCTTTGCAGTAGCCCTTGGCTGCCAGTGATTCCCAGGCACATGAAATGCTAGTGCAAGTAAGGACCTGAAAAGCCAAGCATGGTGGTACATACCTGTGATTCCAAAACTCAGGAGGCTGAGACAGGAGCATCTTGAGGTGGAGGCCAGTCTGGGCTATATAAGTGAGACTCTGGGGAAAGCAAATAAAAAGAATGCTTTTTGAATTTTTGTTTAATTTTAATTAAATGTAAAAATCCACGGGTGGGGGCTGGGGATTTAGCTCAGTGGCATAAGCGCCTGCCTTGCAAGCAGGCAGTCATGAGTTCGATCCCGGTACTGATAAAAAGGAAAAAGACAAAAAAAAAAAAAAAAAATCCAGGGGTGGTCAGTGGCTACTGCATGGGACAGCACAAGAGGATGTCCTGCCTCTGAGACACCCCAGTGTGCAGAGGCTGAGCCCAGCAAGGTGAGCAGGGACAGCTCAGGGCCGTGGTGGGGAGGCAGCATCTAGACGGGCGTCAGGGAGCTTCCGGAACAGCAGGTAAAGCAGCTCTCAGGGGCCCTGGTCACGTGGACGCCACCCGCACGGGCTTGAGCCCATTCTTCGGAGCCGCACTGCCTGTCCCAGGTCACCTGCCAGCACAGGGGAGGTCTGGGCTTCCGGTCTCCGCCTTCTCCCTTCCCACACACCCGTGTCCCCTCCCTGCCGCCCAGCGCCTGACCTGTCCGGCTTGTCCTCCACAGGCCCTGTGTCTTCCCAGGTGACCACGCCGGCCTCAGGACATGCACGGGCACAGCCGCAACGGGCAGGCCCACGTGCCCCGGCGCAAACGCCGCAACCGCTTCGTCAAGAAGAACGGCCAGTGCAACGTGTACTTCGCCAACCTGAGCAACAAGTCCCAGCGCTACATGGCGGACATCTTCACCACCTGCGTGGACACGCGCTGGCGCTACATGCTCATGATCTTCTCGGCGGCCTTCCTCGTCTCCTGGCTCTTCTTCGGCCTCCTCTTCTGGTGCATCGCCTTCTTCCACGGTGACCTGGAGGCCAGCGCGGCGGTGCCGGCCCCGGGGGGCCCCGGGGGCAATGGCGGGGCGCCCCCGGCGGCCCCCAAGCCCTGCATCATGCACGTGAACGGCTTCCTGGGCGCCTTCCTCTTCTCCGTGGAGACCCAGACGACCATCGGCTACGGCTTCCGCTGCGTGACAGAGGAGTGCCCGCTGGCCGTCATCGCCGTGGTGGTCCAGTCCATCGTGGGCTGCGTCATCGACTCCTTCATGATCGGCACCATCATGGCCAAGATGGCCCGGCCCAAGAAGCGCGCTCAGACGCTGCTGTTCAGCCACCACGCGGTCATCTCGGTGCGCGACGGCAAGCTCTGTCTCATGTGGCGGGTGGGGAACCTGCGCAAGAGCCACATCGTGGAGGCCCACGTGCGCGCACAGCTCATCAAGCCTTACATGACCCAGGAGGGCGAGTACCTGCCGCTGGACCAGCGGGACCTCAACGTGGGCTATGACATCGGCCTGGACCGCATCTTCCTGGTGTCGCCCATCATCATTGTCCATGAGATCGACGAGGACAGTCCGCTCTACGGCATGGGCAAGGAGGAGCTGGAGTCGGAGGACTTCGAGATCGTGGTCATCCTGGAGGGCATGGTGGAGGCCACGGCCATGACCACCCAGGCACGCAGCTCCTACCTAGCCAGCGAGATCCTGTGGGGCCACCGCTTCGAGCCCGTGGTCTTCGAGGAGAAGAGCCACTACAAGGTGGACTACTCACGCTTCCACAAGACCTACGAGGTGGCCGGCACGCCCTGCTGCTCGGCCCGGGAGCTGCAGGAGAGCAAGATCACCGTGCTGCCCGCCCCGCCACCTCCGCCCAGTGCCTTCTGCTATGAGAACGAGCTGGCCCTCATGAGCCAGGAGGAAGAGGAGATGGAGGAGGAGGCGGCTGCGGCTGCGGTGGCCGCTGGCCTGGGCCTGGAGGCGGGCTCCAAGGAGGAGGCGGGCATCATCCGGATGCTGGAGTTTGGCAGCCACCTGGATCTGGAGCGCATGCAGGCCACCCTCCCGCTGGACAATATCTCCTACCGCAGGGAATCTGCCATCTGACCTCCAGGCCCCTGTCCACCTCGCCTCCTGCTGCTGTCCGAGCCCCTGCTGGGGCAGGAAGCCAGGATGCCTCTCCCACACTCAGGACAGAGCTGAGTTAGCTCCATGGACCTCCTGGAGGAAGGTGGGGATGTCCAAGACTGGGGGACACTTCCTGCCGACTGCAGAGCCCAGGCCTGGGGAAGGCCCAGGGACTCACTCGGTCAAAGCTCCAGCCCCTACCCGCCAGTGGCTGTGGCCCCCGCACCTTCTACCCTTTCCCCACTGACCTTTCAAGGCCATGCCCGCCCCATGCCCTCCGAACTTGGGGAAGATGGCTGGACTGCTGGGGAGTGGGCATCTTGGGGTTCCGGGAGGGCAGAGGGTGGGCCCGGGAGGGGGAGGGGCGCGTTTCTCTTGCATGACTACAGCCTAGTGCCCTCACGACTTTCTTTTGTAAATATCTACAAACGGAGTGAGCTAGAGACGCCAGATCCACCTCTGCCAGTATTACCTGCAGGACAAGGGGATGTCGTCCCTCTCTGCCCCCCACCGTCATGCCCAGCCCCTTCCCCTGCCCAGCTGGCTGTCCCCAGAGCCCCTTCAAAGCCAAAGTGTGGCCCCCTGGATGGTGTCCGGTTTGGGTGCAGATGCGGAACCCCGAGAGGCAGGCTGAGGACCTGGCCCCCTCCTCCCTGCGGTCCTCCGGGTCCCGTGCCCAGCTCAGACTGCTAATGGAGTTTGTAATGATCTATTTTTAATAAAGTATATGGTCCGATAGGCCTGAGCTGGCTGAGGGGGAGACGGAGTGCGAGTGCACATGTGTGTCTGTGTGTGTCCCTCTCTAAGACTCTAGACCTTTGGGGGCATCTCAGCACCTGCCACTGTCCTCCCAGAGTCCACGGAGGGGTCCCGAGTGGGCAACAAAGAACCCAGGTCCGAGGCGAAGCTCTGGGGAAGTGGAATGGGATCCCTGACTTGCACACTTACACTCACACCCACACAGACACGCATGCACACACGCACACGTGTGATGAGCCAGGCTGCAGGACTCAGTGCCAGGAAGGGTTCCAGGAACCAGTGGGAAGCTGCCACACTGTGGGGGCCCCCTGAAAATTCAGGTACCCATGAGTCACTCTCCCTGGGCTCCCAGCCCAGCTTCTCCTGTTTGCACTCCAACAGCCGTACCCCGTGCCAGGCCAGCCGGAGTAAAATCCAAGGCGACCTCGCCCACACACCGCCGGGGCCTGGAGGTGAAGCAGAAGCCACCAGGTCTCAGGGGCCTGGACTTGAACTTGTATAATGTCATTTCCAGGGTGTCCCACTGGGCCTTCAGGTCACCCAGCCAACCGAGGTGCACAGGGAAATGAGACTCCACCTCCTGAGAGGGAAGTCAAGCTGCTGTTGCAAGGGGCCCGCACAGGAGGAAGGAAGGGTGGCCACGCCAGGCGACCTATTTCAGGTCCCTCTTGAGCCTTCAGCTGCCTTCACCAGCTGCGTGCACAGCGCTCGGATTGCAGGAAGGCAGGAGGCATCCTCCCCGGGCCGGGGGAATCTTCCATGCCAAGGCGCCAGCTTCCCTGGGATATGCAGGGAACCGGCCACCAGGCTCGCCCACTGTGAAGTGCTGTGGGCAGCCTTGGGAATGGCCACCTCCCACTAGTCCCGGCAGTGAGCTGCTGTAGAGGACACCGCTGGGCATCCGGGTGCTTAACAGTTTAACAAGGGAGCCCAAGGCCTCCTTCCGTGGGGGAGAGAGGCGCCCTGGGATCCAGGATGGAACCTGTCACAGCCTTCAGTTCAGCTTTCTTCCAGCTCTGAGAGCCCCATCTCCTCCTCTCCTGCCTGCTTCGGTCCCCAGTTGCCCTGGGCAACCAGGAGTGACCAGGGACTCATCCCACAGGATACACAGTTGACACACACACTCCCGGGGAGAGGCCAGGCCACAGGACGGAGAGGGTCACACAGAGGGCTGGCGCTAGGAGGAGCAGCCAGGGACACCTGAGATCCCCCTCCCAAACGTCTTGGGTCACCAGTTTGCCTCTTGCTTGGACTCTCGGGGTAACTGCTGCTCTAAGGCGGCCTGCCTCTCTGGTCACAGACAAGTGACCTCCAAAGCCAGGATTTTCTGGCTGGAGTGGCAAAGGGGAGAGACAGTGTGGGATGGGGTGGCGGTGCCAGTGACTGAGAGCGAGAGGGACAGGGAGGCTGCAGGAGGCTCCAGGTGCAGGAGGCCTGGGCCTCTGCAAACCTGCGCTGGCTCCTGCTCCCCAGGGCTCAGCTCTGCTCCATGCTGACTCACCTTCCTCTCCCACCTGCTCTCGTCACAGTCACGGCCTCCCACCTGCCTCCCGCTTGCTCCTGCAGCTCCCGCACCCTCCCTGCAAGCCAGCTCCTGGCTGCCGATGGCTGCCTCCCTCCGGGGGTGGCAGGAGCTCAGGTCCCCTGGCTCCTGACATGCACATGGGTGCACAGACTTTGCAGGGCCTGGAGGTGCCGCCCTGCTCCTCCTCCCCAGCCTCACTGCAGTTCCCTGCAGAGGTGGGAAAGGAGGACCCCACTCTACCTGCCCCATCAGGCCTCCCCCTGCAGCCACAACCCCAGGTAGGCGGCTCCTGAAGGATCAGGAGAAGGAAGGGAGGGGCCCAAAGCCTCCCCTCTGCACCTGGGACCCGGCCTGGCCGTCTGAAGCCCCATCTGGGTACAGTCATCCCAGATTCGCCCCGCACGCTCCCAGTGGTCCTCCATTGTCCTTCTCCTCCTGGCACAGGACCAGCTGCGGACTTAGAGGAGTGCATGGCTGGATGGAAACGCAGGTTCCTTGTCCAAAAACTCAGGAAGATGCTAAAAATCAGCAAAGGTACTAAAATAGAAAACGTTTCCCTTACTTACAATTTCCTCCTCTGCTCGTGCACAGGGGTGGTATCGCTGAAGTTCACTGGCAGAACACAAGTTCAAAGATGAAACTAAGAAGTTCAGCTGGGTGTAGCGGTGCATGCCTGTAATTCCCGCACTCAGGAGGCTGAGGCAGGAGGATCGCTGCAAATTCGAAACTACTCTGGGCTACAAAGTGAGCTCAAGGCCAGCCTGAACCGCATAGCAAGACCCTGTCTGAAAGCAAAAAAAAAAAAAAAAAAAAAAAAAAGGCCAGGAGTTTAGCTCAGCGACATAAATGCATGCTTGGCAAACATGAGGTCATGAGTTCAATCCCTGGCACAAAAAAAAAAAAAAAAAGAAAAGAAAAGAAAAAAGAAAAAGAAAAACACCCCAAAACCAAAAAACCTAAAACATTCAAATCAGCTAGGTGTGGACATGCACACCTAGAATCCCAGCTCCTCAGGGCCGAGGCAGGAGGATGCCGTCAGGGGAACCTAGAGAGATGGCTAGGACTGTGCTCCTCCTGTCTTTCAGAAGATGCCAGGAGGTCTTGGGGACAGGGTGGGGCAGGACAAACAGGCACTTGGCAAAATCAGCTGGATCCCTCCTTGCCTGTTCCCCTGAACACCTGCAGTCCCAGGCCACCCTCTGGCCTGGGTCCCAGTGGGCTCTGGACGTGAGCCCCATCCCCTTGGGTCTGCACTCTGCCCGGAAGTGCCCCTTGGGGGTCCCAAAGAGGTTCTTATTCACCCCACGGGGGTGAATCCCGTGTCACAGGGGTGACAGCAGCCAGGGCTCCCCATCACCGTCGCCATGGCTGTCCACTACGCTGCAGGTGCCATGGCAACAGGACAGGTAGGCCAGGCCCCAGTGGGAGGGAGGCAGTCGGCAGCTTTCTCCCCGTGAGGGAAGCCGAGGGGACCACATAGGCACCCCGGGAGCAGCTGCAGAGCCTTCTCCAGAGCCAGGCCTCTGGCCCCTGGTGTCCTCGCCAGGTCCCCTCCTGCCCTGGCCCCAGCCGAGTCCTGAGGCTCCCTGCCAAGCAGAGGGAGGTCAGCTCCTGCCCCTCGCCCTGCCCCAGGCCCGTCCTTCCCGTTCCTCCCTCTGCTCCATGCCTGCAGAGGGAAGAGATGCAGGGCGTCTGCGGGTGGGGCTGGGCCCAGAGTCTGTGGGAATTCGGGATCCTCCTGATGCCTGGCCAGAACTGGAGCAGGAGGCCACTAAGAAGGAAGCCAGGGACACACACACACACATACACACACACCCCTGGGGTGTGGAAGGGGCCAGGCCCGGGCTGGCTCTGTGACCTGACCCTGTCCCCTCTTCTCTGGGAGATGAGGGTGTGACTGGTGCCCTGCACAGTGGACACAGGCAGCAAATCTGACCTCCCTGGGACCCCACCCCACTGCACCCCGTCCTGGGTCTCTCAGTGGTGTGGAAGGGTTACCCTCCATCCTTCACTGGTGACAATGAAATGCCTGCACCCTCCAGCTACAGAGCTCCTGGGTCTTTTGTTTTTGTTTTTGGTCTTTGTTCAGTTGTCCAGGCTGGCCTGGAACTCACGATGCTCCTGCCTCAGCCTCCTGTGGGCTGGATTCCAGGCATGTGCCGCCTACTGGACTCCGACACTTTGATTTCTCCTCAGGATCTTCAAGCCTAACCACAGCAGAGTCTGGTGATAGGAGAGGGAGGCTAGGGAGCGGGTGCAGGGGGCACTGAGGGGCCAGGCTGTCCTGGGCAGCTGGCCAGATAAGCAGGCCAGCTGCTCATGCTGTCACATGAGGATCGCAAGGCCTTTCCTGCAGGCCAGGGAACAGAGGGCTGAGTGACGGAAGTGGAGTGCATGGGGGCCTGGAGCGGGCAGGGCAGAAGCAGCAGCCTGCATGTGGCCAGGTCTCCTGGACACCTTCGCCCCTGTCCAGGCCTCGGAACCCCAAAGGATCTGGAGGAGCCAGCAGGAACAGGAGGGGCGGCTTCCGGGCTCAGGAGTCAGGTGGTCCCGGAAGTGCCAGGCCAGCCTTGGGGGCACTCAGGGGACATTAGTGCCCAGAGAGCAGAAGGGGCAGAGGGGCTCCACTTTCTGGGGCCCGGACAGGAGTAGGGATCTGGATGTCCCCAGCCCCCAAAGACTTGTGTGTGAGAGGCCCAGGCGCCGCCTGTGGCACCGGTGGGAGACTGCAGTCTTCAGGAGCTGGGGACCAACAGGAAGGTAGTGACCCCACACCCTGAGTGTCCCAGGCCCTGCCACAGTAGTGGCTTCAACTGCATTAGCTGGGGTGTCCCCTCCTGCTGCAACGGTCAGCACGACCCTATTCACCCCTCCTCAGGGAGGCCCACCCCAGAGGGGTGGCTTCTAAGACTTCCCTGGCCTCCACTGGACCCTGGGGGCCCAGGGTCACCATGGTCCTGGGGCCTTGGTACCACAGCGCCACCCCGTGGCCACCTTGGGGGCTGCTGGCTGCCCATTTTACAGACACACAGACAGAGGCTCTGAGGCCAAAACTCCCACCCTGCTCCATACTAAGAATTGAACTCAGCTGCTGAGCTACCTCCCCAGACCTTACTTATTTATTTTTATTTTGAGACTGGGTCTCCCTAAATTGATCAGTTATCCAGGAGAAGCTTGGACTTGCCATCCTCCTGCCTCAGCCTCCCAGAGTGCTGTGATCACAGGTGTGCCGCATCTTGCCGGACTGTGAAAGAGCTTTCCAGGCCTCTCCATGTTGGGATGGAGTTGGGAGCTGGGATTACAACCTGCCTGGGCCTTTGTCCTGTGTGTTGTTTGGGACACAGCCCTGTTTTGTCCTTTTTTGTATCATTCCTACAAAAGGTAAATTGACACAGAAGGCTGATTTCTGCAGCTCACGTGTTCCTACAAAACATTGCTGGACTGGGCTTACCTGGGCCGCCCACATCCTGATGGGGATGTGGCCAAAACCTGGGATTTGGACACTCTTCTGGCCAGGCGTGGTGACACACACCTGTAATCCCAGCACTTAGGAGGCTGAGGCAGGATAACTGCTATGAGTTCAAGGCCAGCCCGCATCATATAGTGAGAATATGTCTCAAAAAAAAAAAAAAAAAAAGCTGGCTGATAGATGTCCAGGGGTCTTCTTTTTTTTCTTCTCTCTTTTTTTTTTTTTGAAACAGAGACCTACTATGTAGCCTAGGTTGGCCTTGAACCCACAGTGAGCCTCCTGCTTCAGCCTCCTGAGTGCTGAGATTACAGGTATGCACCACCACACCTGGCTGAGAGGTTCATTTTATACTATTCCATACTTTTGAGTGTGCTTATAAGTTTCTGTAATAAAAATACTTCTTCAAAATGTATATGCCTATGGCTGCATATTTGTTCGACAAAACACTGGGTTTCCTTTTGGCCTTTTCATATCTGTGTACACCCTATCTTGATCCTGTCTCTTCCTCCCTCTCCCCACACCCCTAAGACAAATATTTTTGAAACAAGAAACTGAGTCACCTCTTACTGAAGCCAACTGATAATCTGGAAGTGATTTGACTCAGACACACTGAGGGGGAGGCAACCAACTGTCCTTCTTGGTCTGGAAACAGATCAAAATCAAAAGATTTGTCATGATATTAATGTCCAACAAACTAGGCTGCAAGGCAAAAGCGTTCTTAGCAACAAAGATGGAGTGCCGGGTTCCGGGAAGACAGAAAGCAATTCCAAACTCGTACACACCTAATAACATCGCCCCGAAATACATAAAGCAAGACAAGGAGAGGAGAACAAGTCCGCTGACACACTCAAGGGCTTCATCACAACCCTCCAGGGCTGACACACTCCAAGGATATGGACGATGTAAACAAACAGGTTCTCGACGCCATTAGTAATCCGGGAAATGCAAATCAGGGCTGTACTGAGGTGGGGATTCTCCTCCCACCAGTTTGGCGGGGATTCCGCACTGTGCCGGATTTGGCGAGCATGTGGATCGGCAGGGGCTCTCATCCATTTCGGGTGGGAGTGCGGACTGGTTCCGGCTCCTCAGAAAATGAAGTCAGATGTGTTGCATGCATGATAATTTAGCAATTCGCATCCTCAAGTTATTATGACCCCACTAGGCAGGAGGCTGAGGCAAGAGAACCCCCCTAAATAGTACGCAGCACTACGTGGAGTTCAGGCCATACTGAACTACACAGTGAGACCCACGAAGGAATGAATGAATAAATAAATAAATAATGTTAGGTCTTTTGTTTAAAAGGTACATTAGTAAATTTGTGCATATCATATCTGTGTCTAAATCCGTAAAGATCTGGAAGGAAATTGTTCCCAGGGCTGTTCCTAAACAGAGTTATTGGGAGAACAGGGTAAAAAAGAAAAAACTCGTATTTTTTCAAATACTTTAGATTGCTGGATTTCTGTGTGTGTGTGTGTGTGTGTGTGTGTGTGTGTGTGTGTGTGAGTGTGTGTGTAAAATGTGTGTGCACTGGGGGTAGAACCCAGGCGTGCTCTATCACTGAGCTACACTCTCAGCCCTATTCATATTTATGTGTTCTGGGTTTATTTGAGACAGGGTCTTGCTCTGTAGTCCAGGGTGGCTTTGACCTTGCAGTGATCCTCCTGCCTCAGCCTCCAAATGCTGGGATTACAAGCATGTGCCACCATGCCTGGCTTATTATTTTATTTTGACACAGGATCTTGCTAAATTGCCACGGCTGGCCTTGAACTTGTAACCCTCATTCTTTAACCTCCTGAGTAGCTGGGGATGGAGGCATGTTCCACCACACCTGGCTGGACTGTTTTTCTATAAGTGTATCTGACTTGGGTAATTTTAAAGACCTAATTAAAGCAAGCGAAGCAAAACAAAACCCAAATAGCACTGGCTTGAAATGAATGGAAATGGCAGAGATATTTTAAGAGCAGACAGCAGGCCAGAAGGGGGGCCACTTGGGGAACCGGGTGACCTCCCTGAAGCTGGCTCTGGGGTGAAGTCTGAGGGGTCTCGGGGTACCCAGCAGGATGAGATAGGCAGGCCTGGTGCACAGGAAGAAGGAGTCTCAGGGGTTTGTGGCTGTGGAGCCCAGGCAAAGGGACCAGAATTTGCCTGAAGCTAGGAAGTGGGCAGGAGGGGTCCGCTAGGACCACCCAGATCTGGGGCTCCCAGGGTGGGGTTGGGGGAGCTTGGCTGAGGATTCTGCAAAAGAAAGGCCAAGAACCAGTGCAGACTTTATATAGAGAACTAAAGGAGTCATGCAAATATATGCAAAAATCATGCAAATGATCCTGGATGGTTGGCCAGCTGGTAATTTTGTTCCCCAAGTGTGGTCCAGGGCCACCTGCGTGTGACAGTCACCTGGGAGCTCATCCTGGTTCCTGCCGCCCCCAGACCTGCTGTTTCCACCGGTAGGCTCCTGTTGAGAGCCGCCCAGGTGACTATTTACTTCCACGTTCGTTCACTGGACACGCACGTGGGCACGCGTGATAATTATAGCGCATCAGAATCCACACACTTCAGAACGCGAGTATAAACAGGCAGACAGGAAGTGAGTCGCCCTGCTCCGCAGCCTCCAGCCCACGTGGAGGTTCTGGGTCCTGCGCCCCTGCCAGAAGTCCCCTGTCCATCCCAGGACTCTAGCTCTGATCTTGCAGACCCCACCATCTTAGTCACAGGTGATGTCCTCAGGTGCCCAAGCTGTCACTTCTTGTTTTTATTCTCTCACTCAGACTTTACTAGGAGCCTGCTGAACGCCAGGACTGTGCCAGGCACAAGGAATGCTGACCTGTCCCCTACCAGCTATGCATTTGCAAAGGGCAGTGCTATTTTCTGGTTAGAGCTGCGCTGGCCAACTCGGTGAGACGCCCCTGTCTCCCTGCCCCTCTATTTCCCGATCTATGTTTGGTGGGGGCTGCTACGCAGGGGCACAGTGCTGTGACCTGAAGTCTCACCCAAGAATGGGGGCTGAGTAGGAATTTCCTTGGTAAATGCTGGTCACTGGCCAGGCTGGTGGCACAAACCAGTACTCAGTGCAAAGGCACTGGGTTCAACCCTCATTAAAGAAATAGGTAAATACCTGTTTCCTTCATCCTTGGATTAACTAACCAGGCACTCGCCTCAAATCTTGCACGTCCATGCTTTGAAAGCAGATTTGAGCCTCTCCAACCCACAGGCGGGAATGCGCTCTGTGGTAGCACAGCTGCCTGGCATGCACGAGGCCTGGGTTCAAGACCCAGCTCGCAAGAAAATACAGCCCGGGGTGGTGGCGCCCACCTGTAATCTCAGCACTGGGGAGGCTGAGGCAAGAAGATCCCTGGGAATTTGAGGCCTGAACTGGCCTTGGAAGACCCTGTCAATAATAATAGTAATAATTATACAAACGGCATAGGAATGAATCCTCACACCGCTCATGCAGGGCACTGAGGGTGAGCGCCAATTTCCTACGGAGAAGAGTGAGGCGGAGGCGAGGGACCCTGCATGCGACCCACGGTTACGGGGCGCCTGGGTCCCTTCCGTTAGCACACGGCGATCGCCCTGGCCCAGGTCCCCAAGGCAGGGCACTCCCGCCTCTGAGGAGCACCTGTCGGAAGTGAGCCGGGCCCCACCCTTGCAGGTGTGCGAGCTCGCCCCCGGCTGGGGGGTGAGCACTCTGCAGCGCACTTGTCCCTGCACCCTGCAGTGCCCGCGGTGACCACACGGGGGCAGCAGGCGAGCGTGCCCGAGGGCCGCGGTCCGCACCCCCAGGCTCAGTTTCTCCATCTGTCACATGGATTAAGCTGCCTGCAAGGTGCCTCTTTCACCTTGTCAGGGAGAGGAGCGGGGCCCCCAAGGCAGATGAAGACGTTGAGGGTCAGAGGGCCAGAGACAGGCCTGGGACTCGAACCTGCCTCTCTCAGGCTGTCTACACTGCTGGGCCTCTTTACCATGCCCCAAGGGAGGCTTGCTGAGTCCAGCTCTGGCCTGGCCCCAGCCTGCACTGCTTACCCTCTGGGGTGCTCCTGCCAGGACCAGGCACACCACTCATGAGGAGGAGCAGTCATGGTCTCTCATGGGCTCCTTCCCTCCCAGAGGGTGGTGGAGAGAGTGGGTTCTGTGCCTCAGTTTCCCAAGCCTTCCCTCCAACAGCACAAAAAACAATAGGTCAAGCATGCAGTTCACATCTGTAATCCCAGTGTTTGGGAGGTTGAGGCAGGAGGATCATCATGAGTTCAAGTCCACCCTGGAATATAGAGCAAGGCCCTGGCTCAAAAATTAAAATAAATAAATAAAATTAAAAAAAAAAAACACAATACAAGAGGGCCCCTGCAGCCCACCTGAAGAGAGATTGCAGGGCTAGTCTTGGGGACGACATGGGGCCTGCGCTTGTAGCCTGTGCAAGACTGAGGCTGAGAAGCCACCCAGTTACCGGAACCTGGGGTCACCTGGGCTGGGAGCTGGGGGCCTCCCAGCCAGCCTTCCAGGAGCCCAGGTTTGGAGAAGAAAGAGGGAGTCAGACTAGATTTGGTGGTGCACATCTGTAATCCCAGCACTGGGGAGGCTGAGGCAGGAGGATTGCCTCAAGTTCCAGGCCAGCCTGGGCTACATGGTGAGTTCAGAGCCAGGTTGTACTACGTAGCAAGATCTTGTCTCCGAAGAAGGAGGAGGAGGAAGACAGAGAGGAAAGAGTGAGACAGGGTCACCAGGGCTGGAGAAGACCATCAAGGGCTGTAGAGGGCCAGAGGACAGGAGCCAGGGCACCACAATGAGCAGCTCACTCCTCGCCTACCACCTTGGCAGAGGTGGGCAGACCTGATCCTGGCCTCTGGGCAGATACAGGCATGAGGCAGAGGGCCAGAGATTCCTCCTGCCCTATATCACCACCCCATCCATCATCATCATCATCACCAAGGGCTTTGGAGAAATCCCAGGAATTTCCTGCTCTGGCCCTGCTCCCTTTGGCCCTGTGCACTCGAGGCGTGGGCCGGGAGAAGCCAGCGTGGCAGCCCGCACCAGGCTGGGCTCTGGGCGAGGGTGGCAGTGGGTGAGGCCAGCGCTGTTCACGACCTGACTCTCAGAGGCACCGCCAAAAGCCACAGGCTGTCTGTGGCTCCACGTATGTGTGACATCGCCGGTGGCCAAAGTCACTGCACAGAACAGAATGGCGGTTGCTGGGATGGGCTAGGGTGTTAGTGGATTTTAGTTTCGGTTTTTCTCCAGCCTTTTTTAATTTTGAGACAGGGCCACTAAGTTATGCAGGCTGAAGCAGGAGGCTTGCCATGAGTTCTAGGTCACAGTGAATTCAAGGTCAGCCTAGCACATATAATGAGGCACTGTCTTGAAGAGCAAAAAATAAAAATTAAAACAAAAACAAAAATATCAAAAAAAAAAATAGATCTGCAGGTCCTGCCAAGCACCAGCTTGGGTCAGGAGCTCTGGGTTCCTACCCTGCCCCTGGCTACGTGCCAGGGTAAATGTTTCCCCTCCTTGAGCTTCAGTGACAACCTTCAAGGAACCGCTGCCTCTGGGGCTGCCATCCCTGGGATGAGCTCAGGCAGGGCGCAGCACAGGTGGGGCAGGGCTCAGGCAGGTGACAGGGCCAGGTCACTGCCTCCTGGCAGAGTGCTGGGACAGCCTCACTCACCGCCCCCACAAGCGCCCCGCCTGCCACATGCCAGGAAGGGACTAGGGCTCTGTCACTCCACTTCTCAGCACCCAGGGTTTCAAGGAATTCCTTCTCCAGAGGGTGCCCCCGCAGGGCCAATCGGTGAGTTGGACAGGAAGAGCTCGGCCCCAATGGACTGTGTGTCCCAAAGGGCTGAGTCCCCGTTACTTCCTACTCCCTGTAGGGCGCCCCTCCCCTCCCGGGGTTGGGGGATGCTCTGCCCTGTCCAGTGCCAGGGGCCTCCCTCTTGCTGTGCACCATCTGGGTGACCTTGACCCTCAGTAAAGAGCAAAGAGGACCCCAGCCTTGAACAGACGCTCCGAGGACCCGGAGGAAGCTGGTGTCACAGGCCCCAGCAGAAGCCAGGTCAGTCCAGCCGGATTTACTCCCAGCCTGGCCGGCACCCCTGCTGGGGCCCCAGGCCTCTGCCGGCACTGGCCTTGGGTGACCCCGTCCCCAAAGATCTGGGAGCCTCACACAGCCGCTAACTTTGCTCCAGAGCTGGCTCAAAGTGTTCTCTCCAATGCAGACAGGGAAAGTGGGTCCCTAACCGCGGCCACCGTCCTGTGACTGCTCTTTCAATCAGCTCAGCTTTTCTCTCCCTCTTAATAAAGCCTAACTTAGGCGAACAATGGCCCCTTTGGGCCAGCAACCGAGAGTTTGGAGCCGAGAAGGCGGCACCAGCGAGATGAGAAATTGGCCGCTCGTGCGGGCTGGGGGTGACCAGGTGGTGCCAGAGCCCCTGCCAGGCAGTGGATGGGAGTGAAGTACTGGTGCCCAGGATGCCATCCTCTCCTGAGCCTCAGTTTCCTCATCTGAAAAATGGGAGACAGCTATGAGAGTTCATCCAAGAAAGCAACTCCTACAGGCTACCAGCAGGCCCCACCCTTGCCCTTTGCCCCCTCCACCACCACGCCTGGCATTGTTTTCTCTCTGTCTCTCTCTGTCTCTCTCTCATCAGTGTCTCACTGTGTAATCCAGGCTGGCCTTCAACACACAAGGTCTCCTCCTGCCTCAGCCTCCCGAATGCTGCCTCCTCTCCAGAGGCCTCCATCGCTCCCAGACCCTCCGCTCTTTCTGCTCTTTTGCTGACACAGGTGACAGTGCCCAGCTGCTTCCCGCCAGCTCTGAGGATTCTGCCACCTGAGAGCTCAGCGGGGACAGGGCAGGAGGGCTGCAGCCATGCAGGGGTTGCGAGTGGGGACAGCTCCTGGTCACAGGTGTCAAGTGCTTGTGGCTCCCAGGGGTTAAGTCAGGGCTTCCCGGTTACAAGGCGAGCAGAACGGAGTCCTGGTCCGTGTCACGAGGCCACACCCGGTGACACTGCGCACATGCGCTGGGAGCCCCGTGTGGCAGGGGCGGGGGCCTCGCCCACAACTACTTGGACCCATGTGGCTTGGTCGTGTGGGTCACAGAAAACAGCAAAAAGGGGACCCTGGGGGGTGCAGCTCCCAGCGGGGTGAGACATGAGGGGCAGAAACCCTGAGCCCCACCCGGGCTTTTTGGCTCAAATCATAGCAAACTCCCCTGGACTGCGGTCCTTCTCCCGTGGCGCAGCGCATTCCCACTGGGGTCACCACCCCTGTTGCTGTCCACTAGGAGGACGCTCTGCTCTCCATGGCCTTTGGCACAGATCGCACCCTCTTGTGGGCAGAATTTTGAGATTTTGGGTCCAAAGAAATGTGCTGTTGTCACTGTGACAGACGTAGCCTGATCCCCCTGGGAACTGCGCAGCTTCAGCACTGAGGAAATATTCAAAGAGCTGGACCCGGTGTCCTGCACCTGTGATCCTGGTATCCTGGGAGGCTGAGGCAGGAGGATTGCAAATTTGAGTCCAGCTTGAGCAACTTAACGACTTACTGTCTCAAAATCAATTTAAAAAAATTAATAGGGGGGGGGAGGAGGACGGGCCAGGAATGAAGCTGGATGAGGTGACACACACCTGTGATCCCCGCACTCAGGAGGCTGAGGCAGGAGGGCCATTGTGAGTTCAAGGTCAGCCTGGGCTACATGGTGAGTTCAAGACCCTGGAGCAGCGGCCTTCAGAATCCTCTTCCAATGTGCTATGCACCTCCCTCTGTAATGGGGTATGTGCATCCTAAAATGTTAAAGCCTGTTGCTTCTTCTCCTGCCTGCCACAGCCCAATCACACCTCTGACCTAACCCACATGGTGGCCTCACCCCCCTGCCTGTTCTCCCAGGGTGAACTCCTACACATACATGGAGGCCTAGCACAGTGCTGCCTCCTCCGGGGAGACCTCCATTACTCCCATGTCCTCTGAGGGCTCTGGGTGCCTTGTCTCTGTCCATATTTACTAAAGGAAGAGTTTTGTCTTCCTGTTTTCCTGTCCCAAAGAACTTCCTGCTTTCAATCACCGAATAAATGACTTGTGAAAGTCCCAGGTCCCCACATTTGGCTTTTTGCTTTATCTGAGACAGGGTCTCACTGTGTAGTCCAGGCTGTCTCAACCTTGAACTCACTATTAGCTCAGGCTGGCCTCAAACTCAAGCAATCCTGCTGCCTCAGCTTCAGGTCTCTTAATATTGGGACTCAGTTTCTTCATTTGCAAACCATGATCAAATGGATAAAAAAGATGTGTTAGTTTTATACAATGGAGTACTACTCAGCCATAAAGAAGGATAAACTGGAGACTTTTGTAGGTAAATGGATGCAACTTGAGGCCATACTCACAAGTGAAATAAATAAGGCCCACGTGTGTAAATTATATTGTCTCACTAGTGTGAGAAGCTGAAAGAAACAACATATGTATATGTGTATATAAAAAAGATAGTTAAGATGGTCATATTACTTATTTCTCTGAGGTCACTGAAGAGAAAGATTTGTGCTGGTAGTGTCCAGGCAATTGAAGGCAGATGTCTTGTGCTCTGGGTGAATAATGCGCGTTGTATATTATATACCCTACTTAACATGTTTTGAAATTTTGTTTTAGTTTTTTTCTTCCTTTTTTCTCCTTGAAATAAAATGGATTAGGGAAAGAAAAGAAAAGAATGATCATATGCCAGGCCAGTGGTGCATGCCTGCAATCCCAGTACTCTGGGAGGCTGAGGCAGGAGGGTCATAAGTTCCAGCCAGACCCGGGTAACTGAGTGATTTAGCAGGCTCTATGTTCAAATTTAAAAGAAAAACTAGAAAGGACTGGAGCTGTGGTTCAGTGAAAAGGGCCTGGATTCAATCCCCAGTGACACACACACACACACACACACACACACACACACACACACAAAACCATAAAAAGACATAAGGCACTGTAGAAACAAATTAGGGGGAACTATTTTTTCTTTCTTTTTTTCTTTTTGGAGACAGTGTCTCACTATGTAGGTCAGGCTGGTCTCCAATTTTCAATCCTCCTGCTATAGTCTGCTGAATTCCGGGATTACAGGCATATGCTGTGCTGCCCAGCTTGCTGTCTTTAAGAGACAGAGTCTCAATATGCTGCTTACGCTGCCTTCCAATTTGTGGGCTCAGGCAATCCTCCTGCCTCAGCCTCCCCAGGAGCTGAAACATTTTCAGACACGCGACATCATAACCAGCAAATTAGGGAGATTAAACACGGATTGAGATTAAACAATCTAAGGGGAGAAACAGGGGGCCTGGGTTGGACCTGCTGGCGCACACTCGGGGAGGCTAAGGCAGGAGGGTCGCAGTGTCAAGGTCAAGCTGGAGGATTTAATGATTTAGCAAGACCCTGTCTCAGATTAAGAAATGGAAAAGAGCTGGAGGTAAAAGCCCAGGGTTCCCTTCCCAGTCCCACAAGTGAACAAAGAAATACAGGCCTTTCACGGGAGCCAACTGAGCCCATTAGGTGTTGAAAGCAGGAAAGAGGAAAACACAAAAACCCTCGCAGCGCTGCCCCCAGAAGGGCTCAGGGCAGCTGGGCCAGGCTCTCCCACGCAGACTGTGTGCTCTGGCCTCAGGCACAGCCGTAATGCTACCTATTTACACCCTGCCTGATTCTCTTCATATTATAACCGATTTCCACATCTCGTAAGCTGTTTGTGAACATTTTTTTAGTGCTTGCAAAATATTCCATTGTATGTTTGTGCTATGCACCCATTCCTGTGTGTTAGACACTCAGATTTGGTACAATTTTCAGCTTTTTTTCCCCTTCATTTCTTTTCTTTTTATGATCCTGGAGAATGAGCCAACGAACTACATTCTCAGCCCTCTTTAAAATATTTATTTTGTGGTACTGGGGATGGAGCCCAGGGCCACATACATGCCAGACAACTCCTCTACCCCTAAACTATATTCTCAGCCCTTTTAAAATTGTTTATTCTTTCTTTATGTTGGTTTTTTAAGACAGGGTCTCATTGCATAGTTTAGGCTGGCCTTGAACCCACTAGGTAGCTCAGGTTGGCAGTGATCTTCCTGCCTCAGCCTCATGCATGTGTCATCCTGCCCAGTTTACATTTTACTTTGAGATAAGGTCTTGCTAAGTGGCCTCAGACTAGCGATCCTACCTCAGACTCCTGACAGCTGGGACTCCACGTGTGCAGGATTATGAAGACCTCCACAGTGAACACAGCTGTACTCTAGGTGGCTTCCTCAGGACAGGTTTCTAGAAGCCGAATTGCCAGTCCAAGGCAAAAACAAAACAAAAATCATATATTTTGAGTGGCTAGAATCCTTCCAAAGACGTAGCCCTTCTTTTTTTTTTAACCCCTGCCACCATCAAAAGGCTGGGCTTTTCAACAAAAAAATGTGCAAATGCAATCTCAGGTACCAGGAAGAAGATGGGGTAGCCAGGAGGCTGGCAGATGCAGGAAGAGCCCAAGTTTGAGCCCAGCCAAGGCAATTTAGCAAGACCCTGTCAAGGAAAAAATAAATTAAGGCTGGGAATTTAGCTCAACAGTTTAAGCACCTGCCTGGCAAGCTCAAGGTCCTAAGTTGGATTTCCAGTCCAAATATAACAAAAAAAAAAAAAAAAAAACTGACTGCGGTGGTGCACATTTGCAATCCCAGCACTCAGGAGGCCGAGGTAGGAGGATCACCCTGAGTTCGAGGCCAGCTGGGACTACATAGTGCGACCGTGTCACAAAACAAAGAAAGAAACGGTTATAAAGGGTCAGGGGCGCAGGGAGAGGGTACAAAGGGGAGGGCCCACTCTGGAATCTGGTCCCCTCTACGGTCCCCCACCCAAGGTTAACTCCTGACCCCAGGGGATTGAACCTGAGGTCTGGGGACCGGCTCTTCCGGATCATCTGAGGGTGGAATGGGGAATCCGGGTCTGTCTGGGATTCACGATCTGGAAGGGCAGATGGGGTCCATCCCACGCGTGGCGTGCGCTTCGCGAGAGCCGTCCCCGCATCTCACCCCGCAAGCACGAGAAACACGAATCCGCCAGCCCGGAGGCAGGGGCGGGGCGGGGCGAGGGGCGGGGCCTGGCGGCGGTGACGTCACGGCCCCGCCCCCTCGGCCGGCCGGGTCCCAAGCGCCGCCACTCGGCTGCCGAGTCCTTACCTGGAGCGACAGGTGCGCGCGTCTGCGTCTCGGAGGCGACCTCCCTCCCGGTGCCAGGTGAGCGCAGGCAGCTGCGCGGGGAGCACAGCGGTCGGGGAGGCCTGGCCCCGTCGGCGGAGAGGGCTCTGGGCTAAGGGACCGGTGAAAGGGCCGAGCTGGCATCGTGGAGGGACTTTGTTTCTGGTTGTGGTTGCCGAGTGCTGAAAACTTCTGTCTTTGGGAGGATTGGCAGGAGAGGAAGAACCACAAATGTGCTGACTGTTTTTACACGATGTCTTTTCCTCGGAGGGAAGGGAGCGGGCGTTGTTGACTATTTGGTAAACGGAGAAAAGTTAGAAAGAGATTCTCTGTGGTTTTAAGACACAGGCAAAGCCACGGTGGATAGTTGGTCCATTTTTTTTTTTGTTTCTTCTGCATAATCAATTTAATATAATTTCTTTTTTTGAGGAGGATGACTTTATTCACAGATATCCATTTAATGTAATTTCCTCGTGCTGTGTTTACAGTTTTCGTGTTTTGCTTTTCCTCTCCAAACGTGGTCATAAGCGTTTTCTCGTGTCGTGTTAGTCATCCGGGTATGTGTAATCATGCTTAATGGCTGCATCTTACATGTGAAGGCTGGGTACCATTTGAACCCTGGCAGGAAGAAACTGAGTGTCAGTCAAACCCTCGCCACCTCTACGTATCAGTTTCTGCATCTGGGGAATGGACGGATAGGGCAATTTCCCTGGGGTCGTGACTTCCAGACGCCAGGCGGGGCATGATCCTTGGCTGAGCTTCTGGAAGAGGTGCAGAGTGAGGGCTTGAGGGGAAGAGGAGGGGGAGGAGAGGTAGACTTGAGTAATCAACCCATTGTACAGACGAGGAAACTGCCAGGCTTGGTGGCACACATCTGTAATCCCCGCATTTGGGAGGCTGAGGCAGGAGGATTGCTGCGAGTTGAAGGCCAGTATGGGCTACAAAGTGAAGTCAAGTCCAGCTTGAATTACATAGTGAAGCCCTGTCTCAAAAAGGTTTTAAAAAATAATATTAACTCCCCATCTGCCTGCTTCGGGCTGTCTTCCTTCTTCTCCAGGGACCCATTCCATCTCCTACCCTAACCCCTTACTTTCTTAACTCCCTGGCCATTCTTGGAGGGGGGTTGGGGGCCAGTCAGCTGACCCAGGTGGACCCGTGGCCACTCAGAGTTAGGGTAGGGCGCACATTTCCCCAAGCTGTCTGTTGCTGACCCTGGGACTTGGCTCAGACTCTTAACTAGATTTTCCTGGGAGGGGCACCTTCTTGGCACCCTCACTTGCTCCCCAAGTGAGCTGGGAATCCAGGGCCTTCCCTCTGAGGCCCTTCCCAGCTATATTTTTTAGTTCTATTTTGAGATGAGGTCCCACTAAGTTTCTTGAATTTGTGATCCTCCTGCCTCAGCCTCCCAGAGTTTTGGGATCACAGGCATGCATGCTCCATTTGCAATCTCTTTGAGAGAGTCCCAAGCCCTGGGGGGTGGGAAATCTGGGCTCCAGACAGTGTCCTGCCAAGGGTCTCCACAGCCCAGGCCAGCCCTCCAGGACCACAATGGCACTTCAGGCCTCCCCAGGGACCAGGCCCGGGGATCTCCACTGTTCTGAAAGTCAGGGAAGTCACCTTGCCAGGTGCAGAAAATTGGAGGTGGCTCACTGCATAGTCACAACTTCAGTGATTCAGAGTAACAATTAGCCCCAGGACGGAGTCATGTCCCTGCCGTGGGTGGGCCCAGGAAATGATAGTCTCAGAAACATCTACGGCTGAGCTGGTCTGGAGTCTGCCGCCCGCGATACTCACGAAGACCTTGGCTCCCGTCCCGCCTGCTTTAGGGCAATCCCAGGCTTTCAGGATGGTTTTTATTTATGTTTTTGTTGACTTATTTGTGTGTGATGCTGAGGTTCAGAGCCAGGGCCTCACACACTCGGAGCAGCTCTGCCGCCCAGCTCACCCCAGCCCCTAGCGAGCTGCCACGGAAACAGAAGGGCCGTGACCCCGCAGAGAGTGAAACTGAGGCACAGAGAGACTGGTGAGTCACCCAGGTGGAGCCAGGACCCGGTCCCAGGCTGTCTAATGACCCCACTCAGTCTGTCCCTGCCTGTGTGGTTTCTGTCACCTAAGGTAGTATCCAGCTGGATGTGCAGTGGGTTTTCAAAGGCACAGCCATGTTGTCACCTGCTCAGGGCATGCCAGCTTCTCAGTGTTCCTGCCCACCATGACCCTGCCTCACATGCACATACTGAGTTACAGAGACCTGTGCCCCCGCTCTGGGCCTCCAGGCCAAGTCCCATGGGCCTGTGGCCTCCACACCCCACAAAGCCCAGCCAGGCCCAGCTCTGGCCCCGTGTCTGGATTAATAGCAGCTACAGCTGCCATGCCCACATTGGGCTCTGGGCTGCGGGCTTTGTGTGCATCGTTTAATCCACGTGAGGTGAGGTGTTGCCAGCCCAGTTTCTAAAATGAGAAGTGAAGGCCAGGGGTAAAGCTCAGTGGTGTAAGCACCTGCCCGGCAAGTGCAAGATCCTGAGTTTGATTCCTAGTACAAACCAACAACAACAGAAATAACACTAAAATGAAGACAGTAAGGCTCCGGAATTCACTATGTCGCCCAGGCTGACTTTGAACTCATAGTGATCCTCCTGCCTCAGCCTCCCGAGTACTGAGATTACAGATGTGCACCACCCCAGATTCCAGCTTCTTTCTGGCTGCCGCACACTGGTGACTCAGTGAGCCTGCTGGGGAAGGCTCTGCTCTGGAAACAGCTACCTCAGTGCTCAGAGCCCCCTGATACTTCCAGAGTTGGTGAGTGAGCTTGCGGTGTCTCAGGGCCAGGGAACTCTTCAGTAGAGCCTCAGATGCCCCAGGCAGGTCCTGCTTGGCTTGCTCTGTGACAGGGCAGGGTGGGGCTCTGAGCTGGTCTGGAGAGGTAATTCGGGTCCCCCAGAGCCCTGGCGACTGTGAGATCAGATTCTTGACCTCCCCCATCCGGTTTCTGGCTGTCGGGCAGCCGCGGTGATCTGCAGCAAGGGACAACTGTGGCCTTAGGTATGGCTCAGTGACCAGGGCTTGGGAGGTAATCTGGCTGTGAAGTGCTTGTGACCTGTCCCACAGCTGTATTTGTGTAGCTTTTTATGTTAAGAGGACAGAGCCAGGCATAGTTCATACACCTGTCATTACAGTACTTAGGAGGCCGAGGCAGGAGGATGGCTTATTTGAGAGTAGCCTGGAGTACACAGTGAGCCCTGACGGCTGGGGGTGCTTAGTGTGCTTAAGGTCCCAGATTCCATCCCTGCACTAGGGAAAGGAAAGGGGGTTTAAAAAAAAAGACATCACTGTGGTCTACATCCAAAGTCTCCGAACAGAGGCTACTCTTTGTCTTTCTCCTTGGGTGTGGCCGGCGGCTACCACAGATTTTATGTTTTGTTTTGTTTCTGAAACAGAATCTCACTATAGGTCAGGCTGGGCTCGAACTCACTATGTAGCCCAGGCTGACTTATAATTTGAGATGATCCCCCTGCCTCAGCCTTCTGAGTTCGGGGATCAGAAGCACTAGCGGCCACACCCAGCTGCAGCCACATTGTCAGCTAGGGAAGAACACAGCAAGGGTTGACCTTTTGGGCCTTGTGAGGAGCTAGCATCAGGACACATCGTGGGTGGCCGTGTGACGTGGCCTGGACGTGATGAGTTGCAGCAGTGGGGATGGGATTGTCAACCTTCGTCCAGCAGTGGGGTCCCGTGGCCTGGCTGATGAGTGGTTGTATGTCCTGGGCTTGGGGACCAGCAGATGAGGGGTCAGAGAAGCCTGAGGCTGGGGGTGGAGTGGTGGGTGACCAGGGCCAGGGCAAGGGACCTTGGGGGATGCTGAGGGATGTTTAGGGCTTTCCAGGAGCCATGGAACATGGGACACATGTTCCTGTCTCCTCTGGGACTGGATTCAAGGAAGCAGGCCAGTGGCATGGGACTGCTGATAGAGGGCCGGCCCACCTGCAGCCTTGTGGACAGAGGAGGACAGAGAGGCTGCTGGGAGAAGAGGTGCAGGGGTGCAGAGGAGCCATGGGACAGGGCCTGTCCCCAAAGGAAGGCTGTTTGGCACAGTGTGGCCTAGGGATGGAAAGTGTCAGCCCGGCTCCACCCACAGCCACGTACAGCCTCACTCATTGCGTGGGTATTTATGGGGCACCTCTAGGAGGGTATCGCTATCTCTGTCAGTCTTTGCCTGTCTGTCTCTCTCTAGTGTATAGCAAGGGAGTTAAAATAAGTGAATGTGCAGCCAGGCATGGTGGTCACATCTGTAATCCCAGCATTTAGGAGGCCGAGGCAGGAAAATTAATGCATGTTTGAGGCCAGCCTGAGCTACAGAGTGAGTTCAAACCTAGTCTGGGTTACCTAGCCAGGCCCTTTTCAAAAGTAAGCAAACAAACAAAAGAAGTTGAAAATAAGTTAGAATTTTCAGCGAGTCCTAGGGAAACAAAGAAAGCATGAGGGAGAAAGAAGCCCACTTACGACTGTACTCAAGGAAGATTTCTGAGAGGAGGTAAATTTGAGTTGTGACTTGGGCCAAGAGCAGGAGGCAGCCACTGGTAATTGGAGGCAGATACTTCTGGGCAGAGATGGCAGCAAGTGCAAAAGTCCTGGGGCCTGAGGACGTAAAAGAGAACATTAAGTGTGGTGTGAAATAACTTTGCGGGGAGGTAGCAGCCCAGTCACAGCTGGCCGTGGGAACGAATGTGGATTTCATCCATGACTGTATTTTTAGTAGCCAGGACATGCTCATGTTTTGAGTGTGGGGGTGATGTTAGGGGGAGCCCTTTCCTACTCAGCCCAGACGATGTGACCCCAGACTCTTTCTCCACATGGTAGCTGGGATACAGGGTTGCTCCCAGTGTGACCCAACCCCTCGTTTACAAAGGGAGATACTGAAGACCTTTAAGGTCACCTTATCTAGACCCCAGAGAGGGGCTGGGAACCCCCAAACTCACCCTGAAATCCAGTGACTCCTATGCTAAAATCCAGGCTTCTGGAGCCAGGCATGGTGGTGCATGCCTGTATTTCCAGTACCCTGGGAGGCTGAGGCAGGTGGATAGCAAGTTTCAGCCTAGCATGAGCAACTTTGCAAGACTGTGACACAAAATAAAGACCAAGGCCTCTGGCAGCCCTGCCTTCCTTCGGGCCAGAGGAGGAAAGATGAGCCATGGCAGAGATGAGCTGACCAGGCCTGGCCATGTGCCGAGGTCACCAAGCAGGAGCATAAGAAGGGGGTCCGGGGCAGGCAGGACCCCCGGGGCACTGAGAAGGGCGGGTCCTCAGGGGACATGGAGAGGAGAGCAAGGGCACTTACAGCAGGGCCCCATCTGTGGGCTGGTGGGCCTGGGGGACCTCTCAGTACCTCAGGGGCCTGGGACAGCCCTGAGCAGGACCCAAGAAAGGAGAAACGGAGGAGCTCCTGGAAGCCCAGAGCGAGGTGGGTGAGGTTAGTTAGTGCTGTGACCAAAGCCCAGGGAAAAAAACAGCTCAAAGAGAAAAGATTTAATTTAGCTCAGGTTTCAGCCCCTGTCCGCTGGCTTCTGGGTGGAAACGTGGCAGCAGGGCACAGCAGGGGAAATCTTGGTGGCAGGTGCTTGTGTTCCCAGTACCTTGGGAGGCTGAGACAGGAAACAGACCAGGGGGCTGTGTGTGCCTCAGGGAAGGAGGCTCTTCCGCTCCTCTTTGTTAAATACTTAACAAGGTGCCGGACACTCTTCTAGGTGTTGGTGACACTGTGGTGCCCCAAATAGCATTTACTCCTTGCCTTCGTGCAATTTAGATCCCTCAGTGAGGGATGCAAACCAAAAATAAAATAAAGTAAAATAAAATACGCACCATGTAGAGTATGCCCGGGTTGTACTGAATGCCAGGGAAAGCAATAGGCTGTGCCTTCCTGTGAAAGTGATTTTTTTCCCCTTTCATTGGTTTTTTGAGACAGGGTCTCACTATGCAATTCAGCTGACCTTGAACTCACTGTGTAACCTAGATTGACGTTGAGCTCAGGGTGATCCTGCTGCCTCAGCCTCCCGAGTGCTGGGGTTACAGCCATGCCCAGCTGATTTTGTTTGTTACGACAGGGTCTCCCTGTGTGGCCCAGGCTGGCTTGGAACTCCTCCTGCCTCAGCCTTCTGAGTGCTGTGATTCCTGTCCCATGCTGCCATGTCTGGGCCATGTCTGGGCCAGTCACACCTGGAGGAGGGGAGAGGATGGGGAAGAGCAGCCAGGCAGTGGGAGTGACCAGCTGAGACCCCGAGGCAGGAGCTTGCCTGTTCCAAGGGACAAGGAGGAGATGCCTGGGCAGTTTAGCAAGACCTGGCCTCAAAATAAAAACAGACAGGGGGTGGCCAGGGGGGCTGGCTGCTTCCTGCAGGTGGAAGACTCACTGCAGGCCACACCCTGGGGCTTTCAAAGGGGAGGCCCTTCTGATTCGGGAGGGAGGCTGGATGCTGGAGGGAGGTCGGATTTCTGGGTTTTGGAGCAGGCTCCGCCCCCTGGTCGGCTTCCCGGGGTTGTGTTTGTTTCTCTTCAGAGCTGAAAGGCAAAGCTCTTTAGAAAACTCAACCTGCGGCTTAGACTTATGCTGAGACAAGGAAGAAGACTGAGCCCCCGTGATGTGGCTTGTCAGGCGATGGGGTGGGGGACCATCCCTGCCAGGGAGAGAGTGGGGACAGCCTGGGGAGGTCCAGGAGCCCCTGTCTTTTCAGCAGGCTTTGGGGAAACCAGAAGCTTTTTGTTTTTGTTTTGCTAGCAGGGATTGAACTCATGAACTCATGACTGTGCCAGGTAGGCGCTTATGCTGCTGAGCTAAATCCCAGCCCTCTTTTTGATTTTTTAAGCCACAATCGTAATTATGAAGCTCAGACTGGCCTTGAACTCACTATGCTGCCCTGGAACTCCAAGTGATCCTCCTGCCTCAGCTTCCCAAGTGTTGGGATTACAGGCGTGCCCAGCATAACCAAAACTTTTGGTTCTCCTACTTGGGAGGATGAGGCAGGAGGATGAAAAGTTCTTGGTCAGCCTGGGCAGTTTAGCAAGACTATCTCAAAAAGGGGCTAGGGCTGGAAGAGGACAAAAAGGGGGACATTTGTTCCCAAAGCTGGAGGTGGAGTGGGCAGCAGCCTTGTTCCAGCGCTGAGTCCAGGTTCAAGAGTTGGTGTGTGCCCTTTGGCAAGTGTGGGGGACCCTCAGAGTCCCTCAGTGACTGCAGAAAGAATGCATCTTCCATCTGTTGTCCTTGAAGACAATTCTGGGGGTGCAGGGTGCCTGGTAGGTAAAGACGAGCATCTATGTTTGCAAAACAGAGTCCAGCTTGGAAAGTTGGAGCACCAGCACCGAGGACCAGAGGGTAGAGGAGGGTGCACTCAGCTCTGCTCAGCTGTGCCAGGGCCCCACTGCCTGGGCTTTAGGACACAGAACCCTGCCCCTGGCCAGAATTACCAGGTCTCCCAGGAATTCAAGAGAAGTCAGGAAGTCAGACCTGGAAGATGATTAGGAATTAACTGACAAAACAAAAAACAAGGAGAATCACCACAGGTCGAGCCAATCTGCCAGCCGGTTGGTGATATCCTGCCCTGGCAAGGCAGCACCTAGGCCAGGTCCCGGGTTGCCTGCCTAGGGCATCTCCTGGGAGAAGGCTGCTCATCCGGAAGCAGGCTTTTGGGCCCAGCACCCTGGGGACCATTGGAAGAGCTGGTCCCAGGCAACCTTGAGGCTTCTCTGGGCCCCGGATGCCCAGCCTGTAAGCAGCCCGGCCTGAAAGGCTCCTACCAGTTGGGACAGTGTGTGACTAAGGCCCACAGGCTTGCAGGAAGATGCACTTATTATGGAAGTGACTCTTCCCTGAAACGTGCTTCTGGAAGCTGTGTGCTCAGCCATTTCGGATATCCACAGTCACAACTCTGTGTGTGACAATGTAGGTGTGTCACAACGTGGGAGCTTTGCGTGGCACAGTGTAAACAGCAACATTTTAATAACCTTGTCCTTCGGGGAACCTGGAGGAAATCTTCATTAATTCTTGGGGGAAGTGGGAGGGCAGGGTGTATTTTTCCTCAGCCCAAAGCCCGGAGGTGGCTCCTACCTCGGGTGCTGGTTCCAGGGTAGAATGTAGCAGCCCTCCCCCAAGGGGTGAGACTGGGATTTTAGGCTCCGCTCTCTGCCTATCCCAGCTGAGCTGCAGGAAGGCAGCATACAGAAGGAAAGGGCCCTATTTTCCTGGGAAGGGAGAGTAACTGCCCGGCTGGCCCCTGGATCTCCATCGTTGGCTGCCCCGAAATCATCCTGGCCACTGTTCTCTGCAGCAGTCAGAGACTGGGGCGCCTGAACCCCAAGTCTATGGCTCCTTTTGCAGTGAGGGTCATGTGCACAGGCCTTCCTTCTCTGAGGCCAGTAGATGAGGAGACTCTGCAGGTGGAAAAACCCCTGGCTTCTGCATACTCTCCTCTTTCCCTTGTCCCCCATCCCACTTTCTCCACCTGCGCCCTGCCCTGTCTCAGGGTGCCCGCGTCTGCGCGCGCTCCCCGGCTGCCACGCGCGACACTGCGCTCCTGCTGCATTTCCTGGCTGCGGCTCCCCCCACCCCCACCCCGCATCCTCCCCAGTCCCGGAGCGCACGGGCCCTTTAAATCCTCCGGGGCGGCGGCGGCGGGCCGGGGATGACATCAGCGGGCGGGCCCGGGGCTCAATGGGAGCCGCGGGTGCGCGCAAGGCGGACGCGCGCAGGCCGGCGGCGGGGGCGGGCGGGAGGCGGTCGGGCGGAGGGAGGCGGCGGCGGCGGCGGAGCCCGGAGCAGAGTCGGCCGGGCCGAGCGGAGCGGATCGCGGTGCGGCGCGGCGGCTGGGCCGGGAGAGGCTGGGGCGCCCCGAATCCTCCGGCATCCGCCCCGGCGGGCCGCCTCCGCCCGCGGGAGCCCCCCGAGCAGCGGCCCGGCCCCGGCGCCTTTCCGGCGGGGTGAGTATCGGGGGGCCGCGGGCCCGCGGAGGGGCGCGAGCCGGGGGGAAATGGGGCTCCCTCCGCCTCTTTGTTTTTGCTGGGAGAAGGAGGGCGGGGAGGGCGACACACGCGCGTTCGAGCCGCGCAGGGGGCGCAGTCCGGGCGCCGCCCGCCCGGCCCGGCGAGGACAAAGGCGCGGCCGGGGACGGGGAGGAGGGGGACTGTTATTTTGCACGCCTGCCGGGAGAGGGGCCCCCTAGACCGGCGTCCCCCCACATTTGGACTCTCCCTTGGGCCCCGGTTCGGGGGCGATCTCCAGCTGAGATTCGGGGCTGGCGAGGAAGGGGGCTGGGGGGACGCGGTCCTGTGGATCGGGGCTCCCAGGCCAAGCCCTGGGCTTCGGTAGCTTTCCGGACGATCAGCAGCGCCCCCCTCCTCGCGTGGCCCTGGTGCCCCGCACCCAGGGTCACCAAGGCTGTCCCCGCCTGTTGGATCGGAGCGTCATGAGGTCCCTGGGTGCCAGAGTGTGTGGTCCCCCAGGCCACCAGCTGTCTTCTCCTTTGTGGAGAGAGGAAGGGTGGGGGTTATTTATCTGCGGGGATTCTCCCGTTCCTCCCCGGTGAGAAACCCTTGTTCTGCTGGCGACCATGGAACTGGAGCCCGGACCTTAGGAGAGACGCCCCCAGTTCCTCGCAGGGCCAAACTCAGAGTGAGGCCAGCCCCCTCCCCAACTTTGCCCTGAGTTTTTTTTTTGTTCTGTTTTTTTGTTTTTGTTTTAATGTATCTCTTCTTCCCTCGGTATAGCCTCCCCCGGGGAAAAGGATTGGGAGGGGGCGGAGTGTCTTAAGTTGCTTCCAGTGCATGCCCGTGTTTGGGGCTCCTTGGTCTTGAGGTCTGAAGTGTGCCTTTGGTTGTTATTTTCGTGGTCCAGTCACAAGGCTCCTGACTGGGGAAGTGGGGAGGCCTCAGGAAGTAAAAAACCCGATCGTGGGTGCTGTACGGGGTGGTAGTTGTCTAATTTTCCCCGCCGTCTGAAACTCTTGAATCTCCGTCTGCTTCCCCACCCCACTTTGTTTCTCTCCCCTCACCCCTACCCCACCCCACTCCCCTGGGAATCCCAGCCAAAGAACTGGAAAGCTGCTCCCCTTCCGGATGAAGCCCAGCTGCATTCTTCTGGGGGGCTTCAGGAGGAGTGCTGGGACAGACTGTGTCTTTCTAGGGACCCTGGATGCTCGCTGCTGGGGGTCCCCGGTACTCTGGGTGGCAATCATAGACCGGTTGTGGGGTCTTGCAGACCGCTCACACCTCATCTCCTCTGCAGACTACCGGGTGCGGGGAGGGGGCCGGGGTCATGTGTGGTGTATTTATGTAAGACCCAGACAGAGGGCACAGGTATTTATATAACCCGGCGTGGGTATTTATGTAATATAGGATGCAAGGATATTTATGTTCCTTTTCCTAACCTGCTCGGCTCTCGCGGCTGCCCCCCTTGCATAGTCTCTGAATTGGTGTTGGTGGAAAATGGGCTGGTGGGGGCCATGCAGGTACCCCCTCCCCCTGGGCTGACCATGCACACCGCTTCCCTTGCTTGCTGGCAGGGACGAGCTTGGGAAGCCGGGCAGTGTGTGGCTGTGGGGCGTGTGGCTTTCCTGCAGATGTGGGGCACGTGCTGCTGGCAGCTGAGGCACCTCAGCTGGGCCAGGTCAAACATGCAGGCAGAGGCCCGGGACTTTGGCTGGCACGGCGTGGCGGCCGACTTCCTTGCTGCTGTTGAGGCCGAGCTGCTCCTGGGAGCTGGGGCTGCTGTCCTGGCCAGGAGCTGTTGGCTCCGTGGCTCTGTCCCAGCTGGGAGGTCTCGCCTGACCATCAAGGGAATAAATCCACTCTGGCTCCTATCCCAGGTGGCCTGATGGCTGCTGGGGGTGGTGACTCTTGGCATGGGAAGGAACAGTTCCTTGGCGCTTTCCCATCTTCTGTTTTGCCTTTTGGCCCTGGTGTAAAATGAGCAGCCTGTGTGTGTTTGTGTGTGTCCCCATCAGCTGGGGCAGTGGGACCCCTTTTGGGTTCTGGGTGAGACCCTGCCATTGACTTGCTGCTGGCTGGTGTGGGCACAGTGGCATGATCCCTCTGGGCCTCAGTCTCCTTGTAGTCACCCCACTGCTGTCTTGTAAACACAGAGGTTGCAGAGACCCCTCCCGCTCCCCAATCTGTCTGCCTGTCCCTGTCCCCCCAGTAGGCTGAACCACTGCCATGACTTGAGCTGCCTGTCTGGGAATTCAGGAGCCCAGACCTCTGCCCCAGGCCTGTGCAAAGGGTCCCAGCCAGGGTGGCCTGGGCCCTCTCGTCTGTAGGCTTAAGGGGCCTAGCGTGGGTCTCAGGACGGAGAGAAGCCGCTCAAATCAGAGCCCTTCTTGCCCCACTAGCAATCTAAAACTCAGGAGCTTAGTGAGCCAGGCATGGTGGCTCGTGCCTGTAATCCCAGTGCTCAGGAGGCTGAGGCAGGAGGATCCTTTCAAAGTTTGAGACCAGCCTGAATTGCATAGACAGACCCGGCCAGAGTGCTCCCTCCTAGGGGTCCAGGGACAAAGACCTGGGTGATTCGCTGATATCCTGAGTGGGGGCAGACGACACGATTTCTGTACTCTCCACACGGGGTCAAATCCCTCCTTTGGGGCCCTTGGTTTCCCTTTCAGTCTTGGTCCGCAGTGACTGTCTTCCCCTTGAGAAGGTGCTGTGATAGGATCCCCACAGGGTGTCCCCCAAAGGGATGCCATCTCTTGGCTGTTGTTTCCTCTCGGGCCTCGGGCACCTACTCCATCTTTTGCCAGGCTAAGCTGAGCGCTGTTGGGAGCCTGGGCAGTTCTCCAGCTGTGTGGGAGGGCGGGGTACTGGGACCTGGGGTTTGGCACCTGGCACCTAATTGCCCTTAAGTAAAGTGAGGCTGACTTTCTGAATGTGGGAAGAGGGGAGGATCCTTCCAGATCCTGGTGGCTTGGCCTGCCCTTTGGTGGGAGGCAGTGGAGTCCATGGAGGGGGGGGGGCTTGCCTCGGTCCCTGTTCTCTGACCCCACTCTTTCTGTTTCTCTCTGCAGCAAGAGTGAACCATGGAGCTGCGTGTAGGGAATAAGTACCGTCTGGGTCGTAAGATCGGGAGCGGATCCTTTGGGGACATCTACCTGGGTAAGTGTCCGGACCCCCAGTTGCAGTCCCCGCAGGGCCAGGAGGAGGGAAGATGCCAGCATCTCAGTGTCTGGAGCCAGAAGCTTGCTCCAGTGGTGGGCATTGCCTCCGGGGCCACCCAAGATGGGGAGGGAGACCACCGGGATGAACACACGAGGTGGTTTGTTTGGTTTTAGTGTTTTGAGGCAGTTTGACGTTGTAGTTCAGACCGGCCTGCAAACTTACTATGTAGCCCAGGCTGGCCTGGAATTCCTCCTGCTTCAGCCTCACAAGTGCTGGGATCTCAGGCATGTGCCAGCCAGCCTGGATAAATAATGTATTTTTAGTTCTGATTTCCAGCTGGCTGGCCCGATCTTAGCTAGGCATGGGAAAGCCCAGACTGAGTTATGTCCCTGTCTTGTGTGTCCTGGGAGAAATATGCTGGTGACAGAAAGGAGGCCTTTGCCTCTGTGTGACCCCCTTCCAAGGCCCCTGGAATGCAGCCCAGGCTGGCTCTGAGATGACACAAGGGAGGGGTCTCCGAGGGACCCCCTTCTCTCCGGATGTGCTTCCTGGTGGAGTCTGAGTTTGTCCCGATGGGGTATTTTGTACAAATCGCTGACTTCTCAGTCTTCTAGACTGAAGAGGGGAGGCTGTGGCCTGGAACACTGCCCCTCAGCCCGTGGGATGACCCTTCCCCTGCAGTCACTGGTCCAGAGGGAGATTCCAGGGGTGATTTCGGTTTGAGGGCCTTGTTGTGAGAGCGGGCAGCAAACCAGGAGGTGGGCCTTCTCCATGCACTGCTCCAGTGCCCTCTGGGGTGGGCCTGCACCACATCTGTGCCTCAGTTTCCCTCCTTGGGCAGTGAGAATAAACCAGCTCTGGTCTGGGCAGAGGAAACCGAGTCCATGAACTGTGTTCATCCATTCAGACCCCAGGGTTTCCTTCTCCGGTGGTCAGCGTCCCTGCCCCTTGGTGTACGACCCCATCCCACTCCCGGCTCAGTGAGCCTCAGGGTGCTTACCTGGGGAGCCCGGGTGAAGCTGGGTGCCGTGGGGTCAAGGTGACTGCCCATGGGTGCTCAGAAAACCAGCAGAGGCGCCTTTCACAACCACCACTGCTTCCCGGGTCAGAGTGGTGCAGATGCCTGGGAGACGCAGACAGGCCTGGCCTGGTGCACCTGCCTGGACCTCTGTCCGCCTGTAGTGTATGGGTTGTTGCTGCCTGACTGACTAAATGCTGTTAGGAAGCCCCGGTGGAATGGCGCCTGCCGAAGCCATTTATAAACTGAGGTGCTGGCCGAGTGCAGTCCCCGGGCAGGCCCGAAGTAGCTCACACTCTCTCCTAAACGGCCTCAGCGTTCACAGTGGAGGGAAGGACGGAACCCATTGGAAGGCTTTCTGTAGCAGAGCATAGCACATAGCTGTAGTCCCAGCTACTTAGGAGGCTGAGGCAGGAGGATTGTGTGAGCCCAGGAGGTGGAGACCAACCTGGGCAACACAGCAGAACCTCCTCCCTGAATTAATTAAGTGAGGGTCTGTATTTGTCCTCCCTCCCCAGTGCCCAGCTCTCGGCCTGCCCACAGGGCTGCCCCCGGAAGGCTGGTCACATGAGGGAGAATGCAGCTTGCAGGAGCTTTGCTGCAACAGGATAGCAAAAGGTTAGGGTTTAGGGGCTATGCCCCATTCAGGTTCCCCAGTCTGTTTCCTGTTTGCTGGGTGACCTGGGATAACTCACTTTCTCTCTGAGCCTCAGGCATCTGCTCCCACACAGCACCCCATCCCGGCCCTTCTGCTGCCAAAGGGCCTTGGAAGCCCATGCATCTTGGACAAAACCCAGAGTCACCCCCCTTGTTCACACAGCACCTGCCTGGGGGCAGAACTTCCTGTGTAACGGAGGGGGGCAGGCTTTATCTTAGAAACTAGGTTCTGGGTTACTGCTTTTTGTATTGGCTCTGGGGTCGGTTGAGCTCGGATTTGGATGTTGGCTTCTTCCTTCTAGCTGTTTTATTTTTGGGGTTTTAGCTAATTTATTTCTGGGGTTTTTTGGATCAAGTATCTTGCTGTGTAGTTTAGGTTGGCCTTGAGCTCACTGTGTGGCCCAGGCTGGCCTCAAACTCCAGGCAATCCTCCTGCCTCAGCCTCCTGAGTGCTGGGATTATAGATATGTGCCACCTCGGCGGATGCCGACTTTCTGTTTGTTTAGCTGTGTGCTGTTTGGTGAGCCATGAGCTGCCTGCCTTGGCTTCCCTCTCTAGGACAGAGTCGTGCGGGAGATCCTGTTATAAAAGCACCCGAGTATGCCTGGCCCGGTAGTGCCCCCACCCTAATGCTTGGGAGTTGCTGCTTATTTTAAGAGGCTCAGAGGCCTTTTGGGCCTGAGAGCAGGGCACGGTTCTCCCAAGTCTGAACTTCAGTAGGAACGAGAGTGTTGGGGACCTGTTTGGATGTGCTCTCCCGTCAGTGCCACCCTAGGCCCCCGTCCTGCAGGGATGGAGACAGTGGTGACCAGAGGCCTCCCCGGCTGGCTGCTGCTTTTGTTCAGCACTCTGGCCACGGCCTCAGCAGTGCCCGGACCGGGGCCCGACACCAGATGGCCTCTGCAGGTGGGGCCAGGCTCGGTGTCCAAGCCCTGCTTTCCAGGATCAGCCGTGGACACACAGGCGGCTGCCAGGCCACGGCTCATGTCCAGGCCCCCAGCCTGCACGATGAGGGGATGGTCGGGAGGGTGGGACACTGTGTGGGGCCTCAGGGTGGCTGGTCGGGGTCCGGAGGTGCCGGGCCTGGGCCCTCTTTGCTGGCTCTGTGATCTCTTAAGATCCCTGGTCCTCAGCTCCGGGAGTCAGGCTGAGTCAGTAGGAGACACACTCTGGGTTTCTGATAGGAGGTGACAGGGTTGCTGTGACTGTTGCTGCTGTTTTGGGGTGGGTGTCCCTCCACCCCAAAGTCTCCAGGTCCCCAGTGTATCTGTAAGGTGTTGTCACCCCTTTTTCCCCCTACAGCCCCACTGGGGTGGGCCAGACCTAGGCTCTTCCCAGGCTGTTGTTTGGGGTCTGACCAGTCCCGCAGGTCCAGCCCACACTTCTCCCTCACAGCCTGGCCACCCTCCTCCAGGGCGCCTCTGCCCTGGTCCCCTCTGTGTCCCCGCCCTGTCTCCTTCTATGTGGCTGGTTGCCTTTGGTGCTCCCCAGCAGGCACACTGGGCTCCTCCAGGGCAGTCCTGCCCCAGCTGGCCTAGCTCTGCCGCCTGCCAATTGCATGAATGCCGTGCTGGGGACCTGGGATGGAGGAAACCGGGCCCTGGGGGTGATGTTTCCAACCCTGGCCAGCTGCCAAACCTGTCTAAATGTCTGCTCGTTGGTTGTGAGAATTTGGGGTTGGGTGGGGAACAGGAAAGAGCCAAGCAGCTTCCACATGGGGATGTAAAACCCACGGTTCCTGCAGTGGGGGAGACCACCTAGGCGCAAGGTTCCCAGTGCTCTGGCGTCAGAAGCCTTTGCCCAACAGCTTGAGTTCCTGTCAGTAGGAAGTTGAATGACTCAGTTTCTCAGTGTGTCAAAGATTGATGCAGAGTGGTCCTGGCTGGATGGTGTCAGGGGCTCGGGGACAAAGGACTCCATCTGCCTGTGCCTCCTTGCGGAGTCACCAGTACCCTTGGTCTCTGTCCCCTATTCCCTTGCCCCTTCCATTGCTTTCTCCTACCCCAGCGAATCGAAGTGTGTGTGCAGAGGGGTGGATTTTGTCCCCCGGGGGATTTGGCCACATCCAGAGACACATTTGGTTATTACAGCTAAGGGGAAGGTGGCACAGGGAGGGGTAGCTGCTGCTGTATTGTGGGTAGGCATGTGGCTCTGCCGTGTTCCCCACAATGCCCAGCACAGCCCCGCCACAAGAAATTCTCTGGCCCTGGATGTCGGTGCTTCGGAGTCTGACCCCTCTGTGACCACACCTGTGCCCAGCCCCACACCCAGCCTGATGGCTGACCACTGGAGACCCTTTAGATCTTGCCCTGCCTGTGTCTTCCATCAGCTGCACCAGACTGCTACTCAGAGTTGACAGCAACCTGTTCCCCCTGGCCTTTGCACATGCTGTGGGTTAGGATTAGGGCTACATAGCCTTGCTTCTGATCCAGGAGCCCAGGGAGAGGCTCCTTTTCCCAGAGAGTGGCTTGTCCCTGCTTATTTGTTCCCACGCTGTCCACTGACCTCTCTCTTTCTCCCGCCCACTCCCTTGTCTCTGGCACCCGGGCCTGTCGGTCCTTCCTCGACAGCCCTGCCATTTCGGAGCAGGTAGGTGTGCCAAGCACTCTGTGAGGCCACCTTCCTGTGTTTTAAAATTTTTTATTAGTGCGTGTTCGCACCACATAATCGCTCACTGGATGTAGTCATTTATTTATCTTTCCCCTTTATGCAGATGAAAAAAATATGCAGACAGTACCAAAAATGAAACCACAAGAATATGTGAAAAGAAACAGGCCACAAAAGATCATACACTGTGTAGTTCTATTTTTGCAAAATGTCCAAAATAGGCAGATCCAAGGACAGAAAGTACAGTGGTGGTTGCCATGGGTATGAGTGTTCTCGGGGGCGATGAAAACACTCAGAAATCAATTGTGTGCGGAACGCACCGAGAGCCGCTGAATTAGTTGTACGCGGGAAGTGCATGAATGGCATAGTATGTAAATTTCCTCTGAGTGAAGAGTGACACAGTGGGGACACGGCGAGGTGTCGGAGGCGTCCCCAGCCCAGTCCAGATTTGGCGGGTCCCTCTTGCTCTTAATGCAGACGCAGCTGAAGGGCAGCGGCGACTCGCTTTGGAACTGAGGCCGGCCCAGAATACACGCTCTGTGCCTCGATCCACCACTTCCTGTGTCTGGAGATCTCCACCTCTGCCCAGAGGACGCGCCCCTGTTCTCCCGCATTCTGTTCTGTGCCGTGGATGGGCTCTTCTTCCCTTCCCCAGTCCCCAGCCCCCGGGTGACGGACGCTTGGGTCCTTTCCAGCCTGCGGCTCCTGCCAACCGTGGACAGTGCATGGCCTTGTCCGGGCCTCGTTTTGCTTGCACCGTGCAAAGGCTGCAGCTGTGGCATCGCTGGCCGGAGCTGGGTGGTGGTAGTGACCCTCCTGTCCCCGAGCCAGCCCCCGCCGGCAGACGCATGCTGTCCCACTGTGGGGCTTTGGGAACACTGTCCTCTGAGGCTCTGTTGCACTGGGTGAGCCACTCCTGGGAGTGATCTCTGTGCCTCGGTGGTGCGGTTCACACCTTTGCCCTGTTTGCTGTTGTCTGCCTCTGGGCTGGGGAGCTGCTTGGCTGTTTTGTTCTTCGCCTGTCACCAGAATCATGAGCCGGACTGCTTGCTGGTGTCCTGCCACGCAGGAGGGGATCTTCCGGCTGCGGGGCAGGGAAGGTCAGGTCCCAGCGCGTAAGCACGGAAGGTGGGGACTTTTTATTGTTTTTAAATGGCGTCTGGGTATTGAGGGGTGCACAGCCTGAGGTTGCATGGGTGGTGTACTTCCCTGGACACCACTCCATTAAAAGGGAATCTGCACCTGTCACCCTGAAGACCCGTCCTCCTCACCTGGCCTGTCTTTACCTTCTCTTCACGGAGGTAACTTCTTATTTTTCTGAGACAGGGTCTGTCTGTGTTGTCTAGACTGGCCTTGAACTCACTATGCAGCCCAGGCTGGTGCTGAACTCACAGCGGTCCTCCTACCTCAGCCTCCCAAGTGCTGGGATTACAGATCTGCCCCACCATGCCTGGCCCAGCTGATGTTTTAAAAATATTTCTTTTAAGGGTCAGGGATTTAACTCAGTGGCCTAAGCGCCTGCCTGGCAAGTGTGAGGTTATGAGTTCTAGCCCCAGTTTTTAAAAAAAAATCCTTTTTTTTTTTTTTGTTATTGTTGTTATTGCTTGTTTTGTTTTGTTTGGTTTGGTTTGGTTTTTTGAGAAAAGATCTTGCTACGTAGCCACACTGGGCTTGAACTCTCTGTGGTCCTCCCGAGGCTGCCCCTGCTCCACCCAGGGTTGGGTTGCAGGCCTGCACCACCTCTGAATGGTTCCCTTTGGTGGAGGCTTTTACCACGCTCGTACCCCTAAACTACGTGGTTAGCATTGCATGCTTTGATGTTGAGTCAAAACTGTCAAGCTTCTTTCTCTTCCCTTTTAAACAATGAGGTGACCTTCCTGTAACCAAATGAAGCATTTTAAAGTGTGCGGTTTAGCAGCTTTTACTGCGGTGTTGTGTAACCATTACCCCATCTCAATCCAAAACATGTTTCGGCACTTCTGCCCCTCGGCAGCCACTCCCCACTTCCTTGCCCCTGCCCCCAGCAGCCACTTGACAGCCACTTGTTTACATTCTGTCTTAGCAGATTTGTCTGTTTAGGACATTTCCTATCTATCCTCTTGCGTCTGGCCTCTTTCACCAAACAGAATGTTTCTAAAACTCAACCATGTTGTATCATGTATCAGGACTTTATTCCTTTTCACAACTGAATAATATTCCACCCTGCACATAGGCCATATTCCATTCATCTGCTGGTGAGTGCTTGGGTTGCTTCCACCGCAGGCCTCGGGAGGAGTGCAGCTGCCAGAGTAGGAAACTGGGAGTGGCTGGTTGCTGTGTGAAGTTGTCATCTGCCCCTCTTTTCTGCCCTCTGGGGTGTTGGTTCCTGAGTGTGTCTTTGTTCTTTCTCCTGATGACTGACGTCCCCAAGGTCTGTGCCTGGGAGCAGAGTTGCTCAGGGAGTGGAGTTACTCAGAGTTCCAGTAGACACATGAAAGAGGCCAGGCCCACGGGCACATTGCTTCCCCCTCCTGGACTTTCCTGGCTCCCCTGGGGCGTTGTCCTGGTGTGGCGTGAACCAGCTATGCCGGGGTCCCCCTGCTGGCCTCACCCTTGACTGGGGCTGCTGGCTTTATTGGTCCCCGGATTCTCCCCGGGCTGTGTCTGCTGCCGTTCTGCTCGTCGCCTGGGTGGTGCTGCCCCAGCTCACTCCTCACATGTCACGGGAAACCCCTGCCTCCCCTGACAGTAGGCCGTTGGCCTCCGGTTCATCTTACTTACTGGAACTAGGGAAACTGAGGCACACAGGTGTTTGCAATTAGTTGCTTGCTCTTGTGAGTTCCTGAGCTGTGCGGTGGGTCCAGGCTGAGCTGGGCCTTGGGGCGCATGGGGGTGTTTTCTCAGGCAGAGCCCAGGAGTGGGGAGGGAGAGGCGAAGGTTCATGTAGGACTCTCACACCCAGACCCAGAAGCTGGCCCAGCCAGCTGTTACTAGCTGTGTGACCCCGACTGGGTCTATTTTCTTGCCTATATAGTGGGGGTGAGGCCTCCCTGCAAGAGGAAGGGGTGTTGGGGTAGACACTTGGAGCGGCCCCTGGAAGTGTGCTTGTGGGGGTAACTGGAGCTGGTCAAGGGAGGCTCCTGGGCCCTTCTCTTCTGAGATCCCCCTTTGGCCTGACACACCCCTGTCCTCATCCTCCCCGGGATGCAGTGTGTCCCTTAGCTGGTCTCTGATCCTTTTATGCCCAGCCCTGCCCTTCTCAGGTATTGGGCTGTCTTGCTAGAAGAGACCTGGTTTCCCTGGACAGTCCAGTGAATTTCTCACCCTTTCCTGGACACCTGTTGCTGTCCCTGCCCCTCCAGAAGCTTTCGCTAAGCTCCCCCTGCCACCGCTCAGTGTTACCCCTTATCTTCCTAGCCTCCCCTGGGGCACAGCAGTCTGGGGACTACCCAACCCGCAGGATGACTGATACTTTACTTCCTCTCCCCCTGGCAGGTGCCAACATTGCTTCTGGTGAAGAAGTGGCCATCAAGCTGGAGTGCGTGAAGACCAAGCACCCGCAGCTGCATATCGAGAGCAAATTCTACAAGATGATGCAGGGGGGAGGTAAGGAGAGGCAGGGCTGGGGTGGGGCTTGGGTATGCAGATGAGAAGGGGGCAGGGCTTGAGTATGCAGATGATGCAGGGGCAGGGCTGGGGCAGGGTTGTGAGTATGCAGGTGATGCAAGGGAGATGTTGCTGGAAGGGTATGCTGGGGCAGGGCTATGCCACACAGGTGATGGGGGTTGGAGGACCGCCCCTGACAGACCCTCTTTCCCGGCCCCAGTGGGGATCCCATCCATCAAGTGGTGCGGGGCTGAGGGCGACTACAATGTGATGGTCATGGAGCTGCTGGGCCCCAGCCTGGAGGACCTCTTTAATTTCTGCTCCCGCAAGTTCAGCCTCAAGACGGTGCTGCTCCTGGCCGACCAGATGGTGAGTCCCCACCTCCCCGTTTCCCTCTCAGCCTCTGTTTCCCATGGGGCACAAGATAGCAGCTCTGCATTCTGCCTCCAGGGGCTGCTGGAGGAGGAGGTGGAGACAGGGACCTAGCTGACTTGGGGTGTTTGTTTACAATGCAGATTCCAGGTTTGACTCTGCCCTGCCAAGTCAGGCCCCTGAGATGGGCCCCCAGGACACTGTTGCTGTGATTTTAAAGTCTGATCACACAGGCTGGGGACTGAGTCCTGCTCCATGGGGAGGACAAAGATGAATTGCTAAGCCTCTCTGAGGCTCAGTCACCTGTCGGGAGTCTTTGTGTCGTCCCCCCTCCCCCCACTTTGCCAGTTGTGGGGATTATGGGCAGTGCCTAGGCCAGAGCAGGCATTAGGGTGACTACAGGGAAAGCTTTTTAAAAAATACAAAACCAGGGCTGGGGAGGTAGCTAAGTGGTGGAGTATTTACCCAGCATGCATGAGACCCTGAGTTTGATCCCCAGCACTGCTTTAAAAAAGCGTGTGTTTGTTTGTGTGTTTATATTAATATGTTTTGACCTGACATGAAATGTGCCGATCTCGCTGCGGTGCAGTCTGCAGCTGGCCTGAAGAGCCTCAGACAGCTTGCAGTTGTAGGCCAGGTGCACACGCTGCAGGGAGAAGGACCATCAAGTCTGGGGGTGAAACTCACAGCAGCTCCCAGGGATTCGGGGTTCTCTTCCGTGCTGCAGCCTGAGGCCCAGGGCTGGTAGGAGCTGCCTGGGGATGCTTCCTGTGCATGGATGTTAATTTGAGCTTCAAAAAAATCCCTTAAAGGGGAAAGAAAGGCTTTTAAAACAAACAAATCCTTTAAAGGGAAAAGAGGCAGAAAGGGTGACTTTGGTGTCCTTTAGAGCTAGGTGATGATTCTCTGTCTGTGCCCCGTCCCTGCTGAGCTCAGGCTCCATGCTTTGATACTTTCTGCCCTCCATCTCCCTGCTCTGCTCACTGTGTGCCCCTGGCAACCTGCGTTGGGGTAGAACCATGCTGCAGGTGTCTGCAGGGGCCCAGCTGCCTCGCCTGCCGGGTCCTCACTTCTGAGTCTGCCGTTCACTTTTTGTCTTTATCTCTTGGCCTGTCTCACAACTCGCTTTATAAAGATCTCTTTCCAAGCCCATCCTATTGTCACTTCCCCCAGGAAGCCTTCCCTGATCTGCTCTTTGAAAGCATCCTTTGGGGCTGGGGATTTAGCTCAGTGGCATAAGCGCCTGCCTTGCAAAGCGCGCAGTCGTGAGTTTGATCCCTGGTACCAATATAAATAAATAAATAGAAAAGAAAGCATCCTTCACAGTTGAGGGTAGAACTTTCTCTTTGGTCTCAGGACAATGTGTCAGTTGTCCATTTCCGGGGCCTCAGCCCTGGGCCAAGCCCATTGGAAGGCCCCTCTGTTGAACCCACGCTAAATGATTTGCTGTCATCCTACCCCCCAGATCAGCCGAATTGAGTACATCCACTCCAAGAACTTTATCCACCGGGACGTCAAGCCTGACAACTTCCTCATGGGCCTCGGGAAGAAAGGCAACCTAGTGTACATCATCGACTTCGGTCTGGCCAAGAAGTACCGGGACGCTCGTACCCACCAGCACATCCCCTACCGGGAAAACAAGAACCTGACCGGCACTGCCCGCTATGCCTCCATCAACACGCACCTGGGCATCGGTGAGTGTGGGCTTGGGCTGGTGACCGGACCCATCCCCAGCTTGGCCGAAGGCTCCTGGGGAGGGACTTGGGTTTTGTTTTTTATTTTATTCATTTTGTTTGGTTTGCAACAGGGTCTCACTACGTAGTGCAGGCTGAGTTCAAACTTGGGGCAATCCTCTTGACTCGGCCTACCAAGGTGTGGAATTTCAGGCAAGTGCCACCATGCTTGGCTCCTAGGGACTTTGTCAGGGCCCTCACTGAGACAGTCCTTATTCCGGCGTCGCAGAGGTGTGGTTGCCTGCCCCTTTATGGACTCTGTTGAGTGGGTGACAGTTCCCTTCTGTACCACCAGGAAAGGCAGGTGCAGGCAGAGGTTTAACCCAGGCAGCATAAGAAAAGAAGCTTTAGTGAGTGCAGAGTTGGATTTGACCCCAGGCCCCTTTATGCCACAGCTTGCACCCTGGCCATGCAGTGGGCCAAGCATGGGGGCAGCAGTGCCCACTCATAGTTGTTGAATGACGTAGCGGCTGCGGTGGAGGAACTGTGCCCACACAGCTGAGAAGGCTCTGCCTCAGGCCCTCGCTCAGAGCAGGGCTGCAGGGGTCTGGGGTGCTGGGGATGGTGCCGCTCACCTCCCCTCTGCCCCTGCAGAACAAAGCCGTCGTGACGACCTGGAGAGCCTGGGCTACGTGCTCATGTACTTCAACCTGGGCTCCCTGCCCTGGCAGGGCCTCAAAGCGGCCACCAAGCGCCAGAAGTATGAGCGGATCAGTGAGAAGAAGATGTCCACGCCCATCGAGGTCCTCTGCAAAGGCTACCCCTGTGAGTAGCTGGCCTGGGGCATGGGTCCTCTGTCTGAGGGCAAGTCAGGGCCATCTCGAACCCAGAGAGCCTTAGTCATGGGTGCTCTGCTGCTGCATAGTCCGGGCCTGGCTGGTACCTGCCGTGTCCCAGCCCACGCTCATCTCCCAAGGGGCCTCTCCCAGTCCAGGTGGGCGGAGGGGGGTAGGGACGTTCACTTCCTGTTGCTGGGGTCGTGTTCGGGTCACCTCCACTGCTGGGCTCTTGCACACCCGCTGCCCTGGTCTCCATGACCCCAGAGTGCTTGGAGGGGGTAGGCAGGGAGCGGGGACCTTGGGTCCTTGGAGCAGTTACGGAAGCAGCCCCCCATCTTCGGCAGGCTGGTTCACTCTTCATCCTGCTCCTCTCGGGTGGGAGGTATCTGGGGACGGTCGGTGGCCCTCACCAGGCTCCTCTGTCCTGTGTGCCCCCTCCAGCCGAGTTCTCAACATACCTCAACTTCTGCCGCTCCCTGCGGTTCGACGACAAGCCCGACTACTCCTACCTGCGCCAGCTCTTCCGCAACCTCTTCCACCGGCAGGGCTTCTCCTACGACTACGTTTTCGACTGGAACATGCTCAAATTCGTGAGTCACTTGAAGGCCGAGGCAGGCTTGGGGGACCGGACGGGCCAGCCCTTGACTCGTAGGGCCCGAGTGACCCAGTGGCGGGCGGGGCTCCCAGTCAATGGGAGGTATGAGCTGCACAGCATGAGTGACCTCACCGGGGTCCCTGAGCGCCCCTTCTCCTGCTGCATCAGGGTGGCCAGCGAGGCAGGGGTGGCACTAGCAGGTCCACCCGCTGCCCTGCTGGCCGCCTGCACCATCCTCCTGCTGCTCTTGTCCTTCGCGTCCCAGGTGGCCGCCTTCTCCGAGTCCCTCGTGGCCAGCCTGGACCCATGCAGAGTGGCTTCTTTCCTCCTGGTCCTGGGACCCTGGGTCTTGCTAGGTGGTCACTCTGTCTCCCTCTTTTAAGGATCCTGGGGGGTGGGGTGGGGACAAGCGTTCACCAGCCGTGCCTGGAGCTCTGAAGCCCGCGAAACCCTGTCTTCTTTCACATCTGTTCTGGAAAAAGGGGGCTCCCACGAGCCAGGCTCAGCCCCGCAACGGCGAAGCTAGTGCACCGCCCTGCCCCCGTCCCTGGCCCTGTGCCGGGCCCTCGTGCTCTCCCACATACTGGTAAGGAGCCTTCGAGGCCTGGCCCTTCTGCGATTCACGACGCAGCCAGAAAGCACAAAGGCTGAACCTCAGCTGTGCTCTCTCTCACTTCCAGGTGCCCGGCGCCCCTGGGCACCCAAGGCCTCCCAGATAGGCCTATGGAGGAGGTGGAGGAGGTGCAGGAGCTACCACCACAAAGCTACTGGCCCATGGTCTGGACTCCAGGGCCCCAGTTCTGACATCGCCTGGTGCAGCCAAGCCCCCCAAGGCCAGGCCTGGCGGGGTGTCATGTTTGGGACAGTGGGGAAGGCGGACTGTTGTGGAGATGTGGCTGTGTGCTGGACAGGGTAGGACAGAAGAGGCCTGCGTAGGATTCTTAGGAGTGAACCAGCTGCTCAAAGGCCAGGACAAGCATGAAGAAGGGATAATGGCCCCTGTCAGAACGGCAGGACCATCGGAGACCTCTCTATCAAATCTGATCTCATTAAATGTTTCCACGAGCCATCCTGCTGTGCCTGCTTTCATGCGTGGCCCTTACCTGCCCTGCCAGGCACCACAGACCAAGGCCTTGTCCTCTTGGATGCCAAGCACACTGCTGTTCAGCTGCTTCTCTCTCTGGGCGCTAGACAGTAGCCTGGTCCTGTTCTCCAAGGCAGCAGGCAGAGAATGGGGTCTCACATGCTGGGCACCTTGGGGAGGCCTCTGTTGCCTTTCTCTCCAGAGATGGGATGAGAAGAGAGCAGTAGACAAGGGCCTGGGAATCTAAGTCTGCTTCGGGGAAGGGTTTCACCCTCCCATCCGTGCTCCAGAGTGGCTCTTTGTTCTCTTAGACCTGTACCATCTACTGTGGTGCTAACTTTTATTTTTTGGTATTGGGAATCAAACTCAGGACCTTGTACTTGCCAGGCAGGCACTACGCCCCTGAGATATATCCCTGGCCCTGTGGTGCTAACTTTAATAAAATTTAAGTAAAACAGAAAACGTTCTTCAGTCACCATCTCATTTCGAGTTCTCGGAGCCACAGGCAGGCAGATGGGCATATTTCAGTCATGCTGGCAGGTCCTGTGGACAGTGCTGCTTGGGACATCTTCACAGCATCCTTCACGGGACCATCCAGCCGATAAAATCTCTCAAGCCAGGCCAGATGCACGCTTCTTACTATTGCTAGGCTCTGACCCCTTGCCTGGGATCTCTTTGGATCAAGCTGTGGAATACAAAGCTGAACAAAGGTCTTCTATCAGCCCCTGGCCCTGTCACCACCACGGCGAGCTGTTCCACTGCCTGCAACTCCCACCAGGATCTCTTAGGGAATGCACCATGGAGACTTTCTACAGCCAGGCTCCTCCTACTCTGCAGGAAGCTGAGCCCAGCAGATTGGACTCCGTGCTAGGCACTGTGGGTTTGGACTCTCCCACTGGACGGATCTTGCCTTTGACCTTGAAGTGGCCTCCCGTGTTGTTAAGTATCAGGGTACTGGATCCCCGGATACCTGACACTGGGATGCTACTCGGGGGACACAGTGCCCCGTGTTCTGAGTTTGACCAGCTGGCCAGGAAGAAATTATACACAGCGAAGGACGAAGTCCATGCGACAGGGCTGGATGCTTGGCTGACTTTGATGTTGATCTTTTGTGTTTTCTTGTGGATGAATAAAGACCAAAAAAGCTCTCTCTGGTGTACCTTTGTCAAGGTGTTGCTTTGGTGGATGGAAAAGCAGAGGGTCATATTATTTCTCCTGCCCGGGGGGCTGGTACTGGCCCAAGCCTGCTGGGGTAACCTGGGGCCAACTTCCAGTCACCCACACAGCTACTGGCTTCTTGTCACTGCGCCTCTGAAGGAATCACATAGCCACACCAAGCCTTAGTTTTTCAGAACAGAGTAGCATTGGCCCTGCGCTGCTGTCACTCTTGTCTCTCGAGGTGACTCATTCTGGCTGAGTTCTTACAGCCAGCAGCTGAGTGGTGGAGCCCAGAGTGAGGGCCAGAGGTCAGGAGATGGAGTCCTGGTGCTCCAGAGCCTGCCCAGCTGGCTGCGGGGTAGGAGGAATGGGGAGTCCCCCTAAGGCAGGTCTCTGAACCGTTTCCTCTCAGGATGTCTGTGAAACCAAATGGCAGAGGATGAGGTTCAGACCCCAGCTCTACTTCTGCTGTTGTGACCTGTGGGTGCCTCTGACCAGCTGTGACTTTGGGCCTGCCTCAAATTGTGTGTGTGGGGCGGATTATCCCAGGAAAGGGGTCAGAGTGCCAACAGTGCCAGCCGGGTGCCAGGCAGGGGATGTGACTGACCTGGGTTGTTTCTTCACTAGGCTTCGGGGATTGTTTACTGGCCACTTCCCTTGGGGGTTTAGGCCCACCCTATCTTCCCTAGGCAGTAGGGCCTTCTCAGCCAGGTCCCTGAGAAAGATGGGGTACGAAGTGCCCACACCCTGCACCCCTCAGCAGGCCCCCCGACTCAGCCCACAGCTCTCTCCTCCACAGATGCGGCCCCTCTCACACCAGCCCCCCGCCCTTCCCTGTGGACGGCCCCAGGACCGACTAGGTAACCAGTGGGCACTGCTCCCAGCCCTGTTCCCCTCTGGGCCTCTTCCTCGTGCAGTGGGGCAGCAGCGGCTAGAGGGCAGGACCAGGGGCACAGGACCCTCGTCTCCAGCCTTGCCTGCTAGGCCTCTTTCCCCACAGGGCATCCAGCCCAGCTCCTTCCTGGGCCCCCTGAGCTACCGTCTTGTGACAGGCAGTGTCTGTGTGGGTCTCCTGGGCCTCCTGGCTGCGACCCCACAGCACCTGCCAGGAGCCGTGGCCAGGTCTGGGAGCAGGGCATGGATGGCCAAGTGGTGAAAAGAGCCCCTGGCTGAACACCAAGGGCCCTGGGCCAGGCCCTGGCCCTGCTGCCACCTAGAGTCGTCGCTCGGGGCCTGTCCTTTCCTCTTTGGGCGTCCCTTGCCTGTGCGCTAGGTGGGCCTCTGACTGCCTTCTCTGCTTGCTTTGGAACCCTCATGGGCTGGGGCCTCTTGGTACACAGAGCGGGCTGGGTCTGGAGGGCCAGGGGTGACCTTGGTTGTCCTAGGGCCTTAGCACCACCCTCTCTGGCCGCACAGGGATCCTGAGCTCCTGCCACGCCTCAGACCCTGCCTTCTCCCTCTGGGGGTCCTGTGGTTTCATCTGTTTGCACTGTGTGACTGAGCATTACTTGTGGCCCTCTCGGGTCACAGATTCCTGCTATATCCTGCCAGGGGGCCAAGGGAGAGTACGCCTCGGCCTCTGAGCTGACCAGTATCGCCTCTCCTGTCTCTGCAGGGTGCAGCCCGGAACCCCGAGGACGTGGACCGGGAGCGGCGAGAGCACGAGCGCGAGGAGAGGATGGGGCAGCTGCGAGGCTCCGCCACGAGAGCCCTGCCCCCAGGCCCACCCACGGGGGCCACTGCCAACCGGCTCCGCAGTGCGGCCGAGCCTGTGGCTTCCACCCCAGCCTCCCGCATCCAGCAAGCTGGTCAGTAGCAGCAGACTGGGGCTGTGGGCTGTCCCCAAGGGTCTGGTCCCCTGATGCCCATCTGAGGGCGCTGCCTCTCCCTTGCCCTCCCTCCAGGCAATACTTCTCCCAGAGCGATCTCTCGGGTCGACCGGGAGAGGAAGGTGAGCATGAGACTGCACAGGGGCGCTCCCGCCAACGTCTCGTCCTCGGACCTCACTGGGCGACAAGAGGTCTCCCGGATCTCAGCCTCACAGGTGAGCAGCCCCGACATATGGCGCTATAGGACCTGGCCTCAGTTAATCCCCTAAGGTCTCCTGAGCCCATTTAACCAAGCATGGCGAGACTCGGAGGCTCAGAGATCTCACTTTGCCTGGAGAGTAGTAGTGCTGGGGACCAGCCCGTCACCAGGAAGCCCCTCACCGTCCTAAGCACAGAGCTGGAGGGCCAGGTTGCCCTACCTATAGGCCACATTTGTTCCAGGGGGTTGGCAAAGGGGCCAGAGGTTGCCTGGTTAAGCCCCAGACCTGCCTCCATCCTGTCTTTGAGGACCCCAATATGAGGGAGCCCCCTTGGCACCATCTTGGGTGTAGCCTTGACAACTACTGTGCCTCACTTCTTTGGGCGATGCTCTGTCTCCAGAGTGGGGACATCCTAGTGCCCCAGGGTCCTAGAGCCACTGGGGTCCCACGCCCCTTCCCTTGGCTTGAGGGACTTGGGGTGGGGAGAGCCCTGCCAACCCCCGTTGCTAGCAGCATAGGGGCCTGCTTTGAAGCTTATTGTATCCCATTTCTCTGCCCACTCCCCAAAGACAAGCGTGCCATTTGACCACCTCGGGAAGTGAGGAGAGCCACAATCGGACCAGTGTTTGCTTAGGTGAGTGCTAGACACAGCCATGGCCTCAGAGGATAACCAGTGTGCCGTGCAAGGGGTGCAGGGTGGCCCCAAAGTAAGGGTCCTCAGAAGCATAAAACCTCAGAGCCTACCCAGCTGGGACCGAAGGGGGTTTTTTTTGGTACCAGGGATCAACTCACAACCTCACGCTTGCCAGGCAAGCGCTTACACTGCTGAGCTAAAACCCTTTTTTTGTCATGAGACAGGATTTCGCTATACAGTTTAGGCTGGCCTTGAACTCACTTTGTAGCCAGACTGGCCTTGAACTCATGGCAAACCTCCTGCCTCAGCCTCCTGAGTCTTGGGATTACAGATGTGCGCCACTGTGCCCAGCCTGTCCCTGTTTCCTTCACTTTTTTTTTTTTTTAACCCGTACTGGGGATCGAACTCATGACCGCCTGCTTGCGAGGCAGGTGCTTATGCCGCTGAACTAAATCTCTGGCCCCTTCCTTCACATTTTCTGGGGAGTTAGTCCCTAACAAGAATTTGAGCCTTACTGCAGCCCGTGGGCTGTGAAGCACGTTGGTTCATACAGAGCCTTGGGAAGGAAGCCACATACCTAGAGGAAGGGGCAGGGTGGCCCCAGGAAAATTCCATTCGGGCCTGGCTTGGAGAATGGGAGCAGAGGGGTAATTTGGACGGGGGGCGGGGTGTCAGAGCTCCTTGGGGATGTGCTTTCAGTGGACAGTAGTTTACCCTTCAAGGGACGTGAGCCGTGACTGGCTTGCAGAAATTCATCTGCAGGTGGAGCTGGGTTGCAGAACAGGGCTTAGGTGCATCAGACCTCAGACCCAGGAACCAGATTGCCTAATGCAGTGTGGGCAGCTGTGTGACCAGGGTGGCCTCCTCCCAGGACGAGTGGGGTTTGCAGGCCCCGGAATGATAGCTGCAGGGACAGGAAGGCAGGAGCTGGAGGGGGCTTGATGGATGTGAGAACACAGGCAGCTGGGCGCCTAATCTGTCTCCTTTCTCCCCATCTAGTGTCTTCACTGTATTTTCTTTAAAAAAAAAAAACAAACAAAAAATCATGGAAAAAAAAAAAAAAACCACTCAATGAACAGCAAAAAAAAAAAACAAAACCCAGCACAAAACCGACGACGGATTTTATTTCTTTGATTTATGTTGCCAGTGGCAAAAAGATGGGGTGCCCTTCACACCGAGGATTCTGGTCCCCCTGCCGTGGCCACTGCCTCCAACCTACAGGCTGCCACGTACTCCCTGGACAACACTAGGTCACAGGAGCCAGATGGCCCGGCCCCACCCAGCCACCCATTCCTGTGCTGCACAGCACAGCACCTGCAGGAGGGGACCCTCGGCGTTGGAGATGGAACCATCAGAGGTGACCCGAGGAACACATGTCGGGGAGTGGCACAGTCATGGAAGGTGGGTCCCAGCGGATTTCATGCACCTCTGAACCAACCAGACGGGCGCACTTAGCCCCCGCCTCTACGAAGCCAGCAGTGAACTTTGTGTGTTGGGCTTTCCCAGTGTCCCCTGGCGCATTTGGGCCCCTCATCCACCTCTCCACGAAGACCCCAAGAAGGCAGAGAGGCGAGGTCCACGATGCCTCCCTTGTGGGCCTGTGTGACCTGTGAGCCCAGAACAGCGGGTGCCCACCGCCTGCCAGGCCACGCTGCCGTTTTCCTCCCCTTACAAGGATGGGGGGACGGTGTCCTCCACATTCCCTCAGGGCACAGAGGGTCCTGCCACCACTCCCTGGTGCCAGCCAGTGGCGGCCCCATCATCCACTCCCGGTCCCAGACAGCATCAGGCCGCACGTCATCAGCTGCTCCCCGGTCTTGAGGGTCGCCTGAGGTCCCTCCTCCCCGGGTGCTGCCTTTCCAAGGCAGAGCCTGGGGTCAGGGCTAAGTGTAGGATTTCTCCATCCTTCCTAGTTAACATCTGTTTTTTTATTTTATTTTATTTTTGTTTGTTTTCTCCATGTGTGTACTTCCTAATTTATTTACCTCGGTTTCCCCTTCCTTTTTTTTTTTAAAGAGCAAAGCTTTTTATTACTTCGTAATTTAAAAAACTGAAAAAAAAATACTGAAGAACTTTGGGGGGAATTTTGTACTTTTTTCCTGTGTAAATATTGGACTTTTTTGAGCTTTATTGTGGTTGTTAATTTGAAGTAATAAAGTAGAAAAGAATAAAGTGACACAGGAGCCATTTGTCACCTCTTTGCCCTTGGAGTTCCTCCCCAGCTGACAAAAAGTGGGCCTTGCCTGGGTAGTACAGGTCACCGGGAACAAGGCCCTGTCTCTGGAAGCGGAAGTGGCTGGGGCATTGGCACGCACTTCCCTTGGGGAGTATCCTGTGTGTCCGAGAACTTTTGTGTAGACGGGTGGTGCCTGAAAATTTTGTTAAAGTCCAGCCTCAGATTCAAGAGCACTGGGATTCCCCAATCCAAGCCCACAGGTTCTCCAGCTCATCACCAAGCTGATGTCCACACAAGAGTTCTGAGTTGTAGCCAAATGTGATGGTGCATGCCGGTGAGCCCAGCATTCAGGAGGCCGAGGCAGGAAGATCACTGTGAATTCCAGGCCAGCCTGAACTACATAGTGAGTTCAGGGCCAACCTGGAGTGTTCAAGATCATCTAAAAGAAAAAAAAAAAGTTTTGAGTTACAACCTATCGATTCCTCCAGAGAGCCACAGTGCAGGGTTCAACTTCTAGGGCCGGTGCTCTGGTCAAGGTTCGACTTCTAGGGCTGGTGCTCTGGTGGCCGAACCTGGGAGTCGGGGGACTGTCACCGGGCATCATGTGATCCTGAACATAGTCCAGTGCTCTTTCCAGGGCTGGCATTTGAATATCTTGTCACACAGTGGCCTGGCTCATGCACCTGAAAGGGGCTTCTGCTGGCGCCCCTTCTGAGGGTTACACAAAGCTGGGTCCCTCTCACAGGTGCATTGCCCAAAGCCAGGAAGCGGCAGGAGGCCTGGAATTCCATCCATTCCCAAGACCTGGTGACAGAACCAGCCCCTGGGCTGGGGATTTAGCTCAGCAGCATAAGCACCTGCCTTGCAAGCAGGCAGTCGTGAGTTTGATCCCTGGTACCGATAAAAAGGAAAAAGACAAAAAAAAAAAAAAAAAAAAAACGGTGGATGACAGAACCAGCCCCACCCTTCCCTGCCCTGGGACCTTCCAGGCTGCACACCTGACCACACTGCACCAACCTTGGCCCCAAGGGAAACTACAAGGAAGTAATTTTTTGTTTGTTGTTTGTTTTAGATGGTCTCACTTTGTAAGTTTGAGTTGGCGTTGCACTCAGTATTGTAGCCCAGGCTGATTTTGAACTCCTGACAAACCACCTGCCTCAGCCTCCCCAGTGGTGAGATTATAGACTGCATCCCTCCATCCAGTAAGGAACTGATCTTTTTTTTTTTTTTTTTTTTGTCTTTTTCCTTTTTATCGGTACCGGGGATCGAACTCACGACTGCCTGCTTGCAGGGCAAGCACTTATGCCGCTGAGCTAAATCCCCAGCCCCAAGGAACTGATCTTTAAAAAAACACTTGATTTGTGTCTTACAGTGACTATTATAACTCCTAATAACACGGATGTGTCTACTTGCTGTATCCTAAAATACATGTGAGCTTTAAAATAACAATTTTAGTATTACAAAAATAGTCCTATGGAGTAAAGAATTCAGAAATGCTTTCTGGGTCACTGGATGCGTACTCAGTACAGTGCCTGGAAGTCACCTGAAGTAGTTTTCTTCTCTGCGTGGTTATTTCCTCATTTTAATAAGGAGTCAGTGCTCCCCCTTCCCCAGTTTGGCCTAATCTCATTTTTTGGATGAGATGTTTACATTCATGAAAGTCAATGTACAAAAATGTAAAACCAGGTTCACCCTGTTCCTATCCTCGTTACCATTTCTGGTTTGGGAAGTTTTTGGTTTTGTTTGTTTGGTTGTGTTTTGTTTTTGTTTTTGTTTTTTGGTCTTTTGAGGCAGGGTCTCACTATGCAGCTTAGGCTGGCCTTGAGCTCACTTTGTAGCCTAGGCTGGTCTGGAAGCAGCAATCCTCCTGCCTCAGCCTCCTGAGAGCTAGAATTACAGGCATGTACCAGTATGACTGGTCTGCTTGTTTTTGTTTTTGTCTTTTTGAGACAAGGACTCACTGTGTAGTTCGGACTAGCCTTGAACTTACAATGACCCTCCTGCCTCAGTCTCCCAAGTGCTGAGACTACAGATGCCTGCTGATTGCTTCTGATTCAGGAAGTGAATATGTGGGTGGAGTGGTGGCTGGCATTCAGGAAGTGACATTAAACAGGGGTGACCAGGATGCATCACCAAATAATCACCAGGAAATTGGGCTCAGACCAGAGAGGGCAAACAATCCTGATTCATTTTCCTGAATGCAGGACACACACTGCCTGGCTTCGGGTATTGGGGTTGCTGAGGTGTTAGATGGAAGTGCAAGAGGGTGAATGCGGAAGACCAGGTGGTAGACAATCCAGGTAGCTTCCTGTACTATGACCCTCTTAATTTATTTTGTTTTTATTTTTGTCTAGTTCAGGCTGGCCATGAGCTCTCAACAATCCTCCTGCCTCAGCCTCCTGAGTGCTAGGATTACAGGCATGTACCACTACACCCAGTTTGACCCTGTTTATAGATGACACAGACACAGAAAAGACTTCCTAGCAATAATGGTAAACCGCACGTTTCAAACCTAAGATGTGAGTCTTAGCTTCCAGGGCCCGCAGCTCTTCAGTGGAAAGACAGGATAGAAGCTGGTTTATCTAACTCTTGAAGTCATGAGGAGATGTCCGGTGTCACGTAGGGACAAAGGAGGAAGGGATGGTGTCTGGTGTCAAGGGAAATGTTGCAGAGATGGTTGATGTGAGCTTGGAGATACGAATGAGATTCACTGGGCCAAGATGAAGAAAGTTGTTCCCAGAAGCATTAGGGTCATGTGCAAAGGCCCAGAGGTTCAATGTAGTGAAATATGATCAGGGACTACCTAGTCTGGCAGAGGGAGAATTCAGAGCCAGATTCTGCAGAAATGGCCATGAATCCATTAGGGTCTTCTGTTCCCTTCTTATGAGCAGCTCATCCGAACTGAGACTTCCTTTCCACATCTGTAAAATGAGAAGCGTCATAGTCTAAAGTGCTATTCCCCTTAGCCTGAGCCCTTGCCTCAGCAAGCTAGACTATGGGAGGAGGACAGGTTTATTCTCAGTACCAAACCAGGGATCACTATCATGGGGAAAAGGGAAGTGCTCAGCTGAGAAGGGCCAAGCATCCCGGAAGGACTGCGGGCATCAGGGCTGGTGCTCAGCCTGGGCAGACTACCTGTGGGAAAGGCGAGGAAAAGAAATATCAGGCAGACCCTCAAAGTGAGCTCCAACTACAGCCCCTGCAGCAGAGCTTTCGTGGAGGGAAAGCTTTCTACTGCCATCCTCCGCCCCTTTCCCTCCCGCCTGCCATGCCGCTCTATTCCAGAAACAGGTGTAGGAGGAGCTCAGGCTGTGGAGCCCCACATCCTGTCGCTGAGCCCACCACACAGGCACCCCAGGAGCACATAGAGTCTTTCCAAGGAGTGAGCATGCCTGTACTCCCAGCATTTGGGAGGCTGAGGCAGGAGGATCGCTGAGAGTTTGAGCTCAGCCTTGTTACATAAACAAGTTCAAAGCCACCAGCCTGTACTAGATAGTGAGACCCTATCTTAAAAACAACAAAATCCTGTACATTCCAAGCTCCAACCTCCTGAGGCTGCTTGCCCTGGACTCCAGTAACTCACCTGAAGCACTCTTCTCCGGGATCAACCCTCTCCCTGCCCCAAGCATGCTGGGAAGGAAGAAGGGTCTGCGTTGTCTCATTGTCTTGGAGACACCAAGCCTCTTTTTGCTCCTCCTCCTTCCTCTGGCCTGCTGTTCACTCCAGCCTGGAGGCATCACCGGCATCTCTCTGCCCTCAGGACTGTCCAGGAGGCTTCGGATCCAGGCTGTCCTCCCCCCAGCCTGGGTGCTGTGCAGAAGAGGATGATGGGATGGGAGGGCAGCCAGGCAGGAGCTGGGTGAGGAGCAGGGGCTTAGTCCTGGGGCTGCCCAGAGTAGCACAGCCCCTTTAGGGAGCCTCCCTGCAGCTCCCCTCACCTGGAGACAGGCAGACCACAGCCTGGGCTCCAGGGCCTGCCCGGGGTGCTTCTCAGGTGATTATTCCTCGCAAGGCCTTTCATCCCAGCATCTCCACAGCACCTGTGATTAAACTGTGCCCCACCCCTCCCTCTGAAGTCACCCTGCCCGCCCGGGTTCACAGGGCAGGTAGGAGAAGTCCCTGGAACCCTAGTGGTGGCACAGCCAGGCCACCAGCTTTCTCCTCCTCTCCTCCTCACCCCCTCATTAGTCCCCCTGGAGAAACCCTGGGCCGCCGGCAGCTCCCCTATCCTCTACACCTGCAGGGGGACCTCCCTTTCCTGACTTGGCTTCAACCTGGGAGGTGATTCCAGGGAAGCCAGCAGGAAGATGGGTGGGTCAGATTGGAAAGGACTCCCCTGGCCAGCTGGGGGTTTGCAGTACACAGGGAAGGAAGCTTTCCTCTCCTGTGTCTCTAACTCAGGCTCTTCTCACAGCAAACCACACGGTAGATGCATCCTCAGTTCACTGGTGCGGCCCAGTGGTGTCCCCTGGAAAGGCCCTGTTCTGCTTCCTGGTGACCACTGATGTCCTGGATGTCACCATCCAGACAGCGAGGGCTAAATGATATTGGGAAGAATTTTCTCTTGCTGGCCGATCGCTACCAGTGGAGTGGGTGTGGGTCCCGGGTTCATTCCCCAAACGTCCATGGGGCTCGCCTGTGCCAAGCTCTTTACTTGGCCAAGTAACACTGCCTCCCTGGGCCTCCATTTCCTCATCTGTCAAATGGTGGTCACTGCCGCTTGCTGAGATGACTGTCAGTCTCCCACATTGCCTTCCACACAGTAAAAGCTGAATGAACAGTACTCTGATGATGAGGAAGAGGACCCTAATGCCAGCCCTTCTGGGGATACAAAAGGAGCTAAGATCTGGTTGTTTTTGCCTTCTGTGTGTGAGCAGCTGTTCTCCTGACTTCTAGAAAATTCCTACACATTTAAAATCATGCACATGCCAGCGTGCTGGCACACATTGATAATCTCAGCATTTGGGAGGCTGAGGCAGGACAATCATTGTGAGTCTGAGGCCAGTATATAGAAAGACCCTGTCTAAAAAACAAACAAAAACCAACAAAACATACACAAAATAAAAAATTAAAATAAATAAAACCACACACGTAATACACACCTATTTACATAAATGAGGTATCTACTCATGGTGTGTTATTCTGTATATTTCCCCCTTCTCCACTTAATCACACCCAGGGGGAACTGAGGTTTTGTGAGGGACCTGAAAGAGGGCTAGGAATTGAGGAAGAGGAAAGGGATGGAGGCGGGAATGAGGAAGAGCGTGTTAGCAGAGAGCAGATTTGTTCCAAAACAGCTCATGAGATCTGTGTATGTTTTTTACTCCTAACCAAGTGTTTTGGAAAGGGTGTTCTTACCTGGTTTACTGTTATAAGCAGAGTTGCAGTGCTGGGGCATTGAATTCAGGGCCTTGTGCATTAGAGAAGTACTCTACTCAGCACCAGAAATAGCATTTATTGAGCACCTTTAATATGCCAGGCCGGGGGCTGGGGATTTAGCTCAGCGGCATAAGCGCCTGCCTTGTAAGCAGGCAGTCGTGAGTTCAATCCCCGGTACCGATAAAAAGGAAAAAGAAAAAAAAATATGCCAGGCCTTGGACTAACAGCCTACCTGTGTTATTTCATTTCAGCCAGTCTGTACCTCAGCCCTCAAATGGTTCTGGTATTGGGCCCATTTTACAGAGAAGGAAGCTAAGGCTTGAGAGACTTGCTCAAGGTCTCACAGTAGAGGAGTTAGGCTTTCAACCAGGTGGTTTGACCATGGCACAGGCTATAAGCCTCCACCTTATACAAATGGCTCTCTCCTGGTTCCCTCCATCTCTGCCCTGGGTGAGGTCACATCACCGCTTTGTCTCTTATTTTCCTTTCTGAGTGACCTGGAAAAAGTTACTGAAACTCCCTGAGCTACAGAATATATAAGCCTCTTTTCCTTCCCAGAAGTCTTGTCTTGTCTGTTTAAAACAGGGTCTTGGGGCTGGGGATTTAGCTCAGCGGCATTAGCGCCTGCCTTGCAAGCAGGCAGTCCTGAGTTCGATCCCTGGTACCGATAAAAAAACGAAAAAGACAAAAAAAAAACCAGGGTCTTACTATGCAGCCCAGGCCAGCCTTGAATTTGTGGCAATCCTCCTGCCTCAGCCTGTCAAGTCCTGGGATTACAGCCACCATGCCTGGCTCCTTCCCAGCTCTCTTACTTCTTCGGGGCATGGACATCTCAGTTTTCCTGCTGGGCTCACCCCTCCATGTGTGCTGGGGTAGAAAGGGACTAACCCCAGTCTCGGTCTCCAGGGGTGGGGCTGTGCTCCAGGCCTGGCCAACTGATGTCCTGCATTTCCTCTACAAAGACTGACTGTGACCCAAGCTGGGCCAATCAGAGGTGGTCGTGGGACATACTGTGGAATTCTTGGGAAATGGGTACAATTTCTGCTATTGGGGCGAAACGTTCAAAGGCTGCCTGGGAATTTGGCCAAACACCCCCCCCCCACACACACACACACCACGAATAGAATTAGTATCCCAACAATCCTGTGTAAAGCCTCAAATCCGGTTCGTTAACCTCCTAATTAAGTCAGCCCATAACCCTGTGCCTTTGTTTAACATCAGTTGAATGGAGTTTTTGCCCATTGCAACCAAAATGATCTAACTCCTGCAGGATAGTCAATCGTCTGGCTGGCAGCAGCATGATGTCAGCCCAAATACTGCACTGATTTTAAACATACATTTACGGACAATCTTGCCATGTGACTCATTCTCACGACCCACTTACTTATTGATGGGGAAACTGAGGCACAGTCAGATTTTTTTTTTTTCCCCTTCCGCAGCTGATACTCAGCAGTGCTGCAGACTTTTCTGGTTTTTATCTGGATATTTCCACAGCCACTGGGCAAATAAGCCTAACCTGAGTCTCTATTCTGGAGACAACCTTATCTGGTAGGGGTACCAGATACATTCAGATGAATTATGATACACAGAATGGAACAGTACACCATTTTTCAAAATAATTTTAGTTTGAAAATATTAAGCCATGCCTGGTGGCTTACACTTGTAATCTAAGAATTTAGGAAACTGAGGCAGGAAGACTTCAAGTTTGAGCCCAGTTAGTGGGACTCTGTTTTGAAATAAAAACATAAAAAAAAAGGGCTAAAAAAAAAAAAAAAAAAAAAGGGCTAAGGATCTAGCTCAGTGTGAAGGCCCTGGATTCAATCCTCTGTCTCTGTCTCTTTCTGTCTCTCTCGCTGTCTCTCACACATACTCGCATGCACACACACACACACACACACACACACACACAAACACACTCACAGAGGAAAATAGTACACGCCTTTTTTTGGTACCAGTGATCGAACTCATGACCCTGAGCTTGCCAGGCAGGCGCTTATGCCACTGAGCTAAATTCCCAGCCCCAGTATCCCATGCTTTTGCAAACACAGAGAAGCAACAACAGAATAATCAATGCCCATAACTCTAGCATTTAGAAAGATCCCTTCATAGATCATTTGTTATCTCTCTTTCTAATCTTTCCTTTTAGCATTTGTTCTCTATACAGTTTAGACCAGTATGTCAAACAGAAGTATAACTACCTTGTTCACCCAATATTAGTCCTAATTATTTCCTCTGTGAACACGATTGGGCAGTGTAAAGAGACTATTTTATTTTATTTTTGTACCAGGAATTGAACTCACAACCTTGAGCCTGCCAGGTAGATGCTGTGCCGCTGAGCTATATCACAGGCTAAAAAGATTATTTTAATATCTATATAAGCTGCCATTGTGTGGCTCTACCAGAATTTACCCAACCATTCTTCGGTGACTTTCAGGTTATTGTCCACTCTTTGCTGGGGAGAAACTAATTCAAACGGAAGAACAGGAAGTAGAGGGTGTCACTCAGGGGTAGAGTATGTGTTTTGCATGTCCAAGGCCTTGCATTCAACCCCCAGCACCAAATAAAGAAGCCACCAGGTGACATCTGCTTTCATCTCTGAAGGAGCCAGAATAGAAGGGGGTGGCACTGGCAGTGGGGAAAGACACGCTTTCTTCATTAGTCAGTGGTAGGTGCAGAGGACGCTGGAAGGTTGGGAAACATAGTTACAACTGTCCAGGAGCTAAGGTGGACTGAGCAAGGTGGTGGCCATAGGCCTGGAAATGAGCTGGGACCGCTGGGCTGCACATATCAGGTCGGGACTCTGTGTGTGTCTTCTCCTTGGAAAGCCTGAGCTTTCCTCCCAATGAGGAACAACCAACGACAGATCCCAGTGCCACCTGCTGCCCTGCCCTGCCACCAGGCTAGGTGACTTTCTGTGTTTGAGACCCTGTCTGGCAACCGATGCCTAAAAATACCCACCACCTGCCTTTGCTCACCCTCCTGCCAGTCTGGGGCCTCTGTAAGTTGAGACCCATGAGAGCCCTTGAAGAGCAGGGACCACGTTCCTGAATTTGGGTACAGTTGGCCTGACAGCTCTGCAGGGAACTGTATCAGAGGATGACTGGTTTGTAAGCATGACAGATACGGAGATAGTTGTGACAAGGACTTTACCCTGAAAGGATTAGAGTAGGGAGAGAGAAGTGGGGGCGGGGGGGGTCAAAAGCAAATGATGACACTGCAGTTCAGAAGCCTGGTCCCCACCCTAAAGGACTTCAGACCTAGGCTAGAAGCACAGTTTTCTATAGGACTCTGCCTTTGTAGGATATTCTTCCCAGTACAGATATTTTTACCTATGTTCACCATGCCAGCCCTTGTGCCAAGTCCTGGAGTTACATCGGGAAACAAAAGAACAGTATCTTTTTCTTTTTTTTCAGTACAGAAGTTTGAATCCAGGACTTCAGTAGGCAAGTGCTCTATCACTGAGCACATGACCAGCCCGGGACCAAAGTCTTTGCCATCATGCAATGTACGTTCTCCTGCAAGAAGACAGACAGCAAAACAGGGACACTTCGCAGTACAATAGAAATGAAATGTTACTGGGGAAATAGAGCAGAGCAGGGTGAAGGGGCCACACTGAGTACATATGAGGGGTCTGGAAGTTTTACTGGGGCGTGGGGCTAGTTTGGTGTCTGGGGGAGCAGCGGTCGCAGCAGAGGGAACAGCAGTGCAAAGATTTGCCTTGCAGCTCAATGTGTTTGATTTGTTCTGGGAACAACAAGGGGCCAGTGAAGAGGTAGAGATGAGCAGGAGATAAAGTCACAGGAGATAAAGTCACGCTTATCCAGGGAGGAGGAATGTCATATTCAGGCTTTGTGCAGACTTGAAAGGACTTTGCCTCTTATTTAGAATGAAATGAAAAAAGGGGTTTGAGAGAAAAAAGAATAGAATGAAATGAAGAGTAGCTGGAAGGTTTTGAGCAAGCATTGTTTTGTCTTAGCATGATATATTTATTTTGCAGTGCTGGAGATTGAATTCAAGACCTTACACTCAAAGGTTGCTTTAGGTTTTAAAAGAATATCTCTCCCTTGGGGCTGGGGATTTAGCTCAGCGGCATAAGCACCTGCCTTACAAGCGGGGTCGGGTTGTGAGTTCATCCCCAGTACTGATTAAAAAAAAAAAAAAATCCCTCTGATTCTCCCATTAACATAGAACAGACCAGAGGGCAAGGTCAGGAAAAGGGAGCTGGGTTTCAAGAACCTTGCAGTAATCCTGGGTGGGTGGTGGCAGTAGGAGGGACTGGAAGAGGGTATAGTTTAGATGTTTACAGGCAGGGTCAATAAGGTTTCCAGGATGAATGTAGGAGTCCGGGGACAGGGGCTGGGGGTGCCCGCAGCTGATACGGGAAGGCTGCAGGAGAGCAGGTTTGCTTGTGTGTTGAGAGTATGGTGGGCTTGGACCTCCACCAAGTGTTAGTAGACAGCCTGGGAGCCCAAGCAAAACTTGTGGATCTTGAGCATATCAACTCAGAATCTGATTGTATATTATGCTCTTCAGTTAACTGGGTGACGTGTGGACAGGCAAACGGAAATGGACCAGGCAGCTGTAATGGTACCTGTAGCATCCCGCTGGTTAGGCCCCAGCGGGGCGGGGCGGGGCGGGGGCAGAAACAAGGTGCTAAATGGGATGGGAAGAAAAAAGCCTCTGGCCCTTTGAAATTTCACATCCACTATTCCACAAGCATCCTTCACGCAACAAGTGACCGCTGCGTTTTGTACCTTCAAAACAGACTTACATAGAGGGTGAAACACTAGGCAGCCACCATGTGTCTGAGACGGACTGTACGCCAGGGTTCCGTCTTGGAGCCCCAGGAAGTTAAGTGAGGGGAGGAAACGAGGCGGGGGGAGGAGGGGGTGCCGCAGGGCGGCGGCGAAATCTTGGTCCCCGGGAGCCGCTCACAGGCATTCGCGGCGCTGTCCCTTTAAGGCCGGGCGGGTGATCTCAGCCGCGCGCTCCCTGCCCCGCCCTTCCCGAGGGCGCCCCCTATTGCGCATGCGCCGGCGCTCCTCTGGGCTCAGACGCGCCGGCCGCGGCCAGACCGGGGCTGTGGCGTCGCCCGCCCGCCCCGCCCGCAGAGCTGGTCGCCGCGCGTCGCCCGCACGCGCCACCGCCATGGGCTCCTGAGGTACTCGCCCGGGCGGCCTCGCGCCGGGGACCTGGAGGGAGCGGCTGCGGATTCCGCGGGGCGGGGGCTGCGAGGGGTGGGAAAGGCCCGCGAGGGGGTCGCGGCGCCCGCGGGTTCCTGGGCGAGGGGAAGAGACGGCCGGCCTGGCCACTGAGGGAGGGGGCGTCCGTGGCGTCGCCGATCCTGTCAGATCCGCCCCTTGCCCTGCGGGGTCTCGGGGCGACCCCTGGGTGTGCCCGTTCCCCCTTCACGCCAACGTGGCGGGGGCCGCGCCGGGAGCGTAATCCGACCTGCCGGTGGGGGTGGCTGGGGACGGGGCGGAGGACAGACCGGCCCCTGCAAGTGGGGCTGCACGCGGCCGCTGGGGGAGAGAGGGAGGCATCCGTGCCCTGTGCGGCGGCAGCGGCGTACCCCTGGTACCGTGGGTGTCCTGGGTTGTGTGTTTGGAGAGGACGGACGCGAGGCTGGGGTTCCAGGGTTATTTGCCTACGAGGGACTTCAGAGGCTGATTTAGAAGCGTGTGTCCCGTGGGCTGGTCTTGTGTTTCTTCCCTAGGCACGCCCTTGAGCTCCTAGCTTGCTTTACTTGCATCTGTGCGAGGTGGCTCCAGGCCATGCCCAGGCACTGCCTGGACTGGGGAGTGGGCATGGACTCCCAGGCCACATCCTCTCTGGGGTTTGTGTGAGGCCAGACATTTCACCCCACCCTCTGTTCCAGGGCATCGCGGGGCAGAGCAGGTGTTTGCATGCCTGATACCTGCCTGCGAGGTGAAGGCCATGTATTATGTATGCGAGCGCCCAGCGTTTTATGTAAGGCAAGAAGTAGCAATCTGTGCCCTGGAGGCCGGTGCACTGCTGTCAGCCTGGCACGCCTGCACACCTGTACCTGCCGAGGCTGAGGTCTCAGGTGTGACGTTCATGGTGGGTTGTTTGCAGCACCCCTTCTTGTGCTCCTTGTCTCTGGGCTTTGGTGATAACAGTCTTGTCCATAGTGCTGTGAATGTCGGGGTTAGAATTGGGGATGGGAGAGCACTGGCAAGCCAAGTCCTTGTGTCCAAGTTTGACACAAACACAACAGCAGGTGTCCTAGGCATCTGGTGGCTCTTAGGTGGGTGGAGAAATCAAACTTGGAAACAGCAATGTGAAAAACTAAAAACAAAGAAACAGGAGTGCAGAGGTGGGTTCATTGCTGGACAAGGGGGAGCAAAGCCAGTGAAAAAGCCGCTAACACAAAGGGACAATTGAGCCGAAGCTGGAAGGGTGGCTGACATTCCTGTGAGGCTTTTGTGCTTTCCACGAATACTTTGCCAGTTCATTCTCACAGCAGCTGTGTGAGAACTGTTTGTTGTTACCCTGTTTGTCGCTGAGGGAAACTGAGGCTTTGAGGAAATTTGTGCCACTCTTGACCGTGATATGGGCTGCTCAAGTGGGGTCACCCTTGAATCAGAGCTTTTCTCTTGCTGCCATATCTTGTTGCTTGTAACTTTCTGAGCATGTACTACACGCCAAGCACCATGCTAAGGGTACAGGGGTCTGAAGATGAGTGGTACCTGAGCCTGCCTTGTGGGTATTCCCAGTCTGCTGGGGAGATGGACATAGATAGTGGCCCCAATCCACACTGGAGTCCTGAGTGGCTAGTGTGAGTTAGGCGGGCACTGTAAAAACTCCCCAAGAGCCATCAGTAACCTAGGGGTCTTACAGTGTAGCCCAGGCTGGCCTTAAACTTTGTATGATCGGCTTGCCTTGGCCTTGTGAGTGCTGGGATTACAGGTGTGCACCCTCAAGTCTGGCTAGGGTAAGTCGCCCTTGGGGTAGTTGGGTATACCCGACCTTGGGGTAGTCTAAATCCCTCCCCCAGCTGGAAGAACAGTTTCCCCACCGGACAGTGGAGGTAACCTGCTTGTCCTGGTCCATTCGAGTTGGTTCTGTGGGCTGCAGCTGTGTTCTCCTACTTGCTGTGTGTTTGAGGTTTTGTACCTGGTAGCTGGCTGGCCTGCCCAGCCTTGTCCCTGAGAGGGGCTCGGTGCTATTTCCAGTCCCTGCTGTGCTCATTTCTCTCCGTATACTCCCTGGAGTAGAAACAGCCTCTGCAAGGCAGGGTACAGCCTTTATTGTTTTGAAAACGAGTAGCAGCCAGACTGAGACTGGGGATTTGGAGGGTGAGTTCTGGGAGGCCTGCAGCTGGGCCCTGGGAGTTCAGGGTAGGGTCTGTGCCAGGACCTCGGCCAAGGCCCTCAGGCGGGCAGCGCTTGCTGGACACCTGTTGTACAGTCTGCCCTTGCTGGGCCTCAGGAAGAGAGGCCAGAGCAGTGGGTCGGTCTCTTGAAAAGGCTCTGGTTGGCTGTGGGAGCCAGTGTAACAAATACCATAAGACAGTGTGCTACTTGTGGTAGAGACAGAGGGCCTTAAAGGGGCCCAGAGGACAATAGAAACAACAGCTCATTTATTGAGCACTTACTGTGTGCCAGGTGCAGTTCAAAGTGCTTTTTTGTTATTGTTTTGGTTTTTTGTTTCAGTTTGGTTTTTTGAGATAGGATCTTGATACTAGATCACAGTGAACTCTATGCAGCCCAGGCTAGCCTTGAACTTGCAGTGACCTTCCTGCCTCAGCCTTCTCAGTGCTAGGGTTACAGGTATGTGTCACAATGTTTGTGATGTTTGGCCTCCAAGTGCTTTCATGAGTTACTGTTTCCTCCTCCCACCACCCAGAAGGTGGGGCCATCACCTTACGCATTGAAAGCTGAGCCTCGCACTTCCTCACTGACCTGGGGCGCGCCGGATGTCTTCTGGGGCCTGAAGGATGAGGGTGCTGGACCCATGAAGGAAAAGAAGGAATTCTGGTGAGAAGCAATGCCGGGAAGATGTGGAGGCCCGACAGATGTGGGTTCGATGGTCCTTCATGAAGACCTCTGAAGGTCCCAATGGGGAGTCTGGGCTTGACCCCAGTGTGGTCAGCAGGGAGCCTTTGAAAGTTCCCAGAAGGAAGCCACAGGCTCAGCCCTGTGTTGGGAAGCAGTGTCATCCTGTCTTTCTTCCTTCATTCCTGTCCTAGCTCCGAGAAAGCCTGCCTCCCTGCTGTTTGCTTCTCCTCTGGCCCCGGTGTCCTCTTAGTCTCTGTTGCATTTCTTTTCGCTTCTTCCAGAAGCTTCTGGTCAGAGGTCCATGAGCCCTGAGCCAGGCCTCTGGAGCCACCATTGTCATGGTGTCTGCTTCATAGCTGGTTTCTTCTGTCCACTCCCTGAGTTGGCTCCACTGAGCTGCAATTTATTTTTTCTAGGACTGAAGTTTCCTGGTTTTCCTAGGTCGTGTGGGTTCCACTGACCTCTTACGCCACAGATCCGGGGACTTTGGGGAGGTGTGTCCGTCATCCCTGGCCCCCGTCCATCAGCTCTGTGAGATGGGAGGGCAGAGCTGGAAGCTGGGTCTAACTGCTGGGTCTCACCCGGAGCTCACTGAAGTCCTGCTCTCGGAGGATGCAGCCGCACGCTAGTCCCAGCAGACTGTGGTGACTTACACCCTTGTCTCCTTCAGGGCAGCGGGCCCTGGGGTAGGACACAGCCCTGGGGCTTAGTGTGAGTGTTTCCGAAGTCCCGCAGAGGGAGGAGCGTGGGAGCTGATGGGCAGAGGATGTGAGGGCGGAAGTTGGAATTGGGTGCCTTGGGTTAGGAGCTGGAGAATTCAGGAAGGGTCAAAGTGATCACCAGGGGCCTGGCAGCAGGAGGAGAGGAGATAATGAGCCAAGTCCTGCTGGTGACCTGGAGGAGAATGAGGGAGCACATGTATCAGCTTTGCTTTATCAGCCTTGTATTCTTGGGCAAGTTACTTACTGGTTTCTGATTCTTGTCTTTTAAACAGGGAGTGGGGATGATGCAGTTTCCTTTATCGATAAAGCAGGAGTGTGCAGCTGTCCGACTCCTGCCATGCAGAGCTGCTTCCGCTCTGGGTTTGGCACATGGGACATCCTCAGGACACCAGCTTCATCTGTGAGCTTACAGGCCACTTACTTTATTTAGGAGGGTCTCCGTCCTGACAGCCAGTGGTTTGTGGGTAACTGAGTCCAGCTGGGGAGAGAAACATCAGACACAGGACGATTGGGATTGTCAGGGTGCTTTCTTTGAGGGAACATTAATTAGGCAGATACTTTTTTGGTGAAGTGATAGTTAAACTGTTACTATGTGAGCCAGTTGTAGTAATCCCAGGACTCTGGGAGGCCGAGGCAGGAGGCCTGTTAAGTTTGGCACCAGCCTGGGCAATTTAGCGACCTACAGACATTGTCTAAAATTAAAAAATAAGGAATCAAAATGTATCGTGTGGGTACAGATTCCCTATGATGAATATGATCATTAGGTATATCTAAAATGTACCAATAAGGGCTGGGGACTTAGCTCAGTGGCTTAAGTGCCTGCCTGGCAAGCGCAAGGTCATGAGTTCGATCCCTGGTACCAAATAAAATAAAATAAAAAGTACCAGTACGTAGGCTCTGGGCTAGGCTACAGTGGATGTGGGGCGTCACCATGTAGAAAGGGTTAGGTAGGCTCCAGATGGAGGGAACAGTATATGCAAAGGCCTGTGTTCACATCTGCAAAATTGTGTGCCTTGGACCTAGCACCTAGCAGGGCCAAAATAAATCCTCACTGTCTGGGGCCTGGCCTCAGACTCAGGCCAGAAAAGGCAGAAGGAAAGTAGAAAGGGCCATGGTGAGGATTAGATGGACCCCCAAGTTTTGGATTTTCTCACCCCTCCCATCATCTGCACTGCCGCCATATAGGTGCAAGCTGGGCTTTGGGTAGAGGAGACCTTTGGCAACTGTTGGCACTGTTAACAGGCGTGCTCCTTCCAACTCTGCTCCTCCAATGGGCTGCAAGGAGCAGATGACATGCAGAGGGAGCTGAGGAGCTGCAGCGGGCAGTATCTATCTCTTCCCATGCCTGGCCACTGCATGCTAACCTGGCTGGAGCCACACTTGGGGAGAACACAGCAAAGGGGTTCGTGGCTTCCAGTGGTGATTTTTGCAGTCTTCAGCTAACAGTGGCTCAGCATCTGCCATGAAGCCTGGTGCACAGTGCCTAAATAGTTCTCAGCTAGCCAGTAATTTAGCTCAGGGGCATAAGCACCTGCCTGACAAGCATGAGGTCATTAATTCAATCCCTGGTACCCAAAAACAAAACAAAACAATAATTTGGGGCTGGAGATTTAGCTCAGCGGCATAAGCGCCTGCCTTGCAAGCGCATAGTTGTCAGTTTAATCCCTGGTACCGATTAAAAAAAAAAATAGTTCTCAGCTGAACAAATGAACAGTTAGATGGGTTAATGGCATTGCCAATCAGGATACGGCTGGAATTATTCCTGAAAAGCGGTAGATATGAGGGCTATCCAAAGGTGATTGTTCATTCGGACTGAGGTATCACCCAGAGCCCGGGTGCCCACTAAGCAGACTTGCATCTTCCCTGGGGCAGGCGCCTGCTGAGAGAGGCAGGAAGCCTGGCAGACGCCTCCTTTTCCTTCTCCTGCTGGGAGCGGAAACCAGAGGGGGAAGATCCCACCCAGAAGACCTTTGTGCCAAACCTGCATCCAGCTCTACCTTGTTTTAAAAAACCACACAAAAAATCACAAAGTGCGTATAGACTTGGGGAATTTGGTGGTGTAGAACCCACTTTTGGGAGCTGTTCTGCTGTTAGACTTGGTACTTGTCGATTACAGTAAATTTGGAACATAGACAAGGTTAGGGTAAGACTACAAATCATGCCAGCTTCACAATCAAAAAATAGTCACCATTGAAGCTTTCATTGAAGCTTGGGGAGGTATTCTTTCTAGTGTAAACTTGTGTCCTGTCATTGTTCCTTTGATGCCAGGTCATGAGCATTTTATCCATGGAGTTTAAAAAAATCAGCTACAGATAGGAAACAGAGAAGTTCTCATCAAGCCCTGGGCACTTTGGTTCAAGTTCTCAATGGGCAAGATGAAGTCCCAACTTTTTCCAGGACCATACCACAGCTGAGGAGTACTGGGCCCAGTCAGGATCCCAGGTGAAGACCTGTAGTTGACCTCTGTGAGCATCACTCCCTCAGTGGGGGAGACCCTTCATATCCCTCTGCTGAGGTATCTGAACGCTCAGGTGAGGTCCTGCGTTAGCCAGGCTTGAGCCCGAGTGGCTGGCAGCGACTTTGCAGGATGAGCCTGTCACGTGACCATGGAAGACTGCGCAGGGGTATCCATGCAGTGCAGCATGCTTCTGGGTCTCCTCTCCCAACCTCTAATCTCTTTCTGGGCCCCCTTGAGGCTGGTCCCCCACTGGAAGCGCTCATCTGTAGACCTTTCACCTGGGCATCAGAGTGGCTCCCCAGATGGCTGCCTCCCAAAAAAGGGGCACAGTGGGAACTCTGGAACTTACCACATCTGTCACCCTGAAAGGCATTTTCTGATCAGACAGCATCTCCACCCCATGGGACATGTAGTACCTTTATTTTTCTGCTGCCACAGTCCCCCTGGACAGCTGGCACCAAGGGAGACTCTGTCCTGCTGGCATGGATGAGAGCCCCCTTTCTGCGGGGCACGGCTGTTCCTGAAGTCCCGTAGGTCATGGTTTACAGAGCCTCTGAATGGAATCGCTATGAAGCCCGCTCCATGCCTCCTGCAGCTGTGGGTTTATCTAGAAGGAGCAGTGAGCCTGGGATCCCATCAGCAGTTTGGGTACCTGCAAGGCACAGTGATAGGTGTTGGCAAAGGCTATGCGCAAGGCTGTTAATATCAATTAATATTAGCAACTAATTACATTAATTTTGTCCTCGCTGGAATTTGTAGGGCTTTGCAAATTACATTTCACGGGTATCCTTTCATTCTGTGCTCCCACTGCCTGGGGAACCTTGGAGTTGTTACACTACTCTGTAGGTGGCAAGATTGAGACTCGGAGGGAGAATTGCCTGAGAGCCTGGGGAAAAAGCTTTCCTGCCCTTCTTGCCCTTAGTGACCCTTACAACCCTAGTCCCCTGGAAAGTCCGGCATGCTGAACTGATGTGGAGAGATGGAAGCACGTTAATAAGGGTTCTGGTCAAAACTGAGCACCCCAGGAGGCAGCGGTCTGCTCTGCTTGGGCTGGGGTAGACGGCAGTTGAGCTGGGGCTGTGGGGACAACAGAGGTGGGCAGGGGAAGAGCTGGGCAGGGCTTTCCAGGTAGCAGGGCAGCCTAGTGTGCACAGTGGACTGAGGCCCAGGTGCTGCTGGTGCCTGCCGTCCAGGAGGAGGAGATGCAGTGCTATGTGTTTCTCAGTGGGATTTAAACAGGCAGGTTGCGGAACTCTAGGTTTACCGCCATGTGTCTATGCTGTATGGAGCACTGTTGATGCACTGTGTGTGAGTTAGAAGGACTTCTGTCCCGTAACCTCTGTGCTTAAGCCAGCTTTGCTGCTTGAGTTCCCGGCTGCCTCAGGCAGTGGGCTCCGAGCTTGGGTGGGGATGGACAGGAGGACCAGGGTTCTTTCTTTAAAAGATGTCTCCCTCCGCTGGGGGAAGGAGCCCTTTTTTTTCATCCACAGCTGTCAGCGGTTGGGCCTGATATGGAGAGATGGGAGGGAGCTGTGCCTTACACACTGCAGTCCTCAGCTGTCCTCGCCCGGGACACTCATTCCTTCTGGGGACTGCCTCTATCCCTCACACGCCACTGGCTTGAAGGACAGCACTTAGGAGGTGATGGCTGGCAGGCATGTGAATTACATAACGGGTCCGGGACAGACAGGAGAATGTCATGGAGCTTGAGTGTCTTAACATGGCTGGGATGTCCCTGCAGATTTTGCATGGGATGTGGCAGGAGTTGCTGTTCTGTCACCTGGATGGCTAGACCGAAGCTGGTAGTCCTTGAGCCATTTGTCCCAGCCCTCACTGCCAGGGCTGCCTGTGTTTCATTGGCACGCTGGTCCCTTCACCCAGGGAGGCCAGTTACAGCTGCTGTTGTGGTGGCCCAGTCTCTGTCCACTTCCCTCTGGCCTGGGACCGGAAAGAACTTCAGAGTCAGAGCTGAGAGGGGCTGAGGGGGCCTGGTGTGTTTAATCTTCAGAAAAGTATTTGTGGGGGCAGTGCTAGGGGTTGAATTTAGGGTCTACTGCATGGTAGGAGAGTATTGTTCTACAGAGCTGTGCCCTAGCCTTTTTATGTTTTAATTTTGATCCAGGATTGTGCTAAACTGCCCAGGCTGGTCTTGAACTTGTGATCCTTCTGCTTGTTGTGGGGGCTCCCAGGCTTCTGCTCCAGGCTAGTTCAGGGTGGCCTTGAGCTCACTTTATAGTCCAGGCTGGTCTCAAACTTGCAAGGATCCTCCTGCCTTAGCCTCCTGAGTGCTGGGATTATAGGCATACACTACCCAGGATTTCAGTTACCTGGAGAGGTAGTCCCATTTAGGGGAGCTCAAAATTCCAGTTAAAGCAGCTGAGCACTGGCCCATTTGTACAATCTCCGGTACCAATAAGTAAGTAAGTAAATACCTGTGTGAACCATTGTCCTGATGTGATGGCCCAGCATTCCCAGAACCCCTGGGAGGCTCAACAACAGTTCCCTGGCCACACCCCTCCCAGGTGGCCGTGTACACCTCCACACTTGGGGTTGGTTTTCCCTGCTACTTCACTGGTGCGATGTCTGGGTCATGTGTGACAGACCTCAGTTCCTTTTCAGGGCTGTGGAGGTGTCTAGGGTGTGAATGTCACTATTCACCTGTCCCTTCTATGGGTAGCTACTTGGGCTGCGTCCAGCCTCTTCTGCTGCCAAAGGTCCCGTGCTGGTCTCTGGCACACGGGCACTCATTGCCAGGGCGGGTGCTGGTCACCCCACTCCATGCTCATTTGCATGAATGAAGCTCAGGTTAGCAACCTGGGCTGGAGCTGGGTTGGCCCTGCTGACAGGCTCTCCAGATGGGGTGGGGCACGGGTCCTGGCTGGAGGCGTCACTTCCACCTGGCAGTGGAAAGGTGGGACTTCAGGATTCTATATGAATTTGGCAGTGTTGGGTGGGATTTCAGTTACCTGGAGAGGTGGTCCTATTTAAGGGGAGCGCAAAAGTCCAGTTAAAGCAGCTGAGCCCTGGCTCATTTGTTTTCAATTTGGGAGAAAATGGGTGATCATAAAGGCTGGGGATTTAGCTCAGCGGCATAAGTGCCTGCCTTGCAAGCAGGCAGTTGTGAGTTCGATTGCTGGTACCGATAAAAACGAAAAAGACCAAAAAAAAAAAAAGAAAAAAAGAAAATGGGTGATCAAAACCTGGACTGGTATGTATTTTTTTTTAAAGGCTCAATTCTAAGGCAGAATTGTGTAATCCCCCTTGGAAGGTTTTGGATTCCTCTGTTCTTTCTTTCTGCACCGCTTCCCCCAAGTGACAGGTAGGTACATGGCTGGCCGATTTCTCTTTCCTGGTTAGGGGACTGCGGGCACCCGCTGGGAGCAGGGGAAAGAGGTGGTGCCTGGGGTGGTTTGCACTGTTTGTGCTGACTGGGGGGGGGTGGGGGAGGTGGGGACCCCTACTGTGGCCAACTAGGCAGAACTGCCAGCTAGTGGCAGCTCTAATCCCCTCTGACAGGGCCAGGCTTGGGCTTAGAGCTGCTTCAGTGTGGGCCCCTGCTTACCCCCCTTCCCAAGCTGTAGGAGCAGGAACAGCCATGGGGCAGAGGGCTCCTTACCCTTCCCAGGCAGCCAAGCTGGGAAGTGTGGTCAGCCAGGGTTAGTAGCCCTTGGGTCAGATGCAGATGGAAGCCCTGCCATGAGGAGGAAAGGACAAAACACTCCCTGCCTCAGGGCGTATTAACATTCCAGAGACCATCACACCACCCTGCTGCTGGGGCCACTCTGCCTGTGGTGGCAGCTGCCCAAGCAAGGGTCAGATCTGAAACTAATGGATGATCTGACCTCAAAAGGCCTGGCCAGGAACTCCCAGCTAGACCAGAGGATGTGATGGCAGTGAGACGGGAGGGTGGTAACAGGCTGCGTCACAACGCATTCCTGTGAGCTGCCTCATGCCCTCTCACATGGGTTGGCTGCATGCCCATTTTACAGATGAGGACGCTGACAAGGACAGACCGTGTAACTTGCCCACAGCACATAGCTGCCGAATGACAGAGCCCTGGGAATCAGGTCACTCTAGGACCCAAGACTTACACAGCCCTTAGAAATCTGGGAATGCATGTAATAGTGCAGAGAGGGCAGTTTGAGGAACTGTTAGCAGGTGACAGCAGACTTCCTCTAGCCTCATCTGCAGGTCCTTTGCTCTTGTGTGGTACAGATTATCAGGAAGTTGGTGACTCAGGACACATTTATTATTCTGCTTTGATCCTACCAGGCTGCCGTCTGCCAGGAGGCTCTGAGGGCGCATCTTCTTCTTGATCTGTCCTGGTTTCCTAACGCTACTCACATTCATTGGCTTGTAGTCCCCTCCTTTGCCTTCTAAGGCAGCAGCAGGGTGGTGCCCACTATATTTTGAACTTCCTGTGTCGCCCTGTTTTCCTCCACGATTGCCCTCTTCCTCTTATTTCAGGATGGCCTCTTTATTTCCAGATCCTCAAAACATTTGCAAAGTCCCTTTATCATGTCTGGGACAGGGTCTCAGATGTGGGCCCCAGGACATGGTCATCTTTAGTAGGTTGTTAATCATCCTACCATGCAGGACATAATAAAATCCACAGAGGGGCATCCATAAGGTGTCTCACAAGCCTGAAGTTACAGTGATATACCATAAAATCAGGGTGCGATGCTGTGAGGCATTCCTTGGGATGCTTCAGCAATGGGGCAGGTGGCCACATTTAGTGGCCACATTAGCTCCGTGGTTGGTCAGAACTTGGACCAGCCAGACTTGTCTTTCCTGGACATGGAGACAACTGAGGCTTGTGTTGGTTGAAGTGGGAATTTGAGCTGTTTCTGGGCTCGGCATGGTCCAGCAGGCTTCGCCAGGGCCTGGGTGGATTTTACTCAAGACCCCCACACCTTCCTGCTTCCCTGTCCCAATTCTGTGCTCTCTTTAGGCAACTGGTTCAGCCCTCTTGCTCCTCTGGTCAGAGGCAGAGAGTACTTGGGGAACTGGTCACTTGGGCTTTTTTGTGATGGATTTGCATGAGCATTTCCCTCCTTCCTATCAGCTGCTGGCCCTGGATCCTGGGCCAGGGTTCGTTGAAGTAAGCCTTAGCCCTGTGGGTTGGTGGCTGCAAGGAGCTCTGCCTCCTGCTGCTTCTAGAGGCTCCTGCTGGGGACTCACACCAGCCTGGACTCTGGTACGACGGGACCCACGTGACACAGATGTCAGGGAAGAGCCACTGCTCAGGTCATACTGCCCTGCTTCCCTGCCCAGCACCTGACGCAGGTGCCCTGTCCTCTACCCATGGCTGCCTGAGCATCAGGAAGAGGCAAGTTTGTGTCAGTGCCTTTGTGCATGCCATGTCCTGTGCGTACCGTGTCCGCCATCCCCAATGCAGCTGTTCAGCACATACTTAGAGGCACTGTGGGGACCAAGAAGAATGAGTCCCTCACAGAGCCAGTCTCACGAGGAAGACAGGTGACATGTAGCCAAACACCATCATAGTAGTGGAGAGCACCATTGCACCAATGCCAGAGAAGGTGATAGATGACAGATTGTGAGGAATGGAGGTCTATGGTGACAACAAGGAACAAAGGAATGTTCTAGACATAGGGCTGGAGTTTTAGAAAAACCTCAAAGAGCAAACTTAGTTGTTCTCTTGTTCAGTCAACCTGTTGAGTGCTGTGTCTGGACCCTGAGACAGGCACACCTCTAAGGCGTGACCCCGACCTTCAGAGGGCTCAGAGGGCTCGGTCAGCCTGGACGGTAGGGGTGCAGAGCACCCTACAGGGTAGGAGGTGGGAAGGTTGGAGCGCCCCATCCTTTTCCTCCTACCGCTCTCCCAGGGAGCGTCCTGGATCCAGAAGCAAGTGGCACCTTGCTGAAAGGGACTGGTTAGTGACAGTATCTCCATCTTGGCAGACCTGCCTTCCTGCCCTGATGGAGCCCTTTGCCCTTCACGGTGTGGTCTTTCCCTACTAGAGGGCAGTGGGTGTGACTCAGGGCCATCCCCTGACCTCTCTGGTCCTTCTCCTAGCTGAGTACCAAGTCCTTCAGCCAGCTGAGCCCCCAGGGTGGGAGGCGCTGTGGCCAGCCCTCCCTTCTCAGCTGATTGCATGATTCTTTTCTCCTCCCCATCTCTGCTGTGCCTGGAGAGGTGTGAAGGTGTGTGAGAACAATGCTGACTGCCAGCTGACCTCAGTGAGCACAGCATGGCCCCAGGGGAGGTTATGACATTCAAAGGACAAGGTGAGGGGTCGCAGGACCAGGAACCCAAGCAGGGGGAAGGCATGGGGACATGTGTGCAGGGTCACCATGCACTGCTGTGCTCAGTCTGGAGGCTGGGAGGGGAGGCCTGGGTCGCGACCCCCTGTGGAGAAAGGAGCCAGGACCGCATCCCTTGGCCTGATCCTACTGTGTGCAGGCTGCATTTCAGGGCGCAGGGGCACCGTCACAGTTGAAAGCAAGTGTAAGAGTCAGGCACCCTGGGCCCCCTTCCAACAACACCGGCCACCCTGCAGCTGTGGAGGGCCACCCTGCTGTGTCCCTTCTCTGCTGTTTAGGAACCAGAATGCTCAGAAATCCCAAAGGTTTTTCCTAAGTCTTCAGCAGACTAATTTTGTGGCAGAAATCTGACCTGAATTGATGTGAGGCTAATTATTGTCTTTAAAAATATCTTACCCAGGGCTTTTCCATGTGGGATTACTATGCATTTGATTTGGGGGAGCTGCCCAGACCCCTCTGGAAGTGTCACAGTGCATCTGGCTCCATAACCCTTTCTAATGTGTAGGAAGTTGTGCTTTTCTAAACTCACTGGACCCAAGGCCGTGCCCACACCTGTGCTCTTCTCCCCAGTCACCTGCCCAGCCCAAGCTCAGGTGACGGTGGTGCACTTCAGCTCAGCTCCCTGACGCAGAGCCTGGGACAAAGGGCCAGCCGCGTGGCCCGGCCTCTTCATATCTCTGGGTGACTGTGCAGTCAGGTAGGTGGCTGGGCGGGCTGGACAAATGCTTGGCTGTGCTTTCTGTCTGATGTCAGCCTGAGGAAGGAGCTAGATTCCTGGTCCAGGGAAGGGTATGGGGCATGATGGGGCACAGCAGTAACCCCATTGCTTGGGAGGCAAAGGCAGGCGACAGAAAGTCTGAGACCAGCCTGGGCAATCAGTGAGGTCGTGTCTCAAAATCATAAAAATAATAATAATAAAATTAAAAATAAAAACATAATGGGCTGGCAGAGTGTAGCTCAGTACTTGGTGGTGGTGGTGCGGTCGATCTCCAGGACTTCAAAAGAAAAAAGAACAAGGACCAAGAAGCAGAGAAACCGTAGGGAAAGCGGGGAGCAATTTGGGGGCCTCCGAGTTTTGCCCCTTTCCTCTGACCGCTCCTCCCTGTGGGTAAGGGAGGAAGCTTTTTCAGCGTGGCCGCAGAGCATGGGTCCTGCTGTGGTTCTGTGTGTACATGCATCACCTCGCTGTTGTACTAGTTACGCAATAAAGCCTGTTCCAAGAGTAAAAGTCAGAAGGCCAGTCAGCTGTAATAATTTTTTAAAAATTACTTTGTTGGTGCAAAAACCTCTGGCTCAGTGTGCTGCCTGTCTCGGGCGAGTGTGCTTTAACCCCACAGGAGTGAGTGCTGGGGCCTGGCTCTGTGTGTGTGTGTGTGTGTGTGTGTGTGTGTGTGTGTGTGTGTGTGTGTGTATGTGTGTGTGCACGTGCGCGCGCTGCCTTCTAATGGCTGCGTCTGCTGTGAGGATCCTGGCCCTGGACGTAGCTGTGTGCAGAAGAAACACCTCATTGGCTCTCTTTCCAAACAGGGTTACTCATTTTTCCGTCGCATCCGCTGAGCATGCAGAGGATTTGTGGAAATTTGGCTAGTACATTTCCATCCTGCCCGGTGCCAATCAGATGTTCTTGTAAACTAAATGGAAGGTGTTTATTTTAAACTTCTTAACTCATGAGTCCAAAACTCACTCAAAATGCTTTGGAAGTGTTTTAACAGACTAGAACATTCTGTTACATAGTTTTTTAGGAATTCAAATATGGGAGGTTTTTCCATATTTTTTTTTCAATCAGTGTCACGCTTACTGTTTTTGGTAGCAGAATCCTGCAGCAGTAGAAGCATTCCAAATAGGCCTTTTCCCGGAAGCTGGCCCTGCCTGGGTCTCTTAAAGAGCAGCCCCATTTGTTGAGGCAACAGTTCTGTGAAGGGACATCTTAAATGTGCTTTAAAGACACTTTGTAAACATTTTGAGGACATGTATCTCAGAGAGACAGTTGTCACAGAAAACCTTGGCCTGATGTGGAACTTGTTTTTTTTTTTTTTGTACTGGAAATGGAACTCAGGGCCTGACGCTTGTGCTCAGGTGCTGTGCACTGAGCTACATCCCTGGGGCCAAATGAGCTCTTTTTTTTTTTTTTTTTTTTTCCTATGCTGAGTATTGAACTCGAGACCTTGGCATGCTGGGCAGCATATGCCCCTTGTTAAACTTAATCCCACTCTGCTTGCTGTTTACTAAATAACGAGTAACTTTCTCATATTGGCCTTTTTCCTCAGTCACTCCCATCTCAGTATAGATTTTAAGACTGTGCTGTTTGGCCATCTGAAATTTTGTTTTTTTGAGACAGGATCTCGTATGTGGTGCACACTGGCCTCGAACTCATGATGATCTTCCTGCCTCAAGCTCCTGAATGCTGGGGTTACAGGTGTGTGCCAACACACCAGGCTGGTTTTTTTTTGTTTTTTTTTTTTAAGACAAGGTTGTGTAGTTTGGATTGGGCTTGAACTCATGATGTGGCCCAGGCTAGCCTTGAACTCAAGGCAACCCTCCTGCCCTGGCTTTGAGAGTGCTGGGATCACAGATGTATACCACCACACCTGGCTGAAGTATTTTATTATGGAAAATTCACATACAAGGACAGCCCATGGTAGGATTTTCCCCGCCCCCTTAAAATAAATCCCAAGTGGGTATGGTGGCCTGTGTCCAGAGACTAGGGTGAGAGGATCATGTAAACCCAAGAGCTGGAGACCGGGTTGGGAAACATAGCAAGACCTTGTGTTAAAAAAAAAAAAGAAGAAGAAGAAAAGAAAAAGAAAAAAAAGAAAATCCAGCTGTGGTAGTGCACACATGTAATCCCACTACCCTGGGAGGCTGAGATAGGAAAATCACAAGTTTGATCCTACCCTGGACACCTGAGTGTATTAGTGAAACCTCATCCCAACACCATCACAAAAGAACTGGAGATGGACATAGTTTAGTGCTAAAGACCTGTGTTCACTTCCTAGTATTGCAAAAAAAATTAAAGAGAAGGAAATCCCTCATTTGCCATTAATTTTTCACTCTTTTAAATGCATTAGTATACATTTCATTTCTATATCATAGAGACTTTTTTTTTTTTGACACACGATCTCGCTATGTAGTTCAGACTGGTTTTGAACTCTCTGTAGCCCAGGCTGGTCTTTAACTCACAGCATTTGTCCTGCCTCAGCCTCCCAAGTGCTGGGATTGACTTTTTCTCTCAATAAGAGTCTTGCTGTGCAACCTAGGCTTGCTGGGAACCTGCAGTCTTCTGCCTCATCTTCTTAAATGATATAGGCATGTGCCACCGTGCCTAGCTGATAAAGACTTTTTAAAACTCTTTTTCATTAAATTCTCCTGTGTGCCTTCTGTAGCTGTAGTAGCATCAAAGCCAGGACACGGGCATGAGACCAGTGCTCTAAACTGGACTGCAGAGCTGAGTTCTCACTGACCTCTTGTGGTGTGTGTCTGTGTGTCACTCTGCAGCTTTATCGAGGGCAGGTTCTTGTAAACACCACAGCTGTATGAAGGTGCTAGCTGTTCCATCCCCTGGAAGAGCTCTGCTGCAGTCTCCGAATTGCTGTCTGTCCTCTTCCAGCCAGTAATCTGGGCTCCATCTTTGTGGCTGTGTTGTTGGAGAATGTGCTATACGTGGCATCATGCAGTCTACGGCTTTTTGACACTGGCTGGTTTTCTAAACATGATGCCCTTGGGACCAATGGAGGCTGAAGGTGTCAGTACCTGGTGGTTTGTATCTGTGGTGTGGGTACATCCATCTGTTTAACCTGCACCTATTGAAGGACATGCGGGTTGTCTCCAGGCGTGGTGATTACAAATACAGCATTACATCTGTGTACAAAATTCATGGGAATATAGGTTTCCATTTCTCCAGGGTGAATATCTAAGTGTGATTACCAGATTGAGTAGTGGTTGTTAGTTTTCTAAGAAACTGCCAAATTATTTTCCACAGCAGATGTACCAGACTCTTCTGTCTTCCTGCCAGCCACAGATGAGGTGTGGTTTCCCTGCATCCTTACTAGCATTTGGTGTTGTCCATGTTTTCTAGTTTTGTAGGTATGAGTTGATACCTCACTGTGGTTTTAATTGGATGCCCTCAAGGCTAATGATGTTGGCCACCTACTCATTTGCACATACGTACATCTCTCTTGTATAGGGAGCTATCCGTTCCTGTCTTTTGCCCACTTTCTGATTATGTTGTGTGTTTTTCTGGGGCAGAACTGTGGAGCATACTGCTCTAGTGGGGCTGCTGGTCTGGGCCTGGTTCTGGGGCCTTGGCTATTGGCTGACTGGCACAGGCCTTTCCCTCTGTACATCTTAGTTCTGGCATCTAAGAGCACTGGCCTCATCTGAAGTTTCAAAAAGGTCTCTTGTATCTCCTAAAAGTTCTAGATTTCTGCAGGTAATCCATGGTCCATTGTGAATTCATTTCTGTGAATGGTGTGAGGGCTTCGATAGGGCTGTGTTCTTTTTTTTTTTTTTTTTTTTGCCTCTGAATGTGCAGTTGTTCAGCACTCTTTATTGACAGTATTTTCCTCCATTGATAAGGAATTTTACATAGCCATCATGCTATTATCCTACCTTAACAAAATCGATAAGATTTCCTGTATGTTGGCTACTTTAAAAATGTCTTTTAATTGTTGGTTTGTTAGCATGGGAACTCAGATTGGGTCCACATACTGTATTTCCTTATGTTGCTCACATCTCCGTTTTGTAATAACCCTACTTGTTTGTTTGTTTTTGAGACAGAGTCTCATTAACTTGCTTAGCCCGGCCTTGAACTTGTGATCCTCCTGTATCAGCCTCTTGAGTGTTGAGATTACCAGCTCACACAAGTCCCCCTGGCTTCCACCTTCATTTTAAGCCATTAATTTATTGTGGAGGCCAGTTATTTTGTAGACTATTGTACTGCCCAGGGTGGTCACATGTTCCGCTCCTCCTGTGTTTCCTGAATACCAGTGGTTCATTCTGGAAGTGTGGTTGGTGTCCAGTCCACCCTTGGCCACCAGTCCTTGCTATGTGGGCCATCCATTTCCTGCGTGCTCTGGGGAAGCCCAGATGTGTGACTGCCCCGGTTGGTGGCATGGATATTGATTGTGTGAGAGGGCTTCATCACCAAGTTCCTTTTCACTGCTGATTCAAACTTCACGTCTACATCATTATTTGTGTCAGGGGCTACACATGTCACATTTCATTCCATTATTCTGTCTCTGTTTATTAATGGGACTTCTGTAAACCAGAACTTCAGTTTGTCAATTATGTAGTTACCCCCAAAATATTGTAAATGAGGGGAAAAATAATAAATGAGGAAAATATGACTTTTTTTTTTGGCTGTACTAGGGATTGAACCCTGAGCTACATCACTGGCTCACTTTAAAAACATTTTTTGTGCACACCTGTAATCCCAGTACTCAGGAGACTGAGGCATGAGGGTCACTGCAAGTTCAAAGCCAGCCTGGACTGCTGAGTGAGACAAAAGACCCCAAAAAACAACAACAACAAAAAATTTTTTTTGAGGCAAGGTTTCACTGTGTAAGTCCAGGCTGGCCTTGAACTTGGAGCAGTCCTCTTCCCTCAGCTTCCCAAGTGCTGGGATTTCAGGCGTGCACTCCCAATCCCACCTGGCCAACATGAAGCTTTGAGATAAGGCACTTGCACAAACTCAGGTGGGAACAGTGTACAGGGAGGCTTGGGTGTGGTGCAGACAGCCCCGTGACAACAGTTGGTGCCTACACGCTGCTTTGGGTACAGTGAGCAAGACCAGCTCCGGCCTTTGAGAGGTGCCTGCACCCACCTCTTGGGGCTGGGGACCATGTGTCTGCAAGCCATGACACCACTTTGAATGTTTAGGGGAAAATATAGTGCTGTAATCCCAGCACTGGGGAGACTGAGGCAGGAGGATTGCTGAGAGTTTGAGGCCAACCTGGACTACTTCATGAGTTCAAGGCCCGCCTGGATTATGTAATGGGACCATGTCTCAAAAACAAAAAATATTTTTGAGGAAATAGAAAAACCCTTGAATCTCTTGGGGGGATAGAAAACCAAATTCCACATCTCCAAGATGCAAATAATGTTGCTTCAAGTTGCTATGAATAAAACCATCAGATAATGTCGGAAAATGGTGAAGATTTAGGAATATTTGTACTTCATCTGCCCCCCTCCCTGTGTTTATTCATTTAATTTGGGAGAATAGACAAAGTGATTTACAACCCAAATCTTTTTAAAGAAATATTTTTGGCACTGGTTCCCAACTTTGCAGCCATGCTTGCAAAAGCTATTCATAGGCTTGTCACTGTCTTTTTTTCGGAGCTTGCCTCCATTCTTTATATAGACACCTTTGAGTTTCTTAATATAGACATCTTCTCCATTTTTGAGTTTTTAATCTTGTTCTATATCTTGCTCGGGTGTGGTAGGGCCTCACGTCTGCATGGGAAAATAGAAATATAAAGGGCTCCCCTTGGGTGGCAGTTCAGAGTGGAGAACAGATGGGACAGAGGATGCTGGGGACTCTGGAGAGGGGCTGGCACAGAGCCAGGGCCTGTGGTGGACAGCAGGCAAGGGTGCTCTGGACCACAGGGTCTGGCCAGGCTAGCTGCACTGGGGAGGCCCGGGGAGGGGATTGTGAGAGGTCAGTCCTGTGGGCTGGCTCAGGATTCTGCCAAGGTGGTCACATGTGGGCTTAGCAATCATGGTCCGGCAGCAGAGGCCCTGGGGCCCCAGGAACCTGTGCCAGCCAACCTCTGACAGCAGTGGCCATGCCTTGTTCCCTCATTCCTCCATTTCCTCTGCTGTCAGCTGTCCTTTAGCTGCTTTGCAGGTCATTGTCAGAGTTTGGACTTGGCAGGGGCATCTTCCAGGCTCTTGTCTGGGTGGCATCTACAGTGTCCACAGGCAGCATCATTGAAAGATGCAGGGCATAGGCTCTGATGCCCTCCCTTCAGTAGAGGGAGTAGCCTGCGCTCCTGGCTTCCTCCTTTCCAGCTGCTGAAACAAAATGCCACGGTCATGCATTCTGGTGAAAGCAGAATTCCGGTTCCTAGGCCATGGTTTTCTCACTGTGTCCATGTGGACAGAAGGGTGAGGGGTACCTCTGGACCTTTATGAGACCACTGATCCTGTCTGAGGACTTAACCCTCATGACCTAATCACTTCCAGGGGGACTTTCCAGGTGGTCCTGATTCACTCCTAGAAAGTGGTTCCAACCTCCAGCTCAGCCTTAGCCCCTGAGGAAAACCCAAAGGCTCTTCTGTCTCTATCTGACTTTACTTGCTCTTTTCATTTCATTTTATTCATTCATTCATTCATTCATTCATTCCTTTTGTGTTACTGGGGCCTGAACCCAGGCCTTCACACTGAACTAGCCCACCTTTGGTTTGAGCCCGGTCTGGCTAAGTCACTGAGTTCCCCAGACGAGGCTCAGACTTGCAGTTATCCTCCCTCAGCAGCCTCGCAGAGTGTGGGGAGGACTTTTCAATGTGAAGTTACTCACGCGTTCCCAGGAATACGGAAGGTACCTCTAGGAAGCGCTGCCTGGGGCCCCAGCTCCATTTCTGGAGTCATCCTTCCTCAGAGGTGCTTCCTGAGCCCCTCACGCACTCAGCCTCACTTTCCCACCACACCTCTCCCTGCTGCCAGTGTCCTCACTCTCTATGTTGTTACTCCTTTGTGAGGCTCCTCAAATTTCTTTTGTGATAGGAGTGCAATTTACTAGGTAACAAGCTGAGCATCGGGAGTGGTCTGCGTGCTGGGGTTCAGACTGAACTCAGGTCTTGTCTTGGAGCGGCAGGAGGGTAAATGGGAAAGGCGGCCTGTGCCATATGAAATGAGTGTTTGATGGAGAGGGTGGAGGGGCAGGTTTGGGGACAGGGGCTTCTGAATTGGTGAGAGGTGAGCAGCTTGGGGCTGGGGCTGTAGTTCAGTGGTACAGTGCTCGCATGCCTAACATCATCACCACCACTGGAAAAAAGGCAGTTCGAAGGAGCACAAATTGGAGGGGAGCCATAGGGTCTCCCAACACAGCCTCGCGGGTGGTGAGAAACGGCTGTCACACTGGGGAGAGCTGGCAGAGACCAGAGCCAGTGCCTCGTGGAGATGGCCTTAGTGGTGAGGGGATTGTGCTGTGTTGGGCACACAGAGGTGGGCATGTCCAGCCTGCATTTACTGAATGCCTGTGCTCGCTCTGTTCCAAGTGCTGGGTCAGTAGTGCGGGACAGGCCTCTGCCTGGGGAGTTTGCATTGTCCTGGGGAATATGGGTGTGAATAGGTGGGTGGAGTGGACCTCAGGTGCTCTCCCTGGAGAAGAAAGCAGAGGGTCATGAATGCTGTGCACATGTGTGGGGCACATCATGAGTGAGCAGGTGGTCAAGACAGAGACCTAAAAGAAGTGTGGCGAGCTGGGCAGGGAAGGGTACGGTGTGGCAGGAGCAGGCTGGAACAGCAAAGGAGCCAGTGTGGCTGGAACTGCGGAGGTGAAATCAGAGAGGGGGCAGGGCCTGAAGGACAGTTGGGGGCTGGCATGCTGCGTCAGCCTATTCCAGCGGGGCTGGGAGCTGTCAGGCATTTGGCAGAGGAGGCCAAGTGTGGTCTGCTGAGATCTCAGAAATCATGGGACTGCTGCTGTGTGTGGCCTGGGTGGCAGGGAGGACTGCATTATTTGGTAGCTGGAAGGTGGATGTAGACACCTGCAGGATTCTTTTCTGCACATGCTCACCTGGGATTTCTTCTCTCTAGGCTCGTCCGTTGCTTACTCTGAGGGGTCCTCTCAGAGAGCCTCCTGCTGCTGGCCATCATGACCGTGAGGGGGGCTGTGCTGGCCCCAGATCCAGCATCGCCCACCACTGCAGCAGCTTCACCCAGCGTCTCTGTGACCCCGGAGGGCAGCCCCATGGCCATGGAGCAGCCTGTGTTCCTGATGACCACAGCGGCTCAGGCCATCTCCGGCTTCTTCGTGTGGACAGCCCTGCTCATTACCTGCCACCAGGTACCCTGTACCACAGGGTCCCTGAGGGAGGAGCTTGAGACTTAGTCTAGGTCAGCCCTGGTGTGATCGCTTAGCCTCAGATTCCCAGAGGCCCACGCAGTCAGTGGCTTACCTCCTAGCTCAGCCAAGAGCAGGTCAGGCTTGGGCTTGTTTCTGTAGCATCCTGCAGCCTCAAGACTTCCTCCAGCTGACAGGGAGGGGATGGAGGTGCTTGACCTCCTCAATTTGGAAAGGATGCTTATCACTTGTGCGCATGCAGTGGGCCAGAACTGTTCTGGTGTCTAGGACCTCTTTGCAGCGGAGGAACTTGAGAGCTGGAAAGGGACAGGAAGGAGCTGAACAGGACGTGCATCAGTAGGTGGCAGAGCTGGGAAGGAAGTCAGATCTCCCATCTCCTGCCTTTGAGGCCCCAGAGGAGGCTGGGATGGCCTAAGAGGAGATCTGACGCTGCCTGAGGCAGAGGCAGGGTGTGTGCCAGGGCCCTGTCTGTCCCTTTCAGGCCCGCTTGTGGCCAAGGCATTGGGTCAGCACACCGAGTGGGGGTGGAGGGAGTTGTTCTTTTCCTTGCTGGCCAGGAATCCCTGGGCCAAGGTGACATCATAAGGACCAGGACAGACACACGGGGTCTGCTGGGGCTGCTGCTGGGGCTGGAGTGGCTCTCACGGGCTGCAGGAAACTTTCACTTCCCCTTCTTTCTCCCCGTTGAGTTTCACTTTCCTCTTGCTGGGGTGGCCGCTGGTGCAGCCTTAGTTGAGGACGAGGCATAGAGTCCTGTGAGCAGGCCTCTGCAGCCATGTCCCACACAAGGGAGGCTCCTGTGTGTCCTGCCCGCTCTACCAGTGGTGAAGGCCCAGGCCGGGGTAGGCCACGGCTTTCGGGGAGGACAGAGGGGAAGGGACACCCTTATTTTACCATGCACGTTGTAGAGAGGACTTTGAGGTGGGGGAGAGGGTCACTTGCATCAAGCCGTAGGAGTAAGGGCAGAGCCCGAAGAGGGCTCGGCTGGGCGGAGAGCAGAAAGCAGACTGACGCCTGCCTGTCTCCCTGATCTCCAGATCTACATGCACCTGCGCTGCTACAGCTGCCCCAACGAGCAGCGCTACATCGTGCGCATCCTCTTCATCGTGCCTATCTACGCCTTCGACTCCTGGCTCAGCCTCCTGTTCTTTACCAATGACCAGTACTATGTGTACTTCGGCACCGTCCGTGACTGCTACGAGGGTAAGGAGAGGGCATGGGCTGGGCTGGGCCGGGCTGGGGCAGCAGATGGGAGGCTGGGGTGCAGGAGCCGCATACCAGCTTCCTGCCTGAGGCCGGGCCATGTGCCCTGTCGTAGGTTCCTTGCTGAAGGGCCTCAGGGCCCATGGGGACTGATCTCCACCACCCTTCACTTCCTTACCCATCTCAGAGTCTCCATCTGTTGTGGACCTGTGAGTGTCTAAGTCTCTCCTCACAGATGTGCTCTGCCATGGGGGCCCCAGAACACTTTGGAAGATTCCTGGAGGCAGGGTCCCTCCTGGGGCACAGTTCTCCCGTTTCTGATCAGGATGGGCAGCTATAAGCAACCCATCTGTGGATAGAAATCTCAGATAACCAGGTACCCATGGGTAGGGATTTATCCAGCTGTTTGTGACAAGTCAGTGGCAGAGCTGAGCCACCATCCACCCGTGTCTTAAATCAGAGGGCTTTGTCCTCTGAGGTATTCTGCTAAGCCTTGGAAAGAGGGGATGTCCTTCTTCTGTGGACCTTGGTACTATGTGTGGAGAAGAAATAAGTCCTCCTTTCCTAACCTTCAGCCCCAGGCCAGGGTCTGGGTGTTTTAGCCAAGCGTGCGGTGGTGCACTCCTATAATTTGAGCGCTCTAGGAGGCTTAGGTAGGAGGATTTCAAGATCAAGCCCAGCCTAGGCATAAAAAGCTTTCTGCCCTCTGAAGTCTGCAGCCCCTAAATAATCACTGCAAAGAAATGAGGAGGTCACTGGAGGGGCTTATGCAAGGGGCTGTCAGCAGAGAGGTCTATGGCTGGGATTGTGTAGGGAGACAAAGACTGAGGGAAAGCTTTGTAGGCCATATGGTTTTGATTTTTCTTTTACTCTTAATGCACAGAAATTGGGAATTGCAGGTTAGAAAAATCTACATGTGGAAGCCAGGTAAAGAGAGAAAACCCCTCTGATGCCCAGAGCATGGGCAGGGCTTCCCATGCTCTCCCGAGCAAGCCCACAGGGAGAGCAGTGGGGTTCCTGAACCCAGGTCTCTGCCCTGGTAACCAGCGCCCAGCCTACCCAGGGATCAGCAGTGCTTCCCGCCCCTGCCTGTAGCTGCTCTGCTGGCTTTGGGTAAAGTGATCAGCAGTGGCTGACCCTGGAAGGCTTTGTCCTGCCCTGAGTGGGCTCTGAGGATGTCAGGGTGCAGCCTGCTCCACCCTAAGCAGCCAGAGTCTCTCTTCCTGTCTCACATGGAGCCTTGTGCATCCCAGGGACTCATGGGAAAAATGTTTTGGTGCAGTAAGAAGTGGCGATGCCTAAGAGAGGCCCCCCCCCCCCAACATTGCCTTCTTCCTGGCTGTAGCGCAGCGTCTGGTGTTTCCTGGCCCGAATGTGGCTGACCTGGTCTCATCCTTGTCTGCCATGGTGTCCTCTGAGATGCTGCCCTGCCACCACACCCTGTCTACCCCCAGGCATACATGGCTTGCAGCTCCTTGATACTTTCTGCCCCTCTCAGTAGCACAGCCCTGTGAGAGGAGCTGTGCTCAGAGGTCCAGGCCTGGCGGAGTGGGCCTCCCGAGAGGCGTTGCCGTATAGATGCATACATTTGGTCCTAGGGTTGTGACCCAGGGCCCTGCATGCTAAGCGTGCTTCCGTTACCACCAAACTGTGCTCTCAGCCAGCTCTGTTCACTTTGAACAAAGAAAGGACCTTATTCACGCCTGCTGTGTGCCTGAGCTCTACTGGGGGCCCCTGAACCCAGGCACCTTCACCCTGCTGATGCTTCTGTCCTGTGCCTCCAGGGGAGAATGCCGAGGCAGGTGGGGACCTACGCTTGGCTGGGGCTCCATGCCTGATGTTCCTGGAAGCAGCTAGGTCCTGGGAAAGCCCATGGCACTGGGGGACCCTTTTTCTACAGATGCCGGCCTGGCATATGCTTCCAGGAGCAGCTTCTGCCCAGTGCCACTGCAGCCTCTTATGTGGCCAAGAGGCAAGTTTAGGCTCCCTGGCTGGCCCTGAGGTTGGGGTGTGCAAAGAAGGTAGGTACAAAACCGGGGGAACCCTCTGCTCCAGAGGTGGCAGTAGATGGCTGGTCGGCACCCCTACTCCAGCAGCCTTTGTTCCGCCTGCCCAGACCTGCCTCCCTGCCTCCCTGCCTCCCAGCCTCCCAGCCTGAGGAGAGCAGAGGTCCCAGCAGGAAGTCTGCTGTCCTCTGAAGCCCATCTCCTAGCAACACTGTTGTCCAGCTGGGCCGCTCCAGAGAGTTTGCAAACAGCAGGCAGCTGCCCTGATGTTCAGGCTGCCCCTTCCTGCACTTCGCTCTGGTCTTGGCTGCCCCCATCCTTCTATCCATGCAGCTGTCCCTTAAAACTCAAAAAGCACCCTAATTTGCTCCCGTACTCTTCAGTGCCCCAAGATTCAGGAAGGCCAGGTAATGAGCCAGAGTAGCTGGGACCTGAGAACTCGATTTCAGATCTAACCAAGGTTGCTCAGCCCTCAGTATTTCACATATTTATCTTTTTTTTTTTTTTAAACAAAATTCTAGAAACAAAAATCTAGCTGAGACTGGTAGTACATACTTTTAATTCCAGCACTTTGGAGGCTGAAGCAGGAGGATCACTGCAAGTTCAAGGCTAGTGTGGGGTAGTAGTGAGTTCAAGGCCAGCATGAACTAGATTTTAATCCCAGCATTTGGGAAGCTAAAGCAGGAAGATTGCCAGTTCAAGGCCAATTTGGGCTAGAGTGAGACTTTCTCAAAAAACTAAGAGTGACACAGAAAAGAAAAGAAAAAAAAACCCTAAAACTTACGTGATACATGCGTATGGTTGAACAACTGCCTCAGCCCCTCTTCACTCCCAAGTTTGCAGCGCATTCTTTTTTTTTTTTTGGTCTTTTTCCTTTTTATCGGTACCGGGGATCGAACTCACGACTGCCTGCTTGCAAGGCAGGCGCTTATGCCGCTGAGTGAAATCCCCAGCCCCATGTGTCTTTCTTTTTTTAATTTTAATTTTTATTTTGTCAGTACTGGGGATTGAACTCACGACCACCTGCTTGCAAGGCAGGTGCTTATGCTGCTGAGCTAAATCCCCAGCCCTGCAGTGCTTTCAGCTGTGTTCTTTTTTTTTTTGTCTTTTTGAGACAGGGTCTCGCTATGCAGTGCAGGCTGGCCTTGAGCTCACTTTGTAGCCCAGGCAGGTCTTGAACTCACAACGATCCTCCTACTTCAGCCTTCTGAGTGCTGGGGTTACAGGTGTGAGACACCACACCCAGCCTTCAGTTGTGTTCTTAAGTAATTTAAAAATATGCTTATATTGCTCTCAAGTTTTTAGTTTTCTGTGGTGATTTCCACCTAGGAAGTGTTGGTTTGGAGACTTCCCCGGTCTGTACATGCACAGGCTCACACACACCCCCACGCACCTACACTTTGCTGGCCCTCCCCCTTTCAGTGTGCCGGCTGTCATTGTTTCTAAAATTGGCTTTAGGAGCTATTTGTCTTGCTTTTTAGTGTGCTCAGTTTCCCACATGCCTATTTTTTGTTTGTGCCTGAGGGCTTCCGCTAAATGTTCTTTTTTTTTTTTTGAGCCTGTCTCACTATATAATTCAGGCTGACCTTGAACTCATTGCATAGCTCAGGTTGGCCTCGAACTCTCGGCTATCCTCCTGCCTCAGCCTTCCTAGTGCTGGGATTACAGGTGTGCATCGCCATGCTCAGATTCCACTGAATGTTTAACAGTCAGTGTGGGAGTGAGCGTAGAGTCAGATGGAAGCGTGCATCTGTGGGCTCTGGCTTGTTTCCAAGGCTGCATTTGTCCTGCAGCCCTTCCACACTGGTCTGGCCTGCTGGCTTCCAAACCTTTCACTGCTCAGCTAGAACTCTGGCTCTCATTCACCATCATCCTGGGACGTGTTTGCATCTCTTGGCTGTGCTGTGTCACTTGGTCCCGGGATGCCACTTCAGCGTTGCCAGTGGTTTGCTCTCAGTGGTTGGAGCGCATCCTCCAGGAACTTTTTGAGAAGGCAGGAAGGTGCCCCGTGGCTATTCTTGAAATCTGGAAGAATCTTCCTATTTGATGGCTACTTATTGTTCCATTTGATGGCTGTTTCCTGGTGTTTTAGACAGTCTGCTGTTGTGACCTTACTCCCCTCCACTTCTTTAGCATCTCGTTTTGGTCACCAGTGTTCCAAAATCCCGCAGGAGATAGAAGAGGTGTGGTTGTTGTAATGGGCGAGCTGATGGGCTGAGCCTCCCCTGTGCCTCAGAGCCGCCTGGCAGGGCCAGAGTCTGGGTTCTTGTTGGTCTCTCCCTCTCCCAGGTCAGTGACCTCCAGAACTTTCATCGACATTTCTGGAAGATTGTTCCCATTATCACCCTCCTGTCTTTGAAGGGCCCTCAATTTCAGTGGCATTTTAGGGGAGTGGGAATAAATGTGTGTAACTGTGAACCTCAAGTCAGTGGTAGGTTCCCATTCTCCATGGAGAGGGCTGTGGCTCTTTATAGCAGTCAGGCAACTTTCCTAGGATCCTGCACAGTGTGGCCCCCACGGCGCTGAGATCACTGACAGCGGGGTGGGATGTGGCTGCCTGCGTGCATCCGGGGTTTGGCTGTGATGGTTGGGAAGGGGCCCCAGGCAGTTCCATGATCAAAAGTGATGACACGGACTGTTTTGATGAGAAAGCTTATGTGGCACTCAGTGCTACCCCATTTTTTTCCTTATCTCCCACTTACCCAGTGGAGTACACATTAGCATCTGAATTGTACACATGTGAAAACCCGGTTTCAAGTAGGCTATAGAATGGTCAAGGTGACTGGAGAGCAGTGGCCAGACTCAGTGACAGGAGGACAGGGCCAGCTTCTCCCTGCGGGGCAAGGGATTTCACACATGTGATGGTATGATAGCTCGGACCCTGGGATAAAATCCAAGGAAGCAAGAAATTAAAATTTAGGGAGCAAAGGCTTTATTTTAGGCCAGGCCTGACTACACAGCCTCCGGGAGCCAACATGGAGACTGTGCTTTACAGCTAAAAGGGTTGGGTTTTAAAGCTGAAAAACCACAGGAATGTTGTAAACTTTGACCCAGTTTGATAGCATCTGGGCTTCTTGGTATCTCCTGTAACTTCCTTGTAGTTAAACGTTTCTTAAGGACAGCACATTGTATTACAGATAGGCTGAAGGGGGTAGGGGGAGTTACAAGGAGCTGAAACTTAAGTCTTTACTGGAAATGGAATTTTAATCTCTATTGAAATGGCGCATACAGAATAGGAAGGAGACACATTGGTTAGAACTAGGTTACAACATTCCCCTCTGATATTGTGACTGAGGCCAAATCCTTGGCCAGTTAGTTGGGAGGAAAGTATAGGCCATATTTCCTCCACAAATAAATACTTGTCCTTCGGCGGGATAAAGGGAGGTAGTCTGGTTAGCTATGGAACTACAGTTAGTAAATGCAACAAACCCCACATCAATGTTGGAGGTATTGTTATGAAAACCTCCTTGGAGACAGAGAGAGTCCTTGAAGCATACTGGTTGTACTCTAAAGGGGGGACCAGCACTACAATTTAAGTAATCTTGTTCCTCCAGAGTGGTCAGAGAAACATTGGTGGGGATCACAAGGGGCATGGGGGAGCCCTGTGCCATGCGTAACCAGCAATCTTCAGCCAAAATTGGGTTGGAAGCATAAAAAGGCTTTATGAGTGGCTTTTAGAATATCAGAAGTTTGAAAATCCAGATAACTCCCCGCCATTTAGGAAGCATCAAGGGGTGGTAATGTATCTGGGGAAACATTTTTTTAATAAGAACAATTCTGAGGGCATGGCCCTGGCTGGCTGCCTTTGTTAGGTATCATGCGGGGCTTTAACTTACACATCCACATTTGAGTCAAAACCCCTGTCTGAAGACTATATTATATAATTTATCCTTTATGTGGGCAGGACCATGATCCTTTTTCCTATTGTATGTATGTATAATCCCCCCCAGCCGGTGTCTTTACCTTTAGTATAGCCTCCTCCACAATCACGGGGCTCCCATACAAAGATCTCAACAATTGTTCTTTGCTTACAGGGGGACCAAAGCCGCCATGCAAGGTCGGCATCAATGGTATTAAAATCCCCAGCAGTGGGACAGAAGGAGCAAAAGCAAGCAAGCTAAAGCAGCTCATGACTGGTATAATCTAACTATGTTTAGTCAGTTTTAACTTTAAGGGGCTACCAGTCTGTTGTATAGTCCACTCAATATGTCCCTCGTTGTCTGCTGTTTCCAGTGGCTTTACGTGAGTATGGTGAATCCACGCAGTTTTTCCTGCTACCTTGATGGCAGTGGGGGTACTGATCACCACGGTGAAGAGTCCTTCCCAACAGGGTTCGAGGGAGTCTCGATGGTGATGTCGCACCAGGACAGAAGTTCCTGGCTTGATGGGTGCTTTGAGTGGTGTCTCTGAAGGCGGGTCCCGGTGTTTTTGTCTAAACAATTGGTGGATCGAGGCCAACACAGGCCGGAGTATCTGCAGGGACTTAATGAGATCTTGGTTAATTATTTCAACTAATTTGTCCTCTGACAGTCTTGGGACCAGTGGAGGGGGCCTTCCGAACATAGCCTCAAAGGAGGAAATTCCAGAAACATATGGGATACATCTAGTTCTTAACAGTGCAAAGGGAAGAAGGCTCACCCAATTATCGCCAGTTTTTAAAGACAGCTTAGCTAAAGTGTCCTTGAGAGTTCAGTTCATACTTTCTACTTGCCTTGAGCTTTGTGGCTGATAGGCACAGTGGAGTTTCCGATTAATCTTTAATGCCTGGGCTAACTTTTGGGTGACTTGGGCTATGAAAACTGGGCCATTATCGGACCCCATTGATAGTGGGAGGCCAAATCGAGGTATGATCTCATGCAATAGCTTTTTAACTACCACTAAGGCTGACTCGGACTTAGTAGGAAAAGCCTCTACCCTGCCAGTGAAGGTGTCTACTAATACCAAGAGATAGCGGTGCCCCTGTAAACCAGGCTTTACCATGTCCGTGAAGTCTACTTCCCAATGTTCTCCTAGAACAGTTCCTCGATGTCAGGCATAGAGCTTTTGGCTGAGTTGACTAACAAGCACTGTGGGCATCTGGAGCTCAAAGAGGTGGTCAGTTTGGAGAGTTTGGGAATAAAAAACCGAGTTCTGAACAATTCAGCAAGTTTAGTTCCCCCTAAATGAGTAGTTTGGTGAGCCTGGTGTCTCAAGGGCCTGCACAGAGCCTGGTTCACAGTCTGTGGTGGGAACTTAAGGAGGGACAGGTCATCTCACATCTCTGGGGTCTCCCTAGATTCAAAACTATGGTCAGAAGGCTACCAGGTGAGGAGCTGATTGCATCTCAACTTCTCTGCTTTTGGGCCCAGGACCACTGGGCCTTTGCATTGTTTCTATAATTGGGTAGAGATTCCCATTTCATCCATTACTGAGCTGCAGCGGGTGGCAGTTTGTGTGGTTCTGTATTTCCTAGGAAGGGGTGAGATTGGCCCAGGTGGGTGGGGGCCCAGCTTGGGCTGATTGAGTCATGTCCAAAGGACTTTATCTTGTCCCCTTTCTTGAAGAATCAATGATTCTGTTATTGACTCATTAATGATTCTTTAAAGAAACCATCAACAAGTTGATATTTTACAGACTGACTGGTCCCAGAGCACCTTTAGAAGATCAAGGATCTTGAAATAGATGGATTAAAAAAAATTGGGTCTTTTCAGATGTCCCATAATGTCCCTCCTACTGTAGTCATCCAGGTCCACGCAGATTCAAAAGGAAGGAACTTCTCAGGGGAGGGGGTGGCACAGCACACAGCGTGGCTGCTTCTGGGAACTGCTGCCACCTCACAGCGGGACCTGGCATAGAATGGATGCATCACCTTTTGGCCTTGTGCGTCTTGGACAAGGTTTCCAGCAGGGTGACTGCAGGTTTGGTTGGGTGCCCACCCTGGTTCTTGTCAGCAAGGAGTGATCTGGAGACAGTGGAGGGCCCTGCTGTCACCAGATGTCCTGTGCTGCCTCTGTTCTGGCCAGGCAGTGCACAGGATCATCGATCCTGTCACAGGTGTCCAGCTGAGGGGTGCAAGTGGACAGCAGTAATGGCTGTGGCACCCTGAGCCAGTCACTCTGAGCATTTTGTGTGTTCACCTGCACCAGCTGTAAAAGCAAGTGTTCCTCTTACCATCCTCTTGTCCCCACCAGGACATGAGGAGACTGAGAGTCCTGGGCTCCCACAACCTGGCTGGACACAGAGCCACTTTGCAAGTCCTCTGCTCAGTGTACATAAAGGAGCCGTCACAGCAAAGCATGACGTGTGCTCTGGGCTGTGAAGATGGGAGGTTTTTAGTGGATTTCAGCACCTGGGAGTGGCACTCAGTACCCCAATCTATTTCTTCCCACATCCCGAAGGGCCAGTTTCTGCCTAAAAACACATCTGCAGGGTTCTGTGTGCCTGGGCTCAGATAGGTTGATGCTCTTAATTTTCATGGTGCTGGAAATGGAACCCAAAGTCTCAAGCATGCGAGGCCCATACTCCACTGGCTGCTCCCCCAGCCCTGATGTAGCACCTTCAAACAGCCCCGGCCCACTGTGGAGAGTGGCAGTCGGTATCACAGCAGGCAGCATCCAGAGCTCTTGCTTGGTTCACGGGCCCTGGCTTCCCCTTTGAAGTGACCCATGACCCAAGCCAGTGGATGAATGTGTTCCAGGGCAGGATCCCTGTACTGAAAGCGTGCGCCCCAAGACCAAGTCTGGAGCTGGGGTCACAGGTCTTGGGAGAGCAGAGGCAGGGGCATCCGGCAGTAGAAGCCAAGTGCAAAAACAGGACGGATGCAGAAACTGCTCAGAAGGCAAGAGGCATCTACTGCTGCAGGGGAGCAGCATGGGGTGCTGGCATGTCTGTGCGCCTCTGACCCCTGCAGCTAGCCCCGCAGAAACTCTCCACCCTGCAGACCTGCCGGCGCTTTGCTGGATTATTGCCACAGCGTTCCCAGCAGAGTCTGAGGTGCCTGTCACTTACTGCTGTAAATTGGAGGTCATTGTGATGCTGAGCTACATCCTCATGTGAGCTCACTGAGCCCCCTGGACATTTCCCCCGTATTCTGTGCACACACACACACACCCCCCCCCCCCCCCGGTGCTCTCCAGATGCTAAATTCCACTGCCAGTTATGTGAAAGTTCTATGCTCTTTTTTTTTTTTTTTTTTTTTTTTTTTTTTTTTTTTTGTGCTGGGGATTGAATTTATGACTGTGCACTCCCCAGGCAGGCGCTTGTGCCACTGAGCTAAATCCCCAGCCTGAGTTGTTTTTTTTTTTTTAAATCCATTTTATTCAAAGATTTAAAAAAAAAAACAACAACAAAATTTCAAAGCACATCAATAATCAGGGAGCAGCGCTGATACACACACTGTGCATTGTCATCTGCAAATCATTCACCAGGGCACAAGGCATCTGCCTTCAGTTGTCTGAAAATACCAGTATATGCTCAGTCTTAATGCTTAAATTTTCTCTTGAGACCCCGGGATCGTTATCTAGGTGGGAAATTGTGATCTAGAATGTACAAATTGGGGAATAAAACTAATAAATACTACCCAGCCAGTATTCCACCCAGAACAACATGCTGCCACCCACCCTGAAATCGTGGTCTCACTTCTGTCCTTTGGGTGTCATTGCCATGTGGGTCTCCCTGCTGTTGATGCAGCTGCGCCTGAGTTTGAACTTACAAATGGATGTTGACTTCTTTTGCACAACCTGATGTCAGACTTTTCCATGGCGCTGCTTGTGGCGGTGGCAGTGGCTGCTTAAGATTTTCCCTGCTGCTCGCCTGTGCTTCTGGTCTGAGTCTTGTCTCTGGGCCTCTCCTCCGCAGCCTTGGTCATCTACAATTTCCTGAGCCTGTGCTATGAATACCTTGGAGGAGAGAGTGCCATCATGTCGGAGATCAGAGGAAAGCCAATCGAGTGAGTGTTGTGTCTCCCTGGAGCCCCTCGTGACCTCATGTTCTTCAGTCTGTCCTGGTATCAGTGGGACACACGGACATTCTATGCTTACAGTCTTGACCAGCTGTGCCTCTCCCTTCCTAGGCAAAGTCATTTTTGTGGCCTCCTGGGAGGCCACGGGCCTGGGAGGCATGGGCCTTCTGTCTTCCCATCAACGTGTCCTTTCCTGTAGTTCTTCCTTAACAGTTTTATGCTCTGTGTGGCCCAGGCAGCCTTGTTCCCTGTGTCCTGCAGCGCGCCCCTGAGTCTGGCCTCCTTGCAGGCCCCCCACCCCTGGGCCATTGGTCTGGTATGAGTGGGGCACCTCCCCAGCCTGCCTCTCCCACATCCTGGTGCTCAGCTCTCCAGCCCTCCCCTGTGCTTGGCTCTCCCAGGTCCAGCTGCATGTATGGGACATGCTGCCTCTGGGGAAAGACCTACTCCATTGGATTTCTGCGGTTCTGCAAGCAGGTAAGTGTCACTGCCACCACCTGGCTTGGGGAACAGGCCAGGGACTGGGCCCGGGTGGAGGAGCGGACTGCAGGATCCCCTGGGCGCACCTATGGGGTTCATTTAGGCCTCCAGCTTCCATCCCCGAGCTGCTAGGGTGGCAGTGCCTGCTGAGTGGGCAGTGAGCAGCTTCCTGGAAGGGTGGGTTACCCGTGGGGCAGGAGGGGGTGGCTCCAGAGTCTTGCTCCTTTTGACCAAATCTCCGGGTGTGACCAAACCAGAGGATGAGATTCTAGAATCCTGATGTGAAAATACTGGCTGGGACTGGGACCAGGTAAACTTGGGCACTAGAGACAGGCCCGTGTGGTCTCTGCTTTCTTCCTGCATTCCCAGGTGTCAGTCCAGAGGCTTTTAGTTCTCTCAGCTACCCTCCAGGGTACATGGTGGCTGCCTGCCAGCGACAGTACACTGATGTCCCACATTAAGTGCCTGAGCCAGGGTGTCTGACCATCTGAGTTTGACTTTAGCTTCTCCTCTGACTGTGTGACTTTAGATAATTTACCTGACCTCTGTGTGTGTGGCTTGCTCTTCTGTAAAGTGGGTGTAAGACATAACCAAGGCCAGAAAGGTTAAGTCTTTGGTATGAGTACAGGCTCCTGCAGCAGGGAGTCTGAGGGTGTCATGCACAGTCTTGGTGACCTGGGATCGGTGTCCCCAGGGCCTCTGTCAGCCTCTCCAGCCTCAAGTGGTCAGGAAGGAAGTGAAACCTGTGGCTGAGTCTCGGTAGCCGCTGGAGGGCTGGCTTATGGCTGTAGACCTTGAGGGCCTCCTGGCCCAGCAGCCTGTGTGTCCCCCACTTTCTTCCCCGGGGGCTTTCCCTGAAAGTCTCACTCCTGGGGCTGCAGGAGTTAAAACCATCCCTGGTACAGGGTGGGGTGTTGAGAGCCACAGCTCTGCACCCCCAGGTTCAAGGACCCAGTGTGGCTTGGGCCTCGTTGGGTGGTTCCATGGTCCACAGTTTTGATCTCCTGATCACAGTGAACATCACTGGGCTGTAAATGACTCCCCAGACCTGTGGGTTTGGATGCTGGCAGGAGGAGAGAGTGCATGAGGGCTCCTGTTCCTTTCCCGTGGTGAGCCAGTGCTTGCAGCTTCATCAGAGCCCTGGGGGGCTCAGCACCCTGCCTGAGTGCTGTTAAGAGGAGGTTCCCAGGCTGCTGCCCACCCAGCTTCAGGGAGAAGGTCTGGAGTGGCCAAAATGGCACGTGTTTGAATGGCCAGAATGGATAGGCCAGACTGTCCTGAAAGCCATGTGCTGACGCAGGACGTAGTTGGCAATGGCCTGGGCCTGGTGGCTTGGATTCCAGTGTTGCGTCTGCCCTGGGGCTGATCAGTGCCTTGCTTTCTCCATCTGCACCAGGGTAGCTGCAGCACTCACATCCCTGCAAGCGGCTGGCTAGCTCTTGGAGCGCTCATTGGCCTGCTGCTCCTGCCTGTTTCCCACAGGGAGTGGGTCCCACTTCCTCCTGGCAGGGTTTAGGCCAGGGGACTTCTGTGGGGTTTTCTGGCAGCAGCACCACAGCCCTGCCTGTCACGTGTGCTTCTCGTGTAACAGTCCCGTAAGATAGGCCACTCTCTGCTGCAGCTCCAGCTCCTGGGGCTTCCCTGCCACTCCTCGTCACGGGGCTCGTGTGCAGCTGGACTTGCCCTGTTGGACGTGTGGTTCTGGGGCACATGCGTGCCCCCCCCCCCCCCGAATTTGTAGGACCTCTGCAGGGGTTGTGGAAGCCTGGCTGAGGAAATCTGTAGGCTGACTGGATCTGTAGAGCCTGCACTGAGAGCAGACCTCCATGAGGACACTGCCTTCTGGTACTCCTGTCCCCACAGCAGTGACCCTGCTGCTCAGGCCAGGCAACTGACCACGCTGCTACAGTGAGCAGGCAGCCAGACCTTCATTCAGTCTCTGCTTTGGGGACTCTGGAGCCCACGCGTGCATAGGCCATGTCCCGTGTCCTGTCCCTTCTTGTTGCTCCTACAGACTTGTCTCCAGTGCCAGTCAGAAGCCCTGGGCTGGGCCCAGAACATGGGACAGGGGAGCAACTGGGGATGGGCATGGAGCGGGGAGGAGCCCTCAGCCTCCCGCTGTGCTCTGTGCTCGTACTCAGTCTCCAGCAGGGCCCACTCGCCAAGAGTGCTGAGGCCTCATCCAGCACCCCCTGCCTCATCCCAGCCGCTCCCCAATGCTGTTGCTCCCCAGTCATCAGCCTGCACCCAGCCCCGCTCTGCCTCTGGGCCCCTGCCTGAGCGCATCCTCTGCCCGGAAGTGGAGAGCAGCCTCTCTTGTCTCTGTGCCTCCCACGCCAAGGCTTCTCTCACCTCCTGCCCCTGTGCCCTGCCTTGCTGGTCCTTCCTTCCCCTACGCCCTCATACGGCTGCACTGCATGTCACTATCTCCCACATTTCTGCCTCCTCTGCTAACAGTGGTCCGCTCAGGGACGGGTCGCAGAGCCCACCCCTCTGTCCCCAGCAGGCTTCCTAGGCCCAGCCCCTTCCGAGAGGCCTTTTACATCTCTCACCCTACCTTCCCCTTGCTCCCTCACAGGCCACCTTGCAGTTCTGCGTGGTGAAGCCTCTCATGGCTGTCAGCACCGTGGTCCTCCAGGCCTTCGGCAAGTACCGGGATGGGGACTTCGAGTAAGCAGCGGTCTTCCCTTTGGCGCGTGGGGGGACGTTGGCTCTGCAGCAGCGCTCTGGCTGAGGGCCAGTGGCAGCCAGATGGGCCCCACGGCCGTGTGCTTGCCGACCATCATGGTGCTTGTGTCTCCCTGCACCTCCAGCCTGAGCCTGGCAGTGCTCACCCTCGCACTTGGCTCTGGTGCCACCCCAGGAGCCAGCCCTGGCCTGGTTTATGCTCATGTCCAAGCACACAGTGCTGTCAGGGTGAGGCATGAATGGGCAGGCCACTCCCAAGGTGGGGAGCCAGAGGCTGCCTCAACCTCACATGCAGAGTCCACGCTGCAAATTGTCTTTTTTCATCTGGGGTTACTGAGAGCGGCTCCATGCTGGGCCTGGGCTTGCAAGCACATTGTCCCCACCATGAGCCCTGCCCTGCCACCTGCCCAGGCATGCAAGCAGGGTGACCTTGGGGGAGGTAACTTGGCTATGTGAAAGGGCAGCACAGCAAGCATGGTGTCACTTGGCATTTGGCCATCAGGCTGTGACCTCTCACATGGTCCCTGAGTGGGACATGGTGTGAGGGCAGCAGAAGTAGAGGGCGGCCAGTGCCTCTGCTGTGCACCCCACTGTGAGCAGTCAAAACCGCTGGGGATCTGCTGCGGCCAGGGTGAGGAGCCGCCCTGTCCCACAGCAGGCTCGGTCCCAGCCAGCGTGTGCCATTCTGCAGTGTCACCAGCGGCTACCTCTACGTGACCATCATTTACAACATCTCTGTCAGCCTGGCTCTCTACGCCCTCTTCCTCTTTTACTTCGCTACCCGGGAGCTGCTCAGTCCCTACAGCCCTGTCCTCAAGTTCTTCATGGTCAAGTCGGTCATCTTCCTCTCCTTCTGGCAAGGTCAGCCTCCGTCCAGCCTGCCGGGGCGTGTATCCCCATCCTCTGAGGCCGTCCCCTCCATTCATGTCTCTAGGGCTTCCAGAGCCCAGGCCACTGGCCATCCTGCATCTCAGGGACCTCAGCCCATTGTGCATCTTGGGGGTGAGGTCTGGCACCTCCTACAGCTCATTTGAGGAAACTTTGGGGGTCCCATTTCCTGGGTGGGGGTGACCCAGGAGCCCTTCATAATTGGTGATGATTGGTTTTGTTGGCTGATAGGGAACTGGGACAGTGGAGTTTCTGGAGGCCTTGGCTTTAGAGGAGCAACTATGCCCCTTTTTAGCCTCCCTGGGTGTATCTGGTGGGGCTTGGGGAAAACGGGGTCTGGGAAGAAGTCCAGTCTGGGCTAGACAGTGGCTTCCCACTCAGGCATGCTGCTGGCCATCCTGGAGAAGTGCGGGGCCATCCCCAAGATCCACTCAGCCCGCGTCTCAGTGGGCGAGGGCACTGTGGCTGCTGGCTACCAGGACTTTATCATCTGCGTGGAGATGTTCTTCGCGGCGCTGGCCCTGCGACATGCCTTCACCTACAAAGTCTACGCGGACAAGAGGCTGGATGCCCAAGGTGTGAGCGGGGTCTGGGGACGGGAAGGAGTGGGGAGTTGAGAGCATTTCCTTGGGAAAGGTGCCACAGAGCGCGGGGCCTGACCCTGCAGCCAGCGCCTGGGAGTCAGAAGCCACCTGGGTCCCGCAGTCCGCCCAGGTGCAGAGCTGAAGATGGCAGAGAAGGCCGGCACAGAGACTAACAAATGGACGCATCCTAGGGGCCCGGACTCCCAACCTGGGTGCGGTTACTCATTCCTAGGGGCCCCGACTCCCAGCCTGGGTGAGGTTACTCATTCTTAGGGGCCCGACTCCCAGCCTGGGTGAGGTTACTCATTCTTAGGGGCCCGGACTCCCAGCCTGGGTGCGGTTACTCGTTTTGTCCTGTAATTCTGTCCTTCTGAAGTTCCTTGAAAAACAAAACGGATGCCTTCTGAGAAACAGTAGCTGGTAATAGTTTGACAGTTTTTTACACCTGCCAGTCATCCCATCTGGAATGGGGTTAGCAGGCCTGGCTGCACAGCAGGTGCCTTGGTTACATCTAAGAGTGCTGAGGGACCACTGTCGGAGACCCTGCTGCACTGGGCCTGGTGGCAGCACATGCTCAGGAGCTCCAGGGAAACCGGGTACCTGGAGAAGCAGTGTGCCTGGTGGGCAGAGAAAGCTTGATCCAGCAGGAAGAGCAGGGGCTGCATGGGGAAGCCTGTCCAGTGTGTCCACCGTGGGTCAGCTCTCTTCCCAAGACAGAAACATACTTCCGTGGGCCCCCCCTTCAGGCCTGTGTGCACAGCATGGAGGGTAGCAGGATTCCTTGGCCCACTCCCTCCCTATTCCTACTCTGGTTGGACTTTGTCCCTGAGCACACCTGCCAGTGTCACTGCATGGGACACGTACTCTGTGCCCACCCCCTGCCTGTTGGTGCTGGTAGCCACCAGGCGCCAGAGGAAAGGATCTGACACACACACCTGGTGCTGAAGGCCACATTCCTTGAACCCGGTCTGGCAGAGTCTGGGCCCATGAAAATGTCAACTGGGGCCACCTCAAGGGACAGGGAAAGAATCTGTCCACACCTTAGGGGCTCTGCTGACGCTGTCTGCCACTAATGTGGGCCATCTTTCTACATGCACTGCCCAGGCCTGCCCACCCAAGCGGGAAGTACCCCAGCTGGCAGTGCAGCTGCTGGGGTGCAGTACCAGCTGGGCTGTGTCACACACACACCACACACGCACTCGCACCTGCCTTCCCTGTCCTCATCTGGGAGGCATCTGAAGGTCTGTGAAACACGTGGCTATGCAGATGCATCCCACCCAACCTGGGACCCTTAGGGTGGGCACCCTGGCCTGGACGCGAGGGTGCATGCCTGCTAGTCAGGGTGGCCCCTGTGTAGACCTGGGAGGAGGCGTCCCAGGGCAGGTGTCTTCTTGAGTCTGCAGCCCGAGGAGCCCTGGGGACTGGGGGGGAGGCATGGTGTCCCCTAGGCCGGGGTGGGCTCGCCGGCCCGTTCACTCAGCTATCTCTTGTCTTCTTTATCTCTCCGGCTTCTTGCCCTGCACTTGCCCCGGGTTTGGCCGCGGGCAGTGCCAACGTATGGCCCTTACGGTAGGTCCTGCTCTCTGTCTGCACGTCTGTCCTGCACGTCTGTCCTGGTCACATGTCACAGGCATGCCTCTCTGTATCCCCTCTCTGTCCACATCCCATCCTCATGGGCACTGGGCCGGGGGAGCCCAGGGCACCAGTTGCTGAAGGCCCCTCTCTGCCAGCTCCTGGTCTGGCCTCTGGCTGTTCTGGGTCAGGGCAGTTAAGGAGTAACTGGGGCATTTAGCAGAGAACACGGAGAAAAGAAGGTCTGGGCCAGGAGTCCTGGGCCTAGGGCTGGGCTTGATGGCCCAGGGACCTGTCACTAGACTGCTAGGAGGAAGCTATGGGGCAGGGAGCTGCTGCCCTCTCACGGGGAGCCAGCGGGCCACTGTGTACCGGTCCCCACCCACAGCAGCAGACACTCCCTGTGTAGGAGCACGGGTCTGCCCTGGGGCTGGGAGCGCTCATTTGGGGCACTTGGCCAGCAGCTTGCTGTTCTCCACCCAGGTCCCCTGCCACCTGCCTGCCCAGTGGCCAGCGCTGGGCTCCCTGGCTCCCTGGCTGCTGTGTATTTCTGCTCCCGGCCAGCAGAGGCACCTCCATCCTGTCCCTGTCCTGTCTGTCCCAGGAGAGCAGGCTGACTGACCCTCCTGGGGCGTGGGTCTGCTCCCGGCCATGTGGCCCTCCTCACCCCATCCACCTCCTGCCCGCAGGCCGCTGTGCCCCCATGAAGAGCATCTCCAGCAGCCTCAAGGAGACCATGAACCCACATGACATCGTGCAGGATGCCATCCACAACTTCTCGCCCGCCTACCAGCAGTACACACAGCAGTCTACCCTGGAGCCCGGGCCCACCTGGCGGGGTGGTGCCCACAGCCTGTCCCGCTCCCACAGCCTCAGTGGCACCCGTGACACCGAGAAGACTCTCCTGCTCAGCTCCGATGACGAGTTCTAGGTGTGGGTGTCTTGGCCCAGGGCCCCGTGCCCTGCTCTAGCCTCCCAGCCACGCCAGGAGGCAGCTGGCAATTTTGCCAGTGCCCTTTATTTATTGGACCAGAAACACATATCGCTTCCAGAGGAACAACCCAACCCTGTGTGCCAGGGACCGCCTGGGCTCTCCCACGAGCCTTCAGGAATATTTATACGTGGTCAGCCCTGCACTGCCCGACCAGGACAGAGGACTGTGGGAGCCGCTCTCATGCCCCTGCTGCCTGGCCTGTGGTAGAGGCACAGCACCCGGGGACCAGCCCTGCAGGGACCAGCCATGTGCAGGCCCAGTGTGGGGACCAGCCTTCTCTGCAGCCTTCCAGGCCCTTCCCATCAGGCCCCACCCACCCGTACTGTGCAATACCCTGACCTGGGCTCCCCCTGCCCACTCCCTCACCCTGTGCTAGAGCCTAGATCCACTCATCTCAGTCCTGCAGGAGGAGGGATCGTGGATGCCCAGCACATCTCCCTCCCTGACCCAGGCCCACCCAGCACATCACAAGGATCAGAGCCAGACGCCAGGAGCCTTGGGCCCCTTGGAAGGAGCTCCTGGGCCTCTGGCTCCTCCCTGTTGAAGCAGGCGCTCTTGGCACTGGCCGTGCTCTGCCTGCCTGCTGCCCCTTCTTCCCGGCCTGCTGAGGAAGCTGCGCTGCCCTACTCAGGTCCCACTCTTGATGGAGTTGGAGGCAGAGCACCATTGCTTCCTGGCTGCCCCAGAGATCAGGGACTCCCAGTGTCTCTCTGTCCCCTTCAGGGGTTAGGTCTGAACATCCACATTTCAGGCCAGCATTTAGGAAGGACAGGAGGGATGGCCATGCAGCAGGGCCTTGAGAAAGGAAGAGTGGCCCCAGGCTCCTCTCCTGGCCCCCTGTCCACACAGGGCCTGCTGTTTGGCCTTGTCTGGCCCCCTGCCCATCTCTTCTGTGCCTTAGTCACACATGAAAGTCCCCCCACCCCACCCAGCCCGCCATTAGTACGGATGCCCCCAGAGGGCTCCTTGGTAAGCTGCTGGCACTCAGGATCCTTCAATGTTGGGCCAGGGCTGGTGGCCAGGGCTGGGTCCTCCTCGCCTGCCTCATGCCCCTATTCCCAGAGCCTGGCCCAGATAGGCCTGGCTTCTGCTGGCCACGGTTAGGAGTGAGGGAGATCCTGCGATCTTGCAGGCCACAGCCCTGCACTGGAAACCCTGAAAGCACCTGGGTTTGCGCTGTAGATGTTGGTGGAGGAAGAAGGGTCCTTCCCTTGTGGTGGGCGCACACTGGAAGCTCGCTCTTCTGGTCACTCGAGTGAACAGGCTCCCTCCCTGGGATCTGTGAGGCACTCTGGTGGGGTTCCTGCCTGCCAGCAGCCTTCCTGGCCTCGTCCTCTTCGGCCCGGAGACAGTGTGTGGGGTGCTGGTGGCCAGCTTTGCCCTGTCTGGGTGGGCCTGGCCAGCTGGTCCCAGGCCACCCTGGAAGGCAGCTGGCAGGTGCAGGCTGTTCCAGGAGCAGCTCTGCCTCCCTCCCATGTTGGCTTTTACAAATCGCTTTCTCTGACGCATCTTCCTTCTCCTTCCAGGCCAAAGTGTGTTGCTGATTCCTGCCCCTCCTGGCCTTTGCCCCTCCTGGCTTGTGCTCCCGAGCGTGGTGGGCGGGGCTGGGGAGCTGGTGGCAGGGAATGAGTGGGCCAAGGGGCCTCAGGGATGAACCTAGGCCCGGCTGCTCCATCCCCACCTTTCTAGGATGCATAACCTAACATTGTTGGGTTCTTTGTTTTTTGTTTTTGTTTTTTAATTTTTTCCAGATAGAGTAGTTCTTTGTACATAAAAAAATACTTGAAAAATTAATTGTATGATGTATGAGAAGACAGAGTCCCTTAGTTTTGTATCTCATCGTATGACTGCCATGAGTTCCACCAGAAAGCCACTCTATTTTGGTCTCTGTGACATTTTAAATGCGTGACAGAAGTAAGCAAATAAAATGAGGAAGAAATATATATATGAGATAATATAGATTGTACTGAACTCTTCTGCCTGAAGTGAGGTTTGTTCCTGCCCCCTTGGGTGTAGTGGGGTGGACAGGGGTGTCCCCAGGTAGGTAGTAGGGTTTGCATGTCTGCGTCCCCCAGCCAGGTGCTCAAAGGCCCCACCTGAGAGGGCTGGGGCCCAAACCACCAAGGCCCTTTCCACGGGGCCCTGGAATCCAGGCTCTCTTTCTGCCCTCCTGAGTCCTCTTCCACCTAGCACCCCAGAAGTTGGGAGACCTGGGCACCTTGTCCCCACCCTGCGTGCCTTCCAGGGGCCTGGCCCCGTGCTGACAAGGGTGCTCAGGAATGCAGCGTGGGTGAGGGAGATTCCCAGCCAGCAGAGCGGGGAGAAACACAGCTGGCTTGACCCTCCGCTTCCTGCTGCCCATGGTCCTGTTCCTGCTGCAGGCCTGAGCTTAGCATTTCAGGATGGAGGTCTTGGCAGGGCCCAGGAGGAAGGCAGGTACACCTGAACCAGCCATATGTTTTGGCCCTTTCCCACACTCAAACCCTGCACTTTTCCCCATCCAGCCCCACACAGGCCTCCCCCCAGCCCTGTGTGATGGGGGCACTGTTTCTGCTATTTCAGCCTCCTGCCCTTCAGGCCCTAGTGCTTTTCACACCTGTGACCTCACAGCACCTCCTTACGCTGCTGGGTAAACAGGCATCAAGAAGCCAAACAAGGGGGCTGGGAATTTAGCTAAGTGGCTTCGGTCCTTGCCTGGTAAGTGCAAGATCGTGAGTTCAATCCCTGGTACCAAAACAACAACAAAAAAGCCAAATAAAACATGACGAGTACACCACCAGTATCATGTCACTAGGAAGACACACCGCTGTATACAAATGCTGATTCCTTGTGTGGGAGACAACGCCAATGTCTCTCCTTGAATGCAAAACAATTACTGCATTTCTGATTATTTGAAGACTTACTTCCTTATACTAATATGTACAGAGCTGGCTATGGTATTCCCTTCTCTCTTCAGTTGGCTCTAAGCATTGCAAATAAGGCTAGCTGAGGTGCTGGTATGTAATCTCTAAAGCCAACAGGCAGTCCTGTCTCCTCCAATAGTGTTCTGTAAAGGATGTGAGCACAGCAGGATGCTAGAGCCAGTAGCTCCGGGAATGTCAGCTGGGGAGAAGCCTCAAGGTGAAGAGGCCAAGACTCCCCAGGACACAAGAGTTTGCATATCAGAAACCAAGGACAGCCTCCCAAAACAATGCAGTTGCTACCTTAATTAGATTATGTGACTTGATCCTTCTGTGTACCTTTATCTCTGCAGTTTACTGAGAAGTGTTTCTCCCACCTGGCCACCAGCTCAAGTTGCATAATTCCCACCGTCCTCTCTGTCACTCATCCCTGAGCCACCCCGCTTCTTCACAAGATAATAAATGCTGGGAGAGGCCTAGGATCAAGGCCGAGGTCCACACATCCTCACAGGGATTGGATTTAGGTCCCCTTGGTTGCCCTAAGTTTGGAACATGTCTTGGTGTCTTTACTCTTGCCGTGGGTTGCATTGGTGGTGGTAGACTGGAATTAACTTGCTGGGATTCCAATTCAACGGGGTTACAAATACAACTTTTTGGATTGTGAGGAAACTAGAAAGAGGATTGCAGTACTTGGATGACTGAATTCAGTATTTGGGATTATGATACCTTGAATCTCCCTCAGGGTGCCCCAGGTGGCCTGGCAGAGTGGGTGGGTGTAAATTTGGGGCTTAGGACAAGACCAAGGACTGAGCTGCAAGCCTGCAGACTAGGATGGGGCAGACCTCTTCTTTCTCTGTCCCAAGGACCGCATATCTAGCTGGGCTGTAGACAATCAGACTCTGGTGTGAGTGCTGGGAAAGTTTCTCTAAAATTCAGGGTTTTTTTTTTTTTTTTTTTTTTTTTCCTTTCTGGGTGAACCGACTGCTCCTTGCAGGGGACCCCAGGAATTGAACCCTACTCTATGAAAGGTCAAATTTCAGTACCCTGCTCCATTCACCCACCCTTCGCCCATGTGCACCCTGTGAACGGACAAGTGATGGGTGGGGTGTCCTCCCCAAGGGCCCTCCAGCCACTCATCACACGACATGGCCCAGGACACACACTTCTCTGCAGAAAAGAGAACTTGACTTTATTGAGAAAGTCTACAAAATACAGAAGGCGGATAACTCGCTCACTGTAAGTCAGAAAATAAATAAATTCTGGGGGTCAGGCAATTTCTTAAAAAACGTTTTTGCCACCCAGCATTCCCTAAATATAAGATAAAATGTGATTTATTTGCAGATACAAAATATAAAGCCCAGCTCAGGGCCACATGCCACTCTTCCCAGGGAGCAGGAGCTGGGCTCTGGCTGGGGAGAATAACTTAGGTTTGTGCAATAAATAAACGGAGGGAAGGGAAGGGGGACTGTATACAGGGGTGGGCGGGCTGGGCTTCCCCAAAGGCGGCAGTGCCACCCCCAACTCTCAAGGAACCCTCAGAGGTCAAGGCACTCCATGCTTTGGGACTGCATGCAGGATCTGTCTCCTCACTTCTCTACCGCCACAGTGGTCACTGTCCCCTTCCTCTCTGGCTGGCCAGCCCCTTTCCACTCTGCCATCTGTGTCACCTTCTCTCTCCCTTTGCTTCTCTCCCTTCTCATCAGCTCTGTTAATGGCTCGGAGGCCTCTCACACCTTCATCAGTCCCTGACCCTTGTCGCCCCCGGAGAAACCACGGCTGGAACCCTGGGGTAGCAGTGAAAAAGCCCAGTTTTTGGTTTTAGCTGAGTCCTTAAAGGATATGTGGCCTTGAACACTGTCCCATCGGCGGGGGTGTGGGGAGGTTCCCCATCTTAGCTGGGTCTCGCTCTCTACGACCCTCAGGACTAGGCCCCAAGAGAGGTGCATGCGCCCAGCAGGACAGCCCAAGTCACCCCCAGTGCCGAGCCCCCTTGAGTCCCGGACAGCGGGGTGAGAAGCCTTGCGGGCCGGGTCCGAAGTTTCCCAAACTCCCGAGGGGTGTGGCCTCGCCTCCCCGCCTGCAGTCCCTCCCAACCCAAGAAGGCTTTCGGCCGCGGGACCCCTGGCCCCAAATGTTTGCCAACCTAGCAAAGGTGCCCCTCCCCGGACCTATTGGCTCCCCGTTTGAGGGGCTGCAGAACCCAGGAAAGGAATGCGTGTTCGCCACAGGGGAAGGCAGGGAAATAAAATCCGGGAACAGAGGCGCTCAGGCACTTCGAGAAGGGAGGGGCCGGAGGCGCGGCTACGGTGGGGAGGCGGGCGGGGCGCAGCGACACTAAGTGCAGCCGGCCGGGCCTGGGGCGGGGCCTGTGCTGGGGGCGGGGCCTGTGCTGGGGGCGGGCCCGGGGGCGGGGCTGGGCGCGGACTTGACGATGGTGATCACGCTGGCTGGCGCCACGAGGGCGGCGGACCCGCGGGCCGCGGCCACCGAACGCGCGAAGCCCTGCAGCGCCTCGCACTTGCCGCGCAGCGCGTCGAGCTCCAGGCGCATGGCCGCGTTCTCGCGCGCCAGCTTGTCCACCTCGCGCTCCAGCTCCGACTTCTGCTTCTGCAGCTCCTCCTTTTGGCACACGCGCTTCACGCGGCAGCTGGCGGCGTAGCCGCGGTTCTTCAGGGTGCGGCGGCGCTGCTTGAGCCGGGTCACCTCCTCGGCCGAGAGCCCGCGCAGGTTCCGGTTCAGCTCGCGCACCGACAGCCCCATCAGCGCCTCGTCCGACAGGTGCGGCGTGTTCTCGCTCAGCTCGCGCTTGACCTGCGGGCGCGGGGACACTGAGGTCCGGGGTCCACTCTCGCGTCCCCCCCCCCAGGCGCGTGCGCCTCGACACCACTTTAGCCACAGAGGCGGCAGCTGGACCCGATCCAAGACCTCGAAGGAGAGTCGGAATCCCGAAAAGAGAAACCGGGCCAAACCGGATCGCAACACAACAGGTCAGGCCAGGGCTCCGCTGAAACCTAACCAAGTGTCAAGTCCTTGGCTCAGCCAGAGACACCCAGCCCGGAAAGCCCCTTAGAACGGGGAAGCAGGCCCAAACCAGGAAGTGACCTGTCCCGTGTCACCGAGAACTCCTGCCGCCTGCGGAGCCATCCCTGGAGATTCTGGGAAGGAAAGGAGAAGCTGGGATGCGAGGCTGTGCATGGGCTGACTCACCTTCAGGGCTTTGCTGGACAAAGGGTCCACAGACATGTCTGCCACAGATGCCTTCTGGGCTGGAGACCTAGGGAAGAACCGCAGTCAAGGCCACTTCCTCCCCACACCTAGAGTAATCCAAATTCACTGCCTTAGCACTGAAGGGCCCTGCTGCCTTAGAACTACCACCTCGGGGCCTTTGCACCTGCTGTTCTCTTGTGTCTCCCCATGAGATTACTTATCATCTAGGCCAATGCCACCTTGCAGAGAGGTCTTCCCTGACCATCTTGGCTAAAACATCCATGTGACATCATTAATCTCATTGATGAACCCTCGTAACAGTCACTTCTGCTTTTGGAGACAATGTCTCAATACATTGCCCAGGCTGGCCTTGGCCGATGACCCTCTCCTGGGAGCCTCCCAAGAAACACTGTCTCGAAAAAACCAAAACCAAGTCAAATAGGTGTGCTTTGGCCCCACATGGAGGAAGAATGGCTGGTGGCAGAAGCTTCTTTAGTGCATCTTTATTGAGCATCTGCTGTGTCAGGCACTGACTCTAGCACTGAGGCAGACAGGCACTGCCCTTGCGGGCTTACATTTTGCTGGAGAAGCGTGGGAAGGAGAGATAGATCATAAACCAAGATGGGAACCAGACAAGCCAGACACAGTGGCCTGCACCAACAATCCCAGCTTCTTGGGGAAGCTCCGCACAGCCTGGCCTCCAGCTCAAAGTGATCCTCCTGCCTCAGCCTCCTGAATGCTGGCTGGGATTACAGGCGTGCACCGCTACATCTGGCTGAACTGGGGATGAAAACTCATGCAGGGAACGTCCTGGGGGCCAGCCGTCATTGCCAAGGCGGAGAAAGGGACAGTCTCCCAGCCCCTTTAAAGCGATGATCTTTCTGCCCCCATGTGATCTGATCACCCTTTCAGTGTGAGTCTCAGCTTCCTCATCTGCCAGTTCCCCTGTGCATTATCATTAGCAGTGCCCAGCTTGCTAGAGATCAGGGGGCAAAAACCGTGTTCAGCCAGGCAGGGCGGTGCACACCTGTAGTCCCAGTGGATTGGAGGCTGAGGCAGGAGGATCACAAGTTTGAGCCCAGTCTAGGCAACCTAGTAGGACCCAGCGGTCCTGGGTTCCATCCCCAGGACAACAAAAACAAACCAGAATGTGTTTCCAGCTGAGCGCACCTGTAATGCCAACAACTCAGCAGGCTGAGGCAGGAAGGCTGAAAATTATGGGCTATATAGCAAGACTACTTTAAAAAAAAAAAGCCAGGCCTAGGCCCTGGCTCCGTGAGCTGCCTAAGGGTCAGCCTTGCCTCCCGCACACTGGGAAAACCCAGGTGACTCTGGGGGACTACGGGAGATGGAAAGGGCACAGACCTGCTGCCAGACCCACTGGCCCTTTCGGAGGGCATCCCACTCACTGCTGTGGGACGCCACCAGGTCAGTGAACCTCTCCGTGCCTCACTTTCCCCTGGGTGACAGCATCTGCAGATCCTGCCAGCCTTGTCTCAGGACTCTTCCTTGGCTCCCTCTCTGGCAGTAAAGCCAGGTCCCCACAGAGGCCACGGGGTGCAGGTGATATGGCCCCTGCATTTGTTCCCTGATCTCAGCTCCTGCTCAGCCCTGCAGCCTCCTGCTGTACCCTACATTCAGTGAGCGTCCCCAGGGCCTTGGCACCGGCTGCCCCCTCCACCTGGCAGTCTGGTTCTCTAGACAGCCCCCAAATCTGCTTCCTATCCTTCAGGTCTCTTTAAATCCCGTGTTCAACTGGGCACTGCATTGCACATCTGTAACCCTGAACCTACTCTGGGGACACTGAGGCAGGAAGTTGGCATGAGTTTGAGGCCAATCTGGGCTACCCAGTGAGTTCAAGGCCGGCCTGAACTGCATAGCGAGACCTTGTCTCAAAACAAACAAACACATGTTCATCTCGTTCAGCATTCCCAGCTTGGATACACAGAACCCAAGCGCACACACATGCACATACACGTGCACACACACACTCCCTCCCCACCTCTGTCTCCACTGCACTGTCCGTTATATAGAGTCACTTCTCACCGCACTACGGATCCACTCAGCGTCCGTCTTGGCCCATCCACCAGGGCCCAAACCCTGTCTGGCCACAGTGGATGCCCAAGTGTTTGTTAAACTATCAGCATGACTCAGGGGACAGTCCAGCTTTCTCGGGAACCCCCAGCCTCGGCTGGCCCACGCAGTCAGGGGTCTGGCAGCTCAGAGGAAAGGAAGGAGTGGGGCAGGAAAGGGAAGTTGACACTTGAAGAGCTTCCCCAGCAGAAGCAGCTGCTGTGGCCCTGGGCCGGGAGGGTCTAACAGCTTCCAGGCTTCCTTTTTGGGGAGAAGAGGAGGGGTGAGAAGGCTCTAACTATGTAATTCAGGCTGGTCTTGAATTCACTTTGTAGCCCAAGCTGTCCTAGAACTCAGTGATCCTCCTGCCTCAGCCTCCCTAGTGCTGAGATTACAGGTGTGCACCACCATGCCCGACTGGCACCAGGCTTCCGGTGGGATGGCTGGGAGAGGCTGAGACCTGTGCCATAGGCCAAGACTTAGGAGCTCTCAGCTTCCTGTGCCGATCCCAGGTGCGGGTGACAGGTAAGGCCTGCTTCGTGGTGTGGATCTCCAAGTTGCTGAACCCCTGGGCTCAGTGTAGGTCCTGGCCCGTTTCCCTACCTAGGCCAGGCTGCCCCACCCACCCAGCTCTCCTTGGGGGCCTCCGTGCCCTGTCCCCATCCTGCCTGCATAGATCCTTGCCAGATTTTCCAGAGACTACCTGGAGCCATTCACATGCCAACCCCTTGCTGCCAGCAGAAGGGCCACCTGCCCACACCTTCGGCCCTGCTGGCCCCAGCTTCCCTTCCCCCAGCAACGACGACAGGATTTTTCCACCCGGAGAATCTGCGAACCTGACCTGCTGCCTCCCAGATCAAAACCTTGCACGCTCCTGCTCCTGCTCCCCCGGCTCCAGCTCCAATGCTCAGCCCCCCACCCCCACCCGTCCTGAGAACAAGGCACCCCAGGTCCCAACCCTACCACCCCGCCTCCTGCTGCATTCCAGCGGAGAGGAATTTCTTTCACTTCCTCCCGCCTGCACTTTCCTGCCTCTGGGCTGGGTCCCAGTCCCATGACATAATGCTTTTCTCCTTTCCCTCTTCCCCAGGATAAGCAGCTGCCTCCTGCTCATCCTGCCCTGGGTACCGACGTCTCCTCCAGGAAGCCTCCCTGTCCTCGCCCCTGGGGTGAGCTGTATGCTCCCCAGGGCAGGGGGCACTGGACACCGCTGTGTGCCGGTGTGGGGTGGCTGTTTCCCAGCAGCCTAGTGGGACCCCAGATCCAAGCCGGAGCCCCCTGGCCCTGTCTCCCCCTCTCGCACCTCTCCAGCTGCCTCCTGGCTTCTCGAGGTGGAGACATCCCACCAGGGGAGCACAGGAGCAAGGAGAAGGGACCCCCTCTGCCCAGCCAAAGGGGAGACAGAAGGAGGGCAGGGAGGCCAGCATGATGTGAGTCCTGTCCTGTGCCTGCGTTCCCCAGGCTTCCACCTCTCTGGGTCCCTGCTTTCGACTCCAGAGTCAGAACATTCCTCCCTCTCAGGGTTTTGGTGCAAGCGGACAGACTGCAGAGGCCAGTGAGCATTCAGAGATTCTCAAACTGCTGCTCTGACCCGCCAGCCAGCACAGGGGTCCCGCCCTGACTCACCATCTGGGCATGGCCCACAAGGGCTCAGGGCCCTCTGATTCCGGATCCCTCAGACACCTGCCTGGCCCTCCAGGCAGCTCTGTGACAGCAATGGAACTGCCCAGGCTCACACAGCACGGGGAACTCAACGTGGCAGCAGTGCCCAGAATGAGGTGCAGAGGACCGTGTACCCCCCTGCCAGTCTCCACCCCTGAAAAGTGGGACGATCATCACCGTATCGGTATACAAAACCCAAGCGGCTTAGATAAGATCAGGAGTCGCACATGGTGGCTTAGCCTGCGTCACCCTCTCTGCTCTCAGCACAAATGTCACAGCACTTATTCCCAGTGAGTGGCCCGGCACTGAGCTTTCTCAACACAGAGCTGCTTCCCATTGAGTTGGACACAGCCTCAGAATCCTTCGGGAAGCAGCCTTCAGGGTGGCCCTGAGATGAACTGGCCACCGCCCCCTCTTCAGATGACGTTGGAAGTCTGCACTGGGCCTAATGCCTTGAAGGCTGAGGAGGGCTGTGTGTGTGTTGTTTTGTTAAGCCATGCTGGCCTCAGACTTGCAGGGATCCTCCTGCCTCCCAAGGGCCGGGACCACAGGTGTGCACCCCCAAGCCCTGCCCAAGGAGGGCTTTGAACTTGCTCATCCTCCTCCATGCCCTGGCCTGACCTCAGCCCCTCAGCCTCTCCCTGGTGTCAGCTGAGGCACCCACATGTACCCAGGAATGTCTTCACTCAGCAGTCATGCACAGAGAACAAATCACAAGGAGGGGGGTTTTCCCGTCACCCCAGGCTTTAGTCTCTGGCCTCCACCAGGCTGTAAGACAAGGTGCCCGGGTACCCGATCGCCACTAGCCTGGCTGACCCCAGGACCCTACCCCTCCTGGCTTCTCCTTTCCCCAAAAGCCACCAGAGCTGAGTCCCAGGGCTGCAGGTCCTGACACAGGAGGCACAGGGACCAACCTCAATTGCTCTTGGGGGACTGGTGGCTGCCCAGAGTGGATCCCAGTCCCGTAGCCTCCCCTAGCTGGCCCCGTGCTGGCAAGAGCCCCTCTCTGCCTGTTGAGCCAGCCGGGCTGCTTGCTCTGTGAGGACAGAGGGAAAAAATGTGTTTTCCTGACTCTTGGCAGCTGGTGCTGCAGAGCCTCCTCCCTGCGGGAAGACGGGGAGGCGGGAAGCAGTGGCACCCACAGCCTGCGGTCCACCTGGTTCTGCCCCCACTCACACTCACCGTGTGACTTCAGGTATGGCATGGTCCCCCTCTGAGTCTCAGTTTCCCCTCATGCCAAGCCTCCCCTGAGCTTAAGGCACTGCCCAGCAATGATGAACCAGGATGGCTGAGTTTAGCGTGGGAGATTCTAGCCCTTAGTGAGTACTTGAGACCACCAGCAGAGGGGGAAAAGGGATCAGGGAAGGCTTCCTGGAGGCGGGACACAGTATCATTCCTCCACCAGGGCTGCTTCCTCTTCCAGCTAGACCAGGGCCACAGCACCTCCTTCACCTCCAAGCCCCAGCGCCCCTGTACCCCACAGAGGCACTGTGACCTCAAGGCCTCCACCTCGGCCTCCCCACCCTCCTGGGACCTCAGCTAACCTCCGATGATACTGTGTGCTGGAAGGCAGATGTTACCTGAGCCCTAAAGGTCTGCTCACTTTTGAGACCCAGCTCAAGGGACCCATGTCCTAGCTTTCTGCTTCCCTGAGCCTCCCAGGCCTTTTTCTCACTGTGGTTTCAATGAAATGAAGCCATGGCTCATTTATTCAATCAACAAACATCCAAGCATTGACTACAGTGGACCAGACTCCCTGGTGGGCCTTGAAGGCCCATAGAGGAATCACTCCTCTGTTCTCAAGGACTTCATAAATCACCTCTCCATCAGACTCTGCCCAGTGGCCACCTCCTCAAGGAAGCCTTTCCTGATTGAGCAGGCCATGTGAGGGCCCTGTTCCTTACCTTTAACCAGTGACTTCCCCTCCCTTCACACGGCCCTGTGTTGCTCTGCCTTAGTTTGGTAGGTCAGTCTTTCTTCGAATCCCAGGAGAAGTGAAGCCCTTTTTCTTGCCACTAACTTTCCATAGGTGACCAAGCCCAGCGGCCACGCCCCTTATCCCCTGACACCAGCCCCATGCCAGGGCATTTCCTGCCTGGCTTGGGGGATGGGCCTGCCTGGCTTCTGGCTTTAACTCCCTTACTGAAGCCCCACACTCTTTTTTTTTTTTTTTTTTTTTTGTCTTTTTCATTTTTATCGGTACCAGGGATCGAACTCACGACCGCCTGCTTGCAAGGCAGGTGCTTATGCCGCTGAGCTAAATCCCCAGCCCCTCCCCACACTCTTTGACACCCCAGCTCTTGGTGGGCATGGTGTGTGGGGGGGTGTTGCCTCCCCTTGGTCTCCCACAGTTCCCTGTAACAGGCTGTGTGAGCAGCTGCCAGTCCTGAGTTCCACCTGCCGCCCTGCCATGCAGGAGGTTTCCTAGTTCTGCTTGGGATGGGGACCTGGGGCGGGGGTGGGTGGTGGGAGGGTGGTCCCTGGTGTGGTAGAAGACATCAACGGGGCACAAAGAGTCAAAGTTCCTCACCTTAAGAAGCTCAACTCCCACGCACCCCCCCATAATTCCCAGAGGGCCTCGGAGAACACAGATTTGGACCAAGGGATCCCTTCCCCAGCCCAGCTTCAGGCTGCCGGCCTGCACAGGTGCTTTTGCAGGTCACCTGAACCTTCCACGAAGAAAGACCTCCCACCCCGACTGCCTGTGGACCCTATCAGGCCCTGGCAGCTTAACTGGTTCTGGGGTCCCACAGCCTGGAGGGGGGTCCAGTCTAACCAGTCCCTCCACAGGCTAAAACTCCCACGAAGGCAGCCAACCAGGTATGGCTGGCCACTCAGACTAGCCACAGTAGCCACCAGGGAGGAACCCCGACTTTGGCCCAGGGTTTCTGGCCCTTCCGGTTTCTCCTGAGACTGTAAGAGGTTGGACAGAGTTCCTAGGGTCTGCCCTCCCCAGGGAGTTTGAAAACAACGATCTGATCTGCCCTCCCACTCGTTTGGCTACCAGGTCCACGGGGTGGGTGAGGAGGTGAAGGGTGGCTTTGGCTTACCTCAGCCCTGCTCAGCTGGGTGGGGACACTGGTACCTCGGCCCCACCCTGTTGCTGCGGGCGCCAGCTCTGGGCGGGGGACAAACATTGGGGTCACATGCTTAGGGCCCTGGGAAACTCCAGGGACAGCAGAAACCAGGCAGTCCAGGCTGGTGGGAAGGGGTGGGGGGCGGTCCAGGAGAGAATTTCCATTCTCTGAGTGTCCCGGGCTGGGTGGCTTCCCAAACTCAGGTTCTCATTTCGCATTTACTGCTGCGGTCACCCTAGGACACGCCCTCCGCGAGGTACCCACGGGCTTCAAGGAGAGCGCGGGACACACGCACACGCCGTGCACACACGCACAAACACCCGCGCGCGCGCACACGCCCGGGCAGAGCTCCCAGGACGCGGGCTAGGACACACGCGCACGGCCGCCGCCCGCGGACGTAAACAAATGGAGCACGCACGACCGCGGGCACCGGTCCCAGGCTGTTCTCACCGAGTCCCTTACGTGCACCCCCCGCCGCGGGACTGTAGCTGCGCTCGCTTCCTCCGGGTCTGGATTCCGCCCCGCCCGGCTGGGCTTCGGCCCGGTCCCGATCCCGTCCAGGTCCCCTGACCCTGACGCCCGTCATCCCCGTGATGGATGCCCCAGGACGCCGGCAGCGCCAACCCGGGCAAAACGACCCTGCCTCCTGGGGTCGGGCGCTCCGTCCTAGTCCCCGAGCAGCGCCCCTCACCTCCTTCCTGGCCCGCTAGGCCTGGCGCCCCTGGCACGAGCGCGTCTCGGTGCGGTCCCCGCGGCTGTCCCAGCCCGTGCCCTGGGCTGTCTCCTCTCCGGTCCGAACCGCCGATCCCTCGGATCCGAGCTCCCGGCTGCGTCGCGCCAAAGTTTTGTTGTGGAGCGGGCGGCGCAGGGGGCCGGAGCAGCGCGCAGTTGTAAGGCGAGCTTCCCGGAATTACTCACGCACAAGATTCCTTTCATTCATAAAAACCCAGTCATGCGCTGACGTCATCGCCCGGCCGCCAGCTCCTCCCGCCCCTCCCGGCCAGACCCCGCCCCTCCCGGCACGGCCACGCCCCTCCCGGCACGGCCACGCCCCCGTCGGGGGGGGGCGCCGCTGACTCGGCGCCGCCAGGGGGCTCAGCCCGGGTTCCGGAGCGCGCCGGCTGCGTCACGTCCCCCTGGCGGCCACCCGAACGGGCCGAGGGGGTCTCTCCTTCGTATCGCCGTCTGCGGTCGCGACGTCCTCTTTTGGACCTGCCCCCTTTGCCAGGATGATCTCATCCCGCCCGTGGTCTTCAGTGCCATCTCTGTGCCGGTGAGCCCGGCCACCGCGCCGCTCCGCGCCTCCACGCGAGTGTCAGGTGGGGACCGCGGACACAGCAGACCCCAGATTGTTTTATATTCTCTCTGGCTCGGCAACTTCAGCAGTTTCCCCTTGCACCACAGCCCAGTATACAGTGTATCAAAGTATGCTCCTCGCCTTAGCCTGTGGGGTCCTGGCCATCTGATCTCTATTAAGTTTGCAGCTCACCTGTGGCACTGTCCCCCGCCCCTGTTCTCCAGCCACACCAAGCTCATTCCTGCTGCCAGCCCTTAGCATGTGCTCTCCTCTGTCCACTTGCTAGGCTCTGTCTCCTTCTTGGGTCAGCTCAAGGTCACCAGCCAGGGCAGGACTTGCTTGACCACCAGGGCCACAGGCGTATTCGCCTGTGACAGTCTTGTCAACCCAACATGTGTCTTATGCTGCCTTCCTATCTGGAGGTGTCGCATCAGGTATTTGCATCTTCCTGAATGGGAACAGGAAGTTGGATGAGGGCAGGACTGTCTGGTTCCTCACTGCCTGTGAGCTGCATGGGATGGTGCTCAGCACACAGTAGGACCACAGGCTGCAGGAAGAAATTTGTGTAAGTCTAGAGAGGTAAAATGATTTTCCAGAGTCAGCAAGAATCCTGGTCTGAAAAAAATTAGAAAAAAAAAGGTGGGGCTGGGGATTTAGCTCAGCGGCATAAGCACCTGCCTTGCAAGCAGGCGTTCGTGAGTTCGATCCCCAGTACCAATGAAAAGAGAAAAAGAAAAAAAAATTAGAAAAAAAAAAAAAAAAAGAATCCTGGTCTGACTGATTGTGGCCCAGATTTGGGGTGTACCCCAGCATGAACCTGAGGCTGGGGGCCCTACCCAAAAGAGGTGGCTTTAGAGGCCTCTCCTGTGTTCTTGCTTTCCTGGCCACCCCATGCCAATTGTCCCCCACAGCCATCACCTTGATGAAGCTGGTATCACAGCATCGCTTACTCTCCCCGTGGATTTAGGACCTCAGACTGTGGCCCTTGATGTGGTGTAATTTGATTTCAGAACCTTTGCTGGCCTGGCTGCCTCTGGGTCTTGGTCCCTACAACCTGTATCCCTTACCTCCCCAAGGCCTTTCATTTCCAGTGCCACTGACTTCCCGGGTGACCAGATGTTAAGTCTGCTTTCTGCAAAAGAACTCCTGTGCCAGCTGCTCCCTGTCCTCCACTTGCCCAGCTAAGAGGGCTCTCAGGTAGCCTCTCAGGTGCAGAACTCCCCAGGTCTAGAAGCTACACAAGTGGAAGTTACCTGCTTCTCCACCTGTTTCCCATGAGCCTCTTGTGCCTGGCGCCAGGTAGGTCCTCCACTGTGCCGCCCGGAACCCCAGCTCAGCCTGGCAGGGCAAGGGGCCAGTGCTTCATTCCCCCACCCTGCAGGGAATGCTTCCTGCAGAAATGGTGCTCCTATAAGCACCTGCCTTGCAAGCAGGTGGTCGTGAGTTCGATCCCCAGTACAGGAAAAAAAAAAAGAAAAAAGAAAAAGAAATGGTGCCCTTTCTGGACAAGATCAACAGATAGCAGAAAACCAGCCCGGGCAACTCGGCAATTTAGTGAGACCCTGTCTCAAAATAAAAAATAAAAATGGGCTGAGGATGTAACTTAGTGTGAAAGTTCTGTGTTCAGTCCCCAGGAGAAGGAAAGAAAGATTCCCTGTCAGGATTGGGGGTGTAGCTCAGTGGTCACGCACTTTCCTAGCACAGCTGAAGCCCTGGGTTCTGTACCGGCACAGTGAAGATTGGTATTTCCTGGCTGGATGTTTCCTGGCAAGCCTGAGATTTGACTTCCGGTTCCTCGGGGGCGCCTGTCTGGGGTCCTTTAGAGCCCCTCGCAGGGCAGCTGTCCAACACAGGCCACATCCCAGCTTACCGTGGGTCCCCTGCCAGGTGGGAGTGATACCAAGGGGACACCGGTGGGCACCTCCAGGCGGGCACCTTGTCTTGCTCAGAGTATTTCCGCCACCTGGAGCCCCACACCAGCTTCTTACCGCTGGTAATTGATAATAATTAACAAAGCAATAACGAGTGTGCCGTTAATGAGACTCTTGCTTTGTGCCACCCATCATGCCGAGTGCCCACGACGTGGTGTATTTTGCCAGCTTTTTCCTCACTACCAAGGTACCAACCGCAGAAGTCTGTACACAGATCACACTTCAATGTCCTTAAACCTCAGCTTTCCTTCCGTGACACAGGCAGTGGAACCCAGGGCCTGCCCACTCTACACAGTGGCTTCACCACCACTGATCTACGTCCCCAGCCCTTTTTAAATTTGAGACAGGGTTTTGCTAAGTTGCTCAGAGTGACTTAAAATGGAGATTCTCCTGCCTCAGCTTCCCAAAATAAAATAAAATACAAGAAAAGACTGGGGGTGTAGTTCGGATCACACAGGCCCTGGCCCCGGTCCCCAGCAATACCGTAGAAGTAAATGCGTAAAGACATGGGCTAGTGGCCCTGCACGGACAGGTTTCCCACCGAAGTGCAGCTGTGGTGCTGACTGTGCCACTTTGGGAATGTTTGCCTGTGCGTAAGGAGCTCCCTGGGGGCCAGGGCCCAGATCAGGACTCCAGCTCCATTTAGGTGCTGCACGTGCCTCTCCAGCCCGCCACAGTCCCGGTGGCCAGGGGTGGGAGTCTCCACGGCAGCATCACTCAGGGACCCGGAGAGTTTCCGAATTCACTGCAATTCCAGTTCAGAGCTCTCCATCAGGGGGCTCTGCCGGGGCTTCGGAGGCTGCCGCGCCTGCTCTGGGCCCTTCTACACCGGGGCCTGGCGAACCGGCTCAGTGTAGCCCTGACGCCCAGCACCTGCCACCGAAGCTGCTCTAGGCTCTGGCAGTGGCTGTGGTCCCTGTGACCACCGCTGCCATACCCAGGGCAGCACAGGGGCCACCGTGGGGCTGCAGGGGACCCTTCTTTCAGCACCAGTCACCTGCCTCTGCCTCCAGGAAGAAGCCCGGCCCCACCCCTGCCCCGCCCTTCCCCCCTCTCTGTCCTCTGTCCCCTGTCGCTGCCCAAACCCCCTCCTCCTTCCTGAGGCCTCTCGCCTGGCCCCCACCCTCTTGCCCAGCCTGGAGATTCCCCCCCACATCTCTGAGCCCCCCATGGGTCCCTCAGGCCCCCACCCTGCTCTTTCTTCCTTTTTCTGGCCAAACCCAAGACACATCTGTGCCTCCTTCCTGCCCTGTCACAGCAGGCGCCCACAGTTGACTCTTGCTGTGAAATCTCACTGTAGCTAAATCCAGAGGCCAGTTTTGTTCCCTGACAGCTGTAACCTGTTTGCAGCCTCAGCCAGCCTCCCTTTCTGTTCACTTGGTGCCTTTCATTATTTATGTATTTAGGTATTTATGTATGTATGTACATAGGTATGTCAGTATGTATGTATGTTTGGTTTTTGTGTGTGTGTGTTTTGTATGTATTTTTGAAACAAGGTCTCGCTATATGGCCCAGGCCGGCCTCAAACTTGAGAAGATCCTCCTGCCTCAACCTCCCAAGTGCTAGAATTACAGGTGTGCCACCACACCCGGCTTTTTTGGGGGAGTCCTTTTTGAGCAGGGTCTCACTCTCACCATGTAGCTCACGCTGGCCTCAGACTCAGTGCTATGGCTCCTCCTGCCTCAGCCTCCTGAGTGCTGGGATTAAGAGCCAGCCATACCCACTTTTGAAGCTTTGTACTTAGTTTCAAGAGCACCAGTTCCTTCCCACCTTCCCAGTCTGTCCCTCTATCCCCACCTTAAAAAAAAATTTATTAGGGGCTGGGGATTTAGTTCAGTGGCATAAGTGCCTGCCTTGCAAGCAGGCAGTCGTGAGTTCGATCCCCGGTACCGATAAAAAGGAAAAAGACAAAAAAAAAAAGATGAAAAGAAAAGAAATTTATTATTATTTTCTGTGGTTCCCTGTGTGGCACCCAATTGTGGCTGCTCCAAAAGCCCCCCCGCCCGCCCCGCCCTGGCTGCCCTGGGCCTAATTCACGGTGATCTCAGCACTGACCGGGACCCCCATTGTCCCCCCTCTCCCCAGGGCTCCGATTGGAATCTGTCTCCTGGGTCACATGCTCTTGCCCTGCCCCTTTCCACCTGTGCAACTCAACACTGTCACAGCCACAGCATTACTGACCCCACCCATGGGTGACAACACCTTCTCCTTGCTGCTCAGAGAGAAACCAGGCCATCATGCTCAGCTCATCCTCCCCCTCCTGCCACAGCTCACTGTTAGTCACCTGAGTTTCAGGGCCCTCACTGCCTCAGTTTCCCTTTCCTCTGTCCTTTCTTCCTACTACAGCACCAGCCTTGGTTCCAGCCGCGACATCTCTTCCTGGGACATGGCAGCAGCAGCCTCCCTGCCTCAGCCACCACTGCCCTGGCTATGGCTGCTTGGAGCTCTGGCCCCACCCCCACTGTGCCTCGCCCCCTCTCCCCGCACCCCCATCCCTCTGATTGAAGGGTCTGTTCTTAATTTTTTTTTTTTTTTGTCTTTTTGAGATAGGGTCTTGTTATACAGTTCAGGCTGACCTTGAGCTCACTTTGTAGCCCAGGCTGGTTTCAAACTCCTAAGGATCCTCCTGCCTCAGCCTCCTAAATTCTGGAGTTATAAGTGTGTGCCATCACGCCTGGCTAGGGAGTCTGTTCTTAAACCATAGCTCACAGGGGCAAGGGTCTGCTGTCGTCTGTGCCCTGTGCCCATGGCATGTAGCAGAAACGAAGGGAGTACTAACTGGAGTGAATGGCTGAATCGGCCGGGGCCCTTGACCGAAGTTTACCAGGGCAGGTCCAAGCCTGGTTCTGTGGTGCAGACTTGTGATCCCAGCACTCCAGGAGGCTGAGGCAGGATGTCTGCAAGTTCAAGCCCAGCCAGGGCAACTTAGTGGCTTAGTGAGACCCTGACTTAAAATAACAAATGGGGAAAAGGATGGGGAAGTAGCTCCGTGCAGAGGCCCTGGGCTCAATGCCCATTGCTACAAAATCAGCAAACAAAACAAAGCTGGGGACATAGCTCGGTGGCACCATGCCCGCCTGGCAACCACAAGGTCATGAGTGTGAGCCCAGATTAAAAACCAAAACTGAGCAAAGCCAATTTCTGTCTTCGTGGTTGTCTTTTTGTCCCGGTCTCTGTACTCGGGGCCTCACCCATGCTAGCCAAAGATTCTGCAATTTAGCTTCTTTCCCAAACCTTTTTCTATTTGTGTTTTTTTTTTGTACTGAGAATCAAACTCAGGTCCTCGTGTCTGCCAGGCAGGCACTGTGCCGCTGAGCTATATCCGCAGCCCTCATGGTTGGTGTTTGAGAGGGAGTCTCACTGTGCAGCTCAGGCTGGCTTTGAACTCACCCTGCAGCCCAGGCTGGCCTGCCTAGAACTCACAGCGGTCTCCTGCTTCAGCCTGCCAGAGGGCCGGGATTACGGGTGTGCACCACTGTACCTGCCCCCATCCTTTTCATCTTTTATTTTCATACAGAATTTTGAGTTTTTTTCCCTATGGAGAATCACGCTTAGGCCCTTGTGCTTGCCAGGCAGGCACCGCACTGCTGAGCTAAATCTTCGGCCCTAGAATCTCTAGAAATTGCTGAAGCTGCCCTTGTTCAAGTTCGCCATCCTCCTGTCTCAGCCTCCTAAGCTGCTGGAGTTGCAGGCGTGTAGCACCCCAAAGACTCAGGCGTGTAGCACCCCAAAGACTCCTGGGAGCTCTGCCCTGAGCACTAGACACAGGCGCAGTGTCATTTTGTGCCCTGCCTTGGCTCATCCTCAGGCTTCAGGCTCTGGCCAGCCCCCTGCTCTGGCCTCAGCTCCAGTCCCCACCCCACCCCCAGCAGCCCCCTGGGCCCTGGAGTGGGAAACCCTGCCTTTCCTGGCTAGGGCTGCTTCCCCCGGGACAGGAAGACAGTAGCTGCTGCCACACAGCTCATGATCACCTGCACTGGCTTCCTTCCTGAGCAGGGCACAACCCCAGGGGTCCCTCGAAAGCCATATAATTAGCGTCACCACATACAGCTGCCCTGTGACCTCTGGGCCCCCCACCCCCATGTCCTCTCCCATGAAAGCAGAGAGCTTTTGTTTTGTTTCTTTTGAGATAGGGTCTCTCTATGTTTGAAGACCAAGCTACCCTTGAACTCTGAAAAATCCTCCTGCTTCAGCCTCCTTAGTGCTGAGATGATAGGTGGGCACCACCACACCCAGCTAGCACTTCCCTTCATCATGACTCTCTGGACCCTGTCTACCTGGCCTCTGCGATCTGCTCCCCTTCTTACACACTGGTTTCCAGGGTGCTTACCAACCCCCAAACAATCCAAACACTCATGGTGTTGCCTTTTCCTCCATGTTCCCTCCCACCTGGGGTACATACTTTCCTAATTCAGCTGTACACTCCTATTCAACCTTCAAAACCCAATTTAAGGACAGAGGTTGGTAAAAAAAATGTTTTTCTGTAATGGGTCTGATAGAAATATTTCAGCCTTTGCACACCAGAAGGCTTGCATCAAGGTTACTGAATCTGCCACTGCAGGCAGTGTAGATACAAGTGAACCAATACTGTGGCTGGGTCCTATTAAAACCTATTTCAGACAGCAGGGTGGTGACCAGCAGGGTGGTGCGGCAGTGGCTTATGGAGCTCCCCACAGGAGGAGCCAATGCCTTCCAGCCAGGACCTCTGCCCCTCACAGCCACACCAAGATGGGTGAGTGTGCTGGCTGGGACTGTGGTCCCCACATTGTCATCCAGGTTCCTGGTTCACTGACGCCTGGCCTCCGCTTTGCCCATGTTCAGCTAACAGACATATCTGGTAAAATGTGGGTCCAATCAGGCCATTCCTTTGCTATAAAATATTCCGTGGCTCCCTAGTTCCCCGAGGGGCGAAGGCAGTGTTTTAAAATGATCCACAGATCCTGTGAGTCCGGCACCCACTCCCTGCAGCCTCGGTGCTGACCACGTTCCCTCCCTGTCACCGAGCGGGCACAGTAGCCTCTGTCCTCCTGGGACCAGCCTGCTTTGGGCCCTGTGCCCTTGGGTTTCCAGCGTCTAAACGTTGTCCTCCGATTCTCTCCCTGGTTCCCTCCCTCAGCCCCATCTTTAGTTCAGTGTCCCATCTTCTCAAGGCCTTTCCCGGCCACCCTGTTAATCCAGAGTGGCTGGGCAGCCGTGCACCTCCCTGGTCCGCACAAGGCCCCAGAGGGTCCAGCTCCATCCCCAACACCAGACGCGGAACAAATTAACTCCCTAACCCTTCCCTGAGTCTCTTGCTAGTTTTACTCCCTAGCATGTATCGCCTTGTGACACATGACATATTGTCTCCAACATTTTAGTTACAAAAATGTTCAGATGCTGGCCAGCATGGTGGTACCCACCTCTAATCCAGCGCTCTGGGAGGCTGAGGCAGGAGCATCTTCAGTTTGAGTCCAGACCCAGATAAACTTAAAATTAAAAAAAAAAATCTTAAAAAATTAAAAATGGGCTAAGGATGTAGCTCAGAAGGAAGCCCTTGTTTCAATCCCCAGCACTGTTTCAAGTTTCAAAAAAAAACTTGAAACATAGACAACATGGGAGGCTCCCAGCACTGATCCATCCGACCCCACACTGTACGCCTGAGGTGATCGGAGAGTAAGATGTGGGTGTCTTGCTCATATCTGTCCCTGTGAGCAGGGACTTTTGCCTGTTTCATTGTCTGCAGTTTCATCAGCACCAAGAACACTGGCAACCACAAGATGAGCAACATAGTTTGAGGGAGGAAAAGACAGGACAGGGCCTGATTCCACAGCTCTGGGAATTATTTCCTCTCGCAGCACCTCAGTTTTCCCATCTGTAAAGTGGGGCTATGGGGCTGCTTCTCCTGGGCTGTTGTGAGGACCAAGCATAAAGAAGTACAGCGTTGCACAGTTGGCGTGTTAGTTCCATCTTCCTTGCGGCCCAGGACTTGCTTGATATCCACAGGGAGCTCTCAGGCGGGCTCTGCTCACGTTTCCAACACCAAGTCCAGCAGGAGCCCCGAGTGCGTGCTGCCTCGGGCTCGTTTTCTCTTCCCTTTTCAGTGCCGGTGTTTTCTGCGCTGCCTGACTCAGTGGCACCTCAGGCTTGGCACCTGTCAGTTCTGGGAGGAGTGAGTACCAAACAGGACGGGCACCAAGCACAGTGTCTGGGCTGGAAAGAGCAGCACGTCTGAGGAATCGGGACTGACGAGCTCTGCCCTGAGCGGCAGCTCCAAGCAAACTACGGCGTGCAGGGCCAAAATGTGTGCATCCACGGCATCACGTAACAAATCCCATGGGTTTCAAAGCAGTCGAGTAGCAAGGTATGACTGTAATTCCCTCTCCAGGGGACTGATTTATCCAATCGCCCAACTGTGTTTCGGTTTTGGCTTTTTGGCATAGGAACTCAACATATAGTTAACTTAACTCAAACTGGCCTCTTAGTGACCCTCCTGCCTCAGCCTCCTGAGTGCTGGGCCATTGTGCCGGGCAGACCTCCCCAGGCCTCTCCTGCACGTCAGGTGCGGCTATGGATGTAGCTGCTGAGCTTGTGCTGTACACACAGCCTGAACACGGGCCGGTGCCTTGTTAACTTTCTTAGATCACACTGCGTACTGGTTTATGGGATGGCTGGCCTGCTGCGAGCTCGCTGATAACCATCACCCTGACTTTACTTGTCTGAAGTGTTTAGGGCCAGATATTTTCAACTGAGTCTTCATTCCTTTCTTTCAGATCCAATTCTTGAGCAAATTCTTTTGTGTGTGTGTGTGTGTGTGTGTGTGTGTGTGTGTGTGTGTGTGTGTGTGTGAGGAATTGAACTCCTTTGCCAAGCAGATACTAACACCCCTGAACTAAACCCCTGGCCCCTATTGAGCAAATTCTTTTTTTTTTTTTTTTTTTTTTGTCTTTTCCCTTTTTATCGGTACAGGGGATCAAACTCAAGACTGCCTGCTTGCAAGGCAGGTGCTTATGCCGCTGAGCTAAATCCCCAGCCCCTTGGGTCTTTTTGAGACCGGGTCTCACTGTGCAGTTCAGGCTGACTGTGAGCTCACTTGTAGCCCAGGCCGGTCTCAAACTTGCAACTATCTTCCTCAGCCTCCCAAGTGCTGGGATTACAAGTGTGCGCTACCACACCCAGCCTTAAGCAAATTTTAAATTTTAGTCTAAGGGGACAGTTTTTCTACCTGCAAAATGGGATAAGGATGGGGCATAGTGGCACAAGCCTGTAATTCCATCACTAGGGAGACTGAGGCAGGAGGATTGCTGAGAGTTCAAGACTATCTTGGGTTGCATACTGAGTTCAAGGCCAGCCTGGAATACAAGCTGGACATGTTGACAGTGAAGTTGCGTTGTATGTGGTGAAGGTCTGTACAATGATACTGCGGTTAGCTTTATTAACCTATGTAGCGTCTTAACTAAACCTTGCACTGCAGGTTTTATGCATTGCCTCTTGTAACTCTGGACAGGAGAAGATAATTCCTCTGTCCTTTTCCATATGGACAGAGAGCAGCTGGGCAGATTTGCTGAGGCCCAGGGTTGGGTGACCATCCTGAAGCCAGGAGACAGGGAGAAGCTCGGCAGAGGGGGCACAGGTCTTGAATAAAGGAGGCTAAAAGTTGGGGCATACCAAAATACCAGAATGGACTATCAGGACCTAATGAAATGCAAGAGATAAAAAACAGGTCCTTCTTTGTAAATGGAGAGCCAAGAGGAGTAGGGCTTTAGTAGAGGGTGGGGAATGGGGGGGGGGATTATATCCTGTACAGGTACAAATTCACTGTGAATGTTATATATACCTAAAATGTACCAATAAAAATCTATGTAAAAAAAAAAGTGCATAACCAATGGAAGAGACCTTGGAGGAAGTGAAATACAAACATGGCAGCTTGCTCTCCAGACATCAAAGGCATGCCTGCACCCAGGAGCACCCCTGCTTTCTGTCAGGTCCACTGGTTCCAAAAACTAAAAAGCCAATGGGCATAAACATCTGCGGTGTCCGCCTTATGGAACATCCCTCTCCGACTAGCCGAGAGCTTTTTTCTGTTCTAATAAACACGCATTTGGTCACTCCCCACCGCTTGCTGTTTGCTGTTCTGTAAGCCTAGACCTTCCTTGCCCCCAAACAACAAAGGCCAGAGAGCTAGACAGATCCGGTTACAATGGTGGGGGGGCTTCACTGGGGAGGGCTGGGGCGGCCTGCTTAGAAACCCAGTCTCAGGCTTCTCTCCAGTCTACTTCCTCACTGCGTTATTAAACACGACAGCGACAGCGACAGTGGCCATCCACTGACTCCTCCTCTCTGCGTCGACAAAAGGACTTGCTCATCTCTATCATCTTGCAACTCTCCCGAAGGTGGCAAAGTACCTATTTCACAGCTTCCCGGGGCCTTTGTTCAAATTCCAGCTAAAAGTGCTTAGATACTGCTTGGGATTGGCTTGGGTTAGGGTTATGGAACAATGAATAACCTTTTTTTTTTGTCTTTTTCCTTTTTATCGGTACCAAGGATCGAACTCACGCAAGGTAGGCGCTTATGTCGCTGAGCTAAACTCCCAGCCCCCAATGAATAACTTTTAACACAATATTCACACTAAAAAATATCTCCCCATTGCTGGGGATTTAGCTCAGCGGCATAAGCGCCTGCCTTGCAAGCAGACAGTCGTGAGTTCGATCCCTGGTACCGGTAAAAATGAAAAAGCTAAAAAAAAAATAAAAATAAAAAAAAAAATAAAAAATATCTCCCCATTTTATTTCAAAGAGAAAAAAAGAAAACAAGGTAAAATTTCAAAAGGTCACTCAGGGGACAACAATGGTGCATACAGTGTGCATTGTCACCCCCAAATCATTCACCCAGTGCACAAGACGTCTGCATTTAATTGTCCGAACAATACCAGCACAAATCTTTCTCTTCAGTGACCTCAGAGAAATCAGCATAACAATCTTAATTACTTTTTTATATACATACATATATATATGTGCATATACATATAATGTTGCTTTCAGCTTTTTACATTAGTGAGACAACATGATGTTTATACAGGTATCACAATCAAAATTTATTGGTCGTTTAGCTGAAATTCAAATTCAGCTGGGGCTCATATTTTTATTTGCTGTATCTAGCGTTCCTACTTTGGGAGTAACCGCCAAAATCACAGCCTGTACCTCCCTGTTTTACTCTATGACTTTGTTGACTTTATTTTTATCTTTATCAGTCATAAACAGTAAGTTCAGACTCAGGGCGCCTGACGGTTTTAGGAACTGTAGGGCAAAGTGGGGCAGGGCCCCTGCCCTTGACCGACACGTCTGTCGACGAGCCTCACGAGGACCTTCCGCCCGACACAGACATGGCCGCCACCCGCCTCCGAGGATTGGCTGCTGTTGAAAACCCATCCTCCCGCGCTGACAGAAGCCCTTCCATTGGGCAGTTATCCACGACGGCAGAGCCCCGCCTCCAGTCCGCTCTCTAGCGCCTGGCTCGCGGCGTGGGGGGACACAGACTCTGGTGATTGGCGGAGAGCGGTGGCTGGGATGTCACGTGGCCACGGACATATTTGTTTGCGGAAGTAGGGGGTAGTAGAGGTGCTGAGTAAGCCGAGGTGAGTGAAGGCTCTGCGGAGGCGGGGCCCGCCAAATCTCTGCGCACCGGATTGACTCCTCTCCGACACTCCTTTGGACCTTCGTCGTGAGCCCAGCTCGGAGGCCAGTCTTCCACTGACCCTTATGTTACCCTCGAGTGCCCCTGGTTTGCGTCCCGGACGTCCCCAGCTTCTATCCCATGACCAATGTGCTCTCATCTCCAGCTGTGCTCCCCGCAGAGACCCCTTCCCAGCACCCCAGTGCCATCCTTTTGTCCTCCTCGGTATCCCTGACTTCCTGAATCCAGCAGTCAGCTCCCATCTCTCAGTGCCCTCCATTTTCACCCTGCAAACATTGGTTGTCCCAAACTTCCTTCCTGTGCCCTTCTAAGTGTTCCTCAGTGTATTCCCACTGGATTCCCCGCTTCCTCCTTTTGTTTCCCCAGTTCCCCGTTTCTGATTCCCTACTTATCCTCTCATGTGGCTCTAGATTTCATCTACCCTCACATGCTCGCTCCTTCCCCAAATCCTAATCACCCGTGTCTCAGCTCTCAATCCTGCGTCCAGTTTTTGCTCCCACAGAAGCCAGTGACAGAGCTTGTGACCCTGGTAACCACATGGCTGGGTGTGGGCGTGGTTGTGGGCTGGGAGGGGACTGGGATCTGTGCCCATTTTCGCAATGGACTGTGCACATGACCCCAAACAAATACCTTTGCTTCCCCAAAGCTTCTGGGCCTTTCCCTCACCTGTCCTTTTACCGGCACAGCAGGATGTTAGGGTTAGTTTGGCAACGTCGAAACTCCACCTTTGGACAAAATGCAGTGGTTTTGTTATTGCCTCTGCCTTGAGATGTTCCTGGAGTTAGCCTATTTTCTGTTCACGTCTCAGTTTCTGTCATTTGGATAGTTAAATGTAAAAGGCAGAGGTGTTTTGGTCTGTTTTGGTCTGTGACAAGGTCTCACTGTGTAACTCTATCATTCATTCATTTATTCATTGAACAAATACGAACTGGCTCACTGACATTTGTCACTAGCTTTGTTGTAGTCAGTGTCATGGCCATCTAAGGGTGGATGAGATGCCAGGGGTCACATTGATGAGGTTGGAGCCAGAATCTGAATACAGTGGAGTTCATTCCCACTTTATAGTGGTTTGATTGATTTTTGGATTTGGTGAGGGGGTGAGGGGATATGCATCATTGGAAACCATACTTTGAATTTTGAATTTGGTTCTTTTCCAGAGGTTTGATCTTCTCAGTGCTAGGTGAGGGTCTCGAGCTGCTCCTGTCAGCTGTGCGATCCCGAGGGGTCAGGGCGCCGTGTTGTGAGGTTGTGATGTTCTATAGGTTAGGTATGAAATGCATCTTTGGTTTGTGATATCTTCAAATGTTGATGTATCTATCAGAGCATAACTCAGTCTCAAGTCAAGGACCACCACCTTGCGTGTGCTGTGGCCCCAGGGCTGTGTGATTGTCCTGCTGTGTAAGGGTTGCTACTGTTGCCTTAGTGCTCAGGGGACTTTTCCTCTTTTGTGGGTCACTTTCTTGTTAGATGAAGTGTCCCTAAAGGGAATTTCCTGTATACTCAGCAGAATGATGTCACCAAGAAATAGAGGAAGGAGGAATTTAAATGCTGTGTGTGTGTGTGTGTGTGTGTGTGTGTGCACGCACCTGCCCTGGGTGTGCAGAGAGGGAGGGGGTAGGCAAGGATGGGTAGAGAAAGGAGTATTAAGAGCTTCACTTGGTAAATGGTGGCTTTCTTGGTGTGTGTGTTCAGTGTCTGCCATAGCAAATTTTGTATTGTGTTTTTTATGCTTGTTCTTAGCCAAAAGGCTGAGGAGAAATTTTTTATGTTTTGTTTTGTTTATTTTTGTTTTTTGAGCTAGGGTCTCACCAGGTAGCCCAGCTGACCTTGAATTTGTGGCCATCCTCCTGCCTCAGCCTCCCAAGTGCTGGGGTTACAGGTGTCCACTACCACACCTGGATTTGTCATAGTGGATTTTTGTAGGGCTGTTTTAAATCTCTCTCTCCCTCCTTCCTCTTCGTCTCCCTTCCGCTCCTGCTTCCTCTCTCCCAGCCTCATTTTCCGGTTATCTCACCCAGTCTTACAGCTTTAAGCGCTGTCTTAACTGTGACAACCCTCCAGTTTTGCTCGGTGTGCTTTCTGAGGGTCAGACCCAGGGCCTTGTGCCTGCAGACAAGCTCGACACTACTGCTTCACATGCCTGCCCAGCAACCCTCAAACTATGTCTCCAGTTTGGTGCTGACCTTTCCGCTGAATGATAGACTCACAGGGCTGCTCACTGAGCACCTCCCGTAGGCATTTCACACTGAAGATACTCAGGGTTGATCCCTCCAGGTCCTTATTTCATCCTTCACTAAAACCCGCCCCACCCACTCTTCCTCTTAGGAAATGCAAGCTAGGCTTAGTGGCACATGTCTATAATCCCGGGTCTGTAATCCCAGTACTTAGGAGGCCAAGGCAGGAGGATCACCCTGAATTCAAGACCAGCCTGGGCTACACAGCTGAGACCCTGTCTCAAAAACAACCACCACAAAAAAAAAAAAAAAAAAAAAAAAAGAAAAGAAAAAGAAAAGAAAGAAAGATAAAAGAAAATGCAGTGTAATGGTTTTAGTTGCACACCAAAGGCGTAGGATAATCCTTGATGTCTCTTTCCCTCTCAGGGCCTCGCTCTCCCTGTGTGCCACCAGCAGAAGTGAATCCCTGTGCTGACTGCAGGTGGTGGCCTTGTGAGAGGCCGGGGCATGTGCATGGCATCACACCCATGTGCTAGCTTGCCATAGTAAGAGCTGCAGGCAGGAAGTTGGGGTGATGGCAGGCTTGGTGCCCTGTCAGGACCATGTCCTCAGCCCACTGTGTCCCAGCGGGGTGGGAGGCGGCATCAGCTGCTCAGGAGGGCGTCTCTTTCCTGCTCCAGGGACGGCAGCCATTGTTCCAGTCATGGGACATCCTGTCACAAGTGGCAGGACTCTGGGGCCCTGTTTCCACTGCGGGCTGTTCTCTGTTCCCGGAAGCCCGCATGACCCAGCCTGAGAGATGAGGTCCTGGCTACTGGCGCTGTCCCGCACCCCCCCGCCCCCATCAGCTGTCACCTTCAGAGGGAGGAGGCACCAGAGTCTGCTGGAGCAGGAGGGAGGTCAGCTGTCAGCAGCTGGCAGGCTGTGAGCAGAACTTCCCAGAGCAGAGCCTGGTGAGGGACTGGCCTGGTACTGGGTGTCACTGGGAAGGCTCTCAATCCACTGTGCTCCCAGAGTGGTTAGGTTAGGGTGGGCTGTGTTTGAGCCTGAACTGCAGTGCTGGTTGGGGTCAGGCCTGGTGGCACCATTACCCCCTGTCCATGGGGGTGTCAGAGGTTCGTTACAGAGGTTCATTCATTTCTTCTCATCCAATCTGTCATTCAGTGTTTATCAGACACAACTGTGAGCCAGGATCAGGGTGCTATGTCCTTGGGGAACAATAAAAGCCATGCAGGGACACCCTCACTACCCCTCTGAGGTGGGTGTGCTCTGGGTGGCATAGGGTGCTGAAAGGGACTGAGGGACAGGGTGGGGCAGGGCAGGGCTTCAGGAGGAGGTGACCCCTGAGCAGAGCCTTGGAGGTCAAGAAGGGGCCTTTTCATTCTCGAAACATCTCTTACTGGATATGTATTTCGAGGCAGGTTAAAAAAGTGAGGAGGAGCCTGGCAGTGGTGCACACCTGTAACCCCAGCACTCTGGGAGGCTGAGGCAGGAAGATTGTGAATTTGAGCCCAGTTGAGGCAATTTAGAGACTTAGCAAGACCCTGTCTCAAAATTTTAAAGAATAAAGTTAAAAAGGGGTGGGGCTGTAGCCAGAGTGAAGGCCCTGGGTTCGGTCCCCAGTGAGCAGGACAGTGTAGCCAAGGCGCACTGAGGCCAGGACGCATGGCTGGAGGGCTGGGCCCCTCCCATGGCCACTCTTATTCCTTGCTGGAGTTGGAATTTTCCCGGAGTGGGTGGGGACTTACTCGGCAGGGTCAGCAGGGCTGGACCGCTGTCCACTTTGCGTATTGCATGCTGTGGGTTCCAAGGCGCTGTCAGGGTGGGCTAGGTGAGGCCTTGGCCCTCATGGGGGCATGCACAAAAATGCCATGGTGCCAGCTGTGAGGGTTTTGGGGCCAGGTCCCATGCAGGGAACCCTCAGGGCAGCTGGGCCCAAAGGGTGAGCAGAGGCTGTGGCCAGTATGGGGTGGGCATTCCCAGTGTGACAGACTAGGGACAGAACAAGGGTCCCTTACTCTGGAAGGGTACTTGCATGTGAAACCACCTGAAGGGGAGGAGCTGGGAAGCGCCAAGCTTGGCAACCTTGGCAGATGAGTGACCAGCAGAGGACAGGGACAAGGGGCCCTCTCCTGTCCGAGAGCTGCCCAGTGGTCAGGAATTCAGACCTTTGCCACCCTCGTAACTGACCACTTCTCCCTGCCCTCTCCCACACTTCTCCAGCTTGGCCCGTCTGTGGGACAGAGCGTCTGCTTCCCGGAGCGGCCAGGAGCCAGATGGTAGGGTGCCTGCCTCATCCTGGCGCTCACACTGACCACAGCAGGGCCGTGGCCTCTCCTTGGCAAGCCTCTCTCCTTCCTGTGGCCTGCCCAGAGGAGAATGTTTGCAGTTTACAGGTAGACTGGCCCTTGCTGTCCGCCCGCCTCTCCGCAGCCAGCCGTGTCTGCTCTACTCGCTGGGGGGCCCTCCCCTTCTTCCTTGGCAAACTCTGTTTTTCCTTCAAAGCCTCCCCACCCTCAGGATTACACACTCAGAGGGCTCAGCCTGGCTTTGGCTTCCTTGGCGACCTTTATCCCGTGACCGAAGTGGGCTGGTTGTTGGCTTCTGTTCTGATCTCAATACGGAGTTTTTATTTATTTTTCTTTTTTAATGGATGTCTACACGTCACAGTTTAATTTGTTTTCGAAACATGACCTTGGGCCTGTCTCTGAGTTGGGGTGCCAGTGCCTACTCTGCTTTCAATTTCTTCAGGCCCACAGACATCGTCTGTCCTCTCTTAACTGCTGGACAGGGGCACTGGGCCTCTGCACGTGACGGTTGGGCAGAGTTGAGGAGAGAAACCTGCATACTTGGTCTCACATAGGGGAGACAAAATTGGTGCCTGGAGATCGCCTGCAGAGTTGACACGTCACTGTCACCACGGAAGGTCTTGGGTTTCTGTCCTTCTGCTGTGGGCTTGAGAAAGCGGCATGATACAGCTCCACGTGCCAGGAGCAGGTGTCCTGTGTCAGATGAAGCAGGGGGCCAGCCCCTGCAGGGAGCAGGTGGGGACAGCTGTCAGAAGATGGAATCAGGTGTTACACCATGGAAGGTCAGAGGGTCAAGAAGCAGAAGGCGTGAGAGATGGGTTAGGTGGTTAAGCTAAATTGTCAGTTTGACTGACAGAAGGAACTCCTGGGGGGGTGATTGGATCATGGAGCTCCCTTTGCAGCCCTCTGTTTCCCAGCTGCCATAAACTCAGCAGCTTTGCTCCCTGTACTCTTCCGCCATAATGTTTCTCTTTGGAGCCAGCTGACTGGACTGAAACCATGAGCCAAATAAACCTGTCTGTGGTTAAGTTGAAGGGGTCAGGTATTTTTTCCAGCAATAGGAGTGCTGACCAATGCAGAAAATCCTACCAGAGAGTGGGGTCATTGGTGTGCCTGTATCTCACCATGAGGTTCAGAGACTTTTGGAATTGGTTAGTGGAGAAGTTGGAAAAGGCTAGAGATAGGAGCTAGAGAAGCCCTGGAATGCAGTAGGCAGAGTTTAGTGGCTGATTCTCGTGGGTGCTTAGAAGACCAGAGTGCTGATAGGAACATGGAAAGTAAATGCCAGGCTCAGAAGATTCCAGATGGGAACAGGGACTATACTGAGTATTTGACTACAGGTGATACGTGTGTGCTATGGTTCTCTCCAGATGTTCTCTCCAAAGCCCCCTGCACTCCTAGGCAGGGCTTTGGAAAGGTGATTGGACCATGGAGGTACTGTAGCTAAGTTGCTGTTGGGTGATGGGATCTGGCTGGAAAAGGCACAACACTGAGAGTATCACCTGGAAGGGTATATGTCCCTTCCTGGGTCTTCTCTGTATTCTTCCCAGCTGCTGTGACATGAGCAGCTTTCCTCTAGTTAGGCCCTTCTACCATGCAGTTTTTATATTTGAGCCTGTTGAACGTGGACTGAAACTTCTAAAACATGAGCCAAGATAAACAACTCCTCCTTCAGATTGTGGGTATTGGGGGTTTTGTCCCAGTGGAGAGAGAAATGACTAACACAGCATATTACTCTAGCAAAAAAAAAAAAGTCTGCATTTTGCCTATGTGCTGAAACTGTGGGAGGCTGAGTTTAAGAGCCAATAGACTAATGGATCTTGAGAGAACACTTCAAGGCAGCCCAGTGTTGAGGCCATGCCATGGTTACTGGTGGCTGCTTTTAGCCAGACGTACATTGAGAATCAGGAACAAAAAGCTGAACGGGACTTTTTTTTTTTTTTTTTTTTTTTTTTGTCTTTTTATCGGTACCAGGTATCGAACTCACGACTGCCTGCTTGCAAGGCAGGCGCTTATGCCACTAAGCTAAATCCCCAGCCCCGAACGGGACTATTTGTAAAACTCAAATTTTGGCTCCAGAAGAACTACATGTAAAGTTGGTGGCAAAGGATCTGGCTGCTGAAGAGATTGGCGAAATTCAAAAGACACCAGGTAATTTGAAGTGGAACACTAAGAAACATACCTTGGGGCCAGGGATTTTAGCTCAGTGCATAAGCGCCTGCCTGGCAAGTGCAAGGTTGTGAGTTTGACCCTGGTACCAAAAACAACAACAACAACAACAACCAGAAAAACACACCTTGAGGAATCAGCAAGCATCTACCCATTGTAGGCTCAAGGGTGAAAAAGTGTAAACTTTCTTTTTGAGAAGATGGTCCCCGGGAATCCTGCTTTAGGAAGGCTACCCAGGGAATCCGTTCCTTAGGATTATTTTCACTGTGCTGAGTCACCGAGGTGCTCAGGCTGCTGAGGTCATGGTCTAAGCTGCTGCTCACACTGGCAGGAGATGTTGGCAACAGGATGTCAGTTTTTCAGACACACAGGATGCAAGAGTCATGGGCTTATGGAGGCTTCCACCCAGATTTCAAAGGACAGTCCTGGGTGGCCAGGCAGTTTGCCCACGAGAGAGCAGTGTGTGAAAGTGTGGGAATAAAAAAAAAAAAAGAAAGAAAGAAAGAAAGTGTGGGCATAAAACCAAAGGTGGGGATCCCAGGAACCTGGAGATGTCAGGAATGTGGGACATCTGCCGGGGAAAGCTACAGGGAGCAAATGGAGCCAGCTGTAGAGCGAGAGCCCTGGGGCAGGGCTGCCCAGGCGCTTTGTGACTCGCCTCCATGTGCCCTGGGTGCTGGACACGGAGCTACAGGACTTAATGTTCGTCCTGCTGGGTCCGCCTTGCTTTGCTCCCCATTCTTTTCTTTCCTACTGTTCCTTCCTTTGGAAATGGCAATGATGACCCTGTGCCACTGGATCTTGGTGTAGTATAACTTGTGCTTTGATTTCTGTAGGCATTCACAGCTAAGAGTTTGCCTTGAGTCTCAGAAGAAACTTTGAGTTACTTTGTTGCTTTGTTTTGAGACAGGCTCTGGCTGTGTAGTTCAGGCCTTGAACTTGCTTCTGTAGCCCAGGCTTACCTCGAGCTCATGGCTGTCCTCCTGCCTCAGCCTGCCAGGTACTGGAATCACAGGCATGCACCACTGCACCCAGCTCAGACCAAACCAATTTGAGTTTTACAAATTGTAAAACTCAAACCAATTTGAGTTTTACAGATTGGTTTTACAAATTGGTGAGACTGTGTAGGCTTTGGAGAAGAGATTGGTGCATTTTTGGTTGTGTGCAGGATGTTTGCATCATGTTAGGTGTTTGTTTGACCTTGTTGTTGTCTGTGTTAGGAGATTAAGTGTGGTGTAAAGAGAGGTGTTGGGGCATCTGAGTGGGTAAGAAATGGAATGTGGCAGTTAAGCGTGATTGTCCAGAGAGTGGGGACATGGGGCACTCTTTCCAATCTGCTCTGCTTTTTGACTGCCATGAACTAAGCAGTTTCTGCATCACGCCCTTCCCCCATGCTGTCTCTGCCTTGGACCCGGCTGACCACGCACTGAAACTTCTGAAGGCGTGAGCCGAGTAAGCTCATGATCAGCTTTGCTGTCTATCAGTGGCAACACTGACCGACACAGCCGGGTGGGAGGCTGTGTGGGGAGCGCGTCCAGTGGAGGGCCCAGCAGCACTGAGTGGCAGCTTGCTTCCTGGTATGGTCCCACCCTGCTGCTGGCAGCAGGTAACCTGGCTCTGAGCTCTGAGGTCGGGGGCAGGAGGTGGCACGCGCTCGCCCTTCCTCCTCTCTTGCTGCCCTGCTGAGCCTGTTCCAGGATGTGGCCCATGATTTCCATTTCCTTTCTTCCCCTGGGGACAGCGGTGTTCATGTGCCACAGTGGGACAGCATCCTGGGCCCGTCCCTGCCTTGCATCATTTTATCCCCTCTCCAACCCTCACTCTGTGCCAGCGCTGTCCTTCTGTGCCCGCTCTGCCGTGTCCCAGTGGGCTGGTGCTGGGCCATGGGCAGGGACGCAAGGAGGGGCTTCCCTGGGAGCAGGCATCTTTCTATGAGGCAGCTGGACTCCGCGGTAAGTTTCCTCCTTCAACCTAAGGGGGCTTCTGGGTGCCCGATGCCTGGAATGTCCTTCCTTGGAGCTGCTGCAGGTGCCTGGCTGATCTCTGAAGCCATTTACCAGCTCCCGATGGGTACCTGGGGCTCAGCCTTCGACTCTACTCCCATTGCATACAATTTGGAAAATGCAGAAAGGCAAAAACATAGCCCATGAACCTAATACTCAGTATTTAGTCTAGTGGTATGTTTTCTTACCAGTATTATTATTTTTTTTTTTGCATGTGTTATATTTACTCTGCCTTGTGCCTGGGGTGGGGGTGGGGCACAGAGGTGAGAAGCCTCGGCAGCGGCAGCGGAAGGGAGCTCAGACTCCTGGGCTGGCACATCCTGGCTCCTCCCCCTCCCCAGTGGCCATGGCCATGTCGCTTTCCCTCTCTGTTGTTTGGTTTCCTGGGTATGAAGTGAGGGACGTGGTGGTGGGTACCTTGTAGGGTGGCTTTGATGTGGGGATATCATGGTGAACACCTGCCGAGCTCTGAGGACAGTGCCAGGGCACAGGAGGGGCCAGCAATGTTTGGTGTGATGATTGTTACGAAGCAGGGCAGAGGGGAGGCAGTTTCTGTTCTGTTTGTTTGGTTTGTTTCTTGGTGCTGGAGCTGGGCGCCAGGGCCTCATTGGACTTGAGAGCAGACAGGGGTCTCCAGACAAACAGGCTGAGGAAGGGTAAGGTCCCCACATCAGGTGGCTGTGTGGCCGTGGGCAGGCGCGATGTTCGATGTTCGTTGGTGTGGTTTTCCTGACAGCTGTGAAGTCGGCGCTGGGCTCTGAGGACAGATGAGACCGCAGGGACAGCCTGGGCTGTCATCGTTGCTTGCAGAAGTGTGATGTGGCCCCTTGAGCTTTTCCTGGGTGGTCACCTTTGCCACTGTCGCAGCTTCTCAGGAGCAGCAGTGTCTCTGGGTAAAGGTGTGTAGAGCCTCGGACTTCCCCTGGTTAGCAGGGTGCAGCTCGTGCTGTGTTTCGGGGCCAGGTCCCACCCTTGGGGTCCCTTCTTTGGCCCCTCGATGTTCTGTTCTCCGAGCCCCAGGTGCGGAAGAAAGCAGGAAACAGACACATTTGCATTCAATCCTTGCTCTGCTTATTTCTCCTCCTTTAAGCAGAACACCCAGGCTTACGGTGTCCTTGTACCGTGTCTTACCAGCAATCACGAGGATTGACGTCACAGAGCTTCTTAGAATTTTTTCAGACCTGCAAGTCTCAGTTTCCTTTTACCTGTAAAAGGAGGTGATCCGGGCCCAGCCGGCTGTTTACTGAGCAGTCACCGTCCGCCAGGTGCCGTGACTAGGTTACAGATGAGGAAACACACGGAGCTGAAGTACCTCGCCTGCAGTCACTCGGGGCTGTGGTGAGGCTGGGACCTGAGCCTGGGTGCCTCCAGACCTGTCCTGCACCCTCAGCGCCTGGGCCTCACGTGGTTTTGTGTAAGTGCGCCTCGGCCCTGGACCTACTGCGTGGCAATGGCTGCCTTCCTTGCTTTCCCATTGCTGAGACCCGCATCGTAGAGGAGGAGAGGTTGTGTGCTAGAAATGGCGTCGGCAGGGCGTGGGGTGGGGAGAAGAGCTCAGCCTGTGGCAGCCGGGGGAGCCAGGGACGTGAATCCACCCTCCCGGGTCCCACTCCAGTGACCCTTGGCACACGCGGCCGTGAACTGGCTCACCCCGGGAACCCTGCGATGGGTAGAGCCACCCACGGTGCCGTCACCTCCCACACGCTTGAGGCTTTTGGGGGACATTTCAGATCTGAGCCACAGTGGTAGTCAGTAAATGTCTCCCGGCCTAATCCTAGCAGTCTCCCCTTATCCGCAGGGGTCTGCATCCCCGGTGGGTGCCTGGACCCTGGGGTGGTACCTGGACTGAGGTGTGTTGGAATCGCCAGCACTGTCGCCCTCATGCTCTGAGGCCGTTGTTAACTCACCCAGACAGCAGCCGTGCAGCAGCGTGATGGGCGACCTGGCCACTGAGTGACAGCAGACTGGCCGCAGAGCGAGTCAGGAGACAGGAGGACGGAGGAGGGGGACGCAGGGGTGCTGTCAGGAGTACAGTTCATATCTTCCGTCATTTATTTCTGGAGGTCTCCCTGTCACATTTTCAGACTGTAGCCACGGAAACCTTAAGAACACTTTGGCTAAGGGCTGCTGTGGGTGAGTGACTCCCCACTCCCATTAGGAGGTGCAGGGCCTCTTGGTTTTTGTCTCTCTTCTGTCCCCCCGGCTCCTCCGTGGGCTGGGGCAGGGCGAGGCTGTGAACTGGTGTCTGCAGAGCCACTGTCCCTGAGGCCTCCACACTGCTGCATTCCTCTTTCAGCAGGTGACATTGTGGCACAGAAGCAGGGATTATTGCCAGGATTTGATGACAGTACCTTAAGAAGGCAGTGTGCATTCTTTCTTTTCTATTTTGGTCCTTTTGAGACAGGGTGTAGTTCGTGCTTGAACTTACTTCGTAGCCCAGTTGGCCTTGCATGCGTAGCGATCCTCCTGTCTCAGTCTCCGGAGTGCTGGGACTGCAGGTCGTGTGCCACCATGGCTGGCTGGCAGTGTTTTCTGGGGACCCAGCAAGTAACAGGATACTCAGTTTTGTCATGCAGACCATGCTCTTCCTCTGCAGAAACACTGACTCTGAATTGCCGGGTGCCCCAGCGCACACACGCAGGTCAATGTGCCTGAGTCCTCATGCTCACCTGCATTTCCAAGGGATGGCTGGGCTCAGGCTCCTTGGGAACCAGGCACAGTGGGGGACAGAGGGGCACGGCACACACTTGCTGTCCCTCCCACTGATGGGGGACCGTGATGGACTCTGGTCCCTTTTCAGTGCCTAGTAAAGAGGGGGCACTGATTTGCTTGTGCACTTGAAATGACCCAGCTCTTCGGTTGCTTAGGGTTGTCTCTGGGGCTTTGGTGGTAAGCGCACCCCCAACCTTCTCGATACCAGCTGTCACTGATGGGGAAACTGAGTCCCTGCCTAGGATGCTGGGCAGTGAAGGGCACCCTTCTCCTGGGTCCCCAGCCTAGCTGAGGGCTCTGGAGCTTTCCCTGAGACCTTTAATGCTGGTGTCTCTCTCTCCCTCCTTTTCAGGGCCTGCAGGGTCAGGATCCAGGGCGAGTGGCCGGGTGCTCATGCGGAACACAGCTGTACATGGCAAGACAGGCGCGAGAGATGCAGGCCAGCTGACTGGAAACCGAGTTTTCTTCTAGACTGCAGGCTCAGGCGGTGAGGCCTCGCGGCCTCCTGGCCTCCTGTGGAGGATGCAGTTCTTCGGCCGCCTGGTCAGCGGTGTCACCACCTTGTTCTCGAACCCATTCCGTGTGAAGGAGGTGGCCATGAGCGACTATTCCTCGAGTGGCCGGATTCGGGAGGAAGGGCAGCTGGTCCTGTTCCACAGCGCTTCCAGCCGCACCTTGGACTGCATCCTGGTCAACCCCAGGAACTCTCAGAGCGGCTTCCGGTGGGTGACAGCCGCGCCTCTCCTTTGACTCCATGCTGGAGCTGGGGTGGTGGGGAAGCAGCTCTTCCAGGGGTCTGTTTGGGGAGGAGGGATGCAGGGAGGGTCTGTGTCGTTCCCGAGTAGACAGAGGTGGGGCGGAGGGAGACCGAGGAGGACCAGTCAGGCGAGGCCTGCTGCGGTGGCCTGCGCCCGGGTCTGGGAAGGCTTGAATGTCTTCCTGGGCCCTGACCCCAGAACTGGCAGGGCAGGGCAGGGGTCAGGGCAGGGCCGAGGGCTCTGCCAGCCCCAGGGCTGCCTGGGAAAAGGGACGGCATAGCCAGGGCGGCAGTGCAGGGCCCAGTGGGGTTGTAGCCAGTGTGGAAGGAGGGTGCATACTGATGTTCCTTTTGTTTCGTGGCTGTCCACTGGCCGTCCTGTCCTCCATCCATTGAGCAGACTCAGGAGTCCCAGGCCAGGGCCCAGACCCGGCTGGTCTGGAGGTGACAGACATGGACTGTGTCTTTAAGGAACATGCAGACTGTGAGGAGGGCCACCTACTCACAGCCTTTCTAACCCCCTCCGAGATGCCGAGGGGCAGGGACACAGGAAGTGGTCACTTCCCAGTGGGCTAGCCAGAACCACGGGCCACTCTGGAAGAATGGCAAGGAGTTGCCTGGTGGGACAGCACGGGCGGGTTGGCCTAGCCCTGTGGAGGTCACGGTGGGGGGGGGGTGCACAGGGGAACACAGTTGGGATCATTCTGATCAAGGACACATGACAGCACAAGTCTCAGGAGGTGGCAGGGGCCGGCCACCAGAAGAGCAAGCCAGGTGTCATGGCCCAGTCAGGTGGGATCTCAGGACCTGCCCCAGGGAGGCTGAGCCAGGCTCCCAGAGCGGGCGCTCGGGCTAAGGGCGCAGCACAGCAGCCGCCGCAGACGCCAGCTTCAGCACCAGAGCGGGCTGTACAGCTGCAGGCTGCTGGGAAGGCCCGGCTCGCTAGGGCAGGACGCTCAGCCCTGCTTTTGAGTGTGCGCGTAGAGTGAGTGAATACGGGGTTCCCGCTCAGTCCTCTCCCAGAGCAGTGCGTGACTGTGGGGTTCAGGACGTTAGGGTGAGCTGGGAGGCTGGAAGACAGAGGTGGACCACAGTGGCTGGGCTGCAGGAGGGAAGATCATGGAGAGCTGCAGAAACAGCAGTGCCAGGGCTGAGAGGTGTGACCAGAAGTGGGGATTGTGGGCAGCCATAGCCGGAGAGCAGGGGCCAGGCACACAGAGGGACCCCAGGGTTCTCATCCAGGGGGTGATCAGGGCTTTTTCTGTTGCTGTAACAAAGTGCCTGAAGCTGGGTACTTACAAAGAAAGTAGGTTTGTTCAGCTCACAGTTAAAAGACAGACTTTTCAGAGGCTAAAAATCTAAGATTGGGGGGCTGGGGATTCAGCTCAGTGGCATAAGCACCTGCCTTGCAAGTGAGTTCGATCCCTGGTACTGATTTTAAAAAAAAAATCTAAGATTGGGCAACCCCATTCATTGGCCCCTGGGAGGGCCCCTTTGTGGACTCCTGATAGGAATGCATGGGAATCACAGAGTGAAACAGGAAGCACGGAGTAGGGAGAGACTTATATCCTGCTCTTTTTATTTTATATTTTTATTTGTTGAGTCAGACTATATAGTCCAAGCTGGACTTGAACTCACTGTGTAACCCAGGGTGGCCTTAGATTTGCAGTGATCCTCCTGCCTCAGCCTACCAAGTGCTAGGATTTCAGGGGCTTCAACTTCTTCCAGAGAGAGTAACTGCAAGACCAGCATAGATCCCTTCCACGGGCACAACCCCTTGGCTTATCACTCCCACTCTTTAAGCTTGTGCCATCTCTTAATACTGCCACACAGGGGACCCCACATGAACACTGCAGGGACCAAGCGACTCCTCTGGACACCCTGCGGTTTGTGAGAGGTGCCAGGTCTGCTGGGCCTCCTCTTCCCAGGGTGGGTTTACCATTTAGATGCCTCTGGCCCCTTGTCAGATGGAGTGAGGGCCAGCTGAGTCCTTGGGCTTTGTCCTGGAGTGCTTGGAGCCCCTACCTTCTCCCGTAGACACAGATGGTGACATTGGCATCGTCCAGGGTATCTGTTTCATTAGTGCCCGAGGCGTACCGGGAACTGTCACATGCATTGGCTCACTGTGCCCTCCTGTGGCCCTGGCAGGAGGGGTGTTACTGACTGACCCCTCTTACAGATGCGGGGATGCAGGCTAAAAGGCTTCTCCGGGGTCACACAGCTGGTCAGAAGCACAGTCCCTTTGTCCTACCACCTGGCTTAAGAAACACCCGCTTTTCTTACCCCAGGGCCCCCTTGCAGGTGACAAGCCGGGCGGGCCCTGATCCTGCCTGACATATGCTGCCAGTCCTGGCTCTTCCTGTGTGAGCTCCGGACAGGCTTGCCTTGCTGTGTCCCTGCAGATGCCATGGATGCCTCTGTAATCACTGACTGCTGACATTTACTGCCACACGTGAGCTTTGATGGCCCCGGCAGCCCCTCACTGGTGTCTCGGCAGACTTGGGGCCAGGTGTGGCAGAAAAGGTGGCCCACCCATGTGGGGTGCATGCCCTTCATGTCCCTTGGGGTTCTGTGGCCAGGACTGTGCCATAGAGCCGGTTGTTAGGAAAGCTCAGATGGCTTGTGACTGGCCACGGGCCTCAGGGACCACTCCACCATCCGAGCAGAGTGAGAGACAGCAGGTGTCGCTGCAGCCAGTGAAAGGCGGTTCCGGACCCACAGCCAGAGACAGGTGCTGCCCAGGGCCTTGTGAAACTCTGCTGTCACTATGTGTCTGTGCGCACATCGCCTCCCCACAAGGGCCCGGGCTCTGTCCCTCCCATGTTCCCAGTGCCCGCACTGCACACTCCCTGGCTGGCTGATGCATCCACATCCCCTCAGGGAAGGTGCTTGACAGGGCTGGGGGAGCTGTCCTGTGGAAGATGGTGGAGAGGAAGGGTTCTACAGGAGAGGGCCCGGCCCAGCAAGGTGCAGAGGGACAGAGAGGTGGTGCGCTGGACACCTGTCGGGAAGCCCCGTGTGGGCAGGAGACACTCCTCTAGCCTGGTGGCTCGGGGTCTTCTCTCTCTCTCTCTCTCTCTCTCTCTCTCTCTCTCTCTCTCTCTTTTTGAGAACAGGTCTTGTGTAGCTTAGGCTGGCCTTGAGCTCACTATGTAGCCTAGGCTGGCCCTGAACTGATGGCAAACCTGTTGCCTCAGCCTCCCAAGTGCTGGGATTATGGGCGTGTGACATCATTTTTGATCCAAGACCCCTATGGGAGTCCCAAGGGATCTGTCCTTTGCCACATGCCTTTCACCCTTTGCTGCAAGTTCAAGAGCTTTGCAAGCACGCTAGCTTAGCCACAGGCCTCCCGCTCCAGCCCCACCAGGTGGAGGCCTCTGGGCAGCTCTGGCTCGGGGCTGTGCTCTGGAAGAAGAGAAGTCGCCCCTGTGTTGGGGTGCTCGGCCGCCCCAGGCCCCCTCCAGTCCCTCTGTGACCTGTCCCCGCTGCCCCAGGACCCTGCCCTCTTAGCTGCAGCCTTTCTCCCCTGGTGCTGGGAGGGACCCAGGATCCCTTTGCCTCAGTCCTGGCCCTCAGGTCACCCGTGGTGCCACCCGCCCTCACCCGTTACCTGTGTTACAGGCCCCCGGTCTGCGGTATTCTGCCCTGCGGCAAAGGGGTCTTCATTGCTGTCAGATGTGCTCCTTTCTCTTAAAAACAAACTTGAAAGTTCCCTCCTGGCGCCACTTTCTCTCCAGACGCGGCCAGTATCAGCTGTCGTAATTCCTCCGCTGTCCTCTCGGCCTCCTGGGGTGAGAGTGTGTGCCCCTGTTTGCTGCTGCGTGAGTCGCAGTCCTCACAGGAGGAGTCTGTTCTGTGACCGCGCTCAGCTTGCAGCCCAAGCTGGACTGTGTACACAGTGACCGTCCTTTAAGCTTTTACGGCCCAGTGACACCATCTTTGTCCCTGTTTGTATCAGTGTCCCGCGGTTTGCACAGTGGAGTGTTTCTCGGAACGCGGCCATCGCTCAGCAGCCCGCGTGTGCGTGTGTGCGTGTGCGCGTGTGTGTGTGCACGCGTGTGTGTGCGTGTGTGTGCGCGTGTGCGTGTGTGTGTGTGTGTGTGTGTGTGTGTGACCTCTTTGTCGTTCCGCCTTACGCTCAGTATTTGCCTTTTTATTCTCTTACAGCATCTATCGATAGCCAGCATTCTTGGTCTTAATGTAGTCGGGTCAGCGCCCCTTGTCCCTTACAGTGTGTTTTTGTGTCCTGTGTACGAAGGAGCTGTTTCTAAACACACAGCAGCAGTCCTTCGTTCTCCAACTTTCTGAAAATCAACCTGGATATTATTTATTTTGTAAATCTAAGAATCAGTGAGTGAGCCTGGGAAGCCAGCGCCTTTATGGGAGGTTTTAGAGGATGGCTTCAGTGTCTGGCAGACGGTCCCATCAGGGGTTTCTTCTCACCAGTGTTAGTGTTCTCAGGCAGTTTGTCCATCTTATCTGAGTTTCCCTGGTGTGCAATTGTTCATAAACCCGTGGAATACATGAGGGACCTAAAGGGCTGGTACTTGGGGTTTTCTATGTGTCTCATTTGGTTTTGCTGAAGGTTTGCCAGTTTTTAAAACCTTTCTGAGACACTGACTTCTGGCTTTCCCCTCAGGACTGGACTGAACCTGCAGACACTCACCTGCTCTCTCTCACTGCCGGTTTGCCTTTAACCCTGAGGCGTGTGGTTTATGAATCTCGCGCTTCAGCTCCAGTAACGCGATCGGTTAGCACGTGGTACTTATATGAATCTCGTGCTTGCACTTAGGATAATACTTTTCCAACATGTGATTATCGTCTGTGTTTTCACTTCTTGCGTGGGGTCATCTACTCCACTATTATCTTTTGTGATTTCTTGTTTTGCTTTTTTGGTACTTGTGGGCATTGAACCCAGAGCATTGGCATGGTTGGCAAGCACTCTACCACTGAGCTACACCCTGTCTTTTTTTTTTAAACAATAAAAACTATGATACAGAATTTCAAAACTTTTCTTTTAAACCAGATTCTTGTTACTTTGGCCAAGCTAGCATTCAATTTAAGATCCTTCTACCTCAGCTTCCCAAGTGTCTGGGATTGTAGGAATGGGCTGCCACATCTGGCTACCTCCTGCTTTTTTATTTATTACAAACTAGCTCTTTCCCTGTTCTTGTAATCTCCTTTCCGTCCTGCAGTCTCATCCACAGAGCTACCACCCCTGACATGACATTGTAACGTTGACATGTAGGTAAGACAGTGCTTACTTAATTCTCACGGTGCACACGGCCAGAGATCTGCGGTTGGGGCTCTCAGGTGTGATAACCTAATCACAGAGAGGATGTGATAGCGTCGGTTACAGAAAATACAAAAACACTACATGGTGGAGGAAATAAAGAGAAAGGAGGAAGGAAGAAAAGGAGAGAAAATGAAGGGGGAGAAGGAAGGAAAAGGGGAGCTTTCCAAGTGCAGGAGCCCCTCTGGTGTGTACCTGGGGGGAGCTGTGCATGCTGGGGTGGCGGGCTCAGCACAGGCTGCAGGGGTGTTGGGGACCGCTGGCTTCAGACTCCTCTGGGACGAAGCCTTGGGCCCTGGCTCACCCCTTGCTCACGTCTGTCCCGGCTGCAGACTCTTCCAGCTGGAGCCGGAGAATGAGGCCCAGGTGCACTTTGAGCGCTTTGCCTCCCTGCTGCCGCCCTTCTACGAGAGCTCCACGCAAGTCCTGCACGTCGAGGTCCTGCAGCACCTCTGCGACCTCATCCGCAGCCACCCGAGCTGGTCCCTGGCGCACCTGGCTGTGGAGCTGGGCATCCGCGAGTGCTTCCACCACAGCCGGGTCATCAGGTGGGCGGGCAGGGGCCTGGAGCGTGGGGTGTGGGGAGTCATCCCGCTCCGCCTCAGTTCCCTTCCTCTCCCCCTTTCCCTCTCTCTCTAGTACTAGGGATTGAACCAGGGCCTTCACACAGAGCCACAGCCTCAGTCCTTTTAAACTTTTTTGTTTTTTTAAATTTTGAGACAGGGTCTCACAAAGTTGCTGAACTGCCCAGGCTGGACTCCATCTTGCACTCCTCTGCCGAGGCCTCCCAGAATGCTGGGATTACAGGCGGGCGCTGCCACGCCTGCCCAGCTCCGTGGCTTAAACAAAAAAGGAGCCAGCCATGTGGCCCCTCGGTTAGAACATGAGACCGCTGACCAAAGTCAGGAGAACCAGACCCGGGCATGGTGGCACATGCCTGTAATCTGAGCACTTGGGAGACCAAAGTAGGGGGATTGCTTTGAGTTCGAGTCCAGTCCAGGCTGCACACTGAGTCCAGGCCAGCCTGACCTACGCAGCAAGACCCTGTCTCCAAAAAATAAAAAAATAGAACAGATCAAGTCAGGAGAACCGTAGTATTTCCCGGTGCTCACAGGGGCCTGGCGTGTGGCAGCTGCTTCCCACCTAACCATGAATTTGGACCCCCAGCACTGGTAAAGTGTGGACCTGAAGAGAGGCTGTGGACCCACGTGGGGTCACTCAGCTGCAGAGGGCTGAGCACCCCGATCTGGTGTTGCCTTTCAAAGGTGGGGCCCAGAGCTCACACCTCACCGCACCTTGCGGTTTATAGCAGACACTGGACATGGCGGGGTTCTGTCCTGTCCTAGTGCAGCCACAGCGGGCATGGCAGACAAGGTCTTGAAGCCTGGAGAGGTTAATCCTTGCCTTCTGTGACCCTTTCCTGGGTCACCCCCTCACCTACCTCGTGCCGGTGGCCCTGGGCGCTCACCTCTTGCCGGTGGGCAACGCAGAGTAACCCCAAAGCAAATCACAGAAGGTGCACGTAGATCAAGACTCAGCCCCGACTTTGAACCAGCCCGGACTTGGAGCGCTGCCTGCGTGCTTCTGAGAACGTCCCAGTTGCTAGCCTTTCTTCTGCACTTGGGTCCTTAATACTCCTGTCACCTGAGCCTTCCCTACCCCCGCAGCTGTGCCAACAGCAAGGAGACTGAGGAGGGCTGCACCCCGCTGCACCTGGCCTGCCGGAAGGGCGACGGGGAGATCCTGGTGGAGCTGGTGCAGTTCTGCCACGCCCAGATGGATGTCACCGACAACAAAGGAGAGACTGTCTTCCACTATGCCGTGCTGGGTGACAGTTCCCAGGTGCTGCAGGTGAGCCGGGAGGGCAGGGCGACTGGCCCTGACCACACTCCCTGTGTGCAGCGTTCTCCTTGCGCCCCTGTGCTCCGCTGTCACTTTGGGCCTCCCTCTGTGCTGCGTCTTGTCTCAGGAGGCCTGGGCTCTTCTGCGAAGGGCGCACAGCTCTCCCTGACTCCTCCTGCCCCGGTCCCTGGAGGCATCTGTGCGGGGTCATCCTCTGGTCATTGTTTCACTTGACAGAGTTCCGGGCGGGTGAGTGGAGTGGTTTTATTAGGGGTGCTCTATGTGTCAGGTTGAGAGGAGATGCAGGATACCGGGGCAGCTTTTGCTGTCTGAACAAGCAGGTCCTTTGGAAGCCTACGTCCTCATCTCTGCCCAGATGTCAGGGTTATTCTAGGAACTGAGGATCCTTGTGTTATGCTTGGTGCCCCAGGAAACGATGTTCTCCACCCGCCAGGGCAGGCTGGGCTCCAGACTCTCCTGAGTCGGGGTGGTGCTCCCCGCTTACTGGCTGTCCCAGGTCCAGCACCACTAGGTGGGAGTGTTGGAGTGACCTGTGACATAGTAAACCCAGAACGGCCCCTGGGCTGGGCACATTGTCCTCACCAGGGAAACTGAGGTTCAGCCAAGGTCAGAAATGTGCCCATCAAGATCCGCAAAGCTGTGGAGGTGCCCGGCCCTGGTGTTCAGGTTAGGCAACAGTCCCTTACCTCCTGTTGTGTCCCTGGCCTGCCTGCAGGTGGAGGCCCTGCGGCCACAGGCACCCAGTGGTTGCAGTTAACCTCAGCACTCAGCCCAGCGTGAGAAAATAAAAACTCCCGCTCTCTTCACGGTCCTGGTACAGGTGGGTTCCTCACCCACGGAGCAATCAACAGAGCACAGAAAATACTTCGGAAAGAAGCTCCCTGTACTGAGCGCACACAGGCGTATTGTGCCTAGTCATGATCCCTGAGCAGCACAGTGTGGCGCGATTCCCAGAATGACTGTGTTGTCGTCGGGACTCTAGCATACGTGCAGTACACGGGAGTGGGGGCGGCGGCTGCATCTGCTGTCCACCTCCTTGGGAGGCTGAGGCAGGAGGATCTTGAGTTTGAGGCCAGCCTGGAAAATTCATTGAGTCTCCATAAAGAAATGATGAGAAAGAAAATGAAAGGGACAAAGAAAACAAATAGGATTATACGAGGGACTTGAGCCTCCATGATTTTGGTGTCTGCGAGGTGGGAGGTGTCCTGGACCCTGTCTGCGGATATCAAGGACAACTGTGTTGTTTTTGTTTCGTTGAAGGTCTTTCTGTATAGTTCAGGCTGGCTTTGCGTATACTGTGTAGCCCAGGCTGACCTCAAACTCATGGTGGTTCTCCTGCCTCAGCCTCCAGAGTGCTGGGATTACAGTGTGCGCCACCAAACCTGGTTTAAATTTCTTGACAGAAATTTTCATAGGAGCCACAGTCATGCTGGAACAGCATCCCTGTCCCTGTCCACACTGGTGTCCTCAGTTCTTCCTGCCCTCTCCCTGGCACTCCGTCCTCACCGATGTCACTATGGCATCAAGCCTCCCTTTCCTTTGGTCCCCAGAGAGAGGTGGCCCAGTGGGTCAGGGAGGGGCATGCAGGGCTTTCTCGGTGGGGCTCGGCCCACCCACATCCACTGTCAGCTCCTAGGGAAGAACGCGTCCTCCGGGCTGAACCAGGCCAACCACCAGGGGCTGACGCCGCTGCACCTGGCCTGCCAGCTGGGGAAGGAGGAGATGGTGCGCACGCTGCTGCTGTGCAACGCGCGCTGCAACGTGGTGGCGCCAAGCGGCTACCCCATCCACATGGCCATGAAGTTCTCCCAGAAGGGGTAAGGACACTGCCTCGGCCCCTGTCCTGGTCCCACTCTGCAGCCGCATGCCCAGGTCCTCTGCCCACTGTTCAGTGATGTCATGCGTTGCTGTGGAGTTTGCAGGCTTTCCCCAGAGATTACATTGCCTCTTCACCTTTTTTATTGTCTCCTGTGATGTGCAGCAGCTTTTTAATGTACACATTTCTGTATTTTGGCCTTGGTTTTGTGGTCCTGGGCATTGAGCCCAGGGCTCTCCCACTGAGCTGCAGCCCCACCTTTTTTTACTTTTTTATTTTGAGACAGGGTCTCACGAAATCGGTAACTCGCCAAGGCTGGGTTCAAACTATAGTCTTCCTGCCTCAGCCTCTCAGACACTGCAGTTACAGATGTGCACATCGCCACCCGGCCAGCTGGCTGGTTTGGTTGCACCTCATTTGCAGGTGAACCCTCCCCCTACCCAGCAGGTGAGTCCAGCCTCTCCTTACTGCCCCCTCTCTCCCCAGGTGTGCTGAGATGATCGTTGGCACGGACAGCAGCCAGATTCACAGCAGAGACCCTCGCTATGGGGCCAGCCCCCTGCACTGGGCCAAGAACGCAGAGGTGGGAGAAGTCTGTGGAAGAGGGGCAGAGAGGCCCAGGGCCCTGTGTCCTGGGTGCCTGTGGGCAGGGGACCCTTGAAGACTCTGTGGATTGCACTTGGAGCTTCCTGGGTGACATTGCTCCTCTGCCTTTGTGCCTCAGTCCCTTTGTCCATGCACAGGCTCCTGTGGCCTGGCTTCAGAGGTGCTGTGGTGTCAGCAAGGTAGTGAAAGAGAAAATTCTATATAAATGCTAATGTGCCTCTCAGACAAAAGAGGGCATGGTGATGGCCCTGGCCGTAAGGGGGTCTGGCTGTCCTCGCATGCATGGGGACCTGGCTGGGCCTCTGAGCGCATCCCTAAGCTGAGCTCACTGGTGCACTGAGTGCCCCCAAGATCCTGAGGCCAGGAAGGAGGAAGTACCAGCCCCTGCAGGGTCCCAGGGGAGGTCTCAGGGCATGGGGCATTTCCGGACGGGGCCCAGGCTGCCTTTGCAAGAAGGCGTGGGGCACTGTTTCCTCCAGGAAAGGATCAGAAGCCTCTCAAATCAGTCAGCACATCTTTGGCTTTTTGTCTTCCAATTCCTGGGGTGCTGATGGGTCTTGGGCAAGAATCTCAAGCACCCCCAGATCTGGGTTCTGTCCCCATACTCCCATTGCTGGAGCTTTCCAGAGCCTGGCACTGAAGGCTGCTCAGGGAGAAAGTGGCAGTGCCCAGGCTCTGCAGGCCATGCCTGCTGCTCCCTGCGGGCCCACCTGGACTGCCTGGCCTGTGCCCCTCAGATGGCCCGCATGCTGCTGAAGCGGGGCTGTGACGTGGACAGCACCAGCACCTTGGGGAACACGGCCCTGCACGTGGCGGTGATGCGCAACCGCTTCGACTGCGTCATGGTGCTGCTGACCCATGGGGCCAACGCGGGTGCACGTGGCGAGAACGGCAACACCCCGCTGCACCTGGCCATGTCGGTGAGCACCCCCATCTGCCCTGCTAGTCCCCAGTGCGGCCCCCAGGTGGTGTGAGCAGGAAGTCAGCTCTGGCTGGAGACTGTGGCCCTGGGCGTGAAACAGCGCCCGTCAGCCTCCGTTTCTGTGTCCCAAGAGGATGACTGGCAGTGTGCGCAGTACCTGGGTGGGGGGACGTCCCCTCTGCTGTCAGGGCTCCTTCCCTTCCACCCAGGGAAGAGTGCTTCCCTCGATGACTTCTGTTTCCCTGGGACACTGCAAGCCCCTGGGCAGCAGAGCCGTTCTTTGAGCAGGACAGCCATGGTGGCCCACAGGACGCTTGCCGGCTGTCTCAAGTGTAGGTGCTGCCCTTCGAGCTTCTGCCGCCTGCTTAGACAGCTACAGTGCAGAGTATTTCCAGGAGGGGCAGGCACTGCGTGCCCACCACATGGACATACACTGCGTAGCAAGTCCGTGTCAGAGACCAGGAGGGGACCCCTGGGACTCTGGAAGAAGTTAGTGTCAGGACAAACTGAGAGACGTCCTGTTCCATAGCAAAGGTCGCGGTGGAGACATTGCTGCTCCCAGAGGCTGAAACTATAAATAGGCCCGGGGCAATCTGAGCACTGACCCGGCCCTCGGAAGGCTCTGACTTTCGGCCCCATCTGGTCCCTGTCTACTTTGAATACTGCAGATATGAGATGTTTGGTTCATAGGGGCTTCATGTAGGTAGATTTACCGTTACAGAAATTTAAAGTAAGGTATTTCAAAGTATTTATTAATTTATTTAATATAACAATGGTAAGCCAAGCCCATGAAAAAAAAAACTTTATTTTAAAAAAACAAAACTAAGTGATGAATGAGAGGAGTTGGCTTCGTTTTCCGTTTCTGTGAATCTTTTTCATGCCGGCTTCACGGAAAACACGGCTCTCCTCCTCCGCTTACTTCCTCAGCGGCGGGTGCTGTGCAGTTGGAAGCTGCGAGGAGAGGGACACCAAGAGCTGACGCTGGGGGGACTTTGCTTTTCTTTTAGTACTGGGCTTTGGTACTGTGCTACAGTCCCAGCCCCTTTAAAGAACAATATCTTTCTGTTTGTTTTTGTTTTGAAGACAGTTTGCTTAACTCTTGAGGTTGCCCAGACTGGGCTCAAACTCCCCATTTTCCTGCCCCAGCCTCCCAGAGTGCTAGAACTATTGGCCTGTGCCACCACACCTGGCAACAGTGGCAGTTTTGGATGCCCTGGTTGTTGTGTCTGCATGACCTTTCACACTCCTGTCACGTGATTGTCTGCTGGCGTCTCTTGGACTTCGCAGGGCTCTTCTGCCCTGCGCGCTTTTGTAGCAAGTTGGTGTTTCATTATAGAGTACAGGTTGAGAACCTCTGATCTGTGACACTTGGGGCCAGAAGTGTTTCAGATTTCAGGTTTTTGGATTTTGGAATGAGTGCATAGACGCTACCCTTTAGGCATCCCTAATCTGAAAACTCAAAATGCTCCCAAGTCTGAAACCTTCTGAGTCCCAGTTCAGATTTTGGAGCATTTCAGATTTTTCAGATTAGGGACAGCTCAGCTGTGTTTCTTTTTCTTTTCTTTTTCCTTTTTTTCTTTTTTGTCTGTTTGAGACAGGGTCTCACTATGCAGTTGAGGCTGGTCTTGAACTCGTTTGTAACCCAGACCGGCGTCAAACTCACAGCAATCCCAAGTGCTGGAATTACAGGTGTACACCACCACACCCAGCCAGCTTTGTTTCAGAAACCCACATTTGTAAATCTCTGCACCCACCTCTTTAGAAAAATCTTCTGATTTGGGGGAAGTTCTCAATTACATCATGGCATATGTAGCTTTTCTAGAAGTTTAATTTTTGCTTAAAAGTTTGAATTTTGCCATGGCCAAAGGATACTGACAGTTTTTCTTGAAGAAGCAAGCTCACTGCATTGGTTTTGGAAAAAATGTCTCCTGAACACCTGAGGCCGAGCGCTCCTAGCCCGTCTGTTGGTCATTCTGTCCAGTACAAAGGTGTCTGTGAACACGCAGGTCCTGTGCTGGCAGCTCACACCTGTGTGACTCTCACTGCTTCGTCCAGGCTTTTGTTTTCTTGATGTCTTTTGTGAACGGAGGGCCTCATGCATTCGAGGCAGTTGCTGTATCACGAAGGTACATCTCCCGTCTTCTTAATTTTGAGATAAGATTTTGCTGAGTTGCCCAGGGTGGCCTCAAACTCAAAATCCTCCTGCCTCAGCCTCACAGGTGGCTGGGATTACAAGCATGTGCCTCCATGTCTGGCTCTTCAAAGGCATTTTTAAGTGAAACTGACTTTTTAGAAATGAGTATGTAGCAAGGAAGAAAGGGCCGGCGCTTGGGTGCTGCTGTCTGGATCAGAGCCGAGGCAGCAGCAGTTTTGCCCATGAGTGCTTTGGCACCACCAGTGCAAATGTCGACGCGGTTCAGACAGAGCTCATGGTAGCACTTGTGTGAAAATGGTTCTAGCCTCACAGACCTCGACGCTGCTCATGGGCTCAGGGGCCCAGCAGAGCTTGCTTTGAGGATTGCTGCTCTGGTGCTGGCTCCCAGGGTCTGGTCATTTGCACCCATGGAGCGCATTCATGGACCACTTTACCATTGCTATTCGGTGACTTTTTCAAGTTGGCTTTTTTGGAAACATACTCAAGTGTCTGAAAGTCAATGCTGTATGACTACCCAAGTCGTGAATTAATGCCACAGATGAAAGGAAACCCCAAAGTAAGTACAGAAGTAGTGACCAACACACGCATATGTACCTGTGCCCCTATAAATCCTAAGGCAGCATGGCTTGATTGGGGAACCCCATTCTAGACCCAGCACCAGAACCAGGAGAGTGACAGGACCAGAGCGCAGATTTCCAGGTGGCCAGTCTTCTGGTTTACCCTATGCAGCCCCACCAGCCCTGCCACTGCCCAGAAGCCCCGTGCACCACGCTCTGTGAAAGGGACCTGCCCTTGACTGCTGCCATCAGCAGTGTGGGTGCTCAGTTTCTCAGACTGGGAGGGCAGGACAGGACAGCCTTCCCAGTCCTCACACACCCTGTGCCTCCTGGAAGCCTATGTCATAGAGCCCTGGATTAGGGTTAAGAGCCCATTGCTTTCTTAGAGGAGGAGCTGCATGAGTGCCTCTACTATTTTTTTTTGTATTGGGGATTGAACTCAAGTACCTCTACTTTTTAACTGGATTCTTCTCCCTCTTCCCCTCCTCCTCCCCTTCTCTTTTCCCTCCTCCTCTTCCCGTGCCCCTCCTCCTCCATCTTCTTTTTTTGGTCAGGGTCTTGCTATGTGGTTCAGGCTGGCCTTGAACTCTCTATGTAGCCCAGGCTGGCCTCAAACTCATGGTGATCCTCCTGCCTCAGCCTCCTGAGTGCTGGGATTACAGGTGTACACCACCATGGCCGGCTCTGCCTGGATTCTTAAACCCTTACCCAGGGATACTTTGAAGCCCATTTTTCAGGCTTGGGCCTACAAACCCAAGTTCAAACTGCAGATGGGGAACAGGGGAGCCCCAGTGTCCCTCCTCTGGCTGCTGAGTAGCCCACTGAGTTAGCTGATGAGCAGGGGTCCGTTTCTGTCCATTTTCCTGAGCTGTTGCAACCTTTTCCCCTCCATGTCCAACAGAGAGACAGCGTGGAGATGGCGAAGGCTCTCATTGTGTTTGGGGCAGATGTGGACACCCCGAATGACTGTGGGGAGACTCCTGCCTTCATAGCCTCCAAGAACGGCAAACGTATGTGCTCCCCCTTCTGACACCAGAGTCTGGTGGAGGTGGCGTGGGTGCAGGCCTGGGGATGAGAGGAGCCCCAGCCATCAGTTGCTGGCCTGTCCATGTGGAGAGTGGCAGGAGCACAGGACTCGAGAGGCAGAGACCTTCCCAGACCTTCCCAGAGACCTTCCCTGAGCAGCCGATGCAACTCACCCAATGCTTCCTCAGCCAGGGCCTCTTCCATGCACCTACCCGCCTTGGGGGTTCAGGCTCCCAGAAGGGGTGGGGACAGGGTGGGCAGTGGCAGGACAGCCTTGAGTTTGCTGCATGTGCCTCATTGCACGAGCCCTGTGCATGCGCTCTGTGTGTGACACGCATGTGCCTGCGCATGCGCTGTCCCTTGCCGCGAGCCTGGGTTCAGAGCTGGAAGGAGCGGATCCTTGTGTAGAGTCCTGGAGCCCCTTCGGAGGGTTTTGGGGGTTACTGCGGGCTGTGCCCTTTGTGAGTACCGGGCCGTGTGCACATGCCGTCCCGTGCAGTAAGTGGGATGAGTGCCCGCCGGCTGATGCATCCCTGTCAAACGCTGAAAGGAGCTGTCCACTCGGCAGGTCGAGAACAGCCAACCGTGGAAGTGGGAGCCCTGCTTCCTTGACTAGAGGAGGACAGAAAGCATTCCCCACAAAACGGGTGGGGTGATGACTCTACCCTCAGCCCCTGGCCGTGTCCCACACTCGGCCCCAGCCCCTACCCAGAGCCCAGGAGGCCTCTAGGAGTCAGCTGCCCGGTCAGGTCACCGGGACGGGCCCGTGTGCAGGGAGGGGCGCTCACAGCGTCTCCATCCTGTGTCGTCTCCCCAATCCATGAAAGTCGTCACCAGGAGGGCGTTCTTGACTCTGCTAAGAGCCGTGGGGGCCACCTACAACGTCCCATCCATCCAAGGGGGCCCCACGGAGAACAGCTCAGTGGCATCGTCTCAGCCCTGCTGCCTGGGGAGAGCTCAGCCCCCCGCGATCAGCTTAAGCAGCCTAGGTAGGCCACTTCCTCCCTGCCTGCCTCCAGCTGTGCCGGGCCTTGGACCCGAGCAGTCCCCGCAGTCCCCGTGGGGTGATGAAGTGGGGAAGAGATGAGATTAGCTCGCGCAGGTGGCCAGCACCTCACAGATCCCAGCCTCGGGGCTCACTGGCTAAAGGTCCATGGTCTGTCATGGTCTGGGAGGGTACCCTGGGCATGGGTTCAGGTTGGGTATTTCTGTGACACTCACGAAATGGGCACTCTTGTGATTTTTCGCCCCCTGGGAGCTCAGCGCAGGCACTGAGGAGTGCTGTGAGGACCCGGTCCCAGCTCTGACTTCAGCGCCCACGCTGAATCGGTCGGCTTGAGGCCTGGCACGCCCCCTGCTGGCCCATTTAGGGACCTGTAACTCTTTGCATGTAGCCCAGCAATCAGCATTTACATCCTGGTGCCCTTGGACACAAGGACACTGCTCTGGGCTATCTGTGGCCTGACCCACCGAGGGACTGAGGCTGTTTGGGAGTGGGGTCCCAAAAGAGAGGGTGAATCGGAGGAGGCAGACCCCAGCCCCTCAAGCCAGGGTCACTCCCATGAGGCACAGCAGAAGCCATCTCCCCCTGCCCACCCCCATCTTTGTGTTTCCTTTTCACAGGCAGGCAGTCACCCCAGCCAGGCTGGACAGTGGGCCTGGGGCACATTGGCTGATGGGTAATGCTTAGGCCTAGAGAGTCTGCTGAGCTCAGCCCTGCGGCACATTAGCCCTGTCCTCTGCTTTTTGGCTGCACTCGCAGACATATGCACCTTCCCCCTCCCTGGCATTGCCTGCTGCCCCTCCCAGCTGGTCTCCCGCTCTCTGCCCACCCTGTGACCATGTGCCTGGCAAGGGAGTCTGCCCTGCAGCCTGTCCGCCTCGCTGCCTCGGCCTCCTCACAGTGGTGTGTGGGCTGTTGGGGCAGAATCATAGGAGCTGCTGGGCTGGGCACCTGGGGCTATACTGCTTGTCAGGAAGGTGGGCGTGATGGGCCTTGGGCACAGAGAAAGGCTGCATGGGGTAGGGGGCTGGGCCTGAGCTCAGAGGCCATCAAAGAGGTTTTCAGCCTGGGGACCAGGACGTGGACACAGTCTCCCTTTGTTCATGGAGCTCAGCTCTGAGCAGTGAGCAGTGTCCTCACCCAGTCCTTTGGCTAAGTACCCTTGGACAGGCACGAGCCTCTCGGAGCCTCTGTGGAGCCTGCCTCACCGTCAGGAGTAATGATTCTCACCCTGCAGGGCAGTTCTGGGGTTTCAGGACGAAGACATTGAGGATCTGGGAGTTGGGGAGGTAGCCTGGGAGCACTTCCTAGGGTGGCCCCACCCCCAGCCCACTTCCTTTTCCCAGAGCATGTGGCCTCCGGCTCAGCTTTACCCTGGAGCACAGAGCCCCTCCTGGAGCAGATGAGGGGGCAGTGGGGTGGTGACTCAGCTCCAGATTTGTTCTGGGGGTCCCGGGGACACTGGTCAGGGACTCCCTGGCCTAGTGCCCCTCCCTGTGCCTCGCAGAGCTGGAGGACCTTGTGCATGTCTCCCGTGCCCGGAAGCCGCCATTCCTCCTGAGCTCCATGAGGGACGAGAAGCGGACGTAAGTGGTACAAGGGCTGGGCTACGGTGCTGAGCCTTGCCAGTGAGTGGGCTCAGAGGCTCTGCTGCCACCTACCATGCGCTGCAAGGCAGCTATATGCGGTGCACACAGTTGATGGCAGAGAACAAGCCGCTGGGGGGTATGATGGCTCCTTCATTTGTGACAGCCAGTAGCAGCGCATAGGACCAGTGCTGGGTGGTCTAGGCCCCACTCTTTCCTCAATCTCGGCGTGGGATACAGGAGGGTGTGGTTCCTGGGATCCCTTGGAGAGAGATGCTGCTCCACCTGGCCTCCCCACCCACCGTCCTCTGCAGATTCCAAGCTGTCCCCTAGGCAGGCCCAAACCTGCCCCTGATTGAAGGCAGCAAGTTTCAGGACAGAGTGGCCACCCACCCCAGGGAGGAGTAGTAACCTTGCTTTGCAGATGCAAAGCCTGAGGCCTTGAGAGCAGACTGACTCTTCAAGCTCCAGAGCAAGGTCTTTCCAGCCCAGGTCCTCTCTGCCACACTCTTGCAAGGAGCACGATCTTCCCATATCAGAGACAGCCCCTGCTCCCAGGCCTGGGCAGCCAGACCCATACTTCTTTATTTTTTTCCTTTTTATCGGTACCGGGGATCGAACTCACGACTGCCTGCTTGCAAGGCAGGCGCCTATGCCACTGAGCTCAATCCCCAGACCCGTATTTCTCACACCACCCCCCTCCCGCCTGAGGTGTCAGAGCCCTTGGTAACCCACTTATTTCCCTAGTCACCAATGTGTGTGCTCAGGAGGCACCTTATCTTGGCAGCTCTGTGTATCCCTGCATGAAAGTGTGTGTGCCCTTAAATACACACCACAGGGTCCAGGTAAAGCAGCCGTGCCTGCGGGAGGATGTAGTGAGTCCTGGCTCCTCCAGCTGGCCCCACCAGCTGGGTACCCAGCTGACCTGGGCTTCCATGCCAGGGCTGTCCAGGCCTTCCTACCACCTCTTGGGCTACTGGACAGCTGGGTACCCAGGAGGAGGCGCAGAGGTGGAAAGCACAGGCCTCTTTTGTGAATCAGCTGTCTGTACCCACTGGACACTGCACAGAGCAGTGCCGGCCCTGTCCTCCAGACACTGCCAGACCTGACGGGGCCTGGGAATGACTGCTTACATGGCAGGGGTGGCAGCCTCCCAAGGTGGGGATGGAGCAGGACCTGCTGGCCTAGGTGCCAGCTTCATGAAGCAGTGAGCCCAGCTGGGATGGAGAGACGAGAAGGGGCTGGAAGGCAGGCTGAGCATGCACAGTGAAGGTGCCCTATTGGGGCCTCCAGGCGGGCAGCATCTGGCATGCTTGGCCACCTGGGGGGGCGAGAGCCTAGAGCTGGCCTAGAGCACCAGCCCTGCATAACCTGCTCTGTAATTTCGCACCAGTCCTGACTCCTCGGCTTCCTTCCTTCACTAGATATGGGCGTATATGCTTAGCAGGGAGTGTCCTAGAGCTAGTGCTGCTGGCGCTGTCCTGCTCCTGGCCACAGAGACCTTGCTTCCTCCCTGCCTCTCCCATCCTGAGTGGAGGCCCCTTGCCACCAGTTGTGGCCTGGCTGTAGGGAACCAGCCCTTGCCCTTCCCTTCCCCCGGCCTGTCTGCCCGCCCAGGCATCCGTTAGGTACCTGTGCTGGGCAAGCCTGGAACTGACCCAGATGGTACTGCTGCCCTCAGAGACACCGGGGGTGTCCACAGCGCCTGCTCACCGAGACGCCCTGCCGTCCTTCCCTTCGCACACCCTGAATCACTGTGCTTTATTCCCTCACCCCCACAGCATGGAGGGGGGCTCCGGAGCGGGCTCCAACAGCTGTTGCATGCCAGCCAGGGTGCAGAAGCCTGGGACAGGGACTGAGAGAGTGTGGGGCATGAATGCTGGCAGCCAAGGGACCTTGCTCATTCCTGCCACTGTGCTCACTGCAGCCACGACCACCTGCTCTGTCTGGACGGAGGGGGCGTGAAAGGCCTGGTCATCATCCAGCTTCTCATTGCCATCGAGAAGGCCTCGGGCGTGGCCACCAAGGATCTCTTTGACTGGGTGGCGGGCACCAGCACGGGGAGCATCCTGGCCCTGGCCATTCTGCACAGTGAGTGCAGCCCCTGGGGGCGGGCAGGGCAGGGTGGTAGGGGCTGAGCATCTTTGTAGAACTTGGTAGAAAGGGTGCAGTAGAGCTGGCCGTGATGGTGCACACTTGAAATCCCAACAATCAGGAGGCTGAAGCAGGAGGACTGGCCCAAGTTCAAAACCAGCTGTGATGATATAGAAAGACCCTGTCTCAAAAAAGAAAGGGAAGGGCTGGGGGTTTAGCTCAGCTGGGGGTTTAGCTCAGCGGCATAAGCACCTGCCTTGCAAGTGGGCGGTCCTGAGTTCGATAGAAAGTTTAAAAAAAAAAAAAAAAGGGAAAGAGGGAAGGAGGAGAGAGTGGGTGATGGGTTAGGACAGGGCCTGTGTGTCCTTCATGGGGGCTGTGGGTGTTGGGGTCTCTGCTGGAAGGAGCAAGATGGGGTGGTACCTCTGCACACTCAGGGGCAGAGGTAGCATAGGAAACATCAGTGGCTTGGACCCCGCCTCTCCACGCTTCTGCCAGGCAGCACGGTGGGCCTCGCCACCCACTGCACATGGGACAAGTGCTTGGATGTTGGCAGGGGCAGGAGGGTTGGAGATGGAGAGGCCACCGTGTTCCAGAATGCCACAGCCTTGGTCTGCGTGCATGTTAGCCAGGAGAAATTAAGGCCCTAGGTGGGAAGGGTGGCCCAGCTTGCTCGGGCCAGATCTGACCCTCAGATTCCAGTCCGACAGGTCATAGGCCCCTGAGCCCACTTCCTGCCGTCCAGCCCTGCAGAGGTGACAGGACACTTGGCCTATTGGGGAGCCAGCTTCTCAGTGCTCAGGGTGTCTCCAGATTGGCCTCAGGCTCCAGGTCCCTGCCTGGTGACCTCTTGCCCAGAGCTGGTCAGGTTGCATTTTCTCCAAAGCACTTTCCAACCTGGCTCCTGGTGATCCAAAGCATTGGGGGTACCAGGGAAGGGTCCCCCCTCCCAGAGGCCATTGCAGTGGGCCTGGGGGTGAGGCCTGTGCTGGCACTAGAGAGGTAGAGCAGTTGGGGGCACAGGCAGCTGGGTGTTTGCCAGGCAGTCCAGGGTGCTGTGGGGCTGAGATGTGGGTGCTGAGAGCAGCACCCTGTGGGAGTGGGCAGGGTCATGAGGCACAGGTCACAGGGGACTTGGTCACCAGCAGCAGCATGTTGACAGGTGCTTCAGTTTGAAGATCCTCCCCAGAGCCGTGAGGTGAGCAGCTGAGGACCAGAGGGTGTCACCATGGTCAGGCTGGTGTGCAGAGTCCACGCGGGGCTTTCCCTGCCGTGTCCTCCCTGGAAACATTGCATCCTCCTTGGGGACTTCTGCTCCCTCTAAGTCTTCACCTCCCAGGCGTGAAGCAGGGGTCGGGAAGTCACCTTGTGCCCTCCAGTTACACACCCTGGCATGGGGAGCTCAGCAGCCAGGAAGCACACATGCGCTGGGCTGTTCCTTTTGCGGACTCATGGGTGGTCTGGGTTTCACACACTTTGCCACTCTCAGAACCCTTTTTTTTAAAAAAGGAAAACAAGGCAAAATTACGAGTACAGGAGTAGGCACAGAGCCCTGGGGCTGTGGGAGCGGCCTTGCCCAAGCGGGAGGCTTAGGTAGGGTCCACCCTTGATGGCCCTGTCCTCTGCGGCCTCCAACATCTGGCCCATGCACAGAGTGGTCTCTCCCTGAAGGGGCCCCGGAGTGACCCTGGTCTCTGCAGCAATGCCCCCCTTCTTCCTAGGCAAGTCCATGGCCTACATGCGCGGCGTGTACTTCCGCATGAAGGACGAGGTGTTCCGGGGCTCTCGGCCTTACGAGTCGGGGCCCCTGGAGGAGTTCCTGAAGCGGGAGTTTGGGGAGCACACCAAGATGTCGGATGTCAAGAAGCCCAAGTAAGCCCCCCGTTCCTATCATGCATGCTGTCCTTGGAGCTCCCAGTTTTTACAGGGGCTTCTCTGGTGGACTGTGTGGTGGTGGGGGAGCAGAGGAGGGGCGGACCCCAAGGCCTGGCTCTGCCCCCTGCCGGGACCTGGGCTTCCTCCCTCCTCTGAGGCTGGGTGCACTGAGGCTGCACCTCCAGTGCTGCATGTTACGCAGCACCTGCTTCTCACACCTCACACGGCACTGGGGAGGTCTCAGTTGGGTGGCTTTAGCTGTGCCTGTAATGTGTGTTTATGTTTCGAGGTAGGATCTCCCAATGTGGTTCAGGCTGACCTTGAACTCGCTGTGTAGCTCAGGCTGGCCTCAAACTCATGGCAATCCTCCTTCTTTAGCCTCCTGCGTCCTGGGATTACAGGTGTGCACCACTACAGCGCCTGTACCTGTAATTTAAGGCAGACAAACTTGAACTTGTCAAGTAAGGCAGGGTTTAGGGCAACCAGTCATGTGGGCACCAGGTGTTGGTGTGGGGGCCCACAGCCCAGGAGCGTCATCCCAGGCTTGAGAAAGGGGTGTCACTCAGGTGGCTGTCAGATCGAGATCCCCTTCTGTGAGCTCAGTGCTCCTGGGGTAGTGGGGTACTCTGGGCATCCTCTCCTTGGTGGGTAGGGGCCTCACTTCCACAAATGCCAGTTCCCAGGAGCTCAGCCCTTTGTGCTGGCAGAAGCTTCGTTTAGTCTGCACAGCCTCCTGAGGCCTGGAGTGGAAACATCTTGTTCCCAGGGTGAGGGTGAGGGTGCGTGTCCACAGCCACTCCAGTGAAGGCCACAGTTGCCGCTGATACTTGTCTGATGCTGTTGCCACCCACCCAGCCTGGTCAGGGCTGTTTGCATCCAGCTCACATCGGGACCTCCCACAGGGGCTGTGGGGTGCAGCTGGCAGATGAAAGGTCCAGCCAGGAGGGAGACCCAGCTGTCAGGAGCCTGGACAGCCAGGGCTGCCGCACCAGGAAGTTCTGGTGGAGCCGTGGCACAGCCACTTCTCTGCAAGGCGTCCACCCCTCGCAAGCCTGTGGAGAGCCTGGCCTGCTGCAGAGCAGCCACAGCTGGCGGCTGGAGAGGAGGGAGGGGATGAGGTTGAGGTACTCAGGGGAGGTGGCCTGCAGTGCAAGTCAGGCCCTCAAGGGCCAGGAGGATAACAGGGCTGTTTTCATAAGAAAGCTCTTATTTTTTTTTCCATTTTAGGGAAAAAAACAGTGTTTTATGAAAAACTGGAGCCGGTTGTGGTGGTGCATACCATAATCCCAGCACCCAAGAGGCTGAGGCAAGGGAATTGTTGCAAGTTTGAGACTAGCCTGGGCTACAAAGTGAGCTGAAGGCCAGCCTGAACTGCATAGCGAGATCCCGTCTCAAAAAGACCAAAAAGAAAAAAGAAAAATTGGAAAATAGAGGAAGTGAAAAAGAACAGCTATTAAGTGAGAAAGATAATTTAAAACATTTTAGAAATCTTATTCTAGATATTTTTTCTTATGGTAAAATGGAACATATATTCATTTTTTTTTTTTTTTGTCTTTTTCCTTTTTATTGGTACTGGGATCGAACTCACGACTGCCTGCTTGCAAGGCAGGCACTTATGCTGCTGAGCTAAATCCCCAGCCCCTGGAACATATATTCTTTAAAGTACATATGCAAATCTGGGCATGGTAGCACAAGCCTGTAATCCCAGCATTCAGGATGCTGAGGCTGGAGGATTGCTATAAATTTAAGGCCAGCCTGAATTACGTAGTGAGACCTCTTTTTTAAAAAACTGTACATGCACAGATTAGTGAATCTGGATAAAGATATATATATATATATATATATATCTTTATACTATATATATAAACCTATAAAGAAAATAGCCCCATAACCCTGAAAGCAATCAGCCCCACCCTGTCACAACTCTGTCCTCCACACCCAGAGCATAGCTCCTCTCCTGAAACACGGAGCAGACTCCAGGCTTTTCTAGACCATTTGTTTCCCCGTAGATGTATCAGGAACAGGATGGCTCAGGCCTGCCATTCTGGGCATGAGTGGAATGGGTCTGTATTCTCTCCCCACTGTGTCACGCTTGTCAGTGTCCTCCCTTTGGTGGATTCTGTCTGTCTGTCCAGATGTGCTGACTTCTCCCGGTGCCTGTGATGGGTGCTGAAGGCTGTTTTGTTTGGGTTTTGCAGGGGTCCTATGCAAAAAATGAGTTTACTTTCTTTTTTGTACACTATTAGAGATTGAACCCAGGCTTCCCACTGAGATGTATCCTCAGCCCTGTTTTATTATTTGTTTTATTTTGAGACAGGGTCTTGCTAAATTGCTAAGTTGCCCAGCCTGGGTTGAAATTTGCAGTCCTGCCTCAGCTTCCCAGAGTGCTGGGGTTACAAGCATGCACCATCATAGCTGGCTCTGCCTGCTTTGTGGCTCTCATGTGTCTTGTAATCCACAAATGAGCCCCTAAACTCAAGTTCAAAAAATGGGGCAAAAACATATTTTTAAAAAGCAGTGCTGATTTATTTTATCCTGGGCCCAGCGACACAGTGCAGTTGGAATTTGCAAAAGCTGTGTCTCCCCCTCAAAGCTTGCAGCCTTTATGTACATAATACAGTTTACAAAGTAAGGGTTTATGGGCGTGGATCAGGAAATATGCTAATGAGGAAGACCTTTGTTTCCCTTAGCAGAGGACAGAAGTCTAGCAGTAATTAACAATCTTTTGTCAGCTTATTTTAGCACCACATCTGTTATTTGTAGAGGGCAACAATGATTAACATATCAATTAGGTTAGGTTCCCAGGGATTTACAGTTCTTTATAGAGGGGAGCATTGATTAACATATCAATTAGGTCACCCAGAGGGGAAAAAAAACACATATAGAACAGTAGGCGGCGTTACAGGTACTTTGTCATAATACAAACATAACGAAGCTCTTTTTGCTAGTGTACAGCATTCCCCACTGATTTTAGTCAGTGGTCCAAATCGTTGGCTCATGGGGTTTTCAGACATAGGTATCTGTTTATAACCTTGTGTCTTTAAAATCATAAGCTTTATGGTTTGAACCTGATCTTTGACATAGTTTACCAATTTGTGTATAATACAAGGCCCAATAGGAGGATTAACAAAGGTCTTGCAGGTGTCATTATTAAAGCTGTTAATCAAAAGGAGAAAGAAAACCAACATTTAAATTCACTCTGTTCCATCATACAAGTAATTTTTTTTTTAAACCAGACAGAGGCCTCCTTGGGGTCTCTATAAGGGAGAACACAAGATTATCAGCTACATTTCGCAATCTTAAAGTTTAAAGAGTCCTTGGAGGGAACGACAGTCCATTTATCTGTAGGGTGATCACCTTTGGAAGCCTGCTTAAAGTGGAAATGATGAATCCAGGCAGGCTTTTTGGCTACTTTGATATCAGTTGAAGTGCTGAGGACTACAATGTAGGGACCTTTCCATCGCGGCTCAAGAGATTCTCGGTGATGCCTCTTTTTTTTTTTTTTTGGTCTTTTTCCTTTTTATCGGTACCAGGGGTTGAACTCACGACTGCCTGCTGGGAAGGCAGGTGCTTATGCCACTGAGCTAAATCCGCAGCCCCCTGGTGACACCTCTTGATAAGGACCGGTGTCCCAGGCTCCACAGCAGGGCATTTGTCCTTGTAGTGGACCACAGGCGGAGGATGTTGTTGTCAGAATAACCAGTGGATGAAAGTCAGAACTGGCTGAAGGGCCTAGGAGGGACTTAATAAGATCTTGATTAGCTAAATCAGCTAATTTTTCCTCAGAAATCTAAAGGATAAGAGGAAGAGGTCTCCCATACAAAGCCTCAAAAGGAGAAATACCAGTGACATAGAGGGTACATTGTGCACACAAAAGAGCAAAAGGAAGGAGACTCACCCAGTTTAAGTCCAGGCTTCTCCATTTTTGTAACGTCTATTTCTCAATGTTCTCTAGGCATAGTCCCATGTAGCGAGTGGTTTCTATTTGTTGCAGTTGTTTTGGGTTCACTAATTGGCACTTAAGGCATTTGAGGCTCACAGACTGGGAAAGCTTTGATATTAGCTCCCAGATGCAAGTCTTTTCAAGTGCAAATAGGCTCTGACAAAGTAGGTGGGGTGAGCAGTGATGTCAGGGCTATCTCAGTCCCCAATGATTTTGTGGCTGCCTTTTGGGTGTCTGCCAATTTTTTTTTTTTTTTTTTTTTTTTGTATAACAAGGCCATCTCTTGCCCAGTGGGCTCTACAGCAGATAATAGCCACTCTCCTTGGCATCCAGATGGCAGCCAACAAGTCCAAAATTTGGGGAATTTTTAATCTTTTGGCCCCAGAAGTCAATAAACACCATTCTTGATAAATGGCCCCATGAACATGGGAAGTACCAAATGCATACTTTGACAACTTGAGGCCTCAGTGAGGACAATGAGTTCAGCCTGTTGGGCCAATGTTCCTGGCTCCAGGGTTTGTTCCCATAGAATCTGAGAGTCTGTGGTAACGGCAGCTCCCTCGACCCGCTTACCTTGGTAGATGTAACTGCTTCCATCAGAGAAATAAAAGGAACTCTGAATGGTGGCTCATCTGTCAAGTCTGGTCCCCAATACCATCATAGAGAGGCAAGGAGGGGCATCATCAGGCAGAGTAGCAGGGTTTGAAGCCACTGTTCCCTTGAAACTGATGGTAGTCAGATCTAGAAGTAATGCCTGGCATGTATATTTAAGTGTATAAGATAGAAAATGATATCACAGAGTTTTATTGGATCATTGAACAGAACTGTTTGCAGTATCATTGTTGGAATGTCCACTCTACAAGCTTTAATTTTGTGACTTGAACAATTATTTTTAAGATGGCAATATGTAATCCATTAACTAGTGATTTCCTACTGTTCATTTTTTTTCTTCTGTAAATCTGTATAACTTGTACCCTTTTGCTTTTTTTTTCTTTTCTCCTTAAATAAAAAAAAAATTTCAAAAAAAAAAAAAAATAGAAGTAATGCCTGATAATGCATGACTTGGGAGTTGGGCACCATCGGTCTGGTGGAGCCTTGATGAGAGACTCCAGCGAATAGGAGGGGACAATTAAGAGTTTTTGTTCAAAAGTCAATTTTTAAGCCTCCTTTACCAGGAGGGTCACGGAGGAAATCACCCTCAGACGTGGTGGCCATCCGGCTGCCACATAATCAAGTCTCTTGGAAAGATAGGCAACAGGCCTCTGCCAGGGTCCCAAACTCTGGGTCAGTCCTATGGCTGTTAGAAATTCTCACACTTGCTTTTTAGTCATAGGGACTGGCATCTGCTGGATGGCTTGCATCTGTTGGGAGGAAAGAGTCTTATTTTTTTATGGAGAGTCCAACAACCAATGTAGTCTTTGTGCTCAGCAGAAACCTCTTAAGCTTGGTCTTTAGGGTCCTCTTGGTTGTCAAATATCTTTTAAGCAACCTGTAATAACTGATGAAAGGGCATTCTGTCAAATCTCTCAAACTTTTGCAATTTTTGTCTAATGTCTGGGGCTGACTGAGTTACAAAGGCAATATTAATTGCCCTTGCATTTTTAGGTGCTACCGGTATATAAATGTGATAGGCCTTTGCAATCTTTTCAGAAAACCCTGAGGGAGACTTACTAGCCAATTGCCTCACCTCTGCTATCTTGGGCAAATTGGTGGGTTTTCTGTGGTGCCCTAATGGCTACTGAGAACAACTGGTGGTACTGATCAGGAATCTCCTTACCTCTGGTTATCCAGTTGGGGTAAGGCAAAAGGAAAACATGGTTCTGGCATTCTGGATCAGAGGGTGGGTTTCATCTGGATGGCACACCGCTTTTTTGTCCCAGGGTGCCACATGGCAGGCCATTGTTTATATACTTAACAAAAAAGGGCTTTTTCATAGGTAACAAAAGTAAAATTGTGCCACATAATCTCCCAGATGTCTACAGCATATGCAAGAACTTGTATTTTATCTCTATAGTCACCAATCACATTAGGCATAATAGTTACTTCTTTAAATTTAGATCAGCTTTTTGCAGTATAAGACAAATTGTTCCTTTTTCTCTTTTTTTCCCCAGCAATCAAAATCTCAACTCTGTCTTTACAATCCATAGCATTCCTGGAAATTTCCCTCCCTGAAACTCACAGTATTGCAAATTATCCGGTTGGGCTCTTTGCTTTTGATAGCCATGCCACAGAAAGCATTTTAAGACAAAACCATTTTTTTTTAACTTATTACTAGTCAATTACTTTTTCTCTTGATTTTTAGACAACATTAAAACCTTTAATAAAATCCTTGAAATGACTTTCTTTTAGTAATCTAAAATATATTTAATCATTTTATGTCTTTTTACCACATTAAAATGCTACATTTTAAAAATTATAACTTTTTTAGGGGCTGGGGATTTAGCTCAGCGGCATAAGCGCCTGCCTTGTAAGCAGGCAGTCATGAGTTCGATCCCCGGTACTGATAAAAAGGAAAAAGACAAAAAAAAAAAATTATAACTTTTTTAACTGGCCCAATTACAGTATGACCTGGTTTTTACTTGGTAAAGTTAATATGATTTTCAAAAACCATAAATATACATATATATGTGCACATATATTCACATTTTAACCAGAAAGAAAAATGCTTTTTAAAGGCATGCCAAGATTGCAAGTAATCAATTGAGGACTAAAACATTAAATAAGGCACCATAAAAGACAAAACCAACATTAAAGACACAAACGAAGGTTTTTCTGTACCCAGTTTGGCGAACTAAAGGAACAGAAGTGGGCCCCAACACCCCACACGGGCCTAGGCCACACACACGGGCCTAAGCCCTACACACGGGCCTAGGACACACACATGGGGTCCGGTGCAGAAGGAGCACTGACTTGTTTGCAGTCACTGCGTGCATGCAAGTTACAAACAGACAAAAACCCCCACACAGGCCAAAGCCCAAAGTTACAAATGGGCCCCAAAAGCCCTAAATTACAAAAAAGTTCCCCGGAAATTGTCTCTTTTATCTGCAGTTACAAATATGTGCACTCAGATTACAAACAGGCAAAAAACAAAACAAAACAAAACCAAATACTTACAGATGTTTAGCCGATTGATCAGTGAAAAAATAATTTCGGGGGGTCCCCCAGTAATCCCAGATGAGCCCCAAAATCATGTAATCTCCAAACAAGCCTTCAAACTTGAGTTCAAAAAATGGGGCAAGAACATATTTTTAAAAAGTAGCGCTGATTTATTTTATCCTGGGCCCAGCGACACAGTGCAGTTGGAGTGTGCAAAAGCTGTGTGTCCCCCTCAAAGCTTGCAGCCTTTATGTACATATCACAGTTTACAAAGTAAGAGGTTATGGACATGGATCAGGAAATATGCTAATGAGGAAGACCTTTGTTTCCCTTAGCAGAGAACAGAGAAGTCTAGCAGTAATTAACAATCTTTTGTCAGCTTATTTTAGCACCACATCTGTTATTTGTAGAGGGCAACAATGGTTAACATATCAGTTAGGTTAAGTTCCCAGGGATTTAAAATTCTTTATAGAGGGGAGCATTGATTAACATATCAATTAGGTCACCCAGAGGGAAAAAAACCCGCATACAGAACAGTATGGCAGCCTTACAGGTACTTTGGTCATATAAACATAACGAAGCTGTTTTTGCTAGTGTACAACAGTGTGCATAAATTTCTCTGTCTTAAGCGTCTAGGTGCAAAATCACTGAGTCCCTGAGGAAGCAGAGCTTGTTTTACAGTGGTGCCTCAGTTCACAAACTGAATTCTTTCCAGGATTCTGGTCACAAACCGAATTGGATGAGAACTGAATCAAATTCAGTGGTTAGGGTCAAGGCGGACCTGATGGGGAAATATGATTTGGTTCTTGTCCAATTCAGTTTGCGCCCAGAATTGTGGAAAGAAGTTTTTCAACTGAAGCATCACTGTACTTAGCGTCATGCCAGGTTCATCCATGCTGTTTGTTTCTTCCTTTTTTGTTTTGGTCATTTTGAAACAGGGTCTCACAATGCAGTTCAACAAGGCCTTGCACTCACTTGCGTTCACTTTGTAGCCTGGCTGGTCTCAACTTGCAACAATCCTCCTGCCTCAGCCTCCTGAGCGCTGGGATTATAGGTGTGCATCACTACGCCTGGCTTCGTCTCCTCCCTTTTTAAGGTTGATTCTGTACCCATTGCATGGATGGACTACTGTTATGTGTATCCATCCAGCCATCGGTGGACACGTGGGTCACTTCCCCCTTTGGGCTGTTGGGCATGATGCTGCCGTGAGCACAGGTGTGCAAATATCTGTTCATGTTGCTGCTTTCGCTTCCTGGTACCTTCTGTAGACTGGCTTCTGGTGCGTTCTGTTTGCTAATATTTTGTTTTGAAATTCATGGGTGAACTTTGACCTGATCTTTGTGGCTTCGGTTTTGAGGGTGTGTTTCCTCTTTCTCTTTTTTCTGGAGGAGTTAGCATAACAGTGACTTTATTTCTTCCTTGGATGTTTGGTGGGCCTTGGCAAGAAAGCTGGCTAGGCCTAGAGGTTGCTAAAGGGGAAGATTCTGATGATTTAATTAGTTTTTTAATGGTTGTGAGGCCTGGGTTTCTCAATGTCTTGAGTTAGTTTTAGTTATGTTTTTCTAGGACTGTGTCCTTTGGCCTAAATCCTCAAAGTTCCTGGCATAAATTTGTTCAAAGTGTTTTCTTCCTGTCATCGTAGGACCGCAGCAGCCTGTTATTCCCCAGCCCGGCCTCGCCTCCCATATCAGTGTAGCCGCAGGATTTGCAGGTGGATTAGCGGTTCAGAACATCGGCTGTGGCCATTTACTGACTGTTCTGCCTGCCTTCTGCCTCGCTGATTTGTATTTATCTCAGTCACGTTCTCACCGTTGAGACAAACCCCCGAGTCAGCACCAGGGGGAGGACTTTATTCTCACTCACGGTTTAGAAGTTCCAGTCCTCGTGTGCCTGGCAGCATGGTGGAGGGGTTTGGGCGGAGGAAAGCAGAGGAGAGGGGGCAGACGCCCCCACACCTCTCCTCCGTGAGGCTGCGGGGAACACACACACACACACAAACACACACACACCCGCAGACACAGCCTAGCCGCCTTCCTGTGTGCTTGTTTGTTTTAGGGTTCCCAGGGCCTTCACCCTGAGCTACTTCAGCCCTTTTTTTTTTTTTTTTTTTTTTTTTTTTTTTTTTTTTTTTTTGAGATAAGGTTTGTCTTATTTAGACTCTAAGTTGCCCGGGCTGGGCTCACACTTTGATGCCCCTGCTTCAGCTCTCAGAAGGCTGGAGCTGCAGGCTCGAAGCACCACCCAGCGCTAGTTCTTTTTTTGTTTCTTGAAATAAAACATTTTGCCCATTGGTTTTCTTTTTCTGATCTGTACGATGGATGTGAGTCATGTGTGTGTGTGTCTGTCTGTGTGTCTGTGTTTGTGTGTGCACTAGTTCCCCTTATCCACAGGGATAGGTTTTAGGACCTCAGGATGTCCGGAACTGTGGACAGTACCCAAGTCAGTCTAACAACAGCCAGGACAACAGCAGGATAGCCCGTCTGATAACCGCGACAGCGGCAGGTACCCTGGGAGGGAGCAGGACAGCTGGAGACTCATCTTGCTAGTCTGAGAGTAGCACACAGCTTAAATCTTAGGAATTATTTACTTTAATATTCTTAGACTGTGGTTGACCACAGGCGACTGAAACCACAGAAAAAAAACTGCAGCCGGGGGCTTAGCTCAGTGGCACAAACACCTCCTGGGTCCCAAGTTCAGTCCCCAGTACCAAAAACAGTACAGACTGCGGCCGCGTCTGTATAGTACATTTAATTCTGAACATTTCCTATCAACACAGCTTTGGTTATATGCTGTGTGTGTATTTATTGCCATTGAGTTCAAAAGATTTTCTAATTTTCATTATACTTTACTTTTGTAACCATAGAATATTAAAAATGCATTTTTCAATTTCTAAGTGGAGTACATTTACTGTTTATCTTGTTGTTGATTTCTGTCTCAGAGAACATGATTTGGACTTTTACCACTTGGGCCAGGGATGCGCCTGCCTGGCAAACGTGGGGTCCTGAGTTCGATTGCCAGAACAAAAAAACCAAAAAACCAAAACCTGTCAAGACCAGATTTGTGGCCCTTTTCAACTTTTTTTTTTTTTGTCTTTTTCTTATCAGTACCAGGGATTGAACTCATGACCACACACCTGCAAAGCAGACACTCTTGCCGCTGAGCTAAATCCCCAGCCCCTCAACTGGTTTTTGTAAATACTTAATTTAAAAGCATACGGATGCTGCCTTTGCTGAGTGCTGGGTTCTGGGTGTGGCTGGTAAGCCACATTGGCAAGGAATGTTATTTCAAACTTCCAAACCTTCCATATTCTGACTGATTTTATTCATTTCTTCTATTGGTTATTTTTAATTTTTTATGAAAAAATACTGTTTCATAGGAAAGTAAGAGAATAACAGTAGTCTTTACACCGTGTATCCTTCTCTTCACAGTAGTGAGAACGTACCACAAAAACAGATAGAAAAAGATTTTTCTGTCCATTACTGAGGCTGACAGTGTGGGGATTTTGTTGCTTTTTTTTTTTTTTGCTGTTTTGTCACCTTTTACTATTAATTTTTGATGCATCCTTCTGGGGTTGGATTTTATTACTATGAAGCGTCCTCGTATTCTGAGGAAGGCTTGGAGCCTGACAGTTCCTTCCGTCTGTCCTGGCGTAGTCACACAGGTTCGCCTCTGTGTCCACCCTTTAGTCGGCCTCCTAAGTGGTTGTGTCTTAGATGTGGGTCCCGTGAAGAGCCCATAGCTGGACTTGTTCTTGGTCTGAACCTTTCCCCTTTACTCTGTTCTTCTCTGGGCCATTGAACCACTCACAGCTTCTTAATACACAGTAACAAATTTACTGAAATCAATTCAGTTAGGCCTGACTTAGCTGGATGGAGGACATGGCCAGACTGGGTTTGACCTAGAGTACGTGTCGGCCCTTTTTAAGTTTGGGTTGACAGATGCTGTCCTATTTTGCTGTGGCTTTTTCTTTTCCTCTTTTTCTTTCTGGCCTTGTTTTGGACTCACTGAGTACGTTTTATTATTACATTGTGCCGTACCCCTCATAGTTTAAAGGTACGCACTCCGGTCCGTGTGGGTCTTTTTAGTGTGTGCTAAACTCCATGTGTACGGGTGTGTGCGCTGTGCTGCTGGGAATGACCCCAGGGCCTGGTGCATGCTGGGCAAGCTCTGCCACTGAGCGCCACCCCAGCCCACATGCTCAACTCTAAAAAGCCTGCGTTTAGTTGACAGCCTTATCCTGTTCTCAGATAATCAAGCACTAAATTAAAACATCTAGCCTTATGCCTTCTTCCATCCTATCAGTAACTGTTTTTTGTATTTTAAACCTGCCTTGTTTTTGTAAGCCCCGTAGACATTATATTGTTTCATCTGCTACTTACTTAGATGCACCTGGTAGGATCCGCTGTGATAGTAACAGGTTTGCAGCATTTACCTATGCCCCTGGTAGAAGTGCCCCACCACTGCCACTTTCAAGCAACCAACAACTTAACAACCAGCCAGCAGGTTCTTAGAAGCTGGTACAAGCTGACTCCTTGGTGTATGTGCGTGAAGCAAAGAAGTCACACACATGTGTGTTTATTTTGGTAGTTTTTGTTTGGGGGGTGGTACTGGAAATGGAACTCAGGACTTCACACTTGCCAGGAGGCGCTGCATCACTGAGCTGAATCCCCTGCTCCGGGTATGTCTGTTTTGAAACAAGATCCCCGTGTGCCTGAGTTGGCCTCAGACTCAGCTCCCCCCCCCCCTTTTTTTTTCTTCCATGGAGTTTTTAGTTGTGTTTTTTTTTTCTTTTTTTGAGACAGGGTCTCACTACATCACCCAGGCTGGCCTTGAACTCACAGTGATCCTCCTACCTAGCCTCCTGATTGCCAGTATTACAAGCCTTTTTTTAAAAAAAAGATTATATAACAGATAACTCCACGTTACTCTGAACTCCCTGTCAGCATAATTTTGATTGGCTGCAAAACATGTCATTGTTTACCCCTTCTGTTGTCTCCCTAGATTTTTCACAGTCATAAATGACACTGTGGTGAATGGCCTTAGACAATGGTTTTCGTTTTATTTACCATTAATCAGAGATGGAGTTCTCAGATCCAGGAGCCAGGCAGTTGGGAGGATCTTGATACATGCCAGCTCCCGAGGGGCCGCGCCAGCAGTGATTAGGGCGCCTGTCTCTCAAGATAAGTGGGAGTTTCTTTACTAGGCTGGCAACTCAAATGGCAGAAGATGGGAGACGTAGACATCACGTAGACAGAAACTCCTCCCGTCCTGCCTGGAGCTGCAGCCACCCAGCAGTCCCCGTCCCCAGTGCCAGCTCACTGTCGCTTGTGCCACCTCAGGCCCTTTTAGGGCGCTGACCTACGTGTGGCCTGGTGAATACAGGGTCCCAAACCCCACTCATCTGCGTCTTATTCCCACCCCACTGGCACACTAAGTACTGCCAGACCTGGGTCGCGTGTGGGCAGGGCAGGCAGCCGCAGACCACTAGACTGTCTGCCGGTGGATATTGTGGCTGCTACCAGTGATTTGCCTCAGCAGCACGTGCTACTGAGTCCCCACAAGGGACCAAGGGAGCCCTGGAGCAGGGAACCCCGCCAGCCTGAGAGTGAAGTTTGTGACACAGCCTGAGCTAGGCCAAGTGCTTTCCACGCTGCCACCCCCAGCACTGCAGGGGTTAGGGCTCCGGGGCGTGGGGACAAGAGTGCTGGGCAAGGGGATGATGGCCGGGCGGGCAGAACAGCTGCCCTCCTTTCTTGTTCGTCCCCAGGGTGATGCTGACCGGGACACTATGTGACCGACAACCTGCCGAGCTTCACCTCTTCCGGAATTATGAAGCTCCAGAGGCCGTCCGGGAGCCGCGATACAGCCAGAACGTTAGCCTGAGGCCTCCAGCTCAGCCCTCAGGTGAAAACCGAGTTCCGCGCCGCTGTGGGAAGCAGCTGGCCTGGCTGCTGTGGGCAGTGGGTGGGAGTTGCAGGCTTGAGCCTTGGCCCTCCCTTTCTGATGGCTGAGGACCACCTTGTTAAAGGATTGAAAGTCTGAGCCCAGCCTGGGCAACTTAGCACCTTAGTGAAATATTAACTCAAAAGAAAAAAGCACACAGGGGATAGAGCTCAGTGTGAAAGCCCTGAGTTCAAATCCCAGTACTGGAAAAAAAAAGTTCCCAGACCTCCTCTCTTCTTGCGCTGGCCCTCAGTGCCTGGGATCTGAAGTGCAAGGTCTTATGCCAGTCCCTTGTGCCACTGGGCCACCTTCTCCCCCAACTTCAGAGCAGCTGGTATGGCAGGCGGCCCGGAGCAGCGGGGCAGCCCCCACCTACTTCCGGCCCAGTGGGCGCTTCCTGGATGGCGGGCTGCTGGCCAACAACCCCACACTGGACGCCATGACCGAAATCCATGAGTACAACCAGGACCTGATCCGCAAGGTGAGAGCCGCGCCAGGCGGGGAGCCGGGTGTGTGCATGTGCTGCAGCCAGGCACCCGCTGTGCCCCCTCGATCTGAACAGGCGCTGAGAGGGAGTCCAGGCCCCATCTGCACTGCATGACAGAGCACTCTGGGATGGCTCACAGCACCTGCGGACAGTGGGGAGCGCAGCCCACATGCCCATATGTGCTGCTCTGCCCAGGAGGGGACACATGCTTGCCCAGAGTCTGCTCTGGCAGGGACACAGTCTCTTAGTGTCCCCAGGAGCTGTGCAGGACTGGGGGGGTCTTTGCCCCGAGGCTTGCCCGAGGCCCTTGGGGACAGGGTGGCACAGAGTCAGTAGCCCCCTGCCAGGGGAGGCAACCTGCCTGGTCCTTCAGTTCAGCTGCCAAGTGGGGACAGGGACAGTGCCACCCTGGGCACTGTGAGGACTGGCAGCCATGGCTGGGAAGTGCCAGCAGGTGGGCGTCCTGAAGGCTTCAGACCGAAGTCTGTTCCTGTGAAGTCCTGTTAAGGATGAAGAGCTGGGTCCCAGAGTGGATCACCTTTCAGGTTACCAGGGTCACCCAGCAGGTCCATGCAGAGTTGTTTTGAACAGGTGCCGAGTGGCACCCTGGATCCTGGGTTCAGGTCTCTACCCTCACCGCCCATGATGTGGTCTGACCCAGCCGGCTTGGAGTCCTAGTTGTGTGGCAGGCGGTCACACCCTTTCTGAGGGTTAATGAGATAATGTTGGGAGCACCTGTAAACACCTGTCCACAGCAGAGACCAAGGAATTGTCCCTCCCTCCCTCCCTCGGCCTGACCTTGAAGCCTGCCGCAGCCTGCGGCCTGTGGGCTGGCAGGCGCACACTCAGCCAGTGGGGTGAGGCCTTGTTGGTACACACAGGGCTTTCCTAGGAGATGGGGTGACACCGTGGCAGCCCTTGTGAAAGGGGGTTAGGTTGCTGCTAGGGCACCAGACCCCACCTGCAGGCCCTGGCCACGAATGGTGTCTAGGTGTACCCAGGTGTGTTCTGGTCCTCTGGCCTCTTCTCCTCCGTGGTACCCCCAGCATCCAGCCCTCACTTCTCTCGGACGCCCCTGGGTGCACCCACCCACGGCAGGTCCCCTGCAGCTATTTCTGTCCTCCTCCCCACAGGGTCAGGGCAACAAGGTGAAGAAGCTCTCCATCGTGGTCTCTCTGGGGACAGGGCAGTGTCCTCAGGTGCCTGTGACCTGTGTGGACATCTTCCGCCCCAGCAACCCCTGGGAACTGGCCAAGACTGTTTTTGGGGCCAAGGAGCTGGGCAAGATGGTGGTAGACTGTGTGAGTCTGGGCCCTACCGCAGCCTGCTTCCTTGGGGTCTACAGCCAGGCTGAGCCTCCGGCCTCTCCTGGGGCTGAGTCTGGATCTGCCTGGTCTCCTTAGCCAGCTGCAGGGGTCAGTCCCAAGGGCAGCATCTCAGCAACGCCCCAGCCCCCTCCCGCCTCAGTGTGTGTTAAGTTCCCTCTTGGTGGGAAGTGAAGCCCTTTCTACGAAGAGCTTGGTGTGGAAGCACAGAATGTGCAGGGATAGAAGCTCCAGGGGCAGGGCCGGAGGTCCACTCCGCTACTGACCCACTGCCATTCGGTGACCCCAGACAGACTCTGTTGAGGCACACGTAAAACCCTTGCCCCTGACTGCACAGCTGGGCAGGTCCCCAAGGCTGAAGGTCCCCACTTCTGCTGATGGGCACTGGAGTCCAGGAATCTCCAGGGGCGGGGCTGCACAGGACTCTAGTGGGTTGGCGGCCAGGTGCTATGGGCTGGGCTCACTGAGGTTGCTTCTCCCTAGTGCACAGATCCTGACGGGCGGGCTGTGGACCGGGCCCGGGCCTGGTGCGAGATGGTGGGAATCCAGTACTTCAGGTGAGACAAGGACCCGGGCCACACCGCCACCCTGGCCTGCTGGGACCCCCAGATCCCCAGCCCTCTGCATGGACCTCCCCTTCCCAGAGAGCCACGGATGACCCCACCCGATGACCCCTTCTCTCCTGTCTGGACAGGATGAACCCCCCACTGGGGACAGATGTCATGCTTGATGAGGTCAATGACTCAGTGCTGGTCAATGCACTCTGGGAGACCGAGGTCTACATCTACCAGCACCGAGAGCAGTTTCAGAAGCTGGTCCAGCTGCTGCTCTCGCCTTGAGCTCCCTTCCCTGCGGCGAGGCCACTGCCACCAGCAGGCAGAGCCAGGGCCAGGCAGCCCCATGTCCCCAGGCCCACGAGGCCCCGTGGCCGCACACCTTCCACCTAAGGCTGGTCTGTCCCTCTCACCTTCCGTCACAGCCAGCTGCGGGCTCAGAGTCCACACCCCTGTCCCAGACTGAGGGACACATGTCTTAACCAGTGGCCCTGCGCCCCTCAGCTACAACACTACAGGCCCAGAGTGCCCTGCAGCCCCCAGACCTTCAGGGGAAAGCCAGGCTGGGAGCGGGGTGCCCCATTCGACTTTGCTCCTCTGTGCATCTGGTCATCCCACCCCGGAGCTGCCCCACCCTGAGTCCTCCCTGCTCTCAAAGGTCACCCCTGCGAGCTCACTTAATCATCTCTAGAGAAGTGTTTGAGTGGGAGGGGATGGGGGCCCCAAAACTGTGAAATAAATGGTTTGGACTCCAGTCTGCCCGTGTTGTGTGCATCAAGACTTCACTGGTTGGTGGGGCAGGGACACCTTCTCTCCTCCAGGTCTGCAGAACAGGCCAGTGGGGTGTCCAGAGGCAGCGGCAGGTCCACCTGCCCCTGACAGGCCCATGGGAGTGGAGGACATCTCATCTGAGAGTTGGGGTGACATTGAAGGCAGGACCCCTCAGGGAACAGGGCCATGGTCTGGCCTCAGGTCTGTGCCCCACTCTCCCTGACATTCAGAGGAATGGATGTGGGGGCCATGGAGATATAGCGCCCTCCCTGGGCATCGTCTTAGGGGCTCAGGGTAGAGATGACGGGTCTGGCCCAGGGCGGCTGTGGAGAACCTAAGAGGAGGCACCCAGCACTCCGGCCCTGGGATGGGCGAAGGGATGGACGATGCCTGGTGGCAACCAGTGCCAGGACAGCTCGGTGGAGAGGAGGTGGCCAGGAGAGTGGCCCAGCCAGTGTGCCCACCGGCCCACACTTAGCGGGGTAAATAATTGAAGGGCAGGTCACACGAACCGCCTGCGTCACAGGATGCCTTCCCCGCCGGCTCTGGTTACGCCCCAGATCGCGTTGACATCCCTGTTGGTGAATAATTAAGCGGCCACCTTCTCCGAGGCCACCTCGGCTGCAGCTCCCACTGTGCAGCCTGCTCGCTCCCGCTGAGCACCGGGCACTGCAGAGACCGACCCCGGACTGCCCAGCCCTGCTCCTACCACCCGCCTCCTGCCCGGTGCCCACGTGGCTGCCCCATGGCACCCGAGATGGACCAGTTCTACAGGTCCACCATGGCCATCTACAAGGTGAGCACAAGACGAGGGCATGGAGGTCTCTCCTGCCCTGAGAACAGAGGGCAGACGAGGGCCCAGCCGCAGGTTCTGGGAAGGAGGCCAGAGCCAGGTTGGGCCTAGCTGTGGGTACGGGAGTTGGAGTGGCAGAGAACAGTCTGTTGCACACCCAATGGGACCCCCTTACTTTCCACTCCCTACAAGGCAGGACGAGCCTGAAGCCGCGGCTCAGCTCGGGGAATCTCAAGTTGAAGGCCCAGCAGGGAGTGGGCAGTGGGGGCTCCCTCCCTCTCTGAGTTCCTCCCTCAGCTTCCTGCTGAGGAATGGCTGCAGTGTCCATGGACATTGATTGGGCACGTCTTGTATGCAGCAGCTTTCATGATGGCCTCACCAACCATCCTCTTGTGAGATAGAAAGTAACTGCTCATTGACAGATAAGAAAATCTAGATTGCAGAGGGCAAACGGCTCGTTCAAGGTCATAGAGAGAAGAGGTGCTGCTGGGATTTGAATCAAGGCCCAATTCTGAGTCGAAGTCCAGGGCTGTCTCCACCACCCAGGATGCTCCCCAGCGGGCCACAGCCTAGGGTGCCCCGTAGTGACCCAGTCACAGTCCTGCTCCCAGGGTTCTCTTCTCTGACAAGGCAAGACCTGCTCCCACCCCTCAGGGGGCCATCACAGCCCAGAAAGGCCTGGATGCAGGTCAGAGCATGCCGTGCCCAGCAGGGGAGTTAGAGAGGTGTCCTCTGAGGTGCCCCGACTCAGGGACAGCTGTGCAAGTAGCAGATGGACACAAGTGGGCCCTGGCCTGCACCAAGCCCCCAGAAGATGGCCTCAGAGATCCTGCAGCCAAGAGCCAGGGTTCCGGGTTTCCCCAGGTTCGGGGTGGGCACCCAGGACCTGGAGTCTCCCGGAGCTGGAGCCTCTGTCCACCGTTACTTCTTCTGTCTCTGTGCTGGGCCGCCCTCGTCCTTGGATCCAGAGCATCATGGAGCAGTTTAACCCTGCCCTGGAGAACCTGGTGTACCTGGGGAACAACTACCTCCGGGCCTTCCACGGTGAGCGCCCAGCTCGGTGCCCTTCTTACCACCAGCCCCTGTCCTCCCACCACCGCTATGCCCATGCAGTCTGGGCCACCCTCTCCACACCCACAGCCCTGTGCCCCCCACATCTCCAATGCTCTTGATTCAGCACGAGGTGCTGCATACTGTCCGCCCTGACACCCAGGCATTGCTATCACCTGGTCACCCCCCTCGGAACCCAGCCCAGCCCCAGGGCTACCTCTGCTCCTAGCCTACACCTGCCCATGCAAGATTCCTCGGGGACACACACTCTGCGCTGTCCCTGAGGCTGGCACCCCTTTGCCTGCCGTGCTGTGGCCGCGATAGTTTCCCAGTCCTCTGCCACTAGTGCCAGTCAGCACCCAAGCGAGGGCCACCAACCTCGTCCTCCCTCTTAGGACCTCAGATTCAAGGGCTGCTTTCCTCACCTGCTTCCTGTCTGGTCCCCCTCATCCCCAGCCCTGTCCCTGCTCTCCATGACACACAGGACAACCAGGGCACCCTCCCTCTCTCACACTACTCCAGCCCCTCACTGTCCCCTGTGCACACTCTGCCCAAAGCAGGGCCCTCAGAGAGTGGGGACGGATGCAGGGCCCGGGGCTGGACTGTCCCTTCTCTCCTGCAGCTCTGTCCGAGGCGGCCGAGGTGTACTTCAGTGCCATTCAGAAAATTGGGGAGCAAGCCCTGCAGAGTCCCACCTCTCAGATTCTGGGTGAGGCACTGCCCTCCACTGTACCCCCCTTCTCGCATAGGGCAGGGTCACTCCTCCCAATTGGCCTCCTCCCAGGCCTCCGCTGCCAGGCCTGGGCTCTGCCTTTGCCCCCTCGGAGTTCACTCTTTGGCACGCTCACCCTCCCAGTCGTGCCTCGCCCTCATCCCGACATAGGCGTGGAGCAGGCCACTCCCCACCACTCCCCACAGGACTGTGCCCCAGCTAGGATAAGCCTGGGGGTCCCCAAAGCCAGAAGCGAAATTCCTGGACTTTGGTTCTTACCTCCAGTCCAGCCGCAGGCCTGATTTCTGTGGGGGAGGGATGGCGGGGCGGCCTCCCCACGCTGAAGCTGCTGCTCCCTCTGCCTGCAGGTGAGATCTTAGTGCAGATGTCGGACACCCAGCGGCACCTGAACTCAGACCTGAAGGTGGTGGTGAGTGACGGTCCCCAGGGACTGGGGTCACTCAGGCCAGCGGGTTGCATTCCAAGATCGAGGGCTCAGCTCTCAGAATCTCTTCCAGGGCGGGCTTCTTCACCCCCAGCTGGCCCCAGTCAACACAGTGAAATAGCCGCCCTTCTGGCACCTGCTGGACCACGCTGTGCTGGGCACCTGCCCTGCGGCAGCTTGATCGGCCTCTAGCAGACCTCGGGCTGACAGAGGAGGGAACTGAGTCTCACAGACCCAGTCCCTTCCCATGATTCCCAAGTGAATGAGGGAGCCAGGAAGAGATGGACCATGGTCCAGAGAGGCCCCAGGCTGTGGTCACCCTGCCGGCCCTTCCTTCCTTCCTCCAGCCTCCCTAGGAGAGGCCACCACGTGACACCATGCTGTCACTACCCTCAAAACTAAACACAGGCTGTTCTGCAGGGATCCAGGCCTGCAGCTCCACAGCCCCTCCCTGCACCCCCAGCAGAGCCGAGGTGGCCTCTGCAGACACCGCCACTGCTGGCTGTCCTCTGCTCTGTTGAGACCTGTGAAATGCATTTGTTCCCTCCCCACAACACCTCCCCTGACCCTCCCCAGCAGATGCAGTCACCACCCCGCCGGGCCCCCCCAGCTCCAACAGCTTTGCTCCCTGTCCTGAGCATGGCAGTGAGACAGGGCTCACAGCCACGGTGCCCTGCTTCAAAGCCCAGCGCCACCAGTTGCCGGCTTGGTGACATTGGACTCTGCACCTTGATTCACAGATAATCAAACTGCCTTGTGGGGTTCTCGAGAGGATGGGGTGAATTAACAGAGATGAACTGTTTGCCTTGGCACCCGTGCCCCAGGGACCCGCTGAGAGTAACCAGAAGTAGACAGACTTGGCTGTCAATTCTCCCCAGCTCACCTGTGCTCCGCCCTTCTTGCTCTGTAGCCTGGAGGGGCCTGGCACAGAGCAGGGATTCAAAGTGAGGTGGCAGAAAGAGCATGGCTTGAGGAAGAGAGAGGGCTTCCTGGCTGGCGGAGCAGGGGCAGAGGAAGCCAGAGCCCAAGCTGGGCAAGGGGAGCCAAGTACTGGCCTTGGAAGGTCCTGAAGCAAATGTCAAATAGCTGTGGTGGCCTGAGGTCTCTAATTTACAGTTATGGTGCACTGGGGGGACACTGTAAACTACCGCTCAGTTTGGCATGGGGAGACCGGGCATCGTGGCTTGCATGGGGACTCTGGGCTCTGCGGAGACTTCGGGGTGCCTCACAGAGCCCTGCTGCATGGGGGTTGGTTATGGAGCCTGTGGCTGCCTGTCCTGCTCTTGTGTCTGGTGGCTTTCCACATCACTTATGGCATACCTGGGCTGTGCAGGGACGAGTGTCACCCAGGCCCACTCTGTAAGGAGAGCTGTCCTGTCCAGGCACCAGCAACTTGGCTGTGACAACTGGGCAGGGCCCCCCGCCAGCACTGTACCAGGCAGAAGGTGCCAGGGACACCTCCTCCTCCCCGGCTCCTTCATTCTGTAATGGTGCCCCCACTGCATGCCAGGTGCTGCTGTGGGAGGTGAGGGCACAGCGGACAGAAACCCTGCCCTCTGCAAACGGGCTGGACAAAACCCCCCAGAAGCGAGAGACAGTGTAGGTCACACGGTAGGCTCAAAATTGGCTATGGAGAAAAAGAGCAGGAAGAGGAAGGGTTTGTGTTCAGAGATGTGATTTTATTTTCTCAGTACACGGCATGGGTCCCTTTCCCCTCACACTGAGCTACATGCCCAGCCCTTGTTTTATATGTTATTTTAAGACAAGGTCTTGCTAAGTCACTTAAGTTGCCCAGGCTGGGCTGGAATTTGCAATCCTCCTGCTTCAGTTTCATAGATTGCTGGGATTGCAGGTGTGCATGAGCATGATTGGCTATATTTAAAAAATTTTTTAAAACAAGGTTTTATACTGCATTTCAGACTGGCCTTGAACTCAACTTGGAGTCCAGGGGACCTCAAACTTACAGCAATCCTCCTGACTCAGCCTGCTGAGTGCTGAGTACACCACCACACCCAACTATATTTTAAATTTTAAATTGCCAACTAAACACAGACACAGACAATCTCAGTGAGCTACAGACTCATAAGGCAAACCAGCCGCGGAGTCTCCTCCCAGGACTAGAACTTACCCAGCCCCTCAATGGGGTCCTTTCCTGAAGTAGCTGCTGGCCTGTGCGGACACTTCCTGGTCCTTCCCGGCTTGTCATCTGAGTGTACAGCCTGGGACATAAGAATGTGCTCTCGCCCTTTTTAAAATGAAATCACGTCCTGGGGTTTGTTTTAATCTGCTGGTCTCCCTGTATCTGTTTCTTTTCTTTCTATCTTAGTTACTTTTCTTGTTACTGAGACAAAATGCCTGATGCCCAAAGTTAAGGGAGGAAAGGTTTATTAGGTTCACGGTTTGTGGAGGTTCATTCCCTAATCGACTGGCTCTAAGGCAGGGCTGCATAGCATTGCAGAGGAGAAACAGCTCACAGCAAGCAGAGATGGCAGCAGCAGTCAGCAAAGCAGCAGGAGCTGCCTTATGCAGTATTTTATCCAATCTGTAAGCCTACTGATTGGCGCCACCCACACCCAAGACAGGGCACCCTGAATCCCAACATCACATGCCCTAGATCTAGCCACCTCCCCAAGCTCCCACGTGTGACCTCCTCCTTTTAAGTATTGATAGGGGGACATCGAGACACGAGCTGTAACACCTGTCTTTGTCCACTGAAGACCTGGCTGGTCTACGCAGCCTCTGAAAGTTGCTGACCATACGTTCCTGGTGCAGCTCGGGGTTTCCTCTGCTCCCTGGAGCCCCAGGCTTGGTGAAACCTGGGTTCCTTCTCACCGGCAAGACTGGGGTGGAAAAAAAGAGCAAGAAAGGAAAGAAAAACTGTGTTGTCCTCTGCTGTCAATTCGTAGGGCTCTCACATCTATGCGGCTCCCTTTTAGCCCAGCTGGTTCGCATCTGCCACTGTTACGCCACTGTCTATCACTGTGGTTGTCTGACTTTTCTCCAAGTGCCCAAGAGAATGGTTTTCTCTGAGTTTCGCAGGCAGGGCATCATTTTGTCTCTGTACTAAAAGTTAGCTTTGCAGTACAGAAATCCTTGCCTGAGGCCCCTCCCTCCCTTTCTCCCTTTATTCTTTAAAGGTTTTCCGCTGACACAGAGCATTGGACGTTTCTATGGAAAAACCCAATTATCTCTTCCACTGTAAGCCTCTTGCTCTATTTTGCCTACATGTTCAAAAGATTGTCTCACCAGCCACACCCGTAATCCCAGCACTCAGGAGGCTGAGTCAGGAGGATCGTTGTGAGTTCAAGACCAGCCTGGGCTACAAAGTGAGCTCAAGGCCAGCCTGAACTGCATAGCGAGACCCCGTCTCAAAAAGATGAAAAAAAAATCGCTTCTCTTTCTCTTTATGTCGGGTCTAGTACTTTTTCTAGATTATCTTGATATTGGTCAGTCTCGGTTAATAGTCTCAGTTATGCAATGTACTTTTCCAATATATAATTTCAATGTTTAAAGTAATTTCAAGCAACTGAAATTATATTTCTAGAATTTTTTTGTGTCCTCTCATTACATTTCTTCTTGAGGGGTTCCTGTGGTCTGTGTGTGAGATCTCCATAGCCCAGCTCTGCTATTTGTCTCTTGCCTTTGTGCCACTGAGCTACATCCCTGGTCTCTTTTGGATACCTTGACTTTTTCCTTTATTTCTACTTTTATTTTTCTCTGCCAAATATTATGATTTAATCTCTGGAGCTAGGATTGGCCCTATAGTAACATTCCTATTGTAGATATAGATCTAATGATAGACATCTACAGGTGGCAGCTTTATTGAGATATACCTCACATACTATAAAACTCATCCTTTTAAAGTCTGGAATGCAGAATTTTAGTTTTTTTTTTTTTTTTTTTGAGACAGAGTCTTGCTATGTAGTCCAGGTGGGCCTTGAACTCACTATGTAATCCAAACTGGCCTCGAAGCAATCCTCCTGCTTCAGTGTCTTGAATCCTGGGACTACAGGTGTGTACCACTATGCTCAGCAGCTTTTAGCATGTTACAGAGTTGTGCAACCATCTCCACTGTCTAGTTTAAAATACTTTTGGGCCAGGGATTTAGCTCAGTGACACAGCACCTGCCTGGCAAATGCAAGGTCCTGAGTTTAATTCCTGGTACCAAAAAACAAACAGACAAACAAACAAACAAACAAACAACTTTTCCTTTCCATCCCCTAAAAATCCTTTGAACCTAGTAGCTATCACTTTCCATTTCTTTATTTAAAATTTTTTTCCCAGTGTGGTGGCATGCCTGGAACCCTAGCCCCCTGGAAGGCTGAAGCAGGAGGGTCACAAGTTCAAGCCCATCCTGGGATACTTAGATACCTAGCACAAACTCTACCTAAAGATTTTAAAAAGCCCAGTGGGGGTGACGCCTAGGGAAGCAGCTAAGTGCGAAGGCCCTGGGCACAGAAGAGGGAAAAGCAGAGCCCCCCCCCCGCCCCCCGCACTCCTCCCCACGCCTGTGCGTGTTGATTTGCTTCGCTCACAGCTGAGCCTTCATTCCTAAAGCTGTGTCTTCTCCTTCGGTCTCTTCCGGCCTTCTCTAATTCTCGGCTGCCTGTTTCCTTCCTGTTTGTGTCCTCTCCTGGTGTCTTCTGAGGCCTGGGCCACAGTTTTCTTCCTTGGCTGCCTGCAGGCGTGTTATTGGACTTCCCATTGGATTTGACTGCAGAGTGTTGTCCTTTTCTCCTGTGAAACGTTAGGGAGTTAGGGGGCGGAGGGAGAGTCGGGAGAGGCTTTCCAACCTGCAGATCGCTTCCTGTTCCTCTTTATCTTGCCCTGAAATGTGGCGGCTCTCTTTCCCGTCCTTGCCGTGGTTTCCCAGCGCAGGTCCCCTCCAGGCTCCTGCTGGGCCTTCTCTTCCTTCTGTGCCTGTGTCTCTGGTCTTGATTTTGCTCCTGAGCTCGCAGCCTCTCCTGCTTGCTGTGGGCCCTGTCCCGGGGTGGAACCTGCTGACCTTCAGGAGTCCCTGTCACACAGCTGCCCCAGCCCTGCAGGTTCTGCTGGGGACCCCTGAGCTGCCCCCTCCCCATACTCACACACTAGCAGATCCCCGTGTCCGTGTGGGTGCCCTGACTCGGGTCCCTGGATCCCCTGTACCTTCTGCTGCCTCCTGTGCCCAGATGCTGGCCCTACCCAAGGCTCTCAGCGGCAGTGTGTGTACTGGGGGGCTGTGGGGGCCACAGCAGGGCCCCTTATCCCCAGGGGACACTTCCAAGACCCTCAGCAGAAGCCTGAAACTTCAGGGGCTTTCTTTCCTTCCACACAGGCGCCACCATGATCAAGCCTAACCTGTGAATTAGCCAAGAGATAAAAACCAAAACTAATAACCACGCAGGAGCACATAACAGTTCACTGTAGCAAAAGCAGTTGAAAACTCAGGAATGATTTGTTTCTGGAATTTTCCATCCAGTATTTGCCGATAGTGGGGGACAGCAGGTCACTGACACCGTGGAAGGCGAAATCACAGATGAGCAGGGACCCGGCTTAGTTCTGATACTGACTGAATTTCATGTTTTGCTCTGGTTTCTCCATTGGCTTTTATGAGAGACAAAGGAAGATTTGAAAACCACACTTCAGATTTGCCACTGTTGGTCCCAGAGTCTTTTTTTCTATTGAGGTAAAATTTATATACAGTTAAATAAGCAGTGCTTCAGTGTTGGTTTTTTGGGGTTTTTTGGAGACAAGGCCTCACCCGGCCTTGGCAGGGCCATCCTTTTGCCTCAGGCCCCTGAATGCTGAGCTTCCAGGCTGCACCACCATACCCAGTTTAAGTGCTGATTTTAATGAGTAACTATCATGCTAACTAAGATTCAGGACATTTCCATCAGCCCAGAAAGCCCCGAGTCCTTTTCCTGACCGTCCCCGCCCCCTGGGGCAACCCTAGTGGCCCTTGTCCTTTGCAATTGATTCACCCACCCTGGGAGCTCCACACAGCGGGGTCGGGCTCGTGCGTTCCCGCGGGTCCAGCTCCCTGCAGCAGGGGAGGTCCTGAGGTGAACTCGAGCTTGGCCCCCCTGGGATGCATGTGTCACACTTTGTGTAGCCAAACCCCGCCCCAAGGGTCAACTGAGGTGTTTCCAAGGGAGGCTCTGCAGGGCTGCAGGGCGAAGCTGCTGAGGATACCCCCTCTGCCTCTCAGTGGGGACGTGGTCAGCTCCGCGGGGCAGATCCTTGGGCGACACACACAAGTCAGAGTGGTGACAGGCTGACCCTGTGACAAGGAGCCAGAGTCCTCCGGCATCCTGTACCTCCCGTACAGGTCGTGTAGCTCTGTTCGTGCTGCCATCTGGGGAGCTCAGTCTCTTGTTTGAGTCTCACCGTGGCTGTTTGGTGTGTTGCTGATGACTAAGGGGCTTTAATGGGCTTGTTAGACCTTATGCCTCTTCTGTGAGGGGTTTTTAGCTCTGGGGGTTCATATGTAGTTTTTCTTCAGCTGTATACATGGTGAATATTGTTTTCTAAAGCTTCTCTAGGAGTGCTGTCATCTTTTTTTTTTTTTTTTTTTTTTTTTTGGTACTGAGGATCAAACTCACAACCTCATGCTTGCCAGGCAGGTGCTTACACTGCTGAGCTAAATCCCTGGCCCCTGTCATCTTTGATAAACAAAAATTTTATATTTTTTGTGACTAGTTCACACTTATATCCTATTCAGGAAACCTTTACCTGCCTCATGGCCAAAATATTGTCATGAGTTTTCTTCTAGAAACTATATTCTGGACTTTGCATGTATTTCCATGATACATCTCAAATTTATTTTTGTGTATGGAGTGAGTCAAGGTTCAGCTTTCCCTGTATGGATGATCAATTGTTCTAACCTTTGTTTTCTCTAGAGACAGGGTCTTGCTATGAAGTTCAGGGTGGTCTTGAACTCTTTATGTAACCCAGGCTGGCCTCAGACTCAGGGTGGTCCTCCTGCCTCAGCCTCCCAAGTGCTGAGATTACAGTCATGTACCACCACACCTGGCTCAACTCATTTTATTTATTTATTTATTTATTTATTTATTTATTTATTTATTGGGTACTGGGGACCTCACACTTGCAGGCAGGCACTATACCACTGAGCTAAATCCCCAGCCCCTCCAATCTATTTTAAAAGACTCCTTTACTTATTGAATTCATGTGGAGTCTTGGTCAAAAATTAGTGGTTCTATTTCTGGCCTCTGAATTCTGTCCCATTGATATATTTATCAATCCATTGGTTACTTACCTATAATCACACGGGCACCAGCCTATATCAATTATAATAGTTAAATTCTGAAATCGAGTTGTTTTAGGAACTTGGTTCTTCTTTGTGTTGAAATTGTTTCTGCCTGTTCAAGATCCTTTGCATGTCCATGTAAATTATGGAATGTGTTTGTCAGTTTCCTTGAGAGAGCCTGATGGGGTTTGGAGCCTCAGGGGCTGCAGAGGTCTGGACCCAGCGGTCCTCCTGACCTGGCCTCTTCAGATCACGACCGCAGTAGATATGTGCTCATTTTTCTCAGTAGCGTTTTGCCATTTTCTGCATGGCAGTCTTGTGCTTCTTGGCATGGACTTATTCCTGGTGTCTGATATTTTTTGACATCATTACAGGCAGCACTGTCAACTTCACTTTCCAGCTCTCCACTGGAGGTCTGAGCTGGGTGAGCACACCCAGTGCAGGTGACAAGGAAGGGCCCCAGGCCTGTGTCCTGGGGTGACCCACCCCTGGCGGGGCAGGGAGACCGAGGGGCTGGCAGAGGGCCAGGAGTGCAGCTGAGACGGAAGACAGCAGACGGAGGTGGGCCGGTGCCGAGGGAGAAGGTGTTTCTGGGAGGAGACGTGGCCAGCTGGGTGGCCGAGTCCCGTGAGCCCTAAGAACTGATACGAATTTTAGCAACAGTCGCTAGTGATTTCAACAAAACCTTGAATGAAACTCTTGTTTCATCTTTGTTTTTGCAGTACCAGGGAGCTCAACTACTGAGCTACATCTCCAGCCCTTTTATTGGTTATTTTGAGACAGGTTTTGTTAAATTGCCGGTGCTGGCCTTGATCTTGCAATCCTCCTGCCTCAGCCTCCTGAGTAACTGGTATCATAGTGGTTCAGCACCACACCCGGCCTTGACAGAACATTCTTGTTGTCACAGTGGGGCTCAGGAGGAGAGGGGTCAGGGGCTTTCCCTCACAGCTGGTGAGAGGGCTTCCGGGGGGTAATGGGACAGCGGCCAGAGTATGCAGGGTGTGGTCCCCACCGTGGGGCTGTCTGTCCGCAGCTTCCTGAGCTTCTGCATGGGGAAATTGGCTTGTACGTGACAAGCAGCTTTTCCTGGGCCCAAGGAGAGGGACAGGATGCACGGAACCAGAAAAGGAAAGAGTGCCAACTTGGACCCCACTTCTCTGCTGAGCGGCCAGGCTCCTCCAGGCGGCTGTGCCACTCCCCTGCCACCAGAGATGGCCCTGCTTTTCCAGTCCCACTTTCTGCTGCGCCGTCTGCAGGCCCATCTGGCCCTAATGAAGGCCCCCAGCATGCCCAGCACTTTAGGCTCCTAGGTACCTGCACTGCCAGTATTTATTGGTGCTCTGGTTAGAGTGGCCTGGGTATGGGGATCTGTCCCCACCCCGTGCCCTCAGAAGCCCGTCATCTATGTTGGATGATCATGCAGGTGAGGCTGATCAGGACCATACGGGTGGGGCTGGAACAGAAGTCCTGGCCTGGCTCTGTGGTGGGCAGCCGGCCCAGGTGGAGACACAAGGGCCACTCTGCGAAGTGCCCACAGCGCAGGCTCTGGAACTTCCTGTCTGCAGAAATCGCCCCGTCCACTGGCCACAGTTTCTGTGATGATCTCTCTGTATCTCTTCCGCGTTGTCCTGCACATGCACACCTGTGGGACGCTTCCTGTCTCCCAGCACACGGGCAGCCAGGTCGGGGCAAGCAGGGCTCCCTGGCAACCAGTGTTACCAAGGAGTTCAGACACTGGAATTGCAAAAATGCTGTGGAGCACCGATTTCCCGCACTCTGGGAAAAGATGACCAGCCCGGAATGTTGGGCGGACCTTAGGGGCAGAGCTCCGGAGCAGCGTGCAGAGCCAGCATGGCAGGAAGGCTCCTGGGGGAAGAGTGCAGTGTGTAACCGGAGGGCTACAGAAGTGGGGTGTCTGAGGTTGGGGGGCTCCTCAGGACCCAGGCCGAGCAGCCTTCCAGGCCTCCCACGTGTTCAGCGCCCACTGCTCCCTTGTGGGGGTCACACTCCCCCACCCAGGGCCTCAGCGGCTTAGAGTTCTTGGCTGGGCCAGGCTCTGGCCATGGTGCTACAGACCCAGAGGACGGAGCTCTGAGAGGGGCCTGCCAGTAAATCCTGCTGGCTCTGGAAACGGCACAGGCTGCGGGTTCCCCCGGGGGAAGGCACTCTCAGCAGAGCAGCGAAGAAGCTGGCATCTGCAGACGGGGAGAAAACTTCAGGCTGAGGGGATGGCACAGAGCGAGCACAGACTCAGGATAAGACTGAAAATAAGAGCCAGAGGCTGAGACAACTTCATGGGGCGGCTTTCCAGGCAGGCGCTCTGTCTGACCGTGTAGCACCCCCTCTGCCAGTGCTTCCCTCACCCCCACTGCCCTGGCAAGTGCGCAGGCGCCTGTCATTGAAAGCGCGGGCGGTACTGGGGTCTGGGTTGAAGGGCCACCCCGGTCACGCCTGTCCTGCACTCCACCAGGTGCAGACGTTCCACGGGGACCTGCTGCAGCACATGGAGAAGAACACTAAGCTGGACATGCAGTTCATCAACGTGAGCGTGGCTCCCGCCCCGCCCAGCCCACAGGCAGGGCCCCTCCACGTGGGCGGATGGGGACACCACAGAGGCCAGTGCTGGCACCAAGCGGCGCTGGGTTCAGCACACTCCCAGCTGAGGCCTTGGTCCCTGTGCAGCGCGCTCTGAGCCCTGGAACCTCTGTCCTGAGCACGGATCTCCGTTTGTCTCCGCCCTCCCCAGGACAGCCGCCAGCACTACGAGATGGAGTACCGCCACCGTGCCGCCAGCCTGGAGAAGTGCATGTCCGACCTGTGGCGCATGGAGCGCCAACGGGACAAGAACACGCGGGAGATGAAGGTGCATGGGCTGGGGCAGGCGGGCCGGTCGGGGGACCCCAGCCCAGCTGTGGGCGTCACCGGCTCTCAGGCCCCCTTCCACAGCCCTCATGCCCTTCCTGAGGTCCTGGCCATCCCCAGGGTCCCTTCTCAACCTGGGCACCCCCCCCCCCCGTAAGCCCTGCTGCTCTGAACATGGGGCGAAGTGTGACCCCACAGCACCCCTCCTCCTGTGGAATGGCGGTCCCGTCCCTGGCCGAGCTCAGTCCTCGCTCCTGTCCCTGGCCGCGGTCTACAGGACCCAAATCCATGGAGTAACCTGGGTGCCAGGCCCAGCACCGTGGTAGCTCAGCCCCCGACCCTGCCTATGAGAAGCACAAGGATGGAATAGGAGAGACACGGGGCCCTGACCCGCTAGGAAGAGGATGCCCGCCAGGGCAGCTGGGATGGGCCGGGTGCTCAGGGGACGCCTCGGAGGAAGCACGGGGACGAGGCCCTCACCCACCACCCCCAGCCAGAGCGTCCTCCCGCAGGAGAGCGTGAACCGACTGCACGCACAGATGCAGGCCTTTGTGTCCGAGAGCCAGCGCGCAGCGGAGCTGGAGGAGAAGCGGCGCTACCGCTTCCTGGCCGAGAAGCACCTGCTGCTGTCCAACACCTTCCTGCAGTTCTTCGGCCGGGTGAGTGCGCCGCACGCGGCCAGCTGCGGCCTCGGAGTGGCTGCATAGGGGAATGTCCTTCCCGCCTCCCTTTCCTGTGTAGAAATTTATCTCCCTCCCATCATCTACTTATCTGTTTATTCGTTTCTGCGTTCCCCCATCACCACAGATGCACGCCGCACCGCGCGTCCATGTGGGTGCCACTGCTTTTTCCTCCAGGACGCATATGCTGGTCCTTCCCTGCTCATCCATTGGCAGATTTGTTCAGTTATTGTTCATTTTATCGTTTCATTTAAAGCCTCTGTGCTCTTGCTTTGTCCAGGGGCTAGCCCACTCAGTTCTCGCATTTCTTGTTGCATTTCTAGTGAGTTTTGCTTTCTATATTTAGGTACCTTGTTATTGGGTGCTTGCAGTTTCTAGTGTAAATATTGGGGTTTCTCTGTAAATATTGTCTTCCACGTGCTGAAGGGCTCCCTTAATGAGTGCTTTTAAATTCAGCTTTGTCTGATATTAGTATTGTTCTTTCTACTCTTCTGTTTCTTTATCTCTTTCAGGTGTTTTTTTGTTTGTTTGGTTTGGTTTTTTGAGCTAGGGTCTCAGTGTTGTTAAGGGCTGGCCTTGAACTCACTGTGTAGCGCAGGCTCACCTCCAGCTGGTGGTGATCCTCCTGCCTCAGCCTCCTAAGTGCTGGCACTCTAGGTGTGCAGCATCGTGGTTGGCTATTCTGAAGCATATTTCCTGTTGCTAACATGTGGTTCCTGGCCAGCTGGACAGTCTCTTCTGTGGTCTAAGTGGGAATTCAGCCCACTGTCATTAATAACCGACTGATACACCTGGGTCTCCTGCTCCTAGATGTCTTATTTACTGTGTCATTTTCTCCTTTATCCCCCTCACATTCTGCCGAGAAGGCCGATTACTGTATATTCCTCTTTCTCCCTAACTAATTGGGAAGTCCTACCCGTCCTCTCATCTCATGGGCACTTCACTGTGTGACCCTCAGGAGCACTCACACATTCATCACCGCCCTAAGACTGCGCAGCTGGCCCTGCACTTCCCTGTGGGATGTGTCTTGGGACCGCTCACAGTTCCCTTTGTCCTCCATGACTCCTCCCCTCGGTTTTGCCGAGACAGCCAGGACCTTTGGGTCCAAACTCTGCCCGGTGATCTCTGCAGCCTGGCCTTGTGTCTCCAGAATCTTAACCTCAGTGATCTCCTACATTACCTTGCCTGGTGCCCCATGTATTTTGCCCTGCCCAGCCTGTGAGTAGCAACTAGCCAGGGAGGCTCCGGGGCCCAGGCCCTGTGCCTTGTGGTCCCAGATGCTGTCCCCTGTTCTCCAGCACCTAGTACTCACCAGGCAGAACCTGGTGCTGCCCTGGCCCTGGCCCTTTCTCTGTGGATACTCAGGGTCGTTCTCTAGACCCCCGGGGCCCAGGAGGCTCTTCCGCTGGCTCCTGAATGGTGCCTTCTTTCCCTGCCCATTGGGGCCACCCATCTGTGAGCTTGTCCCTCACTGAGTCCTCTTGTCTCCTGACCTGCTGGGCTATCAGCTCCGCCGGTCCATCCTCTTTGCTCAACCTCCAATCTTAAAATCTCGCCCTGTGTGGTGTGAACACCTCTGTTCCCCAGCCAGCTCCGCCAGAGGCCAGGGCAGTGCAGCGTCACCACTCCCTGCTGCCCTCAGGGCCTGCCGGGTCCTCGCCTTGGACCCCTTCACCTCCTTAGGCCCTCGTCTTTACCTCCACAGGTTCTGCTCTCACCCTCCATCGAATTGAGCTTCGAGAGGCTCGGGCAGCAGGGCTGGCAAATCTGGATGGGTGGGCAGTGCAGTGATCCTTTCCCCAGTCATGGGCTCCCTTGGCCAAGCGTCCAGTTTTCTGCCATGGTGCAGGGAGGACCCCACTTTGTCCAGGTTCCCTGTTGCAAGCAGAGGCTCCTGTTTAGTCTCAGGGACAGGGATGTGTTGGTGTTCACCTCTCTATGTGAAGGACCAGTGCAGATGGGGCTGGTCGGGAGGGTTATACAAGGTGTGCACTGCACAAGGGGCTGGGTTGAGAGCAGGGGCTGGGCTCTGCCCTCCATGTTGAAGGCACTGGTGCAGTCTGTGTTTGTCTGGAAAAGGAGCAATTTTGCTTTGCAAGCAGAAGTCATCCTGTCCTGAAGTATGCGTACTAGACTATCCACCCAGAGGGGACACCTGGTCTTGCCTGACCCCAAGAAACACTGCACTCCAGCTGCAGCCAAGCCCATGGGCTCCCTAGCTTAGCAAACCCAGCAGCCCTCCTCGGCCACATGCAGGACAGAGCTCGGTGCTGCCCATGCCAAGCAGCCGTGCAGTCCTGGTCCTGGCCTGGCCAAGAGCCTCAGGGCCGTCTTCCTGGTATTTCCCTGTAAGCAGATGACTTTGTCCCTTAACATTCTCAGAGCCATCCATGCATTCATTCATCCTTCTTAGCCCAGGTGACACACCAGTCCCCACTTCTCCTGTGTCTGAATGCCCTTGTCCCTGGCCGCCCAGCCAGCAGACGCGCCCGCGCCTCCCCCAGCCCCGCCTCTCTCCGTCTTCACTCTGTCTTCCTGTTCCTGCTGTTTCCCAGCTGCCAGCAATGTCCGGTGAGGGATTCGTCTCCCTGGGCCTCTTTTTCTGCTCTGGAAACCACCCCAGAGTCAAGGTGGAGATGGCACTGACATAGGAGGGACCCAGTGGCACTCAGTCCTGGCCCTGCCTGTCCCCTTGGAGACTGAGAACAAAGTGTCCCTGCATCGGGCTGCCCTTACGTGCGCCCACACACCCCTGCCCGAGGTGCCCCAGGGCCTCCCCTGCCAGGCCCCGCAGGGCCTGTGTCTGACCAGGAAGGCAGGCATCGCTGGTCGTGGTGGTGTCACCTTCACAAGGACCAATTCATAACAGAACCAGCTGTCCTCCCTCGGCACCACGGTGGTCTGATTACCTCCTAGAACTGTCCACTTTTCCTTTTGTCCTTCTTTCCCTCTTCTAAAATAATTTTTGAGACAGGGTCTTGCTAAGTCGATAAATTGCTCAGGCTGGCCTCAAACTTACAATCCTCCTGCCTCAGCCTCCCAGAACATACCCCCACTCCCGGCCAGCCCTACCTCGAAAGGCCCCGGCACCTCTGAGCGTTTTCTTCTGTTTTTCCACGTTGTCCTCGATTCTTTTCCTTTGCCCATTCACCAGTTGAGGGCATCAGGGTTACCTCTGCCTTTTGGCATCAGGAATTGCACTGCTCTGAGTGTCCCATGCACCTTCTCGGGGGACACATTTGCCTCCCCCGGCCCCTCTCCAGGCACCTGGAGTGCCCTGCATTCCGTCGTGAGGCCCTTCCCAGGCCTGGGCCACTTCCATTCCCATCAGGAGTCTGCGAGGCTTCTGACTTCTCCGTGTCCTTAACAACACATCCCTGTCACTCTCCACAATCTCACAGCCACCCCAGTGGGTCATGAGTGCAGAACATGCACTTCCCCAGTGGCTCGCGGTGGTGACCAACCGCCAACCGTCCTTTGCCTTGGGCCACACTAGTAGCCCATTCTGTCAGCTGGAAAGGAGGCTCTTCCCTCCTGTCTCCTAACCACCAGCCTTAGGACAGCTGGCCCATGCCCGGGCTGCGCCTTGCCAGCAGGGGGCGCCCTGGAGGAGGGAGCCGCTGGAGCAGGGAGGACCAAGTGTGGGGGCACCTGACCCACCTGGGCTTTAGATGCCCAGGAACTGACTCCTAAGATTCTTATTACTATATTCAGTCAGCGCACAGGCAGAACGAGACTTCAAGACTCAGAAGTACCTGGAACAAGAGGGCATCTTTCTCATTCATCTGCAGAACTCAGTCCTCTCTCGGCCCGATCTTAGTTCCTAGCTCACCTCTCTCCTCACCCACAGCCTCTCTGGGGTCACTGTGTTTGCGCAAATTATCTCCAGATGCCTAGAATGGCATTGGAGAGACCACAAATACGGGCTTTAACCAGAGCATGGTGACACACATCTGTCACTCGAGTACTGAGGAGCTGAGGCAGGAGGATTGCAAGATCAATGCTGGGCAATTTAGCAAGTCCCTGTCTCAAAATAAAAAACCGGAAGGGCAAGGGATGCACCTCAGTGGTTAGAGCACTCAAGAGTTTTAAACCTAGTGCCACCAAATAATAATCATCATCATCATCATCATCATCTAGGTTCTGTGGGTTCCCATCTCCCTGGCAACAGTGTGTAAGCAGACTTTCTGCTCTTGGCTAATCCGAGAGGCGAACACGGCTTCACTGTGGCTTTACCTGCTGCTCGTTTCTAGGTGACACTGTGTTTCAGTGCCCTGGGTTTTCTCTACAGGGGCTTCCCAGTCTTCCATCCTTCTTATGTCGCTGAGATAAATATGCTCATGATGAGTTGCAACTGTTTGGCAGTTTGCCATAGTCTTCACTTTCATGTAAAAAGTTATCTTTAGTCAAAATCATTGGCCTTTTAGAGTTTATGGGTTTTGGCATAGTCAGCATGGCTTTTCTTTTTTTTTTTTTTTTTTCTTTTTCAGCATGGCTTTTCTGCTGCAAAAAAATTTTAGGTTTTTTTTTTTTTTTGTCTTTTTCCTTTTTATTGGTACCGGGGATCAAACTCATGACTGCCTGCTTGCAAGGCAGGCGCTTATGCCGCTGAGCTAAATCTTCAGCCCCAAAATTTTTAGTTTTTAACTTTTATTTATTCCCCTCCCCTCTCCTTCACCTCCCTCTCTTGCATAAATATTTCAAATTTTTTCCAATTTTTAATTTTGAGTCAGGGCTAATCGCTCAGGTGAACTTGAACTCATAGTCCTCCCACCTCAGCCTCCCTAATCCTCTATGATTTAGAAATTCTAGCTTTGCACAGTGTTTCTTTCCATGCAATGGTTGACCGGTCTGGGCAGGGCTGAGGGAAGCCAGTGAGTACCATCCTGGTGGGGACTCGATGCTGGGGTGGCTGGCCCCAGAATCCCTGGTCCTCCACCAGAAGCTCTCCCATTGGACAAAAGACCCTCTGAAAGTGTGATATACGGACCTCAATGATCTCATGTCACACACTGCCCCCAGACAAGTGCCCAGAGCCCTCCGGGGTTTGTCTCTGGGCTGCTTTGTCAACCAGTGCCGGCAGTGAAGCATCCAGCTGCTCCCTGGGGGTGAGACGCGGGCCGTTTTCGCTGCCTGGCAGTGCAGTGAGGCACTAAATAGTGTGGTCAGTCGTGAGCGGCGTTGTCCAGGAAGGCCATGCCCCTGCCACCTGGATGTGGCGCCTGCAGCTCGGCACAGCACCGAGTGCCTCCAGCCACAGCATCTTCTGGACGATGGAGGAGATGGCGGCACCTGCCATGGGAAGCGTGAGGCTTGGGGAGGTCATGCAGGCTGAGCACTGGGGACAGGACAGAGCGAGTGCTCCCGAAGGGGACCTTTTCTTATCCCTGAGGTGACAGTTTAAAGCTGGTCTTGGGGACAGGATGTTTGAATAGAAAAGGGTTAGGCTATTATAGCAGAGAACACTATTTGTTGGTCCTTTGTTTTGTGATACTGAGGCTTGAACTCAGGGTCTTTGCACTGAGCTACACACCCAGCTTTTTAAATATTTTTTGGGACAGGCTCTTAGAGTTGCTAAATTTCCTAGACTGTGCTTGAACTTGTGATCCTCCTGCCTCAGCCTCCCAGAGGGCTGGGATTGCAAACATGGGCCACCCCACCCAGCAGAGCACTGTTTTGATTATACCTGAGATTCTACCTGCAGTAGTGACTGAGTGACAACATAGAGAGGTCAGTGTCACTGACCACTACTCACATAAGTGCCACATAAGCGCTTCTGTGGGCTGCAGGGATAAAGAAAGATCTCTTCTTAAAAATACCCAAACTTGCTGAAAGAGAAAAAAGTATTACCTTAGCTACTTGGGAAGCAGGATTTCAGACAAAGCTGGATCCAGGAGCACAAAAACATCTCATCAGACCTTTGCCAGTATCTCTTGCCTAGGTTTCAGCTCCCCACCTTGGCTTCCCTCTACTCATCTAGCAAACTACAGACAGATAGAACAGTGTATGTTTCCAGTGTTCCAGGGTCAGTTCTGGGACTGGGTTCTCGGGTCACAGTTTGAGGGTAGGGGCCCAAACTGAGCTCATCCAGGACCAGGCCTGGGTTCACCCCATCCCCGAAGCTGTGCAGAGCCCAAGGACAGCCCTGCCCAAACCACAGGGACCCCGAGGGAGGCAGGGGAAGCCCCACAAGGGAAACTAAAGCGCCTTTGGCAAAAAGCAGAGCCGAAGTGAAGGTAGGTGGGGTGAGGTGACTCAAAGTGACCCCTCTGCGGGCTCCAGCTGCAAAGTCCCCCAGCAGCAAAGTCCCTCCAGCTGCAAGGTCCCCCAGCTGCAAGATCTCCCTGCAGGGGCCCTGGCCCCGATGGTGCCTGCTGACCCCATATCCCCGCCAGGCCCGGGGGCTGCTGCAGAACCGCGTGCTGCTGTGGAAGGAGCAGGCCGAAGCCAGCCGCGGCCCGTCACGCGCCCATTCCCCCGGCCTGCTGGGCCCCGTGCTGGGGCCACCTTACCCCTCGGGCCGCCTGACGCCCACCCGCCTGGACATGGTGAGGCCCTGGCCGCCCCTGCCGCCCTTCGCGGGGCCCTGGCCGCCCCCCACGCTCCCGCTCTACGCCGCGCCTCCCGTGCCGCCCTTCCGCCCCGGCGCGGCCACGGCGCCCCCCTGGTGGCCCGGCCGCTGGTCTCACAACCCCTACGCCGCCGACGCGTGGGGCTGGGGGTGGGGCTGGGGGCGGGGCTGGGACTAGGCACCGCCCACCCGCCCGCCCCGCCCCACCGCCCCTGCCCTCTGCCCCGCAGCCCCCGCGGCCCCTGGGCGAGTTCGGCTCCCCGCGCAGCCGCCACGGCTCTGGCTCCTACGGCCCCGAGCCCGCCGAGGCGAGGTCCGCGTCGCAGCTGGAGCCCGAGCGCCGGTCCCTGCCGCGGACGCCGTCGGCCTGTGAGTCCCGGCCCGGGGCGGGCGGGAGGGGGCGGCGGCGCGAGCTGTCACCCACGTGCGCCGCGCTCCGCCCGCAGCCTCGCTCTACACCGGCGGCGCGCAGCGCTCGCGCTCCAACTCCTTCGGCGAGCGTCCGGGCGGCGGCGGGGGCGCCCGCAGGGTCCGCGCGCTGGTCTCGCACTCCGAGGGCGCCAACCACACGCTGCTGCGCTTCTCGGCCGGGGACGTCGTGGAGGTGCTGGTGCCCGAGGCCCACAACGGCTGGCTCTACGGCAAGCTGGAGGGCTCGTCCGCGTGAGTGGGGCTGTCGGGGGAACCTGCGGTGGCGGGAGGGAGAGATCAGGGCCATAGAGCCGGTGGCCTCCAGGACTGGGCTTTCCCATCCCCTGCATTTTAGGTTGTTCTTTCCTCCGATCCCCAGCCTGCCTCAGTTTCCCCATAAGTTGCGTGGGGGATAGGAAGAGCCTCCTCTCCGAGTTCAGAGGGACAGTCCTTGAAAGGTGGAGATAGTATAGGAGGGGTTGCCAACCGAAATCAAGCCAGACCTAGTACTGAGGCAGGACTGCAGGTGGAGCCCCGCGTGGATTACACTGTGAGATCCTGTCTCAAAATGAAAAAGCTGAAACCCGGCCATGTTACTGTTTTGACTCCCGGAGTGGAGCACGGATCACGAGGGCAGTGCAAACGCTGCATCTCCAGAGAGCCTCTCAGAGCGGGGAGCGGGCAGCCAGACGGGGTGTGCAGGGCCCTTTTGCTGCAGGAGAAAAGCCGGGAGAGAGACTGGTTGCTGGGGATCAGGCAGTACCCCTCACAGGGCTTTATGGGGAGGCCTGCAAGATGCCCACTCCCACTCATGCTCCAGGAGGAAGGAGGGAGAGGATGGGGGGAGGCGTGAGTGAATGAACAGTGGGTGCATGCATTGTTTGGGGTGTAGGTGGTGGTGTGGGTTTGCACACAAACAAGTGGGTGCATGTGTGTGTTTATGGGTGGATGTGGTGGCCTGCACAGGGGTGGCCGGGGAGGTGTGTCACTGAGCTGTGGGTCTCGGATGGAGAGCCTGTGCAGTGCTGATGGCCCATGTGCGTTGCCTGAGGTGGGGAGGTAAGGTCATGGCCCAGTAGGTGCAGAAGGGGGCCAGGACTGAGAGATGACTGAGACCAGGAATGGGGTGCCCCCGGATGAGATCACAGAGTGGGGCAGACTTCTGGGGACCTGTTTGCAAATCTTCTAGAACGGTGGTAGCAATTTATGGCAGCTGTTTGTTACAGAAAACTCTAAAAGCTTCGGCATCACTGTTCTGGGTGAATGTCACTGTTCTTTCAGGGGCCCACTTAGGGAAAGTGACCACAAGGTGCGTCCTCAGTAGGCACTTCCTGGTGAGGACTGAAGGGCACACAGGGAGATGGGTCTTTTCTCTCGGTTGGAGGTGGCACCGTTCTTGGGTGCCTTTTGGTGAGGATGCCACTGAGCAGGGTTTTTGGGGTGTAAGGCAGCTCTTTGAAGAACATTTCCTGAGGAATTCTGTTCTGCAAGTGAATCTCCAGCTGGGCAGACTCAGAGCGAAGGCTGCGTGCCTGGAGCAGGGTGCAGCTCTGGGTGAAGCGGTCTCTGCGGACTTGGGGTTGGGACAGAGGGAAGATGCTGGGCTGCAGTGGGAGGAGCACTGGGTTTGCAGTCAGGCGTCCTAGGCTTCTGTGCCCCTTCCTCTGGGCACCTCTGTGGCCCCACCCACCCACCACCCTGCTGCCTTGGCTTGTCACCAGCCTGTATGTGGGTCTGTCACTCCCCAAGGCCGGGAGCTTCTGTGAGGGGCACACATCTAGCTCAGCTCACTGAGTTGGGGCACAGTGAGTAGGCCAGAGCCACATCTTAGTCCGGGGACTAAGATGGCACCCCAGTGGGAGATGACGTGAGAAGGGCAGGTAGAGTTGGACGGTGAGACCCTGAATGCTGGGAAATACTTCCTCTTGGGAGTAAGCAGGTCTCCAGCCCTCAAGCAAAGCCAGGCACAGGACAGGGAACAGTATTTGGCTGCTCTTCCCAGAATTATTTCAGCCTGAGGTCCTGGGCTTGTTCAAGGGCATCTCTTCCTCTGCCCCTGCAGGAGTGGCTGGTTCCCCGAGGCCTATGTGAAACCCCTGGAGGAGTTGCCTGTGAATCCCATGACCCCCTTGAGCCCCTTGACTGCCATGAACCCCGTGAGCCCCATGAGCCCCATGAATGAGCTGCCTTCCAGGTACCTGGGTGGGGTGGGGCTCGCATGGGGGTGTGCCTGGTCATCTGTGAGGTGCAGACTGGGGCCTGATCCCTTCCATCCCCAGAGAGCCATCCTGCCACCCCACCTCTCCCTATCAAAGGCCATCATGTCCCCCACCTGCTTCCCGGGTGCAGGGTAGGGGCCCAGCAGCTGGGGTCTGAGCATCAAGGGCAACCCCAAACTGGACCCCAACCTGCTCTGAACTCAGGTCCTACCCACTCCGTGGCAGCCACAGCCTTAACGACCTCCTGGACCCGCCGGGCAATTCTACAGCGTCCCCAGAATACTGGGATGGCCAGTCCCGCCCCCAGGCTCCCAGCCGGGTCCCCAGCCGTGCCCCCAGCCCTTCACCCACACCCTTACCTGACAGCCACCGCAGCAGCAGCATGGGCACAGCCAGTGACGTCAAGGTGAGGTCCCTCTGCCTGTCCTCAGCCCTAGACAGGGAGGTGGGGACCCAGTGACCCCCTGCCCTGCTAGTGGCTCCAGACAGGGAACCCTCCACAGGGTCCTGCTTAGAGCACAGACAAAGACCCTCACCCTGCTCAGGACAAAAAGATCAGGGTCCTGGGCCAGAGCATGCCTGGGGCCACACAGCAGAGGGCACCTCCCCCTGGGGTCTCCCTATCTATCCAGAGGCCAGTCGTTGGTGGAGGAGCTCTGGTCCCCAGAGCTGTGTGAAATTTGAAACCAGAGAATTCTGGCCTCCCACCGACAGGTGTCTTCTCCCAGAGTTGGCAGGGCAGGCCTCTCTGGCCCAGTGCCTCCTGAGGTGGGGACAAGGACAGGAGAGGGTAGGGGGACAAGAGAGGGTGGGGACGCGCTCACTCCTTCCTCGCCGCCCTGGCCTTCCTCCCTCTACCACAGAAGCTCACCGCCTGGGAGCAGCAGCCCCCGGAGCTCTTCCCACGGTGAGTCCCCGCCTCCCTTGGGCAGGAGTGGGGCGGAGCAGGTGACCTATGGCCCGGGCAGCAGGAGGGGACTCCTGGCCTGCTGCACTCCTGGGTGCACAGCCACTTGGGGACCTGAGCCCTGCTCACCCCAGCCTTCTCCCTACAGGGGCACAAATCCCTTTGCCACCGTGAAGCTGCGTCCCACTGTCACCAACGACCGCTCGGCGCCTCTCATCCGCTGAGGTCCTTCCTCTGTGGGGTCTGAGGTAGAGCTGCACACCTGCCCAGGGCTGTTCGGAGCCGACAGCGGTGGCAGTAGCAGTGGTGGCTCCAAGACGCCTGGGCCCTGATACACGGGTGGCTGTCCTTCCCAGACCACCGAGAGCCTAAGCGGCTCCGGGCGCTGACCTGCGGTCCAGGGCCTCAAAGTACAGCAGGCAGAATTGGGAAGCGGAGCAGTCCCTCCCTTGCAGGGGCCCCAGAACTCACCCAGGGGACCACCCTCTTCTCCCCAGCCTCTCTCCCCACCCCCGCCCCCGTGGGGAGGAGCCTGTGTCCCACACCTGCCCACCCCACAGGTCCCCACTGAACTTTTATAAACGATGAACAATAAAGGATGCTGACATGGCAGCCGGAATGGTCCCGTGCCTTGGGGAACGGGACCCCATGGGGAATGGGATCTAAAGGCTCTGAAGGTCCTGGCTGCTCCCTGGGAGGCCTCACCTTTGGAGTAATATTTTAGAGCTGCCCTCAGGCCACGCCTTCCAGTCTCTGCCCCGTCCCAGGAAGCAGTGGCTGCTCCATGGTGGGGAGAGGGTGGCAGTGGCCCACGTGTGGACCCCAGCACCTTCCTCTCTAACGGCCCCTGGACACAGCACCCTTTGTTCTGGCCCTGCCACCCCCACGCCGCATGCCTGAGCCCCTGGATTAGCTTGGAAAGCCGGGAGCCCTCCTGGAATGTGGCCGGCAGGGGCACACGAGGACTGGGGGCTGTGTCCCCCAGCCCCAGGCTAGGATCCTCTGGGCTCTGTGTCCTCTGCCTGAGGCCCCCGGAGTTGGAGGGGTCCCCTTAACCCTCCTGGCCAGGCCAGGCCAGGGGTCCCACTCACAGGCCCTGCTGGCTCGGTGCCCGTAGTCCCCCAGCCCTCTCCCCTTCCTGGGCCAAAGCCTCTTAGCAGGAGTGAGGTGGGGGCCGCTCTAAGCCCCAGGCCCGAGACAGGGAGTGAGCTGGCAGTGGTGATCGAAGGCTGCTAGGTACGGGGAGTCTGAGCCCCAGCTGGGTCAGTGTCACGGGAGCCTGCGAGGCCAGACGGTTCCCCCTCCGCAGGCTTCAGGAGATGAGGCTGATGCCCAGAGCAGGACAGGCCGGGTGAGTGCAGGCTAGCTGCTGCTGGGACCTGGGGCCAGGGGAAGAGGGCAGGGTCCCAGGTTCCTCTGGGGAGGGGGACCAGCCTTGCCCAATGCCAGTAAGGACACTCCAAGAACTGAAGGTACAGGGTAACGTGGCCCAGTGTGCCCTTAGGGTCTGTAACCAGGATGCAGAGGCTGCAGAGAACCCTCAGGTGCTGCCCTTGACAGGCAGGGGAGCCAGTGTCCATGTGGGGAGGCTTTGGGAGTGCTGGGGATGGAGGGCAGGTCTCTGGTGCTCCTCCAACCCCTCTGTGAGGCTTCTAGCTGCCTAGATAAGATCAGCCGCCCATCTTACAGGTGGAGAAACTGAGGTCAGCAAGACAAGAGCTGGAGTGACCCAGATCTTGGGTCCCTTGGCTTCTGAGACAAAGCTAATGTGTGTGACCTGGGTTCCCCTCAGTGTTCCAGTGACAATTGTCACTCCCATCATCAAGAAGTAGGAACACACAGTAAGGCCAATAGGAAAACAGGCCACAGTCCAGCCTGCAGCTGGCGCCTGTCCCACAGGGCGTTCGTTCTGATTGTCCTGAGACCCTTGTGTCTGCTCCTCAGGGACACTGGCAGTCCCTGGCATACGTCTGCACACACACTGGCTGCCCTGCTCTCACACCATATCCTTTCTGCTGTCACTAGGGCCTGACAGGGAGAAACCCTCCCAAGGGAGCCTTCCTGACGTCCAGGCTCAGGTGGGACCCCTAGTGCTCTCCCGCACCTCCACAGCCCCTGGTGGGGAGGGAGGTTTGGGCCGCGCCTCCTGCCTCAGTTTCCCTCCTGGTTCCACCGCAGAGAGGGTTCTGTGGGTAACTCATGGCCTCAGTTTCCCCTCCAGGCCCCCCCCCACACACACACAGACCCTGCCAAGTCCTTGTCTTCCAGCAGAGGCGGTGGAGATGGGAGCTGGCGGCCCCCGGCGGGGTGTGGACCCCCCAGACGGCGGCTGGGGCTGGGTAGTGTTGACCGCCTGCTTCGTGGTCACCGGCTTCGCCTATGGCTTCCCCAAGGCCGTGAGCGTCTTCTTTCGCTCGCTCATGCGCGACTTTGGCGCCGGCTACAGCGACACGGCCTGGGTGTCCTCCATCATGCTGGCCATGCTCTACGGCACGGGTCAGCGCTCTCCTGAGCCTCTGCGGGGCCCAGGGTCGGGCGCGGGGAAGGGGATGGGAACCCCGTTTCCTGCGGAAACTCTGGCACCAGAAAAAGGGGAGCTGGGGCAAGAAAGGGACAGGAACCAGTGTAGAGCTGGCCCAGGTAGTGGACCTGGCCAGCGGGCGGGGCACCTCTGTCCCCACAGACCCATGAGGCCGTTCCCGCAGTGAGCGAACAGACCTAAAGGCAACTTCCGCAGCGGCTCCATCACCTGTGTGCCCGCGGGTGGTGGGGTGCCCGGCGGGGTGCTGAGCCGGGCAGGGGCGCCCGGAAGAACCCAGCCATGCGGACGGAGACTGCCAGGTGGAGGAGACGCGGGTGTGTGAAGAGGATGAAGTGGAAGCCACCGTTGCTGAGGGTTACGGTTCCAGATGGGGTGGGGCTGGGGGGCTCCAGGCCGAGCCTCCCCCCACCCCGCCACCTGCCGGGCTCACTGGAGCAGACACTGCGCCCCATGCTGGGTCTGCACCTGGGTGACCCTATTCCTCCAACGAGTCACCTTCCAGGGCTGGGAGGTGCAGCGTCTGGCCCAGGTTCCCCGAGGGGAGGGTGGCCCGGCCCACGGTGACCCTGCCTGCCCACAGGGCCCGTGTCCAGCGTCCTCGTGACGCGTTTTGGCTGTCGCCCGGTGATGCTGGCGGGCGGGCTGCTGGCCGCGGCGGGCATGATCCTGGCCTCCTTCGCGCGGCGCCTGCTGGAGCTGTACCTGACGGCCGGCGTGCTCACAGGTGAGCGCCCCCTGCGGGTGGGGCGCGGCGCGGGGCGGGGGGCCCTGCTCGAGTCCGGTCCCCAGTTCCCCACGAGGGCGGGGCTCATGTCCCTGCCCCGCCGCGCCGGCCCGGGGACCCCCGCACAGCACCGCCTCGCCCGCAGGCCTGGGCCTGGCCCTCAACTTCCAGCCGTCGCTCATCATGCTGGGGCTGTACTTCGAGCGGCGGCGGCCTCTGGCCAACGGGCTGGCGGCGGCGGGCAGCCCGGTGTTCCTCTCCGCGCTGTCGCCGCTCGGCCAGGTGCTGCTCGAGCGCTTCGGCTGGCGCGGCGGCTTCCTGCTCTTCGGCGGCCTCTTGCTGCACTGCTGCGCGTGCGGAGCCGTCATGCGGCCGCCGCCGACGGGCTTGGGCCCCCGGCCGCGCGCGGACCGCGCCGAGGACCCCGCCGCCGGGGACGCGCCCGAGGACGCGCAGGCCGTGGGCGCGCGGCGAAACCCGCGCGACGCGCTCCCTAGCGGCCGGGCCCGCCGGCGCCTGCTGGACGTGGCCGTGTGCACCGACCGTGCCTTCGTCGTGTACGTGGTCACCAAGTTCCTGATGGCGCTTGGGCTCTTCGTCCCCGCCATCCTGCTGGTGAACTACGCCAAGGACGCGGGCGTGCCCGACACAGACGCCGCCTTCCTGCTGTCCATCGTGGGCTTCGTCGATATCGTGGCGCGGCCGGCGTGCGGAGCCCTGGCGGGTCTGCCGCGCCTGCGACCGCACGTCCCCTACCTCTTCAGCCTGGCCCTGCTGGCCAACGGGCTCACGGACCTGGGCAGCGCGCGCGCGCGCTCCTACGGCGCTCTGGTCGCCTTCTGTGTGGCCTTTGGCCTCTCTTACGGCATGGTAGGCGCGCTGCAGTTCGAGGTGCTCATGGCGGCGGTGGGCGCACCCCGCTTCCCCAGTGCGCTGGGCCTGGTGCTGCTCGTGGAGGCCGTGGCCGTGCTCATCGGACCGCCCTCTGCCGGTGCGCCCCGGAGGAGCAGCGGGGGGCGAGGCTTAGAGTCCTTAGTGCCAATTGAAACTTCCAGGGATGTGGGGAAGGGACCATGGCAGAGACAGCCTGGTGCATGGACCCCGGCCTTTCTATGGCCAGTCGACCTCCCCCCTCAGCCAGGGTCCCCCAGCTCTGGGTGAAGAGTCAGGAAATTGGCAGGAAGAGACCAAATCTGGTAGCAGACACACAGCTATCTCAAGCAGATGGCATAGAGGCTTTGTGAGGTGCAGCTGCTTAGTCCCCATTCACAGGTGGGGAAACTGAGGCACTGCAGCTTAGCACAACTTTCACTCTCAAAAGAGCCAAAGGAAATCTTGTAGTGAGAAATGCCCACATCCTGGAACAGTATCAGATGCTTTCATCCTCCAGCTGTAAAGGAACCAGTCCAGGGGGACTGAGTGGGCAGCTGGGGAGAAGGGTGCTTGCCATAAAGAACCTTGGAGAGCTGCCTGGTGAGAGTGGCCAGTGAGGTGTCCTGGCTGAGCCCCCAGGGTGGGAATAGGCTTGGGGTTTCCTGTACAAGTGAGGTGGGAGCTAAGATGAGAAGGTGGAAGACCCTGGGTTCTGCTCCTTGAGAGGAGGCTGAGGATGGAACAGGGAGACCCAGTGAGAACAGCCAAGCCCGAAACACTGCTCAGGGTGCATCTGCCATCTGTGCAGCATGGCGGATCCAATGGGCAGAGAGCAACAGAGGCTGAGAAGGTGCTGAAGGAGGAAGGGACAAGGACAGATTGGGCTGGCTGGGCAGGGGCCGGGATGTGCAGGGGAATGCTCCTCAGAGGGCCTTGGCTAGGGCAGTTGGCCCAGAGAACATCAGGAACTTCTCAAAGATCCAGGCCTGGTGTGGTCACCCACAAGAATGCCCCAGAGAGAGTGGGGGAGCTCCCAGAGGACCCACACTTTAGGGGAAAATGTTTGGAGCTAAATATTTTTCCAGCTGGGTGTGGTGGTGTACGCCTGTAATCTCAGCACTCTGGAGGCTGAAGCAGGAGGACAACCTCGAGTTCCAGGCCAGCCTGGACTACAAAGCCAGTCTGAACTATGTAGTAGTTTTTTGGGACCCTGTTTCAAAAAAGAAAAGATTTTCCAGGGGCCATAGCTTAGTGGTAGGGCCTGGGCTCAGCATGCCGGAGGCCCTGGGTTCCAGCCCTAACACCCACGCGCGCACACACACACACACACACACACACACACACACACACACACGTGCACATACCCATGCACACACGAGATTAAAAAGCAACCTGCATGCAGAAGGAAAGAGCTTGTTCAGGGGAGTGTAATTGAGGCTGGGATGATTGTGGCCCCCGGCAGTGACAGGAGGCTGGAGGACACTGAGCCAAGTATCTGGGGACCAGATGACTGTGGGCAGAGTAAGAGCCAGGAGCCCAGGAGGCCAGCACAGCGTCCTCCCACTGCCGCTGAACAGCTGCAGCTGGGCATGTCAGGGCGAAGGGGGTGCCCTGCAGCTGTAAAGTGCTGTCTCATCAGAAGCCCCATATTGCTTAGAAAATTGAGGTTCAGGGAGGGAAAAGTGACATCTTAAAATTATCATATGGCAGAACTCAATGGGGGTTTTGCCTCTAAGAAACAGAAATAAAGACCAAGGGGGGTGGGGGCGGGGAGGTGTCACCCAAACAGGCCCTGACCTCCCACTCCCCCCAGGCCGCCTGGTGGATGCCTTGAAGAACTATGAGATCATCTTCTACTTGGCTGGCTCCGAGGTGGCCCTGGCTGGGGTCTTTATGGCTGTTGCCACCCACTGTTGCCTACGCTCCCGATCTCAATCTCCGGAGACTGCGGCTGGCACAGCCACCAAGGGTGCCGCTAGAGAGGCCGAAGACACCGAGGCAGAGGGGGATTCGGAGCCACTGCCTGCCGACACCGAGCAGCCAGGCAGTATGCAGGTCCTGCAGATGCTGAGCCCCCGGGCCGGGGCAGTGGAACCGGAGGTGGAGGCAGAACCAGGCCCTGGCCAGGAGTCTGTGTAGCGCGTTGGGCGAGGCCGCCTGGGGGCTCCACAACAGTGGCTTCCTCTTTCCGGCACACTGGTAGCAGCCGGGTGGTCATCCCCTGGGGCAAGCCCGGGAACATCCTGGAAACATCCTTCCCATTCGCCAGCCCCTGTCCCCTTGCTGCTCAAACAGCTGCGGGGCGACAGAAATCAAATCCATAAAGTTCAGCTGAAGGACAAGTTGTTTGCAGCACCTCTACCCGGGGCTCTGGCTGCAGCCTCAAGGTGGGGCAGGGAAGTTCTGTGGTGTCTTTCCAGGGCCTCTGGAGTCGGATGAGTCAGTGACAGATGAAAGGCAGCCGGGCTGTGCACTGAGCCTGCTGGCTGCCACCTGCATCTCTCCTGGAGGTGATAGGCTGAGCAGTAGTGACAAAACCCAGGTCCCAGGCCAGGGCGGGTGGTGAAGCCCGATCAGTGGCCTGGCTTCCTTTGCGCACCAGAGGGAATGAGTCCAGGTGTTCACCTTGGCCTGGGCCTGATGTTGCCAGTACAGACGTCCCTCACCAACCCAAGGGGTACCTTTCCCTCTCCAAGGTGAACTTGAGGTCCCAGGGCCAGGGACCTGCTCCTGAGCATGGCCCTATGGGCAGCCTGGTCATCTGCTGACCCTGGCATTTGCACTGCCGCCAGAGTCCCAATTCCCAACACCTCCAAGCTGGAGATGGAACCCAGGGCCTCCATTGCTACACCCCAACCTGGCATCGCCTTGCCCGCACTGTGCTGGGTTCTCGGATCCCCTGGTCTCACTCTGAGCACCTGACCCATCGAGCCCTCCATGTCCCCAAGTGGGGCTGCCAGCCAGCAGTCTGGGCAACCAAGCAGACGCCTGGCTATCATAGGTATCTGGGGTCCCCATGCCTTTCTTTTTAATACTTTAAGAGCCTCTATCTGGGCCCAGCTGTGTTTAAGCCCTTACAAATGTCAACTCATGTAATCCTCACATGCCGACCAGGTAGATGTCATGGTTACCGGTGCTTCACAGAGGGAAACTGAGGCACAGGGAGTGGCCCAGGGTCACAGAGGCCATGCCTGGGACCCAGCCTGTGGGTTCTGAGCTGTCCTCTCAGAAAGGTGGTGCAGCTAGTCAGCTCTGCAGGGACCTAGTGGGATCCTGGTGACAACACGTCCCTCCCCTCCTGCTCAGGACCTGCACCTCGAATGCTGAGCAGAAACCGGCTTCCACCCTGGAATCTGCCTGCCTTGCACACCTGACCCCTCTCATTCTCAGGACAGCTACATCTGCTGTCCAACAGAGATACTTCAGAGTGACAGGGCCACTCCTGCTCATTACCCTGGGCCTACAGGTGTGGGCTGCAGCGGGCTGGGGAAGCGGACGTGGGACCACCCCTTTCTGCCACTGTATGAGAGCATCAGGGGGGCCCACACAGGCCTGAGGTTGACAGTGTCTCCCTGACAACAGTCCAGGACCTTGACCAATGTCTGTGCTGCCCCTCCCCAGGGTAAGGGTCAAAGGTGAGGGAGGACGCAAGGCTGCAGGAGGCAGGGAGCTGGCAGGTGGCAGAGGCAGGGTCTGTGACCTGGCAGATGGGAAGCGGATCCCACCTTTTCCCCTACATGGTGAGGTCCCGAGCCTCATGTCCCAGGCCAGTGCAGACACAGGCCCTGCAGGGCGCTGTGAGGGCCGGCGGCCCTGGACACACACAGCCTCGCAGGAGGGTCAGATCCTGCAGAGCCAGCAGCTCCATCGTCCGAGTTTATTCATTCAGTACAGGCCCCGGCCCAGCCCTTCTCCAGAGGCGCGGAGCAGGGGGAACAAAATAAATAAAGGCTGCTAGGTGCCTGTGGCCTGGGTGGGTAAGGCGCAAACGCAGGCTCCAGCCCCGCAGCCACCTGGCTGCCAGGGCGAGGGGCCCCGGGAGGCGCCCACAGGACCGGCCCTGCACTGCTGCCCCCTCCGGCCCTCTTGCTTCCTCCTAGAGAGGTCCGGAGGCCACGCGCTCCCTGGACTGAGCAGGCCGGAGAAAGGGGTGGTGCTGTCCAGCAGGAGCCCGGGCCCACTGCGCCCAGGACGGAGAAGTCGGAGGCCCGCAGGCCTTTCTGAGGCTGACCCCCGCCATCCGGCCCGGGGCGGTGAGCTCAGGAGTCACACCAGCTCCCGCCCTTGTCCAGCGGCCCGGCAGCCCCGCGCGTGTTTTGGGCAGCTTCTTTGGCTGCCTGGCCCTCCTCCTCGTCCTCGTCCTCCCCGTCGGTGAACTCGCCCTGGCTGGGGCCGTAGGCCAGGGTGGTGTGGGCCAGGTCCACCTCGATGGGGAACACATCGGCGCTGCGCAGCACCGCGTAGCAGTCGTTGTAGTACTTGGACATGGTGAACACGAAGCGCTGCAGCTGGAACACGATGTCCTGGACTGCGGCAGGGGGGCAGGCACCGGTCCAGTGGCTGCGGCTGCCCGGCCAGCACAGGGGCCTCCCTCCCTCCCACGTGGCTCCTCCCAGGGAATAGGGGGGGGGCGGGAAACAGGAGGCTGCCTCAGGGGCCCGGGGTGGGGCCCTCGGGCAAGGGCGTGGCTCCTTTGGGCGGGAAGCGCCGGGCTGCCCGCCGGGCTGCCTACCGTGCTTCTGGTCCAGCAGCTCCATCTTCTCCAGCACGTCCTTGCGCATCTGCGAGAAGCGCGCGCGCGCCTCCTGGCGGCAGCGCAGGATCAGGCGGTACTCGTAGTTGCCGGTGCTCACGCGGTACAGCGGCTCGCCCAGCGCCTGCGGCGGGAGTGCGGGCACATCAGGGACAAGGCCCGGCTGGAAAGGGCGTCTGCTTGGGTGGGAGAGGGCGTGCGGGAAGGCTGCGGGGCTCAGCCTGCACCTCTGAGGGCCAGCGAGTCCCTTGATTCTCGGCTGCTAGCAGCTGCTGGGAGCACCTAGCAATGCCTCTGGAGGTGAAAAACTACCAAGGAAAATCCCCAACTCCTGCCACACTGCATGAACAAACCACTGTGGTCCAAAGAAGGGTCCCGAGGCCAAAAATATTACAGATTTTAAAAATCAAAGCACTAGGATTGGGGGCCAGGGATTCAGCTCAGTGGCCCAAGTGCTTGCCTGGTAAGCACAAGGTCATGAGTTCAGTACCCAGCGCCAAAACAAAAACCAAAGAACCCAAAGCACTAGGACTGAAGTTGGCCAGTTTTTTCTTGCAGGGGTCACAATTGGGGGCAGCTGACCTAGGAGTGGAACTGGGGTGGGAGTAGGGTGGCCCCAAATTCTGCCGAGAATCTAGGCCACAGCCCCCAGCACTCTCCTGGGTTGGCCTGACCCACCTGACATCCCCGGCAGCCCCAGGGCACTCGGAGGGCTCTGTGAGGCAGGGGAGGGAAGCTACGTGGGCCCCCGCGCTTTCCTGACGCCAGGGCTGAGCCCTGTAGTCCTGGAACTCACAATGCAGGTGTACTCCTCGTCGTCCATCTCCTTCACCTTCAGGCAGTAGGACTAGAGGGACAGAGAAGCCAGGCAGTCAGCGCCGGCCCTGATGCCCCCTCCTTCAGGCCACACTGTACCCTGGGGCCGCCCCAGGAAGCTACTATGTGCACCCAGACACGAGCAGCCGAGTCAGGGTCCCCTGGTGCCTGCAGACACCCAGATGGGTTGAGCTACGACTCCAGAAAAACTGGCAGACCACCCCGGCCTTGCGCCTAGTCCCACATCCCAGGTCAGGCGTGACACGGACCGGGGCCACCTGCCCTGCTCGGAGGACTGGCTGCTCATGCGGAACAAGGCCCCAGGGTGGCTTCCGGTGCAAAGCCAGCTGCGCACTCACCAGGTACTCGAACTTCACGTCCAGGTACTTCTTGATGGTGAGCCGTGTGTCGGGGATGGCTTTGTTGAGGTACGTGTTCAGGTCCGTCAGCATCTGAGAGGTCAGGCAGGAGTGGCCGTTTGACAAGGAATGGCACCAAAGTGTCACTCCCTCAGTGGACTCAGACAGCCAGGGCCAATGGCCTTTTCTATTTCAAGGTTAAAAGCTTGGACAGGCCACGGGCAAGCTGGGACTCAGAGGCAGAGCAGGGCAAAAAGCAGCCTCACAGTCAGTACCAAACCCCACGGGGGCACGTGACTTACAGCCATGTAGGGGACCAAACCAGGACCCCAGTATAGGACCCACTGTGTGCCACGCTGTCCCACTGGGACCTACCGGCTTGATGGTCTTCAGCAGCTGGATGCCGGACTTCTCAATGCTGCGGTGCGCGTCTGCGAACTTCACAAAAGCCTCGCTTGCTGCTGGCTGGGGCTCCCGCACCCCGATCACAGAGAACACGTCCCCAAAGGCTGTGGGACAAGTTTACCTTGAAGGCTGCCCCCACTTGACCCCCTAATGGAGAAGCCAGGGGTTTGTTGGGGAGCAGGACAGGGGGCCTTGACAGCAGGAAGACAAGGTCTGTGTGGGGTCTGTACTTCTGGGGAGCTGGGTCTGTGCTCCTGGGGAGCTAGGTCTGCACCCCTGGGGAGCTGGCCTTATTCTCCCAAGGTGCTCAAACCAAGGGAGAGGCTGAGTGCATCCTGAGGTGAGCAGGAGGGTCACCCCTATAAGCTCTGTGACCACTTCCTGTCTGTGCTTCCTCTATCTGCCTGTAACCAGGCTAACTGGCCAACCGCCCAGCCGAGGCTTCTGCAGGAAAGGAGACCACACTTGAGGAGTGTCCGTGAAAACAGAAGGGGCAGCTGGTCCAGGTGTTGACTGGCCTGTCACTGCTAAGTCCTGCCATCTAGGGCCATGCACTGCCCGTGCTGGCTGGAGGGAGAGCTGTGGGTGGGAGAAGGGCCCTAGGGCCACACTGTACCAGGGGTACTGAGCCCAGAGAGGGATGGAGATCTGTCCAGGGCAAAACAGCAGTTTTGGGGGCGCCATTACCCCGGTGGGTCTGTGACAGCTCATAAAAGGCCAGGAGGAGGTTCTTGGTGTGTTCTGTCATCCCTGTGGGAGAGATCCAAGTGACAGAGGAGGGGAGTACACGTCAAGGACTGCACCCCCCGGGGCCTAGTCCTTCCCCTTCCTGGTGTTGGGTCTGCTGCTTCTTCCCTCCCTTCCCACAGCACCTCCTCCAAGGGCCCAGGAGCGAAGGCTCAGCCCATGTCCACCAAGGACCCCATCAGCTGGGAAGCTGGGACTCTGTGGTACGGGCAGAGGTCTCCCAAGGGACAGTGGGGTTCACTGGTCCTCAGCTTTCTAGGCTGAGTTCCCAGGGCGAGTCCACCCTGCACTTCCGGGTTTAAGGTCTCCCCGCGCCCCTCACCTTTGTACAGCTCAGCCGTCCGCTCTAGCTCCTCCAGCCTCTTCACCAGCCCATCTGTGGGGATGGGGAGCAGTGAGACTGCAGGGCTCATGAGCTGGGCCAAGACAGGCTGGAGAGGGGCTTGGGAGAGGGGTGGTCTCCAGGGACAGGGCCCAGGCAGGGGTATTACAGTGAGGGTCAGCTGGGCTGGGGACATCTGTCAACAGCCTGGCATTACACAGTCGTTCTGCAGATGTGCCCCATCCCCCACTACCTGGGGTGAATCTGGGGCAGAGGATGATGCTGGCACAGGGCTTTCCAGAACCCTGCGTACACAAGGGCTGGGCCCTCCCCAGGCTGAAGCTGGGATGCTCCCCACAGCAGCAGGAGGAAGGCCCTGGCCGGGGGCCAAGGCTCCCTGTACTTCTACACAGCCTGCTGCACCCTGGAGGACTCAGTCAGAAGGGACGTGCACAGGACCAAGCGAGCTGGCGGTGCACACAGGAGCTGGGCAGCTGGAGGACGTGGGGAGAGCCTGGACGAAGGGCTGGAGATGGGCAGGACACGATGACTGCAGCCTTTGGCGTCACTTGCTGAGCCCCTACTGTGCCAGCCGCGGGGCTGGGCCCCGGGACAGATCCAGTCCTGCCCATGAGCTTTAGGTCTAGCAGGGCACTAGGCAGCGGCCGGCACATGGGAGGAAGGGGCTGCTCCCCCTGGGCCCCAGAGTGGGAGGAAGTAGGCTGCCAGGCTGGAGGTGTTGCGGGGGGTGAGACCAGGCAGGCCCAGCACTGGGCAGGGTGGGCACGCCTAGGGCTCTTCCTTGGGACCCCCACTGAGGTCCTGGCCTCCAGGTGGGGAGGACTAAGGGGCTGCAGCAGTTGATGGTTTCTTTACACGACCACATCTGAGGAGGGCCTGGTCCTGCAGCAGCAGCAGCGGCAGCATCTACTTCCTGGGTCCCTGTGCCCGTGAGCTGGAGCAGCTGAAGGCTCCTTGGACAGCCCTAGGCCACTGACTCCCATCTCTGTTTATTTAGTTGGATTTTATCTTACATTTTTTTGGTACTGGGGATGGAGATCGAGCATTGAACTCACAACCTTGCATTTACCAAGCAAGCGCTTGAACCGCTGAGTTAAATCCCTAGCCCCATTTAGTTGGATCTCCGCCCCCCCACCCGTAAGATCTCACTGTGTAGTTGAGGATGGCCTTACTTTATCTGTAGCCCAGGCTGGCCTCCAACTGGAGATCCTCCTGCCTCAGCCTCCCAGTAATGCCACAACACCAGCTTACTACTTCCACTGTTTTACAAAGAACTCTGAGGGCCAGACAGGCGAAGCACTTGGTCCAAAGCCACCCAGCAGGGGACTGTCTGAGACGTGGCTCATGACCAGTCTCCCGTGTTGACCTGGGTTAGGCTCTCTGGAGCAGGAGGGTGTGGCATGGGCGGAGCCCTTGGCAGGCGGGGATGTTGAGTGCAGAGGGGCTGTGGCACCTGGAAGGGCTTCAGGAGGCCCTGGCTCCCCAGAGGGGAGCGGAGCACACAGCCCGCTGGCAGCAAAGGAGCCACGTAAGCGCCGAGCTCTTGTTTTTAGCTGGGTCATGGGACATCATGACAGCTTCCATTTCAGAAAGCCTATTTACGGCTGGGGAAATTGCAAGGTTTGGGGGGAAAAACACAACAACCAGTTCTAATTTCATCCCATTGCATGGTAACTACAGTAACAGGCTTCAAGGCTCCAAGCCGCCCAAAATAGCAGCCGCCACTTTTGTACCCTATTTGGAACCAGCTCAGACCCCGCCTCCACTTTCCCAGCCAATGAAGCCCAGCGCGCACAGCTGAGCCCCGGTTTAGCCAGGTATTTATATCTCCGCACACGCACGCACACGCAGAGCGGGGCTATTTATACGTGGGCTGGTGAGGCGGGCAGTGGAGCGTGTGTCTCACTGGCCTCTCCGGGGGGAGAACGTGCACGCGCGTGTGCTGAGCGTGTGTGTAAATGCATCCGCGCACAAGGCTCCTTCCCCAGGCTGCCACCTCCAGAACCGCAGGCAGGAAGGCTGAGACAGGGCAGCAGCGCCACCTCCTGGACACGGGCGGCCCGAGGCCGGTACCTGCGGAGCCAGCAGGCCAGACTGCGCCCCAGCCTGGCAGCCTGGAGGAGGACCCGCCCACTCAGTCTGGCCCAGCTGACAGACAGGCTGGGTGCTCTCTGGGTGCTAGACAGGCTTCAGTAAAGTGACCTGGCGGCTGCCTGGGGACAGGCAAAGCCGGGCAGCATGACCCACAGCAGCTTGGGAGGCAGCGTGGTGCATGGCCTCCAGGCCCGGACTCACCGTTGCACAGGATGGCCCGGCTCAGGCCCAGGGCATCAGCCGTGCCTGAGCTCATGTTCTCCACCAGCCGGTGCTTGACCTTCTTCAGCACTGTGGCCGGAGAGAGAGGACCTGGGTGAGTCTGCAGTGGGCCCCGTGTGCATCCCCTGCCCCTGGCCCCATGGCAACTGGCTGCGAACAGCAAGCAGGGTTGGGGGGTCCCGCCCTAGCCCTCCCTCCGCGGGGCTGGCCGGCTGGGAGGACCAGAGTGACATGTTTAGACTGGGGGAGTCTGGGCAGGATGGTACCAATCAGGACCACTGAGAACAATGCTCAGGCCCAGTGATGGGGGACAGACCAGGGGGGACAGCCTTCCCTCTGTACCCCAGCAGGGCCTGGGTGACCTGTATGGGCTTAGCTGCCTCCAGCTTTAATCCATAATCCTGGGGGCAGATTGAGAGACCCTCAGAGCTACTGTCCTGCTCTTAGGTGTACAGCATGCACAGGACCAAGGCCCAGCCCCTCTAGCAGGAGGCAGCTTGTCTCTGAGCATGCGGGGGCAGGAGGCGGGCCGAGACCCATGCCCAAGGCCTATGGTGCAGTTTAGATCTTGGATCTGCCTGGGAGTAGAAGACAGACTAGGCAGGAGAGGACAGGATGTGCGGTGGGCACCAGGCACAGGCAGAGCCGCTGCCTCCTTCCCTGGGCTGGGTTAGCCCAGAATTGGCCTACAGAGGATAGCCCTGGGACACAACAAGGCCCAGAAGAGGTGGCTGGGCACAGGGTAGGGATAAACTGGGGACAGGGTCCTGAAGACAGTTACAGGGAGAAAACCCCAGGCCCTCCCAGGCCTTTCCCATTGGCTTGGTCAGAAAAAGTCAGGGCCCTTGGCCATAAAACAGTCACTGTCACTGTCACTGTCAGAGAAAGGCTGGGGGCCGGATCTCCTGGTTGGGCTGGGGGTCTCTGGGTCCATGGACACTGCTGCTGTGCCCGACTTACCAATGTCGAGGGACATGCCCTGCTTGGGGTCCGCCTGAAGCTTGTTGTAGTGGATGGTCACTTCCCCCTGCAAGAGCATCACAGGCAGAGTCACGACAGTCTCCTGCGTCCCAGGGCCCTCTGTGGTGAGCACTTCTCTGTGCCTGGTGTGTGGGGACACCAAGGAGGGGCAGGGACAGCCTGTCCCACAAAGGAGCATTCTGGTGACCGCTTAGGAACAAGAGTGAGGGCTCCTCTGAGGAGCATTCCCTGACCGTGGGAGGCCACTGTGGTCACTCACTTCCTTGCAATCTAAAGGCCTGTGACCTTAGGATTGAACCCACCCAAATATAAAACAGGGTTTAGGGGCTGGGGATTTAGCACAGTGGCATAAGCACCTGCCTTGCAAGTGTGTGGTCATGAGTTCGATCCCCGGTACCGATAAAAAAGAAAAAGACAAAAAATAAATAAATAAAACAGGGTTTAAAGACTGAGCCCAGAAGGCAATGTGAAGGGCCTGGGGTAGGGCATGAGCTGCTCCCTCAGGGCAGGACAGGGGCCTGCCGGGCACGAGAGGAAGAGCAAAGGGTGGCAGTCGGCCCAGGCTCCGGGTCAGCCCTGTGACCTCGGGACACCACCAGCACAGGGCAGTGACCCTGTCCGGCATACATGCTTGGGCGTGCTCAGGTTTGGCTATGCACAGACAGGTGGGCTCTTGTCTGCAGGACTAACTCAAGGGGCTGGTGAGAGGCAGGGACACAGAGGGACCCGGTGAGCGAGGTGATGGCGGGGGCGGAGCTGCTGGAGAGGGAGCACACTGAGCCAGCTCTGTCCCCAGATGGACCAGCCTTCACCTGCCACCACTGGGGCCTCTGCCCGGGGGTGAAGCCCAGGACAGTGGTACCCGGGTAGTATGGAGGGTCATCTGGGGCTCAGTGAACCCTGGCACTTCCTTTAGTGATCTGGAACTCTGAGCCCTAGCACAGAGGAGCAGTTACAGGACTGGGACCTTCTCCTTCAAAAGGGAGATGGGCACAGAGACTCCGAAGGGGACAGGGTGTGAGGCGGGAAGGTGTGTATGGGGAGCTGGGACCAGGTCCCCATTCACGGACCACGGTGTGGGCTGGGGAAGTGTGGCTGCCACGGCTGGGGCTCGATCCCTGCCCCGGGCTCCTAAATCCTGTAACTTTGCAGCTCGATCACAGTACTGATCTCCCAAGAGACCCCAGCAGCCGAAGCCCTAGGAGACGGCAGAAAGGCTGCTCACTTGCTTCCGGCAGGCCAGGAAGCTGCCTTGCCATGTGGAAGGAGGGCCCGGCCGAGAGGCTTGGAGGAGCGAGGTGTGAGGGGGCAGGGGTGACAGGCATGGCCTGTGGTTGCACAACAGAAGCCCAGCTGGACAGGGTCCCAGGACCTGCTGGACTGAGAAAGGGGCCTCCTCCTCCCTCTCCGCAAGTCCAGCACAGTCACAGGACATTATTAGCATCCCCAGAGCCAAGGGAGGTCTGCCAGGGCCTGAGCGGGGACACGCCGGCTGTCCACCTGTGCTGGTCCCCTACCTTCACCTCCTGAATCATCTTTGCCACCTCCACCTTAGTCTTCCCTTTGATTGACTTGCCATTGACACCAGTGATCTCATCGCCAGCAGCCACGGTGCCATCCAGGGCTGCGGGGGTGTTGTCGAACACCTGTGGACGCATGCACAAGTGGGATGGGGGGACAGGTGGGGAGGTGCCCCCCACAACTACCACCTCGCTCTGTCTTCCCCTCTGGCTACTGGTGGCACCATCTCAGGGCAAGGGGAAAACCTACCAGGCAGAAAGGGACAACCCCACATTCTTGGGGGGAAGGGGAAGCATAGGACAGAGACGAACTGATGAGGTTTCTAATAGCAAATACACCAAGCCCTGTACCCACAGAGTGCTGGCTCTGCCACTGTCATTTGCTTAATAGGTTTTCCCAAGCTGACTCAATGCCTCTTATCAATTCCCACATTTTGGTCCCTAGAGAACAGCCCAGGGCTGTCATGGGCAAGGGCCCCATGATGCCCTGGGCCCCTCTTCCTACAGGGACCCCTTCCACCGGAACTGCACTCATGGGTGCATGGGCTGTGTGTGTCCCAGTCAAAAACCAGGCGCTCAAGTGACACAGCAAGGGGGAGGGGGCTCTGTGAGTTGCCTACAGAGGGACACAAGCATACAAAACTACATTTGAAACAAAACCACGGGACAGACACCCAAACTATTGGCGCAAGTTCTGGTATTATATTCCTTTTATTTTATTTTCAGTCTCTACGTTTGCTACAAAGAATGTCACGTATACAGTGGTACCTCAGTTTGCATGCTTAACTTGTTCCACGATTCTGGAAAAGAGGGTAGTGGTCATGTTCGTCACCTGACGTGGTATCACAAGCAAAACCAAAATTGGCCAAACGCTTATTTGCAAACCAAAGCATATGTGAACCAAGGTAACACTGTGTCCATGTGTATATGTGTGGACATATATATCTCAAATTATTGAACATTTCTTTTTCTTATCTTCTAGAACACACACACACACACACACACACACACACACACAAGAAAAATTTGAAATAATTAAAATGATCATTTCCAGGGATTTAGCTCAGTGGCATAAGTGCCTGCCTGGCAAGCGCAAGGTCATGAATTCGATCTCCGGTACCAAAAAAAAAAAAAAAAAATATGAACATTGCTTTCTCTAACTTGTAGATTCACACCAAAAACAACACAATGGTGCTGACAGACTTGTGCCGTGGAAACTATAAAGCACTGATCCAAGAAATTAGAGAAGGAAAGACATCCAGGAAGGCGGACTGAAGACTTCACATTGGGTGATGCTAATACTCACCCAAAGCAATCCACACATCAGGGTGAATTGCTATCAAGCGCCACTGAGTTTTTAGGGAAATGGAAAAGTTCTAGAATTCATGTGGAACCTTTGGAGACCTTGAATCGCCAAAAAGGTCTTAGAAAAAGAACAAAGCTGGAAAGCAAACACTTCCTGATTTGAAAACTTACCACAAAGCTACAGTAATGAAAACTATACTAGCAACATCAAGAAAGCCCGAGACCGATGGGACAGAATAAGAGCCCAGAACTGAATCTGTGGGCCTAGCCTCAAAGGGTTTTTTTTTTTTTTTCCCCCTTCGGTACCGGGGATTGAACTCGAGACCGCCTGCTTGCAATCAAAGGTTTTTAATGGGGGTGCTGAGAAATTCAATGGGGGGAGAAAAGTCTCCTTTTCACAGCGGGTAGCCGCTGTGAAAAGGAGGATGCCACCACAGGCAAAGGCATGGAGGCAGACCCTCACCCAAACACATGCCCAGGCACAAAGTCAGAGGTCTAAACGCAAGACCTGGAGCCAGGGTAAAGGCTTCCCCACACTGGGTTTGGCTAAGATTTCTTGAATATGACACCAAGCTGCAGGCACCAATGAAAAAATAATCAAACTGGACTTCATGAAAACATTAAAACTGTGCATCAAAAGACATGGTCAGAAACAAACAAACAAACAAAACACAGTTGACATAAAAAGGTGCCAACGGGATGGGAATAAGTATTTGCAAGCTGCATATTTAATAAGTCACCACTACCCGGAATATAAAGGGAATTCCAAATAACAAAAATCTATAGAACCTAAGTAAAATATGTACAAACAGCCAGGCCTATAATCCCAGCACTTGGGAGGCTGAGGCAGGAGGATCACCATGAGTTCGAGGCCAATCTGAACCACACAGAGAGACTCTGCCTAAAATAATAAATAAAATAAAATATGGACAAACAACTTGAACTGAGTTTTCTTCACAGAAGATACACAGATGACCAACAAGCACTTAAGACTTGCAGCATCACTAATGTTAGGGAGGAACTGCAAACCCAAACTACAATGAGAGGCACCTCATAGCCATGAGGACGGCTGCTGTTACAAACCGCCATACAAACAACGGCACAGTCGTTGAGGATTTAAGACACTAGCACCCTCCTGCGCTGTGAGAGGAAATTAAAATGGTGGGAAAAGTATGGCGGTTCCTCAGAAAGTGAAAACTGGATTTACCGCATGGCCGGCAGTTCTGCGCCTCGGCACAGACCCCAGAGCACTGAAAGCGAGCTCCCGGCTATCGGAACAGTCACGGTCGCAATAGCCTTGCTCACAGCAGCTAACAAGTGGGAGCGGCCGATCGTCACTGAAGAAAGAAGGGAAAATCAAAACGCACACTTCCGCAATGAATAACCGCCTCAGAAGGAAGGGAATTTTGACACACGCTACACCAAGGGTGATCCTGAGGACACCGTACTGAGTGACATCTGCCAGTAACAGTAAGAGCCACAGCTGCGTGACTCTTTACACGAGGGACACGAAGCAGCTGACATTACAGAGAGAAAGTAGAAAGGGGCCGGTGTGGTGCACGCGGTCATTCCAGCACTCAGGAGGCCGAGGCAGGAGGACCGCTGCGAGTGCAAGGCCTGCCCGAGCTGCGCAGTGAAACCCTGTCTCAAGAAAGAGATGGAAAAACAAATGGAGGCAAGAAAGTAGAAAAAGGGGGTTCCCAGGGACTTAGGGTGGTACGTGATGGCTGAAAAGATTCAGCTTTACAAGATGGAGATGTAGGAGGCAGGCGGTGGTGACCACTGTGTGACATCACAAATGTATTTAACATTAACAAATCACGCATCTCAGCGTGGTCAGGATGAAGACATGGGGTAGAGTGTCTGTCCGGCCGGTGGGAAGCCCCAGGCTGAACCCCAGCACAGGGGGAAAAAAGGTTAAGATGGTAAATTTTACTAAAATTAAACAACAAGGGTGCAGAGACCACAGAAGACAGGATGTCACCCGAGAACACATGGAACTCCAGGGAAAGTCCCAGGGCTCCCAACGAAGCCACCCTCTGGGACCCACCACAGCCGACCAGCGGCTGTCATCACGATGCCTCGGACAGCGGCGTAGAAAAGTGCCTACAAGTCCAGACAATCAATAAGGCTTGTTACAATAAAGGGTCCAAAGGAGGGAAGGCGACCACGCTGACAGCAGCAAATGACGGAAGGAAGGATGCCACCAAGTGCGGCTGATTTCCGAAGCTGACGCTGATTGTTGTTGATGTTGACTACTGAATTCAATGAGGCAAAATGTCACCGGGCAGGAGCATGCGACTAACAGTGACCCAAAGGAGATGAAATGTTGACAGTTCCAGAGACAAACGGTGTCTGAAAAGGTGTGTCTTCCACACGCTTTTCTCAGAAAGCCACAGGGGGACATTCTCCACCCAGATGGAGCCGTAAACCAACAAAGTGACTGTTCCAGACGAGGACCCCAAAAGAGGACAGAGGGGAGGGTCCTGGGGGAAAGCCTCCGGGAGGCTGGGGGGGGGGCGCAGATGAAACAGGCTGACAAAGGTGTGGCCCTGGGATCACAGAACGGGTTCCAAGAGGCGAATGCAAATAAGAAAACAGAAAGGGAAACAGAAGTGAGGGAAGGGCAGGAAGAGGAGGAGGAAGAGAAGGAGGAGGAAAAGCGGAGTTACGAAAATCAACAGTGGTCCTCCAAAAAGCAGCCACCAAAGCAGCGCGCCGCAAGGGCGGGAAGCACTTCCTGTATCTCTTTATCCCCAGGAGCCAGCTGGGAACTGGGAAAGGCATTCCAGGACAAGACGTCGGTGGCCCTGGGATGGATTTAGCCCCCAGGGGCAGGATAACTATGGGAAAGATGGGGAGAAAGGAAGAGAGCTAAATGTTCATCTTGTGGACTAGGAGAGGTCAACAGACGTCTGCAAATGAGAGATACAGAGAGATCCAGCAGGAGACGTGCATCCCGAGGAGAGCAGAAGCCGAGTCTAAAGAAACAGGGACAGGGGCCTGGGCAAGAAGGGCAGGGCGGGGATGCTCTAAGCACAGGCTTGCTGGCTCTTGCCTTGTGAGAAGCAAGTCAGACAGCACTCTGAGGGAAACAAAATTGAATTGTAGAACATAAATTCTATTACTTTGTAATTGCAGTGCAGAACAAATCTGATCCCCAGGTCTTAACCGAGGGGCGGGGCTGGCAGAGGCTGGGCAGGCATGTGGCAGCGAGACCAGGCCTGGGGGAGTCAAGATCCTCAGGGACCTCAGGGTCCCCATGTGTCACCAAGGGCTACTCAGCTGGGAGGGTCACAACGAAGTCCAACCCAGGTCCTCCTGAGGCTACAGAAGTCACTGACTGACCAGCTGCATAGTGAAGGATGCCTTGAAGAACGCCTGTCCCCACTCCTGTGTCGCAGCTGACAGTATCACCTGGCCAGCTGCCTCAGCGGGGACCACAAAGCTGCCCGTTACCATTCTCAGGGCATCTGGGCAAACGCACAGCTGCCCGGAAGGAAGAGCAGCTGCCACCTGTCCTTGCTTCTCAAGTGCCCAGCAAGGTGCTATTTGAATTTGGTGGATTTTCACAAGAGCCTAAAGATGCTTACGCCTGCACCTTCCCAGCCTCCCTTTCCTCTCTCTGACCTGAAAAGGAGCCTGCTGACAAACACCTGGTGTCCAAACTCAGTCACTTTGCAGTCTTTCCTCTTTGCTTGGCTAAGCACCCCCGGCTGACATCTTGGTATTGACTAATGACATTTTTATTGAGTGTCCAGTGTATGCTGGGCACACCCCACACTAACTGCAGCGAAAAAACAAACTGCAACCTGTCCTTGTGATGCCAAGCGTGGCAGAGCAGCCAGAGGTACCACAAGTGACAAGTAATGTGGCCCAGGAAGGCAAAGAAGGGCCTGGGATGGCACAGAAAAACAAGGGCAAGCCCCTGCTTAGACTGGGTGGGCAGAGGCTTTGCTGAGGGTGGCACTTTTTCAGAGTGGAAGAATGACAGGCCCCTGTCAGGCCCCAGGAGGGAGGCGACTCGCTCCATCCAGGACCCCAGCCCCACCTCCAAAGTGCCCAGTACCTGAACGATATAGAGGCAGGGACAGTACTGGGCCCCCCCTCCAATGCTGATGCCGATCAGGTTCTGAGCGTCCTTCTGCAGGGTCACTTTCCCAGGCACAGTGGGGATCCCACTAGAAAGAGGAGTGAGTGGTGAGTCTCTGGAGGATACAGGGTGGGAGGTGGAGCTCCAGAGCCTGAGCCCCCACAGCTGCAGTCTCTTCCCATCCTTACTCAGTCAGAAAGACAGTAATTGTGATGGAATACACCGTGCACAGCTCCTACGAGTCATACGGATGTGACACTGACCCCAGCTGTGCCATTTACTGCCTGGGGTTTGGGTTAAGTTGCCCTCCCCAGACTTTGGCTGTTTCTCCCATAAGTGGCACCAAACCTCCCTTATCAGAGCTCTTAAGAGCACCCAAGAGGCACCAAGGTCAGCCCAGCCCAGAGCAGGCCCAGTGTAACACATTCCCTTCCCTCACTGACTTCAAACTCTTGAGATCCATCCAGGCTGTCACCTGCAGATAGGGATGGGACATTATGGGCACCTCTAGGAAGTCATTCCCTCTTAACATCCTCCTGCCATCTCTCAATTACCTCATTCAATTAATTCTGTTTTCACTATAAATTAACATTTTTTATGGTAAACAATCTCATGTCTTAGCCTATCCATTCAAAAAACATCTGCTACCTACCTATGCTGTCTGGCATCTAAGTGCTGAGGACAGAAAAACAAGTCCTTGTTCTGAGAATACATTCTAATGACCAGGCAAACTTAATTTTGAAAATCTGCCCTCCTAATTACTTACGGAGGGGAAGGTATGTTTATGACAGTCCCATTCATCCTTCAAAACTGGCTCTCTCGCCACCTCCTTTGATCAGCCTTCCCTGACCACCCCAGCAGAAGCATTGCTCCATCCTTCTGCTCTTCTTGTCACTGGATCATGCAATTAGCTTCCCTTCTGGCTCTAAGTCATAATTATTTGACAAACCCGTCCATGGTCCCTACTGATGATGAGCCTCTGGAAAGGCAGGCTCTATTTCTGCTTCGGGACACCTGCTGAGAAGCCAGGATGGGGTTGGGGGAATGAAGTCCCAGGAAACAGAGACCTGGAATTCCTGAACTCCCAGGACGCGGGGTGCAAAAATACTCACAGTTTATCCTCCTCGATGTCATAATCCAAGTCTGCAAACATGGTTCCGAGAGTTGAGGTGGGCTGGCTAACTGCCCAGCTCGGTGGGGGAATGGGGAACTGGATCCGGGAGAGAAAGGAGCAGGGGCTTCAGGGGACCGAACTGCCTAGGTGCCAGCCCGAGCTCTCCCGACCGCCGCCGACCTGCACGGCAGGTGCCTCCTCCTCTCCCCTGGACTCGGAGAGGGGGAGTCTCGGAGTGGCGGAGGTGGGTAGGTGATCCTTACTAGGTACAGGGGAGGAGAACTCCAGGCCAGGGCGATGAGCTCAGATGCCAGAGCCCGGCCCACGGGTCTCCAGGCCCCTGGGAGCTGCCGGTGTCGATGACCGGAAGAGTCAGTCCCAGAGCCGGGCCCGGGCCAGGCTGGCACCTGAACCCACCTGCCGTTTCCACCTGGCGGTGGCCGCGATTATTACGTCACTTCCGGGAGGACGCGGAAGTCCTGCCTTTCCTCCCTGGGTATTTGCCCCAACACTCGCAGGCAACGCTTTCCTCCCCGCTCCCGGGACTCTCAAACCAGGAAACAGAATAACTATTGGTGGACGCTCCCGTTAGTGTGAAAAAGCGGAAACAAAGGAAGGTCTGGACAGGCCAAAAACGCTTAACCCCGCCCCTTGTCCTATCTCTGCCGCCATCTTGGGAAGGGCAGGTTTTTCCCAGCTTTCACAGCGGCACGCTGGGGGCACCACGCTGCCCCAGGCGGTTGCCTAGGCAACGAAAGCATCCTGAGACTGGGGTTGCCTCCGGCGAAGTTCCGTGAAGTACAAACCTAGAGGTCTTACCTGTTACACCTGCGCCACCTCGGCCAAGGAAAAGCCTGTGACTGCTGTACTAGCATGGCAGTGTCTTGGCAGGAGGGGCCCTTAGAGATCCCACTCCAATCCTAGTTTTGCAGAGGAAGAAGCTAAGTGCCAGACAGAGGAAGCGATTTTGTCCAGAGCCATGTACAGCGGGTAGAAAATCCAGATCTTGCCCCTGAGATCTCTGTGGCTTAGTTCAATGCCCTCTGAACACCAGCATTAAACTAGGAGGCAGGAGAGGTGTATTCAGGTACTTTCTACGGTATTTGGTGAAAGAGTCCTCACCTTCCCACCTCCCTCTTGAGTCCTGAGGACCTTGGGTCTCACTGAGGACCCAGCCTCCCTGAGTTTCAGCAAACGCCGTCAATGCTGCTCAGCCAAGGAGTCTGAATCTCCTCTTCCACCAACCTCTGCCGCCACTGTTGTTGTGTGGAATGGGCCCTAGAGAAAGTTAGAAGTCTCCTTCTGCAGGTGGCATGGGCCAGGTTGACCTAGTGTCCTTTGGCAGCTACCTCAGGGGTGCAGAGATGCTGGAAGATGAAGAGATGAAGGTGGGTGATGATTGTCCACACAGCCCATGGCCTGCAGGAAGCCCTCTCTCAAGTCTCAGCACCATAGCAATGACCTTCCGGGTGCCCCCCTGCTTAGCGGTTTGAATCACCTTCGTGGGTCACTTTCAAGTTCACGCTTGTAAGAGGAGAACAAGGACATCAGCCGCACCATACAGGTAGGGAAACAGGCTTCCCCTTTATTACACATGGTCAGGGCGGGGCTTGGATTGTTTGGGTCAACAGGGATTTTTGAAAGTCAAATTAAGTAGAGAGACAGGTGCGAGCGCCCCTCTAACAATTCCCACGGCACAGATAGCTCTAGAGCCTCCTTCCTGTCTCTTCCTGGTTGAGGGCAAGGTGCCCATGTCCTCTTTTCTGCCTTGTACCCTCACCCTCCGGGCTCAGCTGTAATGCCCCCACTTCCAGGCAGCCTTTCCAGATCATCCCGTGCTCAAACTGTGCTCCTTTTTCTGCTCCCAAAGCACTTGTTATTTGCACCAGTGCTTCAGCAGTTTGTCACATACTGCCTTGTGCCATCCCTTCATAGCTCCAGGGAGATTAACTTATTGTATGCTTGTATTTTGTCCCAGAAAATTTTTTTTCACACTTAAAAGTGGGGCTTGCCAAATGGTGTGGTGGTACACACTTGTTATTCCAGCATTTGGAAGGCTGAGGCAGAGGATTGCTGTGAGTTTGAGGCCAGCCTGGGCTGCAAGATTGAGTTTAAGGCCAACCTCCCTGAAGAGTGAAAACCTATCTCTACAAGATGACGACGACGACGACGACGACGACGACGACGACGACGACGACGACGATGATAATAAATGATCCTTAGGGTTTGCATCTTGATAAATCCTAGAAGGTTTTCGTTGCTTCCTGGGCTGCCTTTCCCTATGGACTTCATACCCCCTGGCATGCTCATCCTCCGTAGGTGTAGGAAGCCATCAACAGGTGTCACTGGGACAAACGAAAAGAAAATGGATGGCTTTGTAATCGGTGCCCATCAGCGAGAAACCACAGCCCGCTTCATCTTCACAGCAGTGGGGCTCACCTGAGCTCACCCAGCACAGGACCTTGTCCCACAGGACTGAGGGAGCCAGGTGGGGGCCGTAGTTTATTTGAAGGGAGCACAGCAAAGTAAGACCTTAATCTGGTCTTTCCAGCTGGACAGGAAGCTGCTGGGGTGAGGGCCTCGCCCTGTCCACTGGGCACTGTCCACAGGGCCCGGCACAACGCCAGGCAGGGATGAAATGTCATAGGGACCCTGTGGGGGCTGGGGATTTAGCTCAGCGGCATAAGCGCCTGCCTTGTAAGCAGGCAGTCGTGAGTTCGATCCCTGGTACCGATAAAAACGAAAAAGACAAAAAAAAAAAAAAAAAAAAAAAAAAAAAAAAAAAAGGGACCCTGTGGCTGTTAAGGAGATGGGATTCACTGTGAACCCAGGCGGGTGCCCTGGGACAGAGAGAAGTCCGGAGGGTCAGAGGGGCCAGAGGTGACAAGGCCCCACTGGGTCAGCAGCAGTGGCTCAAGTCTGTCCACAAAGCTGGACTCATCAGGCCCAGCAGAGGTCCTGGACTCTGGTCTTGGAGAAACAGCACCCTTCAAACCACAGGCTTTCCCATGTGGTCACTCCGCCACCCCAGGAAGGCACTGCTGTCTCAGCTGGGGGCTGGGGGACAGTCACCCTTTGTCTGTCTGTGTCTGGAGAGTGAAGGACCACAGACACAAAGACGTGGATGAAGGGCACAGATGGCAAGGCGGGCACTGTCACTCTGCAGGTGACAAAGCTGCTGGGTCACTTCAGCACACGCACATGTGCGCACACACACACACACACACACACACACACACACAGAGCCTTCCCCAAGAGACCCCCGAGGAGTATCTCAAATACAGCTTTGTGGGCTCAGATCCAAATCTCTGGGAAAGGAGAAATCCTGGAGGTCACATTGTCACAAAGCTGCAGGTGACATCAGTGTCAACACCTGTCTGAGACCCACTGTGTCTGAGGTCCAGAATGCAGGGAGTCTGTGCTCTCAGGGCCAGGGAATGGGGCACCACCTCCCCTGCAGATGAGGGTGCTGGTGGTGCCCAGGTAGAGAGGGAGGGCAGGTGGGAAGGTTCTGGGGCAGAAGGCACAGCCCCCAGAGGGAGTCACAGCCATGTGGGGGACAGTGACTGGTGACCCCCACTTCTGCAGTGTCCTGGGTAAAGTGGGGCGTCGAGGGCCAAAGTGGGAGAGGCAGGAGTGCCTTTCTCCAGGTGGCTGCGATTTTGGGATTGGAACCAGGTGAGAACTGCCACCCACCGAAGGAGGCCGGGCCAGGCCAGGGGCAGGGGCCAGGACCTCTCCTAGCTCCTTCCCCTGCTGGGGCCTGAGTCTGTCCAGGAAGGTAGGTGACCATTCACCTGGCCTAGCTGTGCCCCAGACATGGTGTGGGTGGCGGAAGGTCCAAGCTTTCTCCGGGCCCCAAAGCCGCTGCACGACCCCATTCTTCCATTCTTGGAGGACCCAAGCCTCAGATTCAGCCGGCGGAGCTGCTCCCCAGCCCTACACTCGCCCTATTCCTAAGGACGTGCTGCCATCTGGTGGTCATTAGGAGAAGTACTTCCTGGGGCCCGATCACTGCCCCAGGGTTCATCCAGCAGCCTAGAGGTCAGTTGGGGCTGGTCCCTGCAGGCCTGCAGCCCAGCTGTCGCCCACCCCAGGCTTGGGGGCCTCACTACTGCACCCATCACTGGATGCCTGCAGAGCGCCTGTGTGGTTGACACCTAAAGGGCGTGAGAGGAGGTTGGGAAGTCTTGGGCCTCTCTTGTGTTACTGTCACACACCCCCAAGCTCCGCAGGGCAGGAACCCGCCTGTTGGGGTCACCCCTGTACCCAACAGCAAGCCCAGTGCGGGGTGGATGACTCTCTGTGACACTGACAGGAGGTAAAGGCCAGGCATAGTGGAGCCCACGGTGCTGGAACCAGGATTTATCTGCCTGGCACTGGGGAGCCACAGAAGATTCTAGCAGTGGGGAGAGGGAGCATTGGATCTGGATACAAGGGCAGATTGAGAGATCCAGGGAGGCCCACTGGTGGAAGCAAGGTAGGAGAGGACAAAGGGGAAGCTGGGGGGGGGTCACCTAGACAGGGTGGGCCTGCCTTGGGGACAGTTGGTCTGTGGGTACCAGAGTTCCCCAAAACAAGAAAGTATCTCCCACTGGGGCAGCAGTGGGTGCGCCCTGGGGAGGGGCGTGGACTCACCTGAGGCAGATGCACCCCCAGAAGGTGTCCTATCCCTGGCTGTACTAGAGGCCTGGCCTCACCACCCTTGGGTGCATAGCAGCCTCCACCCCGGGTGTCCACCTCAGCTAGGGTGGGATGTGGGCCTCTGTGCAGCCTTGAGGTCCCCTCCACACAAGCACCCCCTGAGCAGCTTTTCCCGGCCCAGCTTGGCATGTCATGGCTGACCTCTGACCTCCCCCTGCCCCTCTGCCCCGCAGCGCCCTGCCCTCTGGGTTAGGTCAGTGATGAAAGCCGGTGGGAGCCCCAGGGGAGGGGGACGACGAGGACAGTGCCCGATTGTTCCCTCTCCTGGCTCAGCGGCCATGCACAGGAGAGGTGGACAAGTAGCCACTGGGTCTTTGCTGCCCCTCTTTCTCCCTACCGTTCTCTTGCTCTGTCAGAGGTTCTCAAACTCCACGGGGAAGTCATTATCCAGGCAAATGTGGGGCACCCGTCCCACCTCATCCTGCGGCTCGCAGGGGCCCATGTGGGAAGAGCCAGGGGGAAGACTTTGGGTCTCACTTGTTCTCTGAGCTGCAGTGACCTCAAGTGTAAAATGGGGCAAAGAACAGGCCAGCGCTGTGACGGGGCTCCGGGAACACCCTGGGAAGGAGATGCCAAGGCTGTCTCTCTTGCCCCACACCTGCCTGCGGAACTCACAGGGGTGCGACTCCCGCCTGTGCAGCACCCCAACCCCGGCTGAGCTCTAGCCGGGCCATGCCCTTGGGCAGCCGAGGGCCCCAGCCCCCGTCAGGCACCTCACTGATTCTGTGTGCTCTGCCTTCTCTTGCTGGGTTCAGAATCCCTCGGGAAGCCCTGCGGGAAACTCAGCAGGGCTGTGATGGAATCCAGCCTTTCACTCGGGAAGAACCAACCCCTCCTGCTGCCTCTGCATTGAGTTGGGCCTCTTTCTTCTCTCTTAAGGAAATTCTCAGATGTGCAAATCAGAGCATGGCGGGGCTTTCTAACCCAGCACCAAGCCTTCCCCGCCCCTCGAGGCCATGGCCCTGTCTGATCTGTACCCTTCTTCTGCCTTTGCACTCCTGATTGTGCAGCAAAATGTGGGCTCACCTTTAGTTGGGCATGGTGGCTCACGCCTTGTAATCCCAGCACCCAAGAGGCTGAGGCAGGAGGATCGTTGTGAGTTCGAGACCAGCCTGGGCTACAAAGTAAGCTCAAGGCCAGCCTGAACTGTATAGCGAGATCCTGTCTCAAAAAGACAAAAAATAAAATGTGGGGTCACTTTTAGTGTTTTCTAACAATTGCTTTTTGCTTGTGTGTGTGTGGGTTTTTTTTTGTTTGTTTGTTTGTTTTGTCTGGGAGGTAGGGATCAAACTCACAACCTTGTGCTTGCCAGTCAGGTGTTTGTGCCAATGAGCTAAATCCCCAGGCTTTTGCTTGTGTTTTAATTTTCAAAAATTATAGACTCATGAAAAGTTGCAAAAATGGCACAAAGAGATCCCAGTGCCCTTCACCCCATTTCTTCCAAAAAGAGGACCTGGGTTCGCTAGAGACTCCAGTCACAACCAGGGCATCGGCGCCTTGGTGCCGTCCACAGACCTGGTCCTGTGTTTGCTGGTTTTCCAAGACCTCAAATGTGCGCGTGTGTGTGCTTCTCAGCAATTTCTTCGCGAGTGGATTTGCATAATTTCCACACACCACCATAAAGACCTGTGTGGTTACTGCTAAAACGGCTCAGATTATTCCCGTACCATAAACGCCCATCTCTCCACAGCCTCCAGCGACCGCTGCTCTGTGCGAGTCTCCCTGGCTCTGTCATTTTAAGGAAGTCACACTAATGAGAGCACCTAGCATGGAGAACTCCCAGGTGAGCTTTTTCCTTCAGCATAATTCCCTGCAGCTCTGATCGAACCTCCACGTATGGGGCTCGTTCGGTTATTGCTGAGCTGTGTTCTGAGATGTGCGTGGAAGGTGTCTGACCAGCAGCTCACGAGGGGCTGGTTGGGTTATTACCAGGTGTTCAACTATGGCAAATAAAGCTGCCCTGCCAAGGGCATAAGTGTGCGTGGCCGCCACCACCAGGTAAGTGCCCCAGAGTGCCATTGCTTGCTGGGTACTACATTAACAGTGAGCTTAGTGCTTCGGGTTTGGTGCTGAGAATTAAATCCTGAACTTTTGCTCTGAGCTATATCCCCAGCCCTTTTTAAATTTTTTATTTTGAAACAGGGTCTCAATAATTCTCCTACATTTTGTAGGCTGCGTTTGAACTTACAATCCTTCTGCATCAGGCTCCCAGAGCTCCGGGAATAAAGGAGTGTGCCACCGTGCCCAGATGTTTAGGGTTTGGTTTTGGTTTTCCCCACACTATTTTGCAGGGTGGCTGCAAATTCATAACAGCTTATGTTTATCTTGGTAAATATTTTATCAGATTTATTTTATTTTATTTTTGGTACTGGGAATTGAATTCAGGACCTGGCACTTGCCAGCCAGGCACTTGTGCCACCGAGGTACACTGGCCCCAGATTTAATTTTTGTTATAAATGGAAATTATATTTTGTTGGCACTGATGTTTATAAATGCAACTACTTTTGTATGTTTGTGGGTGCACGTGAGTGTGTGTGTCTTTGTTTTGTTTTTGTGTGTGTGTCTTTTTGAGAGAGGGTTTCCCTATGCAGTTCAGGGTGCTCTTTAATACACTATGTAGCTCAGGTTGGTCTCGAACTCACAGTGACCCTCCTGCCTCAGCCTCCCAGGTACTGGGGTTACAGGCATGTGCCACCGCACCCAGCTTTACAATTGCTTTTCATTGATAGTTTACACACTGAATCTAACTTTTCCATTGTTAAAGTTTACGATTCAGCCGGTGGTTTTTTACTATGTTTACAAGGTTGTCTGCTTCCGGAAGGTGTTCATCAAGTCTGCAGAAGCTTTTCCCCAGCCTGGCTCCTCCTCAACACCCTCCCTCAGGCCCTGGTGCCCATACGTCTACTTTCTGTCTCTGTGGAGTTGCTTATTCTGGACATTTCACATAAATGCAACTGCTTAACACTTGGCCTTTTGTGTCTTCTTCCATTGAGCAAAATATTTTCAAGGTGCCTCTGAGTTATAACTGTAATTAGTTGTTTGGTTTTGTTGTTTGTGGCACCAAGGAATGTACCCAGAAAATGCTGAGCTACACGCCTGGGCCTTATTACTTTGAGACAGAGTCTCACTAAGTTACCCAGGCTGGCCTCAACTCGTGATCCACCTGCCTCAGCCTCCTGAGTAACTGGGATTATGGCCATGTACCACTGTGCCACGCCAGTTTTTTTGACAGCTATTTATTTAACTATGTCCCAGCTACTTTTGGCGGGGGGTACTGGTGATTGAACTCATGTCCTTAGCCACTGAGCTAACTCCCCAGCCCTCAGAGCTACATTCTTTTCATTGTTGTAACCTTTGCCTGTAGATGTTTCCTGTGTAAACACTGAACACCTGTAAGTAATGTCAGTTTTGTTTCCTGCTTTTTGATCCTTGCAACTTGTTTTGTTTTGGAGACTTATCTGCAAGCCTCCTGCCCCCACAAGGACCTCAGATGCCATGCTGAATACATTCAGTAGATTCTGGGTGAAGGCAAGCTCATGTTGCCCCTGACCTTACTCAGCGTGACCATGGCTCCTTTAAGAACAAGCCTGTTTTGGGCCCCACAGATACTTTTCCCAGTGCGGGGGAACTCCCTTCACCTGTCCTGAGCCTGCAGAGACATTTTATCACATCTAGATGCCGATGTTTCTGTCCAGGGCCAAGGTGGTCACGTGACTTCTCTACCTGAATTTGTTCACGTGATGAGAAATTTTCCAGATGGGCCTGGGCTTGGCTTTTCTAAGCAGACCCAGTGTGGTCAGGCTGCAGAAGAGCAGCCAGGAGACATCACTGGGTTGGTTTTGCTATTTTTTTGTTTGTGTGTTTGTTTGGCTTTGATTTTTGAGATGGGGTTGCTATGAGGGTTCTGTTGGCTTTGAATCATGGCGAGCCTCCTGTCTCGACCTCCCGGATTATAAACCTGGGTCGCCGTGCCCATCTGGGTGTTTGCTAGAATTTGCTTATGTAAGATTTCTGCTTCTCAGTGCAAGCAGGGCTGGTTCCTTTCAGTGAACCTTGTAGATCTCTTGGGGTCTCTCCCGTCTCTTCTCAGGGGTCCTCTCTGTCCCCTCCTGTACACTGCTTTGGCTGGAAACAGTTGGGCCAGGGGTGCTCCCAAGGGTGACAGAGGTTGGAGGCACTGCTGGACCCCGGAGGCAGCAGCAGAGGATGGGAGAGCCGTGACCCTGAGACCACTCGGGGCCCAGCGCTCTGGACCCCTCTGAAAAGGGAGGCTGCCCAGAAACCCTCCCTCCCTGCCCTGTCTGCACCTGTACCCCTTCCCCAACCCTCCAGAGGAAGTGGCCAAGTGGGGCTGGGTCAGGGGTGGTTGACCCACTGTGCTCAGAGCTGACAGATGGCCCACGCCAGGGAGCTGTCCCCCGCCTCCCCATTCTTCCTCCTTAGAGAGGGGTCCCTGCGGACCTTTGAGAGCCCCTGAGCTGCCCTACCAGCTGCAGGGTCCCCGGCCAGCCTCTGTGGTGGGCTCTGACCTGCTGAGGCCCACTGTCTCTGCCTCCCACCCACCCATTCTCTCCTCATCCCCTCGAGGCCACCTGGCACCAGGCTGTCTTGGCCCAGCCCAGCTTCCTGGACACCCCAGCCCTCCGCCATTTGACCCATAGCCTTTGAGAAGGTGGCCTTGGGCAATGGTCATTCTGTGAACCGAGGCCCTTGCAGGCCCTCCTGGAGCTGCCCGAGCTCCCTGCAGTTCTTCTGGGTGCCAGGCACGCCTCCCCTGGCATCTGACACAGGAGCAGGACATCGTCAGGTCCCAGAGCTTCTGGGATGGGGCAGGGTGGGCAGACATGGAGAGATGGTTTCGGTGAGTAACAGGAAAGTGTTTTCTGCACAGTAGGGACCTGGTTCACAGCAGCCTCCAGGAGCCTGCTGGCACTGGGGAGCCTAACAGGGACTTGTTAGGGGACAGAAGCAGACCTATGGGTGAGAATTGGGCTTTCCGTGCTGTGTAGCAAGGTGCTTTCTTCACTGGATGCAGCTCCTTGCCTCAAGCTGAAAACCTAGAAACACACTCTGAGAACCCTGTTGGGGTTCAGAGACATCGGACTCTCTCTTAAATGTGGGACACTAAGCTGGCCTGGGTAATGCATGCCTGTAATCCCAGCGCTCTGGAGGCGGAGGCAGGAGGATCACCAAGACCAGCCTGGGGTACACAGTGAGTTCATGGCCAGCCTGAACTACGTGATGAGATCCTGCCTCAGGAAAAAAAAGAAAGGAAGGAAAGAAGAAAGAAAGAAAGAAAAGATGAAGAGGAAGGGGAGGAGGAAGAAAAAAAAGGGGGACCCACACTTTACCTTCATTTTCTGTAACTAAAATTTGAAAGCATTTATTGTAGAAATTTGGAAAGACATTAAAAGACAAAACACTGGCCAGGCATGATGATGCACACCAAATCCCAGCACTCGGGAGGCTGAAGCAGGAGGATTGCTGTGAGTTTGAGGCCAGCCTGGGCTACACAGTGAGTTCAAGGCCAGCCTAAACTGCGTGGCAAAACCTTGTCTCCAAATAAAAATAACAGACAAAGCACTAAAAATTTAAAAATCACTCAAATCCTTCCACCCTAAGATGACAGTGGTTTTAATTTTTCTGTATTGTTTTTTAGGCTTTTTTTTTAACATGTTTTTTAATAATTGAACTCACAGCATATCTTTTTTTTTTTTTATCGATACTGGGGATCAAACTAATGACTGCCTGCTTGCAAGGCAGGTGCTTATGTCGTTGAGCTAAATCCCCAGCCCCAGCACATGGGTTCTTGTTGTTGCAGTTTCATTGGAGTTATCTGTTTATATACCTCGATTGATAACCTAGCGTTTCACTTAAGGGTCCACTGACACTGCCGCGGTTAGAGGTTATTACATCACCACAACATGACTCATTCTCCGGGGCTCTCTGCTCGCTGTTAATGTCACGGCCATTTCTCACAATTACACCCAAGGGGACAGACACCTTTGCATGTGGCTCTGTACTTGCAGCCTGTTCGCTTTAACACAGTGTCACATAAGTAGACACAGGGGCTTGCTTGGGCACCAGTGCCTGATCCGGTGCAGGACGGGGACCAGCCCCGTGCCAGGGACCAGCTTGGAAAGCTTCAGGCCTGAGCGTCTCGGCCCCAGGGTCCCTCAGGAGCACAGATGGGGAAGAAAAGTGTCCAGCGTCTGCCAGGAGCCAGCAGACACTGGCTGGCTGCCGCCCTGCTGCGTGCTGGCTGCCATGGTGAGGGTGGCGATGGCTCGGCAGTCCCCAGTGGTGCGACTCTGCCCCTGCCAGTTCCCCTTGGCGTCCACGCTGTGTGGGCTGGTGACAGCTGCCTGGGACCAGGCTGGTCCCATCTGTAAACCACAGGGAGCCCATGGAGGTCAGGGCCCCCAGCTGCCCTGGCCAGGGACATGTGACTGGCACCCAGAGCGCTTAGAAGAGAAGGGACAGCCCACTGGTCCTCCCCTCTCTCTGACCCCCCTTTCTTCTTCTAGGGCCCTCAGTGGGGACCCCGCAAGCCCACGCCTCCCCAGCCATCACTGCAGAGAGGAGAGGCTGGTGGACAGCAGCCCCGGGGCCCCCCACCACCTGCAAAGGGACCCTGCTTTCAGCCTGTCACCTGTGCCCTGGACCCCAGCACCTCTCACCTCACTGCCTTCCCCACGGCCCTCCCTTAAGCCCCTTAGGCCGCTGCACCCTCCTCTCCCAGCAGGCAGCCCTGGACGGTCCACACGGGGCCTGGACTGCGGTCTACACTGCTCCCCTCCAGAAGGCTTCCAGCAAAGCTTCGAGGCACAGGCTCCCAGCGTGCAACCCTCTCACCTGGGCGCTCCCTCTGCCCTGTCTCCCCCAGCTCGGATGTGGGGTGAAGAGACAGGCCTGGGTCTGATGGTGACCGTGACATCTGTGCTGCCTGGGCATTACCTGCAGGGACCAGGTATGCTGGGTGCCCCGCAGCCCTCTCAGAGTGCCAACGACACGGTGGCCCCTCTGAGGGGGAGGCCAAGGAGCCAAGCTGTTGGATGCCCTGTTGATTGGGGTTCTGCCCTTCCAAGAAAAGCCACTGAGGACTTTTTCTATCCCACCCTCCTCCAAAACACTCTCTGAATTATAGGTAATAAAACTTCAAAAATCAGCTCCAATCAGCCTAGGGGCATGATCTATAGTCCAGCTTCTAAGGAAGCTGAGACAGGAGGATCACTTGAGCCCAGGAGTTCAGGGCCAATCTGGGCAATATGGTGAGACTTTATCTCAAATAAAATAAAGTGAAATAAAATAAAATGCGCCCACCTACATGCAGGGCCCAGCTGCCCTCTCTTCTCCTCTCCCATAACATCGGGATGACCTTGGCTCACCCCATAACAGGTCTTTTGTTTTGTGTGTGCTAAGGATTAAATCCATGTTAAGCAAATATTCTACCCCCCGCAGCCCTTTTATTTTTAAAATTTTTTTAATTTTTATTTATTTATTTAGTCTTTTTCGTTTTTATCGGTACCGGGGATTGAACTCACGACTGCCTGCTTATAAGGCAGGCGCTTATGCTGCTGAGCTAAATCTCCAGCACCTCTATTTTTTATTTTGAGACAGTATCTCATTAAATTCAAACCCATGCTGGCTTTGAACCTGCAATTCTGCTTCAGCTTCCTGGGTAATTGGAATTATAGGCGACCACCGGCTTGGTAAAGAACATCTTTATTGAGAAGTGGTTCCCATGTCCTGTGATCCACACACTGGAATCACACAATTCCAGGCTCGCAGGGCCCTTACGGAGATGTGCGACCTTTCCACAGTTGTTTAGGGCATGTATGTCACAACCACAAAAGAAACCCTGCACCCTCGGCCATCAACCCCGAGCCCCCAGCCCTGGCGGCCACTCATCTACCTTTTGTCCCTGTAGGTTTGCCTGTCTGACTGTCACCAGAAGCTCAAGGCCAGCTTGGGGTACATCACGAATTCAAGGTTACCTAGTAAGCCCCTGACTCAAAGAAAAGAAAAATGTACATAAACCTGAAGCTCTTGAGAATCACTGTCATTGTCCTCTCTCTCCTGGACAGCAAGACGTGTGTGACCCTGCTCCCTGCCTCCTGCCCCCATGGCACATCCCACACACACTCATAAAGTGTCAGCACAGGGGTGTGGACAGCACACACAGAGCTGAGCCCCACCACCACTGCCTTCCTATGAGGCAGGTGCCGACCCCCATTTTACAGGTGAGGAAACCGAGGCCCATATCTGGCGTTAACCATTGGCTCTGGGCCCGCCATCAGCACCTGTGAACTAACCGAAAACATTCCCTGAATCAGGACCAGGCGCTGGGCTGGGTCCTGGAGACACAGCAATAAACAGGCTGGTGCTGCCCACAGGGCAGTGGTCTTCTAGAAGACAAACCTGACCCTTTCGAATCAGTGCCACCTCCCTGCCCTTGGATCTGATACCTCCTATGGCGCCTGGCCCTCAGGAGCCCCAATACCCTTGCAGCCCTGCCCCCCACACTGTCCCTCTCCCTTCCTGTCACAGCCCAGGCCTCCTCGGGGCCACTGTCCACCTCGATACATGCCACCCTCCTCTCCCACACAGCCTCCACAGCGACAGCCGCCTCTCTGTCATTATCCCCTCCAGGAAGTCTTCCCTCCCCAACTTCCGGCCAGGGGAAAAGCCTCAGAGATCCCCATGTCCCTCTTGAACACAGAGGTTGCCCTCTCCTGCAGCCTGGGCTTCTCCGAATCTGGCTATTGCAGCCTCGTCTCTCTGTCCCTCATTTACAAACCCCCAAGCTCGTCTTCAGGTTCCCCCGGCCCAGTACCGTGGTCACTAGCAGTGACACACAGTCTGCTCCCAGCCATGCTTAATGAGAAGTCACTTCCGTGCACCAGAGGGCTGGAGAGAGATTCAGGGGTGGCTGGATGCTCAGGGTGCTGCGTGTCACCTCCCCAGGGCTCTGCTTCCAGGCCAGGATTTATTTGTGTGTCCCCAGCTCCCAACATGGCCCTGCGGAGAGAAGAGCCGAGATGGGGTCAGCTTGGTGGGCTCCAGGTGTTGGCTACATAGTCTCTCCGTGCCTCAGTTTCCTGATCCCAGAAAATGACATCACCTCCTGCGCATCCCTGCAGGCCTCGCCGGGCAGTTATGAGGGGCCATGGGAGGGGTCAGTGCCACACACTGAGGTCTCAGAGAGCAGACACTATTGTCTGGCCAGCTTCCTGACATTCCCAACTTGGGCACATTCTGTTTCGTTTTGCAGAATTCCAATCAGTTTGACTTTGGCTTTGCCTGGAGGCCCGGACCATGGTGGGTGTTCCCACAGAGCAGGGTCTATTCAGGGGCTTTTGCTGGGAAGGTTGGGGGTTGGAGGAGCCGCTGGGGTCCAGCTCACCAGACTTGGGACAGACACCCCGCCAGCCCCATTTCTACCTCCCGAGATGGGGACTCTCTTGTCAGGGAGTAGCCTGGCCTGGGGGGCCTGGGCAGAGGAAGGACCCTCCTGCCCCTGAGGACAGGGAGTAGGCCTCGGGCCTTCTCCTTAGTGCCTGGCCTCCTCCATGGTGGCCTCAAACAGGCCAGGGAGCGGCCTGCAAGGGTGGCTCTCAAGATGGCCGCCTTGGCCGCCAAGGTCTCTTCTCCTCCCAGGGCGCCTGAGGAGAGAGAGGGCGCCACGGCCAGGCCACGGTCACTCCTCAAAGCCCAGGGGTGCAGATTGGGCGGGAAGCATGGGGCGGAGGGAGCTGGGTGGGTGGGGGGTCGGGGAAGAGCCAGAGAGAGGGGCCGGGAGAGGAACAAAAGGTCCCTTTGTGGTGCGGGGCAGGGAGAAGAGGGCGCGCATTACCCAATGCCCAGAAGCCATGTTGGTAACAAGAGAACCATTCTCTGCCTTGCTTGGAAAACAACTTGGAGCAGAGAAAGACAGGGAGAGATTTAACCCCATGGGCGCGGGCACAGAGGCCTGAGGCCACAGTAGAAGGTGTGGGCCCGGGGCACGCTTGGGGGCCTTTGGGTCCCCGAGCCACGCCATTTCCCGTCTCCCAGGCCTGGCCTATGCCAGTGGGGCCCAGACTCCCAGCATGGCCATTTCCTGTCTCCCAGGCCTGGCCTATGCCAGTGGGGCCCACACTCCCAGCATGGCCATTTCCTGTCTCCCAGGCCTGGCCTATGCCAGTGGGGCCCACACTCCCAGCATGGCCATTTCCTGTCTCCCAGGCCTGGCCTATGCCAGTGGGGCCCACACTCCCAGCATGGCCACTTGGCCCCACCCCAGCAGCTTTTGGAGCGGGACTGGAGCCCCAAGCTGCTACCTGCCTGGGCCTTGACCGATGTGACCCTGTCCCAGAAGGCGCCGGCCTGGCCCACCTCGGCCTCCAGAGGATCCCACATGGCTTCCTGTTCCAGGCCTGTGCCCACATGGCTTCCAGGGCTGCGGCCTCCTATGGTGAAGGGCACAGCCTTTCCTGAGAAAGCCCCTCCCATCTTTGTACAGTTTTGCCTTCCAGAAAGCTTTCCCTAAAATGTAGTCAGATCTCTTCATCCCCGCCCTGCTTTCTTACCTTTCCTCACCTTCTACCCATCAGCCCCGCTGCCCAGGCTCCTGGAGGCCATGTCTGACGACAGGGCCAGGAGTTGCCCTGCATCCTGCTTTCCTTCCCTTCCCTTCCCTTTCCTCCCTCCCTTTCTTTCTTTTCTTCTTCCTTCTACACTGACAGAGCCCTGGCCCTCTGCCCAGCACCATTCCAACCTTGGGATTATAGCAGTCGACAAAGCAGACCACCCTTGCCCTCACGGAGCAGAGGTTTCACCGCCCAGGAAAAGGGTAAGAAACAAGCCTAGAAGCTAAAGGCAGACAGTCCTACGTTCCGTGGCGAACAGCAAGGCAGGTAGAGGGAGACAGAGCCAGGAGGCACGATCCATTAGACAACAGTGGCACACACCTGTAATGCCGGTGCTGGGAGGCTGAGGCAGGAAGCCTGCAAGCTTGAGGCAGGCAGGGCTACACAGTGAGACCCTATGTCGGTAGTAATAATAATAATCAGTGATTAATAACAATAATGATAAAAATGAAAGAGCTGGAGATGTAGCTCAGTGCTAGGTAAAATTCCTAGAGAAAGAGAAACAGCCTCTGTGAAGGTACAACATCAGAAAAGACCCAAGCAGAGAAGGAAGAGCATCATGTGCAAAGGCCCTGAGGGCGGATCTGCCAGGAGGCCATTGCAGCTGGAGCTGCGTGAGCCAAGGGAGGTGAAGGCCGGGGGGCATCAGACACGTAGGGTGGGAGGGTCTGGTAGTGCAGGCTAGAGGGGTAAAGGGCCCCGTTTAGGATGGGCCAGAGGACAGCAGTGCTGCTCACCCACAGTAGGGGCTCAACCCCAGGAGGGACACCTGGTAGGAGGTCCTGGCTGCCTACAAGGACGGAAGCCTCCCCCTTGGGCAGGGTGTCTGTTGTTTTATTTTGCTGGTTATTTTTAGCATTATGTGGGATCGAACCCAGGGCCTCTCACACCCTAGGCAAGCACTATTTTTAAATTTTATTTTCAGAGAGGGTCTTAGTAAATTACCCAGGCTACCTTGAAGTTGTGACCCTCCTGCCTCAGCCTCCTGAGCATCTGGGATTACAGATTGCACTACCATGCCCAGCTCTTGGGGGCGCTTTCAAGCTTTAGAGTTCTGAAGACGGTCCCACCCCCAGCCTTTCTTGCTGTGACATCAACAAACAGCCATCAAGGGGAGGGGGCACCCCACTTCCAACTTCCCGGGCCCCTGGCCTTGCAAATCCTCAACTTGTGCATCTGTAAATCACATCCACCTGGTCGATGTGTGGGTACATTAAAAACAAAGCTCATTTTTCAGGGGGCAGAAAGGGGCTCAGAGAGGTGAGGTCACAGCTCTTGGTGACTGCCAGGACTCCAGTGCCAGGGCTCCCCCTGTCTCTTTCTGCAGCTGCCCACATATCTGCGGGGTCCTCGCTGTGTCCACCGCACTCAGCACCACAACAAGCAGACACAGCAGAGAGGCCGGGGCAAGAGAGGGACGTCCAGGCCCAGGAGGGCAGACGGGCTCCCTCCAGCGAATGGCCCTGAGCCCTGATGGGCTGTGGCCCAGAGGACCGTGTGAGAGCAGGGACAGGAGCAGGTGCAATGCAGGGTCCAGCAGGGTGACCTCAGGCCGGAGCAGCACCCAGAGGAGAGGAAGAGACGGGCAGGAAAAGCAGGGACACAGGACAGAGGCCGGGGAGGGGGCACTGCAGGGCTGGGGCCAGGGCGGCCTGCGGGGGCGTCTGCAGGGGACGCAGCAGGGGCCACACCCTGAGAGCCGGCAGAGGCATCCCAGGCCTCACCTCCCACGCGCCAGCCACCTGGATGCTCTGTTTGAACCCTCATTTTAGTTCTGTGCCGCTTAAAGGTGACCTTGAACAAGCTCTGACCCTTTTAAGATTTTACTTTCTTATCCGTGAAATGGAGAAGGTATGGGCACCTTCCTCACAGCATCGTCCAGTGAAGGAATAAACTCCAGAGGGGCCCCCAGCTGGGCCAAAGCGCCTGCCTGTGGCCTGGTCCTTCCCTGGCACCACGGATCATCACCACCACCACCATCATCAAAATCAAAATCAAAACTTGAAATTCCCCGCGGCACTTAATGTTGGTACAAAATATTCCCTATCAAAAATAAATAGCCAAAGCACGTACCAACTTCCCACGGTGAACATAATCATTGCAGACCGCAAACGTGCACGAATAAAATTAGTAAATAAATAGCTAGCAGGCGTGGCGCAGAGCCTGTAACGTCTGAACTCTAGGAGGCTGAGGCAGGAGCGTGGCAAGCTGAAGCCCAGCCTGGGCAACTTAACAGCTTAGCAAGACACTGTCTCAAACTAAAAAATAGAAGTAAAAAGTACAGAGGAGGTAGCTCAGTGCAAAGGCCTTGGGTTCAATACCTAGTACTTCAAAATAACGAGGATAATAGTAAGTTTTTTAAAAAGGACTCCTTACTGATTTCTATTTTTGGGCTCTGCTCTCTCTGGGGCCACCCCCCACCCCCACCCTGCGTGTCTCTCTCTTCTGCCGCCGATCTGGGCTCCAAGGGCACCGTCCCCCCTAGGCAGACCGGGCTGAGAATCTCCTCCTTGGGATCTGTTCTTTCCCAGTGGAAAGGATGTATTACCCTCATTTCCAGGGTACTGAGTGGGAAACTGAGGCTTGGAGGGATGTCCAGGGTGGCGGGGCTGGAATTCTGACTGGGGAGAGGCCGGGCTCTCCCCTTGTGTCCCAGGCCAGGTCCTTCTGTCCCCCGGATCCATGGCCAGAAGATCCCCGGCTCCACATGATGCTCCCCCTTCTCAGAGAAGGCACCCCCACCGCCTCCCCTTGCTGGCACTCGGACAGGAAGTGGCCAGGCGGGTCCCAAGGGAGGACAGGTCCGAGGCACCCAGTGGGTAGCAGGATGAGGCCGCTGCTGAGGCTGGGCACAGCCCAGGAAGGCAGGAAAGACACAGTGGAGGACCCAGGGAACAAGGCCTGGCATGGTGACCCAGAAAGGGGGCACCGGGCAGGAGAGAAGGCCCAGAGGAGGGACGGGCGGTGACAGTGAAGGCCCCGGGCTCGGGCTACTGTGCCTATCGGGCTGCCATGCCCCCACCCCACCAGCTGGCACTGAGAACCCCCAGGATCAAAGGGGTCGGGCCCCAACAGGGCAGTGAACTTGCAGGCAGCGGGTCACGCGGGGCGTCGCCCTCGCCCGCGTCACCCACCCGCCCGGCAGCCCGGACGGAAGCCTCTAGGCCATTCCACGCGGCCCTGTCGTCAGTCGGCCAAGTCACATGTGGGCAGGCGGCGGGGCCATGGCGCCTTCCGGTGACTTGCCCGCCTCCACCCCGCCCCTCGGGATCCTGCCTCCACGTTTGGAAAACAACCGAAGAAATCAAGTGGAAACACAAATCCGCCACCCGGTCCCTCCTGCCCCCTGGGGCAGAGACCCACCCCCTCCCCTCACCGCAGCCAGGAGGACTCGGCGGCCAGCAGGGTTTGCCTTGGCGGGGCCCCATGGCACTGCCACTCTGTACCTGTCACACGGGTGTCTGGGCTCCCCTGCCCGGGGGCACCTGGGATGCCAGGCTGGATCCCTCTTTCACGCTTCCTCTGAAACTTCCAGACTATGGATACAGGGCCAGGGAAATTCCAGGCCTGGCTACCCCAAAGACTGGCTGGTTACCTGGGGACGGCCCGGGCCCTCTGCGGGTCTTAGCTCCGTCCCCGCACTTGGAGCGGTTAGCATCGCCCAGCTCCAGGGCTGCAGGGACCAGGGAGGGGAGGGCGGCCCTGTAAACCATAGCGAGGGGCCCACAGCACTGCCCCTCAGGACGGAAAGTCAGCTCCACTTGGGAGACATGAATTAAGAAGACAATATAGGGTCCCCAAGACCCAGAGCCCCAGCCTGATGCCTCCCATGCCCTCCCATGCCTCCCGGCCCCTCTCCCCAGCCCTTCTTAGAGTCCATGCATGGCCACCCTCAGCCTGAAACCTGGAGTGGGCGGTCACCCAGGGAGGTCCAAGCAGAGTTCAAAGTCCAACCCTTACCCAGGTCAAACCAAGGCTCCTTGGCCAGCCGGGTGTTTCCAGGAGGACCCTCATGTCAGATTCAGGACTCTGCAGCCAGCCCTGGATGGAGGAGGGCACCCGGCCAGCCGGGACCTGCAGTTAACACTCCGGCTTCAGCCCAAAGCAAAGGCCAAGGCCGGGGTTCCTGGGGAGGGGAGGGCGGGCATGAACCAGTTTGAAGGGAAACCTGGTCAGCCACCATGGGATGACGGTGACAGTGATTCAGAAATGACTCTGAGGGGTCACGGGAGAACAGTGGGGCCATTGATGAGACGGGGGTGGGTGAGGCCAGTCTAGGGGCAGGATGGTGACAACAGCTTGGGAAGTGGACATTTTTGGGTGAGAAGCAACCTCAGAGGTCACCCGAGTCACACGTGAGGCCAGGATTCCTTCCAATCGAGGATCTTGGTCAGTGTGGCTGCCAGGCCCGCAGGGCTGGGCCAGCCATGAGCTGCTCTGGGGGATGCAGTGGATCACAAGTGGATCGAGGGGAAACCCACAGACCTGATGGGGTCTAAGGGGCCAGGCCCACCACAGGGCAAGCTGCCGGGGAAGGGAGGGTGGCCAAGGAACGGCCGCGTCACCACTGTCACTCAGTTCCTCCGTGCCAAGGGCCCCTCATTAAATCCTCACAGCCATCCTGCAGGTTGTATGCATGACTGACCCCCATTACACAGCGCTCCAGACAGATCCAGCAGACTGTCCGGGCCTCGCAGAGCTGAGGGTGCCCAACCTTGTGCTACAAAACCCTGCGTGATGGAAGAGATGTGCGTAAACTGAGGCCCTGTGGATGAATAGGAGTTCTCCAAGTGACTGTGAGGGAGAGGTGACTCTGGTTGGTGCCCAGGCCAGGAGGCCCATCACTCCCTGGGCAGATTGAGGCCCCTCTCTATCTCCCTACCTGTCCCCAAGCCCTTTGATGAGCCAGGGTGGGGAGGTCGAGGTGAGCCTGAGTCCCCGGATGTGGCAGGACCAAGGTCTGAGCACATTTCCATTCTGGGCCACAGTTTGCAGGCTGCTGGGGGAGGAGCAGCTTGTGACCCCCGGGCAGCGGGAGCTGGGGTCACCACACGCCAGCCGGCCGCTGGATTTCCTGTGGGTTCCAAGTCTGTGCGTATTCCCGGGGTCCCCAGTGTGAGCTAAGCACCCTGCCTTGCCTCACGCCTGTGCAGTACAAGAAGAGACTGTGCCGGGCAACACAGGTGCCCATATGTCCTCCCACTGGTCCCTTCCAAAGGCCCTGCTGCACGTCTGCTTCTGGAAACCTCCTTCCCTGCAAGGTTTGTTCACAACAGGTACCCAATTAGTGTTCAGTGATGGAATGGGAATCGAGTGGACTGGGTGGACAGGGCCCCTGGGGCCCTGGGAAGCTCTGTCCCACGGTGTTCATGGGGGATAAACTGGGTGTTAACCTCAGCAACCAACTCAAATCACCCAGGTTACCTGGAAACCCCTCCTTTCATTCTCTGGTCAGTCTCTTGAACTCCTCTTCAGCCTTCAAAGCCCCAACCTGACTCTGATGCTACCTCCTCCAAGTCTTGCATTCTATCTGTGCATGCTCTAATCATTGTACTCAGTGCTGGATAGTGCCTGTCTGTCTGTCTGTCTGTCCGCACCCCCTCAGCCCACAGCCAATTGAGGGGGAAAGCTTTATTGAAGCTGAGTCCTCAGCTTGATGCCAGACAGGCTGAGGAGCTGATTGTTGGACCTGAATTGACTCTATCACTGTATTGGGCAACTCATCCCCTCTCTGGGCCTGTTTCCCCCTCTATGTAAACTAGATTTGCACTAGGCAGCCTCCAAAGACCTTTCACTTCATTGCCTTCTAGAATTCTGTTCTGTTGCCTGTCCCCCATCTGTCACTGACTTCAGGCCTGCCCCCTGGGGCCCCAGCCCTCAGATGGGTGACTCCCCTTTGTCGCCTGCCTTCATCATCACCCCCAGACCCTGAGCTCCATTTTCCAGGGTGCTCTCGGTTCTCAGCCCTCCCCACCCATCTGGCCTGCCTTGCTCCCTGCAGGGACACAGCGCATCCGTGCCCATGAGGAGGCTGCGGTGGAGTGGCCGGGGCTGGCAGGGCTTTTGGGAGTTGGCAGAGTCCCTGTTCAGACAGGCCCGGGAGTCGCCTGCCCGTCACAGTAGGGGGGCTCCCCACGAGCCTCGGGGCAAACAGCCACATGCCACCGCCTGCCAGTTTGACTCCAGCCTTCAGAGGATGGTGGGTAGGGTGGACCAGGCCCCTTCCTGCCCAGCCCATAGAGCGTGCGGTGGCTGTGCGGTCACTGTCCTCTGATCTCACTGTCTCCCTCCATCCCCAGGCACTGCCACAGATGGATGTGTGTGTGTGCACGCACACCCGCGCACACGCACACACGCACACACACACACACACAGAGGAGCCCCACCCCTGTCACCCTGGGCTGCACCTGGAGCACAGGCAGGTGTCAGCATGCTGTCCAGATGTGCTGCTCACAGGGCGCCCCAGGGCTGTTAGAAGGGGCTCCTCATCCCTCCAGGGTCTGGAAAGAGGCAGTATCCTGCCCAGAAGAGAAGCCCTGGCTCTGGTTCTGGCTGTGGCTCTGTCACTAGGGTCCTGGATGATAGACATACAGTGGTTGAGAGCCCAGATTGATGTCTGCTCCCTAGGAGCTGGCCAATCCTAACCTCAAGACAGACAGAGGCAGGTATGATGAAATGAATTTCCAGAAGTGCACACTGACTGGCGTGCAGTAGCTGCTCAATAAACACTGGCTGCTGCTGTTACAAGGATAGAGGGGGGGGTGCCCAGTAGCTTTGTCTGTGAACTCTAGCATTCGTGGTGAGGGCTGGGGAGATACCCCAGGAGCTCACAAAGATGGGAGAGAGATGCCAGGCTTCCATATGTCTCTGGGTGCATGGGGGAGATGGTCTCATGATAGTTGAGGGGCTAAGCCCTAAGAGAGGAGGATCAAGAGCTACAAGAGGCCACAAAAGGGAGAGGAACCCCTAGAACAGGGACAGGAGGCAGGTCCAGGCCAGGACAGTCACCACCCAGCACAGGCTGTCAGGGGCTGGCCTGCACCCCAACCTTCATTGTGCACAACTCCCCTACCCCACATAGGGTGACGCACCTCCCTCCGAGCCTGGGCACCTTGACTCCTGAGGCCCCTCCTGAAAGTGTCACCTCTTCTGAAAAGTACATGAACTCTGTGCTTTTCCATGATCCTGGGCCTCTGACTCTTACCAAGATGGAGCCCTGAGACCTGCAGGTGACAAGAACTCAACAAGGACCAGGGAAATGGATGGATGGGTGGATGGACAGATGGATGGATGGATATATGGACAGATGGAAAGATGGACAAATGGACAGTTGGACGGATGGATGGGTGGACAAATGGACGGATGGACAGATGGATGGAGAGGTGGATGGATGAATGATGGATGGGTAGATGGATGCATGGACAGACGGATGGACGGATGGATGGACAGATGGATGGATGAAAGGATGTATGGATGGACAGATTGACGGATGGATGGATGGACAGATGGATGGATAGGTAGATGGATGAATGATGGATGGGTGGATGGATGCATGGACAGACAGATGGGCGGATGAATGGACAGATTGACAGATAGATAGATGGACAGATGGACAGATGGATGGATGAAAGGATGTATGGATGGACAGATGGATAGATGGACAGATTGACGGATGGATGGACAGATGGATGGATGAAAGGATGTATGGATGGACAGATGGATGGGCAGATTGATGGATGGATGGATGGATGGATGGATGGATGGATGGACAGATTGACGGATGGATGGGTGGATGGATGGATAGATGAATGGATGGATGAATGGATGGATGGATGGATGGACAGATGGATGGATAGATGAATGGATAGATGGATGGATGGATGGATGGACAGATGGATGGATGGATGGATGGGTGATGAATGGATGGATGGATGGACAGATGGATGGATGGATGGATGGATGGATGGGTGATGAATGGATGGATGGACAGATGGATGGATGGATAGATGAATGGATGGATGAATCAAGTGCCCACTAGATGATGATGACTGTGATTGATGCCATCCGGCATCCATGACTGCAGTCCATGAAACCTGACGCACACTGGCTGGGCAACTCGTCAGCCGCCTCACCCCTGCAGCCACGTGGAGAGGGGGCTTTCTCTCCCCAGCCCCTCCCCACCCTGCCACCACCCACGCACACTTTCCCTCTTGCCTGGGGCAGCTGGTGGGAGGGGGCTGGGCCAGGGCAGGGGGCTGGGGGAGGCTGGGAAAGTCCAGGCTGTCCCTCCGGGGGTGGGGGCAGTGTGGTGGGGCGCTCACAGGGACGAGGGGGAGGAGGGTCGCCAGCCCCGTACAGCTGCGGTCCCCTCCCCAGCAGCCTGCCCGGGCACAGAAAGGCCTCTTTGTTCTGCGCTTTTAAAGGGTAAGAGAAACACTTACGCATGGCAAATTAGCCCAAAAATGTATTTCTCTAAAGCACCCAATTGTCTCCCCAGCCTGCAGCTGCAGGGAAGTCCCAGGGAGCCGGGGAGGGGTGGCTTTGGGGTGACCCTGGGGGACAGGGAGAGGAGGTGGGTAAAGAGGGGCCATCTTGCCTTCCCATCTCTGCTCCCAGAATCTCAGTCGCAGAAGGTCACAGCTGGGGAGGCTCCTGAGGTCGGGGAGACCACCCCTCTGCTGGTGTGACAGACAGGGAAACTGAGGCCCAGAGAGGTGGCCTGACTAATATCAGCTCACAGTGCACAGCGAGTGCTGGATGGTGACAGAGAAAGGGCCAGGACGCTGCCATCTGTCCCCACTGCCTCCTCCACATTCTTGAATTGCAGGGACCCTGGGACCCCGGGACCCCACATCAACCAAGCCCACTGCCCTGGAGGCAGAGAAAGAAATGGGGTGGCTCTGCTCGGAAGCTGTGATGCTGGACCTCAGTGCCCAGCAGGGGGACAAGGCCACCTACAAAGCCCATCCCTGGGCTTGGGGTGGTAGGGACCAAGGCAGAGGCTCCTGGGGGAGTCCTCACCCAGGTCCTCTCCCAGGATTAGCATGAGTGTGTGCTTCGGTTAGAGAACCGACCCAAAACACAGAGGAGGCGGATATGGGGGGCTTCCTGCAGAGGGACCCCAGGGCTGGCCCTGGCAGGGAGACTGAGCAGGAGGGGTGTTCCAGGCAGGGGAACAGCACAGGACAGAACTGAGGCTCCCAGGAGCCTTTGATGCCCAATCTTGACTCATCGATTAGAGGCTCTGTTGACCACCCCTGAGTCCAGCCCCATGGGAGACGTTGAGAGGACGCTGGGGTCTTACCCACTGACTCGGTGTTCTGATTGGTTGGCTTCATTTTGTTTTTCTAGTACTGGGGACTGAACCCAGAGCTTTCACACAGGGTGACATCTCCAGCCCCTTTTTATTTATTTTTATTTTGAGACAGATTTTCAATAAACCATTAAGTTGTCTAGGTTGGGCTTGAAACTTGTGATCCTCCTGCCTCAGCCTCCCAGAGCGCTGGGCCAAGGGAATTTATAAGGAGAAATGGCGGCCTGTGAAAAGGGCTAAAAAGGAGTCCATTTAGTGCCTTGGACCCCTGCACGTGGCTCGCATGAGACAGGCGGGGCTCAGTGTGTCACCCGACAATGGGTGGTGACCTGTGTGACAGGACTGTCACCAGAAGCCTTCTAGAAGACACCAGTGGCCCAGCCATTGCCAGTGACCAGCGGGCTCTCAGCACTCGTGCAGGGTGGCGCCCCAGGGAGGTGCGGAGATGAGAGCTGGGGAGGAGGGAGTGCGAGTGTGTGTGTGTGTGTGTGTGTGTGTGTGTGTGTGTGTGTGATTGTGAGGGCGGATGAGCAGGCGTATGCACTTGCACATGGGTATGCTGTGTGTCAGGGAGTTGTGGGCTTGTGTCTGCCTGTGTGCCATGATTGTGCAAATGAGTGTGCAGTGCGGACTGCTATGACTGTGTGTTGTGAACACACGTGTGAGTGTGGTCACAGATGCCAAGCTGCTGAGTGGCTGGGGGGACAGGAAGGACTCCGGGAGGCAATGGGGACCCCCGAGAAGCCGGATGATACCCAGAAGGGCTCCAGGTGGCACGGCAGAGCCTGGGTGGAGCGGGTCCTCTCCCTCACATTCTAGAATCCCCGCAGCTCCCTTTTCCTTCCCTGCTGTGCCAGCCCGCCCTACCTGTCTCCCAGCCTCGCTCCTGGGGGTGCTGGCCCCCACCCCCCACCTCACTGCCCACCTGTCTGCCAGGAACTCCTCGACAGCCCCCAGCACCCGCCTTTCCCTGCCCTTTTGCAGCTCACATCCTCTCGTGCTCCCACCTGCGTCTGGCACGATCCGCACTGTGAGCTGCGGCTTTCAGGGCTCTGACCTTGGTATGACTGGCAAGGGCCTCATCCTAAGAGGCCCCAGGTGCCGAAAGCTGGGATTTGAGCACGAATCAGACTGCACACCGCACAGCAGCGCTTTCCACATAGCCAGGGACGGAGGGACAGCTGCCTGGACTCAGCCTCCATTCATTCCACAGCTGGAGAAGGAAGGGAATTTGGACACGAAGCATGATGGGCTCTGGGGACAGCAGCCGGAAACAAAAGCATGAGTCCGGAGTGATTTCACTTATAGGAGGCACCTCCAGCCATGGAAATCACAGAGATAAAGGGAGTGCAGGCCACCAGGGCCCGGGGCCGGGCATGAGGACACAGCCTGGAAATGGAGAGTCTCAAAGAGGAATAATGAAAAAATGTCGAGATGGATGACTAATGATTGTACAGCAGTGTGGGTGAGTCACTGATACGAACATCTAAAAATGGTTAAAACTTCTGGGCGCGTCAGGGGACTGGCCTCTCATCCCAGCACTTGGGAGGCTGAGGCAGGAAGATCACCTCAAATCTGAGGCCAGACTGGGCTACACAGTGAGTTCAAAGGCAGCCTGAACCACATAGCAACACAGGCTCAAAGCAAAATCAAACCAAACAAAAATGGTTACAATGGATCAGGTGCGATGTAACTCCAGCTATTCTGGAGGTTGAGGTGGGAAGCAAGCAAAACCCTGTATAAAAAAAGCTGACCTGAAACTCACAGTGACCCTCCTGCCTCAGCCTCCTGAACGCTAAGAACACAGGTGTGTGCCTGCAATAATTTTTTTTTTGGTACCAGGAATCATCAGCTAATAATTTTTTTAAAAAGATTAAAATGATGATCACTTTGGCCAAGCATGGTGACACAAGCCTGTATTCCCAGAACTCTAACAGGCTAAAATAAGAAGATGGCAATTTGAGTCCAGTCTGGGAAATGCATCAATTTAGCAAGACCCTGTCTCAAAATAAAACAAAGAATTCCTGGAGATGTAGCTAAGTGTGAAGGCCCTGGGTTCAATTCCCAGTACTGGAAAAACAAAACAAAACACAACACAACAAAAGCAAGTTTTATGTTATGTGTATTTTACTCTCCATAGACACGCACATAGAATGTACTTTTTTTTTTCCCCAGTGCTGGGGACTGAAGCCACAGCCTCGCCTCGCACAGGCCAGACAGACAGACACCCTAGCACTGAGCTGCAGCCCTGGCCCCCAAAGCATTTTCTAAAGGGACACCAGACCTGGACAGTTTTATGAAGAAAATTTTAAATAAACTTTAAGAAAGTACTTCTGCTACATAACCTGTCACTGATAACAGAGGGAGATAACAGGTGTCCCCTTCACACAAAGGTCCCATCTCACTGTGCTGGGTGCTGCTGGGCTGGGCGCATGGTGGGACGTGCCAAAAACAAGCGACTTCTGCGCCAGGCCCCTGCCAGGCCCTCCTGCCCTTGGGGTGACCACTGTGGCGGCATCCAGCCATCGTCAGAGGGGAGAGGCACACCAAGGGGACACAAAATGACCCAGAGAGGGTCAATACTTCTCTGTTTTTACTTTTTACTCTCATTATTTAAAAACTTCTGAGTGGGACAGGGTGACGCTTGCCTGCAGCTGCAGCACGTGGCTGAGGCAGGAGGCTCGAGGAGGGTTTGAGGCCAGCCTGAGCGGCGTAGCAAGACCTTGTCTCAAAAAACAAAGCCAAGCAAAAATAAATGCACCCATGCATACTTGTACGCGGCATGCGTTTAGTAGCACAGAACATATATTTAAGCCGTAAATAGACAAATGGATGCGCCTGTGATCCGACTTGGGGACTGAAAGGACCCTGAGAGGTTCAGTGAGGCTTTCTCCGTCTTCCCCACTGTCTGAATCACGGGGTCACAGGGCCTGCAGTCACGACTGCATCACCCACTGGCACCGGGGTGTGGCTCAGTGGCAGGGCGCTGGCCTCGTGTGCTGAATTCCAGCCCCAACACCACAGGAAAATAAAAAAGAAAGGAAGGGAAAAGGCGGCAGGGCTGGCTCCTGACTCCTGCCCTCCAGACTTGGGGCCGTGTGGTTGCTGCCAGCCAGGCCCCTGCACACACTCTGGGGTCTTCATGGCCACATCCTTACCCAGCAGGATCCAGATCAGAGATGGCTGCTTAGACGGCTGAGGACAGAAGTCTGTGGCTCCATTGAACAGATGGGAAAAGTGAGACTCCACCGTCCTCACAGGGCCCCCAGACCTAGTTGCAACTTTCCTTACAGGCCATGAAGCGGGGATCAGAAAGGTCCCCGAGCTTCTCTGGGCAAGAAAGTGTCAGAGTCGAGGTTCAACCCAAGAGTCTGACTCACTATGACCTGGAATCCCAGCAGGAGGTATTTGTGTTCCGGGTTTTGCCCCCACCCTGACACACTGGCCCCTGCTGGGCGACCTGCTCACCTTACACCCCACGAAGCCCTCCTGCCCCTCAGCCCCAGCCTTCCTGACTGAGCCAGAGTCCCGAGGACAGCCCCTGTGGGACTCTCCTCTGTGGCCTGCAGGCTCAGCTGAGAGCCTGGAACACTGCAGGGACCTAGAGATCGACCCATGAGTGAGCTTCTGCCGCACACGAGGTGTGGCACGGGGGGCCCTCACGTCCCCTCTGACACTGACACCCTACAGTGGCCCCCCCCAAGGTGAGTGGGTGTGCAGCTCACTCTCACACCAGAGCCCAAAGACAGAGGTCAGGCCGTGGGGACTGGGGAAAAAACCAGACAGGACGCATGTGGCAAAGGGGCAAAGACCTCCAAAGGGGGCATCTGCTGGGCGTGGGGGTGCCCGCCTGTAATCCCAGCACACGGGAGGCTGAGGCAGGAGGGTGGCTGCAAGTTCCAAGCCAGCCAGGGCTACGTAGGGAGACCCCGTCTCAAAAAAATCAGGAGGTTTGCATCTTCCCCATCGCCCTGAATGGTGACAACAGGAAACAAACAAAAAAGAACCAGACACACAGGATGGTGATCGGGGAGTGTGGGACAGCCCTCAGATTCACCTGTGTGAGGAAGGGAGCCAATGGCCTGGCCCCTGGGGTCCCCGTGTCCTCCCCTCTCTGTTCGCCTTGGGCAGATTCCCGGGACGGGGTGATCCGCCGGGACCTCTAACTGCACTCTCACTCCCCAGCGGCCTCCTCCCAGGTCCCTGCGAGGCCATAGGGTTGGCTCAGGGAGCACAGGTCCTGCAGCATCTCCAGCCACCGGGCAGCAGTCACAGGCTCTCAGCTGATGGGTCACGCAGGACTCAGGCCAGGCACATGGGGACACAGAGACCCTCCGTTCTTGGAGCCGAGGACTGAGACGCAGCCCGCTGCAGCTCAGGGATGGGGCACAGGGTGTCACCTCACCCTTGTGCTGACCTGCTCACAGCCACACATGTGCCTCAGACTCACCCAGAGTCACTGTCACCCCCGACACAGAAACCCTGGGTCACACGCGCCTGCACACATGCACTGTCAACACAGTCAGTCTGCACACCCCAGACTCTCCCCCTTAGCTTCCAGACTCTTCCACCCCATCCCGCCTGGCCTGCACCCAGCCTCTAACCAGCCCCAAGTGTCTTGGAGATCCTGAGGCCTGAGATTTCCTGATTTCTGTTGCCTGTACCATCTTGATCCTCTGGAAGCAATGCCCCCATCCTCACCCCATGACCCTCACGCACACCCCATTCCCTCCTGTGCTCTGGCTTCACCCTTCTGTTGCTCTGTCCTGCCCTGCCCTGGTCAGCCAGCTCTGGCCATAACTTCCGGATTGGCATCTACATGGGTAACTTTGGCAGGCGGAGGCCATAGGGATCAAGATACAGCCAAAAAAAAAAAAAAAAAAAAAAGTACATCCAGGAGTTCAGCCCAGACCCAGGCCCCTAGTACTCAAAGACACAGCCTCACAGCATGTCCCAACCCACAGCGCAGCTGACCCTGACCCAGTCCAGCCACAGGCAGAGCCTCAAAAGTGACTAGAGAATGTCCATCAAGGCTGGGCCGTAGCCAGGGGACTTGACCCCTCGGCCCGAGCCTGACCCTGACCCTCGCTGGCAGTTTGCCCTTAAACCTCGAACCAACACTGATCAGCCTTGATCTTGGTGACCGTCTGGACGCTGGGCCCGACCCCATTTGAGCTCTTACCTTAATCACTGGCTGAGCCTTCAGCCCAGAATGAACCTTGGCCCCATCTAATAAGCTGAGCCCTGTTCCAAATCGAGACAACACTGATCCTGACTCCGCACTGGATCTTTAACCTGGCCCAAGTTTGAGCCCTGGTCCAGACTGTAGCCTTTCCCGGAATGAGCACTTTTACCCCTGACAAAACCTGAGCCCTGATTCCTTACCCTGGCTATTGCCCAAATTCTGATCCTAAGTGAGACCTCAACTCCGCCCTCAGCCAGGATAGGAGAGGTCTTCACACTGTCCCAGAAGAGCAAATCCTAGCTGAAGCCTGGGAGGGTCTGGAGAACTTTTCACAGGTCCGCATGCCAACCTTGGCTATGTGGCAGGAGGCAGGGACAATCACTCCCATTTTACAGGTGAGGAAACTGATTCTCAGGGAGGCTTAACTTACTCCACTGAACCCACTGAACTGGAACCCAAAGGTACAGAAACAGACTTTAGACAGCACTTCCCCAAAAGTCTGATCGGGGAAGGACAGGACCGGCCGTAGAGGAGTAGTGAGCTCCATGTCTCGGGAGGTATGCCAGCAGAGGCGGCGGACTTGTTGGCTGGAGCAACAGAGACCTACGGGAAATGGTAGAGATGGGTGGCCTCAGAGGGCCCTGAGACATGGGGGTGCTTTATGAGTATCCAGGGGTCCTGAGCTCTCCCGCACCAGGAAACAGTCACTGACAGACCTGGAAAGGCCCGGCATCTAGGAGCCCTTGGCAAGGCCACATGGGACCAGGGCGCCACCTACCACGCTCGGGCTGCTTCCGTCCACCTGGCCACCTCCTCCCCAGGCCCGGATGGAAGGCCAGGTGCACAGAGCCGTGTCGGCCTTGGGCATGGTCACTCTGGGGGCAGCTCAGGTTCTGCCCAGGCTTGAAGCACAGACTCAGGCCTGAGGAGGGAGCACCACTGAGCCCCAAAGGCTGCAGTAGGCCGTGGCCCCCAGCACTCCCATTTCACAGGCCTTGCACACCGAGACCTAGGAAGGCCAAGTGGGCTCCTTTGGGCTATGCGGCCAGGCAGGCCCACATCAGGATGCAGCCCCCAGACCCTGGCACCGGCTCCACTGGGTGCAGACCCACAGCTGCCTCGGGAGGCCTGGAGGATGGTAGGGGGACCTGGTGCCAGGCGGCAGAGCCTAGGGTGGGGGGCTAGCTGGCCCCCCTGCCGCCCCCGGGCACCCCGGCCTGGCTCCATCAGGCTCGGCCGCCCAGCTGCCGGCACATCCGCCCAGGCCCAGACATCAATCCACACCAGGGCCCTTGCTTGTCCCTTTCTCTGCTGCCCTCCCATTCCCTCCCCAGCTCGCATCCCCCCCCCCACTCTCTCTCTCTCCCTTTCCCTCTCTCTCTCTCTTCCAACATGTCATTACAGTAGAAACAAAAAGCGTGGGGACAATGCGGGCATTGACAGCAGCCCCCTCCCGCCCCCTCCCCCCGCCGTGCGTGCCAGCACTCTTTCCAGCCGCCCAGGGCTGGAACCGCTGCCAAAGGAGCCCTGCTCATAAACAAGAGGAACCAGATAAACCAGGAACACAATAGAGGGATTTGTTGCACTTAGAATGGTGGGAACAATGTCAACGTCGCGCGCAGCTGCTTCTAAGCCCCCACCCCACTGAGTCCTGCCAAGCAGCCCCCTCGCTCCCAGCCCTCTGATTTATGAAAGGTCAGAGGGCATCATGGCTAAAGGGCTCCTTCCTTGCATCCCTCGTTAACCCTTCGGACACAATGGACCCTTCTCAGTGAGGTGGCGCCTGGGGGCGGGTGTCATGCACAGCACTTCCTGGAGCATCCTGGGGCCGGCTGGTGGTGGTGAGAGGAGGGAGGAGTGGGCGCTCAGATGCCTCCAGGCTGGGAATTTGTTCCAGCGATGGCTTCTTGGAGAAGGTCTTCTCGGTGACCCTCAGGGGCGTGGCCGGACCCCACATTGGGTGGACAAGATGGTGCCACCCAGGCTATGGCCCAGCTATGCATTGGAGGGCGGAGGTGATTCACTGAGCCTCACCAGATGTGCTACAAGAAGGGGTGTGAGGGGACGACCTAGTCTAGGGGGACACAGGTGACAAGTGGGAGCCCAGGGAGGCAGCACTGGCAGGGAGTGGGGACAAGGGCAGGAGACTTCCAGCAGGAGGGCACGCTGGAGCTCATAGTCAGCTCCCAGCGGACTGACTCCCTCCTCTGTGGCGTAGGAGGGACCTTCTCAGCTCCCTCCTCAGCAAGGCAGCCGTGATAATCATCATCTCACGGGGTACCGAGGAGGATGAAACGGATGAGGATGGGGCCTGGCCTCTGGGGAGGTTCAAGAGGTGTGGCCATCACGGCCACCCTGTCCTTGTATAATGACTCCACAGCTGAGCAACGGAGACAGGAATGCCCCTAGGCCATACGGCTGACATTTACAGAGTCAGGGTTTCAACCCAGGCCCCCAAACTCCAAATCCAGGCATCTGCTGCCTGTCCGACTGCTCCAGAAGCAGGAATGTGGGATTGTAGAAAATCGGACCGCTAAGGACAGCTTTCAGGGATAATGCCAAAAGAGGCTTCAGCTTGTCTTCCTTCCAAAAAAATCACCTGGAATCCTCTTTCATACCGAAACCCAAATGGCAGAAGACCAGGAAAATCTGTCTTATTGCCTCTCGTCTCTGTTAAGCCAAGGCTCTGGACAACATCCTGACCCCGTCTTTGTTTCCTGTAAACCATTTCACCACCCAGACCGTGGGCACCAACCCCTTCTCTAATAGGAGGTCAGTGCTCATAACAACCACTCAGCTCCTGTCCTTCAGGAAGTCATCAGCCCTGCCTTCAAAACACAGAGGGCTCAGTGGCACAGCGCCTGCTGGGCAAGCGTGAGGCCCTGAGTTCAATTCATTACCAAAAACAAAACAAAACAAAAACTGCACTGAGATATCCAATCTCTCTTCATTCAGTATTATTTAGAAGTGCTAGCCAATGCAATAAGGCAAGAAAATGAAATAAAAGGCATCAGATTGAAAGGAAGAAGTAATACTGTCTTCATACACAGGCATCATAACCATCTATATGGGAAATCCTAACTACCTATAAAAAGCTAATATAATTTATTGTATAAGTGAGTTTAGCAAGGTTGCAAAATACAAGGTCAATATATGAAAGTCAAATATGTTTCTATATACTAGCAATGAACAAAGAGAAATTAAATGTTTTAAACTGTTTAAACTGGGTGTGATAGCACTTTTCTACAATACCTGCACTCAGGAGGCTGAGGCAGGAGGACCACCCCAAATTCAAGCCAGTCTGGGCTACGCAAAGCTGACCCAAACCACGTAGAGAAGCCCTGTCTCAAAAACATTGAAAAGACAAAATACAAGAATGTTTAAGCCAGGTGTGACGGCACACATCTGTGGTCACTCAGGAGGCTGAGGCAGGAAGATCCTGTGAGTCTGAGCCCAGCCTGAGCTACATAATGAGTTCAAGGGCAGCCTGAACTACATTGCAAGACCTGTCTCCAACCACCGCCACCAATAAAACTAAAAAGTTCAAACAGCATCACAAATATGAACTATCTAGGGGTATTGACGAAGGGGAGAAGGAAGGCTCTGACCTAATTATCTTTATACAGTGGTCTTTTTAACTGAATACAGGAAGCTAAAAGCTAAAAGTGCTGTGAGGAACACTGTGTGGTACAGTTCATCTCCAGCAGGGCCCCGTCAGTAAGGTGAGTGATCCCAGGAGCACTGCATGAGTTCACTGAGACTGAGCAGACAGGGGACCCTGCAGGTGACAAATCACACGTCTCACTGCAGGAGAGAGCCCTGAGGCAGAGGAAGACAAGGCTGGAACGGACCAGAGGAGGCGCTTCAGTTCCCTCTGCTAGAGGAGGAACTGGAAAGAGCAACTCATTATTTTTGTTTTGGTTTGGTTTGGTTTTTGGATCTCACAATGTAACCCAGGCTGGCCTCAAACTCACAGCAACCCTCCTGCCTCAGCCTCCCGAAGGCTGGGATTACAAACATGTGGCAATACAGCCAGCTCTAGCTGGGTGGATTTGAACAGACAGAATGGAAACCTAGTAACACACAGGGGAGAAACTCAGAAGACGCCATTTTAACTAAGTGGCCAGTGTCGTCACGGCCATCAGAAGCCACAGCAGCGTCGTCACCCCTAAGACGTCAAAACAAGCGGGCACGCTGGCCCCAGAGTGTTCCCTGGATGCCGGCTTCCATCTGTGAAGGAGAAAGCATCAGAAAAAGCAGATGGAAAGGCCTGCTACAAAGTGCCTGCCTAGCTCTTCAGGGCTGTCAAGGGCGTGAAAAACTGGGAAGGACGAGCTGGAGAAAGTGGGAGAAAGTCTCCAGGTTAGCTACGAGTATTTCACAAGAGTTTTTCTTTTCCTTTTTTCCAGTACTGAGGCTTGAACCCAAGGCCACTGCACTGAGTAAAGCTGTTGTTGGTTTGTTTGTTTGCATGGGAATCGAACTTATGACCCTGTGCTTGCCAGGAGGCACTTGTGCCACAGAGCTAAATCCCCAGCAAGGCCACTGCCCTGAGCTACAGCCTCAACTTTTTTTTTCTTTGAGACAGAGTTTTGTTAAATTCCCCAGGCTGGGCTTGAATTCACAATCCTCCTGCCTCAGCCTCCCACAGTGGTAGGATTACAGGCAGATACTACCATGCCTGACTTATCAGTGTTAATTTATTTATTTAATTTTTTTTTTGTCTTTTTAAAGCAGAGTCTCACTATGCAGTTTAAGCTGGCCTGGAACTCACAGTGATCCTCCTGCCTCAGCCTCCTGAATGCTGGGATTACAGGTGTGCACCACATGCCTGGTTTAATTTCTTAACTTTGATAAGTGTGTGTCATAAGATGCTAATGTCTGAAGAAGCTGGACATGGAAACTTTTTGCACTGTTCCAACAATTATTTTAAATTAAAGGTAAAATTTAGCAGTTAAAATAGCATAAAACTATTAATTACTTAGGGATGAATTTAACAAAAGATGTGAAGGTCTTGATATGAAATTTGTAAAATATTGCCCAAAGAAATTAAGGAATAAATAAATAAACGCAGGGTTCTACCACATTCATGGATTGAAAAACTGTTTTAAAATAGCAATTCCCGAAAATAGTTCTATAGGATTGGGGTTTATTTATTGTTGTTGTTTGTTTGTGTTCGGAGACAGGGTCTCACTATGTAGTGCAGGCTGACCTTAGACTCACTCACTATATAGCTTAGGCTAAACTTGAACTCACAGCAACCCTCCTGCCTCTGCCTCCCGCGTGCTAGCATTACAGGCATGTGCCAGCTTGCCCAGCTTGTTCTACAGTTTTAATCCAATCCCAGTAAAAAATTCCAGCAAGTTTTTTTTGTAAAAATCAACAAGCTGACTCTGAAACTTGTATGGCAATGCAAAAGATCTAAAATAATTAAAACAATTTTGAAAAAAATGTCAGAGTTGGAAGACTTACACTTCCAGATCTCAACACTCATAAAACTAGGATAACCCAGATATAGAGCTTAGCAGCAAGCATAGTGCCTGCCTGGCAAGTACGAGGTCATGAATTTGATCCCTGGTACCAAATAAATAAGTAAATAAGACTATGATAATCAAGATGGTATAGAATTTGCATAAAAAATATGCAGACCGGTGGAAAAATACTGAGCCTAAGAACAGACCCACAGGTACAGTTGATTGAGTTTCAGTAAAGATGAAAGAGAGGATTTGATGGGGGAGGAATAATCTTTTCAACAAAAGAGTTTCAACAAATGAATTAGAGGCTCCGGTGGCCCAGGGCTGGAGCCACCAGCGTTTAGTGGGACCCGCCTGAGCCATGCTGGGACCTGGAACGCTGGGAAACCAAGCAAGCCCTCCTCCCCTGCCTGTTCTGTTTTGTTGAACTTCAATATACATGAAAGTATGGACAGCTATTTTGAAGAGAACGAGAGACTCTATGACAGCCATTAGTGACTTCCCTATTGTCTGGTTTTGAAGACCTAAATCGTCTTCCTCATTCTGTTCAGATCAGCTTTATACTATGTTGTTTTGTATGAATTCTCTGTATGCGAAGGCATGGACAACTATTTGGAAGAAAACAAGAAACAATATGATACACAGTGAAGATCTCAGGTCATCTAGCTTTGAAATTTATATCTCTCTTACATTGCTTTGCTTTCTTTTTTTTTTTTTTTTTTTTGTATTTTTCCTTTTTTATCAGTACCAGCGATCGAACTCACAACTGCCTGCTTGCAAGGCAGGCGCTTATGCTGCTGAGCTAAATCCCCAGCCCCCCTTACATTGCTTTCTTTTTTTATTCTGTTTTGTTGTGTTTAATTTTACCCCCTTTAAAATAAAAATTAAAAATTTTTTTAAAAAACTGAAATAGAATGTGCAAAAGCAAAACAAAACAAAACTAAACCACATGCAAGGGAAAATTGATTCAAACAGATCACAGATCTAAGTATAAAAATCTAAAACTATAAAATTACAGAAGAAAATACTGCAAAAAGTATTTGGGACCTTGATTAAGCTAAGATATCCTAGATATAACATAAAATGTAAAAAATAAGATTAAATGTACAACCCATAAAAGTATTAATGAACTGGACTTCATCAATAGTAAAACTTTTGCTTGTAAAAGATACTATTGGGCTGGGGATATAGCTCAGCAGCATAAGCGCCTGCCTTGCAAGCCCACAGTCGTGAGTTCGATCCCTGGTACTGATAAAAACAAAAAAGACCAAAAAAAAAAAAAAAAAAGAAGATACTGTTAAAAGAAGATACAATCGGGGTGAAATATTTGTAAATGATATGTCTAATAAAGGTTAGCAATCAGAATATATAAAGAACTCTTAAAACTCAACAATCAAACAGTCTAGTTTTGGTTTTGAGACGAGATCACCCTACGTATCCAAGCCTGGCCTTCAACTGTCAGGAACCCTCCTGCTTCAGCTTCCTGAGTGCCAAGCCAGGATTACAGGCATGTGCCATCACGGAAGTTTAGATTTCTTAAATAAGCAAAAGCTTTCTTCACCAAAGAAGACATACAGACTGCATACACACAAGAAGAGGGAAGTTCAAATAAAAACCACAGGAGGTTATCATCCCGCGTTTACTAGAATGCTAATATTTACATGCATTCCTCATTCAACCACTGAGTTCCTTCCCTGCAGCCGGGTCATTAAGAGAACTGGCCGCTAAATGAGGAACTGTCTGTATTGTAGCAGGGACATCGCAATGTGCAGAACAAAGAAATGATCAAAAGAAATCCCAACTGATGATTTGGCTTTTATTTGCATAACTCTGTTATGCATACAACAAACCCTCAAACTGCAGTGCTGTACTGTACGGTACGATCAGCGAAAACGACAGTATACAGTACTGTATTGCACAAGAAGCCACCGTAAGGCCTCTCTGCCACTCACACTCCTGCGTCGCAAATCTGAATGTGGGTCGCCAAGCCGAACAGCACGCCCTGATTGTAAATTTGAATGGTCGTTGACCGGGCCAGTCAGTCGTTAAAGGTGGAACATCTGTACTAGACTGGCCAGGGCAGGGCTCCTCCGGTCTGTGGAGGAACTGGGATTCTCTCCCTGCTGGCGGAGACATAAATGACCCGGCCCCTTGGGAAAACAGTGTAATAGTTTTTCTAACAAGTTAAATATGCAAACCCTCTGACCCAGACGTCCTCTCGCGGGTGTTTACCTACAAGCGGTGAGCGCATCTGTCCACACAGGAATGCTCATACCAGATGCATTTGTCATAGCCGAGGTCTGGAAGCAGCCCAGACACCTATCACCAGGCGAGTTGATAAACAAATTGTGCTCCATCTTTACAACGCGAGATCCTTGCGTAATAAAGGGGAAATCTATGGATGCAGAGTGGCTGAAACTCAAAATAATTATTCAGAGGGAAGGAAGCCGACACCTTTTCCCCAAACCCCCCACAAAGAAACAACCTACAGTGGTAAAACCCATCCTCGGCTGCTGGCTGGTGGGGTGGGGGAGGGAAGGGCTCCCCACAGGGACAGCAGAACGGGGGTCCATTAAGCTAACTGCGCAGGGACTCCTGTCTTATATACATGTGTCAAAACTCACCCCAGCACACATTAAATAGGTTTAATGTCAAACTTGCTTCAGTGAAGCTGTCAAAAAGTAACTTTTAGTATGGGGGGGGGGGGTGGCTCAGCCATAGAGCCTTGCCTAGCATTGCAAAGCCCTGAGTTTGATCCCCAGTACCAAAAAAAATAAATAAATAAAAGGAATTGTTAAAAGGGAGAAGCAAGCAGGCGTGGCAGTGTATGCCTGTAATCCCCGAACTCTGGGAGGCTGAAAGTCACAAGTTCAAGCTTTGTCTAGGCAATTGTGGTAAGAACCTGTCCCAAAAAGAAAAAAAGTTGGGTGTGGCAGTGCAGGAGGCTGAGGCAGGAGGCTCACTGTAAGTTAGAGGTCACTCTGGGCTGCCTAGTGAGTTCAAGACCAGCCTGAACTACCTAGTACGACCCTGTCTCAGAGGGAGAGAGGAAAGAGGTGGGGCTGTACTTCATTGAGAAGGTCCTGGGTTCAAACTCCAACATGAGAAAGAGAGAGACAGAGAGACAGGGTGAGCCTCACCACCACTGGCCAGCCTCCCAGCAACCTGCCCCCGCGGCCATTCTCACCAGGGGACCCAGCAAGCCCTTGAAAATGGAGGTCAGACCCCGCGCTGCCGTGTGAACCGCTCTCGGTCCCGCTGCTCGCGGAGTGCAGGCCCAAGGGGCTCGGGGCCCATCTTTGGATGGCCTCTCTGACCCTTCTCTCCCCACCCCTCCACTTCCCTCAGTGGCTTCAGCCACACGGACCTCCCGTGGGCCCTCCAGCACCCCACCCACATGGCCCCAGGGACTTGGCCTGGCTGTCACCCTGTCTGGAATGTCTCCAGACACCTGAGCCTACTAGCTGGATCACTGTAGGTCTTGTCCTGGAGGGGAGCTGTGAACCCCACCTTTCTCGGCTCCTGACACCCCCTCCCTGCTCAACTTCCCTTGTCTTGGAATAAAAATGTTATTAATTTATTTATTATTTAGGTTTTCTTTTTTTTTTTTTTAACAGCATTACTCTGTAGAACAAGCTGGCCTTTAACTCACTATATACCCCAGATTGGCCTGGATCTCATGGGGATCCTCCTGCCTCAGCCTCCCCAGAGCTGGGATTACAGGCCTGTGCCACCATGCCTGGCTCATATTGCTGTTACAGTTCACCAATGTAGCCCGAGAGCCAGAGAATACACGCTAGGTGTTCGGTTAATATTTGCTAAAGGAATGTTTACTGGCTGTCAGTGAACACATTGTGAATGTTCTCCATAAATCCTGACAACCACCAGAAATAACCATATACATATCCCATTTTACAGATGGGGAAACAGAGGCATGGAGTGGTGAACCATCCCCAAGGTTATGCAGCTCACGTCACTGAGCTCCCAAACCAGCACACCATGCCCTCCACCAATATACTCTGTCACCGGCCTGCGGTGCCTGCTCGGGTCACCTGGTCACATCAAGCACACTCCAAGGCTGCTCCCACCAGTTCCAGGAGCTGAGCCTTGTGCCAGAATGACAAGAATCCTAACCCTTCCCAGCTTCCCTTAGGGCTTCTCTCGGCTTTGGTCCAAAAGGGAGAGTAAAAGACCCAAAATAAAATGTAAAGGGCCGCTGAGGCAAGAAGATCACAAGTTCAAGCCCCGCCTGGGCAATTTAGCAACCTCACAGGACCCTGTCTCAGCATATGAACGGGCAGGATGTAGCTCAGTAGTTCAATCTCCAGTATCCCCCAAAAAATAAAGGGCAACCAGCTTCATTGAGAGGAGAGAGGGGCTGGGGGTCCATGGCTGAGCCCTTCCCAGCGTGGTGATGGGCCTGCAAAAGCAGTCAAACCTCACAGAGAAGTGGGGTGCACTTGTGCTCCACGTAGGCTTCGAGTCCACTTGACCAGTCGAAGGGACAGTGCTGGACAGCCTATGAGTCACCACATCCTGGGGGCCAAAACCAGTGGCCACTGCTTGAGTTTCCCCCTTCCCTGGAAGGCTCTGAATGAGTCCTAGGAGGGCCAGGTTGGCCTTGGGCCGTGGAAGTGGGGTGCCTGAGCCTCCCGTGGGCACCAGAAGCCCACGGCTCCTCCTCTGTGCCTGGCCTGTGCTGGATCACTCTGTGGTGCTGCCTCTTCTCAATTTGCAGACCGGAAGTGGGCCTTGGAGGTATGGAGGTCACTTCCTGCTTGAGCCCCAGCTGGTCTCAGAGTCAGACCCTGTAGCTTCCTCCAGCCACCATCCTCCCACCATGCAGCTAGCGTAGCCCCCGAGAGCCGGGGCTCCTTCCTCAAGCCCGTCTTTCTTGGTCAGGAGTCTTGGTTCTGAACATCAGTCTCCATGAGTGCAGTCGTGCACACCTGTAATCCCAGGACTCAGGAGGCTGAGACAGGAGGATCACTGGGAGTTAGAGGCCAGCCTGAGCTACATAGTGAGACCTTGCCTCAAAAACAAACAAACAACCCAAGTTCCTTCTAGAAGCTTTAAAAGCAGAGAAGAGCAGAGTGACCCCAGAAGCCTTGAGAAGTGACCCCAGAAGCCTCCCAAGGCAGCCCGCTGCCTTCCCGGAAGCACTTTTTAATTGGGGTGTTGCTCCATTTCATTCTGCGAGGTGAGGACAGAGGGCCCCGCGATGCTCACAGTGCAGGTGGGGACACTGGAGCTGGGAGATGACCGATGCTTCGGTCACTGCCTGGCCCTGAGTCCTGCCCTTGCCTCTGGGCCTCTCCTCGAGGTCACCCCGGGAAGGGCTGCTCCCCCCGCTCCGTCTACTCCTCGGGGGGGGGGGGGGCAGGTTCAGGTTTCCCTTCCGCTGCGATCCCTGGGACAGGAGAGGGAGGCTGGCAGGGCTGCGTGCCCGGGCACAGACCTGGCTCTCCTCAGTATCCCCAGCATGCACTGGGGCACCTGGCCGGGCACACAGTACGTGCTTGATGAGTGTTTGCTGAGTGACCGGCTGGGGAAAGTGGCCATGCAATGGGTGGCCAGGTCAGCCAGTATGATCATCACAAACCACGCCAGGTTCCTGGGGCTCACCCTCACCCCAATTCTCTGCCTCTCTAAGTCACTTGCTTACTCCCTTGGCCAATGTTCGTCCGGATCAGCACTTCCCTATCTAGCTGGGGTGAAGGACCCTTTATTTCTAAATTAGTATTTTGTGGACCAATACTTTCAGAATATGCAATAAAAATGAATGACTAATGCCAGCATGGTGGCACACGCCTTTAATCCTAGCACTTGGGAGGCTGAGGCAAGATCCCCATGGGTTCAAGGCCAGCCTGAGCTACACTGCAAGACCCTATCTCAAACTATGCACACACAAAGAAAAGAAAAATGAATGAGTAAAAACTGATCTCAGGGTCAGGGGTTCAGCTTGGTGGTACAAGCATTTGCTTAGCAAGTGCGAGGTCATGAGTTCAATGCCAGTCCAAAAAAAAAAAAAAAAAAAACACAAAAAACTGATCACAAAGTCACAGCTACGTTACTGGACTCCAGGAATTTCTACACTGTACTTATCTAAGATCTGTACATACTGGTCACCTTGCTGGTCACCGGCTGCAGTCACTCAGGGGACGTGCCCACTGGTGGACCTCACGTAGCTGTGTTATGCTGGACCTCACCATCGCAGGTGGCAGGACAGTCCCTCCGTGCCCACTTGGCCGGGCAACCCTCACTCTGCCAACTACACAGACCCCAGCCACCACCTGCCTCCCTTCTCAGGGCACAGCTCCTCTCCAGCCCGCTGGGAATGGCTCAGGGCCACCCCTCACCCCTCAGGTTGGCCCCACCTGGCCATGTGAGCAAGTGCCCTATAGGCCTCCCGCCTGCTTTACACACCCCATCACCTGGCCGTGCAGACTCCCCAGCCTCCACTGCCCCTCGGCTCCCTGAAAGCCTGAGGTCCATGCCAGCCACTGCCTCTGCCATCTGCACAGACACTGGGTATCAGGACAGCCACCCTCAGAGAATCCTCCCCCAACTCCTCTGCAGCCAGCCAGGGCCCAGCTCCAGGCCTCGCCCCAAGAACCTCGCTGAGAGACCCCTGGGCTTTCTGCCTGCACGCCCCTGGCTCCAGCAGCCCCTGTGCCAGCCACTGGTCCTGCCTGGCCCTGTCATCATGTGAGCGTGCTCTCACCCCAGAGACCCTACAGCAGCTGCCCCAACATCCTCTGGTTCCGCAAGGCACAAGGCCCAGCAAAGGGGTGAGTGCTCACTCACAGCATTTTTATTTCTGTTTTTAGAGACAGGGTCTCACATTGTAGCTCAGGCTGGCCTTGAACTCACAGAAATCCTCCTGCCTCAGCCCCCTGAGTACTGGTATTACAAGTGTGCACTACAACACCAGGCTAATATTTTATTTTTGAAGCAAGTCTTTTCTCATTTAACACAACCATACTGTGAAGGCCACATATGCGGTAAGTGCCAAAATGGGAATCCAGCTCAGTTTTGTTGGCCTCTGCAGTTTAAAATTTTAAATATCTACATGTATATTAAATATTTGTTGGTAATAAAGACATATCAACCAAACACAGATGATCAGAGGAATACATTGGTAAAGTCAAATTTAGGCCAAAAAGCACTTAAATACTAAGAAATATGGATTTCATAAGCTAAAAACTAATCACTATCAAGATATAAAATATAAACATATATGTACCAAATAACATAGCACCCAAATTCAGAAAGCAGGAACTGCAGGAGATTGAGGACAAAATGAATTACACTGGGAACAGGGTCGCTTAATCCCGCTTTTCTCAGTCTCTGACAAAACAAGTGAGCAAAAGCAATAATCCAGAACAGCTGGCTGGCAAAGAGATTGATGGGAAGCAAAGGCAGACCTCCGTATGTGTAGGTAGACGTGCTCTGAACATCTACCCTGCCCTCCACTCAGAGACCAGCTCATCCACCACTCCTGTCACTGCTGTCAGACACACAGACACACCGACACACCAGGCGCACACAAGTAGAGCTGCACACACACAGGGGTAAAAATCTGGAAATATGTATACGTAACTGTTACACTCTCTGGACTTTGTGATTGGGGTGAGGTTTGCATTTTCTTTTGTTTTTCCTCCACTTTCTAATTCATCTTTGAAGACTGTCTGACCCAGCCAGGTATGGTGGCACAGGTCTGTAATCCCCCAGCACTCTGGGAGGCTGAGGCAGGAGTATCACAGTACAAACCCAGCCTGGGCCACTTAGTGAATTAGTGAGATCTTATAGAAAGGGTTGGGATGTAGCTCAGTGCTGAGTTGACTCTCCAGTACCACACCCCAGCCCAGGTCCTCACAGTTTTTCAGCAGAATCAACACCCCAGCCTGAGAACAGATCCCCCAGCCTCCAGGCCCCCCCAGTACCTTCCTCCCTTTCCCCAACCATGAATCTCCCAGGATGCTTTGAGTGAGCACAGGGAACTGAAACTGGGTGTGGTGGTGCAAAGCTGTAATCTCAGCACTCGGAGGCTGAGGCAGGAGGGAGTACAAATCCAACCTTGGCAAATTAGCAAGTGTGCACGAGGCCCTGGATTCGATCCCCAACACCGTGCACACACTGCCCATGGCACCACCCCTTCTTAAAACACCTCCATTGTCCTGAGGGTAAGCTTCAAGCCTCATATATGAGACTGACAATATTTCTGTTGTTACTCTATAAGCCCCTCTCCTGCCTCCCACCACATTCCAAATCCAAAATATTTGCCTTTGTCTCATTCTCCACGGGCTTCCCATTCTCTGTAACTCTGCTCATCCCTCTCCTTCTGCTTCTCCTAGGCCACCTTTCCTTCTGTTCAACCCCTTTTCCCTCTTTAAGGTTTGACCCAAACATCACCTCCTCAGGGTAGCCCTCCGGGATTGTCCCTAGACTCTGTGGTGTCTGGTGAGCACACTCAGACTCTGGTGCACAGGTGTGGTGGTGCATATGTGTAATTTCTGCATTCGGGGAGGCTAAGGCAGGAGGACAGCAAATTTGAGCCCACCCTGGGCAATTGAGTGACTTAGTGAGCTCTTGTCTCAAAAATTTTAAATTAAGATTTATGGAGGGTGCAGGGCATGTTTTTCAGCTCTAAGATCCTAGTTTCAATCCTCAGTACTGCAAAAATTAAACAAATAAAAATACTCTTATAAATCCTTCACCCAGGCCAGGGATGTAGCTCAGTGGCATAGTGCCTGCCTGGCAAACACAAGGGCCCAAGATCAATTCCTGGCACCACAAACAAAAGTAATAAATTCCCCACCCCACGCTGCATCAAACATATTCAAATATACACATATCATGTAGTAAATAGGGTTATGTGGCTAGAAGCACTTTTTTTTTTTTTTGGTACTGAGGATCGAACTCATGACCTTGCACTTGCCAGGCAGGTGCTTGTGCCGCTGAGCTAAACTCCTGGCCCCATAAACACATTTTAAAAACCTTCCCTGGGGCCAGGTCTGGTGGCACATGCCTGTAATCCTTGCATTTGGGAGGCTGAGGCGGAAGGGTTGTGGCCAGTTTGAGGCCAGCGTAGGCTACACAGTGAGTTCAAGGCCAGCCCGCACTACATAGAAAGAACCTAACAAAACAAAACCAAAGTAAGAACTTTTGTGGTTTTTCACTTGAAATTTTGATCCAATTCTATTTTTCCTTTTTTTCTCCCCTCCCCGCAGTATGAGGTGTTGAACCCAAGGCCTTTGCACTGAGCAATATCCCCAACATATTTAAAATTTTTTGTTCTGAGATAGATTCTCACTAAGTTGCTAAGTTGTCTCCGCCGGACTTGGACTTGCCATCCTCCTGCCTCAGCCTCCCATAGCCAGTTTCTTTTTTGTGTTTTGCAGCTGGCATTCTCTTCTTTTGGTCTCAAACATCTTTGTGGGTCAATAAGAAGCTGCATTCCTACCACTCCCCACCAGGGGCTTAAGACAGGGGCCCCCAGTCTGTCCCCATCCCAGCAAGGACCACTGTGGGGGGTATTTATCCACCTGCCTCCTTCAGGAGACCGAGGTCCTCAGGGGTGAGCGAGTGCCCATTGCTCCCTGGGCACTGATGAGTTCACGAACTCCCCTAACCTATCTTCCCATCTCTCCGAATCCCTTACACTGTGACCCACTCTTAATTCTGTATCTGCCCCCCACGGCTAAGCCTCAGGACAGCTCCGTGAAAGACAGCCTGGTCCCCACTGTGCAGGTGAGGACGCAGGCTCACAGGCTTTGACTAAGAGACCGCAACATGGCAGAGGGCACCCCGGACCTGAGTCGCCCAGTGCCCACCCCCCCACCTGTCACTTGACGCCCTCCTACTCAGCAATGCTGCACCCCGTGAGCCGGAGCCCCACACCCTGCCTCCTCTCCCCGACTTCCAGGCAGGACAGGGACCTCCCTCCCACTCTACGATGTAGGCTGCCAGCAGCAGGTGACTCAGCGTCATCTCATTCGGTCCCATGAACACTTCCTGAGCCCTCCATGAGCCACGCTGCGGCCAGAAACTGTAGGGATGAATGCCAAGGTCACCAGGGCAGACACCCCAAAGGCAGGAGCCCGAGCAGGGTGGGGGATCTCGTGATCCCACTCAAGAGTGCAGCCAGGACACCGCCACCTCTGTGTGTTTCCATAGGATTCTCAGTTTGGAGGACGTCACCTTCAAACACCCCCCACAGCTCCAAGGCTGCCAGGGACCCCTGGTCTGCCGTACCCCCACTCCTACTGGGTTTGCTTTTCAGAAAGGGAGTAGCACTTCCGTCCAGCAGTCACTCATAGGCCTTAGGTCTTGGTGCAGGCCCAGTCCAATGCTGTCCACCTTTTGGGATTCTTCTAGGCCACAGACTCACCACGGTCACAAAGGAGCCCAGTGTCACTTCCCATATTTGCAGAGCACTTTGGGAAAGACTCCATCACCTTTCCCCAACCTGGCTATGGTAAAGGGGCGGTCCTGAGGCTCAGAGCTCCTGGCAGCAGGGCTGGATCAGGACTACCCAGCGCACAAAGGCCGAAAGCCCTGCGGGTACCTCGGAGCCTCAGAGAGGCCTCTTTCACTGTCCGAACTCTTAAAGGTCTCTGGCTTTGACATCTCCAGAATCTACCATGGTGAGGGAGGCCAGCCATTTCCCAGAGGAGGAAACTGAGGCCCTGAGTTGCCCCTGTGGCTGCACCCCCAGCCCATGCCCGGATGCATCTTGAGGCACCACAGTCCAGCAGGGACAACAGGATGAGTCACTAGACAGGGGAAAGGAGCCAGCACCAGGGAGCCCGGGGAGCCAGGAACTCACCCTCACCAGCCCAGCAGCTAGGGCAGAGCCCTGCCAGGTCCCCACGATTGGCCAGGAGGGCACGGCTGCCATCTGTGACGCAGGCAGCCGAATGGTATGTGCGGCTGCCTTCTTGCCCAGGGGCAGTGGGAACCGTGGGGACTCCCAGTACCAACAATAATCACAATAAAAATAACAGCAGTCCTCGGGGTTCACCCTGGCGGAGGGTGCTTTACAGCTGACCCTCCTGCCCCTGGAAGAGATTACTGGGGAGGCTACCGTGGCCCTGCCCTGGGGAGGACGATCCTGGGGGCTCTGCTCAGGGCTCGCCCCAGGCCCTGCACTCCTCCGCAGCTCCTGTCCTCTCCGTCCCATGGTCTTGGCACTCTGTGCTAGTGCTGGCCAAGGCCCTGGCCGAAAGTCAGCACACCATGCCGAGAGGCAGGTGAGCCACCTGACTCTAGCTCAGTGCCATAACCTGGGGCAGGTCAGTGCCCTGGCCTCTGCACGGCTGCAAGGCCAGGAGTGTGGCCTGGAGCTCCCCCGACGCCTGCCTTGGGCTGCGCAAGTCCAGATGTCACCAGAGGCTGCTGGTCTCCAGCGTGGTCCAGACCTCGGGTCACACTGTGGGACGACAGGTTCAGCACCTGGGGAGGCCAAGCCCAGGGAGAACTGGGAGCCCCGGGGCACTTGGTTCAGGGATGAGAGTACAGTTTAGGAACCCAGGCTGACGTCCACTGTGCCCCACAGCTGTTCCCCTGGGGCAAACAAGGAGCCCCTAAGCAATGATGAGGTGGACAGGTGGCCAGACCTGAGTCCCCCACAGCTGGGCACCAGGCCTCGGGGGAAATGGCCACATGCGGGCGGGTGCGGCCATCTGGGAACAGGGAAGACAGGGGGAGACCCTCGGCCAGGGAGTGAATGGAAGGGTCCTCCCGCACGGGGGTGGGCGCACATCTGCGATGAAACACAGGACCCATCTTCAGGCTTCGGCCCACCACCCGCCAGGGGCCTGCAGTCACCAGCTGGACCCTCACACACCCCTTCCTTCGCTGTCTCTGCCGAGGACTGCTCTCTCTCTCTCTCTCTTTCTCTCTCTCTCTCTCTCTCTCTCTCTCTCGCATTCCTCTGGGACTGATCAGGGCTTGAACGACACCCCAGATGACTCCTTGCTATTAATTCCCGCACAGAGAATGGGCCCCTTGTTCCTCTCCTGAGGAATGGCAAAGCCATCTAAGAGCTCCTGACTTAACCCTTCTCCCGGCCGCTCCACTGCCTGTCCCCGAACCCAGAACCACGGGCCAGCTTTGGGGGACAAGGGGTGTGGACAGGAAGCCAGAAAGGACAAGGGAGCCTCCCAGCCCAAGGCTCCTGGAACAAAGTCTGGGTGAAGGAAAGAAGGCCAGTGCTCACCCCGCCCGACCTGGACCGGACCCCTGCTGCATGCCCGAGGGTCCCAGCCAGCCCCTGGCTGCCTGAAAGCCTCTCCACTCAAGTTGGGAGATCTCGGACACTGCGTGTCCCAGGGCTGGGCTGTCTCCGTCCCGAGGCGCCCCTGGGAGGGGCAGGTGGGAAGCCCAGGGCCGGCCACCCAGCCCCGAGGGGGTTAACAAGGACGAGCAAGGGACACCTGCCAGGGCCCTGCCTCCGGAGGATGGAGGAGGAATCACTGACCCTGTTCCCTGCCCCTGGCCCCCTTCCGCCCGAGGCCAACTCGACCATGAGACTGGGCAGGGCTGCAGAAGACGTGTAGGGACCGCATATGTAGGGAAACTGAGGCCCAGAGCGGGAGGAACTGGCCCCCATCCCTCAGGAAGTCAGAGGCACGGCCCAGGGCCACACCCCTACCTTCTGGACCCTTCTACCTCCCTCCTTCCTCCTGTGCCCGCCCTGCCCTGTCCTGCCCTGCTCTCCAGGCCTGGCTATGGGATTCCTGCAAGTCATCCTGGGCCCACACGAGAAGTGACTCCGACACCAGCCTCACGGCAGTATCTGTGACCTTTGCCTATGGCCAGGATGGGGCCCAAACCCTCCGGCCCAGGGCTCAGTGAGGCCTACGGCCCTCAGAACCTCTGGTACAGCTTCCGTCTCTGCCCCGGCCAGCATACACTGGAAGTGGATCCTGAGGACAGCCAGGAGGGGGCCCAGAGGCAGCAGCAGGGACCAGAAATGGGAAGAGGGCACAGGGTCCTGGGAGGGGCAGGGTGACCGGGGGTCTAGGGAGAAACAAACTGAAACGGGGGCTGGGGCCAGGGAGGAGGACCCCAAAGTCACACCGGGAAGACTCTGTAAGCCAGGGCTGCCCGCTCTGCAGCCTCTGCACAAAGCTCTGCACAAAACTGGCACCCATAACTTGTAACCTCTCCTCATCAGTCTCGTCTTCCCAGGGTCTGCCACACCCAGGCGGCCTCCCCTATCTGCAGTGGACAGAGAGATGCACAGAGAAAGAGAAGTGTGACATGAACGTGGCAGGGAGAGAGACAGAGATGGGAACCTCGAGGGCAGAGACGGGCTGAGAAAGACAGGAGCCAGGATGGACAGACAGCTGAGGCCAGGGCCAGAGAGGACCTTAAACAGAAAGACGCTGAGAGACAGCAAAAGTCAACCATGAGCTAGACGTGGTGGCACATGCCTTTAATCCCAGCACTCCAGGAGGCTGAGGCAGGAAGATCACAAGTTTGATTGCCCTTTGGGAAACTTAGTGATTTAGCAAAACACTGTCTCAAAATACATTTAAAAAGGGAGCTGGGGATGCAGCTCAGCGCAGAAGCCCTGGGTTCAATCCCCGGTACAGTAAACAAAAAGAACAACGACAAAACTAGGGGGTCAAAATTAAGGAGCCTTCCAGAGTCAGAGATGGTGGTCAGTGGGAGGAAGCAATGTGGACAGAGAAAGAAGTCAAGGCAGAGGCAAAAGAGGAAAGAAGACAGAAGGAAAGGCCAGGAGAAGCGGCTTCTATGGAGGGGGAAGAAGGAGGGAGGGAGCAGCTTCGGCCAGAAAGAAAACTCAGGGCCTCCCAGGATCCTCTGCAGGCGGTCACATGGTCAGAAAACTCAGGGCATCCCAGGATCCTCTGCGGGCAGTCACATGGTCAGAAAACTCAGGGCCTCCCAGGATCCTCTGCGGGCAGTCACATGGTCAGAAAACTCAGGGCCTCCCAGGATCCTCTGCGGGCAGTCACATGGTCAGAAAACTCAGGGCCTCCCAGGATCCTCTGCGGGCAGTCACATGGTCAGAAAACTCAGGGCCTCCCAGGATCCTCTGCGGGCGGTCACATGGTCAGAAAACTCAGGGCCTCCCAGGATCCTCTGCGGGCGGTCACATGGTCAGAAAACTCAGGGCCTCCCAGGATCCTCTGCGGGCGGTCACATGGTCAGAAAACTCAGGGCCTCCCAGGATCCTCTGCGGGCAGTCACATGGTCAGAAAACTCAGGGCATCCCAGGATCCTCTGCGGCGGGTCACACACAGCGTACTGCTGCTCTGTGGCTGTGCACCACCCATACAGCCAGTTAGTCTCTCGCTGCCACCTGCCCTTCCCCAGCAGGTCTCGGGGGTGAGGGAGAACAGCAAGCCAAGGGATGGGGTGTCCTCACCGAGTCAGGAGATTCAGGGCTGGGGAGGGGACTTTAGGAACCCTCTATTCCAGTACTGACCTATCGTCCTCACAGCTAAAATTACAAATCTACACCCAACTCTACTGCTCCAAATGGGGCCTTGGAATCAGCATTCGCACACTCCCTGAAGATCTTGCTGCGTGCCAGGCTTGGGCCACACTGGCAGCTAAAAAACAAGGGTGGCCAGGGAGAAGCTGTGGCCATCTGCAGTCACACAGCCACTCGGCTCTTCCCTCTTTAAGGCAGGTGCCCAGAGGCCGCCCAGTGCCAGGTGCATAGGAAGGTTTTATCGGGCAGTGCCCGCTCCACTTCTCTCCGTCCCGCTGGCCTCAGGGTGAGGAGGCCCAGCTCTCCAGGGGCTGCCTGGCCAGTTACCATTTTGAGGCCCAGAATCAAACAGGAGGTAGGAAGGCAGGCGGCCAGAACGGGATTTCTGTCCCCCTCTCCCCACCTCCGTCCCCCAAGTGCCAAGGCCTGGGGCTTCTAGCGCTTTCTTTCACCAGAGATGGGGGTGGAGGGTGGGGCAGGAGGAGGAGGGGCAGACATGGAGCTTCCTGTCCACCCCCCTTGTCCTGCCTCCTTGGGCTCAGGGCCGGGTCCCCTGGGGCGGTGGCTTCTGAAGCCTACAGATCTGCCCTGTCCTTCCTGCCTGCCAGGACCGGGCGGAGCGGCTCAGATCTCCCATGCCCCCTCCTTTCTCCAGGTCCTCTGGCCTTGACTCCCCACTAACCCTGGCCTGACCTGCAGCACCCCAGCCTTGCACTGGGGATCGCCTGCCCCCCAACACACATGGTCCTGGATGGGCCTCACCTGTGCCTCTCAGCCTCCCCTTGGGCCTCACCCTCTCTCCCTGCCTCCCTGGCCCCTCTCCACCTGTCCTCCTCATGAGCTGTCATTCATTCGCTCACCCACCAGGCATCTCTGCCCACTGGGGGGCCACCAAGTGATACGCCATGCACTCGGATCACCCAGCGGTAAATGCATGAGCAGAGACTGCAGGGAGAGAGCCTCTGATACCAGAGTGTGGAGGGAGGCGTCTTGAGTTCGGGCTTAGGCTGAGGTCTAAGGAGGGAAGGGATGTGGGAATGGGACCCGCAGGAATGACATGGCCCAGGTCAGGAGACAGCCCACTAGCCACAGAGGTGGAACTGCTTTTGGTGAATTATCTCGGTGGCTTATGAGCTCAGGAAGCACTCACCGAGCACTTGCCCATCCAACCCTGAGCAGCCAGCGAGGTAGGAGACAAAACCAGACGTGGCCTTGTCCTGTGCAGACCGCTGGTAGGAAGTCCCCCCGGGATGTCAGAAGCCAGTTCCCTCACTGTGGAGGTGAAGAAAGGCACCCCACAGAGGGCAGCTGACTTCCCCAAGGTTGCACAGCAAGAGCTGGGACCCTGCCAAAGTAAAGAACAGCTCTTCCCTCTGTACCTGCCAAAGCCAAGTCTGTAGGACTTGAACTCAGGATTCTAAGCCTCAACAGGAGATATTCAGACTCAGTTTTTAAATTTACCACCTAGTTGGTAAGAATGTCAGGATGTGCCGCATGGTGGTGTACCCCTGTAATCCCAGCACTTGGGAAGCTGAAGCAGGAGGATCACAAATTCAAGCCTAGCCTGGACAATGCAGTGACTTGGTAAGACCCCAAATAAAAGTAAGAAGCACAGAGGTCAGGGCAGCTCAGTGCGAAGGCTTGAGTTCGATCCTCAGCGTGCACTAAGCAGCGCCAGCCTGAAGGTGGCTGGGTGAGTGGGGACCAGGCCTCGGCCTGGCAGCTTGTGGCTGTCACACTGTGAATCACAGCTCCCTGGCACACGAACACACCCCCGGGGCGCGCCCCAGGACTGCTCTTATCTCAGGAGCTCAACTTTCCACCCTAGCCCAGGGAGCCACTGTCCTGGTTTAGTAGCCCCCACCCACCTCCCTCGGCGCTGAACAGGGACCAGCAGCGGACACGACAGGGGAGGTGGCGGGTTGGTGCCAGGCCCTGCGCTGAGCCCTTGGCCCTCCTCGTTCCTCTTCATCTTTGCGACACTCCCAGGAGGCATTGCTGTCACCCTCACTCACAGACGGGGAGACTGAAGTGAGGGCAGGTTATGCAACTTGGCCCAGACCCACCTCCCGCAAGTGGGGCAAGGGCCGGCCTCGACCTCTGGTCTCCCTGGCTTCCGGACACTCGGGTCCCCTCTTCACTATAAAGTGACATCACCATAGAACAGAAATCGCATACCACGCCATGTCACTTCTAGGGCAGCCACAGGAGAGCAGCCAGGTGGACACCCCAGGCCTCCTTCACACCCGGCCTGGTCCTGGGTGACAGAGCAAAGTGACAAGCACTCTGGACTGGGGGACAAAGAAGAACCAAAAGCTGGTCACCTGCAACCTTGACAAGCTCCTGCCCTGCCACTTGGCACCAAAGACCAAAGCCTCCACGGGCCACATGCGGCACAGCCTGTGCAGTCCCTAAAGTGGCTCCAGTCCCTCGGGACAACATCAAAGGTCCCACGGGACCCAGGCCACCCCCCCACACTCTCTGTCTTCACCATCGTCCCACATGCATCTACCATGTTGTCTAGAAAATGGCAGGGAACAAGTGATGACAGGGCAGATTCCCAGCGTGTCCAGAAGTCCTCGCCACCCACAGGTGGCGGAGCCTCACCTAGGTAGGGTGTGTCCTTTGGTCACGTGCCGATGTCCAGTTCCATGACTGAACGGTCACATGACCTTGGTCACCTGCTTCTCTTTCTGTTTGGTTCAGCAAGGTGGTGACCCTGCCCTTGCTCCGCCAGCCTCCAGGGTTAACGGGGAACAGATGGGGGGCATCCGATGACAGCGTTTTAACAAGACAAGGAACAATGACTACTGAAAACCCCACGGTCAGCGACAGCCACCCTTGGCGGGCAGTGCCCCAAAACCCTAATAACAATAGCTGCCATTTACTGACCCGTGGTACGTGCCAGGCCCAGTCCTAAGTGTTTACAGACACTATCTGGGTTAATCCTCACCCCATCCTGGAAGGAAACACACCCAGAGACCTTAAGTCACTCGCCAAGGACACACAGCTCTAAAGTGGGGGTGCAGGATCTGCGCGCCAAGCTGTGTGACTCCGTACCTCGCCTGCATGGGGCTCATTCACCTGTTCCTCCCCGGAACCCGTGCGCCAGGCTGACACAGTGCAGGACCCAGCTCGGGGGTGCACACCCAACGAGGTCCTGCGGGGAAGAAAGGAGAATGGGGCTGCAGCGGAGGCAGCAGGCAGGGCCTCGGTACAGGCCAGCGGCAGGACAGACGTCCAGGCCTTGCGGCCCGGGCTGTAGCCAAAGCCAAGAGCAGGGACAGTGGGGGCCGTGGGGGTTGTGAGCTCCGGACCTGGGATTGGGGGTGCTGAGGAACTGCAGGCAGCACCCTGAGGGACACCTGGGCCTCCCTGAGCTGGAGCTCCTCTTCCTTGATTCTTAAGAGGAGACTGGAGGGAGTGGACAGCAAGGGCAGGGAGGGAAACCACAGGCAGGGAGGTGAGGCTCCGGCAGCGCAGGGGACACGGGCCCGCAGGACAAGGGCCGGATTCTACTCAGCCCGCACCCCTGCCAGGCCTGACACGGAGGAGTCACTCTGCAAATGTCAAACCAGCATGTGGAAGCAGAACCCAAGACCAGGCCACCCATACGTCAGGGACATCACATCTCAAGTGCCAAGGAGCCTCTGAGGCTACCTTCAGCAGCTATGTCCTCCCTGGACCCGGGTGAAACTCCTCATCGAAAACTGCCCTGTTAAGTGCTAAAAGTGGGGCTGGGGATTTAGCTCAGCGGCATAAGCACCTGCCTTGCAAGCAGGCAGTCGTGAGTTCGATCCCCGGCACCGATAAAAAGGAAAAAGACCAAAAAAAGAAAAAAAAGTGCTAAAAGCACTGGTGAGAATAATTCCATAATTTAAATATGAGACTCATATTTAAAACAAACAGCAATGTCTCAGCTGCAGAAATTTTTAAATGACAGAACTCAGGGGAAAAAAATTGGTGATGGGAAGGAACGTAGGACTGGGGACCGAGCCTGGCACACACCAGACAAATGCCCAGGCACGGAGCATTTGCCCTGCACCCCCAGCATTTTTTTGAGACAAGACCTCATTAAGTTTTGCAGGTGGCCCTAAACTTTCCATCCTCCTGCGTCTGCCACCACGTACTGGGATCCGAGGCATGGACTCCCAAATCCAGGAAGAACCTAGAACTTTGAACAGGCCTCCAAGCCATGAACCTCTAGTGACAGCCAGCCTCTCCCAAGCGTATCTGCCCACACAGCTGTCCTGAAAAACATAAATGTCCACTGTGACTTTACTGCATATAGGCAAGGCGGGCTCTGGCCTCCTGTTTTGAAATGTAAGTTACAGACAATCAAATCTTAAATACCCTCAGTATATAATCTATACTGCCCTTGTTTTACAGAGAGGGAAACCGAGGCCAGAGACTAAAGAAGGTTGCCGACGTGACGCAGGGCCTCTGCAGCCGTGGGGCCCAGCCCAGCCCCCGTTCATCAGTGCTGGGCCTGGGTTTCTGTGGTGGCAACAAACCCTAGACTCCTCCAAGCCAAGGCCTGGGCTCCATCACCTCCCAGCCCCAGCTCCTGGCCCTGGGCGGTTCCCTCCCTAGAGGGCACTGTCACAGCACAGGGACATTCAGGAGCTGAGACCAGGAAGGGCTTTCCGGCAGGCAGCGGGGTTTGGGTGAAGGCAGGAACAGGCAGTCCCCTTCAGGGAGGGCTTCCAAGAAGAAGGCAGAGGCCAGGCTGCCCGAGGCGGCACTGGGCACTGGCCCCAGCTTCCTTGTTCCCGGAGAGGGTGGGGTGGGAGAGAAGGAAGACTCAGGTCCCAGGAATGGCCTCCAGCTGGGACCAGGACAGGGAGGGGCAGAAGCCCCACTGGGACAGGCCCTGGGACACTCTGGCCCAGGACGCAGGCCCTCCACCTCCAGGAAGCACTCCAGTCTGCCCCAGCCTGCCGTTTTTGCCTCTTCGGACAGAAAGTGAACTCAGGGAGATGAGCCTGGACAGGCTGAGACCAAGGAGGTGGACGGCCTGCCCTCAAGGGGCCGGGGCAGGCGGTGTGGGCAGGAGGAAAGGCAGGGATGACAGACCTCCTTGTGTTCCTCCTCGGGAAAGAATTCCAGCCACAGTGCCCAGGAGCCGTCCCTGAGCTAGGCTGCCAGCAGTGACCAGGCTCTGAGTAGGCGCAGGGGACAGGACAGCACCCCAGGGGGACGGCCAAACAAGGCCTGCCAAGGCCCGGCAGGAGAGGAGGAGACCAGAGACGCATGTGGCTGTGCCTGGGTCCATGGTGGAGGACACAGCACTCAGGGGCTGGACTCACCAGAAAACCTACCATCGTTAACCAGATAAGCACAGCCCCCCCCCCCAACCTCTGTGCCTCAGTTTCGCTGCTGGAATAACAACAGATCTATCGTGAGAGGACGGAGTCACATAACAGGCACCTCCTGACCAGGTGCCAGGTGCCAGAGAGGCCATGGAAGTGGGCTCCCCACTGCTGAGGGGATGCAGCCAGGGAGGGCACCATGAGGGAGGAGGTCACCTCACAGTGCCCTGGCCTGATGACAGGGTTGACAGGCAGATTAGCAACTCCATAAGGTGACCGCAAAGTGCCAGGCAGCTTAGTAAATGCCCGTATAGTACCGAGGAGCACACCCTTCACCCCTCCAGTACAGGTCCAACACCTCCTCTTTATTTATTTATTTATTTATTTATTTTTTCTTCAACAAAGTCTCACTGTGAATCTAGGCTGGCCTCGAACTCAAGGTGACCCTCCTGCCTCAGCCTCCTGACAGCCCGGATCACAGGCAGAGGCCAGTCTCTAATTTACATCTATCCAGCAGTTGCTAAACAAGGTGCTTTGTGTGTGTGTGTGTGTGTTCTTATTTTTCCTGCCCACTTGAGAATATAATTTTATTATCGACATTTTACACAGGCAAAACCAAGTCCTGTGGGCCACAGCATAATGTAGCCAAGGCTACTTGGAGGGTAGAGGGCATTTCCCAAGCCGAATCACCTTCTGCTGCACCCAGATTGTATTCAGAGGTGCCCATGTTCTAAAGGTGCTCAGGGGTCGCCACACCCCTGCCACGGCCACCCCACTCCGTGAGCTGGGGCTCCATTGCTTGGCTTCTGTCTCTGCCACAACTCTGCCCTTGACTTCCAAATCTGCCTCCCTGTCCTCAACCTCCCTCTCTGCCACACCTCCAAACCCTTGGCCACCCCAATGTGCCCTGCAGTTTCCAGAACCAGGGTACAGAGCCCACCCCAACCATCTCCCTAGAAATCCTGCCTCTGGCAGGAGGACTTTCACAGCCTCAGGGCTGCCTGGGCTCCTGTTGGCTCTACCAGGCAACTGCAAAAAGCGTATTTGTCCCATATCCCCAGAAATTCAGATTAACCAGTCTGGGGTGGAATCCAGGTTTCCGTATTTTTTTTAAAACTCTACAAGTGCTAATAAAAAAAAGTCCACAAGTATTGGGCCCAATGGTATATGCCTTTAATCTCAGCTACCTGGGAAACTGAGGCAGAAAGATCGTAAGTTTGAGGCCACCCTGTGTCAAAAAAAAAAGAAAAAGACCAGACCTCTGCAAATGCATCTCAGGCAGCAAGAGGGAGACCATGGGACTGACCTTGGGCAGGCGCAGAGCACGCCCCCCTCCCCAGCACCAAGTCAGCTCATTAAAGACCCTCCAGGCCTAGGAGGGCAGGGGCACAGCTGGAAGTCACCAACGAGGGGACAGCCAGAATGGTGGCATCCACAGGTGGTAAAGGCTTCCCTGTGTCCCTTCATCTGATCGTCACTATATCCTATGTGGAGGTCCAGAAGAGACACTCATGATACTGTGGGGAAACTGAGGCTGGGGCAGACGGCTCCCTGACCCCAAGGAGCTGTATAGTCCTAGCTCCCCCAGAGAGCTGGTTTCTCAGCCTTCACCTCAGCTCATCCTGGGGGCCTGGACAGCAGGAGGTGGGCATCACCCTGTGGGGTGGGACTTGGACCCAAGTGGCGGCCTTGGGAGGGCTGGGGGCTGAAGGGTGAGGTCCCTGGTGACCTGGGCAAATAACCCCTCAGAAAACTAGGGACAGGAAATCCAGTGGTCCCTTCAAGGCCTCTAAGCTCAGCCATGCACTTGGGCCTCAGCTCTCTGCAGAAGACAGTGGCGGCCACAGAGCTCACCATGGAGGGGACAAGCCCTGTCAGGTCAGGAGTACCTTGGGAGAGAGTAAGGAATGGGGACAGTGAGGGGACCCCTTCCACTCCCAATAGGGGAGGAGCAGAAGGTAGCATTGGTCACTCTGTCAGGGTCAGGGCCTAGGGTCTTCAGCCAGGACCCAGCCCACAGCTCCAAACTCCTAAAACTGCAAAAGTGCATATGGGGGGATGCCCTCCACTGCTGGAGAAAACTAGGTCCCCTGAGATGGGACAGCGAGGATCCCACCTGCCAGCCTGGGGAGCAGGGAACCTGTCCATGGCAAGGGACCCCAACCTGCACACAGCCCTTCCCGGGCACCCCAGCAAGGCACCTTTATCATCCAGCACCCTTGGCAGAGCCCAAGGGCTCAGGGGAATGGAGTGCTGCAGGGGTGAGGAGGAGAGAGAGACAGAGAGGGAGCAGCCTGCCGTCTGGTGTGGCTTCCCTACGGACCCAGAATGCCCACTGCTACTCCCCCCTTCCTGGCAGCTGAGCCAGAGAGGGTGGGGGCGGGGAGCTGGAGAGGGGAGTGCTGTGAGACCCCCACCCCCCACCCCGTCCTCAGCGGGCCCCTCTCCCTCCACAGCACCCCTGCCCGCCTCAGGGGTCTCAGGCACAGTCCCAGGCCCAGCAGGGAGCAGGGAGGTCCTTCCCAGGAGAGGAGGGACCAAGGGGTGGAAGGATGAGCGGGAACCCACCGGGAGAGAGATGCCAGGCAGGCGGGCAGCGGGCGGGCAGCAGCGGGCAGTGGAGACCGCCGTGGGGCAGCTGGGACACGACTGGCTGGATGCTCGTCCCTCCGTCCCTCTGTCCATCCAGGGCGGCTCCTCTCCGGGCAGTTCTGAGGCCGGGCGGGCGCTGTTAAAAAGCTTTTTATGTGTGTGTGTGTTAATCACATGATTGCCGTTCACCTGTATTTCGAACAAAGACGGCTCACTGTTTCAAGGCCCCGAACAAGAGTCTGGGCACAGGGAAGAGAAGGGAGGCGGGGGAGGAGGGTTGGCAGCGCCGGGGGTGGCGTCGAGGAAAACTGGGGGGAGATTGTCCAAGGCCAGCAAGCAAGAGAAAGAGAAAACCCTTATCAAACTCCTAATTCACTGGGCTCCACGGCCCCAGACACACTGGCCCGATTGTCTGGCTGGTTGTGTGTGTGCAAGCATGTGTGCGTGTGTTCTGATGTCCGCCACCCCCCAACATGCCTTCGCCTTGTGTGACTACCTCATTGTGTCCCAATACCCGCCCCCTCCAGCCCCTGGGCCTTCCCAAGCAGGAGGCCTTGCCTGCCGGGACCCCCATCCTGCCCCAACTCCAGACTGAACGCCCCTGAGCTAGGCCTGGTTGCAAAGGAACTAGGACCCACACATGGTCACCAGCGCTGTCCCGGCTCCTCTGCCTGCCCGTCCCTCCACATGCAACCCCCTTTTGCCTTCCTGGGAAGAGAGGGGCTGTGACCTTCCAGACCTAGGAGGGAGCTGTGAGGTGAAGGGCAGGAAGGGCAGGGAAGGGGAGAGAGGAGAGGAAGGGGTAGCGCACAGAAGACCCAGTGCAGCTGCTGCCCCCTCTAGGGGCAGGGAGCAGGGAACTTTGTGACACCAGGACTGCACCCCCTTCTTCTAACAGGTGAGCCTAGTGGTGGTGGGGGATCCCAGGAAGCAGGACCATGAAGGCCTCTGAGACCTACGGGACCGTAAGCTGTCCCACCTGGGCTTGCTGTGTGGGCTTCCTGGCACTGAGCATCTGGACGAAGAGACCAGGGCGTGAGCTGGGCATCCACACTGGGCAGGGCTGTCCAGCTGCCCCTGCCTCCACAGTAGGAAGCTGAGCTCCTGCTCCTGCTGTGTAGCCTGGGGTGGACAAGGCAGGAGCCGTGGAGACCAAGTCAAGCCAGTAGCAGTGCCCAGCACACAGGAGGTGCTCAAGACAATTTCTTAAACGAAGCAACGCAGGCTTGCTGCCCCCATGGGTCATGGGACCTTCACCGCCTTCTCTGCCCAGCCCTTTGCCAGATGCACATCTCCCCACCTGAGGCAGAGGTTAGGGGTCCTCGATTTTCCTCTAAGCAACAGGTCTCTTTCTTCCCTGGCCTAATCACCGCAACCCTATGCCTGCCTGTGGCCCAAACCCAGGCCAGGCCAGGGATATGGGCCTGGGCAGCAGTAGGGAGGCTGGGGGGGCCTGGGCGGGGTGGAGGAGCCCTGGGTGCTGGGGATGAAGGCATCGCTGGAGGCTCCACCTTCTGCCCTTCCCTCCCCCTCTCCCCTCCCCTCCCCCTCCTTCCTTCCCCAGCCCTCCGCAGCAGCTCAGTCGCTCAGTCAGTCTCAGGCTGTCCGGCCAGGGTGGTTGGTGGTGAGGATTCAGGCTCCGTCCCAACGAGGCCGTGGCCTGAGGCTCAGGGCCCCCCAGCCCCTCCCTCCCAGCCCAGCAGCGTCACCCCCCAGCCCCGAGCTGGACCGCACACCTTGGGACACGGTTTTCCACTTCCTAAGGACGAGCCCCAGACTGGAGGAGAGGTCGGAGGAGGTGAGTGCGGCCAGGCCTGGGCCCCCCGCTTGGGGTGGGAGAGGCTGACACCTCGCGCCACGCACGCGAGCCCCCAGCCCGGCTCCCCTCGACTCCACGGGGTGGGTGGAAGGGAGGAAAGAGAGGTGAGAGAAAAGGTGGGAAATTCCAGGGGCCAGGATTACAGCTGAATAAAGGGTCCGTTTTTCTTCCTTTCCATCAACAAACCTCCACCCAAAAGGAGGTTTATTAAAAAAAAAAAAAAAAAAAAAAAAAAAAAATCCCACCTACACCCGGAGACGGTTGGGACTGGGGTGGGAGGCCGCGGAGGGAGGCGGGACGCGCCCACCCGGGGCTGGCATGTGCGAGGCCCGGGCCGACAGCGCAGCGCGGGCAGGGAGGCCGCCACCTCGGGCGGGACCGCGACCCGGCGCCCTCGGGCCGCGCGCAGCGCGCCCATCGCGCCTCCTTCCTCCCGTCCAGGTGGGCGTTGGGCTCTTTGCGAGGACCCCGGCGGCGGGCCCGGGGGAGGCGGCCGAGGCGGCGGCCGGGGACGACATGGCCGAGGAGCAGGACCTGTCGGAGGTGGAGCTGAGCCCCGTGGGCTCCGAGGAGCCCCGCTGCCTGTCCCCGGGGAGCGCGCCCCCGCTGGGGCCCGACGGCGGCGGCGGCGGCGGCGGAGGCTCGGGCCTGCGGGCCAGCCCGGGGCCCGGCGAGCTGGGCAAGGTCAAGAAGGAGCAGCAGGACGGCGAGGCGGACGACGACAAGTTCCCGGTGTGCATCCGCGAGGCCGTCAGCCAGGTGCTCAGCGGCTACGACTGGACGCTGGTGCCCATGCCCGTGCGCGTCAACGGCGCCAGCAAGAGCAAGCCGCACGTGAAGCGGCCCATGAACGCCTTCATGGTGTGGGCGCAGGCGGCGCGCAGGAAGCTGGCCGACCAGTACCCGCACCTGCACAACGCCGAGCTCAGCAAGACGCTGGGCAAGCTCTGGAGGTGAGCACCCCGCGCCGCCGCACCTCGGGCTCGGCCACCCTGCCCTCGGGGGATTGGTCCCCGGGGAGGACCAGGTCGGGCACCGCGCCCGCCCATCTGCATAAGTGGACTTGGGGTTCCCTGGCTGCGCGTCCCCCGAACTCAGCCCTCCAGCGGCCTGGGCCCAGGCTCCCCGCGGGAGGGCGCCCCCTCGCGGCTGGAATTCTGCTCTCGGTGGTGGGTCGCGGGGCCACAGCGCGCCAGGGGCCTACTGGCTGTGCCACTTTTGCGCCCGCCTGTTCGCGCCAGGGCCCAGGGCGATATGGTGGAGACGCTCTGGAAAGAACCCAAGGCCTGGCTGGAGATGCTGGGAAACTGAGGCAGACAGATGGAGACCTGAGGGGAGCTTCAAGGAACCCAGAGGGGTTTGGGTTGGGAGTACAACTGTCCGCCCTGGCCCTGCAGGGTCTCCTCTTCAGGCGGAGTCTTCAGGGCCTTCCCCATCCACCCTCCTTGGGCTGAGGGCTTCTTCGTTCCCAGCAGAAAGGACGCACAGGAAGAGGGCTCCCCTACCACCCTGGCCCAGAACCTCCAAGCTGTTCTCCACGTCTTCCCCCCTCTCCCCGTTGGGCGCCATCTTCTTCCCAGGCCCCACCCAGTGTTGAGCAACCTCTTCCCCCAGCTCTGGGCTGGAGGGGAGCAGCCCACCAAGAGGAAGCCTAGGTCCCTTTCCTACCGGGGTCTAGAGTCCCAGGCTGCCCAGCGGCCCCAGCTTCTGGGGAAACAGCCCCTAGGGAGGAGGTCTCCATGCTGACTGGAGCTTGGGCTCGCCCTCTGGGGAGGTGTGGATGGGGCACTCCCGTCCTGGCCCCAAAAGTTCCAGGACAGCTGCCTCAGAGATCCCGGGTTCCAACAGATGCCAGCCTGCAGAGGTCACCTGATCCCCTCTAGACTGGCCCAGAAAGGCACGGCAAAGGTCACATAGAAGTTGGCGGAGCCAGGGCCAGAGCCCAGTCTCCCACTCCATAGTTAGAGGTCTTCTGTACTTGTCATGGTGACAGTCGGGGGTCACTCTTCACTGTAAGCAGTGGCCAGCAGATGGTGAGGGTGGGGGCAGAGAAGGGCAGGAGCAAGGCATGGCTAGGTTTGAGGAAGTCTGGGGTCCATCCCAGGAACCTGCTCCTTCCTACCCCTCCATCACTGGCCCAGGTGGAGATGGGGTCCACAAGCCAAAGGCTGGAAGGACCAGGAGGGTCCTCAAGAGACCAAGAGAAGTGCCCCCCACCCTGGCCTGCCCTTGCCACGCTCTTGTGAAGCCCTGTCACCTAAGTCCTGGTTCCCTGACTGTGCGGCCCAGAGAGGCTGCCCAGGAGCAGAGGTGGTGGCCAGCTGCTTTGTCCAGGGTCCCTCTAGATGGGTGGGGTGCAGACAGCCCTCCCCCAGACCAGTGTCTTGGAGGCTGTGGGACAAAGAAGAGCAAAAAAGAACCAGACAACCAGGAGGAGGGGCCATGACCAGAAAGAGGAAGCAAGGGTGGACCCCGACTCTCTACTGCCCCCCACCCCAGCTGAGGGTTTAGGACGGGCCCCTCTGTTGTGCATGTCCCAGTGCCCTCACCCCAGAACCATGGATTTGGGACCAATTCGGGAGGACTTGCTCCTGGCCACCACTCAGGGGTGTCCAAAGGGCTGCTCCTGGCCAGTGCAGTCCACAGAGCAGGGTGCGAGTGACAGGACAGTGGCAAGGGCCCAAGGCTGTGCCAACAGGTGATGGCTAGCTGGGCTCAGGTGGGGTCTCCGAGACTCTGGGACATGGGCTGCCTGGCCAGTCACTCCAGGGGCTTCTCCTGACCCTGAGCCATCGGGAAGGCAGGGAAGGTGGGTTCTAAAACTGCACTCAGGCCAGCGGCCTGGGGGGGTGCCACGTGCAGCTGGGGCCAGGGCACTGCAGTGAGCACCACCAGGCACCCTGACCTGTGGTGCCACCCAGGAGGAGCATTGATGCCAATCCCACGGGTGGTGGGGGTTGGCACCGCCTGGAAAGCAGCGCCAGCGCCAAGAAACTGGACAGAGGTTGCAGGCTGGAGCCTTCCCCATGTGGTAGCCCTCAGCCAGACCTCTGCCCCCAGTCAGGCCCCCAGGTCCCGCCCCAGGTAGTCATTGCATGCCACCAGCCTGACAGGAAGGCACGTGTGGCCAGCCAGTGTCCCTGTGGGAGCCTCCCTTTGGGGTTTCCAGTTTGGGTGGAGAACCAGTTCCCCTCTCCCATTCTGAACTGGACCCAGAAGAAAGAGAGCAAATGAGAACCGTATTGGGGTGTCTCGGTGGGGGGGGGGCGCATTGCCAGGGGGTGCTGGTGGGAGCAGGGTTCACTGCGAGGCCAGGTTTTCGTGGAATGGGGTGAGGGGAGCAGAGTACATGCAGCTGGGGTTGGGGCGTTGCCGCTGCAGCTGGTGGCTGGTGCTAGAGCTGGGGCTGCTCTGGGCCCTGAGCTAGGTTCCTGTTAGGGCCTCGGCACGACTGAAAACTAGCTGGAGAGCTGGAATCTGCCCTCCTCTGTGGCCCCCAATGCACGTGTGTGAACACACAGACCTCCCCGCCGCCACCACTCTCTTGCTGATTGCTGGTCACCAGCTGGGCAGGGGCCCCGGAAGGGTCGGGGTCAGAAAGCCAGCTTAGGGTCACCAGCCACCCCAGCATGGGGCTGCACCGTGCTCTGCGGTGTTCCCCAGGACAGGTGCCTGCATTGGGCCCCTGACTCCCCGCCCCGCTTTGGGTCTCCATCATGGCCACTGGAGGTGGACACACTCCCTGCTGGCGTCTTGCTCTGCTCGATGGCCCCTTGGAGAAAGCTGGGTGGGGGCGGAGGGCAGGCAGGCAGGCTAAGCTGCAGAGGAATGCCGGGCTGGCGAGGAGGTGCCTGGTATGATGACTGACCTCTCCCGGTCCCGTCCAAGCTGGACCGCCTCTGCCGCCTGGGAAAGAGAGCCGCTGGGCACAGAGGTGGGGCAGCTGGAGAATGCCCCCTCCCCCCGAGGACTGGGCTGCTGTCACAGGGCACTGCTGGGCTCTGTACCCAAGTTGGAGAGTCCAGGAATCTGCAAGAGACCCTCTTCCCCTGTGTGACCCTCCAAACCTGGCCTGAGGCTGGGGTCCCGGGAGCAGAGCCACCACCCTCCTTCTGTGTGCTCAGCTCAGGGACTGTCCCAGGCCTGGGAAGAGACTCGGGCTTGCTCTGGCTTTTGTCACACCCTGAAGAGACTGCAGGAGACAGTGCCCCCATGATGAGAAGCGCTCAGACCCACCCCCACTCAGGCACAGAATTGGGGTTCTGGATTCAGGGGCCGCTCCTAGGTCTTCCAGCCCAGCTGCACTAGAACAGCACCTGTTCTCGGGGCCCCACACCCCAGTGAAGTAGACATTATCATCCTCATTTTATAGGTGAAGAAACTCAGGCTCAGAGAAGTAACTTGCTCACGGTCACACACACAGCTAGTAAGTAGCAGAGACGGGCTCGCTCCCCAGCAGCTGCTTCTCTGCTTGCATACCTCCAGCCCCAGGGAGCTCACCCCCTAAGAGGCAGCTAGTCCCACTTGCAGACAGCTTTGGTAAGGAGACCGTTCTTCCTTTCCTTGACCTTGTATCTTCCCCTTGTAACTTCTGTGTCCACTTCTAAACCCATCTCGGGGGCCTGACTCGGGGGAGATTTGGAGGCAGAGAACCCGGCCCCCCGAGGTGCATATCTTCTTCCATCCATAGCACAGGGTGCAGCTCCCACTGGCCCTCTGTCCATCTGGGGTCCTTTGGGGCCTCCTGGCTTGCAGGGCTGACACTCAATGGGAGGCCAGTGGGGTGCTCCGGCACTCACGCCACTGTGCTGCCCTCCCGCCACCTCCCCAGGCTGCTGAACGAGAGTGACAAGCGGCCCTTCATTGAGGAGGCCGAGCGGCTCCGCATGCAACACAAGAAGGACCATCCGGACTACAAGTACCAGCCCCGGCGGCGGAAGAACGGGAAGGCCGCCCAGGGGGAGGCCGAGTGCCCGGGCGCGGAGGCCGAGCAAGGCGGGGCCGCCGCCATCCAGGCACACTACAAGAGCGCCCACCTGGACCACCGGCACCCGGAAGAGGGCTCCCCCATGTCTGACGGGAACCCTGAGCACCCCTCAGGTGAGTGCTGCCGGGCTGTGGAAGGCAGAGCTGGCGTGGGGGAGGCTGGGCAGTGGCGAGGAAAAGGGCTCTGGGGAGGCCTTGCTGGGCACCACCATTGCCCCAGCTGGGATATGGGGACACAGAAGGAGCTCAGTGGGGACTCTGGTATGGGGGAGGTGGCCGGGCCAGATGGCACAGACCAGGGCTGCTGGAGAGGGCGCTGATACTGGGTGAAGACAGCCAGGTCAGGAAGCCGTGGAGGCTACGGGCTGAGCAGTGTGGCAGCCGTACAAGGAAGTAGGTGCACAGGGTGACAGAAATGGGAGACCAAATGGAGAAGGGAAAACCACTGCCTTGCCCACCTCCTGCCCTGATGGGGCCATGCATGTGACGCTGAGCGTGTGTCACAGATGCTCAGACACAATATACCTTTTTTAATGCTCGTTAATGATAATCTGAGCTGACATTAGTTGAGCACCTACTGTGTGCCAGGCACTGTGCCTGTGGCCTCTGTGCCCTGAGTTCCTGCAGTCCTCCAGGGAGACCTGAGCAGTGCAGGTCACGGTCACCTTACAGGGGAGGAAACAAAAGAGGAATCTGCTGTGCAGCTGAGGCCAGACGTCAGGCAGTTGGGCTCTGGGGCCTCCGTGTGACCTATGCTCCCTCGCTTGTGTGCTTGACGCACAGAAAATGCCATGCATGGGTCTGGTGTGCCAGAAGTGCTTGGGGCACTGCCCAGAAGACACGATGGGCCCTACTTTGTCAGGCACTTTGGAGTCACAAGGGGCACCTCCAAGAGGACCCCACAGTCTCCAGGAAGGAGCAGGGACAAAAGCAAGTAGGAGAAACAAGCCCAGGAGAAGCCTTAGCTGGAGGGGGTGTCCTCTGGGGGGAGCCATCCACCGGTCCGCCTGGTCAGATGACTGCCAAAAACCACTGAGTCCCTGCTGCAGGCAAGGAAGGCTTCCAGGGGGCAGCGTCTGTCTGCTTGGTCTGTCCTCTATCTTACTGCTAAGGAAATTGCTTAAGAGAAGCTAGGGGTGGTGGCCCATGCCTGTGTTCCCAGTACTCTGGGAGGCTGAGGCAGGAAGATGGAAAGTTCAAACTCGGCCTGGGCAACTTAGCGACTTAGTGAGACCCTGTCTCCGAGTTGAAAGAAAAATTCAGGGCAGGACTCAGTACCGCTTCTGGTCGGGTGGAGGAAACACAGTCTGCCCCACAGGGCTCCTAGGCTACAGGACTCTGGACAGTACCTCAGGGGATGCCCCCTATTGCCTTGGCTGGCCTCCCCCCCCCCTTCAAAGGTGGAGGGACACACGCGCACATATGCACACTCGCGTGCACTCACGGGACCTGGGCCGTGTGCAGAAGCCCCACCACTGGGTGTGACACCGTGGCTGTGGACTTTTTCTCCTCCTTCAAGCTCCCTCCAGGCTCTTCCTCAGGGAGCCTTCCCCACAGCACCAGGGCAGGAGGAAGCTGTCTCCGCTGATCTCCCGAGTCCTTCATGTGCCCCCTCTGGGCAAGGGTGGGTCTCTGAACCCTCCGGGCTATGAGCTTTTGGGGACAGAGCTGCAATGTATTTGTATCCAGAGCACCCGGAACAGTGCCTGACTCGGAGTAGTGCCCCCAGGTGAATCTGCACAGGGGATCTCAGGGCCCTCCTGAGCAGCTCAAGGGCCAGTACGGCAGCACAGGCCAGTGTTACGGAGCTGGACATGGGTCAGCGGGGGTGAGCAGAGGGCAGGATGAAGTGGAGGATGGGATTGGAGGGGACATGGCATCATCTGGGGAAGCAGGCACAGGGAGATGGACAGTCCAGAGCGCAGAGGGCAGAGGAGGCTCAGTGGCAAGAGCAGAGACTGCAGCCAAGGCACAGGCCCTCGGGTCATACTCCCCAGGGTCAGTGGCTGCAGGACAGCAGGAGCAGGAAGGATGGGGCAACTGGCAGCTGACAGGAGGCAGGACCCATCCCTAAGCTCTGGGAGAGTCAGCCGGAGACCAGTAGGTAAATACCAGCCACAGAAGACAGATAGAAAGCAGAAGGGAAAAAGAAGCGGCCAGCTTGCTGAGAACAGACAAACCCTCCAAAGTGGGCAGGCCTCGGCTCCCCGGCTTCCCGGCGTGCACCTCCTGACTGTCTCCCCTTGCTCTTCTCTGTCTCCCTCCACCCAGGCCAGAGCCATGGCCCACCCACCCCTCCAACCACCCCAAAGACAGAGCTGCAGGCGGGCAAGGCAGACTCCAAGCGGGATGGGCGCTCCCTGGGGGAGGGCGGGAAGCCTCACATCGACTTCGGCAACATGGACATCGGTGAGATCAGCCACGAGGTCATGTCCAACATGGAGACCTTTGATGTGGCCGAGCTGGACCAATACCTGCCACCCAACGGGCACCCGGGCCATGTGGGTAGCTACTCAGCAGCCGGCTACGGGCTGGGCAGCGCCCTGGCTGTGGCCAGTGGACACTCCGCCTGGATCTCCAAGCCGCCGGGCGTGGCTCTGCCCACAGTCTCGCCACCTGGCGTGGATACCAAAGCCCAGGTGAAGACAGAGACCGCAGGCCCGCAGGGGCCTCCGCACTACACCGACCAGCCGTCCACCTCACAGATCGCCTACACGTCCCTCAGTCTGCCGCACTATGGCTCCGCCTTCCCCTCCATCTCCCGCCCCCAGTTTGACTACTCTGACCATCAGCCCTCGGGACCCTATTACGGCCACTCGAGCCAGGCCTCTGGCCTCTACTCGGCCTTTTCCTACATGGGGCCCTCGCAGCGGCCCCTCTACACGGCCATCTCTGACCCCAGCCCCTCAGGGCCCCAATCCCACAGCCCCACACACTGGGAGCAGCCAGTATATACGACGCTGTCCCGGCCTTAAAGGGAGTCCTGTCACCACCTGCCCCGTCCCCCAGCCTGTGTGTCCTGTCCCTTGCCCATCCGTCTTGGCCTGACGGTGGCGGGGGAGGAGGCTGCAGAGGCTGACGGCAGAGGGGCAGCTTTCCGCCAGCCCCCTGCCCTGATGACCCACTGCCCCATCCGAGCTCTGGAGGCCCGGCCCCGGCTGACAGCTGGGCGGAGGAGGAGAAGGAGGGTGACAGCTACCCCTACCCTAGAGGATGAGGGCTGCCCTCCCCCAGAGATGACCCTCTATCCCAGGACCTAGGAAGGACCGCCTGCCCTGCCAGAGGGAAGTAACGTCCAGGTTCGGGTGGGCATCAGAGGCCTTGCCACCCCTCTTGGCCCCCCATGGAGAGCATGGGTCTGGTGGGCCCCAGTGCCTAAGAGCTATGGGTAGGAACTTGCATCAGAGCCCAGAGCTGCCTGTGTTGCTCAGGCTGGGGACAGCTCTGAGCAATCCCATGGGAGGGGTCCAAGCCCCTCAAGGCCCCCTCCCCTCCCGGATGCAGACAGAAACTGGCACACAGGCCTCCAGCCCCAGTTCTGCGCCAATAACCTCATTGTCTGTCTAACCGAAGTGAGCCCCTGGGCCTCCCCGTCCTCACCCCCTAGACCTTAAGGCACCCCAGCTGAGGAGGCAGGGGCTCCAGGAAAGGATTCAGAGAGTCTATGCAGCCTTTCCCTTGGGGCTCCAGGTCAGCGTCCCCTTTCCTCACTCGACTCTACCGGGGCAGCCTCCCTGCTCCAGAACTGGCCCAGGTCCTCGGCTCCAGGAGGAGACGCAGGGCCCCGGCGCCCAGGCTGCGGGCAGCGGCTGAAGACACTGAGATCCTGCCATGTACATCCCACCCTCGCCCCCACCCCTCGCCGCCCTGTGGTATCCGAATAAAGTATGTAGCTGTTATCTGCCCCCACGCTCCTGCTCTCCTGTGCCCCACCGTCCGCATGTAACCATGACTGTGCCCCTTATTTATCTCAGTAGTCCCCTCGCCCCTCCCTCTCCTAGCTGCTCCAGCCCTGTTAACTCTGCATTACGCATCCAAGTAATAAAATTAAAGGTTCCGGTTACCTGTGTGGTGGGCCTGGCCTGGCCTGTCTCTTGGTGTCTGTCCCAGCCCTGTGCTTCCTCAGACGGTTTCTGGAAGTAGCCAGGAGGGTACAAAGACGAGATGGCCCCAGGGTCTGTCTGTCTCCCAGGGAAGGGTGTGGGGACAGAGCAGGGGTGCCTCACGTGGGACTAAAGGACTAAAGCTTCCCGGCCCTCAATGCCCCTCCACACCCCCAGGAAGGTGGAATCTGCAAAAGATTCCAGGGACAGATGTTAGAAACTGCCCGCAGTTGTCAAGCCTGGTCCCTTAAATGTGTGCTGGGCGCATGCCTGTAATCTCAGCAAGCAAGAGGCCGAAGCAGGACATTTAAGGCCAGCCTAGGCCTCACAGCAAGACCATCTTTTAAAAAAAAACAAAAAACATGTGCTGTGCAAATGGACTGTTGCCACATGCTTCTACTTGCTCCTCCCCCGTGTGTGTGCGCGTGCGTGTGTGCACAGGTACACACACCCTGGCCCATGCCGGGCCTATCTAAGCTTCCCCAACTCAACCTGAACAGGTCTAAAGCAGGGATGCGGTATGTGCAGTGTCGCCCCTCAGTACGCACTCCCTGAGAGCTGTGTCCTCAGCAGGGGCCTGGAACCAGCCCACCTTGCCAGTGTGTAACCCAGGACAGGCAACCTCCCTCCCCTGCGGTACTGACGGGCAGCTCAGATGGCTGGAAACTCTCATGGCAATCAGGAGGGCGGTCACGCACTGTGTGCTAGCGGGTCAAGGAGCCCTGTGCACCGTGTCTGTCACTCAGGACTCGGGGGGCATGTTCCAGCCTTATTTCCAATTTCTGAGGTTGGATCTCAGAAGCACTGGCTTCAGAGTCTACACCCAGCTCTGAGGCCAAGGCTGGCACTCAAACACCCTCCTCTCCACCTGCACCAGCCTCTACTTCCGCTTCCACTGTGAAGCTTAAAATCTGCTCCTGCAGACTGCACACCTCTGTGGTCCCCAGCGCCCTATCGCCTGGTCAGGACCAGGGCAGGATGGACACTGGTAACTAACTCAGTCCCCCTGGGGTGGTGGGATCCCTTCACCTGGAAGCTGCATCCAGCATCGTCCTCAGGCCAACTCCCGAAAGCTGCTGACTCTAGGCAGCTTGGTGACTGGAAGCTCTTTCACTGTCTGCTGTGAGGTCTGAGCACCTAAACTGTATTTAAGCTGCCTATGGTGCTCTCCTCTCTTATTCTGACCACTGACAGACTGTCTGATTGAAGTTGACCCATTTACCTAACTATATGAAATCTTGGAACCTAGCTCTCCTCTACAATTTTATGGATTTTTTAAAATTCCTAATTGAGCCAATAATAAAGGTCAAAAGAAGAGGGACAGGGCCCTGCGTGTTATCACTAAGTAGCTCTCCCCATCCATTCTCTTCTCTGTACCCTTCGGGGCAGGCTAGGAAGTTCACAAAGTACCTCATGACACCACCATCAAACCCCACTTCTCCATGCATCATGGCCACCCAGAGACTGCCCTGCAACTCACCAAAATTAGAGTCCCTGATCTGTGGCATTCTCTACACCCACAAAACCAGAAACCACTGGGGAAAAGAGAAGCTGATGCAATGCTGAGGCCTCTCAGGACCACGCCAGCTCTGGGTCTCCACCTGATCATCTCGGTGCTGTCAAACATGAAATAACCTGTCCTAGAATTCCGACCTGGACCGGTCAGTGCTGACCTTGTATGCTCCTAAATTGCACCTCTCACTTCCTCTCATTGAAAGTCAGGACACCTGTCCACTTCCGGTCTGTTCACAGCTCCTGCTCTCAGGGCACTGTGATTGACATAGAGTTGGCAGGGTAGAGGGACAGGTGGCATCCAGGTGAAACTAGCACCTGTGGGACCCTGTGACATGGAGGTGAAATGGGTCCAGAGAGGACAAACGACCGTGGAGAGGTCAGCAGACGGGGCTGTGTCTCCCCTTAGATAACAGCTCTGGGTGAGTGTGGGCCTCAGTGCCGGGGCGGCTCCACTTGCAAAAAGGAGCAGCAGGTGCTCCTGGAAGGGACTGCGGAGCCCAGGTCCAAACTTAAGGGAATGCAGAGCCGAGTGGTAGCAGGTGACCTCATATTCAAGAGGGCAGGCCCAGCTGGGCAGCTGAGTCAGGGGCCCCCAAGGAGGAGCACAAGGGGAAAGAGGAGGTGAGCGCCAACACACCCCTTCCTCCCTTTTCCTTACACCCCATCCCCTAAGGGTTAACCCCCCTCCTCTCCAGCCCAAGCCCCATCTCCCTTTAATCACATCTGATACTGAGCGGCCCAGCAGGGAACAAAGAGACCATTTAGAGAAATGGGGCCGAGAAAGTGACCCCCGCACTCTGGGGCGGCTGCCTGGATGCCAGCACAAAGGCGGCGTTTCAGAGCTGAAATTTCAGCACCCAACTTGATTAAAGGATTCCACAGGCTCGGAGGAGGGTGGCAGGGGTGCGAAGTCCACCCTCCCTGGGTTAACCCTTCTCCGAAGCAGCCAGCACCCGCCCACCTTTGGGCCACTCATCCTTCCTGCCTCATCCGGGTGCCATCCCAGAGGGCACTGCCTCCTGCAGGCCAGGCAAGCCCGGCTCCTCCTCCCCCTTGCCAGGGAGCTGGCAGCGGATGGAGGTCAGGTTGGCATATTTGGGAGCCAATCTTCCCTTCCATCTAAGCTGGTGTCCACATACACCCTCTCCCTGTCCCCAGGAGAGGGAGGAGCCAGTGTGAGTGTCCTCCTTTAGCAGGGTGAAGAGAAGCCCCAGGCAGAGGAGGGGAGCTCCTGGGCTGAACTTGGGCTGTGCCAGCTCAGCCCAGGCCTGAGGACCACAGGAGAACAAAGACACTGTACAGGGCCAGGAAGGAGAGGGCACAGGTGTGCTGGGCCAGAGACAGGCCACGGAGGGCAGCGTGTGGCAGTGGCCTGAGAAGTGGGCCAGGCCCAGGGCTGAGCAGGTGCTCCGTCCTGCTCCAGCTGCTGCCTGGGCTGTGCTGGGGAGGGTGGGAGATCACTGCACCCCCGCGCTTCCTGCTGGGGCGCTGCTCCTGAAAGGGGATCCGAGCCCTCGATAAGGCTCGAGGCAGGTCCTTAGGAAACAATGGGTGGCTTGATGAGACCTGCTCTGTGATACTCCTGAGAAGGGAGAAGCCCCTGTAGCCAGTCCCCACTGGAAAGGAAATTGGGGGTTTCCGTGGCAACCAGCTCCCTGGGCACAAAGACCCGTCTGTCTGCTGGGAAGGCAGCTGAGGTGTCTCCCCTGCAGCAGCCTTTGCTCTGGGGAAGGGGACTCGGAGGGAGGGATGTGGAGACCCATGGGGGCCAAGGGCCCGGGCGCTTCTTAAAGAGCTGACAGTCACGGGGCCGTGGCGCTAAGTGCGTGCTCAGGCAGCAGGTGGTGGCACCACAGACAGCTGGAGGTGGAGGGGTCAGAGGTTAAACAGTTTATTATGTACAAGTATAAAGTGAGGCTAGAAACAGGCGAAGGCCCGGGGCCGGGCCAGCTCCGAGGCTCAGTCAGTGATGATAAGCTCATCCACCCCCCAGTCCTCGTAGCTCCCGTCGGGCAGGTAGCGGCGGATGATGATGGGGATCTTCCGGGCCCTGTAGGGAGAAGCCAGTGCGTGAGGGCCGAGCCTCAGCAGTGCCCGCCCCGTCCCCTCTCGCTTCCTCCTCCCTCCCGGTGGACCAGCATCCACAGGACCCGGTGCCCTGGAGCAGGGACTCACTTGAGCTCCTTCATGGCGATGAGCAGCGGATCCGTCTCCCCCTCCAGCTCCACCATCACTGGGGCACACATCCTGCAGGCACAGGGGATGTGAGGGGGAAGAGGGAACCCAGGGCGGGGCTGGCGTCCTGGGAGGCACCGAGCAAGGTCCTCCGCTATCTGATAGCCACAGGCCCATCCCCGGCACACAGCTCTAAACCAGGAGCCAGCAAGCTGGATTCCACTGTGCCTCTAGGCTGACCTCCCTCCAAACCTCAGTACTCCTGTCCGAACATCCAGAAAACACTCAGCACCTGCCTAGCACGGTGCAAACCCCAGCGCCTGCTAGCACAGACTCTAGAGGCGTGCGCTGCTCTCGGGAACTCTCCGCGACCTTCCCTTCAGCAGTGAGCGCTGGCTTCACTGCCCTTTCCCAGGGAGGTCACCGGCACAGGCAGGCCAGTTCCTTGCCCAAGGTTACACCGCCAGTAAGGGGTAGAGCCACTAGGTGAACGCCACACGCCCCTAACCACTGTGCTGTCACACAGGCCGTGCAGTAAGCTACTGCAGTAAGCTAGTCTATAGGCTAAAAACAGGATGCAGCTCAGCAGCCTGCCCGGCAAGGCCCAAGTCCTGAGTTCAATTCCTGGTACACAATAAATTAACTAACTAAAGAAAGGTGCCATCGATGGGACAAGCACAAGCTCTCATCACTAGGCCACAAAGCAGTGACACACCAGTTCTGTGCCACAAACCCGAACCCCCCACACATACACACCGACTGCACGTGGAGCGCAGGGGCCCCAGCAGACATCCAGCAGGGGGCCTCTGCTCTGCCTCAGTGCAGCTGCCCGCCTCGCCTCCTTTCCCTCGCAGCCCAGCCCCCAGGGCTCATTCTCCTCAGCCCGCTCCTCTCCAGCGCCCACTACTCAGTCCTCAGGAGACTTGCCAGCACCATCAGGTCACCCTTTTAGTACCTTCTCCTGCTACTTCCCTATGCTCACCCCACATTTCAGGTTCCCAGTGCTGATTCAAAGTGTTCCCCAGGCTGGGCATGATGGCTTACATCTGTAATCCCAGCACTTGGGAGGCTGAGGCAGGAGGATCATTGCGAGTTGGAGACCAGCCTGGGCTACAAAGTGAGCTCAAGGCCAGCCTGAACTGCACAGCAAGACACTGTCTCAAAAAGGCAAAAAACCCCCCAAAAAACAAAAAAACACAGTGTCCCCCAAATTTGTATGTCCACAACATCAGAGGAGGGCATGAGGGTGGGGCCCCTCATGGCATGAGTGGCTCTATAGAAGAGGACAGAGGCCGGAGCCTGGCAGGCACGCTTATTCCCTGTCACCAGGTGGGGGCTCTGCCATGCACACAGCCTCAGATACTTGGTTACAGTCCCATGAACAGACGATGGCACCCGGACATTCCATGCTGCGCCCCTCCCGAGTCCTCTGAGAGCTCTTCCTCAGCAAAAAGGCCTGGGGGAGGCTGGGGGCACCCATCAGCCACATACCACTCATTTGCATCTGCTGCTCTCAGTGCCAAGCTCAGTGGGGACCATCCACCGTGGGCCATAAGCTCCGGGTGACCTCAGATCCCCAGGTGGCTCAGACCCTTGTGCACCTAACCCACGACAGAGGTCCCCTCACAAGCTGGGAATGCTAATGCTAAGCTCCTCCTCCAGGAAGCCGCCCTGGTTGTTCCAACTCAAGGGTCACAGTGGACCTGGATGCTATCACCAGGCTCCACGAGTCTCTCTCCAGACCCTCCGGGCAGATCTCTCAGGAAGGGCCTGACGCTGCGCAGTTGCTCGGATGATTCTGACCATCAGCCGGTCTGACAGCCGCCTCTTCCTGATTTTCTTACTGAGTATTCTGATTCGGATTACTCTCAAGCCTGCAGGCTTCCCAAGGGAGAGACTAAGTGTTCAGCTTTCCCGTGTCTGTTCTCAGCAAGTACTGAAATGTCCCCAGGGCTGGGGGTGTAGCTCAGTGGCGGAGCACATGCTTTGGCAAGTGTGAGGCGCTGAGTTTGAACTCCAACCACAAGAAAAAGAGATGAAATAAATGCAGGTTAAGTATAAACCCTTAAACAGTGTGGCAAAATACTGCTCTGCCCAGGCCTTCTTTCAATAATCAATAATTTAAGGTCACTCCTTCGCCCAGGCCTACTAGGCTGGTGGCCTTAGCAAAGCACAGCGGTGGGCCTTGACTACACTAACCTGTCCCTAGCCATGGAGTTAGGCAGTCAGTGCAACAAACACCTCAGCCACCAGATGGTGCTAGGAACCAGACTGAAGCTTCATTCAAAACCTAACCAAGAACGCTGCTTAAACAGGGTGTGGAGGCACAAGCCTGGGGAGGCTGAGGAAGGAGGGTTCCCAAGGATCTGAGCTCAGCCCGGGCTACAGTAAGTGCAGGGCCAGCCTGCACTACATAGTGAGAGCCTGTCTCAAAAAACCCTTCCCTCCAGGCGCTGGAGACATCTTTTCAGCACTGCCCAAAGCTGTCTCCCATGTAACTCACACTGCCTGTCTGGGGCCTGGGACACCCACAGAGCCACCTCTCTTTGTTCACCCTGCATGATATGACCCCTCTGTAAAGTGCCACCCATCTGTGCCTTGGGTCCTGAATATGTGCACAGGTTCATTTGTCCCACAAGAGTACACCAGGGGGAATGTGGATGACATTTCTACACCCTTGAAAGGTGCCAGCACAGTGCCTCACCGCTGGAAGACTGACTAATAAAGAAGCAAACTCAAGAATGAGTCTTAGCTGGGCACGGTGACACACGCCTGTAATCCAGGCACTTGGGAGGCTGAGGCAGGAGTACGGCCGTGAGTTTAAGGGCAGCCTGAGCTCCACAGTGCATTCAAGGCCAGCCTGGACTATGTGGCGAAACCCTGTGTCAAAAAAAAACAAAAAAAGAGCCAGGCGTGGCGGCACATGCCTGTAATTCCAGCACTTGGGAGGCTGAGGCAGAAGGATTATCACAAGTTAGAAACTAGCCTGTGTTACCAAGTGAGCTCAAGGCCAGCCTGAACTGCACAGCGACACCCTGCCTCAAAAACACACAAAAAAGGAATGAGTCTCCCCAGTGCCCATTTTCGGCCAGCTGAGATGCGCTGTGGCACGCTGTCCACCCCGGCTACCGGTAACCGTGAGCCTCGGGGAGCTGCTAAGGACTCGGAGTTCAGCCAGCGAACAGAGCCCTGACTTACTGTTTACTTACTTACTTCTTTATTTACTTCTCGGACTGACTGCAGTACTGGGGAATGGACCCACGCCCCTCACACTGGCTCTACCACGGAGCCACATCTCAGCTCTCTTTACTTTATAATGAGACAGGGTCTCAACTTTGTGATTCTCCTGCCTCAGCTTCCCACACAGCTAGAATTGCAGGCGTGCACCTCCACATTCCGCTGTTATTTGCTTAATTTAAATAACTACATGGAGGTAGTGACTACCATTGAGGGTGCAGGACCACAAGACCCTGACTCAAGCAGCACCAAATGCAGCTCTAACCTCACCAGAGAGGCCAGGAGCACAACCAGGTCCACACAAAGCCTGCCGCCGAGAAACTGGAGAACGGTACAGCCCAGCCTTGGCAGCCTTCGGCAAGGCAGAAGGGGTGGTCAGCTCCACCCAGGGACACAGGGGGGTCTGGTGCTGCGAACACAGTAGGGCAGCAATGCCACTGCCCCAGCACATCTGGGCCACTCTTCTTCCTACACAAACGCCCTGTCCACTGCTTAGCCACCCGTCTCGGGACCGCCTGCCTCTCCCACAGAGGACTGCAAGGGGAGTGGGGCAGGAGCCCTTTCCTAGGCCTCTGGGACCCCCTGAAGGACCTCCCCCTGGGGTACGCTAACAGCCCTGCCTCTGTCCACCTGTCCTCCTGGAGAGGGAGCCAGCCAGTGGACTGCAGCAGGCTGCCCCCATCTGCTCTCCACCGCATCAGCCACCTCGATGGGCACGTGGCCTGTGCTAACATGTGGCCATGCTGACAGGTGACCACAGTCCCAGCCTATCTCTCTGTCTGTTGTCTCTTTTTGGATCTTGCTCTCCTGAACTTGAGAGAAAAGGAAAGCCTAGTTTCTGATTCCCCAGGAGCCTACCCAGGCTTTCAATTTAGAGCCTCCTCCCCACCCTGCTAGGCTGGCATTTCCCTCACGTTGATGACCAGCTTCAGGCCAGCGGTGGCAGACATACCTGCACCCCAATCAAAACTCACAGCAGGAGGGTTATGGATTCAAGGCCAGCCTGGACTACACAGGGAAACCCTTTCTCAAAAACACCAAAAAGCTAGGCATGGCGGTACACACCTTAACCCCAGCGCTTGGGATTACAAGTCTGAAGCCAGCCTGAGCAATAAATTATGATCTTGCTTCAAAACACAAAACAACAACAACAACAGATACAACAGCATAGCACATGCCTCTAATTCTAGCATCTTAGGAGGTTGAGGCAGAAGGATTGCAGGTTCAAGACCAGCCTGGGCAACTTAGCAAGACCCTGTCTCAAAATGCAAAAAAAAAAAAAAAAGAAGGACTGGATGTAACTGTGTGTGAAGATCCTAGTTCAATCTCCAATACCACAAAAATAAAACAAATCCGAAACAGCTGTGGCCTGCAGAGCGCTACCGCTGTCCACCTGACTGTCAGCACACACCGTCCAGGACTCTCATAATTCACACACCTGTTTCACTTTACCAACCTGATGGGCAATCACCTTGTTCTGTGTTTATCACTGTGTCCTCTCACACTGCTATCTGATTTCTCAGACCCTCTCATGTTTCCCTGTGGGCCAGGGTCCAGCCCCACTCCGTTCCAATGTGCAAGCACAAAGGCCTGTGTTCAGGTCCAGGCTGGGCAGCGTCAGTGGCTCAGGGCCTCGCTGTGGGCTGCATGTTGAAGGGGACAGTGAGGGTTCACACTCACGCGATCTGGAGTGCTCGGGTCCCCAGCACTCGGGCTCGCTCGTACTTGGTCATGTACGGGGTGGTGATTCGTTTCTGGTTGGCCTGTGGCCGCTCCCCGGAGGGAAGGATCTCCACATTCTCCTGGCCCTCCTGCACAGAGACAGAACAAAGAAAATCTCAGGGTGTGTTTTTGGGGGGTGAGGTAGCAGTGACAATGACAACCACTACTATCAATGCTAATGCTGGATGCCAGGGACATAGAACTCCTCGTGAGGGTCTCACGATAACCTGGGGGGAGGCATGGATTCCAGCTGCCTGGGCCACAGCCTCAGACCAAGGCACTGAGAGGAATCACGACTCACACCAGCGGCTCATCCAGAAGAGACAGAAATGGCCTGGCAATGGGACAGTCGGTCCCAGAATGCACCCTGTGAATCGTCCATGAGCACGAACACCCATCCTCAGATATGGCAACTGACCCAGTGGGCCAAGGGTGCAAGTGGGAAGAGTTATATATCCACACATCCAACAACTGCTTATTAAGTGCCAGTCCTGAGCCAGGGTACTGCAACAGGTGCTGAGACACAACACCAAGTTTCCAATCTCTGAGAAGTCACAGCCTTGAGGAGAAGTCAAGAGGAAACAGCCCCAGCCTTTGGGAGGCTGAAGCAGGAGAACCACTGTGAGTTCAAATCCAGTCTAGGCTACACAGTAAGTTCAAGGCCAGCGTCACCTATATAGTGACCGCCTCTCCCAACCAAACCCCACCTCCCACTGAAGGTCAATTATAAACCCCGATAATCCAACCACCTTCTAATAGCCCTATCTATTAATGAATAAGGCTCCTGGGGCACATCAAGATATAAACCGTAACAAGCTGAACACTGACCTCCTCGGCATTTTCCAAGTCATCTAGTCCTTCATCCTCCTCAACGTCATCAAAGTCATCACCATCAAAACTGTACAGAGGATAACAATTGCTTATTAGAATCAAAGAGGCATGGATCTGTGCGTCAGCTGATATACAGCAGGCACTCGATAAACACCCACTTAAAAGCCAGGAGTCAAGGACAGCCTGGCTGCCTAGCAAAACCCTGTATCAAACAAACAAACAAACAAAACTCCCTCACTTTGGGGCTAGGAGTGTGGCTCAATGGGAGAACATGTGCTTAGCATGTCCGAGGCCCTGGTTCAGTCCCCACCACCAGCAAGAGATGTCTTACTTCTCCTTCCCCAGCAGCCCTGTTCCATTTTCCCTTTTGCAGCAAGCTTTGTGAATAAAGGCAGGCAAGGCAGCACATGTAAGTAATCCCAGCACTCTAGGAGACTCAAGCCAAAGGATCTCAAACTCAAGTGCCGCCTGGGCAACTTAGCAAGTCCCTATCTCAAAAAATAAAAAAGTGGGGGCTGGAGATTTAGCTCAGCAGCATAAGTGCCTGCCTTGCAAGCAGGCAGTCGTGAGTTTGATCCCCAGTACCAATAAAAAGGAAAGAGACTAAAAAAATAAAAAAATAAAAAAGGGCCAGGATATAGCTCAGTGTGAAGACCCCAAGTTCAATCCCCAGTACCAAAAAAAAATTTTTTTCCCCAGCAAGCTATCCAGTCTCACTGTCTCCAGCTCCTCTCTTCCCATTCACAAGTTCTCCCCTAAGATCTTCACTCCCAAGGCTCCAGCAAACCACTCTTTTCAAAATAATTAATCATCTCCATTTTGCTAAATTCAGCAAAATCCAGTAGGCAATTGTTACTCTCATTCAGCTTGGCCAGTTTACACTTTAGGCCCCTCCTTCCTTCCCATGAAATACTCTCCTGCCGGGGGTGGTGGCACAGGCCTGTAATCCCAACACTCAGCAGGTTGAGGCAGGAGGATCCCAGAAAGTTCAAGGCCAGCCTGAGCTACATAGTGAGTTCAGGGCCTGACTGGATTACAAAATAGGACTCTCAAAAAAACAAAACGGCTGGGGATTTAGCTCCGTGGCATAAGCGCCTTCCTGGCGAGCGCGAGGTCAAGAGTTCGATCCCCGGTACAAATAAACAAACAAACAAACAAATAAAACACTCCCCTGCCATCTCATTGGGGGAGAGTTCGATTCCCGGTACAAATAAATAAATAAATACACAAATAAAACACTCTCCTGCCATCTCATTGGGGGACTGTCCTTTTTCCCTTAAGGCTGGGCTGTCCGAACACTTGCCATCACCCCCTCTTCTCTACGGGCTCTCGCTGCCCTCGGGATCTTCGGGTTTGCTAAAGACTCCCCATGTTTTTATCTTAAGGATCCATCTCTCCACTGACTCCACATTTCCAACCCATCAGGAAATCTTTTTGGCTCTGCCTTTAAAATATACCCATCTCTCATCACCTCCCCTGCTATCGCCATGTACGAGACCCTGATTTCCCTAGCACCCCAGACCATCACCCCCGAGGAAGCCCTCCCAGATCGTCCTCCGGATTACTTGTTACCTCGCCCGTTCAGCTCTACTAAACTCACACAACCCTGTCTTCCTCTCAATACCGAATTCCCACTGCCCGACTGAGCCCGCTCGGTGGGTCTGTAGAAAGACCACTGACCCAACCTGGACTTTCGAGCCCAAGCCTTTCGGGGTCCAACCTCTGAGTAAGTCCCATTCTTTCCTTCAGCTCCGCCGGGCCCCTCAAGACCCAACTCCCCTCACTTGCCTCGCAAACGCCACTCTGAGGATGTACTCACTTGTCCTCGTTGTCTGACATGACGCACTCGCCGCAACCTCGCCGGCAGAGCCGCGCAGAGACCCCGCAAACTGCGCGCCTCTCCCTCGCGCCACACCACGCGTATCCTGCGCCTGCGCTGTGACCCTAAGGCAATCACTTCCGGAAAACATCTGGCGCGTGCGCAGAACTGCAGTGTTTGTTGCCATGGTAACCAGAGGCCCTAACAACAAGTGCTGGTAGTCGGGATCCCAAGTTATCTTTGCCGGGCGCGGGTACTCTATGTAAGAAGGGGCGCGTCTAGTCGAGGTCTTCAGGGTAAGATTTTGTGTGATCAAGGCTCTTTTACCGCTTTCTCCTTCCAGGGGACTTGTCTGCCACAGACATCGGGCGTCAGGATGAGGATTCGGTGTGTGTGTCTGCTTAACTGGGAGGATGAAGGCGATATCTGGGCCAAGAGACGGGAGGTATATCACTGCATCTTTCCCTCCTAGGGCCCTCCAATGGCTTCGAAGGACAGGGTGGAGACTGTGACGACAAGAACAGGGTTTGGGTGCTGCCCCAAGCCGGCCGCTTACACCCCAGGAACCCGCGATCTGCTCAAAGGTCAGTGGACTAGAGGGCTAGGAGTGTACAGAACGCAGGAGAGGAGTGGCCATAACAGCCTCCTGTGTAAACTCAGTTCGCTCCTACCTGTCCAGTGGCTTGGGAATGGCTGTTTCCCCTCACAAATAAGGAGTTCAGAAAGTTCAGAATATTGCCTATCCTGACCAAAAGTCAAAGCGCTAAGAATTTTGGAATAGTTAACGCCTACTTTTTTTTTTTTTTTTTTTGGTACCAAGGTTTGAATTCAGGACCTCACACTTGCTAGGCAGGTGCTTATGCTGCTGAGCTAAATCCCCAACCACCCCTCCTTTTTGAAACAAGTTTTCACCTTGTAGTCCCAGCTGGTCTCAAACTTGCGGTCTTCCTGCCTCAGCTTCCCAAGTGCTGGGATCATAGGTATATGCTAGGGTCCAATTTTCTGTGAATCCTTTACAATACAGTGTCAGCATTCCCACAGAAACTTTGTCTCCTACCCTTCCCCTTCTGCCTCCCTCTCTTCCTCTTCCTCCTATCATCACCACAGGGGGACCAGCTGTTACATGGCCATCTGCACACTACCGAATACATTTCCTTTCACTGGGCTCAGAACAATGTACACTTAGGCATTTTGTGTCACATTTGCCCCCTAGAAGTTGAATTCTTTCTCTTTTTTTGGGGGGGGGGCAGGGTCTCACTGTGTAGTTCAGGGTGACTTTGAACTCACTGTGGAGTGCAAGCTGGCCTTGAACTCACAGAAATCCTCCTGCCTCAGCCTCCCACATGCTAGGATTCAGGCATGCACCACCATATCTGGCCATTTTTTCTTTTTTTCCAGATAAGTTCTCCCCATGTAGTTCAGGCTGTGCTTGAACTCACTATGGAGCCCAAACTGGCCTTGAAATTGCAGTGATCCTCCTGCCTCAACCTCCCGAAAGCTAAGATTACAGGCATGTGCCCCCACACCTGGCTCCTAAATGATTAATTCTATCAGGCAGGACTGTGACTGTTTCTACTCATAACTGTAGCTTCTACCTAGGCACATGAGTGAATAAATATTCCTTTAATCAGATAAAAAATGTTTAAATCTACCATGTGCTTTGGGTACTTGGGGGACAGCAATGGAAAAACAGAAAACTGCCAAAGTTCTTGCTGTTACAGAGCTAATATTAGAGTAGGGAATAAGAGTAAAAATACGTAGGACTGGCTACGTATTTTTATTTTAGAATAACTCAGAAGTAGAGTACGTGCTAACATGCCTGAGAACCTAGGTTCAATCCCCAGCACCACACATACACATCAAAAATAAAATATTTTTTAAAATGGAACCTTAGCCAGTCATGGTGGCATACTCCTGTAATCCCAGCACTCAGGAGACTGAGGCAGGAGGATCATTGTGAGTTTAAGGCCAACCTGGGCTACAAAGTAAGTTCAAGTCCAGCCTGAACCGCCCAGGGAGACCCTGTCTCAAAAAGAAAGAAAATGTTACTGTAGCTCTTCCTGTAAGCAACCTGAGGTCACCTGTGAAAATGGCTTGCTACTCTCTTGACCCAGAAAACCCCACAAAATCATGCAAATCAAGATGCTCAAATCTTTGTGTTCACTTTAAGAACATCCATGAAACTGCCCAGGCCATGAAGGATACGTATATAGGAAGGCCACCAAATATCTGAAGGATGTCACATTAGAGAAGCAATGTGTGCCACTCTGGCGTTACGATGGTGGAGTTGGTAGGTTAGCTCGGGCCAAGTGATGGGGCTGGACCCAGGGTCCGTGGCCCAAAAAGAGTGCTGAATTTTTGCTGCGCGTGTTTAAAAATGCAGAGAGTAATGCTGAACCGAAGGGTTTAGATGTAGATTCTCTGTTACTGAATATAACCAGGTGAACAAAGCACCCAAGATGTGCCGCTGTACTTACAGAGCTCAGGGCCAGATTCACCCACACATGAGCTCCCCCTGCCACAGCGAGAGGATCCTTCCTGAAAAGGAACAAACTGTGCCTAAACCAGAGGAGAAAGCTACACAGAAGAAAACAATATCCCAGAAGAAACTGAAGAAACAAAAACTTAGGGCACGGGAATAAATTAAACATGAAATAAACGCAAATAAAAGTTTAAAAAATTAGCTTCATATAAAACAGCAGCAGGGCTGGGGATGTAGCTCAGTGATAGAGCACTTGCCTAGCATGTACAAGGCCCTGAGTTCAATCCTCAGTATCATTTAAAAAAAAAAAAAAAGCAGAGTATCCCTTGAGTCAACCTGGCAATACAGCAAAATCCCATCTTAAGAAAAAAAAAAAAAAAGGTGGGGTGGGGTACTGGGAATCAAACTCAGGGTCTTGTCCTTGTCTAACAGGCACTGCACTGAGTTACAGACCCCAGCCCTCAAAAAATCAAATTAGGTAAAGACATGTGCCATAGAAAAAGTGAAGGGAGAGACAGGCAGCTCTCAGTGCAGAATGGAGGCAGGAGGTGATAGGGGAAGGGGAAGGGGAAGGGAGCCTCACAGACGTGCTTACTCTTGCAGCTATGATGAAGGAATCGAAGCTCACTAACTTCCAGCAGCGCCACATCATGGACACCATAAAAAGTAAGAGGTCCCAGGAGTCGGGAGGCTGAGGCAGGAGGATTGCTACAAGTTTGAGGCCAACCTGGGCTACAAAGTGAGTTCAAGGCCAGCCTGAACTGCATAGCGAGACTGTATCTCAAAAAGACCAAACAAAGAAAAAAAGTCAGAGGCAACCGGTCAGCAGAGGCTCCCTGGCCAGAGGGGTCCAGCCACCGTTTTTATGCTCTTTCATGGTTTTTTTGTTTTGTTTTGTTTTGTTTTGTTTTGTTTTTTTTGTACAGGGGATCAAACTCACAACCTTTCACTTGCCAGGCAGGCACTTTGCTGCTGAGATATAGTTCCAGCCCTGTGTGTGCTTCCATGTTAAGGGGGAGAGAAAACATTTTTTAAATTTTATTATTTATTTATTTATCTATCTATTTTTGGTATCAGGAATCAAACTCAGAACTTTGTGCTTGCCAGGTAGGCACCTGTGCCACTGAGCGACATCCGCAGCCCTAGGACATCATTTTAAAGACAGACAGAAAAAAGGAGTATACCAAGTGTTTCTGGCCTTTACACCCCGTGAGGCCTTTGCCTTTTCTGCTCAGGATCCTGGCATGATAAGCTCCTGCAGTCAGGCTCTGGCTGAGCTTCCTGGGGAATCTGAGCCCAGTCCAGACTCCCCCAAGCTGCCCCCCAAGTAGTCTCAGTGCTGTGGGGCCTGCAGTCTGACCCGCCCTGACATAGACATATGAGCCCTCCAAAGGCAGCCTGTGAGCGTGTGACTTGTGGTTTTACTGGGCTACAGCTTAGCTCTCAGAAACAAGATGAGTGGCTGAACTCCAACTCAGGACAACTGTGCAAAGCCTTTCCGCAGCTCCCCCTCGCTGAGCTTTGTGTTATTTACTATTTATTTATTTGGTATGAAAAACCGAACTCAGGGCCTCATGCTTCCCAGGCAGGCACCGCACTGCTGAGCTACATAGCCAGCCCTGAGTTACTTTAAAAGGAAAGAAAAAAGTGAAAGTGTAAAAGCCAGGTGCCCTCTCAGATCTGGGAAGTGACCTCGCTTCCTCTGGCTTACCTGCTTCAACATTTGGTGGATCAGGACAGAGATCTCTGGGGCTGCCTTCAAGGGAGAAGCTACAGGCTGAATGCAGTGGCACACTGTAATCCTGGATACTCAAGAGCCTGAGGCAGCAAGGTCCCAAGTTCGAGGCCAGCCTACGCGATTTAGCAAGACCTGGCCTCAAAATAAAAGTATGTTTAAAAAGGGTTGAGGGTTGAGCTCAAGGGTAAAACACTTGCCTAGTATGTTCAATCTCGTGCATAGAGAGCAAGAGACAGACAGACAGACACAGAAAGACAGAGACAGACAGAGAGACAGAATACCAGAAGGTCTGAGCTCTCAAGGTTCACTTGAATACCAAAAGAGAAAGAGAAAAGATGTTTTTGGTAGCTTGAGTGAAATTCTACACTCAGAATCAGATGACCTGACCTCTCCCTCTTTCTCTCTCTCTCTGATACTGGGATTATACTCAGGCCCTCCACACTGAGCTACATCCCCCGAAACTTTTTTTTTCTTTACACTTCTTTTTTTTTTTTCTTTTTCTCGGTACCGGGGATCGAACTCATGACTGCCTGCTTACAAGGCAGGTGCTCATGCCGCTGAGCTAAACCCCCAGCCACCGGGCTTAATCTTTTGATCCTCCTGCTTTGGCCTCCCAGAGGGCTGGGATGACAGGCGTGCGCTGACACGCCCAGCCGCTGCCGCCTTCTCTAGGGAAAGCAGGTGCCTACCAGGAAGGCACCTGAGCAACCACAGAGGCACAGGGAGTCACAGGCCAATGTGCGCAGTGCCCGTCCAGCCCCAGCAGGAGGAGAGGCTGAAGGGCTAGGTTAGGGTCCGAGCTCCTCCCACACTGAGGACAGGGACAACTCAGGCCACCAGAGGTCGGTGCCGTCACACGCTTGAATCCTCAGTCTCTGCACTCAGAAATCTAAAATGAGGTGTCCTGTGTCGCATCACCACAGAGACCCCCACTCCCACAGTGTCTGCCTCGCTATCCCAACTCTGGAGCAGGTGTTGATCCCTAAAGAGTAACAGAGGAGCTGGGCCTGGTGGTGATTGCCTGTGACCCGGCATTTGGGAGGCTGAGACAGGGAGAGGCTGAGGCAGGGGATCACCATGAGTTCGAGGCCAACCTGGGCTGCACAGAGACTCAGGCCACCAGGGCTTAGGCCTACAGGAGAATGAAAAGAATGTTTTTGTGTGAAACAGTTGCCCCCAGGCCTTGGTGTCATCTGCCTTCTCCTGCAGTTCCCCTCCACATCCTCCCACCTTGCCCAAACCCTTCGGGCTGTTTTTGGTTTTTTGGTAGCGGGAATTGAACTCACCACCTCACGCTTGCCAGGCAGGCACTGTGCCACTAAGCAATGTCCCCAATGCCTTTGAGGTTGGCTCAGGCACTGTGGCAGGCACCACATGCCCGGGCTCCTTGCTGAGATTGGAGGCAGAGACAGCTGGAGACAGAGGCACAAGTGGGAGCACAGAGGAGGGGACATTCGGGGCAGCTCGGTCTCCCTCCAGGGAAGACAGGGAAATGGCAGCGTGGCTCTCAGTCGAGGGGCAGAGGAGGGTCAGGCAGACAGCGAGATGTTCCTGGGAACACACACCGTGGGGTCATCCTCAGTGCCCCTCTCTCCCTCAGCCCATATGCCTGGCCTTCCAACCTCATCTGGACCCCTGGGCACATCTTGTCTGTCGCCGCTGGGGCCCGAGCATCTCTCCACATTAGTTGAATGGCTCTGGAAGACAGGTCTCCGGGCTCTGCTGCCTATGAGCAAGATGTTGGTGGCAGCCAGTGGCCACCCCCTCCAGTGGCCTCCATGATCTCTGTCCTCCCCGACTCCACCTCAAGCCCGAGCCTCCAGCCTCCACTCCAGCTGTCCCTCTGCCCCGCAGGCCCTTCCCCAAGGGAAGGCCTCCCGGCAAGCTCTGCTCTTTTCTCAGATGTCCCCTTTTTCTTCACAAGGCCGCCCTTGTCACCCTTTAAAACTGATAGTTCTGGCCAGGAGAGGTACCACACCTGTAATCCCTGCAATGGGAAGGCTGAGGCAGGAGGATCACTTCGAGTTCCAGGCCATCCTGGGATAGTGAGTTCAAGGCCAGCCTAAATGCCGTTGTGAGACCTTGTCTCAAACAAAAACTAAGTCCCACTGGGACCTACTGGTGACCCAGCCATCTAACACTGCGTCACTTACGACACTCTCACCCATACCCTCCCTGACATACGCCCGAGGAAGGCCAGACTTCGCCCTACTCCCCACTGGCATGGTGGCCAGGGCCAGGCACAGAGATGGAGCCGAATCTGTATCTGACGAGTGGATCTGTAGAAGGCTGGAGCTCAGAACCGTGACAGGAGTGGATCCACTTCGTGGTCAGGGAAAGAGTCCAGGCATGGACCAAGACGGGCCACAGCAGGATGGCAGGCACCCGTTACCACCCGCCCGATCCCTCCCGGCCCTGGCCCGGCTCAAGTGGAAGTAAAACAGAAACAAAAGCACCAGGCAGCGATGGTGTACGAGAGCGTTTACTGCAGCACTGCTGGGAAGAGTGAGAAACAAACCGAAACTGACAGACAGACAGACAAACCCAGACACCCCAAGTCTGACACTAGGACACCAGGCAAATAAATAATATAAGCATTCTAAGCTATAAAAATAAGTTATGTGTAAACAGATTTTTCTAGAAAGATGTCCATGATAAATTATTGAGTGAAAAGGGTCAGTTATTGACAAGATGATAGGATCCAGGGTTTTGAAAAATCAATCTTGTGTGCACATAAAAAATACACACACATGGATCTCCAAACACGTTTATCATAGCAAAGGAAGGAGAAACTGCCAAACCACCGTGGCTCTTCGCAGAGGTTAGGCTTGGGGGGCACATGAAGGCTCTTCAGCACCATTTGACTTATAACAGGCGGGCATCACTTTTATTTAGGGAGGGAAAAAAAAAAGAACCGGGCGTGCTGGCACACATCTGTAATCCCAGCACCCTGAAGGCTGAGGCAGGAGGATTGCCATGAGTTTGAGGTTAGCCTGGGCTACATAATGAGTTCAAGGTCAGTCTGAACTATATAACGAGAATCTGTATCCAACAAACAAAAAAGTGAGGTCCTCTCGCCGCTGACCTGTCCCCAGGGGGAGACCCGCTGCCCCTGCAGTGCAGCCCAACATCAAGCCAGACGGCTTCACCTGCCAAGCAGCCCGCCTCGGCCACCTACCTGCCTCCCACCCTGACAACCCGCTGCCACCTCCGGCCAGCCAGCCTGTGCCAGGCCAACGGGGCCTACACCCGCGAGCAATTCAAGCCTCAAGCCACCAGTAAGTGACAGGGCCTGGGTAGTGGCTTCCCGTCTTCCAGGGTCATGGGGAAGAGCCCGCAGGGCAGGCGGGCAGGCATCGGACCAGATTCTCCAGCCTCCACATGTGCGCTTCAGAGCCTGGGCCCTTAGCTTGGGGACGGTCAGGGGAACCAGTGAGGCTGGCCCCTATTGTTACTGTCAGTAACTGGATGCCACTAAGCCAAGTCAGGTGTCACTGCTGCTCCTCTCACCCGCTGCTGGTCCCTGGAGTCACGCTCCTCTGTGTGCCAGCCCACTTCACGGAGGCCCCTTCCCACCTCCTCCCTCACATGTGCCATGACTCAGCCAGACCCTCCCGAGAGGTCCCCACAGTGCCCAGCACACAGGTGCCACCACTGAGCCCCCAGGACCCTGGACTTCTTAGCCTCAGCCTGCACCAAAGCTGTGCATGCATGGGTTCCAGCGGTCTCCTTCCTCGCTTCTGCTGCTCCCCTTCGCCCTGACACACAAGCGTAGGTGCTCAGGGGTGAAGCTGCTAAGCCCTCTCCCTGTGACACAGAAACCCCGTAGCACGCCTGGCTGGAAACACAGAGATGCAGGCGCCCTTCTAGCCTAACAAGGCCATTTCTGGGTCCTGCAGGAGACCTGGAGAAGGAAAAACAAAGACTCCAAAATATCTTCGCCACTGGGAAGGACCCAAAGGAACAGAAGAGAAAAGGCCCCGCTGTGCAGGAGGAGCAGCCAGCCCCCGTGCTGGACCGGTTTGAAGAACGTGAGCCCTGTGGGGGAGTGTGTGTGTGGAACTGGGTGGGGCCAACAAAAAACAGTTTCTGGTGCAGAACCCCAGTCTCTCCCTAAGAGAAGCAACCCCCTGCCCCCCAAGTCCCTGCACTCATGTCCTTCCTCCTCTGTCCAGTGGTGAGGGAGATCCAGGAGAGGAAGGAATTCCTGGCTGCCATGGAGGCCCTGGGACAGGGCAGGCAGTACCACGGGATCATCCTCACCGAGATCTCCCAGGTAGGAGCGCCCACAGCGACGAGGGGAAGGGGTGGGCCGGACGCCAGCGTGGAGCACTGTGGCTAAAGCCACAGGGGGCGGGGGTCTCAAGCTCTGGCCCCATCATGGTGGCTCCGTCAGTGCCCATCCGACACTGGCTTTCCCTGACTCCTTTGCAGAAAATACGGGAAATGGAAGACATTGACCGCAAGAGGAGCGAGGAACTTAGAAAGGCCCTGGTCACCTCCTAGCCAGCCAGAGATGGAGCAGGGCAGTTCACCTGTACTCCCTGCCTGTGACAGTGTGTGGCAGGCAGGGCCCTCCCTGGATGCCACCTGGAATGCTGGGGCCACTGCTGGAGCCGGGGAGCCACCCAGCCACACAGACTCGAGTCTTTTCTCAGTGACAGCAAGACAGGTCTCAGCACCATGGACACTTGTGGCCAGGCACCCAGGCTCGCTCTCTACCACCTCCAGCCTCTGTGTGCCCCACTCCTTTCAATGTTGAACTCAAGCCTGAAGATGCCTTCTCCCCACCGTCCGTGTATTCTGCTTCTTAGAACCCCGGGCGAACATTTAACCACACCAATTAATTGGCCAATGAAACATATTTAACTCGGGTCATTCTGTGCACTACCTCGTTTTCAGAGGAATAACACTTACTTGCTCAGTGAGCTAGCATTTGTGGCGTACAATCACTTCTCTGCCTCTTGGCTGAGAGCATGTGTAGATTGTGGGGCTCAGGTGGTCTGCAGCCCCCCCTCTGCACACTGAAGAGGCAGCGGGAAGGGTCACCTGTAAGTACGCCTTGGCGCTTGCTACAGGAAGTGCCGAGCCAGCTAAGTAGCTCAGCAGGCCTGACAAGGCAGGCGCTCCAGATACTGAGCCCAAGGGCTTTTAAACAGCAAGCAGCCTCCAAGCCTCAAGTTAGCGCTCTGTCTCCTGCTGTATGCAGTCCCCTGGGTGAAGCAGAGTGGGGACCCAGGACCCAGGTTAAAGGGGCCCTGGCTTTGCAGGTCCAGCTCCAGCATGCATTCTGCGACCCTGAACACAACACAGAACCTCAGCCGTGGTCTGTACATCTGTGAGGTCCCCACGTAAGCTGTGCAGTGCCCTGGCCCCACCCCTCCTACATCAGGCCCCCTGTTCCCATCCTCCCAACCTCTCTGGTAAGCTGTCATTTCTCCTGTCCCCATAAATCAAAATATTTTGCAAGTGTCAACTGACCCTACCAGCTCAGGGATGCCCTGGGATGCAGGCATGTGGGTCCGCCAGGTCCTGCACTGCGTGTTTTGGTTTATAGAATAAACACGGCCGTGCAGGCAGCAGCCAATAGAGCAGGGCTGGCTCAGGAACATCCACGGGAGGCCTGTGTCACGGTCCCTCAGGGACCTGAGGACCAAGGCAGGAATGGGACAGGACGCGCCCTCCAGAGTCCATTTGTAAGATCCAGAAGTAGCAAACTGGAGAGCCCCAGGCCAAATTCAGAGTAGGGGTTAACATTTACAAATTACACGCAAACGTCTCTTTTGAAAAACAGAACCAGTCCAGAACCCCTGGCTTTACATTGATTCCAAGTGACCAATGACTTAGCTGAGAGCAGTGACCACCCTTGCAAGGTGGACACTGACCCCACCATGGCCCAGACCCCACTGAGGAACAGAGATACCTGGCCAGTAGGCACAGCTGGGGCCCGGGAACCCTGGGGCGAGTCTCCGTGTATTGTTGTCGAGGAGCAGCTGGGAATTAACACAGTGCCATGGCTTCCCCGAGTGTGTGGGGGAGGGGCTCACAGTGCCCAGATAGAGTTTATGGAACAGTGCTTTGACCAAGAGCTGCCGGGCACATTCCCTGGACAAAAGTGGTGTCCCTGTCATTGTCCTCTTCCACAGCCACGCCGTAGGTTGGTGGCCATCAGTCCTCTGATGGGAAGGAGCCAGGAGAGAACAGACAACAGAAGACAGAGTAGCAATGACCACAAACGGAAATGGGCCGGACCCCCAAGTGTGGCAGGGGGTGGAAAGCCTAAAGGGGTCAGAATTACTAAAGAACCAGACTTAGCACCTACCCAAAGCGCAGCTCCCTAGGCTGAGGACTGGGACCAGAGCTCCGACTGGGGCTGCCCCCCAAGGCCCTTTGCTGAGGACGCAGCACTGGGGCAGCAAGCAGGGGCACCCCCCAGCCCTGGCACAGCCATCAGGGCCCTGTGAGGTGGGAAGTAAGGCTTCCCGTGGAAGAGGGGAGACGGAGCCCTGGAACTCAGGGAGACAAAGGCAGTGAGTTTGCCCATGGGGTCCACTCACATCTGACACAGCATAGACCACTCAGTAACCAGCTCAGACTCAACTGGAGACTTCATAAATAGAGCGTCTGAGCGAAGGGGGCGTGAGATTCAGGGCGCCTGCACTGGCCAGGAGGCAGAGACTCAAGGTCCTGGCTGGGCAGGAGGAAGCTGATTGGGCAGCCCTGCTGCTGGCCAACCTCGAGGAGCAGCAGCCCGGAGGCCTACAAAGGACACTGGGTGTCACACAGTCCTGTCCAGTGTGGTCGGTTGGAGAGCCGCCAAAGCAGCTTCCCCGCCAGGCCTGAGGCTGGGCTGGGCAGGGCGGGACGAGCAGTGCACGGGGTCCGCCACCACCCTCCCTGGCCCCTGGTCCCCGGCTGCTCGTTGGGTCCCTCAAGGCATCTGGAGACGTCAGACTCAACTGCAGGCCGAGTCCCCGCTGTCTGGGTGCAGGGAAGAGGGAAGGCAACTCTTTGGTGCAGAGCAGCCGGGGACCCTGAGATGGGAGAGGCCACCCAGAGGCTCCCCGCCCTTCAGTGGTCTCAGGCCTCGGCTGATCGGAGGGCAGCACGGTGCTCCCTGACCCGTGAGGACCCAGAAGGGGCTCCCGGCGGCCTCTCACTGTCAGCTCTTGTCGCCCGGGGACTTGCTCTTGGTGTCACACTTATTTCCCAACATCTTCAGCACTTTTATGGTCTTGAATTTCCCCTTTTTCTTGCCCTCGGATTCAGCCTCCTTCTGGAACTCTGCAGCAAGGGAAGGGCGCGCTTTACCGGGGGCCAGGGGACTGGTTCCTCCAGGAAAGGTGGGGTCAGCGATCTGCGTCACTGAGCAGGGGTATGGACAGTGGGAGCTTGGCCCAGCCCAGCCGCCTGCCTCCTGGGAAACCTTAGGCAAGTCCTTTCATGTTCCGTCTCCTTTTTCCCTAGAGGGTGGGGACCGCCCTCTCCTACTGTTCTGGCAAAAAACAGGAGATTTGTGTCTATGCAACCCCAACATGTCACACTGCATGCTCAAAAGCTCACTCTTCCTAGACTGGGCCCTGACACCAACACCGACCACCAGAGCCAGCAGAACTCAGACCTTATCCCTTGCTATAACTGCCAATTTTCCAAAGAGAGAAAATGCAGGCCTTTGAAGTGAGCTGATCTCAGCTGAGCTCTTTGCAGGCGCCAGGCCTGGGCTAAGCGTACTACAGAGGTTGTCTCTATAATTAGCACACACAGGAGAGGGGTGCCCCGTGACTCTGCTCTGCAGACACAGAGGTGAGGGGGTGCAGGAGAGCTGAAAGTCACCCAGACACCCACAAGGATAGAAACCGAGTCAAGCCAGTACCCTGCAGTATTCCAGGCACAGGTAGCCGCAAGCAGCCACTGCTGTCATGACCTGCAGACCCGCCCCAGCCAATCTGCAGGTGTCAGGAGGAACCGGCCACAAGGCCAGCACACCCACGGTGGGAAAGTACCCTGTGGGCAGCTGGGCCCAGGGCTACCCTGCAAGGATGGGCCAAGGTCTGCCTGCCTGAGGTGCTGTCCCAGGAAAGCAGCCTGGCACGTCGCACCCCACAACTCCCATGACACCTGCTCCAGCCGTACATCCAACCTGCCCCTCACGCTCCAGCCCCAGGCTGAAAACCCGAGCTCAAGTGCAGAACCCCTGGCCCCAGGAGACTCACCCTTCCTTTTGATCATGGCTTCCAGCATCTTGTCTTCCTCTTCCTCCCTGGAACAGGAAAGGGAGGCTGAGCGCCACGGGAGGAACCTTCCAGCCTTGCGCCCCAGGGGGCTGGCCGGGGTACACCGGGGTGTGCTGGGGTCGCGACAGTGAGACAGGCCTGGCCTGGCCCGGGCTGTGGGGCTGTGTCCCAGACGCTGCCACAGCTGCTTCCGCCTCTCCCCTCCAGCTGGGTTACCTCTGCCGGTCCTCGTCCAGGCAGTTTACGATGGCATTGCGCTGCTCGATGAGGGTCATGAGCTCCTGCAGCAGCACCTTCTCCCGGCTCTTGTCCTCTTCTGTCCAGTCTTTTTCTACCAGGGGGCAGGGCTGGGCATGAGTTGCAGGAAGACCCTCCTCCTCCCCAGAACAACAGGAGATGCCACTTGAGCGCGGCCGGCAGGCCCTGGGCCGGGTACCAAGCACGAGGGAAGCCCAGGACAGGAGGGCTGGAGAGTATGAAGGCCACCGTAGACGGGACCAAGGACTCGGCACTGCCTACCAAGCATGCTCCTCAGGGGCCCTGGGCAGGGAGCACAGCGCACACCCTAAAAACAGAGCCTGTATCCATCCGAGGGCTTCCTGGTCATGTCTGTTCATCCACACAACAGGGTGGGCGAGCTGGCTCCACAGGAGGCAGGACTGGGGTGGAGATGACAGGGGGGCCCAGAGCTGTCCCACGGTGCCCACCTGTGCCCTGCTTTCTCTCCCTGAAGCCTGCAGGCTCCCAGGGCTGGGTGCCCCACTTTGCAATCCCTTCCCAACATCTGCTACAATTTGCCCAGTTCTGGGGACAGAGTGTGTGTGGGCTTCAGAGTCACCACCCAAGTCCAGATTCTGCTCTACAACTTTCCAAACCTGAAGGCTGAGTTATGTCCCCAGTCTATACATGGGGAGACTGAGGCTCAGGGAAATCAAATCCTTGACCAGCCTCACACAGCTAAGGTGGGGCCAGGATTTGATCCAGAGCAGCCTGGCACCAAGTGCCAGCCACTGTGGTATCCGATGGGACTCCAACCCTCCTGAGACCCTATCAACCCGCTTTGTCCTCCAAAAACAACCTCTGAAACAGGATGACAAGGCGGGACTGGAGAGGCAGAAAGCCCAGGGCCAGACGGCCCGGGAAGCAGAGCGCTATACCCAATCTGGCCACCGGGCGGCACTGTGGCCCCCGGGAGGCAGCTGAGACCCAGGTTCCTGAAGACAGCCGGCAATGGAGGCCAGGGACATCCTGTGGCTTCCCTGGGACATGCCAGCCACTTAAGCTTCCCCATCAACAGGGAGACAGGGCCACATTCTCAGAGGCCCTTCCCTCATCTGGGAGGTGAGGATGGCGGCCTACACTGAGCCCTGGTGCCACGAAAAGGCGTCAGAAGCCCTGGCTGCCGGCTCCAACCTTCTTGTTTTGTTTTTACTGTTCTGAGTTTACTTATTTTGAAACAGGATCTCTTAATGTCACTCAGGCTGGCCTTGGACTATGTACCCCAAGTTGACCTGGAATTTGAGTCAATCCTCCTGCCTCAGCTTCCTGAGTGCTGCAATGTCACACACGCATCCCCACACCCAACTCGGCTCTTATGTTCTGGTCCTGCCATCCTGCTCGCAGCTGCGTTCACTCCATACGACAGCCACATGGCCCAGAGAGGCAAAGAGACCACCCAAAGTCACACAGCCAGGGCTGACACCACGCCCAAAATAGGAGCAGCTGCCCCTGCCCCAGGTTCACCGAGGGCCCATTATCTCATCATCGTGGACATCCATGCAGCTACTACATCCCCGAGGCCCCCTCTCCTGGCTCTGGCTGTCACCGGCTATAATCACTGCCCTCCTAGAGGACCAGGCCCTCTTCCCGCCCTTCTCCTCGGACCCTAGGCCAGGCGGGCGCTCACCCGGCTTGTTGAGAAGGCACCGGAGCTCGTATTCCACGTCTGCCTGGCGCTGCTCCAGGTTCTGCTGCTTGAAGCTGGGGTGGGGGAGGGAACAGGGCGGGGTGAGTGACTCTGCCCGGGCCGGGGGCCCACCGAGGACGACAGGACTCACATGTAGATAAGCTCGGACTCGCGCCGCACCAGCAGGTGCTTCTCATGGATGAGCTTGAACCAGTCCACCAGCATGGCGTCCTCGCGGCCCTCTGCAAGCCAGACACTTGCTCAGGCCAGGGCCGGCGGCCCAGGGGACAGGGACTCCCGGCAGCCCAGCGCCTCCCGCCGGATCCCGGGCAGCACCACCCGCACCACTGGCCCCGCCTCGCAGCTTCTCTTCCAGCAGGACCCCACGGTGCTCCAGCGCATCCAGCTGGCGCTCGATGGCATCCATCTCTCCGTAGATGTCCTCCTCGGGGACGTACTGGTCCGCCTGGACCTGCCGGTGGGACCCTGGTCACCGGAAGGACAGCTGGCCCTGCCACCCACTGCTGCCCGCCTCCATTCCAGACCGCTGCCAGGAGCCGTACCCCTCTTTCTGGCTGACACTGGCCATGCAAGCTCCAGGGACCAGGTTCTGGCTCATGTCCAGCATGGGCGTGGCAGGACGTCAGGGTGGGGACCACCCCCCCAGGTGGGCACCACCTCCCACCCCCATCCTGTGCTCCTGAGAGACACTTCTTCCTCTTGGGGAAACGGCTCCCTTCCTAGGCCACTGCAAAGGATTTCCCCACAGGAGAGGGAGGGACCCACTCTAAGGAGCAGCCTCTCTTACGCGAGCATTTAAACTTGAACATTTGTGTGTAACAGGTCAATGTACTGCCCGCTGCTCTCCAGTCTGCTTCAAATCCCCTGAACTCCCACGTGGGGCACCCCAGAGCCCCCAACTGAACATCAGAGGGCAGCAGCCCTGACACCCAGCAGAGGGTTGCAGAGAGGAAGGTGCCAGGCCCAGGCCAGCCGGGTCTCTGGGGGAGGATCCCTGCAGACACCTTGCGTTTGATAAGCGGAAAGCCATGTCCTGGGGCGGGTGGCCTCGCTGGCTTGGGTCCCTTGGTGGCCTTCTTGGCAGTTGGAGACGCTGCAGGCGATGGCTTCCGGTTAAAAGGATTCTCCTTGCAGGAAGACTAAAGACAAGAGGTTCAGCATCAGAAGTGGGCAGCCTGACCCTGTGGAATATGGGAAGCAGGCCAGGACCCTAAAGGCAAGAGGGATGCTGTGTGAGGAGGGCCTAGGCCAGAACAGACTCTCCTCTAGTTCTGTTTGAGGCACTCAGTCATTCAACAAACATTTCCATTTCCAGAACACCTCCCATGTGGCAGTTACAGCACAAGATGCTGTGTATATGCTGTGTAAACCTCACAACCAGGGTGAGGGTGCACCTCAGGGCTGCAGCAGTCACCTGGCATGGGGATGGGGTCCCAAACCCACCCTTACCCAGGATTAGGGGAGGAAGTGGGAGCCAGAGGCTGGGTTCTTAAGACCCAGCTTTGCTGCCCAGCCCACTTTGGACACACCAAGCCATGTCTTTCTGTCCCCTGGGGAGACGCCAGCCCTCTCTGAGGCCAACACAGCCAAAGCAGCCCCAGGTATGCAGCCCTGGCCATTACCCGGGCCAGCTGGTAAGCCTTTTCTGGACACAAGACACCCTCAAGCTCATCTCCCAACAGCACGGGCAGGAGGCAAGCACTTAAAAGAGAGGTGGGTGCATGGGGCAGGGGACCCTAAGCTGCCCTCCAGCCCCCTCCTTCCAGCAAAGGACCCGGGGCCCCTTGGAGCTGTCTCCACACCTGGCACCGCCCAGCCCCTCACTAGCAAGAGAGCCTGAGGCCCAGAGAAGGGCAGGGCCTCCTCAAGGTCACACAGCAGATGGCAGAACAGCAATTAGCACACTGACTCTGTGGCCCAGGCCAGAGAACATCAAAGAAAGTCTGAAAGGAACAGGCAGGGTTGGACCAGCAAGGACCAGGCCAAGGCTACAGCTGCCCCACGTGAGGGTCCCTCCACCCTACGCCAGGGGCTGACAAGCCCAGGCCCCGGGCACTGTGGCCAAAACAGGCAGGCCAAGTGTCCAGAGCAATGTCCTGACTCAGGAGACCCCAAATTCTTTTTCTTGTTTTAATTTTTTGTGGGACTGGAGGAACAGCTCAAAGCCCCATGCATGCCAGGTGGGTCTCTATCACTGGCCATACCCCCAAATCTTTGTTTTATTTTGATTCCTTTTTTCCTTTTATTTTTTTTCCTAGTACCAGGAATCCAACTTGCAACCTCACACTTGCCAGGCAGGCACTTATGCCACTAAGCTAAATCCCCAGCCCATTTGATTTTGAGACAGGATCCCCCTAACTGGCCCAAGCTGGCCTTGAACTCACAATTCTCCTGCCTCAGCCTCCTCAGTAGCTGAGATCACAGACTGCACTACCACACGGGCTGAAAGCTGAGACATAAGTGTGCATACAGCCCATGGAGTACTTTTTTAAAAAAATTTTTTGTCCCACCCCCCACTTGGTACCAGGGATCGACTCAGGACCGCCTGCTTGCAAGGCAGGTACTTATGCTGCTGAGCTAAATCCCCAGCCCCTTTTCTTATCTTTTTTGAGACAGGGTCTTGCTTAAGGCTCAAGGCTCAAAGCTGGCCTTGAGCTCACTTTGCAGCCCAAGCTGGTCTTGAACTCATAACAATCCTCCTGCCTCAGCCTCCTAAATACACCACCATGCCCGACTGCGCACGGAGCACCTGAAAAACCTGATGCCCGGGAAGGGACACAGCCAGACCCTCCTCATGCCCACTTCACCCCTTTTAGAAGGCAGAGCCCATTGACCAAGGCCTGGGAGGGCAAGGAGTGAGACCAGGCCAGGCCACGCCCAACAGTGGTACTCAGCAGGGATATCCTGAGCCCCTCAGCCTGCTGGGGCTGACTTTGCCCCCTCACAAAGGGAGCTCTGAGCCTCAAGGACAGGGATCTTCCCCTCACCTCCCCTGGTGACCACTGGAGCCCAGGCTCCCGGCAGTGCTCACCGAGGGCTGGTGCCCACTCCCTGGAAGGGGTCAGGGTCAGGCGAAGGAAGCTGTCCCCACATCTTGCTCCACAAAGACCACTTTTTAGACCATGCCTGTTCTCATGAGCAGACTGTGAGCCCTGGGATGAGGACAGAGTCTCCCTGCCACCACGCCCAGGGCCTGGTGTCAACTGAGCCAGAGGGCACAAAAGAGTGGACAGCTAAACAGGGTCAGCACCTGGGCCTAGCCAGGGAAATGATTCCTGAATGCAGTAGATGGATGGCCCAGTGGATGGACAGATGAACAGATAGGGGCGGGGAGCAGACAGACGGAAGTATGACATGGATTTGTGGCTGTGTCTCACTCCACAAGGTGGTGAGCAGGACTCACCCGAGCCACCCAGGAAGGCAGGGCCAGCTAGGCACGGTGGTGTACTGTGATCCCAGAACTCTGGGAGGCTGAGGCAGGAGGATACAAAGTTTGAGTATATCCTGGGAAATGTGATGAGACCTTGTCTCAAAAGGAAAAATAAACAAAGGTCTGGGGATGCTGCTCAGTGGTTCAGCCCCTCGCACCACAAGAAAGGGGGAGCCCGCACAGATGGACAGCCCTGGACATCACTGCCCCATGTCCATTAGAAAGAATACAGGGTCGGGTATGTAGCTCAGCAGCACAGCACCTGTGTGACAAATGTGAGGTCCTGAGTTTGATTCCCAGTACCAAGAAAAAACAAAGAATACATTCGAGAGAACGCAGCCTTTGTTGAGGAGAAAGGGCACTCACCTTTACCTGCAGCTGTGGGGACGAGCTTCCAGGGGACGGTGCAGGGCTCCTGTCGCCAACCAGGAGAGGTGTGGCGGCAGCGCCACTGCAGGGCTTGGCTGGCTGGGGGCCTGGGCTGCCCCTCGTCCTGGCCTGGGGTGTCTGCTCCACGCTGGGCTGCACCAGTTCCCCAGATGAGGATAGGGAGGAGTGGGCAGAGAGGCTGGCCGAGTTCCCAGGGGTGCCAGGGGCATGGACAGCAGGCTCCGAGGAGCTCTTGGGCACAGCTGGTGGCTCCAGAAGCTCCCCGGCTGCCATCTGGCTGCAGCTCTCAGATGCCAGGCTCTCTACACTGAGGGCGGGCGACGGCGTGGCCGAGGGGGGTTCCGAGTGCGAGAGGCGGGAGGCGTGGAGCGCTGTGGGGCCAAGCAGGCAAGAGGTGGTCAGAGGTGGACCTGGAAACCAAGCCCGGCCCACGGGGACAGGCCAGCACATGCACGGGAGGTCCCATGCTGCCTTCCGCTCTGGCATAGTGGTTCCTGGCACACAGATACCCTCATGCAGCAGAGCTGCTGCCTCCACTGCCCATGCCCCCACCCGACCCTCCCACGCTCCAGCCCACTAGAGGACAAGCGGCCAGGGAAGACAGAGGAACACCAGAGGGCCACAGCTGGCCTCCTTGCCTCCAATCTGCAGCAGGAGGGGGACAGCAGCGCTCCCAGGGCCAGGCACCGCCGAGGACCACTTCACCTTCCTGCCCTGTGCCACCCACACTTCCCAGATGAGGCCACAACTCAGGGAGGACTGGGCACTCAACAGAACAATGCCCGACTCTAGAGCTCACACGTCTGCCCGCCCAGCATCTGCCCACCAAGGGCTTTTGGACTCGGCCACCCAAGCACCTGTGTGCACATCTGAGAGGCCCACGGGGCTCTCGGAGGCAGTCAGGCTCCAGCTGTGATGCAACGTGACCCAGACTGGAAGATGGGGACAGCCAGAAAGTACAGCGTGTCCCGGTGAGGAAGTAAGTCCTGGGTGCCCCCCGCTCACAGACGGGAGCACTGCCAGGTGAGAGCCCAGAGTGCTGGGCAACTAAGTGACAATGACAGTGAGCCAGAGAGGCAGAGTGAAAGCTAAGCCTTAACCACATGCCTCCCAGAAAACCACAGCTGGGCATGTGGCGCCGTGGAAGAGGTGGCCCCTTGCCGTGCCATTTTTGTTTTTTGTTTGTGTTTTTACTTTTTTGAGACAGGGTTTCACTATGCAGTTCAGGCCGGCCTTGAACCCACAGTGATCCTCCCGCCTCCCGCCAAGTGCTGGAATTACATACGTATACACCATACCGAGCTCATTTCCCGAATCCATGTTTAATTAGCACTTCAGTGAGAGCGAAGAGGAAGGACTTTAGGCCCAGACCGCCTGGGTTAAATCCACCCCTCACTGCTCTGGCGCTGAGAGGCCTTAGGCAAACTGCAAGCATAGCACCAGCAGGCCTGCCCTGGGAGTAAGTGGCAGGGGACAGTGAACCCTACCCCCAAGGGCAGCTGGCCCCCGTGGCTCCCAGGTCCCACACCCAACCTGGCCAGTTGCCCCAGCTCAGCACAGCTCTGGGCAGGCACTCACCGAGCGGGGACGCGCTGGGCGCACGGGGAGCAGGGCGCTTCTTCGTCTTGGGGCTGCTGGTGGGTGTGATGCCGTACCAGGGGTGTAGGGACTTGGGGGTGCACTCTGAGGGTGCCTGGGCAGGACTAGGGGCTGGGCTGGGTGCCGCTGGGGATGGTTCCTCCACCTCCTCCTCATCCTCGAAGGGGTTGTAGGTCCTGGGCTCTGAGCCAGCTGCAGGGCCGCGTGGGGTCACCTCTTCCACGGTGCCATTTTCTTCCTGCCTGCTGCCCCGGCTTGGTGGCCTGGGGCTGCCGGGGGGCAGCGGGGCTGGCTTCTTCTTAGGCTCTGCCTGTACAAGTGTTATCCACGGGGGGTCCTTCCTAGCAGGGGGCGTCCTGCAGAGGAAGCAAGAGCCAGGCAAGGGGTCAGCCTCCCCACTGTCTCAGGACATTTGCAATCCATCTCCAAGCTGGTGATGAGAAGGTGCCCTTCTCCTCTCCTCCCCTGGCCCAGGGACCATCTGGACCAAGACCATGATGGGTCATTACAGTCACATCTCAACTGGACACTCCGAGGCCCAGATGGGGCAGACCCTAAGACACACAGCCCAGGAAAGGGGTTGGGTGTAACACTTGAACAAAGCCACCAGCCTTCCTGTACACCAGTCTCCTCATCCATCAAACAGGGACAGTAAAGCCTCACAGGGCCATTGTGGGTCCAATGAGTACCACGTCCAGCCTGAGTGTCACAGCAGACCAACACTCTAACTGCTGACACAAAGCACCCAAAGCACAGCTCTCGAACAGCTGGGCCTATTGCGGGGCTTTCCCACTCCTTCCTGGGTCCCCACATTACGGGAAGCGAGGCTGAGGGATGAGGTGATTCTGTGGGTGGCGTCTCTTCCTGAAGAGCAGGTCAGGCAATGGCACTCAGACTCCCAGAGGGAGCTGAGGATAAGGGATCACAGGTACCACTCTCCATCCTCACCCAGAAATGAGTGCCCCCCAAACCCCCTGCACACCCACAGGAAACCCTGTCCCCACCGGGCCCCCCATTCCCACCACCAGGGTTACCAAAGCAGAAAAATCTCTTGAGGACTGACATACCTCTCTGACAGCTTGGGTGTCCCTCTAGGCTTAGGGACAGGAGGCTCCTGGAGTCTTCCTAGATTGGAAAGGACAGTGAGCCAGGCCTTCATGGGTGGCAGAGTGGCACAGGAGCCAGGCAGAGCAGCTGCCTCCCCAAGGAGGTGCCCTTTCCTCTGACCCTGAGACACGAACCCAGGGTGACCATGGCAACCTCCCCGGGACCTGGCACCTCCCCTGCCAGGCCCATGGGGAGATTAGATAAACACCGAAGGTGACCAGGAGAACAGTGACAAGGGCAGGTGACCAGGCCAGACTTGTACTTCACTTGACAGAAGGAACCTGAGTCCCCTCAGCACTCCCCCAGCCTGGGCAGAATGGAGTATAGGCTCCATTCAACCGAGGTGCCACCCCCTGCTGGAAGCCCCCTGTTCCCAGGAAGTGGCCGCGGAGCCAGCCGGGGCCTCCATTGCAGTTCAGAGCAGCTCAGGGTTCCCAGAGCCCCCTCCTCCTTCCAGCCTCTGAGCTGTCCCCAGCCAGACCCTGACAAGCACACAGGTGGGATGCAGGAGGTCACCGGGAACAAGCCTGAAGGCTGGAGTGACACCCATGTGTCCAAAGTCCCCGAGACAGGACATACGGGCACACACAGAGGCGTGTTTACTACTTCACTGCCAGAAACACGAGACAAACAGCAGCTCACAAACACCGCACACTCACACCCACGGAGCGGGGCAGCCGGAGACACCCGTGTCGGCCTGGCTTGAGCCGTGGCAGCTTCAAAGATGTAACCGGGCTGAGACAGGCTCACGGTGACTACAGGCGGCAGGAACTAATGACCCCAGAGACTTGCCCAACCTCCAACACAACGCATGTCCAGATGCACACAGAAGTTTCAGGGCCCAAACACACTGCCCGGCTGCACCCTCGCTCACCGTTCACAAGGCCACCGCTGCCACCCTGCTCTGCCGTGCTATCCTGCTGCAGGCTGGACCGGGGCCGCGGCGTTGGAGGGGTCGGGGCCATGCTGTCGGAGGCCTTCCTGGGCGCAGGCGTGGGCCGGCCAGAGACGGGGCTGCTCAGCTCCTGGGGTTTCCCCGGAAGCGGGGGCTTGGTGGGGACATGTGGCCGGGCCTCAGGGACAGCCTTGCGTCCCGCAGCCACACTGGAGCTGGGACCGCCTTCCTCGCCATCCCTGGCCTCTTCTGCCAGTTGCTGCGGCTTCGGCTGTGAGGGCGGCCCAGGCCTGGCTCCCGCCTGTCCCCCTGGGCCCAGCCTGGTGCATCGTTCAGCACACACGAAGGTTCCCGCCTCCGGCCCACTCTTGTAGGCCCCCGGGAGCAGGGTGCCGGAGCACTGCCGACACCTGCCAGGGACAGAATGGGGTTCACCTCACTGCTGGACCCCCTCTTCCCTCCACCAGAGTCCAAGGCCCCCTCCCCAAGTGCCCTGACCGCCAGAGGATCCTGGCTCATTACTAGGATTTGCCAGAAAATGCAGAGGGTGGTAACTGTCAGAAACACTGAGACAGTGACACTGTGTGAAATCTGCCCCAGAAGTTGTGAAACCGTGCTTTGGTCTGTGCGCTAAGAGGAAGCACAAAGGCAGGCCTAGAGGTTCGTCCAGCAGGGGGCTGCCTCAACAGTGGCCCTAGAGATAACTCAGTGTTTTCGCACGGCCAGATTAGTTTCTGGTTTCTGGGCTTGAACCCCATGCTAGGCAAACGCCCTCCCAGAGCTACATTCCTCTACTGGGGGCGTTTGTGCTTAATTAAATAGATAAAATACAATGGGTCACAGTGAATCACACAAGCAAGGATACACTTTTTTTTATAAGATAGAGTCTCACTATGTGGCCCAAGCCGGCATGGAACATGCTATGTAGCCAAGGCTGCCCTCAAACTTACAATCCCCTGCTTCAGCCTGCCATGTGCTGGGATTACAGGCACGCACCACCCAAGTCTGGCCAAAGATTGTTTTAGAAAACCTTTCTTTCTGGGGCTGGGGATTTAGCTCAGCGGCATAAGTGCCTGCCTTGGAATCAGGCAGTCGTGAGTTCGATCCCTGGTACCGATAAAAACAAAAAAAGACCAAAAAAAAAAAAAAAAAAAAAAAAGAAAACCTTTCTTTCAGTTGTTTATCTACTGACACAAGTTTCATTTTCGGTACTTAACACTTAGTCAGAGTGTCAAATGCATTTTTTTTGTTTTACTAAGAGTCAATGTAGGACCAGGGATAGAGCTCAGCGGCACGGCGCCTACCTGGTAAGCGCAAGGTCCAGAGTTAGACTCCCAGTACCAAAACAAAAGAAAGCAAAAGTCAATATAAAAAGTTTCTAGATGGGGGCTGGGGATTTAGCTCAGCAGCACAAGCACCTGCCTGGCAAGTGTGAGGTCGATCCCCAGTACCAAAAAAGAAATTTCTAGAACACTGCCCAGCTGGCCAGATGTGTGTGTGTCCCTGTAACCTGTTGCCTCGTGACACCTCCGTATCAGGGTTCCATACCCACTCTTTCTCACGCACACACACACAAACATACTAAGCCAAATCAGGCATGCATAGGATGTCAACCTTTGTCTTCCACTGACTACATTCACATTTTCTGTTTTTCTCTTTGTAACATAAAGTATTTTGGGGCTGGGGATATAGCTAGAGGTACAGCGGATACCAAGTATATGCAAGACCCTGGGCTCCATACGCAGCAACACACCAGGCACACACATGCACACACGCATGCACACATGCACAAACGTGCACAATCCCATGCACATCCAACTGCAGATTGGCTAAGTTTTGACATTTTCCTTGCCTCTTACATTCCGCTTTCTTTAAAGCTGGCTTCACCCGGGAAGCCACACTGAAATCAAGTTACTGTAATTTTTTTGGTGGCGAGGGTCTCGCTATGTAGTTCAGGGTGTGAAGCAAGTACTGCCTTCCACACACTCGGGGAGTCATCCTGAAGGGCATAGGGGCTGGGTGCAGGAGCCCTGAGCAATAGCCCTGAATCAGTCAGGAAATTCTCACTAATTATGGGCAGATCTCTGTCCCCAGCTGAGCCCCACTCTGCTCCTCAGCACATGGCATCCCATGGGTGCTGGGCCTGGGGCCCTGCCCCGGTACGGACTGACTCACCGGAAGCAGTGGCGGTGGTACAGCCTGCCCTCGGCCAGGTACCGCTGCACCAGGTGCACGTGCTGCTGGCAGGCCGCACACGTGCTGCTGGGGGCCCTCTGGGCACCCTGCTCCGACAGGCTACCTGAAGACAGCTCCTCGCTCTGCAGGGAATGGAGAGTCACCAGCCACGTAGTTCCAGAACACCCTCCTGCCCTTCCTGTCATCTCCCCGTCATGGCCACCAGCCCTCAGGCGTGCTCCCAGCTTCCCAGCGGCTTTATACAAGGATCGGAGCCCTATGAGGGGCAGAAGCCTGGAACTGTCACCACCTCCCAGAGTGGGATGCCAAAGGTCACAAAGGGGACAGACTTGCTCAAGGTCACCAGGTGGAAAACGTGAAAATCCAGTTTTCTGGTTCCTGAGGGTCCTGCCCCCAGACCCTCTATTCAAATCCCAGGCTCACCTGCCCGGCACAGTGCCCTGGACCCTGTCTCTGCATGTCCCCCCACCTCCCTGTTGAGCCCTTGCAAGTCTCGCCCTACACGGCCTCCCTGGGCCCCTGGAGCATGTGAAAGGCTGGTGTCCTGGGAAAAGGTGACTGCCAGAGTGGTTCCACTTCCCTCCTGAATGGCCTGGGAAAAATGACCTCACTGAGGCCCAGCTTCCTCCTCGGCCGCCAGGACCCATGACACTGCCCTCCCCGAGGTGTCACTGGATGGAACCACACTGGGGATTGGATCTCTGACTCAAAAGAGTCAGGCGACATCTGCTCTGTTCCATGTGTAGCTCCTGACTGTCCCGTGACGGCAAGGTCACTGTGGGGTCTACAGAATGGGACCATCCCCACCCCAGTGTGGGAGACCCCGTTCTCAAAGCTAACAGGGCAAGGACAAAGAACACCCTCTCAATGCTGCCAGGGCCAGTCTCCTCATGTGACAGTCAATGCCGTGACAACTGTCCCCAAGCCATCCTCTCTGCTCAAGGTACCTGCCTACCTGAGTCTCATCTCCTGGTTCAGCTGGGGAGGGTGCCACCAACGGTGGGGACGAGGCGGTCAGCTCTTTCCTGGATGGTGAGACGCCGGCTGTGGAGACAGAAGGGCGCCTGAGGCCGTGGAGACAGAATCGGAGCCCCGGGGCAGTGGGCAAGGGTAGCCTCCCCATCACTTGGACTGGGGGCCACTTTGGTTTCCAAACCATGTCCTGGGAACAGGCCACTTAACCTCACTGGGCCTCCATTGAGCATGGCCTGAAATTCCCACTGCACAGGGTCAATATGAGCAACACCACATGGGGACAGTCTTACAACTCCCAGCACATGGCCAGATAGGCAGCCTCCTTCCCACCCAGGGAAGGAAAAGAAAAAGCACACGATGCCGGCCTGGAGTCTCCAGAAGATGGATCCCTGCCCTGGATGGATGAGGAGCTGCCCGGCCAAACCTCCAAGTGACCAAGTACAGGCGGAGCCCTAGCGCAGCCCCTCGGCGGGGGACACCCTGAGGCCAGCTCCTCCCTGCCCAGTACATAGTCACCAAGCTCCCGTGACTGTACCCAAGTCAAAGTAAAACCCCAAATCCAGGCGGATACACCAAAATAAGGGCACCGTGTACTAACAGAAACCGTAGTCTCAGGCTCCAAGGGGCTGAGGCAGGAGGAGCACACTTTCAAGTCCAGCCTGGAATCTCGGAATAAAAAATGGGGCTGAAGATGTAGCTCAGGCAAAGGCCTTGAGCTCAATCCTTGGTGCAGCCAAAAAAATATTTTAAAATTTTGTTTCATCCTTTTTTGGGGGAGAGAGGAACGGGATATTGGGAATTGAACCCAGAGCCTGCACACCGAGCTACATTCCTAGGCCTCTAGCATTTTGTTTTGTTTTGTTTTGTTTTTGGAGACAGGGTCTCACTAAGTTGCAAAACAGAAAATATCTGCAACTATAGAGCATATCACATGTTGTAAGGGGAAGAACTGTTTCCTAAAACTTGTTTCAGTGCATGCACTCGGAGTTTGATAGAAAACGTATCCCTCCCTACGAGTCCAGATGAAAAAGCTCGGGGCTCGGCAGCTCCCTACCAGACCTCCTTCCTCTGCACCTCATCTGTCCCCATCTCCTGCCCTTGGCCTGATTTCTTCCCAGATCTTTTTTTTTTTTTCAGACAGGAGGAGGGAATTGAGACGGAGTCTTGCTATGTAGCTCAGGCTGCCTTTGAACTCACCGTACAGTGCAGGCTGGCCTCAAACCCACGCCAACCCTGCTACCTCCCTCCTGAGTAACTGGGATTATGGTGTGCACACCCATCCCTGCACACACACACACACACACACACACACACACACACACGCACGCATGCATATACACGCACCCACATTGCTTCTCACCCCGTTACCCCACCTCATTCCTTCTCCAGGCTCATCTGAAATGATCCACTCAGTGATCCGCTCTCCCTCTCTCCTCCCCATGGCTAGAACACAAGCTCTGTGTCCGTCTCTCTCCCTCCCAGCAGCGCCCCCAGCAGCCAGCGCTTGCCTGGCACAAGCAGGGCTCATAAATAGTTCTGCAGCGCACGAGCCAGTGCCAGGCGCTGGGGCTGCAGAGCGGGGAACAATGCCGAGGTGGTCTGGAGAGAAGGAGGATGAATAAGGAAGGCTTTGGGGGGCTGCAGATACAGCTCGGCAGCACAGCACCAGCCGAACAGGCACAGGGCCCTGGGTTCAACGTCCTGCACTAAAAAATATTCATTATGACGGTTCCCCTGGGCAGGGCTGCAGGAGCACTCGGAAAGTCGGGGCCACAGCCTGCACAAAGGTAAGAGAAAAAGAAGGAAAGAATCCACCAGAAGGCAGGAAAGGGGCTGCAGTGGGAAGAAAGTGAGGCTTAGCACACGAGTCAGGCATGGCGACGCGCATCTGGAAGCCCTGCACACAGGAGGTCACCAGCAGTTCCAGGTCTGCCTGGGCCACAGAGTGAACTCAAGGCCAGTCTGAACTACAGAGGGAGACCCTGTCTCAAAAAGCAAAAAAAAAAAAAGGAAAGAAAAGAAACAAAGAAGAAGCTGGGCGTGGTGGCTCACACCTGTAATCCCAGCAGCGGGAGGCTGAGGCAGGAGGATCATTGAGAGTTGGAGACCAGCCTGGGCTACAAAGTGAGCTCAAGGCCAGCCTGAACTGCATAGCAAGACTCAAATAGACTAAACACAAAACAAAACAAGAAAGAAACAAAGAGGCATAAGATATTCAATATGGCTGGGGCAGAGATTCCAGGCCCCGGGGGAGAGGCCCTGAGAAGCCACACTGTGCAGCTAACATCACCCTGAGGACACCTGCCCAGCACCTTGGGGGCAGGTGACCCTCATAGATTCCCACAGCCACCAGGCTTCCTTCTCTCCAGCCCTGGCTCTCCTGCTATACACTATGGCTCCTTTATTAGGGGCACCACCCGATGTGTGTGGGGTCACTGGCACCCAGGGGGCTGGAGCAAACTCAACACTCAGCAGAGCACCGGTATCTCAGCCAGGCAGGAGCCAGGGCCACCGAGCTAGGGGAAGCCAAGCCTGGTGGAAACCACGAAATCCCTCCACTCTCCCAGAAAGTACAGCCCAGGACCATCTGGGGGCACAAAGAGCCAGCTCCGCCCCCGGGGCTGGAACACATCATGGTTTCCTTTGTGAGCAGCAGATGGGGTAAAAATGGTTTGTGTTTAGGTGCAGAGTGGGAGGTTTGAAAGATACAAAGAGTGCCTTCCTCAGAGATCCCCCATGGGGCAAGGGGTACTCGGCCATATGCAGCCCCCTTTCCCACCCTACCTGTCCAACCCTACAGGAAGGGCCCTTCGAGGGAGGGTAAGATGGGTTTGGGTTTGTCCGGGAGGTAGGTTGAACTGAGATTCAGGTCACAGTCAACTACAGACTTTGAACATTGAGCAGGTTAACTTGGACTGGTGGAATTATTTGGGAGCTCACATCTCTCAACTTAACATTCAACTGACATCCTGAAAAGCCCATCACAGCTGGGCAAGGTGGCACATGCCTGTAAATCCCAGCACTCAGGAGACTCAAACAGATGGATTGCCACAAGTTCAAGGCCAGCCTGGGCTACAGTATTAATTCAAGGCCAGGCTGAACTACACAGCGAGATCTTGCCATCTCAAAAAAAAAAATCCGTTTATTATACTTACATTAGTGAACATCATACCTCAGCAATGCAGTAAGTGCACTACCCTGAGCTGTTTCCCAGGCCAGAAAAAAGATCCAAACTGGAAATACAACATCGAAGAATGCGGACTGCTTTGCAGTACTGTTAGCTAAACAATCACGAAGTTGAGCTGCCCTAAGGTAGGGCAGCACGGGCACGCATCTCGGGTCCTAAGTAAGGGCCAGACATGATTCCACAGTTCGTCTCATCTGCCACTCATGTCCACTCTGGGAGTGGACACCATTCTTATTCTCACTGCAAAGGGGAAGCTGAGGCAGGGAGGTTGAGAAACTGGTCCATAGTAACTTAGTAAAGGGCAGAGAGAGAATTTTGAGTCTCTGCTTTAAACTCCATGTTTAGGCTGCCTCTCACCAAAGGCTGCAGGGTCCAGAGTGCTTCTGTCCTTGCTAAGGCCTAGGATGCTAAAGCCTCAGACCGGAAATGCACAGCATTGTGGATGCCCCTGCCCGTCCCCCTGTGTATGCAAATCACTTCCAGATTACTCACAACTCCTAATGCCACGTAAAGATCAGGTAAATACTGGCATGCTGCATTTTTTAGGAAACAGTAAACCAAAAAATCTGCGCACGTTCAGGACAGACTCAAACATACACACATATTATCATCATCATCATCATCATCATCATCATGCTGGGGTCAAACCCAGCTCAAGCCGGGCAGGCGCTCCACCTGCCCCTCAAACAGCTTCAGTCCAGGCTGCTGCCTGTGCAGAGGCGGGACCTGAGCACACAGAGGCCAGCCTGCACTATCATCCTGATTTCTAGTATAAGACACATACATGGTATGATTTGTTCACTTGTAACCTTAAGGCCCAGGCTTGCCTTGGGGAGGGCACGGCAGATTTCTTTAAGCTCTTTGGTGGTTCTAAATTTTCTATAATGAACAAGTTTCAGTTTTAGTAACAAAAGAAAGTCTGGACTTCGTGGGTCTTTTCTTGTGTGTGGGGTTTTTTTTTTTTCCTTTAGAAGAGATGGATGGGGATTGCCCGTGGGGCAAGCAGAGGCTGGAGCCGGGTAGGACCCACAGGCAGCAGTGACCCTGCGCAGGAAGGAGTCAGACTCCCCGATACGCAGCCCCGCATTCAGCTGTGCATTCCCAGGCACCTGCTTCCCCTCTTGGGCCCACTTCCTCCCTGCGGAGGGGAGGCCCGGCTGGGCCAGGAGAGGTTTCTGCCCCAGCCCCCAGGCCCACATGGAGCTTGCTTCCGTGGAGGATGCCCCCCAAGGGCCCCACGGGACAGGGCCCCATGCAGGTGGAGGAAGAACCAGGCAAGCGACTGCAGCCCGGAAGTGAGGGCGGATGGAGGTGAATTCACAGGGCGCAGGTGTGCACGGGCTTCTGTCCCCTGACATTACTGTGTTCACCTTCTGGCTTCTGGGTTTGTCACCCATCTGCCCCACAAGACTAAGCAGCTGCGTCCCCAGAGCCTGACCTAGTGCTGTTTTACTCAGTAGAAACCTGAATGAGTGACCTGATGATTAACTGCATGAGTGATGGGCCGAGCCCCATCCGCTGCCTGTGTGCAGTACAGGGAACAAGCGATGAGCACCCGGGGTCACCCAGGCCAGCCCCCCACCCGCAGGCCTGGGCCCCTCTCACCTTGGCCGGGGCTGGTGAAGTGGTGGTAGTACTGGGACACATAGGTCATGATGCTGAGGCAGTCGGGGACACTCATGGAGACCATGTCGTTGGGGTCCAGCAGGGCGGGGATCCCCAGCTCCTTTTCAGCCACTTCAAAGGCCTGGTGGGGGGAGGTCGAAGGGTGGGAGTAGGCATGGCCAAGGCAGGGAGAGGAGGACACAGAGGACGCGGTGTTAGTGGGCAGGTGGGCACTACTGCAGCAAAATGGGGTGACTGTGGGGTCCCTCAGCGTCATAACCACCCCAAGCCTCACACATTGCCCAGGATTTTCCAGGCAAGCACCCAGGGGACAGGGGTAGGGAGGGACTGCAAAGGCCTCCTCCAGGGCTGCACAGCCCCCCATCTTCCCCCAAACACACACCCACGACCCTCAGACTCACCAGACGGTTATTCTCAAAGACATTGTCCTTGGAAAGGGAATCAAAATCTCTGTGAGAGGCAAAGAGAGGAGGGCGATTCAAGAGAGGAGGCCACGGTGACACACACCTAAAACCCCAGCACTCAGGAGGCTGAGGCAGGGGGAACACCGTGCGTTTGAGGCCAGCCTGGGCTACATAAGTGAGTTCAAGGCCAGCCTGCACTATATTGTGACATCCCAAAAACAAAAACAAAACCAGAAAAGAAAAAAGAAAAAAAGGAGTGGGGAGAAAAGACCCATCTCGGCCAGCGTCAGCCCCAGTTAGGCAGACGTGGGGAGGAGGGCTGTGGATTTCTGAGGGAAACTGAGGAAGCAAGGTCTTGCTCATTGACTGCCAGGAGGGAACAGCCTCGGGGTCCCCACAGGCAATCCCAGCAGAGGCTGGGAAGTCACTGGGAAGGGGCGGGCCCAAGGCCCAGCTTCCAAGTGTCCGGTCCCTTCCCTTCCCGAGCCCTGACTCTTCCCCAGGAAGTCATCTCCTGCGTCAGTGGCAAAGACCAGACCAAGCCCAGCCAGACACCGGCTCCTGTGTGCAGCACTGTGCCCAGCCTCGTCGCGTGGACAGACTTTCAGGGCTGCTGTGCTCAGAGGGCACTGATCTCATTCTAAGACGAAGACACTGAGGCTGGGGAGGGGCCACCCAGTCCCTGGAATCTCCAACACACAAGCACATGCGCTCGCCGAATGTGAATCCGGCAGGCTCAGGGTGAATGCTTTTCCTCACGGGGCCAGGAACAGAAGAGCAAGTCTGAACCGGAGTGGAAATGGCACAGTGCTGCTTGTGCTGGATGCTGCTCCACCTCCCCAGGCCTGCTCAGGGACTGCTTGGGACAGCTTCAGGCCAGCTTCCCAGGAGGGGGCCGTGAGGGGTTTCCTGTTTTCTGAGCTGCCACAGGTGAGAGGCGGCAGGACCTGTCCAGGCCAAGGCACCAAGGCACCAAGGCACAGGACAGCTGGCTGCCCTGCCGGCTTCATTTATCCCCCACCTCCCCTCCCGCGGGAGGCCGGGCAGCTCAGCCCTCCTGCACCCGCCTGCCTGCAGCCTCCCCTTCCTTCTATGGCTGCAAACTGCGGCCTGCATCTCTTCCAGGCGGGGCTGTGTGACCCTGCACAGGTCAGCAGCCGGTATGGCCCCATTTGCTCATGTGAGCAGCTGCCAGATGGGTGGTGTCCCAGCTTGGTAAAAGGGAGTCCTCCCTATGCCCCCTCACAGTTCCCCAGGCAAGACAGTAACATCAAAGTGGATCCCCCACTCTGCCACCCCCAGCCGAGCTATGTGGGCTGGAAGACAGGGCGTCACATGTGAGCTCCAGCCTCTTTTTGTCACCTCTGGTCAGGACCACTGGCTGCCACATGGACTCCCCTGGTATCAAACACTACTGCCCAAGAGTGGGGCATTCAGTAAGCTCCGTCCCTGCCTGTGACACGAGGACAGGCTGAGGGATTTGTCTCTGCCATTTATTTCAGCCTCCCCAGCAGAGTTCCTGGAAGGCCAGGATCACATTCCAACCACCCTGAGCTTGCAACACCTACCAGCTCCTGGTATTCAACAACATAACGTAAATGTTTATTGAATGAATAAATGCTGAAAACTGTAAAAACTCACAGGACACAACACTTTTTCTCCCACCCCATTTTGTCTCTCACTAACATTTGGGTTTTGGTAACACAGATCTTTTTAGTTTTCAGAGGCCTGGAAAGTTCCATTTGTCTCTAGGGGAGATGAAGGAACAAAAATGAAATCCACATGGTCCTTGGTCTCAAAGGAGCTTAGAAATGTCTAGACCAGGAGGAGAAACACAGACCAGCCCAGAACCCACTCCCCAGCGAGGCCGGGGTCCACACTAGCCTTGAACCACATCACGCAGGTCCCCAGCCCTACCTCTCATTAAGGTCTTCACTATGCCTTTTGTGAGACCTGGGCCTCAGTCTCTCTTCCACCCAGTCAGTCCATGGCAAAAGAATCCCTGGACTTGACTCCCACCTTGGGAGAGGAACTATCCTCCCTGTCACACTTTTCTGGGCTCCTCGATCCCCGGTCAAAACCAGCAGAGTCCTCTAACCCCCATCCACCCTAGGCAGCCCGCCAGAGGCCCTTGGCAGCCCCGCCCGAGCCCAGCTCCTGACTCCTGCTGCCTGTGTCACCGGGCCCAAGGTGGTGGCCCTGCACATACCCAGGCCCTAGGCCTCTGCTCCAGTGGAGCCCACAGCTGGCTTGACCCTGGCCAGTCACCTGGCTTCTCTGTCTCCTCCAAGCCTGTGCTCTCCCCGGGAGGTCTCAGTGGGGGCACTGATAAGAGCAGATGGAATTCTTGTCAGTTTATTCATCTGTTTTCCCCACAATCTGGGAGGCCAGGAGAGCTCAGATTTTGATGCTTCCTATCCCCATTACCAGGTATGATGCCCAGCACAGAACAGTAACTATAAATACTTCCTGAATAAATGAAGGCACCAAGACACAGTCTAATAGCTCCAGCCTGACAGCACTACTATAGTTAGAAGAACTAATGTTAACTGCATGATTATTACCTCACAATCCTGTGAGGTCAGCCTTATTATCTATCATTCCAGCCTTACAGAAGTCCGCAGGAGCTCAGTGATTCACCAGAGGTCTCACACCTCCCTTTCAATGCCAAGAGAGTTGGATTCACCAAGCAGGCAAGCTAGGCATCCAAGTCCCTTCTGGTTTAATGCCTGTTCCCTGCCCCTTGCCTCATTCCTGCAGCCAAAACAAAAGGCCCTGGAGCCTCTGGGGTGCAACACTGGCACCCTTTTCCTCTATCACAAGCCCCTCCTCCTGTGCCCCCACCCTTGCTTTCACTGGTAGAGTTGTCATGCGCCCCTCAGGAGGTGGCACCCCACCTACATCACCTCCCCTAAATCTGTTTCTTGCCCAGGGCCCAGCCCATCACTGCAGCCATGGTGCCTGCTCCAGGGCAGTGTCAAGTCCTTGGCCATCCTCTCTGGGCCCTGCCAGGTGCTGCCCTGGATGGGGAGCTGGTCTGGAGTTGAAACTCAGGGGACTCCAGGCCCGCCAGGCTGGAGGAACCCAGAGAGGGAGGATCAGGACTTCCACCCCCAATTTGCAGATGAGCGCTGAAGCCAAAGAAATGATGGGCACCAGGTACACTTTCACTCACTGTTTCATGGAAGGAAGGAAAGAAGGAAGGAAGGAAGGGAGGAAGGGAGGGTGGGTGGGCTCCAGGTCTCAGAGCACAAAGCTGAGAAGCCCCACATCCCCACATGGGACAGAATATTGTCCCATGAGAACCTCACTGGACAGCTCCACATACGAAGGGGTCACTTCAAGCTTGGAGGCTCCTTGGCAGCTGCCAATCAGACCCCAAGTCCTCCCAATGCATTCCTCCTGACTCTCCCCCCCCCCCTTGCAAGCTCAAAGAGTAAGCAGGTCTCATTGCTAATGGGGAGCTGCTCAGGAGCTCGGGGTACTTCTAGCCATCTACCAATTGTTAATCCAGGGAATTCTCTGTGCCAAGAGCCATGCAAATGCCCTGGAGAGAGAAATAGGGTTCACCGTCCTCACATTTTGGGGCCCCAGAGAGATCAGTCCTCAATGGTTTATGGGGACTGAGAGGAGGTCTTCCCTCTACCTTTCTAAGTTCTGGCTGGGCTATAAAATAATGTGACATAAAAATCTGAACGGAAGAAAAACTGTTTTTGATGATACACAGCAGTATCAATGTCTCACAAATTCTGGGACTTGAAGAAGTCAGGTGATGGAGGATTGTATAGTAACAGAGAGAAAGGACAGGGGCTCAGGCTTGGGAGAAGAAGCCAATAATGTAATTTCCCTTATAGAAGTCAATTTACTTTACAAAAGGGCAGTTATTTGAGGACTGCAGTTTCTCAGATCTGCTCAAACCTGTCAAAGAAGTCTACTTTGGAGTGGCATATTCTGATCTCCTACAGAAAGTGCGTCCCAGTAGAAGGAGGGCTCAGCACGCCCACAGGTTCAAATGAAAGAAGCTCGGGGTCCCCAAGGTGAGTTAAGTGTACCCGTTCAGAGAAGGCCAGGAAATCAGGGGCTCAGCATCCCTAGCGGAAATCAAAGCCCCTAGGCAGGCGGCCGGGTTGAGGGTCCCAGAGAGCGGGGCCAGGATGGCTTGGTGGGGGAGGGGACCCGTCCCATCGGAGGTCTAGGAGAAAGGTTTAGGGGCCTCTGTCACCCGATTGGCGTCTAGGGCCTTCGGCGGGGTCATGTCCCCCCAGGGGGCGGCGCCCGCCACCGCGTCACTGAGAGGGGCGGCGGTGCCCAGCCCCGCCCGCCCCGCGCACCCCGCGCACCCGCGCGCCCGGCACTTACAGCAGGTCTGGCCGGTGCCGGTGCAGGATGGCGCAGAAAGCCAGGCCGTCCCGGAAGGAGCTGCTCAGGTCGCGGATCTCCACGCCGCCGTAGCCCTCGCACTGGCGGCGGCACCAGGCCAGCAGCGCGCCCCGCGGCCCGGCCATGGCGAGTTTCCGGCTGCGGCTCGGGGTGCGAGTCCCGGTCTCCGCGCGGGGCTGGTTTCCGGCTGCGGCCCTGCGCCGCGCGGCTCAGGGCTCGGGGCGCCCTCCGGCGGGGCGGGGCGGGCGGGCGTGGTGTCCCGGCTCGGAGCGGGCGGGCCCGGGCCCGGCCTCCGCTCCTCGCCCGCCCGGACCTGCCCGAGCAGCAGCGCCGCCCGCGTGGCCCGCCCGGCCCGGCCGCCGCCTACTCACCGCGGCCCGCTGCGCGCATTGTGGCCGCCCGCGTCCCGCCCGGGCCCGCCAGCGCCGCGGGGGAGCGGGAGGGGGCGGCCTGCGCCCCACCCAGCGGTGGCCCCGCCCCCGACCCACCCCCACCCCATCCCCGCCCCAGAAAAGGCTGCACCCCATGGCTCCTCTCTAGGTTGGTACCGGGCCACCCCTTCCCCAAGGCCAACCCCCTCGGAGGACTCTGCGACAACCCCCGACGGGCACGGAGCCCCTCCTCATCGCCACCCCGCGGCTCCACGCGATCTCTCCTCCCCCGGCGCGGCTCCTCCCCACTGCTCTCGAGCCGGCCTCCTCCCCACGTCGCAGGACCTAAAGTCCCCTTCCCTGACTTCTCCAAGCCACCCCACGCCCCGCCTGAAACCCTGCAGACCCCGGCCACCAGAGCCACCACCTTCCTTTATCCTGGCCCTCCACGCTAATACAACACCCGGCCACCAGCCACCTACTGCCTGCCACCATCCCCACCCCCACAGCCTCCTGGGACTTGGCCCCTCCACCACCACTAGTCCAGGTGACCCTGCAGTGACAGTGAGGGAACTGAGCCCCGCAGCCAGCTGGCCCTGCACAGGTCCCCTCACGGGCTGTGTAAACTCGGGGTCCCCTTCCTACACCCATTTGGGGAGTGGGTCCCTTCAGCTCCGATTATGGGCTGAGCTCCTGAGAGGACCTTTGGAAGCAGAGCTGTGTCCCCATTAACATCTGGCTCTGGAAAACCTCCCCTCCCCCAATGTCTGGCCCTTTCCAGACCCTGGCGCTGACCCCTCCCCAGGGCCTCTCCTGACTCCTGGGCGGATGAATCAGCCCTACTGAGCTCAGGGTGGTGAGATCACCCTGACCAGTGCAGTAGCTGGTTGCAATGGGTCTGTGTTGCCTCCCAAGTCATCTGGAGCAAGGGTTTTGGAGTCAGATCAGCCAAGGCTGCAGTCCTGGCTGGCCCATTCCTTGGCGGATGATCTTGTGCCTCCCTGAGTTTCAGTGTCCCAATTTTCTGAAAATAGAGATAATTCCTGCCTTATAAAAGGTAGCTAAGGGGCCGAGGATTTAGCTCAGTGGCATAAGTGCCTGCTTGGCAAGTGCAAGGTCCTGAGTTTGATTTCCGGTACAAAAAAAAAGGGGGCTGGGGATTTAGCTCAGCAGCATAAGCGCGCCTGCCTTGCAAGTGTGTGGTTGTGAGTTCAATCCCTGGTACTGATAAAAAAGGAAAAAGACAAAAAAAAAAAAAAAAAAAGAGAGAGAGAGAGAGAAAAGAAAAGGACAGAAAAACGGTGACTGAGAGAATCAAGATGGAAAGTACCTGGCCCTCCTACCTCCAAGCGCAGGTACACTTGATAGTGGTAAATGTGATGACGTGGGTTGAACTCTTTTGTACCCAACATCACCTGAGTCTGGGGTTAAATCATCAAGGAACGAGCTGGACTTGGGGAAAATCTATATCCTCAATCCAGAATAGCTATGATCCAAGGCCTAGGGACCCCAGCTGGCCAATAGGGGCCAGCCTCACACCCCTGGACAGGTGCAAAGCCAGAAGGTCACCATCTTAGACCAGATTGTGGATGGGTGCTCAGTCCACCTAGGAAGGGGCTTCCAGGCTCCCAAAGCCCAGTCAACCTTCTTGGCCCTTCACCAGCCCCAGGGTGCCATCTCCTGCTGTGTCGTACAGAAAGCAACTCCAGAAAATTAGTGCCAGGTGCTGCCATTAAATCATGGCCATAAACTCAGGATACTGTTACCAGCATGCATAAAGGCCACCCAGGACTCATTAAAACCCAGGAGGGACCCAGGTGTGGTGGTCCATGCCTATAATCCCTGTACTCAGGAGGCTGAGGCAGGAGGATTGTTGTGAATTCAAAACCAGCCTGGGCTACATAGTGAGTTCAAGGCCAGCCTGAACTACAGAGTGAGTCTCAAAAAACCAACAATGACTTCTGTGATCTCAGCACTTGGGAAACTGAGGCAGGAGGAGCGCCATGAGTTAAGGCCAGCCTAGGCCACCTAAGCAAGGTCAAGGCTGGCCTGAACTGCATAAGAAGACCTTGTCTCAAAAAAAGCAATAATAGCCGGGCATGGTGGCTCATGCCTATAATTCCAGCACTCAGGAAGCTGAGGCAGGAGCATCATTGCCAGTTTGAGACCAGCCTAGGCTACAAAGTGAGCTCAAGGCCAGCCTCAACTGCATAGAGAGTCCCTGTCTCAAAAAGACAAAAAAAAAAAAAAAAAAGGCTGGAGATATAGCTCACCACAAGGTTCTGGGTTCAATCCCCAGTGCCAGCCTACCCGTAATGTTATATATTTTATATCCCCCAAAGTTTTAAACATCCCAAGAACTTTGCCCTAAGGCGCTCCCTTTAGGCCCCTGAAGGCTGCTCCAGATCTGGCCCTGTCCCAGCTTCCGCAGCACTGCCCCTCGGGCTTCCGTGAGCGCTGTGTGGGGTTTTACTTGTAGGCTTTATAAACCCAGCTCACCACAGTACTAAGAGAGGACCTCACCAACCAGCTGTGTGACCGACCACAGGCCAGACGACTCACCCTTGCAAACCCTGGCTTTCTCCTCTGTGAGAGGAGATAATGATCTTGGCTGGGCCCAGGCCCAGGCTTGTGGGCACTCAGGTGAGGTCATGGACAGGGAATGTCGTGTAGACTGACTCCGGGTGAGGGTGAGGTGGGCCGTATTGAGTGGTGAAGTCAGCAGCCGCAGGCAGATTGCAAGGTACAGTTGCTCAAAATCCTGCCACAATTTCAGGATCAGGACCAAGTGACTTGAGCCCTTAATCAGTGTTTTTCTGTTTTGTTTTGTTTTGTTTTGTTTTGTTTTGTTTGAGGGTCTTGTTTTGTAGGCTGGCCTCAAACTCATGTTGATCTTCCTGCCTTTGCCTCCATGTGCTGGGACTGCAGGCGTGTGCCACACACCTGGCTTCTGTTTTATTTTTTAATTATTAATTCAGTGAGGCTGGAGGTGCAGCTCGCTGGTGGAGCACCTGCCTAGCATGTGTGAAGCACTGGGTTTATTCCTGAGAACTGCAAGGGAAAAAAGGTGTTGGAAGAGACGGGGACAGACAGGGTGGCCACCCAGATGGTGACATTGGAGTTGAATGACAGGCCAAGAAGGTCAGTTGAGGGCAAGCCAGTGAGAGACATCATGACGACATGCCGAGTTTGAATCCTTTCTCTTTTGGGGGAGGACGGGGGACGGGGGACAGTGGGGCTCAATCCCAGGACCAAGTTCATGTTAAGCAAACGCTCTCCTGCTGGACTCCCCACCTACGGGTGAGAATGGATGCCTGGCTGATCCGCACGGGGGTGCTTATCTGTTTTCATACAGAGATCCTCAAGGTAAGGTTTAGAGGGGCAGGAACCCCTATGCATGGGACAGAGAGAGGGTTTGGGGACACTGAATGTCATCATGGCCCCCTCAGTGCGCACCTGTTCATAGGTGCATGTTGCCTTCTGTCTCAGAGCTTGAGGGGACACATGCGTTCCTGCGCTAGGCACAGCTGCCTGGCCAGCGCATTCACTCAGACTGTGCCTCTTTGCCACAGTGTCACTGAAAGACCCCAGACAAAGATGCCGCCTGCCCAAGGCTCAACGTCCCCATCAACAAAGGTAAGGATCCCGGGGCAGGCTCATTTCCAGGATTCCGGCTCCTGGCAGTGCTATCCCAGGACCCCTGAGATCCACACACACAGATGTTTATGAGCTGCAAAGCCCTGGAAACGACCTGAGTGTCCCTTAATAAGGGGCTGGGCAGTCAGGTTTCAGCACAGCTGGACAACAGAAAACCACACAGCTGTGGACAGCATGTCATAGGAAGCCGGGCAAGGTGGCACAGGCCCGGAGTCCCAGTTACTTGGCAGGCTGAGACCAGAGGTGGTATCACCAGATCCCAGAACGTCAAGGTCATTCTGGGCACTACAGTGAACTGACATCTCTTAAAAAATAAAAGCAGAAATGCATCCCCAAAAGAAGTGAAAACATTGCAATCACAGCACTCTGGGAGGCTGAGGAAGGAGGGTTATAAGTGTGGGCCCAGCCTACCCGACTGAGCAAGACCCTGTCGGAAAATTAAAAATAGGGCTGGGATGCAGCTCAGTGTGAAGCAGCTGGGTTCCGTCCCCAGCGCTGCCCCAACTAGCAAGCTTTGGGAAAGGAGGACTCCATTTTTGTAAAACTCATACATGTACTATATACATAGAAACCATGTGGCTAAAATGGCATGGTGGCGCAGTCCTGTAATCCCCAGTGCTTGGGAGGCTGAGGCAGGCAGATCGTTGCAAGTTGAGACCAACCTGGGCTACAAAGTGAGCCCAAGGCCAGCTTGAACTGCATAGCAAGATTCTGTCTCAAAAAGACAAGGAAGGAAGGAAATAAATTATGTAGCTAAATACATATACAGAGAATTTTATTAGCAGCACAGTGCCTGCCTAGCAAGCTCAAGGTCCTGAGTTTGATTCCCAGTACCTGCCGCAAAGAAAGTTTGCTTTTTTTTTTTTTTTTTTGGTCTTTTTGAGAGAGTCTTGCTATGCAGTTCAGGCTGGCCTTGACGTCACTTTGTGGCCCAGGTTGGTCTCAAACCTACAATGATCCTCTTGCCTCAGCCTCCCAACTGCTGAGATTACAGGCTCATACCACCAGGCCCAATTTTCATTTTGTTTTTTAAAACAGCATCTTGCTATAATTCAGGTTGGCCTTGAACACTCTGAGCCCAGGCTGGCCTCAAAAATTTATGGCGATCCTCCTGCCTCAGCCTTCTGGGTACTGAGATCACTGGCATAAGCCACCATACCCAGCTATACATAGAATTTTAAACACCAGGAGAAAAGGATACAGGTCCAAATGCCATCATTTGGCATTTAATCTCAACAGTAAGATGGGAGGCCATGGCAAACTCCATTTTTACAATTATGGTTCAAATTTGTAACAACCAGCAAATACAACTTTTTCAAATAACAGCTGGATTGAAATGTAATTCACATATTGTAACATTTTAGACTTGAAAAATGTGTGGCTCCTGACTGCAAGACTCAAAAAGATCATTCCGGTCAGCCCACTGCCTAAAACATATTGCCTTTGTTGTTCATAAAAAAAGAACAAGCTCCACTGTTTGCTACGGATTCACAGAGTATGCAACCTTCACTGCTTTTAATTTTAGGGCATTTGTGTCCCCCAAACACTGGATCCTTTGGCCAGCACCGCTGATCTCCTCTGTGCCTCCCGCCGTGCCAGCTGTTGGCACTCACCAATCCACGCCCAGCGCCTGGATTCACCTGTCCTGAACATTTCACATAAAAGGCATCTTGCACGCGCCTGCGATCTCTGTCTGGCTTTCTCACTTAGCAAATTAGCCAGAATCACTGCTTCCGCAGCTGTATTTTTTAATCGTGGTAAAATACACACAACATACAATTCCCCAGGTCAGGCATGTTTCAGTGCACGAGCTCTGTCACACATTGCCGTGCGGCCACCAGTGACACAGCAGCCCTTGTCCTCAGGCCTGGTGAACACCGTTCTGTGTTCTATGCTGCTGTTTTTGGGTTTTGGCTTATAGGTTGCTTGGTTGGAGTCAGGGTCTCACTATGCAGCCGAGACTGACCTTGAATTCGAAGCACTCCTCTTGCCTCAGCCTCCCCACTGCTAGGGTTACAAGGGTGTACCACCATGTCTGGCTGGCTATTGTCTATTTGAATTTGACTCCACTTAGGTGTTTATATAAAAGTCGAGCCATACCATATTTACCACTGTCTAATTTTTAAACTTCTGGTTATAGTATTAAACACTTGCTTAAAAGAAGTATTGCAAAGCCAGGTGTGGTGGTACATGCTTTTGTAATCCCAACACTTGGGAGGCTGAGGCAGGACAATTACCTGAGTTTGAGGCCAGCCTGGACTGCATAGTGAAATGCTTTCTTGAAAAGACAAAAAGACAAAACAAAATGAAACCAAACAAAGCATTTAATTTTAACATTTTTTATACCAGTACAGCATTGCTTAGTTTAGTGTCATTGGATGGAAATCAGGCTTGACTTTTTTATTTTTTGTGGTGGTGGGGATGGAACTTGAGGCCTTGTCCCAGGAAAACGCTCTATCCAGAGCTCCCACTCCGGCCCTAGGCTTTAATTTTAAAATAAAACCAGCCCCAAGCAGGCAAGAAAAAATGTGCTCACTCAGCACCAGGGCCACAGGCAGATCACTGGGAATACGAGAAATCTGGTAGCTCGCGAGGCGCCAACACAACTTTTAGAATGAAAAAAAGCAAATGAGATGAGAGAGTAAGACTGCACAAGGCTGTCCCCTCTGGCTGGACAGACGGGCGGCATTTGTGATCGCTAATGCAGGCCAGCACATTTCTAAGCACCTCTGGCATCGGAATCTGGGACTCTGGGCCCGGGATTCTCCAAGTGCCGCGGCTGCTTCTGTGGGTCTGACTGCTCTTCCGCTTAGGCTGCACCCCAGGGCCTTGGCTCTGAGCTGCTCCCTGGGGGACAGTGTGGTGGAGCAGGACACAATAGGCACATTGTGGGCCCCAGGAGCAGGGCTGGGCAGTAGAAGGCGAGTGGGAGCTTGGGGCAGGCGAGGCAGGCAGCTCCGAGCATGCCAGGACGGCACGTGGGGCCCTCACTGCTGCCCATACGTGGTCTGGGTCCCTGGAATCCCAGCTATGTCTGAGATGGGCGCTGTCCAGACTGCCCTCCTGCATTGTCTGTACACGTCGGGGCAAAGGCACCTGGTGAACGCAGGCGGGCCAGCGGCGCTGCTGGACCTCCAGCCCAGACCGTCCTCCATCTCAGCCCTCTGGGCTCTGTCTGTCACTGGGCAGGTGGGTGACTGCTGAGCTGGGAAGTGCTCGGACTTTGTCTCTGGGATGGTCCCGGGAGCATGAAATGTCCAACATGGCCACTTCCCATCCGGGGCTTTGCTCAGGGTCGCAGATGCACTCAGATGGGGAGGTCTCAGCCGTCCCCCTCCCCAGCTGCTCCTGGCTCGCTCACTGCTGCTCTTCCAAACTGAACCCCACTCCCTGGAGCATTTCTGGCTCAGTTTGAGCAAGCTCTCCCCTGCCCTCGTATAGAGGCCCTCTCGAGATCCCTTTCCGCTGGGGTGTGTCAAGGGAGACTTCAGGAAGTGGGGTTCAGTTTGGAAGAGCAGCAGGTAGTATTTGCCCATAGGTATGAGATGCAGAAAAAGACAGGCAGCTAACTGTCCCGGACACGACTGCACTTCAGACACCGTGGCCCCGTTCCTGGCGGTGCTCAAGACTGAACCAGGACCTCACGCATGCTAGGCCTTGGCACCTAGCACCCCAGCCAAGCAGGTGTAAAATGCGTTACACACAGCTGGCTGCTCAGCCCTGAGCTGGGTGTTCTGCACCGTTAAGAGTGCGGCTGAGAGGGCACAGAGCCTGCTGAAAGCCACAAGGCGCTGGGACCCAAACTTGCTGCTCCTGACCTCACAAAGAACCTGCTTCACCCTCAAGCGTACGCCTGTGAGCGGAGGCAGGTACCATGTCCAGCTCACCACTGGCTGATGTTGGGGTGCCAAATAAGGGTTCAGAGCCCTGAGACTCAGGCTCCTGTTGCTCAGAGTGGGTCTCCATGGCAAGGCCCCTGCTAACAGTCCAGCTGCAGCTTTAGGGGAGTCCCGGGACTCTGGTCCATCACAGAGGCCTCTTCCCCTCAGTAACAACCTGGCCTCTGCAAGTTGAAGGCAGGAAGAGCGGAAACAGCTCCTGAGATTTCCTGACACAGGAAGGCCACCTCTCTGAGGACTCTGCCACAAGGAAGGGGCTGTCACACACAGGAAATGGCCTGCTTGCTTCCCAGTTACCTGACTCTAGGGAATCCTGCGAGCCAGGCAGCTCTTCCTGTCAAACAGAAAGCCAATTCTCTGTTGAAGCTTGCCAGATGCTTTTTCCTCTGAATGAAACAGAGGTCAGGGCGCAGCTCGGCCCCAGGTGACACAACTGTGGAGATGTAACACCACACCGGGGTCAGTCCCCTAGCGGCAGATTCGGAGATTAGAAAGGCCCAGGAAAAAAGAGAGACAGAGAGACAGAAAGACAGACAGACGGAGGGAGGGGGAGGGAGACAGAGATGGCCCAGGAGCTTGACTGACTAGGAGGCAGAGGCTGGAGCCACACGCCTCAAACTGCCCAGTTTAAATTGGCACAGGCACACTGAAGGAGCAGCCCGTCTGTCCCCAGCCTTGTATGGGGGAAGACAGGCCCCCTCCCAGGTTGCAGGCCCGGAGGAGGATGGGGTGAGCAGGTGCAGCAGGGACTCTGATGGGGCTGGGTGTGGTGGACCAGGCAGGTCCGGTCAGGAGCAGGAAAAGCTGGTTTCCACAGCAGGCTCGGCAGGAATGCGGAGCCCTGGGAACCAGGATGAGCTGGGCTTCCTGTAGCCTCTCCTAGGGAAGCCTCAGGAAGCGGCTGGGCAGCGCCGGCGGCCATCGGCCACCCCTCAGTCTCTTCCTGAACCCCTTCCCCAACCAGAAGGCCGCCCGGCCAGCCTCACCCCACACTGGCTGTGGTGTCCACCTTGCTGGGGCCAGCCAGGGCTGAAGGGAAGGATGGGCAGGACATGGCAGGCAGCCACAGTGTCCCCGCGCTGGGGGCTGCACAGTGGACACATCTTCTGATCCTCCTTTCTTTCAGTCCCCATCTATTCTGCAGGCACTGTCATTCACACCCAGGTGCCCAAGCTGGACACCTGGGCTCTGCCGCTGCAGCCCCCTGCCTGACCCTCGGGAGCCTCTCCCCTTCTGCACTTGGTGGGCTGCCCTGGACAAGTGCCTCGGCCTCTCTGTATACTTCTCCGCTCTGCCCACCAGCCCTTCCTGGGTGCTGGGGACAGAACCCAGAGGCTGGCCAGGCCGAGCACACACTCCACCACCTGCACTGTGCCCCAGCCCCAGCCCTCCCTCGGGTCTGTGGAGGGATGAGAACTGCAGCCCCACCACAGCACTGCCAGGCTCAAATTTGTGATCAAGGCTGGGGCTGTAGCTCTGCAGCAGAGTGCTCAGCTCACCCAGCACAGAGGAAGTCCTGGGTTCAAGCCTGCAGCAGTACAAAAGTAAACTGCAGCGGCATACACTTCTATAATCCTAGTACTCCGGGAGGTTGAAGCAGGAAGACTGCAAATTCCAGTTCAACCTGGACAGTTTAGACACTTGCACTTAAACTTTAAAGGGTGGGAGGGCGGGTATGGCAGCACACACCTGTAATTCCAGCTCTTGGGAGGCTGAGGCAGGAGGATTGCTGCGAGTTCAAGGCCAGCCTGGGCTGCAAAGTGAGCTCAAGGCCAGTCTGAACCGAACAAGGAGACCCTGTCTCAAAAAGACAAAACAAAATAATGAAAGGGTGGGGAGAGAGCGGGACTGGAGCTCCTTTTTAAGGCCCTGGGCTCAACCTCCACAAAGCCAAACAGCAGAGTGAACAGAGCTGCCGGGCTACGTCACATCCGATCTTCCTGCCTGCGTGACCTGTGACTGCCAAGGTCACAGGTGGCTAAAACACTGGCCTCCCTTCTTAGTCACACACAGGTGCTGGGCTAAGAACTTTCTGTCATCTTACAATCCCCAGGCCAGAGACACACACATTGTGACCTGACAGTACCAGGATCGCTCAGCTAACATGTGGCAGTTGGGACTCGCCCTGACCCTGACCAAGCCCCAACTCCTGTGCCGCTTTCTCTGCCAGCAGAAATGTCTATGCTCAGCAGGACCCGGAGCTCCTCCCCGTAACACATGCTCTGCTCTCCTTAGGCACATGAGCATTCTGAGCCCCCTGCTCCACTCTGGGAAACGGGATCAAACTCCGCCGAGCCAGCAGCAGCTGCTGACTGTGCCCGCTGCCTGCGTGGTGCCAGGCAGAGTTCAGCTGTGCCTGCTCCCTCCCCAGGCTGTGCTGCCCAGAGATGGCTGGGAGCCAGGGCTCACACACACTGGGCCTGTGTGACCCGGGCTCTGGTACTGAGGCGGTGCAAAGGAGAGCCTCACGATGCCTGTCAGACACAGCACACTTTTATTTTGGTTACGGGACTTAGAAGTCCAGACCTTGCATTTGCTGCAGGCACCCGTGCCGCCGAGCCACAGCCCCAGCCTCATAGGCTTTGACTCGACCAAATGCTCAAAATGGAGAAAGGGCCTACACTCTGAAACTGCTACTGTGTTCAAAGCAAGTTCAACTGGGAAGGGGCCGGGGTTTGGCTCAGCGACACAGTGCCTCCCTGGCAGGTGTGAGGTCCTGCATTTGATTCCCAGTACCATCCTTGCCCCCTAAAAAGTTCACCCATGAGACCACTCATGTGTCTGGATTCCCACAGCCACCCTTGCCAGAGTCGGGACCTGTGTTGGGACAGCAGGTGACAGTCCCTGGCAGAGGCCAAAGCACAGCTCTCCCTCAGCCAGACACGCAGGTGGAGCACAGGCGCTGCTGAGTGGGGTGGTAGCTGTCAAATGCCTGTCGGGTCCCCACCACCACACTGAGGATCTGGCAAGGTCACAGGTGAAGGGCTTGGTGAGGAACCAAGTTTCACCAATGTTTAAACATTTCCCGGGAGGGAGAGGGCACTTTGGCCTTCTCTTCCTTGGGGAGGGGGAGGTAAGGCTGTTCCAGAGACGGGCGGGTGTGTTCTCAAACCTGACTCTGGTCTCCCACCTAGGGCCCTGAGCCATCCTAATTTCCAGGGAAGAATGGCTTCCCACTGCACTCCAATTTCGGGTTGTAGACCTTACCATCTCTTCAAGCCTTTCGGGGGGCACTGAGGATGGAACCCAGGGGCACACTGCCGCTGAGCTACGTGTCCAGCTGCTTGAGGCACTCTGGCTAAACTGCATAGGCTGGCCTCAAACTCACAATCTTCCTGCCTCGGCCTCCCCAGTGTGCACCGCCAGGCTCATCTGCCCAACCGGCCTGGCCACATTTCCTGGGTACAAAGTGTGCTCTGGCTCCAGGACCATGGCACTAGCCTTCCTCTGCCTGGAAAGCTGTCCCCCAGGGGTCTGTGGCTTCTGCCTCCTTGCCCTGCTGGTCTCTGTGTGCTGACACCTGTCAGTGTGACCCCACCCTTGGTCTCCCGGCACGCAGCATCGCCATCCAGGGTACAAGTTCACCTGTCCTCTACCCACGAAGCAGTGAGCTCCACCAACACGGGGTCTTCGTCTCCCCACTTCGCTTTCTCCCTGGTCTTGCAGGGCCTGCGAGCAGCCACCCATTCTTCTGCTCACAAAGCCCCACAAGGCCCCAGGGCACACCTCACTCCTTGGGCTGCTGAACAAACTGCAGCTCGGTGCCTTCCAATAGAAACTCATCACTCCTAGCCCTGGACACCAAAGGTCCACACCAAGGTGTCCGCGCCTGGGAGCCGTGCCTTGTCTCTTCCAGCCTCTGGTGCCACTGCGTTCCTCAAGCTGTGGAGCTTGACACCTGCCCCTTGTCTCTCCCCAGAGTGTCTCCTGTAAGGGTACTGGGCTCTGGGATAACCCCAGAGGATCTCGCTTCAAGACCCACAGTGCAGGGCTGGGGATGTAGCTCAGTGGTAGAGTGCTTGTCTAGCATGCACAAGACCCCAAGTTCAATCCCCAGTACTGCACATACAATAATTAATGATGATAAAAGGACCAATACTTTAGGCCAGGCATGGTGGCACATGGCTGCATCCCAGGACTCAAAGGAGGCTGAGGCAGGAGGATTACCAAGGTTGATCCCAGTCTGAACAACTTAGGGGAACTGTTACAAAATTTAAAAAATCCAACAGGCCTGGGGATGTAGGTCCTTGAAGACCTTTTCCACAAAGGTTGCATCAACAGCACATGGAACTGGATGAGCACCCATCTTCTTGGCATCCATCCTTGGGAACCCTCAGTGGCAGCAGGCACCAGTGAGCAGGGAATCAACGGCAAGGGGGCTGATGGACTCCACGTGTGTGGGATCTACCCAAGCACCACTGCCGGCCAGGCACCCTGCTCCACACAGCTGCCCAGGAAGGCAGGTTCCCATGCTCGTTTTCTGAACCAGGAAGGAGACTGAGAGACCGTAACCGGTAAGGACAGACTGACAGCTGTCAGCCCACGCCTAGCCCAGGGACACTAATGCTGGCCCCAACACCAAGCTAACAGATCATCTCTTGGAGTGCCCTGAGAGGGACACGGCAGGCTCAGCTATGCCTGGGCAGCGGACAGTAACAACAGCAGTGAGCCAGTGCTTGGTCCTGGACAGTCTTGTGGCCCTGGTCAGGTCACTTGGTTATCCCCGCTCCACATCCTGGTCAATGGAACAGGGACTCTGCTCGCTCGGGCTGGAAGGGTGGGGACCCTTGTCAGACCACTAGGACTGGCTCCGGGGGGTAGAGGCACCCACCTGTCTCTGAGGCCCTGCACTGCTACAGGATGACACACACATTACAGCCGGTCACTGAAACCTCATGGAACTCCTGGCAGGACCACAGCACAGACTGAGCTCCAGTGACGGGAAGCACAGGAGATGAGATTCATTCTGCAGGCTGCAAGGGACCCACTAGGAGAGCAAGGCGCCCAGGACGGGGTGGACTGTGGCCCCTTCCCAGCACCCTCCTTGCAATGATGAGAAGACCAATTTAGCTCCAGAGACCCTTTACTGAAATCAGCATGTAACATTTTAGTCCTCCATTTGAGTAAATTTCAACTCTGCTGATGGCCGATGAGGTAAAGGATTCACAGGGACAAGAACTCTTCCCAGGCACAAAGTTTTGAAAAGAGGTTCCAAACTGACCACTGTGGACATCCTCAGGGCCGCTGTCCCATCTTCTTCAAGGTTCGGTTGAGCTAGAAAGGACCACATGCAGAGTTAAGGCTGAGCACAGTGGCACAGGCCAGTGATCCCAGAGCCCTGCGACACTGAGTCAGGAGGCCCGAACACTCCAGCCCGGCCTGGCAACTCAGCAAGGCCCTGTCTCAAAATTTAAAAAGAGCTGGGGCTCAGCATGAACCCCCAGAACTGCAAAAACAAGTAAAAGCCAAATGCGACAGGGACAGTGTGCAACCACTCAGTCTCCCCCAGGGTGGCGCGAGCGTCCCCAGCTGCAGAAAGCCCTGGTGGCGCTGGCCCGGCACCACTCACTGCCTCGGGGTATCAGGGCCCACTGAGCTCCAGCCTCCTGCCTTCTCCAGAAGCAGGATCTTTGGTGGAAGAAAGCACCAGCCCTCAGCCCTAAGGGCCTAGCTGGCTGCTACACAGAAAGGGCGCTGCTGGGCTGTCTCGTCGTTCTGCTGGAGAAGCCTGGCCTCGGCTGGACAACTCTAAGCACCAGAACACAGGGATCCAGCAACAGCCACAAAGGGACACCCATGCTCAGACCCGAAACCTTCCACAGGAACAGGCACAGAATGGGCCTGCTGAGCTGGGAATGGTGGTGTCCTCCAGTAATCCCAGCACTTGGGAGGCTGGGGCAGGAGGATCCCCGTGAGCTGGAAGCCAGGCTGGGCTGCAAAGTGAGTTCAAGGCCAGCATGCACTAAAAAGTGAGATCCTGTCTCAAAACAATGATAACAAAAACAACTGGCTCACACACACACACCAGAACCTGCTGTTGTCCACTGCAAAGGAACTGGTCAGACCTGTCCTGCCTCTGCCCAGATTAGGAAAAGGCAGAGGGAGAGGGAGGGAGGGAGCCACCCCACACAGGCAGAGAGAGGAGAGCCTGGAGGGCTGACCAACTCCTCCAGCCCCAGCTCCATCCCAAGCCACCGGCCCAGGCCAGCTCACACTGTGAGTGTAGGGCCCGCTGCCCCATCTCTGCCCTCCACTGCCAGACCCTTGGATCTCTCACCTCTTCAAACTTGTGAATCTGCCGGATGAAGAAATCCCCGTAGCGCCTGGCAACCTTGGTGTCTGCGATGTGGATCATGTCCTGTGGGGTAGGCAGAGTCAGGGAAGCACGGGTGGCACAAGGGGCCGGGGGCTGCTACTCAGAAGCTCTGGGATCTGCTTAATGAGCAGCAAGCATCCACCATCGTCCAGAAGACCAATTATGACTGTAGGCTCGAGGCCTTTCAACAAGGGACCTGAGCTGATTTAACCCAAGGAGACTCAGCAGAACTACGTTTGCGGTAACCAAACTGCTGGCTCCTGGAGATGGCTATGTCCCTAAGGGAAGGGGAACAGCTCAATGACACCACCAGAGTTTTCATCAGGCACTAAGAACAAACCCTGAAGGCCGACAGGGAGGTGGTGACCTGACGGTGCAGGGGAGGGGAGGGGTACAGTAGCTGGACAGTTACACATCACAAAACCTGTGCGACTGGCAGCTTTTACTTTTGGAGTGACCACTGCTCTCGGGGCCCGCTCAGCTCTGCCAAACCCCCAGTCTCCCAGATGCCACACACTTCTAAGTCAGAATTCAGGGCAAGACGAACTATTAAAACCAATCCTCCAAACCACGCCCACGATTCCACAATTAAATATACACCAAGAAAATTAGAAACACATGTTCAACCCCGAAACTTCACAACGCCCATAGCAAATCTTTTTTTTTTTTCACATAAGGTCTCACTATTTCACCCAAGCTGACCTCCAACTCTTGGGCTGAAGAAACTCTCCTGCCTCAGTCTCCTAAGTAGCTAAGGCTAAGGTATGAACCACTAAGCACAATCCTGTACCATTACTCTCTCTTTCCTATATACAGGATCAAACTCAGGACCCTTTATACCACTCTGTACCACTGAACTACATCTCTGGCCTTTTTCATTTTGAGACAGTCTCACTAAATGGTCTAAGCTGCCTTTGAACTTATAATCCTCTGCCTCAGCTTCCTGAGTAGCTAAGATTATAGACCTGTGCCTCTGAGCCCAGCTACATTAGCCCTTTTTCTTTTTTTTTGAAACAAGGTCTCGCCACCTAGTTTGGGCTGGCCTCATACTCACTATGTAACCCAGGCTGGCCTTGAACTCCCTCCTAGTGATCCTCCTGCCTCAGCCTCCCAAATGCCGGGATTACAAGCAAGTGCTGGGGTCACAGGTGTATCCCACCCTGCCCAACTGCATTAGTGTTTCTTTTTTTTTGGGTACTCACCACCTCGTGCTTACCAGGCAGGCAGCGCTGTGCTGCTGAACTACATTCCCAGACCCCAACTATAACAGTCTTACCCAAAAAGTCAAAATAACTCAAAGGTCAGTTAATGACTGGACAAACACAAGACGGAATATTCACACAAGGAAGTGTCAGGAGGTAGACGAAACCTGAAAACACAGTGAGAGAAACCCAGCACCAAAGGCCACAGGCTACATGATGTCTTTTATAGGAAACGTCAAGAACAGGCGGATCCTCAGAGACAGAAAGTAGGCTGGCACTGTGCTGGGGATGAGGAAGAGGAGGCCCTGGACTGACCGAGATGGAGCTGCTTCTCGGAGGACGGAGTGTCCTGGAATGAGATAACAGCCGCTGGCTGTGCCAGCCACTCCTTCCTTCACCCACCACAGTACTGAGGGCCGTCACACTGCGTCCCCACCCCATCTCTCCAATGTTTAAAGGCCTCACAGCTCCCAGGCGGGGCTCGAGCCGCCTCCCAGAGCGCAGGGCTGCAGGTGCGCTGCCCCTCCCAGCCACGCAGTCTTTGTTTAATCTTACAGCATCAGAGTTGGGGAGCAAATACAAGAACCGTGTAAGGGAAAGAACTGCTCCAAGTAAAAGCACAGAAGCCCGGCTGCCTTAGCACTCTAAGAAGAAAAGACCCTTCTGTAATGCTGGGAACCAAAGGAATTCATCTCAAGACAAACATGAACTCAAGTGAACTCACTCCCATGCCAACCAAAGGTGGGGGGGGGGGGGGCTGTCCCTTAGGGTTGGGGTGGTTCAGTTCAGTGACTTGAGGCCCAAGAACTGCTTCCCCCCCAAAATTCCCAGAGATGTCAACTTCTGTTTCAACAGAGAAATGTGACTCTTCACCCCAGCCTGGGCTTGTCTCCTGGAGGCTTGGGGACCTCGTCACTGAGCTGAGTTTACTGTAGCCTCAGGTCAGTAAAGCATCTGCAAGCACCCTGGGGAGAAAACACAAATCCCTCTAGAGGAATGGAGTGCAGCCCAGGCCTCGGGGAAATGCAGGCAACATCCTTTCTCAAAATCAAGGAGCCATGAGCCAGCAGTGGTGGGCACATCTATAATTCTAGCACTCAGAAGGCTGAGGCAGGAGGATCACTGCAATTTCAAGACCAGCCTGGCCTACAAAGTGAGCTCAAGACAAAAGGAAACGAGCCATAAGCAGTGAAAAAAACCTGTAAGCACCAAAGGAGATGCTGAGTAACGGACAAACCAACCAACCAACAAACCAAAAAACAGAAGAAAAAGGAAGAAATGGGCAGAGTTAAAGAGAAGTAATTAATTATGGATAGAATGGTTAAACCAAAAGAAATTATTCAGTATATAGGGGACAAAAAGAGTACAGGAAAGAGAATTTAAAAGATGTGGAGAGAAACGATAAATGGGCATGGTCACAGGTATGCCACTTACCCTGATCTAACCATTGCACACTGTGCACAATCACTATGTCAGTTACACAACAAAAGCCAGCCACGGCAGCATGAACCTAGTGCCAGCTACTCAGGAGGCTGAGGCAGGAGGACCTCAGTTCAAAGCCAGTCTGGGCAACTCAGGAAGATTCCGTCTCAAAATAAAAATAAAAAGGCTGGGTAGCAGCCCAATGAAGCCCTGGGCTTAATCCTAAGTACCACAAAAACAAAAAAATAAGAGACACGAAGGACATGGTGAGTTCTAACACATTAAATAAGGCTCCCAGAGGAGCAAGGACCAAATAAAATCTGAGATACTGGCTAAGCGTATTCTATTTTTTTTTTGTCTTTTTCTTTTTTATCGGTACCGGGGATCAAACTCACAACCATACACTTGCAAGGCAGGCGCTTATGCTGCTGAGCTAAATCCCCAGTGTATTCTAGAATCCCTAAGTGTATTCTACAAGAGACCTACGGTACTCGTTCCCAGACCAGCATTCTTGGAATTCCCATCAGGGATCGAGCCTGCCCAAAAGAAGCCGGGGCAGCAGGAAGCCTTTGAGGAGTCTGGGAGCCTTTTGACCTGGAAAGTCTCACTCAGGAAAACAAAACAGCTTGGTCCTTTCAAAAATCTCATCAGGATACTAAAATGTTTAGCCTGAAGTTAAAATCACATCAGGTAAAACACACTATCCTTCAACCACCTCTCCTCCCGAGGAAACCACTGCAACACCGCCTGGGTGTCCGTGTGAGAAGACTTTCCCCCACACGTGGATGGATGGCTGGATGGGAGACAGATCCATACAAAGAAAGAATGAGAGCAATGAACAGGTCATTGGTGATCACTCCATGGGACCTTGCCTCAGGCAGGTGTGGGGACGCACGCCTGTAATTCTGCCACTGGAGGCTGAGACAGGAGGGCTGCAGGTTCAAGACCACTGCGGGGCCAGGCATGGTGCCATCTGCCTGTAATCCTGGCACTTGGGAACCTGAAACAGCAGCAGAGGACTGCTCCCACTCCAGGCCAGCCCGGCTACGGCTACACAGTGAGACCCTGTCTCAAAAACACAAAACAAAATAGAAAATCAGAACAAAACAAAACCAACTACCTAAATAAATAACAAGTAACAAACAGAAAGGTCTGAGGGTGGAGCTCAAGGCTACAGCACTTGCCTAGCATGGTCAAGGCCTTCGGTTGAAGATTCAGTAAAAAAAACCAAACTCCAGCCTTCTGAGAATTACGTGCAGCACCCACAACCACGCCAATGCCCATCACCGGGGGACAGAGGAACCCAGAAAGGCCGGTCAGCAGATGCAAGTGATCAAACACGGCTGTGCACAGCGACAACAAAGGATCATTCTCAACACCACCATCAAGCACAAGTCGTGACACAGATTCAGAGAAACCCACTCACCCAGCTCGCAGGCAGCCGGCACTAACCATGGTCCCCCTCGCAAAGCACTTCTGCCAGTGCACCAAGCAGCCAGCTCCGACCTCCAACCTCACCCCTGCCACAGTGCAGCCCTCCGGCCCTCAGGCCATCCTGCAGCCCTTCTCAAGCACACAAGGCTCTGCCTGGCCCCTGCACTGGCTCTGCCTAGTCTGGGCTTCCAGTTCACATTCTCCACACAGCCTTCCTGAGCACCGACTTCAGATTTCCAAGCTTGCCCTAGGACTGGGCACCTGCTCAGCTTGAGAGGAAGGTCAGATAAGACAGCGATGCTGGCGTAGGGACAGCCATACCTTATCAATGTAGAAGTCCACCTCAGAAGCAGACTGAAACTCGCCATCCAGGGCGGAGATGCCGCTGGTCCACACCAGGTTCTTCATCTTGTGCTTGAAGACAAGCAGCTGGATGCGGAACTCCTGCTCGGTGAGGTCCAGGAAGCCAGCCAGCTTGGCCACAGGCATGGTGGTGTAGAGCTTGAGGAAGCTGCGGATGGTGGAGAGCTGGGCCTGCTGCTGTACCTCGTCGGAGAACACCTTGAGCTGCTGCAGGAAGGGCTCCTTGTGGTAGTTAGGGTGCACGTTGTCGTAATTGGGCACCACGGGCGACAGGAACTTGGGGCAGGAGTAGCTGAAGAGCTCCTCGTAGACCTGCGGGTCACCCTTCTGCATGCGCAGCATTTTGTCCCCGTATTTCTCCCGCAGCTGCAGGTGGATGCTCTCGTCGATCCGCATGGGGTACATGGTGAGGGCGATGGCCAGCAGCGCGTGCATCTGCTCGTTCTGCTTGTTGATCTGGGGTGGGTGGAGACAGTGGGTCAAACAGGATCCAGTGACCTGAAACCTAGGGCCACCACAGGGCCTCCAGGAGACTTAAGTACTCTACCCAGTGCAAAGGTCACTGCTCAACACTGGCCATCCCGTCCTTCTCCGTGTTTGCCCTCCAGCCAGCCCTGCTGCGGGAGCTGCATGACCCCTCTGCTCAGGGTGTCCTCTCTACGCAGAAGGGGGCTTCTGTCCACCATCTGCCCCTCAGCTCACTGACCGAGAGCAGCAGCCACATCTAGGTCTTCCTTTTTCTCTTTTGCAGTACTGGGGACAGAACCAGGGCCTCACGCATGCCAAGCACACCTCACCATTTATGTGCAATTGTACGAATGAATATAAACATATAGATATTCATTAATTTATTTCAGTTTTTGGAGACAGGGCCTCTCTACATAATCCAGGCAGTCCTCCTGTCTCAGCCTCCCAAGTGCTGGGACTCTCGGTGTGCACTGTTACAGCCAGCTGTTTATTTAATTTTGCTGTCCTACGGTCTTAACCTAGGGCCTAACACATGGGAGGCAAGCATCCTGCCACCAAGCTAAGCCACCATTCTTTTAAGTCATTTGAAACACCCACAGCCCAGGGAACATTCGGCACACTGCTGCTGAGTGAATAAATGTAGGCACACATAGCATGTAAAACAAAACATGCTCATTGTCAAGACTTTACTGATCAGCATGTCATGGTGCCCGCAATCCCAGCTACTCAAGAGGTCTGAAGCTGAAAGGTCATGAGTTCAAGGCTAAATTTGGGTAACTTGGCAAAAGTTTACACCAAAAGAAAACTGGGGAAGTGGGTGTAATTCAGTGCTGCCTAGATCCAATCCCCAGCAGTGCCAGGGTGTGCGTGCGTGCGTGCGTGCGTGTGTGTGTGTGTGTGTGTGTAAATAATCTGAAGCCAACAGGAATAACAGCCACATGTGGTGGTGCACAGCTGTAATTCTAGTACTAAGGAGGCAGAGGCAACAGGACTGCTGTTAGTTTGAGGCCAGCCTGGGCTAGAGTGAGTTTAAGGCCAGCTTAAACTGCACAATAAGACTTTGTTTCAACAAAACACACGTAACAGAAAGGCGTCAGTCACAGAGGCCGGCAACTCTAAATAATCCTCTAAGAGGCTGAGAGTGCAGCTCCATGGTAGAGTACTTGCCGAGCATGTAGCAGTGCAAAAGAAAACACACATGTTCCCATTCACAGGCAAAAGCTTAAGAAGTTTATTGTACAGAAGTAGCAAGCAGAACAGCAGCCCCTAGGGGTCAATAAGGGCAGAGGGGACAGACGGAGCTCAGACAATGGGCACGAACAGCTACCCGGGAGGAACACGAGGCAATGCTCTGCAGCACCAGAGGGGAATGATGGTTTAAAGGACTCAGGAAGAACTAGAAGGGAGAAGGAAGAAGGCTCACAACATAGAGAAATGAAACTGGGCAGGTGGTGCCTGCCCGTAGTCCCAGCACTCGGGGGCCCAGGCAGAGGGCTGCCGTGAGCTGGAGGCCAGCTAGCGCTACACATGAGCTCAAGGCCAGCCCGGGCTACACAGCCAGACCCCGTCTCAAAACACAGCACAAAACAAAAGACAGACAACAGGAACTAGTGAGACAGAGCTTTAACATATAGGGGGAGGGGGAGGAAAGACTTACAAAGGGAACTGTAGTAAGTCCTTTAAGAGAACGCATGCCACAAACAGATACACGTATGATCCAAGAGAGGTAGAGGGGGGTGGGGGGATGATTAAGATACATCATGTATGTGCACTAGCTCTTCACAATGAATCTACTACAAATGTACTAATAAAAATATTTAAATTTAAAAATAAAAACAAAGTTAAGAGAATGTCCTTACAAGAAGCATATGAAATATCAGCAGTTTGGACAGCGTTTACCAAAAGCTGCCGACACAGGACCCCAGGCAGCTGGGAGGGTGGGCGCCCGCCTTACCATCTCATACTTGTACGTGGTCCTCTGGAACATGCTCTTGGTCCTCTGGATGTAGAGGAGGATGTTGGCAAAGACCCGGATGGCATCCTGGTAGCGCCGCATCATCAAATACGCAAACCCCACATAGTAGTAGGTGGTGACCTGGCACTCGGGCACACGGGAGTACATGCTCTGCGGGAGCAGACGCAGCCGTGAGCAGGCAGTCAGGGGGCCCAGCGGCGGCACAGCCGGGAACCCCACAGGCTCTGACCTGCAAGGGGCCGCCTGGCTCTGCAGCGAGACGGTCACTGATACGGTGACATGATTTAAGGGCTCTAGTCCTCTGGCTACTAACTGAAGGGAAGGACCTCTGAAACCTCTTCCAGCTCTGCAGTCTTCTATTTCCCCTTTTATTTTGTCTTGCTGAGGCAGGGTCTCACCATGTAGTTTAGACCAGCCTTGAACTATGTAGCCCAGGCTGGCCCTGAACTCACAGTGAGCCTCCTACCACACCTGCTTAGTATTTTAATTTTCTGTTTCTTCCCAAAAAATGTCCAACAGAGAAATGGACAGATGGAGGGTCAGGAATGTAGCTCCGCAGCACTGCACCTGCCTGGCAAGTGAAAGGTCCTGAATTCAATTCCCGTACAAAAAAAAAGAAAAACAAGAGGGCAGATGGACAGATAGACACACAGGCACACAAACCAAACACCAAATATAATGTACCCATCTCCTGAGACCAGGAAACACCAAGCTACTCGCTACCAGTAGGTACACCACCTTAGAACTTCTGTTAATTCTTTTTTTTTTTTTTTTTTTTTAAATTGGTACCAGGGATCAAACTCTCGACTGCCTGCTTGCAAGGCAGGCGCTTATGCCGCTGAGCTAAATCCCCAGCCCCAGAACTTCTGTTAATTCTTTAGACCAATAAAGCCTCAAGTAAAAAGCTGCCATTACTGTTCCGCTTTGAAAGCAGAATGAATAGGCTGCCTGCTGAACCCCCAGCTGCCCCGTCGCATTTTCACCGGGATGCTTGGGGCAGCTTTAGTCTCAATGTCAACCCTGGCCACTGTCTTAAGAGATCAGCTTCTCCGGGCAGGCAGGGGTGCTGGGCGGCTGATTACCTTCTTGTTCAGCTCAATGTTCTCCAGCACCTTGATGGCCTGGTAGTAATCCCCCAGCAGCGAGTGCAGGCGCAGCAGCCCCACCAGGCTGAAGTAGCCCAGCATCTTGTAGAGGGAGTGACGTCCATACTCCCCGGCCACGCTCTCGGGGTCACCTGGAGGGACAGAACGGAGGCCGCCTCAGCAGGGGCAGCTGGACCTCTGAATGTCACTCAGTAAACTGTCACCCACCGCCAGCCCCAAAAGTGTCTTAACAGGAAATAACTAACGGCCTTTGCAAAAACACCAGGAATGGCACACCCGCTGCAGCTCCTTCTGCTGTGTCGCCTTCTGTTTCGTCTGATCACACTGAGACTAGGAGACAGGCCTGCCAACAGTCAGGCACTCGCCACGGCCCTCCCTCTAGGAAGTCCCTGAAGTCAAGGAGATTTTTCTAAGACACTAACACCCCCGGCCCCCACCGAGGGGACAGGGACACCGATGGTTCAAACAGGACTGGGTACTGCTGACAACTTGGCATAAACCAGGTGGTCAGGGCCAGACCACAGCACCGCTCCTCGCCCCACACTGCCCCGCGAGCCCTGCTCCCCTCTCTCCGCCAGCACCGTTTCACCTGAAAGCACACCGGGCCCCTGACCCCGCTTACTCAGATTTGGGCATTTGGTGGACATTCTCTCAAACACTGAAGCCCGTCACACGTCGGTGGCACTGTCTGGTGCTGGTTTTATTAAGGCAAAGCTACAGTCTGCCACTGTGTGCTCCGCGGCTTCCGGGGCAGATTGACCGGGGAGACCAGCGGGAAAGGCCCAGCCCCGGGACTCGGCCCTGTGACCCCCGCACGCCGAGCCCAGCCGTGCGGTTCCTGGAGCTGGAGCTGCCCGCCTGGCACCAGCGCACACTCACCTCCACTAGTGTACACCTCCAGCTGCCGGTTGATGTTGGATTTGTCCACCAGGGAGTGAAGGACGTTGAGGACACTGTGGACGTTCCAGATTTTGGGGTTGGATCGCAGGAAGTCAATCTCCTCCTCCGACTTCTTGGCCGTCTTACAGCGGTACTGACTAAATGACTGGAACTGAGGAGTGAGGGGAGATGCAGCAGGGGACCGGCTTAGGGACAGGACCGGCCTAAGGGACAGTGCTCCAGTACAAAGCCAATGGAAGGGAAAGGCCAGGGCGGAGCTGTCACTTCTAAACCCTTCTGCGCCTTGTTCTTTTTTCCTTTCTCCCCCTCTTTTTCAGACAGGCCTTCAGTTCTGCCCGTGCTGGTCTCGAGAACTCCTCGGCTTACCAGAATGTCCCGCCTCAGCCTCCTAAGCAGCTGGAACTACATGTCAGTGCTGTGCACTCTGCTTACTATTTACTTTTTTCAAAGCCACTTCTGATTAAGCTGTGAATATTTCTGATCGCTGAGGATGTTCTCCCACAGGTGAGTAAAGATCTCTACGACTCGAGGGAGCTTATGGAAAACCCGATTTAGTCAAATACCATCTAAAGTCACTCAGTGTCTCTGGGCCTCACAATGCAGTGGCCACAGAAAGCACACGGGGCTGAGGTGGCCATCTGTGTGTATGTGACCTGGCTGTGCCAGGATCAGCGCCACGTGGCACAGGTGTCTGTGTGTCTTGCTTCCCTTACCAGTCAACCGTCAGCTCAGTCTGTGCCACTTCTCTGCCAACCTCAGAGACGGCCAAGCAAGCCAGCAACCGAGGCAGCTCCTCTGCAGGGAGCACCCAGGCCCGGCTGGCTGGCTGTCACAGAGACCCACAACCACCTGCTCCTCACACCTGCGGAGCTTCCTGATTGGGCCAAAAGGCGAGAGATGTGGCTCACTGTGAAGTCCCTGGGCTCGATTTCTAGTACTGAAAAAGGGGCTGGGGTTTCCCTGATTCTGCTGACCCCAGGCTTATAAATCAGTGATCCAGATTTTAGTTTACCTAGATTTTAATTTACCTAAGACTGTTCATGAACTCTAAAAATGCCATCTTCCTCAAAAGTAAGGAAGAAAAAGCTTCAAATCAATAAAAAAGACAATCCAATAGAAAAATCAAGAAAACTGGTAACAAAAAAGTTACAATAGTCAGTTAACATGCAAAATGCTCAAATAGTTTATCAGAAAAATGTAAATTGAGATTATCATTTCCTCTCCACACTAAACTGACCAAAAACCAAACAGACTGCTAACACGCAGTATGGACAACAGCTGCTCTCATATACTGTTGTTGTAATATATTTTAATACAGCCCTTAGGAAGAATAATACATTCCTATTAAATTCAAAGCACTTGCTGTTGGTTGTGGTAGTGTATGCCTGTAATACCAGCATTCAGGAGGCTGAGGCAGGAGGGCTGCAGACAGTACAAGGCTAGAATACACAGCAAGACCTTGTCTCCAAACAACACAGCAGGAGCTGGGGTTACAGCTCAGAGGCAGAGCCCTTGTCTAGCATCCTCAAGGCCCTAGGTTCAACACCCAGCACAGCAAAACTAAATAAATAAATAAAGTCTTGAAGTCAAGGTTTCAATGTTCCAAATCACATCAAAACAGCAAATGGCAGTGCCAGGCAGAGTGGTACACACCTGTAATCCCAGCACTCCGGAGGCTGAGGCAGGAGAAACTCACTGTGAGTTTGAGACCAGCCAGTGCTACAAAGTGAGCTCAAGGCCAGCCTGAGCTGCACAGTGAGACCCTGTCTCAAAAAAAAAAAAAAAAAAAAAAACAAAAACCCAGCAAATGGCACAATAGAGCAGGCAGCCTTTTCCTAACTAACGTCTCTGTAGGCACAGGTTTATGTAAACACCCAACACTGAAGTGTCTTCTTCCAGACAATAATTGATGCCTCTGCAAAGGCAAAGGCAGGCATTTTCACCACGCCTGCAGCTCAGCAACAAGCAAAGAAACTCAACAGTAACAACACACTCGCATAGTTCCTGAGTCAACAAAGATAAATGAGAGTGCTGTGGGGGCCGCTCACCCGTGGGCAGCTGCCTGGCGGGGAGAATCATGCGGGCGGCAAGGCTCACTGCGCGTCACGAGACAGTCTTTGTGGACACAGAAAGCCCTTAATCCCCCATCAAGAGAACACCAGCTAAACCTAGGAATTGTGCTCCTCTTAAGAGGGATCAAAATCTCAGCACGCAGCCCTTGAAGCCCAGAACTGCAAGGAGCTGAGGTGGGAGGATCCAAATTCAAGTCTACCTGGGCAACTCAGTGAGACCTTGTCCCAAGATAAAAAATGAAAGGGCAGGGCATGGAGCTCAGCGGTACAGTGCCCCTGGCACTGGGTTCACCTCCAGTACCAGAACAGAAACCAAAGAATACCTGAGCACTGCAGGTCTCCCTCCCCTCGCTATGCCACGCAGGAGCAGGATGGCCCGCTGCCTAGAACCATGCCCAGGAAGAGGCCGACAGTCAAGCAGCCAGGAAAGTCAAAGCAGCTTGTGGTCTTCACTGTCAAAGGCACAGAAGCCTCACGTTTTAGGTATCTGGAATCAAACTCCGGACTCGTGCTTGGCAGGTAGGCAGGCACTGTGCCACTGGGCTACATCCATGGCCCTGAAGTCTCATTTTCTTTTCTTTTCTTTTTTTTTGTGTGCGTGTTGTTTGTTTGTTTTGAGACAGGGTCTTGCTGTGTAGTTCAGGCTGGCCTTTGACTCACTACGTAGCCCAGGCTGACTTCAAGCTTGCACAGATCCTTCTGCCTCAGCCTCCTGAATACTAGCTTATGCCACCACACCCAGCTGAAGTTTCGTTTTATGCAAGAAGCCTCTTCCACAAAAAGCCCTATAGGGGCTGGGACATAGCTGGGTGGTAGCACCTGCCTGGGAAGCACAAGGTCCTGAGTTTGATCCTTGGTACCAAAACAAAACAAAAAAACCCCTTCCTTCAAAAAGCCCTGTAAAGGGGGCTGGGGATTTAGCTCAGCGGCATAAGCACCTGCCTTGCAAGCAGGCGGTCGTGAGTTCGATCCCCGGTACCAGTAAAAAAAAAAAAAAAAAAGCCCTGTAAAGGTTTGCTCAGCCCTACAATCACAGCTTGTCAGCACTGGTCACCTCCAAGGACTCTCTGGTCTGTGGCAGTCAAACACTGTCTGTACAAAGATGCTGATTTCCCCCATATTACTGTGAGAGGGACAGACTGCACAGAACAAGAGAAAGACTCTTTCCCCAATGCTGTATTTTAACAAAAGACTAAATAAAAGATGAAAAATGGCTCCCAGGGACCCCCACCTACTCAAAAGTTAAGAGCCAGCCATAGCTAGTGTGGTGCTGCACACCTGTCAGTCCAGCACTCAGAAGGCTGAGGCAGGAGGATCATCTTCAGTCCAAGGCCAGCCTCACTACAGTGAGTTCAAGGCCAGCCTGAATTATACAGTGAGACACTGTCTCAAAAAATAAATAAATAAAATTTTTAAAAATTGAAGCCAACCTAGGTAAATTTACCAGCACCCTGCCTCAAAATAAAAAGGGCTAAGAATGTAGCTCAGTGGAATGGTTGAAACCTTGGGTTCAATCTTTAGGACTGTCCAAAAAAAAACCCAGCAGAGCATGGTGGTACACTCCTATAATCCCAGCACTCAGGAGGCTGAGGTAGGAGAATCATTGCAAGTTTGAGACCAGCCTGAGCTACAAAGTGAGCCTAAGACCAGCCTGAACCACACAGCGAGACCCTGTCTCAAAAACAAAAATTTTAACCATCATCCTAACAGACAGTGTTTACAGTTATTCTGCAACTATGTACTTTACACAGTGTCCCAGGAATCCTCCACCAATCTGTGTTTCAGAGTTAAATAGATGAACACACGGTGGTCCAGGAATGTGCCCAATATCCGCCAGTTAACAGCAATGGTGCGCTTTGACCCCCAAGGTGCCCGCTGCCGTGCTTATACCTGGGGTGGTTCTTACTAGAACCTCAACACTAGCACTGGAGGCAGGTGACATTTCTCCTTTGATAAAAATGCACCAGTACTTTCTGGTCCAGCATATCTCTGGGTAAATACCACCTCATCCAACATACAGAAGATTTCTACTTTGCAGACGAGGAAAGTGACACTTCAGAAAGCTTAAATTGCAAGTCAGTGTTACAAAGATGCCAGCAGACAGCCCCCAGAACACTTCAAGGTCACATACATGCTTTTGTTTTTCTTTTATGCTGTACTATGTCTCAAACCTAGGGCCTTCAACAAGGAGCTACATTCCCGGCACTTTTCTTGAGACAGGGCCTAGGTAAGTTGCTAAGGTGCGTAGGCTGGGTACCTAGGCTGGGTCCCACTTGCAATCCTCCTGCCTCAGTCTTCCAGAGCACTGGGATTACGAGATCCCCACCACACCAAACTGAATTCTACTCTCTTGCCTCTCAGTTCATTATCTGGAGTGCTTAGGCTTGTTTTCTTCAGAAAACGACTTGACGTAGAGTCCACTGCTACAAGGTATTTTACACTAGGATGAGGAGATTTCACTCATGTGTCTTTTCAGCAACATAAACACTGGTTCGGGCTCCTCGCCTGTACCAGGTTTTTCGCACTGAGGCTGGGGCTGGGGCTGGGGCTGAGCAGTACCTGGTAGATGAATTCATCGATGATATCCCAGAGCCACTGGTTGGGCAGTTCAAGGGGGGCGGGCCCATCTGCATCTGCACAGATCATAGGAAGACAGTCAGCATAACAGCTTCTGCCTTTACAAGGGCTGCAGAGCTCTTGGTGGTTTCTCTCTTCAAAGGGTCCTGAATCACAAGCCTCCCCCATCCCACCTGCAGGTTAACATCCGTCAGGAGAGCCGGAGGCCCCCAGCATAACCTCACCCCCTTGGCCAAGTCTCAGACTTACTGAGGATGTAGTTGAAGAGGTTGCAGTAGTTGTAATAGGACTCAAACCTCTGCTCTAAGGAGGGTCCCCCCTGTAAGGAGAAACAGAGGCCAGAGCACAATTAATTTAAACATGTTTGACCCGTGGTCTCTGACGGCTGAGAATGCATACAAGAACTGCTGTCTGCCCTGTCTTGGCAGAAGGAAGTCAGCAGGGGCTACCAAGGAAGGGGCACAGGACACCAGGTGAGGCAGGGCCACGACCTTAACTGACGTGTTAACAGTCAGGCACGCAGATCGGATGGAGCCGAGGGAGAAGGTATTTCAGGCAAAGAGGTAAAACTAGGACTCGAAGGTCAGAAGTTAGACCATCAGTGCTGCACTGGGCTGCACGGACCACAGTGGGCCAGCAGAGGGGAGCTCGTTCAGGGCCAAACACAAGCAGCCAGGCCAGCGGGCAGCAGATCCACCCACCTCCCGCTCGCTCCACCAATGAAGTTTTGCAGGAACTCGGCCGTGCCCGCTCGTTACAGTCCACGCTGCTACACAGGCACAGCTGACAGACCACCGAGGTCAGACAGCTCGTCACACAGACGGCTGCTGACTTCTGATTTAGACTCTGCTCCGGCAGCTGGTACCACCGACCATTCTAAAGCGGGGACAAAACATTTGTGGAGTAGAAAGACGGACCTTGGAGTCTTGGCCCCACTCTTTCTAACTGGGTTCTGGCCAGGCACGGTGGGAACCAAATATTGGGACTGATCACAGTTAAACAAGACAACACAGTTAACATAAATTCAACAAACCCCTTCCCATGTCAGTCACGTACGTCAAAGTGCAAGGCTAGTAACTAGCAAAGAGATTACAGTGTCAGTAAACCGCCGCGGAACCTTCCCCTACAGAGCAGCCAGAGATTCTATGGTCTCCTCAAAGAAGCAACGTGCATACACACAGAAAGTATTGAAATGTTTGCCGAGGATACAGCTCAGCAGCACACTGGCTGCCTGGCAAGTGCAAGGTCCCAAGTTCAACTCCTGGTTCCAAAAAAAAACAGTATCAAAGAAGCAACACACCCTGGCTATAACCTCATCCTGTCCCACAAGCACCGACACTTCAGCACTCTTGGGAACCCTCTTGGTGCTAGTTTCTCTCACTTACTCAGACACTCAAGAGTGAACGCAAGAGTGAACACCTCACCAGACTTAGACACACGGCCGGTAACCTGGTGGAGTTCACCTTCTAAGACAAAAAGCAAACAGCCCTCAATAAACCAGTATTACACGCTAGCGATGCAAGATCTGAAATGCCAGAGAGCACGGCGAGGAGCAGAGAGGGAAGGGAAGGCTGCAGGAAATATATATATATTTTTGTCTTTTTCCTTTTTATCGGGACCGGGGATCAAACTCACGACTGCCTACTTGCAAGGCAGGCACTTATGCCGCTGAGCTAAATCCCCAGCCCAAGGCTGCAGAAAATAAAACCGGCACAGGAGTCAGGGGCCAGATGCAACAGAGCCACAGCCAAACTGGGTTCTGTCCTAAGAAAGGATGAGAGACCGTGATGGGACTGTCGGGAGGGGGGTGACCCTAGGAGACCACACGCAGAGGGCTGTGCTGGCGCTGCTGAGGAGGAACTGAAGCAGGCCAGAGTGGAAACGGACAGCGGGACAGTGGCCACGGCAGTAACCGAGCCTGGAGTCTGAGGAGCAGCAGAGGCGGCTGAGAGAAGCAGCTGGTCCCAGAACGCTAAGGACAGCCGAACATGACGTGCTGTACGGCCGGATGCCAGGTCGGACAACTGTCAGGGACAATGCCATGGCGAACCTGGGAGGGTGGGTTTAAGGGAAAATAGGCGGTCCCTTTTGGGCTCGAGATGACTATTTAGCAGCCACATGGAGATGCTGGGCAGTCAGCTGGACACTCGAGTCTGGGCCTCAGTGGAGGCTGGGAGAAGCTAACAGACACTACCAGTCATCACTGTATATAAATCATCCAGATGGCACCGTACGGGATCTAGGGCAGCCTACAATTTAGAAGTCAAGAACAGAACCTAGCAAGTACCCAAAGCAGAGGTACTATGTAAGCAGTGGTGTTACAAGATAAACCTAGGTGCAACAAGTTTTGCCACTTACTAATCAAATAAACTTGAAGACAAGTAACCTTTTTAGAGGTTTTTCTGAGTAAGGGTCTTGCTGCATAATTCTGGCTGGCTTTGAACTCACTATAGCACGGGCTAGCCCTGAACTTCAGCAGTCCTCCTGCCTCAGCCTCCTAAGTAGTAGGATCCAGGATCTCACTACACCTAGCTTGTCTGAACCGTGACTACGAGGATTAGAGACATGCAGGTCAGTGCCAGGCACCTAACAGTGTGCCTAGTGAGCACCCTGCTAGGGTAGTTTAGAGAAAGGGAAGCTAAGTAGCAACACACTTGAGAAGGGCATCCCAAGCAGAGGCAACAGGAAGTGCCAGGGAGCCCAGCATGGGGGCGCACAGCTGTATTCCCAGCACTTCGACAGCGCTGAGGCAGGAGGATCACAAATCAAAAGCCCCATGTGGGCGATTTCATAACATCCTGTCTCAAAATAAAAAGGTCTGGAGATGTAGCTCAGTGCAAAGGTCCTGTGTTCAATCACCAATAAAGGGAAGAAAGAGAGCGCCTGGGAACACCTGTCAGCACAGCCGCCTGGGTTGAACTGCAGGGTGAGGAGCACCCATTAAGGGGCACCAAGGGACGGAGAAGTCACACAGGGCATTAGTCTGTCCGGAACAGATACTCAGAGCCTTCTGGGTTAAATCTTTTTCTCAGCACAGAAAACATTGCCATAGGGTATGATGACACAGGCCTGTGTTCCCAGCACTCAGGTAGGAGGACTGCGAGCTCCATCCCAGGCTGGGCAACCTAGCAAGGTCTTGTGTCCAAAAAAAAAAAACCAGAAATGAGTGGGGGCTGTGGCTCAGTGCAAGACCCTGGCTTTAATCCTGAGTCCTGGAAAGAAAGAAAGAAGGAAACAAAGAGAGACAGACAGACAGGAAACACACCAAGTGCTCTAAGACATAAAACCAATATAAACCAGTAAGCATGTTCTAGGGATAAAAATGGCATAGAATTAAAAACAAACGCCCTTAAAAAAAAAACCTGGGCCGGGGATTTAGCTCAGTGGCATAAGTGCCTGCCCTGCAAGTGTGAGGTTGTGAGTTTGATCCCCGGTACAAAAAAAAAACACCCCTGCTAGCAACACATCAAATACTCACGCTGACTTTGGCATATATGTGTCTGTAATATAATTCTTTGTACAAAATCAAGAAGACAGCATCTGAAAGAGAAGGTAGATGGGTGCTTCAGTAATCCACAAAACAACTGGTGTCTTCTGGTAGTTTAGCCTTTAAGGTAGGGCAATAAAGGTGATTTTACAGAGTAAATAACACCTAAACTCTTATGCTTATTCCATGAACACATACAAGAAAATTCATTCTCATTCTGTCAATGTCACTTTAACCTCTTTAAAAATTTTTTTCTTGGGGGTTGGGGATTTAGCTCAGTGGCATAAGTACCTGCCTTGCAAGCATGTGGTCTTGAGTTCGATCTCCCGTACAGATTAAAAAAAAATTTTTTTTTCTTAATCTCTTTCCCATCAATTTCCTTCCAATATTTAGACTGCTACATCCCTAGGAGCTTATATAATCTGGCAAACAAACATCAGTAGTCTCATGAAGGTTGACAATGCTATCAAAATAGAAAACACTTTTTTGACGACACTAGGAACTAATCTCAGGTCCTGTGCACTGAGCTACACCCCCAGCCCTCTTTTTTTTTTTTGTGTGTGTGTGTGTGGTACCAGGGATTGAACTCACAACCTCCCATTTGCCAGGCTTATGCCACTGAACTAAATCCCTAGTCCCTTCTTTTTTTATGATTAGGCCTGAACTCGTAACCCACCTCGGCCTGCTAGAGTGGCTGCATTATAGATGCACACAACCACACCGGGGTGCAGACACAGTGTATCTCCAGTTTGGGAATCCTCTTTAAAAAAAGACTCTGTCCTATTTCCATCTATGATCCCCCTTTCCTTCTCCTTGAATTTTTTTCTTTCTTCTAGAAGCCAAGAGTTCTTGTTAACAAGGAAGTCCTTGATCTTCTCACTGCAGATTCTAATCACACAATGTGTGAAGAGTGAGGAGCACGCACCTGTCATGTGGCTTATGAAATAAAACATCAGAATCAAAATATAATAAAAGAATCTGTCCTACTGTTATGATGAAACTATTAAAGAGAGAAAAAAGGGCCGAGGATTTAGCTCAGTGGCTTAAGTGCCTGCCTGGCAAGCGTGAGGTCATGAGTTCGATCCCCAGTACCAAAAAAAAAAAAAGAGAGAAAGAAAATCCAGGTAAGTTTTTTAGGTACCAAAGCTGTGCAGAGGAGTCAGCACAGCTGGTCACGGAGATTGCTGGCCCTGGAGAGGCTTGAGCCTGGTCTTGAGGAACTCAGACCTGAGGAGGGCACCCACTCTTGCCTAACAACTAGGGGAGTCTGCGTCTGTGGTGCCCAAACTGTTTATGTGAACAGAAGTTTACAGTTAGTTTTATGCTCAACATCTGCCTTCTTTCAAGCAATCTGGAATCCTGTTACCCATCAGGCAGAGATAGGACCAGGACCCTGTAAAACTCCTGAGCCTTCCTGGGGGACAGCGCTTCACACATTGTCACCATTTGTTACGGGAGCTATAAAGCGAGTCCCACGTGACCCCTCTGGGAAGGCGCTCGCGAAGCCTGAGCCTGGCTTCCTCTGGACTCCGCACCTTTGCCTTCCCTTTGCAAATTCTGCTCTGTGACTTCTTACTGCAAACCTCATATAGCATGGCTGTAACCACATGCTGAACCCTGTGAATCTTCCTAGCAAATCCTCAAACCTATAGATCATCTTAGATGCTGAACCCTCCCCCAAAAACAAGGTAGAAGACAACACTGGAAAGCAAAATGTTCAAGGTCAGATGTGGTGGTGCACACCTATAATCCTAGCACTCAGAAGGCAGAGTCAGGAGAGTCACCACGAATGAGTTCAAGGCCAACCTGAACTACACAGTGAGATTGTCTTCAAATTAAAAAAAGGAGAAAGACAAAAAACTTTGGTCGATGTTAAAAAAAAAAAGTTATTAGAAGTAAAATTTTTTACTTAAAAACTATAAAACTAACCAGGTACTGTAACATATGCCTATAATCCCAGTATTCTGGGTGGCTGAGCCAGGAGGATCACAGGAAAAAGACAACTTAGTGACATTCTGTCTCACAAAACGAAAACTATAGAACATCACTGAAAGAAACTGACAGCCTAAATAAATAGAAAGACATCTCACATCCACAGATTCAAGATCTTTATACTGTTAAGGTGGTGATCCTACCCAGACTGCTCTGCAGATTCCAGACAATGCCCACCAAAACCCTGAGGGACTGCTTTGCAGAAACTGACAGGCTGACCCCAAAACTCATTCAGCAATCTAATGGACTCAAGAGTACCAAACAATCTTGGGGAAAAAACAAAGTTAAAGACCCACAACTCCTGATTTCAAACCGTATCATAAAGCTACAGAAACAGTACAGAACTGAGTCTAGAAATAAAAACGCCATTTGTAAGATCATCTGACTTCAACAAGGACACCGAGATAATTTGATGGGGGAGAAGAATGGTCTTTCCAAGCATGCACTAGGTGCTCGGGGGAGCTGAGCGGCAGGGTCTGCACAGCACACCTAAGACCCTGGGTTCTGTCCCCAGTGCTGCCATAAACATGTAAATGAACGTGCCAGGACAGCAGGACACTTACATGTAAATAACGAAACTGGACCTCCCGATGCCATGCTGAAGAGACTGAGAGGTAGGGGCTAGTGAGCCCGCTTACATGACTGAAGTGACCCCCAAATTAGAGGAAAACGGAGCAAGCAAAGACAGACTCGACTTCACCTTTCACATCTGACAGACCTCTGTCCTTTCTAAAATTACACAGCTTCGTTCAACAGGTAATTTTATTAACCTGCTGTGTACCAAGTTTTGGGAAACAAAACGTTCAGCGGAAGAGACAAACCCTCCTGCACTTTCCCTCTACTGACCCCACGCAAAGCACGGACAGAAGTGTTCACACCTACCGTTGCCAACCTGTGGAGCAATGGCTTCGGCCTCAGGCCAGGGAGTATTCTTAAAGAATCTTTCAGTCAGCTTGGTCCAGCTACAAAGCAAGAAGAAAAATTCTACATCTCCAAAGAGGAAGGGCAAGACCTAGGTGGTGCTGACCTTTTACCGATACAGACCGAGCTCAGAGAAGGCTGTTCCTTAGGGAATAGCCAGATGGCTCAGGTCTACCAGTTCCCTCCACCCAGTGCCCCCTCATAAGCCCTTTCTCAGGACAGAGTGAAGAACCCTCGCTGGGAGGGCAAAATCTGAAAACTTCTGAGCACCAATGGGCCCCACCTCCAGCAGAAACTGCTAGGCCAGCCCTCACGGGACAGGTCACAATCAAACCACAGGCACAGGGCTAGAATGTAGCTCACCAGGACAGGCTATGTTCAGCACGTTTAAGGATCTGGATTTCATCCCTTATATATGCACAAAAAAACCAAGAATGCAAGTACTCTAAAAGTACTATAAAAATTACGAGTCTATGTGTATAGGAAAAAAATGACTGTCATGTTTAGACAAGACAACCCGTTAGGTATACGTAAATATTCCAAAATCTGAAATCCAAAATACTTATAGTCTTCAGTATTTTACATGAAAGCAGGCCGTGCACAGTGGTGCATGCCTATAGTCCCAGCACTCAGAAGATCACCTCGAGTTCAGGCCAGCCTGGGTTAAAAGTGAGTTTAATGCAAGCTTGAACTGCACAGTGAAATCCTGTCTTTAAACAAAAAAACAAACAGAAAGGGAAAAAAAAGCCATACCAAGGCTGCAGATGTAATTGTATGTACATCCTGTTCTATCCCCAGTAGCCAGGCACCAAAAGAACCTCACTGAACAAGGCCAGGCACTTTAGCACTTGTCTATATATTTGAAGCTGAGTCAGAATAATCAAAAATTTGTTGGGCATGGTGACACATGCCTATAAATCCTACCATGCAGGAAGCTGAAGCAGGAATAGTGCCAGAAGTTTGAGGCCAGCCTGAACTACATGGTGAAAATCTGTCTCAAAAAACCAAAACTTGCCAAGCATGGTGGCACACTCCTATAATCCCACCACTCAGGAGGCTGAAGCAGGTGGATGGGTGCAAGTCTGAGACCAGCCTAGGCTACAAAGTGAGCTCAAGGCCAGCCTGAACCGCACAGTGAGACCTTGTCTCAAAAAGACAAAAAAAAAAAAAAAAAACTTTCTGGCAATACAAAGTACAACTAAGTAAACTGTCCAAGTCTCAAGGAACAACAAAGATCTCCTGAGCCCTCTGTCCCGAAAATGTTATACTTCAACCCTTTTGTAGAAGCTGTAAACCTAGGCTAGTCCCCCCAAGAAAAAGACTGTCAGCCAGGGACCCATACCTGTTCTCATAGATGTCCTGGATCTCATACACCTTCTGGTCAATGACATCACTAGAGACGCGACTGGCCTGAAGCTCGTATACCTTCTGGTCAATCAAATCTGAGACAGTTTTGTGGAAATACTGGATGAAGTTTTTGATCACTTCAGGGATCACCTGATAGGTCTGTTGTTCATACTGACGTTCATAAGCAAGGTCCTGCTTTGGATCTCCTAGAGGGTAAATACAATAAATACCTGACACAGTGCCCTTCAAACGCATACACAGTATACAACAGATCACAAAGGCACGATCAGGCCACACACCAAACTCAAGTCTGCAAAAACCAGCACAATTCCCTTTTAAATACTTAAAAAGATAAACTTGCCCAACTTGCTACCAATCCCATGGCTTTTGTTTCCTCAAGAACAATTGCCAATACTTAAAAGTATTTAGAGTAACTTCTTACTACCATCTGTTTTGTCTCCCAGAACCTATAAAGTCTTTGAGGTTAAGAACTTTGTCTACCTTGTACCCAGATACACTCAGGGCATATGAGTTATACGTGTTGGGGGAGAGGAAGAAAACTGAGGCAAAATTAGTGCTGATAGCTACTTATTCTGAACAATTATCTATCACTCTACACTTTTAATCGCAGCACTCAAGAGGCTGACACAGAAAGATCTTGCAAGTTCAAGACCAGCCTGGGCTACAAAGTGAGTTTGAGACCAGCCCGAACTGCACAATGGAACTGTTGCAGAGAAAAAAAAAAAAAAAACCTCTCTTATAGAAAAAAATACTAATGCGCATATTTTATAGAACCATTTAAAGGTTTAAAATATTTTACAGAAAAGAGTCACTACATACTATGTATCGGGGCTAAGGATTTAGTTCAGAGTCATAAGCACCTGCCTTGCAAGCAGGCAGTCATGAGTTCGATCCCTGGTACCAATAAAAATGAAAAAGACAAAAAAGGTGGGGGGGGCACTACGTACTAGTATTAATCCAAGTCACTATAACATTTTAGGTAACTTCAAAAGCCTCCCAGTGGGCATTCATCTAGGCTTGGTTTGAATGATTTAAAATTTTCATCCCAAGTTTTTTTCTTTGAGGGTGGGGGCGTAGGTACAGTGATTAACACACACCAGCATGATTCCCAGCACCACAAAATAAAATAACAGTAGTCTTAGAAATAAAAGAAAATCACAGCCAAGTGATTAACCGTCCTTTCTTGAGACTATGAAGTGTACCACAAAAAAGGCCTGATTTATGGACTCTGCACAACCCTTCCCATCAAGAAGTAATGACTGACTCCAAATCTGGACCATCAGCAGTGTTTATGAGACACCTGTCAGAGCTGGTTCTAAGCCATCCAGAAGGTGCCAGTCCCTGGGAGGACTGCGCTAGCCACACAAACTCTGGTCTCACCTGTGTGCATATCATAGTCGCCCGGGTAAGCGTAGGGATCGTAAGCAGCCTAGAAAAAAAGGGACAGAGAAACGTCACCCACTGCTAACCCGAAACACTTGTCCCAGGGCTGGAGTTAAACAGAGGCTAAAGGCAAAGAAGCAGATAAGACACTATCGCCCCATCTTTAAGGAGGTCTCATGCCTGCGAGAAAAAAGGAAAATAAGTAACAAAACAACATTACGGGTGTAAGCAGAAAAGCAAAATCCAAGAAGCTGTGAGTACCAGTAAGTTTTGAGTGAAAGGACCTCAGATCAAAAAAGAGCTCAATGAGAAACACAGAGCCCGCCTCCTCCCGGCCTTAGAAACAAAGGACAAGGGGACTCAGCTCGCGAAGCGGGCGGACAGAAGCCCGATTCCGAGGGGCCGGGCTCCGGGAAGCAGCACGCGGGACTCCCGGAAAGGCCCGGACGCCACCTCGCTCTCCAGCCTGGCATCTACAGATTCTTGCGCCGATCGCAGAGTCCACCATACGCTTTTGGCCACTTTACCTCAGACTCATAGTCATCAGCTGGATAAGACATGGCTGCGGCTCGCGTGAACACCGCGGAAATCAAGACCGATCCGCGCCAGACTCTAGACACCGGAAGTTCTCTGCTCCTGTGGCCTGTCGGGAAACCGGAAGCCTTTCGGGGCCGCAGGCAACGGGAGGTAGCCATCATAGGAAGGTCAAAGACTACAAAGCAATTAGGTGTTTCTTCCTTCTTCAAACATAGGTCTTCCAGAGCATGTAACTCTAGAACAGGGATATAAATTCAGAAAAAATGACATGAAATAATTTGGCATAAAGAGTTGGCAAAGAGGAACTAGAAGGGATCCCACACAAAAGATGTGTGACAGTTTTTTCCAGATGGGCTCTGGCATGATGGGAAATTGTACTACCTGAATTCAATCTGATGTTTAGATGTTAGCGGTTTGCCCGAGGCAAGAAATTTTTATTTATTTATGTACTTATTTATTGTTGCATTTCACTTTATTTCATTTCATTTCATTTTTGAGACAGGATCCCGCTATGTATTCCAGGCTACCCTTAAACTCACTGTGTAACTCAGCCAGGCCTCAAACTTGTGGCCAGCCTCCTGCCACCGTCTGCAAGTGTTGGGATTACAAGCATGTGACACCACACTCGCCTCGAGAAAGCTTGCCTCGAGAAATATCTTCAAAACACTAAGAGTTGAGATTTGGTCCCTTAGGGTGCAAAAGCACTACAAGCTTGCGCCCTGAATTTGTATGCCAAAACTAGAACAAACAAAGATGAGGGCAACGGTGATGCAGGACCTAGAGCACAGGCTGCAAGACTTTAGGTTGTGGGTCCAGTTCCAAGGCCAGCCACAGTAGGTAGTTCGAATCCCGGGGAAGCCATAGGGTTATGGTATATAATCATGGGTCTCGTTAGGATCAAGGACCTTGGGCTCTTAATAATTCCTGTGTGCTGGGGGTGGTGCATGTCTGTACTTCCAGCAATAGGGGGACTAAGGCAGGAGGATCATTGTGAGTTCAAGACCAGGCTGGGTTACAAAGTGAGCTCAAGGTCAGCTTCAACTGCATAATGAGACCCTGTCTCAAAAATACAAAATTGGCTTGGGATATAGCTCAATGGCACATGACCTGCCTGACAAGCACAAGATCATTACTTCAATCCCTGGTATAAGGGGAAAAAAAATACTAAATTCTGGGGCTAGGGATACGGCTCAGTGGCATAAGTGCCTGCCTAGCAAGTGAAAGGTCCTGAATTTGATTCCTAGCACGGAATAATAATAATAATATTTCCCATGTGATCTGGAACATGTCACCCTCTTTGGGCCACACTGCCTTATCTTCTCCCATGCTTTTCCCATACATCCGTGCTTTTCCCATCAAAGCACATGGAGGCTGCTCTGGGTTTTGACAGCCAGGTTACCTGTGTCTAGAATCAAGCTGTCTGCGGTGCCCGACCCCCCCCCATCTACTTCATGTGCTCTGCTGCCATCCAGCCAGAGCATCCTATTTAGGATCACAACACTACTTGCCCAAGCCGTGCGCTCCTGCTCCTATGCCTCCCTTGCAAGGCAGCCTCCAGTGATGCTGTCATGAAACTAATGGAGCAGAACCTTTTGGACCTTTGGTTCCCAGGACTTTTCTTGACCCAGTAGTGTGCTCACATAGTCATATGATTTTGTAAAATTTGAAAAATGATGTTTTCATTGAAATTGCTTTTATTTATCCTTTTTGGTACTGAGAATCGAACTCAGGACCTTGTGCATGTCAGGTAGGCACTGTGCCACTAAGCTATGTCCCCAGCCCTGAAGTTGCTTTTAAGGTAGTTCTCTCAGCTTGGATTCCATCTTTGTTATAGTTCCCTTTGTGTCTGGTGACATGAGACACCTGCACGCACACACACGCACACACACACACACACACACACACACACACACTTTTATACATTTTTGGCTTCTTGAGACAGTGTTTTGCTGTGTACCCCAAGCTGGCCTCAAACTCACGGTGATCCTCCTGTTTCAGCCTTCCCAGTACTGGGATTACAGGTATGTGCCACCATCTGTAATGCAATTTGTAACTTTAAGAAGGTGACTGCACAGCTAGCCATAATACTGCACATCTGTAATCCTAGCACTCCAAAAGTTGAGGCAGGAGATTGAGAATTTGAGCCCAGCTGGACAATTTAGTGACTTAGCAAGAAATTTTCTCTAATTTAAAAATTTATTAAAGGAAAAACTAGGAATACAGCTCAGTGGTAAAGCCCTGTTCTAGCATGCAGAGGTCCTGGGTTCCACCCCAAACTGGGAGGAAGGGGATGGAGTATTAACATGTCCAAACTGAGCCTCTGACTTTCTGCCTCATTCTCCTGCAGTTCCCCTTTCTCAGTTCTGCACAGCATCGCTCTTTCAGGCCCTCAGGTGGACACCTCCACAGCCATCCTTCGCTTGTCTCTTTCTCATCCCTCATGTTCCATGCACCTGCAAACTTGTTGGCTCTGCCTCCAACCCTCATCCCAGCTCTCAGGGCTCCCAGCCCCATCTCTGGGGTTCTCTGCTGTGCCCCCATCAGCTCCCCTGTGCCGCAGTAGCAACCTCGCACTTCTGCTTCCATTCCCAACCTGTACTGGACACTTAGTCTTTGCTTAGTAGCACACTCAGTTTAGAAATGCAATTTTGAGTCCAAGCATATGAGACGCCCCTTAGAGATAATAAAATGTTTCACTGCAGGGTGTTTGATTTTTCCAGGGCTCCTTTATTAATGGAAAAACATGACTTCAAAGGGAAAAGAGAAAGCCCTGAGCTGACCAAAGTTCCTGGAATAGAGGATTTAGCTGCCAAAATGCTGCCCTATTTCTCTGATCTTCTTTTGCCTAGGGATTGAGCTAAAAATTCAGTGACTGAGGGGATCATTAATCTTATTCCGCAGTTGGCAGGGGCCCTTCAGCTGGGTTCATTTCAAGTTCTGCTTACCAGAGTATAGCTTGTAGTCACCCTCTGTCCTGAACAGCATCTCAAAGTCCCCTTTCCTGTGGTTTCACTTTACGAATCATAACTAGAAGCAGTCTCAGGAAGCATTTGGTACAAAATCATAAATCAAAATCTAAACCAAGGCCCATTAGACAGTAAAAGACCAACGAAGTCCAGCGTGGTGGTGCATGCCCAGATTTTAGCAGGCTGAAGCAGGAGGATGAGATTGAGCAGCCAGGGATGCATAGCAGGTTCAATACCAGCCTGGAATACATAGCAAGATTCTGTATCTGCAAAACAAAACAAAACACCAGTGAAATAAAAGGCTGTCTCTTGACCACACCTTAAATTGTATTTTTTTTTGAGACAGGTTCCAGGCTGGTCTTCAGCTTACTAGATAGCCCAGGCAGGCCTCAAACTTGTGGTGATCCTCCTGCCTCAGTCTCCCATGTGGGATTGTAGGCATGGGCCACCACACATTCAAATTCAGAGATTTTAGATGCATACATCTTGGTAGACCAGGTGACTCAAAGACCAGATCCACCAATAAAAGGAGATGAATACTAAGGAAAGTAAATGGTTCAAATCTGCAAAGGTCTTGACAACCAGAATAAATTGGAATCCACGTGAACTCAAAGGCAGCTACACCTAGAGACATGGGGAGACAGTTTGCTTCTGGCAGCGTATGCATCTTGGATCCTGTGAAAAGAAACCAGAATAATGAAGACAACTTGGGAGGTTACAACAGGGAAAGAGAGAAGTGAATAACTGGTTATTTAAGGGGACAATCAGCAGTAGTTAGGTGGAATTGGCCCATGATGCTTGGATTCTCTGAAGCCAGGCTTCCAGCATATTTTTCATTTAGGACAGTGGTGTGACAGAGAGGACAGGTGTGGGTTCAAATCCTAGCTCCTCACCTTTTTTTCCCCTAGTGGAATCCAGGACCTCGATACATGGTAGGAAGTATTGTGCCACTGAGCTATATCCTCATCCTTTTTTTCCATTTTACTTTGAAACAGCATCTTGCTAAATTGCACAAGTGGGCCTTGAATTTGTAATGCTCCTGTCTCAGGCTCATAAGTAGCTAGGATTACAGATATGTGCCACCTAGTTCTTCGATTTTTTTTTTAGATTTGTACCCTTGGACAAATTGCATAGCATCTCAGAGCTTTGATTTCCTGATCTGCAAAGAAGGCATAATAATATCTACCCATCATGGGCTGCAGATTTAGCTCAGCAGCATAAGTGCCTGCTTGCAAGCATGTGGTTGTGAGTTCAATCTCAGTACCAAAATAATAACAGTAATAATAATAATAATAATAATAATATCATCTACCCTTGGGCTGGGAATGTAGCTCAGTGTTAAGAGGGTTTTCCAGGGCTGGAGGTTTAGCTCAGTGGCATAAGCGCCTGCCTTGCAAGCAAGCAGTCGTGAGTTCAATCCCCAGTACCGATATAAAGGAAAAAGATGAAAAAAAAAAAAAAAGTGTTTTCCAGTAGTATACATTAGGATCTAGAATTGAGCCCTAGAACTGAAAATTAAAAAAAGAAATTAATTACCTGATTAACCTGCTAAGGCTTTATCATGAGAGCTACATGATGTAAGATACACCATGCACTTGATAAATCATACGTATTCAATGGTTTTTTTTTTTTTTTCTTTAGCATTTGCTTTTTGTCCCTTTTTTTTTTTTTTTTTTTTTTTTTCCTAGCTACAAGTGGAGTTGGTATATGTCCTGATGGGACAGAAGAAGGTTGAGATTAACATTAGTATATTCTCCATGTAGGTAATAATAATCCACCCATTAGAGGTCAGTAAGCGCTGCAAAATCTGCAAGTGCTGTTCCAACTGTCAAAGAAAAATTACATTTAATTGTGTTGAGCAAAAGGAATTGTGAATGGGAAAAACTGTGGAGTACAGAAGACTATCCCATGAAAGATGACAGCTGTGAACAAGTCCCTTATTCTCTGGCGCGCCTCATCTGTAAAACAGGAATGGTATTCTTTGTCTACTTTATTGAAATGTTTACAGGGTTTGGTGTCGTGAGAAGTGCACTGGGAGAGTTGTCTTTAAGCTCACCCTTAACTGCTCTGTGGGAACACACGTGTCCAAGTCTGACTTCTGTGGGGAATAGTAAGCATCTCGGGGGCAACAGTCTGATTCCGTGTCTCAGTCACCTGGTTCACTGGCTCTCGGATTTACGCGTTGCTCTGATATAACTACATCAGTTAATTTTTTGTAAATCAGTGATCAGTGCCGCAGTTACCAAGAAACTCTGACGAAGGATAGTCTATTACACTTAGAAGCTGATACTCCATAGTTCGTAAAGATATCTCTAAATTTTAATATATTTTCCTTTTCCGATTTACATTATGTAGTTTGTGGGAAGTCAATTTTTTTTTACGCATTGATTTGAAACGCCTCGATAGCCACAAGGAATGTGGTTTCTTCACTTTCCTCCACGATTGGCTGCAGATCGTCTTAATATGATTGGCTAACGCACCTGCCCATCGTCTTTCCCATGATCCGACGGGGGAAAATGGAAAAAGAAGGTCTTAAAATGCAGCCGTTTATTGGCTCCGGTAGGGAGATACAGGGCGGGGCATGGGAACTATCAATTTGTGATTGGTTTCTGTGTCCGTCAGTCACGTTGCTGCAAACTCTGTCCAATTGTTTTGCTCGTATCATTTTGGCCTTTCCGGATTGGTTATAGGGTGCAGACCGGAATGGTCGTTTATTGGTCCTGACGCTCCAGCTAGCTCCACGAGCTCGCCCCTCGCTCTGTTGCCGTGGTTGCAGGCCCGGCCCGCCCGCTTGCTCGTTGACTGCTTGACTTAGAGCGAAGGAAAGTGGATCCGTTGGTCTGTCGGGAACGAGGCTCCGGCGGCCTGGCCCACGCGGAGACGTTGCCATGGCAGCCGCCGCCGGGGGCGCGGACGAGGAGCCGCGTTCCGGCCGCTCGAGCTCGGACGGCGAGTGCGCAGTGGCGCCCGAGCGGCTGACGGAAGCCGAGGGCCTCTTCTCCTTCGCCGACTTCGGGTCCGCGTTGAGTGGCGCCGCTGGCCTCTCGGGCCGGGCGTCCGGAGGGGCCCAGTCGCCGCTGCGCTACCTGCACGTCCTGTGGCAGCAGGACGCCGAGCCGCGCGACGAGCTGCGCTGCAAGATCCCCGCCGGGCGACTGAGACGAGCGGCCAGGCCCCACCGCCGGCTCGGGCCCACGGGCAAGGATGTGCACGGTGAGCGGCCACGGCACCCTGGGCGCGCGACCTCGGGGGACCGGTCCGGGCCCTCCAGGGTGATCCTCGCGCCTCCCGTCTGGGATCAAAATTACCCTTATACTTGCTAAGGAACGTGGATTTTTTAAAAAAAGTCTTCCTGCTTGGTGTCAGTCATTTCAGGCTTGCTTCACTTAGTAATTCCTGAGTAGAGCCTTTCCATGACTGCGGTGTTTATTTCTAGATAATAATACGGAGTAGTGAGAGAGAGGAGGCCAGAGTCTGTGGCTGAGTAGTTGTACCAACTTGTTAAAAATGCAGTCCTGGTCTGGACTTTGGCTTAGTTTTCCATCTATAAAATGGGTACAAGTGCTTGGTTTGGGACAATATTGGAAGAAGTAAGATACTAAATGCATGTTTGTTTGTTTTTTTGTTTTTTTTTAAAAAGATGTTCAGCACTGTACTTGTTTGCAGTACATGCCTGCATTCCTTGTGGAGAGCTGGTATCTGTACATGACACATGTTAATTCTTTCTTCCTTCCCTCCTTACTGCCTTGTCTCTCGTCCCTTTCCCATTTGCAGAACCTAAATGCATAGCTATTACCATGTGTCTGTTATGTGCTGTTGAATGTTTCATGATCGTTTTGTTTGCTTGTTTGCTTAGACTATTATTGTGAGAAAAAAATTGTGATCAGAAGTAGGTATGCGGCTTGCACAGAATTTAGTACAGAGAAGTTCTGCTAAGGCCTGGCTACATTGTTGTGACCTAATCTAGTGATTACTGTTTCACTTTTGTTGTGGTTCTGTGTTTTTTGAGACAAAGTCTCCTTTTGTAGTTTAGGCTGGTCTTGAATATACTATGTAACCCATGCTAGCCTCAAACTCCAGGCATCCTGCCTCAGCCTCCTCTGTGCTGGGATTAGAGATGTGTGCCACCATCCCGGGCTACTGATTACCCTTTATTTGACCCTCTTGACTTCCTCTTAACCCTTTGCCCTAGAGATCAGATCCCCAGTCTCAGATACAGGATCTTTTGTAACCCTCACAAGAACTCAGAGCTATAGAAATTGTTTCCATTTTACTGAAGAAGAAAGATTCAGAAGCTGTCTTACCCCCAGGCCACCTGGAAGGTGGCAGCGCCATTGTGAGAGCACAGCTCAGCCTCTTGCTGTGGTCTGGCTACCAGGTGGTCTTCCACATTTTTGGATGCCATGGAAACTAAGGGCCTGAAAGATCAAAAGGGGAACTTGTAGGGTTCCTTCTCAGACTAGCTGTGATTTACCCCAAGTCTTGGTGGTGTAGAGAAGAAGTGTGAAAGTGCTGTGTAAAGTGCTATATGGATATAAGGAATAGTTATATCTGAGATGCAGTTTCTTAACCATTCACTGGCTGACAAAGGCATTGCTTGTGGTAGTGGGGCACTGAGGATTGAACCCAGAGCCTTTGCACCACACTACATCGATAGTCTTTTTTTTTTTTTAAAGACAGGGTTATCACTAAGTGACTAAATTGTCCATACTGGGCTTGAACTTGCAATCCTCCTGCCTCAGCCTCCCAGAGTGCTGGGATTATAGCCATGCTCCATACACCAGGCTAAAGGTGTTACTTTCTATTAACTTTAGTATAGAGGGAGTATTGTTGGAGGGATGAAAAATTTTCTGCTTAGGAATTACCAAATTTAGGGAACAGTCGTTTGGGAATGACGGGTTTTGGAGCTTAGCTCATAAAGAACTTTCAGGTAAATCATCTCATACTACCTTTGCACTAACTGAGAGCTGGCAGAGCGACCCAGCCTTGTCTTGCAGATAATGCCCAAGGGCCAGGGATGGTAAATTTTCTCTCTGGAGGTCGCCAGCTACTGTAGGTAGCAGAAACAAGATCTGGCTCCAAAAATGAGATTTGCTGCAGAAAGTGGCCATTGTTCCAACTGTGGCCTGGTTCAAGTTTCTCCTTGTCTTGGGTCCTGGCACCTCCGTTTCCCTTGTGCTGTGGTCCCCGAGGGGTGGGTGACTGAGGAAGGCATGGGAGCCAGGCATGTTGTTTCATCAGGGTGATATTTTTCACAAAACACAAAAACTTGTTCTCTTCCCAGCTCTGAAGAGGCTGAGGGACTCGGCTAATGCCAACGACGTAGAAACAGGTGAGTGTGCGCAGTGGGCCGAGCTCCGGCCCGGATGCAGGGCTGGGGCAGATGTGGGGATCCGGTGAGCAGCACTGGAAAGACAGTGCCGCGCCCAGCTCCGTGAAGCCCACTGCGATTGCTCTGACTCTCACATAACTTGATTCTTTCTGGTGTCACAGCACTTTCGCTTTGTTTCTGAGGTAGCGTCTCACTGTGTAGTTCAGGCTGAGGTTAAACTATGTATCCGGGCTGGCCTCCAACTCAGGGCACTCCTCCTGCCTCAGCTTGCTAAGTGCTGGAATTATAGGCGTGCACCCCTACACCTGGCTTTGCAATGGCCCGCACTCTGCAGTCATCTTGCAGAAGGTGAATCAGGCCTAGGTACTCAGCACCTGTGCTCCCTCCCCACTGCCCCCCAGCCTCCAGGATGACAGCAGTCCTCACGCTGTGGGCTCACTGGTCATGCCAGAGACCACGTCTGCCTTCGTATCCCTGACACCAGCACCACTGTCTGCAAAGAACAGGGGCTCTTTTTGATACAGGGGAATGAAACTCCTGACCTACTATGTCTGCGAGTTCGTGTTCTCTAAAATCGAAGAGTGAATTTTAGGAACAACGGAGATAAGAATAGAATATATTTATTGAGAGAGAGAAAGCTTCCATCAGAAGAGACACAGAAGGGGTCCCAAACGGGTTGCCAAGGACATTGTCTTTTCCAGGGACTTTTATAGAGCAAAATCATGGGGCAAGATGGGTTCAAGTGGGAGAAGACTGAGAACTCATAAAACAGGTGGGCATAAGGTGGGACAGAACTACAGTTAGCCTATGAGATCAATAGTTCAGGTAAGATTGATTACATTAGAGACAAATGGGGAAGCGAGGCATTCTTACATAGCAGTGACTCTTCCCTAGGGGGATGGCATGGTGACTCCAGGCTTCCTCAGGGTGGTAGGGAACTATTTAGGGTGTCAGTCCTCAGGACAGGGTGCATTTGTTTGGTCTTTTCTCTTGAGGCCTGGCCCACAGCAGAAGGTATCTGTCTCCCCCACAGTTGTGAGGTATCTGTACTGGCTCCATAGAGGACCCAGACCTGTCTGACTGCCTATAATATTTCTAACTAGCTCAGCTGCCTGCAACACTGTCTTTTTTTTTAATCGGTACTGGGGCTTGAACTCACAACCGCCTGCTTGCAAGGCAGGTGCTTATGCCACTGAGCTAAATCCCCAGCCCCACCTGCAGCACTTTTGCACTGGTGGTAACAGGGTGACACCCCCACTCACTGCCAGGTGATCATTTACCATGTCCAGCTGCTCAGTGACACGTGGGCTTCAGGTTGAGGGGCTCCTGAAGTTTTTTTGTTTGTTTGTTTGGGTTTTTTTTTTTTTTTTTGTCTTTTTGAGACAAGGTTTCAAAAAGTTCAGGCTGGCCTTGAGCTCACTTTGTAGTCTAGACTGGTCCTGCCCTTGCAGTGATCCTCCTGCCTCAGCCTCCTGAATGCTGGGATTACAGGCGTGCACCACCACATCCGGCTAGAACTTGTTTACTTAACAGAGCCTTGCAGACACTGGGCCATGATCCTCACAGGACGCTGGCTGGTTTTGTGCTGCTACTCTCCTGATGGGTCAGTGGCAGTATCAAAGGGACAAGGACAGGTTCCAGCACCAAAAAAGTGTAACTTTATCCACTGACTCGCTGTTTCCTGTGAGGCAGGGGAAGGTGGTGTGTTGTTTTCCCATGGCTGCTTTCTCTGATTACCCCACATGCGAGAGCTCGGTAACGTGAGTACGTGCATCCTGTGCCCTAGGCCTGAAGCCAACACAGGTCTCAGGACCAGGTGTCCCCACCCTGCCCCAGGGTGGTGGGCTTTCATTTTGGAGGTTCTGGGGGAAATCTATTTCCCCATCTTCCCGAGATGCCACCCACATTCAGTCCAAAAACAGTGGGCCGAGTCTCTCCTCCCCCATTTGCCATCTCTCGGTTTTGTTTTATTTATTTAGTTTTTGAATTTTTTAAAATTTTCTTTATAGGGGCTGGGGATTTAGCTCGTGGCATAAGCATCTGCCTTGCAAGTGTGCGGTCGTGAGTTCGATCCCTGGTACTGATAGAAATGAAAAAGACCAAAAAAAAAAAAAAATCAGTTTTGGGGGCTGGGGATTTAGCTCAGCGGCATAAGTGCCTGCCTTGCAAGCAGGCAGTTGTAAGTTCGATCCCTGGTACCGATAAAAACGAAAAAGACCAAAAAAAAAAAATTTTTTTTTTCTTTATAAAAAAGTAATAATAAAATTTTCTTTATGGGCTTATAAGCTGCTGTAGATACATAGTGTAGCCCACATAGTACTATTTTGTATGTTTTGAATGTTTTTTATAGTCTATGGAACCATTTTTTCCAAGATAGAGTCATTATTTTTCCCTGTTTACAGATTTGAGTATATGACTGAGATATGATTCTTCTAGTACTTATAATGTCAAAATCAGAATTCAAAGCAAGGCCCGTGATGGACTTCTGTAGTCCCAGCTATTTGGGAGGCTTGTGAGGATCCCTTGAGTCCGGGAGTCAAGACTGGTCTGAACACATAGTAAGATCCCTTCTCATGGGGCTGGGGATTTAGCTCAGCGGCATAAGGACCTGCCTTGCAAGTAGGCAGTCGTGAGTTCGATCCCTGGTACCGATAAAAACGAAAAAAGCCAAAAAAAAAAAAAAACTTTAAAAAAAAAAAAAAAAAAGATCCCTTCTCATAAAAAAGCCACAAATCACTTCGTCATTCCATTCCCTAATTAAAACCATGATTTTCTTTTCTTTTCTTTTCTTTTCTTTTCTTTTCTTTTTTTTTCCCCTTTTGGTGCTGGGGATTGAAACCAAGGCCTTGCCTGTGCTAGGTGAGCTGTCTCCTGCTGACCAGCAACCCTTAGCCCCATAACCGCAACTTTTAATGGGCACACTGGAGCCCTGCAAAGGTACAGACCGAGCGTTATGTAGTGTCACTTGTGTTCATCTTGAGGATTTGCCTCCCAGTTATGCAACCGCTACCTCACAGGGTGCATGTGTTTTGATGGCTCCCGGGAGAGGCGGCTAAAGTGCTTTCTATGAAGGCTCTAATTACACAAATCACAGAACCGGGAAGCCTGTTTTGCACTGTTGTGTCTTGGCGATGCTGGGGCGCCATGAGAGCTCTGGCTTTTCCTTCGCTCGCTCAGTGTCTTCTGCCCTGAGCCCCTCCCCCACTTCAGCAGCACTGACTCAGCTGGCCTTGCTGGACACGGCTTGGGAAAAACCTACAACGTAACTGGAGAAGACGATGCCACCTCTGACAAAAAACTAAAGTGCAGTGTTCAGTAGGAGAAGTGTAATTTGTGAAGCAAAAACTCCCAGGTTTAACCCCAAGTGTGGTAGTGCACACGTGTAATTCCAGCCCACAGGTGACTGAGGCAGGAAGATATCCTCAATTCAAGGCCAGCCTGGGCTGTATAGTGAGACCTTGTCTCCAAAAAACAAAAAGAAAAGTAGAAAAACCCACATTTGCAGCCCAGCTTTGTTCCTTTTACTTGAATTAAACAGGCTGGCTGGCTGGACCAGGGATATAGGTCAGTGGCACATACCCCCGCCTGTGGAAACCTTCCCTGGATCCCTGAGCTGCTGCCCATCCCCAGGGCAAGTGTGAGGTTGTGAGTTCAATTCCCGGTACCAGGTAAATAAATAAATAATAATAATAAAGTATGAAGGAAGCCATCTGGGTGCAGGATTCCTTTCCTGGCCTGCATGGTGAACCTCTCCTGGCTGTGCTCAGTATACTTTAGGAAGGAAGGGCTGTGGAGACAAAAAAAAAAAAAAAAAAGAAAAATGACTGAAAGGGGGCTGGGGGTTTAGCTCAGGGGCACGAGCTCTGCCTGGCAAGCGTCGGGTCTTGAGTTCATTCCCCAGAATCACAAAAAAAAAAAAAGAAAGAAAGAAAAAAAGACACATTGCTGATTCTAGAATACCGCTTGGTGGCAATTTTCCCCTCTGCTAGCTGTGGACATAATGTGCAGCGCCTCCCATTTATGGTGCCTGCAGACTCCAGAGCAGAAATTTCACGTCCATTACGGGCACCCAGCAGCTCTGGCTTCTGCCCATTTGCCCTGCGGGCGCAGCCCCTGCTCCCCTTGTTCTTGGCACAACGGCCTTTGTTTTGTATGTGGCTTAGCCTGGGCCTAGTCCGAGTGTCTGTGTGCCGCTTGCTCACCGCCCTGTCTCCTTCTTGGTGCCGGCAGTGCAGCAGCTGCTGGACGATGGCGTGGACCCCTGCGCAGCGGATGACAAGGGCCGCACCGCCCTCCACTTCGCCTCCTGCAATGGCAACGACCAGATTGGTGAGTCCTGAGAGGGCGGGCGGAGCGTCCCGCCTTGGGGATGCGCAGGGAGACTGCTCCGGGGTACCCCAGGCCTTGGCCTGAGGAGCGGGCCTGCCGGGCAAGGAGGGGCTGAGCCTGCAGGGAGACCGTGAGGGACCCCCAAGGCCCAGGGAGCCTGCAGTGGGGAGCCGGCCCTGGGAGGGTGCAGCAGGCCTCTGGGCGCTCGGGCAGTGCCAGGCACAGTGCAGGGCAGCACTTGTCGGGTTATATTGTGGGGTCACTAGCCAGGCGTGGTGGCGCACACCTGTGATCCCAGCACTTGGGAGGCGGAGGGAGGAAGATGGGGGGTGGAGTTCAAGGCCAGCCTGAACTGCATAGCACAACCCTGTCTCAAAACAGTAAAATACTTAAAACGAAATTGTGATGCACCTTCAGACAGTGAGCCATGTGTGTCTGCATGCCTGAGCCACCCGGGTCAACATGGACGCTTTCCCGATGCCCTCGCCGCTGTCTCTCTGTGGAGCTTGTTCCCCGTGGACCAGGATGCTTGCTTGTGGGTTTCACATGAGTGAAAGTGCAAAGTCTGTGCTCCTCCCCTTGGTTCTTACTCACTGTTGTTCTGTCCTGGGCGTAGGACCCAGGGCCTTGTGCATGCTAGGCGAGCACTCCACCCTGACCTACACCCCCAGCCTTCTATGCTGTTCTCAGGCAGGGTCTCAGTCAGTTCCCCAGGCTGGACCTAAACTTGCCATTCTCCTGCCTCAGCCTCCTGAGTAGCTGGCATCACAGGTGCATGCCACTGCGCCCAGCTATGCAACTCTGCCAGTTAGAATTACAGCATACTTCACAGGAGTGTGACATGGGTCCGTAGTCCGTCCATCCTTATGTACGTGGCTGTGATATTCCTCACATTTGGCCCTCCTACTTTTCTTTTTGTTTTTTCCTTTTTGGTTTTTTTGAGGCAGGGTCTCACTGTGCAGTTCATGCTGGCCTTGAACTCACTATATAGTCCAGGCTAGCCTCAAACTCGCAGCAATCCTCCTGCCTCAGCCTCCTGAGTTCTGGGACTAGAGGTGTGCACCACCGTCCTGGCTTACCCATCCTACTTTTGAGGGCCTTTTGTGTTGCGCCCCGGCTTGGGCCTTTGTGAGTAACAAACAGTGCTGCTGTGAGTGTTCTCGTGCTTGTGCCTGGTGGCTGGAAACGCTCCCCTGGGGTGTATGGGCCTGGGGTGGAACTGTTGGTCATCAGGGTACAGCCACGCTTTGTCTGAGTGTCCACTCCCACTCTCCAACGGTGCACAGGGCTCATGCACTGTCCCGTGCCCTTGCGTGTGTGGAGCAGGGTTTCTCTTCGGTTTTAGCGGGTCTGAAGCATCCCATGTACTGTAACTCGCATTGCTCTGCCGGCCTGTGAGATCAAGCACTTCATGTGTTTCCGTTCCTGGCCATGTTTGCATCCTCTTTTGCAAAGTATCTGTTCAAGTTGGTGTTTTTTGTTTTTTGTTTGGTTTTGTTTTTGTCCCTTTTTCTAAACACGCTATCTTACTGAGTTGTAGGAATTCATTTTTTTTGAGACAGGGTCTCACCATGTAGTCAGGCTTGCCCTGAATCGTTGTGTAGCCCAGGCTGACTTCGAACTCCCAGCTCTCCTATCCCAAGTGCTGGAGTTACAGGTATGTGCATGCTGGGCATGTTGGCACACGCCTGTAACCCTAACGTGTGCAAGTTCAAGGCCAGCCTAGGCTACCAGTGAGTTTAAGGCCAATCTGAACTACCTAGTGAGACCCTGTCTCAAAGAAACAAAATACAGACAAACAGCAACAGAAAAAATCCCATACCGGCATATGCCCCTTCTGCAGGCTGTAAACTCTTTAACACTTGGGACACAAATCATTTACTGATTATACCTGACTTCTTTTGAGCTTTCCTTTGTTCTCTATAAGAGGACTTTTTATGAGCTACCCCCCAGCCTTTTATTTTATTCTGAGACAGGGTCTCACTGAGTTTCCTAGACTGGACTCAAACTCACAACAATTAAAGTTCCTAATTCTAATGAATTTAATGTATAAGACTTTCCTTTTACATGGTTAGTGGTTTTGTGACTACGTAGGAAATCTCTGCACAGTCATGAAGAGGTTCTCCTGTTCTTCTTCTAGAAGTCTGACTGTCCCAGTCTTGTGTTTAGGTCTGTAATCCTCTAGAATTAACTGCTGTGGGTGATGTGAGGGTCAGCATCCCATTCAGTGTCCTGGACCCAGATTGGCTCACCTGTGCGCCCAAAGGGTAATTGGCAACTCCTTGTGGTACCACTGCCCACCCTCGTGCCCATGATGGTCGAGGAGGTTTTTCCAGGGCTCGGGCTCGTCTGCTGGCCTCATTCTTACTGTGGCACTCGGCTGTGGGAAGAGCAGGAAGTGGCCTTGGAAGGCTTCACTAGCAATTTCCTTAACCTTTAATACTTCAGTTACTTGCCATTCTCCTGCCTCAGCCTCCTATCATCCCAGCTGCTTGGGAGGCTGAGGCAGGAGGAGCTCAAGTCTGAGGCCAGCCTAGATAATTTAGTGAAACAGTATCTCAAAATAATAGATTTTTTTTTTTTTAACTTTTTATCGGTACCAGGGATCGAACTCACAACTGCCTGCTTGTAAGTCAGGTGCTTATGCCGCTGAGCTAAATCCCCAGCCCCCAAAATAATAGATTTTTAAGAGGGCTGGGGGGGGGGTAGCTCAGTAACAGTGCCCCCAGGTTCAGTCCCCAGTGCCACAGAGAGAGAAAAAGACAGAAGAAAAACAACCTCAGTTGCATAGCACCTGTGTGGGCCCAGAGAGCCTCCTGCTGGCCTCCAGGGCCTGCGCATGAGCCCTGTAGAGGGACGAGGGAGCAAGTGAATGAAACAGAGCAGACAGCGCGTCTGGGCATTCGGCATCTGTACTCTGAGCGAGCCTCCTGCCGGACAGGGCTGTGGGTCCCCGAGAAGGCAGCATCTGACGGGGCCTCCTGGGCTTTCCTGTTTGCAGTGCAGTTGCTCCTGGACCACGGCGCCGACCCCAACCAGCGCGACGGGCTGGGGAACACACCGCTGCACCTGGGTGAGTGCCGGAGGTCACAGCACCCTCTGCAGCATTGGCAGGTGGGAGCCTGGGCTCCTGCTGGCTCCCAGCGCCGGGGCAGATCCTGAGCCCTGGGCCACACTCCCCGCTGCCTGTGTCCCATGGACACTTAGGGACCCTGCAGTTGACCGTGCCCTCTGCACCATGGTTTCACAAGTAGACCAGCTTCACAGCGCCTCTGCCAGGGCCCGTGGCCATGAGGCCTTCGGCCGTTCCAGCCTTGCCCCTGGCTGACACTGTGGCTTATAGTGAGGAGGTTCCATCTCCAGGCCTCAGTTTCCCCAGCTATAAAGGAGACTTTCTGCTGTGTTCTCCCAGCTGCTGCCCTGTGATGGGGGCACCCTTTCGGGAGGCTTGGCTAGCCCCCGCACACTGGGGTACAGCCCTGCTCCCTCCTCCCACTGGGCCTGGATCCTTAAATCCTTGTTTTTCCTTCTCAGCGGCCTGCACCAACCACGTCCCTGTCATCACCACGCTGCTTCGAGGAGGTACGAGGCCCCCTCCCTCCCTCCCCTCCCTCTCCCTCTGTCCCCTCCTCTCCCTCCTTCCCCTCCTCTCCCCACCATCCCCAGCACCTCACCTGCCTGTTCCTGCAGGAGCCCGTGTGGATGCCCTGGATCGAGCAGGCCGCACGCCCCTACACCTGGCCAAGTCCAAGCTGAACATCCTGCAGGAGGGCCACTCCCAGTGCCTGGAGGCCGTGCGGCTAGAGGTGAAGCAGGTGAGCAGAGGTGCCAGGCAGAAGCCATGCTGCCCTGTGTCTCTGATCCCCCATGCATCCCGCCAGCCCCCAGGCGGCTCAGCGCCCTCTCCCTGCAGATCATCCACATGCTGCGGGAGTACCTGGAGCGCCTGGGGCGGCACGAGCAGCGTGAGCGGCTGGACGACCTCTGCAGCCGCCTCCAGATGACCAGCACCAAGGAGCAGGTAAGCCACAGGCCAGGCCAGCCCCCACCTGCACACCCGGATGTGCTACCAGAAGAGCCGCGCCTCCTCGCATGTCCTCTGAAACTGCAGTAGCCCTGCCCCCTGGGAGAAGGGACACCACCTGTGTCCCATGCCTGTGGAGGAAGGGTAGTGGGGGGACCTGGGTGTCCTGGCACTGGAAACAGTGTGACTTTGGTCCCACAGGTAGATGAAGTGACCGACCTGCTGGCCAGTTTCACCTCCCTCAGTCTGCAGATGCAGAGCATGGAGAAGAGGTAGCGGGCAGCTGTCCCTGCCCTGCTGGTCAGCACTGCCCTGCCCTCTGCGCCTCAGCCCGAAGGAAAAGCCCGGCATCAGAGACTGTGGGGAACACTTAGCTCGGATGCCGGGGAGCAGAAATGTACTCTCCATGACTGCAGAGTCACTCCCACCACTGTCTCTGTCCTCTCTGTGGGCCTGGAGGGACCAGGCGAGCCTCTGCAGCTGCTCCTCAGCTGTGACCCACACGCTGGCTCAGCGGCCTCATGGTCACAGGCCTTCTCTGTGTTCCTCCTGGCCATGAGCTGGCTGCCCGGAGCTGGCTTAGGGAGGGCGCCCCCGGTCCAGGGGCAGCCCTGGCTCTGTCACCCAGCTAAAGGTGACACTTCACTGAGTTTCTGTGGTTACAAGAGGCTTGGGGACACTCAGAACTTATCAGGGTTAGGAATGACCCTGCTAAGGCGGAAGCAGGAAGTCACCAGCCCTTTCCTCCCAGCTGCAGGAGCGCCAGGAGGGTGGCGCCATCTTGCGGCTCTCACTGTCTTAGGCTGGGCCGGCATGAGCCCTGGTCCTCCTCCCAGGAACCTGTGACCCTTACTGTGTGACAGAGAGGCTCACGGATATGACAGGATCCTGTGGCAGATGTCCCTGAATTACGTAGATGGGCTGGATCCGAGCACAGGGAGCTTTGTAAGAGGAAAGCCGGGGCTGAGGGAGGAGGGAGGAGGTGCGCAGGTGGAAGCAGGAAGCTGCGGGAGGAACAGGAAGCCGAGGAAGAGGCCTAGAGCCGAGGAGTGCAGGCTGCCCACCTCCGGGAGCCAGAACCACGGAAGGGCTGCTCTGGGAACTTCAGGAAGCACTGACGCTGTCGCCTGCCCGGACTTGAGCTTGGTGAGACCCATTTCCACTGCAAGTCCACGGAGCTGTCAGAATAAATCTGCAGAATGACCGCCACTTTGTTTGTGATTTGATGCAGCAGCAGCGGGAAGCTAACGAAGCACTGGGTGCTCAAGGTCACCACGGAGAAGGGTTTAGTCCTGTCACATGCCCCGCCCCAGCCCAGGAGCAGAAGCACCCCCTTGGCACGGCTGTGTCTGGCCTACCCTCCTAGGACACTGTGACCGCAGACCTGGTGTCCCTGTGTGGCCTTGCCCCTTCCTCTCCAGTTGGGAAGCCCTAGCTTGTTTCAGAGGAGAGCTTGTCCCAGGTCACAGTTTGGCACACTTCAGGTCTTAAGTGAACTCTTGGAGCCCCAGGTCCTGGAGGTAATTAGGTACAGGTTACCAGCCCAGCCAGGCATGGTGGTCATGCCTGTAGTCCCAGCCCCGTGGAGGAGGAGGAGGAGGAGGAGGAGGAGGAGGCGGCGGCAGGAGGGTCACTGAGTTTGAGGTTAGCTGGGCTACGCTGTGAGTTCAAGGCTACCTGAACTATGTATTAAGGTCCTGGATTAACAAAACAAAACTTGCTGGCACAGCCTAGGGCTGGCCCCAGAACACTGCAGGAAGGGAGCCCGAAGTCTCCCAGATTCCTAGGACTAGGAAGGTAGGGGCTGCGGAGTGTGGGGACCAGGGATACCCTGTGGTGGGGTACTAGGGGGCGCAGTAGTGGAAGCAGCTTTCTTTCCTCGTGTCTGCCCTGGTCACTCAGCACTTTCCAGCTGCACCTGCCCACACAGGCAGGGCCCCAGGGTGCCCCTCCCAGGGCCTCTGCAGGGCAGGAGCTGGGCGGGTGGGAGAGGACTGGGAACTCTGGTTTGTTCCTCTCGGTGCCTGCTCCTCTGGGCCTCCTGCTCCACCCTCTGGCAGAGCACAGAGGTTCGGGCAGTGCCCCCTTGGAGGGTGTGAGCCTCCTCTGGGCTTGTGTTCTGTGACCTTGGGGATGGAACCCAGGGGCTGGAGCACACTGGGTTGGTATTGGGGATGGAACCCAGGGGCTGGAGCACACTGGGTTGGTACCCCACCTTTGAGCTTCACCCTAATCCCACACAAGCTTTGGCTGACACCTCAGTGCTGGATCACCATCTCCACTCCTGGCCTTGGTCCCTGAGTGTGCCCTGGCACAAAGGTGGTGTCTGTTGTCAACACCCTCCCTGGCCACACAGATGGAGACAAGTTTAAGGTGGCTTGTAGGTCAGTCATCAAACATTTGCCAGACAGCTGGGCAGCCAGCCAGCCTGCCTCACCCCATTTCCAGCCAAGATGTTTCCTCCAACCCCGAATTTGTCTGAAGAGCAGTCAGATAAAGTTGGCCCAGACATCAGAATGAGTCAGACTATACCCGAGTGGGCCCGCTCACTGGCTGGAGTGGCCGTGGCTGGAGAGAACTCTCAGAGCTTCCCCCGGGGTGGCTCTCTTGCCATTTGCTCCAGAAACTGCTGGTGGTGTGCAGACTGGGCAGAGGCAGGAAGAAGAATGCATATATGTGGATTTCATCATTCAGATGAAGTGGGGTTTAGTTTGGTTTTGGGAACCTGGGGCCTTTGCATTGGGCTTCACCCCCGGCACTTTTCGATAAATCACTGAATTGTCCAGGCTGGGCTCATACTTTGACCCCCTTACCTCAGCCTCTCAGTGTGGTTATGGCATGAAAATCTTTTGGTCACCTATTCTCCTGAGCTTCAGGCCTGAGCGAGCACTCGCCCAGCTGGGCAGTGTCCTGGGGACCCCGTGCTGCGGCTTGTGTGGCCAGGCAGCAGGGCCTGGGAGCTGGGTCCACACTAGAGTTCACGCTGTTGCCACAGTTCCCTGACGAGGGGCCACAGTATTTGCTGGGTGCCTGCTGGCCTCTGCTTGGTGTCTGCAGTAAAGCGTCAGGTCACCACTTTGTGTACTGCTGCTTCTGTTACAGAGGGTGTAGGAGGGTAGGAGACGAGGCTGAGAGCTCGCCTGGGAATGGCTGTGAGAACCTGGCCCAGGCCTGTCATTCTCTGCCAGGTTTCCAAAACTGTCTCCAGTGCTCCCGGGACACAGCGGGGAGGGACTGAGTGGCTGCCGTGGCTCTGACAGCGGTCACTGTCCTCAGGGCAGGGGCCTCCGACTCTCCCTTGTGGAGCACACGGTAGGATGCACTCAAGGATGAGTGCACACCTGGTCACCTCGGGAAAATCAGGATGATGGAGGCGACAGGGCTGGGCCGGATCTATAGTGATCCTTGCTGACCTTGGGCTGGGGGAGGGGAGGCCTGAGCAGAACGGGGGCCCCAGAGGGTGAGGGGCTGGCTAAAGAAGGAGATGGGTCCTGAGGTCTAGGTTAGCCCTGGCAGGCCCCAGAAAACTGTCACCCCCACGCCAGAGGCCCGATGCATCTTTAGCCCAGGGCAGGCAGCAAAAGCTCCAGGTGTGGCCTCAGGGGTAAGGCTCTTCTGGAAGAAAGTCCGAGTCCTTTGCCTGCTCCCCAGACCAGGAAAGATGTTGAGCCCAGAACAACATCGGAAGGCTAGCCTGGGGCTCAGGTCATCCCAGCAAAGGCCCGGGTCCTGGCTCTAGGGCCCAAAGGGAAGTCATAGGCCACAGTCCTAACGCAGGACCTCAGGGCCCCAAGTTAGGGCTCCAGACAGGAGCATTTGGGGTCCCCGTGCTCACAGAGCGACTGCTCGGGCTGACCCCTGTGAGCCTGAAGACTGTGGCTTTGGATGTCACAGAGGCGGAGGCATCAGGCTGCTCCAAGGAGGATGAGCAGTACCTCCAGGCTGGGTTTGAGGGCTGCATCGAGCCAGCAGGGAGCCGTGGGGTAGCTGTCTCCAGACACATCCCCAGTGCCTCAGGCAGAACTGGCTGCTGCAGGTCACTAAGACCCGGAAAGGTCACAGCTGTGTAGTGTGGTAGCCAGGACTCAAACCCGCAGTGCAGTTTCAGGGCACAACAGTGTCTGAGTTGCCTTTGGGGTGTGGGCAGCACCAGATCCCCCCAGCACACAGCCAGCCAGCACCACCTTTGCTCCTCTCCACCCTTCTGCAACAACCTCACTCCCCGAACACCACTGGACCTGGCATCAAGCAGCTGCCTCAGCCAGTCAGTTGGGTCCTCTTAAGCCAGAAACAATTTCCCCTCGCTCGCTCAGCCGGGCCTTCTGGCTTCCAGCCATCTTGCTTACAGCCTGCAGCTCACAAATGAGGGCACAACAGGGCCAGGGAACCGATGTTCATTAACAGGAAACCTCAGATGGTTAATTGGAGTTTATTTCCTGAAGTCCACGCCTCGGAGCGACAGACAATGTTCCTTCCAGCCTCGGGCACGGAAGGTGTTGGTTGTCAAGGCTGTGCCAGGGCCCTCAGCTTTCCCGCCCTCCTATGGCCCAGACGCATGCAACCCCAACACTGTCGGCACATGGACTCTGCCTCCATTGCTTACCCAAAGGTCACAGAACCCAAGTTGAACATCCAGGGGATAGGGGGCTGGGGATTTAGCTCAGCGGCATAAGCGCCTGCCTTGCAAGCAGGCAGTCGTGAGTTCGATCCCTGGTACCGATAAAAATGAAAAAGACAAAAAAAAAAAAAAACCAGGGGATAAACCCCAGCTCTTAATCTCAGCACTCAGGGAGGCAGATGCAGGAGGATTGCAGGTATGAGCCCTGCCTGGGGAATTTACCAACTGAGATCCTATCTCAAATTTACAAAAAAAGGGTGGGGGTGGGGGGCCTGGGGCTGTAGCTCAGTGTGAAGGTTCTGGACTCAATCTCCAGTACCAGAAAAAACAAAACAAAATAAATCTGTTTCAGCCTGCCCCTCTGATCTTGGACATGTTCCTTCATCTTTCTGAGCCTCAGTTTCTCTACAAATTCTAAAGCAGACGACATAAGGACTAAGCACAAGGTCTAAAACATAGCAGGTACTCAGCACACCACCACCCGAGGATACCCCCTCCATGTCACCCAGGGCCCTGGATCTCTGCAAGTCCCAAGCCAGCTCATCCTCTCCTCCAGGCCTTGCCCACAGTGGCCCAAGCCAAGTCTTGGCTGTCACTGTCAGCTGGGACCCCTCTCTCCTCCTTGCCCCCAGCATTACCAGTCCTGACCATCCTGCCCCCCAAGCACTGACCCACCTGCTCATGTCTCCCCTCTATGCTCCTCCATCTATCCGTGCTCACCCAGCCTCCTGCCAGATCTCCCTGCCGGTCTCTCTCTCTGCTTCTACCCCATACAGCCAGCTCTGGCAGCCAGAGAGTTTCCCAAATCCTATCAAGGTTCTAGTGGCTTCTTATCACCTTCAGGATGAAGCCAGCTCCTGTCTCTGATGCAGAATTAGTCCTTTCCCTAGCTCAGCTCACTGCAGAGTTTTGTGCTCTGATGCCAAGCAGCCCTTTTTCCCTTCCCCATCTGCCCTGGCAAATCCCACTTCAGGGCTGGGCTCAGGCCCTGGCTCCTCCAGGAAGTCCTTCCTGATGGCTCCTGCTGGGCTTAGAGTTCTTAGGTTCTGCAGTCACCCTGATTCTGTCTTTCTTGCCTCCAGAGGAGCCCTGTACATAGACGGCACTCAGGCCTAAGAGATTTGCACGGTAGGAGGGCGAGGCAGAATCCAAACCTCCCTCCAGCTAAGCAGGACTCTATCCCAGCCTCCAGGCTTTCCCAGCCCCAGCTGTGACCTGGCAGGGGCCTTGGACCCAGGGCTTATTCAACCTTTACTGCCACCCTAATTGCCTGCCTTGGGCTCTGCGGGACAAGCACTCTCTTCTAACCAAATTATTAGGACCATCTGCTCTTCCAGCATTTCATTAGGCCCCTGAAGCAAAGCCAGGGGCCTCAGGAGCCGAGCCCAAGCCCAGTGGCTGGCATCAATTTTCCTGCACGCCTGTGGCAAAAGAAAGCGTTTTCCCAGCTCTGCTGCAGCCTCCTGGCTGGTTTTCCTCCCTGGAGCTGACAGCAGCCTCTTCCTGGTCTCCTCTGCTCCCAGCCTCCACACAGCAGCCCAGGGTACGCCGTGCTGCACCCATGATGGGACCCACCCTGGTGGCCTCCCATGCCCAGCCCACTCTGCCCTAGGTGCACAAGCCCACTTACTGCTCCTGTCCATCTGGGGCCCGCCTTTCTCTGGGAAAGGACGTTAAATGTTCCTGCTCGGATTGCCCACAAAGGCAGGAGCTTCCCGGCTGTGCCCTTTTGGATCCCACCCTTCCTATGGCGGCAGTGCCTGGGTCCAGTGGACTGAGTGTTCCCTGAAGGCTTAGTCAGGCTCGCACCTGGTTTGAGGATAAAGGAGAAGGGCAAGGCTGAGTCTTTCCTTCCCTGACACTGACACCTGGATCTGATGTCCTGTGTGCCTACGGTGTGCCAGGCTATACTGTCTCCCATTGATTAGGGCCTCTGGGTAACTATGCTGGGCCTCAGTGTGTCAGAAGCCACTGTGGAATATTTCACGTGGGTCCAACACTGGCTGTGTGACTCCTCAGCTGGGGGGACCTTGTCTGCCAGCCATCCTAGGGAAGAGGCCCTTCTGAGTTGGGTCTCCTGTCCATGCCTGGGTCGGGGGCTGGACTGACCCACAGCCTGAGCCAGCCCAGCGACATTCTGTTCCACATTCGCTATCTGCCATGCAATGAACGCTGTCTTGGTGCTGCTGGGCCCTCCCTGAGCTGTCCCTTGGGCTGCATGGACCCCAGCCCTGCCACTCATTTGCCACTGAACTCTGGCCTCGGACCCTACCTCGGAGCCTCATTTCCCATCTGAAAATGGAGCTACTGTCCCTAGTCCTCCCAAGCTGAGGGAAGCACAGAAGAGTACACTGGGTGACTGGAGGGCAGCATCGCACCCTGTCTTCAAGAAACACTCCCACTGCTGTGTCCTGAGTCAGCCGAGGGACCCTTGGTGGGTGCATGGGGGGAAACACCAGGCTCAGAGCCTGTGCCCTGCCCTGAAAGCCCTTGCTCCGCCATCTGGTCTGAGCCTCCTGCTGCCACTCTGACCCCTGGGCTGTGGCAGGCGGCTGGCAGTGTCAAGGATGCCCCAGCACTGGGAGCTACCTGGAGAAGACATGGAGACCACAGGGTCTCGGGCCTCAGCCCCAAAGCTAATAAACATTATTGACGTGAGGCAAGGGAAGGAAGGTGTGCAGCTCAGAAACCATCGAGACTGATTTATTGGTTAATTAGTGGTTTCCACAGCCACAGACTTTCCCAGCCGTGACCGGGGTAGGGAGAGAGGGGACCATAGGGCAACCGGAGCACAGGGGAGGCTATCTGGGACCTGACCAGGAGCACCAAGGCTGAAGGAACAATACAAGGTGTTTGGACCTGGAGGTGGACACAACACTAGATGCCCAGGGAAGCCTAGCTGGCCCCAGAGCCTGGAAGCCACCCAGAACTTCCTTATGGACAGGGAAGGAAACACACTGAGGTGTGGGGTGCTGGGGAGCTGCAGGCTTGAAAAAGTTTAGCAGGAAGAATAACGAAAAACTACAGAAATGGTGGAAACAAAGAAGAGGCCCAGAAGTGGAAGAGAAAGGCCACTGTGTAAATAAAAGGGTCATGGGTTCAAGTCCAACCTCTACAACACTGATCTTATCTTGGACAAATCACTGAGCCCCGCTGGTCCTTGATTTCTACATTGTGAAACGCTGGTGAACTAGCTCTCTTGCAAAGCTACCTTGATATTAACCCCGTACACAGAGTTTGGTGAATGTGTACGATTAGTTGCTAGTATTAAATCACATTGGCCAGGGCTTAGGACCAAGAAAGGGCCTGGTAACAGGTGGTGGAGGAAGCAGGCCCTGAAAGGTGCCCTCCAGGTGGACAGGCAGAAGGCTGCTCTGTGCCAGGCTGGCTTTGGGGACAGCTGGAGCTGCATGCCTGGGGCACCACGCCCAGCTGGATGCACCCTTTTCACTGCTTCCCAGGGGGATCTGTTAGGTTAGAGCTTGGACCAGGCAGGCTGCCCTCTAGCCGCTCTTATCGAGGGCTCCTGCCATGGCCCGGGCCCCTGGCACAGTGGCGTCTGTCCGCGGGGAAGCGAACTCATAGACGAAGCACACAGCAGAGTCCAGAAGGGCATAATTTATTCAGGTCCCGAGGCAGGCAGGGCTCTTGGCGCCCCTCCGCGGGGAGCGAGCTCCCCCCTGGGCTCTGCGCCCCAGGCGCCGCCTGCTGGCAGCGCCCCTCGAGGCCCAGCGTCCCCGGGGCGGCCAGCTGAGCTGGAGGAAGCTGGGCGGACGCGGCGGAGCGCGCGGCGGGTACCGGCCGGGCAGCGCGAGCGGTGGCGGCGGCGGCGACCGCAGGGCCACAGGCGGCGGAAGCGCGCGCGGAAGTGGCGCGAGGCGAGCGCGTAGACGAGCGGGTTGAGGCAGGAGTTGGCGTAGGCGAGGCAGTGCGAGGCCAGGCGGCAGGCGTAGGTGGCGGGGCTGAAGGCGAAGCGGCCGTACCAGAAGCAGAGGATGAGCGCGTGGTGCGGGCCCCAGCAGAGGGCGTAGAGCGCGGCCACCGCCAGCATGGCGCGCCCCGCCCGGCCGGTGGCCCGTCGCCTCGCCTCGGCCGCCGCGCCCGCGGGGCCCACGGCGGCCCACAGGAAGTGCAGCGTGCGCCCGTAGGCCAGGCTCACCACGGCCACGGGCAGCAGGTAGCCCGCCGCGAAGGTGGCCACGTCGAGGGCGCGGCGGCGCGCGTCCTCCCAGGCGGGCACGCAGAGCTCCAGCGCGCCGTAGCGCACCGTGCCGTAGTAGCTGAGGTAGGGCGCCGAGAAGAGCGCCGCCAGCAGCCACACCAGGCCCACGGCAGCGCGCGCGTTGCGCGGGGTGCGCAGGGCACGGGAGCGCAGTGGGTGCCGCACGGCCAGGTACCTGCGGGGCAGAGGCGGGCACGGGTGAGGGCGGGCGGTGGCCGCCGCGCATCCCCACCGCTCGCAGAGGACCCGGTCCCCGACGGGACCTGGATCTCCGCTTCTGAACAGTAGGGGGTGGTTGTGAGGCTTCAGGGTGTAGGCAAGCGGTGAGCACTGGGTAGCGCCTGGCACCCAGCAAGGGCCGAATGGCTGTTAGATGTTGTGCACCGCAGCCTTTCCCGTGGGAGCCAAGCGAGGCACAGAGGAAAGCGACTTTCCCCAGTGATCAGCTGGGGAGTGAGCCTGGATCGGACACCATGTTTCAAGCCATGGAACCAGGTGTGAGCACAGCCTAGATCAGATAGGAGCAGTTATAAAATATCTCATGAATGCGTTGTGCGTTTCTTTTGGCATTCTTTTCATACTTACAGAGCACCTACTATGTGCCAGGCTGTGGGGTGACGTGGAACACAGAGGTGACCCCTGGAATCTGACGGTGGAGGTGGGGGAGGGCAGGATGGTCCCACAAGCATGCCCTGCGGGGCCCAGAGAGCTTTCCTCCCCTGTCTCCCACCTGCCTTCCTGGGGGATGTGACAAAGTTCCCTCCCCAACCCCGCCCAGAGCACCTGTCCACTGAGACGGCAGCCAGCGTGAAGCTGCTGGCGTACATGGTGAGGTAGATAAGCAGGTGCACGGCCTTGCAGACAAGGGCCCCGAAGAGCCAGGCATCCAGCGTGTAGATGGCGGCCTGGAAGGGCACGCAGCACAGGAGGAAGCAGAGGTCGGCCACTGCCAGGTTGAGGATGAACAGGTCCGTGGTGCTGCCTGGCTCCTGCCAGGCACTTGGGCCAGGCTGAAGCAGCACCGCCAGCACCAGCCCATTGCCCACTGTGCCCAGCAGGAAGATGAGGGCAAAGACCACAGGCACTGCCACAGCCCCCACACTCCCTGGGCTGTCCAGTGAAATGTTCTGAGCATCGGCCATCTCCCCATCAGACGGCACCTGGGGAAGAGAAGCTGGAGTCCTCAGGCAGGAGCCTGGGCTCTGGTCATTTGGCCCAGGACCCAGGTCCCTACCCTGGTTTGGCCAGATGTCCTGGGCTGGAAACTGACTCTGGGTCATGAATAGATATCAACTCAAGAGGCAGCTGGGGACAGAGACAAGATGAAGACATGAAGATGGGGGAGGGGCTGCGGCAGCACAGTAGCTGGTGGAGACTCTTAGGGGAGACCATTCGACATGAGATCTGGCTGCAAGCTGTAGCCTTAGTAAGACATGGGTGACATTCCCAAGTCACTGGAGAGTCCAGTCTCATGGTATCCCCACCATGACCAAGCTAGGCACACCAGATAGGTCACTGCTGGCTTTTGCACATTGAAAATTGGGGCCCAAGGAGGGAACATGAGTGGATAATAGGACGCCTTGGGTGACTGGTTGGGGGTTGCTGGAGACCTGAAATCCTGACTGCGCGCTAACTGGAGGTGTCACATACACGTGTGTCCATTCTCAGCCCACTCAGCCCAGCATTGCCCACCACCTGTAGCTCCTCTACTCACCTGGGAACAGAGCTGGGAGGGATAGGAGTGGGGCACAGAGGAGGGAAGGTGGGCAGTGTCTGCCCCCACCCAGCACCCAGCAGGCCCCAAAGCCCAGGCTAGGCACCACCCACCTCAGTCCTGGGCACTGAGCAGCAGCTGCTTGGTCTTGGGTGGAACAGCCAGGTTGGGGTGCCTCCTGGCCCAGCGCCTGCCCTTTGGTGGTACCCTGCAGGTTGTATCTGCCTCCTACCTCTTCCTCTTCGCCCCTCCTCTCTGCCCCTCGTCTGCTGGGGCGCACTTGGGCACTCCTTCCAGAGCAGCCTCCAGCCACCTCAGTCCGTGATTTCCCCCGGGTGGCATGCTCTTCTGCTGGGCTCTTCTCTGCCTCTGCGTCGCTGCTGCCTCCTGCGCTTTCCACTCGCCTTTGCACGGGGAGTAACCCATTGATCTCACTCGCCGAGCCGGGGTTTGCGGTTAACCCCTGCATGCCCGGTACCTCGCCCATTCCTGGCACTCCCGTCTCCCTGTGGCCCTGCCCATAACTCTACCTTTCCCCCTCCCCTCTCTGCTCCCAGCAGGGCTCCAATCTGAACTTCAAAGGAATTTCCCCTTTCTGTAGACTTCAGGTAGTGTGCCCTCCTCAGGGCCCTGTGATCCCCCTGGATCCATCTCCTTCCCTAGCTTGTTCCAAATGGTTGATCCATCAGGAAACCTGATGGGTTATGAACCTGTCTTAGCCTCCCCTTAGCCTAAGAAACAGAGAGCTAGTGACATGGGGATATGAGCTGCACTTTTTTTTGTACCAGGGATCAAACTTACGATCTTGCAGTTAAGCAGGCGCTGTGCCCCTGAGCTATAATCCCCAGCCCTGCACATTTTATTATGAGCTAGGTGTGATGGTGCATGCCTGTAATGCCAGCACTTGGGAGGCTGAGGCACAAGGATTGCCACAAGTTTGAACAGCCTAGGCTACAAAGTGAGCTCAAGGCTAGCCTGAACCATAGTGAAACCCTGCCTAAAAAAAAAAAAAGAAAAAGAAAAAAAAAAGTTATGGCCTAGGGCAAAAAGAACGGATTGAGGGAGACTTATTGAAAGAGTGACCTGTAAGGAATCTCTTGTCCAGGCAAATGCCAAAACATTAACAGGTCTTGGTGAGTGGCTATGTGACTGTTCTGGCCCAAAGCCTTGGAGCAGTGGTGCATGGACAAAGGCTTCCAGAAGGTAGAGGACTGAAGCCCTGGGAGCACAGTGCATGGGACTTAGCAACCAGGAAGCTGTTGTACGCTGGAACGGGAGTAAAGACTCAAGGCAGTCTGGTGAGTTAGGGACAGAGCTAGAAGCAAGGGGTGCTGGGCCATCCAGAGGTCATCTGAGAGGAGAAATGCGGAGGGGCACTGGCGGAGCAGCAGGGTGCCCCAGGCTGGAGGAAGACCCTGCAGGACCAGCAGCTCCAGGCCGAGCTGTGTCCAGGGGCTGACTGCCTTACACCACAGATGCAGCAAATCCCCAACATTTTTGGAAATAACTCATAGAGAATTACTGGGAATCAGACCTTGATTCTCTAAACCTGAATTCAGGATCATTACAATTGTGGCATCTCAAGATCCCTGGACAAGGGAATTGTGGGACTCTAGACCTAGGGCAGTGGCGTGGATCAGGTTACTAAGGCACCCTTAGACCCCAGAAGCCTGGTCCCTGTGTATGCCTGAACCCCAGGATCGTCCATGTCAGCCCCCTGACAAACGAGGTTCAGGACAGCATCTCCACATCCCTGCCCCTGGGGTTGGGCTCAACTGTTCCAGGGCAAAGCCCCCCACAAGGAAGTGCAGGGCCAAGCTGACGAGACACCAAGGTGAGGCCCAGGGAGGAGAGGTGACTCCGCACATGCCATGCTGGGCAGGCAATAGGGGCACCGTCCCTGGTCTTCCCTTGCTCCTGCTGCTGTCCCTGATGGCCCAGGCTTGAAGCTGGTGCCCATCACAGGGGCCAGGACCACCTCTCTGGGAGCAGTTCCGGGAGCTTTCAGCTCCACAGGACACAGGTTGAACAGCTAAGGTGAAGCAGGTGCTCGGGTCCTGTGCACCTTGTTGCGACAGCTGGTGAGCAGAGGCACGTGTGCCTGGAATGGCTGCTGTGCCTGTGTGATGCTTTCTGCAGCTCCTGGATGGCAGTGGAGCTGTGTGTTGGTGGACCCATGCCAGTCTGCTGGGCATGCTGAGCCCAGAGGTGACCAGGAACGTGACAGCTGCTAGAGGTCCTGGAGCTCTCTGCATTGCTGGGGGAAGCAAGGTGCAGACAGGCGCACACCAGCAGCGGCCTGGGAAGAGCCAAGCACAGTATCCTGGCTGCCATCTGTGTCCTGGGGGCCTGGCCACGATGTGGCCACAGTTGCACCCACCAGGCTCTGTCCTTTCTGGCACCAAGAGCTCCTGGACCCTAGCCTTGAGCTCAAGGGCCAAGATTCCCAGAACCCTCCTTGAAGGCCCTCCTGGTTCGGGCCAGGGCTAACCCAGACCATCCACGCAAACGCTGGCAGAGGAGTTGGTGCCTGGGCCTTGGCCCAGTTTCTGTGCTCCACGAAGGACCTTGTTATCCTGTCCTACTTCGGGCAAACCATGAGCTTTCCAAGGCCGCGCCATGCTGAGGCCGGAGGTGCCACACTGACTCAGAACCCACCCCCACCCATGCACTTAAGCTGAGCAATGCAGACCTTCTCCTCCCAAAGGCCAGAGGACCACGGGCAGCGACTGTGGGAAGGAGGCTGGCACCTCCAACACCGGAGGAGCCTTGGCAATAGCAAGTCAGGCGGTCCTTCAGCCTTGGGAGCAGGAGCCGCTGCGCAAACACCTCGGTCGGGCACCCGCCCCAATGGAGGGGGTGAGGCAGGAGGCGCCAGCTGCAGCAGCCGAGCTCTCTACGCCCCCTGGCGGCCTCATCAGATGGCAGAACTTGGAATGAGCGAGATACAAGGGACTGAGTGTAACAACAGCCTCTATGTCAGAAAGGAAACGGGGCAGACAGACGAACACATGCACAGCACAACACACGATACAATCTGTAGCTCTCAAGCACGAGTCGGACCTCAGTCCCATTCCTGGCCACAGGACTGGGCCTGAGAATAAAGCAGGGCCAAACGTCCCTGCCAGTATCCACGCTGTTTTTTCACCCATGGCCACAAGCACAGGCCTCTTGCGGCCCCGCCCTAAGACGCTGGGTCAGGGGTCTTGGCCTGATCAGAGCCCCCTCCCCCCCCAACCCCTGGGGCAGGGGGCTTCTTGGTTCTGCTGTCCCCACAGAGCTCAGGGCAGTGCTCCGTGCAGCCGCGCCACCTCTACAAAGGCCTCCACACAGCGGTCAATATCTTCTTCACTGTGCACGGCTGAGATCTGCACCCGGATTCGTGCCTTGCCTTTGGGGACCACTGGGTAGCTGAACCCGATGACAAAGATGCCTGGGAAGACAGACAGGAAGGGCACGCCAGACCCAGACATAATTTGGAGGGATGACATATGGGACTACTTTCCCGAGACCCACAGAGGGCAGGATGGGGATAAGAGGGGACATCACCGTCTTCTGGGTTCCCCTTTTGCTCTTCGGACCCCCAGTCCTTTAATTCCAGTTTCCTCACATCTAGTATTTATTTTTAGTACGGGGGATTGAACTCACAACCTGATGCTTACCAGGCAAGTGCTTTGGTCACTGAGCTAAATCCCCAGCCCCAGCTAGTTTTCGGAATCAGGGATTGAACTCAACCTCCCACTTGCCAGGCATACACTGTGCGCTGAGCTATATCCCCAGGCCGTTACTTATTTATCTTGAGGCAGGGTCTCACTATACAGTGCAGCCTGGCCTCAAACTCACGGTGGTCATCCTGTCTCAGGGCCCCTTCCCCAGTGGTAGGATTACAGGGGTGCACTATGCCCAGCCTGTTTTTAAATTTTTAGGAGGTTAAGCAGGTGCATCCTCGTACCTCTCTTTAGCATGTCATCCGCCATGAGAGTGGCCAGCTGGGCATCACCCAGCATCACAGGGCAGATGGGGTGATCGGCTCCTGAGATGGTGAAGCCGGCAGCCTCCATCTTAGTACGGAATCTGGGGGACACAGCGGGGTGACAAGGGTAGCTGGGGGGCCACGGAGCACCCATACCAACCCCTCAAGGACACATGGCCCAGGATCTATGCCCAGATCTCCAAGAGGACGTAATAAGGATGGGGAGACAGCAGGCAGGGGGAGGCAGCACAGAGAGTGTAAGTGGGGCACAGGAAGCAGAGGGAAGAGGCAGAGACAGGAAACAGGAGGTGGCCAGCCCCACAGATGTGGCGCTATCTGTGGACCTGGGCAGGCCACCGCTGTGCCCCCAGCCTGTCTAGGCCCTGCTCTGAACCGCACCGCTGGGTCTTGGCTGCCATGGATTGGACTAGGGTGCTGCTCTCCATGAGCAAGTCCAGAGCCTTGGAGGCGCTGCCCGCGACGGCAGGGGGCAGGCTGTTGGAGAAGAGGTAGGGCCGGGAGCGCTGCCGCAGCAGGGACACCAGCAGCGCAGGCCCCGTCGTGTAGCCCCCTGTGAGTAGGGAAGCGGGTGGTGAGTGCCTGGCCTAGAGCCCCCCTGAGACTATGGGCCCCGAGTCTGCCCTGCCCAGACATAAGGGGACCCGGGGCACAACCCTGTAGGTACCTGCTGCTCCACCCAGTGCCTTCCCCAGCGTGGAATTGATGATGGTGACTTGGTCCATCACGCCTAGCAACTCATCCGTGCCCCTGCAAGGGAAGCAGCCATTGATGCCACCAGCCCGCTGGCTTCCCTGACCCTCGGGAGCCCCACCTAGGTCTCAGGTAGGATATGCTCCCACCGTCCTGTGGGCCCCAGGAAGCCGGTGGCATGGCATTCATCCACAAAGACCAGGGCACCATATTGAGAGGCGAGGCGGCAGATCTCCTGCAGGGGTGCAATGTCGCCATCCATGGAAAAGGCCCCGTCAGTGGCCACCAGGCGCAATCGATGCTTCTGCAGGAAAGATGAGCAGGTGGCAGGTGGTGTGGTCATGAGCTGGGCCACACTGAGTAGCCTCTGTGCTGCACAGCCCCCTCTGCCCAGGGCCTGCACTCCTAAGGCATTGGCTGCCCTCAGGTGGCAGTTGCAGGGAAACAAAGCCTTGTGGTGGGGCTGGGAGGGTGTCAGAGGATTTGAGTTCCACTCTCGGTCTGAGTGAGGGCAGGGGCTCTCCAAGCCTCATTTCCTCAGCAGGGGAGGCTGAGGGGAGCCCACTGCTCGCCCCCAGACCTGTGCCTCACCCACCTGGGCCTCCTGCAGCTTGGCTTCTAGGTCGCCCATGTCCAGGTGGCGATATCGATACTTGTGGGCCTTGCACAGCCGGATGCCATCGATGATGGAGGCGTGGTTCAGCTCATCTGACAGGACCGCGTCCTCAGGGGTCAGCAGAGCCTGGAGGGAGCAACCTCGGTAGAGTGGCTACCCAGTCACCTTCCGGTTTGCCTTCCCCATTAACTCCTGAGTTTCGATTTCACAGGTAGCCAGGGCATTCCTGGGGCAGGGAGGCAAGGTGTCCTCCACTCCATCTGAGTTGCCCTGGCTCTATTTTGCAGAGGGCAGAAGAGAAAGTTAAGGGAGGAGAGGGTCCTGCACTCTCAGCCTCGTAGCTGGCACAGGTTACCTCCAAAATGCTCGGGAGAAGGGGCTCCTTGCAAGCCACCGGGCATGGCCAAGGCATCCTAGTAGGTCTGCTGAGTGCCCACCCACAAGCCGTCCACAGCAACACCAACTCCCACCCACAGCTCCACATACCTCAAAGAGGCCAGAATTGGCATCAAAGCAGCTGGGATAGAGGATGGCATCCTCCCGCTGGTGGAATCGGGCAATCTTGGCTTCCAGATTCTTATGGATACTCTACAGAGACAGGAGCTGTGAGAGCCCGGAGGGCTGCAGGGAACAAGCTCTAGAGGACAGAGGCCTGGAGGAGCCACAGAGACCCTGGCTAGGAGGCCTGCAGCCTCAGCCTCGCCCTTCCTTTTGAACCACACAGGTCACCACGGAGCCAGCAGGAACATGGCACGTGGCTCTACTGAGAGGCTGGAGCTTTGCTAGGGTTCCCTTCCCAGGTGGATCCTGGTTTTGTAGCAGACATCTGTCCAGTGGTGGAACTATGGGTGCTCATGTCAAGCAAGATGTGCCTAACACCAGATGGTGTTTTGGGTTGCTTTATGGCAAAGAAGAGGATTTCATAGGCTCTGTACTCATTTGGGTCTCTTTGGTTTTGAGAAATGATCTCACTATATATAGTTCAGGTCAGCCTCGAACTCATTAAATAGCCCAGACTGCCCCTGAAATTGTGGCAGTCATATTTCCTCAGCCTCCTGGGTGCTGGGATTACAGGTGTGTGCCACTACACCTAGCTAAGCATTTGGGCTTACTTATGTTCAAAGGCCACTTAGGGCTGGGGATAGAGCTCAGCAGTGTAAGCGGCTGCCATGCAAGCTCAAGGTCATGAGTTTGATTTTAAGTATAAAAAAAAAAAGCCACTTAGTCTAGCCAAGGATATTCTGGGATGTACCTGGATGGGAGACAGGAGTTCTGCTTCTGATATTCATTTCAGCCTCATCTTTCAGAACATGTAATATACTACAGACAGTTAAGAGCGGGGGCCCTTGGCAACCTGGGTTCAAATCCCACCATGATGCACTGTGACCTTCTGGGCAAGTCATTAACCTCTCTGGGCCTCGAGATTCTCATGTCAATAGCTTTTTTTTGGTACTGGGGATCAAACGACCTGGAGCTTGCCAGGCAGGTGCTTACACCACTGAGCTAAACCTCCGATCCCTTCTTATGTCAGCAACACTGGTAAAGCAGGAGGATTCATGAGTCAATCCTTGTAACCTTCTCAAAAGTAACTAGGATTTAGCTCAGTGGCATAAGCAGCTGCCTGGTAAGTGGTCATGAGTTCAATTCCCAGCAACAAACAAACAAAAAAAAGTAACTGGCACATAGTATTATAGAAGTTTAATGTTTATATTAATTTGTTTTTGTAACATTGACAAAATAAATAATAGCCACCATTTATTAAGTGCTTCTGTGTACCAGGTACTGTTCTAAGCATTTTTTTTTTTTTTTGCCTTTTTCGTTTTTACCGGTACTGGGGATCGAACTCACGACTGCCTGCTTGCAAGGCAGGCACTTATGCCGCTGAGCTAAATCCCCAGCCCCTGTTCTAAGCATTTTTATAAATCCTTTGTTTTTACCCTGTAGTGTTGGGAATAAGCATAAGGCCTTTGCACTAAGCTACATCCCCAGCCCTTTTTTGACATAGGCTCTTCCTATGTAGCCCAGGGTGGCCTTGAACTCAAGTGATCCTCCTGCCTCAGCCTCCAGAGTGCTGGAGTTACAGCTATGCACCATCATTCCTGGCACCGGCCCTTTAAATTGCCCAAATTACCCAGGTGGGGCTTCAATTTGCAATCTTCCTGCTTCAGTCTCCCAGAGTGCTGGGATCGCAGGCCTATATCACTCTGTGCAGTTTGCTACTCCTTTAATTTGTAACAATCCTATTATTATCTACTGTTGTCCCCTCTCCACAACAAAAGGTTCAAGTGACAGAGAGGATAAGATACCTCCCTATAGTGACAGAGCCAGTAAACAGCAGCACTGAAAACCAAGCCAAGGCAGAATACCACCAGGACGCTCACCCTCAAAACCTGCCTTCTGTTCTCCTTCAGCAGGACAGGCAAGAGGACTCTTCTGCAGTGGGGAAACTGATGCTCAAAAACATAGTTTCTCAGTCCAGCATCGCGACACACACCTGTAATTCCACTGTTGTGGAGGTACAGGTTCTGAGGTAGCATTGCCTCTACCTGGGAAATGTAGAGACTTTTCTTTTCTTTTTTGGTATCAGGAATCAAACTCATGACAGCATGTTCCACTGAGCTAAATCCCTGGCCCTAATGTAGTAATTTTAATGAGACCCGTCTTTAAAAAAATAGCTGGGCATGTAGTTCAGTTTAAAAGCCATGGGTTCAATCCCTATTACAACAAAGCAAAATAAATAAATACAGAAATAAATAAATGAAACAAAGAAAGGCAAAACTAATAAATGAAACAAAGAAAGGAATAATAAATGAACAAAGAAAGCCTTATCCAAGGCTTCTCTTGCAAAATAAGCACCCAGGCTCTCTAGCCGGCAGCTCTGGGGCTAACAGTGGACTTCAACGCTGAGCCCTGGGATTTGCAGAGCCAGCTGGGGTCAACCATGCCCCACCCCACTATGTACCTGGGTCCCACAGATGAAGCGGACCGAGCTGAGGCCAGCTCCGAACTCCTGCAGAGCCTGGAGGCCTGCCTGGATCACCTCAGGGTGGCTGCTTAGGCCCAGGTAGTTGTTGGCACAGAAGTTAAGGATTCCTGAGGTGGAAAGAGGAGACGCAGGAGGCGCTCAGACAGGGTAAGGAAGGGCCTGGAAGGGGACAGTGCCAGGCCCAGAGAATTGGTCAAGAGAGGAACTGGATGTGAACAGCTCCACAACACCCCAGATGATACAGTATGGGACTGAGGCCAGGGTAGGGGCCACTAGGAGGCTCTGAATCCAAAAGCCACGCAAGAGGCAGGTTGAGGACAGGAGTCTCTCCAGGGCTGTGACTTGCAGGATGAGAAGATTTATTTATTTTTGGTTTTTTGAGACAGTCTCATGTAGCCTGGGCTAGCCACTCTCAATCCCCCTGCATCAGGTTCCCAAATACTGGAATCACCAACCAGGCTTCAAGCAGCTTACACTCTAGCTTCTTTTACCAAAGAAGGAACCTATCCCTTCCTTGCAGATTATTCCTGTTCCTGAAGATCACCACCCACCCCTCATCTCAGCCTGGGTTTCCTCCAGAGTAAGAGAACAGGGCTGGGTCAGGTGCCCGGTGGTCCAAGGTTTACTTTGCTGCCTGGACACACAGCAGGAATCACAGCCCAAGTGGTTGCCTCTGAAACCACAGTGCAGTCAGAAAGACCACAGTGAACACAATGACCTGAGCAGGAAACTGAGGCCGAGGAGGGGGAAGGTTCACGGCCTGGGAAAGGTGAACTCAGCATGAACACTTGGGTCTCCTGATGGCCCATCTTTTGCTTATATAAACAACACTGCGTCCCTCTGGGCCTCTACTCAGATGTGACAGCTGCTTGGTTTCTCTGAGGGCTTTGCCGTAAACCACTGGATCAGAGACAGCTGTTCAGTCTCTGACAGGACAGGTGAGGACACTCACAAGCAATTAGGTCGTGGGCCTGCTCCACATCTCCCTCAGGGAAGGCCAGGATTTCCCTGTTATCTATTTTACCAGGGACTATATCGGCACCAAGGGCTCCATGCCTTTCTGGGCACCTGTTGATAACAACACCCATTGGAGGCTAAGACAGGGCAGCCTGGTCAGTGGCTAGAATGAAAGGAGGACACCCACTGTGTCCAATCAATGTGTCTGTCACTTTCACAAAAGTCCTCAAATCTTAGACTTTGGCCCCCAAATTGGCCTCTGGCCAGTCAGTTGACCTTTCAGCGCCAGTAATGACAGCTCACTGGTTGGGGAACTCTGAGCAAATACTTCACATCTTGGGGGTCTCAGCTTCCACCTAAAGGGATCTGTCCTACTTTTAGAGGTTAGCAGAAGTCCATGTGCAGCAATTAACAGAGACTTTCATAAAGCAGCTGCTCAAGAAATGTGGGTGTTAGCCAAGTGTGGTGCCCACATCTGTGATCCTGGTAGCACTTTGAGAGGCTAAGCTCGAGGCCAGCCTGGTCTAAGTATAGGACGATCCTGTATCCAGCCCCTGCTTGGTAAGCACAAGGTCGTGAGTTCAATCCCAGTACCAAAAAACCCCAAACCAAGCCAACCCAAAAAGATAAAAAATGCAGGGTTTGTTTTGCTCTGCCTTCCTAGCTCTCTTCTTCGAGACGGCAACGGGGGAGGCAGCTGGATGTCTCTTTTTCGGTCTAGCTTTCCCCTCTGGACCAAAATGGTGCGCACGAATAAATTACTTCCCTCCGTTGAAACCGCTGTAACCAGGTGTGAGTCTGGGAAGTACAACCCCAGCCCTCGCCGCCTGGAACCCGGCCGCCTGGACCCCCACTATGGCATAAGCCCGGGTAGGCCCCTGGAGTAGCAGCCAGGTCCCGCGACTGCCAGGAGGGGGAGTTACCTCCAGAGACGCCGTCCACGTGGACACACGGCCCCTGACGGGACGTAATCACTCGCTCGCTCTTCCAGGTGCCAGCCCCACGGATCCCTTCCAGCTCCCCCTCGAGGATGCCGCGCAGCTGGGCCAGCGCCGACTGCGCACGGCGGCCGTGGGGGGCCCGGGCGAGCGTCGCGCGCCAGACGCCGACAGCCCACATCCCGCACCTCATCTGAGCGCGCCCACAGGCCCGGCTTGCGCGCAGCGCACGACTCGTCACGTGGCCGGGGGCCGGGCCCCGGTAGCCAATCGGAGGCAGAGAGGCTCCCTTAAGGGGCGGGGCTTGGTTTCGGCGGAGGGAGCTACTGGATTGATTTGCTAAGTGAAGACCGAGAGGTCCGCGTAGGGGAAGCCGAGACGGCGTCGGGTCCCAGCCCACTTCGTGCCCATCCCCCTAGCTACACGCCCACTTCTTGGAGGCAAAGAGGGTGCCCTCTGGACCTCAAAAGTAGGAGCCTAGAAGCCAGCAGAGGCACGTTTCAGTCCTAAGATTCCTGTCCGCCTCTCAGACACCCCCCCATCCTCAGGAGTGAACTCGGTCCCAGATGTCCCCACTGCTCACCCAACTGCTCCGCATTCTCCAGTCTCCAAAGTGAGGAAAAATACACCCTTGTTTTTTCTTTTTCCAGATTTTATTTTAAAGTTTTAAAATTACGACAGCAAATTTCTCCCGGCACAAGGAACACTTGTTTAAAAAAGGCGGGGGTGGGGGTGGGGTGGCGCAAGTGCGCGAGTTTTACTAGTAAAAATAAAAGACAGACAACTGTACAGGTTTTTTCTCCCAGCTCCCGATGTAAAACCTAAGTAGTAGCCCTAGGTATGCATATATACAAATACACACACATGCACACAGATTAGCTCTAGCACTACGTAGTCAACTGCAGTATGTCTTACCGTCCACTCCCTGCCCCTCCCCCTTCCCCACTACAACTACTTAAAAAAAAGGACTCAGAAGTGAGAAGAGGTCGGGAGGTTTTTAAGCAGCTGGTGGTGGGGCTGCAGCCCTACCAGACCAAGCAAAGCCACGTCTTTAGAGGAACAAAATACGGGGGGGGGGGTGGGGGAGTCCTCCAAAGACACAATAATCCATCGAATTGTGTGGAAAAACCCAAGTTTCAACAGGGCACACTGAGGCACTTGGCTGACTCCCCACCCTTCCCCCAAAGTTTCCTCTCCCCTGGAGACTCTACCGAAGCCACAGGCGCGTCTCCCCCAGCCCAACCCCCCTGGCTGGTTCCTAGCTGACTGGAAGAAGCTAGTTCTTCCAACCAGCTGTCACTTGGTCCCCTCCTCTTCTTCCCTAAGACAATAGGAAGGCCAGAAGGCACACTGACCCGGAGAGAAGGAACCAGCCTCGGATCCCCTGCTCCTGCCCCCTCTAAGAGTTAGGAAATTCTCACAGGGGTGCCCAACTTAAAACCTTGAAGATACTCCCACAAACCTTTATAATTCCTGGGCTCCCTCTCTCCTCTAGCGAGAACAAACTGCTGTGCTTGTTCCCTCTATCCCCATCTACCTTCATATAGCAAACCCGTCCCGTAACACAACACACAACCCACCCAGATCCCGAACCCCATAAGATTAATAGCGAATCAACAAAACAAAACATCAGTACATCCTCATCGTTACAGAGATGAGATCTGTTGTGGCGGTCCTTGCACAACTGGCGAAGGAAAAAGCAATTAGTCCACAGTTTCTGAGGACTCCAAAGTCTGTCTCTTACAAAGTCTGAATAAATGGGGCAAAAGGTTGCAGAGAATCAAGAAAGAAGAAAGTATTTACAGAGTGAGAGGGGAGTGTCCACAAGAAAAAGGTTCCTTGTCACTTCTTCTTGCCGGCCCTCTTGGCACTGGACTTGGCTTTGGGCTTCACTGGTTTGGCCTTCTTGGGCTTGGATGCCTTGACTGGCTTGGCCTTGACAACCTTGGGTTTTTTGGCTTTCTTGGGTGTGGCAGCCGGCTTCTTCTTGGCCTTCTTGACCGGGGTGGCTTTAGGTTTCTTGCTTGGGGCTTTGGAGGCCGCCTTCTTGGGCTTGGCTGCCTTCTTTGGCGTGGCCACCTTCTTGACCTCCTTCTTGGTCTTCTTGAAGGCTACTGCCCTCTTGGGCTCGTCGCTCTTAGCCAGCCGGAAGGAGCCCGAGGCACCCACCCCTTTGGTTTGCTTGAGGACACCGGTGGTCACCAGGCGCTTGATGGACAACTTGATCTGGGAGTCGGCGTTCTCACCCACCTTGTAGTGGCTCTTGACATACTTCTGGATGGACTGGCGCGAGGAGCCAGCGCGGTTCTTCTCGGCCTGGATGGCAGCCACGATCATGTCCGAATACTTGGGATGGTCTGTGGACTTCTTGGAGGCCTTGGCCCGCTTGGGCTTGGCCGCAGGAGTGGACGTGGAGTTCTCGGTCATGGTGGCCTGCCTGGTCCCGCTGTGGAAAGCGTCTTCCCAAGGGCCAGCCCTGGTCGGTGGGATCTTGCTCTCGGACCCCGGGCTACCAGCCCCGTCCGGGGACTCGGGCTGTCGGGGATGCGGCCGCGGGGCCGCTGCCTCTTCTCCTCCCGGGCGCGGGTCGCGGGCGTGCTCGCGGGCCGGCTCTGCGTGGCCCAGCCCCGCCGGTCTGCCGCTGGTCCCGCCGCCTGGCTCCCGCTCTGCCTCCGCCTCCTCCGCCTCCCCTTTCCCAGCTCCGCGTCTGGCGCTCGGGCGGCGCATCCGGGTATTTAGCGGCGGCGGGCGGACCGCGGTGAGGACAGGGCTGCTGGCTGCCTGCTCCCGGCCCGGAATGGCGCCGCGCCGCCGCCATCTGTGTTTCTTCCGCCGCACAAATCCGACCTTTTCCCCCGGCCCGGGCCTTCCCGCTCCTAGGAGCCGCCCGGGGCCGCTGCTCGGCTCCCTGGGCTCCCCCGCCGGGTAGCCCGCGGGCCCGGCCGCCGCCCCCCGCGCCCGCCACGCGCCCCAAACCGCGCCGAGGACCGCTGGGGCGCCGGCACATTTCCCCTTTGCGGGGCACTAGCTCTGCGGGGCTGGGGACCCCGGCGGCGCGAGACCACCCGTAGCAAAGCTCTCCCCTGGGGCTATCAGGAGCCCGGCTCCTGGCCCGCTGCGCGGCCCCCTAACCCGGCGGAGCGGCTGGAAAGCGGCCCCAACTAACACACGCGGCCCCGAGCCGGGCGACTCCCAGCCGGGCCGAGCCGGGACAGGGGGGAGGGGTCGCTCCCCCAGGGTCCGGTCACCTCTCAGGGGTCACCCCACCACTGGCCCCCCAGCACCCCCACCCCGTCTCTGTCCGCGGGGCCCCCAAGGAAACTTTCCCAGGAAGAGTTTGGAAGGGTACTTTCAAACTTTGTCCCTTCCCCCTCCTGGGGCGTCTCTCCCCCCAGTGCGCCCCCAGACCTCTGCTTAGAGATTACCTCCTGAGGCCGAACCCCTCAATGCTGCCTGAGTCTACTGAGAGACAGGAAGAGAATCTTCCCGGTGTCCTGCTGTCCTCAGAGACCCCCATGTCTTTCCTCTATCCTAATCGGGAGTGCATTTGTGTGTTTTACTCAGCTTGGGACTTTTGAGGGGCGTGAGGCAAAGCTCGCTGTCTCCCCATCCCAGTGCCCAGCGTGGGGGTCGTCCCCCTCCCAAGGTTCCTTGGAGGTGTTGTGCATTGTGGGGACGAGTCCACAATGCAGAATCTGCCCCTGAGTCTCCAACCAGAGACACACCTGGGGGCCCCTGCGGTGAAGAGAGGCCCTGCGTGCTTCAAAAACCTGGGGAAGACGGGGCGCTGGGGGTAGCCGTGGGGGGGGGGTAGGTCATGTTCCTTGGGTGGTGAGTAATCCTCGGAAAGGGTGCAATTGTGCAGGGAGCCGTGGCCAGGACCACCGCCATTTTGCTGGGAAGATACAGTGCCTTTGTTAAAATACACAGGTCTTCCCTGGTGCTGCTAGGCAGGTAGAGACAAAGCGGTGAGGGGTGCCAGGGTCTGTGGGGAGTCCTGGCACTCCGGGGGACTCGAGGGTCTAAGAGAATACCGGAAGGGACCCCCGGACATTCTGGGAGCCCTTGTCTCTAGCAGACCTGCTACTCACGCGCCAGATCTACTTGGCCGCGGCCCTGAACTAAGATTCTGGGGGACGCTGGCTCCCTGGCACCCTCCCTTAACAAATCCTCTTTCATTCCCTTCGCAATAAGGCTATTTAATTAAACAATAGTTGGGAGTGAGGGTTTGTACCCGGTCAAAATGAAGAAAGCATCTCTGCTAAGGCCCGGAGCTGGAGCTGTTTGCAGACACTGAGTCCGGCAGAGGAGGGGGAGGGGAGGGAGGTTTAGATGAGGGGTGGGTCGTAGTTACGGGGTGTCAGGAGGGCTACTACTGCACTTAGGAGTCTGAGACCAGGGCAAATTAGTGGGTCTTCCCCTACCCCTACCATTTGGATGGATTAATCCAAATGATTGGGGGAGGGGAAAGACAGGCCAAGATCCAATGTCAGATGCGTGTCCTTGGGCTTATCTGGGTGACACAGGTGGGAAATGAAGCCCTAAAGGCCAGGTCAGTTCAAAAGGTCAAGGTTCTTACTTCTGTGTTATCAATTAGCTCCCGAAGCTGAATGAAAAGAATACCGGGCTAGGTTGGTTTAGGTTTTTTTCAAAAAACGATTCTTCTGGTTCCCATTAAGACCTGGGTGGGGGAAACACACCTCCCCATAGCCGCCTCTATATCCCAGATGTTTTCCACCCTGCGCTCCCCAGAGACGTGTCACCACCATCTGGCTGAGAACGAGGACTGCAGGAATCCGATGGCACGGTGTTGACTTTGTTTTTTAATTCGCCCAGCACATTACAGTTTGCAAACTGGTCTCGGCCAGGCTCCGGGTCCCCTGCGCCTCCTCCCGCCTGGGGGCAGGTAATATGATCTCTACCTGCGCACCCTCATTTTACCGTGGAGGCCGCGGGGGCTTAGTGGGGAGCATAGAGGGAGGAAAGCCTCAGCTCCCTGCGACCCCCAGCCTTCATTCCAAGCTGTCGCGCTCATCATATCTCTTCTCCTGCCCATCTCGGCGACCTGGAATTTTCTCCTGAACTGGAGCCGGTGCGGGGGGGCTGGATAGCAGGGCTTCCAGCGCGTGGTCGTCCCTTCCCCACCTGGGGCAACCGGATCCCCCGCCTCTCCTCCGCCTGTTCGGGGATTTGGGGGGAAAGGGGGTTCTGTGGGAGTTGGGCGCCGAGGCCGCGGGTGGGGAGCAAAATGAGCACAGTCTGCCTGGCATCCTGGATACCACAGGCTGGGGAGGGGCCTGGTCCCAGCGGGGCCCAGCAGCGGCCCCCCGCCGGCGGCTCTCCTAGCCACCCCGCGGCGTCCCCTGTAACGCGAGGCCCTTTAAAGCCCGCGAGCCCTACCCCGCCGCTCCTGGGAAATGTAGTCTCCGAGCCCAGCCGACCCTCCCGAGTTTCCTGGCCGTGCCCCCCTGCCCACCCCTCGGGCGTGGGGTCGACTTGCTTCTCTAGCTGTGAAAAGGGACTCAACTCGCATCGAGGACTCGCGTGAGAGGGGCACGAAATACTCCGTGGAAAAGTGTATAAAGCACATTAGAAACGCCGGGGTCTGTTCTTACTAACTGGGGTGCTACCAGCATTACTGAGCTGTGTCTTTGCAGTGTCTTCGTGTTAGGGACAGGAGGCCCGCAAGGCTCGGTGTCCACCTCCCACATCCGGGCTGATGGACTCCACAACCAGCCCTTCCACTGCCACCGTGGTCTCCTGAGCGCTTGGCAATAGGTCCACTTCTGCTGGGCTCAGGACTCCTAGTGCTTCCACCAGCCCCTGGTTATGGCTGGGCGGTGGTGGAGAGGAGATCCTGTGTTTGTGGAGCTGACATTCTTTATAAACGTAAAGAACATAAAAGCTAGGGAAGTAAAATGCATAACACTGCCAGTTTTTCTTTGCCACGCTACAATTTCAAAGAAACAATTAGAACAGGTTTGGAGCATTAGGCTGTAGTGAGGGGAAGTGGAATGCAGTTTGAAATAGGGTGATCCCAAAAACCTCATTAAGCAGCTGACATTTGAACTGAGATTTGAAGAAGGGATGTGAAGGAGAAAGCCATTCTTATTCTTAGAAGATGAAGCATCCATGCAGCAGGAACGGTTTGTGCAAAGGCCCTGTGGCAGGAAGATGCAGTGTGGCTGAGTGTGAGAGGGGTTATGGGATGAGATGAGTGTACAAAGACCAGCCGGTGTGGGTAAGTATGGCAGGCACCTAGTGTAGGGTTTGTGGACTATGGTAGGGACTTGGCTTCCACTCAGCATGAGCAGAGGTGAGATATGGTTTGAGCCACACTCAGCTCTGGCCACTATGTGGGGGGAAGGTTTTAGAGGGCAAAGACAGAAGCCAAGGTGGGAGCTGTCAAGGCATCCAGGTGAGAGAGAACGGCACTTTGGCCCAGTTGGCAGTGTGGAGAGGAGATCAGGCAGAGGAGGACAAGGACAGGGCTGGGGACATGGTGGGAGGAGAGGGAAGGAAGCAGAGACCTCGGAAAAGAAGTCCAAGGAGAAGCAGCCAGCAAGGTGGACAGGGAAGGACGATGTGTGTGCGTCCCGAGGGAGGCTGGGGGGTGAGGAATGTGCCAGGGCGCGGGAGGGAGAGGCCAGTCCTGTCTCATGATGCCGCCAACCGGGTAGCAGACAGTGTCCTTTCGTGGGGCATGGTGGTCACCAAAGAGCCTGACCAGAGAGGGTCCTGTGACCAGGCTGGGGGGGGCCTTACACAGCCCTCCTGCTTTGAGACCTCTTTGATTGGGATCCAGTGGAAATGAGGTGCCCTGCAGGGGCTGGGCGGAGATGCAGCAGGAGCTGCCTGTGAAGGGCCAGTGGTGTTTTAGGGGAGTGGTGGGGCGATGAGCCACTGTTGAGCAAGGGCGTGGTTTACCCTTAAGCCTGGAGGGAGGCAGAGCTGTGGGAGGGCAGGTTTTTTGGGGATTTTTTGGGGTTTTTTTTTTTTTTTTTTTTTTTTTTGTCTTTTTCATTTGTCTTTTTCATTTTTATCGGTACCGGGGACCGAACTCACGACTGCCTGCTTGCAAGGCAGGTGCTTATGCCGCTGAGCGACAGGGTCTCTGTATGCAGTTCAGGCTGGCCTTGAGCTCACTTTGTAGTCTAGGGTGGTTTCAAACTCCAAACAATCCTCCTGTCTCAGCCTCCCGAGCCCTGGGATTACAAGTGTGAGCTACCATGCCTGGCTCAGCAGTGGCTTTTTGGAAGGATTCCTGACTGAGGATCAAGGGGCAGAGGGCAAGGTCAGAGGTTGCAGAGGCGTCGGGTGAAGGTGGGTCTGAAGTTGAGACACTTAAGGGTCAAGGTGTCCATCTGGAAGACAGGATGACGCAGCAAGAGCCAGCGGCTGGCAGGTTTCACAGGGAGTCAGGATGTGGGCGGGGGGACCAAGAGAGGGCACATCTGGGTCAGCATCTTTGCCAAACCTCTGTCTTGTGTTGATCCAGCATTTCTCACCCGGGGCAGTTTTGTATCCTGGAGGGCTGTTGGGCAGTGCCTGAGACAGAGGTGAAGCAACTGTCCAGAGGTGTGGCCAGCGGGGGCTGAGCTGAATTTGAGACAGGGCAGCCTGCTATCAGAGAGCTAGGCACCTCATCCCGTGGCTTCTCATGGAGGATGATCGCAGTGGACAAGTGTTGGGGGGCTCCTCAGCCCAAGGGCTGTGGGACAGAGGGGACAGAGGCCTTTTAGAATCCTGGTGACCGTGTTTCCTTTTCTTGGAATGCAGGGTGTAATTATCCCCCTTATTCTTAACTGGGGAAACCCCTCATTGAACTCTGTTGAGTAATAAGTGGACACTTGTGTGGCCCTTCCTGGTGACAGGTCACACAACTTCCCCAGACAGTGCCTTCTTCCTGGGGCAGATGGCCTTTGTGTGTGATTGGTAGCCACTGTGTCCATTTTGTATTTTATTTTCTAAATGGTGGTAAAATATCTTCTTCATTTAAAGTGTGTGGGTGAGAGCCCGGCGCAGGGGTGGATGCCTGTAATTCTAATATGCGAGAGGCCAACACAGGAAGATTGCCACAAGTTTGAGGCCAGCCTGGACAATGTAGTGGGACTCTATTTAGAAAAATAAAAAAGAAGGGGGCAGGGATTCATGTCAGTGGCGAAGGCCCTGCCTGGCAAGCGTGCAGTCATGAGTTTGATTCCTGATTCCTGGTTACCCCTCCCAAAAAAAGAATTAACAAAGGAAAGAAAGAAGGAAGGAGCATGAATCTGCAGCTTTAAGAATGCTTCACGCCAAGTTTGATGTGCACACCTGCAATCCAAGCCACTTGGGAGGCTGAGGCAGGAGACACAGGAGTCCAAGGCTCGCCTGGAGAATTTATTGAAACCTTCTCCTGAATAGAAGTAATGGAAGTGTCCTACAGCACAAGGTCTTGGGTTCAATCTCCACTGGTGCAAAAACGAAACGAAACAAAAGTCCATTCGCATTGTTGTGCAACTGGCTTTCAATCTTGCAAAACAGACGTTTCACCCAGTCAGCTCCTGTCCCCACCTCCCCCAGCTCCTGTCAATTGACATTTTATTTTCTGTCTGAATTTAGCAACTCTGTGAAGCTCATGTAAGTGGACTCATACAATATTTTTTTGCTGTATTCGTTGTTGTTGTTGTTGTGTGTATTACTGAGGGTTGAACTCAGCGTCCTCACACTGAGCTTCCTTTTTATTTTTTATTTTGAGACAAGATCTGACTAAACTGCTAAACTGTCCCAGATGGGCTCGAATTTGCCATCCTCTTGCCTCAGCCTCTTGGAGTGCTGGGATCATAGGTGTGTACCACCATGTTTGGTGTGATATTTGTCCTTTTGTGCCTGGGTGACCTCACTTAGGAGAATGCTTTCAAGGTTCATCCACGTGGTGGCATATGTCAGAATTTCTTTCTTTTTAAAACTTGAAGCCAGATGCAGTGGTGCATAATCCCATGAGTTCAAGTTCTGCTTGAGCAGTTTTGCAAACTAGGAGGACTCTGTCTAAAAAAAGAAAAAAATTAAAAGAAGTTACCCAGTACGTGCCCTTTACCAGGCATGGTGATGCACACCTGTAATCTCAGCACTCAGGAGGCTGAGACAAGGAGGATCATCACCAAATTGAAGACCAATCTGGGCTACCAAGTGAGCTCACAGCCAGCCTGAACTGCATAGCGAGACCCTGTCTCAAAAAGACAAGTAAATGAATAAATAAAACACAAATGCCAGGTTACACTTGTCAACTCAGTCCTTGAGAGGCTGAGGCAGGAGGATCACCTCAAGTTAGAGGCCAGGCTGGGCTACATAGTGAGTTCAAGGTCAGCAGGAACTACACAGCAAGACCCTGGCTCAAAAAAAAGTAAATTTATATCTAGCATGAGCAAACAAATCATAGCAAATTGCAAATATGTATTAAAAACTGAAAAATCCTGCACAAAGTGGTGCATACCTGCAGGATGAGCATTCAGGAGGCTGAGGCAGAAGGATTGCTTGAGCCCTGGAGTTCTCACCACAGAACAAGGACATGTCTCCAAAGACAGACAGACAGACAGACAGACAGTCAGACAGTCAGACAGACAGATGAAAGGAGAGTGAGGGAAAAGGAAGGAGGGAAGAAAAGCAAAGAAAAAAGGTGAAAAGTATCACAAGCATCACAAAAAACAAAATGTCATGTTCTTTTGTTTACCAGTGACCCCCAAGGTCAGGGTCCCATGCAGGGCTTGGGCATGGGGGGGACACTAAGGCTTCAGCACAGGCAGCTTCCCGGCAAAGCTACCCCAGAACGTGATGTCCTCTGCTGCAGGAGAGGCCACCATCTGTCATCAGGCTGCTCACCGTAGAATGAATCCCCGGCCTGGGCCTGTGACTGCCGTGTCACATGCAGGGGTGGAGGCTGCGGACTGAACCAAAGTTGCTGGTCCCCTGACCTTGCATTGAGTCTCCCTGGCTCCTCCAGGGGCCGGGGTGCCCACCAGAGCCCTTCAATAGCAGAGAGGGAGGGAGAGGCTTTGTTTTTCCTCTTGAAATAGGATCTTGCTATGTAGTCCAGGCTGCCTTAGACTCACAACATCCTCCTGCTTCAGCCTCCTAAGTGCCGGGATTACTCATGTGCACCCTCATACCCAGTTGACGTGCTAAGACGCCAGGTTTGGGGTCATTTGTCCTGACAGCCGCAAGAATGAATGGATCTGTGAGTTGTTTCCAGTGTTTTGCTTTCCAGGCACGGCTGCTGCTGCTGCTGCTGCTGTGACTTTGGTTGTCCCAGTGTCCTGCGTGGACTGGAAGCAGCTGAGTGCTCCCCACTCAGCTCTGCCCGCTTCCAGTGCCTGCGCTGGCTGTGGTATGGACCATGGACCCAGAAGGGCAGAGGCCCTGAAGGCCCAGCGCAGCCATCCAAGCACTGCCTGGAAAAGCAGGCTGAGGAGGTGGGCAGGGGAAGTCGGGCCTGGTGGCACACACGTGAATTCCACACGGGGAGGCCGAGGCAGGAAGATCGCAGTGAATTCAAGGCCTGTCTGAAATATACAGGGAGGCCGTGTTAGAGGAGTATTGGGGATAAGTCCAAGGCTGAGGTGACAGCTTAGTTGGCTGTGGGGGCCAACAGGTTCCTGTGGGGACCAGGAAACGGCTTCTGGTTTCCTGGAGCAGAAGCAAAAGACAGGTGAGTCCGACAATCCATGCCGGGGAGTCTGACTCCGGGGCTGTCCTTCGGTGGCCCACTGGCTGCTCTCTCCAACGGTGCCCCCAGCACCCTTCCACCTTCCCGGCCCACCCCACGAGGCGACCTCTCCGGGGATAGGAAGCCAATCGCTGTCCCACGAGAACTGAGAGGCAAAGGAACAGGAAGACAGACACACCCAGAGCAGACAGAAAAATGCCAAATGCTGGAGGAGCCCCGCAGTTAAACTTTAACTGATCCGAGGTCCACTTTAACTGATTTCTAAGTTTTCAAGGAAGAGAAATCAGGAAATCTTCCCCAAGGCAAACGTGTGGTTCTGACTCCTTAGAGACAGCTTTCTCCCTTGCCTAGACCCCATTCTATTTATTTACTTTAACTCTTTTAGTTTATTTTATTTGAAGTCCTGGGGGTGGATCCCCAGCCCTTTTTTATTTTGCTGTGAGATGAAGTCTCACCAGGTAGCCCAGGTTGATCTTGAACTTGGGACCCTCCACCCAGCTTCCTCCCGAGCTGGCAGTGCAGGCTGGCACCCCCTCACCCAGCCTGCTTCAGCTTTGGAAGGCTCACCGGCTCTGACATGGGTAGACAGAGAGCATATCTACCCCATACTGACTGCAGAAAGGACTTTGTTTTTATGAAATAGAAATTAGAGAGGGACACATGGGTACGTGATTGTAGCTCACATTTATCCAGCAGTCCCTGTGCCCAGCACTGTATTAGGGTGACCTGATGATGTGTTCAACCCCTTGCTATGATTATCATCCCTTGCTTGGTGGCCAGCCATGGAGCACACACCTGTAATCTCAGCATATGAGGCAGGCTGAGGCAGGAGGATCACAAATTCAAACCCAGGCTGGGTAATTTAGCTAGACTAAGTCTCAAAAATTTTTTTTAATTTAAAAATCAAAAACGGTAGGGGAGGGGCTGGGAATTTAGCTCAGCGGCATAAGCACCTGCCTTGCAAGCAGGCAGTCGTGAGTTCGATCCCCGGTACTGATAAAAAAGAAAAAGACAAAAAAAAAAAAAAAAAAAAGGTAGGGGATGTAACTAAATATCAATACCCTAGGTTCAATCCTCAGTACCACAAAAAACAAAACAAAGCAAAGCAAAACAAAACAAAACTCCTCTCCCTTAACCTTGGAAATGGGTGGGCAGTGGGGGAGCCTTAAGAAGAAAGAGAGTCAGGGTTCCAGTCTCTCCCTTGGGAGGGTCGGCGGGGTCAGCTGCCACCTGGAAAGCAGGACAGTCCTGCACGTGGGCCTCGGAGGAACTAACTCCCGGTGTGGGAGGGGTGAGGGCAGGTGACCAAGCTGAGGCCAGGGCTGATCAGGTGGGCGGGTGTCACGTGAGGCGTGGCTGGGGCCCTGGTGGCTCTGTGTCATCCGCAGCAGGGAGCCAGGGTGGGGCCGGGCAGGGTGTGGGAGGGCTGTCCTCACAGTCCCCCAGCCCTGCGAGTAGGACCGTCTCTGTGCACAGCACTTCCCTGGGGTTCTCAGGCGATTCTGGAAGAGACCTCAAGAGGGAGATGCCGGGCTTCTGCCAGTGCAGTGCAGGAGAGTTTGAGTGAAAAAAAGGCCCGGGGTAGCACAGGAACTCCCCAGGCTGACTCTGGGCCTGGGGGCCTGGGTCACACAGGACTCAGAGGCTGTTTGTCCCACAAAGTGGAATTGGTTCCTGGCTGGCTTTTACTGCTTACCTTATATGATTTTTATACTGTTTTAATTCTGTAAACAATGAACAAATATTCAGGATACAAAATCAATATTATAAAATTAATACTTTTTCAACCGGGCCATGGTGGCCCACAGTTGTTCTCCCAGCACTCTGGGAAGCTGAGGCAGGAGGGTTGAAGTTCAAGCCCCACCTGGGCCATTCAACAATTAGCAAGCTCCTTTCCCAAAGAAAACAGTAAGAAGGGCTGGGAGGTGTGGCTCTGTGTGAAGGTCCTGGGTTCAATCCCCAGTACTTCAAGAAAAATTTTAATATCTTTTTTTAACACCTGAAGAAAGAAATTGAATGAGACATTAAAAAATGGAAAGACCTCCCATGTGCATAGATGGGCATAATTAATATTGTTTTTCGGAGGAGGGGTGTACCCGGAATCGAACTCATGACCTTGTACTTGCCAGGCAGGTACTTATGCCCCTGAGTTATATCCCCAAAATTAATATTGTTTAAATGGCCATATTGTCAAAAGTGAGCTACAGGTTTGGTACAATCCCCATCAAAATGCCAATGACCCGGTACCAATAAAAAGGAAACACACACACACACACACACACACACACACACACACAAATGCCAATGATATTATTTACATAACTAGGAAAAAGCAATCTTTAAATTCATATGAAAAGGGCTGGGGATTTAGCTCAGCGGCATAAGCACCTGCCTTGCAAGCAGGCAGTTGTGAGTTCGATCCCTGATACCAATAAAAAAAAAATTCATATGGAAACACACTGAAAACTCAAATCACAAAAGGCATCCTAAGCTAGGCTTAGGATCATCACAGAACCAACTTCAAATTATCCTACAAAGGCATCCTAATGGGAACACCATGGGGCCGGCACAGAAGCAGACGTACAGACCAAGGAAGTAGAACCAAAGACACAGGAAAAACCCGAGTAGCTACGGCCATTTGATGCTGGACAAAGGAGCCAGAAGAACATGCTGGAAAAGACACATCCTCTGTGACAGACAGTGCTGGGGTCCTGGGTACCCCTCTGAAGAAGACTGAAACCCAATATAAAACTCAACTCATCCAGGCGTGGTTGTGAATGCCTGCAACCTCAGAACTTGGGAGGCTGAGGCAGGAGGATCACTGTGAGTCTGAGGCCAGCCTGGGCTACATAGTTAGACCCTGTTTAAAAAAAAAAAAAAAAAAAAAAAAAAAAAAAAAAAAAAAAAAAACCTTCAAAATGGATTAAAGGCCTAGGAACGAGTCCTGAAACTTCAGAACTGCTAGAAAAAACCAGAAGGGAAACACCTGAAGTACAGGCACAGGCCAAGACTCCACCAGCATGAGAAAGAATAATAGGAATACGAAATGGATCTGCACAGACCTGACAGGTTTCCACACAGCCTGCAGAGCAGAGAGGCAGCCTGCAGGAGGGAGGGGACCCCTGCCAGCTTCCCGTCCCCAGGGGGCTAATCCCTAGAGTAGATAAAGAACTCAGAAAAAATAGGAAGGAAGGAAGAGAAAGAAAGAAAGTAAGTAATGGAGCCCAGCGTGGTGGCTCACACCTGTAATCCCAGCACTGGAGGCTGAGGCAGGAGGATCATTGCAAGTTCAAGACCAACCTGGGTTACAAAGTGGGCCCAAGGCCAGCCTGAACTACATCGCGAGACTTTGTCTCCAACAAAAAATCAATGTATCAGTAAATAAATAAATAGAAACCTGTGTGGAGATTGGAGGATCCTCAAAAAACCAGAGCTAGAGCTGGCTCACACGATGTGACCACCTATCCTTCTCTTGGGTATTTGGCTGAAGGAATTAAGGGCAGCATACTACAGGGATCCCTGCACGCCGTGTCTATTCAGCATGTGAGCCGAGTTGGGGAACCAGCATCGCTGGCCATCAGGAGGTGGCTGGATGAGGAAAAGTGGTACAATACACGGTGGAGTAGTATTCAGCCATAAAGAAGGAAGTTCTGTCAACCACGGAAAAATGGAACTGCAAACTCTCATGTCAGCTAAGGAGGCCAGACCCAGAAAGACCAGCACTGGTTTCCCTAATACAACAGAAGAGAGATCCTCAGATGACCGAAAGTGGGGAAGGCAGCGAGGGGGTGGACAGGACCAAAGCACAGCACGTGCATGGATTACGTACCACTTCAAAGCCAGTCATTTATAAGATTAGTAAGTACTAATAAATACATTAAAAATAAGTAAGGGATTTAGCTCAGCGGTATAAGCACCTGCTTTCCAAGCAGACAGTTGTGAGTTCGATCCCTGGTACCTATAAAAAGGAAAAAGACAAAAAAAAAAAAAAAAAAAAGTGTGGAGCCAGGCGTGGTGGCTCACGCCTGTAATCCCAGCACTCGGGAGGCTGAGACAGGAGGATCCGTGTGAGTTCGAGACCAGCCTGGGCTACAAAGTGAGCTCAAGGCCAGCCTGAACTGCATAGTGAGACCCGATCTCAAAAAACACAAATAATAATAATAAGTATGTATAACTTTTGTAAAGAAAGAAGAGGCCAGGAATATAGCTCAGCAGCACAAGCACCTGCCTGGCAAGCATGAGGTTATGAGTTCGATCCCTGGTACAAAAAAAAAAAAAAAAAAAAAAAAAGAGAGAAAGAGGATGTTTATGTTTATTGTATGTTCACACAAGAGTTGGAGGGAAAGTGTTCAAGCCAGACGAGGCTGAGCAAAGCCCTGCCTCTGTTCCCGATGCCACCCTGGCCTGCGCCTGCCGTCCCCATGCCGGGAGCCCCAGCCCTGCAGTGCCTCTGGGCTGACACCCTTTGCCGGCCTCTTCCCAGTACTCCTGCCCCAGGCCCTCTGCACAGTTTCAGCAGCCGCCTCTCCGCACCACCGCGGCAGTCCCCGGCCCCTGGCCCCGTCCAGGCATTGCTTGGGACCAGGTGCCTTCCCTGCTCAGTGGGCTCCTCACCTCACTTGCACAGTCCACCCTCAGCATGAATTCAGGTCCTTTCCACGCCTAGGTGCCTGTGGACAGGAGTCACAGCGGGGGCTTGGCAGCCCCAGCATGGGGCCTGTGCCTGTCCCTCCATACAGGGTCGCCCTCTGGTTGGTGGCCGGGGGAGCCCACAGGGTACAGGGGTCGCGTGTTCACAGAAAGCAGTGACTCCCTGCAGTACCAGCTGTTTTCCTGGCTTTGGGCACAGCCATGTGTCCAGGTGGTCAGCTGGCCTCGACCATGGAGCCCCTCCTGGGAGCAGGAGCCCAACTAGGGGAGGAGATAAGGAGGGATGCCTGGGCAGGAGAGGGGACACCGGGGCAGAGGTGTCAGAAGAGGTGTCAAAGCAATAGACCACGCCCGCCCTGTGGCCTCCTCTGTGGCTTCCTGGCAGGAGCCACCACCTTGCTGGGCCAGATTCGGGCTTCCGGGAATATGCAGCAAAGACATCCAGAATCAAAGAAGTCTGAGTAACAGAATTCATCTATGTTAAAATTCTTTTTTTTTTTTTTGGTCTTTTTGAGACAGGGTCTCCATGTGCAGTTCAGGCTGGCCTTGAGCTTATTTTGTAGCCCAGGCTGGTCTTGAACTCACAATGATCATCCTGCCTCAGCCTCCTGAATGCTGGGATTACACATGTGTGCCACCACACCCAGTTTCTACGTTAAAATTCCAAAACTCCGACATGAGAATCACCGTCATGTACAGCAAGAGAGTGGCTGGGCAGACCAGCTGGCCCTTCCTCTGCTTCATGTTCCATGGTGCCTCGACCAGCACTGGTACATAGAGGGACAGTGACTTTCTCTTGCCCACCCACAGCTTTGATTGGTAGTTCCATGTGGCTTTGCTTCAGGAGGGTTCTTTTCTCCTTATGTAGCTTAAAAGAAGAAAACTTTGATTACCTGGAGGAAGGACCTGTACGGGCAGGGGGAGGGTAAGCATTCAAGGCTCTCCAGTGACCTCTATCAGTGTGACTTCAGGAGCAGCCCATAGCTTTTCACTGTATGAAGCAGGGGGCTACTCTGAGAGGCTGAGGCAGGAGGGTCAGAAGCTTGATTTCTACCTGGACGACTCAGTGACTTAAGGGCTGGGATGTAGCTCAGTGTGAAGGCCCAGGACACTCTGTGTCTCCATCATCTACATCTCTGTCACTTATATCTCTGTCATCTATCTATGTGTATGCCTAAAGATTTCAAAACAGTCTGCCTTAGTCAACAAAGTTGCTAGAGGTTCTCTCCGGGTGGTGGCTGTATATTAATTCTTGTTTTTTTTATCTGCTGTTCCGGGACCGCCTCACTTCTGTAATAAAGAATAATCTTTTCCACTTAGTGGATTATGATAAAAGTAGCCAAACAGTGGATTCCTGCTGGGTTCAGAGCACTCTGGGGCCCTCAGTGGCACAAGTGACACTTTTCCAGTGGTGGAGGGCACTGCAGATCAGGTGCCCTTGCCCTGCCCTGCCCCACCCTGTCCTGCCCTTCCCTCTCCTCTCTGGTAGCTTCTGAGGCTCCTTCTGTGCCATGAAGGTGCTATCATGCACCTTCATGGTGGGGATGAGGGTTCCTATTTTGTAGATGAAGAAGGTGAGGCTGAGAGAGGTTAAGTGAGAAGCCCAAGGTCACACAGGGAAAGGTATTGGAGCTAGAATCCAAATACTGGCCAGGGAAGTGCATATGAGCTCTCATTAAGGTTCCTTCTTGGTGCTGTGTGTGTCGGTGACAGCGGCTTCTATGTCCCCAGCTGGACACCGAACCACAGTGCTGAGAACACCTTAGTCTTCGCAGCTGAGGTCAGCAAGCCCGGGTATGGATGGAACTGGTAGCTTTGCCCTACCCCCACCCTTGCACTATGACCTAGCTGCAGGGGTTGGGCCGGAGCCCTGAGCCACCCTGAGTGGAGACATGTTTTCCCAGACTCCTTTGCAACTGGGAGTGGACATGTGACTAAGTTCTGGCCCAAAGTGGACCCACAGAAGGATGCTAGAGCTTGCTGCCACAGGCTGGGATGAGAGCCCAGTGTGGCCCTCTGTTCCTGCTTTTCATTCAGTGGAAACATGACAATGGGACCAGGGGCAGCCATTGAAGGCCGTGGGTCTGTCTGTGGGTGCAGGCTGTGCGGGAGTCTGTGGCCCGGAGAGGAGGGTGCACACAGAGACTGGACCTGGTCACTGGGGCTCAGCCTAGGGGTCCTTCCCTTCCGACTTTTCTGGGTAAGAGAAATAAAACATTTCTCTTCCTTCTTTCCTTTCTTGGTATTGCTGGGGATTGAACCCAAAATTTAAGCACAGTCTTTTTAAGACTTTTTAAGACAGGGTCTCACTAAGTTGCAATCCTCCTGCCTCAGCCTCCCAAGTAGCTAGAGTTACAGGCATATGCCTCCATGCTTGGCAATAAGCATCTTTCTTATTTAATCTGTTATTCTCACAGTTAAACATATTCTCACTCAATTGCTGATGACCAATTTTGTCACAAGCTGGTCTAGCTGCTGGGCATGAAGACATCTTCACGAGACTCAGGGCCCAGAGAAGAAACAAAGACGAAACGCGTACTCCTCGAAGTCTACTTCCAACTGTATTCAGCAGGGGTCCACATGTCGGTCCACTCCCAGGGGGCTGGGCTGGGTGCTAAGCAGCTTTGTGATTGTCCCCGCAAGAAGCCTTGGGCTACCTGTGACCCCGGCACCCTCTCTCCATTTCAGGCCAGCTGCCTCCGAACCAGGGGCTCAAGGGTGTGGCTCCCAGGTCCCCAACGCTGAGAGACACCTGAGCCTGTGGGTTGCTCGGGTCAAGTACAGAGCGGCATTTCGGGCCCCTTGCCTCTGCCCAGCACGGTGTTCAGTTTGGAAGAATCAGCTGACATTGGATACGCAATGCGCAGGAATGTGCGTCTTTACGCGCGCGCGTGCGCATGTGCGTAAGTCTCAGAGTGCTGGGAAGAGGCGCATGCGCACACGCACACAGCGTGTACCGGATGTGCAAGCGGGTGAGTAGGCTTTGGCATGTGTGCGGATGAAACACACGTGCGTGCCCACTAAAGCGGCCCTTGATGAAACCCTAACATGTCTAGTGAAATACAAGCCGTCGGGTGACTTTGCCGGAGCAGGAGATGCGCGATTACACATGAACACCCACGTTAGCAATCATAGAAAGCCGGGCGTGGTGGTACGTGCCTGCAATACCAGTACTCAGGAGGCTGGGGCAGGAGGGTTGCCACAAATTCAAGGCCAGCCTGAGTTACATGGTGAGACCCTGTCTCAAAGAAAGGAAATCTTAGTGATGAACATTGGTTAAAGAGTGTCCTCGGGATGCCACAGGTACTGCTCAGGGATTCCTTACTGTTCCCTGGGTGGTCGTCACCGTGATTATCATGCTAGAGGTAGAAAAGGGTCCTGGAGAGGCTGAGTGATTTCACTGAGGTCACACAGCTCACCCGCTGGGCATGTCTGTTGTGTGCTCCTTTGGAGACAAATACACAGGTGTAGGAGCTGCCCAGGTGAACAGGGGTGTACGGGTCCGGCAGAGGTGTTGTGGATACTTGTGAGAGCGCCCAACATGCGGATGGGCGGGTGCAGGGAGTGTCTCGCAGCCTGCAGCCGCCTCCTCCCACCTTTGCTTATCTTTGAAGGGTCAGCTTGGGAGGGGGCCCCTCTGCCAGGCAGCCTCCCCGAGTCCGCAGGGAGGTTGATTGCATCATCCACCGCCATCTGTGGTGTCCTCTCGCCTTGCCCTTGTGGCTGAGAACAGGGCAGGGCATGTGCCTTCCTGTTTGTGTGACTCGGATGCCTGGAACAGGCCTGACCTGTCCAGGGACTCACAGGACAACAGCTGTCCTTCTGCAAGCATAGTCACACTCATGGCTTCATTTAATCCCTTTTATTGTCCCCTCTTGGGTGAGCGGCCATCCTCAGGCAGCATCATTAAGCAGAAGGGCTGGGGTGTGAGGGCAGCATGGCTGCAGTCTGCCACCCACAATGCACTCCATTCCAGGCTGTTTGCTTATTCTCCTGTGAGCCAGGTGTGGTGGTGCATGCCTGTGATTCCAGCATTCTGGGACACTGAGGCAAGAGGATAGCAAATTGGAGCCCAACCTGGACAATTTAGCAAGCTCCTGTCTCAAAAAAAATACAAAAGTGCCAGGTGTGGTAGTGCACACCTGTAATCCCAGCAGTCGGGAGGCTGAGGCAGGAGGATCATCTCAAATTTGAGGCCAGCCTGGGTTACATCGTAAGTTCAAGGCCAACATGAACTACATAGTTCATGAACATTAAAAGGGGCTGAAAGCCCTGTGTTCCATCCCCAGAACTACAAAAACAGAACAGAACAAAACAAAGCAAAATCAAAAAACACCCACAAACTGTTATTGATACTGGATGAGCGCACACACACAGGGAGCAGTTCAGAATCCACAGCAGCTCTCACTTGGAAGTAAGTGTCCTTGGGGTCTCTGTGTCCAGTCCCTTTGCACGGGTTTACTTCCCCACAAGGGTGCACTTCCGGGTGTGAACCCCTTGGAGAGGGTTTGAGCATGCTTGACACTTGTGCAAACGTGCACTGGACATATTTTCTTTCTTTCTTTTTTTGTCTTGTTCGTTTTTACCGGTACCGGGGATCGAACTCTTGACTGCCTGCTTGCAAGGCAGGCACTTATGCTGCTGAGCTAAACCCCCAGTCCCTCTTTTTTTTTTTTAATACAAATAGTGGCTCCCTCTCACATGGTCCTGTACTCTGTCTTGTGTGCTCTGTCCTCTTCCTTTCTTTTTAGTTTTTTGTGACAGGGTCTCATGTCGCCCACGCTGGCCTTGAACTCATGGTGATCCTCCTGCCCCAGCCTCCCCAGTGCAGGTGTCTACACCACCATGCCCGTCTCTCTCAGTACATTTCGGAGGTGTCTGCTCAGCTCCTTCTTCAATGCTGTTTGAGACTGCTGTGCACTCACGGTGGTCACTGCTTGTCTGCCGGAGAAATGCTTCTCCGGTTGGGTTCTCCTCTCCCGCAGACTTCTGCAGAGCCCTGGACCAGTGAGTGAATGAATAGAGAGGCAAGCGAGGGCAGCAAAGCAGACCCTGCACTTTGGGGGTCCCTGGGGTCATGGCCAGCCAGGGTCAATCGATGCTCAGCACCCCCTGGGCCCTGCGAGTGATACAGCCGCGTTGGTTAGTGCAGCCAGTCGTCTGCTCATGAGGGAGAATACGGCCCCCTGCGGGTGCCTGGGGCATGGCCCTGGACACGTCTGGCCAAGGGCAAGGACACAGGGCTGATGGATGGTTGAGCCAGATCTGAGCCTGGGTGACCAACTACAAGACACAGCTCCTCCCGTTTTCCAGCCTCCCAGAGCTACCGCCTGGAGCTGTGAGGGGCTTGCAAGGGCCAGGGAGCCAGGCCGGGGCAGCCAGTGTCCAGCCTGCACAAGGAGGCAGTGATAGAGGTGTGGGCTGAGAGCCAGCAGTTCTGTGGGGAAAGCGTGGTTGGCCCTCTAAGACACACAGTGACAGAGAGCCAGCCGGCCACGTGGTGCCCTGAGATACCCTCCTGCCCTCGCTGGGGGCCTCCAGCCTCCCTGAGCTCTTCAGATTATCCATGACTCCGCTTCTCTAGGAAAACAGGCAGGAGCCTGGAGGCGCCCCTGACGACCTCCATGCCCACCCCCCAAGCAGGGGACCAAAGGTACTTGGCCTCTGAGGTGGGCTCCAACCAGAAACCCTGGGCCAGGTCTGGAGGCCCCTTGGGCTGTGAGACGATGAACCTAGACCTGGGCCGTGTAACCGGGTGACTCAGGGTGCTGACCGGAGTCCTGGCCCCTCCCTGGCAGACTGGGGAGGATCGGCTGCGTCCCTATGGGCTATTCTGGGATTAAAGGAGGCAAAAAGAGTGGGAGATGCTTATTATGGGGTGTGGCCCCAGCCAGGGGCCAAAGAGGTGGTTGTTATTATGGCCAGGCAAGGCAGCCCAGGCAGGAGGGCTGGCCCAGGAGCCTGCCCTGGTGAATTGTTGACCTTGGGTGAGTCACAGTGCCCCTGGGGGCCTCGGTTTCCTCCTCTGTGAAATGGGGAGAGTCATGGGTACTTCAAAAGGTGCCGTGAGCATTAAGAGGGGTGCTGTCTATAAAGTGTGCTTGGGCAGAGGCTCCATTAAAGCAGGCTCCTCCCTTCCTGTGCCTCAGAGCTGGCAGGGCCCTTGTGAAGTCCAAATGGGATGCAGGGTGACCAGGGTGATGCAAAGTCACAGCTTGGTCCTTTCATGTACCGGAAACTGCCTTTAGCCTGCAGACCCTTGGGCTGGCTGCTGGGGCTTCCTGGCGGGTTTGTGGGGAGACCTCGCTTCTGCTGTGGCTGTGCCCCTACCTACCTGGCTTAGCATTTATTTCCAGTTAGTAAATCAATCAATGGACACTCATCCAGCTGAGACACTGCATACTGTCCCAGTCATGGATCTGGGCTCATCCCTGGGTGCTCACAGTCTGGGGGGCCACATGGAAAGAACACATGTACAGGAGCCATGGGAGCCAGAGCAGGCGTCCATCCCCACCTGAGGGGTCTGGGAGGGCTTCCTAGAGGTGGCAGGTGATGACTGAGTCTTGAATCCTGGGAGGCCTCACCAGGGAGGGGCAGGTGACATAAGAGGACAGACAAGTGCATGGCTGGGTCCCTTTGGGGGCCGCAGGTGGCTTCGTGCCCTGGAGCCCCGAGTCCAGGGCACCCACAGGGCAGGAGGAGAAAGTGGGGCTTTGCCAGGAGGACTGGCATGGCTGTCTCTGTTTTGGGGAACATGTGCAGGGGGAAAACTAGAGGCTAGGAGCAGGGAGGGGGCCAAACAAGGTCATGGGAACAGGACCCAGAGTGGTAGCCTTGGCGTGGAGCCACAAGCCTGCAATCCCAGCACTCAGGAGGCTGAAGCAGGAGGAGTTCAAGACCAGCCTGAACTATATAGTGAGACCCCGTCTTAAAAAAGAGAAACAAGGAAGGAAGGAAGGAAGAAAAGGAAGGAAGGAAGAAAAGAAAGAAAGAAAGAAAGAAAGAAAGAAAGAAAGAAAGAAAGAAAGAAAGTAAATAGCAGCCAGGAGAGGAGGGGATGGTGGGGTCGGGGGCCAGCAATCTGTGGCTGGGCGGCCACCTGAGTGCCAGGTGCCTCCACCCACAGGGCTCTAGTTGGTCAAGATGGCACCATTTCGCAAGATGATTTCCAGATGACCATGGACTTGCGTCCCTGTAAACCCAGTGGAACTAGAAACATGCGCTGACTGGTTCCACAGAGCCCACAAACACCAGCACTTGGTGACATGGCTTGCTGCCCCCGGTGGGGTTTTCCCTTGCAGTCACAGGGCAGCCGGGAGCTGTGGGTCACTGTCAGGAGAGGACTGAGTAGTGTTGGCCTGGGGAAACCCCCGAATTCAACCCCGGGGAGAGGTTGCACTGAATGTGGTCAAAGACACCGGTCAGTTTTCTTTTTTTTTTTTTTTTTTTGTCTTTTTCATTTTTATCGGTACCGGGGATCGAACTCACGACCGCCTGCTTGCAAGGCAGGTGCTTATGCCGCTGAGCTAAACCCCCAGCCCCTGTCACCGGTCAGTTTTCCAGGCACCCTAAGTCTGGGGTCATCTGACGCTGTAAGTTCCTTGTTCTGTCCTAAGTCAGGAGGTCCCAGGAAGCCCTGAGAAGTGACAGGGAAACCTGCCAGGATGGAGGGGAGGGCTCTGGAGGGTCTGTGGGTTTGGAGTTCAGATCTCCTGGATGGGGTAAATATAGGCATCTGATGGGACTTTTTTTTTCTTTTTGGAGGCAGGGTCTCACTATGTAGCCCAGGCTAGCTTTGAACTCATGGTGATCCTCCTGCCTCAGCCTCCCAAGTGCTGGGATTACAGGTGTGCGTCACCATGTCCGGCTGATGGACTTCTAATAGCAATAAAATACTTACTTCTGTTTATTAAAAGCCATGTTCTGGCCTTGTGCCAAGCATTTATTTGTTTATCTTTGGCTTTTTGAGACAGGGTCTTGCTATGTAGCCCAGGTTGGCCCTGAACTTTTGGAGGTCCTCCTGCCTCCACCTCTTAAGTGCTGGGATCCAGGTGTGAGCGAGCCACCACGCCTGGCTTGGTGTCAAGCATTTTTGTGTATGTGTGTCAAGCAATTTAAATGTATCACCGCTGCTTTCAGACCTCACAACACAGCAGTCACAGCTAACACCTGTCTGACATTTTTACTAGGCACCAGGCACTCTTCTGGGCGTTCGGCAAAAACTATTTAGCACATTCTTGATCCTCATTACACTTAGCAAATTAGCCACTGTTGTTCTACCAATGAGGGAACTGAGGCACCAAGAGGCTATGTGACTTGCCCAAGCTTGCAGAGCTGGGCGGGGAATGCTGCATGCAGGTCCGTGGGACCCCTGGACCCGGGCACTCCCCACAGCGCCTGTGCCAGGCGGGGGCATCCGGATCCGGGAGGGAAGCGCTGCTGTGGCCTCATCCTGTTTCCCAGGGGTGCACAGCTGTCAGGCGATGGTGTCCCCACCCTGCAGGCCCCTGGGGCCAGGAGCCAGTGGGTGGTCCCGCAGCTCCTGGATGGGGTACCACTGGTTAACTGGAGCTCTGGCCTTCAAACAGAGAGGCAGATGAGTGGAGTGCTGGGGACACAGACAGTGACGGGGACACTGAGAAGGGGCTGCTGTGTGTGCCGACTGCCCTCCCCGTCCCTCCTCTCCAGGGCCTCTGCCTTCTGTGTGCTGACAAATTCAGAGCCTGTGTGGCTTCCTCCCGCCCGTGGTCCTCTCGGTCCTAAGCACCTGCTCACTCTGACTGCCATGGCTGGCCCAGCTTATCCTTTCTTCTCCCTCTGCCCTGGGGACCCTGCTCTTCCAGAAGGTTCTGCCCTTGTTCTCCTCCAGCTATGTGCTGCTCCCTGTGCTGATCTGAGGCCTTGAATAGCTCCCGTGTGCCACCATGGCCCAAGTCCCGGCTTTGCCCCCAATCTGTCCTGAGCCAGGGCACTGCCACCTAAGAAGCCCCAGTGGTTCCCTGGCGGGGTAGATGTGAAGCTGGAGGACACACGGTCACCACCAGTGTCCTCTCCGACCCCTCCATGGCTCCAGGCCCCAGGTAGACACAGCTGTGTGGTCCTGCTAGTGCCATCTTCTGCCACTGGAGCCCCAGCTCCTGCAGGTCCAGCTCCCCTTTTTCAAGGACTTCCGGACTCCCAGGGTAGGTTGCCGCAGCCTTGGGGGTGTTGACTGTGGCCTCTCATCATGAGCTTCTGGATCCTACCTGCACCTCCCCTGGAGATTGAGTTGCCCTGAAGACAGGATGCTTAGGTCTATGTGTGTCCCCAGGGGCTCATCCAGGGGTGAACTCCTGGGCTGAACCCTCACTGAGGAAGAGCAGGAGCTGGGATGGTGGTGAGTGCCTGTAATCTCAGTACTTAGGAGGCTGAAGCAGGACAACTGCAAGCTTGAGGTCAGCCTGGGCTGCTTAGCAAGACTTACCTCAAAATCAAAAATTTTAAAAAAGGGCTGGGGATGTAGCTCAGGTGAAGGCCCTGGGTGCAAGCTTCAGTACTGCAGGAGGAGGAGGAGGAGGAGGAGGAGGAGGAGGAGGAGGAGAAAAGGGGGCAGGGGAGGAAGCTGACCAGGTTACAGAGAAGACAGGCTTGGTGGTGGCTTTCAGACAGAGGCTCAGGTCCAGAGTTCCTGAGAAAGGTCTTGGCTGGAGACAGGAGCATGTGGTTAGTGCAACTGGTGACAAACACAGGGTGAGAGGCCAAGGTCACCCCAAGAGAAGGCGCAGAGAATAACAGGACCGGAGAGCTGGTGCAGAGCCCGAAGTGCAGCGTCAGAGGTTGCGTGGCAGAGGAGCTGGGCAGGCGGGCAGAGGGCAGGTGGCTGCGGATGAGGGTGCTCCCCACGACCCGCCCCTCTGGCCTTCAGGCCCTGCTGCTGGCCTGTCCCCTGGCGCCTGGGATGGCTCTGTGACATTTTGACTAACCCGGTGCAGCTTCCCAAGCCTGATGAGCGGAGGTGTAGCAAAGGACTCCACCGGGTTTCCTCCCTTTCCCAGTCTCGTTCTCCCTTCCCCGTCCCTCTCCTCCCCTCCCCTCCTCCTTTCCGGTACTGGGGATTGAACCCAAGGCTTTTGCACTGTATCGACATCTTTTTTTTTTCTCCACAAACAAGGTTTTGTTGTCATTATCTAGGCTGGGTTCAGACTCGATTCTCCTGCTTTGGCCTCGCTAGTGCTGGGACACCAGGCGTGTGTCACCATGCCTGGCTTCCGCTTGGGTTTCTTGAGACTCTAAGGGAGACTGAGTACCGTGTAGGAAGTCGGACTGCAGACTGTCCTAGGTGGGGGGCAGCCACGGGAAATGGCCACAGGGATTCAAGGATATCCCAGCTAAGCATCAGATCTATAAGGAAGACATCACCCTGGACAATCAGCCCGGGTCCTCTAGTCCTGGCCACCATTTGACCATAACTGCAGGGCTGGAAATAGAGCTCAGTGATGCAGTGCCAGCCTGGCAAATGCAAGGTCCTCAGTGTGACTCTCAGTACCCTTCCCCCGCAAAAGTGACCATAACTGCAAAAGGGACACCAAGAGAATGGTCCAGGTGAGTCGGCTCCACCCATGGGACCGAGAGTAATAACAGAAACTATTATTCTAAGCCATGAGGTGGTAGCTTTCCCAGGCCTGGGGAGAGACAGGACTGCTCCTGTTTAACAGATGGAAAGCCAGGCGATGGTGGACCCTGTAATCCCAGCACTCGGGAGGCTGAGGCAGGAGGATCATTGCGAGTTTGAGACCAGCCTGGGCTACAAAGTGAGCTCAAGCCAGCCTGAACTGTATGGTGAGACCCTGTCTCAAAAAAAGACAAAAAACTAAACACCGCACATGAGGGATGTCAGCAGTGTCCTGGAGGCAGCTGGAGAGACAGCAGCCAGACAGGGTGGCCTGGGCCAGACTGCAGCCACATGGAATGGGCCAAATTCCTCGTGTGACTGGGGCAAGGAGGTTTTCCCCTGGTGGCTGCCTGGGCACCTGCTGGAACCCTGGCTTGTTCTTTTTCTTTGCCTGGTTAGGGATGGAACCCAGGGCCTCATGCCTGATGGCGAGTGCTCTACCACTGAGCTACATCCCAACCCGGGATGCTTTGTTTTTACTGTGGAGGACCGGATGACCGATGACAGGCAGCATCTTTTTTCACGCTGGCCTGGTTTGTTTTTTCCTGCTCATAGCCCTGGGGACAGAGGTGGGTGGGGAGGCCCGTGAGTCAGAGGCTGCTCAGCCAGGTGAGAGAGGGGCTGAGGCAGTGACGGAGGCCAAGGATGGGGGCTGGGGTGGGGCGTGCTCAGCCCCTGGACCCAATTCTGAGGGTGCAGTGCTGCCAACTGCAGACTCCCATCTCCCAGAGGCTTGGTGGCGCACCTCACCAGGACAGGGAGTCCCGGGCAGGCTGGGGTCTGGCCTCGCCATCCTTTGTGGCAGACAGATGAGACATGGCCACTGTGGGAACTTCAGCCAATGCTTTCTGCAGGCCGTGGCCCCTTTCAAAGTGAGGAAGAGATGGGGGTGGAGATTTAGCTCAGTGGCATAAGCACCAGCCTGGCAAACACCAGGTTCTGAGTTCAATCCCTGGTACAAAAATAAGTGAGGAAGACCTGGATGGCCCCCTCTGCCCACCCAGACTCCCTGTGCATCCCCAGGCTGAACCACATGCCCTGCCCGAGGGCAAGCACCAGGGCTTCCCTTCCCCACACTCCTCTGAGCTGGGTGCTCTCCGCTGCTGCACCCTCTGCCCGCAGTGCCCTCCTGACTTTCCCATGTGAAAAACTGGGTTCCAGAACTGCTCTCCAAAGCAGCTGCAGGCTGGGCTTTCCTCAGGGTTCCCACAGCCTTCAGGGACCCACCACATGTTTGTGTAGCTCAGCTACACATTATTGAACCCTGCAATTGTGATGGGACATCTGTCCTGGGCCCAGGATGGCCACCCCTCCACACACACACATTGGACAAGGCCTCCATTCAGGTCTAGGGCTAGAAGAAAAACCCACTTAAGGCTCCAAGCTAGGGTGTGACCTGCCAGAGGCTGTGGTCAAGGTCGGCCTCACTTCCAGCCCCACTTCTGAGGCCTGGGCCCCTGGGCCCTGTTACAGAGCCCAGAATATGAGGTGACATGACTCCCCAGGGACACAGTAGAGGGTGTGACCCCTGGGGACACGCCATGAAAGGCACATTCTGATTTAGGAGGTCGGGGTGGGCTGGACTCCCTGCTCCCACATGGGAATGTCATAGTCCTCACCCTGTGGAAGAACTCACCCTGTCTTCAGAAGCCCACAGCCACCAGCAGCCACCAGCAGCCACAGTGGGAAGGGCAGGGTGTGTGCACTGCTGTAAAAAACCCTAATCTCTGTGCTCCTCCCTGCCTGACTACCCGCGACATCAGAGCTGCAGGAACATTTTATTAAGTTAAGAAGGTTTGTGGAATGGGGCTGGGAATTTAGCTCAGTGGCACAGCACCTGCCTGGCAAGCGTCAGGTCCTGAGTTCAATTCCCGATACCCTCCCCCCACAAAAAAACAAACAGGTTTGTGGAGGAGAGGTGCCTTCATGGGTGACACCAACGGTTCTACACCCAGCATCCCTCAGGGGGATGTGGGGCTGCTGGCTCCCTCTGTTCCTCTGCCCCTCTATCCAGAGCCCCAGAGTGCGAGTGCACCCCAGGCAGGAAGTCGTTAGTAGGAGGTAGGGTGGGAAGAGGGCGCTGGCTCTGACTCTCCTGGGCAGCATCCATCACCAGGGCCACGGCCCAGAAGCCCAGGCAGGGGCCACAGCAGAACCGGATGCCACTAGGATTTGCTTTTTCAAAAAGTATAAAGAGTTTGGGAGGAAAAAAAAATCTATATAAAAATCTCTTCACATATAAAATCCTGAAGAAGGTGCAAGGTAAGACCCAGTGCGAGGGGCATGCTCAGATACGCCGGTGTTTGTGTGTGTGCGTGCTGGTGTGTGTGTGCATATGTGTGTGCTTGTGTATACCTGTGTGTGTGTTGCAGGTGCGTACACACCCTTGGCCCATAGGAGGGGGGAGGCTTGGCGTCTGACTTCCCTCCATCAGGGAAGGAGGCCGCTGGTCCCCTTGGGTTAGGGTGTGCAGCTGGCTGGGCCAGGAGGACCTGGGAGACGAGGGTGGATGCTGAGGGCTGGGGAGGCCGCCCAGCAATGGGGGTGACCAGGTCCTTCCCTGCAGGCTGCCTGGGCTGTTTCTCCCAGTGCAAAGACACACAGCACCAGAAGCCACTTGGGAGATGGGTGTGGGTGGGTGCAGGCTTTGTGGCGTCCGTAGCGCCCATCTCTACTCCGCCAGGCTATTGGACATGGCTTCCTTCTCCTGCAGGGCGGCCATGGCAAGCCGCAGGTGCTCCTTCAGCTGCTCGATCTCCTGCTCAGACCTTGTCTTGATGTGGTTCAGCTCCACATACACATCCTGGTATTTTCCCGAGGTGACGCGCTTGTCCTGGGGGGTGGGGGAGGAGGTGCCACCATGCCTGTGCTGCTCCCTGCTGGCCAGCACAGAGAGGCCAGCCCTGGGTCTATCACCCCAGCACTTCCTGGTGACCTGGGGCTCAGGGAAGCGAATGGCCCAGGGCACGTGTCTGTGCCTGAACAAACGCTCTGCTCACCAAAGGCAGTGATCACTGTGCCCCTCAGAGCCACCAGTGTGGTCACTTCCTGCCTCAAAATGGTCAAAGACCCAGCAGCCAGAGGTGGCCAGGCTGGCCACAGGCTGAGACCTGGGCTGGGATCCGGCCTGGACTGGATTGTATTTGACACATGGGTGGACACTCAGGACTGTCCCTCCACAGCTGTATCCCCAGCACCAGCATGGTGCGTGGTACATAGGAAAGTCAGCAGCAACCAGAGAGTAAAGTAATGCCGAGCAGGCAGAAGTGTGGCCTTGCCACTTCCCCTTTCCTGTCTACATTTCCCCGTCCCTGCCTGGAGGCAGCGTGGATGCCTCGGTGGGAGCCATGAAGAGACCCGAGGAGAGGCTGAGGGAGCGGCTGCTCCCAGGCTGGGCCCCCGGTGGCCAGCGCGGCCCCTGCACGGCTGGCGCTCGGCGGGCACCCACCTTCTGCATGGTCTGCAGCTCGTCCCGGAGGCACTGCACCTCCTTCTTCAGGTACTGGAGTTGGCTCTCTTTCACCCGCAGCAGCACCTGGGGATACGCGGCCAGGCTGACCCAGGGCCAGAGGCCGGAGCCCCTCAGGCCTGCAGCGCCCACAGCCTGGCTTCTCCCTGCCTCGGCCTGCCCCAAGACACCCCCCACCCTCTGCAGACTTCCTGGGGTGCTGCTCTGACCTCTGCCATCTCTGCCGTGGCCCCAACAGAGCATCAGAGCCTCCACAGGGGTGAAAGAGGCAAAAGGAAGCTGTGCTGGGGCCCTGTGGGTCAGGCCATGTGGCGTGGTGGGCGACCCCATGGGTCCTCCCGGTCTGAGGGGCCATACTGCTGACGTGACGGGGGGAAGCAGGGACCAGGACGAGAGCCAGGCAGCCGGGTTCAGCCCCACACTGACGGGGACCTGACCTCCGAGGCAGCTGACAGCCATGTGGGCTTCCTGATTGTCACCCGGGATAGTGACAGCATTTAGCCCATGGGGCTGTAAGGAAAATGAGACGGGCAAACAAAGGCCTTACAGGAGTTCATGCACAGATGAATGTTTGCTAATAAAATATACAGATCTCACTCCAGCCTCCCCACCCATGTAAGGAAGATGCTGACCCATTGCACAGATGTGCTATGGGGGCTCTCAAGGGCAGGATGACCTGCCATGGCCGCACAGCAGGTAGGGGACAGGACTCACGCTGCTGGGTGTGCTGTGGGTAGTGCCATGTTGGCCTGGGCCCTGCCCCTCAGAGGCTTGCGCCCCTCTGTGGGGAACCCCGGCCCCGGGAAGCTGCTCACCTCCAGCTCGCAGGAACTCCGCTTACTGCTGCGCCCACAGCTGTTGCTGGTGCCCTGCGAGGCCACGAAGCTGCGCAGTCGGTCTATCTCCTCGGAGAGGCGCGCGTGCAGCTCCTGCGGGAGGCGCAGTGGTCAGGGCAGGAGGCGCGGTGGTCAGGCTGGAAGGCGGCCCGAGCCCATGCCTGCTTCGAGGCCCACCTGGTTGTGGCGCAGCAGCTCCTGGCCCTCCTGCTGGCAGCGCTGCAGCGTGTCCTCCCGCTCCTCGGCCTGCTGCGTCAGCGCCTCGATCTCCAGGCACTTCTGCGAGTACTGCTCCGACAGCACCTGCAGCTCCCGCTTCAGCGCCTCCTCGTCGGACCTGAGCCACAACCAGGGCGCGGTGGGCGCGCACGCCCCACCAAGGCCTTGGGTTCTCCCCACGGGGCTGCCCTGGGCCGGTGTGGGCCATGAGCAAGGACAGCCGCTCCGGGCGGTGGATGCGTCCTCGCAGCCAAGCGGCCTCTCCAAAGGCCCCAAAGCCCACCTAGTCCAGACTGTGCTGGGACAGGAGAGACACCTACTGGCCAGGCAGGACACTGCAGCCCAGCTCTAGGAGACAGACGGGAGGGGAGATTAACGCCAAGACAAGTAGGGCCTCTTCGGGGGCTGCCTAGGGCCCTGGGCCTCCCCTCCTATGTGGGGCTGCAATGGGGTTTCAGCTAGGGGGACCCACATGTCCTCTGCCCTGGGCCTGAGCAAAGTCCCCAGCTACCCACCGTGACCCAGGGGCCCCGGGGCCGCCTTACTGGTGCTGCTTCCGGAGGCCATCGGGGCCCTGCTGGAGACTCCGGGTTTTGCTCAGCTCCCGGTTCAGTTCCTCCTGGTGGGCCTTCTCCATGGCCTTGATGGCTGGAGCAGGGAGGAAGGAAGAGGTGGAGGAGGATGGAGAGGAGTGACAGATGCCAAGGCGAAGGTGGGACAGGGAGCCGGGTGCAGAGCACTGGACCCGGGGCCACAGCCATGCGGGCTGTCCTCTCTGCCCCTGTGCCTGCCATGGGACGAGGTACTCTCCTGGGAAGACACCTCAGTGTCCAACTGCTGACACCTTTAGCTGCTAGTGGCTTCTGTTTGAGCCCCACAGTGGGCACCATCCCCAAAAGCCTCTCAGAGAAAAGTCTGTTCAGAGGAACAGCACCCGTCTGCTTTGCCCGGTGTGGGGTCCAGAGCCTGGGCTCTGCAGCCAATGTCCATCTGTCTGCTCAGGACCCTCATATGGAAAGGGGGACAGAGGCTCCTTCTCTGCAGGTCATTACTGAAGCTGTGTGCAGCATGTGCATAATGTGCCCGGCAGAGTGAAGCCTGGCTTGGGGGCTCTGTCACTCAGACTGTGGGCTCCTGAGGACTGAGCTGTTTCCACGTCACATAGGGTTGTGCTAAGAATTAAATCCTCATCCAGTTTTACCCACGCTCTTTTTTGCGGGGGAGGAGAGGCAAGGTCTCACTCTGTAGTTCCAGCTGGCCTCAGACTATGTATCCCAGGCTGGCCTCAAACTTGTGATCCTCCTGCCTCAGCTTCCAGGTCACTATGGCTGGTTTATCCACAATTTCAAAATCCACAAAGCTGAGCTGGGGGTTTAGCTCAGCGCCATAAGCCTTGCAAGCAGGTGGTTGTGAGTTCGATCCCCGGTACCGATAAAAATGAAAAAGACAAACAAAAAAAAAAAAAAAAAAAAAAGGAAAATCCAAAAAGCTTTGAACACTGAAAGCTTCTTGTCACCCTCCTGGTGGGTGACCCCCAGTGCCCAGGGACAAACGACTACTTATGATCCTTCTTGTTCCACAGCAGTTTCCCTGTGACACTTTAATGCTGGGTTACAGAGTGACACCTGGTCCCTGCTACGGTATGGGTAACCCTTATCTGCAGCCTGCACTAGTGACCTCCCTAGATGAAGGCACCAGGCCCCACGGTTGGACAGGGGGACCGTGAGTGAGTGCATGAAGTGCTTGGCCAGTGCTGGCGGGACTCAGGCTCCAGATCGCGTCCTCTCCTCATGCCGTTAGCCTGCAGACCCTGGGGGTGCCTAGGACATGCCAGGCACATGCGGGGGTGGGCTGGGGGGCCATACTGGGCACTTCCTGTTTCTGACTTTGGGGGTGGTGGTTGGTTACAGAGTGGCTTTGCAGTCAGAAGGTTCTGGCTCTGACCCCAGCTCTGCTACCTTGAGGCTGCACCCTTTGGACAGGTCACTGACCCTCTCCGGGGCCTGGCTTCCTCACTCGTGAAAGGGGCTGCTCTGTGGGGCCTTGTGAGTACTCAGGGGCTCTCCTGAGGCATGTGTGGGACACAGAGCTGGATCCATGTGTCTAGCCATGGTGTACAGACCCGAGGGAGAGGAGTCACTCTGTTGCAGAAAGATCTCTCGCTGCCTCAGTTTCTCAGTGCCTCCTTTTTTTTGTCTTTTTGAGACAGGGTCTCGCTATGCAGTTCAGGCTGGCCTTGGGCTCACTTCTCGCAGCCTCCTGAGTGCTGGGATTACAGGACTGTGCCACCGTGCCCAGCTAGTTTCCTCCCCTTTGTGAGTGGACCTGGAGCCCAGCTCAGGGGGCTTCCAACCTCAGATGACACCTCACCCCAAGTCTGACCCCAGCAGCCCCACCTCTGCCTTAAAACCTCCCTGCACCTCCTGGTCCTCACCCGAGACCGTGGCCGCCCTCTCCTCGTCCAGCAGCCGCTCCTTCTCCTGTTGCAGCCGCTGCAGCTCACGCTCATGGTGGCGCCGCAGCTGCTCCATTGCCTGCTGGTGTGAGGATTCCATCTCGGCCAGGCTGCGCTCACAGGTCTCCTGGGGGCCAGAGGCCGGGTGTCAGGGCTGTCCTTGCTGCCCCCAGTGGCGCTGCTAAGTGAGGAGCCTCGGGGACAGGCTCACAGCTGGCCCCAGAGCTGGGGCCACCAGCCTGCACCTGCCCCCACTGCCCCATCCCCAAACCTCACTGGCCACTGTCCCACCTTAAGCTTCCTGAGGGGCCTCTGTCCTGCTGGGTAAGAGCCCCAGTCCATGGTGGCCTTTGTGGCCCCATCACGGCCTGGCCCTTTCTACGAAGCAGCCTCTGAGCTATAGTTCGCACGCCTCCCAAAGCCTGGAACATTCTTCCGCACCGTTCTCGCCCTGGCTGGCTTACTTTGCTTGCAGCCAAGGTGCAATTGTCCTCCTACCCTGGGCTGGCCCCTCCCCGGCCTCTGCCTGACCATAATACCCAGCCTCGTCCTGGGCGCACGCCAGGTGCTTAGTCACCGAGCTGAAACTGGTGACAGTACAAAACAGGGCTTTGTAGACAGGGTGGGCATGCACTTAAAAGTCTGAGGATGGCCGCTGCTGGGAGCGCCCACTGGGACAGGTGCACGGCTATGTGGTGGCATCGTCACACCGTAACGGCCCTGTCCTTTAACTCAGCAATGAGTCGAAGGAAGTCAAGGGCACGCAGAGACTCAGGGAGCAGAGTATTCCCTAAGGCAAGCCTGGAAACACAGTGGCAATCAAGCTAAGTGCCCAAGTGGGGAAACCTTTAAATAAATGACGGGCTCACACCCTGCAAAGCACCCCAGGCAGCAGCTGGAAGATGGAGGCGCCGTCTTGGAAAGGTGTCTGCGCAGGTGACCCAGAGGCCAGGAACGAAAGCTGCCTCCCCATGACACATATGGTATGGTTCCACTCGGGGAACAGAACACAGGGAAAAATTAACAGCCTCCCTGAGACGCCCATGTCTTACTCCTGGGACCCACGACCAGGTCACATCACACGATAAAAGGTCAATTAAGGCTGCTCATCCGCTGACTTCACATCAGACTATCTGGTGGGCCACAGGAAACCATGGGGGTCCGTAACAGTGACAGCAAGGGCAGGAGACAAGGACTGTCAGAGTGACATAAAGGGACAAGGACTGGACTTCTCGTGGCAGCCGCCAGGAGCCTGAGCAAGAGTGAGCTCCCGAGGGTAAAAGGTCAGCCAGGCAGGAGGGGCGTCAGGATTCTACACCAAGCTGGGCAGGTGAACACCTTTCTGTCATTTAAGCAGCCCTGTGTGACAACCTCACAGCAGCCACGGGAAGCTCATGCATGGGGTGCCATGGTCACCGAGGTGAGCCTGGGGCACCGGGTGGGGAGAAACATGCCCATGTGATGTGAATCATCCTTATTATTTATGAGGTGCTGCTGATGGGACCCAGGGTTTTGCACACGCTAGGCAAGTGTTCTACCATGGAGCTATACCTTCAGCCTGCTGGCTGAGTTACTTTTGGAGGTGTAAATATGTTTCTCATTTTTGGTACCAGGAATCAAACTTAGGACTTTGTGCTTGCCAGGCAGGTGCTGTGCTGCTGAGCTATATGCCCAACCCAAATGTGTTTCTTATATAGTTTAAAAAAAAAAAAGATTCCGGCTGGGAGTGGTGGCGTTCACCTGTAATCCCAGTCCTCAGGGGGCTAAGGCAGGAGGAGTGTGGTGAGTTTGAGGCATGCCTGGGCTACATAGCCTGTCTCGAAAAACAAAACAAAACAAAACAAAGAAAGTGTTTAAGGTCATTAAAAAGGGAGAGGGAAGAGCTAGGGAAGAAGAGAAGCACAGAGGGCCTGAGAGGGCCCCATCCCAAGTAGGGCCTGCTCCCCGCTCCCCTACACCTGTCTGGGGGGAAGAAGGGTCTCCCGGTGCAGGAGGGTGAGTGAGAGGAGGGATGTCTGCTTTGCTGGGCCTCCACGCCCGTCCCCCCTCTTCGGATGACAGATCGAAGCTTTGCAGCCCCACAGCCTGGGTCCCCCAGAGGATCTGAACAAGCCCTGCCTTCTCAGGGCCTTAGCTTTAGCATGTGTCAAGGGGGCTGCACAACACCACCCACGAAGCATCCCAAGCAGCGGCAAGGTCAGCTCAGCCTAGTGCCAAAGGGGTACAGCCTGTGATCTTAAAGGGCCAGAGCAGGCAGGTGGTCCTGGGAATTGAGGGGTGCTGGGGTGATGGCAGGAGGCAGGATTCAGGCCATGAGCAGCGCTCCTAGCAAGCGAGGTGCAGCTCTGCACTGCCTTCCAGAGCGGGAAGAAGTCCCACATGGGCATGCCTCGGACATGAGGTAGATGTCAAAGGTGGATGAGAAGTGCCAGTGCCCCCCAAGTTAGCCCAGAAGGGTTGCGTTGTCAGAGAAGGCACCGAGCACCAGTGTGAGAAGCCCCAGCCCCGATGGCTGTGCTGCGGAGCCAGGGCCGCCCCAGCCCCGTAAGAGGGGCTCCCACTCAGCCTGCAACTTGTTACCCACTCAGGGTCCACAAACTTCCAGCCACCTCCTTCCTGTGCCCCAGGGGGGCTGGCCTTCTCTGCTGCCCTACGCATGTCCCAGATCTCAAATATTTTCAGGCTATTTTCTTCTCCCCTCCCCCACTCACCCAACCTAACAGGGTGGGACATTAAAGGCCTCTGGGCTCCAAAGTCACCCCATCAACTTGCTCTCTGGGCCTCAGTTTCTTCATCTGTAAGTTAGGAAGCCAGAGCAGTGTTCTGCAAATTTCACTTTAATGCCAGAAACCTTTCTCCCAACGCAATGGAAAGCAGGTTCTGATAGCAAAGCAGAGGAGGAAGGAGCTGCTCTAATCCAGGTCAGAGAGGCGACCCTGCCTTCACCCAGAGCGAGGAGGGCATGGCCTCAGGCCCTGGGCAGGGCCTCAGAGGGCTCCCCAGGAGCCAGGCTGCTCTGGGGGCTCAGCCTCCTTGTAGAGGCCCGGCCTAAGGCAGCTTGGACAATACTATATCCCCTCAAGGCCAGGGGACCCCAGGTCCCCACCCCTCAATAAACTCCCCATCCAGGATGGGGACCTTGGGGACCACTGTAGTGCACAGCCCCAGTCTCAAGGTCCCTGTGGGTACCCCTGTGTCCTGGGACCCAGGTGACAAGTCCTAAATCCTTCTTCCTCCTGATGCCCTGCCATCCACGGCCCAGCTCCCTTAGACTGGGCCTTGCACTCCAGGGCCATGTTCCAGGGTCACTGGTGACCTCCTAAGGTCTCTGGAATGAGACTCGGTTTGTCCCTGGAGGCTCTACCACGCCTGCCAATCTGCTGATGTCGCTACTCACAAGCCACTACATGGAGCGGTGCCTGCCCCTCAGGAAACCTTCCTGGAGCTCCCTCACTGTGACCCCCCCCCCCGAAACTTCAAGAAGGACCCTGGGCATTCCAGCATTCTTTCTTCTTTGGGCAATCATGTGCTGATGGCAGGCAGGGGACTCAAATTTTTAGAAATTTTGTCTTGGTTGCTACGCAAGGCCTTTCTGTTTTGCTTTGTTGGAGACCTGCTATGTAGCTCCTGCTATGTAGCTCAGGCTCGCCTTAAACCTATTAGTACAGCAGACTGGCCTCAGACTTAGAGGCCGTTCTCCTCCCTCAGCTCCTGAGTGCACTGCCACGTCCACGGCAGGGGCCATTTAAAAAATTTAAATGTATATAATTACAATCAAGTATATTCACAGCAAAAGTAACAGGTCCTCAAACTTTGCTGCTCCATGTTTCTCAGTATTTTTTTTCCTTAGTTCATAGCACTGTGCTATTTTATTTTATTTTTGTTACCAGGGTTCGAACTCATGACCTCGCGCATGCCAGGCAGGCGCGTGTGCTGCTGAGCGAAATCCCCAGCCCCAGGCCTGTACTATCTTACGTGCGCCTTTGAAGTTACTCCTCTATCCACTTGGCTGTGTGGCAAAAGCACTAGGGAAGGGTGCTGTCGCTTCACGCTCAGAGACTGCACTGGGAGCCTGCTCCTGGCCATAGTGGGTGCTTACACCATGGAAACTGGTAATGTTCCAAACCAGGGCTTCATTTATTGTTTTATGGATTCTCTGAAGCGATGAGAAAGCACTAAGCAGCATGTTGTCTGTATACAGAATGAAAGATTGCATAAATATCCTACTAGAATACTCCGTCTCAAAAAGGTATTCTGGCGCCATTCAGCAGAGAAGTTGCTCACTCACGTCAACCAACAAAAGCAAGTTTTCCTGTCTTCTCGTCTCGCCCATTAGCATAAGCCAGAACACCACCCATGTGCGCAGCAGGCTGTGGATGGATAGACGTGCACAGAAAGCTCACTGAAGGAATTCTGAGAAAAACCCACTTGCTACATGGAAGTCACGAAGAAGTGTCAAGATATTTTTTATTTGTACATTATATACTAAACATCTTTTCTATCAGCAAAATTTATAATAAATATGTATATATACACACATGTATTTTTCTCTGGAGAGCTAGTTGTCCCAATGGTGACAACTAAAAGTGTCCCCAGATGCAGTCAACTGTCCACGGGGGACAAAAGCAGCCCCAGTTGAGAACCACTGTCCTAGGTGGACATGTGCTCACCCCTGGGGCCGATGAGAGCTGGCACGTTGTGCAGGCTCTCCCTGTGCTTGGCAGGGGCGACACCCAGGGCCACTGGCTCCCCACTTCCCCAGGGCGGTGCAGGGGGAGGGGTCCAAGTGCAGAGTGTCACACAGGGACTCACACACAGACTCTGCAGTCCGCCGGACCCAGGCTCAAATCCCACCTCTGACACCTGCAGGCCGGGTGACCTCGGGCAAGTCACACACCCGCTCAGAGCTCAGTGGCCTTGTCTGTAAAATGGGCACAGTGATCATGCCCACCAGCTGTGGGGAGATCAAAGGAGATGATGCATGTCAATGCCACCACACACAGGTCCTGGCACACAGCAAGGAACCCAAAATGGCAACCGTTTTCAGGTAACACAGCAACCAGAAACCTGTCCCAACCCCACGAGACAGTGCCTCGGTCTCACCTGTGAAATATAGCCTGGAGGGATATGGCTGTCCTCCTGAGGCCTGGCCACGTTCTGAGGAGCCTCCCCTCGGGCTCGCCATGCCTCCAGCTGGGCACGAAGAGACTGTACCTATTGGGGAAGTGATCAGATCACTGGGCACCCAAGGAGGCACACAGGGCCTCCAGCTCCACACCACTTCAAGTGCAGACCCCTGGCTGCTAGGCGAAGCTCTGATTTTTGTGGAGGGACGTCTTAGCCAGAGGTGAGGGGACACACCTGTGATTCCAGCACTCGGGAGGCTGAGGCAGGAGGTCTGCCTTGAGTTTAGGCCAGTCTGGGCTATATAGTGAGTTCAAGGCCAGCCTGAATTACACAGCAAGAGCTTGTCTCAAAGAACCCAAAAAGCGGGGATATCACGGCTGTGTCCTGGACGGCGAGGTGGATGACCTGGGAAAACCTCGGCCCACAGACCAAAGTCAGGGTTGGGCACAGCACACTCACTGCAGTCGGTTATCAACTACACTGTGATGGCAGCTGGGGAAATATCTCTGAGCCTCAGTTTCCCCATCAGTGAAGAGGGATCCCAAGTGGGCTCACAAGAGGCTGAGCACACAGGAGATGTACGATAAATAACCGGTCCCACCCCTGGCTTCCCACTTCCGTTCTCTGTGGCTATTAAAGGCAGAGCTAGGAAGGAAAAAACAGAACAGAACAAAATAGAACAAAACAAAACACCACAGTCCTGGAAAGAAGATTGTTATTCGCGAGGAGCCTCAAGTACCAGATGGTGAAGATAAGGAGTGAGCTCCCCATCACAGTGCGTATGCAAGGCCAAGGCCAGGGTGCGCAGGGACTGGAGGGGCGCAGTATGAGGGGCCTACCTCCTTCTCCAGGGCCTCGTGGTTGTCACTCGGGGGTGCCCGGCGCTCACTGCGGCTTTGGTTGAGTAGGGCAGTGAGTGGCACCCGCTTGTTGTCCCTGAGGGGCAGCTTCTCCAGCTCCTGCCACTTCTTTTCAATCTCCTCGCTGAGCCGGCTCTGCTGGTCCTCGGTCAGTGGGGCACCGAGGCCCCGGCGTGGTGCCTCGCCAGGGGGTGTCTCGGGGGCTCGGCTATCTGTGGCCTCGAACCACCTGCGGCGTTCCTCGGAGCGCTGGGCCAGGTCCCGCTCCAGCTCCTCCTGCTTGGCCGGGGTTCGGGCCCGCTGCGGGCTGCCCTGGGTCAAGGGCGAGAGCTCCACATAGTCCAGCAACTGCCGGGACCCATCCGCCTTGCGGGGTCCACTGCGCCCGCTGACCTCAGAGCTGGCCCGCTGCTCCCCCGCCTTCAGGGATCCCTTCTGGGGGCCGTAGCCATGCAGCGTGTTCTCCTTGTTGCAGTCCGAGAGCCTAGGACGCCAGCAGGGACCCATCAGGGGGATCTGGGCCACTCGAGAGCACCTCTGGCACCAGCCCTGCCCACAGGGACCCCAGCAGGCAAGCAGCGCCCCCCAAGACTGAGCTCCAGCATCACAGTCAGTGGACCCTGGAAACAGCCCAGCTCTGCCACTTTTCAGAAGGGGACCCACGTGTCTGCCTCCCTGCCCTACTTGGAGTCTCAGTCACCTCATCTGTAATATGGGACAGAACTACCATGCATAACAGAAATTCAAGGGCTGAGTGAGCAAATGTGTGCAAAGCAACCAGGGAGCCCTCAGCCAGCACTGTCAGCGTGTTACTATTAGAAGTATAAAAACGGCACAGCATGGTGGTACATGCCTGGAATCCCAAGACTCTGGCAGGCTGAGGCAGGAGAACTGCCAAGTTTGAGCTCAGTCCAGGCAACTGAGTGACTAAGCAAGACTTCATCTCAAAATTCAAAGTAAAAGATAAAAAAGGGCCAGGAATACAGCTCAGTGTGAGGGCCCTGGGTGTGATCTCAATACCACACATGGAAAAAAAGTATGGAACACAGTAATGTGTGAGCAGAGGCTCTGAGCCCAAGAGGCTCACAGAGGCAGGGGCTGTCACAGTGACCGGTGCTGGGGTAAGGACTGGGAGGTCTGGGTGCGCAGGGCACAGGTCACTGGGACTGAGTGACCGCTGTGGTTTTCTTCTTCCACAGTACAGCTGGGGACGCAGTTACTGGTCAGCAGCTGTCCCTCTCAGAGTCCTGCAGTAGCCTGTGGCCATGTGACCATGTTCCCCTGGGGTGTGGAGACGGTCTCCCCTGGGGCATGACAGACAGTTCCCCCGAAGGGCTGGGTGACCCTCAATGAGCCCAGGCAGCATTGTCTCAGCCAGAGGCCAAGCAGGCAGCCACTGCCTACAGGCTGGCTGGGCTCTACACCTCTAGTCCACTCCTGGGAATGAATTAAACCCCCTTCATGCTTAAGCCACTGGTCTGGGATTTATTAAAGCAGCGGAGCCTATGGACTAAGTCACAGTCCTTACAAAGGCACTGGGCACATTGCAGACACCATGGCCCACATGACAGATGAGGACTCTGACACAACCCAGGAAAGCCACTGGCCTAAGGCTGAACAGCCCAGGCGGGGTGCGGTGGGGAGGGGATGACTCTGTTCAGCTCCCTTCAACACCACACTCCATTCCGGCTGCCCTGTGCTGCAGTCCTACCCCGGAGAGGGCTTTGCCACCGGTGACAGTCTCCTGTCCTCTCCTGCAGCAGACTTAGACCCCATCCCGCTCCTTCCGGATGTGCTGGGACGGTAAGGCAGACCCAAGACCCCTAATGAATTTCCGCATGAGTGTCAAGAATGCTTGCTGCTCTTTCTCCCCATTCTGCTGCTAGAGAAACTGAGGTCCAGAAGCTGGAGCCACAGGGCCCCCAAGTGAGTGTCCCATATGGGTGGCAGCCCCTTCCCCAGGGCCCCAGTCCAGCTCAGCACATACTTAGTGACATCAGGGGCTAAAGCTGGACGCACGGTCTTCCTCAGGGCCTCGATCCAGTTCCGCCGGATGCCCGAGGTCATGGCCGACAGGGTATAGACAGCGTCCTTGGTCTGCAAGTCCACACCGCAGGCCAGTTGCCACATGGCCAGCCCCACACTCCCTCCCTGCTGCAGACCCCAGGGAGGGTGGCTCTTTACTGTCAGTCTGAGGTCAGGCCAAGGAGCAGGGTGGTGGTGGGTGAAAGCTCCCCTACTCCAGCCTGGGAGGAACACACCAGCTCTGTGTTCTCCCCAGGTGTACTGGGTACTAGTACTGAGGATGGGGGTCTCTGGGTCAGCTCTGGGGCCCCAGCCGCGCTGTCCCCCTCCCCCAGCTGCACGCAGACTCACGTGGATCTGGAAGCCATAGTTTCGCTGCACTGCGAACTCCGTGACGTCTGTGCAAGACCGCAGGTCAATCTCACCGTCCAGTTCATCTGCCTAGAGCAGGGGCACCCACCATGGTCCACATGGGTCCTGGGGACACCCACGCCGCTGACCCCAGCCAGGACATCCAGCCTTCCCAATACCAGCTGCCTCACCTCCTCAGCCGTGGAGTCTCTGTAATACTTGAGGCTGGAATCCGTCAGCACGAACCAGTGCTTCTTCCACTGAGAAGAGAGGTGTGATGAGCGAGGGGCAGGGAGCTGCTGAGTCCTGGGCGGCTGACGGTCACCTACTCAGCACGGTCAGAGCCCCTCTGCTACCTCCTGGAGCCATGGCAGCAGCATCTGTGATATGGGTTGGCTTCTCCGCTGCAACCACACACCCCCACCCCTTCCCTGATCTGCTGATGGGCCTAGACCCCTCTGAAGGTTGGCAAAACGGCTCCCATACCTCCGCTGGGGAATCTCGGAGAGGACATGTAAAGGTGAAAGGTCACGTCCCCAGCCAGTCTGGAGCTTGGTGTGGCCTGAACTTGTAAGTCTTTTCCCTATGCTCCCCACCTTCTGCACTGGCACAGACTAAGGTCCAGAGGGGACTAGAAAGAGGCCCAGGGCAGGCAATCAAGCATAAGCTCTGGCATTCGTCCTGAGGATATGGCCTGGTTGTTTGTTTGTCTCACTGTAGCGTTTACACTGGCTTAGAACTATGTAGCCCAAGCTGGCCGTGAACTCTAGGTAATCCTGCCACAGCCTCTCAAGTGCCAGGCTTACTGGCACGCATCACACCTGGCCTTGCATCCTGATTTATATTCAGGGTGTTGGTGTGCGAGGCCTCTCTGCTCCAGCTGAGTTTAGGCTGGCAGAACATGAAAGAAAGAGGCAGGGGCACCAGACTGGCACGATGCCACACATGCCCAGCTCAGCTGCCTCCAAGCTCTGGTCACTCCACTGGAATGCCAGTCAAGGGAGGTCCGCCCACTGCCAGGGTTGGGCTCCCTCGTGTCACCACGCTGTCTGGATTGTTTGGTTCTTTCAAGTATTTAGCTTCCTTCTTCTGGGACATGGCAGTTTTCATAGGTGTCCACTGTTTCTTTCTGTGCTGCCGCCACTAGGGGGTTTTAGTGTCCAGGAACCCGGCCCGTGACTCTCCCTTGCTAGGTATCCATGTGCCTTCAGGCGTAGGTCTGCGCGGCTGTCACCTCCAATCTCCTGACCCGCACACTGGGCTGCTGGGAAGGCCCTAAGCTACTTGCAAGGTGAGAGGAGAGGCGCCCACTGCCCTTGCGTGTTTCCTGTGGCTCTTGGCACAGGGACAGGCACCAGGTTGCTGGGGAAGGTTGTAAGAGGCTCATGGGACTGCCTCCTGTCTGTACACCCGGAGGCTGGGCAGGCTGCACTCCTGGGGCCCTTCCAGCTGGACATTCCACAGCCCTGCGAAAGAGGATGAGTAACGGCCAGTTCTGGGTGGGGCCTGTAATCCCTCTGCCCTCTGGGGACCCTGGGTGGGGAGGCCAGGAAGGGGTCATTGGCCGGGCGCCAGCCCTTGTGTGAGTTTGGAGAGCGGCCACCAGGGGACGATGGGCAGGCGGTGGGGACGGAAGGCTGCGGGCTAGGGAGAAGAAAGCATGTGGGCAGGAAACACAATGAGAGTCCCTCTGGCTCAGAGCCCTGGCCGGCATGCGGGCTGCACACAGAGCCCGGCCACAGGCGCATGCAGGCCCGGGTGGGAGCTGTCCCCTCCCAGGTCAGCTGGGCAGTGAGCCAGCTCCAGCTCTTGGGCTCCCGCCTGGCAGCTAAAAGGGCAGAGTTGCTGAAACAGCCACTGTCCCCTCTGGTTGCAAGGCTGGATATGTTCAGGAAAGGAAGAGTCACGAGCAGAGATCCCAGTACGTACCAGGGCCTTGTGGGACCTTTTACATGCCTGATCTCTAAGTTACCCTTCATGCCCATAACACAGATGTAGCCACTGAGGCCTAGAGAAGGCTGTGCGGCTCCACAGTGGTGAGACTTCTGAGCCCCCGCTCCAAACCCCACCATTGAGGCTGAGTCTGAGAATCTGTCTTGGGCCAGGTGTTCAGCACAAGCCGTCCTGCCTCCAGACCCCCAGGTTCCCAACCAGGGTTGTCACCAGATGAGACAGCCAAGAAGCACTTAGGGCTGGCATGGGGGGGCATGATGGGCAGGGAGGTCTCTACCCTACTGCACACTTGGGCCGGACCTTTTCCCTGGACAGGAAATGCACGTTCCTGGGATTTTCACCTGACCCCAACCCCCAGAGGCCAGGGTCTGTAGAAAGTCAGACAGGCACCAGAAACTCCTGGACGGCCCAAGCCAAGCTCTCCTTCCCACCCAGCCCTCCTACCTCTCCTGGCTTGTCCAAGATTGACATCCATCCCTTCTTGAAGTTGAGCAGATCAGGCTGTGGGGAGATGAGGAAGTGGGCAAGTCAGGCCCCACAGAAAGCCACCTGGGCTGGGGAGCAGAGGGCGCTGTGCCCGCCCTGCCCCAGTCTGTCAGATGAGGTTCTGGGAAATCGGTTGTAAGAGGCAAGGGCCCAGGAATCCCCAAACCTGAGGTAGCCTCGGCCCCTTTCCCAATAGCCAGCATCCTCTGGGAGCCAGCCCGAATGGCTGACACTAACACCACAGATGTCTGAGCTCCCCTCCATGCAAGCAGCAGAAAGCAGAGTCCAGAGGACTTGGCCTGCAAAAGAGACCCCTCAGGAACCCAGCAAGCAGCCCAGAATAGCAGGCTGAGCCATCTGTCCAGGTCCTTCTTGACCAGTCCAGGCACCACCAGGACCTGCCTAGGGCCATGCCCACCCCACCCACCGACCTGCGGTCCAGCTAGCCCTGCCCTTCCTGCATCTCCTGGAGACCCGGAAAGGTGAGCGGGTACTAGGCTGGGGTCAGAAACCCTCTGGTCTCCCCCGGTCTCTTTGGGAAGGCTGTGGCACTGCAGTCCAAACAAGCCCTACCTGTCGGGTCCTGCCCAGAAGGGCACAGCCCCGGGCCCTGGGGAGTCCCAGCTGCAGCATGGTCCACAAGGGCCTGTGAGCCTAAGTCACAAAGCTGCTCATGCTGGCACCTTCCTGCCTGTGCCCGGGTGGTAGGCACCACCACTAGACCTCCTGCCTGCTGGGTCCCGCTGCAGCCTCAGCTCCAGCCTGCAGGCAGAGGCCAGCAGGGCAGTCAGGCTGGGGTGCAGGGAAGAGGCGGCCACCTGCTGTCATGGCTCTGAGCCCACCTATCAGCGCCTGCATCTGGGCCTCACCAGGCCAAGGTGTCTGGTTGCGGGGAGGGAGCCCCGTAGCAGGGCTCAGTGCAGGGTGGGCGGCGACAGCTGGAAACTAGAGCCAAATGACCTGGCCACCGCTCCCGACCTCCTTACAGGGGGCTGGTGTCCTCCTAGGTGGAGGAGATGGGCTGAAAGGGGTCTTGGGCCAGCAGCCTGGAATGCAGAGCCGGTGGGGATCTAACAAGCTGGCGCTCACTACCTCGCATACCTGTCTGAGGGAGGAGTCAGGAAACCCTGGGGCTGTGTTTGTCCGAGTGCCCTCTGTTGTACCAGCCTGTCACCCACCCAAGCGAAGACTGAAGACTGGTGACCAACACACCAGCTTTGCTTCAGCCTGGGACCACCACAGTTCAAGGGCCTGGCCCAGGACTCAGGAGAGGTTGCTGAAGAAATAGCTTCCACTTCCCAGGGCTAAGTCCTGTGTTTTGGGCACAAGGCCTCATCGAAACCTGGCCCTAACGAGCCAAGTTCCTTGGGGACAGACCCACCGAGCTGGCTTCCCACAGCTGACCAGGGTGAGCCTGGAGGACCAAGCAGGCGAGAGCCATCAGGGGAGAGACAGGCTCTGGGCCGCAGGCTTCTCAGCTGCAATGACAGGCTGCAGGGACCCCCAGGACTTCCTGGGAGGGCAGAGGCTGTGACCTTCCTAAATCACACCCTCTGCTGCCAGATATGACAAGTGACTGAGGGTCCTGCCCTTCTAATCAGCTTTCTACAAGTTCTGAACGTGCTGCAGACACAGCAGCCTGGTGACCCTCCAGGGGTCAGCGCTGACACACCACGCGTCCATGTCACACATGACCTACTGTGGTGACCTTGGGGAGAGGAGGCTGCCAGAGCATTTGCATACTAGGCAAGCATCCTACCACGGAGCTACACCCCAGCATTTTTAATTTTTTTGAAGCACAGTCTTACTAAAATTGCCCTGGTAGGCCTTGAACATCTGAGCCTTCTGCCTGAGCCTTCCAAGTAGTGGAAATATTGTGTCCAGCAAGAGTCTTTTTTTTTTGGACACAGGCTCTCTCTATGTAGTCCAGGCAGTCTTCAAATTTGAGGCAATCCTGCCTCAGCCTCCCAAGAGCTGGAATTACAGGTGTACCTCAACACACCCACCCAAAGTGAGTCTTTAAGCCCTCTAGAAGGGGAACCTGCAGCCACTGCCCATCTGGCCTCCTTTCAGGGAGTCCCAATCTCCTCAGGTGAAAGAGATGGGCCAACTGCACCCCAGCTCCCGAGGCAAAGCAATGTCTTCCCACCCACAGGGTCTCGGTCCCTGTCCCTGCTTGAGGAGAACCAACTGGCCCTCACAACCTTCCTCTCTGACCTTGGCCACAATGCCTCTAAGTACACACTGCTAGAGCCACCACTCAAAAAGAACTAGTGTTACTAGCTCCTTAAAACCTCTAAGTGGCTGGACAATCCCAGCACTCAGGAGGCTGAGGCGGGAAGATTGGTGTAAATTCCACACCAGCTTGGATTACATGGAGTTCAAGGCCAGCCTGGAATACACAGGGAGAACCTGTTTTAAAAACAAACAGAAAGCCTCCAAGGGTGGGTCAAAAATAAATTACAGCATTGACCTCGGGTCAACCCAGCCAGACCCCACCACTGGGTGCTCCCAGATCCCCAGAGCACTGACTTGGAGCCTTCACACCTGCCGTGGCCTCAGCCTGAAATGCCAGACTTCATCTGCCATTCGCTGAGCAAGCCCCTACTCATTCCCCAAGGCCCAGCTTAATTGCCACCTCCAGCAGGCGGCAGGCACCACACACGGCGCTGGCTGCCCCCAACTGCCCTGCTGCAGCCCCTCAACCAAGCCGGTCACATAACGACTTTACATGCCCCTCCTGCTGGGCATTTCTCTCATGGGGACCCAGCACAGACAGGGAGTCTTTTTTTTTTTCCTCCCCCTTTAAAGCACCAAGCATCTAGCCTAGGGCAGGACATCAGCTGTGAACAAGAGCCTCGGCCCCTGCCCTGTGGGTCTTAGGGGAGAGACAGACAGTAAACAAGAGAAGAAGGATATAATTTGATGCCTGGCTGTGCTGGAGGATGAGGCTCTCAGCAAAGCGCTGCTGGGGCTGAGGCAAGAGGGAGTGGAAGGAAGAGAATCCGCACTGCAAATCACCAGCTCCCTGACACCTCTGAGCAGTTACCCATCCTCAGCAACTGTGCCACTTGCTCTGGGCCGATTGCTGAGCTCTGGCTGTGGGACTGGGGTGATGCACCAGGGGACAGAAGGGCAGGCAGAAGGCATCTCGGAACACCAGTTCAGGTCTGAATGGGCCAAGCTGAATCCAGCAAGCACTGTGAATGCTCTCTTTTCTGCTCTGAAATGCTTTGTGGCTCCCAGCTACCCCTGCCCAAAGCCAGACTGATTTCCTGAGCCTTGAACTGCCTTTCCTTTTGCTCCCCAAACATGGCCACCAGCCTCGTCCACACTGTAGCCTCCTCTGAACACTGTGCCCCTTTTCCCAGTCCATCTCCCCTGACAAGGTCTTCCCATCACAGGTCCCATCACAGGACAGAGGCCTGGGAAGCCCTGTCACTGGCAGTGGTGACACATGGTCCCTCCTCCCAGCACCTTGTATCTCACAGCCTCACCCTCGCTGGGCCCTCGCTGCTGGGAGCAGCAACTGTGTACATTTCTTATCTCTCCCCTGGAAAAAAACTGGGAAGACTGGGATACAAACTCTGGCCCAGCCAGGTTCCAATCTCATCCCAGGATGAGTCACTTCACCTCTCTACACCTCAGTTTCCCCTGCTGTTTGGTGAGGAGGGGCCAACTAACCTTAAGGGATCTGCCAAGGACCCCGAAAGCACCCAGTGGGCAATGCGACCACCTACCCCTGGCCTCAGGACACTGACTCAGCTTCTCACCCCACACTCCACTCTGCTCCCGGCCAGGGAAGGGGAGGCTACTGACGACAGGAAAGGCCAGCAGGGAGGTGGCAGGATGTGTGGAGGCCGAGGAAGTCCAGGCAGCGGGGCCAGGCCATCACACTCGCAGGGGCAGGGGCCCCAGCACCACGCCCCCAGCAGCCCGGCCCACTCCTCACCAAGCGTCCACTCCCCACCAAAGGCTGACAGGCACCTGCGCAGACGTGCACACTCCGCTCATCCTCTTCTGCCACCAGCCTCTGGAGCCTACTAAGGCTAAGAGCCAGAAATCAAGGGCGGCACCCCCATCTCCCTTGTAAAGCACCACCTTCAGGTGCCCCATTGGCTTGCAAGGGGACCTTTCTTGCTTTGGCCAACTCACCAACGTCCCTCCCTAAGCCTCAGTGTACCCTGGTTGTAAAATGGCGAGAACAGCGACCTCGGCGGTGAGGCTCCTAATGATAAGCCACAGACACAGAGAACCCAGGGCAGAGCCCAGCCTCAAGAAAAATACAAACCCGGCGGTCACACCCCCACCCCACTCACAGCTCGCCCCACCCAAGGCCCCGGCGGCGCAACTAGAGAAGACACCACCTCAGACGTCCCACGATGGGCTCCCCGGATTTGTTCTGGTCGCCGGCCCCAACTTCGGGCAAGCACCCACATGTGTGGCCACCTTTCCCAGGCCAGGTCAGCGCCGCCCGTTCCGGCCCCAGCCCCGGCCCCGGCGACGATCCGATCCCGCCCGGCGGGTTTGCGCTTCTCCCGCGGTCCAGAGCCCCTGCCAGCTTGGGGGAACCGGGTGTTCACCCAAGAGGCGGGCGGGACGGGGAAAAGGGTCGTCCCAGACCCGTCCGCGACTTGTCCCGCCAAGAGGCTGGGCGCGTCCCCGGGACGGGTCGTTCCTAAGGCCAAGGGTCGCCTGGGCTCCCGGTGTGCCTAGCCGCGGGTCCTCCCGAATCCCCTCCGCCTCCGGGAAATGGGCTGGGGCCGCCTCCACCCGGTCGGGGTACGCAGGGCTGCAGCAGGCACTCACCGTCATGGCGACGCCCTGGCGCGGCGGGGACCGCGGGCAGGAAGGCGGAAGGGGCTCTCGGGCCGGGCCGAGCAGCGCGGGCACCCCGCCGCCGCCGCCGCCCCTCTCGGCCGCCCGCCGCTCTAGCTCCAGCCCTTCCCTTCCCCGCCGCGGTCCCAGCCCCTTCCCAGCCCATAAAACTTTTTTTTTTTTTCAAACTTCCTGGGAGGACCTGGGCGGGCCAATGGGCGGCGGAGACGCCGGGACAAACAGCGGCGGGGCAACGCACTTGCCAATGAGAGCGCGGGACGAGCCCGGGGGCGGGGCCTGCGCGACGGGGCGTACGCGCTGGGGCGGTGCGGGCGAGCGGATGGGGGCGGCGGCCAGGAGGGCGGGACCGGCTCGGGCTGCTAGTGCGCGGGACTGGGGGGAAGGAAGGGCCCGGCGCGCAGGTGACTCCGTCCGGCGACCACAGGGGGGCTGGGGACGTGCGGGCGTGGCCTCCCCCCGCCCCCGTCTCTGGGCTCCAGCCAGAGCTCAGTCACCACAGGGTCGGTATGCCTGGTCGGATGCAGACACCCAGTGCCAAGGACTCAGCGGGTCCCACTTTCGTCCTTACTATAGACCTGAGAGTTAGGGCGCCTTGTCTCCATTTTACTAGTGACATCGGAGGCGCAGACAGGTGGACCGACTTGCCCGAGGTCACACAGAGATGGAATTATCAAGAACTTCGCTTTGGGTCCTAGGTATGAGTGTATACCGGTCGTTCAGTTTGCAAAAACTTTGGCAGTTTGTTAAAGCGCATCTGAGTCCTGCAGACCAAGGATGGAATTTGTTGCTAAACCCACATAACAGTGCAGCAAGGCCATTCAAATCCTGCGTTACCTTAAGCAAGTTACTCGACTTAACTATGCCTCAGATTCACCCCCTCTAAAATGGGCTAATGCTACTGCGACCTGAGGTTGTTCTAAGGATTAACACCTTCCAGCCAGCTTGAACCATTGGTGGTACCTGCATGACTGCCCCACAGTGGTCCAGAGTCCCCAGCATCCATACATATAAATTACAGCACTGTGGTGAGCACGTTAACCATTAAACCAAGTAAATCTCCTTATTCCTAGTTATGTATCCTGAGACAGGATTACTAAGCAAGCCTGGGCTACTTGCATTTCGGTTATTCTATTGCCTTGATTCAGAGTTCAAAAATCAGGCTGGGCGTGGTGGCTCCCACGTGTAATCCCAGTACTTGGGAAGCTAAAGGAGGAGGGTTGTTGCTAAAGTTCTTTGCCAGCAGTGCCCACTGGACAAGTCCCCATGGTGAGGAATGAGGCCACAGGAAAGTCACCTCAGGAGACACTGGTGGCCTCTGGCACGCGTGCAGTTTCCCACCCTTGCGCTGCACTTTGGTCTCCTCAGCCCTAGGAGAGGTGGGAGCCTGCCCACCATAAGGAGCTGGCCCGCAGCGCCGGCCCCCCACTAGTTTCCTGGCTTCTAGTGCCTCAGCCCTGTGCCCAGAATATGCCCACACGCAAAGCTGTCAGTTCTCCCAGTGCTGGGAAGTCACTTGGCATCTGGCCTTCCATCCACGTCTTCCAGCACACCTTCTCCACACTAGGGACACGGGGCTGGCCTGCTGGGAATTCCCAGGATAAGCCACATCCTTTGTGCCTCCTGATTGCCATGTCTAGAACACTTCCCTTCCTGGCTTTCCAGCCCAGCACACACACATCTCATGTTACTCCCAGAGGTTTGTTAGAAAATTTCTCCTCACCTTTCAAGTCTCAGTTCAAACGGAACCAAAATGTTCAAGTTAGAAACTCTTTCCCCGTGCATGCTCCCTCATCTCATCTGACCCCTTACCCAGAGTCCTCCCCTCGCAATCCTCCAGGCCAGGGTGAGGGTTTTTCTGCCTCTGGAGGCAGCTTAGGGCCAGCCTTGGCCATCCTCAGTAAACACTGATGAATGTATACACAAAGGAAGAAACCACAGCTGGCTTCAGCACAACCCACACCTCACACCAGGAGGTGGCACAACCTCAGGGGCCTAGGGGTGAGATGCTCAGCTGGCAAAGACAAAAGCCACCAAACTTTGGAGTTGCCCCGTCTCAAGACCGTTGCTCTACTGAGACTCAAAGCACACAAGTTAGGAACAGAGATAGAATCTGACCCCAGGCTTCCTGGTCCTTGGCCTTGGGGTGACATCCGTGAGAGGTGTGTTTGAAGCATCTCTGAATAACCCCTGAAGTCCCATCCCTAGTGCCTGAGTGTCCTCATCCCCAGGGGAGGAAACAGCTGTCCACAAACTCGCCAATCTGTCTAATGGGGACATTGGCGGTGGCCCTAAGTGCGCTTGGGAGATTGGAGTATACCTCCCTGGGGAGGATGTATAAACACAGCTCTGAGTCCAGCCAGAGCGGGGTTTGAATGTTAGCTCTGACCCTTGCCCCTGTGTGACCTAGAACAAGGGACTTTTCCTCCAACCTCATTTCCTCATCTGTGTAATGGACAGTGGGAATAACTCAGCCCTCTGTGAGGGGGAACCACAGTCAGATAGGTCACAGGCTGAGCACAGAGCAGGGACCTGGTAGGGGCATGATAATTGCTGTCACCATCATCCCAGAGGGCTTCACCCCGCTCCCCTCCCCTCTCTGTACGGAGCAGACCTCCCCCTCCTGCGGGCCAGCCCTGCTGTGTGTTGGTGACTTTTCATTAGGGTGATAAGGTAGCTGCTCCCAAGGCTCGAAGGTACCACCCTGCCCAGATAACCATGTTTGCCTGGCTGCCCTGGTTCCCTGGCCCTAAAGAACAGAAGACAGGGAATTGGGAAGTGGATGGGGACTTGTGCATTTGGACAGCCTCCCCTGTGTCCTGACCCTGACTCTTCCCTGCAGCCCTGAGTCCCCACATATCCCCCCTTCCCGCCTTAAGCAGATGTGACAATAGACTGTGAGTGTGTCATGACCTCTCCTACCTAGGAGTGAGCAGTCAGCTCCTTGACACCCTAGCTGCATGACCTCAGGTGACTTCGCCTGCATCCGTGAGTCTCAGTCTTTTCATCCGCAGAATGGGGGCCAACTGTCTCCAAGGTGCCTGACCTAGTGCTGGACCCACAGTGAGGCCAGCCCCCTCCTTTCCTACTGTGAAGGGGTAAGGGGAGAGCATAAGTCTCAGCTGTCCCTGCCCCTAAGGAAGCCCTAAGCAGAGGCCTGAGTGTTTACAGGCCTCTCTGGGCAGGGGACGGTTACGTAACGCCACATGATTGTAAAACTGGCGAGGGCCCAGTTTGGAGACACGCTCTGTGGTCCCAGAGCCCCTGATGGCCTCCTCTTCCCTTCTCCCCCACCTGGCTCCCTGGCCGGGGGCTGGTGGTCTGCAGACTGGAAGCTTTCCGCTTTGGGATCATCAGTCAACCCTCACCCTGAAGAGAGGAGGGCTCAGGAGCTGAGCAGCCCGCTCCCCTGCCAGGAGAGCTCCTCCCCGGGACCGCCCCTTTCTGTCCGCCCTCACCCCTCCAGCCCCCGCAGGAGCCAGCCTACCCGTTGCCACCTGAGGACCCCCAGGGACAGCAGGAACGGATTGAACAGCGTGGGCCGGTCCCCGGGCATCCGCCATGAGGTCACCAGTCGGCCCTTGAGTGGGCTCTCAGCCTTGCCCTCTGCTGGCCTCTTGTCTGCCTGTCAAACAGGGTCTGGTGTTGGCCACAGGTCCCTTCAGCAGGCTGGGGACATCCCTGGCCACAGCCTCCCCTGCCCATTCTGTCACTACAAAAGCCCCATGTACCGTTGTTCTCTACCACCCGCTCCCCAAGAGCTGCCAAAAAAAGCTTGTTAATTTGTCCACAGGGGCCGTGGGGCTCAGCACCCTTGGAGCTGTGGACCCCACACCCTAAAGCCAAACCCCAGGTTGCCGAGGGGGCAGCACAGATCACAGATGCATGTTCAGGCCATGGTATCTGCAGATTATTTTCTGTTAGGCTCCTAATGTTAAATAATCTAGAGACTGTTACATAGTGTTCCTGATTTCTCTGAAACACCTAAAGTATGGAAACTCTAGGCCCGCTTTCCCCACAGCAACAACCACCTATAGCCAAAGGGTCACACATGAGCACCCGGGTCTCCACTCTTGGCCTGTTACCTGCCTGGTGTTAGGTTTGTAACATCAAAGTACAGGAAAAAAGAGACGCTCAGAGACGCCTTCACAGAGCTCCAGAATACTCTGCCTTCCGGATGAGCCTTGTTGGGGAAACTGAGGAATGAGCAAAGCAGAGGCACTGGCCCAAAAGTCACAAGGCACGTCCCAGGCAGGGGCAGGGCAGAGCTGGGGTGTCCCTTCTCTGGAATCTGTGGATTCTCTGCAGGTTGTGGCAGGCTTGAGGAGGCATGTCCCTGGCGGGGTACACACTCCCATCCAGCCCTGACCTTGTCCCCAGGATGGGCTCTGACCCTGCACCTGGAGAATGAGTTAATCATTGAGGTAGCGAACACTTCCATCCTGCTGAGACTGCCTAGGATGAGGGGTGGCTGGGAGACTAGAGGGGTCCCCCAGGATTGCTATTTCCTCTTTGTCCAAGCGGCTGTCTCCAGGAAGTATGAAGAAATAACCCCAAAAGAGGAAGAACAAAGTTGTCAGAGCCCCTGTCAGTGATCAGCGTCCCTGTCACCTCCTGACTTCACAGGTGGGTGGACTGGCTGCCACGCAGTTGGGGATGGGGCACGCAGGACAGCGCAGAGCCAGCAAGCAGCGCTGGTTTGAGTCTCCCCCAGGCTGACTGTGTGACCCGGCCGATTCCCTGCCTGTTTCCTCATCCACACAGTGTGGGGCTGGACAGAGTCCCCAGCTCTGACTAGCAGTGTGGCCAGGCTTGGGGGTTCTAGGCTGTCAGACAAATGGTCCCTGTCGTACTGGCACCATGGGGAACAGGAGGATGAGGAAAACAGCCCTAGACTGTCTGCCTCACTGGCCCTCCCCTCTGACCTCACCCCTCTGGAAGCTGAGGGTGACAGCTGTGTTCTGCAGGTCACAGGGATGGGTGGGGCAGAGCTGTCCTCCAACTGGACCCAGGCCTCGGTGGAGCAGCCTCGGGCCACCTCCTGCACACATCTCAGCTCGCTTCCCTTTGGCATTTCTTGCCCCTCCCCAGCCCTCTAGAACATGAAAGACCTTACCCTCAGAGGCCCTCGGAGACCATCAGGGTCAAACTGCTATTTGGAGAAAGGCAGTGACATTTTTGGCACAGCTCAGAGAGTTAGAAGCAGAGCCCTGGGCTTCTGACCCCAGGACTGTCCACTCACCCAGGTCCCTAACCCAGAGGAGGCTCTGCTGATCAGCTCCAAAACCCCCTGGTGGGACTTGGTCCCACTTTCAACCTCAACCCCTTCCCCACCCCCTCCCTGGGGCTCCCAGGCCCAGGACCCAGCTACCGAGTCTGCCTGCTCCTGCTCAGTCAGTGAGTCTTGGCCTCTGCTTGGTTCTGATGCCTCGGGCTCCTCTGGTTGGAACTGAAGGTAAGAAAGACCACAGATTAGCCCAGGTTATGACCCTGTCTATGCATCTGTCCACCTCATCCTTCTACCACCCAGCATCGATAGGTGCACGAATCCTCCCAGCATCCGGCCTGCATTACCCGCCTTCCCACACAGGCACAGTCTGTCCCTCATTCATTTATCCATCCTCTGTGTAGTCATCGCCCATCCAACATCCACATATCCTTCCTCCAACCATGCGATAGCCACTCACCTGCAAGCCATCCTTCCAGCATGCATTTGCCATCATCACCCAGTTTTTGCAGCCATGCAAACATACACCCATCCACCTACCCACTCACCCATCCATCTACCCACCCATCCACCCACCCACCCACCCATCCATCTATCCCTCCCTCTATCCATCCATCTATCCATCCATCCATCCATCCATCCATCCATCCATCTACCCATCCACTCATCCATCCATCCATCCACCCATCCATCCATCCATCTACCCATCCACTCATCCATCCATCCATCCATCCATCCATTCATCTGCCCATCCATCCATCCATCTACCCACCCACCCATCCATCTACCCATCCACTCATCCATCCATCCATCCACCCATCCATCCATCCATCTACCCATCCACTCATCCATCCATCCATCCATCCATCCATTCATCTGCCCATCCATCCATCCATCTACCCACCCACCCATCCATCTACCCATCCATCCATCCATCCATCCATCTACCCATCCATCCATCCATTCATCTGCCCATCCATCCATCCATCTACCCACCCACCCATCCATCTACCCATCCATCCATCCATCCATCTACCCACCCACCCATCCATCTACCCATCCATCCATCCATCCATCCATCCATCCATCTACCCATCCATCCATCCATCCATCCATCCATCCATCTACCCATCCATCCATCCATCCACCCATCCATCCATCCATCTACCCATCCACTCATCCATCCATCCGTCTATCCGTCCATATTCCCCCTAACACTCATCCAACCATGTGGTCACCACTATGTGCTCATCCATGAGCTAAGCAACATCCATTCATCCATCACCCGTTACCTACCCATCGTAAGTTCATTCCCTCATGCATCCACCACCCATTGTTCATCAACTGTCCGACTCTGTTTTCTTTCTTTGTTTCTTTTTTGTAAGACACAGTCTTACTATGCAGTCCAGCCTGGCTTCAGGTGCTGGGACTATGGGTGTGTGTCAGCACATCCAGCTTGAACCCCAGAGCCTTGTGTGTGCTGGGCAAGCCCCAACCCCTGAGCTGCGTCTCCAGCCCTGTCTGTGCCTTGCCTGCACTCATGGGTCAGGTACCCACTGAGCAGAGCCCCCTTTTTATGCCAGGCCCTGGGCTGGGGGCCAGAGGTGCACAGATGAGCTAGGCTAGCCCCTGTTCCAGGGAGCTCGTGTTTCTTCTGGGGAAGTGACAGATGAAGGGAAGCAAGGCTGCCAGTCCCAGAAGGGGAGCACCGAGGGCCTGGGGCTGGGGTGATTGTTCGGGAGGCTCCTCGGGATAGCACTCCTGACCTGACCGGAATAATGGCCAGACACTTGCTGGGGGAGACAGGAAGGGAAGAGCATCCTAGGCACGGGGAACAGCAAGTGCAACAGGGAGATGTGCGGAGTCCTGCAGCCGGCTCAGCACAACCAGCGGCAGAGCTGGGGAGAAGGAAAGGAAGGAGGCCTTGAACGCCACACCGAGGATTTCCATGGAGAAGAGCAGCTGGAACCCTGGCTGGGCCAGGTGAACACCTCCGCTCTGTCACCTGTGAAATGCCCTCACCACCCCCTAGCCTCCGGGGGCCCTGGCGCCTCCGTGGGCAGCAACTCCAGCTGGAGTCCCCTGCTTTTCCCCTGTGCTGGAGACAGACAGCTGGCAGCACCTGAGGGGCTCCTGAGACACAGCTTCATGCCCCCCGAAACGGCCAGGGGTCTCCCTGCCTCCCCGGTGACAGCAACACAAGGGCAGGACCACGATGACTCATCCCTGCACATCTGGTGTCTGTGCCTGAGACCAAGCCAGGAAAGCCACAGCGAGCCATGGGAGGGAGGTTTCCTGGCCCTGTCTGGGCTCACACTGTGCCTGGCTTTGCAATGGATGCATGAGCCTCACTTCTCACACCACTTTTGCATCTGTCAATACCTAAGGAGTTGGGGGCTCAGTTTCCTCATCTGTAAAATGGGAACAGAGGCAGCTGCCTCTTGGCCATCTGTGGGCACATGGGACAAAGCACACGAGGTATTGTTCCAGTAAATCCTGGGCCTGGCTGGAAGCCTCATCATCCATGGGAAGGTGGCGCCCTACTGGGCACCCAGGAAAGGTTTTGAATGACATGTGGACGCTGCGTGTCACCCCAGTGGGCCTGTTCAAGGATGTGCTTGGTTCTGTTATGGCTGAGGCCTGGAAGAGCCTGAAGCCCAGAAGGGTGGGGGGTCCAAAGCTGCACAGTGTGCTGCTGGTGAGGTGCAGCAGGTAGTGGGGCTATCTCCACCCCCACCTTCAGAACCAAGGCTCTGGGCTTGAAGCAGCACTGAAGTACACAGGTACCCGATGCCTGCCGCTGGGCTTGCTATGCACACGGCCCTCAAGCAACCAGAGACTAAGTGGGAAAAGACCCCGGGAAACACCCAGACAGGGTGGGTGTGTGGTAAACGCACACACCCCTGTCCAGCTCGGTGGTCAGAATGGTCCAGGCAGAGCCAGGCCTCAGACAGGGCTTGGAGGGGGCTGAGGTCATGTCGTGGGGAGCCTTTTTTTTTTTGGTCTTTTTTCCTTTTTATCGGTACCGGGGATCGAACTCACGACTGCCTGCTTGCAAGGCAGGCACTTATGGCTGAGCTAAACCTCCAGAGCCTTTTTAAGACTTGCTGGGATGGAGGTGGTTCTCTGGCCACCTTTCAGAGGCAGAGACAACTTACCTCTGGACCTGGGGGGCTAGGGCCCTCTGCTGGCCTGCTGTGCTCTGGCCGGGCTGCCTGCTGCAGACCAGGCTGAGGTGAGGTCACTGGCCCACTTGTCACTTGTGTCTTTGGCCACTGGGTGGAGGTGCAGGCTGGGCTGGGCGGCTGGGCTGGGCTCGGGGGCTGCTGCTCAGGGCTGTGTCCTTTGGTGACAGTGGCCTCAGCCCAGCTTTTAGGCTGGCCGCCTGGTTCCTGCTCCAGGGTGTCATCGTTGGTGCCTGGGGAACCCAGCTGTGGCCCTGAAGCCTTGGCCGGATCACCCCAGTGTCCAGTTGAGTCTTTTCGGGGCAGCCTGGCCTGCAGGAGCTCTAAGAGGCCTTCCCAGTCCAGTCTTGGGAGTCGGGCCCAGGCCCCCTCCCCAGGGGCACGGAAGAGGCCCAGCAGATCTCTCCAGTCCAGCTCGGGTGGCCTTTCAGGGCCCCAGCCCATGGTGGTGGGCGTCTCAGGCCTCTGAGGATAAGAGGATTCTGTTGGGCCTACCCAGGAGCTCTCTGGGGGACTCCCAGGCTGGGAGGGACCAGACAGCTCCTGCAGGCTGCCCCAGCCCCTTGGGGCCGGCTTCTGGGGGAGCTCCTGCAGCCCATTAATAGGGGGCTCCTCCCAGGATTCGGGCTGCCCCCAGATCTCCTTGTACTCCCTGGGAGGGCCCTGCCATGCTCCCTCCAGGGCTCTGGCAGCCCCTAGGCTGGACTCCCCAAGTCCTGGCCAGCCCCCGGGGCCCGGGCCCTCCTCTCGGCTGCTCCAGCTCCTTTCCAGGTGTCTGTGAGGGCCCTGGGACTGGGGCAGCTCCTCCTGACTCTGCCACCTCCCCAGCCGCTGCCTGGGGCCTCCCTGGCCCCTCTCCAGAGCTCTCTCCGTCCTGGTCCTCGACTCCCTCTCCAGGGGCTTGGCTGATGTCCCGGAGGATTGCTGGAGCCGCCGGTCCCCCTCAGGCCGCCTCTCAGGACTCCTGGGTTGAGGAGGCTCTGCTGGGCTCCTCCTGGCTGGTTCTGCCTGCTTGGCAGGGGCCTTGGTCACCTGAGAAGGATGTGAGGGCAGGTGAGGCCCCGGGACCCAGTAAGGTGGCCACTGTCTGTCTGAGGCAGGCACGGGACGGGCAAGGCTGGGTCCTCATGGCGGCCTAGACAAAAGCAGGCAGGGTCCCCGGGTCCCTCCCTGAGGTGTCAGCTCTTCCTTCTCACCCTCTTTCCTCAGCTCCAGACAGAGATCTGCAAGAGCTGCTCACTTTCAGGTTCCCCTCCCCCCGAGATATTGATTCCACCCTGGGCTATCAGGTGCCGCAATTTCCACCCATGATACCCGTTCCCCTGGGCTGGGCCTTGCCCTCAAAGAGCTTTACAGATCCAGTCCCCATCCTGGCAGAGGTGGCCCTACAGCTAGATCAACGCATCCAGCTTCCTAAAGAAGAAAGGAGCCAGCAGGAGGCTCTCAGAGGACTAATTGGGTCCTTTGCGTTTCGCCCAGAGCTGCTGGCCCTTGGAGAGAGGGGAGATCCGGGTGCTGTGACTGGGGCTCTGACCTCTTCACAGCTGATCTCCCTGCCAGGGACTCAGTGTGGCACCCACAGGGGAGGAGAAGCAGCGCTCACCTGCCTGCTGGCGGCAGGGCTGGGCTGTCTTCGGAGAGGCTGGCTCTGACCTTGGCTGGGCCGCGGTGACCGTCCTGAATCCCAAGCCTGGAAGGCCCCCGGAGTCTCGGACCTCCTAGGAGCAAACGGAGCTGCTCCAAGGCCCTCGGGAGGGCTCTGCCCAGCACCACAGCCCCTCCATTCCCACCCTAACAGGAGGAGGTGTGAGAGACCCCAAGACCCCCTGCAAGCTTGTCAAAGGCCCTCATGAGGGATGATTTTCTCTGGCCTCAGTTTCCCCTTCTTAAAACTCAAGTGTGGGGTTGTTTTGATGATGCCTTGAGAAACAGGGTCACTGCTTCTCTGCCTGCTGACCATGACCCAGTGAGGAAAGCGGTTAGTGAAGGCGGTGGGGTGGGGCGGGGGGTCAGGCCTTGCCCATGGCTCCCCAGTCTCATCCAGGGACCCTCCAGCCACCCAGACAGTCAGACTGGTGCTTGTGGGAATTCACATTTATTGAGCACCTACTGTGTACCAGGCATTGTGCACACATGATCACAATGTTCAAGCAAACATTTATTGAGCACTTCTACTTTGCAGGTGCCGAGCTCTTGTACCATGACCCTATTTAGAGTTTACACAAGCCCCTGTCATGGGGACGAGACGGGCAGACTGTTGTATGCCTTGTATTCCATTCTTTCTGCCCTTTTCCTGTCTGTATCGTAAATTTAGGATTTCTTAAGCCCAGTGCCTCCTTGTCCTCTACTCATGGCTAACCAACAGGACTCCAGCAATCAGCCTCGAAAACTTCAGACCACTCTGGCTGTTGGCAAAAGCGCTCTTAGCAAGATGGGAAGCTCAAGGCCTAGTGGCGCACACCCAAAATCCCAGGAGTTGGGAGGCTGAGGCAGGAGGAATGCTGGGAGTTCAAGACCAGCCTGGGCTGCACAGTGAGTTCAAAGCCAGCTTAACAACACGTAGCTGCAGTTATTAGTATTCAAGACACCAAATAGACTCTGCCTACATCTGTCTCCTCCCATATTAAGGGAGTCACCGTGAAGCCCCCAGTCACTCCATAAATATTTATTTCCACGAGGTTTGAGAGTCTGACTGCATCTAAACTGGTGAGTAGAATCTGGGTGTGGGCTTACCCTGTGTGAGTGTCTGAATTCACTCCCCAGAACCACAAATATACAGAAATAAGATAAACTTGGTAAGTAGAGACGTGTGTCTCTGGTGGCTGGACCAAGCAGAAGCCTGTAAAACACAACCCAAGGTGAACCCAGAGTAAGTTCAGAAAGGGAGTTAGAGCAGGCACAGCAGACAGCCTTGTAGCTAAAGTGCTCTATAAAATGCTACATAGAGGCCAGCGGTTTAAGCTTAGCAGCATAAGTGCCCGCCTGGCAAGTGCGAGGTTGCGAGCTCAATCCCTGGTACTAAAATAAAATAAAATGCTGCACAGGTTTGGCTGAGTCAAGAAAAAAGCATAAGCCAGACATGCTGGTGAACATCTGTAATCCCAGCATTCTGGGAGGCTGAGGCAGGAGGATCACAAGTCTGAACGTAGCCTAGGCAGTTTAGCAACTTAACGAGACCTTGTCTCAAAATTAAAATAATAAAATAAAAAAGGGGCTGGAGATGTAGCACAGTGCAGGGGCCTTGGGTTCAATCGTTGTATCAGAAAGAAAATGCAAGGGCAGGGGTGGGGTTTGCAGTGTTCTTGTGTCTTTTGCCTTGGCTCTGCAATGAGATGTATAAAGTACAGTAATCTGAGTGTTTAGCTCTGAGACAAACCCATGTTCTCTGGAGTGAGAGTTCTAAACTTGAAGGTTCCCTGATCAGGTTCATTTTTACCCTAATTTGAGCTGAGTTCCCTTACTCTGCAGAGTGGAGGCCTTTAGTAAGGCTTCCCCAGAACTGAGGTCTAGAGGCTTCCAGTGTGACCTGGGGGACACAGGGAAATCAGGCCTAGCAAAGATAATGGGACAGTAAGAGCGATAATCACCCCATGTAAGGAGGGAGGCAAGGTATGCTCAGTACTTGGGACTCAACCCAGAAGCCGCACCCCGCCCCAGTTCCTCTCCCACATGTTTCCCGCCTTTTTTAAAGAGGGAGACAGGGTCTCACTGAGTTGTTGAATTGCCCAGGGTTAGCTTAAATTTGTGATCCTCCTGCTTCAGCCTCCCAGAATGCTAGGATTATAAATGTGCAGTATCACGAGGAAGGCCACTTTAAATTCAGGTGAACACAGAAGGCTTATGACTGATTCTAAGCTGGGAGATGCCAAAAACACGTAAGGAAAAAATTAAGATATCAAGTGAAACCTGTGAATGCTTTGATGCAATAGCCCTTCAAGAAAAATGTTCCAGGCTCAGAGTAATGCTTGGACAGTATAGATGCTCAATAAATACACAGCAGCTGAATAAATGGGAGGAAATAAAAAGTACAACTCTACAACTACCCAGCAACAGTAATTCTAGGGTTCCGACACAAAACAAAATCATCTCTCGCTCCACACATAAATTCCAAGCCTTTCCACAAATGCATAGCTTACAAAATTTGTCTTCAGAGGCTAAATGGTATTCCACCATTTTAGTTTTTGGTCTTTTTGAGACAAAGTCTTGCTGTACAGAGTGAATCCAGGCTGGCCTTGAGCTCACTTTGTATAGTCCAGGCTGGCCTGGAACTCACAATGATCCTCCTGGTTCAGCCTCTCGAATGCTGGGATTACAGGTGTGCACCGCCACACCCAGCCTGGCATCTCAATTTTAAAAGGTGGGAAAAATTTACTCAGTAGAGTTAGAAAATCTTGACTAAAAGGTAAATAATCCACTTCAAAGAGAAGCAGAATAAAATGCATAGAAGTTATTATGTATGAACAATTAAAAGGCCAACAAATGTATAAAAATGTTTCTGACTTCAGTTATAAAGCCTTTATAAAATTTATCGGGCAGGGCTGGGGCTTTAGCTCAGTGGGCATGCCTGGCAAGCATGCAGTCGTGAGTTCGATCCCTGGTACCAAAAAAAAAAAAGTATGGGAGAGGGGATTTTAAAAACTGAATCTTGATTTTAACTCTTTAATGTCTCTACTGGGTCATTAGATAAGACAAACGCATGCAAATTGACATTGGATAAAAAATAGTGATCATAAAAAGGTAAGACGCAGAGGCTTTTTTAGGGCAATGATACAATAGTGATAATATCCTTGAGCAAACCCGTCAAATACACACCAAGGGTGAAACGTAATTATTTATACTATGGATGACGAATGAGGGTGGGGTGCTACTAGTGGGAGGGGCTGTGTGCATTCGGGGTCCAGGTACCAGAGGCTTTCCTCTCAATTCTGTTGCAAATCTAAAACTGCTATTTTTTTTTTTTTAAAAAGCATGCTCTAGGAAAAAAGCCAAAGAAACAATTACACTAGTGCTGCAGTTCAGAAAGATTGTCATTTGGATATTAATTGTGATTTGGATATTAAATAGCTTAAGTTTACTGAACGGACTTTCGAAAAAGAGATAAGGTTTCTCATGTAGATTCAAATCTCAGAGAAACGTTACCTCTAAGACAGCAAAGAGATGGATTTTAGGTATAAAATATTACATTTTCCTTTGAGGTACAGGAAAAGCTTTAAAATGAGCTGGTGGCAAAGGCTAGGTCGTAAGTACATAAAAGTCAGTGGATCACACATTCAAACATTTCCAGGCATCCACACTCACTTTCTGCCCCGGTTCCCTTGACCCTTGGATGGAATTCCAGGCTCTGATTTTTGAAAGCTCAGGGGCTGGCACTGATGGGAAAGGAAATCTCAGCCAGATAAAGTGGAAAAAGTTGCCCTTCAGCAGCAGGGGCATCCTGTTGACCAAGGAGACTCGAAAGACGCCTGGATGTTAGGCATTGTCACTGTGTCCCGGGAACATAATGGCTAACCTGGAAACAGTCTGCAGCCCTGCAAGCTCTGGTCAGCTAAATACAGGGCTCCAGGCTTGGGGTGCAGCTCAGCGGGAGCCACTGTGCATATGTGAGGCCCTGTGTCCCATCCCCAGCTCTGCCAGATAAAATCCAGTGTGTGGCTCCGGCCAAAGGCTGTGGCGTTTGCACTGCCTAAGCCAATATCTGCCGTAGGTTTTAAATGGATGGCCCTGCTCGCGGAAATAGTGAGCTTCCTTTGCTAAGACAGAAAACAATTATAGGCACTTTCTTCTCAAACGGAGGGTTTGAGAGCTTAAACTTATTTAAATAAATTGTGTTACTTTGTCCCCCGCTTGACAGATGAGGAAACTGAGGCTCAGAGCGGTTAAATCACTTTAGCAGGTAACAGGGGATACAGAGACTTGAACCCAGCCTGCCTGACTCCCTCTTTGCTTCCCACCACGAGGCTGCGCACAGCACCACTTAACCCTCAAAACCCCTCAGCTGCAGAAGCAGAGATGAAGTGACTTGCCCAAGGTCACACAGCCGGAGAATGGCAGGAAGCCCTGACCCTTGCTTCCGGCCATCTAACCCTGGGAACCCTGTCCTGCCCCAGCCCACCTGGCTGCGCGGCCCTAGGCTCACCTGCGCTCCTGCCCGAAGAGGCGCTCCACCTCTGTGCGGCCGGGGCTGCGCGTGCGGCCCCTGTTGCTGCCCTGCGCCTGGGGCCCCGGCTCCCTCTGGGCCAGCCTCCTGGGCGAGGGCAGGTCGGCCAGCACGGTGTACTCCTCCCTCTCCAAGTTGTGCCTGGTCTCCCCAGGAGGCGCTGACCCCCGGGAGCCCCTGGAGCTGCCTGGTGGGGGCGAGGGCGCCAGGAGCGCTAGGTCACTGGGTGGGTGGCGGGGCGGGGAGGAGGCTCGCGGTGCATCGCGGTGCCCAATGCACACCTGGGGGAGCGGCAGGGGGCAGCCGTGCCCAGAGTCGGTGGAGGGCGCCAGACTCTCCATACTGGCTCTGGGGGGGTCCTGGAAGAAAAGTGAGGGCTCAGGGGCTTGGCGTGGGGGCGACGAGAAGGCGGGGGCGTCCCGGTGGCCGATGCACACAGGGCTGGGGGTGTGGGGGGGCTCCTGCAGGGAGTCCGTGGAGGGCACAAGGCTCTCGGTGCTGGCCCTGGGGAGGTCCTGGAACAGGAAGGTGGGCTCTGGGAACTGGCGGGGTGGGGAGGAGGCCCGGGGTGCATCCCGGTACCCAATACACACAGGCGGGGGGAAGTGTGGAGGGTCGTGCTGGGGTGACTCCTTCTCAGCCTCTGAGACGTCTGATGTGTCTGGCAGGAAGGGGAAGGGGTCGAACTGAGTGTAGCGAGGGGGTGAAGATGCCCGGGGGGCATCACGGTGCCCGATGCACACAGCAGGTGGCATATAGGGAGGCTCATGGTGAGGTGGCTCGCTTTCAGCCGCTCGGGGTTCTGGAAAGAAGGGGAACGGGTCGTGCTGCAGATAGCGAGGAGGCGAAGAGGCTCGAGGGGCATCGCGGTGGCCGATGCACACAGTGTATGGAGGCTGAGAGGGCTCAGAAGAGGTCTGGGGTGCCCCACGTGTCGCAGGGTGCAGAGGGGAGGAGGCACCGAGGTGCCCGGGGTTATGGGAGGAAGAGGAGGCTGCTCGGGATGGTGCACCGGGCTGCATCGCTGCACAGGAGTGGGGTGCCTCCCGCTGGGCCGGCCTGGGGGGAGAGGAGGTCTGAGGCCTGTCGCCTTGGGTTGGCCGGAGGGCAATGGATGCCCAGGGCACCTCGCTTTGCTTGGAGCGAGATGGGGAAGAGGTGCGGGCGCCACCGCTGGGTGTGGGCCGGAGGGGAAAGGACGCCCAGGGGATGTCCTTGTTGGTTCGATGAGGAGACGAATTCCTGGGGTTGCTCCTTTGAGTGTCCCGTCGGGGAGATGGTGGTCCAGGATTGTCCCTTTTGGTGCAGCTCTGAGGAGAGGTCCCAGGACTGTCTCGTTGACGGGAAGAGCAGTTCGCGGGATCCCGCTGGGTGCAGGCGCTTCTGAGGTGCTCCCACCTGCTGCAAGAGACTTTTGGGTTGTCTCGGTGGGTGGAAGACGTTTTGGGGGTGTTTTGTTGGATACAGGAAGTTCTGGGGTTTTCGTTCTGGGGGGTTCGGTTGGGAGATGAAGACCTGGGATTGTCCCGCTGGGTGCAAGATGTTCTAGAGTTTTGCCTCTGAGGGGTTCGATTTGGAGAGGAGGCTCTGAGATTGTCCTGTTGGGGACAGGATGTTCTAGAACATTCTCTGTGGGAAGTTCGGCTAGGAGAGGAGGCTCTGGGATTCTCTCGTTGGGCACAGGATGTTCTAGAGTTTTCCTTCTGAGGGGTTCGATTTGGAGAGGAGGCTCTGGGATTGTCCCGTTGGGGACAGGATGTTCTAGAACTTTCTCTTTGGGCAGTTCGGCTAGGAGAGGAGACTCTGGGATTCTCTCGTTGGGCACAGGATGTTCTAGAGTTTTCCTTCTGAGGGGTTCGATTTGGAGAAGAAGCTCTGGGATTGTCCCGTTGGGGACAGGATGTTCTAGAACATTCTCTTTGGGAAGTTTGGCTAGGAGAGGAGGCTCTGGGATTGTCTCGTTGAGCACAGGATGTTCTAGAGTTTTCCCTCTGAGAGGTTCGATTTGGAGAAGAGACTCTGGGATTATCCCGTTGGGGGCGGGATGTTCTAGAATTCTCTCTTTGGGAAGTTCGATTAGGAGATGAAGACCTGGAAGTGTCCCGTTGGGCAGAGGAAGTTCTAGAATTTTCTCTTTGGGAAGTTCGGCCAGGAGAGGATGCTCTGGGATTGTCTCGCTGGGCACAGGATGTTCTAGAGTTTTCCCTCTGAGAGGTTCGATTTGGAGAAGAGGCCCTGGGACTGTCCTGTTGGGCACATGATGTTCTAGAGTTTTCTCTTTGGGAATTTCGGCCAGGAGAGGAAGTTCTGGGATTGTCCCGTTGGGCACAAGATGACTTGGGGGTTTCCCGTTGGGTGGTTCGGTTGGGAGAAGTGACTCTGGCATTGTCCTTTTGGGCACATGATGTCCTGGGGTTTTCCCACTGTGGAGAAGATGTAGGAAAGGAGTTCTGGGGGTTGTCCTGTTGGGTAGAGGGGGTTCTTGGGCTATCTTTTGGGGTGGCCCTGAGGGGGGAAGAGAGCTGAGGATTGTTCCTTTGAGGGGACGAGGTCCTGGGGTTGTCCCTCTGGGAGACTCTTGAGGGAGAGGACGTGCTCAGGGTGTTCCGCTGTGTGGACGAGGCCCTGGGGGTGTCCTGTGGGGTGGACGAGGTCCTGGGGTTGTCCCTCTGGGTGATTTGGTGAGGAGAGGAGGCTCGTGGGGATTCTCGCTGTGCAGAAGGAGCCTGGACAATGTCCCTTTGGGCCGAGGAGGCCTGGTGGCTGCTTCGAGGCCCATGCTGCGGTGTCTCGCAGGAAGCCTGGGCTGTGGAGGAGCGATGTCGCTCCAAGGAGAAGTAGCCACTTTCTCCCCGGAGCTTCGCCCAGTGCTGTCCTGGGCTCCGACTCCCACCGCCCGCGTCTGGGGAGAGACAGGGATGTTTAAGCGGGGGAGGCTCCAGGCAGCCCTCACACGCTGCTTTTCTATGATTAGAAAACACCTCGTGTTGGTTTCTTAGAGGTGCCACTGTCCATTCGAAGGGACCCCACCCCTCTGACCAAGGCTGGTTAGACAAGGGCTGAGCAGGAAAGTGGAACCCAGGGCCAGATGGACTCAGTCTATAGGGGGTGGGTGCTGGACCTGACAGGTCACACAGTCTGGGGTCCAAGGAGGTTTTCAAAGGGATGCGAACTCACAGAGAGCAGCTTTGACAACAGTCCCAGGATCCCAAGGGGATGCAAGACCGGGCAGCAGCTACCCAGCAACTTTCCCTTCCTGGTTCTGCTTCCTGCAGCTGGATTCCCAGAAATCAACCCAGTTTCTTCTAAGGAGCCCTCTGAGGAGCGAGAGCTCTGAAGGGCTGCAGTTCCCTGGGGCTGAGGGCTCCTCCTGCCCAGAGGCTGCTCCCCAGGCTGCAGGGAGAAGGGCCGGGCTAGGGTGAGCTCAGCCTCACAGGGCATGAGGCTGGGTGAGGGGAGGAAGGCAGATGCTCAGGCCCCGTCAGACGCACAGCCTCAGAATCTGAATTTAGCCTGGCTCCCAGGCCACGCGTGCACCCTGGGTTTCGGAGGTGCTGGTATAAAGGATTAAGGCAACTGCCCTCGACAGCAACCCCTTCATGACTCCTCACCCCAAGACAGGGCTGTGACCTTGGTGTCACTGTCTACCTCCTCGGTCCCATGGCCATCAGCTGCGTGTGTCCCTGGGCTGGCCTTCAGGCGTTCTAGCAGCACTGTGGCCTTGTCTGGAAGGAGCCTTCATTAAAACCTTGCATAAGGTCCCCATTTCTCCTTCTTTCCCCTCCAACCTCGCCACGCTGGTGTCACTCAAGTCTGAACTCCCAGGACCTGGCACTGTCATTTCTCATGTCCCACGGTTATCCTCAAATGCACCCCAAAATCACCCCTCCTTTGTTTTTTTAAATCTTTTTATCGGTACCAGGGATCGAACTCACGACCGCCTGCTTGCAAGGCAGGTGCTTATGCTGCTGAGCTAAATCCCCAGCCCCTAAAATCACCCCTTTTTTTTGTCTCAGCTCCTCCGCCCACCCTGGCACTGGCATGGGTGCCCTGGCCCTGTGTCGTCATCCCCCTCTGCACCCTTTCCAGACAAAGTGACCAGATGCCCCTGCTCACAACGCTTCAGGGGAAGGGGAAGACTAGAGGAGAAGGGAAAGCTGTCGCAGATCAGAGGACACAGGGGCGACCAGCAGTGGAACAATGTGGGGCCCTGGACTGGACCCAGGGACGAGAAAAGGACCTTAGAAGAACTAGAGAGTCCAAATGAAGTCTGTAGCTTAACAGTATTGGGCCGGTGTTCATTACCTGCCCTGCCTTTCTCTGGCGTTTTTGTGGTGCCAGGGATCAAAGCTAGACTCTGCACTGAGCCACATCTCCAACCTTTTGTTTTTTGAGACAGGGTCTAGTTATGTCACAAAAGTCACCCAGGCTGGGCTTGGACTTGCAATGTTTCTGCCTAATCCTCCAGAGTTCTGGGATTACAGGCATGTGTCATCACACCCAGCATGCATGTGTGTCCATGTGTGTGTGAGGCCGTGTGTGTGTGTGTGTGTGTGTGTGTGGCTAGGAACCGAACCCAGGGCCTTGAACGTGCTACCCAAGGAGTTTACCAGTAGCAACGTCCCCAGTCCCCACTGTGCTATGACATTAGGGAACCTGGGTGAAGGATACAATAGCAAGTCTCAGGACAACTTTTCTATAAAAGTAAGATTATTTCAAAGCAAAAAGTTGGGGAAAAATAAAAGCCCACCAGGGGCTCCCTGCCCATTTGGCGTTTGGGGCCATGCTCCGCAGCTCCTCCCCCACGCACAGGCTCCTCAGTCTCACACACACTGTCCACCCCAGGGCCCTTGCTCTTGCTGTCGCCTCTGCTGAAGCATCTCCCCTTTTCCCCTGGCTGCTTCCTATAGCCCCCTGCATGCCCTGTGCATCTGTCTGTCTTGTTCATTTGGCTGCCTGCTCTGTCCCCACAAAGCTCTGTTTGGGAAGCACCTGGCCTCCAGCTGTACGCCCAGGCTTGGCACTCAGGGCAGAGTGCACTGCCATCTCTTGCTCTGCCTCTGCCCCGGCCTGGGCTCCCTCCACCCGCCTCCACTCTGAGCTCAGCAGTCCGCCTCCTTCCCCCCAGCGACTTCTGTCCCACCATCTCAAGCTGTCTCCTCGCTTTGTTTTGTTTTGTGGGTTTTTTCCCACACCCTTTTAGTTTTTTTGAGACAGGGTCTCAGGCTATAGTCCGGGCTGGCCTCAAGCTTGCATCGACCCTCCTACCTTAGCTGCCTCGGTGCTGGGATTACAGGCATGTGGCACCATGTGGCTTCAAGCCGCCCTTTGCACCGGGCTCCTTCCAGATCGGCCCCCACTCTGCAGCCCCTGTGCACACAGGGCAGTCTCCAGAGGTCCCTGAGCAATCTGTGTCCCATCCCTACCAGCCAAGTGAACTCCAGAACTAGGCAGTATGCAGAGGGATAAATGTGAAGGATCCCCAAAAAAGCAGCACAGAGCTGGTGAATTTATCTGGGGCCCTGGCCCCCGTCTGCAATTCAGGGAGCTGCCGCCAGGTGGACCACAGTGGCCGCTCTGGTTTAAGTAGGTCAGAGTGGGGGCCCTGCCCCACTGCTCAGTGTTCAGGAGCAAGAAAGCAGGCACTTCGGACAAAATCCCACCTGGCTGTCAGACAGTTGGCACCCCAGGGAGGCATTTGGTTCCCTTGTGCCACCGCGTCTTCCCACATACCCGCTTTCCAGGCCCTGTACGGCTGGGTGCTGGTGGTAAGATCTGATTACTGTTTAGAAGAGACAGCTCAGACAGCAGGGTGAGAATGGGCTGGATGTCCAGGGCAGACAGAGCCTGCAGGCAGGAAGAGGCTCTGATGAGAACCTGGATGACAGTGGCTCAGCCAGGGTTGTCACTGAGAGGCCAGGAGGGGCAGATTGGAAGTGTGTTTTGGAGGAGGCTGAGTCAGGAACTGCTGGGGCGGTGGAGGTGAAGGCCAGGAGCACCGGCAGCACCGGCAACCCCAGCAGCCCTCAGGCCAGGTGCGGCGGCGGTGTATCTGCCTGAGTCCATGGAGTTACTGCCTCAGTCTCTCCTCTCTGTCCCCTCCTATGACCGCCTGGATAACTGTGACCAATTACAGAAATAACACACTGACCACCCATACAGCTATCTCTCCCCAGAGTCATCAGTGGTTACCAGTGTCTGTCTGTCTTTCTTTCTTCCTTTTGAGACAGGATCTCGCTGTGCAGTTTACACGGTCCTTGAGCTCACAGGGGACCCTCCTGCCTCAGCCTCCTGAGTACTGGGATTGCAGGCATGTGCTCCCACACCCAGCTCCTCCAATGTGGTTCTTCCCCCATTGCTTTACCCAGTCACCTACCTTGCTGCCCGCGTTCTGCCTACCTATCCTCTATGTTCCTGTACCTCTCTCATCAGGAGAGTCCGCTGAAGCTGCCAGGACCCCGCCACATGCCTCTCCCAACAAGCCCACACTGCTTCCGGACCACAGAGTCACTGCGACACTCAGGGAAGGAAACCCGACTGGCTGCCACATTTATCTAACAGTGTCCACGCCCTGACAGCCCAGCTTGTCCCTGGAACGTCTCTCAGAGCTCAGGCTGTGCTCAGCATCCCCGGGGCTGGCACCCCCTCTTGAGCTCCAGAGCCTCTATTTTTTTTTCCCAAGGATGGAGCCCAGGCCTCATGCTTGCTAGGCAGGCGGCTGCCGCTGAGCCATAGCCCGGCCCAGAGCTTCTCTGAATGGACAGCAGGCCTCAGCCCCTTTCTGTCTTCCGTGCAGGGTCCACGCCAGCTATTTTGCAGAATGTCCCTCCATTTGGGCTGGTCTGGGTTAGAAGCAGGAGGTACATGGGAGCAGGGAAGGGGTGCTGCGTGCCACCCCAGCGCCACGTAGAAGGGGATCACGAAGGCAGTTTGTCCCACTCTGGGGGTCCTGAGTGACCACCTGGCTCAGTGGGGTCTGCCACAGCCAACATCCCAGGGCTGCCCTTTCCCTGGAGATCAATGCATAATCTGAGCCGATGCTTTGGAGCTGTGAATATCCTGTCCCCCAGCAACCCTTGCCCAGAGGATTGGTCAGGGCCGCTGATTCCTGCCTGAACCGGTATTGCTATGGTGGCCATGAGGGTCTCTTAACCGGCTTCTGCCCCGCAGCCTCACCCTGCTCAGTTCATCCTTGGCACTTCGTCCTGGGCACCCTCCTAAGGCACCGGATTGGTTACATTACTCCTTTACCCCGAACCTTCCACAGCTTCTCACCGTTTAGAGAAGAAAGTCAACCCCATCTACGCTGGAGCCCTGGTCATGCCGCCCAGCCTCTTTCCAGCTGTCCCTCAGCCACCTGTCACCCTGGGTCCTGATGCCACCCCCTGTGGGTCTGCTGCCCCAAAGAGCCCTTCACAGACATCTGCACATTCCTGCTTCTGTCCCTCCCCTGTCCTGGGGTCCTGTCCACTCTGCTGCTCCTCTGCTTATTAGGTGACGCACACCTGGGTGATAGTGTCTTTCCACAGCACTCCAGGAGCACAGGTACCCAGGGCTACCCGTCTGGCCGGAACGGGGCTGTCCTGGCCTCACGTCCCCAAATCCTGTCCATGCTAAAGATGGAGCAGGCAGCAGTACAGTGCAAGAGTGACGGGGGTCCAGTGAGACAATGACCAGCGTCCCCAGGCTCTGTGGGCCAGGCCTGGCAGCAGCCTTCAGCCTCCTCAGGAACAGTCACCCTCTGGGGACCCTCCTCTGGGGACTCTCCCGAACCTCGAGTTATGAGGCACTGGGCCCTGTGAGAACCCTTCCAGCTACATCAGTGGGGAAGCCCGTCTCTTCCTCATAGCAGGATAAGTATCAGGGTGCAGCCTGGCACTACAGATGGTCATCATGCCATCATCAGGAAGGGTCTGGCTAAGAATGAAGCCACCTCGAGGCGTAGTGGCCTCACCCGTAATCCCAGCACTCCAGAGACTGAGCCAGGAGGATCACCACAAGTTCTAGGCCCCCTTGGGCTACATAGTGAGACTTTGTATCAAAAAACCAAAAAAGATTCAAAAAATAAGAAATAGATGAAGCCACCTCGGAAGAAAGCAGAGCAGAGACCACATTTCTCATGCTGTTTGACCTCCTGGGTGCACCCATACCGGAAGTCACATTCTACTAGATCACTGTCCAGTGAATCCCGCTGCCCAGCCAGCTTCTGTTTCTCCCAAACAAAAGACCCTAACCCCCCATTATGAGGTGAGGTGGTTAAAGCCGGCAGCACGGCACATCCTGGCCGTTCTGCAATTATTCGGGAACCTTTACTATTAGTAAGACCAAAGTGAGCCCTGCCCAGGGCCCAGGCCTGTGAGACCCAGGTCATCACCACACCCATGGTCACAGGGACCATCCTGACAGGACTCACCCTCTTTTCTCTGGCCTGCGCTGTCTCCTCTCACAGGGGACCTGGTGACTCTTTGGGCACTGTCAGCTCTTGGCCCCTCCTGGGCCTTCCGAGGGATCATCACGGTGAGCTCGTCGGGGCTGGGGACCTTGTCCTGCCAAGGAAGGGGGAGAAAAGCTTATTAGTGGGAGAAGGCGGTCCAGGGCCTCCACTCCCAGCATGAAGGGTAGAAGGAAACCAGGGACCTGGCATTTAAAAGGCACTCCCTGTATGTCTGGCACTGTGCAGGCTGGTGGCAGGCAGTTCCTTCCACCAACCCTGGGAAAGAGGCATGGCCACTGAGACCAAGAATGGGGCCAAAGTCACAGGGCCAGGAGGCGTGGGCTCAGATCCTAATCCCTCCGCTGTCCAGCTGGGAGGCCTCAGGTGAGTGGCTTCCCCTCAGCCCCAAATGGGCCATCTCAGTCTCCAGGTCAGAGGGTGGGAGGGGCCTTTCTGAGCCCACACCCGCCAAGCTCTCCGCACAGTGCCAGCCATGGCATGTGCCCAAACTAGGGGCTTTGTTCTGTTTCTGTTTCTGAGCCAGGATCTCACTACCTAGGCACACACTAGCCTTGACTTGTCACATAGTCCAGGCTGTCCTCAAATGTGTGATTCTCCTGTTTCAGCCTCCAGAGTACTGGAATTAATCATGCCCAGCTCAGGCTAGGTGGCTAAAGCTGACCCCAATCACTTCTGGCCACAGTTCTTTGTGAGGAGGGGTCTCACAGGATGGGCTGCCTGGATCTCCTGCCCCTGACAGCCCTTCTGGGCATGCCCAAGGGGAGCCCCAGTCCTTCCCAGTCCCGCCTCCAGCTCTGGGACTCTGCACCAGCACTGGTCACGGGGCCAGCAGTGTGTGACCTAGGCCCCGGCCTGTCTTGCTGTGGGCGCCACACCCAACATCCCAGGCCTCTGCGACCTGAGAGTGCTTGGCAGCAGGAGCTGGCTGGTGACTCACCGGAGCTCCCTGTCACCTGAAACCCCCTCCTCCACCTTCCTTTCCAGCAGACCTGGGGCCTCTGTGGGCACCTGGGGCAGAGACCTCCACCCCTTGGGCTGGTGGTGTGGCCTGATTCCCTGCCATGAAAGCCTCAGTTCTGATCTGGAGGTTTAGGCGCCCCAGGACTAGGGACGGGGGAATGATCTGCTCTTGTCACCCTGGTCCTGTCTCTGCCCCCCCTTACCACAGAAGAGGAGTTGCTGGTATCATCAGGGGTGTCACTGTCAGGACCGGAGCTGGTGTCAGAATCGGGGCTCTTGTCACATGGAGAGGAAGCTAGCCTTTCCACTGCCTCAAGGCCCCCAGGCTGGCTCCTGGGAACAGCTATAGAGGCCTGGTCAGAAAGCCCTGTCGTTGGGGATAGGCTGCTGGGGGAGAAACATCCCATGAGTTTTCCCAAAGAAGCAACAGGATCAGGGAGAAACCCCCACCCCAGCCAGGCACACGGCACACACATGTACGGGCACACACACGCATGCATGCCACAGGTGCCCAGAATCGGCCCATCCCTGCAGAACAGGGAGCAACACCAAGGTCCCCAGAGCTGGGCTCTATGGGTGACTGAAAAACCATGTACAGCTCAGAGAGGTCAAGACTCTGGCCAAGGCCGCAGAGCTAGGACACGGCAGAGCTGGGCTGTGAACTGGAGCTATTTCTGACTCCTGTCATCAGAAGAGACGTGGGGAGCCCAAGCTCAGTATGATGGGGAACAGACTCGTGCTAGCCTGGTGGGGACCTGCCGGCAGCTGTGCTCCTGGGGCAGCTGTAGAGAAAGCCCTGCTCTGGAAAAGCCCTCCAGGGTGGCCGCAGTATCCCCACAGGGGCCCGAGGAGTAGCCTAACAATGGCATTGGGCGACGGTCACAGGAGTTCTATAATCCAAAAAGTTAGGCACACACTTCGAGTTTCTTTTTCTTTTTTGGTCTTTTGGTCTTTTTCGTTTTTATCAGTACCAGGGATCGAACTCACAACTGCCTGCTTGCAAGGCAGGCGCTTATGCCGCTGAGCTAAATCCCCAGCCCCCACTTCGAGTTTCTTTAGCTCCTCCATCCAAATCCCGTGATGCCACCTGCAAGCTAAATGCTCTGCTGGGTCCCAGGGGAGGGTATTCAGCTTCCTTTACCCTGCACTGTCGGAGACACACTTGGTAGCAGTTTGATGGCAGAGCTTTCTTTTTATCTTTATTTTATTTTATTTTTTGTCTTTTTTTTTATTGGTACCAGGGATTGAACTCATGACCGCCTGCTGGCAAAGCAGGTGCTTATGCCGCTGAACTAAATCCCCAGCCCCAGAGCTTTCTTTTTAAAACTGAACTGAGCAAAGGCAGGGTCTCACTAAGTCACCAAGTTGCTCAGGCTGTTGTCGAATTTGCAATTCTCCTGCTTCAGCCTCCCAGGGTGCTGGGACTACAGGTGTGCACCATCACACCTGGCCAGCAGAGCTATTAAAAAAATAACAATCACCCTTGCCTATGAGGAGCACACGCTCCCAAAGTAACACTGATTGGATTCGAACCCTTCATCTGTTTCTTTGGTAGTGCTGGGAGTCAAATCCAGGCCTGGCATGTGCTCTGCCACTCAGCCACGCCTCCGGACCTGAGTCAGCCCCTCACTTTACAAACAGAGGAAGTGAGGCATGGGACAGAGACAGCCCCTGCCCAAGGCCCACAGGGACAGATGTGGAGCGGAGACTCAGGTTTCTAGAGTCTCAGGCTGAGCCCTGCTAAGGTCCCATGACTCAGGCTGGTGTAGGCCTGTGGTGGAGGAATCCCAAAGCCTCCAGCAGTAGGGGTGGCAGCAGGTGCCCCCGAATGAGAAGACCGTGAACTCAAAGCTGCACAAGGGAGCCAGAGGTGTAAGGCTGTTCACGCCTAGCAGCGCGGCTGAGCCAGGTGCTGGGAACTGGGTGAGGCAGCAGGGCCATCAGGAAAGACAGCCAGGGTTGGGGACAGTAAACTCAGAGGGTCAGGAGCAAAAAGGGACAGTCCAATCTGAGTTCTCACAGTTGGGCCTGAGGAGTGCACCCACTGCCCACCTGTGCCCAGACCCCCAGCCAGCAGCCACCACCCTGACACTGTCACCGTCAAGGGGTGTGGGTGGGGAGGGTGTACACGCCCTTCCCTAGGCTCTGGGCTCTACCCACCTCTCAGGCAGCTGCCCGAGGCCTGGGCCCACCACAAGCTGGCAGGAGGAGGTTGCAGTGCTGAGCGTGTCCTCAGGGGCAGGCGGGCAGCGGGGCAGGTCGCAGTAGGACGCCTCAGCACTTGGAGGGCTCCCTGGCTCCTTGGAGAGAGGAGGCAGCTCAGGCCCACGTGGGGTCCCCTCCCCCTGCACAGCCCTCCTGAGGGCGGGGTGGGATCTCCAGACATCTCCTCCTGGGATCTCACCCCGCTGGCTTGCTTACTCAAGGAGAACTGCCCCTGGGGCTGGAGGTGCTCCTGGGACCTGAGCTGGGGGCTGGCAGGGGTCCTGGCGGGCTTGCATGGGTGCATGTGTTCGAGGATGGGCCTAGATGCAGGTACCTGTGTGCCTGGGCATGTGTGCACACGGGTGTGAGTGTATGTGTGCAAACATGCACGTGGAAGCAGGCCCCTAGGGGACCCCGAGCATATGTTTACGTAAATGCCACAATTTTATTTAAGAGCATATCCCCATGTGCGTGCCTGAGAATGTGAGGCGCCCAGAAGCCCCCAAGAAAGCATCAGCGGTAGCTTCAAGTCCAGGGAGAGGAAGGAAGATTACACTGGCCTGGAGCGCAGGGAGCCTCTGAGGGAGGAAGAGCTAGCCTGATGGAGGTGCAGGTGGGAAAGTGTGACCCCAGGGGAGAGATCTGTCCCACTGCAGCCCCAGGGGTGGGCACAGGGCCTTCTGCACTGCAGCTCTGCCTCCTGCTACACAGGCCACACCTGTGAGGCTGGTGCCCGCTCACCAGAGGGAACAGCTGCTCACCTCCAGGGAGGCCCCTCTGTCCCCACCTGCTGCAGGGCCCTCCCCTGGTGGTGGGAGACCAGGCCATGGCACCCTGTGCCCCGCCTCCTCTCAGGTTACCTGGGCAGCAGGCTCCAAAGGCAAAGGCGGTGGTGGTGGCTGGCGGCTGTCAGCACCCTCGTCCCCGGGGGGCTCCGGCTCAGGCCCCCGCACTGCCACCCTCTCAGGCCCGACTCTGGGCTGGGGTGGTGGTGGCACCGGTCGAGGCAGCGGAAACCCTAGAGGGGCCGGCTTTGGGAGCAGGGGCCCCTCATTACTGTTTCATAAGCCGGGGCCCAGCCAAGAACAATGCGGGACATGAAACCCAGGAATCTGATCCCAAGCGCTCACCTGAGAGCCAGGCAGGGTGGGAGCCTGGCCACCAGCTCCCTGGGGACCCCGGAGCCCAGAGTCCAGGGCTGAGGCTGAAGCCTGGCCAGTGCCCCGTGGGCAGCGCTTCCCCAGGATCCTCACAGGCGCCACTGGCTGCGCCTGGGCTGGGCCGAGGACAGGGTCCGGGTGTCTGCTGTGACATCCGGGCTGGGAAGCCTGCCTGGGTTTGGTTTCACCCCTGCCCTGCAGCCCGATTCTGATCAGGGCCCAGCAGCAGGAGGTGTCAGATCCTCGGCCAGGCCTGGGGCCGTGGCCACCCAGGGTGGGACAGCATGACAGAGAAAGGAGCAGCTCACCAGGCAGCGAGCGCCCAGGGGTCCCAGGGCAGGAGGACCCTGAGCCTGACACACCACACTGAATCCCTGATTTCATGGGCCCTGACACACCCACCCGGGCCGGCCCCAGTCCCCAGCTCTGATTCCCGTCTGGCGGTCAGCTCGGCCCTGGCCCTATGCAGACCTGGCTCCTGTGCAGGCTCCTCCATGTCCCAGCTGAGTGACCTGGCCCAGTGACCTCCAGCCCTGTTGTCTTGGAAATGAAGGTGGAAGTGTGAGCAAGACCTTGGCCGGGTGACCTGTCCTGTCTGTGTCTCAGTTATGTCACGCGCAGAGCTGGCTGCCGGGAGCCTCTTCCCAGGGGCTGAGGGAATTAAATGAGCCAGTATTTGCCCAGAACAACGTATAACACCACCTGTTCTGTGCACCTTAAATGTTTAGTAAGGAAGGAAAGAACATTAAAAAAAAACAAAAAAACAAAAAAAACACAAGCGGGGCGTAGTGGCTCATGCCTATAATCTCAGCACTCGGGAGGCTGAGGCAGGAGGATCGTTGCAAGTTCGAGACCAGCCTAGGCTACAAAGTGAGCTCAAGGCCAGCCTGAACTGCACAGCGAGACCCTGTCTCAAAAGACCAAAAAAAAAAAAAAAAAAAAAGAATATTAAATCAAGTTTTAGAATAATAGCAAATATAATTCAGAATAAATAAATTGAGCCTGATATAGTGTCACATATAAGACAGGAATATCCAAAGTTTGAGTCTTGCCTGTGTAATTTATCAAGACAGTCTCAAAATAAAATAAAAATTTTAAAACTGGCTAGGGATGTAGCCGTAGCATAAAGGTCCTGGGTTCAATCTCCAGTGTAACAACAGTCAGTCAACAGGAAAGGGCTGTGTGATGCCAGCCTAGTGTCCCCTGCCTCGCTTTGGCAACTTGGTCAGGGGTTAGGTCTGGTGACCTCCAGAGCTGACCCTCTGCCACCTTCCAGCCTCTGGGAGATCTGGCTGTGAGCAGAGCAGGGGGCAGGCGCAGGGCCCAGGGAAGCTGTGGCTTCCTGGGCATTTTAATGACCAGCTGGGCAAGAGCCAGTCCTGTCTTGAGGGAAGCACAGACACTGGGGGCGCTGGGTCATTTCTGCACATTCTAGGGTAGCGGAAGATGCCAGACTGGATCTAATCCTACTTCTTTGCGTCCTGGAGTGAGGCGGGATCCCGAGGGAGCTGCACAGCTGGGTCAGAAGACCTGGATAACCTCGGTCCCACCTCCCTCTGGGGGTTGAACCCAGGGGCCCTCTGAGCTCTCTTTTTTAAATTTTGAAAGTCTCACCACGTTATCCAGACTGGCCTTGAACTCGAAATGTTCCTGCCTCAGCCTCCCAAGTGCTGGGACGACAGGCCACCCCACCCCATTTTCAGGGGGTGGAGGGATGTGGATTTTTAAACACACAGATTTTTTATTCCAGGTTTGAAATTGCTTGACTGTAGGAGCAGCTAGGTAAGGCGGCACATGCCTGTCATCCCAGCACCCTGGGAGGCTCATGCAAGAAGAAATCTGATCCCACCCTTGGAGATTTAGCTCAGTGGCATAAGCGCCTGCCTTGCAAGCAAGCAGTCGTGAGTTCGATCCCTGGTACCGATAAAAAGGAAAAAGACAAAAAAAAAAAAAAAATCTGAGCCCACTCTAGGCAATTTAAGTGACTTACTGAGACCCTGTCCCAAAATAAAAATTAAAGAAGTGGGTTGGGTGTGTCACTCAGTGGGAAAGACCTGGGTTCAACCTTCAGGTACCACAGAAACAAACAGATAGACAGGCGTAAATGGGACCAAGGTTCCAGAGACCCTGGAGGAAAACCCATAAACCGGGTATGAGAATGCACACCTGCATTCCCAGCGCTCTGGAGGCTGAGGCAGGAGGATCGCTCACAGTTCAAGCCCACCCTGAACTACACAGAGAGATGCAGCTTCGAAGAAAACAAAACAAAACAACAATGAAACCTTTGGTTCTCAGGAGACATGTTATGGTAAAGGGGGTACCCCTACCTCCTCAACACCACCCAAGGTCAGGGCACCCGTTTCTTGGGGCAGAGGCAGGAGGAATCCACCATTCCTTCCGTACCTAATCTTAAAGCACCAGGCAATGGGGCCCAGGGTGATGGCCGGGATGGGCAGGAGTGGAATGGGAAACCCTGTAGAGGTGACGGCCACCTGGGGCCAGGTCCAGTTTTTGTTGTTGGTTTTTTTTTTTTTTTTTTTTTTTTTTCGTTTTTATCGGTACCAGGGATGGAACTCATGACTGCCTGCTTGCAAGGCAGGCACTTATGCCGCTGAGCTAAATCCCCAGCCCTTTGTTGTTGTTGTTAATCTTTTTTGGTTTTCAGCTTTTCTTGGTCTAGAGGATGAAACCCAGAGCCTGGCACCTGCCAGGCAAGGGCTCTGCCACTGAGCCACACTTCGGCCTGGGGCGGAAATCCCATCTGGTACATCTGGTACACGGGGAACTGTGTCGCGCCCGGAACTGACCCTTGGCCCTGCCCCGGTCACCCTCATGAGTTGGCAGCACTCAGGGGACTTTCACAACCTGGGGACGGCACTGGAATAATGGCAAGCCAAGGACCTGACCCGAAACCGGCTCTCCCTGTGCCCTGCATTCGCTCCTCTCCCGGTTCCGGACGGAGCTGTGTCCGCCTCCTGTGACCCGTAGCTATCAGCTGACTCCCCCAGGGGCAGCCCAGCGGTGGCGCTTGTGCCAGGCCCAGTTCCATCCCGGGCACCCAATAAAAACACCCGATTCTCAGGCTCCCCTCTTCTAATCCGTGAGCAAGGCTTTCACCAGCGCCACATCCTGACCGCATGGCGGCCTGGTCCCTGTCCTTCTCTGTCCCGAGAGGGAGCCCTGGGCCATTGCTAGCGTCCCAGCCTCTGCACTATGTCACACTCACCATGCCGCAAACACAGTGACTCAGAAACTGCAGACTGATCACAGTCACTCCCTTGCTTAAAATCCTTAGCGGCTCCCGAGACTCCCAGGATCAGACCCCAAGTCCTCAGCATGTCCCAAGGCCACAGCACCCCAGCACTGAGCCTCGAACCCCTTGCTGTTCTGTTACCACAGGGACAAACTCACAGCCGGTGCCTGCACCACCGAGTTAAATCCCAGCCGCTCCTACCACAGGGATCAAACCCATGCTGAAATACACATCTGCACAGCCTGCTTATTCCCCATTTCCCTTGCTGGCCCACCAGCCTTGCCACCCCAGGGATGCGTCTGTATTTTTTAAGCATCCTGTAGGGCACCTGCGTGTTTCCGGCCTCTACTTAACATACAGGGAAATGTGCATTGCATAATGGAGCCATGCATGGTGGTGCATGTTTGTGATCCCAGCCTTCGGGAGGCTGAGGCAGGAGGGTCACTGTGAGTTCAAGGATAATCTGGGCTACAAAGTGAGTTCAAGGCCAGCCTGAACTGTATAGTGAGACCCTGCCTCAAAACAAACAAAGGCCAGCCTGTACTACATAGTGAGACCTTGTCTCAAAAACAAACAAACAAAAGTGTGCAGTGACCCAAACTCTCAGGCAGATACCAGAGAGCTCTAGGCTGGACCTCAGGTGCATCTGGATCCAGGCTCCTCCTGCCCCATGTGGGGAGAAGGGCCAGTGCCTGGGAGATGGACACATAGGCCTCTCCAGTATTTGTTCCCCACGCTCAGGGCGAGGGAAGGAGAAATGTCACTGGGAGTCTCTGAATCACAGGTAGAAAGGAATCAATTTCTAAGGAGTCTGTTCTGGCCAGGACGAGGGAAGAGAGGGATGAGCCGTTTGGGGCTTGGGCTCAGCAGTGCCAGCTGTCAGGTGGAGGAGTCTGATGCCCCATCACCCAGAAGGAGAGCTCACAGAGGGCTCACATGCCCCGAGGTGGCGTGGCAGGGAAATGGCAAAGCCATGGCTCCAACAGCCGCCGCTCAGAGCCTGAACTTCTGCAGGAAGCTGCTTCCAGGCACAAGAGGGAGCTCCCGCGCCCTGGGCGTGGCAGAGCCACAGGGGTCAGGGCCGGAAGGGCCAGTGGTGAGTCACGGGTCCCACACTGCCCACGGCATGGGTGCCAGGTACTCTGGGTTGCTTGGCATCTGACCACACGGATCACACCACACAGAGAGACTCCTCTGCCTGCAACTTCAAGAAGAAAGTGACCGGTGGGCACCGGTGTCTTTAACAGCACCCTAGTCCGTGCTAATCTCTCTTTTAGACAAAAGACAGCCGGCTCAGGCTCCATCTGCGCCTGCAGCTGACAACTGAATGACATTTGTGTTTTGTCTTTCTTTTTTCCAGATTTCTTCTTCCATTTCTAACCTCTGAATGTGATATTAATTTCTACATTCAGAACATGACCTTAATTTTCTATTTGTGGTGGTGACGTAAAGGTTTGTCTCATATAAGCAAAAAAAGGATGCTAATTTTGGGCCTCCAGGTGTGGCTCAGGGGCGGAATGTGTGCTTGGCACTCACAAGGCCCTAGGTTCAATCCTCAGCACCACGATGAAAGGTTACTACCCCATTTTACAGGTAGGAAAATGGGGGCATTGGCCAGGAGGAAGCTCCTGCTTTCAACCGCAAGCTCATAGCCCGACTCCCTGTCCTGTACCATCCCGACCCTGCAAGCAGGCCCACCTGGCGCCTTGCTTTGTGGGCTTCCTCAGGGCAGAAGCAGTTTTGACAGCAGCTCTGGGAAAGCGTGTTGCCCTCGAAGCATTCACATGGTGCCTTCTGGGCTACCTCCTCCATATCGGAGAGCCAGGCTGGGGTAGCTCTTGTGACCTGAAAGTTGACTCTGTAGGGGAACCTGGGGAAAATCAAGGTGGGGGCAAGGAGCAGATGACTGGCTGGCCTCCCACATGGACCTCAGCCTCAGGCCAGCCAAGAACCAAGGATATAAGATTATCCATCCCCTCATCTATTTGTTTATTCACTCAACAAACACTAATGCCTACTAAGCACCCAGACTCATTGCTAAGCATTTGATGTATGATTGTGATTGCAGTATTGTGGGGTTATTTCCTTTTTTTTTTTAATCATTGTTGTTCCTGGCATCGAACTCAGGGCCTCACATTTGCCAGGCAGGTGCTATAGCACTGAGCTACATCCCTGGCCCAACAGTATTGTCTAAAGTGTGTTCTAATAACTCTGCATTACACTTAGACATGCAGATTTCTAAGCAGGAGTGGGATTGCATGCCTATAGTTCCAGTTACTTAGGAAGCTGAGGCAGGAGGATCACCTGGGCCTAAGAGTTCAGGACCAGCCTAAGGAACTAACAAGACCATCTTCTCTAAAAAACCACAAACACAAAAACAAACAAAGCAGATTATGGTCCTTCTGTTCCATCCAGTCAGAACGTGGCGTGGGAGTGTGCTGTTTAAACAAGTCCCAAGCCTTCGTGATTTTAGGACATGACAAAGTTCGGCTGCCCCTCCTGCGACAGCACTATGGTTTTATAGTTGGCATTAATGCCAATTTCACACTGGGCAGCTAGGACTCAGAGAGGTTTCCTAACACCCAAGGCCACACTGCTGAGCTGGATTCCAACTCGGCTCTTTGTCAGGTGCGGTGGCGCACGCCTGTGAATAGGCTGAGGCAGGAGGGGAGGATGGAGAGTTTGAGGCCAGCCTGTGCTGCACATTGAGATCCTATCTCAAGAAAAACCAACCAGCAGTGGGTGTGGAGCGCAGGCCTGTCATCCCAGCTCTCAAGAGGCTGAGGCAGGAGGATGCCTGTGAATTTAAGGCTAGTTTGGGGCACATGGTGAAACCTTGTCTCAGAGGAAAAAAACAACAAAACACTGAATCCAGATCTGTGTAGCTTCTACTCATAGAGCTAGAGGGGAGAGACAGGGTCACAGTGTCAACTCACACAGATCCCTTGGGAAACACAGTAAGCAAAAGCTGGCCAGGTGGTCTCAGAGTTGAGGACAAAGTCTTGGACAGAAGTATTTACAACAGAGCTTAACCCACGAGAAATCTTGCTGGCTCAACCTGAGCTAGGGCTCCAAGGTCCACACCCTGAACGACTTAAGGACCCCACCCCACCCCCACACACAAAGTCCAGGCAGGAGAGGTGCAGGGCAGGCACCCAACATTCCCAACGCACAAGGCCTTGCTGGCCAGGCCACCGTACCTATCCTGCCTGGCGAATTTCTTCCAAAGCTCCCCAAGCTCAGGCTTTGCCGCCAATCTCAGCCCAGCGCTGAGGAATTTCGCATCCTCCCTTGGGCGGCTCCATCTCTACCTGGAGGGAGGTGCCCAAAGGGAACAGGGCGGGCACCCGCCGCCCCTCGATGGCACCAGGGTCTCCGATCCTGCCTGGGACGTCCGTCATCTTCTTGTCCCGTTCCCTGCCCACCAGCCTGGGCGGTGACTTCTCCGTCCGGCCATATAAAAGAGCATCACCTTGGACAGAGAACTGCCGCTCATTTCCTGGGGACCAGTGGGGCAGGAGGCTCTTCTTCATGTGTCCCTCGTTACTCTGTTTTCTCCCACCCTACCCCAATCAGTTGGCAGAATCCTGCCCTATTAAAAGGCACGTTAGCTGTGGAAATAATAACCAGAAACCTTCAGCGGATGCGCATGCCCCGCCCGGAGGACGGACCCCTGCACCTCTCCATCCAGCCCTGCAGCCGGTTCCTCCCGTATCCTACCCCTCCCTCTGTTTTCCCTCCCCTCCCGCTCTTTCTGCCGCCAAGTACTAACCTGGGTTCAGTATTCCAGGCGCCAGGCCCGGGATGGTGGGAGGGCCAGGGTCACGGCCTCTATTTTAACAATGAATCAAAAGGTTCCCCGGGAGGTGGGCGGGAGACCACGCCCCTGCGGCTCTCACATAGGCTCTCTCGAAGAGCTCATTTACATGAAGATAGTGGGATTGGGCAAGAGGAAGATAAGGGGCGGAGCGGAGGCGGGCGGTGCCCAGATAGAGCGCGGGACGCGCGGCACGTTTAGCTTGGGTCGGCCCCATCCTGGCCAGCCCGGGTCCCGGGGGGCCTGTGAGTGCTGCAGAGCTGAGCTGGTCTCTTCCTACTCTTTCCCGCTGTTTCAGTCCGCTAGGCTGGCTTAGGCCGGACCTTACGCTAGAAACGTAACTAACCTTCGCGTCTGTTTTCCGGATAAAAGTACCTGCGTCGATGAAAAGAAATAGTCTCCAATAAAAAAACAAGTCGTGGCCTGAGCAGTTGCGATCTCAAGCAACCTGGAAGGCTGAGGCAGGAGGATCGCAAGTTTGATCCCAGTTTGGGCAATTTAGCAATTTAGTGAGGTCCTGTCTGAGGTCAAACGAGTTAGTGCAAGGCCCCGGGTTCAATCTCCTGACCGAGGAAGAAAAAAAAAAAGCAAGGGCTCTGGCACCGGCTACACGCTGAATGGACGCACAGTACTCTAACCGCAGTACTGGTTAGTGTTCCAGTCAGGGACGCCGGGACCACCAACTATCTTTGCTCAGGGGGCTTCGCGACATTTCCACATTTCCGTTGCCACTGCCTTGGAATCGCTCAGGATACACACTCGCCCACACACACCTGACCTTTTTAAGAGCCCATTTGGCAGCGTCTGCATGTGAAGACTTCTGTTCCAAGTCTTCACACCCTAAGGACATAAGAGTAACCTGAAGCACCAAGTTCCAAGATCCCCATCGCACAGCAACTTAGGATCAGAGAAGTCACTCAACTGCCAGTGTCACACAGCTTAGGCTCAGACCCTTCACTTGCTTATTTACTGACGCTCACCTGTCCTTGGTGAATGGGCGTGGCATGCGGGAAGGAAATGTGGATAAAATGTGGCTCCTTCCAGGATGAGGGCCACTGGCCAGTGAGGGAGACAAACCCTTGAACAGCTCAGCCTAGCCCAGTGAAGATCTGGTGGAAACACAGCTTCTGGACAAGAACAACAAGCTTCCTGTTCCCTCTCACCAGCACCACTGTGCAGCTTCTGGCTGTGCGACCTTTACAGATTTACTTGCCCCCTCTGAGCCAGGGACCAGCCAGGTGTTTGGGTGATTATGAAGCCCAAGGTGTTGCGCCCTGCCAATCAGGAAACCCTAAACCAATTCAGGGTGCCTCCTCTGACAGTCCCAGCTGCTAAGTGTCCACAGGGCGCCTACCTGCTCAGCAGTGTGTGCTGAGGGTCTGTCCCATGTGCCTGTGTACAGTTTATCTCAGTGGAGAAACCCCTGCCCAGGCAGGATCAGTAAGCAAACACACAGCATGGCAGCTCCAGGCAGGTGCAAAGGAGGCAATCAGGGGCTGGTGGGGGAGTGGAGGGACCCGGTGGGCGCTCCCAGGTCTGCTTGGCCTGGGAGCCTCAGGGATGGGCCCCTGGGGCACGGGAGGACAGTGGGTGTCATCAGCAGTTCGGAATGGGAGATGAGAGGTGACAGGTGCAGGAGACTCAGAGTGGGAAGAAGGCCCCTTTTGTTGGGGGTAGATGATGATACTGAGAACAGAAGGGGTCTTAGTAACCTAGGTGGCAGCAGCCTGATTCGTCCAGACCTTAAGCGCCTCCTACCGCGTATGTCCGTGCCAGCCAGCACAGCAGCACCTCACTCCACTGGTGTACGGGGTGGGAGTGGGGCCTGTACACTGAGCTCCACCCCTAGCACCTTTTTTTTATTTTGAGATAGGATCTGCCTCTCACTTGGACTTGCAATCCTCCTGACTCAGCCTCCGTCTTGTCAAAGGGAAACTCAGGCTCAGGTATCTAATGGGGCTTCCGGGCTGACTGCAAGCTCACAGCTCACCTGAGAAGCAAAGAGCCAGCGTGGCCAGGCTTGCTTTTCCTGGAGGAACTAGATTTTTTATTTTTATTTTTATTTTTTTTGAGACGAGGTCTTGCTATGCAGTCCAGGCTTAAACTCACTATGGAACCAGGCTGGCCTGGAATTCTCAGTGATCCTTCTGCCTCAGCCTCCCCAGTGCTGGGGTTATAACTTGTGTCACCATGGCTAGTGATATTTTTTATACAGTTGCAAAAAGTTTAAATATTGCTGTTAAGTCAAATTGTTTTGGAACACTAAAAGCAAACTAATGTCCAGGCCTTTGGCTCTAGGTGGACGCTCTCTGGAAAGCTAAATCACGGGTCAGTTTTCATTCTCTCACGAGGCTCACACGCTGCTCCCTCCAGGAAGTCCTCCTGGGATGTGCAGGCTACTGGCGTCTTTCAGCTTGTGGACCAGGGAAGTGTGGATGGCTTGAGGCTCCTCCAGTGCCCTGGTTGTCCCTCCACATGCCACAGGGAGAGGCTTCCATAATGATGGTCACTGAACCTCATCTCCCCCAGCTGCACCACCCAGGGCTCCCACCCCAGGGTGAGGCCAGGTCCTAGCTCTGTGTGCCTCCTCTCCTGCCCCGTCCTCTCCTTGCCCCTCATCCCCTCTGGCTAGCCTGGAGCCACCATTCAAGGTTCAGGTCCAGGGTCTTCCCCTCTAGGATGTCCTTCCTGGATGTCCCAGCCCCTGCTCTGGGCCACCGCTAGATGTTGGCCTGCTATCACCTTGCTCAAAGCCTGGTCCCTAAGGCATGTCTGTCCTTCTGCACCGTAAGAGGTGGGAACACTGTCTTGTCAGCCACCACATTACTTCCTGAGGCTCTTTCTCCTCTATGAAATGGAGCCCATGTACACAACTGTAATGCTGTTGTAAGCTAGAAAGCAACTGTCTGCCAAAGTGCTTCATAAATGCTGCATGCTGTCCTTTCTGGGTGTTTCTGTAGTACTACAGTGAGCTCAAGGCCTTGAGCTTGCAAGGAAACAACTAGAAACAGCTGTATCGTGGAGCTACATCCTTTTTTTTTTTTTTTTAAAGACAGGCTGGTACGTAGTTTACACTGGCCTTGAATTATACAGCCCAGGCTGGCCTCAACCTCCACAGTGCTGGGATTCCAGGTGTGCACCACCATGTCTGGGTTAAATTTTATTTTGAAACCAGGTGTCTGCCTCAGCCTCCTGAATATCTGGGAGAACCATGTGCCATCTAGGGTGACTGGGACAAAGGGAGAGGTGAATGGTGACACTCCCTGGACAGGGAAGACGCTTCCAGTGGGAGCACAAGTCAGATGAGGTAACAGGAAGAGAAGGCAGATTCAGAGACTCTGGGATCACAGCCAAGGAAATCTTAAAGCCCAGCACTCAGGAGGCTGAAGCAGGAGGACTGCTGAGAGTTTGAAGCCAGCCTGGGCTACAAAGTGAGCTCACAGTCAGCCTGAACTGCATAGCAAGACCCTGTCTCAAAGAAAAGAAAACCTTAGATTATTTCGAAGGTTTTTTGGGAGCATGTAGCAGGCAGGATGGGTCCTGTGATGAACCAATGTCAGCTGAGAAGATGGGGTGACACAAGCCTGTGACAGCAACAGAACATGGAAATGGCTAAGGTCCCACTTCTCAGCAAGTCCAGCCTAGCTGGGGACACAGCCCTTCTAGGCCACAACATGCTGTTTCTAAAAGGTAGCTACAGCACAATGGGAGCCCAGAGGGAGAAATGCTTCGTCCTGGCCAGGTTGAGTGGTGGATCCGGGGAGGCTTCTCGGAGGAGGTGCTTTAAGGCAGAGGCACGAGGAAGGCTGAGATCCACTGGACACCACCAAAACGGCTCTGAGGTGGGCAGAGGGCGCTGCTTTAATCAATATTGTCACAAAACAGGTGGTAAATTCAGGCACAGGGTGCATGCCTGTAATCCCAGCACTCTGAGAGGCTAAGGCAGGAGGATCAGAAGTTCAAGCCCAGCCTGTATTTAGTAAGGCCTTGGTTCAAAATTAAAAATAAAAAAATCAAACAGAAATACTAGGAATTGTAGCTCTATTTGAGGGCTCTCATTCCAATCACCATACAGGGAGAGGGGAAGGCAGCATGTGAAGGGCTCTCCAGACGATGAAGCAAGAGTCCTCACCAGAGCAGCCTGTCCAAAAGAAAGGTCGCAGGAGCACTGAGCCCTTGGAGGTCCCTGGGGCCATAAGGAGGATGGTGGAAGGGCACCCCCAACAGGAACTCTGAGTCCTCCAGGTCCTGCCCTGACGGTCAGCAGGAAGGAAGTGCTTACTCTTGGCAAAGCCCAGCTCCAGGAAGCCATGGCTCCTGGCCATCCCTGGTGCCTTCAGATCCTCACCACTGGAGCCCCTTACGTATTTGGATGTTGGGGAGAATGTGCTGCCCACATTCTGATACACCTGCTCCCCCTGGGTAGCAACACAATCTCCAATTTTCATCCGGGTGCTTGTTTCCCAGAATACCCTGGAGCTGCCAGGTTCTCTTGCAGCTAGGAATCCCCTTGGGGCCCTCTGCCTTTGGCTCCTGCTTGGCCACAGAACATGACGAGCATCAAGGGTTTTTACAAGGAGAGTCATGCTGGGCGTGGTGTAATCCCAGCAATCAAGACTATAGTAGGAGGATGAGTTCAAGGCCAGCCTGAACCTTCAGTGAGACCTTCATTTCAAATAAATGAAATTTAAAAATAGAAGGCATGGGCTGGGGATTTAGCTCAGCGGCATAAGCGCCTGCCTTGCAAGCAGACAGTCGTGAGTTCAATCCCTGGTACCGATTAAAAGGAAAAAGACAAAAAAAAAAAAAAAAAAAAAATAGAAGGCATGTTTGACTTTGCTGGCCTAAAGCTGGTAGTATGAGCATCTATTTGGAGGCTAACAATATACATTATAGCAGTTGTGGGGGATTTCCTTCTGTCTTGTTTTTGAAATCATATTTTGTTCTGTTTTACTGTTTTATTCCTATAGGGGCTTTTTTTTTTTTTTTTATGGTTACCGGGGACCACGAACTCATGACCTCACACTTCCAGGTTGGCACTTGAGCTGCTGAGCTAAATCTCTGGCCCAATATTTCTTTATCTGGTAACCTGAGCAACTATTTGAAGATAACAATATGTAATATAACAACCATTGTTAAATTCTTATGTTTTGAAACCTGTATAGCTAATACTGCTGTTATTGTTTTCATTTTGTCTTTTTTTTTTTGGTACCGGGGATCGAACTCATGACTGCACACTTGCAAGGTGGATGCTTACGCCATTGAGCTAAATCCTTGACCCCTTGTTTGCTTTTCTTAAAAAAAAAAAAAAAAAAAGGAGTATCATATCCTTCTTCATTCTGTCTTCCTGACTGAAATGCAGATCTGATGGCTGTAGCTCAAGCAGCCATCTTGGCCTGTGAGGCAGAAGCCACACATCAAATACGGCACAGAAGAATGAACTAGCTGGGATACAGCTCAGCGGCACAGTGCCTGCCTAGTAGTGTGAGGTCATCAGTTTGACCTCCAGCACCAAAAAAAAAAAAAGGCACTAAAGACCTTCTCCAAGCCTGCAGCCTTCCCAGCTCTGGGCCGTTAAGCGCTCACCAGTCAGCCTGAGAACTCCTGGACACGGTACGCAGCTCTACCTCACCCTCCTGCAGGCCCAACCTCAGTCCCAGACAAGAAGGAAGCACCAGGTGCAGGCCAGGGAGCGAGGGCACTCCTGGCAGAGGAGCCCAGGTCTCCACAGGGCTCGAATGCCACCACCCAAGCCCAGGATGGGCCACATTGGTAGCACTCTCTGCCGGGAGTGAGAAGAATCAATGACGCACAGAAGGGAGGGGTGGCTGAGGTTTAATAAACACGACAGCCCCAGCGTCCCTAACTGACACTGGAGAGTCAAGGAGAGTGCCGGTGCTGCGGGAGGTGGGCGCTGCCCAGGGTCTCACCTCAGCCTCTGTCATCCTCCTGACCCTAAGCAGAGAACAAAGAGCAGCAGGGACAGAAGGGACAGGAGGGCAAGCTGTGAGGGGAGGCTCAGAGGGGTGCGTTCTGTGCTCGCTGGGTCCCAACACACCCTCACTGTCCCCACAGGGAAACTTCTGGGGACGACAGAGGATGAACCCTCAGCCCAGAGGCTCAAGGCAAGGACAGAAAAACCACGTATGTGCACATAGGACATGCCCCTGGCAAGGAACCCCAGGGAGACAACCAGCTGGCTCTGCGGGTTCTCTCCAGATGGCCCTGAGCGTGGAGGGCCAGCAGTCTGCGACCAAGAGGTCCTGGTTTCCCAGGCTCGGACCACGGAGTCACCAGCTCATGTGGCTGGGTTACAGGGACAGCCACGCTGCGACAGCCCCGGGCCTTGGGGCTCACTCCCCACTGTGACGTGTCCGGCCTGTCAGACGGCGGCGCTGGGTCTTGCTGGTACGGGTGGCTCTAGGGGGCTTCTTCATGGAGTCCTGGGCCCGCCGGGGACGTCTCCTCTTTGCCTTTTTGCGGCTGTGCGCGTGCAGGGATGCTGTGAGGTTGGAGATCCTGCGGGAGGGTAGAGGCTGGTGAGACCAGGCCTCGGCTTACCCCAGGGAAGCCAGCTGGGGGGAGGCTGGGTGGTGGGTAAATGGCTGCAAGGCTCATGGAAGGGAAGTCAGATCCCAAAGACTAGATTCACTCCAAACTGGGCCCCCAAAACTGGTCTAGAAAGCCTGCCAGCCCGGGGGGCCCAGCAGAAAGTGGCTCCACTGGCCTGGGTGGCAATGGCAGCCCTGAGGAAGGACTCCAGGAGGTGACGGGCAGGGCTCACCGCTGAGACAGCAGGGGGTCTTTGGACTTCTTGGGTAAGGCCTTGGTTGGCTTTTCCACAGATGTCGCCTCCTCCTTGGACTGGTCCTCAGCCCCTTGCTAGGGAAGCACAGGACAAGAACAGTCACATAGGGCAGATGGGGCCTGGGCTGGGGCTGCAGGAGCTCATGGGCCAAAGAATCCTGTGTCCGCCCTACAGCGAGTGTCACCGAGGGGACCGCGCTGCCTCCGGACCTCCTGCCTCTCCCTAGCTCGCACTTCACAGCAGACAGACAGCAGCAAGGCGTGACTTTGAAGAAGGGCAGCATGACGTGGACTGTCGTGTGCGGGATGGGGAGGCAGTGGTTTCAGGGTAGAAGCCCCTGCAGCCAGGGAGGAAACTGCTTTCTCTGTGCGCCCCCACTTGTGGCCCTCCTGATGCGGCAGTCGGATTCAACCCGTCAGATGGAAAACACTCGGGAGAGTGCCGTCCCATGGGCACCACCTCTGCAGCCCCGTGTCTCTACTCCCTAAGGACACAGTGTGACAATGGTCTGTGATGGGGCCACACACCTGAACCCCCAGCAATCAGGAGGCTGAGGCAGGAGTGTTGCCACAAGTTGAAGGGCAACCTGGACTACATACAGAGTTCAGAGTCACCCTGAACTACACAGTGAGACCCTGTCTCAAAACAAAACAAACAACAACAACAAAGTCACACACTGTTTACACTGCCTTAGGTGTCACAGGTAACCCAGACCTGATTTCAACTATATGGGAGGCCTCACATGGGTTGCCATAAATCCTGCCCCATTTTACATGGGGGACTCCAGCAGCCACAGATTTCCATATCTAAGGAGGTCCTGGAACCAATCTTGCACAGGTATTGGGGGGCAGACATACACACTGATAAACACACACACACCAGACAGCCCCAAAAGAGATGTGGGGGGCTGGGGAATTAGCTCAGCGGCATAAGCGCCTGTGAGTTCGATCCCTGGTACTGGTAAAAATACAGAAAAAAAGAGACGTGGAAGGAAGCTGGAAGCTGTAGCACAGGCCTGCAATCCCAGCACTGGGGAGGCCGAAATGGGAGGACTGCGAGTTCCAGCCCGGTCCAGGAAACAGCAGCTTAGTGACTCTGCCTCGACATAAAAAGACAGAGAAGCGGCTGGGGATGTAGCACAGTGTGCAGCATCCGGGTTTGACACTCCTGCACACACACGCACACGATCGCTTCATGAAACCACGTTACTATACTGAGTGTGATGCTTTTCGATTCTATTTTTTTTTTCTCCTTTTGATGTCAATGGCAGGCTCTCAGTGACTTCATCCCACAGGTTGCAAATTCACTGGCAGTGCACAGAGGGCGCCGAGTTACTGCTGCGTACCCCACAACAGAAGCACCACGATCAACAGCGATCTTTTGCTGAGCGCTTACTGTGTGCTGGGCCTGGTGCTACGTGAGTACATGGTTCGCCACTTCACCCCCACAGCAATGTCACAAAGCAGGAGCTGCCACCAGCAGCCCCCGCCTGACTGCCTTACTGCAGGAGACAGCGAGGCAGCGGGGTGAGGAAGCGTCCCCGTGCTCAGCAGCAATCCAGGCTGCGCAGCCCCGGGGTTCAGGGACTGACAGGGCCAGAAGGGAAAGAGCCCTCTATGCTGCAATTCGATACAGTGGGGACAGCACAGAGAAGCCCGAGAAGCGTGTGTCCCCTCTGCCCCAGGGGGAGGACTGGGACCCACCTCAGGCTGCGGCAACCCAAGCAGGCGGGCCCCTGAGAGGTCCAGATCGCTGATGGTGGTCACGGTAACCGTGTGGTTGGGGTGGTCATACTGCACTGACTCAGTCTTGGCCGTCACCAGCTGGTCCAGCTCATCTGCTTCCTCTGTAGTGCGGGCAGAGACCGAGCCTCAGCCCCCAAACAAGCAGCCAGGCTCCAGTCTCCTCCCAGCCTTGGAGGGCAAACTGAGTAATCCCAGAAGCTGATGCCTCCCTGAATTCTATCCTTAGTGCACCTTTTAGTCCTCCTAAAACTGAGCTCTCTAGCTAGGTATAGTGGTACCCAGCTGTAATCCCAGCTAGATACTTGGAAAGCTGAGGCAGGAGGATCTCTAGCTTGAGTCCAACCGAGAAATTTGGCAACTTAGTGAAACCCTATTTCAAAACTAAGAAAAAAAAAGGCTAAGGAGGGGCTGGGGATTTAGCTCAGCGGCATAAGCGCCTGCCTTGCAAGTAAGCGGTCGTGAGTTCAATCCCCAGTACCAATAAAAAGCAAAAAGACAAAAAAAAAAAAAAAAAAAGGCTAAGGATGTAGCTCAGTGTGAACACCCTAGTTTTAATTCCCACAATTGCAACAAAACAAAACAAAACCACACCTAAAGCTGAGTGTGGTGGTGCACACCTATAATCTCCACACTGGGAGGCTGAAGTGAGAGGATTGCCAACCTGGGCAATTTAGTGAGGCTCTGTCTCAGAATAAAAAATAAATAAAAGGAGGAGGGATGTAGGCCAGTATGAAGGCCCTAGATTCCATCCCCAATACTGAAAGAAAAAGAAAAGAAGAAAGGAAACAGCTCTGTGTACAGGCCCCATTCACCGTGAAGTCTGGGTCTCCTGTGCCTTCCCATCCGCTTGTACTTAGAGGTGCTCCTGGTCACCCAGTCACCAAGGAAGTCCCACTCTCCCCTCCCACTCCCAAGGCCAAGGAGGGGACTCACCCAGGGCCTCCTCTCTCTCCGCCAGCATCTTTAAGTATTCCTGGTGGCGCTGGAGACACACAGGAAGGAAACACAGTGAGTCTGGCGTCGAGCCCAGTCCAGGCGGTGCCACTGCTCCGCTCCACAGTGGGTGAGACCACCCTCACCTTCCCCCCACACCTCCTCCCGGAGCTTCTTCTGCTCCTCCTTCAGCCGCTGCTTAATCTCCTCGATGGCCACCTTCCTCCGCTCTACCTTCCGCTTGTGGAAGCCGGTCAGGTACTCCCTATGGGAAGGAAGGGGAGTTGGCAGCAGACCCAGGAAAGGGAGCACTCACTCTGGGAGGGAAAAGCACCCAGTGCCGCTCTTCGTCCCAGGTATCAACTCACTTAACCCTCATGATGAGCAGGTATCAGGCTTTTTTACAGAACATTCCTTGCCCAAGGTCAGGCTTGCTTACTCAGGGACTCACTACAAGGCCCAGGTGGCCTAGAACTTGAATCGACCCTCCTTTGTCAGCCTGCCCAACGCTGGGGTTACGGGTTTGTGCCACCACACATAGGTCTGACATATGTTAAATACAAGGACACAGGTTGTGGAACAAGTTGTTAGGTGACTGGGCTCAAATCTTAGCATACACATACACTAACCTCGATGCCACAGCCACAGACTGGACAGTACACAGTGATGTGGCCATACTACAGGGCACATAACAATGTCAGTGTAGGAAAAAGAGAAAGATGCTGTCTCTCCCCACTGCACACTCTCACTTCAAACTAGGCCAAGCGGGAGACACACCGGGCTGGTAATGTCTTCTTTTAAACTGTCACATTTCATTACTCAGGGATTAGACCACTTCTGGCAGGACTTTCAAGAACGCTGTCACCCGGGCCTCCAAAATCCTCCGCTGGACCAAGATCCATTTCCCCAGGACACCTGCCCCTGCATGCAGCTGTGGGGCCCATTAGTGTCACCTGGGAATTTCCTGGTGATGCCTAAGAATTTAGCTCTCTCCCCATCATCTGATCTGTGCCACTTTTCATCTCGCGCTGCTGTTTCCTTTTGGTTCTGGCGCCCAGCAACGGGCTTTTCGCAGATACGCTGACATTTGTCATGTGAAACGCCCAGGCTCAGTGGTTCCGGGCCCAAAGGACCGCGGGAGCCCGAGTGGAGTCTCACAGGTGAATGAATGAACGTAAGCCACTCTAATGCGAAGGCTGACAGTCTGCTATCTAACGGGCCGACGACCAGGCTGAGCTGGGCTGGCCCAAGCCACTGCTCCGTGTTGGGGGCGCCGGGCGTGACGCGCGACCCCAGCGCCCGCGACGCTCCCAGCCGGGCAGGGGAGTCTGGGAGGTCAGGCCCAAGGGGCGGGGCCGAAGAGACCTTGGTGCCAGCGCGCGACTCGAGTCTGGCCTCGGCTTTGCTGGGCGGCCCGGGGGGGGGGTCCCGCTTGGCTTTGCCACTCACCGCCGCTTCTCTTCATCGAAGCTGAGGACGAGCCGGGGCCGCCGGTCGTCACCGTCTCGTTTTTTCTTCTTGTTCCGGCCCATAGTAGCGAGGCTTCTAGCAGTGCGGCTTCCGATTGCCGAAGAAACTTCCGGATGTAGCGTTAACAGCCTTCCGAGCACACCTTCTTGGCATTGCCCTATAGTTCCGCTGCCAGGCCCCGCCTTTTAAAGGGGCTGCACTAGGCCGCTAGGCTCCCGGGCCACTAGGCACCTAGGTGATATGTGGTAAAAAACAAAGGCTCGGGGCTGAGGATTTAGCGCAGCGGCATAAGCACCTGCCTTGCAAGCAGGCGGTCGTGAGTTGGATCCCTGGTACCGAAAAAAAGTTTAAAAAAAAAAAAAAGGCTCTGCTGCTGGACTGGATAAAGCAGAAACCTGCCTCTATCTGTCTCTCTTGATATTTTTCCCATGAGACGGTCTGTTCTGTAGTCCATACCCAGCTAGAAATCTGCTTTTCAGGGGCTGGGGGTTTAGCTCAGCGGCATAAGCGCCTACCTTGCAAGCAGGCAGCCGTGAGTTCGATCCCCGGTACCGATAAAAAGGAAAAAGAATCACAACAGCCAGGCATGGTGACACACACCTGTAATCCCAGTACTCGGGAGGCTGAGGCAGGAGGATCACTGTGAGGCCAATCTGAGCTACAAAATGAGGCTCAAGACCAGCCGGGGATTTAGCACAGTGGCTGAAACCTGTTAGGCACAAGGTCATGTAGACTGACCCTATCTCAAACAAAACAAAAGGACTGGTGAGAGCCAGCATTACAAAACCTCTGTGGGCTTCAGTCCCTCAGCTTATCTTCACAACTCCGCAGGGTAGATACTGGTACTGTATTAACTCAGTTTGACAGGCAGGAAATTGAGGCTCAGAGATGTTGAGTAACTGGCCCAGATACACCCAGGAGTTTAAATGCAGTGGACTTCTCCTTCTTGCTCCTGTGGTCCAGACCCGGAAGTACAGTGCTCAGCCACCCTAAGGAGAATCAGTGCGGGTTAACTGAGTGGAAAAAGCCTAGGAAACACTTCCTCGGATGTCCAGCAGAGGGGGCCCTCTGCAGCCAGATTGCTAAAGCTGTTGCTCTCTGGGTGGCCGCTAGGGTGCCCCATTTGGCTCATGGGACCTTTTTCAATGTGTGCGCTCCATCCTCTTCGGCCTTCTCGTAGAACTCCAGGGGACCCACGGACACAGCGATAATTCCGTTTTTGGATAGTGAAACTGAAGCTGGGGGTGTAGGAGCCGCCAAGGGCCCGCCCCAGTACCGATGTCCCGGAGAGGGAAGCTTCCCGAGCTCCACACCCAGCGTGCCTTAGGAGACTTTGCAGGGTTCAGACAGAGGACTCCTCCCAGGATACCTCCCTCCAGGGCTCTGAGGCCGGGCCTGCAGTGAGGTGGCCTCTCCCGCTGGTTCTTGCTGGGCTGACTCAGTAGGGCTCCAGGCTCCTCACACCATAGGAAAAGCGGGGAGGGAAGGGTGGCCATGGGGCCCAGGCCTGTCACCAATTCCTGTGTGCCCAGCACCCAGGTGAGGGGACCACAGCTCCAGAAGCTGTCAGACCAGCCACCTGGTCACACTTAATTCCCAGGGAAGGGGCTACATGTCCTGCAGCCACGAATCTGGGGTCTGGGGGGCTCCCTTCAGGCTTAGCTGAGTCTGGAGTGTTTTGGTGTGTCCCCCCCCCCCCAGGACCATCACACTAAGCTACATGCCCAGACCCTTTTATTTTTTTCTTTTAAAACAGTTTTGGGGCCAGGGATTTAGCTCAGCAACATAAGCACCACCTGCTTGGCAAGCGTGAGGTTGTGAGTTCAATCCCTGGTATCAAAAACAAAACAAAACAAAATAAACAAACAAACAAAAAACAGTTTCAGTAAATGTCCAGATTGCCTAGACTGGGTTCAAACTTGCCATCCTCCTGCCTCAGCCTCCCAAAATGTTAGAATTACAGGCATGTACCACCATATCTGCCATTAGGACTTATTATGTCACCCAGAGCCCACTTACCTTCACACTGGAGAAATTGGTATAGGGCGCCTGATATAGGACCGCCAAACCACACAAGGGAAATGTAATTCCCAACCTGCTAGATGTCCCAACGCCTGTGCTCTCTAAAATCAAGGAATGAATTCTAGAGGAAATGTAGGTTCAGGGTAGGAGAAATTTGAGAGAAAGAAAACCTTCTAAGAGACAGAGACAGGCCTATAGAGTGGGTTTCCAGGCAACCCCACTTCTCTAAAGTGTTTATTGGGGCTGGGGATTTAGCTCAGCGGCATAAGCGCCTGCCTTGCAAGCAGGCAGTCGTGAGTTCGATCCCTGGTACCGATAAAAACGAAAAAGACCAAAAAAAAAAAAAAATTTAAAGTGTTTATTGAGCAAAGCCAGTTCAAGGTGGGACAGAACTATAATCAGCCAGTAAGATTACAAGTATTATCTCTTAGGTAATGTAGATCCAATAGAAAATCACAGGATGGGTGTGAGGAAAACTACGGCCAACCAATAAGTTTACAGCGTGTAGTTACTTAGGGGATTATATAAAGGTCACATTGGGAAGCAAGTTAGATACCGAGCGTGTGTTTGCTGGGAGGAGAGGGTTAGGGAGGTCGGCCCCCACCCCAAGGTGATCAATGCCTAGTTAGAATTCAGTCACTGCTGTTCATCCCTAGGGGGCCTGTAGGGTGAGTTGGTCCTCCTGATCCTTGAAGCCTGGCCTGCAGCAAGTGTGCCCCCAGAAACAGTTGTCTGCTGCCCTGACCTATCCGACAGCCTATGATATTTCTAAATAACTTAGCCCTAACCATAAAATAAGCAGGGAGCCAGTAACTGTGGTGTACACCTGTGACCCCAGCACTGGGAGGCTGAGGCAGGAAAATCACTGAGTTCAAAGCCATCCGGGCTACATAGTGGGATCCTGTTAAAAAAAATAATAATAATAAGAAAAGAAAAGCAGTGGAGGGCCGGGGATTTAGCTCAGCAGCTCAAGTGCTTGCCTGGTAAGTGTGAGGTCATGAGTTCAATCCCCAGAACCAAAAAAAAAAACAAAAAAAAAAAAAGAAAAGAAAAGAAAAGAAAAAACCTGCAAAAAAAAACAAAAACAAAAACAAAAAACAGTGGGAAAACCATTATCCATTCCCTGAACATTTACCATGTGACAGGCACTGAACTTGGCCTCTTTCATGTGACGATCCTTTTTTGTGTTGAGACAGGGTCTTGCTATATACTCCTGGCAGGTCTTAAGCTCACTATGTAGTCCGAACTGGCCTCAAACTCATGACCCTCCTACCTCAGCCTGCTGAGTGCTGGGATTACAGACAAGCACCCGTGCTTGTAACATCTCATGTAACTCCACAGCAACCCTAGGAACTGAGGCTCTAGGAGGTCAGTTAACATGCACAACACCACATAGATAGGAGCCCCTTGCCTGATTCCAGATCTTTTAAACTTTTCGCTAAAGAAGGGCTGGGGATTTAGTTCTGTGGTACAGCGCCTGCCTGGCAAGCATGAGGTCCTGATTTGAGTCCTACTACCAAAAAATAAAGTGTCTGTCTGTGGGATTCTTCCCCAGCACTGCAAGAAAAAAGAAACGCATAGGCTGGTTCCAGCTACCATGTGCCTGAACGTTCTCACATGCACACACATACATGCACACAGAGGCTGGTTCAGGGGGCCAAGAGGCAGCTGCCTTTATTGGGGGACATAGGCTGGGTGGCTTCACTCAAAGGCCATACACTTGATCTTGAAGTCACCATCAGCTGCCAAGTAGTTGATGGCCTCCAGGTTGAGACGGTTGGGGAACTTGAATTGGTGTCCATCGGGCAGTGTGATGGTCAGGTCAGTCTTGTCAAAGGAGATGCAGACCTGAAGGGAGGAGGAAGGGGACAGTGAGCTCGCTGGGAAGGGGCGGGTGTGGTCATCAGTTCGGAGAGAGGACACTCATGTGATCACATCGGGTGCAATGGGGAAGTCTCCAAACCCTGAACGCAGCTCCCCCTCCACCCCACCCGCCGTGTGCCCGCCCACCTCCAGGCCCAGCCCACCTCCACCACGCTCCCGGGCTGGAAGGGGAAGGCGGGCTCACGATGCTCTGTCCCCCAGGCGCCGCCGTCCTTGCTGTTGCACACGATGGTGTTGGTGTCCCCGTGCGCGCTGAAGCGAGGGTTGAAGTGTAGGCACAGGTTGTTGCTGTCTTTGCCCAGGTTCAGCACGAAGCTAGGAGGGACGGTTGGGGTTAAGGGCAACCCCGCCAGCTCCAGGCCTCGAGTGGACCAGTCTGCCACCCGGGACACCCTAAGCGGAGTGCACCTTGCGGGGTCGCTCATCGACAGGTGACTAGAAGCCTGGATTCTAGTTCCTGCCCTCTCTGGGCCTCAGTTTCCCCACCTGTATCATCTGGATTACACAGGAAGCATGCAGAAGGGTCTTGCTGTGCTCGACCATCCTACATATGTATTAGCTTGCGTCCTAGCTCCTTTGGTCAAAGTCAGGACCCCCTCCAGATGGTAACCTCTGTCAGGGGAGGGGGTCCTGAGTTTGTTTGTTTGTTTTTTTTTAAGCCCAGGCCGCCCTCAAATTTGTGGCGATCCTCTTGCCTCAGCCTTCAGAGAACTGAGATTACAGCCTTGTGCCACCACCCCTGACTGTGTCTCTAGTACATTTCTGAATTCCTGGTGCCCAGATGGCCACACAGCGGCTGCTCAGTCATTGTGGGAAGAAGGAAAGAATAATAATATTAACTGTGGAGTGGAGCTAACAGCAATTCCCACCTCCGAGGGTTCGTAAGGAAATGTCAGCGGCTGGTAATGACCAGCGGATCATCCATCAGCAACCTCGTGACCAAACACCTCTCATTTCCTTCGCATAACAGCTCTGCATATTAAGAAACTGAGGCTCGTGAGGTTGGTTGACTCATCCAAGGTCACGTGGGGGCCAAGACACCAGGCCAGCTGGTTGAAGGAACCTGGAGACTGATCGGATTGGGATGGGGGACAGGGCCACGCCCCTTCCCCCCACCCCAGGTTCGGCACCGCCCCCAGCCGGAAGGGGAGGGGCGAACCTAGGTGGCCCACGGGGCTGCAGCTGGTTCGGTTTAAGCATGGAGGGAGGAGACGACAGTGGTGGGGGCGCCCAGGGCCAGCTCAGGAAATGACTCACTCAGAAAACGCAGCATCTGCAGCTGGCCACTAGCCCCCTCCCCGCGTCGAGGTCCAGGGTTCGGTGGCCAAGCGCTTTCTAGCCCCCCTGTCCCTCCTCCAGCCCCGCCCCTGTCTCCCGGCCCTCACCTCTTGGCTTCGGGGGCCACCTCGCCCCGCACTCGGAGGCACTCCCCAGGCTTGAGGTTCAGGTTGCTGGCGACCAGACCCTGCGCAAACGAGACCCGTCCGCCCACCTGGGTTAGGAGGACGAGACCTTGGCCTGTCCCGGGGTGGCGGCGAGTGGGAGTTAGGTAAATTGAACCCCGGGTCCTCAGACCAGGCGAGGGAGGTGGGAACAGGACGAGGTGCAAGATCTAGCCTTTGATTATTGCGGAGGGCCTGGGAAAGTCCCTGTTACCAGCAATATCTGTTTCAGTGTGAAAGAGGAGAACCGTTCTAGAAGTTGAGCTCTGGTGAAGCCAGTTTTGTCCATCTGCTTGGGAATTCTGACTCGCAATGCCTGGGGGGCGGGGTCCAGTGCACTATGGCCTCTTTTTGCAGATGGAAAGGACCTCCTGGGCATGGGCAACCCTTTGCCCCTTCCCTGGTCTGTAAGTCTAAGTGGCCTGGGACCTCACCCAGTCCTTTCAAACCCTCTCTCAGACAGGCGCAGGGGCTGGAGAGGACGCGCTGAGGGACACAGTCAGGGCCCTCTGCACGAGGGGGAGCAGCCAGAGGTCAGGGCTTCAGCCAGGGTGGTTTAGGATGAACAAGCCAGCAGGACCGGCACACCGCCCTGCCAGCCTCTGGCCCACGCGGTGGACAGGAGCTAACTGTGCAGGGTTCCTTCTGCCAGAAACTAGAACAGTTTCCCTGGGGGCCCGTGAGAGGCACTTGCCTCCCCATCCTCTCGATTCCTCGTTGGGCCTAGGCCCCACTGGTCTAGACAGAACCGCCCTGCACCCCTAACCCAGGAAGCCCAAGCCACTTCTTGGAGCCCTCTGGTGACTTGGCCCTGGTCCTGAGAGCGGGGACAGCTGCAGGGGGGAGGGGACAGGAGGCTCTGTGTCGTGGACGAGGGGAAGAGATAGTGACCTGGGCCGAAGTGCCCCCCTCCCGTTGGCCACACCCTTGCCACTTCCACTTGGCAGACAGCTGCTGAACTGCAGAATGTCGGACCCTGCAGTGTAACTGTGCTGTCAGCCTCTGGAGGAATCTAGAAAATTCCTAAGCTAGAGAAAGTTTGGGAGACCATGGCCCCCACCCCCATTTTACAGATGTGCCACTGAGGATCAGGAAAGAGAAGGCACTTGTCCCATGCTACATAGCATGGACTGGAACCCAGCTCGGGCGCTGTCTCCTCTCCCCTGGCCATCTGCTCCCGCCCTGTCCCCTGAGCTTTGGGGTGGGGTCTCTACACTTACACAAGCCATGACTGAGGCCAAGAAGATGTTCCAGGGACTGCTGCACCAGCTGTCTGAGGACTCCACCCTAGAGATGGGGCCGGCCGCTCCCACCCTTTTAACTGGACCATACTCCGGTAAGTCCCACCCCCTGGAAACTCAGCCAATTGCAAGTCAGGATAGGGCTGGGGGCCACCGCAGGCGGAGCAATGGAATTTTGAAGCCTGTTCTGGAGCCAAGGTGACCAATCAGAATGGCGAGACCCTCCCCTTAGGCACGCCCCCTCACTCCCCCCTACTCAAGCCCCACCTCCCATTCGCCATCCCTCCCGCCCAACCTAAAAAAAAAAAAAAAAAAACTTAAGCGGTGGCAGAGATTGGGGGAAGCCAGTGGAAAATAGTTTGAGGATGAGCTAGGCCTAGGAGTTGGCGGGAAGGGGCCTGGGGCCAGGAGGCTGAGCCCTGGGCTGGGGTAGGGTGCCCAGAGGGATAGCTGGAGGGTGCAGAGCCCTTGAGGGATCCGAGGGTGTAGGAGAGGCTGCTCCCTGGCAGTGCCAGGGCGTGACTGTTCTGTGGACCTCTGCAGAAGCCTAGGGACCGGTTACCGCAAGCCCCAGCCCCACCCGGGCCGCCCCCGGAAGCAGGAACAGTGACCGAGGCTGGTGCTGCACTGCTTGCTGAGGCTAAAGAAAGACCAGGCAGGGTGCCAGGCGAGGCTGCTGGCCTGGCAGGAGTGTCTGGCATGGCCCCCCCTTGGAGGCCTGCTGCGACTCTTCAGAGCTCAGTCTGATTTCCTGTGCGCATTTGAGAGGTCAGGCCTGGAAGGTGGCCCAAGGTAGGCCCTACCAGAAGGACTGGGGTCCTGGCAGTGTAGCCCGTCCACAGTCCACACCCATCACCTTCCCCCAGTCTGAGGTCAGGCCCATCCTTACTTTGCCGTCGGTCCCACAGAAATTCTCTGTGCCTGACCCTGGGCTGCCTTGGGGTTGGGAGACGGATGCACCCTTCGTGGTCTCTGCTCTCAAGTAATCTGACCATGAATCTAAGTAAGAAGTGGCACAAGCCGGGTGTGGTAGCACATGCTTGTAATCGCAACACTCTGGGAGGCTGAGGCAGGAGGATTGTAAGTGTGAGCTCAGCCTAGGCAACTCAGTGTGACCTTCTTTCAAAATAAAAAAAATAAAAAGACTTGAAGATGTAGCTCAGTGTGGATGGGAACCAGGGAGGGCGGGGCCGGGAAGGGATGTGCTCTTCTCTCCTGTCTGAGTCTTCCAGCATCAGAGAGGCAGCAGCAGCAGGCTGCAGTGAATCCCAGCTGAGGGTCAGGCTGGCCTGGCAGCCCTGCTCTTCCTCCCAGATCCATCCTGCAGCCCGATCCTCCCGAGCCCGAAGCCTTGGACACAGGAGGAGAGGGGGTGGGTGGCTTCCAGGCAGCCCCCTCCTCTGCTCCTTCCCCAGTGGCTGCCTGGGGAAGCAACCACAGAAGCTTCACTTCTTCCTGTGGGGCCTCCCCAAAACCTCAGGTCTGGGGTAGGTGGGGCCCAGCCTGGCTCTGCCGTTCTGTGCCCTCCCTGCCCCACTTCGTGGGGTCCCTTAACCCCAACCCTAGCCCTAAGTGGCTAGCCATTTCAGGGGAGTCCAGGAGGAGCTGTGCATCCCTACTTCCCTGGCCCAGGAATGAGGGACTGCGGTCTCCTCCTCTGGGTCTCCTGACTCAGCTGGAGAGCAGCCCTGGCATGGGCACAGGTCCTCAGCAAGTGCTGCTCCCCCCAAACTGAAGACCTGGTTCTGCTTCTGGCCCTGCTATGCACCCTGCTCTTCTGGTGAAGCCTTAGCTTCCTGTTGCCTCAGTCTCCCCATCTGCAGCTGGTCAGGTGAAATCCTGCTCTCCTGTCTGCATCGAGGTTACGCAGGGTGGAACTCAGCTCCATGGTACTAAATAGGTAATTAAGGTCTTTCTGGACCGTGGGTTCTTTTGTTTTGTTTGTTTTTGTAGGGGAGATGGAACCCAGGGTGTTCACATCATCTGCAGGTTTCTTTTCTTTTTCTCTTTCCTTCTTTTTCTTTTCTTCAGGCAGGGTTTTGATAAATGACTAAATTGGCCAGGCTGGGCTCAAACTTCCAGCCTCCTGCCCTCCCGCCTCCCAAAGCCGGGGCATTACAGGTGTGTGGCATCGCATGGTTGACCTCAGGTTTTAATCTTCCAGACTATTTTTACTTCTTGGGGATGTGGCAGCTCCTCTTAAAGGGCCTGCCTCCTTCCACTGGTCCCTAACAGTCCCTTCTCGCCTAGGCTGGGGTAGAAGCACCTCCTAGAAAGGAATAAGCCTCTGGGGCGCCCGCCCATCAAGGCCTCGGGGCCTTCTCGTGGTGGCACCCTCTTATCTGCCAGGCCCTGTGCCAGGTGCCTCCCTTTCATACTTGGGGTCATTGGGTCACCTCTACTTGGCGTCTGCCCACAGGCCTGAGTGTGTCCCGGGGGAGGGCAGCTGCGGCCACCGTGTAACCTCCTGGAGACAGGTTTCCTGCCTCTGTCTCCTGGCCTGGAAGGGGGGATGAGCCCCTCATTGGCCCCCTGCCAGGACGGTGACAGGTGGTACATGCAAGGATCTGGGGGAATGTGTATCCCCTTTCTGTGTCCCTCAGGGCCAAAGTCACTGTCCGGGATTCTGGGGTTCTCCCCCCATTCCTGCTCACAGTGCTCAAGGAATTCCTTGTTCTCAGGCTGGCCCTCGGCCGCTGCTGACTCATGAGCCCCGATCGAGCAGACATGGGGAGCCCAGCACTGCCCCTCCCAGCAGCAGCCTCCCACCCTGCCAGGATGGACAGCGCCTCCGCAGCTGGTGCCTGCGAAGACTGTGGGCCCAAGGAGGTGCCAGCCACACCCCTAGATGTCAGAGCAAGAGAGGCACTGCATATAACCCTGGCTGCCCTGCTCCCCCATTCAGTGATGGAAAACAACACCAGGGGGTTACTGGACCAAGGGCGGACGGGAGTTGGGGCCAAAGCCTTTCAGCTGCGAACTAAGCAAAGCTCGCCGGGGCAGCGCTGTCTTCAGCCTCCGTTCCTGAAGCGTGTAAAGATCCTGCGCAGCACGCTCCCGAACTTCAGATCCTTTTCTGACGGCTCTGCACTGCAGCTCCCCCTTATCCTGCTACCCTGTCCCCCAGTCTCTGTGGTTCCTCCTGCGCATGCGCAGCCGGCCAGCCCCAGCGCGCGGTGGGCTTCCTGCCCTTGGCTGCAGGCTGGTCCTGTTGCTGGGTCGCCCTCTGCTGAGTCCCCAGCCCTCTCCTGGGGAGCAGCCCCTCCTTTCTGGTAAGCTCTGGGTGGGACCAGACCTCTTTAGCCCTCAGCTCTCCAGGGCTCAAGCTGAGCCTTTTACATTTTAAAAAATACTTTATTTCGAAATTATAGACTCACGGGAAGCTAAGAGCTTTTGAAGAGCTCAGAAAATATTGGAGACTTAAAAAATCTTGAGTTGGTTCTGAAAGGCTTTTGCCCTAAAGGGGACGCTGCAGCGGTGGGAGGCTGGGAGGCCGAAGGTCACCTTCCCCGCCTCTAAGCAATTTACCTCTGGCAGGAAATGAATTCCAAAGAGCTACAAGTGCATCCGTAGTGCCCCTTAGGCTCCACCCCAAACCTAAGCTCTATGGATGCCCCCACACCACGTGTCGGGCAGAGAGAAAGCCAGACCTCAGTGGTGGCGGTGGTGCGGTTCTCCGTCTGCATTCTTAAAATAAAGACCACTTTACCTTATATTCTGTCTTCTAATGCAGCAAAGCCGAAATTAGTAAATGTTTACTGTGCTTAAGGATAGTCGTAAAAATTTCATTACATTTGAAAACTTTGTGTTTGTTTGGTTTTGTTTTGAGACAGGGTTGCACTGTGTGGTCTGGGGTGGCCTCAAACATGACCCTTTTGCCTCAGCTCCCAGGCTGAGACTCTGGGCATGTGCCACTGCAGCCAGCTCGAGTTTTTCTTACTTTGTTTCCTACAAATGGCCAATAAAAATATGAAAAATTGTTCATCATCTTTGGCCATTAGAGAAATGCAAATTAAAACAATACTGAGATTCTATCTTACTCCAAAAAGAATCACCATCATCGGGCTGGGGATTTAGCTCAGCGGCATAAGCGCCTGCCTTGCAAGCAGGCAGTCGTGAGCTCGATCCCTGGTACCGATTTCGGAGTATTTTTCCAAAACAGTTAAAGATTCATATTACAGGGATATGCCCATGTTTATAGCAACTGAATTTATAACAGCTAATTCTTGGAAACAGCCTATCAACAGGTGAGTGGATAAAAAAGACCCGTTGGTATTTATACAAATGGAGCACTACTCTGCTCTAAGGGATAAATTTGAGTAACTTGCAGGAAAATGAATATACCTTGAGACCATAATATTAAGTGAAATAAATAATACAAGCATAAATATTACATGGCTGTCTTATCTGAGAAGCTCAAAGCCTAAGTGACTTTGTTTTTTTTTGGTACCAGGCATCAAACTCATAACCTTATGGTTGCCAAGCAGATGCTTACACTGCTGAGCTGCATTTCCAGCAAGTGTAAGTAACTTAAAGAGCAAAATACAAGGCTGGGGATATAGCTCAGCAGCACAAGCACTTGCCTGGCAAGGATGAGGTTGTGAGTTCGATTGTTAACCACCACCACCCCCCAAAAAAGAAAAAAAAGTAAAGTACAAGATAGATAATAGGAAATAGAACGATCCTCCCACTTCAGCCTCCCGCAAACAATGTATCTTTTGCAGATGGTAAGAGGAACTGTTAAGAGCAAAGTTATGGATTAACAGATTTATAATCACTGTATAGATGTTCTATAGCACAGGCTAAAAATCAGTTGCTATCTTCTGATTATACTCCTGCTTCTTGTCACATAGTTGTCCTTGAATCTGTGTCCAGCTGCTTTTCCAGACAGGGAGCTGGGGCAATGTAACTCTGTCCAGCAACCATTTCTGTGTTTTTATACTTAATGTTTTCTAGCTTGCCTCAAGGACTTTGGACCCGAGACAGAATGCCCAGTTAAGGACGCTTTCAGCTTCAATTTGTGCTGCACAAAGCCCCTCCTCCCCTCCTTCCCAGAATGTTCCTGCATTGTGATAATTTCTTTGGGGCTGGGGATTTAGCTCAGCGGCATGAAAGCCTGCCTGGCAACTCGAGGTCACGAGTTCGATCCCCCGTACCAAAAAAATTCCTGTAACTGCAGGAGTTTTCTAAACACTGCGTTGTCAGTCAAGCCAGAAAAGATGGCGGAGGCAGGCACGGGGCTCAGAAGCCAGGCCTGCGCTTGCGGCCGGTGTACTGGGCATCAGGCTGGACTTTCCTGCTCTGCTGCACGGCCGGTACAGCTTCTCCAGCATCCACTCGCGGCTCTTCCTCTGCACATCCCGTCACCTGAGCCCGTGCAAGACCCTCACAGCCTGTGTGCATGCATGTTCCTGGGGGCAGACCAGGCCAGGAGTAGGGCCCCAGGAGGCAGGGGCTACAGGGAGGCCCCGTCCGGCTTAGGGCTCACGTGTCTGCTGCAGCCAGTTCCCTGCCACCACACGTGGCGGAGGCAGGCAGACAAGGGTGCCCACTAGTGCCGGTGCTGTCCATGCTCCCCTGGGGCTGATTTGGCCTCTAACCTTGGCTGAGAAGCAATGGGCTCCCCTGCAGCCAGAGGGACAGAGGCCTGTAAGTATCAATTTAAAACATTATAGGCCTGGGGATTTAGCGTAGCAGCATTAAGTGCCTGCCTGGCAAGCTCAAGATCATGTGTTTAATGCAGGAAGGGTGCAGTTTGGTGTTTTTTGGTACCAGGATCGAATTTACAACTTTGCGCTTGCCAGGCAGACACTTGTGTCCCTGAGCTGTATTCCCCAGCCCAGCGGCTTGGTGTTTCTGTTGCTGTTTGCAGCACCAGGACTGAACCCAGGGCTCTGTGCACAGCAGGCCCTGCCTGGGCTCCAGCCCGGCCTTCTCCCTTTGAAGTGTTTTCCATGCTGTGCCCAATGCATGCATTTTAAGACAGTTTGTCTTAAAAACTCCACAGAAACTGCTTTAAAATGCAGGAAAACTAATAAGGGTTCCTAGCGCATGCTGGGATCTCCGCTACTCCGGAGGCCGAGGCAGGAGGACTGCGAGTTCAAAGCCAGCCTGGTTAAGTTAGTACAGCAGTGCCTCGGTTCACAAACTACTATTCCAGTCACAAAATGAATGAGAACCGAATTAAATTTCCCCATAAGGTCAACACTGAACCTAACCACTCAATCTGATTTGGTAGCTCGGGGTAGGGCGCTTGCCTAGCATGTGTGAGGCCCTAGGTCCACCCCAGCACAACCGAAAAACAAAAAATCAAAAAGAAAGGAAAGCTTTCACCTAAGAAGTCTGGAGCTATGGGGTTTCCATGGCAGGGCAATTCAGTGGTCATGAAAGTGTGGATCATAAAGATCCTGGTTCTTGGGAACCACGGTTTGTGGCTGTGCAGTCACAAGCTGAGGATCTGGGGGTGAACTATGTGAGCCTGTTACAGGCTTCCACATGGCCCATGTTTATATCAGAAGCTGATGACCTTACTGCAAATACTAACTGCTGAGACGTGGGAAAGGAGACCCACATGTTCACTGTATTCTTTTTCTGTTTGCTGAGGAGTCTTACTCTGTAGTCCAGGCTGGCCTTGAGCTCAGGGCAACCCTTCTGCCTCAGCCTCTGGAGTGCTGGGATTACAGGTGTGTGCACTGTGCCTGGCTCACTGTATCATTTTTTCCTGGGTCAGGGGATTGAGACAGGGTCCTGCTGTGTAAGGCAGCCTGGCCTCTGTCCTGTGACTGCCTGGCCTTAGTATATCCTGAATCCATTCATCTTATTCACTGAATCTGGCACGGTGTGACTTCTGGTTCTTCTCCGAAGTCAGAATGACCAAGAAAAGTAAAGGTTTTAAATCAAGACATCAAGGGAGCTACCAGTATGCAACTAAACACACTCATGAGAGAGGACTCCGGACCTGGGCAGGTACCAGGAGTGTTGGTACAGGAGTGAAGTGAGGGGCGGATGCCGAGGGACGTGACTGCAGTGTGCTTTATGCTAATAAAAAAATCTTAAACATTTGCTGTACTCCTTTGTTCCGACCTCATACAGCAGGACGAGTGACTGAACCTGCTGGAGTTTCCCAAGGACTAAGCAAATCGGCAGGGGAGGGTTGCCAATGGACAGACGCGGCACTGAAGCACGGTAGGCTGGATCACATCCCCTGAGGACGTCTCGGGTGGCTGCGAGTCCCCTCCCGGCCAGACGCGGAGACACAATGCACGCCACTCGCACTTTACTCAGCACGGAGGACTGCTTACAGCGGGTGGAGGTGGCGAGGAGGCCCAGCCCCAAGCCCCACGTCCCTGGCACACAAGAACAAATAAACAAAAGAATAAATAAATAGCTGGGAGTCGGGAGAGGAGGTGGCAAAGTGGCACAGCCAACACTAGCTACGTGGGGACCAAAGCCCCTTCTGGGCTGTGGCCAACAACACTGGACAGGACTGTGATCAGGGAGGGTGGGCTCTGGCCACCGCAGGCCCAGGGCCGACGAGCACATGGGCCACATCTCCAGGGAGGAGGATGTCTCTACACCCAGCCCTAGCTGGTCTAGTGGGACCCAGACTGTCCAGAGGCCACTGTGCTCGGACTCCTGAACTGTTCTGTTTGGAATCTAAGAGACCAGTGGGTCAGGAATACCTGGTGTCCGGATGGGTCCACCCAGGACCTAGGACATGCAAGGGTCGTTGTTCCTTAGCTTCTATTGGTCCTCTCAGGATGTGGCCTCAGCAAGCCACTGCCACTTAGTCTCAACTGGTCCACTCGGGACAGTGGCTACCTCGGCCTCTGATAGGCCAAAAGGATGCCAAAGGCCAGGACCCTGGGGCAGGCAGGACTCAGGGGTTCCCAGGAAGGGGAGGGATCAAATGCCCAGACGGGGAAATCTTCAGTTGGCATCAAAACCCATATTCAGGCAGGGAAGGCGACAAGGCAGGAAACAAGGCCACCGGGGCTGGGTCAGGCCGGGGTGACCCTCCAAGCTGCAGGGGCAGCTTCCGGAACAGCAGAGTGCCCAGCCACTGCTGGGAGGGGCACGGAGGTCCTCACACCTTCCTGCTCGGCAGCTCCACCAGGACAGAGACCGAGGCGAGGGAGCCTGCAGTGTTTGGCGAGACTCACCACCGCACTTCCATCAGTAGGACTGGGGGTCAGGAGGCTGGGGCCATGCTGCGGGCCAGGTGGCTCAGTCCTCCAGTCCCCCTATCAAGTCTGTGATGCTCTCCACATAGTAATGGGGCACCAGGTCATGCTTGCCAGCTGCCAGGTAGGCCTGGGCCTCCTCCAGGCAGGACACGCCCGTGAGCGTGAGCACGGAGGTCATGCCGCAGCGGTGGCCGAAGAGGATGTCGGTCTCCAGGCGGTCGCCCACCATGAGTGTGCGGGCGGGGTCCACGCTGAAGTGCTCCGTGATGCACTCGAACATGTAGGGGCTGGGCTTGCCCACCACCAGCGCCTCGCGGCCGGAGGCCGTCTCCACTGCAGCGGCCAGGCTCCCTGTGCCTGCAGGGAGACAGAGAGCGGTCAGCAGGAAGGTGGCTGTGACAGCATCCACCCCCAGAACTGGGTCTCCAGGGCACCTAAGGCTGGGCACCACATGAGCCCAAGGCTTGGTTCCATCTCAGGGCAGCAGTCAAGGGGACAGGCCCGGCATCAGATCCCTGGTTCAGACTCCATCCCCACTTTCTTGGGCAGGCTGATTAACCGCCAGTGCCTCAGTTTCTCCATTTCTACCATGGAGCTACCCATGGCACCTGCCTCCTGTGGTTACGGCAAGGATCAGTGAGTCCCTGTACGTTAACAGGGCAGGTGAGGCCCTCAGCTGGACTCTACTCTGGCAGCTGTGTGTCCTCAGGCAAGCCGCTCACCCTCTCCGAGTTTCCCTGGACTCTGCCAAACACGGATTCAGCCAACACCCATCCTCAAAGGGGCACTCTAGGCATCATGGGGCCTGGGCTTTGTAAACAGACAAGCACTTAGCAGAGAGTAATTGTGGTTATTGCTACAGAAGCTGTACCCTTGGCATCGAGAGCTGGCACTGCCCCTCTGGAATGCAGCAGGGCACAGAAATATTCACACCTCTGACCCAGTAGGCCTCCGCGGTGAAAGCAACTGCAAGAGAATTCTGGCTGGGCACGAGAAAGCCACTGCGGCGCCCAAGGGTCTTAACAATGAGAGGACTGTTTGCAACCGGACGGTCCTGTGTCCCGCCAGCACCACCTGCTGGAACAGTGAACCCACTGTGCTGGTACCATGGGCACGACCGCCCCAGAACATTCTGTCTTCCCCAGCTGGAAGATGATGAGCAGCACCTAAGCTTCCTAAGCCATTCTGCATGGCCATGGGCTGTGCTAGGTGCTCACAGAAGCCCATTTTACAGATGAGAAAGCAGAGGCCAGTAACCTTAAGTAATCTGCCCTGGGTTGCCTGTTAAAGAGCAGCAAATGAATCTGCATCCAAAGCTGGGCGTGGTGGGCTGCTCCTGCAATCCTAGCATTCAGGAGGCTGAGGCCAAGAGGGTGGGAATGAGGCTGGTCGGGACTACATAGTGACCCGTCTCAAAATAGAAAAGAAAAAAACAGAGCTTAGGTCAGTGTAACTCAGTGGTAGGTTAGGCAGACTGGGAGAGTGAACTCTCACCTTCGAGAATTCTGTGAGCTGGTTTTTTTTTTTAAAAGAGTTCTCACTATGCAGTTCAGGCTGGCCTTGAGCTCATTATTAAACTCATGTGGATCTTCCTGCCTCAGCCTCCCTAGGCCTGCGTGCTGTGCCTGACTCTTTTTTTTTGGTGGTACCAGGGATTGAACTCACGACCTTGAGCTTGCCAGGCAGGCGCAAGCTGCTTGAGATAAATCCCTGGCGCTGTGCCTGACTTTGTAAACTGGCGACTAAAGGGAGCTACTAATGTCAGCTTGTAAATTTACAATTAAACAGAGGCAACAGATACTCAACCCTCAGGACAGCCTAACTCCTGTACCAAACTTTATGATGCCCTGGAGGTCACTTCCACCTGCGAGGCCAGAAGTGCATCCTGCCTGTAGCTCCACCTGGCCACAACGGCCTTGAGTCCTGGATGGTACTATCTCTGGGAACACCAGCGGCCAGACCCTGACCGGTCCCTAACACTCTGGGCCTCCTCTCGCCCTTCTCACATCCCATGATGCTCAGCTCGTGAAGCCAAAAGCCCAAAAGAGGATCAGTGGGGATGAGAATCTTTCTGCCCCCCGCCCAATAACAAGAAATTTCCCCAGCGCCACAAGACCTGGGCTCACCACAGGTCATGGGCGGGGGGGGGGGGGGGGAGGCAGCCTGGGAAGCTCAGCCGCCTACTGCACCCCTCATCTGGCACTGCAAGGCGAAGTCAGGGCCTCGCGCCCTCGATAAACGCTCTAGTATATATCCGGCCACAGCCCCAGCCGCCCCCTGCCTTCCACACAATTTTATTTTAAAGTAAGTTCCCACCCAGTTGCCAGGACTAGTCTCCAATTTACCATCCTCCAGCCTAGTTGGCCCCCTAAAGGCAGGAGCTAAGATTACAGCCCTGTACCACCGTGCCTGGGTTTTAGTTTGTTTGTACAGAGGAATAAACCCAGTGCCTCTGCAGTGAGCTACATCTCAGGCCTTTTTTTATTTCTGAGATTGCTAAATCGCCCCAGGATGGGCTTAAACTTGGGATGCTCCCACCTCAGCCTTCTAGAATGCTGGGATTCAGGCCTGAATCACCAGGCCCGTCACCACTGGTGTTTCGTTTTTGGTGCTGGGAACTGAACCTAGGACCACTAAACAAGAGTTCTCCCTCTGAACCACACCCACCTGTTTGTGTGCCTAAAACTCATGCAAGGGGGCTGGCATGTTGCTCAGTGGCCCAAGCGCCTGCCTGGCAAGCACAGAGTCCTGAGTTGGATTCTCAGTACCAAAAAAAAAAAAAAAAAAAAAAAAAAAAAAAAAAAAAAAAAAGTAACGAAAGAAAAGAAAAGAGAAAGAAGGGAAGGACTGTTTGCCCCCTGGCTAGACTCTTTCTAGGATGAGGTCCTCTCCACTGAGTGCTGTGGGGACAGCTAAATGTTTTTCTTTGCTTCCCCGAGGCCCCAGCTCTGCGGCCCAGCAGATGGACAGAGGACTCAGGATGGGGTGGGACATCCCCAACTCTCACTTTCTTCATTCAGCTGCAACTGAGGCCCAACTGTATGCCAGCTGTGCAGGGCAGAGCAGCCAAGGCAGTGAAAACTCCCAGCCGAGCCCGACACACCACGCTGATAACATGGTCCTAAGACAGGGACGTTCCTACTCCCTCTGCTCCGGGCTCAGGGCTGCTGTGTGGCACCCGGCAGACACTGTTCAGGAGGGGAGGGCAGGCTGACAGATTCGCACTTTCTGATCTTAGGCTGGCGGGGCTTTTTATTCTCCCATCACCAGTTCAAAGCTGCAACAGTGAGTCGTGCCCAAATGCACCTGAGCCTGCAGCAAGGCATTCCTCAAGCGTCTGCCTCCCTCTCCCGGCTGCGGCTTCGGAGTGACTGGCAGGGTGGAGGGGCAGCCGGGTGGGGACCAGGACTGTGGGGTCGGGATCCACACAGATCTCTCCCCAGTTCCTCACACCGTGCATTCTGAGCCGGGGGGAGTCTCTTACTCCACAGCCTTAACCCAAGCTTTGAGATCTTCCAGGAAAAACTTTTCATCAACAGATCTTCTATTTTTGTTTCCTTTTTTTTTGTACCGAGGTTCAAACAAACTCATGCTTGCCACTTGTGCCACTAGGGACTTGTGCCACTGAGCTAAATCCCCAGCACTTCTTTTTGTTGAGACAGACCTCACTGTGTAGTCCAAGCTGGCCTCAAACTTGTGGCGATCCTCCTGCCTCAGCCTCCTTGGTGTTGGGATCACAGGTGAGTCACTATACTTGGCCACAGCATAGAGCTGACCAGAACCCTTCTCTTACGATTTATGGGGAAACTGAGGCTGGTGTGGTCAGGTGGCGAGTAGGTCTAAAGCAAAGAGCCAGGACGGGCCCTTGCCTGCCACTGTTGTTAACCTTGTGTCTATGACCCCTCAACTTACTGTCACCTTGACCTGCACCTCACCCAGGAAGCCTTCCCAGATGCTCTGGGCACGAGGCCCTCCCCAACACCCTACACTATCTTGGGTCTACTGTACTACATTCCATATCACCTCTCCCCTCCCCCATGTGGCAGCAATGATGGAGCTGGGGCCAGCAGACAACAGTGACAGGGATCTATCTGTGTCCCGCTGCCCCGTTGCCCGCTGTCTCTGTTCTTATCTAACTTGAGCCCTGCCTCCCTTGCAGGGTGGCAGAGTAATGTGTTTATTGTGACAAAGGTCTCACTACACAGTGCAGGCTGGCCTTGAACTCATCGATCCTCCTGCCTCAGCCTCCTGAATGTCGGGATTACAGGTGTATGCCACCCCACCTAGCTCTCATCTGCATTATCTTGGAAACGAAGAAAGAACAGACAGCAAGGTGCTTTGTGACACTCTATACCTGGGGGGGCCCCCTAAACTCACACAGCTGAACATTCACTGTGTCACAAATCACAAAATCCCTGTTCACTGTCCCTCCAGCAGAGCTGGCTAGTGAGCATCCCAGGAGCACAGGCCTGCAGGTTATGTAATCCAAATGCTGCCCGCAAGGGGCTGGAACTGGAATGCAGGTCACTCTCCACCTGCCCCCCCCCAGACCTGTCCACCATGACCTCTGGAACGCCGGTCCCACCCCCACGCCCCCCACCACGGGACAGTCCTTCCAGGCTTCTCAGGCTATGGTGGGCGGGGCAAGATGTCAGGAGTGCAGTAGGAGACCTGGATTCTACCCGCAACTCCCACAGCTACAACGGCCTTGGTTTACTCCTCTGTCAAACGGGGACCACGCCACTGCCCCTCACAAGTGACAACCACAGCAACGACAAGACATGACGGTGTCCCTCGCATCCCTCCCGATCCCTGTAGGTGGCAACCACGGTGCAGGTGCACCCTACCCTCCCCCCCCGCGCTTCTCTCCCTCCCATCCACGCTCACCGGGGGTCCGGCTGCCGTCGCTAAGCGGGTGCCAAGGGTCGCGGTCGGTAGCCACCAGGAGGCAGTCGGGATCGCGCAGGTGCGCGCAAGCCTCTCTCAGCTTGGCGAAGGAGAACTGCTCGTCGTAGCCCACAAGCACGGCGCGCACGCGCGGGGCGACGCCGGGGTCCCCCGCCAGGCGCAGCCCCGCGGCGCGCAGCTCGGCGCACAGGCCCTCCCCGCCCAGTACGAACACGGTGCCCTGCGCGTCGGGCGGCCCGGTCAGGCGCTGGCGCAGCAGGCGCGCGGCGCATAGCGCGGAGCTGAAGAGCTGCTCGGCGCGCAGCCCCCCGAAGCCCAGGCGCGCGAAGCGCTGGGCCAGCTCGGGCCGCGCGCGCCGGCTGTTGTTGCTCACGAACAGCGTCTGCTTGCCCGCCCGCGCCAGCCGCTCCACCAGCTCCGCGGCGCCGGGCACCACGCGCTCGCCGTTCCACAGTACCCCGTCGCAGTCGAACAGGACCCCCTGCGTGCGGCCCAGTAGGTCGCGCAGGGTCGCGCCACGCAGCGGCTCGCAGCGCGCCATACAGCCGGCTGGCCGCCCGCACGCCCGCACGCGCGCGTCGCTCTCCCTCCGCGGGCACGGCGCGCTCGCTTGGGCGCGTCCTGCAGGGCCAATCGGCTCTCCGAACGGGCAGGGGGCGGGACCATGGGGGGGCTGGACCGCGGCCAATGGGAGCAAGAGGGTAGGAGAAGAACGGAGGGGAGAACCAAAGGAGTTTAGAGAAAGGGGCGGGAATCGTGGCTGAGGGTGGAGACCAATGAGGAACCAGCCTCCTTTAGCCCCGCCTTTTAGCCTACTGGACCAATCGTCACCAAGTTGCCACTCCTTCTACCCTGTTGCTTGGGAGACTGACGTCCTTTGTAACCAATAAGGAGCTAGGACTAGAAAATGTGACTAGCCTCGGGCCCCTCAGCCAATCAGACGCTTAGGAGAGCTGGTTGCTATGAGAAAAACGTAGGCTAAGAGCGGTATCTTTGGGTCAACTCTTTGTTTTTTTAATTTATTGTTTTAATTTGTATTAGTACTTGTTTGCAGTACGTGATAGTGACATTCATCTCAGGGAGCTGGTTCATTCACATGACACATTTTAACCCTGTTCACTTCACCTTGCCTTCCCGCGGGGTCTAATCTGGCCTCTGAACCGTGCACGCTCCAGTTCTGAGCCAGGTCCTGAAAAGATGTCGGACGAGAGGGGCGTCCCTTGGTCTTGAGCTAGTGGCTCTCCACAATGCGTGTGCAGCAGAGTCCCCTGGGGCAGTTATATTTGAGATCATTTACATAAAGATGTGTAGATCTTCAGGTTACAGTTCGATGACTTTTGACAAATGCTTTTTTAGGACCCGGATGTGTAACTGGCTGCTCAGAGTTTGACCTATTGGGGGGTGGTTTTGTGGTTGTCTAGACCAGTCCTCCAGGGCAGTGATGGGGTGACCCAACTGCCTGGGTCGCCATTTTGGGGAGGAGAGCTTCTGATGAGGAAACTGCAGGTCTTAGAACCTTTGAGAAGCCAGGACTTTAAAGTATGGGGAGCAAGAATGAAACTCAAAGAAGGTTCTGCAGAGTCTGGCTCCTTCCCCACAGAGCAGTTGCACCTGCAAGGTAGCATTAGAAGTGGAGGATGGGGGTACACATACCTTGAGACCTCAGTACTTTCCCTTTTCCCAGGGCCCCCCACCCCCGATGACTTTTGTTCCTGGCCTTTGCAGAGGTGGTTCCGTTGGCCTGAAAGTTTCTTGCTTTTTCCTCTTTTTTTACTTCTTACACATCACTAGCTCCAGGAAACCTTTCTTGCCTAACCTCTCCTGAAACACACACCAGGGACTTTTAGGTGGTTGTTATGGTTTATGTCTAGATGTCCCATAAGACAGTCATGGGCTCACTGGCTGGCCTTTTGGAAGATGATGGATTATAACTGATTGTGGTTAGGTGGCAGGATCTGGTTGGAGGAGGGCATGACCTGGAAGCTTTTATCTCCCTGCCTGGTTCCTCCTTCACTCTGCCTCTGGGCTGCCGGGCAGCTTTCCCTCTGCCACGTCCCCCTGCTGTCCTGCTTGGAGCCAGCAAACTATAGACTAGAAATGTGAGCCAAAATAAACCTCAAATTCTGGATGTCGGATATTCTGTCCCAGCAGTGAGAAGGTGACTAAGCCAGTGGCTCACCCCTATCCAGGCTGAGTGTGGGCTTGCAGCACCCTGATGCTTGACTGTAACTTCTGCCTGTTTTCAGAAGCCCTAGGGATGGATGTAGGGCTGAGCTCAGGAGCTGGCCCAGAGCAGCCTCACAGGACAGATCCATCCATTCCTGCTCCTGAGCCTTCTCTGCCTGCTCCCAGAAGGCCATGGGGCAGGAAAATAGAGACAGCAGCTGCCAAGCTTCCTGGGCTTCTGTGCTCCAAGTGGCACTTTGATACTTACAGGACAGCCTCACTGGGCCCTCAGGACCCAGGGGTGAGGTTGTTAGAGTGGATGTCAGATGAGGAAACTGGGAAACTAAGGAGCTAAGCAGACCTCTCAGGGTGTCTCTGGAATCGTCAGCCTGAGCTCCTCGTACCAGGCCGTGTTCACTGCGACCTCAGCAGCCCCATCCCGCACCTGCAAGTGCTGCTGGGAGTCACCTCCCTGGGAGGAAGGCGCAGGGTGCAGCTCGGAGAAATTTCCATGAGCACTGACTGTCTGCATTTCAGACCCAAAGAAAGGAGGCAAAGAGTATGCAATCTTTCCCTTTATGAACGTGGCTTCTTTATTTCGAGGACAGAAAATAAAACTATCATTTGGGCAGATGCTCCAGTTTTGTCCAAAATAATTTATTTACCAGCCTTACAAAAACGTTGGCAAGAGCAAAATAAGTCTTGTAGGTGCAGGCAAACCTGTCCTTCCTTCTGGTGGCTTCCCTGGGACCCTGCCAGAGAGTGGAGAGAGGAGGGGACCCCAAGCTCAGGGCAGCAAAGAAAACGGGCAGGAAGTGGAGAGCTGTCCGGAGCCCTCCTGGCCGTGGTGGCCGACACTGCAGGCACTGAGGCACTTGTGGGCAAAGGCTGGGGCCCCCATCCCCTGGGCGGAGTGAGGGCTGCCCCAGAGGATGGGGACACTGAGGGCCAGTCAGGGGCGGAGCCTTGTGCTCAGTTGGTCTCGGAGGCTAGGCCCCTGGGCCGGGGCTGAGGGGGCACAGCTTGGGAAGTGGGGACCCCACCTACAGCCTCAGGGGGCCCCCCATCCTCTGTGAGCACTCTCTGTGCTTCCACCTGCGTGGGTGAACTCGAGCAGCCTGGGCCAGGGGAGGCTGGGGCGGGGGAGGCTGGTGAACGTCGGCTCTGGCGTCGGGCAGGCTGAGGGGGAACGGGTGGCAACGGGGGTGGCACTGTGGGGGCCCGGAGGCTGCTGCCTACCATACGGCGTGGCAGAGCCTGGGGGATCACAGGGCTGCCAGGGGGTGCGGGTGGGACTGGAGGAGAGGAACGGGTGCTGGAGAGCTGAGGGGGTGGCATGGTGGGCCGGGCTGGTGCAGGGCGCTTGGCTGTGGAGGAAGAAAAATGGGGAGTTTAAACACCAGAAACCTGTGGTACATCCGAGCGGGGCGCCACACCAGGACCTTTGCATAAACTGTCTCTTCTGTAGCAGACCCTTGTCACAGCCAGCCACTCATCAGGTCTCCGTTAGTAGCTTAACCCCCTAAACACCTCCCCAGCCACCTCACTACTGTTGTTTTTTGTCTTTTTTAGGAGTCCAATTCAGGACTTCACCCTTGCCAGGCAGACACTTTGTCACTAAGCTATATCCCTAGCCCGTTTGCGGTCTTTTTGAGACAAGATCTCACTATGCAGTTCAGGCTAACCTTGAGCTCACCCTGTAGCCTAGAATGGTCCTGAACTTGAAACCACCTCCCTGTCTCAGCCTCCTAAGTGCTGGGATTACACCAGCACCACCATACCCAACCCCTTCTCTTTACAGGACTTGTCCTCTGAAGTGACCACACTAATTTGCTCTTACTTGGTCACTGCTTGTCTCCCTCACGATGACAGAAAGCGCGTGGCGCCAACATGTGTGTGGCTGCCTGGCCCGCGCTGGGTGTGCAGTAGGTACCTCTACAGGCTTGAAAAACAGGTAGAGCTTGTCCCTGCGGACACCTGGGTGGTGTCCCTTTCAGAAGCCCACTGGAGCTACCCCATCCCAGCTCCCAGAGACCCATGAGGCAGCCGAGGTCTGGACTCGGGCCCTAACTTTGCTGGCGGGAGATCTGGGGTGATTCCCTTGCCTCACTGGTAAGATGGGGTGAGAGCCTCGAGCTCCCCTAGCTGGTGTGAGGACCCAGTCAAGTGACGCTGTGATTGTGCTGTGAGAGTGAATCCCCTGCCCGCCTCCTCCAGGCAGCTCCCTGTGCGGCCACCCCGGGGGCAACCCCAGGGGCCCGAGGCTGGTGGGGCCTCCCAAGGGTGCCAGTCATGCTGGTGAGGACTCCCTGCCCCTCACCTCTTCCCTGCCCTCACCTCTTCCTGTCCCCTCAGCCCTCTGTGACCTCTGGGCTTCTTCGAAAAGGGACTCCCAGGCTTTTTCTCCTCTGGCCCCAGGGTTGTACCCTCTCCCCACAGCTAGTCCCTCTCCACACAGCCTTTCCGGACAGGGGAGGGAGCTGAGATCCAGACTGGTGACGTAACCTGCCCACAGTCAGAGCTGAACCTGAACCACAGTGCCAGGCGGCAAAGTCTGGGCTTCTGACGACCTCTGTCTGTGGCCTTCTCTGATGGTCCACAAGGATGGGTGGCTTGAGATCCCCCGCCCCTGCTTCCCACCCACCCTGTCCCCTCCTCTGGTCCCACAGCCAACTCACTTCTCCGGGCTGTGTCCTCTGCTGGGGCCGGCTCTGAGGGGCTCTTGTTGATCATAGGTGAGACCGGCTTGGGTGGCACTTCAGACTCTGCCCTGTGAGGGGAGAGGAAAGGAGACGCTTGGGAACAGGCTTGGTCACCTCCTAGAGGGAGGCCTTTCCTGTGGCTCTCCACTCAGCCTGCATCCTGCCTCAGCCTCCCACAGGATGCCTCCTGTTCTCTGGCATTCCAGATAGCTCTGGAGTCATGTTGGACTCTCCAAAACCCTGCAATGCCAGCTCAAAGGACAGTACTTGTTTGCCTGGCTCATCAGAGGAAATCCAGCATGGGCCCCAAAGTCTGTGGGACACTGAGTAATTCCTGCTTGGTAAGAGGCAACATCACCCTGTGAAGGCCTTCTAGGCTGAAGGAATCCAGAAGTTTGAAGGTGTTTACAAATTCCCAAACAGCCACCTCCCACCTCCCTAAGTCTTTGGGGCCTGAAACAGCACCTGGCACACAGTAGGTGCTCAGTTAGGTGCAAGGACCAAGGAGCCGCATCTCAGGGTGAACACGGCACCACCCCGGGTCCCTGCCTGAGAACTGGGAGACAGGTCTTTCAGATGAAAAATACCTAGAATGAGCCTTCCTAAATTCTGCGAGGCCAGGAGAGGAGCTGTTTGTACTCCTCGGGTCCTACCTTTCTTTTGGTGCCACCAAGGCTGAGCCTGGGGCTAGGGCTGGAGCTGGGGCCGGGGTGTTCTCTGGAGTGGGCTCAGCCGTGGTCAGCGACTCCTCTGAGGCCGGCCCGTCGCTGACCTTGTCCTGGGGGGCCAGGGCTGAGAAGAGTCCGGACACATTGAAGTTGATGTCTGAGGACAGAAGGAGCCGGTCTCAAATTCAGAGCCTTCACCAGCCTGTGCAGGGGAGGGGACATGGGGCGACACGCGCAGAGGCTGCACCTCCAGGGAAGAGGGTGTCCGCGTTCTGTATCAGAGCCTCGACCACGCCCACCACCTGGATAGAGGACACCGAGGCTGCGTCCAGCTGGGCCTGGTCCCTGGCACAGAAGGGGACACAAAGTGAGTCATTGCCTCTGCAAAGCTTCTGTCCTTTGCCCGAGACAGGTGGCCCCAGTCACCGGGGACTGCAGTTTTGTGTTCCGACAGTGCCTACCCAGCCACTGTCTCCACACGCTGATGAAATTTTGTGCTGCCTGGAGCCCGGGCAGTGACAATGGCTCCTCACATTGCACAGCCCTTTATGATCTCATCTGATTCCCAAAGCAAAGTCCCTCAAGTCTGTACAATTTCTCCCCAGTTTACAGATGAGGAAGTGGAGGTCCAGGAAACAACTTGGAGGTCAGGGCAGGGCTGGAGCTGGAAGCAGAGTGCTAGGCTCCCAGCCCCCACCTCAGGCCACCTTGCACCCCAGCACCGCCATTACCCAGAATGCCTGTGTCCACGCCCTGTGGGGCCCCAGTGTTTCAGGCTGTGCTACATGCAGCCCTGGGAACAGGAGCTGCCCCATCTCCGTACACGGGGACACAGGCCCCAGGGATGTGAGCAGCAGACAGCTTGGAGGGCACTGCTTCCCTCCCGTCCCCTTCTGCCGGTGGCCCCTCACCCTTCTTTCTCAGGTGGCCACAGCAGGTTGGGCCCCAGGACGATGGCGATGTTGCTGGGCGTCATCTTGTTGACATCTTGCTCCTTAGCCAGCAGGGCCAGGAACTTCATCAGGTACCTGAGCGGGAGGAGAGCTGGGGATGGGTGGGGCCAGGGTGCCTGGGCCATAAACACCCGCGGATGCCGCTGAGGCCCGAGAACCTGCCTGCCGTGTGTTTCCAGAGTGGGGAGGAATCTCTGGGGACCAGATTTTAACTTTCCTTCCTTCCTTCTTCGTACCGGGGATCGAACTCTTGACCTCGTGCTTGCCAGGCAGGCACTTATGCCGCTGAGCTAAATCCCGGGCCCTGACTTTTCCTGTTTTTGCGTGCTGGGAACAGAACCATGGCCTTGTGCATGCTAGGCCACTGCAGCTGTGGTACACCCCTGAACCCACTTTTATACTTTTAATATTTAATCAGCTGATCTGCTTTCCAAATGCCAATCACGTGCTGGGCACAGAGCTACGATGAGAGCCCTCCCGGCCTCGCTGGGGGCTGGGAACTGTATTTAGGACCTGTATTTTCAGGTGATGACCCCACTTACTCCCAGGGCCACATGGTGGTTGGCAGGAGTGGGGCCCGAAGCCAGGTAATGTGACTTCCAAGTTCAAGGTGTTAATTTTGATGTCTAGTGTAAAGAAATACAGCCTGTCCAGCAAAAGCTGCATTCTCAAAGGGATCACTTAGGACACGGTGGCAGGGCCAGACTTCAGCCCTGGTCCCCGAGTCCCAGCGGGGCTCTGGCTCTGGGGTGGCCAGGGAGGTGGCCCAGGCTCACCTGAGGTTGCTGAGGTTCTCGGGGGGCAGACGGCTGCACACCTCCTGGAGGGCCTCCAGCCGGGCGCTGGGATCCTTCAGGCTGAAGGGGGAGAGCCACAGTGACCCCTTGCTCTGTGGCCTCTTCCATCCACACCCCTCATCCACAGGCCTCACCTGGCTGCTCTCATCCAGTCATCATAGAGGTCAAAGGTCATCAAGGGCTCCGGTAGCTCCCGGAGATAGGATTTGAGGGCACCTGAAGCAGAGGCAGGGGACAAAGTCAGAGGTGGCCCCCAACCTGACCCCCAGACCCCCAGTGCCCTGCTGTCTCCACGTGGAAGGAACCGATGGCCTCATTGAGCCACAGCCCCCCTGCCCTTCTTTTTTTTTGGTCTTTTTGAGACAGGGTCTCTCTATACAGTTCAGGCTAGCCTTGAGCTCACTTTGTAGCCCAGGCTGGTCTCAAACTCATGATCCTCCTGCTTCAGCCTCCAGAGTGCTGGGATTATAGTCATGCATCACCATGCCCAGCTGGGTCACAGCCCACAGCCCTTTTGACAGAATGATTAGTGACCCTAACCCCAGAAGAATGTGTCACAGGGTTCATGGCAAATCCTATTAGAAGCCCTAAGTGTCCTCTGCAGAATATCAGGCCTTAAACCAAAATCATCTCGAGGTTATTTCAGGGAGGCCCTTCCTCTCCGGGGCTCCCTGGGTCGGGCACCTGCCACAGCGTGCGGGTCGGAGCAGAACTCTTCCAGGCCGTGAGGGTCCGAGGCCATCGTCTGCTTGAGGCGCTTCAGCACAGAGGCCCCTGCGGCCAGACGGAAGAGGCCCTGGGGTCCAAGAGGGGCTGGGGTTAAGGAGCAGCCAGAGCAGCACAGGCCGGAAGCCCAGGCTCGCCCATAGCCTGGTGCCGGCGGCTGGCCCTCAGTCTGCCCACGGGTCTGGTGGGCAGAGTGGACTCAACTTTCAGGTCTGTAATTCTGAGTATATGGCCTGGGGGGGCCTGGGGGAGCTGAGAAAAGCTGTGGGGAGCCAGGAATCTGGCCAGGGGTGAAATTGGGAAAAAGGGGGCCAGCAGGAGCGGCGGGGCGCCTTTTATCTTTGGCTATTTCCCATCTATATTCTTAGGGAAGAGGCCACGGGACTGACGTCATCCCTAGGGGACACAGGACAGACCGGGGCTGGCCCGAGACTGATGCACTGCAGGGCCCTTGGTTTCCACGGCACCTCCTTGTGGGACTTGGGGTGCGTTTTCCTCTTTGCCTGTCTCCCGTTTCCCAAGTGGAGCCAGTACGGGATCACTAAGCGCAGCAAGGAATGAACGCACAGGCCTCCGGCACGGGGGAGGGAGTGGCCGCAGGGCTGGGCGGCCGTGTCGGCCTCGGGGCCTCTCTCTAGCCGGGAACTGCAGGCCCCAGCACAGGGCCGGTGTGGAGGGTCAGGGCAGCACGAGGGCCCCGGTGCCCCTTCCCACCTCTTCCCGCATGCCCTCGGACAGCAGCATCAGCACGCAGGCCTCGATGGGCAGGGCGATGTCCCGGCCCAGCTCTTGCAGGTGAGTCCCCAGCGACACCCCATACACCCTGGAGAAGGGGGCGGCCGTCATCGAGGGGGAAGGGTCTGCAGGGACGAGACAGATCAGCGGCCCAGGGCCCTCCCACCGCTGGGCAGTCGGGAGCACCCCCAGAAATCCTTGAGGTGTTACCACCATGCACCCCACTCCATGTACACATCTGGAATCATCCACCATCCCCCCGTGGAACTGCCCTGCCCCCACCGGTCCACTGTCCCCTCCCTTGTGCCTCCCAGCTCTGGTCCTGCCCCTTTCATGCCACCCTCCACAGAGCAGCCTTTGCCAAGGCTCCCTACTGCATCCTGAGCCAGGCAGGGCTGGGTGAGGTGTGGCCGCTCACCTGCTTGGCTGTGGTTCTCCTTTAGCTCCGCCAGGGCTGTGTCCAGAGAGCTCAGTGACCTGCGATGGTAATCGGCCTGAATCTCCAGGAGCTGTGGGGACAGGGCGACACCCCCGGGGCAGTGAGGAGCAGAGCCTCCCCAGGGTCCCTAGAAGAGGCCCCGCCCTCTCTCAGTGGTTCCAGCGGCATGTGCCCTGCCCACCTCCCACCCCCCAGCTCTGACGGCCGGGGCCAGGCCTTGGACTCACATGGATGAAGTAGTTGGCATAGGAGTCCTCCTTGGTGGCAAAGTGGTACAGGTCAGCCAAGTACTCGTCCTTGGGGACACAGAGAGGAGAGTTTCCACCAGGGGAAGCGGAGGCCCACGGCTGCTCCATTACGCACAGAGGGTCCCTGCCAGCTCCTCCCTTGGCCAAGGTCTGTACGTGGGGCAGCCCACGGGGACCTCCACTCGCTCTTAAAGGCCTTTAACGGCTTCTAGTCCTTAACTGTGGGTCCCAACATTCTCAGTGAGGTACGCTGCTCCCCGTCCTGAGTCCTCTTTTCTGCTGCTTTTGTGCTGCTGGCACAAGCCCAGGTGCTTCTACCCCTGAGCCACATCCTCGGCCCTTTTTGTATTTCATTTGGAGGCAGAATCTTGCAAAATTGCTAAGTTCAGGCTGAGCTTGAACTTGTGGCCTTCCTGCCTCAGCTTCCTGAGTAGCGGAGGTTACAGACATGCATCCCTATATTCAGTTAAGAACATTCTTTTTCTTGGGGGAAGGGGTTTGTGAATACTGAGGCTTGAATCCAGGGCCTCTGCACCGAGCTACCTCCCTGGCCCTGTTTATGATAGGGCCTGGCTAAGTTGCTTAGGTGGGACCGAATGTAGCTTCTCCTGCCTCAGCCTCCCAGGTGTGCACCACCATTGCTGGCTATAATCATTTCTCATTCACTTACTTCCAGCATCATTCATTCTTTCACTCAGCAAACACACTTCAGGGTCCAGCGCCTGGCCCTGACTGTCTTGATCCAAAGCCCACCCACTCCTGTTGTGCTCTTGGGTGTCAGGTCCCTTCTGAGCCTCGGTTTCCTCCTCTGTGAAACAGGGATGGTGCCAGCGCACACCAGGGCCCCCACACTCCTCCTCACCTTGCACTGTTCCACCCTCCTCTTCAGCTCTTCCTCCTCCTCCCTCAGCGTCTCCATCTTGTTGGCAGCTGCTGTGGTGTGGCTGTAGCTGCCCGGGCCGCTGCCCAGGCCTTGACCACTGCCTGAGTTCTTGGTGGCCTGGCTGAGCCTAAGAATGATCCCAAGGTGGGGTGGTCACTAGCCCTGCTGCATGCGCAGAGGCAAGCGTCCCCTCCAAACAGGGACCACACAGCCTTCTGGGATTTACAGATGAAAATCCCTTGGGTCTCTGCCCAGACCGAGCTGGAGTGCTCTGAGTCGCCCCCTGGTGATAGATTTGGTGATCACAGGCACTCTGCTCAGCAGAATGGGGACCATTCTGGGATCTTGGAGGATTAGGGTATCCAGGCTTTAGGGTCAACTGCAGCACATGTGCACACCCTCATCTGCACCCTCACCACATCTGCTTTCATGGACCAGCCATCTCTTGGTACCCAGTGGGCCCTGCAGTACCCTCCCAGGCAGGCGGGGGGCTCAGCCTCTGTGGGCCACCTGTGTCCTGCCCTTGGTTGTTGAAGGCTCCTACCTGCTCTTGAGGGTGTTCCAGTCGGACACAAGCTTCTGCAGGCTCTTCTTGTGCTTGAGGATGGCGGGCAGCTCCTCCTGAGGACAGACAAGAGGGGTTCAGGGGTCTGGGGGACGAGAGTTACACGGTGGGGAAGCTGGGCTGCAGGGCAGGGTCACCTCACTCAGCCTGTTGAGTGGCTGTAGGATGTCCCGCTCCAGGGCCATCTCGAACTCGGCCAGGATTCGGGCCAGCTGGTTCTGGATGGCACAGCTCATCTCCAAGGCCTTCCTATGGACACAGCGGCTGGTAGGCCCAGGATCAAAGGCACTCGAGCTGCTCCATCCCCAACTCGGTGGGGCCTCCCCTCCCCATCACTTCCAGCTCCCACCGGTCTCTGCCGGGCCCCAGCATCCTCACTACCCTAACACTGTCCCCAGGTGAGGGGATAGTGAGGTGAGGGCTCAGCTTCAGCAATGCTCACCCTATGCTGGAGTCGGGGTCCAGCTCCTTGAAGCTCTCGGCCATCGTGGAGGACAGAGCCATGAGGGGAAGCTTCTTCTGCAGGGACAGCAGATGGGCCAGGCTGTGAGCCTGAGGGCACCTGGCTCCCCGGTCCACCTGAGCACCCAGCGAGCCCAGGGCAGGAAAGAGAGGACCCAGGAGACAGCGGTCACAGGTGCAAGTGGAAACCAACCAGAAGGCAGCATGACATGGAGAGGAGGATAGAGTCCCTGCTGACCATTAAGGGCCCCACCCCCTAGGGTCGCTTTCCCCCTTTCCCAGAAGTCACCCGATTGGGCAGGAAGGAATGACCACGGTCCATCCCAGACTAGGACACTACCAAGCACAGAGGGCAAGAAGCTCAAGGCAGAGGGGGAAACGAAGGGGGCGCTGGTGTGACAGTAGGACTCTTTCCGCTCCCCAGAGGAGCCGTGGCTGACCTGGTCAATACTGAGCACTGAGCTCAAACCCTGCACGGCTCCCTATTCCCAGCCCCAACCTGGCCTGGGCTTCATCGAATCCTTGACTGACCTTAAAACAGGCCCTCCGAGCTCCGGCCTGGCTTAAGGACAGCACTAGCTTTGAGATCAGAGAGGAGAGGTCAAACCTCACATTTGTCACTTGCTATCGGTTTGACCTTTGGTAACTTTAAGGCTCCATTTCCTCATTTGTCAAACAGCACCTCCTGCGAGGGTGGCAGCCAGCATTCGCAGCCAGCATTCGGTGGGACATTGTGTATCCTCTCTTAGCAACAGACGGGCAGACACAGATCAATAAATGCTGCTTGCTTATTGATACCAGAGAGTCACTTAAAATCCAGCTCACATGTTGCTCCCATAGGAGGAGGCTGCCAGCACAGATGTCCCTGTGCAGCCAGAGGGATGGTGAGAGGCAAGCGGGGTCAGGAAGGGGTTCCGGAGGCCCTGGGGCCTCAAGTGGTGCCCGAGTGCCCCTGGCGCCCAAGGCTCACACTGGCAGGGGGACCTCAGCCCTGAACTCACCACGCGCTTGTCCATATCGGCCCCACTCTGGCCCTGCAGACAGGCCTGCAGCCGCTTGTGGACATTGTGGGCTGCCCGCTTGGCCGGCTCCAGGCGCTGCTCCACCTGGGAGGAGGGAGGTGTGGAGGCAGTGGACCCTGGGGTAGTGATCTCCCCTCATTGCCCTGTAGCTCCCCCAGAGCAGGACCTGCCTTTACTGGGGACCCCATGGCCAAGTGTGGGGAATGAGTCAACCTAGGAGGAGGGCAGCCAGCGTCCCCGCCTGCCCCGTCCCCTCCCCAGCCTGCACAGGCCTGCCTCCCACGCCCAGGCACGTACCTGCAGCAGCTCCTCACCCAGGAACTCAGCAGTCTCAGAGTTGCTATGGGGAGGGGAGGTCGCACTGAGCCAGCCTGGGCTAGGAAACTTCCCACCTCCCCCTGTCCCCTGCAGGACACCTGGACCCCAGGGCTTTCACAGCCCCTCCCAGGTGGGCCCGCCCTGGGTGGCCCGGGTTCACGCCCATCAGAGCACATTCCATGGGGCGGGAATAGGATCCACCGCTTTTTCCTCCTCCACCCTGGGCTGTCTTGAGCGAGGATGGGGTGCCAAACCCAAGGGGGCCCTGCTCTGGGATGCAGGGGCAAAGCCTCTCTTCTGTTCACCCCACAGAGTGCCAGCCTCGCCCGGAAAGAGGAGGTCTAGGCTGGCCCCAAGAACGGGAAGTGTGGGAGCTGGGACTCCCAGGCTGTCAGGCCCACAGGACTCCGGAGGGGCAGCTGTGGGCAGGGCCTGGACCCCTGCCCGAGGACACATGGGGATGCTGAGGCCAGGAACAAGGTGGCCTGGCTGCCGGTGCACACAGGCTCCCGCGCCATTGTGACCCTAGAACAAGTCTCAAGACACCCGGTCCCCTCCCTGGGCCGAGAATGGGGAACTCGAGGTTGAGAAGGAGGAGCAGAGAAGGCTTTCAGTGGCTCCCCAAACTTCCGGCCTCCCTGCACCAGCTCAGGGGCTAGGTGTGGGAACCGGGGGACCTGGGGACAGTCCACCTGAGCCTGGGAAAAGGAGAAGCAAAACGGAGAAGCAGAAGGCCTGGGGCGGGAGGAGGGGCGGCAGGACGCCGGCCAGGGGAGGCTCCTCCTCTGCCAGGCCCGGACCCCGTCTGCTCCCCTCCCCCTTAGCCTGGGCCCTAACTCGCTCTCCCCTCCACCACCCAGCCGTCCCCATTATCCAGAGGGGACAAGTGAGGCTAGGCAGGGCTGTGGACTCGCAAGCTCAGAGGGCGGAGAAGACCCAGCGTGCTGGGTCGGGGCACAGTCTCCCGGTTGCAGATCCCTGCAGGGACCGAGGGACCCTTCCCCCCCAAGGTCACCCCTGCCTGGGGGACCTGGTGGCCTCGGAGGGGAGGAAGAGACGGCAGGCCTCTGGCCGGACGGAGGGAGGCTGCCCAGCTGTCCCCCGCCGTCCCCTCCGCTCCCTCCACCCGTCTGCACCCGCGCTGGTCCAGCGGGGCAACAGCGGGGCTGCCAGGAAGGGGGCGACACTCACCGTCCCAAGCTGCCCGTCTGGGCCAGCTGCCGCATGCGGTGCAGCTGCCTCTTCATCATCTTGGGGCCGGGCTGGGGGCGGCGAGGTGGAGCTGGGGGTCGTGGCCGGCAGCCCCCGGCCCAGCCGTGGCCCTGCTCGCGGCGCCCCGGATGGGTGGGCGGCGCTCGGGCTTCCTGGGCCGCCGCGGCGCCCGCTCGGCCTCTCTCCGCCCCGCCCGCGACTCCGCCCCCGGCCCCCAGGTCGCTCCGCGCTCCAAGTTTGTCGCCTCCTTCTCTCCCGGCTTCTGGGCCCCGCCGAGCCCGCTAGGTGGCCTCCCGCCTTCGCAGGTGTCGCGCGGCTCCTCCCTCGCCCTGCCCCGGCCCGCCCCGGTGGCGGGAAGCAGGTAAGCCCGCCACCGGCCCGCCCCCGCCGGTCGGAGGAGCAGCGACCTTTGCACCCCACCGAACGGGGAAGTGGGCTCCATCGTCGGTGTCCTGGAGGGACAGGGCAAGGACCGGTCTGTCCTGGCCCTTGGAACACCGGGAGGATCCTGGGCTCTGCTCCCTTCTCGGGGACCTGGGGACAGGCGGAGGCCCTCTGTGTGTCTAATGACCTGAAGGGACAGCTGTCCTGGCCCTGCCCATCCTGCTAGGTGGACAAGATACCTCTGCCTGCCCATCCAGCCTCCAGGTCCCCGCTCCTGTCCCTGCTCAAGGGGGTTCGTGCCGCCCTCCAGCCACCAGGAAGCCTCCCAAAGCACAGGCCTTAGGGGCGGCCTCTTCCATTGTAAAGCTTCCTCCTGGACGGCTTTGTCTCTGGCTCTCCTTGCTGTGAAGCACTGGTGGGGTGCTCCTGTTGCCCCCAAACTCACTCCAAGTTTAGCTCTCCACACAGAACCAAGCTGGGCACACAGTGGGTGCTTCCTGCCTGCTGCTTCATGGAAGACCAGAGAGGCTGGGCCACAGTGTAGACCCTCCTGTCCCTGCCCATGCGCCCCTGGAGCACAGGACCCTGGCGAGGGGTGCGGGTGAGGGGCTCAGGAGGACCCTGCCAGCTGCTGCACTTCTCTATTAGTTTCAGTTCCCTTCCTGACTCCCTGAGCACCCGCTGTGTGACCCTGTACAGACTGGACACTTTTTTTAAAAGTCTTTTTGAGACAGTGTCTCTCTGTGCAGTTCAAGCAGGCCCTGAGCTCACTTTGTAGCCCAGTCTAGTCTTGAACTCGCAACGATCCTCCTGCCTCAGCCTCGGGAGTACTGGGATTACAGGCTGAGCCAACATGTCCGGCTCAGACCGGACACTTTTTGAAGACAGCATCCCAACCTCAGACAGCTCCATCTTCTCAGTCCAGCGCCTGGTACCTGGAAGCTGGCTGCCCCTCCACTCCCTGAAGGCAGAGCCAAGCAGACCCCACAGCAGGTGTAGCCGGCTGTAGGCCCCCAGCTGTGGGGGAGCCCACCTGAGCAGAAGCCTGCCTGCCGGGCTGCCGGAAGTTGGTGGCAGCACCCAGGATCGACGCCTCTGGCCAGGGTCAGCCAGGGTTGCCTTTTCCTCAAGCAGAAGGTTGCTGGCCAGTGATTTGGGAGCAGGGGTTTAGAGAGGGGGCAGGGCTTGGGGAGCACTCTGATGGAGGCACACACCATAGTGCAGTGTAGACCTGGCTTCCTGAAATTCGGCCTTCCTTTTGGAAGGTTTGGGTTCTGGTTCTGGCCTTTTTTCTGCCCTCCCCACTGGCCAGGGAACTTTATTGGGGCTTGATTTTCCATCCCTGCAATGGGTAGACTCCTACCAGGTGCAGCCTGACGAAACTGAAGATTCCCAAGTCAGCAGCTGGACAGCAGGTCCCACCCTCCTGTCCCTTGGCGGGGGGGGGGGGTGTCACTGAACTCCATGATGCACCTGCCCTGTTCTGGTCCAGTCTCTTGCCCATGTCACACTGGACTTGAGCCTGTCCATTTGCTCAGCTGGCCCCAAGGTTCCTAAGGGCAAGATCTGACTTACACCTCTGTCCTCCCCAACCTGTCTGGTCCAGCTGTACCAGAAAAGGACCAGAGTCCCAATGAACAGACGGCTCCCCATTCTTCCCTCCTCCCCCCAAGCTGGACTCGGGGACTTCTGGGACCGAGCTGGGTGGGGCTGCCGTACCTCTTGGCTGGGTGACCTGTGTACCTTGGGGCCTCCCTTGTCACACTCTGTGTTGAATCACAGATGTCTGGAGGCCTAAGAGGTTGGATCATCTGATGTTGCAATTAGAGACTGACAGACTCAGGAGATTCCGTAGTGAAGGTGGGGACTGAGGCTCTTTAGACCCATGAGTGCAGAGAGGACCTTAGAGGTCACCAGCCAACTCATGCCCTCCCTAAGGGGCCCGACGACCTGATGGCTTTCCACCAGGCTGGGTCTCTCCTGGGGATGGCGTGGGTCTTATCAGGCCCATGCTGAGTCCTCTGGGCCCTACTGCCATCGTGGCAAGTGAGGGTGTGTCAGTGGACACTCAATCTGCAAGGACAGAGTTGGGGGATAATGTGGATGGTGCTGGCCTGCCCAGCTCCGACCGTCACTAGCTGAGTTATCTGTCCCAGCAACCTCCCTGATGAACCTGGGTCGCTGGATTAAATGAAGGCAAAGCCAGGCCTGGTGGCGCACACCTGCACTCCCAGCCCTTAGGAGGCTGGGGCAGGAGGGTGGCTCTGAGTTTGAGGGCAGCCTGGGTGCACAGTGAGTTCCAGGCCAGCCTGAGCTGCACAGTGAACCCTGTCTCAGAAAAAGCCAATATACACAGACATAGGGGCTGGGGATTTAGCTCGGCGGCATAAGCGCCTGCCTTGCAAGCAGGCAGTCGTGAGTTCGATCCCTGGTACCGATAAAAAAAAAAAAGACCAAAAAAAAAATATATATATATATATACATATATATATATACAGACATAAATAAACCTGCCACCATTTCTTAACTCATCATTCAGCACACAGGAAGGCGGGAATGGAAAGACACATTTCCCCATTCCTGCCTCTGTCCCCACTTTACAGGATCCTGGCCCAGGCCCCGAGGAGGCAGCTCTGATGGCCCTCCAGGCCACGGTTCCTTCCCACTGGTCCAGAAAGCACTGTCCCAATGCTGTTAACGTCCCTGCCTCCCTGCCTTAGCCCTCGGCCCCTGAGAGGGGCCCAGCAGCACAGGGGCCCAGCAGCCTGGGCACAGATTTGTCGTGAGAACTTCTTGTCAAGCTCCAGGTGGCAACTCTAGTGCTAGTCTGAGCAGGATGTGGGCAGGGCTGCCAGCACAGACACCTAGGTGGTGGCAGCAGTTAACACCCCATCTTGGGCAGGCTGACACATTGCTGTTTGTGGCCATACTGCCCTGGCCTTCCCAACGGTGGGGGGCTTCCTTATGGAGCAGCTGGGGGCAGGTGTGCTTTCCCCCAACCCCAGAATTTTCCAGAAAGCTTGGCTCGGGCTGAGGCCCCACAACTCAGTCAAGTCACAGTCCTGGCAGCCCTGGGGCAGTGTGTGCCCTGGACACTGGCCCAGAGCAGCACAGGCTGGGTGGGCAGGGGCTGGTGGTGGTGGAGTGTGGTTGGGAGGTAAGAGCAAGGCGCCACCATAGTGGACACCGCGTCTCGAGACCACTGGCCCCCACTCTGCCTTGCACCTTGCATGGTGACGTCTAACACCATTCTGCCAAGCCTATTTTTAACATGGTTCAGGAGCTGCAGGGAGCAGAGCAGCTCTGGGGCGGCCCAGGCCCCCCTTATCTGCCTGCTGGACAGGGCTGGCTGCGGCTTGCAGAGATGGGGAGGGCACAGGTAGCCTCTGTGGGCTAGCAGAGGCCTCAGTGTTGCTTCTGGCTCCCTTAAACACATGAGCATGGTGTGCCGCAGTCACTAAAAAATAGACTGCTGGCTCTGGCCAAACAAGTCAAGATGGACATGTGGTTTTGAGGTCTGGGAAGTCCCCATGCTCTCAGCGTGGTGTCGGCAGTCACCTTTCAAGGGACGGAGAATGCTGCTCTCTAGCCTGACCTCTAACTCCAGACCTGTCTGAATCAGCAGCTTCTGGGAGGATCAGGGTGTGTGTGGTACAGGGCTTTCTGAGCGCACTGGTAACAGACGGAGACGAGTGAGGGCAAGGGGGGCACGAGGGAGCTCCTCAGAGGTTACCCGCCCCCAGCCTTTCAGACAAGGAACTAGATAAAGGCCAGAAAGGGAAGCACTTCGCTCAGAGTCACACAGCAGGCAGACTCCAAACTCAGTCAGTGATGAGGTGGCTCCAGGTGGGCAGGGGACAGGGTAGGACCTTAGCTGGAGAAGCCCTCACCCTGCACCTGCAGCGTGGCCGGGGAGGGGTCAGCCTGGCTACTCTTGCCAAGCGCAGGCTAGGAAACATCAGAGTGCAAATGGCTATTTGAGGAGAAAGGATGGGCAGCGCCCTTGCTGAGGGACTCCCTGCCCAGAGCAGGCGCAGCAGTGTGGGCCTGGCTCTTCCTCTGGACCGGCTCCCTGGCAGCCCCATGGTCCCTTGGCCCCGCCCTGCCCCTGGGGTGGCCCCAGCCACCACTCAGAGAAAACCCTGATCCAGGAGTAGGGGCGGTCCTGACACAGGCTTGGACTGAACCTGCTTCCGGGGGGCGGCCTCCAGGAAGCTGGGGCCTGGGGGCCTCTGTGTGTTGAGGGTGCAGACCGAGGGGAAGCTCTGCAGCCAGCTCCCCTCAGGGCCGCAGCAGCTGCAGCCCCTCACTTCCAGCTGGGACGCTTCAGGGCCCTCTGGTGACTCAGCAGCGGCCACAGCCCCTGCACAGGGCCTCTTCTGGTGCAGCATGGGTGTGGGGATGGGGAGAGGCCTGATTCCCCAAAGATGGCAGCAGGGAGGTCTGTGGGATGACCCCCAACATCAGGAGGGCCAGGAAAAAGGATGTTTATTTTCATAAATACTCCTGCTCTCATACATACTGACCCCACTTCTGCCCACGGACAGGCGATGGACAGAGGTGAGACGATGGCCACAGGAGGCCCCAGGAAGGCCAATGAGTGAAGGCGACACACTGAGAAACCCAGGGGCTCGGCAGCCCCTTGGAGGCCACCTGCCCCTGGCACCACCCTTGGGCTCCATAGCCCCTTAGGAGGCTGACCAAAAAGGGAGGCCCCAAGAGTGGGGCTCCCCCAAATGGCCCCAGGAATGTAGCCACAGGGCCACTCCCAAAGAAAAGCAGAGAGCCAAACCACATACCAGAGTGCAAAGAGCTGGGGGCACAGGCGCCGCCCCCACAGTTCTGGGTTCCTATGGAGGAGGCCTGCTGGTCCCCAGCTCCAGCTCGGCCTATGGTTGGGCCTTCCCATAAGGCATAAGACAGGTGGGGAAGACCCACCCCAGGCCAGGACAGGGCTGGGCCTGGCGGCAGGTTGTGTGTCCTCCTCTGGACCCCAAGTCCTTCCCAGCCTGAAGCTCCCCTGCTCCGGACACCCAGCTGTGCAAACCCAGTCTCCTGCTGGGTTTGGCTCAGCATCCGGGAGCAGAGCTTGGGGGGCAGGAGTCACTTGGCTGCCCCAGCAGTGAGGGGAGAAGCACCAGGCCAGGGGTACGTGGCCCTGGGGAACAGAGAGTGTCCTAGAACACCAAGGCCTCGGCCCAGGCTGGACAAGGAGTGGTGCCTCTGTCCCCTCCTCCCCCAGCTCCTGTGTTCTAGAGGCTCCCCCAGGTTTCCGGTGGGGGGAACTGGTCCACGTCCCCCATCTCATTGTAGGTCTGCTCGCCCATGGTGAAGATGAGCTTGTAGCGGAGGCGAACCTTTTCCTGGGCACAGGAGTCGAGGCAGATGGTCAGCGAGGGAGGAGGGGGCCCCCTAAGCACCGCCCTGTCACAGCCAGCCCCTCACCTTCTGGGGGTTGGCGAGGAGCAGGACCTGGGTGATGGCCGAGGGGTGGACGATGGGGTTGAATGCTGGCAGCTCTGTGCCTGATGGTGGCTGGAGCTTCACCTTCATGACCTGTGGCGGGCGGGCAGGAGGGTCGAAGCTGGCTTGGATGCTGTCACTGCCACTGAGGACCAGGTCCAGCCTCCAGGCACCCCTTTGAGGGTCCTGGGGATTCTGCCCTCGGAATCCCCTGCTCTCCGCCCACCTGCTGATCCCACCCCCAGCAGTGGGGGAGAAGCAGTGATTCCACCTATTTCATGGCCCAGGCTCCCAAGCCCCATGTCACCCTGCCCTGTCGTGTCACCTTGGGGACAGCTGACTGAAAAACGATGTTGCGGATGGGCTGTGGGGCGGTGCTCAGCATGGAAACCACCACCACCAGCACATCCGAGCGCCCTGGCAGCGGGTCTCGGGCGAAGTGGAAGAGGACTCGGAAGCCGTGCTGGTCATACACAGTCACGGGCAAGATGCTGCCTGGGGGGGAAAAGAGGGAGGCAGTGGGTGGGTCGGCCAGCCTGCTCCCAGGGCCATGCCTGGACTTCAGGGTCAGGGCACTGAGTCTGATGGTACAGGTGACACCCAGCTGCAACTGGTGCAGAGCCAGGTTTACTCCTGCCCTGGGCTGGAAAGAGCTTTGATCATCCTCTCACTGTATGATCCTGTTACAGTCACTCCCTGCTCCGGGCTCAGGGTCCTATTGCTGGTAAGACAGGGAAACACAGGGTGTGACCACCTGAGTCATATTGCCATCACGGAGATGGGTGATGCCAAGGCCTGACCAGTCCTGTCTGCTCAAGGTCTGTACCAGAGAGATGCCCCAGTCTGGAGCTGGAGAGGGAGAGAGGGAGAGAGGGAGAGAGGAAGAGAGAGAGAGAGAGAGAGAGAGAGTGTATCTTTTTGAGACAAGGTCTCACTATGCAGTTCAGGCAGGCCTTGAACTCACTTTGTAGCCCAGACTGGTCTCAATCGCATAATGATTCTCCTGCCTCAGCCTCTCAAGTGGTGGGATTACAGGCATGTGCCACCATGCTCGAAATGGAGCTGGATCTTTTATCAGTTTGACTATAATTTCAGGGAGGCCAAAACCTGGGAGGTGAGGGGATCTGGGCCCATCTGAGATGTCCTAGGCGGGCCCTGTGTGACCCAGAGCTTTTGGCGGAACAATGTACAGGAGCCGGGTTAGAGAAGGGGAGGGCTCGCTGGGGGGGGGGGGGGTTAGGAGGCAGGGAGCTGGCCGACTGTGCCCCACTCACTGGGTTTGATGGACTCCAGGGGCACAGTGACATTGGCGAGGGACAGCTCGGTGGGTGCCGGCTGCTGCAGTGGCCCCGGCAGCTCTGGGGACCCAGTGTGGAGGAGGCTGGCTGGACCTGAGCTGGGTGAGCCGCAGGTGCTCTTGTTCTGCAGGTCTCGGAGTGTGAGCCGGGGGGCGGGCTGCTGCTTCTCCCTTATTGGGGGACAGTGCATTAAGAAGGGCTCTGGTGTGTGCTGAGAGATCAGGGTCCCGGAGACGCTGTGCTCCCTGGCTCCAGTCCCACCATCATGGTCTCCTTGCCGTCCACTGCCCCACACCCAGCATTCTCTCTGGGGCTGGCAGTCCCCTGTCCCTCTGGCCTTTCTCTAGGGTGCTGGCATCCCAAGGGCGTGAGTGGGCATGTAATCTCTCTGCTCTGGGGACACCACTGAGTTTGCTGTGGTCACTCCTGCTCCCAGTTCCTGTAACAGCCAGCAATGAGCCTGTCCTTGTTAGAAGCTGCTGCTGTGGGGACTGGGCTGGCTCCCAACCCGTGCCACCGATGCAGCCCTCACCACCGCACTTGCTGGTTCTCGGGGGGCAACGACTGCTGCAGTAGGGTCTTTCCCAGGAGGTCCAGGTCGGCCAGGCCACTGCTCGTGGGCAGGGGCGTCTGTGCTGCTGGTTGGCTATCTGTGCTGGGTGCCTGAGCCAGAGCAGGGACTGGGGGCTCAGTGCCTTCCGAGGACTGGGGGGCAAAGACAGCAGGTGGTTAGGGCGCTCAGAAGACCCTCCCACCTTGCAAGTGACAGGAGTCCCACCTCTATCTACCCTAAGGCTGGGTTGTGGTCTCAGGCTAAGCAGAGGTAGGGAGAGAACTGGCTACCTTTGCTCTCCCTGGAGTGGGCATCTCGGGTCCCTTGGGCTTCTCTCTGCCCCTCCATCCCTTTGCCATTCCTGACTTGAGGAAAGGGACAGGCTAGGCTGGTCCTTCCTACCTGGAAACTGTTCCATCCAGCCCCATCCAAACTGGGGCCTGCAGGGGGTGTGGGGTCGCTCAGGCCTGGGGGAAGCAGAAGAGACAGGGTTAAGGCAGGGCGCTGAGGCAAGGGGGCTGCGTGCTGCCTGGGGTCCTGCTCCCGCCCTGTTTCTGAGGGGCTCGGCTTAGCGGAAAACCCTGAGTCTTGACTGCCCATCCTGCAGTCTACACTCACTTCCTTCTTGCCTGCTTGGTGACAGAAACAGGACTCTCCGCTCTGTCCCAAGCTGAGCGACTGGAAGGGAAGTGGTTCCCAACCTCAGGGCCCCGCACCGTGACTGCCTGATGACCGGCCTGCAAATGCCCTGAGTCGCCATGGGGAGGGCACTGTCCTCTGAGCCTCAGTGTCCCTATGTGTACAATGACGGGGTAGATTGAAGTCCACTGATCGCCCTGCCCACTGCCCCGAACATCCCAAATTAGACCTAGAGAAGATGCGTTATTTAGTTTTTAGCAAATCCTGAGGAGTGAGGGCCAGAGGAAGCGTCCTCTGGTGGGCAGAGGTGACTGTTGGCATTTGTCATGCCCCCAGGGGCTGGCCGTGGTCTCCCTCAGCCCACAAACCTTAAGGGGCAGCTGTGGGCTGCACTGGGATGCAGCTGAGGAGCACAGCTTTCAGTACCACAAACAAAAACAAAGGGCAGCCTGGAGGGGTTATGTGACCCAGCCCAGGCCACACAGCCGGAAAGCAGCCACGTCCAGCTGTGGTTCCAGCACAGCCCCACTGCAGGAGCCTGGACACAGCTCTGCCACTCTGCTGAGAGACCTGGGGCTCACAGCCTCCTGGGCTTCACTTTTAAAATGAAGCCGCGGCTGGGAATGTGACACATGCCTGTAATCTCAGCACTGGGGAGGCTGAGGCAAGCAGATTGCTTCAAGTTCGAGGCTAGTCTGGGCTGCAAAGTGAATTCAATGCCAGCCTGAACTGCATAGCGAGACCCCTTTTTGGGCTTCTCTCCGCCCCTCCATCCCTTTGCCGTTCCTGACTTGAGGACAGGGACAGGCTAGGCTGGTCCCTGTTCTCAAAAAGAAAACAAAAACAAAAAGCCACAGCGGCAGCTATCTCAGGAGTACGATGTGCAGTGAACTAGACACTTCACCGGCCGACGGACAGCACACAGCAGCCTGCCCGCCACCCTGCCACCACTTGAGCAAGCAGGACCAGCACTCCTGTCGGTCCGAGCCTCTCCAGGGCCCGAGCCGCTGTGGTCTGTCCGGCCTTCTGGTTCCTTGTGGCCTTTGAGAAGAAACCAGAAGGAAGCAGGAGGCCTTGGCTGCGGAAGCGGAAGCGGCTGAGGGCGGGGAGTGTAAAGCACACCTTGCTTCTCTCAAGGGGTGGAGGTGGCGGGGTGTGTGCTCTGCCACTACTACAATGTGACTTCCCTGTCCTGCTCTTCAGAGACGGGCAGAGTAGCAGAGTGGCTCGGCAGGCCGTGGCAGAGTCACAGCCCCTGCTGCTGCTGTCCTCACCCGTCCACTGGGGACACAGGCTGCTCTGGCCCCTGAGGTTGTGGGGAGGATGGCCTGGGGAGAGGCGGGCACAGCAGCAGGTGCTGTGTTGGGCATACTGCCAGGCCCAGGGCCCCCATCACCTTGTGTATGCTAGGCAAGCACCCCGCCAGTGAGCTGCACCCCAACTCAGAGAGACTCGGGAGAACATAGGGACAGCATCCACACCTCTGTCCCTACAGATTGCTTTGGGCAGCCCCTGCACCTCTCTTGCTGAACCCAGCTCCATCCGAGGGCCTGCCCAGCTTCCCTGAGGTGAGGCTGGCTCCCTGCTGAGCTCTGGGGCCTATAGTGGGCCCCTGGCCTTAGCTGGTCTGCAGCTACTGCAGCTTTTGGTGTGAAGCCCTCATTTGGGTGGAGAAATGCTGGGCTTTTGCACAGACAGCGCCAACTCTAGGTCCAGCCTGCTGCAGGGGAATCCCTCAGCTGTGCCATGTCCAGGCCCTGGGTATGCTGGCTTGTCAGCGGGCAGGCTGGGCTGGCAGGCTCACCCTGAGACTGTATGCACTGCTCTGAGCTTCTCTGAGCCCTGGCCTCTTCAACTGGGATGTGGTCTGGGGTGCACCCACATCTCTACTAGGTTCCTGTCAGCAGCACTTAATACTGGTGCTCAGCTGGTTGCAGGGGCAGCTGCCCTGCGGGGTGCCACTCCTTCTTCCACTGAGCCCTTCCTTACCCAGAGACATGAGCTCGTCGTCAAGCAGGGAAACTGAGGCACTGGGCCGATCAGGACTGGCTTGGTCACCAGGGCGGGTGGGCATGGCTGGGTAGGCAGTGCCAGTAGGAGGGAGGTCCAGGCCTGAAAGGTCCAGCAGGGCTGAGGTGCTCCCTGGGGTGGGAGGGGACAGTGGGTAAATCCTGGGTGCCACGTGGCTCTCGGGGTGCTCCGAGGTAATTGTTGTGGTAATGACACCTCCCCACCAGCCTCCTCGTCATGGCTGCACCAGCCTGGCACTGGAACCTGCCTGCGGGGCCCTTTCTACAGCACAGGGGGTGCTTCTGTTCACAACACAGTCACACCCCCCTTACTGACAGGGGCAGCTTGGGAACATATCCCTGGCTCGAGCACCCAGGTGGAGTGCTACAATGGCCTATGACACCACTGCTAGTGGCCTTATGGGACCGCCAGCTGCTTGGCGGCCCCCTTCGACCTTGGCGTTGCTGTGAGGTCCCTGCTTGGCCCTGCTGCCAAATGCCAGCCATCCTCAGACACTGTGCTGCCTCTGTGCAGCGCCTGCCTCCCCTCCCCAGCAGGGCCGTGCACAGCCTCTTCTGTGAACCCTGGGGGAGGCCCACTTAGGCCGGAGCTGTGATGTTTTGCGTCCCATCCTCCCTCCTCTCTGATCACCAAATCGAGCTCTGGGGGTGTCCCACAGCCCCGGCACAGGCCAGAACTTCAAGTGAAGAAAAGCCTGCCTTCTTTGAATGTCCTCGCCATCCCCTCTGGCCCCAACTTCTTCCCCACAGCTGCAGGCCTGGCACAGGTCACCTGGCAGTCAATGTCATCAGCTCTGGGGCCAGCGTACCACCTGTGGCCTGCAGCGCCCCACCCCCCAGCTGGCCTGCCCCTCACCAGGGATGGAGCCCGCTGCGGCGTCGCCGTTGACCTCCTCGCCCCGAACCAGTTGCTTATACAGATTGATCACCTGGGTGAGGTTGTCATTGGCCTGCAGGATCTCCGCTGCAAGGCAGGGAGGGAAGGAGATGTGGGGGGGGGTTTCTGGGGGGAGACGAGCACCCCCTCCAGTCCAGCTTGCGTGAGGGGAGAGGCTGCCACACCCGTCTCATCCTAAGACCACATCTCACTTGCTCAGGCACCACACGGCCTGGCTGTCCCAGAATACCCGGGACACGCAGCCTTCCCAGGGCTCTGTGCGGCCTCTGCCTCCGCACATACTGAAGATCAGTGCAGCCCCATCCCTTACCGCTCTCTCTCCTCACCCCAAAGCCACCCCTCAGGTCTTCCCTGACCCCTACCCACACTGCTCATTCTTCTCCAGCCGCTGCTCAGGGCTGTGGTTCATTGACCATCTCCTCTTGTGGCTGCGAGCTCTGAGAGGAGGCATTGGCCCCAGGGATCATGGCCCCATCCCCGAGGGCCCAGGACAGGTCCTCACACGCTCCCTCCTCGGGGACCGGGGCAGCGAGCCCTGGGGTGGGGGCGCCCAGTGCCAGGGCATGGAGGGGCTGCTGCACTGCTGCAGGCGGGGAGGAGATGCCAGGGGTATCCAGCTGACAGCAGGCAGAGACAAGGAAAAGGACCTGTGGCCTTGGCAGAAGTCACCAGGCTCAACTCTGGAGATGCTTGGGCTGCAGGATCCATTCTAGGTTTCTAGTTCTTTTTTTGTGGTCCTAGCAATTGAATCCAAGGCTTTCACACTCAACTACCTCCCCAGTCCTTTCTACTTTTAACTTTGAGATGGGGTCTTGCTAAATTGCCTGGCTGGGCTTGAACTTGTTCTCCTGCCTCAGCCTCCCAGAGCGCCGGGATTACAGGCCTGCCGGGATGGAGGCAGCAGTGGGAGGCAGACAGTCCTCGGTTCACCCCGGCTCCCCTAACACTCTGCCAGTCACTTCCCTCTCTGAGCCCAGCTGTGACAAGGAGACAGTCCTCTCTGCAGCTGGTGGCAGCGGGTGAGATGCCTGCTAATGAGCTGTCTCCCAGGTGTGGGGGGCAGCAGCTCTTCCCTTCCTTCTTTTTAGCCAGCAACCCAAGTCAGTGCTGGAAAAGGGGGCCCCCTCGTGGAAGCTCCTTGCAACTGCAGCTGCCGGCAGGGCCTGGGAGTTGAGAGGACAATGCTGGACTTGGGTTCCTGGACAGGGCTCACCTAAGGCTTCGTCATTGTCCTCCGTGTCGCTGGCCAGTCGAAACAGCGTGGGTCGCATCCGCTCACAGCGCTGGTACAGCTCCTGGGGACAGGAGCGTGGGAGTGTCAGGGCCAGTGGGTGCTGGGGGCCTCTGGCACGGGCTGAGTGGGGCAGGGACAGTGCACCTTCATGAGGTCCTCGCTGCTGCCAGCCGCTGCGCCGCCCTGGCTGTAGGTGGTTACCATCTCCGTCAGCAGCTTCACGTTATTGTTTACCTCCTCGATGGCATTCACCCGCTTTGAGATCTTTTCCATCCGCTTCTGGTCCTGCGAAGGCCAGAGTGCACGGTGAGAGCTGGCATCAGGCCCTGCCTGCCCTGAAGCAGCATGCAGGGTCTGGCTGGGTATGATGCCGGCTCTGGGCAGGCACGCTGGCCCTGGAAGCCCTCTGCCTTTGCTGTGGTCACTTCCACCCATGCTGCCAGAGTCCCCAGGCCCAGCTTCTGCAGGAGCCCACTGTGATCTCCACCAGAGCCTGGGAGCCGCATTCCCCATGGTGCCTCTGAAGGGCCAGAGCCCCAGACCTACACGTGGGGCTCTCAGTGACCCCTGCCCTCCTGTGTCTCACCCATGCTTAGCAGTGACAGCAAGCACTACCTAGAAGCTAGTGCAGAGTCCCTCCCACTGTCTGGGTACCAAATGTGGGCCTTCAAAGGTGGCCACAGGGAGTGACCCCACCCATTCACTCAGTCTTCCTGCCAGTACATTCCTCCCTCCAGATGGGGCGGTGGGTAGGCATATGCTGTGCAGCGGGCAGCATCTCCTCCTTGGCAGTTCCTGACTCCCAGGTATCAGGGCACAGTGTGGCCCTTCTAGACAACCCCGAATCGGAGCCCTCTGGCTCCTGGACGCATCTTCCACAGCCTGGGCAGACGACCCAGAGGGTCTGGCGGCTGGTCCAGGGCCCAAGCCAATGACTGGCCTAGCAGCCTGAGGGGGAGCTCGCCTCCTGGAAGGATGGGCTGGCAGCTTAGGTGAGGCCCACACTTTTTATGCAAAACCCAAATTTCTCCCAGGAAAAACCTCTGATGACCTAGCTGCACGGAGCCACAGCCGGGTGGCCCATCTCCTGCCCCGAGGTCTGCTTTGCAGCCCTTACCTTTTACACCGGACATGAGCTCTGCTCTCTTCTGGCGATTAACCACTACCCTGCACACTTTTTTGCAGTAATGGGGACTGAAGCCAGAGGCGCTCTAACCATTAGTTGTATCCCGGCCCCATCTATCTATGTCTGTTTGTCAATCTATCATCTATTATTTATTTGAGACAGGTTCTCACTATGTATTTTTGACTAGATTTGAACTCACTATGTAGCCTAGGCTGGCCTCAAAACTCTCAGTGATCCCCCTGTCTCAGCCTCCTGAGTGCTGGGATTACAGGTACACCACCACACCTGGCTCACTGATGAGTTTCCCTAGTCAATAAAGTATTTACAGCTGGGTGCTGTGGCATATATCTGTAATCCCAGCACACCAGGAGACTGAGGCAGGAGGTAAGTTCAAGCCGGCCTGGGGAATTTAGCAACTTAGTGAGACTTTATCTCAATATTAAAAAAAAAAAAAAATTAGGGCTGGGGATACAGTGGCATAAGTGCCTGCCTGGCAAGTAAGTACAAGGTCATGAATGTGATTCTTGGTTCCAAAATAAATAATAAAATAAATTGTAAAAAGGGCTGGGGCTGTAGCTTAGTGTGAAGGGCCTGGGTTCAATCCTCAGTACTGCCCCCACCAAAGATTCAGTGTACACCCTCAGGCTCTATTTACTCATCCATTATGCATGCAAGACTGTCTAGGCGTCTTTACACACACATACACAACCAACGTATCTTTATTTGGTGCCGGAGCTCAAACTCATGGCCACACGCTTGCTAGGCAGGCACTTAAAGGCTAAGCTAAATCCCCAGCCCCTACACACCAACATATCTTAAAGCTCAATTCTTTTTTTTTTTTTTTTTGCAGGGCTGGGGTGGAACCCAGGTTTCTGCGCACCAATCTACCCAAGCCATGCCCACCTGCCGCTTGCGTCTGACGGCAAGGCGCAGCAGCCTCGGCCTCACAGATGTCTGGGCAGGGGTGTTAGCTCAGGCAGCTGTGGCCCTGCAGGACCCCTGACCCCTTGCACATCCCAGTTCCAGCACCACGCCCTAGTACCACCTCACCTCCTGCACCATCTCCTTGATGAGCTTGTTGGCCGCTCGGAGGTCCTCGGGGTGGGAGCTCTTCAGCAGGCGTGCCAGCATCTGCAGGGACGGGGTGTGACTGTGAGTGCCAGGCTGGGGGCCACAGGCCAGGACCCTGATTCCCAACCTCAGGACCTGGACAAGTTATTAAAGCTTTGGGGAATGGTAAGAATTTACCAAGCCGTGGTGGCTGTCCTATCGGACTAGAGAGGTGCTGAGAGCAAAGGCCTCCCCCAGAGCGGGGGAGGGGGCTCCCTGGCAGCCTCCTGCATCACTGTGGCACTCTGAGAACATTCCTGAGCATGGACATGTGGTCACCCTTTGGGGCCAGCAGGGCTGGGAGGAGCCCACCTCCACCTCTGTTTCGTCCTTATCATCTAATCCATTATTACATAAAGACATGCAAACTCAGCTGGGCATGGTGCATGCCTCCGTCATCCCAGCACTCAGGAGGCTGAGGCAGGAGGATCAATAGGAGTTTAGGGCCACCCTGGGCTACACAGCTCAAGGCCAGCCTGAATGACACAGAGAAACCCTGTCTCAAAAAAAAAAAAGAAAAGAGACCTGCAAATCCTTCAGGCTAACCCAGGGGCATCACCCATGTGTATGAAACATATAAGAAATACATGGCAACACGAAGTGTTAGGTAAACAGTGCCCATCACGCCCTGCAGGGACTGTACTCAGGCCGGGTGCCCAGCTCCTCCCCGCAGCCTCACCTTGGACTTCTCTTCATCTTCAAAGATCACATTCTTGGGCCGAGGAGGGGGCTGGGGAAAGATGGCATCCTCTGGTAGCTTGGGGTCAGCCTTCACGATGCCTGGGGTAGACAGGAAGGCTGTCAGTAGGCCCTGGCCAGGGACAGTGGGGGGCTGGGGAGGGACAGGGGCAGCAAGCATGCTGGCCCTGGCCTGAGAGCTCGGGCCTTCCTCTGAGCTGTGCATCAAACTGCATGGGGAGAGGGTTTGAGTACCTGAATTTTGAGGCCACACTAGGGAAAACTGACTCAAACCCTCTTTTCTCTCCCAGGCTGGCCTCTGGCACAGCCATCCAAGGTCCCACTGACCATTTGTTCTCTGGAAGTTCAGGACGGACTGTGACCTTGCTGGCCTGAAGCCCCTGAAGCTGCTGGACCCCAGTGGGGGCGCAGGTGCCTCACCCTGCTTCTTCAGCATCTGGTAGGCCTCTGCGATCTTCACCTCCTCAGGCAGACCGACCGTCCAGCTGTACAGCAGCTCTAAGATCTTGTTCTTCACCTTCTCTGACGTCCGGGAACCCAGGTACTTCAGTGGGAGGAGAGGGACACTGTGACATTGCCGGCCCTACTTGTGACAGCCCTGAGTCCAGCCCCAGCAGCTGCCCCCCTGCGAAAGCTCTGCCTTTGGGGTCCTCAGTCCCTGCCCAAGCAGCTTGGGAAAGCTGAGCTACCTCCTCGCTCTGCCACTTACTGCATGTGTCAACCTCCCCCCATGACTCAGTTTCTCCATTTGTGCTGGAGATGAAGAGCTGACCAGGGAAGGCCCAGAGCAGCACAGAGCCGTCTCAGAGGCAGCCCATGGACAACTCTGTGACCTTGAGAGGGAGCCAGAAGCTTCCAGCTGACTGGGGAAGAGGCAAGTGTGGAACGGTGGGCCTGGGACCCGCAGCAGGGTGGGAGAGGCAGCTCTCAGCCTCCCTGGCGGGGAATGCAGGCCGCAGGATCATTCTGCAGCTCTGAGTGAGGTGCTGAGTGAGGGAGGCTGAGGGACGGCCCTTATCCAGGCTACTGAGCACGCTCACACCCACAGAAGATCCGCTCGCACCAAAGGCCAGAGCGGGGTCCGGCCCACTGGCGAGCTTGGGTTTGTGGCCTTGGATGCCACAGCCCAAGGAGGCCACTCCGGAGTGTGAGAAACCTGCCAGAGACCAGGTGAGGCGCTGCCGCCCAGTAAGTGTCCAGCCATCGTGGCTCTGGGCAAGCTCTCAGGCAATGCCAGTTTGGTGGCACCCGGCCCCTCCCTCTGGTCAGTGGGAAGGGTGGCCCCCAGCCCAGGTGGGAAGGGGTTGGCCTTCAGCCTGGGGCACCCACCTTGGGAGAAACGACCTTGATGAGCTCATTCAGGAAGCGGAACTTGCCCACCTCATCGTGGAACCTCTTGCCACAGCTCTTCATGCAGGTTTCCAGCACCTGACGGCAAAGGGGGTGAGGGGCCGGGCAGGACAGCAGGGAGCGGCCCCCACCCTCACCCTGGCCAGCCCAGGAGAGGGAGGAGCAGCCCGGAGGACTCGGCAGCGGAGGCTCCGGGCCCTGAGACAGCTCACTGACCCTTGGCAGGGCGATGCAATGTGGGGTGACCAGCCCTGCCTTCTCCACGGCCACATGTGAGCAGCACCTGTACACACTTTTCTCACTGCCTGTCTCCTTTTATTTTTAACAATTACTTTCTTTTTTTTTTTTTTTTTTTTAACAATTACTTTCTTTATTTATTACGGTGCTGAGGACTGAACCCAGGACCTTGCAGAAATTAGGTAAATTCTCTACCAACGAGCTACATCTCCAGTCCACTTGTCTTTTTTTTAATTAATTCAGTACCACCTATTTTGGACTTTTCCAAAACTGTCCTGCACACTTGAGAAATAAAGCTAACACACTAAATAAAAGATGCAGTTAAGGGCTGGGGATTTAGCTCAGCGGTACAAGTGCCTGCCTGGCAAGTACAAGGTCAGGAGTTCTATCCCTAGTACCAAAAAAAAAAAAAAAAAAAAAAAAAAAAAGATGCAAATGTGATTATGTTTATTTTGTCTTTTTTAAGAGAGGATCTTGCTGTGCAGTTCAGGCTGGCCTTGAGCTCACTTTGTAGCCCAGGCTGGTCTCGAACTTGCAATGATCTTTCTGCCTCAGCTTCCCAAGTGCTGGGATTACAAGGGTACACCACCATGCCTGGCTCAAAAGATGCAATTATTAAAAGGAAAAACTTTTGTTCTCCCTGCCTAGAAGCACCTTTCTTCTGAGGTGGTTGGCGTGTGGCCCCGACACAGACAGCCTGTCCTGATCTGCTGTGACATCTCAGGCCTGGCATGGGAGTCCCCTGGCACCTCCGCTGGAAGGACAGTGCTGTCCTGGTCTGGAGACCTGGAAAGGCTGGGTGCTCCTGCACTGAACTTGGGGAGCTCTACAGACATGCAGATTCCTGGAAGCACATATTGAAGGGGTCCTCATTCAGCAGCTCTGGGTGGGGTCCTAATCTAGGGGTTGAACCCAGGGAATGCTGAGCTGTATCCCCAGAACTTCTCTTCCTCCTCCTATTTTGAGATAGGGTCCCAATAAATTAGCTGGGCTTGAACTTAAAATGCTCCTGTTTCAGCCTCTGGGGTAGCTGAGATGACAGGTGAGCCCTGCTATGCTGACCTGATTAGCCGTTTACCACACCTCCAGAGAGGCATCTTGCTGTGCAGCTGAAGTGGGGACCCCTGGGCCACTGGACCTCAACTTCTCCACCCCCAATAACAAGGCCTATGTGTACAGAATCAGGGGCAGGGGGCTGCTGTGGGACCTTCAGAGGCTGGCCCAGGCCCCAATCCTGGGCCACCTGATCACAATTCCCCGGGCTCTAAACAGAGCTTTAAGGAACCCCAAGAACAGCCTTGGCCTCAGCCCAGCACCACTGCCTGCAGGCGAGGGCAGGTCACAGACACCCCTTCTCCCGCCTCACCGTCAGGGCCTGGATCGCCTCCCATTCCTGCGGGGATTGGATCTTGTGGGCCAGCAACCGGGTGGCAAGTGGAGGCCTGTGTGAGAGGAACAACAGGGCTAGGATGGCGATAGCGCCCAGTCCTTCCATGAGGAGGCCGCTGGATGAGATTGCAGGGACACCAGCCCTCTGCAGGGTCCGCAGGGCATGGGCAAAGGCCTGGCCTGCTCTTTGGATCAGATGGGGATCTGGGATGGTGGTGGGGCAGCCAGGCAGGATCCTAAAACGTGTGAACATGGCCTCTTGGCTGGCTTTAAGAACCACACTTTTTGTCTTTGGCTTGCTGTAGGGGACAAGTACATAGGCCTGGTCCAGGAGCAAATCACGACAATATGCCATAACAGCTGGGTGGACACAGCTCCATGTGACTTGCGGTAGCAAAGGTGTGCTGGGGAAATCAGAGGTGCTCCATGGTAGAAGCAGTGTCAAGGCCTACTGGATGACAAAAACGCCGTCACCAATGACGGTGACAGTCAGCGTCTGGGCACACTGAGAAGCTTCACACGCCCTCTCTTGCCCACCTGCACAAGCAGAGGGAACCTTTGGCCCCTCCTGGGTGTCATTCTCACCGCATAGCTGGAGAAGCCCAGGCACAGAGCTGTCAGTTACTCAGCAGAGGGGCCTTCCTCTGTCACACCTTATGAAGGACCTAGCACACACAGGTCACCTGCCCCTACCCCGAGAGTCAAGTGGGAGGCTCTGGGAGTGCACACCAGATGAGCCCCCACTGGGGTCTGGCTCTTCCTTAAGCAAGGCCAGTAGGCAATCATGGGGTCCTCCCTTTGCCAGGACCCCCCCATGCCATTGGCTGGGGGGTGACCTGACCTGGCCTTGATGAGCTCAGGAGTGCCACTGCCTACTGTGAGGTCCTGGGGTCACCACCAAGTCCCCTGGCCTCATGGCACAAGCAGCCTTTACACAAAGGTCCCACTCCTGGGCATTTAGAAGGGAAGCTGGTCTCCATGCAGCTGGGCCTGTCTGGGGCCTGGAGTGCGAGTGACAGTGCCCCGTGGGTGCTGCTGGGTGAGGCAGTGCATGGGGAGGCCACCTACCCCTCAAAGTCCTCGTTGAGCTGCTCGCAGAAGCTGTTGATGCTGGCCCAGTTCAGCTCCTTGTTCAGGGGGTTTGTGGCTCTGTCTGCAGGAGGAGAGGGGGGTCAGTGTGGCCCAGGCAGCCCCAGGACTGAGCGCAGATGTCCCAATGCGGAGCAGATGAGCCCATGACCACCAGCTCCCCCTCAGCTGCCCACTGCTTTTAGGGGCCGAGTCCAGGGCTCCTTCTCCACCCCTCCACCTCCCTGCAGCTGGGACCCTGCCACACCGACTTCCCCCTCTGCTTCTGCTCAGGGAAACGGCGGCCCCGACACTCTCACAGAATTCGTGCTCAGAATCGATCCAGAGATAGCGGGGGGGGGGGGGGGGGGCTGCAGCCCTGCCCTCACGGAGTAAGTGACCAGCAGGGGCCCAGGGAATCTAGGTCCTTCATAAGGTGTGACAGAGGAAGGCAAGGGGCTGGGGAGGCCTGGGTTGGTCTGGAGACAGGGAGGTGGCACTTGAGCGGTGGCTGACTGGAGCTGCCAGGCTGGGAGGGTGGCTCTGAGCACTCGTAGGCTATGAAGGACACGTAGGTCCCCAAACTCCAGGCAGAGCACAAAGGGCCGAGTGGGTTCCCCCCCATGCTGGGGTCAGGAAGCTGTGCTTCTCCAGGAGAGGCTCAGGTCACCTCCTCCTGGAAGTTCTCTCGAGTCCTCCACTCCTGCCCAAGTGGGCAGTGCTGGGTCAGTTCTCTCCGTCCCCGGGACTGTTTCTCACTGCGACCCTGCCACTTGTGCTCATACCGGTCTCCTCTCCTCGGATTAATGAATGAATGAATGGTCAGCTGTGCTAAGCAGGGATGGGGCTTAGGGACACCTGATTCAGGAATGGGTAGTGGCCAGGACAGGGTAGACAGGTCTACGGGATGATGATGGCAAACGACACTTGGTTACCTCTGACAGAGGTTAGAAGCAATCTAATGGGGCACATAACTTCCCCACTTAGAAAGCTGGAGTGGAATATGGACCAACTTCAGGTGACAAAACTCTCGAGGCTTGGTCAGGCCCTGGGGGAGTGAGAGCTGGGCCTTCACTTCCCCAGCCTGCCTCCCGGCTTTCCTGCCGTCAGTCGGGTCAAGCACTGAGCTGGGGGCAGCAGGAACACAGCCCAGGAGCAGGGCAGGATGAGGCTGGAGAACCAGAAGGGACACCTACCCAGTTATCAAGGGGCCTGTGGTGTGACCCCCGGCCTGGGCCTGGGCCTGGGCTTGCAGCATTCACTTGGGTTCATTCAATAAATACTCTGGGTGCTGGCGCTACAGCAGCCGACTAGATGAAACCCTGCCCTCCTACAGCTCAGGCCCAGGAAGAGAAACACCGAACACCCAGGTGGACAAACTCAGAACACTGTAGTGCTGTGAAGGGAACAGAGGTCCATAGGCCAGTTCCCGAGTTGGGAAGGTGGTCTTCCTGGACCTTCCAATCCAAAGAATGGAAGAACAGAGCAGAAAATTGGCCCTGCAGGCCCCCAGGGGTCTCAGCAGTGTGCTCCCCTGACAAGAGAAGAAACCTATCTCCTGGTCTCCCAGTATGGGCCGAAGGTTGGGCACACCAGCCTGGAGTTAGAACCAAAGGGACACTGCCTGCTCGATAGCCAGTGGCAGAGACCCTAAAACAGGAAGTCCTTTCAAGCGTCAAAGACATGTGACCCTCTTCGAGGGCAGGGAAGCAGAGTTTGGAGCCAGCTCTTGAGTCAGAAACTGGCGGGCAGGAAGCAGCAGCCCCAGGAGATACCAGCTCTTGCCCCTGCAACTGGCCTCCACCAGGGCGTCTGAGTCCAAAAAGCACTGACACCTTCCATCCCAGGCCCCTGGGACCCCAGTCCTCTCAACTTGACCTGAGGTGCACCTTCTAGGAGGGCAGCAGCGGACAGTGCTGGGAGACAGACAGAGCTGTTTCACAAGTGTGTGACTCCACCCTGTCACCACTCCACAGTGGTGACAATGTCATTATTTACCCCACCAGAAACTACTCTTTAATTTCAAATCTCTACTAAAGAAAATCTCACAATGTCACTAGGACACAAAAGGAAAGGGAAAGGAACAGAAAACAATGCTAGCATTAACCTGTTGGGCTCCTGTTTCTGGCCTGTGGCCTGAGAAAATCCCTGGTTGCTAACCCTTAAACTTTGTTTTCCGGTGCTGGGGATGGAATCCAGGACCACCACAGCAGGCCGGACAAGGGCTCCTCCACTGAGCTACACCCCCAGCCCTTACCTGAGGCTGCTTTATATCATCCAGAGTGGAAGTCCTGCAGCCTCCCTGTAACCAGTCAGCTATGACCTGCCTATCACTGAGTTGCTACTGAGACCTGGGCACTTGTGGCGTCCTGAACAGTCAAAGGCCATGTCTCCGTTCCGTCCCTTCCCCCACCCCACCGTCTGAAACGTCTCCCGGGACTGTGTGATTCTGAGGTCAACTCTGCTCAAGACTGGTGCTGACCCGAAGGCGTGCCCGGGCCCAAAAGGCTGCTGGGGGTAGATGGAAGACTTCTCTGAGAACCTGGCAAAGACGAGAGTCTGACAGGTGGAAAAGCCTTGGGAGAGAGCTGTCGCTAGAGCGGAGAGAAACAAATCACGCTTTTCAGGGGCAGAGTCCAAGGATTCGACGGCTGAGGACCCTCGGCACTGGGGGCTCAGAAGCCTGACTAAGAAGCCATCTTTCAAGAGAGCAACTGACCCGGTTCCCCTTGGCTGGACGTCCCTGGGTGGCCGAAGCCCGGGGTGGAAAAGGCCGAAGCCTCTAAGCAAGAGCTGGGAAAGGACTCCTGGATGGAGGTGCAGGAAACAAGCGTTGCTCTGGGGGTAGTGACAGTGGACTTAGATTTATTTATGTGGTCTAAGACGGGACCCTCCCAAGCCCGTAGGGGTTTGTCACGGTGTGGCCAGTGCTTGGGGGCAGCTGGGTGATCAGAATTGGGGTGGGGAAAGAACACATCTGAGAACAGTTGCAGGCTCAAGGATCGGACTGGAGAGAATCAGGCTGCGCGGGGCCCAAGAAAGAAGAATTCGGGGCTGGAAGAGAGACGGGCTCCCTCCCGAACCCAAGGGAGACTTGGGGGGCCCGCTCTTCGAAACAGCAGCCTGGGCCTGAGAGCACTGGGGCTGCTCTGTGGGTCCCGGAGGTTCCGGAAGAGCTCACTCTCGGCGCAGGGTCACGGCCCCTGCGGGTCGCTGGCAGGGTCTTCTCCAAGCTAGGGTCCGAAAGGTGGATTTGGGGCACCGCCCCTCCCGGGCCGAGGGCGGGGCGTGAGGAGGGGGCGCCGCGTACCCCGCCCCCGCCGGGAAGGGGACCGCCTCGCACCCCCGGTTCCGGTTCCGGTCCGGCCCGCGCCCCTCCCGGACACTCACTGATTCGCGCCTCCAAAGTCTCCGGCTCCATCGCTGGCTCCATCCGCCACAGGCCCCTCAGCCTCGGCACCGCCCCCCGCCCCCCGCCGATCTCGCGGGACTTCCTCGGCCCCGCCCCCCACGGATTAAAGGGCCAGCGTCCTCTCCGACGCTCGGGAGCCTGGCGAAGGAGCCCCAGACACCATAGAGGTGCGGGCGTGCTCGCCCAGAGCGTCACCCGCTCGCCAGACCCCTCCCTTGTCGGCGGCTACGTCGCGGATGGGATCGGCCGCCTGCTTTTTCGTTCCCGGCGCTCAGGCCGAAGGGGCCGCGGAGAGACTGGGGGCTGAGGACAGCACCATGGAAACCTCACGGGACGCTCTAACTCGTTCTGCGTCACTGAGATTCCTGTGACCGCTTCCGGAAGAACGCTTAGGGGCCATGTTTGTGAGGGGCTCTGAGGTCACTTCCGGAGCTCTGAGGGGCACTTCCGCTTAGGAGCAAAGGTGGGAGGGTCTCTTAAAAGGGCAAGGACAGACTTTGGCGGCTGTGGAAGTGACGAGGATGAATCGGTGTCGGGCGCTGGCTATCTCCCAGGCATTGTTCTAAGCACTTTTATACAGCGTCGCTCCTCCTTCAGACCCTTGAGTCAGGTAGTTGGTTTGCCTGAGGTCACAATGTCAGCCCTTGCTCCCCATTGCATTGTTTTCCCTACTGCGTTCATTCTGCAAACCTTTAACGAGTCCGTTGCTTTTGTTCTGCCCCGTGGTAGGCACTAGAGGAGAAAGACAAGGCCAGATATTCGTTGCACGAAGCGATGAGAAACCCCACTTGGTAATGCAAATGTAGGAGGGACCCTTTCCCCAAACCGGAGTGTTGGTGCGCACAAGGGGCTGTTCTTGTCAGCAGAGTGTGTGTTCGTAGAGGATGAGAGGAAATGAAAGTGTTTCTGTAAGGCTCCGGGAGTTAGGCTGGGGCAAGATCACGCGGTCCTGTCTTTGGCTTTTGTGTGTGTGTAAGCGATATTGGAAGAGCCGTTAAAGAGCTCTAAGAGTGGTGAAAGTCAGGTTTTTTTGTTTATTTATTTATTTTAGGTTTTTTGTTTAAAAGACATCCATCCAAGGTGGCCTCAGCGCAGATACTGGTGGAGGACAGATCGCGACAGGAGGGGATAGGATGAACACACTTTCTAGCCTCGGGGGGATCTTATGCTGCTCCCGCACCTGCCTTTTCCGCCGGGCTTCGGGCCGCCCAGGGACGTCAGTCAAGCCCAGGACAGCCGGATCGGTTGCTCTCCGTCGCCTCCTGGCGGCCCGTGGGGGAACCTGCCCTTGGTGCCCTCTGCAAAACAGAATAGGGAATCCGGTTCTGTTGGGCCTGCGGTTATGTTGGGCCTGCGCCTGGGCGAGTGACCTCATTTGGGTCAGTTTTCCCCCCAGACTCACCCATTCAGCTAACAAGGACGCTAGATTCTCTCCTTCAGGCCATTAAAATTATACGGGAAAGAGATGTATGTTTATTGCAGTCTTAAAAGCTGTAACAGAATATATACTTGAAGCTCTTTTATTACTGAGGTGACTTACTACTAAAATAAATTGCAAGTCGTACTTACTGTGTTGACTTAGGGGCATATCTATGCTATCACAAGTTACTTTTTATTCCTATTTTTTAGATATAAGGTCTTGTTATATAGACCAAACTGGCCTCGAACACTCTATGTAATCCAGGCTGGTCTCAAACTGGAGATCCTCCTGCGTCAGCCTCTGGAATGCTGAAATCATAGGGTTGCTTGGTCCACGATGCCCAGCTCAGCAGTCACTTTTTAGCCAAGTGTGGTGTTGCACTCCTGTAATCCCAGCACTCCGGAGCTAGAGGCCGGAGGATCTCTGCCAGGGCCACATAATGAGTTCAAGGCCAGTGGGAACTGCATAGTGAGGCCCTGTCTCAAAAACCCCCACAGAAAAACAAAACAGGAAGTCACCTTTTGGGATATAGCTCAGCAGCCCAGCACCTGCCTGGCAAGGTTTTGAGTTAGTTTTCCAGAGCCAAAAGAAAAAAAAAAGAAGTCACCTTTTAAAGACAGTGTAGATTTCACCTGGGTGCAAATTCTGATGTCTCTGCTTTCTGAAGTGGGTGGCTGGAGCGTGTGGTGGCCCTTCTCCAACTCTGGCTTCTCATCTGGCTTCCCATCTGAACCTCGAACCTTAGCAGTTAACTCATGGTGGAGAGGAGATCAAATCCAGGGCCCCAGCTCTCTGCTCTGTTTCTTTGCATCGTCCTGTTTGCCGTTTCCTTCACAGAATGTGCGGTCCCTGAGGAGCTTCTGTCTGTGAGAAATTTCACTTATTTGATGACTGTCCTAAAGCCTAAAGTGGTCACTAGGACCCAGGTGATGGGATTGGGGCTCAGACTGTGGTATCCCACAGTACAGAACCTCAGCATTTGAAGCAGAAGAAAACTGCCATTAGAAGACCTCTCAGCTAAGCCATGGCAGTGTGTTGTTAGCCCAGCGCTGTGAGGTTGAGGCAGGAGGATGGCAAGTTAGAGGCCAGCCTGGGCGATTTAGCAACATGTCAAAACGCCTGTAATCCCAGCACTGGGGAGACTGAGGTGGGAGGATTGTTGGGAGTCTGAGACCAGCCTGGGCTGCAAAGTGAGCTCAAGGCCAGCCTGAACTGCATAGGGAGACCCCGTCTCAAAAAAAAAAGGGGCTAAGAATGTAGCTGAGTACAAAGGCCCTGGGTTCAATCTCCGCTGCCACATAAATACACAAATAAAATGAAAAATAAGACCTCTCTGACCTTTTCCACCCCCTCCCAAGCCATGGAAAGTAGCATTCCTCCTTCCCCAGGTGGGCTGGGCCATCCAGGACCCAGTTTCTCCCAAAGCCATAAAACTTGGAAACTTGTGACTCTTAATTTCCTCTGTGTGTGTAAACGCTGGATTCTCTCACCTGCTCCTGTCAAAGACCCTGAACCCAGGGGGTCCTGCCTTGAGACCCAAGGCCCCGAGGAGCTGGGACATACAGGCCTTGTGGTCTCCATTCTGGCTCCCCTGGGTCACACCCTTCACCCAATCAGATTCCTCCACGTTGCCTACACCGCATCAAACCTCCAGATAAAGATGGACAGCTCACCCTGGGTCTCCATTCTAAAGGCTCCCACCACATAAAACTTTGATGGAATAAATTGGTTATGCTTTCTTCCCATCAGCCTGTCTTTGTCCATTTTATTCAGATCCAGCCAGAAACCCTAGGTGGGGGAAGACACTTTTCCACCGCTACAGTGTTCAACAAATACGCATTGAACAAATGAAGAATGAGCCAGCTGGGGCGCGCCCAGAAGTCCTGGGGAACCCGCTGCAGAAAGGAGACCAGAAGCCAGTCTCTGCAGGCTTGGCCTAGGCTGAGGCAGGGGAGGGGGTGTGGAAAGGGGAAGGGGGACCCTGAGGGTGGTGGCTGGGGGTCTAACACAGGAAACGGAAGGACTTGGCCTCTGCTGTTGCCACTGTTTCCCACCATTTACAAATGGTTTTCTCTGAGCTTGGGGAGCCCCTGGAAGGGGTACATAATGCTCCAATGCAGGGCACCTCTGGTGGGGGGTTGGTGGGGGGAAAGCTATTCTGGTAGCAGCCGTGATCAGTACCCCCAGGCTCAACTCCAAGGGCTCAGCACTGCAGCCCTCCCGCAAAACCCCTCAGGAGGGGTGAGCAGGAGGTGGGGGTTGGGCATACCTGGGAATGAGGGGGACAGAAAGGTGGCCTGTGACATGCGCCTTTCCTTGAGAATAATCACAGGTCCGCGGCCCCAACTCCAGCCCAAATCCAGGACCAATCCTACGTCACGTGTGCCACCCACGCAGACCCACTGTTCCTTTAATCCTTGTGGGGCCTCACAGTTGATTTTCGTCTGCTGATCCCAGGGATTGAACCCAGGGCTTTTGTATTGAGCTAAAGTTCTAGTTCCCTTTCTATCTTTTTTTTTTGAAACAAGATCTCGCTAAGTCACTAAGTTGCCCAGGCTGGGCTCAAACTTGTGGTCCATCTGCCCCGGTTTCCCAGAGGGCTGGGATTGCAGGCCTGGGTCCCCAAGCTGGCCACCGTTGAATATTATATTCTCTGTTCTATAGATGAAAAATTCGAGGCCAGAGTAACGTAACCTTCATCACAAGGGTCCACAGAAGACCACATTGCTGCCTTCCACGGATGAAAACAGAAGCAAAGAGAATCCAAATGGGCTGCCGTGAGGGGAGTGGAAGCCGTTTGGGAAGTGACCTGGGAAATTCCTTGGGGAGCTGACTCTGAACCTGTAAGGAACGACTCCACGCAACTCATGTTGTTGTGTGACAGTGATGACGGATGGGGTTTAATACCTGGGTGCAGGCCATCTGTAGGCAACAGTGAGAGGCCGGCTTTTTTTTCTTTACAGGGTTTGAAGAAGGCAAGTGGCATTCGGCAGGAAGATCTTAGTAAATAGCAGTGGTCAAAGTTCTCTGCACGCCTTCTGCCTCAGGAGGCAAAGTCTGGAGGGTCCAGTGTGACTGAACGGAAGATTCCAAGTTCTATCTTATCTTTTTTACAACATCCTGTGTTTGCCCAGCACAGCCCAGCTCTGAGCTGAGAACAATGCCTCTGCTGGCAGACAGACTGGGTACTGGGACAGTCATGTCTGAATCCAGTGTGACAGAAACTAAGACTGGACCCAGTTGTAGAAAGTGTGTCCAGAAAGAGAAATGTAAGTACAGAGGAGCCAGCCATGGTGGCCCATGCCTGTAATCCCAGCATCTAGGAGGCTGAGGCAGGAGGAGTTTTGCAAATTCAAGACCAACCCGAGCTATGCAGTGAGCTCAAGTCCAGCCTGAACTGAATAGTGAGACTTTGTCTCCAAAAAAAAGGGGGTAGGGTGGGGCAGGGATATAGCTCAGTGGCATAAGCACCTGCCTAGCAAGGTGAGGTCCTGAATTTGATCCCTGGCACCAGAAAGAAAAAGTACAAAATTCCTGAGGCCACATAGTTAAGACTAAAAATATTTTAAAGGATTTTTTTTTTATTAGGTCCCCCCCCTCCCCCAGGGAGCAAACTCACAACCTCGAGCTTGCCAAGCAGGCGCTTTTGCCACTGAGCTAAATCCAAAAATTAAGTTGTACATGAGACATGATCTTACCATGTAGGGCAGATTGGCTTTGAACTCACTATGTAGCCTAGGCTGACCTTGAATTTGCAGTGATCTTTGTGCCTCAACTTCTCAAGTGTTAGGATTACAGGAGTGTGCTCCCACACTCAACTCTAAAAGCAGAATTTGAACTCAAATTCCAGTCTCTTGGCCCAGAGTCTATGCTCGATCCCAGCAAACATGATTCTGGGTTCCACTGCTAATGGAGGAGTGAACAGAGATCAGGAAGATGGTAGAGCCCATGGAATGTTCTAGTC